>NC_072861.1:12785739-15224339 GCF_028858705.1 Grus americana | reverse complement strand
ACCCGAGAGACAAACATTTCATCCCTGGGTGCCACGCTGAGCAAGACACCCGTCGTACCCCTCACGGCTTCTGTCTATGTACCATAAAGTATCCTACAAACATCAAAGGACACTGTTATTCCAAAAATTTGGGTACCAATCAGGGAAAATAGAGGCAAAGCCATAAAATTATATATCTAGGCTGCGCTTGAACTATTCAAGTGGTGAGAAAATAGCCTGACTGGTCCTGCTGCTGCTCCACAGCCCTTAGTTATAACCAGATTTAAGCCTCTTGCACTAAAATACCCTCCTCTGGCCTCTTTATTCTCCCTCTTTAATAATCTGCATTATGTTGGTACTAATCCCAGCCAGAGGGTTGTCGTGCTGGAGACTGCACTTACAAAGCCAAGACCAGTGCCCTAAAGAGCTTTAAACCTCACTTTAATTTTGGTGCAAATTATGTAAAACAAAGCATTCGCAGCACTGTTCAACAAGCTGGGGAATTTCTTCAGGAATTCGTATTATGTTGAAAAATGGAGTCGGACTCTTTTCCTTTCTTTAAATAAAAGCCAAACAATAACCTTGCCGCCAACAGCAGCTTTTACCAAGAGTAACCTGCATCATTTTTACAACAGCAGTTTTTCACTGATTGTCCTGTGCGTATCAAATCTCAGCTCTGCTGTGGTGGAGACCTGAGTAAAAATATCCACAGCAACGTGCCGCCTGCACCTCCTCAACATCTTTATTAATGATGTACAGCCGAGCCCCTGCTGCTCGCTGGCGCTTACCACCAGATTTATGGCTAACTTCCAGGGCCTTTCCCACTACTCTTAATTTATTCTAACAACAGCATTCATACACGAGCATTTCGTGTTCGGGAGACAGCGGCACATCCGGTAGCATTACAGCAGATGAAAGCTATTAAAGCCCTACCGGTTCAAGCAGCCAAAGTCTCAGAGAAGCGAGTCTCTCCCAGCTAACAAGCTGCGAAGTTGCTTTTTTAGCCCTTGTGAACTGCAAGTTGCTTTTTTTAGCCTTTGCGAAGTATTTATCACGGTTGTAAAAGTGGCCACTGACTCTTGCAAGCTGTCCCCACGAGGGTGGCTGCAAAACCGCTCAAGTCTGAGCTAAGCCGTTTCGTCTCCCACCAAGTCTATGCAGTTCAGCTCATGGAGGGTCATCTCTGTTTCCCTTTTTCCAGTGTGATTTGATTGTATCTAAACCTCCCCAAATTCCCACCTCAGCTCCTGCTTCCTCCTAAATTTGCCTGCTTTCTCTTGATATATTTTTCACTTTTGTCCCAAACTTTATAAAGGGCTGGTGGGCTTCAAGCGTGATGTTCCCAGGGGACTGTGGACCTTCCCCACCCCAGAAATGGTGTGAAAATTCTAAGACTGAAGAGCAAAGTCCAGCCTCTGCAGCTGTCAAAGACTCTGCACCGCCTGAGCCTGCTACGGACCTTAAAGAGAGAAAATGCAGCAGTTTCCTTCTCTCTTGGCATCGCTGCCTGATGTGCCACCTTGGACATGGAGCTGCACCAGCCTCAGGAGCCTCCTGGAGAAGAAAGAGATTCCCGCTGGGAGGGCTGGAGGAGTGAGCTACCCTCCTGGGCCAGCCCTGGGGGAGCAAAGCCCTTGAAGCTGGTAAGGGCTGGCAGCCACCTACTTCACCATCAGCGTACCCGAAGCACGGGTTTGCAATCAGCTAGCGTCACTTGCAGGTAGTTTGCTCTGGCAGATGAGACTTTTGGACCGATTCCCTCACCCAGCATGGTCAGAGGTGCTACCTGTCTCCCTCCCCTCCCCTTGTTATACCCGTGGTGTCTTACTCCAGCCAAAGTATATACGTGGGACCATCGCAGCCCCCAGCTCCGCTCTGACTTACCCCGGGCATGCAGGACAGCAGCGACAGAAACCCAGCCGGAGAGGCTCGCTCACAGGCAAGGCAATGGTAGCAAAGGCCCTTCGTAGTTTATCTGTAATTACATTTTCCTGCTGTATCCAGAATGAAAAAGTCATACACATTTTAATATGGTCTAATAACAATCACTCTATGAATCTAAACTATTTAATTGTCAATGATCCTTTCCAGTAACTTTTTTTAGCCATTCTAATAGAATTTCTTTATTAGTAATTTTTTATTAAATTTGACAAGGTGATAACAAAAAGGTATAGAAAAGTGTTCAGCTTTATTATAGTCCATAGTTCTTTTCCATAGAGGTTAATATGGACTCAAGACTCCTAATAATGAAATGGCAATACTTCTGCTGAGACTGTTCAAACCTCATAGTTCTGCCCTTTCAAGAACAGCCCTTCCTTTTACATTTATGTTCTACGCCACTCTTCTGTGGTTTTCCTCACCAATAAGCTACATTTGCAGAAATTTAGGGACATCTTCTCTTTCCTCCCCAAGTACTACTGGATACGCTATAGTAAAATACAAAATAAAATCCACTTATCAAGACAATTCTAAAGCTGTCAACATATTTCGTTCCCTAACTATATATCCAAATAACCTCAAAAGTATTGTAGTCTTCTCTCGAGGCTGATAAGCCATTTAATGTATTATTCTGGTGACAGACAAGCTGGCATTTGCTACAAGCATTTCTATGATTCAGTAGTTTTCAGAGAGACTAGAAAACTAAGCAGCAGATTTACACTATAACAAAATAAAAGCAGAGATCTCATCTGCCTGATGAATGACTAAAGCAGCTTTCATCTGCGAATTTTCAGCTAGTTTGCCCGAAGGTGGAGAACTTATTGTTTAGGACTGATAACAGTACCCTCAGGCTATAATCAAATGCCATGTGTTGAGGACTGTACACATGCAGGAGGTGGAGAGACTGTTAACTCTGGGGTGGTTTCCATCTGAGACAGACATGCAAGTGCACTAAATTCGAAAGACAAAGGACACTCGAGGAAAAGAGAAATGCTATATGCATGTATATGGGCTAACAAGCACTTATGCACCAGCAATCGTGCCTGGCTGGCTGCTCTGCTCAGCCAGTTGGCTCTTTGGTAAGGTGGCCACAGCAGATGTGGTTTCTTCAGAAAGAAAGAAATGCAAGGACAACGGCAGCTGAAAGGCCATTACATACATAAAATTTGGCAAGCAGATACAGTATTACTGGCTGCCTTATTCCTTAGCAAACAGATATTAGATAATGCCTCCTTCTCTGCCAGCTGGTGAGTCAGTGGTTGAGATGAGGGGAGAGCTCTGGCCTCTTGACTTCCATTCTCCACATCCGACCAGAGATCACACCAGCTGTCTTCCAGCAAAGGCCAACTCCAGGAGCCAACTTCGGTAGCAAATGCTTAAGCTGTGTTTCACGTGGGAAAGCAAGCAAGCCAGGTTTCACCCATGCATTTCAAAAGGACATAACTGCTAATAGCATGGGTGCCTGTCTCTCAGCACCAAAGGCCGCATTCAGCCCACCTTCTGCTGAGGGTTAACCAGGCTGTTTCGAGCTAAAATGCCATCGGTGGTGTGAGCGCGATGGAAAATTCATACTGTCCCGGCATCCTCTTATCCTGCCTCTCCATCATCTCTAATCTTTCATCCCCCTCTGCTAGGACTTCATCCGTACCCTACCAAAAAGGCCACAAAAGGCAGTTCCTCCACCCCCAAAGCAAATGGCCATGAGGACATGAGGCACTGTCAGATCTGGACCACACAGAACGTCTTCTGAGGCCAGTGGGAATACTGGACAAAACCAGTGATCACATTTTCTATGTACGGACATTTTGGTGCTTTCCATATGATTTTTCAACCATGAGTAATGCCAGCTTCCAAAGATTTGTCCTATATTTGAACCTTGCTCCCAATCTTCCACTTGCTTAGCTGTGAACATGATTTTAACAAAGCCATTTCAACCTCTTAGTTAATTTGTTTCCGAGGCCTTTCTCTTTCAGAGTGTGTAATTAAACTAAAAGAGCCTGGAAAAGCCCCTTACAGTAAATAATTTACCAGTTCCTCCCTGGGGACATTTTTTAATTATAACTCCACTGGTCAGATCTTTCTGAATATTCTGAGATAGCATTCCCTGCTGAGATCCTGAAATATAATTAACTTATTCCTTTGGTAATGGTATTTTTCCTTAGTCTATCCATTTCTTATGCAAGGCAGGCAGATTTGTTTATAAACAAAGTAGAGATTGATAGACGCTTTGTCATGAGAATAGCAATAATGGCATTCACTGCAACAGACGGGGGCACGTCCAATTGAGGAAAGATGATACTGTTTTGAAGCAATTTTTATAAATCCTACCCTGACAATCCAGCATGGAGAGATACAAGAGAGCAACCAGATAGCCCCGATTCCTCTCCTTCTTGGCAGCCTGCCTTGCTCCCCAAGTGCCATTTTATGCATAGCAAACGTAAATAATTCTGACGCACCTACCAACCCCCTAACCTTTGTGCCTCAGAAACACTGCTATATACTATCAGACTGACAGTGATTTCATGTTATGTGGCAAAAACAAAAACCCTGAGCGACAGCAGCAAGGTTGGGGATGTCAAATGAAAGCTGTCACATTTATTTAGCTCCATGATTCTGAAGACAATATACATAAATATTCTTTTACTGTCCTCACCAGCCAAATGTTAAGAGCTATCTGCATCAGCCAGGGTCCTGCGGGTCCCCCAGCCTGGCCGAGGAGCCGGTGACGATCTCCTCCTGACCCAGGAGAGGCTGGCAAGAAACAAAGCGCCAGCTCCCCTTGTTCCCAATGACACGGTACATTAAATAGTTTCCTCATCCTTTCCCGCCGCAGCTGTGGCCAAAAGGGCGGTTTAGAGTGAAAGCGGGAGAGAACAGCTCCACGATGTATTGAAATGTGATCAATAAGAAGTTTGGGGACACTCATTGCCTCAAGCCCCGAAAGCCTTCAAAGCTCTCTTGCTTTTCCTATACCAATTACTTCCAGCAACTCCAGGGAGCCCACGAGGACAAAGCTCAGCACGTATCTGTGGCTGCGCTGGATGGCGGCCTCTATTTTGCTTCCAAACACTTGCTTTTTACTTTTTGCCCCATTTTGAACTCTCACGCAACAAAACGTATGACCAAGCCCTTGGCTCTCTCTAAGCACTTTGTTTCTGTACAGTTGTCAGCGCTGGTCCCGAAGTCTCTTCATCATACACCGGCCTTTTTGTACACAGCTGTTGGCCTGGTATCACCTGTAGTGAAATACGTAGGAGGCAAGCTAGCCCTTACTCTAGTGAATAAATCAAAGCTCAGACAGCCAGATGAAAAGCTAATCCAAAAGGGCCATAAAGTTTTGTGAATAAACTCCTATCTAACTGGGCTAATAATAATAATAATAATAATAATAATAAAAAAAAATCCCTCATATACAGAATGTCTTAGAAAAGCAAACCCACAAAGTGCAGAGGTTTTGGATAAAAAGTTTCCTTTCACAGTAGCCATTTATGTGGCACAAGGCATCCTAATAAAGCACAGCTCAAAAAGATAGTATTCAGCTTTAAAACAAAACGTCATGGCTTCCCCTCAGCTTGAATGTTTCTGCAAGAGGGCATTAGCCTCTATGTCCTGTTGTGCTGACGTGGCTTCTTGATTTTGTGCCTGAAGTAGAACTGGAGCAACGCTCGTGCAGTCACGCTTAGTGTCACACCAACCAAACCATGGAAACGTGCCTCAGGATCCCAGGTAAAGCACCATGGCTAAACCTTGAGGTAGGACACGACTAAAAGCACCCACTGGTTTTGGTGGGGTGGAAGCAGGTAGCTTGTTGAATGGGGCTGAACTTAATACACGCATTTTAAACATCTATCGGATTTGGGATCCAGGTTTCCCCTGTGAAAAATACTGGCTTCAGCGTAGTTTTGTGGATGTGCATGGCAGGCCATGCCATACGGCATACTGTTGAGCCTAATGTGATAGGTGAACTCAAACAGCCTTGCAGACAAACCTAGAAACAGGTCTGCCACACCCAAAGCCTGCTCCATCTTTTTTTGTTGTTGCTCTCCATACGTCAACAGAAGTTCAAAAATGAAGAAAGGATTAAAATACTGCCAGGACAGACACTGTGGAAAAAAAAGGGTTCAATTTTCTCATCATGTTTATTCCCCAAAGGTGTTGAATCGCCCGAGTCTGTCTCCCTCCTGTAAGGCAGTACAGCTGGCAGCACTGCAGAGCTGAGAGGAGCTGGAGGATGCTCCACCACATGTACCAGCACCAATACTGTAATCTCCATTTCTGCTTGCACAACCCTTTGTGAACACATGAACGCATCTTACTCAGCATTTTTCATTTGGTGGAGTGAAATAATTTGATAAAGACTCAGTGAAAGGCCAAGTCTGGTCACCATTATTTTACTGAACAGCCCATATTGCTCCCAGCCATCTTGTTCAGGTTGCAGCTTTTCCGTACGCACTGGTGGGAAGCCCAGCAGGCCAATACTGAAGGTATCTTCCCCCCAGCCAGATGGACCTTCGTTAACACAGGTTGGAGAAGCACCAGGGAGCACAGGCCAGAGAGACCTGAGTTGCTAAGCTCATGTTCACCCCAGAGCAAGAGGGTTTAATTAGTTACTGTATTAGCAAAATGGAAATAAAACTCAATAGAAGCATTCTGAGATGAAAAAGTTCATACATACTGTAGGCATGGTTTTGTTCAAAAAACAGTTATCGTTGAGGAAGTCTTAAGGTCATTCTGTTCTGCAGCTGGTCCTTGAGAATTCACGGGTTTTTTGATGATGACATAAGAGTAGTTTGGTGAAAATAAATGCACTGATTTATTGATTGAGGGAGGAGTTAAACATGTATAGAAAAAGCGAACTTGCAGTGAAGAAGGAACACAAAATTTTGACAGTTTGATTGATCCTGATTGGAAATATTGTGTTCTGTTACTATGAGGACAGCATGCAGAGGAAAACTCACTATCTTCTTCCCGATTTCCAGGGTGGTCTGCAGAACTGGAGAACAACCAACCTTCCACCCAAAAACTTACTCAATCATAAAACCTGCTCTCTGCAATTCTTAGCATCTCTTTATCCTTTAAGATAGTACCCATATTTCACACAATATTTTGGGACATTATGAATGGCCCATGCACAAAATTGTAGAACTTACAAAAGTAATTTTGAGTATTATTTTTACCAAAAAAAAAAAGCTGGTTTTCTCCAGATGGAGAACTCACTGACCACATTTTAGATGACATTACAATCTTGTATTCAGATAAAGAAAAGAACCATATACCAAAGCTTTGGACGTGAACCTTTTTTTATTAACAGATACTCCCTTTATTTTAAGACAAGTTCAAGGAGCCAACTAAACAGTCAAAAGTATTGTATACACTAAAATCAATTAAGGCTTTTTTCCAATCACCATTTTTTGCCCAGCTTACTATAGGACTTATCTCGCAGTTTCTTGTTTTACTCATGGATGCACATCGTATTTAAGTACTAAGAACTTTTAGCATAACAAGTATCTAATTTCAGAATGGATCAAGAACTGTCATTAGTAGACAGTTCAATTTTAAACTGGAATAATAAAAGTGTTAAGTATCAAGTAGCTTGTTCCTCTAAAGTATGATGAGAAGAAATGGTCCTTACTGTAATAAACAGTTACACATTCTTGTTTCTATTGATTCCAGAATAAGAATTCACATCTCTCATTCGCTAATTAGAAGCAAATCAATGCAATTCTCACTACTATTTACCACATTTACACTGAGGCAGTTTTTTTGTTCGAACACAAATAGTGTATTTTATGGCTCCCAAAGTCATATATGACTTAAAAAGTCATGATTGATGGATCTGATGTCTTTGGTTGGTCACTCTGAAGGTGGGTTGGTATCAAGATACTTTCAGCAATCTTCATAAAGGATTTCATCTATTTGGACATCATTTTCTGCCACAGGCACTGATTCACAAATCTGTTCCCTAAAAGCCAAGGCAATCGTGTAAGGCTTTCCACTGGGATGTTTCATACATCTTTCAAGATAGGTATCATAATATCCTTTCCCTCTTCCCAATCTGTTGCCTTTTTTGTCAAACCCAAGGCCTGGCATGAAGATAAGGTCAAGACCTCCTGCAGAAAAATGAAATAAACATTAATGGATGCACTGTGGATTTCCTGATGGCCTGACTACATCCACATAATGTCAGACATTCGCAAAAATGCAAGCTTTGTGTTTTGCAAAATGCTTCACCCTCTTTGATCAGATGAAAAATACTTTGAATACTAAACCTGTAAATTTACATTTTCATCTTATCAATTGTGTGCTAGATCAGCCGCAAAATAATTAGATCTTGAAAAGCTAGAAGGAAAAAACCCTACATTATAACAAATTTATTTTATCATTTTAACCCCACACTTCCAAATACTAATGAATATGACTCTAAATCCAGGCAGAGACTGAACTCAGGGAAATTAAATGCAGGAGGAATCACAAAATCAAATGAACTTCAACATCAGACACAAAAATAGAAAAGGAAAAAAGAATGAAAAGAAGACGCGTGAGAGAGAGCGAGCATCTCTGTGACACAACTGTAAGATGTCATGAACCTTCATTCAACCTCCCAAAAGCAAAGAGCCTTGAATACAATATATTCTGAAAGTGGGTATTTGCCCTCTTAGATCAAGATCAAGATTTGAAGTCTTGTCTCTTCATGATGTCAGGTTCCTCTTCTCCCAAAGGACTTTCTTCCTGAGCCTCCAGCAATTTTCACTGTTGCTCCAACAGCACACACAGGCATTCTGCTTGCCTGCCCTGAATATCCCTCCTTCTGGAGGGAGGTATGGGCTCCCCAAGACTCTTCTGAGATTGCACTGGATTAGAACTCAAAATTGGTTCAAAAACTGAAACAAGCTGCATAAGCTGCCAATCATCTAGACAAAACAGACCCGACCGGCTGGTGAAACCCTGACAAAAGACCCCACCAAGCAGCCCCTGATGAAAAGGCAAGGTCAGCTAAGCCCTTTTTTCTTGCTTCGTTCATACTCTGTGAACGGATGTGGATCGGCAGCATGCCAGGTAGCCAGATACAATTTATACTCAGCTGCCCACTTGTTTCAGGAGTAGATTCACGTTGCTGCCAGGCAGGCAAAAGAAAGCGGCTGCTACCTTGAGCGACCACAAGGCACAGAGGCAGCCAGCGTGCAGATTCCCATTACTTATGCAAGGCTTGTTCATTTAGTGTGAGAAGTCTTGCAAGGACATCCTCTAAACAAATGAGCTTGGCTGGCCTGGTGCTGACCGCTGAACCCAGGAACATTCCACTCACTAGTTTCACAATGCAAAGAAAGTCTTTCATTACTTGCTGCTGTAGCAGACAGACGCTTAAGGAGAGAAGGGCAGGAACAGTAGTGGAAAGCCAGCGTAGACTAAAACACAGCTGACACGAGTCTGGAAAGAAAGCAAATACTGTGTCTCAGTCTACTGCTTCTTCCTTCTTACAGGAACTGTATTTAACCTTGAGCAGCTTTTCTGTAACCAGCTTCTGCTCCTTCACCAGGGCTAGGATGTGTCAGGAGCTATTTTTCCACTTTTCCTATGTCCAAATCTACCCTCTCTTGCCATTTTGGACTGAGCTGCTCTCACTAGCTCACTAGCTGAGGAATGACGCCCAACATTCAAGGAGATGTGTGGGAGCAGGTACTGGAAGAACCAGAGCTAAGCAGAGTTTTTCAGTTTCCAGGGAATCCCACCTGAGATCATGTATCAACTCCAAACTTAAAAGTTCACCTAAGACCAACTCATTTGCACACACTTCCCAGGCTGCTGGAGATTTCCTTCCACTGTTCATCATTCAGAGAAGAGTCACTGATGTGAACACTCATCCATCATGACCTGATGACTTAATGAGAACATTGATATAAAATATGCAAGGCAACACAGTGTGAAATGCTTAGAGAAGATTAATCCGGCATCATACAGTTAAGCAGCATGGCTTTTTTAAAGAGGTCAGGGGAGTAAGAGGAGGGAATGAGCCAAAGGGCAGACCACAGAATATTACTGCTTGAAATAAAAAGGAGTCTGAGTGTCTTACCACGCTGCAGTCAACTTTTGACTCATAGGACAGACAAATGGCAAATGGCAAACAAAGAGGAAAAGAGGCATGAGGACAGAAGTATGGTCTCACCTGAAAAGAGATACCATTTTTATGGCATCACCATGTACATTGTGTTGGATGCAGCATGTCACGTCTCCTCAGTTTGCAAGTAAAAATACGTATTTGACAATTGACAGGCCTATGGAGTAGGACCTAGAAACCAGCTGATCTTCTCCCCGTTAGCATGGTCAGTAATAGATTCTGCAGGTCAAATCCTCCCTGAGTCACTCCTGTGCTCACTACTCATCCTCTCCATAATTTGCCTCACATCGGCTTTGCGTAGGTATTCGGGTGGCCCAGAAACCAACATGTACCAAACACTAATGATGCACAGGAAGAAACACACTCTGCCTTACACTTTTTTTAGCTGTTTTCACTCCATGTGACTCTCATGGCAAAAAGCAGGAAACATTTGCAGTTGCTCCTGCTGGCAGGTGAGAATGCACACAAGGGGCAAATCTGCAGAGTGAAAAGATGCCATTTCTCCTTACATTTGGATTACAGACAGGAAGAAGACAAGTCAGGGAAAGCACTAAGGAAAGAGGGAATTGGCATGAACAGTGCAGGGAAGAAAGATATTTTCTGTGTAGTTTAACTGATAGCACCAGGCACACTCGCAGTAAAGCACTGTGTTTTCTTCTGGGTACTCTGGAGAAACAAGAGTCTGTTTGAATGAGTCAGCTCCTTTATAATCATGGAGGGGTTTTATGCTGAATAACTCAAACAAGCTTGTGCAAATCTCAATATGAAAAATGATGCTGTAAATACAGTAATAGTTACCCTTACATGTTTCTTCCACTGGAGCACTGCGATACCGAATGCCTTCACTCTGACTCACAACATGCTGTCTGATATCCATGCAACTCACACCGCCCAAGATTTAAGTAAAATGCCACGCAAGACTTTCGGTAGAAAAATGACAGAGCTACCCTGCAAGAACCCTAAGGGCAGTTCAAGCAGCATTAGCCCCAAATCCTACCCTGGCATCTAGAATGAATGGCAGACAGCTGCATGGAAAAAAATGCTTCCCTGCCACATAACTTGGGGAGCAGCAAAACCTCTTGTGGTGCCTGCGGCAGCATGGGGGAAGAGCTGTCACAGGATGAGAGGTGACACACAGATGAGACCAAGATTGCAGACGCAGATGAGACCAAGATTGCGGGCACATAAGATTACCATCAGCAATAAGAGCACATCAACAGGATGGCAGGTGAGGGTAAGAACATCTTACCCCTCTTGGCACGGGGCCCTCAAGCTCCCAGGCCCTTCCAGCCCTGCAGGACCACTAGCTGCCACTCAGGATGCCCTGCAGGCTTGCTCCATTCTCAAATCCTACTCCCTTTGCTCCCACAGACTGCTGTGTGAAATGGCATCCTTGTCCCTGAGAAGACAGAGCAGGTACTTGGGCATCATACACCACACCAATTTTTAGTGCCTTGTAAAACAGTCTGAGAGAGGTCTCAGATCTCCACCTACCTCTATCCCTTTCCTCGTAATGTCCACTGTTTTCCATGCGTTGTAGTCATTAACTGTTGGCTCTTGGATCCCTGTGGGCCCAGGGGCCCAGGAAAAAAAACCAAGAAAAGCACACCCACAGTCGAGAGGGTTTTCGCTATAGGTAATCCATGCTTCTCCTGAAATAAAACTTGCATGTAGTCTGCAAATTGCTAAAGGCTGAAAACACTCAAGCAACTCCAGCCCATGGCTTCTATGTAGAGAATACCAATGCTTGTTATAAACTTTAATTAAGCTACTGGGTGTCCCAGTCAGGTTGGCAATTATGATGACAGTCACCTAATACTTGCTGTATCTATGACAGGAGCTCTTGTGGCCACAGCTCCTTCAACTGTGTAGCACTGTGCGTGAAATAATATACTCTGACTTATCTATCAATGTGGCCATACAGTCATGCTGACACGGCCACACAGGTTTCATTTATACTGCTAAATACAGCAGGGCCAGAAAACAAATTGATTTACAGCTCACAGGTGGTCAATACTGTTTAATTGTCAGCACACTGTCTGGCACTGCCGGTCCAAGTGACACCCATGCCTGCTCCAGGGGACAGGATTCCCAGGGGCAGCAAAGACAGAAGAGTACAGGTCTGGCTCCTTACACCCTGTGCAGTCCTCCTACGCCAACAAAACTGGTTTTTCTCCTTGAGACACACACACAGGCTTTCTTGCCACACGCCAGAATATGCAACACAAATCCTCCGACTGATGCCACAAAAATAGTCCTGTGATGGTCTGCCATAAGACCTCATATCATTAAAGATAGTAGAACAGGGGAAAAGATTAAAAAAACCCCACAGCAGTATTGCCTTAGGGCCGTGGAGGGATCACGTGAGCCCAAAAAAGAAGAGACAGGCCAAGTTCTGTGCAGTGTGGACAGGGCTAGTCTGTGCCACTTAGCCCTGCGTTATTTAACAGCGTAGATACAGTCATAGCTTCAGAACCTGCCATGTGGGTGTACAGGCACGCTCAATTTGCACTGACTTGCATACATCTATATAGACATACCTTATGTCACAGAGAAGTGAAATGACTTGCCCAAAGACTCAGGAAACGTGTGGCAAAACTACACGCAAAGGCAGGTGTGCAAGCTGCGTGTCCCCTGACTTAACCAGCAGACCAAAACATTAGCATCCCCTCTCTGGTGTTTTAAATAGGAATACATGGTTTCGCTTCCTCTAGGCAGCTGCGGTGAATCTCCCCAGTTCGGTAGTGCATTTCTCATTACCCTTCATGATGATATCAGGTTTGATTTGTTCCCCAGGGAAGGATTTTCTCCTTGCACCTCATTACCTCTCTTCTCCTTAATCTGACGTTCCTATTTGAAATGCCAGCCGGCAATTTCAGAAGTGTTCTTGACAATGGTTAATTATAGAAGAGTCCATCAAACTGCACAGACGCAGGTCATGTAAAGACTGCTGGGGACTTGTCCTGCCCTCAGAAGGAGCAGCCAGCATGGCTCCTCTCCTCCCAGGTTTGAAGAGGCTCCATCAGCCCACTGCCACCCGCCATGTGGGGTCACTCATCTCCCCCTGCACAGCTAGACAGTCCTAACGGAAGATGAAACCGAAATGCTCTGTCATCCCAACTTGTCATCCCTCGCCGCCACTTGCTTTGTGGACACAGCGAAGCACCTGGGACCCATCAAAGTGGGAGCCAGGACTCTTTTGATCTTCACCTCCAAAGCACTTACAAGAGGATAAGGCAGTGGCTGAGCTGCAGCAGCTCCTGTGTCCCTGTAAAGAACAGCAATGTGCTCATAAAAATCATGCTCACAGCACACCTTTCTGAGCTCAAGCCTACAAGAGGCGGACAGCACTCAGCTCTGTATGCCACCACTGCTGCTCCTCACAGCAGCAGCTGTGCAGTTCGAGCTTCTCCCTGAAGCACAGAAGTTCGTGCATCACTTACGATGTCCCCACAAGGATGGCCTGATCCTCCCAGCCTGGTACCTTGGGCAAGAGCAAGCTTTTCAGCAGTTGTTTTTTTTTCCACGCACAGCTCGCTCTGCGGTGGTAGAGAGGGACTGCCCCTGCTTGGCTCAGATGTGTAAATGATTACATAATGTGCAGGACCAGAAGAACCAGGGCAAGAACAACCTTCTGTTTAAAGGAAAGGAGTGTTTATGGTGTTATGCACGCCACAAACAATGTCAGATCAGTCTACACACAACCTCTGTGGAGCTGACAAATACTTGAAAGCTGTTCGTTTACAAGGAATGAAAGCTTACTTCGGTTCTTTTCTGATCTAGCAAGGACCACAGTGGAGGAAAAAAACAAACCCTTTGGCAGGAAAACCTTACTTTTCAGAATTAAAAGGGTGCAGTAACCATCTGCTGCCTCTATATCTGCTACCCTGGCACAGAAGAAAAAATTAACTCAGTCACTTGATCCCAACATTGAAAGCATCAGTCTTGGTGACATACAGGGTATGAGCCAATGAGTTGGAATAACTCAGAAAGTTCTAATTAATGATAGAGTCGTTACTGTAACTTTAACTATTTTCAGCATCAGCATAGTTAGGCCTCTTAGGTAGGTGTAAGCTTCTCTACATACACTCTATAGGGCACAGATCATCATCTTGTTCTGTATTTAGACAGCACCTAACACTGTGGTCTGGGTTAATCACCAGACCTTGGGGAAAACAACTCCACAGAAGTAAATATTTCAATTATGCTGCAGCAAAACAATTCCCTTCCCCTTTATGACTAGTACTAAACCTTCTCCCTAGAATGCCCCGGGTGTCTCTCACACTGCTACTGAGGTTGCTAACAGCTTGGTATTTCCTTCCAGATAAAAGTTTTCTGCCCTTTGGAAAAAACCTGCCCTGGGTTTCAAACTTGCCCTTGGTTTCTCTGCTATTACACGCTTGCCTTGGTATAAGGTCAAAAAGGGAAATGCCAGATCTGTAAACTACAGGCCTAATCCAGACCGTACCGAGGTGTGAGGTTCCTGGAAGGGCTGGGATTGCTTCCAGAGGAAACCAGCTCATTAGTCCAACTGAACCTCGGAGAAGCCAGATACTGTTATAACCCCAATCGAATGAGGAAGGAGGCAAAACCATTACCCTTTGCTACAATTGATAAGCATTTGAAAAAGTCATTCATCCAAAAAACAATGATGCTGACTTCTTCCAGTAACACAAGTGATTGCAGACATAAAGTTACGTTGCTTAACTTTGCCTGAGCCAGTCTGCTACGATGTAAATACAATCCCTTACACAGAAAGGGATCTCTTATCCGATAATTCGTATTTGCTCACATAATACAGCTGTTGGAAATCAATATCAGAAGCTCAGCATGAATCCTCATCTCCTTGGAAACCCGTTACAACACAAAGGATCAGATCCTCGGTTACTGTAAATCAGCATTGCCCCACTGACTCCCCTCCGCACCAGCCTTGGGAACTACATGAAAAATACCCTGAGTTACTGACACGAGTTTGAGAAAAATCAATTCTTTTCTCTTGTAGATATTTGTTGTTGGTTGTTCATAAACAGCTCTCCTCTAGTGTTCACTCTGTCATCTCCTTATGATCCCAAACAATTACCTAACAGGACTAAAAGTTGTGTTTCATATTAAATTGAAACCCCAGCTCCTTTTAAACCGCATACAGTAGCTTTTCCTCCAGGTGTTTCCCCTGTGTGAACACCTTTAATCGTGCAGTACCACCACATTTCAGCAGGACTTACTGTTTTCTAACTATTCCCAGACATCTGTTGCTTCAGAAGGAAAGCCAGAGAGATGCTCACTTTTTACCCAGCACGCCCTAGCCAGGCACAGGAATCAAAAATCAAAGTACCACATCCAAATCCCACAGGCTCCATCCATGGTCTCCTGCTACGGGGCACACCGTGAGGCCCTCAGGGCTAATGCTCACCTCATTCAGGGAGAAATGCTTTTAACACCAGGGACAATCACTTGCTTTATTTTCATTTCTATTTGTGTATGGGAATTGCAGGCACCGGAAAGGTTTGGTGTCCTTTTGTCTTCTAAAAAGCTTTTTGCCCACATTCATGCACATCCGTAACCCACCAATCTACCTTTTACATACCTATAGATGCCAAGCAGACTATCTCCTCTGCAATCCGCACGCCCCAGGTAATTGGTCCACTAGCATGACTGAGACAGCTTCTGTTATTACTTCAATAAAATATTTTGCAGAAAATAGAACCATCAGCAGAATCTACAAACAAGCACTGAGCAACTCAGCGTTTATCTGTCTACTCATCCATGTCAGTGCTTTGTGTCAGCATGAAACATTGGTCTCCACAGTTCACACTTGCCCTTCTGAACTACAGCATAATAAAATATTTATACTTCTCCCTGAGAAGCTACATGATAGCCATCAGTCATATAGGTTTAAAACAACCGAGTGGCAGCCACTCTCCTGTTATTAAACCCGCAAAACACACTAATAAAGCCATTTGATCAGCTCCTGCGCTACTAAACTGTGATCAAGCAAACACCCTCCTATTTTGAATTTAACCCAAAATCTTATAAAATTAGTGCCAACGCATTTGAAAGGTTAAGTGTGCTGCACAGCATCAGCTGTAGTATATCAGCCCTGCACCAACAAACCTGTCCCGCTCCACAAATAAGTATCCTTTCATGTGCCATCAGGGAAGCTACTGAAGAAGGCCAAGACTTGTGTTCAAATTCTAGCTGGTTTCACAACGTGGGAAGAGCATGCGAGGCTATAACCATCACACTCATTTCCCCTGAGGTTTAACTTACAGTCAGCTGAGGTCTAGTGTCTCATTTTCAGAATTTGCCAAATGTCTACCTAAAAGAAAATTTGAACAAGTACTTTTCTATTTCACTATTATTCATCAAGTCTGCGTAAGCCCCATAAATAAACCATAATCACTCAATACCACCTACAAAAACGTCTGGTTTTGCAAATTCAGAGCAAAGAAAATAATTGCTTAGAAATCCTTTAGTTATCAGTCTGTGAAAAATGACTTATCTACTCCGGATATTCAGATATGTGAGCAGAGTCAGAAGAGTCTGATTGGGAAAACACAGGCAACGAAAAATGTTTGGTTCAAAGGCTTGCACCTGGGTTCTCCTGTGATTTTAAACCACCAAAATACCCCAAAACTAGATGTACCACGGAGCAATTCCAAAGAGAGGACAAACAGCATTAGAGCCACTTTACAGCACATCCACACATCCTGTTAGATCAGCAAATGCTGACTGCAAATCTGCTCCTTTAGAGAAACTCGCAAGGTGCTGGTGCTTGAATTATGTCGGGATTGTCCTAACACTGCTGCAGCCTAAAACTTGAGGATCTTTGTGTATCTTTATGTGTTTTTACATGAAATTCTCTAAGATCTTATCAGCTACTCTTCCCATAATGTTTATCTGAGCACTTATTTAAATACTTCTACTCGATACGTGTGCATGTGCACTACTGCATTTCTTCACTCTTGGTCCTCTTTTGCATGTCACTGTCTGGATATTTTTAAATCAAAATATGACAGAAGTGAATCATTTGGGGATTTTTTCAAAACATCATGCATCACTATCAGTATTTCCAATGCCCTTTGACTCACTCAGCAGATAGCCCCTCGTAAAATACGCAGAATTGCTTCTGAAATATAAATGGTTAAGACATCAACTTCTTCGTCAGTGCATAAACCTGAGTCCTGTAAGGAGTTACACCACTTGATGGGAACATCAGGCATGTTTACGGGCAGGGTTTATTGAACATGTAGAGTCAGCTGGCTTGGAGGTGATGGCACCTTCACTGTTAGCGTCAAATGTGTTAACATCACAACAGCTGAGAAATCCCGCTTCCTCCATCACGAGATTTTCTTCTATCTTTTTAGGCTTGCACAGCTTAAAACCCCCAAATCTCGCTGGAATCCTCCACCCCTGATTTTTTGGAGACATTAGGCTGGAGCACTTGTTTTCCTCTGTGTGTGTGAGTACAATGCCTGGATGAGATTTTAATTATAGGAAAACAGCCTAAATGACACCAATGCTCCATAGTAACTGTATGGAATACTGACACCTGCCGGCAAAGGGCTTCATGTCACTCCTGGACAGGAATTGGCCCTCCATCTACACCCCAAAAGCTGATTCCCATCTCACACGCACAAAAGCAAGCACAAGCAGGAACTGAGTCCAGTTATGATGCCAAACAGGAAGACCAAGAGCCATCCTTACACTGCGAAAGCCAGTGGCTCTCGGCCAGATCCAAGGAATTTCCCACTGCAGAAGGGAAATGACAGTGTATTTTGAATCTCAGCAAAGACAGCGGGGATTAACTGTGCCAGGAAGACAAATCTTTTGTAGCTGGAAAAGTGCTGACTGGATTTAATAGCCCACTAAGCTGGCAGAAAACCGATCCTAGGAAAAAGAAAGAAAGAAAAAAAGCAGTAATTTTCTGCCAGATTCCTGAGCTGAATCTGCTCAGTGCTGAGTACCAGAGATGGCACTGGGGTTGGGAGGACGAGAGCAGCACAGAGCTGGAAGCAAGAAAAAGGCATCAGGACTGCCCCTTCTGGCACCAGCCGACTGCTCAGCTGTCTCACCAAACCCCACCTTCAGTCCACGTTATTGTACACAGGTGGGCAGCAGGAAAAAGCTTCTTCTCCTGTTCTCCAGATTGTCCTGATTATGTGCAAAAAGGCACTGAGATAAGCTTGGTGCTGGCTTTTCCTTTCCAAAAATGAGAATAAAGGGAGACAAAAATGTCTGTTTGGATTAATTACCGCAGCCACAGATACTTGCATGTTTGTATTTCTCCTGCATGAGTTTGTTGTACAGACTCATGCCACGCTCCAGAAATGAATCCAACCTCTTATTTGCTTTTGAGAGACTCCTGCCTCTAGGAAAGAGTATGAAGAAAATGACAATGCTACTGTTCACGTTCACTGTAACAAAATTATCCCTCTTTAAAACAAAACACTTGAGAGTCACTTGCAGTGAATTTGAAGCCCTTGCTTATGTTGCTTTCACTTCTCTTTAAACTTTAATTGATTACAGCAGAAGTAATCTTTTTAGTTGTTGCGCTGAGTGCAAGGAGAATGTTTTCTGCAAGAAGGCAAACATGGATGTGACACTTAAGATGATCACAAGGAAAAGCACTCTCTTAAAGCCTTAATGAACTTTATGAAAGCAAAACGCTGTAGTGTTCAGGGCTCTCAGCTCTTCAGGTTCACTGCAGGATACCTTGGCACTGGCGGTATTAAAATTGAACCACACTGTTCACAGTTTAGTCTGCACCAAGGAAATTCAGGACACCAGAGGGCATTACAAAATGATGCCACATGAACACATCAACTTTTGCATTTCAGGGCATTTTTTCAAAAGCCTTTCAAAGAAAGAGACCCTTTGTAATCATGCCGTACCTTTTTCTGAACAGAAGCACTGGGAGAAGCTCAGCTAAAAGTATCTGCATTCACCTAACAAATTGGGTGCTGATTGTTATTAAGCTGTGGAAGTTGGTGCAGATGTCAAGGGGAAGGGCAGACACCAGCCGCAGGCGAGGGCCATCCCAGCGCCGCGGCTGGAGACCCATATCTTCAACTGAAGGCTGGGATGCAGAAAACCCCCGAGGGAAACAGTTGCTATCACAACTGGGTCCAACACCTGAAATATTTAATTTCTGAGGAAGTATTATCCTAGCTCTACCTGTTACAGAACATACTACACAGAATAATGTAAAATTATTTTATGGATCTTTAATACTGGGATAGGTATTTTTGTAACAACACGTTGCTGCAGGATACCTGTGTGGAAACCAGTAAAAAAGATCTGCCCAGTGAGCTGATTTGAAAAGCAGTATTATGGCATATACAGAAAAAATTAACTTATACAGTGCCATTACATATATTTCATAGTATTTCTTTACCTGGGCATAAAACGTTCTCTCAGGCATCATTTCTCCAAAGTAACATCAGAGAGACTGCAAAGGTTGAAAGAGCAATGGCTGGAACTTTTACTGATCTAGAAAAGCTTCTATATGAGAATAAGAAAATGGAAAAAGTCTGACAGAAAAAAATACAATTGATATAATACAGGTTTAAATAAACAATGAATAATAAAAAGAAACTAAATCAAACATCCTTATTTACTTCTCATCATAGCAGAATGAGGTATCACTTGAACTGAAAGCAGCAAATTTAAAATGAATACAAGGAACATCATATTTCATACAGCATAGGAACAGGATATAATATTAACATAATAAGGAATATATTTCACATTATAACTAGCTAACCCATACAACTCACAGCTGTCAGAAGGCAGAGGAGCCGGGGGCTTAGTACAAATAAAATTAGATGCTTAGAGGAACGCTTCGAATGCCCACAGGTAAAGAAAAACCAGACCCTGTTTGTAAGGGAATAAGCTGGGCACTGCAGCTGCAGGGGTAGGAAGAAATTCCAGTTATTGCTACATAGCTACAAGTTGTGAGACTTCTCGACTCTTGCAAAACACGATGCTGGATTGTATGTCCAGCGCTCTGATCCCGCACTGCGTGAGGGGAACCATCCTCTCTCCACGAGTAGACTCATCACCAGAATGTTAATGCCTCACTTGCACTGAATTTGTTCTCCTTATGCGTATCAAAATACTATGGCTCATTGTCTCCGAGCAGAAGTTCATTCCAAACTTTAAATCATTTCATTAAAAAAAAAATTACATTAAGAGCTAAGCCTTGATTTTCAATTTTGTTTCGTGCCATACTCTCAGGTTTTCTTTTTGATGACCAGTGTAAAAAGATTTTAAATTATAATCTATCCCTTGACATATATTGTACTGTAAGTTTTAATCAAGTATCCCAGAGGAAAAGAAAACCCTCAATCACTTTACAATCTTGTTTGGGGTATTTTTTTATTTTTTTTCCTAAGCAGTAATATTTAACGTCTCTGCTTTTCACATACCCATATTTCATTTATTCCAAATACATTCCAATCTGCATATATCTCATTCAAATAGTCACAGTTACCCCTGAGCATTATTTACTACATGTCTTTTTTCAGAATGATTAGCATCATTTTGTATGGTCCCATTATGCCTTCACGTACAGCTATACAACATCTAATGGAGCTGAAGTAGCACATTAGACCTTCCCTGTGCTTCAGGACACAGCATTTTCTCCTCACACTGTTTTCTATTTCTAAACTCTAATGTGCCTAATATTTCAAAATCCTCCCATTTCTGGTGCATCTTTCTTTTTTGCGGGGGGCGGGAGGTTGAACTCATTATCTCTTTTTTACGTCCCATTTCATTTTGCAGCTGTAAGTTAAACCTATTCCTTTTAGGACTGTATTGCCACCACTTCAGTCGCACTTCTAAAGAACTGTGTTAAAATTTGGAATAACTAAGAATACTGATGGCTTCACAAGGCCATCAGTCCTGGCAGCAACCGCAGCCTCTCTGAATGTATGAATAAATAGCAGGAGTTTAAAGACAGGTGAAAAAGAGCTTCTGTGGACTACAATGTTTCTGCAGGGCAGACCCCAATGGCAAAGTTTAAAATAGGGCTAATGGTCACTCAGGAATAATTTCAAACTACTTGAGGTGTGGAACTGTAGCCTAGAGGTAGCCAGCATTTTCCCTGCAAGAGGGTCACACCTCCTGGCATAAACAGCCCTCATAAACCAGACACAAGCCTCACGGGTAAGCTGTCCCTGGCTGGTTCTACTACCAGTGTGTTACTGCAATTTGTGCAACGGCAAGTCTCAAAGTGTTCTAGAAGGTATTAAGGGCAGAAAGATGTAACTGCCCAAACCTCAAAAGCCAACATCCAAGGGTTATGTGAAAACAAAGCAGCAAGAAGTTGCTGCTAGACAAATGTTAGTATTTCTTCACTTTGTTTGAAATTTGGATCTTTCCTTACTATTAATAATAAATATACTGCAATCTAAAACATGAATTATCTAGTTAAAATTTCACTAATTATCTTGAAGGTAAAACACAAATATTGTGATCAGTATGCCACCAAAGTTTCCAGTACTGAATATGCCAGAAGTCTACAAATTAAATTACAAAATACAAGTCCAGTTCTTAATGTATTCATTTCTGGGAGCAAAAATACATTATGTTTTAGTAGAGTAGAAACAGATTATTCAGCATTCCCCATTACATATAAAATGCTATATTTTCAAGTGCTGTCATTTTTCAGCCTGAGTATTTATGCTAAACTGAGGGGGGGGCTATCCTTCTTTTATTTCAGGCAAAATGGTTGACTGGTTTCTAAGAACAAAGCTAGCAAAAAACCACAACAGGGAAAGCTCTGTTGGTCCATGCTTTGAGGCAAGAACGTGAAATCTTGCTCGTAGTACCCTCTGTGTCCATGACGTGGCTTTAGCCCCGTTCAAATCCATTTGAGCTGGGCTCTTACAATGTTGTAAATGTTTGAGAACCTGCCGTTTGCACAGACGTAGGGAAGACGTGTCAGGGTGAGCGCTGGGCCGCTATGAAGATGCCACTCTGTCTGCACCGCTGCTGGAGTCACAGCAGCATGGGTGGCCTCATGACTTTCCCCAGGAGCCAGCGCCAGTTTACAAGGGACATTCCCTCCACCCTTGGGGACGTTCCCACCCCGCACACATTGCACTGACACAGCCACAAGGTAAACTGGATCCACTCATCTGGGTTAATAAAATCCCAACCAAAATGGAGTGGAGCAGAGGAGGAAAATATCCTTCATCCAGAGGAGTAAGCCGATCCAGCTTACCATGGAGAGGCAGGAATACGCTGCAAACATGAGGAGGGAAAACACCTTAGGCCAGTTTTGCCGCAAAGACAGAGCACACAGACCTGCAGGCTCAGCTCCTCCTGCCAGCCCCGCTCCCAACTATGAGGACTTGGAAGGACTTTCATTTCAGTAGTCCTGCTGACTGGGGCGAGACTGGGAACTGAAACATGGAAGGAAATGAGCACTGAAGTTTCACTAAGATTTTTTTTGGCATGCCACCAGTTTACGCAACCCCTCATCACCAGCTTTCTATCAGGTCTTCAGTTGCATCAGTCCAAATCTGTGTGGTGGCCCTGAGAGAAGAAGAGCCTTTTATTGGTGCTGGGTTACTTCTAACCAAGACTGGTTTCCCAGTATAGCTCCTAAGGTGGCTGCAGGGGCATCTGTGCTGGCACAGGAGAGGAGGGGTGGGGACCAAGAGGAGGAGAGGGCAGCGGTTTATTTAACTAGGCACTGCCCAAAAGAATCACAAAACTGTGTGTTTTGTACTGTTTAGTACAAAAAGTACTGTTTAACAGAGAAGTTTTTCTAAGCCAATGAAAAAGAGAAAGAAGCCAGCACACTGGGGAAGGAAATGAGTAAATTGGGACGGGGAATCTTGTATGTCTGGAACCAGACAAGTGAAAGAAGACAAAGCACATGATCTCCTCCTCCCTTTTGGCAGGGGCACACTATTTATGTTGGCCCAGCTGCCCCTGAAATGACAGGCTAGGACCGAGAGCAGGATGAAATGGGGAATATGGTCAGAAAGGCCAAAGAAGGACACTTGGAGAGGGTGATTCAGATAGGCTGGGCCAAGAGAGAAGGATAGAGAGTGCCACTATGGTGGCGGAGAAATTAAAGGTTGGAAAGGGGGTCTAGCCCAATGACGAGACAAGTCTGGGAGATTATAATTTTGGAGAGAACAGAGAAGAAACCATAACATTTGGAAAAACAAGCAAAAGAGTCTGTGTTCACTGGAGGCAGCTCCTCCGCACACCCCAGGCTGGAACCAGGATCCTGAACCTCTGCTGCTCCTCCACCAGCAAATACCAGTTAATACCTTTAAGTCATTGAACGTTGTAGTGATGAAGAGCCCATACAAAAATGAAGACCTCTGTCTCCACACCGAGGTTGGAATAATGCAGAATAAAAAAGGCCTGCAGCTCTAACCTGAACAACAGGGAGAAAAAAAATGACTGAGTGCATAGTCATTAGCAGTATTCGTTAACCGCAAGCAGTGCTCACCTTTTGCATCTTTGCATGAGCCCGGATCCAACAGGCAAGGACTACGTAATAACGTACTTAAAAACTGAGGCAGAATTTACACAGATCAAGAGGGTGAATTAAGTTTGTACACATAATCCCATTTCTTGCATTTCTTAGGAAAGCACCTCACAACCCATTAGAGTAAGCAGATTCAGAGCCACAATTTCCAATAACTCTTCATTTTTCAGCCATAATTTCTAGTAACTCTTCATTTTTCAGCCAAAGAAAAATACCTAGAACAAAACCCCTCTCCCCATCACCTAGGTGAATGTTTTAAAAGTTGTCTCTAATTTATAGTACACCTTCAACTACTAGTTAGTTATGAACATTTAAGCATAATATTTGCTCAGGTCCAAGACTTCCAGCTGAGATCCCTCAGTCCAAAGTTGGCCACCTGCCTCGCTTCAAAGAAGCCACCTCCAAGAATCTTACCATATGGAGATACTCAACCCAGTCAATTTTTTTGAGTCCCAGTAAGAATAATCTCTTTGTTGGAGGAATAACTTAAGTTTTTTACCCATAGTTCTCAGAGCAGGTTTAAGTAATAATAAATAACATTACAAATGAGGAAAACCATGTCCAGCCTGCTGAATCACACCGCCTCCCTAAACCACATTGAAATTAGAGCTGCTGGGGAAGTGTCCTTTAAATTTCTGTAGGAGTCATGATAAAAAGCAAACAAGGAGCATGGTTTTATCTGATTTACTCCTTCCAAAGTTGTACAAGGTATCTACACTCCTGTAAACAATTACTGAAACCCGCCTGAACTTTCACCACAAGTATTACCTTGGGCACAACCTGACGCTAGTGCACCTTTATACTTCTAATGGGCAAGGATACAAAAGGGAATTGGTACCTATTAAGAAAATGTACACTGGCTTGCTCTAAAAGTTGTCCAAAATCTTCCAGCAGGTATAGCTGGAAATGAACCAAGTCATGTACCTACTCCAAATAAAATATCTGAATATTCTTCCACCTGTGTCCATTTAATCTAAAGAAATCAACTTTTCACATGACAATTACTGTCACCCATGCATGCTAGAGGAGATGACAGACTTTCTACTACCAAAACTGCAGTGATCTTTGTTTATGCTAACAAGGTGCAATGTGGTGTACTGCCAAGATGAAAACAGGTAAACTCTGATCCAAGAGAAAAAGGACTGTCTCCAAAAGGAGGTGTTCATGTCTATTCAACATAGCTTGTGAGTACTACCAAAGACTGGGAAACTCTATGCAAAAATTATACCTAGTCTTATATTTGAGCTATTCTTCACAATAACTATGCCTGAAGTTTTAAGGACAGTGTGAATTTAAGCTTTTTGTCATGCAAAATGAATACACTCAGAAGTGACATGACTTATTTATGTACCTGCAGGGTATTCCTTGGAAATTACATAGCAACTTATGCCAGCAATGGGAACATTACTAATATAACACTATGTTATCTCCTTATAACAATGTAAATGCCTCAGATCACCACAGTATTTGATAACATCACAGAGATAAATGTTTCATCCATGCATAATTCCAACAATGGAGGATGGATGTAGTAGCAAGGCAATTTGCATTCCTGCAAATGTACCAAAGTTCAAAAAATATAACTGACACAAAAAATATAGCAAAAGGAATTTAAAGACACATGGAGATGCGGTGTGTGTTTCTGTGGGGAAAAATTGGGAGGGGTCTGATTATGCAATAGTGAAAAAAACCTAAACTTACTCTCTAATCTGCAAAAACTGTCCAAGGATAAAAGACCAAGGTCTTATGTCCAATCCAAACCGAATTATTCCTAAGTTACTCAGTATGTACAGACTGAAATCAAGTTTCAGGCAGAACAAGTCTGACATGGACACACACCAGTTGTTAGAACTGCCAGTTGTAGCTCTCTTGGGATCTCTCAGTAGACTGCTGTAGCTCTCTTGGCATTGCTCGCTGCCCATCACCATAGCCTGGTGCAGAGGACAAACCAGCCGCTCCAGAACTAGCCAGGTACCAAAGGTTGCACCTGCCTTACCCCATCTTCACCACCTGGCACCTGGACCATCCCCAGCCGATACATCCCAGTGCACTCTACACCAGGTAGTCCTTGCTCCCATCATACCTAAAACTGTGTATTTACTCTGTGATCTCTGCAACAGAGTTGTTAAATTCAATTGACAGCCGCTCATCAATAGTACAAAAGATTGTCCTGAGTGCCTGAACTAAGCTCAGTCAACAGAGCCTTGGACATTTTAAGGGTTACCTTCAAAAGCCCCTAAATATACACAAATCTTTGACAAAAATTAGCAAAATAAGTAACAGTGCTAAATATTAAATATAAAGAAGGTGGTTGTATGAGGCAGTGAAATCTCTTGCTAGCTAAAATGTGGACACAGAAAGGATTCTGAATTAGGAAAAAGGTAGAGATCGACAATGAAAGAAACAAAGAGTGAAGTGTTCTAGGAAAGTACATTGGCATCCCAAAGCAAATACAAACCCAAGTTCAGCCAGAGTCATATAATGTTATGTTCCTTTGTCGAGCATTAAAAAGCTGGTAAGTCTGTGAGGTGCAGAAGCTGGCTGCATGGTGAATTTCCACCAAGAGAAAATTTTCCCGAACTGAGGTTTCAAGCATGAGTTCAACATAAGTTTTCCATTAATAACATTAAATATTTCTGCTGATGTTTCAGGAAGGTATTAATGTGTTTACAAAAAGAAAGCAAATAATGAATGCAGACACAGAAAAACTAAGTTTGTTTACAAGTTTGTACAAGTTGGGGAATTTTAGGTTAAGAAAGAGAGGTTATTCTGAAACCAAAACACTCATGCCATTAGCTAGACCTAAATGAACTTTTAACTTTTCAACCCTATGAAGAATCCAGTGTCTGAGACAGAATTATAAGATCAAAATAAAAATGTGAGAGAATAATGATGGAAAAGACTTTGCAATATTCATCCAAGCGTACAAAAAAGTCCTTTTATTTTCAGTCTAAGGTCTCAGCTCGGAGAGCTGTTCTGCATGGGCAGGCTCCATATCAGCACTGTGATTCATCCATGCAATACAATTTGCAGGATCAAAGATTTCAGAAAATTCTCATGCCAGCCTACAGGCATCACCTGAAAAGTTCTCTACCTTTCAGGCAGCGCAAACTAAAGTTCTCAGAGTGCATCCTAAAACTGTGAATCCCCCATGCCTTTCAATGGCAGCCCAAGCCACTCCCAGCAAGCCTCTGTCTCCTTCACGAGCCTCTATGTTATGCACTGAGGATGTCCGTGAACCAGGCCAGGGAGCTGATTTACCTGAAGGAGTGGGTTTCCTTCAGCTGGATCAACTGTGCTGGCTTGTTCCTGCCCTGCTGGCACATCACAGGGGTGGCACAGGGTAGAGAAAAACAGGCAATGGAAAGTAGAATCTGTTTACATTGACTTAAGTACCTCTACAACATCTAAAACCAAAACATAACATTTCATTTCACTCTTGCTATCAGATTATTTCCTACTGATCTCCAGGTTACTCCTGCTCAACAGCCCCATAATGCAGGAAGAAAATACTCACCACCAGCAAGAGCCTCCTCTCTTGCACTGTCATCATCACTAGGCTGAAGAATATTCCAGGATGTCAAAGTAAGCGAAGAAATATCTTCAGCTGATGATAACTTCAGCATGTCCATGTGATTGCAGTGAGGCTTGTAACGTGGGATGAAACACTCTTTGCCTTGCTTAAAAATGTCCTTAATGATTTCTTCTGTTTGGATTTCATCTGGCATGCTCAGAAAGATTGCGATTCTTTTGGATTCTTGGTACTTGGGATGGCAAATCACCTACATGGGAAATTGATGCAATCAGTTTATGAAAAGTTTAAAAAAGAATCTACTTACTTTATTTGAATTGAACAAACAACCGGAGCAAAATATCCATTGAAGAGGGTAGAGAGAGAAACTACCATGAATCATAAAGAGACTAAACTGACTTTGTTTCCTACTCCAACATTCTATCATCAGCAAAATCACAATAGGCAAATTTTTGCACTTAGTGAACAAAACATTGTAACACAGGTTTGGGCCAGCAAAAAACAATTTTGGAGACAATCTCCTGATTCTTTAAATATTTGTGCCATATAGTGCAGACATCCTCAAATGCCCAGCGTCACTGGAGAAAGATACAGCAGGTCAGAACTGCCAGCTTATGCAAGACATGAAGTTTTTGCATTCCTTTTCTTCCACCCTTGTTACATGCTGCATCTCTCATCTGGGCCTAGGCAGAATGAGAAAAGCATCAATGGTAATAACTCAAAAGAAAATTAGCATTAGAGCAGATGATTGCAGAGCACAAAGTCTTCCAAGACCAGGTCCCTCTTTCTTTTTTTAACCTGAAATGCCTTCCCTACAGCAAGTTTAGATATATGACTTCAAACATCACCTGCTTCTAATATGTGATCTTATTACTATACATTTTTCAGAACTGAAGGAAAAGATAGCCCTGCCATTTTTTGATTTTCATGAGGTTCTCTGTGCTGGGCTTATAAAAGGCTGAATATAGGAAGGAAAGTAAAAAATGCTTATATGGTGAAAAAGTGTTAGCAGATTCATAGCTCACTATGTCTCCATTCCAGATTGAATTCCACATTAAAATTTGAGAGGAGGCTTTTAAAAGCTTGTCTTCTCCTTCTCTAGCACCTTACATATTTTGTTAATTACATCTGGACAAAAAAAAGAACCCAAAAATGTGTCCCTTCTCATTTAAATGTGATTTATTCTTATTCTACACACTTGCAAAAAACCTGTCAAAAATATCAGACAATTGAGAAACTGCGCTTATCTACGGAACAGAGAGCACCAAATCCTCTGCTCTGTGTTTGCATAACTGCAGGGTAACTTGCTCTTCTGAGCTTTAGCCTTTGCCCTGGCCCTGTTTTGAGAGATAAATGCCCCTATCCGAGTGGAGATATGGTTCTCACTCCTTTTTTTTTCTTTCTTTCCAGCACAGCAGTTAAAAGCCCTGGTGAAATATTAAGAAGATGGATATATTTTTGTAAGGTGAAAAAAAAAAAAAAAAAAAAGAAACATTCTGGACCAAATTATGGCAATGTGTTGCTTGGCCATAGAAACATCTTGACAATTCAAAACCATATTTTACATCCTTTTGTAATTTGACCAACCCTACACATGGATTTTTCCAACTAAGTGACTGAGCTCTTAAACAACAGAATTTCCATAGTAGCTTTTGTTCAAAAGAACAGAAGAGTCAAATTGCAGACTCCAGAAAATGCCTGTGATTCACAATGTTGAGGGCCTCCAGAGCCCAATCTTCTCATGAGTTTGGAGAAGAGAGAAACCAAGGCAAAAATCTCTCCTCTGTCAAAGTGGTGCTGTGGGCACCACACAGGTCCAATCTGCTCCAGCGTGGCCAGTAACACATTGCTGATGCCATACAGAAAATAAATGAGGTTGCAGATGTAAAACCACATGCTAGCAGGAAGACAATTTCGGATGTTTTCAGAACTGTGAAGATGAAGTTGCTATGACTCGAGCAGTTTCTGAGAAGAGTGAAAAAATTTCCACACTTAACAAATATTATTAACAAGTATTACCTGCTCTTTGCTCACTGATGGCTATTTCTGCAGAATCAGAGCATGCAAACAGCATGACTTTAATCATGAACAGAAACATTAAAAAAGAATAATAATCCAGAAGCTAATTAAATACTAGTGGCTAGCTGAGCCTGTGAAGCTATTTCACTTTGAATTTAAAGATCATTTTGAGATGAGATTTTATGACTAAAAATATTGTTCAGGTGTTATTAAATAACTTCCTTTTACTAGCTGCAAGCACTCATATATGTTATAAAGCTACATTTTCGGCCTTATATTGTTCCAAATATTTTCTCAGCGTTTTCAAAAATTTCTTCATGTCTGCTGTATTACCTTCCCACAAGGAGGGTGACTCTACTTTCTGCCACTTGTGCAATGCCACTCTGTCTCAAGCAAGCTCAGGCTTTTCAATTTGTGTCAGATCATCAAAATGGCACGACAACATCCATTTATATGTCGTATGTCCCAATGCCTTCTTTCAAGCAAAGCAAAAGCTGTATCTTTTAGTGTGCTCTCGCTAGCAGAAGTGAGTGCTCTCTTGCTGAGTTTATCAGCTGCAGTTAGACAAAGGCTGAAGGCTCCTAAAAATTCGGTACCACGTGGGCTAGGTGCTGATACAGCAGAGGACTCTGCAGTTTTGAAGACGATGCATGCCAGTATTTTCTAAAAATCGAGATATTTAAGTTTAGGATGTGTGATTATGAAAATACATTATCACAATAGTAGGGGATTACATAATATTTTTTAAAAAAGCATTCCCAATTTAAAAAAGCTTACGTGAGTTCCAGCTAAACTTGCTAGGACCTAAAGTTTCTGTGCTGCCACGTCCCACTCATGAAGTGGCTACACATTAGTATTAAGTGTAGTCTATAAAATTATTTGAGATCCTCTGGCAGGAAAATAACAATATAAATATAGATCATCTAGAAGTACCCACTGGTGCTGCAGAAAAAAGGACTGTGCTCTATTACATACCGTGACTGCAAAATAAAATTTTATTGTGTTTATTAAAATGATAAAATGCATCTGTATAAAAACTTTGTAATCCAAACGCAAACAGAACATTTCAAAAGTACACGTCAATATCATGCTGTGCTAGGATACCAGTTAGGTAAACCCTGCTTGATAATCTTTTACAGTATAAAAATTACATGAGAATAAAATTGCAGAGAAGAAATACCACTGAAAGACACAGAAGGGAAATGACAGCCAGTTAAACAAAAGGCCAAATGGAGACAGTTGCTGAATTTTTACATGTATTGCTAGGAGCTGGCCGTAAAGCTAGCCTGATGTGACACATCTGAGATAAACACCCACCATGAACCCATGAGAAACCCCGCTGCTTTGGGGTTTATGACGGAGTTTGCCTCCAGTTTCACAAACACCCCATGCTGTAACTTGACGACGGCTGGCACCACTCACTCAGTCACTGCTCACACCGAAGCCACCGGCTGCGGTCCCCGACGTTAACTAGGACTGATGGGGGGAAGGCAGGGGCCGAGGCGGAGCTCACCCCCCCCACACAAACACGGCTCGGCGCACAGGCCCGGGCAGGTCAGGGCAGCGGCCGAGGAGCCGGCGGGTCCCTTGAGTCACCGCTTCGGTCCGCAGCCGGGCCTGGAAAGTCCCCGGCGGGTTCCCCCGCGCAGGGCCAGGCCCGGGCCCGGTTCCTCGGCCGTCCCCCCGCCCCCGGGCCGCTCTTCCTGGAAGCCGCCGTGCTCGGCCCGCACCCACCTTGCGACTCAGCAGGCGGGACTGGCGCTGCTTCTCCGCCGCGCCCAGCGCCCGCAGCCGCTGCCGCAGCTCCCCTCGCAGCGCCCGCTTAGCGGCCCGCAGCGCCGCCGCCATCTCGCCGCCCTCCCCCGGCGGCTCCATGCGCCGAGTGAGTCGGACGGCAGCGCCGGCCTCGCCCTCCCGGGCCCTGGGGGTGGCGGTGGCGCGGCTGGGCAGGGTTCCCGGCGACGGAGCTTCAGGGGCAGCCGGCCGCAGGGTCGCTGCTGGGAGGCGTGGGTGGCCGCCATCTCCACTCGGCTCCGGCCACCGCCGCCCGGGAGGGTGCTGGAGAGCCGGCCCCGGGCCTTCCTGACAAGGCCCATCTTGGTTTTTTTGTTGTCTGGTGTAGTTTACGAAGAATTTCCCCTTTCTTAATTTTGTTGTAGAAAGGGAAATTACATTTTGGTGGGATATTTTACTACAGGCTACTAACCGGTTTCATATCCCTATGGCACCCGCCGCTGGGCCTGGGCCGTGAGGGAGGTGTCGTGAAGGAAAGCGCAGAGGTGGCACGGCACGGCACAGCACGGCATGGCCGCGCCTTGGGTCACCATCGGCCTAGAAGGTGTGCTCGCCATGTCCACAGGGACACGCTAGAGGCTTTGTTTTGGCACATTTAATGATCCAACCCACCTTTAAGTGCAGAAAGGGACGTTTCTATAGGAGAACAGTTATTTTCATCAGTCTGTTCTATGTGGTGACATCTCAGTTTAGCTGCTGTGCGCATTAAGTCATCAGCTGTCCCACTCTGCAGCTATTTCACCTCGTCTTTTCCTCTAGAAACAGTGTCGTGTTCCCCTGTGTATCGCTTGACAGCTGTAAGGATCCCTTAAACTGCAGTGCCCTGGCACCCGAGGCACTATTCAGTGTCATGTATAGATAACTTAATGACAGTTAACAAAGCATATCTATACTATAAGACTTTGCTAATAGCCCTGTTGTTTTCAGACATTTTATTCTGTTTAGAATCCAGGTGGTACATCTCGTCACTGCTTTTCTTGCTCTTAAATGCAGAGCAAGTGGAGGTTTTGTCCTGGTGAAGATAATCTGGAGCCCACCAGACCGTTAACGATCCAGGTATTTTTTGTTTAAACCCAGGCCTTACCATGAAGGCAAGTTCTAAAATTATTGCATCACCTAGATTTTGAAAAGGCTAGGTTAGTCTTTTATATTTAATTTTAAAAATTGTACTCCCTGATATGAAATAGGTTACTAGATTAGTTGAAAAGGAAGTGAACATGGTATTAATAGACTGGTGTTAGCCACTGCAATATGCGCTTACAATCGTGCACAAAAAGGAACTAAATAAGAGTTACTGTTCTTGTCATGAAGATTTGCATCATGAAGATGCAAATAAATAAATATATGTCAAAATATGTTTTAAAATGTCATTCCTGACAGGAACTTCCATAGCTGTTCTGGGGGTGGACATTTTCCTTTAGCTGTCCCGTACCTTCAGGGTGCTGCCATCTTTTCTTCAGCAGCAACAAAGTTTATCTTAGAAGTCCTGTTGTGCATGCTAAATAATCTTTCTTGTTTTCATTGGGGAGGGAGAGGGAGAGGGAGAAGGAGAGAGAGAGAGGGAGAAGGAGAGGGAGCAATACAGGTTCTAGCAAATGTTAACATCTGTTTGTGTTCTGTAGTGAAACCCACCAAGTTAGACTATAGAATCACAGAACAGCCCAGGTTGGAAGGGATCTCAAAAGATCCTCTGTCAAACCTTCCATGGGAAAGGGAGCCTAGATGAGATTATCTAGCACCCTGCCCAATCGCATCTTGAAAACTTCCAGTGATGGGGACTCTACCACATCCCTAAGGAGGTTGTTCCAGTAAATGATCTTACTGTAAAAAATTTCTTATGTTGAGATGAAAGCTGGAGAACCCATTACCAGATGGATGAAAGATGGAGAACCTGTTACCAGAAGGAGGCTGCTTCCTTCTCTAGAAGATTTGTCTCAGAGAATAATGCTGTTATGTGCCACAGGCAACTGCTGCCTCAGTTTGGTTCACCTCCCAACACGTCTACAAAAGAAGAAGAGTGTTTAGAGCCAGCCTTAGCTCCCTAACATAGGAGAGTCACTGCAGCTAAAGAAAACCCTTCTAGAATGAATTCTCGAAGAACTACTGTTTAACCTTTGAAAGCAAATGGAATTTGAGTCAAAACAGTTGTCACTCCAGACTATAAAAGCCAGGATGTCTGTTAGGTCCTACTCATGAATTTGCTGAGTTTTGCAGAGTATCCCAAAGCACTAATTACTGTCATCAGAGCTGATCCAGTTCATTTATTTTGCACAAGCTGTCTGTTTCTTATAGAAGCTACCAGATAATACTTAAGAAGTACGACAGAAAATGATAGTCTTGACATCCATGGACTTGAGGTCAAACCCATATACTACTTGGATTCTCCAGGAGCGCTGTGATAGCTTTCCTAAGAGTTATCTTACTTGGGTAGACCTTTTCCCATCATCTCATTCATCTGAAAGGAATGAGACCAATCATAAGACTTTAAAATACATATTTTAATGTATTTTTCAAAAATATTAGTGTATTTACAGAAATTTATCATTTGAAAAATATTTTGTACTTGCCTATTTTAAAACATCTAGTTTAAAAAAAGTTCAGCCAGATGAGTATGTTACACAAATTTGAAAGAACATTCACTGCAGATATGAGCAATTAAAAAAATACAACAAAGAAACACATACCATTGCATTAACAGTAAGTGAGTGCACATTTTTAAGTTGCTAGCTTCCACAAATTGTTCTTCCCATAAAAACAGCTTAGTCTGTGTCAGTAACTTGTACCCACTTTTACACTGGAATTTATGTTTTCTTTACAGACCCCACCCGCCTTTTGCTTATACAAAGGTTGCAATAAAATGCATTACAGTAGTATTTCATTTACAAAACAAATGACATTAAAACTTTTTTCTTAACCCATTGGATTGTATTTCAGTAAAACAATGTCCTTTCATGGAGGTGCAACAGAGATTCCAAGAGCTGTCTGGATGCGGAGAATGATCTCTCTCTTGAAGCAGTCCTGCCTGGAAAGGGTGACTTGAATTGCTGCATGATGCTGTGTCAATTCCTCTTTGGAGGGATCTCATCTTCAGGTTTGGCAATTAGAACAGCATGTTAAACATCGTATTTAGTCAAAATAAATACAAATAAATTAAAAACAAATTATGGATGAAAATTATTTTCTCATTGATATTGCTTGGAGGAAAGCTTAGCAATGAAGCTTGTGGCAATATCTAGATTACAGATGAATCGCAGGTCCATTTTTTTCAGTAGTACTCTCTGAACAAGGAGAAAACAGCTATGAACATGGCTGTAATTTTGGAGAAAGATAGTAGTGATCTTCTTTCAAACTTCGTTAGGAAGCCATTTTCCTATGGAAAAGAATGTGCACAGTTAGGGACAGCTTAAAAATAACACGTGCAGGAAAAATGCACCACTTTGTGCTATATCAGATTAAGAGAGTGCCACACCATTGTGCACAGCGGGACAGGTTTTCAAAGCTCTCCCTCCAAAAGAGGAATAGGGCTTTAAAAACAGTAGACAAAAATAGCTGCACCTTGCTGAATGTTTGTTTTATCTCCAAGTCAAGACTGTGCCCTCCCTGTGTAAATAGAAAATGAACGTGAACTGTGTCATCTGAGCCCACATCTTCAAGGAAGACACAAATACTATGTTTCCGATGTAGTAATATACTTATAAATATTTTCCTTTAAGCCTCCTTACTCTGCTACAATCAGCCACATATTATGACAGAATGTTGCCAGGAGTTGATACTTCTTTTAAATAAAATTGACTCTACTTGAAAGAGAGAGAGAGAGAAGCCCTTACAGTAAATCTGATGCATCAAGGGTCCATGACTCACTATCACTTTTTTTTTTTTTTTTAAACTGCTACCAGACAGAGAAAGAGCAAAACAAGCAAAAAGAAAAAGGGAAAAGCAAGACGCTAGAAAACATGTGAGGGGAAAAAGTAATAGCAAAGATGAAATATAAGAGAAGTGGGATGAGAGAGGGGTGGAAAGAGAAAGTAACATTTCCACATAGGTAAAGGAAAAAAGTACCAGGGAAATAACTGACCTCGATGTCATAGATACTCAGCTTCCCCTAACTGCAAAAGAAAATAGTACTGGCGTGATGAAACTCTCCAAACCAAAAGGGATCTCCTCTCTGCTGGCAGAAGGGAATTTCAGCAGCTTGGCAAAATAATCCACATATTGACAAATGCTTTTCTCAGCATTGCCCATTGATAGATGGAAGTTCTGGGATTATCTCAGTCCAAACGGAAAAGATTTAACCCCAATTGCACTTACCTGTAAATTTGTTTAAGCTAAACAGATTTGGGGGATTAAATAATGGCTTTGTTGAAATCTACAGCAAAAGTACTGACTTCAGCTGTGAGGATCACACCTGTGTATTCTTCCCTTACCTTGAACTTCAGCATTTTTGGACCAGCTCCTCTATGGAAGCAAAATTGCTGTACTAACCTTAGGATGCCACTTAATTTTAGATTTAATAATGGGCATGCATAGTTTAACCTGCTTTGAGCAGGAGGCTGGACCAGATGATTTCCTAAGGTCCCTCTCAAACTGAATTATCGTATGATCCTATGAGTCAAGACTAACTCTAGGGTTTCAACTCTAACAGGTACAGAAAGTGCCTTTTTTAAAAAATGAAAGTTCTCTTTCAGCATTGTTCTATTTAAAGCAGAAGCAAAGCTTTCACTGTAAGTCTCAAGGAGCCATTCCAGACATCACATATTAAACCACCAAATAAAATCCTGAATAAAATGTTTTTGACAGTGCCTGTAACAATAGTTTTCCTTAATTAAACAAAATCTCCTCATCTAGACTTTGGTGGGAAATGAGAAACTTACCCAGCCACCATTCGCATCTATCCATTCGGCTTTGTTGTTTATTATGTACTCTGTGATGAAATAAGAAATCTGCTCCTTCTCCTCTCCAGTCAGCTGAACTCCATGCTCTTGAAGCTTCTTAGTGAGAAGACCTCCAAACGTAAATATGGTCATAATTCGTCCCCAGTTAGTATTTCCATCAGCAAATTTTTCTTCCATGACACCATTGAAAATTCTCTTGGCAACAGCAACAGAGGTAATATCAATCCTGTCCAAGAATGGCCTGAGAGCCTCCTCAGTTTGATCTTGCAGTGAAGAGGCAATGTTTCGCAAGACATGAGCAACCCTGGTTTGGGCTGGCCCACGATGTGATTCCTGAAGCACATACTGCAGATAATCTTGAGCTAAGTAATAAACGTAGTAGAACTCAGCAGTTTCCATTTAGGACAAATCACAGAGAGCAGTGCACCGCTCTTAATCAGAGTCAGTAATGAGCAGCCACGGAACATGCACACAACTTTGTATCGTCTGGTTTTGATGGAATTTTTTGCTTTTACCACAGAAGTTCCTGTTAAAGCCTAATGACTTAACGATTGTGTGGGTTGTGGAATATGTCACAGCGGAAATGAAAGAAAAAGCGTCTGCTTAAGGGGAGAAAACATGTCTTCTTGAGTGATTTATTATTTCTCTAAATACTATGATTCCACAACCAAAATCTACCAGCTTTTACCACATTCTTTAGCAGTATAAATTGGCATTTCTTAGGAACTTCTGCTAAGTAAGACTAGCAAAGGTTTGGCATTTGGCTTACAAAATGCCAAGAACGGTGTATGCTAGCAAAGGTTAGGCATTTGGCTTGAAAAAACATGCCTAAAAAGTGTATGCTATAGGAGCATGCAGCACCCCCCCCCCTTCTTCCCCCACCCCAATCTCTTCATTGCCAGGGGTTAAGGCTGCAATCTCTGTTGCAGGTTAATGGGTTACTTCTGGTTTCCAACTTTTTGAATAAACTAGGAGACATTTCCAACAGGATGGAAGAATGGATAAACTTTCATCAGCACTCAGGGAGCTTTACATAATTACAAAAAGTGGGAAGGCAACAGTGGTACAAGTATGGATGGAAAAAGGGGAAAGCCAGCTTTATAGCATTATCCCCTGTTCCAGACTTTCCCACACTCTGTGAGTGCTCTTCAAGGTCCTCCTTTGAAGATTCGAATGGGTAGCTTCAAAGATTTTTTTCCCCCATGGGGACTTCTGCTGTAAAAGACATTATTAGTATAAAACACAATGCTAATGCAGTCAGCATGTCAGAACATGCGGTGGAAAATACGGGGCCAAGCTAGTGATGTGCGATACCATCTGAATCTTTCAGGACAGCTAACAAAGAAGTATTGTGATACCTACAACAACTGCTCTTAGATTCAAATTTTCAGTCAAGCAGTTATTTTTTGGGAGAAGGAGTGGGACTGTCCAGCCCACTCTTTACTTACAAACCTCTTCTCCTGAGGCAACCTGGTCTTGCTGAAGGGTCAGGATGTGTCTGTAGAGAACCTCACCCCGTTGCAAAGCCTTCAGAGCAGCAAGCAATTTGATGTTTGGAGACCCCTCTCTTTCTCCACCTCCCTTTCTTCATCCTTCTACTTCTTACCCACCTTTCATTCACACCTCTTCCTTCTCTGAAAGCGAAAGGCATTCCCAGCCCCACACACCATCAGCTTTTCTTCGCTCCAGGGATGGCAGTGAGCCCATTTCCAGTCCCGGGCGCTCCCTGATGCTCAGATCTATGGAACATGAGCAAACCTGCATGCCTGGTGGCCAGCACAGGGCTCGAGCCTCAGATGTCAGGATAGCACTGGCACCTAATCGTACTGGAGCAAAGCATATCTAGGGTGTGATACAGCTCTGATGTCAGTATATTGCTAAGCCTAGCTAGCCCCTCCAAAATGTGTATGGTCCTGCTTTGACATCACAGTTTTGCAGAAACCAATTGAATAGACCAGCGTAGTTTACAGTTCCTTCTCAGGTTTTTTCTCCCTCTGTATGTGGTGAGTCTGGCTCAGAATAACACAGTAATCTTCCATGCACAGTGGGGTTTGAAACCTCATGCTATCACCAGCATAGCACAGACATCAATCACTTCAGTGATTCAGGAAAATATTTCCCTCACTTTCTCTTGGAAGCAAAGGAAGAAGTGGCTTGGTGCTGTGTTCACCTTGGGAGAGAATGGGTTTAGGAGGGCAGCGTGAGCTGGAAAACCTCGCATGTTAGATGTTACCCCCAGGGAAGGATGGGATGCTAGGACTGGAAATGGGCTGGGGGTGGGAAGCTCGCTCTCCCCTCCTCCATACACACTCACGTTCTTACCAAAGCTCATTTTCAAAGTTCAGAGGTGTCCTCTGTCCAATACCTGCAGCTGCTGCTTTGCCAGAGCTGTTAGGCTGGCTTTGCCTTTGTTATGTTCAGTGATTTCAGCAAACTGCCAACATTTTATGAGGAATGCAAATGAAGAAAAAAAAAAAAGAAAATAGAAAAAAAAAGAAAAAAAAAGAAAAGAAAAAAAAGAAAAAAAAAAGATGTGACAGTCCTTAACTCTTCCCAACTCAGCTAAATCTGGGCAGAAATTTCTGGGGCAGAGGGAAGGCATTGGTCTACCCAGAGAGCTTCCCTCCTGTCAGATGCTCGCTGCACACAGGGCTGAGACGGGTACTTGAAGAAAAATCACAAGAATCCTTTTTCTATATAGCACAGTCTGAAGTTATAGATCACTCCTGACTCTCTTAATAATTGATTAATGAAAAGCTTTTTGTATTCTTTGTGAATGAAAGTAATAGCTGAATATGAGAACAGTGAACAATACCTAAGGAGACAAATTTTGTTTTCTTCACCATTGACAGCGGCAGAGCACAGGCAGCAGCAGATGTTTCTTCATTAGTGGAGCGTTCAGGATTCTGAGGAGGGCGATGAAATAAGGCTATGAATAGGTCACCATTATTGAAAGAAATCAATGTTAATACCTTGGCAATTTTGGTGCAAATGCTGCCACTTAGAGTCTCTCGATTTCTTAAAGGGCTGTGATGGGAAGCTCAGCGCTCAGCTCCCAGGAGGAGGTGGCAGCTCTGAGCAGACATCTCGAACAGCAAGCTGTGACACTGGTGACCAGAGCTCTGGACGTAGCTGTTGAGGCTGCCCCAGGTTTATCGACTTCTATGTTGGACACATTTGCTTTTCAATAGTGTGTAGCAGAGGATACAATTCCAAGTGTTGGATGTTTAGTAGCAACGACAGTATTATATATCTACATACACACGTAAAGGGTCAAACCAGAGTGCATGGCCTAATCTTCCCAAGCGCTAATGGTCAGCTCTGAGCACCGTAAGAAATCAGCTTTGGGATCTCTTGCCTGTATCGTGCCACTCTAATGCTCTGATTCTCATTTTCTACATTAGGCAGTGCCTTCCTTTCTCCTACAACATTTTATTCCTATTTTGCAGTTATAAGTGAATACCTTTACCTTAATGAATCTCTGCTGTTCTTCCTACCTGCTGTATCTCCCCAGTGCTGCAAAGAGTGTATTCTCACACAGGGCATTGCTTCTTTCTTCTTTTCCTCTTTGCTGTATATACCCTGTCTTTTATGCATGGTAAGTGTTAATAAAAGGTTTGAAACAGAAACCAGCTTGACATAGAAGCTAAAATGCAAACCCTGCCCTCACTACCTGGCAGCAGCAAGGGGCTTTAAATACTTTAATTTAAATCTGTGCTCTGTGGATTTGACTCCACATCCTACCCTAACCTGAAAAGGCTTATTTTCCAGAACAGATGGGAACTGAGTTGACAGATCCTCATAAAATTGACTTGTGAGAGACGATGTTATCTCGTCGTGTTCGAGGCAAAACTAAGCCAAAATGACAAAAGCTTCGTTGAGCTATTCGTGCTGCATCTGCCTTGCCAGGGTTGTTCCAGCTCCAGGTGAATGTGGGAACTGTGAGTTTTGTCTGGAGGAACAGTCTGAGGCCTTGAGAAAATTATTGCAGAATTTTTTCTGGTTTTCTTCCCTTTTTGATGTCCAAACCAGGGTGATTTTTGCTTGGTATTGCATTTCATTGCAAAAGAACACCTCGGTTCACTTGCAGTTTTCCATCTGTCCTGCACATCCCTGATACAAGACTTCAGGAGGCTTTAGTGACTTTTATTTACCCTCTATTTCCCTATAAACTGGAACATGCAAGCTGGCTTTTCTGTGCGCTGGAGTGGTTAGCTGTTGCTGAACTCAGAGCTCGGTTTGCCCAGTGGAGTGCTGCCACCTAGTCGCAGCCGGCCTGGCTGCACGCAGAGAAAGGAGCCCGGCACAGAAGTCCCGGTTACCTCCTGGGAGCTCTTCAAGTCTTGCGTGCTTTCAGGTTCTGTATGCAGCAAAGAACTAAAATACCATTGCATTGGGACTCAACCTCGGTAATGATCCAAAATAATAAATTTTGGTGCCGGGAAGCACCAAAGTCTCCTGTTCAAAGCTTGGAAAGGTCATCTCTATAAGAAGTTTTGAAGGCAGTTCATTCTAAAAATCTTCAGCCCATCTCCTGATGTTTCTAGGATGGAGACAGAATAGGAAATATCTGTAGCGGGATCCTGGACCTCAAATCCTGTGGCAATTGAAGGCGAGACTTAGAGCCAGCTTACATTCTGTGTATGTCAGGAGATGCGGATGGAGCACAGAAGACAAGCTCCAGGAAGGATAGGAGGATGTAGCTGGTTTTTGCATCTTCTGGGCCAACTGAGAGATTCTGGGCCAGTTGGAAAGCCAAAGTGGCCCCTAACATAAACTAAAGCAAGTAGCTACTCCAGCTTACCGTTGAGCTGTGGTGCAGTTCTGAATGACTGAGGGCTGAGCAATATGGCACAAGCTCTGTCCTGCTCCCAAAGTAGCACACAGCAAAGGCTGGGAGGATGGATCATATGAAGATGCACAGTGTGGCTCTCCATTGCCCAAAGATGAGAAGAATTCTCTGACAGGCCATTCTGCTCCCCTTATGACTCCTCTATAGCGCTCCGACAATGTGAGGGACTATAGGAAGGGCTAGGTTTGGCTGTGTTACTCAGGGTTCAGGTGCTGCCTTGTCACTTCCTCTGGTAACTCATCTCAGCTCAGAACCTGGCTTCTTCTGGATCCCATGCTCTCTCATCATGAGTCAAGAGGCAGCCAAACACGCTGCTCCACTGTGCATGTGCCATGTGTCATCATATGCATGTGTGTAGACGCATGTTTTGTTCTACATTCCCGTAAGCCTTTCCAAATGTTTGTCTAGGATTAGGAGAATTTATACCAATAGTCATACCTTGTCAGCAGCAAGACACAGAGAAGTACAGATCCCTCAGCTTCCCAGACAATGGATCATGAACAAGTCAAGTCTTGGTAGAAGCTTAGCAAGATATTGCAAATCCCAGCAGGAAGACTGTATGCTGAAGCCAGCTTCATTGCTGAAAATACATGCTCCCAGAAGGGAAAAAACCCCAAAAAAGTCTTCTTCTGAGTATTCATGAAATAAGTCAAGAGTTCTCACCTCAACGCGATAACCAAAACTTTGTGTGTCCTCCAATCCCAAAAGCCAAGACCGGTCTTGACTTTTGGTTCATGCTGCTATGGCAGGTGCAACGTGAACATGTGCAAAGCCCATTTGTGCACTGATCTGCAGCTTGGGTTCAGATCTGTGTCTTTGGACATAATGCCATCAGGAGAGACAGCCATCAACTGCACCAGCGCTTTAAAGCTGCTTTAAATGGTGGTGACATTCAAAATGTGATGAGACAGCATTTCAGGAACGTATCTGAGCCTTACTTAGCATACAGAGAGTCCCACTGGATGAGAGTTTCAAAATACAAACAAGATTTAGGTAAAGAGTTTCCACTGAGTGAATAGGATATAGGTGCCCAGTTCCTTTAGGTGCCTTCAAAAAAAATTGCAGCTATTCAATAAGGCTACTAACAGATTAAACTTAGGCATGCTTTTAAATTCTTTGCTATTTGATTTTCCAAGGTAAGCTTATGTATCTCATGTTTTTAAAACAATTTGCTTTAAAATTCAAGCTCACTTCACCAGGTACAATTTACCTGGATGCCTCGGAGGTTTGCAGTTCTCTACATCAGCCCTCCCAGGAGCGTGCCTGCTTCTGTGCGTCTCCCTTATTTCAATGAAGCCTGCATCTCTGCCTGTTACTACTAGAAACCTTTGCACTGGGTCAAGTGTTAGTGATTCATAGATTAAATAACTTTCCTTTAGAAGATAATGTGTTCTTTTAATAAATCATTTTATCCCCCTTTTACGATATCCCCTCTGTCGATGACCCTATAAAAGAGGGTTGTAGCAACACTAGTATTTCTACTATAAATCACTCTTCATGGAGGTTCATAACTCACCTGTAGTTTGTTTTATATGCAGGGTTCCTGTCTGGGGGAATATTTGTTTTTATTCCCCTCTCAATTTTTTTTAAAATTATTTTAAGTTATAAAAATGGACAAAAATACAAATGTGCAGTGTGCAGATATTTTCCTCTTTTATAATCAATCCAGATCTTTGAATAGCAATTATGTTTAAGGAAATTAATGTGCAATCTGATTTCAGTAATTTTCATATGCTGGAGATAAATATTTATATTAAAACACATTTCTGAATCCTAACTCAATAATTTTGCTACAATTTTATTACCTTCTCAAGTGACTATGTGCATGAAAATGTTGTAGTGCTAGTGACTACTGTTTACAGCCTTTTTATTTTTTTTAATTAAAAAAAAAGCCCTTCATCTAACGTACAAGGAAGACACAGACTACATTGCCATTTGGTAGGAATTTTCTGAAGTCTAAAAGCAGTCGGTATGAAACTCATTCCATCCACCTATTGCCTAAGAAACTGGACTGCGTATACTAGAATAAAATCTCCTGCATAAGTCAACTGCAAGGAAGAATTCGTGATCCTAATATCTTAAACAACCCTTCTGGAGGGTTTTTAAATCCAAACTGCATTTCACATTCTTCTGATTTGCACCATTTCAGCAGACAGTCTGCTGTTGGCACTGTGCAGTATTTTCAGACCCACAATGATTATGTGTAAATTGCTGCAAATTATAGCAAGAAATTCGCTGTAACTCCCATGGTATATTTTTATCTTTGTGTTTATTATGATTTTCTAATCCTCCAAAAAAGCACGCTGAGATGGCATTTCTGTGCTCCTAGGAGAAGGCCGTGAGCAGAAATAGCTAACTAATCTGTCTCCCCAGGTATTTATACCACATTCATCGCTGTGCTGTCTGAGCATGTAATACTATCCTCTCAATCTTTTTAAGTAAAATGACGTCCCATTAAATAAGTGTGAAGGAAGCTGATGCTACCATGACTAGTTATCCAAACCTGCTGCCATTCTTTAACCAAAGCAGAAAGAAATTTGCTTTTGAGCTCATTTTTCAATCATAGAACTTCACAGTGCTCTGTGCTTTGAATTACATTTGCCCATCGCTTCACTGCCATGGCTGTCGACAGAGCTCTCGGTTCATCTAGGGACTTAAGCCTGCGCCGACACTGGAAGCGTGTTAGCAACGATGCTAATACCGGTGCCTGCTCCAGCCCTAAAAGGCTCTCTCTTTCAGAAAGCCAAGTTCTTTTAGACCCTTTCAAATAATCGCAATGCAAAGCATTTACCTATCTGTGCTGTTAAAGGCAATAAGGCAGGACCTAAATGGCGGGAGTAGGGGTGTCTCGTGCTGGGTGTTTCACCCGTTAAAGGCAGGAGGAGTTTCCTGCCCCAGCTCACTGGGCAGTGCGGAGCCGACACAAAGTCCACTGGCTTCACAAAACAGCAGGAGTGGGACTGCGATAGTCTTTCATTAGGCAACAGTGAGGATGATTGCATTTAATCTGTGAGGCATTTTAATGGCTATCGGTAGCAACAGCAAGCAAACCCCATAGCAGCAGTTCGGTGTACGTCATTCTGAGTTTTCACAATAAAACCCCGGAATGCCCATTCGCCCTTAGCAGACTTGCCTTTGTATCAATTTGGGACTAGATTCTTGGCATGCCAGGGAATTATGCATCATAATGACTTAATCAAGGGCTTTCATAGTGTATTCTAGAGGCGAGAAACCTTTTTAAACCCAAATGCAGATGGGAGCTTGGACCCAGCAGTGAGTGCTTTGCTCATGAAGTAAGAGGAGCTCTGCACAGACTGATCCCCTGTGCCTCAGCAAAGCTCTATTGATTTTGGTAACTTCATCTGTGCAGGGATGTGAATCTTTCTACAGAGAGCTAAATGAAGCCTAAAGTTATCGATTTTCAAGAGAAAAGAACTTTAGTTAAAGATCTCTTATGTTTTCTTAATTATTCCTGATTTTGAAACATGACATCACAGCAGACTAATGATATTAGGGAGTGACAGTAAATAAACCAGCCAGTTTCACATGATTTCATGCAGCAAGACCAGAGAGAATGGGATTGACCGAGTTAGACAAGGTTTTTATTTGCTCTTTGTGCTGGATAACTGTTAATCACTCAATGAGAAATGCATTTCCAATGGCCAGTGCTCAAGCAACGTAAATAACAGCAACATCCTTGTTTCTCCTTCGCCCTTAATCTCCTTTTGGAGGCTTGACAATAAACAGCCATTCCCAATCTATTTTGCAACTCAGAACTCAGATCCAAAAAGCCCCAAAACATAATTAGTTTGCTTTACATCCCTCCTTTATATTCCTGAGCTAATAAATGGCCACTGCAGTTCCAGAGGGAGTTCATTTTTCTGCCTGCCTACCTACAGGGGATCGAGAGTTGTCGTCTCACTTGAGTACAACTCAATCCTTAGCTGGATGTGTTGGCAGGGACCAGTGCTCTCTACAAAAGGTGGCAAAATCTGGAGTCATTATATTCCATGCAAAGTGTGGTGTTCCTCTGGCCTGACAGACCCCTTCAACTCTCTGAGTTTTGGTTTCCCCATCTGCAGGATGGGCTTCTCCAGAAGGTTTGCTGACTCAGCAAATACAACTTAATTTTTCTACTTGTACCGCAGCCTTCCCACATGACCTTGAGAAAACTCCTGGTCTCTCTGTGACTCAGTTCCCCATTTGTAAAATAGAGGAAATTAGAGAATTACATTCAGGTGTGTGTCTTTTGTCTATATTTAGCAGCTGCCCCAAGGAGGCACATTAAAGGGGGTTTCTGTGTGTCCTTCAGTGGGTTGGGGTCATGCTGGGATGGCTTAGCTTGGGCTACTGATGACAACAAATCTGTGGCCACAAGCCAAACTGGGCTGAAGCAGGTAAGAGCTGACTCAAAGGTGCATCACTCCAGTCATTTGCCATCTGTGTGTGAGTCAGAGCCCTAATATTTGTTTTCTTCTGTCCTTTGTTGAAAGTCAGAGGAGCTGTTTATTTGTACAGCAGCTAGTGTGCTGGGACCTTGATCTCAGCCAAGCCTAGGTGCTGGTTTTAATACATAGTCTAATGTGGCATTTCCAAAGTGAGTTGCTGCTTTGGGCATTTATATAATATATATGTATGTGTGTGTATACCTCTTGGATCCCATTTTTCTCCCACGTGATGCTGTAGAAAATAGATAGATCTGCCTTAGGGATGCCAAAGATGTAGAACTCATAATTCTTTGGACATATGTTTTGGTTAAGTCACCAAAGACTGAGTGCTTGTGAGGCAATCTGAAAGAGAGTTTTATCAAGTTCATCTTTTCAAATCACTCTTCTTTCATAGTGTGGCTTGCTAGCTGTAAAATTATTCTAGTAAACTGTGTTACCACACTCTGAGGCAATTTGTTTTCTTGTGCGTTGATCTTTGATCCAAGGTACTTGCTCCTGAAAATGTTTTTCATTTTTAGCCACTTGTATAGAAGCTATTTTTGTATAATCTGGAAATCAGTGTAGAACAACATTGTCTGCCCTTTGTTATTTGCTAATCACTTTTTCTGGATAGTCAATTTGTGAGGGGATTCCTCATCAGTCATGGTCAGATTCTTTAGTGCTTAGTGTACTAAATTAATTTGTTGTGTATCTCTCCAAAACAGTTTAAAACGATAGATTTCACAAAAGGGTAAAAATTTTGGTTTAAAATAAATAAATAGTTTTGTTAGTATGTAATGTTTTCCGAATGGAAAACTGGAAATAACTATAATAGCAATAAACTACATTTATAGTTAAATAACTTGTAACCTAATAGAAACTGATCTCCCTTAGAAGGTAAAAGCACAGCACACTTGCATGATGTAGTCAGGTTTTCTGTTTGTGGTGTCCAGCTGGATACCCAACAAAGAAAATATCTGGGGTTTTATTGTATTAATTCCTTGCCAGACAAGGCTCTTTACATTAACCATGGCCTCTTGTGAAATCAGGAGGTGCTTTAGGTGCATTGGGGATCTCCAGCTATTGTGTGTCTTTGAGACGTTAATGTTTTCATCCTAAAACATCCATGCAATCCAATCTTCTTTCTTCCTTCCTGCAGATTTAAAGCCCTACCCTGCAGCCTCATATGTACAAGTTTTACTGATGGCACATCCTCCTGTGTGGAGGGAGGTAGTACGCAGCTGCAGGATCCAACCTGTAAAGCTACTATCTCGATTCTAAAGAGTTATGAACATTTCTATCCTCTTCTGAGGAAACAGGGCTGGGTAACAGTGTGGTCCAGAAGCACTCTGGAATAGGGTTCAGTTTTGGCAAAAGTATTCCCTGATTCCTGGTGATACTAACAAGGTAGGAGTGCCGAGACAAATATTTACAACCCCAATAATACACTGGAAGTGGTGTTCCTCTGTGAAAAGCGACTCAGTGAAAATGTTACTTCCAAGGTGCTGGATTATTTGCTCTCACTGAGTCCAGACCAAATGTGCTCAGGTTGCAAGCAAAAATGCAATATTTCTTTCTTAGCTGCCAGCGGTACAAAGGGGCTATGCTCTGGGCTGGTTGCCCTGTAGCCCATGTAGTTGTTTCCTCAGGCAGGTGTTGCAGTCGTGACTTGGTAGTGTGTCACCTCTGCTTTATACTGACACTAGCCAGCTTGTAACTGGATGTGCATAAGGTCAAAATAGGTTCTTCTGATAAATGCGTGGCTATTTGAATCGGATCATCTAGTCTGCCCTCTCTGACAACATAAACCATAGAATTTCAATTAGTAGCTTCTTGTGTAGCTCGTAAGTCTGACCTAAGACAGGCTCTGCTAGCTAGATGAATCCCCCACAGCTTTGTACTTTCATTCCTTTTAATGGTTTTGCAGAGATCTAACAATCCAGAACGGGGGCTCTGATTCACACATGCTGATGACTTGCCTTGCAACCAACTGCTGTGGTTCCTTCTCCCAGAAGTCATTCCCTCCCACCCCTCCCTCCTTCCGCCCTGTCCCTGCTGAAAGACAGCTCGGCTGTTCATCAAGCAGAATCTGAACTGCTGCAACCTGGAGCTTGATGGATCAAGGTGGACGAACACCGATTTCAATTGTCCTTAATGCCCTGGGTCTCAGTTTGGAGCGGTGCAGTAGCTGTGATGTGAGAGTTGAGCCATCCTTACAGCAGAGGCAAATCTCTTTTGCTGCCTTCCTGTAAATCAATCCCACTCATCCATCGGAGCCTTCAGTAGATGATTCTTGCATGTGACTCTGGAGCTATCTGAATGGTGGTGCAGTAGTGTTGTAAACCATCTTTCCACCCTGAGGTACTTGTCTGACATTCAGGGGGAGTTTGTTCTGTACCACTGGGATGTTTTGCAGCAGGTTCACTGGTTAAACAACCAAAATGATAGGGAAGAAGTTCACTGTTAAAGCTAAATACTTTCACTGGTAGTGGTTTTTTGCCCATGTTCCTATATGTCCCTGTAGTTACTTGAGTTGAGTTGGGATATTGTGACAAGCTATTCTGTACTCTCTAACCCTACATAAACTAATATTGATGTCTCTAGTCCCCATCTCCCCTTTATTAAAGTTGGGGACTTTGTTACCTTCTGATGTATTTAAATATTAGGAAGAATGCTGAGTCAGCACAGCCTATCTCTTCTTATTGTGAGTAAATGATTGCATCAGTCAGTGTTGACTCCTAAGGAATTTGTAAAAATTTATTTCCAGAGAGCAGTTGAGTTATCAGCCTACAAAGGACTGATCGATAGCAGTTGGTTTCAGCTATTACAGTGCTTTTAATTTGGCACATTGTGCTTTTGTCATGCAACATCACGGGGCTTCTTCTGGCTTGAGGAACCTGAAGAAAGGGAATATTGACTTTTGAGCGATTACAATCTGGGAAGCTTTACCTTCAGTTTGTCTATAGCATCTCTGTATAGACAGAACAAACTATTGAAGTTAAAAAGATTATTAAGGCAATACTGTGCAGGGAAATTTTAGTGCAGAGATTTAGCCATCTATGTCTGGCCATGTTAATGGGAGTCCTACTGCTAAATCCCTGTGCACCCTGCTAAATAATTTGTGTAATGATTTCAGTTAAGCACAGAAAACAAGTGCCATCTGAAACCATTTGTTTGACATACAGTGCTTGATGCATGGGAGCCAGAGAGAAAATACAGCACTGCAGTGCGAATACCCGGTACTGTAAGTGAGGGGAGGAGACTGGTGTTAAGATAAAGATGTCCTGGGACATCAGTGCTCACTGTAGCAGACAAAGCCTGAACTGTGAATCCAGCTTTTATCCTGCTGCCAGGAATGTGCCTTTCTTACCCTAAATCTCCAGAGTCCAGCTGGGCAACTCGTGACTAAGTTGGACTCCTGGCTTTAAAAATGACATTCAACTGTAGGGTCTAGGTAATCTTTAATTTGCAAAGAATTTGGCATTGGATCCTATTAGGACACAAACCACTCTCTGCTGCTATAGTGAGTTATTCCAGTATCTTCCCTGTACGCGAGATTTCAACTTTGGTATATGCTGCTTTGGTACTTCCCATCTGCCTTGGGCAATAATTTTTAAAGGGAAGGTCTGACCAGTTGTCTTCCCTTGCAGTACAGTTCCATTCATATAATGGTTATATAGAGGCAACATGATATGGACAGTCTGCCAAGAATTACCTTCTATTTCAGATAATAACTAAGTCTTTTCATAACTACATGTAGCAACACAGTGAATACACAAATGACATAATAGAAGGATTTCTCACCTGCCCCATATTCAGCTCTGATCTTCCTATCCTTTAAGTGTACGTGGCAGAGTCAGCCCCAAGGCAGACGTTAGAGCAGACTGTGGGAATGCGCTAAAGATGCATCTCTCTAAGTCCAGTAAAATGTTACATATCCTCCTACCACATTTAGGAGAGATTCACTGTCGTTAAATAGTGTGCTATTATCTGCATTACAACTCAGACATCAGCAAAGCGCCTACGTGTCCCTGGCTGAAGGCTGCCTGTCATGCACCTTCCCACGCATACCATGTGCTAGGACTGTAGTGAGTAAAGCTGTGTATGCTCAAGCTCTCCTAAGCCAAAGGGAGCTGGACTTCACTGGTCCCTGGACTGCTCAGGAAACTTTCTAGAGAAATTTGTGCGCCACTGGAAGTTAACTTTTGTTGCTCAAGTCATCATCTTGTCCCTGAGTTCAGTTGGAGATAGTGTGCCGAGTGATGACAAGGAACCTAACGCTGGTGGAAGTGCCGTCACTCGCAAGTGATGAAACGACCCAAAAATACTTCGGGGTGTATTTGTACAAGCAGCAGCATATCAGTTCTTATGTCCTCATCAAATTCCAAATCAAGTAATTGGCTTGCAATTTCAAATGGCAATATTATTGTTTGCTTCATTACCTATTGCACTTGCGTAACGCTGTTTGTGCAGGATGGTCACTATTTCTCCAGCTTAGCAGCAGTTATGTTTTAGCAATGAGCAAAGAGACCCATTATCAGCCTCCACAGCACCTCGGTTCTCTTCAGGATGAATGGTGCAATATAAACGTAGAAGATTATTTAAAAACCCATTGCAAACACTTCTTGCATATTAGCCATAATAATAGTCTGACTGTTTTATTTGGCAATAATCCAATCCCTTCGTCCAGGTGCAGTACCTGGTGCACGTACTCACAGACCAACCGACTGGCTCATAAAACAGCAGGATGGCAAAATTATCAGGGAAAACAATGATGTGGTTTTATGTCGCTGTAAGTTATGGATGTGTAATGAAAGGGGGACATGAAGTTCTTGAGCCACTAAGCATGCAGGTGAGGGTTTTATGGCAGCTATAAGTTCTGAAGTGTGTGTTTAATACTGGATGATCTTTAGCTGCCCAGCCTGATTTTTTTGTGTATTGGAATAATGACAGTAAATGTGAACTAGATAATTTAGGAATTGAGAAGTGTAGCAATGTTTTCCTTGAGATCACTGAGCAAAGGAAGACGATGCAAAATGTTTCTAATCAGAAGTAAAAATGTGAGGGATTCTGTAAGAGCGCAAATGAGGCATTGGCCTGAATTCACTCTGCTTATAGTTTATTTGAAGTCTGAGGGGCTGTCAAGAGAAAAGCTCACTTTTTATTGTGGTTATGTTGTCTAAATATAATACAATTATAACAGTAGTTTCTATGAGATTTAGTTTCTAATCTAGTGCCTATTGACAGATCTGCAGCCATTCTACAAAGGATGCCTCCAAGGGGAATGGAGGCATGGCTCAGTGCAGGCATTGACAAAAGCAGATATATTAATTGGCACCTCCAATATATATGTTCATGTTGATAATACTCATCAGTATTAACCAAATAATTTCCTGAACAAATGATGTCCAGGGATCTATGCAACTGATTGAATTTAAAACTTTATTTTTCAATGAAACATTTGGTTAAGCATGAAAAAATGTCCCTGGAAGGGTTTACTGAATCATGCTTTTGCGCTGTCAGTGGTTGCTGACGAGTTTGGGTGTCAGCACACTGTGCGTGTTCAAGGCTGGCAGAACTTCTACAAACAGGGTTTAAACTGGGCTCCAAACCCATCTCAGTTCTGGAGCAGAGCATCTTAGACTTAAGTACAAGGATTTTTAGAAGCATCCCCACGAAGATACTGTGAATTCTTCACCCTCTCTGTTGCTGATTCAGAGTTAAGCATGGGAGAGGGGCTAGGTGGTCCTCCATCACCTTGCCGGCTACTCGGGACAAGTTCCGTGGGCTTGCCGACTGAGCAAATCTCAACTCCCAAACCTTCCTCAGTCCTTACGCACTTCTCCCAAGGGGAAGCCTGGAGAGAAGCAGATCAGTAGCTGATCCTGATATCTACGTATGGCTCAACTAATTAAGAGATACATTAGGCACAGACCTGATCAGCTAAGCCTTAAAGCTTAAACCTCTGTGCTGTGGATGCTTCTTATCTTTTCTGTTTCTACAGTTGGGCTCAGTCATTCACGTTCTGTGAACTATGGAGTTTCTTTCTTCACAAACAGTGTCACCAGGCACGAAAGTGTTACTCAACAAGCGTAAATGTGACAGCAGCTGGGTCTATGGTTAAGTCTAATCTGCTCTGAAGTGAGAACTGAAGTAGGCCTATCCCTGCTGGATGAGTCAGTGGCAGAATCAGGTTGAGAACAAGAATCTCTTATTACCAGCTTCGCGATATAAACACATGCCTTCCCTCACTGTCTTCCCAACCGTTCATTAACACAGCGGTAGCAGTTAGATCCAGCTTATTTTTTATTTTTTTTTTCCTCAGGATCAACTTTCACCTATTTTTGCATTAGGCAGGAATCCTTCCTCCCCTCGCCTTGTTCTTCATCAACTTTCTCTGCTCCCATAAAACGCCAGGAGTGTCAGACTCCTCGTGTTTGCCAGCATGAAACAGGAATTGCTGGCAAATACAAAACGCTTGGCTGCCCTGTACGGCTCACCTGGGTACAGCTCCTGCAGTTGCATTTCATTCTTCGTGGGACACTGCAGCCCCATATGAGCATTTAAAAGCTGTGAGTCAGGCCTCCAAGAAAAGTCATGCATGACTTAAAATAACAAGGATGATCAAAAACAATAAAATGCGTATTTTCAATTTGCCTTTGGGTTTTCTAAGGTTGTGAGGCACACCCATTTCAGGTTTTCAAGCTGTTCTCTGCAACCATTAAGGCTGGAAATTCAGGCCATTCATTTTTCATGAGCTACACATAATTTCTTATTTTCAGAAAAACAGGGAATATTGTAAGACCTAATGGTCAGAATTGGCAATACTGGTGCTGTCACTGAATGTACTCAGTGAAACTGAGTGATTTTTTTTTTTTTTCCTACCCTTTTTTATCTAGAATGAGGGGTTTGCTTTTCACATCAGCACAATGACCCAGTGTTTGGATATGTCAAACTCCTTGAGAAAGTATAGATTGCTTTCACTGAGACTTTTTTTAAAAAATTGTATGAATGGGTTGGTGTGGGATGAAAATCACAGTAGGGCGGGCTGTCCCCTGAGACTGCACTTCCAGCCTATGGCTGACTGTGCCACCGATTTGGCTTGGGCTTGGCATATTCATTTCATCTCTTCGCCTTCACGCAGCTTGGTACAGTTACACTGAATTTTCTTCTTCCAAACCTTCCCTCCTTTTTTTCTTTTCTTGATGTAAATTTTGAGCGTTACAGCAAGATGCTGGACTTTGCATACCCCATCTCCCAGATCATCAGACTAAACACCTAGCTGGCAGCCACGTCCCTCGGATAAATGGGATTCTGCAAAATGATGGTGAAGCTTGTCCGGGTAGGGGACGGGCCCCATGCCCAAGTAAATAATGAATCCCCTCAGGGGCTCATGGCCGTCACAAACATCACCACCCTCTGCTTCCTCTGCTAGATGCAATTCCTAGAGCTTCCGCTCTTGGATACAAAGAGAGCGCTAATAGTACCTGCCAAGACACGCGGTCCTTCCCGTGGAAAAAAGGACAAGAAAACAAACTACATGTGATAGATGTTAGTCATGTTGCTTATTGCACTGTTGGCACAATCTCCACCTGGGGCTCTTACACTCACATCCAGGATCTGGGGATGAGTCAGACGTACTGCCTATGTACTTATAGGTGATCTGAGCGTATACAGAACATAATGGGAATTTCAAGATGTCCCAACTTGCTTTTTCTTCCCTTTGTGCAAGATGATGTCTGTAAATCCTAGATAGAGCCCTTTTTCTCTGAGACAAGGTTGCTGGATGGAAGAACATAGCATGCCTATAGGGATCTGATGTGAGAACATCAGTTCGTTTGCTAGAATTGACTAGACTAATGATGCTAAATCTTACAACGTAACTGCTGGCTATGTGGCCTTGGTGGTGATTTTCTGAAATCTCTCAATTCTGGAGTCATGTTATCACTCAAGAATATCTATGAAACTTCCAACCTCCATATATGTAAAATAAAGCTGGTTTCATGTGATTCCCCAGCACATCAAAAAGTGAAGACACATAAGAACACACTGAACCTGTATTTTGAAAGCCCAAAGTCTGTAAGCCAGTCGTGTGGCTTTGGGGGACCTGAAAATTTATTTCTGAACAGCTTGTGTCAGCAACTTTCTAATTTTCCTTTAATAGCTTTGTGCGATTTGGCTTCCTACACCTTCTGTAATAAAACTATCAATGTTATTTTGTATATATTAAAATTTGTTTTATTTTTCCTTCTAGTTCCTGAGTCACTAACAGGAGAGATAATGTTATATGCAAGGCAATTATTCAGGCATTACAAGATTAAAACATGGAATATATTTCACTGGGAAATAAACTTTTCAGACGGCCTTTTCCACATATGGAAAAGGGATGAAAGCTTCAATATTGTCTGTTGTGGTTTTTTTTTTCTTTCTTGAAAGCAGAAAGATTGTTAAAAACAAGGATCCAAAACTGGAAGGACAAAAAAAGGCACGGAGCTAACATAACATGTTGAAGGGAGAATGTTTGTTAGCCCTCAGTGGTAGTGTCTCGCTTCCATGAGGCTGTTTTACTGCAGGCAAAACACAACAACGTAGCAATGAATAAAATATTAAATGCTGCTGAGACTTTTATAAGGACATTTTTATAGCTCTACCAGGTGCAGTGGCATTCTTTTAATTACCTGGACATGACAAAGGCTGCTGCAAAGCTGAAGTGTCGATTCTCTGGTATACATAAGGCAATAAAGGTAACAGCCAGGGAAGGGAACTCGACCGCAGGTGGGAGATTCTTCTCTGTGCACCGAAGTGGTTGTTGTTGGTGTTCTGCTCTGTCTGCTGTTATTACACTGCTAACAGGTGGAAATCATTTTAAAGGGTATAAAGCCCACTCATAAAACATGTCACTTGATTTAGCCATCAAATGAATTCAAAGTACTGGTGTCTTCCTAAATGCTGGCACTCTCCAGTGTCTCCCATTGTGCCTTCTTCAATTTAATATACATAACGCTGTAAGGTCTGGTGTGCCCAGCTAGCTGCTAACGCTCACCCCATCTTCTTCCATCTTTGTCACTATGTGCTTGGACTCTTCACCACCAAGGCTGGTGCAGCCCCTGCATGTTTAATAACTACTCTGCTTTGCTAGACAAGCAAAGCTTGTGCAGTATTGTCCTTTGTCACCCCATCATTGACAGGGCCTGGTGCATTAGAAATTTTACTCAAATATTTCCCAGGACCTTACTAGGAACTCGTTCCTCAGGAGAAGAATCAGTCCTGACTTCACTGAAATATTTTCTACAAGTAGTGCCAATGAGAAATCAAACAATGTTTTTTTTTTTTTTTTTTTGCAATTAATCAATTTGTCCACTGAGTATTAAGAGAGTAAATACTGTATGCTGGTTAGGGAAAAGCTTCTTTATCAAGAAGCTGAGCCTGAGGATGCCTGAGCATCTGCCACACTCTCAGCTCCCACTGCCTCCAAGAACAACTGAATTCATCCCATTTTTGCCTGCCTTTTGCAGGCCCTCTCCCTTCTTCAGGGCCTGATATAATCCTATCTACTGAGTGCTCTTTCACACTCAGCAACCCGCAACACAAGCTGTTACAAGGTAGGGAAGTATTATCTACCACCATGGCAGAGAGAAATTGCGCATCTTGACCAAGACCATGCAGCAAATCTGTTGTAGCACTGGAGAAAAAAAAATCCTGGGTAAGAAGTAACTTTTTTGTGTTAGATATGGACTAATACATAGGTCTTCAATGTTTATTATTTTCTCTGCGTTCTCTGATTTACTCAAGGCTTAATATTGATTTTAAACTACACTGGAATGTTTTGTTAGTAGATAACCTTCCGTTTTATGGTTTGTATTTCTCCCAATTCCTCTCTTCCAAGAGCAAGGGCTCTGGCAGATCAGCTCCTGCACATTCAGCAGTAGTGTTGTAAATGATCACTGCTTCTCTCAGTATTTTCTGCTGGACGTTATTGACACCAGCATAAAAGTAGCACAAAAGGTTGTGTGTCTGTGCCACAGTTCATAGTCCAGCATCTCCACCACTGCTTTATGCTGTGAACTGGGCCAGCTGAATTATAAGCTAGGTTACCGTCCCTTTCTCCCACCCCTGCCGTGACGGTGGAAACTTCTCACGGAGAAGACAGACGGAGACAGAGGGGGATGATGAACCTTATCCTTCTGCGCCTAAGCCCACCAGTGCTCATCTGCCAGAGCCGTGGCTCAAGGCTGTGATCACCGCTGTGTAAGTAGACACGTTGGGCAGGCTCTTTGTGAGCTGGCTTGATTACCAGTAGTATTCTAGTTGTTAAAAACGGAGTTTGGCACAGGCTAGTGACTCTAATATTTATTGAGTTACTCTGATTGATTTTGCAGTCCATGTGGCTCAATGGCTACGCTGGTAGCAGTGTCTGAGTTTCGTTGTAAGGTGGTTTGAGTACATCTACATTACATAACAGCCACATCAATGCCTCTCATTTAGACGTAACTTAATGTTGACATATTCAATATATAATTAGGTATGTCAGCAAAATAACAGCAGTATATTAAGCACTATTCTTTGCAAGTAAGCTTGGTGTGGTGTGTGTAAAAATTATTTTGTACCAGTAAGGACAAGAAAATAGGTAAGATGAATATTCCTGGGCAGATTCTAGCGAATGCTACATAAGAAAGCAAAGCACAATGTAAAGTAGATTTTATTAAAGCAGTGTTTATGAAGAACTTGAATTACTTACACACCCCAACTTTCTCATGACTGAAGTGCACAGGAACCCATCATATCTTCGCAGGTGGGACACTATATTCTAGGAGGTGTGACTTTCAGAAATACCAGGGTTTTGCTAAGCAAAGGAAAATAATCAACTGCAGTCTGGAGCTCTGTACAGTGATATGTTGCTCTCTTTCTGCAGAATTTGTTTATTGTGGCAAGTCTGATAATCACCAATTTCCCAAAGGAGGGAAAATTTTGCAAGCTTGTAAAATGTCAGAATATTTTCAAATGGCCATTACTGTGAAAATATCTGTATCATGTATTCATTTTGAAGATTGAAGACTGAGAGGGCATAAATTTATTATCACATATTCTAGAGATGTTTAAACAAAAGGATAAAATCACCCCCTCCAAGAGGGGTGATTGGGAGAAGATGCTTCTTTCTAATGTCACAATTTCCCTCTTTCTTTTAGGAGAGAAGTAGAAAAGGAAGAAAGAAGCAGGGAGAAGAAAGCCGGGAGGGAGGTGTGATTTATTGCTTGGATGTCATAATCTCTCTGTTTATCAACTATGTCATAATCCCACCAGTCAGTAGTAAGTACTTCATAGGGCGGCAGAAGAGAGGAATGTGAAGAGCAAAGAGGGAGAAAGATGAAGAGGGGAAAGGGTCATGGGGAAGAAAGGAGGAATCAGAGACCTCTGAAGTTCCAAGTCAACTGGTGTGCATTAAGAAACATTAGCTAAGTCATTTACAGCAGGATCCCAAATGTGCCTGTGAGTGTGATGTTAAGACAAAACTTCTCTTCAACCACAGACCTGTCAATGATCCAAATCCTCAACTTTGTTCTGCGTGTACTTTTGCTCAGGAAGTCCACCAGGCATTTACTACGCGTAACTGATAAGTTGCTAGTATGTGTCTTTAACGTGTCCTGTACAGTGTACAAGACGTTAAAAGAGAGCATAGGGAATCGGGCTCCAGACTTTCTTCAGATTAAATTAAACAGTATGTGAGCAGGACCAGATCTGGGTTTATAAAATGTAGCAGGGATTGGGTGGGAATGAGATGAGGACGGGCAGGCCTTTGCTGTTCCTCGATTCTCTGTGTCACTGTGGTCGGTCCTCACGTAGGCTACAGCTGTGTAGGAGCTGCTCACATGTGATGGTTCCCACAGGATTTCCATCTGTTAGAGGAAAGCAGGAACATGATGCCTCTCTTTTCCTGGCCCTTCCTTCTCCCTATGTAGAGAGCGCAGGCGGTGTGGTCTGTAACCTGTGTTCACTAGCAATTCCCTGGGAAACTGCCAGCACGGAAGTAAAAGATGGACTCTGTCCCTCCTGGTGCCATACAACGACGAGTAAAGTACACTTCAGAGAAGCAGTAAGGCTGTGTCATATTTCTGGCTAGGAAGACTTAGGGATTTCTGTGACTGCTTTAGGATCCTTGAATGAAAGGAACTACCCAAAAGCAGACACAGCAATCAATCTTCCAACAGGCTTCTTTCCGAAGGTAGAATACCAGGACAGCAGTCATCCCATTTCAGCTTGATGTCCTCTGCCAAAGTTTATGAGAGAGCTCAGAGCTGATCATGACAAAATACTTGGATGTTATGGGACAAAAATATGTGCTCTAGGTATATTAAAAGTCTCGGCTCCAAATTTCCTAAAGCAAGCATACAAAATCTCAAATGCATTATGAACATCTGTGAAGCTATAGAAATGTCCTCTTTTATTACTTTCTCCAGTAAAACATTTTATTGTTTTTAAATCCACCAAAATCTGATGACATTTTGACAGAGAAGATTAATTGTCTCACTTAAGGAAACACTGATCAGATCTGCTTTGCTGTAAAACTTTTTATTGGCTGCGAATTTCAAGTCATTCCAGTATTCAAGACTGCTTTAGAAAAAAGACTTCAGGCATTATAATTTTACAAGAAGTGAATAACTGCTTGGAGATTTTTGCAAAACAAATGACTTGCTTCTAAGCAATCAAAGCGACGTTTTAGCTTCTCTAATGAGGTAGTTCCCTCAAGGAGCTGGAAAACACTGACACCAGATATTCCCTCTGTTGCTGCAGCAGATTTCTCTGGCATTGACAAATAGCCTGTCTGAAATAGCAAGGTCAGATGGACAGTAACAGAACAAACAAGAGCGTCAAACCCGTAGTAGTCCAGTGCTCTCGGCATTCCTAAGCAGGCAGGTAGACGGATGAACAGACATTTTTCTCATTTGGAACATTTGTATCTAGATCCTTGACAGACGCTTCGAGCATACTGTTTGCTTTCTAGACACCGGGATGTGCCCAGGCACCACGATTATTTACACAGAACAGCCCACTAAATCCAAGAATCCAGCGACACAGTATGAGCCGAGAGCTCTGCTACATGCAGTGGAGGCAACAGAAAGCTGCAAAAGCAAAAATTGGCCCCGAGCACCCTCAGGGATGCACTAAATTCTGCTGCCTTTTAAAGGCCTGGGAAGGAGTGCTGCTATTAAGGGATCACCAAGCAGGGCTGCCCTGACGACAGGATCTTTGCTCCCCTTAAATTGCAAGGACTAGAGCAGAGTCAGGTAGGGCCAGCTTTCTGGTGAGCATGGAGACTTTTCAGTGGCCGAGGGAATATTGCTGTCCTGTTAGAGTATCTCTGCTCCCTTTATACTCACAATTTAGCACTTGGTTGCCAGAGCAGCTGGTAGCCCCTGAGCTTTCTGTACAGTGACCTATTTGTGCAAGGGTTTATGCAAGCATGGTATATGGATACTTTAATGTTACAGAATTTAGGACTCCAGATTTTTGTTTTATATAGTCATTAATCCTAAACCCCCTTTTCTACAGCAGGGTGAAAGGCAAGCATATACAGAGGCCGACGTGTTAAGATGCTACTGTTAGGAGCACAGAGAGGCTCTCAGTGAGACTGGAGTTGGCTGTGTTGATGACTAGACACGCATAGTGTGAGCCACTCCTTCCCTGAAAGACTTTACTATCTACACAGACAAAGCAGATGCAGGAGAAGAAAAGGCACAGAGGTACAAAATAATTCCTTTGCCTAAAGTTACTCATCGGTGGACAATGGCACACTGTTCTCCTGAATACCAGGCCATGCTCAATGAACTATTTAACATGAATATTAAAAGCTTAAGTAGGGAGTTGTTAAAGGCTTTAAAAGGCCCCAGCCCAGATTTCTAAACAAGGCTATCTAGAAGGAAGCTCCCAGATTTGTAACCGTGTGGCAAAATAATCTGCCTCATTTTGAACGATGCTGAGCAGCCCAGTAGCTCCAACTAGAACCAGACCGGAGCTCTGCTCTGTGGAGGACCTCCATCCTACGCTGCTCCTTGCTTCAGAAAGATGCTGAGCAGCTGGTTTGCTCTCGGGTCCCTTTTGCAGCTCCAAGGGTATCAGCGAGCTGCTGGATCTGAAGCGGGTGCCATCGCCCTGGGCAGGGCAGCTCTGGCCACTCGATGCTCTCAGGCAGCAGCGGGCACTGTCCCGCACGCTCTGCCTGGCATCCCACTTACCCACTTTGACAGTTTTGATCCATTCACTCTCAACCTTTATCTGTGTTCTTACCCCTTGTCCTTGGTCATCACTGAGCTTTACCCTGATCTCCCTTCTCTTCTCCCACCTTTTGAGAGGCAGAAAAACATTCATTATTTTTAGGGATGGACTCATGCCTCTGACTGGGAAACCAGTATACAGAAAATAAAAGCAGAGTATTGAACTTTTTGTATATTACGAGGCTTTTTTATTCTGACCATTTTCACAGCAGACTTGATGAATAAGACTCCAGAATGCCATACATAAATGCCAAGAAATGGGATTTTCATTTCTGCATTTATGATGAGAAATAGTCCCTGGGTTGTTTTCAAAAATGAATGCTGAAAGCTGGAAATCCTAATGGTAATCAGTGTTTTTTCATTTCCATATGTGCATCTTTCTTGCAAACTACGTAGCGCCGGCACAGTAAATATCCTTTATGTAATTTAAAAGTAAAATGCATCATGAAGCATGCTGTTAGTTCTTGATGCTAACATCATATAAACAGAAGCATGAGGGAATCTGAAAAGATCCTTGGCCAATTTGTGCTCTTGGCTAAAATCCTACAAGCCCCTTGAAGTCAGTGGTGTTCTGGGCTTGCAAATACAAGCAGAATTTGGACTCTAATGCTACAGATCTCTGAATGTGGGCATTGCAATAGAGAGCTGGCATTGCTGCTCTTGAAAGGCCACTGCCAAATGACTGCTGGGCACCATTTCCAGCAGGCCTGGGTAACTGAAACTCCAGCTCATCCTGTTAGGATAAGGCACAGAACAGAGGTCAAAGTGCCTGTGGACAAAAATCTGTGAGATTCGGAATCAAATAAAATCAAATTTAAGACTTGGTTGTTCAAGAAAGTCTTATGCTTATTTCTTTTGGATTTTTATAGGCTGTCTCTGAGGAAGTAGGGGCTGATTCTGCTCTCATTAAAGCCTATGGTGAAAATCTCAGCAGTCTCAGGGGCTGCATCCTGGGCCCCAAACAACTAGATTAGAAGAACTGAAATGATGTTAACACTAAACACCTGATCCAAAGCCCACTGAAATGAAGAAAAGACTTTCTATTTACCAGCACTGAAGATAAATCTACCTCAAAATGAATACATTACTAAGATTCCTCAAGTGATTTCTAAAGCTTTAGCAAAAGATATAACAAGCGACTATAGCAGAGCAAACATAAAAGGAACCAAAGAAAAAGGTCCTCGGTGTTAGCAGATAGATTAAATGGATTTGGGAAAAGGGAGTACAAATTAGAAGAAAATCCTTTCAGAAAATTTGTGCCAACATTTTCTAGAGATATATGAATAGATGGCTCTTAAAATATGAAAAGAAGTTGTGCTATGATATCAGGGTGATGGGAGTCTTAAAATATGACAGGCAGATCTAAATAATGCAGGTCAAGGACAATAAAGACTGTTTCAGTTGTGATGTTATAAATGAGGAAGTCGTGTTCACCAGTTGTTCCCTTTTGCCATACATCATCAAATCACTGGCATAGCTGGGAAACCTTTCACCTCCCTCTTGGGTGTTTCAGCTTGTACCAGGATCTCCTACTTAATCATCTGGAGCTTCTCTTGGACTGCTCTGTCGAAGCAAAATCATGCCTGGTAGAATGAAGTTGTTCCATGAGGATGAACATCCCATTGCATATCAGGCTCCGTGTGGTTCTGGCGATCCTATGTCCTGCTGAACATTTGTGTACTCTTAAAAATCAAAACTATTCCTATCAACTTAAGGTGGACAAATAGTCTCTAACGCCTTCTCTGCAGTGGTCTACAGAAAACAGGCTTCTGTTTTCACCTGCTGGCTCAGGGTCACTTTTGACTTCCTGTCTTCTATAGCTCATTTCTGACCCTTTCTCGGAGTCAAGGATGCCCTTCTCTGGGTGGTTAGCAGTTTAGTCATTTCTCCGATTAGACACTTCCCTCTTCCCTTATCCTACTTGAGTTTAGCAAGGTGGGGTGTTTTTTTAGCCTATCAGGTCCTCAAACGAGAAAACTGAATGCTATTTCTTCAATATTATGTCTTCCATTCACAGTGGCTCAAGATGTACATTTAATTTTTAACTGCATCCTTTGTTCTACCCCAAGAATAAGCCTGGCCATCTTGTTTATGAATTTTCTCTCTCAGAGACAGTTTGACTACTGGCTCTTTTGCAGACGGCATAAAGCTTTGTGTTCCCTATTTCCCAGTTGTTTGCCCTTTTTGAGTTGTGGCAGCTTCTGACCGTACCAAACATACTGGTTCTGAATGCTTCAAGAAATCTACTTACTCCAGCATTATTGTAACTGAGTTTTCTCATTTTGGCACATCAGAAAACTGACGAGCTTCATATACAACTTGAGCAAGATCACATCTGAACATTCTGCTGCCCCCCCCCTTGACATTTGATGCCATAACTTAACATTTGTTCCACCATGTGTTGCTGGTCAATAACTCCTGGCAGGAGGTGTCCGTCTTGTTCACTGTTTGCATTTCCCTTTTTCTTCCTGCTGCTGTACTGCCAGCTGTTGCGCTGGTTGCTCACAACTGCAAAAGAATCAGCTGGCCTTTTTCTAAACAGACACCGTGAATGTTCCTCCCCACTATCCTGCATCTATATTTCTAATCATGAGATGAAACCTGGCACAAAGAAAGCAGTCTGAGATGAACCAAAGGGAATTTAAGGTTTAAAAAAAATCATATAAAAAAAGATGATCATGGAGAGGCTTGGAGGAATGTGATCATCACTCCCCACAGCTCCTTATGATTACTGCCAAGACCATGAAAGCACTCCAAATAATGTTGTGGGGAATGCTGTGATACCCACATGCAATGCAGGTCATCTTCTGTTCATGCAACCTGGCATTTGGAAGACTTATTGCATCAGCAAAGACAGCCAAGAGTGAATAATCTCTACCAAAATAGCTGTAAAGCTATGTTAGCACTTCCATGCTGGTTGCACCAGCATTTTCTGGTGTTTATTCAAGCTCATATATTCAAAAAAAAACCAGGGACCTTCATCTCATTAAGTTCTTTTGCCAGGTTTATGGATCTACCTACTCGGCTCACAACATTGGTGATAGTGAGCTCTTACCAATGGAAGATCTCTGCTTGGACTTTATCTTTGCTGAAATCTTTGTGTGTCCTCTTGCAATGCCTTCCTTAGGATAGTCTTGAGTTCCTCTGCTCAATAAAGACCAAAAATGTTAAAGTCTGTTCAGTGTTCCCCTAGGAAACAGAAACATGTTTTACCAATCTTCAGTTTCTCTGGCCTCCCTTGAGCTTCACAACTGCTCACTTTCTTTTCCTCCTCCAAAACTCTCTACAAACTCAGCTCACCTCCTGGCAACTCCTCCAGTCTTGATGTGCTCCTCTCCACTATCAAGAGATAAAATTCCTCTTTTATTTGGCTTGTGTCATCTCTCTGGAATCCTGTCCTCCTTTCCTATCTCTTTCGAGCTACCAAGTCACTCATCATCCTTAAATCTCACCTTTAAAACCTTCCTTCATGGTATAGGTTACAGCTGCCTGTGACATCAGGTGAGACTGTGTATAGTGGTACAACGTGCAAACGTTCTGTGTGAAAATAAGCTGTGGTGTATTGTCTCAGAGTCCACAATGAAAAAAAACCAACCAAAAGCACCCACAAACAGAAACAAGTCATGTGGCATATTGTAGATAACAAGAGATTAAAGATCAGCAGCTGACTTTTTACAGGGGATGTAAAGCAGGTGACCGGCAAGGGGCCCGCGGGTGAGGCACAGACCAGCACAGAGCTCACGCAAGAGAGACCCGCTCTGCCAGGAAACCTTTTCCTTCACGGATTATAAAACACCTCCCCCGGTCAGAGGGGGAAGCAGTGGGCAGCTACACGGGATTTTTACAGCAAAATTAATTTATTTGTGGAGGGAGAAAAGTGGACAACGTGCCGAGAGACCGCGCGGGTGTGAGGGGGCCATCTCCTCACGGGCTGCCCCGCAACGGCCACCGCAGGCCCCGGTCCCCAGCCTGAGGGGAGCAGCCCCCCTGCACCGGCCGGACTCCCTCTAGGCTCGCCCGCTCACCCTGCCCGCTGCTGGTGGCAGGCTGCCCTCTCGCCCCCTGCCCCGCTCTCCCCCCCCGCGTTCGCCTCAGGTCACTTTGGAGGCGGGGGGGAAACACGGCATAGGCCGCTGTCCCTTTAAATAGCATTCTGTGGTTCACGTCGCCGCCGTCTCCGGGTAGTAATTAGTCGCGGGCCGTAGCACCGCCTCCTTCTCCTCGCGGCCTCCCTTCCTCGGCTCCGCCAATCAGCGCCCGCCCGCGTCACTCTGAGGGTCAACGAAACACGGAGAAAGGGAAAAAAAAGTTTGGTGAGGAGCGAGCGGGGCCAGGCGGGGCCGGGCGGGCGGCGGCAGGACGCGGCGGGCCCGGAGGCAGGTGAGGGGAGCGCGGCTGGGTTGGGGACCGCCGGGCGGGCTGGGGGCAGGCGGCTCCTCTCTGCGGCGGGGCAGGTGGGGTGGCGGCCTCCTGCTCGCTCCTGGGGAGCGGCTGGGGGGGGGCCGAGGGGAGGGTGCCCACCATCCCGCTTCTCTCCCCCCATCCCCCCGACCTCCGAACCCGGCGGGCCCGGGGCTGTGGGGCGACGGCGGGGCCGGGCCCGGCCCAGGGCCCCGGGGTTCTTTTTCTCCCTTTTTTGGTCGTTCCTTCCTCCTCCCCCCACCCCCCTCCGGGCAGCTCCTCGCTGCGTGCGCAGGAGCCATCCCAGGGCAGAGGTGTTTGTACTCGTGTCCTTGGGTGGAAGGGGAGAGGCAGCCTGCCGGCCCGCGGCGCGCCGCCAGCCCTCCGCCGGGCGGGCGCCCGGCCCCCGCCGCCGCTCCCCTCCTTCCCCCGGGTTATTTTAGTTTGGCTGGGAGAGGCCGAGGGCAGAGCCGGCGGAGCGGCAGAGTCGGCCTCCCCGGCCGGCGGGTCTCCCAGCTGCTGGGGGCGATTGGACTTGAACTAGCGGCGGTGCCCTGTAAGTGGGAGGGCTTCCCCGTCGCCTCTGTGTCGGGGCCTGTCTTCCCCCGGGCCGCGGCTGTTGGTGGCAACCGCAGTCGGTGTGCGTACCTGCACCTCGGATAAGTTCAGTGCAGCGGTTTTGGCTGGTTTGGGGATAGGAGTATTCAGGAAGCAACATGCAGTTTGTGTTGTTGCACCCTTCCAGTTAAAGCAAGGGTTTAAGCATATGCAGTCTGTCATTCTTTTGCGCTTTATTGTATGAAAAGTTTTTGTTGTTGTGTTCACTGGGGAGCCCTGTGAAATTTAACCAGTCTTACCTCCTTCTAGGCTCTGTCCATCTGGAGTGATGGATAGGGTCTATGAATGTCTGCTCTTGTTTCCACAGGATGTTAGGATGGGGGAATCTTAAAAAAAATAAACCTCACTAATTATCTTACTGCCAGTAACAGCGGCAACAACGAAATGCAGAAGCTTCCACCAAATCTGCTGATGTAATGTGGAGGCATTCAGCAAAACCGACGGTAGTTACTTCTCCCCCAGTGTGGACTGACTTAAAGTACACCATTGTGTTCTGAAGTCCATTCCCTGGATGTTTGTCCAGACTTGTCCTATAATAGATGTCATTGCATAAGAGTTACAGGGAGTAAAGAGCGTGCTGAGTTTCTTTCATTCTTCTAAGGATCTATGCTCACATCTTAACTGTGCCAAACTATCTGTGTACACGGAAGAGAGAAGGGCACAGCTTGGTAGGCTGCCCTATGAACTTTAGGGGGAAAAAAACCCAAACAAACTATTCTCTTCCTCCTTCTGCTTCCAAACAAATTATTTTGTTTGTCTGATGTCATCTGAAATAATTCCTTTCACAGAGTGCTGTGATGATAGTAACTCAACAATTGAGGAAGCAAATATGTCAATTCCTTCCTTAGTCTCTTTCCTGTCTCTCCTTTAACTTTTATAGCTTTGCTCTTTGAATTCTGCCTGATTTGTTTATCTAGTTCTGAGGTACCTACACCTGTTCTTTGTATTAATTATCACCTAACCTAGAACAAGGGGATTGGCTCTTTTCTGATCTGTTGTGTATTTGTTCAGGCCAAAATAATAGTGTGTTTTGGGAGGATTTTTGTTCCTTACGATACTGGATATCAAAGTCTGACGTATATCAGTGGCATAATTCCTTGAGGTTTACTACTTTCCAGATAACTTCTTCAGTAGTGAAAAATTTCTTCTTCTCTATCTCTTGTATGTATTTCATAGGATGCCTCCTAAAATGTTTTTTGTCTTACACAACTATGAATCATGTTAAAATAATATATTAAAATAATTTTATTAACTAATCATAAATTTATGGCAAAAATGAACAACATTGTATGTTAAATAATATAACTTAAGAGTGTGATCTGAGAATGTAAGTTTACATTTCAGCTTGTTACATTATGGTCTCAGGTGGCACATTCAAAGCCTTATATAAATAGTTTGAAAGAGAGTGGCAAGTTATCGGGAGGAGAGTAGCATAAACACAAACTACTGAAAAGTTGCCATGGTTACAGATAAAGGTAATCCTTCTTTCTGTGAAAGTTTGTCCTTTTGTCACAGCTATATTAATCAGTCTGATTTCTGATAGAATTGTAAGTATACAAACTTTGGGCTTAATTTTCTTGGCAGCTAATAGCTATGCAGCTATTTATATATATTTTTTTTTAAAAAATACTGAATAGGCTATGACTTCCATTCAAGATGTTTGATTTAAGCTGCAAAGAGTATTATAGATTACATAGAAATGTACTTGGAGCATGCTGAATTCAATGGAAACTGTAGTGTACTTTTTTTCACCCGAGAGATATCTGATGTCAAGGAAAAGTCTTTTTAAATGTCTAGATCCTTTCTCAAGGACTCTGACTGAAGCGAGTGATGTGGCCATCTATCACTGGTGGCCTCGGTGGTGCAGCTGTATGAGATATAATTCCATGTCCTGATTTACAAAAACCCTAACAGAACAAAAACCAAACACCACCCCCACCTCGCCCAAGAAAAAAACCACACCACCACTCCCCCCAAAACAACATGGCAACCGCTGAGAGTGAGTGAGACCTGTTAAGGATGTGCAGCTTTATAGACCGGGAGATAACGGGAGGTGTGAGGGGGAAGCGATTGTCTTAATAGCTTATTCCCTGCGTAGAAGGAAGCAGTTGGAACTTAAAATGTGGATGAACTTTAATAAGTTCTCGGGTAGCTAAGCTTTGGGTAGTCTGAGATAGCTGCTAAAACTTGCAGGGAAATATGTTTTGGTCTGGTGCATCTGTACTGCTGTGCAGACAACTAACCAGTTTTCTCTGATGAAGACCCAGTATTTACCACGTGTGCCTTTTGTTGTTTCCAGATTTGATTATTGCAGTGCAGCAGTAAATCTTGGATTGAAAGCAGCAAGAGAAATCTCAAAGTTCTTCAAGATTCCTGAAATCTCATCAGTCTGGTATGTTGTGCTCTCTAGACTCCTGGAATACCAAGTTAAATTCTTTGTATGCAAGGGCCTCCTTAGTTACTCCTAAGGATACTGAAGTTTCTAGGACCTTGGCTTTTCATCAGCAACTTCATTGTCTGGTAGTAATACGCTACTAAGAACTATGTAACGATGTATTGCTGGGGTTGTGTAGACAATAGGTTTTGGTAGTGGTGTTCGTAGCAGGACAATAAACCTTCAGTCGACATATACTCTGAACTTGTTTTCATCTTATCTATCCTACCTGGAATTTCCAGGTACTTTTGCCAGGCTTTTAAAACTAAAGTCAGGTTGAAAAGGAGCTATTGCTAATTGACTTTCTAGAGACTGCACAGATGTATTGAAGAATGTATAAGAATATGAAAAGGACTGTTTCTTTCATCGTACAGGGAAATTTTTTCCTCCATCTTTATGTAGATGTGGCCCTTATGATGTTTGTTGTTTATGTTTGATAAAAAAAAGATTAGTAATGTCTCAAAATAATTTCTCAAATGACAGTTTTGAAATTCCTATACTAATGTACTTTTAAAATTGATATATTTGCAAAAATATACAGCAAGGTTATGAGAACTATTGTTTATAAACAGGACTGCAGTGTCTGAGGGTGAGACAGGAATGGGAAGCTAAATATTACTTTTAAAGCTGTTTCTAATAATAAAAAAGCTAAAAGACAGAGCTCTAATTGTTTAAAAATAATAAATAAATTCAGCACATGCTATAGCGCTGACATAATTGACATCCAGAGGGTAAAGTCCTTTTTCTACAATGCAAGTTCAGTATGTGTACGCAGCAGTTCAGTTGCTTTGCTACTTATTAATGTGTACAGAATCCAGGAGGTATAATGTATTCAAGACTGTGAAAAACAGGTGCCAAATTGTGAAGAAAGCTCTTGTGATTCACACTGATCTGTTGGGAACTGGACAGCGAGTAACCATCTCTTCATCTAATCCCTGAACAGCCATCACGTGTAGCTTTTGATCACTACTATTCTGGTCTCTGTTTGAACTGGTGACTTAAAGATGAAAGGCTCTGTTCTTGATCTCTTGAGCTGTCAAGTCCTCCAAACTTGCTGTCTTCTGTATATGCAAGATTACAGAACAAATGGCCTTTTAGCTGTTCCATGATTACAATAGTCAAATGAGAGTCAGGTGCTTTCTCTTGTTACTGTCCTCAGTGCAAAGTTCAGTAGCAGCAAACTGAATCTTTTTCACACTGCTGTCAAAGCTTCCCTATGTAATGTACTTGCAGCTGCAATCTGCTAGTTTGGGTTTTTTCTGTATTGCTACAGATATTGCAAGAGTAGCAAAGGCATAACTTGAACCTTGGCCTTGAAATGGTGCCTCTGCGTTTTCTCCAAAATGTGTGTGTGTTTACAGGGAAAATAGGTGGCTTATGTGCAGAAACTGAGCGTATAAATTAGGCATTTTAATGTCTAATTTCACTGGATCTCCTTCAGCTTCAGCATGGGATAGAAGAAAATTGGTATTCAAGTTACTATCTGACTTACCAACATCTAGGTACAGATGTGTTTACCCATGACTTCTAGTCCAGTGAGATAGGCTCAGCTGTGAACTTAGTCTTGATACCCCACTTCACAGACTTTTTGGGGATCTTTTACTTCTGTGAGGATAGCAAATTACTCTTGGGACGTTGTTAGTATGATAGTTTTGTGTCGTGTGGGGTTTTTTGTTTGTTTTTAAATGAGATAAGGTAAGCAAATCAAGGAAGTCACAGTGCTGAATGGAGGAGAATCTGCTTTGCCATTCCCCTTTTGCTCTGAGTAAGCCATGTTCTTGTTTATCAGAAACTGGCCAAACTTCTGCCAGATCAGTGACTCAGAGGCAGATGGAAGGGTCTGATGAACACCAGAGCTGGGCTAAGGGAGTGGGCCAGACTGCATGACAGGGAGGGGAAAGGTGGGGAGAAAAAGGGATGAAACCTCTCCCTGGCAGTGATAAGGAGCTGCTGTGTAACAGAAGCATAAGCTGAAGTGTAGAATGTTTGATGATAAAAATTATTTTTCATCACCACTACAGTTGTGAGGTAGCTAGACTTCTGTGATGGCATATAGAGCTGGAGGGTTTTGGGATAATGTGTTTGAGGTTTTTTCTCCCCTTTCGAAAGTAGCCAAACAGTAACACAGACTTGGGGGTTGGCATGTCGTCTTCTAGCACTAGGCAGTTTGGTTGGTAAGACTTGTGACTTCTGCTGTTGTTTTTATGGGCCTAAAATTAATGTGCTCTAAATTGAAGCTTTCCAAGATTGGTTACTGAGATACTTAGAGGATGCTTTACTGGTATGTTTTATTTGCATGAACTATGTTCTTGGTTTTGTTGCTTAGATAACGTTTGGTCAGAAAAGCGTCACGTAAGTGTGGCCTCACGGTTATCCTCAGGGGACCTGGTAAACTTCTAGCAGTACTGACTCTTGCAGGGCACTGAATTCAGGTGCAAGGGTTGAGGTCTGGTTCTTTCAGCTTATATTTTAGCTTCTGTAGGGGAAGTTATGTAAATCTTGTTAATTCTGTTCTTGTAGTGTTTCATACTTATTAACTTAGAACCGTACTAATTGCTGGTTTTCAGGCCTATTTGGGTTTGTGGCAAGATAGTTTGCTCTAAAATAGAGGGTAAGACAAATGTGCTATTGGGCTGTTTTAGAGGAATCACGTGTCCTTCCTGAAGGTGTTTTTAATGCTCTTTTTGGTGTGTGTGTATCACAGCTCAAGGGACTACTTAGCTGTAAATATTTTCCTGACATTGGGTGGTATTAGTAGTAAAGCAGTATGCTAAACTGTCTTGGACTTGATTAATCTGCATTAGGAAAGTTAAACAGATACCCATTTTGTGGTATAGGTGGTAGGGGAAGGCAGGCTGCCCCAGCACTGGCTAGAGGAAAGGTGGTGAGAACCAGAAACGAGGAGTTTTTCCTCTCTTCCCCTGCACAAGTACAAAAACGACCCAAATGTGCTTATGCTGACAAGTGCTATATCTTCTTCTAGCTTAATATTTTTAGTTATTTTACACTAAACACATAAAAATGTTTTATATAAGGCAACCTTGCTAACCAGATAAGTCTTGTGTAACTATGATGATACCTTGTGGGTGCAGGAGGGAACACTGACTGCGTTCTGGCTCTTTCCTGTGTTGTTTGGAAAGGGGCAAAGTTTTTCTCAAGTGAGGTGTCGTATCTGCAGTTGTGAAACATTTATTAAGCCTTGTTTTGTTTTTACTCCTCTTGCATGTTCCAGGCTCTTCACTTGATAGATGGGTAGGGAACTACATCAGTGTTTACGCTGAGGAAAAAGAAACACTTTTAATCTAGATGACAGGTTTTTGCCTCGTGTTAAGAGGAAGCTGTGCTGTGAGAAACGTTCGTTGTCAGAATGTGAACGGTATCTTGCAAATTTGTTCAGTCGAGTGAAGCCTGAACAAGCAGGAAAAGTTTCTGGCAGAAGCCATGGTACCTTGTGAGCTGGAGACAGCCACTTCCTGCGGAGCTCCTCTGCTGCTGACTCATCCTTTGCATTGGTGGAAGAGTCTTTGCAACTGGCAACCCAACGTATTCTTAGCCGGGGTTACTAATTTATATAGGGTGTCCGGCTTCCCAGGGTAACTCCAGTCACTCTTTACGAGTGGATGGGCTCAAAACCCACATCTAATTTTATCCTGGAAGCGGAGCAAGCGGCAGTTGTGTAATTGCAGCGGGAGAAGCGTCTCCAGCCCGCTGGGTGCTCTCCTCCTCTCCGCCCTCAGCCCGTCCGGCTGGAGAGCAGCGTGCCGGCCAGGGGTAGGTGCCCCGCGGGGGCCGGCGCTGCCGGGAGGTGCGGAGGGGCTGCCGGGGAGGGGGGGGGGGGGTCTGGCCGGCCGCAGCCGCTCGCAGGGGCACTCGGTGGAGCTCGCTCGGGGCGACGCGTCGCCGAAGGTTGTAGTTTGTCACAGCCGGGAGCGGGGTCCTGTCCCTTTAAGAATCAGCTTGCCCAGGGTGTTCTAACCCTCCCAGCCTAACCTGCTAGCAAGGAAAAGTTCTTTAAATAATGGATACGCCGCTCCGCCAATCGGCGAGCGGAGCCTGGCTAGAGGGGCGGGGTTCCCTCGCATCGACCAATAGGAGCGGGGGAGGCGGGGCTCTGCGTCCAGGCTAGGTTGCGCCGAAGTACAGCTTCAAGTGAAGTTAATCTGGGGTGAAGCAAACAGAAAATTGTGGAGATTTTGTTGGTAGGAATTTTCCGGTTCTAATCGCGTCGTGTGGCGTTATTTCACCCTCTGGGGCAGTGAAGTTCATGTGCGTGGGGTATTTTTTTTCATTGTTTCGTTTTGTAATGATGGCAGAATATTAACATTTATGCAGGGAAGCAGAACAAAAGGGCTCTTTAGACAGGAAATAAGGTGTTGAGAGGCTCAAACTTGACCGAGTTTCTTTTGTCATCTGTTGGCTTGCACCGGGTTTTTTTGCGGGGAAGGATCGAGTTGTTCCACCTTATCTTATGAAGAAATGTTAATTCTAAAATAGCGAGGATAATGCTGCTGGTTTGGAGTTACACAATGTTACAGGAAGAGAGCTCGATTTTAACTCTGACTTCTCTGATTCTGATGAGATTTGGGCTAACTAATTATGACAGCTGCTATGGGATTATTCAGTGATAGCATTTGCTCTAAGTCATTTGTCTTAAATTGTCTTTTGTTGTATCACTGAAGACTGCTGTGCTGTTGTCTGTATATTCTTGATGAGATGAATGTCTCGCAGATCTCTAGCATTTAGAACAAAGATATGTGAAAACTATATGTAAAACATTGCAATTTTTCTCTTTTTAATGAGTTTTGCAGAATATCTGGGTCTGTCAGAGCTCTGATTACAAACACAGGCAGGAAAATTAAGTGTTATTGCCCTGTGTTGCAGCTACTACCCTTCCAGTTGTGTCCTGCCCACATCCCCGTCCCCGTGTCGTCCCCCCCCCCCCCCCCCCAAAAAAAAAAAGGGGGAGCAGCAGATTTTTTTTTCTTTGGAATTGGTCAGAATCTCTTTTGAATACTGTATTGCCTGATAATAGCAGATGTTTACTTTGAGGGAAAATTATTTTCAGTTTCTGTACCAGACTTATCATAGATGGTATTTTTAGTTACACTTTCTGCATCTGAAAGGTCTTCAGGAACAGGAAAAGAAAGATTTGTCATGGGTGGCATGGGACAGGGTGAGAGGGAGGAGAGCAGGAAGTGGTAGGTCGGGAAGCAAAGGGTTTCTAATGAGAATGGAGACTCTTTTAATTGTTATCCTTTCTGTTTCTTTGACAAGTATGTTAGATGAGACCACGCACAGAACAATGCTTTCAGAATGGTGAATATATTTTCTTACTTCCCTAAATATTTCCTGTTTTTTATAGAAACACTTGTGTCTATATACAGCCGCTCCTGAGAATTGGAAAGAAATACTCATGGCCCTAATACTTGTTGAGTTTGATGGGATTTATATGATTAGTCAAGATGATAGAAGAATGGATGTGAAAATTGAGCAACAGTCTTCTAAATGGCAGTGGAAAGCAATTGCTCAGACCTTTACTGAATGTAAACAAGTGTGGTTATTAAAGTATACCTCATTCTTTCAGTTTTAATTTGAGACATTTTGTTTTCTCCCAAAATGCTGGATATGGATTACTTTTATATATGTCAAAGTGTCTTTACACACTGGCATCTTGCCATGCTCAAGTGGCTTATAGGCCTGAATTACTAATTCACTCTTGCTATCTGTTTTTATCTGTTTATGACATTTTTTTTAAAAAAAGTTCTAGATTGTATTTAAACCCTGGAAATACTACTTTAGAATGAGCAGTGACTATAGTCTTTTAGCTGAGAGGTGGGCCAGATCTCATGTGTCAGGGGAAATATTTAAGACTGGCATACGTAAGTGTTTAACCTTAATTTTGATTCATTTCTTAACTTACAAGTGATGCTAGGCCTAGACTGAGTGGCTAGATCAGATGTCTGAGGTGAGGGAAAGAATAGTATTGTTTGCTATAATTTCTATAGACTTATGAGTATGTGTATTAGACTTTCTTAAACAAAAGGAAGCAAACTTAGGTATTTGTGTGCTATGAAATATGTTTATGCCAAAAGCTAGTTTTGCTTAACAACAGGGGAAAAAGCTGAATATGTGTGGCAACATATTGCTTGATGACTGAGTAGCCATTCTTCTTGGGTCCCCTCTACCCCCCAACTTTAGGAGAGATGTATTATCTGGGACCAATTTTCCTGATTTATTCAACACAGAAGTGAAATGCTCAACTTTCTCACCACATGTATACAATTCCAATGCAGGCTGTTTGTAGAAAGCAAATCTGCCCTAAAGGATAAACATACCACTTTGCTGGCACAGCTGTACAACTTCTGTATTCAGGCTGCAGCAAATGTTTCTTGCCTGCATTCAAAGCCGTCGCTGGCAGGACCCGTGTTGTCCCTGCGTGAAGATTGGTTGTTCCAGTGCTTGTTCATAAAACCTTCTCCTGCACATGCTCCATCTGCAGATCTTAAACACTGTGAATGTGTTGTGTGCTGTGGGATTTATGTGTCTGCTTCTTGTGCCAGGATGGAATGTACATCTCTGATGTGAATAAGAGATTCTTAAAGTGATTGTAAACCTGCATACAAAATGCAGGATGAAATTTTATGTCCCCTGTTTATGAGGCAAAGGGGATCTGTGCTCTGTGGTCCACTGACTGCTTGGTGGTATTTCCCAGTGTCGTGAAGTGGGTGGCCCACCATGTGCTGGGACAGTAACCCTATGCTCTGGTTCTGTTTAATACTGCTTGGAGAAGGCTGCATGCCTCCCATGGGATGATTTTAGTAAAACATGCCCAGAGCCTTAGGGAGGGCAGATGTCCGTCCTGCAAACAGCAACGTGGGCTTCAGATCCCTGCTCGTGGAGTGCCCACTGCTACACCCAGGGGCCTCCTGCCATGCTTCCAGCAGAGTGGGTCGTGTGAGCGCTGGAGGCCAAGTCTTCTAGGCTAACTTAAATTGTTTTAAATTAGTGGCTCGAGCCAACCCAACTGGCTCTTTTCCTCCTCTTCCTCCCCCTATTTCCCAAGTGGTTTAGTGATCATTTCTTTTAATTGCTGTGTGCCCAAGGCAGAAGGGAGTGGGGGAGAGAAATAATGTCATCTTGGAGAGTTTCAGCTATATCCAAAAAGAGACATCTGCCCGTAGCTTCAGACGTTGGGTTAGGCCTGTTAACTAGTTTGCTCGCAGTTTCTAGGAGAGACACGGTGAAGGGGCAAGCTTGGGAGCTGATGATGGTTGAGGCTGTGCTGTTGCAGGGCAGATCGGTACTGGAGGGACAGCCCTCTTGTGCAGATACACGCTCTCCTTGTGGAGATAGTTGGCCTCCTGTGGAGTGGAGCTCAGTCTGGGTGGGGCAGGTGATCTGGCCAGTGATGTTTACACTGTAATAAGGTTTTGTGAAAATAAGCAGTTAATTACACATGACCTACAAAGGAATAAAAATAGCTTGGATCTGTTCTTGCTTTAAAATCCATTTAAGAGAGGCATGAAATGTTTGGGATTTTTAAACCTGCTTATTTTTTTTTTTACCTTTAGAAATATCAGGAACATTAAGTCCTTCTTCCCTGTTCTTGTTGGATGTCTCAGATGTGTCATAAGCTTCTCAGCCCTTAATTGAAGGGGTGGGGTGATATATTTTTAACAGATCCCTTCTTCCAACTGTGTTTATAGGGCTTTTGAGCTAAATAGAGATTAGCAAAAACAAAGCTTTGACAGTGTAAAAATAATTTCTCCTTGATCAACTTGTGTTTTCTTGCTCATTCTTCAGTTGTTGACAGAAACTGAGGGTTTTTTCGTTTGAAAAGTAACTTTTTTGCTATTAAATTATGCATTGAGATAAACTGAGTTAAATCCTAACTTGATCCATCTTCTGCTCCATTTAGATCAACTTAAGACAATCTTTTGAGTATTACTTATACAAATGAACACTCGTGTTTGAGTATTTCCTAAAAATAGCTCCTTTTTAAGCAGCAGTTTTATTCAATGCACAGCTCTTCCTTTAACTTAATGGTTCAGCAGTCTTGCAGAAGTCTAAACTGTCTCCACACTGAAGACCACCCCTGCTCAGCCATTCTGCCCTGTCAGGATGTATTTGTATCACAGCACTCTAACCTTCAGGATATGGTATTTGTCAGTCTGAAACGTAATAATCCTGTATCTGGAGAACTAAACTATAAACAGTATGGCTGACTTGGCAGGCCCTGGCAACCACCTGAACAGTTTAACTAGCCCAGGGTTTAAGACAACACTGGACTGGTGTGTCCTGTGATTCATGATGCTAATGCATTTTTAGCTATGTGAAGGATTAAGGAAACAAATATAAACTTAATAAATCAAATTGGAGTGGGAGCTTAATAGGAGTATTTTTGAGGACAGAAGTGAGGTGCTTGCAGCTTGTTTAAACATTTTGCATTGGATGTGTGTATTTTTTTTTTATTTTAGCCAATGGCTTAAGTTTAGCCATTAGCTTGAACAAGGGAGAAGGCTAGATGGTTTTCATGTGTGTGTCATTGAATGTAATTGGGCTGATGAAAGCAGAATATTGCGTGGTGAAGGCAGATATTTTCCACTTAAGGTTTTAAATTATATTTGGAGGTGAGAGGCAAGAAGAACCACTGATTCTACAGGCAAAAATGTAGAACTTCTGTACCTAAATCAGACATTCATGCCTTTTTTACATAGAGGTTATCTTTGAGTTAGATTGTCAGAAGAAAACATTTGAATTGTTGATCATGCTGGTTTTGAGGATGGGGTGGCAGGAGAGAGATGAGACTGTGAAGAAGGATAAAATCGTTTCTCTACTACCTCCTATATGAATTTAAGATGTTTTTCTAAAATCATCATATAGAATTAAGGCCTGTAATGCAATGTAGTGTTATGTAGCAGAATGCTTTCTGTGCAACAGAATGACCTTGTGTTAGAATCTGCACCATTATCAAAACTTTTTAGCAGGGCCTGTTGCAATAGGACAAGGGATAATGGTTTTAAACTAAAAGAGGGTAGATTTAGACTAGATATAAGGAAGACATTTTTTACACTGAGGGTGGTAAAACACTGGAACAGGTTGCCCAGAGGGGTGGTAGATGCTCTATCCCTGGAAACATTCAAGGTCAGGTTGAATGGGGCTCTGAGCAACCTGATCTAGTTGAAGATGTCCCTGCTCATTGCAGGGGGGGTGGACTAGATGACCTTTAAAGGTCACTTCCAACCCAAACTGTTCTATGATTCTCTGGTCAAGGTGGGGCAAGAGGAGTGGCTGTGTTTTGAGTGTTAAACTGGAACAGTTGGAGATTGTTCTTCCTGCCTAGCTCTTTCAGAGTCAGGTCAGAAGCTTACAAGGTAGCTTTTGTTGCTGATACAGGAGAGTTTTCTAAGTGAACTTCACCGGACTTCTTATGTTGGGGTTATCCAGATATCCTGTATGACGTACTGTTGGATATTGGTGTGAAGTCCTTGAATAAAGTGATTTTGTAGGTATTAATTAGAATTAATTATCAAATGTTATTGTCCTGGTGGAAAAGTAACTAGAAAAGTAATTATTTTAGTGTTTTATGATACCAAAACATTTGATTACTAACTTGCAAAAAAAAAAAAAAAATTGTGGTAATATGGAAGGACTTAATGAACTTTTTTAGGGAATAGACTTTAGAATTGCTCAATAAGATTGTTTTGAATCTTGGCGTGTATTCATAGGGTTTAAAGTATCCTGGGAGAGGAGGAAGGCAGCATTAGTAACAGTAGGTCAAGGTAGGTGTATTATTAGTTACATAACAAACAAATTGTCAGCTGAGTGTGACAAACCATGCAGGGGCTGAGACTAGTGCTGAGATCAAGGAGTATTTGATTTGTTGTGGACTGGCCTGTCAGCTGTGCATGTTTGCCTTCCTAGTAAGTCTAGTCAAAGTTGACTTAGTGCTTTGTGATTTAAAATTCCTATGCATAGCAGTGGTGTAATCGACTGGCTTTAGAAAATTTTTCTGAAAACAACACCAAAAAGTCTAATTTCACACTCTGGTTCTCAGTTGATGGTGTTGCCTTCCTGCATTTGCTTTTCTCTAACTTAGTGTCTATGAAACTTTTGACTGTTACTTATGGTCTCTCTTACTGCAAGAATTAGCCTGTTATTCTGCAAAGTCATAATGTGACTGTGACCCATGGTTTTAAGTTTATACCTAGTCATTCTGTATATAAATAAATCCCTGATTAGCTGCTACCTACTTATCCTTCTATGTGCTACCTCATATCCCCCACTGCACAATCAGAATGCTTGAAATATCAGTCTGCTCTGTTGAGGAATACCTCTGTCCTTGCTGCAGCTCTGACATCCTAATTTCTCAGACTGTCAAGGCCCAAGATGAAGAATTTATTGAAACTTCTTTGTATGGCCTGATAGCTCTATCTGGTGAACTTAGGCAGGATGACATGTACAGTATAAAATGCTCATTGCAATATTGCTGGATTTCCTTAAGCAGCATCAAGTTAGTTATTAAAATGGGAAAGTCTTCTCTTGAAACCCAGGGTTATGGGTTAAAATTAGTGATTTTTTTTTTTTTTAATGTAAGGGATACAAATATTCCTCAACAGGAGTGTAGGCCCTTTTGTCCTCACAAAAGGAGTGTGAGATAGAAGAGATTTCTGGGAGATAGCATTAGGGCATTGAGCTTTTATTTTTCAAGCCATAGCAAGGACATAGTACTTGTGTAATGCAGAAGCTGCGCTGCCTGTGAATGCATCTTTAGGCCAAGCTGAAGGGCACTGGTTTTGCTGATCTCCCTCTTGTTGCTGACTTTATACTGTAATAAAAGGGAATATATTGTGCTCTTTTTCCATTGTTTCCTGGTAGAAGCCCCATTGGGCTGTGTTTGTGAATGGAAGGGAATGAGCATCATGATAGAAAGCCATACCTTGCTGACAGTTGAGGCTCAGTATCTTGTGAGCAGATTTTGTTCCCCCTTCATCTAATCTAAACTGTGATACAGGCTTTAATATGCCAAGCAAAATAATTGAAGATCTGGCTTGTGTTTTCTGTGTGTGTCTACTTCTCCTTTATATCACGAATTTTCTTTTCTCTAGAAAGTGCTGTTACTCTGTCATGTGTCGATCTGTTCTCTAGCAGAATACAATCACTATGGCAAAAGGATAAAAAGAGAAGTCAAATGTACTTGAAGAGTTATTGTTCAAAATGCTTCTAAAAATGCAAATTTCTGTTTACGTGGCTTGAGGAAAAAGGGGGAATCCCATGGCACTAAACAGTTTTGCCCTTTTGGATACAAGTCCCTCCCTTAGAGCCATTTATGGCTGTATTTTTCTATGTAGAATTGTAAAAAGAACTCTGTACAAAGGTACTATCGTAATAAATAGGGAGACGGTGGCATCCAGCCATGCTATTTATAGGCTATTGTGCTTTTGACTTGCTGATCTAAGTGCTCTGGGCAGTAAGTGGGGGAGACATTGTACTAGAAATGCATGCTCACATAGCTCAATCTTGTCTGAAAACAGAATGAATAGCAAACTTGGTTATCAGAAAGGCAGTTTACAGAGTTGTACCTGGAGTGTTAGTAGGTAAAAAGCATGCCCTAGTGATTAAAGCACAATGTTTGCAATGCAGACTTTTACTCGAAAGCTGTCAGCTCTGGCTTTCTCATCAGTTGAGAAACTGAAATATGTGCAGTCTGTTCTGTATGGGCTTAGGAAAGAAATATAAAAAAACCCGAACCTATTTTCTGTTCCATAATGGCAGTGGGAAGAATGCCAGTTGTCCTCAATCAAGTTTCTTCCAGTAGTTTTTAAGCTTTTTCTACACAGTGTAACGACCTCTCCATCTGAGCAAGTGGTCTAGTTTTGGAAACCTTCAGAAAGGAGAGTGCCTTATGCTCTGCAAATTTCTCATCGTTCCTTAGCCCTTTCTATGAATCTGACACTATCTTGGATAAGGCTAAGAAAGAGTTGCCTTGTGTCAATTTTTACTCTGACCTCTTAGTGATGCATGCATTTTTCCTTGGCTTGTACTATGAGTCAGGCTATGCTGTAGAGTTCAGTTCTGATACTAACTAGGTAGTTCCATCTTCCTCCTGCAGCACACTGTTAACCTTGACTCTTCTGGCACAGAGCTGTAGAGCTGCACCATAAACCAGATACAAGAACCAGTCCAAGCTTTTGAAGAATGAAGTCTTTAAGATAAAGCAGTTCCTGACCCAGAAACACTGTGACAGAAGTATCTAAAGCCCCAAATTACCTACATCATGAAACCATTGCATTGATTGTATATAAATATATATTGGATACATGTATATTAGTTGCACTTGGACATTTACACCTTGCAGTGTTTCAGGCAGTGTAAGGTGACAGTTGAGAGAAAACTAAGGAAAGATGCAAAACTTCATAGTGTGACCAGTTGGTATATTTGTATCTTCAGTGAACTCTGACAGTATATTAAAGTGATGGATAAATATCAGTTGCCCAGCATGGTGGCTGCTGATCAATTGTATAGTATTTTTCTATGCTTTGTGCAGGATGATAGATTTTAGTATTTAGACATCCCAGTTTGGGATCATGTAACCTGGCTTCCCCAGTGATTGAAATAATTAAGGAAAAAACAACAACAGAACCCCCTAGAATAGCATTAGGGCTAAAATAAAGTAGCACCTTTGAGTCCTTTGGCTAAATTTAAGTGCGTTGCAAAAGATGAAGAATGCAGCTTTGCCACAGGGAAACATCATACTTACACCTCTTCTGCTGAAAACTTGTCCTTAAATACCCTCTTTGTTTGGTCAGGCTTTAGCTTTAGGTTGAGTTCCCCATCAAACCACAGTAAGGGTATTGTATAATTTTGAACACTTAAATTAGACGTAGTGCATAATTCTAAATAGAGCAAGACATCATGCATGATAATCACAATGTTCTTGGAAGTTAAGTTGAATTCAAGATGCTCTAGCCAGAAATGATGATGATGATAGTTTTATTTATTAACAGCTAGGAACCCTGATATTAGAGCAGGACCTCCCTTAGCATTAGGCCCATGTAGAGCTGTAGCATTAGAAGCTAATTAAAATTCTACATAGTGCTGTTTACAAAAACAAATTATAATGTATTTTGTGCTTACTGTCGGTTCTCAGCAACAGGTGTTTTGTTAACAAGAAGCTGTCTATTTTGGGAACTTGTGTTAAAGCGGCTTTTATCTCTTCTGGGTTTGATATGCTTAAAATAAGTGAAACTTATGCTGTATTGAGAGAAGATTACTTATTCACTGAAGCTCAAAAGAAGCGATTACTGAATCTATATCTATTCTTTCAGTAATTATATGGGTAATCTTGTAAGTGTTTGAATCCTTCTTGCAGATTATTTTTTCATCAGTTTGTAAAGCCAAACCTGTTTTAAAATACAGCATCAAAGATAGTTTATGGAGTTGCCCTCCTTCTGCATCCCTTAAACTTTGGTCTGGTATCTTAAAGGAATGTAAAGAACTTCAGAATCTCCTGATTCCAATTTTACACAACCTCTGATTTCTGAAATGGCCAACTTCAATATATGATTCCAAAGAAAGCAGAATGTACTCTTGTCTTGCCTGTTTCAGAGTAGAAATGTCTTCTTTTAAAATGCTCTACAAAAGATAAGTAATCTGTCAGATTTCAAGTAAACTCTAAATTTATAGGGCTGTGTAGAAATATGGTGAGCAACTTGAGGATTCCTGCAGTCTTTGGCTTAGGCACCTTAATGCTGAAGTACAGCTATGAGATAGCACAAACTCTAGAGGAAAGAAAAGGGCTCCTCAAGCAGTGTCTGCAACTAGCCCAGCTCAACACCAGTTCAGCTACACGTGATGGAAACTGTGGTTTGTGCAAGTTGACATAGCAGACTGCTGACAAGCAATTACTGAGATGGTTTGATTTTTCTAATGGGTGTAACTCCTGAATTTTTATTTCTCTTGAGCAGAGACGCCAGAGCAAGCACTACCTAAAACTATGCTCTTCTATTAGTGGTTGCATGTTCTATCATAAGTGTAACTTCGTGTAAGGTTTCTGTGGCAGTCTTGTCATAGAGACAACCATCTTCCAAAAGTGGACCTGCTGAGCCCGTCTGCCTCTAGCCTTAAGTCTTGAGTGATCTGGCTAGGCTAAACTGAGTAAGTACAACCTCACATTTTGGGAGAAAAATGCTTTGGTCTGTCCTCTGGCTTGTGTATGGACATGCAGTGCTTTGGGTAGGACAGCGTGGCTGGTAGGTCAGCTGGCCAGGGTCCTCTCTGCATTCCTCAGATATGCCTCTTGGACTTGCCTCACCATGACTCTCCCAGAGATACCAGTACAAAAACAGCTTCCTGAAACATGTGACATGCTGTTTTCTCATGTTCACTTTTCTTGGTCTGTAATTCACCCAGAAATTCTTTACTTTGTACAGAACAACTATAGTTACAGTGTTGCTCTCAGTGCTTTTAATGTTTAACTAGTTATCTTTATTGAAGGTCCCTGTTGTGTCTTGCTGTAAACAAGCGTGTCCAGCTCCAAGGGTTATTTGCTGTTTCTTCTCTTGAACCTTAGAAGGGACTTTTGTGGTGCCTGTGGGTTTTGGTTTAGTTTTTTTTTTTTCCACTTGCATTCAGGTTGACCTCTCCAAAAAGGTAGCTTTGTCAGCTCAGATTTTCTGATAGTCGTCACTGAAGAGGTGGAAACTTAGAACACGCTAGTGGTGCTCTTTCTGAAAGCATCTATGTACTTCTTTTGGCTGGAGTTTCCTGGATTAACTGGGGTTCCCTACAAGTGTATTGTGATGCTGGGGAATAAGTAAGAGGCTATTAAGTTTTCGAAGAGAAAAAATGATGTTTTTTCAATTTCAAAAAGTTTAGATACTGTCATATGCAAGGGCCTAATTCTGGTGGTGCTGCAGTGTTAGTCTTGAACAACTAAGTAGTCCAAATGTACATGCTTAAATGTACTAACAGTGATAATCCTTGGCATCTTGAGTTGTATTTTGCTGCTTTAGACTCAAACTGAAATACGTGATAAATAGGGGGAAAATTCTTGAAGGCTGTATACAGAGTGCTGCATTTAGTCTTTTAGGTGCTGCAGCAGTTACCAGATGCTCCAGCATAAAGTAGGGGTCAGTCCTGCAAAAACCCAACCATCCCGTAGTGAAAGCTGATAGCTCTGTGTGGCAGCTTTCTGGAATTCCAACACTTTCATGAAACTCCTTTTGTCTGTACCCTGCCTCTTTGAAATCCCACATAAACAAAACATGATTCCTCCTACTAGACAATAAAATGTACCTGTTAAATTGCTCATTTTTTTAGGATTAATCTTCAGTAGAGTAGTGAACTTCACGGAATCACCCCCCCCTTATTTTTTTGTATGATGGCTATACTAAAAAGTTTGGAAATTAAATAAGAAAAACTTGCTTATACTTCTGGTTTTTGTTTGTAGACTTTAAACGGTCACTGCAAGTAATGTGATGCATTTGCATGAGATGAATGAGAGTTTCTGAGGTACCCTGTTTTACAGCAGTTAATCTTTTGGTTCTAGTAATCCGTACTTTGCAAAGGTTGAACGTGGCCACAATTAGTAATTACAGTTTCAAAGTAACATCTATTAATAGTGTATGCAGACAAGCATAGAAAGCTGAATCCTTATTATCAGTGATTTCTTGATATCAGTATAGAATCTGTACGTCTTTGTTCTTGCCTAGTAAGAGTGAAGAGGTTGTAGTGAAATGTTCTCTTGTTCCTCATGTAACCTTGAGTACAAGAGCAGACAGCTGTAGTTGAGCAATATACGTGCTTTAACACTAGAGGCTTTGTCTATACCAAGTGTTCCTGGGTTGTATAATGATGTAACATTGGTAGTATGATATTCTGGCTTAGATGAGTTATGAAAGTTGCTAATGTGTCTTCCCTCCCTAAGATCTGAACTCTTTTCTGTCCATCTGCCACTTCTGAGATTGCACTTTCTCTCATATGTGTGGCTTTTTTTTCCCCACCAGTGTGATTTTTTTTTTTTTCAGTCTTTCTGCCATATTAAATCTGGGATTTGTACTGTACAGGGAATGCAGCTTTCTTGAGGGTCCACATTTTAGTTATTTATTATTCTTGTACTGAAGGATTTAAACTTGCTGACTGCTTAGAAGTGAAGAAAAGACTTCTGTAACTCTCTCCATCTTTTTGTAAAGTTTCTCCTAGGAGTGTCTAATATTGAAGTGCTTGATTTTAGCCTAAAATAAGTCTATTCATGAAACAAAAATAAAAAGCTGTTCAACAGGAATAGACTGTAGATATTGGATGACTTGTCAAGTGAGTTGAGAGAACATCTTATGTAAGTCTTTGGTCACTAGTTTGAATGTTTTGGTTTTGATATTAAGTCATTATATAAATTCTACTTCAGTAGTTCAAATTGCAACTTAAAACTGTATTTAGTTGTGAGCAGGAAGAAAACTGGAGGCCTACTGGAATGAATTGAAAGCTTTAAAATGCATGGATTCTCTTGGTGCTGAGGAAGTTGGATAACTCCTGTGTTTTGAAAAATGCAGCAGCTGTGTGTTCTGCTGCTCCAGGAACAAAGAGGTCAGAGCCCTTACAGATCTGCTCGCATAGTTGGGCCTTAACCATATTCACTTTTAACTCAAAGCGTTCTGATGAAACTGGGTCAGAGTGTAACTACACATGTAGCTATGCTGGCAAATCTGAACCAGCTGTAGTGTTTTAGCCAGGGTGAGCTGGAGATGAAATGACTGCAACCAGCAAGCTGGGCTGAACTGTAATGGCTGTGAGGCCCCTATTCAGATCTGACAGTTCTTGGCTCCATAGCAAGTTGCCAGGACATGGTAATGCCTTAAAGCAGCTACAAGTGACTGCTCAGTGAATGTAAATTGGGGTCTTTTGGAAGTGAGCGATGGACTGAAAACAGGACTGTTCTGTAACTTTCTATTAATTTGTGAGTTTAGTGCTTTATACCTTGCGCAGTATCCTGCTTCCAGCAGGACACCTGAGGAGCTGCGTCTCTGTAAATTCTTCTATGAAGCACTATCCTTGAACATAGTTGCTGCTTTGGTAACTTCTGCAGCAAGATTCAACAGAGGTCTTTTCTTAGGCCTTTATTTGCCATTTGTGTTGATAAGCCTGTAGAGGAATGCATTTCCAATTTTTTGTTTATTGTTTTTTATACCAACATGCCTTTTCATATGGTGATACAAGTGGTATCAGATATCTGTACCAGTACATGTTGTAAAATGAAATGTATGTTTGTCAACACAACTTCATATCTTGCTTTTATTTTTGCCTGGGATGAAGCTTTATATTTTTAAGCAGCACAAATTACAATTTTTGCAGTTTCTTCCTTGCTTCATTAGCACAAGGGGAAAATGACCATTAGTACTGGTGCTACTTAAATCAGTGCTGAACTGCTTTGTTACAAAGGTGATGGAAATATTTTTAATCATTTGTTAAAAATTGGATTCATCCTTTGAGGTGAGCATCAGCTGAAATTTATCAGTTGATCTTTGACAGTGAAGACTGTAGCTTACACTAAATGCTCTGCTTTCTCTTTGAGAAGCATTTCAAAGCTGGCATCAAGTATGGTTCAAACTGTGTCTGGCTTGGTACTGCAGCTGAAGCAGAATGCTGTTTGGGTGGTCTCCTCTGCTTCAGTGTTAGCATTTGGGAGGGATCCTTCTCATACCAGTCATGAATTTTAGGAGTGTTTGCAGAAGACAGGACTGTACTTCAGTTGGGGCAGTGGATGTGAGGGTCTGCTCACTTTCCCTACCGCAACTTGAAGTATGAGGACAACTAAAATTCAAGAGACCTCTTTCTTTGGGGAAGACAGATGAAGAGAAGCTGGCTTCTGTGTGTGAGTTGTTGGGGTTTTTTTGTTGGTTTTTTCTTTTTGAAGCAGAGGGGAAGAGATTATTCCTAAACCTTGTGCGTTTAATCCTGCTAAATGCTGCTCTCTCTGATCTTACTGATTAACATTTGAAGCCTATAAAGCTAGGGTATCAGTTATTTGAAACTGGTAGCATATAAACATTTTAATTAAAAGGAAAAGGAGGAGGAGGGAGAAAAAAAGACTGGTATCTGCTCTGTGGGGAAGGGATATACACAAGTATTTTGCTACTTGTTTTGCAGAGTATTGGAAGAGGCGGCTCTTTTCGCAGAGAACCTGATGTCCAAAAGACTTACCCTGCGTTAGCGTTTCCACAGCTTCAGCTCTATATACATTTTATAATTGGGAATGTCCTTTATATGATTTATTGTGGTTGTTGCTTGGTACGGAGAATAACATACTCCCTGATGATGTGCACTGATGAGGGGCGACCTGTAGCAGCAGCAGTAAGCAGGCCTTATTAGATGCGTGAAGTTGTGTATGACAGGAGTAACAGGAATGGGTAGACTTTAAGCACCAAATTCATAGGAAAAGAGGGACTTGGCCTGCAGAGCTGTGTGCTACCATGCTTCTAGTGACAATAAATATTTTTGAAAATTATCAGATGTAATTGCAGCTTAAGCTTAGCAATTTTTAGGTAATAAGAGAGGCCATTTATTCCATAATCTTCAACAAAGTGAATGTTCTGAGGTTGCGTTGAGGGAGGTGGTTTAAGGCTCTTGCCCTTCCCTCTAGTATGCTTCCTTCTCCTTAGTGCTCGTACAACTGGTTATACAACTGTAGTGTAAAGTGAAGCACGGAACATGCTTAATATACTGTAAAGAATTTAGTTTTTTTGCTTTAAGATTAATCAATTCTGCATTCAAAGTGATGGGATGACCCTCTGAATGTTCTGCAAGCACAGCTCAGGGGGGGAACAGGCAGAGCTTAGAGGTGTTTCCAGCAGTTTTCCAAGCTCCATGTTTGTTTTGTGACATGTCAAACCAAACAAGACATATATGTAGCCATGTTGACCCTAAGACCTTGTTGTCACTTCAGCTATGAAGTTTCTTCAAGTTTTGTACTGAAGCCAAGCTTGGAGACCAGTTTTGAAACTATGGATAGGGTATGCACTTGGGATTTGTTGTATGGTAGGTTGGATGCTCAGCAAGGGCAGCTGCCCCTAAAAAGGGTCATCCTATTCTTAGCCTTGTCACTTCCTTTGCACTGTATGTCAATTTTCTAGAGTTGGTCTTCTGTCAGATCAGCAAGCCCTCCAGTCCACCAGAATAAATATTCCTGTTTTTCCATCAGATGGATGAGCTGATCTGACTTTAGGAAGAGGCGGGGGCATGCAGCAGGGGCTGGGGCTAAGAGAAGGCTCAGCCCTTTCACAGTGCTTCCAAGGCTGCAATTTCACTGACAGCCTGCCATTACTGGCTTATGTGATGGTTGGGCTCAGCAATGCTGTAGATCTTCCTGCATGAAGAATTATGGGCAATTCTGAAACAAAAATCATCTGAAGCTGCGCCAAGAACTAGGGTGGGGGGAGGTCTTCCCTCCCCCCTAAAACATCTGTTCAGTGATCTCCTGCTTTTCATGTTTGCTGAGATAGGGACAGAGTCCTGCTGCTCTGCTTGTGGCTGTTTGACTCCTACGGTGCCCGAGCGAGAAGTCCCCGAGGCACAGTGCTGTGTCATCTTGGCTTTTGCCCTCCTGCCGTAGTGGATGTGGACAGAGAGGCATGTCAGAAGTGCAGTGGCAAGAACCGCCAGCACTTGGATCTCTAGTCCCTTATTTTCATTACCTGGTTTTGGCTAGTGGTTCTCCTAATGCTTTAAGCCCGCTCTTGTGCTGAAACAAGTGGTTCTACGTGTGTCTTCAGCTAGATCCTCTCTCGTGCCCAAACAGCACACGTGTCAACCACAAGCTCGGAAACCAGTCTGTTAAAACTAATTTCTAAGTTTGATCACTTCCTTGATTCATTTCAGTGTATGTGAGAGGGAGGGAACAGCACAGGAGAGGGAATGAGAAGCTGTGGAGCAAGAGCTTATTATACTGGTTTGGCATTCTGTGGCTTTAGGGTTCAGATAGAACAGTTCAACCATCTCAGCAGCCTACAGGCTGTTAAAATGTGTGTTGTCCTCCCTGGTCACATGTCAGAAAACTTGCAATGGTGGTGATGGAGGTTTTTTTTTCTTCTTCCTTCTGGATCAGGGAACTAATTGGGTCAGTCAGTGAGGGTCCAACTGAGCACTGGTGTGGGGGAGTGTATGCAGTTGTCCCCCTCCTGAATGCAGTGAGGTATTGTATTGGTTCAACTTCTTCTCATTTGACTTCATAACACTGCATCAGTTTGATACTATCCCTTCTCCATTTTATTCCCCAAATATTAGCAACCAATGAAGGATTTTCCACTTCCTGTGGCTTTTATTAAAATTCTTCAGAAGAATCCCTGGCACTTCCCCTTGGAGATTTAAGTGTTCTGGAGCCTCATGCCAGTGGCTTGTGCTTTGGCTGGTGGCAGGATCCGCTGGTTAATGAACTTGGGAACTCGCTTAGCTGGAACTCAGTCCAGCTTTTCTCGTTTTTCTTCTGGGCATCTTTGTGCACCTTTCACAATTTGTTTATTGAATTGGAGCAGACTTTTTTTACGTCCATGTTAGAAATTATTATGCTGTGATTGCTGAAGGGACCAGGTGCTAATGCAATGGTTGTGTTGAGGAATAAGAAAATTAGCAGTAACTGGTGCTGTTATTGAGTTCCTGTGTGCTGCTTGAAGCTAACTGTTGAACAGAAAGGTAATCATGGTAAATTTGAAAGTTAGTGTGGTAGGGTTCTTTTAATGTGCTGCTGTCTAAAAGGATTAATACTTGTATTGTGACATTGAAAGACTAATTAAAAAAACCCTCATTGGACAGAATATTTCAAGGGCTAATATAGATTCAATCTTAAACGTTCTGTGCCAAAAGTGACTTGCGTAAGGTTTCATCTTTAAATTGGTTTGCGTTACCAAAGCACAGAAAACTCATGTTCATTTACATTCTCCTGAAAAATGGCTTTGCTGAATGTTGGGCCCAGCATAAGAATTGAATTCCCACATGTGCTACTTGCAGTTTCATTCTAAAGGGCTGTCTGGAGAAAGGCAGGAATGAAAGTGCTCTTTCAGCTACAAGTACAGTACTTCAGCAAAATCAAATTTAGCTGTCGTTTGAGGTCAATGGGGGCTTTGTATGTGGAAAGTAAATGTGTCTATATTGGGGTGGGGGAGTGCAGTCAAACAGCTGAAATAAGCTTAATTGCATGTTGAAGCTGAGTAAGATACTATCAGAGATATTTTGTCTTCCTGCCTGTATATCTTCCTTGTCTTGTATCTTGAATACTTTCTCATCCTTAGTGTACCTTATTGCTGTGAACAGAAGACTTGACTAGTGTTTCTGTGTTGCTGTTAGCTTTGCAACCTAGAGGTTTGCTTTTGAGGTATCAATTTCATATGCTTTAGGGAAATAAAAACAAAATGCAATGGACATGGGTGTGAGAGGATATTTGTCTAAAATACAAAGGAGTCTCCCATTATTTTGATTTGGCTTCAAATACATCTTATGTAAAATGAAATCTTTTTACCCTGGTGTACTTCTTACTGAGGTTTAATCTAGTTTTATAACTTGGCACTTGGTGACATATTCAAGTATCTTGAAACCCCTTCCCCTCTGGATTTTATTTTCTTTGCTTTTGCAATATATACTGATGTTACTTGAAAGATTACTTTTTTCCAGTAATATTGCTTGTCTTTGATTTGACTTGCAAGAATTAAATTTATCCATGCTTCAGCCTAATTTTTAACCAAAAAGTATAAAATGGTAGACCTAAGTTGATCTTGAATGAAATAGTACCTTGAGATACTTAGTTTCTTAATGAGGAAGTTATTTTTCTTTCAAAACTGAAACAAAAAAGGGAGGGGGAAGGCAAAAAAAAAAGTTTTATCTCACTGAGTGATAGATGTCAATAACTGATTTACAAGTTAGACCACTGACAATTGTTAGGAGGATCAGAACACTGTTGAAAATGGTTGTTTGGTGTAATTTTTTTGTATTAATAAGGTTTACAGCTCCTTACAAGCTAGGGACAAAAAAAATACAGTGTTTATGAACACTAAATCTAAGGATGTTTTATGAGTTGCCTTGATATTTATCTCTCATTTCTCATTTTTAGTATATTTTCACACAAAATTTGATATATAGGAGGTATATATGCCTAGTCAAATATTTTTGACTGAAAAGGATGATTTTCTTTTTGCATGTGAAAAATCGTAATACAGGTTTTGTGGTAAGCAGTTGTGTTGTCCTTCACTAAGGACATGGTGACTAAATAGTAACTTGTGAATTCATGTGACTGTTGTTAATTATAATTATTATGCAGTAAGTAAGCATGTTACCATGCTTGTCTTTCATTTTATAGTTCTCATTCACAGTATTGGGTGTTCAAGTTTCAAGAAGAGTTCAGTGTAGGTGTCCCCCTCCCTACCCATAACTTGCTGCTAGAAGCAGTAAGGCTTCCAATATTTTTTAAAATTACTTTTCTTTGTGGGCTGTATACTGACCATAAAATGGTGGGGTTGGAAGGGTCTCTATGCACGGATCATGCAAAGCATACATATGGCTGTATTTGTATTATTGGATGGACTTTATAGACCTTTTAGGTAAGGGCATTGAGTTACCCAAAAGGCATCTTTTCTAGAAAGTCTGTTTGCTGAGCTATAGGAAATTCCAGATTTTCAAATGTCAACTGCAAAAGAAGGGTTTTCTCAAGCCTCTAAATACTGGGTTGTATGTCTCAATTTCAGGTTTTGTAGAAGAAGGGAAAATGGCTCAAGAAACTAACCGTAGCCAAGTGCCTATGCTTTGTTCCACTGGTTGCGGATTTTATGGGAATCCTCGTACAAATGGCATGTGTTCAGTGTGCTACAAAGAACATCTTCAAAGGCAGAACAGTAATGGTAGAATTAGCCCTCCTGGTAAGTGACACTAACGTACCTGTGTTTGAACAACTTGGAATGACACAGTAGACAGCACCTTGCTTCCTGATCACAACCAAATACTAAAAGTATAGGAGCATTAGTGCCAACCATCTTACCTTATGGAACGAACTTGGATGAAATGCTCATAATATAATCATGCTGTGATTATTGTGCTCAGAAGTAGACTCTTGCTAATACCTTTTGTGTTAATCTGTTTCCAATTTTAAGATGCAAAAATGCAGAAAAATACTATACCAACATATTTTTCCTGAAATTACTGACAGTAGAGATAACATTTAGCTTGGGGAATGTTTGTGAAAAGCATTTAAAATACAGATATTTAATTTCTGCAGCCTGATGCTGAAAGATTATTCTTAAATATCTACAGGTTAATTTCTCCTAACTTCAGATAGAGATACTTTTTGTTCTTTTTGGCCCAGTGCCCCATGTACTATGGTCTGTCCTATAAAGCAGATTTCCTGTTGAAATAAGTGCTGTCTTCCTGCATTCATTCTCTAGAAAAAGCTTGAGGGCTCTTCCTCCCTTAAATTAATGGTAGTGCCCTCAGAAAGACGAACCCTTTCTCTGCTCTGTTCACCCTGATGTTTTCAACTTCAGTATGTTCTGCTGGGGGAAGGAGAGTTAGGGAGTGCTTCCCTGGAGCTCCTGAAATGTCTCTTCTGGCTTGGCTGCATACTGACAGCAAGGAATCTCATAATGCACTTTTGAACACTTCCCTTTTAACTTGACTTTTAAAATTGAAGCAATAGCTTCCATTGAAATCTGGGTTCTACAACTTAAAAATGGATCCTAAGTTGGCATTAGGATGCTACATTACTGTTTCTCACAGATCCTTTTTGTTTTTTAAACAAAAAACAAACTTACCGTGTCAGAATACTGCAGTTTATGCTGAGAAAGCTGTTTGTAGATGCTTTAATTAGCAGAAAACACTAACTATTTTAAAGCTCCAGCTTCAAAATCTTGTGCTTTGTAACTTCTAGGGGCCTGGGGCTGGAATGTGATCAAAACGTGGCCAAACATAAATACTTTTTGTAAAATTATGTTGCACTATGATACAGGTTGAGATTCAATTACTTTCCTGGCTGGTGGCATGAGGGTCGAAGAATAATTGCATTGTATAACTTGTGTAATCCCAGGAAGTAGTGTAACACATTTTACATTAGTGTCTTCCTTCCAGCAACTTCTGTCAGTAGTATAACTGAGTCCTTACCGGTTCAGTGCACAGAAGGCAGCGCCCAGGAAACTCAGTCAACTTTAGATTCTACATCGACTCCATCTATGCAGCCAAGGTAAGCTTTTTCTGTCTGTTACTCTGTTTTTATGTAAAAATCTGTATCAGAATGATTAAATGAAGTGTACTGATGCTGCTTAATTAAATGCTAGGACCTGGATTAGGAAAACTGTAAGGTTTAACTGCTAACTTTAAAGCATGGGATCTCACAGTAAATAGTAGCTGATCTGTTAGCTACATCTTCCATTCAAATGCAAATTCATCTTTAGAATTTAGCTTCAAATGGGAGCATTGCCAGCTTCATGCTGCTCTACAGAGATTTGTCTGGCTAGTCTTCTGACTCTACAACATGCACTTGCTTGCACATTTACCAAAAGAAAGCTCTTCCCATCTTAAAAATTTGAGGATTTTGTAAAATGGCAGAAAGCTGCTGACTGGAGCTCTCATAAATAAATGTATGATAATGTGTTAACAAACTAGTTTTATCATGAAAAGTGGAGCTTACTAGAACAGGGGAAAGATATCTGAATCTTAGTACAAGTTGTGCTACTGAACTGATTTCTTATTAAACAAATAGTTTCCAACTGGATTATTCAAGGAGACATAACGTCCTCTTGTAAATCACTCAGACTTACTAAGTGCTCTCCATTTCTAAAAGCTAAATATTTGTTTATATTTAGTGACTGCATTTCAATTTAGCATGACACAACAACCAACAGTGACTGAAGTGCTTTGGAAATTTTTTTGAGTGAAAAGTGTTACTGTGGTATACTATGGAAGCTAACTTGCAGTGTTCATTCCGACTTTCCTTTAAAAATCAGAATGTAGTAAAACACAGGCCAAGGGTGATTTCATCAGTTATTGTTGGCTGATTCTGTTCAGGCTGTTTTCTGCTCCTTAGCTTTTTATAGGAGGTGTTATCTCATGCTAGGATCCTGCATATAAACTGAGTGCTAGGTGCCATGTTTGGTGCTATATTTGGTCTTTCCATTCTGGAATTTCTAACTGGGGTAGAAAATAGGTATCTCACCCTGATGCAACTCTGCTGGTATGTGTTTAGAAAAAAAAAATAAATCATCCAGGTCAATGCACAGAGGTGAACCAATTACAGCGCCTTGGGTTTGTTTTCTCACACAACCTTTATAATACCATGAAAGAGGAAAAAAGTATCTCTTTGATCACTGGCTTGATTACTGGTAGCAGGAGAAATGAGTGGATGGTTGCTCTTAGACTTGCACTTCAAAAAAATCAGTGTCACTTGTGTTTTTTTCCAAAATAAAAGCAGGGATTCAGCTTCAGTCTCTGGTAATACCTCAAAGTTACAATACTCTGAGGAAACATCTAGTAAATTGGCAATGCCCTTTTGTAGGTGGCCAAACGTGCAGTTCAAGACCTACATGCAATTCTTGAGAATTAACAGTGCAACTCCAATGCCCTGGTTGTATCATGGACTACTGGTAGGGCTTTGCTGGTTCCTGGGCTGCTGGATAATACAGCTTTTTGAATTCACAGTGAATCCCTAAATGGAAAGGGAGAAACAAATTGGGCAAGTGGGGTAGTGCTACCTCTCACTTGGTACTTCAGCTCTGTCTTGTTCCATAGTAGAGCTGCTGAATGAGCAGTTTGGCTGCAAGTGACTGCTGGTACCAAATCTCTCTCCCGTAACCGTCCAGGGCATCTGAGTTTTCAGCCATTATGTGGTTTTAGCAGTATGGCTGACAGGGTTGGGAAGTTTGGCCAGCACCGCTTCACGCTGCAAAAATCTAAGGGGTTCTGTGTACAGCTGCAGATGCTTTATTACTGGAAACATTGGCATGCTGCAATTTTCTTGTTCGTATCACTAGAACACCAAAAGTAGCTCCTCTACAATTATCTTGCTGACTTATGTTATAAAAATCCTTGTATATTGAATGTTGCATTGTTGCTTCTGTGTGGAAGGATGGTATGCCAAACTACCCCAAAATATTGTTTTTTCCTTTTTTTATAGTTGAACTGGTTTATTGCATTCAATATGAATGCAAAAATGTTTAACTTTTTCATCAATTCAAATTGTCCAGTATTCTTAGACACTGCGACATTTTTAATTGGTTACAGAAACAACTTCAGAGTGAAATGTTTTGGCATGGTCTTTCATCAGGATGTACTCTACTGTCTGTCTTTCAGGAATGCTGTATAGAACATGGACATGCCTCATAAAAATCATAACTTCTTTTTTTGCCCCCCAGCCCTGTGTCAAGTCAGTCACTTTTAACAGAATCTGTAGCACCATCCCAACCGGATAGTACGGCTGTGGACAAAACAATACCTGAGACACAAGATTTGCAAGGTTGGTGCCTAGTTTTCAGAGAGAGAACTTAGGAATAATGTTCTTAAAACTCTGACTGTTCTTAATATACACCTGTTCAAGAGATGGATTATTCTCAAACCCAGATATTCTATGAAATCAGGAGGCAAAACCAAGGATAAACTTTCTTTTCTTAAAAGGCACGTCTTAAACTGAAAACTTTTATTGTTTAACTGTCAATTTCAGTATCTGTCATAACAAATGTGTTAATTGGGGTTGGAAATGCACATCATAAATCAATCTGCTGTTCAGTCTTTATGCCACAGTATTACATGTGAGAGTTTTGAATATCTGTTACTTCTCAGAGTAGTCATTTTCAGCAAATGGCACAGAAGTTTATGAGCATATTTGTGATAGAGGGTGTTATGACATAGCTATTACAAGATACTAATGCTATTCTTAGATGAACATGAAACACCTATAAAAGAACCTTTCACCTATGAACTGTAGTGGTGTAATATTTTGACCCACTGAAATTTACTTTATCAAATATGAAGTTACAAAACCACAAACTCTGGTTGCTTGAAGGGAAGTGGCTGAGTGATCTTAAATATATTGGCCTAAAATCTGTATTGCTAGTACAATGTAAAGGTTTTTTCTCTTTTTTTTCCTTTTTATGTGCAGGCTTGCAGAGCTTAAAACTAAAGAGTTTTTAATAGTATTTCTTAGGAAAATGCAAAAATGCCAGATAGTATACAAAATTTGCTCAGACTTGTAATCCGTAGACATTATAAAAGGTATTTAAAGGTAAGTCAGTAAGAATTCTGCCTTTAGTTCTGCTGACGCAGCTAAGGCTTTACTGGGTAGAGTTATGTTTCTGTAGACTAGTTTAAATATAGGAGTTTGGGTTTTCCACAGATAGAACATGTAATTCCACTCTAACATGCTAAATACAAGTTCTTTCATTGTACCTCTGGTATCAAAGTTCTCCTTTTCAGATACTTTTCTAAACCTCAGCTCTCCCTTTTCGTAGGGTAGAATAGAAGAGTCATTATTTAGCTACTGCGCTGAATAAGGTCACCTCCTCAGTCACACAAACAGTAGCTGTAAAACTCAGAGAAAAGATTTACTCTTAAAAAGATACATTCTAGACATATGTTCTAATACCTGCTATTTAGTTTGTTTCCTGGAGCTGACAGCTCTTGTCTTGGTTTTGACAATACGTGCACATAAGGCATGTTCTTAGTACTGATCAATAATGGCAGACCTTACCCAGGTTGAGAAGAGCAAGTGCTGAAAAGGCTTATGCTGCTTAAGTTCTTTGTATTTGCACAGCAGACATAGGTTTGCAAGCTAGATTTTGAGTTGATACGCCTCAGAGTAGCACAGATACGGTTCTACTTTCACCCCTCTTCCGCAGTATGGGGAACCAGGGATGTGCTGTGTGCTAGCTATAACCCAGATCCCATGCGGGTACATCCCTTTCTGGGAACCTCAGAAGTAGAACACCTCAGTCAAGCACGTGAATACTGCACTGCAGGTTTATGCTGATGTGGATGTGGCATATATCAGAGAATATAAAGGCAACTTCTTTAAGCTGAGCTTCCTACTGCCCTGTCTTGATGCTTGTACTGTGAGGTTACTTGGGCCTGTGAAAAGACTTTTCCCAGCAAGTTTTCAGAGGAACATCTCTCTTCTTATCCATTCAGATAAATTCAAGCTACTTCTAATTCTTCGCCTCTACAGCTAATTCTCCCTGTGAGAAGATAGGTTTCTCAACTAGAAGCTTTGATTTCAGGGGTGTATTCACATTTTACAGTATACGTGTCAAGGATCAACCTATATCAGGTGTTTAGAGTACTCAGCTGTGTCCTTTCTTTGTACCATAGTGATTTCTAAACTAGGAACACCACCACCATGTAATTGCAGTTCTAAATTACAATCCCTATTTATAACTCACTGTGGCAGGGTCAGCCTCGTTTCCTGACGAGTTGCTTCTGTGCTACCCCTTAGCTGAAAATCACAGGAAATTTAGTGTTTCCAGTTTTAAAGTATTTTGCTTTGAAACTGTAAGTTTGTAAAGAAAGCAGCTTATAATGGATGCTAAATGGATTTCATTGAATAGATGTCACAATTCTGCATCCTAAAGTGTGGGGTTTGTGGGTTTTTTTGTTTCTCCACATGATTCAGAATTTTAATTTTAGGCTGCTGACAAGGATGTAATAGAAATGTGTGAATCAAGGTTATTTAGTATTGTCTGGCTTTGTAGCATTTAAAGAAAAAAGTCACAGAACTGTGGTTGTTGGTCCCAGACTGAAGAGTTTATAATGCTACTTCTGTTGATGTAGGGGAGGAAAAAAGAAATTATGTCTGCTTTGATCATTTGTTCAGTATTATTCTGATAAAAATCTTGCTTCATTGGGATGTCTGTTCTAGAGCCAATTGCTTTATGCTACTTGTATAATAAGTTGGTCTATTGTAGTTGTATGTAGTTGAGGTCCCCTTAATTTGCCATTTAACAACATTTACTAGGCTACAATAACAATGAATGAAAGATTGGGTGAGTAGTTAGGCTTTCTTAGATTACTATTATTATTTTTTAAAGCAGACAGATAAATGGGACTTGAGCTGCGTGCACACAGTCCTTGCTGTTTGCAGACAAGCTAAAACTAACAAAAGGATAAAAATCCCAAAGAGTAGTTCAGATTTGTGTTCTTTGGATTTATGCATTGCAAAAGAAATAGCGGAAAACTATAGAATATGTTAATAAATCTAGATTTTACATCTAGTGATTGTGTCATAATGCTTGTAGGTTCTGAACACTGCAAAAAGCCCAGACACTAGGTAGTGGCTAATAGATACTATTTTTAAGTTTAATGTTCTTAAATATCATGAACATATTAATGATGACCTAAAATGAAATGCATTAAGGTACAATCCAGCTTTTGTAGCAGCTCTCTTCTGTTTTGAGCATATCTCCAACTCATTTTAGGTTGCCTCATGGGCTGTTGCACCTTTTGGCCAACGTTACAGCCCTGTTGGGATTAGCCAGTCAGGATTCCTTATTTGCTAGCCAGGAGATTAATGGTACTGCCTCCCAGCAAGCCTGCGTGTGGGTGAAGAGGTGCTTCACTTCTTTAGGATTAATGACTGTAAAACCATCCAGGTTAGGATTCATGCTTTATATTTCAGGGAGGTTTTTAAAGGTAAATGCAACTTGTCATGGAAGGCAGGAGTACTCTACCACGTATGTTATGGAGCTCTTGCAACTCAAGAACATAGGGCTAAAAGTATAATGGTGAGCTTTTAGCCTCTCTGAGGCTGAAAACTTCAGAGAATCAAAACAGCTGCTCTGATTTTGGAACTCATTGCTGAATTGGAGAGGTCCATATATTAGCATTGCAAAATGCAATCAGTTGTGTAATGTGATGTGGTTAGTATTTTGAAGAATCAAAATACTAAAAGTAAGATTTAGCTAACTAGCTAAAAAGTGCATGACTTCTAATGAAACCACCTGGTTTTGCACTCAGATATCTAAGATTTTTGTGAGGTAAAACAGTTTAAAAATTCAGTCATTGCTGACTAAGTTAAAAACCCTCACAATATTAAAACAAGTAAATTGCTACAGAATTTTACATGGTGATAACCTGGATCTAAGGTGAATGCTGTTGAACTAATGGCATCAACTTCAGTGGACCTTATCAGGTCTAGCTCACTAGACAGAACTAGAAAGCAATTGATGGATACTTCAGATTTTTGTGACAGTACCAGGGGCTCAGAGGTAGAGTATGATCATGATACAAGCATAGAAAATAATGTAGGATATCCTGATTTACTGAATGAAAGCTCCAGGGAGAGAAGAAACATTCGAGTAAGATTTAAAACTAGATTCTGTAGGTAAGTGTGCTCTTACTTAATTTGCCTCTTCCTAACACTGAAACAGTGTATTTTAGGCTGATTACTTCAATTTAGTATTAAAATGTTAGGAAGTAGTGATCTTCTGTTTAGGATTAACTTCACATTTCATTCCTCTGGAGGAGTGGGTATTCTTCTTCCTAGGTCTGGTCAGATGCACTTAAGAGGTAAATGTAGCTGTTCACACTCTTCCTGGGGGAATGAGGAACCTTTTTCTTTGAGAAGCTCTGCCTGGTAATACAGGGGCGATAAACATAAAACATCCAGCGTAGGGAGAGAGGAGAGAACAGATGAGATGTTAGGAGTCTTACAGCAAATGCACGTAGTGCTGTGGTGTGCCTGCAGGGATGCAAGGTCTGGAGTGTCTTTATCTCATGGGTGCCGTTTTCACGGTCAGTGAGAGTACGCCAAGTTCAAGCAGCGTTGGCATGAGCAAAGCTGCAGCAAAAGCTTCTGCCTTCAGGAGGAAATCCAGGCTCTGCTTGTTTTGATCAGCTAAGAACATGCTCTGTAAAACTGGGAACTTCTAGCGGCCAGCTCAACTTGTCAGCTCCAGAAAAATGAGTGTGCGCTTATGTTTTATTCCTTTTTGGTTAGTTGGCAGCTTGTACTGGTGCTGCCAGTGCTTCTGTCCTCCAGCTAACGGCCAGGCTGGGGGAAGGGAGGGAGTCAGTTCAAGCAAAGCAGGCAGCAGCATCCTGGAATCCAGACAAAGTACGGGAGTGGCTGCAACATGTTTCCTGCGAGCTTCAAGCTGGATGGTATTGCATTTTACCTGGCTTTTTTCTATTGCCTTTGTCACAGCTAGCTTATGGACTGGACTCTAAACACCAGCACTTTGTCATCTGAAGGTGGCTTAGTGGTTAGGGGATTCATGATTATTGTAGAGGATTTTGAGTCAAATCTCTGGCTTCTATGCCAAAGCAAATTGAGCTCTAAAATTTATGGTTACTACAGTAGATAAAGTGACTCGTGGCAGCAGTAGAAGAATCTTCCCACTCAGTTCTACAGTGAACCGCATCCCTTAAATATTTTTAAACCTTTTTAATGCGAGAGCCATATGCACAAAGAAAATCTAAGTATGTGTGTATTGGAGAGCCTTGTTATGCAGGGAACAGTGCCAGTTTTTCCAAAATTCAGCTAATAGTTGCAGAGGCTTGTAGCAAAACTTATATTGAGGTAACTGGATTTTGCTACAACAGGAAGTACAAACTTGAGAATGTCACCAGCTAAACACAAATTCATGCCATGAAGCTTTCTTAATGAATTAGTAAGAACTGCGATGGCTGTTCTGCATAAGACTTACTCAAATGAACACTTACAGTGTTACCACTTCTGATACTTATCTTGCATCTTTTAATCCTTACTACTTTTTATTCCTGTCTTGCAAACCTTTGGATATTATCTGTCCACTCAGAAATGTGCCCTTTAACAGCCATTTAAAGCCATTGAACCTTTTTTGCAAACTATCAATTCTTATAAATTCAGGACAAAGAAAAGCTCTGCTTCTAACATAGATGGTGATTTTTAAAGGATTTACTAAACCAGGTATAACAGTATATCTCAGCTAGATTAACCTTTGCAATATACTGTCTACTCAGGCAAAGTCTTTGGTGGTTGGTCAGGTATATTGCTCCCTGTTGATGTTGCTTGATAGACTATGGTGTTTTGATATATTGCAAAAGCGCAAAGTGCCCTTTCCTTTAAAAAAGAAAAAAATCTTCAGAATAACAGCACAGGAAAAAAACTCCACCAGAATTGTTGTGCAGTATAGCAGTTGGCTGGCATAGAACTAGCACAGAACTGCATCTGACAGTCTGCCTAACAAAAGTCCAGCTGCACAGAGATGCCTGCAGCTTTTTCCCTGACAAACGTCTGGGCTTGCTGTTGTATTCCCTTCTTTACAGCATTGGTTCTAGCTCTGCTTCCGTTGCCACTCCTCCTGGCTGGAGCTTGTTTTTGGTCTTTGCCGCAAATACTCCTGGCTTCTGTGTACCTTACTCACTGGAGACTTGTCCCGCTGTGATCTAGCAATGGCTGGTAGGCAGAGATTGGCTCTTAGCCCTTCTTGAAATTAAGTTGGGTTTTTTGGTTTCTATTTCTGTTCTGTAATGTAAGGAATGTGCAAATACTTGAGGAAAACGAGCCAATTTCTTTTTTTACCTGGGTCAGGCAAATACTACGACTACTTCTTTATGTTCTCCCACACAACCTGTAACCTATCCCTTTTAGATGTGAGAGAATAGTAAAGTAGGTTGAAAGTTGTCTTAGCAAAAGTGTCTTTAAAATGAGGTGTTTACCTGCTTCCTTCTGGGTTTCAGGGTAGTGTACTCCCTCCCTGTAAGTCTATGTATCTTCAACTAGTGGTGTCTCACCCTAGGTAGTGACTAGCCCTTGTGTAGGCTTTTTCCAGGTGTGCAAGAGCAGCAGCGTCACAGTGGTAGAGTTTGTTCTGAAACACTGCATTTTGTGTGGCCTTAGTACTGCAACTTTCAGCAAAAATAATGTTGATTCAGTATTTGAAAGGGAGTGTTTTATTCAACTGATTGCAACAAATATGATGCTTTTTACAAGCAGATTTTAGGAACCAGACTAGTAATGCTGATGGGGAAACGCTTGGTGTTGGATTCTCTTCCCGAACCTGACAGCACTGAATCTTACTCTTAAACCTAATTTTTTATTATTCTGTTTCATGATGATATTTTTGTATTGTGAACTTTGAGCATTCAGCACATTCTCTCCTTAAATTAGATTGAAGGTCTGGAAGGAGGGAGTTGCAGTACCACTACTGAGAATCCATTCCACTTCTGACGTGGAAGCTGCAGCAAAGTGGCTAACCCCAGAACCTAAATTTACAACGTGGGCTTTAGAATAACTTAAAACAGAGGAAAGGGAGAGACAGACTTTTTTTTTTTTTGCATTGTTCTTATTAACTGTTTTAATATTAGCTTCAGTGTCAGAGAACGCAGAGCCTACGCCTGAAGAACAAGACAAGTCACTTGACAAACCAAAACAGAAAAAGAATCGTTGTTTCATGTGCAGGAAGAAGGTTGGACTTACTGGTAAGAAATTCTGATTTCACTTTTCTTAGACTTGTTTAGGCTTTGGACCTTGGAAAGGTTCTTCTCTTAAGGGGAAAATGGGGCATGGTCATCTTGATGTTGATTTGAAATAAAACTTGGTCAAAGCTGCTTTCAGCTTGGCTCTTGCTAGATTTAGTCATTCATGTTTTATTTTGTTTTTCAACTTTCTGTCTTTAAGTGAAATGCATAATTCCAAATACTTCCCTTTGGAAGTCTGCTTAGCTGAGGAATTGGATGATAGTTTGCTGCTGTTCACTAACCACTTTTGCAGTGGTTCAGTGAAAGGCCCAAGAAAACTTGAGTTCTGTGGGGTGAAGATTCATAAACAAAGAAAAAGAGCAGGTCATCTCCAGGAATGTGTTTTTGTGTTAGTGTACCATGTGATAGGAAGGAATGGTCAAGTCAAATCTTACTGTAATTACTTAAGTGTATTATTTGTGATTCTTATGCTTTCTGCAGCAGAGGCTCTTTGGCTGATTGACACTGGTGACTGAGATTTATTGCTAGTGAGTGAACACATTCAGGATTTAAAACAAACCAGTATAATTAGGAATATTGAAATATCTAAGCTAATATTTCTATCCACAGGGTTTGAGTGTCGGTGTGGAAACGTGTATTGTGGTATGCACCGTTATTCAGACGTACACAGTTGCTCTTACAATTACAAAGCTGATGCTGCTGAGAAAATCAGAAAAGAGAATCCTGTAGTTGTTGGGGAAAAGATCCAGAAGATCTGAACTGCTGCTTCTGCTGGAATACAAAATCCTCTGACCATCTGCAGATTAAATTGACTTGAGCTTTTTTCCTTAGTCATCAGGAATGTAGAGCAGTGTATCTTGCCTAGACCTTTTAATCATGCATGTCATCAGATTAATAGATCTTTTGTTTTTTGTTTTTTTTGTTTTGAAAATGACTCTGAACATTTATTTTCATTGCAATTTTCTGTGGCTGAAGACTTAAGTAAACTTTACAAGTATTATCCTTTAAGATCATTTTAATTTTAGTTGAGTGCAGAGGGCTTTTATAACAAACGTGGAGAAAATATTGGAGGGCTGTGCTTTTCCAGGATAAAACATGCATGCGTTAACTTTGCAGTTTATTTTCTTGTTGTATATAGCTTTTCTCTGCAGCACAATTTCCTTTTTTTGATAATGCCTTGTATGGCACAACTAGTTATCAGTAACTGAATGTATTTTAATCATTATGGCTGCTTCTGGTTTTTTTCCCATTAACGAGAGGTTATACATGTTCGCATATTAGCTTGTTTGCACCCTCTACCTATTTATGTATGAATCATTTGTAACGAGAGTGTGTGCTGAGATTGTCTGCGTGGTTTTTTGTTTTTGTTTTTTTTAAATTGGTTTTTGTTTTTGTGTGTGTGGGGGGAAGGCTGTATGCACTTCATTGACTGCAGGTTTCATTGGGATTACATCCATCAGTCTGTCTGTACACAAATATGAAGAATGATCTGAAGTACCTGTGCTGTATTTATGTTTATCCACGTCTTAACTTTGATTAAATAAAATTTAAAAAAATTGGAGCCCCTGTGGCTGTCACTAGCATCTGTAATTTGGATTTCTCTTGCTTTATTTTCATGGGGACCTTTCATTGGTGGTTCCTTTACTTACAGCATGTGCATTCACAGAGACCGTCTATATCCCAATGCCAGCTAACTTATGATTTATGTTTACCTTTTCACCTGTAATTATCAGAGAGGCTACAGTTCCCAGAAGTGTTCTACATTGTGCGTTGATACATTCTTCCCAAGGAGTTCTCTGTGCTTCCTGTGTGTGTCACTCATGCAGGAGTTGGGGTCACTTGTGACAACATACTTCAGCTGGGGGCGGGCCTAGAGGTAAAACAGATGTGAGCAGGCTGTGTGTCTGTGCATGTGATTCTGGTTCTAGGAAACACTGCTGTGGGGTTTGTGATCCAGTAGCTGACACAGCACTGCACAGGCTTCCTTGAAGTTAGGTGAGAGGATGGTTCTTGAGACAGTTTCTCCAGTGAGATGTCCTTACTTCTGAGGTCTGAAATCTGTAGACTTCAAGGTTGAACACTGCCACGGCCACCTCCCATGTGCTCCTTAGCTGATCTATGGGCTTGTATGTGATCCCCGTTTGGGGGTGGGAAGAATTATTCTTTTATTGTCTTGTGAGGGTGCTCAGTAACTTTCTTTTAATTAAGAGTGCTTATCTTGTCAGGTCAGAGTCTGCCTCAACCATTCAACCACTGTGGTTGTCCATATAATGCAAAGGCTGAGTGGTTTATGTAGTACCATGGTAACTTCAGCCAGTGCTGCTTATCACCAGACGGAACAGTACACTAAAGTAGAACTAATTCCTCTCCAGATGGTACTGATCTGCAGTTGAAATTTCACTGGGTGACTTGCTACTGCTTTCAAGCATTTCTGAAATAAATGAGATTGCGTGGCTTTATTTAAAATGTTAAATTTTTAATCAAAGCTGGCTACATCCTTTAAAATTCTGAATGCTCTTTAAAAGCTATGGCTGGCAATTAGTAGATAAAGTACTACATTTAGCATATAAACATTATGCAGCAGAAGGAGCTTTTTCTATCAGATAGCTATGGAAAGTAATCTGCAAGACCCAATAATAAATGAAGTATCTTGTGCTTGCAAAAATGGCTTAATCACAATCTATGAAGCGCACATGGTTTTTATAGTAAGGGAGGGAATAAATACCTCTTTCTGGCAAGTTTTGGTAATAGTCTCCCTTTTTTATGGGTCAAAGATCCTGTATTTCCTCAGAGCATTTGCTGAACTTCCTCTTACACAGCACAGTGTGGAAGAGCAGCAGCGTCATCTTTTGTGGGTGTTTCTCAGTTTGCTTTCTCTTTTGCTGCTACTTCCCTATTCTCTAATTCTTCTCTTCTCAGGTTGACTCCTTCTTCCATGTTTCTAAGCTCTCTCTCTCCCTTTTCCTAGAAGTGTCCTTCTCTCTCCCCTACATGCCCTCCCCTCCAGCCTGCCTTTCATCTGACAGTGGTACTTGTGGCCAAGTACAGGAGACACTGAAGATTTCACAATGGGGGGGAAAACCAGTCCTGTTTTTATTTTCTGGTGTCCCAGAAAAAAGAAGGAACAAGGAAAGTGACTGCCTTGGGAATTCACGTGCTCCCTTTACCACCACCTGTTATAAAGCAACAGCTCTTTTGGCCCTCAATGGTACAGTAGGAGACGTGGCCATGCCATGAGGAAGCTTTCCTTGCAGGGCTGTGGCAGATAGCACCGGGCAATTCTGCTTCTGCATGTATTGCTGTCAAAGCAATCGAATAAACCCCCTTTGCAGATTGCTCGGAGTTAAGGACAGGGAAAGAGTCTGCGGCCCTCATGTTAGCCTCTGTTTAGGCTGGAACTCCACCTTTCCCTCACACTGAAGAGTTGTGTGTCATCTTTCTTTGCTGTGGTGTTGGCTCTCTGTTCTCATGGTGGTTGATCTGCTGCTTGATCTAGATCATCAGCGAAGCCTTGTATTTTGTGTCATCAGCTTGAGGTTAGCTGATGAACATTTTAATACCAGCACATGCACAGTACTACACAACACTTAAGTAAATCTGTCTTCTCAAGATGCACAGTGTGTATTTGAAACATGCTTTCAAGATGGTTTTGGTTTTGGAATAAGCAGGTTATACACCCAAGTTATATTACCTTGGCATGAAACTTCTGCATTAAAAACATTTCTACCAATTGTTGGAATTGATTTGTACCTTAGGTACAGGAATTTTACAGGAAATTGTACAGAAGTTTGTGCTAGGCACTGTATTATTTAAGTAAAAACCCTTTTCAAATGGCTCCATGTGAGCTTGTGTCCCCACTAGTGAGGAGCTGTCACAGATGGGCTCTTGTCAGTGGTGGTGTGTCATCTTACACTGAATATCTGGCTCTACAGCTTGCTGCAGTACTTCTAATGAGTCTTCTCTGCCAAAAACAAATAAAAGGAAAAAAAAAAAGCAGGAAGCCAGTTCTTTGGCTTTGGCAGTCACAAGCATCTAACCATTTTTTTGCAAAGGGGTGGTCTTTGCTATTGAGATCTAACTTCAAGGATATTCCCTCATTGGTTTCTACTTTTCCTGGATGTGGGTGAATTTTCTGCTGCAGGTGGGAGAAGGCTGGGGCTGGGAGCAGAAAGGCAAGCCTCCCTGCTCTTTAGGGTTGGTTGCACATATATCTCTGTTTTTAAGATGCTGGAACTATCTGGAGAAAATGGAAGGACTCAGGTGCGGCATTACAGAACTAAAAAGCACACAAAGTTGTGCAGTGTCCCAAGGATTGCTGAGCTGCTGGAAGAACTGCTCAATGTGGGCACGATCACCTCACCGTTGCTCTGGCACGTAAGCGACCCCCAGAAGGTGAATGAGCGGAGTTACCTCTGGTCTTGGCTGTCTGCTCAGATCTCACCCGCAGCCACGTACCTGTCAAATAGACAGCCCTGGTTTCACGTGAGGGTTTATTGAGCAGGAAGAGCCTGTTTCTCCAGCGGTCCCTACCTCGCTGGGAACAGTTAACAGCTGCTGACTCATGAAAAAACTCTGGCACTAATTAACTGGGGCCGCTGCGGCAGAGGGGTGGGATGGAGATGGCTCTGCTATTGGTCTGGGGCTGAGGATGGAGGGTGGGATTTGGTGCTTCTGTGCTCTGGGTTACAACATCTGGAGAGGATCTTCCTCCTAGGAAGGCGCACAGCACCTCGGGAGGAGGGGGCTCTTGTCCGTCAGCAGGAACTGCGCGGCGCTCAGCATGTCTTTCATCCAGGTAGACAGGGACTCGGATTTTCCTCTACAAAATCTCCCCTATGGGGTTTTCTCCACTAAGGAGGAGGTAAGTAATAGTAAACTATGTCCTTGGGGTGTGTAATTGCTCAGAGGTTATGAATAAGAGCAGAAATTCCCGGCAACCTGAGATAAAGGAAAACTTCCTGGCCTGAGATGTTTGCACAGCCTTTCTGATTTGACAGCAAAACCGTAGCTGCTGCATTGGCTTTTTTCTTAATGGGGTTATTCTGATGGCGGCTTCTTTGAGATTGCACAGAAGAAATGAAAAGCGTTAATACTTACGAGAAGTACTTTGGCTAATACATACCATAGTGTTTGTACTTCTGGACTGTGAAATCATTAAATCTGTGCTAGATCCTTTCACTCTAAGAGGGACATCACAGTTTACACTGACTTTTTAACTCAGTCCCACATTTTCTCTGTGACTGAGTGTAATCACACTGTCACCCTTAAGAAACCACATTAGATATTTATTTCTTCTACCGTTAATTCTGTAGCGTCCGGTCCCTCTTGCACAGCGCAAACTGACGTGCAGGAAAAGTGATGCCTGTACTGAAAACACCGGATTTGCAAGCCAATGTCATCGTCTGCTCTGTTAAGAGCCTGGTCGTGGCGAGCTGCTTTGGTGGCTGCAAAAGCATTAAACCAGGGCACAAAATGCGAGTTTCATTTCTGTCTTTGCAGCTGACCTGTTGTGTTTTATTTGGCATACGTTTATGCAATGCTGCGTTAAACATCTAAACGTGTGTTACGTTTAAAGCTGTGCCCAAAGGCTATGGATTCAGCCAGCTTCAGGCCTTGTATTTTATGATCACATAAGAAAGTGTGGTTCAACCTTTCTTCCAAGGAGGTAGCTCCCAATTCCCCTTTTCCTGAGAACTGAGCCCAGCCAGGCTGGACCTCACACCTGCGGGAGCCTGGTGGGATGGAGCCCCGGAGATGTGCCCCCCTGCAGAAAGGGAAACGAGCCAAGAGCCGCAGCCTGGAAGGAAAAAGCGGAGGATTTATTTATCATTGCTTGCGGAAACTTCATGATTATCTCCTGGTTTCTGCTGTCTCAACTTATCCGTGCAGGTTTTTTTTTTTAAAAAAGAATTTAAACCAGAAGATTGTGTTTTCTGATCTGGTATTTCCAAAGATAAAACTGAGATGGTTTGTTTAATCTTTTCCTAGATGCGTGCGTTGTTATCTAGCTAGTGGGGATTATTTTTCCACCTTCTCCAGTAACTGTTCTCTGAAGAAAACATCTTCCCTCAGACCCTATGAAAAGACAGGCAAGGACTTACAGAAATTATTTAGGAAAATAATGTCTAAAAGTAGCCCAATGTTTTAATGATTTCAAGCTAAAGTAGCTGATGTCATTCCTGACTATTCCAGTTACAGATTAACCTGATGTGACCTTTAGTTTTCTACTGCAGGAATGTTTGCTGAATAAATACTTATTATCGCATTTGGAATCTTGTTTAGAAATTAAAGGTTAAAAAATAGGTTTAATAGCATGGATTTTCATAGATGATTATTCCCTTTTGGTAAGCTGGTTTTCATAATGACTATAACTAGTTGGTCTTTATTTGCCTAAAGACATGAATAATTGAAATTTGTCTTTGAACGCTGCAGCGTTTTTATACCCCCCCTCCCCGTACAGCTGCAGCAGAGCTGCACTGGGATCGTCCGTGCTGCTCCCCTGCCGTCACCGCGGGCTCCGCACGCGCCTGGCGCCGGCCCTGCGAGAGCCGCGGCGGATGAACGGGGTCTTTGTGTCTTGGGTTGCATCTGCCCGGCGAACGCAGCCGCCATCTACCCTCCGTGAGGGAAGCTGTTCCTGTAGCGAGGATCTAGACTAGGGTTTGCGTGCAAGCCGTGGGGTCCTCGCATGGCACGAGGATGGGTTGCGTAGGGCAGCCTCGTTTGACGTGGTACAGAAATAACGTGGCTGTGCAAGATGCGCTGCGTTCCCGATAATCATCAGTGGAGCCCAGAGCACCCTTCATCTTCTGGGGAGGAACTGTGGTGCAGAGATGCGTATTTTTCCCTCCGATTACGTGGTTACAGGGATGAGATCAATCCCGCCCATAGCATGTGTATGCTTCAGTTCCCCACCTGTAGAAGGAGGAATAACATTTCCCTCTTTCACAGCATATTTCAGATGTATGGGCTTATTCTGCAAGGCTTGTCATTAATGAGGGGTGGGCAAAGACTTCTGGGGGGTAAAGAGCAGGGAAGGAAACCTCTGCTTCTATTCCTATCCTTTCCCAAAAGCTGGGGATGAGGAGAAGGCTCTCTCCTGCCCCTCAAGGTCTGCAGGACGTCCACAGTGATGCTCTGCCTCTAGGTCCTAACATTTTTCAGCAGGCAGTCTCATCGGCTAGCTTTTAATGGTGAGTTGCTGTGATACCAGACCCTTGTCCCTGATGGATTAAACTCTCTGTGGTCGCCATCTTCCCCCATGCCCTTTTTGGAGGATTTGTGGCTACTACAAGCATAAACTCTTCTTCTTTTCCTCCCCCTCTTCTCGCTGCTTTGCAGCCTAGGCACAGGCTCGGGGTAGCGATTGGAGACCAGATTTTGGATCTCAGTGTCATTAAACATCTGTTCAATGGACCAGCTCTTGCCAAACATCAGCATGTCTTTGACCAGGTATTTATCAGAGTCTTTCCACGCACATTTTAGAAATATTCCATAAGGGATTTTAGTAACTTGTGGTGAGATAATGAACATGAACTGGAAATGTGTCATCAGGCGGGCTCTGCTTCCAGGGAAAACTCATCACACCTGCGATAGCAAGGAGAGCAGAGGCATTGGGAGTCCAAAGGACATTTTCACTGAAAGTTTAATCAGACTTTGGCAATGCAGGGGTCTGACACAAAGCCTAAACATTACTTCAGTCCTGCTTGTGCCTTCAACACTTCGTGGCACGGCATCAGGTGGGATTCTAATGACAGGGAGGTTGCATTAAGGGTAGAGGGAAATACAGCTGACCTCTGGTTACAGCTAGCTGCGATACCAAAGCCGCTAAGGGCTGAAGTAGTGTGTAGGACGGGCACGATGCAGCCACGCAGCAGGTCCTGCTTCAGAGGACTTGTGGTGGGAGGACAGGAGTGCAGGCAGTTATGAACAGGGAGGACAGGCAAAATCTGGGCAGCCACTACCACGTAACCCCGGCCGGCAGGCATTCAGCAACGGGATGGAAGTGCAGGACATCTTCCATGCATGCGAAGGTTAAGCAAAATGAGGTCTTTTATCCGCCCCCCACCTCTCTGTGTCGCCTGTCAGCCTACCCTGAACGCCTTCATGGGGCTGGGCCGGGCGGCCTGGACGGAGGCGAGGGCTTGTCTCCAGAAGCTGCTGTCAGCCGGCGAGCCGGCCCTGAGGGACAACGCGGAGCTGCGGAGGAGGTGAGGGAGCGGGGGGTCGCTGCGGGCACGGCAACCTTTCGGCTGTGCCCTGTGTCACCCGCATCACGCGGTGATCCAAGGCACCAAAATTGAAGGTCAGAACGTGGCCACCTGCCACCTACATGGGAATTAACTGGGGTTTGGGCATATTGAGAGCTTCCCGTTCTTAATTGTGTCTCTGATTAATCCTATAACTGCCCACAGATCCGGGGTGTCTCCTGCGCTTGGGAACTCTGAGCTCTGCCCTGGGCTGGGCTGGGCTGGGCGAGCAGGCGAGGGGACAGCCTGGTGCTCTGGCCACGTCCCCTCTTTGATGAAGACATGGCTGCAAGGGTCTCCACTCCACCTCTCCTGCCTCCCCCAGCACTGCCCTGCCCGTCCCGCCTGGAGCGTCTGCTGGCGTGGGGAGACCCCTCCAATTGCTCCTCAGGAACCGCCTGACTTTGCCAAACCCGAATCTCTTGTCGCAAATTGGCTTCAGATACGGGGCACTGCACTGGCGTAGGAGTGGGAGAGGAGGACTGTGCCCCGCTCCGTGCTGTGCTGATGGCAAACGTGTCTGTCCATTAATCACACACCACCTTCTTTGTCCAGAGTGATGCTTTAAACACTACAACTGCCTGCCCCGGCAGCGAGCGGGAGCCATTCCTCCCTGTCTTGCGGGGTGATGTAGGAGAGGGGTTGAGCCGCTGCTTGACACAGGGACCTTCCCTGAGCAGGCCCAGCAGCTCGAATCGGGCACCCCAAGCACCGCGTCCCATAAAATCATCCCTTCCACGCAGCAGAGGCAGTGGTGACCTGCTCAGCGGTGGGCATGGGGTGTTTCTCCGTGCCCCTTGGGAAACCAGCTGGCTCCCCTCAAGTGTGCCTCCCTTCCTGCTCGCACCCCGACGGATGCTCCTTTCGGTCGTAACCATCCCAGTAACAGCAGCTTGTGCAGTCGTCTTGCTTTTTCTGCAAGGTTTTTTTGCTGCAAGGCTTTGCAGAATAAATTAAGGAAGGAGCTAGGAGAAAGAGTCAGCCCTTTACATGCTTATAAACCACTCACGGGTGAGAGCTGCAAGTTTTCCGAGAGCTGAAGTTGTTGTTTTTCATTTCAGAGCATTTGTACCTCAGGCTTCTGCGACGATGCACCTGCCCGCCCGCATCGGTGAGTCTCCTGCAGCCAAGGGCTGCTCAGCGCTGCCCTTTGCTCCCGCCCGGAGAAGCCACTTTATTTCCAGCTTGCTCAGACAGACAGATCATAGCTGTGACAGGGAATGGGGTTCGCAGGAGCCAGAAGTAGATTATTGTACGTAATGAAAGGTAGGTGCTGTCTGTGGCATAAGAATAAAAGCCTGGGGAAGCTCAATAGCAGCCAGAAAATTCCTGGATGCATTTTTTCAGTAAATCAGGGCTGTCTGGTGCCATATAACTCTTGTCATCAGATTGGCATCACCTAAGGCCTTTGTGACTAGAGCCAGGGAAGAAACACTTGTTCATTTTCCAACATTTTCCCCGTTTGCCATCAGAAAATAATTCAGATCTTCTAAAGTTTTGCAAGGCAGATCCTCCGGCATGGCCTCATAAATAACCATGAGTCTCCGCTCCCAGACAATATATTACTCCGCATCCCAAATCTTCCCTCCACTCCCATGAGCCCAAGAACTGCTTCGGAGTGAATGTGTCCATATAGATACATAAACATTTTCCTGTTTTTAACAGAAATTTATATTTGGACCCAAAACCACTTGAGGGGTGTGACCTTCACAGGAGCAGGGACAGGAACTTGCCCGTTCCCCGGCCAAGCCCTGCTCCCGCCGAGCTTTTGGCTCTCGCGGGGCACAGCCCTGGTTTGGGACAACGTCTCGCCTGGCCCAGAGGAACCATGACGAGTTTCCATAGACGTGATACCTTCCTGCAAATAGTTTCAGGTCGAATATGTCTCGTCTAGGACGTTGCTGGCTCCTAGCACCCCTGAGTGCTGTGAGTGAGAGCGCTGCCTGGCAGCATGGCATTGGCTGTAGCACGCAGCTACAAGTTATTTAGGTTTCCACCACACTTATGTTCGGCTCTGTTCTGTGCTTGATTCGTGCTTGTCCTGAGAGCAAACACTGGCTATATCCTCTGCTGGGGCTGCGAGATAACTTACCGAGCTTGCAAAACAACGGAACATAAATGCCCCCTCCCAAGTGGAGGTTTTTTCCCCCAAACCCTCGGATTTGCCATTAATCCGCAAGGTGGGGAGCTGTTTGCCAGGGATGGCAGCAGAGGGCAGCAGATGTCCTGAGGACGAGCCGGTTCCCTCCTCCTGGGTACCACCGGCACGACGAAAAGAGCAGCGGGACTGGGTTCGCCTCTGAAAGCCGGCTGCTGCTTTATGTCCTTGTGCTTTTTCTCCCCCTTCTCTGCTGGATTATTAAAAAAACCCGCCAGCTGTGTATGCATAATTTTATAGGTGATCTGTGCTAGTCACCACCTTTACGCTATTAACTACATCCCCGTACTAATAATATTAAATGTTGCTACGTGCCTCTGCTTAGCACTCTTGCTGTCTCCTTTTCTGCTCTTTACATTGCCAGCAGTGTACTTTGTGCTCTGGCCCCAGCAGACGAGGGACTTTCCTACTGTTGATCCCTATTTTGTGGGTTTCTTTCCACTCAGGAGATTACACTGACTTCTATTCTTCACGCCAACATGCCACAAACGTCGGGATCATGTTCAGGGGGAAGGAGAACGCTTTGATGCCTAACTGGTGGGTAGTTCAGGTTTTTCTCTGGTGCAGCATTATTTTGCATGCTTATCTGTACATAGGTATAATTTTTTTAAGATCTGAGTAATCTTTCAGCAAAATACTGATGTCAGTTCATAGCGGATGAGAATCTGTACTGTCAAGAGTTCAATAACAGAACTGAAAACCACATTTCCCCAGCCTTAGCCGAGTCTGCACTGCATTTCACTGCAGCAGCCACACCAAACACAATGCAGCTCTCTGGTTCAAAGACAGATCTACCTAAGAAATTGGGTTTTGCTGAGTGACAGGACAGCAGGGTTTAAGTTCCAAGGCATTAAGTGGAGCAGTGGCACAGAAGCGCATTTACACAGCTACATGGCTTTGGATTATAGTTTGGTCACATTTTTATCTCAGAGCAAGTAAGGTGCAAATGTCCATGCCCATCTACGCGGAGCTCTCGCCTCGCACCCCCGTGGTGGTTCCACCCCAAACAGCTGCTCTGGATGGCGATGGATACACAGCTAACTCGCGCTCTGTGATGCTCTTTCACAAGGTTACACTTGCCTGTCGGTTATCACGGCCGGGCATCGTCCGTTGTGGTGTCTGGGACACCCATCCGGAGACCTGTGGGGCAAATGAGACCTGACAATGGTGAGTTCATGGTAGGTTTTTAATGTGGCTTCTTATTTTTTATTTTTCCTCCACTTCACAGAGCAGTGGAGAGGACGGATCTGGGAAGCCTTGTCTAGAGCCCAGCCTGGGGTCAGGGCATGAAAAAAGCCCTGAGTTAAGTCCATCTTGTGTTTGCATGCCAGGCAGCATCAGCCGTTCTGTTTCTTCTAGCTGTTACTTTTATTTCCCTACCTGTCTCCCTGTCGTAAAATACTTGTTCTTCTACCCACAGATAAACCGCCAGTGTTTGGTGCTTGTAAGCGTCTGGATATCGAGTTAGAAATGGTAAGATGGGCTTTTTTTCCACTACCACTTGAAAAATATTAAAATAGAAAAAGGGAAGAAAAGGTAAGTTTAGCTGCTTCTAAAATGAATCTCATAAGGTCCATTCCTGTGTTTCCCTCTGAGCAGTCTGTGCAGCAAGTAATTACAATTTCTATGGGGGAAACCTTTCCTTCTCATGGCTTGCAGGGTGCGTTAGCTCATTGAGTAGTTTGCTAATACAGCTTTCAGGCTGGAAACAGCTCGTCTGGCCAAATCTGAGCACCAGTGCAGCAGTCTGGAAGCAGGCAGGCATAATTCTTTTTATCAGCCTGTTATCTGGTTAGCGGTTACCTCTGCACGGCAGCCAGGATCTTTTAATGGACGCTGGGGATTTGGGAAATACAGACTGTCTGCGCCTTGAGTCTAGAGCAGAGGAAGCCGTGAGTTCCTGGAAGTGCAATTCAAACTTCTCATCTTTCTGGCTGGAAAGATGAAACCTGTGCTGAGGGTGTTGTAACAAAACATCCCTGGAAGGTGCATCTTCTTGTGGCTTATGTGGTCCAGAAGGGAGGAGTTTATAGGATTGTTCATCGTGATTTATATGATTTATATGTATTTTTATATGATTTATTCCCCATCTCTCCCCACTAAAAAAAAAAAAAGTGGAATAAGTCTAATATTAAGGAAAATGGTACTAAAAATGAACTGAAAGCCTTTAATGCTGTATGCTTTGCAGAAAAATGCTGTAAAGTAAGGAGGCAGCCCCATAAAGTGGGGTACATGAAGTGCTGCCATACCTCTGCTCTGCAGCCTGAGTTTTACTGCTGGCTGCTGCGAGAGCGGATTTAGGCTGACGAGGCTTTGGGAGAAAAAACTTCCATATTGTTGGTGGAAAGAGACAACTGAGATTCCCTGTAGATTTCTCTGCCACATTGTCCTGGTTCTGGCAAGGACAGAGTTAATTTCACAAAGAGCCAGGACAGGTGAGCCAAGCTGGCCGGGGGCTATTCCATACCCTGTGACATCACGCTCACCATAAAGGGGGCCGGTCGGGCAGGGGGGGTTCGGGGTGGCTCCGGGACAGGCTGAGCGTCCGGTCGGTCCTCGGATCGGTAAATTGTTCTTTGTTATCACCCATTGTGAATATCTGTTATCAGCACTGTTGTTGATTGTTTCCCTCTCCCTTGCTGTCCCAGTAACCTGCCCTTATCCCAACCCGCGAGGCTTTGCCGCTGTTTTTCCATTCTCCTCCTCAGCCCGCCGGGGGAGGGGTGAGCGAGCGGTGCGTGGCACCCAGCTACCGGCTGGGGCTAAACCACGTCACACATGCTCAGGCTGAACATTTTCTAAGGGAGCAAGTGCAGGCACCCAGTTTATGACCTGTTTTAGTTAGTGAGCACATTTCTCCACCTGCCACCTCTTCCCCACCATCATGACAGGCTCCAGTCGCGTTCCGCATCCCCTCGGATGACTTTAAACTCATTCCTGTCCGCTGTCTGCAGCAAACAGAGTCTCTTCAGTGGGCAAACCTGTTCCGCATCTGGACTGTAATTAGGAGGGACCATTTTTGCTCCTGCGTTTTGACAACATCATGCCCTTGTTTAATGCCTGTCTCTTGGCAACATGGTGCTCTTAAGTATTTCAAGCCTGGCAGCTTCATGGAGGGGAAGAAAGAGGGAGCAGGCTGTGGGTTTTGTCTAATTGTGTATGGGAGATGATGCAAAATCCCATCCTGTCCAGCCTCTGTTGCTTGTGCGTGTAACCCTCTGTGCAGTAAAGATTTTTAGTTCCAAAAACTTCCTTAATCAACATTTCACTTTTCAATTTCAGGCATTCTTTGTAGGTCCTGGAAACAACTATGGGGAGCCGATTCCTGTCAGCAGAGCCCAGGAGCACATCTTTGGGATGGTCCTTATGAATGACTGGAGCGGTAATCGGTGCTGCGAGAGTCTGCCTGGAGAGGGGGTTACAGCGTCACGGGAAACCTTAGATAGGGTTAAATTAGTTATTTTAATAGTAGAATAGTGATCATGGAAACCACTAGGTATGGTTGAAAGGGATGGAAATGAAATGCTGTCTGCATTTCTCACGCTCTATCTCAATCCATCTTCCATCAATCAGTAGAACCAGAAATTGCTGCCTAATGAAGATTTATTTACTTACGAAAGAGCTAATACCAGTCTAGTTTCTTCTGGGCAGGGATGGAGCAGCCCTAAGGATGCTGATTCCAACAGCAGATTGATGTCAGTGTCAGGAGGAAGAAAAGAATTTGGCAATCGCAAATCCTTCAGTGTCTGTGTAGATTTAACTAGTTGAAATTGGCCCTACAACTGGCATGGACCATTAGCTGGGTGTAAAAGCATTAACTAAACTGGGGATAAAAATACTGCTTATATGAGGGTGGCCTGACTTGTTTTAATTATTGCTGACTTTTCTTCCTTAATCTAGCTAAGATCTAGATTCTAGGTCTAAGAAAATTGGTTTTAGGATCTGAAAGGGATGGGTTTAAATCAGAATTTGGGCACAATGTCTAGAAAAGGGTGGTGAGAACATTTCCAATCCATGTTACTCTTTCACATGTGTGCTGGCTGTGCAACTCCTAGGATAGGTTTAACAGCATTGCTTTGAATTTTCTCTTCCTAGCCCGTGACATCCAGAAATGGGAATACGTTCCTCTGGGTCCGTTCCTGAGCAAGAGCTTTGGCACAACCATCTCTCCTTGGGTTGTCACCATGGACGCTCTCATGCCATTCGTGTTGCCAAACCCTGTCCAGGTTAGCAAGAGAAAGGGTTGAAATAAAGGAAAAGCAGTGCTAGGAAAATCTCAGTAGAACTGGTAGGTCCCGTCAGTAGAAGTCACTGAGCTGTAGCAATGCCAGACAATTCCTTCATAGAGTTTACAAGTGTGATCCTGCTTGCAAACATATGAAGGCACCCTGGGTTCTCTGAGTTCAAATGTTCACTGATGTCACTGGTGCTGGCACATGGTGCCCTGAGCTGTCATCCTGCTTGCTTGAGCAGGGCAGAAAAATCATCTCCTTTAACATACCTGGAAAATAAACTGATCACAGAGCTTCTTGTTAGTGTTTGGTAGCCCTTGGCATCCAGCAAGCAGTGGAGAGAGTGGACTCAAGCCAAAACACTTTGTTCAAGCATTTCCAGTTGTCTGCGTTATGCAGAGATTTAGTTGAAATGGAAAAACACAATAAAGGGTCCTGCTGAGAACTCGCCATCCTCTCGATGCAGGCACAGAGCAAAGGTGTGCTAGCGCTGTATTTGTTTCGGGTTAACATCCACACCGTAATGATGGAAAGGGCTTTGGGAGCCCACATGCAGAAAAAGGAATCAGATTGTATGGATATCACATCTGTTCTGAAAAATCTTTAAAAGCGTGTGCACGAGAGCAAGAAAAGCAATAATCAGAGCGGTAACAACAATGAAGTAAATGGGGTGTGCGGCACAGCCTGGTTCAACAAAAAGTCACTGGGGTGGCTCGTGGAATTTTTCCTTTCTGTGTGTTTAGACTGTGGTGCCTTTTATATGCTTTTAGGATCCCAAGCCGCTGCCCTACCTTCAGGATACAGAACCCTACACTTTCGACATCAAGCTCTTTGTTGCTATTAAAGGTACGGAAATGCTGAGTGGGTTCTAAAGCTGAAATTGCCCGTTAAGGGATGCAGAACCACCATGTATTTCAGACAATTTGCTCTTGGCTCTGTGGTCCTCCTTTCCCATCTTTGCCCAGACTGCCTCTGTCAGAGCAAGAGGCAAAGCTCTTTGTGCTCTTCATGCTCCCTGTTGGCCGTGCAGCAATGTGTCAAGGAGGGAACACCTCCCAGATGACCAGCTTATGATGAGGAGGTCTGCCTGCACGGGCAGATGTAGGCAGGGCATGGAAAGAGCAGATGTACGTCAGATTCAGATGTTAACCCAGCTCAGACCCCCAGCTCAAGGTCCTGCTGACTGGTAGGTCCAGGTGTTGGTCCTTTAGTAGAGCAGAGAGTAGGAAGTGTGCACCTTGATACTACCCCAGTGCCACCCGCACGCTTGTTTTCTGTGAAACGCTGGCCTTTGTATCGGAATAGAAAATGTTATTACTTGTTTCCTGCTGGGGATTACAATGATAAAAGAAGTCTCTATCCATCTGTAAAATCAAAAGACTCCAACATCATTCATCCAACACAAACAAATTGCTTCCCTGTTTCTTATTTTTTATTTTCCACAGGAGAAGGAATGAGCACACCAACTACTATATGCAGATCCAATTTCAAGGTAAGACTCCCGTATGTTTTATTTGTTTGAAATCTTGCTGATGCCACCAGCTCCTGCCTTAGGCAATTTCAAACACTGACTTTTGCATTAGCTGAAGATCAAGCCTGGCGTGCGTTTGTGTCGGGGACAGAGGGAGAAGAGTGGAGGGTGCTGATAGTTCATCCCTCTACTGAGATGGAAACACCTGAATGCTGGAGCACTGAAGAAGGGGGCAGCTCCTTCCGCTGCCCAGCTTAGCGTGCTCAGAGCATCCCAAGTTGTGTGCTCATTTGGCAGGGAGCGGTGAGAGCGGAGGGCTCGCAGGCAAAGGGAACTGCCTCTCGCTGTGCCGAGGGGCGATACAGCTTTGCAGTTGCAGCTGGTGATTCAGTTGCAGACTTGCCGCTGCGACACCGTGCCGAGCCCGGGTCTGCCCCAGCCCCTCTGCGGGCAGCGCGGGGGGTCTGTGCCTACGGGCTGATTGAAGCCAGGAGGTATATGTACCAGCTGCAGGATTTCTCTATCAATTTTATGTTCACGTTTGGTTCTTTGCGTAGTAATTACCTCAATCAGTAAATCAGTAGTCAGCAAATCAGTAATAAGGAGATTTTTGTATAAACTCATTAAAATACTGGACCTAATCATGGATCCTGGGTTAGCAGTGCTGGCCTTAAAGAGGAAGAAGAAGAAGAGAAATGACATCCAGCTGAAAGAAGAGAAATTTTAAAGGACTAAATTACATGTTTAAGTATGTGTTTTATATGCACATAGCAGCTCCTGGTCATCATTTAGAAAGCAATCAGTCAGGCCACAGTACCTACTGAGAACGCAGCACTAAGTAACTGTGGAGGTTGCTTTTAGGTGGCTGAAGGCTCCTGATTAAGTAAGGAAACTTTTCTTTAGGGACACTCTTACCAGCATCACCCTGCGAGTGCACTATGCTCTGCATAGGCGAATGGCATGCCCAAGTGGTTTGTCCCTCATTGCTTTAGCCTCCTCTTCCTCCTTCCTCCAGCACATGTACTGGACCATGAAACAGCAGCTGGCTCATCACTCGATCAACGGGTGCAACCTCAGACCTGGAGATCTCCTGGCATCCGGAACAATCAGTGGACCCGTAAGCGTTTAAATAACGATAGTCACTGAGAACTGGTCAGCAATGCAAAACCAACCGAGCAGGGCTTTGGGTCTAAGCCCTGTTTGATTTGAGCAACCATGAAAATATCTGCAGTTCTTCCCTAAGCACTTTGGGTTGATGCTTGGGTATTCCCAAAATTGCACTGAGAAGTGGTGTTTCTGTTGTTACCGTTTTTTGGTTTTTAATCTCTCCCATGTTCCTTTCCCTAAGAACTACTGTTTTACTACAGATGCAAATTAATTTCCATGCACAAACATCCACATGGCCTATTTATGCTCTATGAAATGCATCTTTGTTGTTTCTAAGAATGTACAAGGTGCATGGGTATAACTTCTAGTTTCTCTGATGCTACGTATCTGGAACTAACTTCACAAGCTACTTCCCCTTGTACTGCCACATGCACAGCTGTTGCAATGTATGGTAAGGTACTGACAGTTTCTGAAAACATCAAATATAAATCCTGTTCATGCCGCCTGAAAGACAGCCTAGGGTAAGTTGTTTCCAAGCTGGGATACCTATACTTCCACTTTGAGCATTTCCGAAGTGCTTTTTGCTTCCTCTAAACTTACTGTGCTGCACATTGACACCAAAGACTTACAAACCTTTGCCAGCTTCGCTTTTCTGAAGAACAAAATGTAAATAAAACTCTGAAACGTGACTACATAAAAGCACTGGATTTGTAGAAGTGCCCTCGACGTGTTTCCATTCTTGCTGCGGCAGACCCAAACTACTTTTACAGGGTTTAGCACTATGTTAAACGCTCCAGATATCGGCTGTAAACATGACTGCTTATAGCGAGCAAACAATTAAAATGCAAAGGCAGGAAAACAAGTCAATGTATCCATGAATTAAATCAACAGCAAAACTCCGTTCTATAGAGCTAACGTACTTGTGTGTCTACTTCCAGCAGCAAGTAGCTTAACAGTAGGACAGATACTAAAAAGCTATTTATTTGTTTATGAACTCTTGCTGCAGGAGCCGGAGAGCTTTGGCTCCATGCTGGAGCTGTCCTGGAACGGAACAAAAGAAATCCCTCTTGGCAGCGGACAGTCTCGTAAATTCCTACAGGATGGAGACGAAATCATTTTGACAGGTAATGGGCGAACAGCTGCTCCTGCGCTGCACCGAGGACGTGTTTCTATAGATTGACCCCAGCAGTGGAAGTGCCTGGCGGGGAGGCGGGCTGTTCTGTACGTACCCGCCACGCAAGCACGGTTGTTTCCATCCTACCCGTCAGGAGGCAAAAGCAGGTGGATAGAAATTTCCCTGCAATAAATGCTTTCTGGATTAGATTATCTGCTTTGCTAAGCAGTTAATGATCTTGCTATGTGCGTGAGCACTAGGGGGATGATGGGGGTAGGTTTGCCTTTACGGGCAAAATTATCCTGGGACTAGAAGTAGTTGACGTGCTGTTGCCACCACAGTCCAAGTTTGCATGTGGAGCAGAGCTTGGCAAATGCTGAAACAAGTTATTTTGCAAATACTATTTCATTTGTAACATGGGCATATTCAATTAAGTGTGTTGCAAATCAAATATGTGGGAAACAGCATGAAGCCTGCTAGAACAGCTGAGCAGCTCCCCTCTGAAAAGGGCTGTGCTTGAGAGCAGTTTCATGCTGGGCCATGGTTTTAATTTTCATCTTGAGAAACTAAGGATTTTATGAATTAAAATCCACCATGATGTTTTGTGATCTAAATTCCACTCCTACTTCTTTTTAATCCAAAGACTAGTGCAAAGCAAATCTATTTTTTTCCTTTCCTCTCATCTTGTCAACCCCTCTATGGCTTTGAGGTGGCAAATATTTGGCAAGAACAGCCATGAGAAACTTTTGATTCAAGCCTGCTTACATCTTTGCTACGTCGCCTACTGAATTTTTAGAATATCTCGTGGGATGTTGTGCATCATCAGATGAGACCCAGCCAGTGCCACACCTGGCTCTGAGCAACTCCATCCTGCTGATGTGATCAGCGGTAGTCTGTGCAGAGAGCAAAACAGCTCAAGCGATGAGAAAACACTTACAAACGTGACTTAGGGCAGAGAAAATGTGAGTGACTGATGCCTATGCAGCAACCTGAAGGACACGAAGGTCTGATGCTGGTATGTGTCAGCGTGACTGTGCCTGCTTAATCCAACCAGGACTTCTAGGATTTTTGCCAAAACAGTCTAAAATTTCTCATTTTTTTCAGAAAGCTTTTTAACAAACCCCAAGACCTTTCCTGTGATGACCCCCCCCCTGCTCCCCCCAGATATGGATGTGTTCCAGCCTCCGGGTGACGGCTCTATAAGCAGTTTTGGTAGTGCTGCAGGCGGAGCCCAGTGCCTCCTGTCTGGCAGCCCGGGCAGTAACTTTGGAAATAGTGTTTCTGTGAGGTGCTGCCAGTTTTGCAGAGGAAGATACTGAGACAACTGGAGACTGAGATGTACTGGAGAAAGCTGTAGGTGATGAAACCGAGGAGCCCCCGATACCTCTGACACCCTTCAGCCTCCCAACAACCCAGCGACTACTCACGCTGCAAGTTGTAGGCATCCGATGCAGCTCTCCGTAGGTTTCCTATACATTCAGTGCAGAGACACACTCCTCCAGCAATTCAGAGTACCACATTGCCCTCCAGAGTTGCAAATCTCCCTCCAGTAATATGCCAGGAGCCCTAAATTAAGGTACAGTTAGGTATTATGAACGTCCCTCTGGAATTACATGCCGACATCCATATTGGCAATGAGCACCTTGCAGCTTGGGAGCTGCTGGCACGAGGTGACAGGCTGAGGGACAAACGGGACTAGACCATGACCCATGTTGTTCTTCCTGCCCAGAACAAGCTGTGTTACTTAAATGAATACTTTAAATCCTGAAAGTCTTTAATCTTTAAAGATGTCATGGTGGCGTGGTTGTTAACCTGGGTGAAGGCACGGCTGCCCCAGCGGGACAGTCTCATGTTACTCGGTCTGCTGTGCTGTTTTACACTAGCAACAGTTTGTGGTTGTAGCGATCAGGGCATCGGGCCATTCCCGAAAGCCAGGTGCTGCTGGGGCCGTCTGCTGGGACAGTTTGGGATCTGCTCCTATTTAGTGATGTACGGCAGGTCCGGTGCGTTCAGGCACCCTCGAGGCCGGGCTCGTGCTATTGCATCCTCTCCCGAGGCTGTGCCATTAGCTCTTGCCAAGTGCCCAACCCATAATTTCTAGTCTCCTATTTCAACTTTGTGTTCTTGTTCCCCTTGTGGGAGCTATTTGAGAGCCCTAACGCATAAAATGAGAGAAATATATTTTTCCCAAGAAGCGTGTCCTGGGGAGGGAGCATTGCGAGGGAAGGTTTGCCGATGGTGCGCTGCAGCTGGCTGCAAAAATCTCTCTGTAGCTCCTTAGCGCTCAGCTCAGGCCCATGCTGCGGGCAGCACAGAGCTGGCTTTGTTAAATGTGCTGCTCCTTGGTGCTGCTCTAAATCATAGTTGACAGCGGAGATAACTAAACTGGACTGAAATAATAAGCCAGCGCTCAAAGGAAAGCTGGCAATGAAGCCTAATGAGACAAATGGAAACTCAGCTGAGCCTTAGAGGAAGTCTCTTACTCAAGAATTGCTTAGGAATGAGGGTTACCTGGCAGATACGGGGACAGATATACACCAGCACTCACAGACACCGCTGTCCTTGGAAAAGCTTCATCTCAGCCTGGCTGTGAGAGCTGCGCTGTGGGTTAGAGCTGGCAGGGTCTGTCCTCGTGCTGCCATAACTTTGGCTGCCCTGCAGCCTGAGCCCGCCCATCCTCCTCTTCCTCGGAGGAGGTTTGCACTGCTCCGTGCTGAGGGTGGGAATTAGGGTTATGGTCTGTTCTGCTCAGCTCCCTCTTGGCTTCTCAAAGGCAGCTGGTTTTTATCACATGCAGGGAAGATGATGTATTCCATTATTTTAGGAAAATCCATCTCTAACTATGAAATCAGTCCTTAAAATACAGCATATGCCGCTTGTGTCCTTCCTTTGATCAGTTGTTGTAGTGGAGAGCTACAGTAGGTCTCCTCAGCTGTTTCTTCCCAGAATAGTCTTCCCAGATGGGCCAGAAGCCCCCAGCTGTGTCCCCTTCATCTGCAGCTTTGCTAATGGATGCTGTGTCTGGAGCGGCTCGGCTGGCCCGTGGCAGCATCGCTGCAGCATCTCCGTCCTAATGTCACCCCTCCCGTCATGCAGGAGCAGGGAGAGATTGAATCGTCCTGTGGTTAGAGATGTTGTCACAGGCCGGTAACTTCAGCAGCAGTCAGCAGAGCTTCAATGTCCCTTTATATAACAGAGGATAAACGAATATTTTGAGTCAGATGCTGAGTTTCTTACGGAACTAAACTACTTGATTTTAGCGAGCAAAACAGATTCTGCAAGGGTTAGTCCTGCTGTTTGAGGGGTTTAATGATCGTCTTTCTGGCTATAAGCATCCCGATGTCCTAACGCTGCAGAAAGAGAATCCAGATTTACTTTATTAATTGCAAGGCTGGGCCAGGTAGTGAATCAGCTTGCCAGTTAGATCGATGATGATGCAGGTTAGGTTTGAAAACAGAAATACTGCACATCTTGTTTGCTCTTTGATCAATTCACTGAACTTGCATATTGCTGTGTTTAACATTTTGTGCTTTTTTTTTCTTTTTTTTATATTCCTGGGTTACTTGAACTCTTCCAGGTGTTCTTTTTTTTACCGCTCATTGCATTTCTGAAATGTTTCCACTTGGTTTTGGTCTGTTTATGCCTTCATTTACTTTTGTTCCCAGTAAAATCCTGCTGTCCTTACAGAACAAGCTCTCTGTTGTTTTCTGGCCCTAGGTTACTGCCAGGGCAACGGCTTCCGCGTGGGATTTGGCCAGTGCTCGGGAAAAATCCTTCCAGCCCTGTCAGATCCATAATGACTGGAGGAAAGTGACATCCGAGGAGGAGGATCTCTCCCCCCACCTCTAACAGTCATGCTGCTTTATTCAGATCTATTATTTTTGTATGAGTGATTGGAATCTTATTGGTTTTAATTATCAATAAATATCTTAAAGATGAATGTGGCTCGCTGGTGCGATAACAAGAGGATCTCAATGCTATCTCAAAATTCTCAGAATGATTGAAAGTGAGATTCTTAACTTTTCTACTATATTAATATTATTTTCATAATTATAAAAAGAGGCTTTCAAGTAAACTTAAATATTCAGAGTACTAGGTTGATGATAACAGCTAAGATTCGTGCTGGCTTCTTTTTTTCACAGTGTTAATATGCTGGAGGTAAAATCTTGAAGGCAAGTTGCATATGGATGCTAAAAACTTGTAGACCATGCTGAGTAAAAGGGAGTTACATGGCTATGCCCTAAACTAATTTGTAACAAAGCGATTTGCAGATGTGATAATCAATACGACTGAAAGCAGCAGGAAAGCAAAACAAAAAAGTACCAGACAAACTAACAACCTTTTCAAATAGTGAAAACAGAAATCGTACTGTCCAAAAAAACCCCAACAACCCACCAGCAAACAACTGATGGTGACCAAGAAGGCTCAGCACTAAACTCCTGCATCTCAGGAGGAAAATCTGTGCAGACTCTGGAGTTCAACCCGTACGTTGCAGCACGATGAGTTCCTGGAAATAAACCCCAGCAGGTTGCAGCCTGCAGCTGCCGCCCTCCCCGTGCCCCAGGAGCAGGCAGGTTGTCCCTACTCCTCCTGTCCTTCCATGAGCAGAGGCAACTCTCCATGACCCAGCAGAAAGATCGATGCCAGCCCTGAGATGGGAGCCTGTGTTGGGGCACCCCTCAAAAGAGAACATGGAGATACCTCGTGCATCTTGCCCTGGTTTTAGAGAAGGGAATGCCCCATTTCTCTCACCCTGTGCACCAGCTTCCCGGGGGTCAAGGAGGGAGGGTGAACTTCATGGTTGGAGTGGTCCCCAGGTGCTCATGGGTGGCAGTCACACCTTGTCACCTAACAGGGGCTGCGGTGAGAGAATGCCGAGGAGGCAGACCGCCTTCCCGCACTCCTAAAAGGCATCTCTTGCCGCGGCATCCCCTGGCAGCAGGCAGTAAACAAAGCCACATGCCACTTTTCTCAAGTGTAAAGGGCATCTGCCGTCTCCCGCTGGTCTACAAATCAATTTAACTCTATGGCCGAGTGCCAAATCACATCAATTAGAGGATATTTCTGACTGAAGGAGCTCAGGAGACCGGATAATGAACTCTGGTACAGTGTAAGGGGAACTTGTTAAATATTTGCTTGGTCCTCAAAGTGAGGAGCCTGATGAGGCTGCTGGCTTCATGCAGTGACAGCAGGACGAGCGTGGGCTGCTGCTTTCCCACGGCTGCACCTTTGCTCCTCCCGAGGTCTGCCGGGTAGTTTTGCTGGCGTGGGCCATGCAGGTATTTGTCATCCTGGGGAGCACCCAGTGCTGATTGGAAATGCGAACCTCTTGGCCACGCAGGAGAGAAAAATGAATTTGACATGAAGATTAATGAAAAAACGTGGCAGTGCAGATAAATCACTGCTAACGGGGCATGTTCACTGAAATGGGCTCTCTTCCAATGTGCAATAATAATAGTCCCTTTAAAGAATGATACTTGGAGGATCATCCCCAAATTAATTTAAATTTTTAGCCTAAGACATTCCACTATTATCAGGAGGAATGACCTGGCCAGGAAGACAGTGGCTCATTGTTTATCAAGGAAAAGCTATTTCCCCTTCAAGCTCTTGTGGAAACTCGGAGTTGAACTAATAGGCAGGTATTTATTTAATGTGCTCTGACTCGGTTGTCAATTTATAGGATGATTTGTGCTCTCTTTTGACCTCAGAAGACAACCACAAGTCGACACCTTCCCTCTTGGATTTAGAAATAACTCGTGCAGTTCCTCTGAGCAGAGCCTGGCTTCGCTCCTGGCAGCAGCAGGAGGACACCGAAGGCATTTATCCAGTAGAGAAATTTCTCTGCAGAAGCAACATCCATGTCTCACCTTGCCGTATCTGACATGTTGGAAATGCAATGTCTGAGGAGAGGGGTGCACCCACAGAGGGGACATCCACCGCAGGGCTTCCCATGGGCAATCCCACTCTCCTTTCTTTGCCTCTTGCACAGATCTCTGATGCTAAAGCTGCGGCAGCAGCACACTGTGGCTTTCCCACGGTGCCACAGCCCCAAGGAGGGGTTTTGGTGTGCTGAAAGGAAGGATGCTTTGCTGAAAAGTCTGTGAAAAAAAATTTCTATTGACAAGAGCTGGTGGAGGTGTCAGGGCAGTATGCTGTCAGTCGTGGGTTTTAACCTTGACGCAAGACATTTTGCGGCCAGGAAAGACCACAGCATCAAGGCTTTCTGGGTGCAGGAATGCTTATTAGAAACTGTTAAATCCACAGTGCTCTCTGCTGGCTTTGTGCAGGGCAAAGGCGAGTCTTGGCTGTGTGCAACAAGTTCCTCTCCCAAAAAGCCAACCTGACTCTGCAGTTGCTGCCGACAAGTGGAAACTGGGTTCCTTGCTTGGGCAGGCAGGAAGGTCAGTGGTGCCAACAGCCCTGCTGCAAACCAGACCCTGGCAGGACAGAGGTACCCACATGTGAATGTCCCCAAGCTGGCTCCTGACCCAGAGCCAGGCTGTCACCCGCAGCCCCAGCCCCAAGGCAGGAGGGTGGTTTGTCATCTGCTGTGGCCACACTTTCCATCCTTGGGCCACAACTCCCAGTGTCTGTCCAAGCACCCCTGCACCGTGGTGGGGATGGGTGGGAGGTGGTAAGGTCCCCCCTGTGACCCCACAGGTGACAGAGCTGAGCTTCTCTAGCCCAGGGACATCTGGAGAATTTCCAAGTTCCCAGAAGGTGGAGGTTTTCCGGAAAAGAGCTCAGATACAGCTCTGAGAGCAGGTTTCAGAGATGAGCTGGAGAAAGTCCAAAGCCTTGCTCAGGACAGAGCTCAGAGACATCTGCTGCCTGCTGCATGGATGGGGGCCAAAAAGCCAGGGGATGCTAAAAAAGGAGAGAAACATTTTTATATACCCAAGGCCACTTTCTTTTCACCTCCAGGAGAAGGTAGTGGCCTTCGTTCTGGTGGGCGCTGAGGAGAAGGGGGGCCCATAGCCAGGCTGCCCTCACCCAACCCAGTGAGCCCAGAGCCACCAGCACTCCTGATCCTCACCCTGCCAGGATACCCTGCGTTGAGGGGCAGATGAAGGGTACATCTACACTGCAGCATGCAGTGCTGCCCTAAAATAGCATTGCTTTGCCTAGGGCTAGCAGCACCGCAGCCACAGCAGCACCCACTGCCTGGGAAGGCAGCAGCCTCCAACACAAGTTTTGGGGAAGACCCAGGTGCTTTGGGCACCTCCTGCTTGCTCCACCTCCACTGGGGCAGCTGTAACCACTTAGCACCCCTGGCCTTTAAATGGAAGGTCATGGAGCCCTCTCTTGGTTTTGGAGGAAGGTATCTTACAGGGTGGGGGTGAAGTGGAAAAGGGGTGGAAAGGTGAGGCTCTGGGAGTGGGGGGGGGTGTGCTTCAGCTTGGGTGCTCTCAGTTCAGCATGCAGACCTGGTGCTCAGAAAAGTTTATTTTTGAAGTTCTATTTCAATTGATTTGACCCTCTCTACAAAGAGCTTCCCTTCCACTTTTGGAAGTTAGCATGGAGTGTGGCCTCACCTGCTTCTAGAAGTTATGAATTTTAATTTGATTTAAATCTGTTTTCCTTAGTTTGTTTATATCCTGGCTTCCAGCATAAATGGGGGGGGGGAATCAATCTGAGAGCTCCTTTTCCTCTGCCCTGTTGTAGTACCAGGTTTGTGACCTAGGTGTAGGACAAGAAGTTCCTCCTTGGATCTTCAGAGGCCTGGAGGGGAAAAATAAAACACTTCTGCTGTGTCAGCTGCCTGGGAAACCTTGTTCAGAGCCATGCAATGCTGTGGAGGAAGAGAGACCCTGCTTTCCTGACTGGAGGAAAGGGAAACGCACATCCAAATGGAAACCATGACTCTGATGCTTGCCGGGAGCATCCTTCTTCCTGGATGGGTGTTTCGTTCCCAGCAGCGACCCATGCTCAAGCACAGCGATCCTGGAGGTGAGTAATGCGGAGATGTTGGATGAAAGGTCTTGGGAGGGATGCGGGAAGTGCTTCTGTGTCATACTGCCTTATCACAGGGTGGTCATGCATGCGATGAATCATACTGCCCGATAATATTTCATCGGGCTTTGTTATTTTGCTGGTAAGAAAACTAAGGGACAGCCTCTGTTTAATACTGTTTGAGATGCATTTTCTTATAGATCAAAGCATCGTCTGGTTGGTGTGTAATGAAAAAGCTGGGTATAATTTATAATAGCGCTGTTGGTATAATTAAGTGTCAAAAGAAAAACATGGAATAAAACCCTAAAGCATATTTCAGAATTTAAAGGAAACAATGGATTTTCTGTGTGAAATGCTGGCATTCTTCACCAAAAATAGTTTTCTGCAGAGATTCTAATTAGAAATGGATGCAATAACATGGAAGAAAAATCAGTTTTGATGAAAACATTTGGCTCAGCAATATTCATAATTCTTCTATTAACCAGGCAGCAATAACTCAAAGTAAAATGCTCTTTCAGTAGCTATTCAGGGTCAAGGTAGCGACTTTGAGAGACAGAGCTGGTAGGCGATACTTGCATTGGTTTTGGCTTTAAGCAGTAAGGCAGGAGGCCATTTCTCAGGCTTGGTTGCTGCTTCTGTTCAGGATGCCCACACAGCTGCTGCTTAGCAAGAAAGAAAGAGATCATTTCTGGAATTTTAAAATTGATTGAAGGCTTTGGAAGCACGTGAGGGACATGCTGAAGCACTGGCACCATGCTGCCCCATACAAACCTGTTGTGAGCTGTTCCTCCTTCTGGTGTCCCCTCATTCCCAAGAACGTCCTCACCTCAATGGTTTCTTTGTTGCGTGTGGTTGTCCCTGAAGTTTTAATCACAGACCTGTGCTTTCTAACTTTTACTCTGTTTGCTCCATATTATCTAACTGGCAGCTGTAACAGAGCTGGCGTAGACACAGTTAATGTGTAAGAGAAATGCTGCGGGAGCAGAAGTCCCTGGTGGCACCTGTTGGGTCAGCGTGTGGGATCGACGCCTTTGTTAATGAATATTAAGGGTCTGGTTGGGAGCTGCAAGCGCAGGGAGGGTGGCTCTGGGGTTTGCCTCGGGGGCTGGTGGGGTGCCTGGCTCTGGCCGCTTGCCCCTACCAGGCACTTCGTTCTGCAAAGGCAATACAGCTGCTGCTTGAGAGATCTAATTAGTCTTAAATAGAAAATATGTTTCGAATAACTTCACTTTCCTTACGGCTTCAGTACACTTAATGCAATTTTAATACGTTTTTGATTGATTTCTGATTTCCCTTCGGGAGCTGCCTGGCCAAGTCCCAGTACAAAACACGGAGCTTTTTAACTAAGAAGTGTATCATTCAACATTTCCTAGCGCCGTTGTGGATTGAACTGAACCTTGAGAATAAATGCAACCAGGAATCTTAAACTGTGTATTGCTTTAAAAATGCACGCGTGAGCAGTGTTTTCCTCCTAGTTACCAAGGAGTGGTGGCCAAAGGGTATCAACCATTTTTAACAAAAACAGTTTTTAAAAAAATAAAGCGCAAATGCAAAAGAATGTTGACTGAACTCAGGAGTTCCCATTGCAGCACTAAGGGCATGGTTAAAATTGGGGATTTAATTTCCTTTATTTAAATCAAATCACCTGAGACGTAAAAATCATGATACAGCTAAGACGAGTGGTTTGAAGCCTGGCAAATCTGGGTTGGCAAGGTCAGAGATGGAGAGGGTAAGGAAAGGGAGGAGATGATTTAAATTTTCCAGCCTGCACTTAGCAGGATTTTCACCCCGTGGGCAGCTCAGCCGAAGCCATCGCAAGGGTGCTGCTGTGCCGACGGCTGGTGCAGATCCAGCATCACCGTGGACTGGGACTGAGCTGGGTACGAAGCGGGGGAGCTGGCGTGTGGGTGTCACTCCATGCATTGCTGTGTTCACCTCAAAGATCCAAAACTGCAGGGGAGGCTGCTCCTCCGGCTGGCTCCTTACCCCAGCAGTAATGCCCAGTCCACGTGGCGTCACTGCTGACCTTGGGTCTCTCTGGGTGGAGAAACTCCAGGCTTTGTAGGCTCAGTTATCACTAAGCTTTAATGGGGGGCTGCATGAAAACTGCAGGTAGCACAGGGAACCAGCATCAGCTTGGCTGCGTGGAAGTTTAATTTGGAGCTGTCTTGAAAACTCACTGCCTTCATCCCTCAGACTCACTCTTTTCTGGAGCACCAGTTTCTGAAGTGAACCAGTTAAATATGTGAGGCCTAATGTCCTCGCCACCCTCCCTGTGTGCCACGGAGCTTGCTGGAGTCCAAGCACAGCATTTTCCCCATCCAAGTCCTGAGTTGACTTCAGAGCTGTAGAAACGTGGGCTGAAGTTACCCACTGAGACCTGTAATACCCAGCTTGCTGGGTCACCTTTGGACAGCACCGGCTGCTGCAGCAACGCTTGTGCGGTTCCCTGGCTAACATTGGTCCCTGTTTCCTTCAGAAAAACCTTTATGCCCACAGTTCTTCAGGGTGTCTGCTCAAAGTCAGCCACTGCTGCCTTCAGTTCAGGTCTGCTCTTATATTAGCCATAGTAGCTGCTCTGAAAACAGCGTAAAGACTCCAGGCTCTGCTTCTGACTACGACGTGGTTAATAATCTGTCAGTGGGGTTTTGTCTTTGTGGCAAATTGGGTTTCAGACACAAAAGTCCTTCTGCCAGAGGACTCACTGCAGGGACAAGCAGATATAAAGCACCCAGCTTTCAGGCAACAGAGTCCTTTGCTAATTCTTTCATGTTGTAAATTTGTCTCTTCATCTTTTTCAAGAGGAGGAGTTCCCTGGGTGCTTTTTACTCAGCATATCCCATAGTCTGTGGCTTCTTCAAAGAGACCCCACAGATGCTCCGTGCTCTTCATTTTCAGTTGCTAGCGGGAGGGATTCCAGTCTCAGAGGCCCTATTTCTTTCGGTATGCAGTGTGTTACTGATAATGAATTGCTGCAATACAGCATGCTGCGGTCCCCCACTGAACCGAAGCTCTGCTTAGCTCAGTGCTCTTCCCGACCCAGGGAATAATGTGAAATAGCTATTTTGGAGGGACTGACCTTCCAGCAAAGCCACAGGAACACTTGGAGGTCCATCAGCTCTGTCCTGAGCTCCCGAGAGTCTGCAGTGGGTTTACTACGCATGGAGCAGTTCTCTCCTCACCCCCGCCCTCCAAGGGGGGCTGTCAGGAATGTAAAACTTACTTGAAAATCATGTTTTTGCAATGTGGGTGTTTTTAAGAGGTCCTGGCAACTGGAAGTGAACCACAACAGAGACAACAAGAATGTTTTCCATGTCGAAGCTGTTTATTGTGTTAGATAAATACATTTGCAACAAGTTTGAATTATTTCCTCTGAGTGCAATTGCTGGTAGTATGGCATAATGATTAAAAAACGAAAACTAGCAGAGGCACTTGTTGCATGCAGCTGAAATTACTACCAAGCCCAGCAATGCAGCCCCAGCTAAACCAGACCTTCCGCTGGCCGTGAGCGCAGCGCTGCTGACAGGGCTCACAGGGTCGGCATCGGGAGGGAGCTGCAGTGACGCACCTCGGGTGGGCATGTCCCGACTCCGAATGCAAGGAGCAGAGAACTTCTGCTTTTGGCATGATGTTTAGTATTGCTTTTGGTTAGGGTGGTGAGGTGGTATGATTGTAACCAGTGGGGGAAGGCAGAAATTAGAATGCATTTACATTATCTATATAAAAACAATCACATTGACTTTTACAGTCGTGAAAGGTGGGATGTGAATTTGTAGATGCTTATGGAGACCTTTTTTGTCAACAGAAGGATGAACTTGACAGGCTATGCCAGGAACTTAAGTACCTTTTTGTTACAAAATAGAACTACCCATAGGGATCTTTTCCTTTAGGATCTTCAGAAAATCCATAAAATGGTTTGTACAGCTGGACAAACAGAGGAAAAAAAGAAGTGGCAAACATTCTTGCCAAGCAAAGTCGTTAATTTGCTTCCCCCGCATTTGTAACCCTTTGTTCTCACACAGGCTTTGCTCCTGCAAGGACTAAGTGTTGCTGTCCCTGCCCTGCCAAGGACACAGCACACGAGTAACCCTGTTCTCTGTGTAGTCAGGCAGCCTGCTCAGAGGCTTAAACTTAAGCACGTGCGTAAGTCCTTAGCTGAGCAGGGGCTTATCAGTGATGCGTGACAAAGCCAGAGAGTTCTGCATGCAGATAAATATTGAGTGGAGTATTGGCACTGGGAGAAGTGATGACAAGCTCTGGTCTTGCTCTGCATCAGCTGCGAACCCAGCCAGGTGACCGGCAAACTGAAGGTGTCTCTAGCCTGGCAATAGAATTCATTTGGGGTTTTGTTTATTCTGTAAGTAACCTCAGTAATATCAAGGTGGGGTACGAGACTTGCTGACAAAAGATGGGTTCTAAATGCTACCCCAGGGAACAGAAGCAATCTGCTTTGAGCTAGGGCATCCATTCCTATAGTACAGATAGACACAGTGTGAATGAGACCAACGTGTTTGCTCAAAGTATGGTGAGCATTAACATTCACGCTTGAAAAAGTCCTGTTACTGGTGATTAGCTGGCTAGCAGAAACTGAGGCTAAATAACAGCCTGGTGAGCCATCTGCAGTGGGTAATTGAAGCAGTGGAGGTCTCTTGGTAGAGAATAGCACGATTAAAGCCAGTCCTCAAATCTCCTGGCTCCTGAATGGAATCTCCTACAACAGAGATTAGCAAAAAAATGTGCAGTGCAAAAGATCCATGCAAAAACCTCCATGTGCGTCATAGCCTGCTATTTTGGGAACTCTGTAATCACAGTGCTGAGCACCTTACATCCAGACTGTCCTCACAAATCAGTGGACTATGTAACAAAGCCAGGTGCTGTTTGGCATGACTCAAAACACTACAGTCTTAAATGGAGAGTACATGGAGGTCTGGACAAGTCCTCTGCCTGGGGAGAACTTCCCTCGCTGAACACTGAGATTCAGATCTTCCCCATTGGCTTCATAAGGAAGAATTGTAAATCAATACCTTATTTCTGTATCCCTATCCAAAGTTCTCCAAGTGCTTTCTGGTATTATGAGACAGACAAAACAATGTGAGACAAGTTAATATTGTTGTACCCATCTCCCTGATGAGTAGACTGAGGCCCATAAAGAAGTGACTTGTGTGATCGTCAAACAAATCTGACAGCACTGAGAATAGTAACCTGCAAGGTCTGCATCCTGATTCCTTGTCCCAACCTTTGGCTCCACCTTTCTCACCCACTGTGCATCCCCTCACAGCAAGAACCCAGAGGTCAGGTAGGATGGTAAGGAAGAGGAGAAACAGTGAAATGCCCTTCTTGCACATTTGTGCTTTCAAGTCTTGTCTGCTCGTGATGCTTGTTGTGGTTCCAGTACCTGCTCTCTATTGCTTCAGCAACTCCTTACAATCCCTTAAGCCAAACACGTCACTAAAAAAAGGCAGCTGTGAGCAAAGCTTAGAATTTGGGGGGTAGAGGACATTAGAATCCCTCAATCCCCACTCTTCAAAAGGTAAATAATAAATTTCTAAAGCTTCCCTGTTCCTTTATGCCTTCTTGCATAATGGCTGTCTTAATGAATTGAGAGAAGGAAATGTACAGCTATTCACCTTAGAAAGTTGTGGAAAAATTCTTCTTTTAAAGGTGCTGAATTTCTCCGAGGTAGAATGCATATTATTGTGTGTTACTGTAACTGTTATGCTGAGGAGTCTGAGTGACAAAGCTAGGAGCAACGTCTCCTTGCTTATTGTCTTTGTCATTCTATTTGTGTGTCATCTCACTGAAGTACACCTGAAACAAAAGTTGAAGTTGCATGTGGAATCACTCTTTGAAAAATCACAAATTCTATGTAGTTGAAACCAGCAGTGTCCAAGTTCTGGTCCATGGACTTCTGGTGGCTACCAAGCTCATCATAAGTGGTCAACATACATAGCTAATCCATGGACTCGTGGCAGATGATAAAATGCCTAGTGTTTGCATGAGTAGGGCAGAGTGAGGTGGTGCTATGAGGTCCACAGCAGTCCATGAGCCCCTTGGGATCTGTAGTCTGAGTGCTCCTGTGTCCTTATCACTGGAAATACGGCTGCACTGTGGTAGGGAGTGTATGTGCACAACCAAGTTTGTCGACAATAAATCTGCTCGTATGACCCTACTTAACCAGGGGTGCTTTAGTGTTTCTACTTAGTGACGCTACGGGATACAAAATTATAATATCTGGGCCCTTTTGGAAACATAAATATAATGACTGAGGAAGATATTTGAAGCAATCTATTTCCAGGAAAGACAAAATATTCTTCCTGCTTTTCCAAATTGTGATGGTTACCCTGGATTTGTGGGAGATACAGAGGGGAGGACAAACTGAGCTAGTCTGAGTTATATTAGGAAGAGTCTGGAGAGTCTTGTGCTACTTGAGTTGCAATGATAACTGTTTTCACTAAAATAAGGGTTGCTGCATAGTATTAAACTGTGCTGCCAGAATGGCGTGCTGATATCCTGATCGGTTGAGCAAGAATCATTCACTCTATGTGCTCTTAGAGATATTGCCGTTGCCCTGCGCATCTGGAAATGGCTGTTTGCGTGTTGGCCTTCCCGGTAGGAGAAGGCCTCCTGGATCGCAGCATTTTATGGCTCTGTCTAGTGAAGTCCTTTCAGTCATCTAGATGCTGCTCCTCCCACGTAGACGTGGGGATGGCACTGTAAGGGTCCATGATGACTTTTGCACAGCGAATAATCATCACAATCAAGAAGAGGCAGAGGAAGACAAAACAGGCTAACGTCAGTCCCTTGTCCACATCAACGTACACAGGCTCTGGGGTTGGTCCCTCCATTGCTTATGCTGCTCTTCACCCGGGTGTATAGTTACTGCTAACATCATCAACCACCTGCAAAACAAACACTGTGTCAGACAAGGGATTGCTGCTCCTGGGTATGGGGAAACTTGGGGGTGGAACTGGAAACAGAAAATCTCTCTGATGTGTTCTTGCAGGGAAATAAACCTGCTGGAAATGTCATAGCTTGGGTAACTGAGAGAGCTGTGAACAGGAGAAACCTCATCTCCAGCTTAATTTAGCCCATGAATGCTTCTTGCTAAAATATTAGCCAATAAAAAGAGATGTTAACAAAGAAAAGAGAAGCAGTGGTGAACGAGCGCTATCCACTTGAAATATCATCTCTTAGAAGAGGTACAGACACTGTTCTTGTCTCAGCATTTCCCAATCACAAAAATATTTTGTCTCTGCTAGTGTGAAAGAGCAGACAAATGGCAGAGCAGACTGTTTCTATCCCAATTTTCCTATCTGTCCAAACATTCCCTGTCTCTCTGGCACAAAGCAAAGTGAAAATTATGCGTACTCATTTTCCATAGCATTTAATCTCTGGTACTCAAAGGTTCTCCAGGCAATAGAAGATTTTTAGGAGCAATATAATTTTTAAGTAGGTGTTTTATCACCCAGAGAGGTAAAGGGGATTATGTGATTAGTACAAGGATTATTTTATTTGATGCAGATGTCCGCATAGCTGAAGGTCTCTTCTGACCTCATCATCTGAATCCATAACCAAAATGGCTTCAGCAGAGATTGACTCCCTTCTGCCTCTGCAAGTTTGCCTCTGGATAGTTCATTAGCTGCTAACACAGATTGCTTTGTACAATGATGCTGAAGGAGAGGAACTGACCCGACTCAGGGAATTGAGTCACTGCCCAGGGAGGGGGGAAACTTTTCCTGACATGCACCTTTGGTCAAGGTGGGAGGTAGAAGTGTTAAGGGTAACTACTGTAAAAGAGCAGGGATGTGGAATGCCTCTTTAAAACAAGCAGCAACAAAAAAAGTTATTCACATCAAATGCAATAATCAATCTGAGGAGGGAACCCTGCTTCATTTGGAGAAGATGGGAAAGAGAAGATATTGAACCATGGGGACAGTTGGGTGGAACTTGGGTATCCAATGGTCTAGTTGCTCTCTATAGCTACCTTTATGCAGCGAGCAGATCCCAGGTACAGGTTTTATCTATGCAGCCAAGTTTGCCCAGCTACATTTCCAGTGAGCTGATGCTGCTGGCAGGGCTAGTTCAGTAGCGGTTCACATCTGGCTGGAGCATCGTGTTGTGCCAGCTGTGAGTGAGTGTCCCAGTGACTCCAGAACTCTTATGCCCTGAGAATTTTTCTCAGGGTGAACTGAGGATCTTTTATTTTAAAAGTTCACAGTTCTTTCTCTGTCTCGTAATTTACTCCTTTTCAAGTTGTTTTCCAATTTCACCACCTCCTAGATCCTACAAGGCAAGTATAAATCAGCTGGGCCCTCTAGTCTATTTTAAGCACAAGGACAGCAGATTTTTTTAATTTCCTGAAAGCACAGAAATTACTGTGACAGCCGGTCCTGCAGCAGGGAGATGAAAGAGAAGCTGATGATGCGAAGTGAATGAAACCAAGCAGATACTGCATGTATTTCCCAGTCAGATCCCGAGGATGGACCAGCAAGTTTGGGCTCATGAAGAAATCACTGAGGAGTAGGGTCAGACTCGTAATGCTCTGCTGGCTTGATCAGAGGTCTGTTATTCCCGGAAGACTATTTCAAGCCAACAGATCTTACGTTTTAGCTTATAACTTCATTTGGTGAAAAGGAGTCAAGGCACTGTCAGCAAGGCTGACTATTAAGTGTGGATACTTATTTTTTTTGTGGAGCAGAAGCAAAAAATGTTATCAGAAGTACTAGTGTAGCCCAGTCCTTCCTGAAGTACTCTTGTGAAGGTCCAACAAAGATGGATTTGATTTTTCCCTCCTGATATTCTGGCTATTGTGTCACGTGATGTTATTCTACACTGTTACCTTCTGCGGAATATCAGAAGTACCTGGTAATTTCCATCAGTACTGATCTTTGACAAACTGCATTTTCAGTCAGATGTACTTTTTTCTAAAAGATGAATCATTTACTCGGAAAATGATAGGAGGTTTCAAGTAGAGATCCATCCCTTGGAGATTTTTCTCTTCAAAATGAATCATGTAATCTCATGGGAGTTCAAGTGCTGCATCCTTCTGCCTGCCTCTGTCCGCAGGACAGTGGATGGAGGATGTTTCCTGTGAAACATCTGAGCTATCATGGAGCCCTCCCTCCTACGGGAAGAGAAAAGCATGTTATGGGAAGGATACAACAGGCAGAAAACTTTACCCAGAAAGCAGAGTGAGAGCATATGGCATCTGAGCTGTAGGTCACAGAAGAAATTATAATGACAGCTTGAATCCAATGGTTTCAGGTTTAGGTTGATCTTTTCTGCCAAAAAAATCATCATTTTCAGAGGGAATATAAATATTTTTTTTCAAAAATCTGTGTTCTTGAGGTTGTATAAATCACATTTCTTCTTCTCTCCTTCTGCTCTCCCCATGAACTTGATAACATTTCTATGCTGTGACTGCTACACTGCATTAAGTCATTAGTGATGGAGAATGTATTTCTTGGGGCTGGCCAGAAGGACCTGCCTTTCCAAGCTGCTCTCCTCACTCACAGCTTGGCTGCTCACCTGAATCTGTCCGTGCCCCAGCATTATCAGAGGGGGAAGCCTCCTCTGGGGATCCGGCTTGTCGGAGCTGCACCAACATAATGCTCGTGCTCATCCGAGTGGCGTGGTGGATTAGGTGTCAGAAGGCATTTGGTAATGTTCTGCACTGTTAGTTATTGCAATCACATTTCAGCAGGCTTGGCTGTGCAGAGACAGTTATTGGCACTGAACAGATCTAGGTGCTGGAATGGGGTTGTCCAAGGCAGTTGTCTCCAGATTAATTTATTATTGCTGGAACATAATGCTGTTCTAGATCAGGTATCTGGGGACCAGCAAGAGATGGTCCCCAGATGTGAAAGGAGTTAACTGCATGTGTTCACTGGGGCTGGCTCCTCCTGAGAAAGTCCAGCTCCCTGGTTTTACCATGGACATGCTGTGTGACTATTATTTTCTAAATACTTTTAGCACCGCTGCAGGTGGGGATCTGCCTGTGGATACACCAGTGCACAGGGAGGGAACAACCTTGTTCCCACGTGAATATCCAACTTGCCTTGTGTCTCCCAGCACGTGTGCTGGGCAATGATGTGCTCGCATATATGAGCGAGGGTACAGCAGCCACGTGCTGCTCCCGGCTGTCTGCCAGGTACTTGTGGTCTTCCATCTCTGTAACAGCTGAACAACATGTTCTGCTTATTTTCCAATTCCTTGGCCAGTGCCTCAACCTCCCCTTGGATTTCCTTGGTGCCCAGCAGTATAGCCAGGCTTGGAGGGGCTATGGAAGCATCTTACAGGTTGAAGCAGAGCTGGTCCATGCTGGAGGAGGCCCTGGCTGCCCATCCGACCGTCTATCTGAGCCACAGGAGGATGTGCTGTGTACTTTAGCAGAATGGTTTTGCAGGTCCCAGTCTGGCTTGTGAAACCCGTCAGTGTTATTGAAACACTCTCAGTCCAGCTTGAGACTGGTTGGCTGGATGCTTTGCTCTTATTTACCAGCACACTCAATGTAGACAGCACATGCGAGGGGGGGGAAGAAAAGATTAGCAGAAACAATTATAAAGGTTCATGCTTGAATGATCAAATTTTCTCTGAATAGCTGAATTGTAGAAAATTACTTTTTTCCAGCTTGTCAGCACCCAGCTGTAGAATTATATTTTTTAATTTCTTCAGATTTGTTGAAAACATAATTTGGCTTAAACAAAGCCAACAGATGAAGAAGGGCAATCGCTGGTTCAGATTATTAGGCAGTTTAGCAGTCTTAGTGTATGCTCTTCTGTAAATCCCCAGGTGCTTCAGTACAATCTCTCTCCCTCTAATGGCTCTGAGAATAGCTGGGCACTGCAGGCAGCCTCTTGGAGAGGGCTGAGGGACTGTCTGCTTCCCAGCATCTAGACAGGACCGTCTAGAATTGCCCAGAAATGCTGGTGGCCCGAAACCACCCCAAAGCTTTTGCAGAAGCTCAGCGCAGTATTTCATTCTGCGGGTGCAATTTGGGAGCCTGGTGGTCAGACAGCGGCGAGTAGTAATAGTAATGGCATTTAAGAAATTGCAATCCCTGCAGCTGCAACGTCCCAGGGATGGAGCGGTGCTGGCTTGTGGTGCGCGCTGTAATTCGGTACCAAGAGTGACACCCTGCGCTTGGCTCCCTGTGCTTGGCAAAGGACCAGGACAAGGCAGCGGCTGTATCGCTTCAGGGGCTTGGCATCATCGAGTTTTGATGCCCTGGTCCCTTCAGCTTGTTCTTGTCTGACTGTTCCTGCGGCTGGGAAACCCTGCAGCCTGGCAGTCGTGTGCACCAAGGGTCAGGGACCACGGCCTGGGGATAGAGAACTGGGGTACCTCAATGAAGAACCGGTCCTGAGCATTTGGTCTTTCCTCTGCTGTTTGTGTTTCCCAGTGCTCTTTTCATGAGAGATTGCCACGGAAGGGAGGATATAGTCATTTTTTATGACCTTATGTACACGAGCAGACCAAGATATGTTGGCATCCTCTTTAGTATACGAGCTCTGTTACAGATGATATAATGTCTGTGCTCATCGGTGTGGCTGAATTTCACAATCATTCTTACCTATGCAAGATACTTTAAAATACTTGGTGGTTTTTTCCAAACCTGACAATCTTGGCACTGTCACTTTAAATCTAAGGCAATAATGTACCACATATTACAGTGAGCTGGTCTAAACCATACTAGTTCCTGTGCTGGCTAATCATGTTTCCACTCACCTCAACCTGTAGGGTATATTTCAAAAAAAATTTTTTTTTTCTTCTGGACTCCTTTCCCAAAACAATAGATATGCAGGGAGGGGAGGGATGGGAAATTATGCGATTTCATATATACAAGCAGATCCCTACCTTCCAGACCTGGGTAGGAAGCCTGTCACATCCCGGCATAGCAGCATTGTGGAGTTAAAATCCTGACTGTAGTCATATTTTAAAAGTTTTGTTAGTCAGTGTGGCTTTAACGGCGTTCAGGCTCCACTCAGGTTCATGTCCACCCAGACCTGGAAGCAGTTCTCCTCACCGGTGTGTTCTGGAAAAAGAAAAAAATAAATAATTTTGCAATTGCTCATCATGCAGGATGTGGGCGTTACGGATTCATTAAGCAGTTGGGAACTGCTCCAGTGACAGCCTGAGGCAATCGGAAACAGTCATACGCAAGATGGATTTATCAGACATTCCCTAGAAGAACATTTATGATACCAAGAATGATGCTTGAGTCCAAAGTTGTCATATCCCTATTTCTTAAACAAGCAAAACCCCCATTTTTAATTCATAGTGAAAGATCAAACAGGTTTGAATTAATACTACTCAGGAGTCTGCATCTTTCATTACTTTTTGGCTTTTTAATCTTTTTTTTTTTACAAAAATAGCCAGAATTAAAGTGAAATGTTTCAGTTGCTTAAAATTATTTGATTGATCTAAACTGATATACCTGGACTTAAAAACTATTAATTATTTGGATTTTTTCAGTCTGATTTGGGATGATATTATTTCTTACGCTCACACAAAATAATTTCACCCAGACAAACCCTTAAATTCATTTCTTCACTCAATTTTAACTCTCCAAAACTTCTTATGGCCCAGAGCCCATAACTCCTGCTCATCAGCATCGCTCATCAACTCAAAGCTGTGAGGTGGTGAGAGCCTGCCCGGTTGTTTTCAGGATGCCTACAGAGGCTGTTACTCTGAGGTGTTGGTACAGAAAGGAGTTTTAAGATGTAGGGTCTGAAGGCTGGGGAGAGGAACAAGCCAAAGATGACCCCAAACCCCAGGCGGGGGCACTTGGCAGGACGGGGTGTTGCTGGGGCGAGGGAGTAGAGGTGAATGGCTGGGAAGGAAGGTGAGGTGCTGCTTCAGGAATGTATCTTGTGTGTGCGTTGAATGCAGTCACCTTCAATTTGAAGTTCAAATCTATAAAAGAAGAGTCCGAACGCTTAATCATACTCTAATATTTTTAATCGAAACTAGATTGTTAAGAACTCGCTGCCTCTGAGCACAGAGTCAAATGCTGTAGATATAGACAGATGAGCTGCTCTCTACATCCAGAGAGCAATAATATGACCGCTACCTTCATTTAAAAATTAATTGTCCTTTTATACTTACAGTTCTTTCAGCAGAAAATCAATACTTTATTTCAGCAACTCTGGCTTCCTATGAGCGTGATTTCTCCTACGTATCTGTAGCACTCAGGCAAGTTTAATCTTTGGTTTTAACCCACTGTTTGGCTTTTTGGTTTGTTTAGTTTTTTGCTGGCTTTACATATTGGCTTCAAATCTTTATGCTCAGCTTAGTTTATGCAAACTCATTTATTCAACCTAGCCCGCTCAGTTATGGTCAAGAGACAAATAATCTTCCCTCAACACTTGCTTTTAGCCAGTCATAAATTACTGGATGTCAGTATTCCCTCTGAAGACTAAAGACATCATTTATGGGTGCCTAAAAAGTTGAAAACAAATAAACACATAAATCAATCTGGGGAAAGTCTTAAATTGCTGTTGCACAAATGTTTCCTTCTTACATAACCCCGTGGCAAGAATAACATTAATCTTCATTGAGAAAAAGATGCAACGTACACTTAAAATAACTGTGGGCTGCTTATAATTTGAGAGCGTCCTAAGTCAAATAATAATTTCTCACTCACTTGAGGAGCATGTGGTATTACTTGTTAATAAAAGAAAAAAAAAAGAGGTTGTGCTTAGGAACAAGTCACTGTTTAGAGCTATTGAGCTAGCTGATGGACAGTTGGGCTCTGGAGAGAAAGGTGCTTACAGTCTCCCCAAGTTCAACTAGCATGGATAATCCTTCATTAAACCGTGCTGAAGTGAGAGCCTGAGAACATCTGGGAACCTTTTTCAGAGGAGAAAAAAACCCCCTGGAAATGGTAGTTCAGAGGTAACAGGGTGGGTAGAGTCAGTGATGGACTTGATGAATTGCTGGCTCCTGGGCACAGCGGTGGGAAGTGCTAGGACTTAAGCAACATGTACTAGCTAAACAAGGGCGGGTAAGCCAGGACCCAGGTTGTAATGTCTTTGTATTGGCTGCTTTACAATCCATAGGGGAGCAAGAGAAGAAAGGACATCCAGTGCTCCCTCAGACTCCAGTTCAGGGGTGTTGCTAAATCTCCCCAATACCGTCCTCAGCTGGCCAGACTCTGAGCAAGCTGCGAGCCAACAGCCCAGCAAAAAGGAGAGTGGCGTCTCCTGTGCACACTGCAGGGACATTTCTTTGGTTCCCTATTTGCGTTTCCGCTGCGGGTGTGAGCCGCAGTGATTTTGTAAGGTGGTTCAACCCGTCCTCCTTGCAGTACTGGCTTCCACCCTGGGCGGGGGGCTGTTGGGAACACTGATTCAGCAGGTGCTGAAATCCTTTAATTGATAATGCCAGGAAAATGCAAAGCAATAGCTGTGATACGCAAAGTTTAGATGGGCTTGAAAAGGAACGTCTGTCTGCAGCAGGGCTATCCTTCCTTCAACACGTGTTTTGATAAGGAGCCTGAAGCTGCTTTTCCTATCACCCAGGGCTATGAGGCACAGTGTGCGTGGCCCCTTTCATCACGGTGAGTGGCAGACATAAAGGAGTCTTAGAGAAACAAATGGATTTGGCTTTTAAGCCAAGGCTTGTAAGGTCTGACTAGATACGATATGAACTCATTTTAATGGAGTATCTGCTGTTTAAACTCTCTGCTGTTTAAATCCCATGGAAGGAGACAAACATGCCTGTTGGTCCTGTCAGTTATTTTATAAATTAAACTGTGGCTGTTAGCCAGCAGAACTCTAAGCAAAGCTATGTGAAAATTTTTCACTGCAGCAAAGCTGACAGGGAGGAAAAAAGAAAAACATAATTTCTTCCACTTCTGCTCTGAAGATTTTTTTTTTACAAAAACCAAAAGATGCACTTTGAGGTAGAACAGCAACTCCTTTTTGCATGAATACTTACCTTGTGGTGATGTCCAGTATTCTCTGGGAAGAGTATCTGCAGGATACTTCAGACGCATCTTTTGCCCTTTCATCTTGAAAAGCTACGTACGTGTGGTCAAAATGTTGATACAGCCTCAGCCTGATTTGAGGAAAAGTATTGTGGGTGAATGCTTATCAAAATAGCTGGGTTATACCTGCCACAAATGTTGGCATGAAAAAATCACGTAGCCCTGCTTCATTTCTGAATCCCTTATTTAAAATGAACAGTTAAATTCTCACTAATGAAGGAAGCTCGTAGTCAAGAAGGTACTAATTTTATAAGTCAGAGGCAAAACAGAAAAAAAAAGTTACTATGGCAAAGCTACCTGTAAAAGTTGTAGGCTTTGTGTATGCAAGTGTTCATCAATCCATACTGATAACTAATTCATGAACTTTTTTTAATACAAACTTTTTTCAGATACTTAGAAACTTGTGGGGAGAGGGATTTCATCAAATAAATGTAAGCAAAAATAAAGCTCAAAGTCCAGAGCGCATTCTGGTTCAACGCAAAACAACCCAAATTTTACACTGGGCTTCTGTCAAAGACGCCGCTCATGTCTGTTCCTTTTCAGAACCAGTTTAGTCCGCTGGGGACAGTAAGGATGGAAGTTTGTAGCTTGCGCTAATGCATATAATTTACTGTGCTATTTCTCTTCTGTTTCTTTGCGGTGATCTAATCAGAGGCGTGATGCCAGCTGAACTACATCATATCTTAAACTGAAAAATTTTTGCAAAGGAGTCTTAAAGATTGAATGAATAAGCCACGAGATGTAGAGGTGTTCCTGTGTAGGAACATGGATTTGACTGCAAAGCAGGACATGACGTTATAAACTGTTCAGCATCTGTTGCCAGGTCACTGGGCAAAAACGGACCTAGAGCAGGAACAGCCCTAAAGCCCAGAAATGTTGTTGGGTAAGGATCAAAAACCCTTAGAAAACATTGGCAAAAACAACCCTACTTTTAAACAGATTTATCTCTCTTCACTGGTATGAGGAATTGGAGAAAAAAAATAATTGAAGATCTGAAATGAAAAGTTCGGGGGCCCGGGTGATCTGAAAGGGGTTTGGGTTCAGGTTGTTTTAGGGAGCAGTGCTTTGTGCTACGTGAGACATCCTGAGAAGCTCACTGCTCCTCACCCTCTCCAGCTGGAAAGCCAGAACTGTTGCAGCATGTTGGCTAATTTGAGTTATAATTTGCCAACAAGAGTAGAAGTATCATTACTAGCTTTTCCCTGTTCTCTTTTCTCAAGAGAACAGTTTTTCTCTTACTATAAGAACTGGGAGAATGAAAATTGGCCCGTTTTCAGAGACGCTGAGTGCCTGGAGCACCATCTGGAATCAGTGCAACCAGCCAAACAATTCAAGATCACAGAAAATCTTCACGTTTTCAGACTTCTCCCTTTCTGTACGGTTCTGCACGTGAATACAGCACAAAAGCTTCTTTCTGATGAGGATCCAGTTGGCATCCAGATAAACTATATTTTTCAACTGTCTCCCAGTGGGGATGGATTGCATTTTCCTTCAGAGAGAGGCCAGATGATTTTTATTACAAATGAACCAAAACCTTGAGGCAGGACATGCATTACACTTCCATGACAGCACTGGCAGGAGTGAAGGATCCTGATAAGGATTTAAGGATAATTGAACTCTAGTCTCCAGCTCTGCAGGTAGATAGCAAATACAGCAGCCTCCAAGTTCTACGTGTCACCGAGCGAGGCTGAGTGAAAGGATAAATGGCCCATTGCTCGGAAGAGCGAGGAGCAGTCGGGATCCTGAGTCTGTCCCAGCTGCTCATGGTCTCTGTCTCTTGTCCTTCCTAGGACACGCGAGCTACATCTGTACTAGTAAATCAAATGTGTCCAAGACTATTTTTTGGCATTGAGATTGGCTGGCAAAGAGCAGCCCATGCAAATACTGTTAAAATTGCTTGACTTCTGTGACAGGTCATTGTACTGTAATGTGGTTATATAGAGGGATGACAAAACAAACTTGTAAACTTTGAGTATTTTTTAGTTGCAGAATATATTTGTGAGGAGTGCCAGATGGATGGATCTAAAATATAGTTTGTATTTAATCAAAGATAGAAGAGTAAAAAAATGATCTCTGAGAATGCTAAAGCGATTGGCCGGTTTCTGAATGGGCTTTGGTGGCATGAGGTGGGCAGAATACTGATTTAGTGACCACCAGCAGAGCCTGACATTGAACGCTGTCCAAGTGGTGACAAGCCACCCAATGGCTCTTACCCTGGTTGTCATTCCCATTTCTGTGGCATGCTCCCCGGATCATCTCCAAGCCTGTGATCCTCAGGCACCCCAGCCCTGGGTGCTGCTGCAAGCTAGGCTGTAATGCAGCACCCCTGAAGCAGGTCTGATCTGTGCTGGTGATGGCTTTGGCCATAGCTTTCTCTGTGCTTGGGGTTTTGGGGGTGATTAATGCCTTTTCATTTCCTCCTTCCCTCCCATCCCAATCTGTATTGATGGTATTACCGAGTGCAGCGTATGACCCCAGTTTTACCTGTGTTTCTACATGGGTTTTTTTCTGATCATACTCTAAGTACTCGTGCAGCCATTTCATCACATCGAGAAAGGTCCTTTCCTCAGCTGGAAGCTCATTGACTATTCTATAAAACTTGTAGTCAGAGCCACTCTTAATTAAGACTTTACTGAAAGGAGCTTTGATTCCAGCCATGTATTACAGCTTGATGTTGTTTTCTTTGTCACTGCAGCAGATTATTGGAAGTGTAGTCCTTGATTAAAAAGATTGTGTGCAATTACATTCCATCTCCACATCTTCAGCTAGATCAGTAGCTTGTCAGTGGGTCATTGGGAATCAGACTGCCAGAACCTTTGTACATGTTCAATTTATAAAAGATTGTGTTTCTGGCACAGCACTCGACAGTCCTATACAGCCAATACCTTATTAATGTGCCATTAGCCTCAAGGAACATTTTTAAATGAACCTAATGTACACGGAGCGATGAGGGCTTGCCTGAACTGACTCAGCAGTTTGGAAGGTCTTTTCTCCCTTGCAGGGATCGCACTCACTTCTGAATGTGCTCGAATGTTCCGAGCCTAAATGCTGTTTTTTCCCTTCTAACCACCTTTATTAGTTTGGATTCTGGTGGACTAGGGTCACTGTAATTTGAAAGCAGGTCAGTGTGCTGAGGAATAAATACCTTCTATTAGGGAGACCTCTGTAGAACAATTACAGTGGTCAAAGGGATGATTAGTTGCTTTACAAGTGCCTGAACAAGATGGGACTCTTCAGTTTGGGGAAAAAGGTGGCTGAGGAATAATGTGTTTGAGCTATACAAAATCACAGATTGGGTGGGTGGGAAAATGGTTTCCTCCTAATTAAAAAAAATTCACCAGTTTCCAAACCAGGGAAACTTGGGGGCATTCAATGGAACTAGTAGGAAATGAGCTTGAAACAGGAAAAAAAAATAGAAGTACTTCTGCCACAGGAGACTGGAGACAGTACCAGGAGGGTCAAAAGGGGTTGGATGAGTAATGGACAACAGGTCCACAAATAGACTCTGAAAACACGAAGCAGAGGTCTTCCCTATAACTTCCCTAATACAACAGTCGTAGGTGTTGGAGGACGGACTGCCGAAAGTGGCCAGGCTTACGTGGCACCCCTAATGAGCATCTCCCCGTGACACTGTCAGAGACAGCACTGCGCTGGATGGACCACTGGTCTGACCCAGCAACAGGTTTCTTAAGCTCTTATTTCTTTGATTGCTGATGCTTTCAGGCCGACTCCTGGAAACTCCCCATTGAAAAAAGAGAAAATATGAAAGGTCTGGTTCAATTTCAGCTTCAATTGCTATTTATATCTTTAAGTAGTATAGCTCTAATAGTTTAAAACCAGTAGTATAGCTCTAATAGTTTAAAAAGTTTAAACTGATCTTTGCTTCTAGTTTAACTCTGTCTCTTTATATTTACATATTCAGTACAAAAATGACATTCCTCAAAAGCTTTTCATGCATGAAAGGACACTAAGCTCAAACAGCTCAGTCCTATGAATAATAAGGTGAGATGTGTCCCAGTGGGTCTCTGCCTGCCCCTGACTGGTACTTGTTTATTTATTGTCACAGGCTCATTTTACATCTGTGCTCTTGGAGATTTAGTTAATTACAAGTGCTGGCAACGGAGACTAGTTGTCTCGCAGAACACTTGACTTTGGGCCAGAAACAAGTACACTTCTAACAGAAATTACACCCCCAAATCCGCGTGTCCTGAAACAGAATTACCTTTGAGCACCGTCTCTCCAGACACGTAACTCAGTACTGAGCATCCTGCCAATGATCTTTAAGACTATGCAGGGAGCAAGATATGATGATACTATTAGGATTAACTAAATTTTCCTGCCTTGGTTGGTGTACTTCTATGTTAAGATTTATTTAGGAACTAACTGGACTGCAGTCATACCTCAATACAGAGCTGGCCTTTTCTAAGGCAAATTTTTATATATGTGCAAATGCAGATCTGAAACTGGTGGGGTTTTTTTTTACTAAGTGTTCTTTCCTTCCCCTTGGATTGTTTTCCCTGCAAGGTCTTCTAGATGGTCCTGGTGCTGTGTGTTGTGGTAAGGAACGACTCCAGATCACCCACAGTGTCTGGGAGCATCTGGAAGGACAGGACCTTCAGCTCAGAAGCAGCACTTGCAGAACTGCAGCTGAGCAACAGTAAAGCCTGGTGCTACTCCATCAGCTGCTCCGGCTCTTGTGCCAGCAAGAGTCAGGTTTCTTAAAACAGGGTTTTGACTGAGGAGGGGGAGAGGGAAGTGGCAGAAAGAGCCTTTATAACTCCATCGTGGTTCAGCAAAGGTCTCTTCTTACAAGATGAACACAGGCAACTGGTTTTCATCAGTTTTGCAGTGTTTCTGACATTAGCTGATTGACAGAACTAACAAAGCCCGTGATCTTCTCCCCGTCATTGCAGATTAACGTGAAGAATTATCTGGTTGCATTGGCTGGGGGGAAATGGTTTCCTCTTTACTAAAAAACCCTGTCTGTTTTGAGGGTTTTTTGTTCTGTATTGACACACAAATGGGACCTCTACACATGTACAGCCTGGGATGCAAAGGTGTGGGGGACACTCAGGCTTCGTGCGGCAGGAGCTAACGCAGACCACAGGGATTCTCTATGGCAGGACAAGACAAGGAGCCTTGGTTTGCTTCAGGCTGGTCATTTAGAGCAGGATGGTTCCACTCACCTCTAAGACCTCTCAGCAAATAAAATCCTATGATCCGTTCTATATTTCTGAATAAGCTGAAAGTAATTATTAACTAAGAGTAATATATTAAGCAAAGCTACAAGGAAACTCCTGTAATAACAGAAACTCCAACGCTGCCTCATGGTCTGTAAGTCAGGTCAGTGCCTGGCAGCGCTGAGCTTTCAGTTTAAGCCTGCTCCGTAAATTGAACTTTGCGAATTGAGATTTAGTCAAGCATCTCCGTCCATTTACTTGACCGCCCCAACGGCACCTGCAGCCTTGAGGGGGGGTGGCAATGGAAAGTAGCCCGAGACTGCTGTAAAATGTAGTTCTTACAGGTACACCAAGCCTCCGAGTTGGAAAGAGGTGTGCTGGCTGGCTGGTACAGCAGGCAGAGCGCGGGGAGGGGTTGGAGAGGCTGCTCACAAACAGCCTGACGCACGTAATGTTACCAAGGTCAGCGGCCCCGTCGTGCTATCCGGAATAAACAATGGGGCTCGTACGGTAGAGCTGCCTAGGGCATCTTTCCTGGGTTAAATGAACATTGCAACTGCAGACCATTCAAAAGCAGAGAGATATACAATGCGAAGCTAGAAAATAGCGCTTTATGTCATGTTAAATTATGGTCTGCACATTGCTAGGTACCTTTCTTGGAATGAGTTTCCCCAGCAGAGAACAATGTTTGGCTCGCATTTACTTGACTGCGAGCACCCTTGAACTAAATTAGTTTTGTAAACGTTGGAGTGGCAGTGGGCAGGTTGACTTCTAGAGAAGTTCTTTTAATAATAAAATGCCTCATAAAAACTGCATTGACTTCAACCAGGAGGACCGCGAGCAGCTAGAAACTTCTGATTGCTTCACTTTGACCCAGTATTTTTTGGCTAACCAAAATACAAATGCCTGACAAATGTCATCATCTTTCTGGCAAACGTTCCTGATGAGCGGGGAAAATAAAGGGCGGTGGTATTCACACGGACATCTGGTCGGTCAGGTCTGAGGAGAAGTTTGTGCTTCCAAGACACCTATATGAAATCAGTGGGCCATATAGGCTGACAGCCTGCACCTGGCATTTCCCATGTGCTGCGATATGACAAGCACAAACTTTAGCCCTCCTCCTCCTCAACTTTTTTTTTTTTTTGCGAGTGTGACACGCTGACTCACTATTGGCTACGCAGTGGGAAAGATAGTGGCGTTTGTGCGTTGCTGGGTGGGTCCACGTGTCTGAAGGCACCATCTTGACATCTTCCAAGGCCTCCATAAAACCAGGTCTGAGAGCTAAGCAGGCTCAGGAAACCCTGCTGAACTTTGAGGAAAGCCTTTCTGCCAGAAAGGATGCTCTAACTGGAACATCACCTCACCTTCTCTGCCAACTAGCAAACCCTCAAAGGGTTTTTCTCAAAGGGAAGTCCAAGCAGAGTTTTGACTTTGAAAAATATGTGCCAGCAATTATCTGATATTCAGCACGGTCCGTTCTATTGATATGCAATTTTTAGTAGGAACTGTTTAGATTATAGTAGCAGCATGTAAACCTAAGCTTGACCACAAAGACTGGTGTTCAAATTATTCCTTTGGCAACTACTGAAGATATGGTTTAATGTAACAAGTCTTTGCAGAAGTCTTTAGTCCTGATAGGCTGTTTTGTCCCAGCTTAAAACTTGTCTAGGCTTATGACGTAGTTTCCTGAATGCTACACTGGGGTTTTTGTGGGGTTTTTTTTGTTTGTTTGTTTTTCTTGGTGACCTGCTGCAGTGGATACCAATTAAAGCATTTGCCAAGTTTCTTATAAATATAACCTTGAAACTGTATTAGCAGTCTAATGGTGAAATGTAGCTACCCTATGCATATCTGTCCATCAAATGACAAGTAAGTGCAACGATTAAGAATGAATGCAGATCTGCTTTTAAGAAATTGGGGACATTCTTACTGCACACCACTCTGGTACCTGTACCTGCCGGTTTATGCTGCAGGGACTGCCCTCCATCCCTTTCTATTTAAAGTCTTCTGACAAAGCTAATTATGGTAGCAAGCAACTTGCATCAATGGCATTTAGGGAATACGAGCATTTGTGTTTTCAGCAGTTCTCATGTGTTGCCCTGAATTTCAGATGTGGTTTGTCTGTTGTTGAAACTATGTATGAAGGCATTTCAGCCACTGAAGTCAGATGCATTTCGAAGTGTAGTAACTTGTTCCTCCTGCAAATTTTGCTTCTTCCAGTGAAAGTGTGATGGTTTGCTATATGTTTAGGAAAATTCCTTCATAATACATTCACCCTTTTTACTCTACCCGTAATCTGTTGGATAACTGATGGTATCAGAGATTTGCTCTGTTATAGAAAGTGACTCTTAAAAACTGTCTTCATTTCCCTTTTTTTTTTTTTTTTACTTTATTTTTAATCTTGAGAACCTAACCCTGAAAACTTAGCCTGGGAACTGAGTCTAAGTTCTTTGCTACCTCATGAATCACCATCCTGGGAATGATTCTGCACTGGAACTTGGAACAGCCTAATAATTCAGGAGCCAGGAGACATCCCAGCTCCCCCACACACCCTGGCCTTACATATGGCATTGCTGCATTGCTACTGGATATAAAAAGCCTACAGAATCTGTTTCAGCCAGGAAGCAGCTGGGACTCTGAATGCAGATGAGAAGTAGGCTTAATTCACTTGAGTAAAAAGAGGTCGATAGAAAATGAACATTTTTTTCCTGTCTATAATTGCATTTTAAGTACATAAGTAGACGACGGTAACCATGTGCTAAAGGGTCCAACTGTTCTTAATTGATTAAAATAGCTTCTGAAGACTGTTTCTATTAAGGATTTAACACCACATACAGTTATACCACTGCGCAGGATGGGTTGCAGTTAACCATGGCTCTCTTCTCTGGGTCAGGCAGCTTTGAATTCACGTGGTTCTCCTGAATCAGACACTTTCCCTTGGTACTGGCGGTCACCTGCCTCTGCCCCGCTAACCTCAATAACGGGGCAATAGCAACGTGTCTGGGGTCTTTAGCACCAAGAACCCTGCTGTCTCCCACGTGAGCTGGAGAAGCCTTTTCCGGTGGTTATACAAAGTTCAGCTGCTAGAAGGAGGGAAGGTTAGTGGTCAGCCAGGCTGAGTGGAGGGTATTGTGTCCAGCTGCTCTTTCCTTTCTTTCCTTTCCCTCTACTCCAATGCCAAATCTCTGGTACACAAACCCATGCTGTTTCACCTCTGCCAAAAGTGTTAAACTTCCCCCTTTGTGGCCCGGAGCAGGTCTGGGAGTGACCGTAAGGGCAGTTATGGTGGCAAACTGCAGGGGGGCTAGCAGGAAGGGGAGAGATGGATAGCTTTGGATGGAAAGCTGGAAATAATCATTTATCCCAGGTCAGTAGGGTGAGGAAGGTCACGTCCTGCTGTATCCTGGTAAATAGTGCATTGAAGCTGTAGAAGCAGAGACATAGGAATTGAACTTCTCCTCTGTGGGATCTTCAGACCTGGGACTCCCATCTGTTCTGATGCAAAGTCGGCTTATATTTCATTTCTTGGAGACAGGAAAATAAAGTGAATATCTCCTCTGTAAGATGAGACAGTAAAATCAAAAGTCTGTTTTCTCTGTGCATGGGACATTCTAGGAAAAGTAGTTTTCTGTAGGGTCCTAGAATGAAACTATTATTTATCCTGCTCTTGTCTAAATGAAGGCTTTTGCTCTCCAGCCAAAGAATGAGAAGTGCACCTCTGAAGTGTCTTGAAGTTGGCTGCAGTACAGGTTGCTCAATATTAATTAAAAAAAAAATATATAAAATACTAGCATAATCATCATGGCAATACCAGCCCAGTGTTTTATCCCACCTCCTTTAACCAGACTAAATAAATCATTGACTTAATAATTTTCCATGAAGTAGCATGCCAACTGCTCCAGTTTACTGGCATGCAGGCAGACAACAGAATCCTGGCAGAACTTTCACACACATTTGAAAGGCAGCATCCCTGGGCTTTGTCTTTTAATTGCAGAGCATTAAATCATACAATCCATCTAGCTCTAGGCTCTCTATCTCAGCCATGTCTTATGTTAACCTGTTGTCAAAATAAATTTGATTTGCAAGCATATAAGAGTCAGGATGATATTTTAATTTTAGATCACTTCTCCCAATGCAATTTTCACCTGAGGGTTTAAGCACATGCCTAACTTTAAATATGTAATTAGGGCAGCCCTAATTATTGTAAAGCAACTAAGGCCAAGATACCTAATTGTGTTTGGGTTCCTAAGTTCTCATAGACTTTAATGAGAACAGGCGTTCCCAGGCAGGATTTAGGAGCCAATCTATTCCTATGCCTTTCACTTTTAACCGAAGTTCAACTAAAACTGTCAGACTTAAATGCATGCTCTAAGTATTTGCTTGTTCTGCTGGATGGCACCTGGACGTTGCGGTCATTGTACTGGATATGGTACTTCTTTCCAGTCTCCACCTCTGCTATTGAGTTTTAAGGCAGAAAAATTGAAGCATTGCTAATTACAAGTAGGAAGGAACTTTCCAACTTTAAAAATTAATGCATTTATCTGAAATTTTCCCTGGAATTGAGATTATTTCCTCATACCTCATGAAACAGTGACAATCTCCTTCCTGTAGGTCAATGTGTATGCATTAATTTAAATCCATGTGGCAAATTATATCAGATTTAGCAGAAAAAACAAATCATAAATCTATGCTGACCAGGCATATTTGAAAAAAAAAAAAAAAAAAGGCTAGAAATAACTTGCTTAGTAAATTAATACACAGCCTTTGACATCACAAGTGCTTCAGACTAACATCCACACAGCTGGTAAAATGGAAGTTTGTCATCTTGAATATTAAATGGAAGGAAGGTCAGAGAAATTAATTAAGCAAATATATAGCATGCCTGACCTAGCAGTCATTAGAAACTCAAATCAATGGGTATTCTCCTTGCAGGACAAAAACATTAAAAAACTGTGAACTTGGACCAAGTAAACAGAAATTTATTTTGGCAGGCTTTTTCTTCTGAGCACAGAACCTTTTCAGAGCATTTTATTTGCAAATGTTGGACTTTTCCATTTTGTGACTGAATCCAATCCCATGCTTACAGAGACCACAGCCTCGTATAACTATTTCAGTAGCATTTGCCCCAAACAGCAGCTAGTTTTTCAATGTCTGATCTTATTACACAAAAATCCATGCTGCTTACAGTACCCACTTTTATTGTTCGTTGTATTGCAGCCTGCTTTTAGATCAATGAATGGTTTTTCCCTACGTATTTAAAGGGACACAATATTGGTAACTGCTGTTAGGTGTTTCAAGTGATAATCTTTTAAGAAGAAAAACTATTTAGTGTTCAGATCCATTTGCTTATACCCTAAACTTTGCAGGGCTCTATTTGTAGATAGAGTTTGCCAAATGCTGCGCTTGGTGACAATAATACGATCTGGGAGTCTTACACTGGAAGCACTGAGCATTAACTGGGAATAAAACTTGGTTCTTCTCCATGGCTGATATGGTTCAGCTGTAGATAAATTAATCTCCCATAGCACTGTGTGCTTTGAACGTTCCCTGTGCGCTCCGCTTCAGTAGTCCGCTTCCCGTTAGTTTGATTTTATGCTGGCATAAACCTATGGTAAGACAGTGCTGTACAAACTTTATAACCTCAAGGAATTATTTGGGACACGGTGAACTAGGCATAATTCTGTCCTCATTTATCCCCATAAACAGTGAAGTCCGTAAATCATCTTCCATCTCCTTTGGCATGCAGTGGCACTCAGGAAAATGCTATGCAGAGCTCTCCATCACGCAAATGTAGGCTGGGACCCTGTGGCCAGTTAAGACAGCAATGTGAAGACTTGCTTCCAAACAGCAAGCAGAGAAAACCGCAAGAGTAAATCTTCTTGGTTCTTCCTTCCTTTTTTATTTTTTCTGTGTGAGTATAAAAAAAACCCCAAAACAAACCCTGGCATAAAACAATTCACACAGATACTAGCGCATCTATCTGTGGATCTCCTTTTACTTTAGAAATGTGCTTTTCCTCATTTCACACCCTCTGAGCTTGGTGAATTCTATTAGTCCTGTTTTAAAATATGGAAATATGGGAGACCTGAGCTGTGTATAAGGTCAAGCCTCTTTTTCTTTTTTCTTTAAAAAAAAAAAAGCTTCTTTTAAGGGTTTGACTCTGGATACCTAAGTGATTCTCCATTTTGTCTAGAAATGTTTGGTCCTACATTTCAGCAAGATGAGCTCCTGCTCTCCCACCAACACTAGCTTTCCCATCGTACATTATCTATAACACTCAAAATTTCAACTGCAAGCTATAATTTCTGGCTGTTAATATAGCAAATTAGGTGAGAAGGGTGTTGTATTGCTGCGATTCAAATGTCGTTTGGAAATGCTGAGGCATGTTAAAGTACTTTGATGTCATTTAATGAATAATAAATGTATTTATTATTGCTATGCCACTCAAGCAGGGAAAACAACATTGGCTTGGATGGAAACATGTCAGCAACCACTATTCAGCAAACAGAAGTTGATTATATACAAATCTTTCCTCACATAGAAGTATTTTCTTGAGCGCTTTCTGCTCATCGTTTCTTCCTCTTTGCAAAGGAAAATTGTGGGTTTTCCCCTCTGCATGCACTTGCACTTTCTTGCCCTTTTAGTTCCAGCAACTGGAAACTATTTCTTCATTCTCCTTTTGTGTAATCTGGTGAAAAAGTGCTTTCATTCCTTTCCAAATTCCTTTTCTAAACAGTAACTAGCAATGACTTTACGGAGCAGTGATTTTTGCAGCACCCTCTCAGAGTGCCTGCAGTTGTTCTGCCTGTACAAGCAAATGCAGCATATTTTTGAGAAGGACTGCGAGTAAATGACCCCAGATTTTATGTTCTGTGCTGAGACTGGTGTCACGTTTTTAAACAGCAGTTTCTCAGAAAGTTACTGAGAGTTGTCTTTGCTGTTTTGAAGATGCAGCTATTATTTATTCAGATGTGCTCTCCCTTGCAAAATGTGCTTTTACAAGAACTTTACTAGCTATTTAATAATCTGCATGCCAATTTGTTTATGGGCTCACTGAATGACATGTTAATCAAACACAAGTTTATATTAGCCAGAGCTGTGTGGAGAAAAAAAAATAGTGCTAATACAACCGGAAGAAACTATAAGAAATCAGAAAATTTTGCCCAGAAAATCTGTTTAGAAATAGTTTGTTCGTCATATTCAGTTCTTCAAATCATGGAGGGAAAACTCATTAAGATAATCTTACAACGAGTGGAATCAATCGAGTGGAAAAAAGAAGCAACAGTTAGCCCATATGTCATGTGAGGAAAACCAAAAAGTTATAGAAACTTGACTGTTCTTCTCCTTTTACCTCTGACATAAGGTTGTAGTTAGAGCATTTACTGATTATTTTTTTTTTAATGATAATACAAATACAAGGAAGAACGTCGAGATCATTATTGAGAGCCTAGTTCTGATTTCACTTATCCTAGTAAGTACTAGATCGGATCTGTCTTTCCTCACCCGTACGTGTTTGACCTTCTAACTTTATTCCTTGTTTTAAAATTCTTCTTGATTTGGCTTTTAAGGTGGGGAATACGCTTAATGGCAGCAGTGACGCGGCATTGCACTCGGGAGAACCGGCACAGCCATCCAAAGCCTTGTTTGCAGCTGCTCCTGCTTTCTGCTCTCTTTTAGAAGCATTTTGCGAAAATCCATTCTTTTAGAGAGAAATGCATCAATAATGGAGGAAAAACAAAAGTTTTGAATAGAAAGATGTTGTTTGCTACTATGAAGTAGGGTGGGAGATTAAATAATAGATCACGTACAAGAAAGGCTGAAAATTAGTCTAATCACTCAAAAAATTTTGAAGGAACAGTACTCTTATTTTCCCCTGATGGTTACTACTCTGTTTTATGGCTTAAACTGCTCTAAAAAATGCTGACTTTCTCAGCGCGGTAGAACTTCCAGATATTTCAGAAAAAATGCTATTGGGCAGTTGCATAATAAAATTAATGTCTACTTGCAATCATACACCCTGCTGCTGTTCAAAGATCCTCTTCTCCCAGGAAACCCAGTGACTTTAATAGAACTGGTGGAGAAACTTTTCTTTTCCTGATCATATTTTCCAGATATTCAATGGGTGTGCCACTTTGTTGGATAAGATGATGAAGAGGGGGGAAAAGATAGCGAGGAAAATGTGAGAGCAGAGGAGCTGCAGCTCTAGTTTGGTGCTTTAGAAGAATTCCTTCCACCACAGCCCCTTCCTCTCTGAAGAACAGGGCACGGTGGTGGTATTGCTCTGGCTCCAGGGTGAGGCAATCCTGGTTTTGCTCTGCTAGAATGAGACTCGCTGTATCGAGGGGACAAAAACTTCTAAACTGTGTGGAAGCATCCAATTTAAATTGCTCATTTTTCAGCTTACGCAAGCCCTATGCAGGGAGACAGACTTAAACAAAAAACCTCTAGTGATTGGCGTCTACTAAAAAAAAAAATATTTTGTTCACAGAAAAAGGCAAAATACCAAATGTTATTAACCTTTTTTGAAAAACAGAGGGTTGCTGGTTTTTTTTTTTTTTCCCCTCCCAAGATTATCTGTTCAGAGGCAAAGTCAGGTTCTTGCAGAAAACAGATTTGAAATGCCATACTAACTGTTTTGGTTATCATCCATGATCTTTGCCCAGAGAAACAGTGACGGCAAAGTCCTTTGAGAGGTTCCCAGGGCTTCTCTGCTTCCAGGATCACAACTCTGAGACAGGAATTTGGGGATGTGATTATTTCCTTGGGGTTCTGTTTTGGTGTGATGGTGATGTGCTAGGAGAATGATTTGTACCGAACATCACTTGCAAGGAGGGAGAGAACCATTCTGCAACACTTCTTTGAGATGATCAGGCTCTTGTGTTGCCTGACAGTCATTGGGAAATGATTCCATGGTGAGAATGGCCTGTCCAATACACTGGACTCTATGGATTGCATTGCCCCAGTTGTCATGAAAAATCATTGATTGAAATTCTGTTTTCCCTGTAGCTGAAACCAGTTTCCTGCAGTTAGTCCTTCCTCTAACAGCTGTCCGGCTGCTCGTGCCCAGAGGTGAGCTTGTGGCAGGAGCTACCCCTTCCTGAGCATCTGAGAGTGCCCAGGACATCCCGGTCGGGGCTCCAGACAAGTCACTGCTCGTTATTTCTGTAATTTCTAGCGTGCAGTTATTTCTGTCCAACTCTACGCTGCGATCTGCTGCTGTGCGTCCCCGTTTCTGAGAAGGAGCTACCTAGAATAACCTGTTGTGTGATTTCTCAGTTAAGGTTTTGAAACACCATCTGCCTTGCACTTGAAAAGATGTTTTCAGCTGATTTTGAGGAATCCTATGCACCTCAAAACAAGGTCACTTGGCCCATCTCAAACCTCTGCCTTGGTACTTTGCTATCCTGGATGTGCGCAGACTTGCAACGCCCTCCAGTCGTGCAGTTCTGCATGCAGTTTGCGTGCTCACCACTGTTAAATATGAAATATTTTCTTAGAACAGAACCAACTGTGGCATAAACTACGTATCATGAACTCAGTATAAGCAGATGTAGCTTGCAAATGGAGGAAGAAAGAAGGCACAACAAGAAGGAAACAGGTTGGTTTTTTTTTTTAAAGGAATAACAACTAGTAGGTGAGGTAGTACAGATTTCCTATTGTTTACTGGTTTTCTTTCTTTGTGGGGTGACTTGCTCGATTGCCTTCTGTTAGGTTTACTAACGTCTAGCTTAAATTGCCAGTTAAGTGACCTCTCAATTTAGCCAAAGGTTTTAATGTAGGAGCATAAGGAGATTAAAGGAACGAATTGTCAGGAGCAAAGAGCGCTATAGACAACTGTTCTGATCCCTACGGAAATAAGGAAATAAGACTTTGTTTATACAGAGTATCCCATTCTTACCAAATCCAATAGATAAAATTCTGCTAAAAGTACCAGTGTTATTTCCTTCTCTGCTATTAATTTTTAAAAAACTGCTGTAGACATTAACGTTTTGCAGATGCTTGCTTAAGCTACAAGTAGATGTGCACATGTAAATAAGAAAATGTAATATTTTTTTTGCTTTGAGATGGAAAATCACTTGGAAAATTCTCCTGCGCTGTGTCCAAAATATCAGCAAAACATTGGTGCACTTTGGTGTCCCGAGACAAAGTTCTGTGTACGATGCCAACCATCATTGATTGCCATTTCTGAATGATTCCTTTAAAAAAGTGCTTCAGTTTGAACAATCTAAAGTAGGCATAACGATTCCCTTTCTCAACACTCCCATGCTAATTCTCTGACAACTGTCCACACAAAAGCTTTGTCTTTGGTGGGTGGGTAGTAGGGAATGAAGAAAATCATGTTAGTGCAAAACCAATGGGTTTTGGGGGGGTTTTATCTGTGTGTTTTCTGACACTCTCTGACTCACCTGCCCACACAGAGACTGTGGTCTAAGCCACCAGCATTGCTCACGTCATACACCTGGGAAGGGTGGGCTTCAAGACCACTGCAAATTCAGCTGGCTCAGAGTTAGATCTGGGATTACCCCTCTGTGACATAAAACGTCAATAATATATGCATCAACCTTGCCAAACCTCTCTCTGTCCTCTGCTTAGAAAGCATCGACTCCGCAAAACCTCCTTGTAGATGCCAAATTAATTTCTCTCAATTCCTGTGTAGAGTCGGCTTCCAAATAGGCTCTACAGCAGTCTCCCGTAGTCTGCTTCCAGTTGGCCAAGGCTTTGAAGTGCACTAGAAAGACCCACATTTCCTGGAGATGAAAGGTTTCTCTTCATTTACCTGAAAAAGTGGCTTTCAAAGCTGTGCTAGAGCTGTTTGTCGCAAAGTTCATGTTGATGTCTCTATTATTACTATCACATAACACGACAATAACTGCAGATAGGGCAGCAAACTTTTTATTGGAATAATACTTGCAACATGGCAGAGTTATGTTTTCAAAACAGCAAGCAACTGAGGTAATGTATCTTTAGAAGCTCCCTCTTGTCAGCTGAGACAGAGTAATAGACCGCCTACGCGCTTGTAGTCCATCTCAGAAAACCAAATGAGTTTAAACCACTAAATCACGGACTTCATAAAAAAAATCTCAGCCTGGGTTGATTGCACCTGTGGTTCCCTTATATAAACAGTCTTTCAAATTTAGTTTTAAACTGTAACTTCTGTGAATTTTAACTAAGAAGAATTCAATGAGGTCCTCTGTTACCAAACTGCCCAGTGAAGTCACTGGAGCATATATAACTGGTTTTGAGGGCAGCGTGTTTACATACACACTTTAGTTTTGAATCCATGGGACCAGATTGCTACGATAGCACTGCTAACTCTATTGTATATAAAGGTCGAGACTGATCCTTCGTGTTTGGAAGTGATGTGTAGGCTGATGTGTTTCAGCTACTACATGTATAGCAAGCCCAGATATTTCAAACCTAGGGAAATATCACCGAAGAGTTTGTTCCCTGCTTGGTACATTTATGCTTTAATGCTAGCCAACAGGAAAAAAGCCTAGCAGTCACTTCAGTCACGAACAAGTGAGCATTGGATTAAATATCACCTGAAAACATAACATCACTTTTAAAGCAAGGTCCTAGCCTCAGGGGAACCAAAAGAAAGCTGTTCTGTTGACTCCAGTTGCGTGTTTTAGCTCAATCTCTGCTGTATTTAATCAGTGGTTCCCTCACCCGCGGGCAGGGGCGGGCAGCAGCACTCGTAAGGTACTGTTTCTTCAGGTCTACAAGCTCAAGGAAGGAAGCCCAGAGGTGCCACATCTGTAGCTGAGTATTAAAAAAAAAAAAAAATTGAAAAGCTTTGAGTGTTCTTTGTTTCATAAGAAACTTAGTACGTTCCTTTCATGCTGTAGATAAAAGCCACAAAAATTTTGTGTTGCTTGTGGAGTCCAGTGGCTCTCAAGTCCTTCTCAGCAGCCCTTGTGATGGGCAGCTGGTGGAAACCCCGAGGATGAACTCTAAGGTTTGCGTCTGTGTGTGTACGTGTACAGGATGACACAGAAAATGTGCTCTCTGTATTTTACTGTTGTTCAACCTCTTTCCCTTATGGACAGCGAGGGTTTCTGCATGGATTGTGCTTCCCAACGGCTAGACAGTATCCTTTTAAATCGGTCGTGGTCTCACAGAGTAGTTTCAGAAACAAATACCAGTATCTGCCATTCCTGTGGCTGCTTGCTGTACAAGTCTCGTCCAGTAAGCTCGAAACGAAGCTGTATATAAATATACCTTTCCCCTCAGCTGCTTTCATCAAGAGACAGGTACATCCAGCTGGGACCCATGCAGGTGACATTGCTTTTTCTCGTAGATTAAAGACAATAAATGATTTAGTACTAAATACTGCTTAAGGAAACTTTCCTATGGAATATACGTTGCTTTCATTTCCTTTACAAATCTTGATTTATTGGTGGTTTTTTGTTGTTTTTATTTCTTTCAGAGGTACTGCTTCATTTGTCTGCAGTTATTCTTTCTTACCAAAATCTTGGTTTTATGAGGATTATATAAAGTAAATGCTGAGAAAAAAAATCATATTCCTGTGCTGGTTCGCTCCAGTGGGCTACATTTGGGGATCTAAGACTATCTAAAGGGCAGTTTAAATCAAATCCCAGGCTATGGAGTGTTATACAAAACATTCTTTCTAGGCACGGTATTTTGTCATAAGAAAAGTTATTTTGTCTACTTAAATTCCATCTGTAACTAAATTTTATTTGTGCTTGTATTATGCTGTCATTCCACTTTTAAAATATTATTTCCTTTGTTCCACACATAATTTAAATAAATCACTATTAGAAAACAACCGGATGGCACATAACTTCATTGTCTATAACAGCCCCGTTATAAATATTTAACGTATGTGCAAGGACTTGGGCAAATAAAGCCCCTGATGAAAGGCTGGCTATTTACACAGGAGGCATTGCTCACAAAGGCAAGTGTTTGCAAGGTCAGGATCGCTTGCACTCCTTTTTCTTTTTTTTTCCTGTGCTACAAGCAGAACGACTTTTGGAAATGCAAGTAGCTGTAGATTACCAACAGTGTTCTCAATACACCGTTCCCAGAAGTCTCTTAGGTTCTGATCCAAAGTCAGTGGGATTCTCCTCATTGCCTTCCATGGATTTGGGATCAAGACCAAAGTAGAAGGCGGCTGGGGAAAAATTCCTTTACAGATGCAATTATGGGTTAGACTTTTTTTTTAACTTGCTAGAATGTGATTACCAACCTGTTCCCATTCTCCAGGCAACTCTTAAAAGAGCTCGCTACTGAGATCTGGCAGAAGGAAAATGATAAGAAGTGACAGCAGGTGTTTTCTGAACAGGAGAATCTGCTTCTTTCCAGAAAATACCCGTAGTGAACATGAAGATGAGAACTGTAAATGCTGTCGTGGTGTGACAGAGTCTGAACAGTGAGAGAATTTAATGGTAGTCATCTTCAGCGTGCTGACCAAACCCAGCACATGAGAAAGGAGAGATCTTCCTGAACGCTTTTGCAAGTGAAGGAGGATTGGATCGGTGTGCTTTGCTCGAGTATTTCCTTTCTGGCTGCCTTTTGCTTGATGATACAGTGAACTCGGTAGCAGAATACAATCCAGAAAACAGTATTTTCTGGTGGTTTGCAGATGCAGACAGTAGAAAATCCTTCCATTCCTCTTCCTAGGAGGCATTTCCACTGGTTGTAAGACACAAAGACAGGGATGCAAAATTGTAACAAAAAAAAAAAGCAATGTTTTGTAAAATCATGCTTCTAAATATAGGGGTCATCTAACTTTTAAACTTGTATGATTTTTATATGTGGTGATGCTTTTGAGGCTCCAGTGAGGTGGCTATGCGAGGATCTCAAATTCTTTTTGCTAAAATGCTCTCTCGTGCTCATAGATGAAAGTCTTGAAGCATGAATCTTAAAGAATCCCCCAAAAATGGAATACAAAAATAATGTAGTGTTTATTTTTCCAGAGCTCACTCTTTTTGTTTTGGGTTATTTGAGTTTCATGACTTTGAGTAGTTATGATTTGTCATTATTTGGGCTTTAATAATGGGAGACACTTTCCCGACAAGCTCTTGCTGACAAAAATTGGCTCCTTCTGTGTTGAAGGCTTAAGGCTTCCTCTCCTCTTCAGCCTTGCTGTTTGTCATAGTCTCTGATGGGACTTCTGGCTCCCACCAGGCTTTTTAAAAATCAGAGTTGAGAGTGAGCAAGCGCTGCCCAGCCACTCCGTTGTATTGATATGCTGTGTTCTTTCCCCTGATTCCCCCCATAAAGAAAGCACAAGGATCACAAAACAACTTGGGTAGCCCCACTGACCAGATGCTCTTTTTTTTTTTTTTTTTTTTTTAGCAGAAGTAAAGGAATCAATATGCCAAGAGTTAGTGTTACAAACAGTTAATGCCTCCAAGTGAGGTAGAAAAATTGATGTATTACTGTATCTCCTCCTAGCTGAATTATGCTCAGGCTGAGGGCTGAATTTTAAACTAAGCTGGTGAAAATCCAGAACAATTCTGCAACATATGGTGTGATACAGTTATTTGGTAAGAAGTCGTAGATATATTGGTGATGCTGACAGAGGGAGCTTGAATTTGAATATGGAAACAAAAATTGGATGGGTGACATCAGCTGCTTTGGACCAGTTTACAATACAAACTAAATCTGTGATGCAGCAAATCTTCCAGTAATCATAAAATCAATCAGACAGGGCAGGGAGAGAAAGGGGAGGCTTTTCCACCAGATAATTTAGATTTGGTTGAGCATGTGGTTCTTTACAGCCATCAGCGCTGATTGAAAGTCTAAAGCAAAGCAGTAAGAGAAAACCTGTGATTGATGATAAAAAGAAATGAATCCTTTTTCTGTTTCTAGCAGGAGAAATGTGAGCATCTGTGTTTTCAGCAACCTTCTGTCTTGTTTCCTCATCTTTCCCTCTGAACAAAGTACTGACTGACACTGGGGATACGATGTTCTTCCTGTCTAGGAATCTCTCTGGCTGACTGCTATGAATTCAGTGTCTGTGGATAGGACCCCCAGAGGCTTAGTCTCGCCAGGGCTAGATGGAATAGATTTGAAACTTAAATGCTAAAATAACGCTGAGGAAAGGTACGTGTCTCTGCAGCCATTGTTCACAAACCCTTGTTCGGTTCACATGCTGCTTCCCTTGTATTTATGTTCAAAAGAGATGAAAAGATCATTAAAGGTTCCATGAACTAACTCATGAAGATTCAGAACCGAGCACACAGCATTTGGAGTTTCCTCCAGATGTTTCAGTGAAAATCAGATATCTGATTTGCAGTCTGTTATTGATTGTCAAGTTTGTTAGGATACATACTTTCACAGCCTTATTTTAAAGTTCAGCGTATTGAATTATCTTCCAAAAAGCCAGATGCCAGAATTCTTGCCTAAAGCTTTAGAGAACGTGTACACAAAGTGGAGGAATCGTGGACCTGTTCTTCTGTATCTTCTGAAGGTCAAACTGCTTGCAGGTGCACTTTGAAGGCACTTTGCAAAATGTAAAGCATGCTCTGATTCTGGATGGTTTTTGAGTGCATATCTATACCTTTCGAACAGTATTTGGAAGAGCCAAGTACATTATTTTTGCTCCTGTTTAAAACAAGAGCTCAGGCAGCAGTATTTAGGGAGTACTCAGTCCTTTAATCCTCCTTGAATACTACCGCACTGCTGCCTTATGCACAGTAGGTTCTGGGGGCTTGCGTGGATGTGGGAAGCGAAGATAGTCACTGTGGCAAAGAAAGTATTCTGAACTGTAGCTATTACAGAGTATTAAGCAACTGCCCTTGGTAAGAAGTGATAGTAGCAAATAATAGCATGTTCATTTTGTTGTTGAAAATGGATTGTCTAGGCATATATTTGAAAATTTTTTAAAATTCCAATTAAATTCAATCTTGATGCTCACAGCAGATAAGTATAATGAAGATTCTAAGAGATTTGCTTTCATACATATGAATAAATTATTCAGCATATCTAAGTAGTTGGCACTAGAAGTCTACCCTTGAATAACAGGAAAGGAAGAAAACGTCCTTTCTTTTGTAGTCAGAAACTATGGACTACGTATGTGGCACATTTTGGATGTCACCAAGCTGTAAGATATTTTTCTTATAAACATGACAGCTCTACTGAGCATGGTACAGAAATTCTCTGCTCTTGTACAAATACAGCTAAGCTCCTCTCTTTGACAGCGTGCCGAATGTCGTGTCTTCTAATGCAACGTTGTCGGCACCGTTGGATCCTGGTGCAACCGTGACAGACGCTTTCACTGTGCTTTGGAATTATGGAGCATGTTTGTCCACCCACTGTATATTCTTTTACGCAGTTTTGTACTAGCAGTTTTGTCTCTGGTACTTAAACGACAAGATTGTGCAGTCGTATTTCATATTGTAGGGAAACGTCAGTGCTTCTACAAGTGAAAAAGTGGTAGAGATCGAGTGATGTAACTTTAAGTAGTTTAGGTGACTACAAATGTTGAGCAACTGCTGTTAATTAATTAAATTGACTTACAACTCATCAGTGGCAACGTAGGATAAAATTAGTAAACTTCCGTTTGCAGGTATCTCTCTAAGATTGCAATGCAGTAAAGCGAACTTGACTTATGAGGCGAGGCTCCTGCCAGGATTACTTAAAAGACAGGATGAAGAAGTGAAAACATTTGTTTACTAATATGCTTATTCTAGACTGTTGAGAAATTAGATTTTTGTACCTAATGTCCTCCATTTTAAATTTGACATGAACAATAATATCTGGCAAATAATTCTAAGGTTCCAGTTCAGGAAACACATTTTGATTAGAGACTTAGAATTGCATGAGGGCATAAACCCAGCTATAACCTTCCCTTTCGTCTTGTGGTTCTCATTATGAATCCAGTATCTTTCCACCATCAACTCTTATTTGCATTTCTTTTCCTCCCCCCATTTTGTTCCTCAGAGAAAATAATTTGAAAACAGTAGCTTGTTAAATTACCATAATTAGTTTACCTGAAAATGTCTGATGATAATGTCATCAAAACTGCATGTTCTGAGTACGTTCTAGTTACAGGTAAAAATCCCTCATGACGGATAAATCAATGCTAGGTTTATAACACTTGTTCAGAGATATCTCATAATAAATTCTTGTATGTTCCAAATTCATTATTGGTTTTGCTGGATATCTAGATAGAGAAAACGGAGTCAGACTGACGTACACACTGATTGTGAATCCGTTACTGGAAAAATTGCCCTGATCTTAGGTTCGGGTCCTTAAATGAGAGGAACTATAACACCTACTGAGTGCTCATAAGCAGAAAGGGAGAAGTCAGGAGAGAAAGGGAAGGGGGGAGCACAGCAGATTCAGATGCGATTCACCCTCCTCGTAGATTTGTCCGTCTTCAAAGTTGTACAGCTAACGAAGAATAATTATTGCTTATTAATTGCTCATTATCTTAACGATTGCAACTCAATAGCACCATATGTCACAAAGCTTCTCTTAGGCAAAAAGGAAAAAATTCTCTTGACTGCAGTGTCAGAGGAAATAGCCCTTATCAGCCCCTGAGTATCAATCTGAAGGAGAAAAGTCTCTAAGACGGGCATGTTGCATGTGAGTGGAAAGGTGCGATAACTTCCAGGGTATTTCTCAGCGTCGTTACCTGTGCCTGGGACTAAACATTACACACATCTTTAGCAGCATCTCTGCAAAAACTCTTCCACCAAAACCCGAACTTCACTTGCCTGATTTCTGAGAATTATCCCTTCTGATAAAGTGACACTAAAAATTTTGCTCAAAACTAAAATGACAGATAAATCAAAGAGGAAATTTTTTCTTCATTATGCAAAGATTTCCTATATGTTTCCCAGTAGCTAACAATAACTAAACAAACACCAACTTTTAAACACACATTGAGTTGGAAAATTAAAGACCGCTTTCATTAGCGCTCCTTTACAAGAGATCGATGGTTGTTTAATATTGACATTCGACTGCACAGCAAGAAAAGAATCCCTAACTTTTGGCACTCGCGTATACTGCTCTCTAAAAAATTTAACACGCATTGCCTTAAGGAGTTAAACACGCCTTGAAGCCCAAAATGGCAGTTATTCTCAAGGCAGGTAGTTATTCTAAAGCCAGAGTCTCGTAAGTCACTGAGAAAGCTGTATCAAGAAACCAGAAGAATGCAGCTTAATGTTAGTCCCTAAATCAACCGAACCAAAACTGCATAGTGAAATTGGCTTTAAATGCTGCACAGAGTTTCTTCCAAAGGCCTGCAATTATTGCCCAAACTCTAATTTTGCAAACACTTTCAAATTGTGTAAAAACCCCTCTTCTTATAAAGCAAACTTTAAATCCTGCTTTCCCTCTCCTACCCAGTACAAATAGAAAGCTGTTACTGCAGAGTACAGAAACAGAACATTTGAATCTGAAGAAAACCACATTTATGCTATGATAAAGTACTGCTTATCAACATTTATCTACAAAAAAGCATCTGCAATTTCAGACCACATTGAAAAATTTACCTCAAACTAGAAATTAGCCATATCTGCTGGAGTCAAATAAAAGTATTATTCATCATCGAGGCACTCATTCACACAGTTCCAATCTACAATTTATCATTATCCAAAGGCATAGTCCCCGTAAACCCAGGATTAGAGTAATAGCACAGAAAATAGTTTGCACCCAAGCATGGGAAGCATGCCGTATAATTAAGAAAGAGCACACAAATGTACGCTGACATTAAGTTATTAAGCACCGTCTCTGTTTAAACACCGTCAAACATGACTATAGGAAAAAAAGCTCCAGAGCTAACAGCACTAGTTCAGCGCAGGACATACAGCAAGCGCTCCCCTGCAATACACACACAGCCACACAAGGCAAAACGTTAGTGTCACTGCATATCGGCTCGATGCCTTCACTGGATTTAGAAACAACAACAAACAACAACAAAAAATCATGCAGCTCCGACACCGCTCCCAGACTGGAGGTTGCCTCTCTCCCAGCAAAAGCTGCAAGGCTTCAGCTCCTGATTAACCCCGGGAACCGGTGCCTGCTGCAATATCCAAGTCACTTACTGCATTGCTTTTCAGCGGAGCACAAGTGGCTGCTCTTCCTGGGCACACATGGCGCTCTCAGCCGGAGGGGTTCTCTATTCAGCACAATTCAGCTCCGAAGTCTCTGCGTGTGGAGGGTGATCGCCTGTGCTCTGTACGGGGGTTTTCTGGCTGCGGTGACTGCTCACCCTATCCATTGCCTCTGGTGTATGCTAAGTAAGCAATCCCCTGGGTCTTCATAACGAAAGGATGAAGAGTCACAGCTTTCGAGAGCAGATAAGGTGTTCTGCCGAAAGTCTCCGTGCTTCCATGGCATTTTAAAGGCAAAGGGGCTGGGGATGCTTTCATCTTGCCTTATAGTTCTTTATAGTGCGAGTTGCTGTATTCTGTAATTTGTAGCTGAGTTTGCAGCCGAACGCTATTCTTTATGTTTCAGAGAGATCTTGAGTTTACATTACAAATTCAAGCCAATGCATTTTTAAATGTTGAGGAACAAACTCTTTCAATTGAACTTAATCTTCTATTTTTCAGAAGTGCAAGTGAAGGGGAGGGGTTTCCTAGCTCTGAAACGGACTGTACCAGCTCCCCTTACATAAAGGGTACAGTCAAAAAGTAGCATCCTAAAACTTCACGGATTAACATCCCAGATTTAACACGCTCCAAGCACTGTTCTAGTATTGAAGGAGGGACTGTCACCCTTGTCCGTTGTCTGTACAGTGGCTGTCACTGCATGGTGGGGGCACTGGTCCCATGGCATGCTGACGGGGTTGAAATAATGAGTAGTAATAATAAAGAGGCAGAAAGAGCAAGAATCACAGTAAATAATTTTTCATTAGGGATCCTGATTTTTTCAGCGTGGTGACTATTTGATTCTAGCCCTTTGGGAAGCCGTGGGGGAATTGCACCGGCTTTCCCTGCGACCAGCTCGAGTGAGCAGTACAGCTGAGCAGTTCTGTGAAGCCGGGCTGCCACCCACTCCAACGCTGACCTTCACAGGGACTCTCAGGAGAAAAGACCCATTCTGGTGCTGTGCTTGCCTGTTACCCAGGCCCCTGTGACCTGCTAGTGCTAATTGTGCCTAACCATGTGTGGGAAATTTGTGAAAACAAATACATTGCAGTCTTGGAGGTAAAAAGGTGATGCTTTCTCCACATAGGTGCCCCAATATATAACACAGCAATTGTTAATTAAGATTTCTTAAGACTAGGTGTTGTGTAAGGTGTCGATTCGCTCATCCCCCTAAGGCTCTGGGGCAGGGGAGATTTTCTCAGCCGCTGACGGGAGCATTAAGACCTCAGGAGAACAGCAGCAGCTTGGTGAGAGGAGGCTTTAACCCCCTTAGTAATGGCTTTGAGGATTCCCAGGGGCTGATTATCCTTTCCGGTAGCATGGGGAAATCCCAGCCACCAAAACAGCGTGGCTAATAAATTTTGCAGGAATATTAATTGGATCCTTCAGAAAAAGGGCAATCAAGGACAGGCATCTAGAAAGAGCGTGTCACATTTTTCCTTTGGGAGGTGTTTTATTAGCCGGACTTCAGCTTTTTCTGGAATTTCTGTTTCAATGCAGCTTTCTACGCTACCCCTCAGCATCCTTGGTACTGTACCTATTGTTTTCAGTGCTGTCATTTCTGCCTGTGCAAATGCCAAAGATACTCAGTCTTCCCGGCTGACAGATGTTGCTGGAAAGGTGCTGCTTTGCACTTTCACAAAAACAACATCTCAGAGGAGAGGGGAAACCAGCACGCAATCTATCGGTGCCAGCATCAGTGGGCTTCTGTGAAATGAGAAGACATTCCTGTAGTAGAAAAACTGACCTTTTTTTTCCCCCCTCTCTCTTGTGCTCACAGCTGTGTTTAGCACCTCAAGGCAACAAATTTGTTGAGTCACAGAAAGTAAGAACCAACGAAGGTGCCTTGAATTTTAAGCTTGTTGTATATCGTAATTATGCATCAGGTGTGCATGTCTTAACTCTTAAAAAGCAGGAAAGACACAGTCCCTGTCCCAAGGAGCAGCCAGTACAAAACGATGCGGACGTGTACCTGCCAGGGGATAGCCTTGTTCGAGAGCAGCAGGAAAACCGGGCTGGCTTTGGGAGCTGCAGCACGGGTACCAGAAACAATTAACTCGTGCTGAAGGATCTCAGCTTTTGTAGGACCCTATAGAAAGGCACTCAAATTCTCCTCTTTATTCCTCTGTCACCTTTTTGGAGCATATTGATCCTTCCACTAAGTCCATTTACTTTCCTTGGTTGGGGGATAAGCTATAATGGATTTCTTTGAAGTTTGAGTTGGACAAAAATAATTGAGTCAGCACGGTAATTAGGTGTGGACCTTTTTAACATTCCAGTAGATACCAGCCCTGGCCATGGGCAGATAAGTAGTTATTCTAACAAGCATAATAATCTCATGTTCTGGAGCTGTGGTGAGGGCAGAGGGAAGGATTATAGATTTCAATAGATCATTTTCTTCTTCTAGTTTTCTGGGCTCCTTGCCTCAGCTCGATAACACAGCAAACTGCTATGCTAACACATCACTTTACTTTCTGCTAGTAACAGTATTTTAAACCCTGAAAACAAAAAGAACCGAGCAACTGATTTATTGGGGAGAGGCGGAATGGACGACAGCATTGACTCAAAGTCTTTAGGACATGTTTTAAATTTAAAAGCACCGTTGCGCTCCCACTCAAAAAAACCCCTCCCCCAAAACACACCCCAAAACTGTCTATGCAGTCATTTCCATGAAAAATAAATATGTTGTAAAATAACTACCACATTTAAGGAACACACCAATAAATACCCTGGAAGTGTGGGGTTGTCAGTTTGCTGTTGAGTAGGGAGATACCAGCGACTAAGAAGCAGTGGTGCACAAGATGATTTAATTGAAGAGCTTTTCCAAGCCAGCTGGAGAGTATATTATATTTGCAAACTGCAATAAAAGAGAATTGAATTTTAACCTTCCTGCTAGAGAAATATAAAGGGCTTATAACTGACTCTGGATGTATAATATTGAAGAGACGCGTATAGTGCGGAGTGCTTGTCCCTGAGAAAAATAAACTAGTTCACTTATGAATTTATGTTTATTGTAAATTTATTTATTTTTTTGTCATAAATATATAAAGATTTATATAGTAGCAATATAGTTGTGTCAAGAACAGACGCCATAAGCTTAAAAGAATTTGGGAGCAGCCTGGATATACCTTCATTGGATTCCTCAGCGTTACGATACAGGACAGGTTTATTGTGGCTGCATTGAACAGCCCTAGCAATAGCCTGGGATAACTTGGGCTGGGTATTGTAGAGCAAGGTGAAGAGCACGGCCCGCGCAGTGGGTAGCTGAGCTGGAGGCCAATGTCTGCAGGAAAATCACCCTGTCATTCCTATTTCAGGTGGGGAATAGAAAAATGGGGAGGAAGAGACAGAGCAAAGCCTGCTCAAGTCACTCTGAGCCTTCAGAGAACTCAGGGAGCACAAGGCCAGGTTACAAAAAGCCAATGAGGAAGTTCTGTGCCTCCTTCCAAAGCCTTAGGCAAAAGATCATCCTTTTTCCTTAGGTATTTAAATAAAGTAATTCAAATTTTAAATATTCTCTTGCCTCATCATCTTTCATCTGGCTTTGTGGTCAGCTGCTCACTGCGACCCATAGAGAGCAAGCACTGGAAAAAGGACTTCTTTACTATCTTATGATAATTCTTTATTATCTTATGATAATGGAGGAAAATCTGCCTGATATTGTGTCCTAGAAGAAAAGTGGTTATTTGCACATTAAGAGTTAAGACACCGATACTTTGTTTGATGTGTGAGATCAGATTTGTGTACGCACTGAACGGAACAGTTAAACTGTGTTTAATGTGTGGGATGGGCACCCGGTCATAACTATAATGCTGAGAATCTGTATGTTGTTATTCCAGAAAAATTTAACCTGAGCTGAATGGCAAACACCTCAATTTTCAACATAAGCATTTAACCACAAACTGAACAGGACCGCACTTTTTAGGAATCTGCTTTAAATACACATCTTCACTTATTTTGGGTGAGTTTTCCTGAATGTGCCTATATAGGCAGACCTGTAAGAGTGACTGCAGAGGAGTGCGTTCCTCTACAAGGACATTCCCAAATCTTTCTTAAACTGATTTCATCCTACTGCGTTTGAGATACTACAGCCTGTGGAGACGAGGAGCAAAAGGAACTGAGTATTTAGTCAGCAAAGCATCTCATTTGAATTAGAGACACGCTGTCTAATTTCATGGGGCAATTAACTTTGGGGATCAATATCTTAATTGGCTTATATTTTTCTCTTAAATTAGCAGATTGCACACTCTTCTATACTCTGTTTCAGCTTTTCTTCTTTTGTTACTCTCAATGCTGTTACTCTTACTGACTTGCTACAAACAAAATGTATTATTTAATCCACCACTTTTCATCCATCACGTTTTCCATGTAAAGCCATGAGTTAAACTTTAATTTTCTTACCCTTCCTTATATGATCATTCTCTCTCAGGTCAAGAATGAGGGGAAATGCTGTTGTCACATGGGAAAATCCAAGTATGTCCCCAGTAAAACTGAAAGTGGGACCATGGAACTTGAACTTGGCCTAACAGAATATTCAGGATCATTTTACCGAAATCATAGTCCCTGTGCCCAAAAATGCGTTTGGCTCTTCACAGGTGATGAAAAGGCAAGCCCAGCCCTAAAAATCCTTCAATTTGGCAAAGACATGTGCTCTGAGGACATGCTAAGGAGCTGTGGGAAGCTATGGGTTTGTATTTCAGCATGAGGGAAAGAGGAGCAGAGCGTTACTGAGGAGAGCAGATGATGTGAACTGAAAGGTATGCAAACCGCCCCGATCGCCCATGAGGTCAGAGAATGTCTTTTCTCCAAACACATTTTTGCCTTTGGATCTTGCTGCTGTATTTTGGGGGGAACTGATTAATACTAAAATCTGAAGGCTTGCGTGTTCGTTTCGGAGGTGGTTTTGACTTGACCAGAGATAACGATAGGCTGAAGGATAGTTTAAGTGGTGCGGATTTGATTTTGCCAACATGGGGATGAGAACTTGAGGTGGTTGTGGCAAGAGCCGGGAGCTACTGAGAGTCCCGAACAGCAACTGAGGAGAGTGCTCTGACATTTCGGAAGGGAGCGGTTTAGCTGTATCTTGGATATGCCGAATTAAAAAGGAAGGTGAGACCTGGACGCAGTGAAGAAACCACAGCTCCAGCTATCACATGCCGTGCCAGGACAGAGGCTGCAAATTCACAACTCTGATACAGGTCATGGGATGAAGCTAGGACAAGCGACCAGTCTCTTTCTGCTCTTCTGTGACAGTTATTTATTGCACGGCAGTGAGAGATAAAGACGTTCCTTTCCCGTTTGAACAGAGTTAATTTTACCTATCAAAGTTCCTTTGGTATTGAAACTTCAGAGGTATAAAACAAATTATTTTTATGTAGCCAGTTCCCAACAGCCTCCAAGAGAACAAAAATTGAACGAGCTCTTCTGAGTAATATTTTCTTCTCTTTCTCCTGTGTCTTTGGGAAAATGTATGATCTGATGAGCTCCTTATCTGTGCATCTTTATTCTTATTCTCTTCAGAGCTGAAGCCAAACACTCAAAAGGCTGGGTCAAAAGTAGTGCAATAGCAGAGGAAGCAATCTGGCTGCAAATGAAGGATTTAGTAAAATGGGTCTTTTATGCAGCCAGCTTCTACGAAGAGAAAGGCAAGTGCAGTGCCTGTGCTGTCCCATTAATAGTCTTCTGGACTAGAGGAGCTGGGATAAGAGAGAAATTCAGGTCTGAGGGTACATAACTCTCTCTGAGGCTGCCTGATATGGGTAATGGTGGTCTTGTGCAAGCAACGCTTTAAAGAATCTACCGCCAAATGTTTAAAAGTAACACCTGTGAGTTATCTTAGTAGCCCAGTGTTTCTCCAGGCGAGAACTGGCCTGCCTTCCCATCCTTACAGTTTTTGTATGATGGGGCTGGGAGCGCTGAGCAGAGAGCTAACGAGCCCTCATGCAAGCAGGTAGGTCTTGTTGCTTTGCAGAAACGGATGTGCTCTGTCTCTCGGCGGAACCGAGTCAACGTGACGGTGGTTCCTACTCTGGGAGGTTGGTGACCTGGGACTTACTTGGAGTAACAGCGATGGGGAAGATTCTGCTGTTCATTTCAGATGGCCTCTGAGGGCAGACCCAGACTATGAGAATTTGTTTCAACATACGAATTTTAGCTTCTTAGCTAATGTCTGGATACATCAAGTGGTTGGGTGTGAATCTGCTTTTAATGCTTTGTATTAAGCAACAACCGAAAACTTGTGAATTAAGGTGTCCAGGAAACAAAACCAAATCAAGAAATAATTATAGTAAGTTAGACCTTCTTACGAGAGGGAAACAATCTCAAACCCAAAATAGGTTATTACAGGATGGATCATAAGACCTGTGGGTAATAGGGTCATACATTACGCCAGGCTCCCTTCAAATATTTACCACCATGTATGGCATGTATCCCTTGGAACAGTATGCAGGTAAAAAATGCATCATATGTGGAATGTGTAAGTCATAGATGAGGAATAACAGCTATGAACGATCTCATTCATCTGTGCATAATTTTCAGATTATGTTGTTGTTACTCAGTATCACAAGACACTTATGACTGGGAGAACCAAAACGAAAATATGGACTTGGAATAAAAAATGGTTCATCATGCCAAATGGAAAGGGTTTTTTTTCTAGAGAGCAAATCATGCCTTCCTGCCATGGATGCTTTGAGGTCTCTGTGCAAGAAGCAGGCATCTTGCTGTAGTTCAGGGAACTGTAGGAAAAATATCTTAAAAGAACATAAACCTTCCAGTGTGTCCCATTGCCAAAGTGAATATATATAGGCATGTTGGGTTGAAAAATAGTCTGAAAGCATTTCCAAAAAAACCCTAAAAGTCAGATTGTTGTTCTCTCTAGCTTAGCATGAAGCAAGGGAGGAAAAAAATAAATATTTGCTAGGACGTGGGTTAAGAAAAGATTGGAATTGTCTGAGAGAAATTATGATTGTTTTGTACAAAGACAACCTTGTATTGCTTAAACAGTGGTGAAAATATGAAATTAGTCATATAAATTGTTGTCTATTGGAAAATGTTCTTCTTCTGTCTCCATTCAAACATACCTTCAAAAAAGATTTGTGTTTAGTGGGAAAATGTCATGGCTTTTACACACCTTGTCTTTAGCACAAGGGAGAAGAAAGTCCCACCTGCACCCAGTTCCCTCCTGAGGTTATGATTTGTGCTGAGAAGCAAACCACTGCATAAATGGTAACCAGCCCTCAAGTCCCCAGATTTCCTTTGCTAATGTAAAAAGCGTGCCTAGGATCTGAATGGAGAAATCATAACCCCCAAACTCACTGCTCGTTTTGCAATCCACTTCAGTGGAGCTGATGCTCCTCTGGAAGTGCAATTAAGCTTGGAACTGGCCTTCAGTTAGTGAGCTGGTAGGTGATGGGCTTTGGGTAGGACACGTCTCTGTTTTGCTGTCACAGTCCTTTTCCTTCTGCAGAGCAGTTTTTGGCCATATGAAACACAGCACTTACATGCTCCCAATTTTTTTCACTAGACAAAATAATTTTCCAGGCTTATCCTCTGTGATTTCCAAGGGGTGCTGTAAAACAGCATGCCAAGCCCAATTTAGACAAGAACTATTCTCTCTGAGGTTTTCTAGCTGGCATGCTTGGTGAGATGGTATTTAAATTGCACCTGTGGGCTTATTATCTAGCCACACCACAACCCTCCCTGTGGTCCTGAGGTGAAGCTGCATGAAGAGGGTTTTTATTTTGCTCTCGTACCTATCATATATTAGCCTGTTCTATAAGTCAGTGCTTGATTTGGCACAAATGATCAGCCCTGATCAGAGCTGTAGATGTAGAGGGAAGAGTAAAGACACCCTTATATCTTGATTTACCTACTACACGTAGCTCCTTATAAAACATTATAGCCTTAAAAATTAACAGGCAATGGAGGGAAAGCCTGCCTTCAGATAATGACGAGTTTTCTGAGATACAGCTGGCGCATGAGGATTTCATTCATGGCATTGTCATAGCAAAAGACGCAAGAAAAGTTTCAGTTACTAGTTCCAATAAAATCAGCTCAGCTTGGTGACAAAATAAATCAGCCTCGGGCATATGATGAACAACAATTCCAGTTGAGACCTCCATTTCTTTATGATAAAGCTGTCAAACATTATTAAAAAATCATGAACACAATTTTTTCTGTAAACAACGAACACTTCGTTATAATATCTGCCATCTGATCTTCTATGCCCAGTGAATATTAGCAATGAAAATTAAATGCCCTTCCTTGAAAAAGAAAATAGAAAATAAAAGTAACAAAATGTAATTTTTTTACACACATAGAAGGACCTGGTTATTCACATGCACATTTATTCTGCTAGAAGCATCGCTTTTAATGAGAATAAATCTCCATTTCTCAGCTGTTTAAGGAAAAAAACTCTACTCCAGTAAAGTTGAGCTCAATTATAACACTTCATTACAGCAAACAAAAAGCTCGGTTCCCTAGAGAGGAATAACATTAAGAATGACGAGTTGTTTGTGGTTTTATGACCAAGTGTCTGTGAATAGTCCGTTGCTGAACTAATTTCTTTTAATTTTTGCTCCTATTAGGATTATCTGTCCTTTACTAAAATAGTTTTTATATCTCTGCCGCAAATTGAAAGACCAGAAAAAATGTCCCTCTAGACTTCAGCCTTGTTATTGTAATATAATGGTTTTTAGAGTTTTGAGCTTTTAATTTTTTTAGTGACCTGCAAATTCTTTTCACATTTGAAAAAAAATAAGTGAGGCTTGCTATTTATTTAGTGCTGCTAGATATTTTAGTATCATGACAATGTAGAAAAAAATCCAAGTCCTATCTCAGTTGAGTGTGAGCCTGTTTGCACCAGAGAAACCATCCCAGTGTGACTGATGGAAATCTTCGTGGGAACCCCTTTGCAGACTTTCTCATTCACTATTCAGCTAAAAAGGGAATCAGAGCTTCTTCTATCCTTTTCTGAGAAGCCTTACATATTAATGATAATAAGTGTTACTTTTTTCTGATACTCTGACCACACTGATGGATTTTTTTTTTTTCATCATGTGCCAGGGAAAAGAGAATGAATTCCTCTCAATGAGTCCCATTGTCTCAAGACACAGGACAGATTTTTCTTCAAGGGCATCTCAAAATCTGTTTCCACATCCTACCCCAAAAGCAGCTGGACAGAAAGTCTTCAAAAGCTGGAACAGGACTTTTCCCTGCCACAGCATCAGTGCACAAATACAGTCCTGAAGCTGTTCCTTACATGCCGCAGTTCCCATCTATCTCTTTTGTATCGAGACAGTGCAGTTCATCAAACGCACAAGGCTTTCAGCTGCACCGGCACCAGGTGTCTGAGGATCCAGCTCCTGGACTTCCCAGGAGGTGAGCAAGCCCTGGCAGCTGGCTGGGTGGAGAGCCACGCTTCGTTCCTTGCACCACAGCTCCTGCCAGCCACACCGCACCGCTGTGCTCACACGTTCGCACCGTCTCTCGCGGTCACCCACTCCCTCTTCAGTGGATTAACATTGACATTCTTCTTGGAAAGAATGTGCTCTTCAGAAGCTCGTGACTGCGATGTGTGGCTATTTATAAATACCAGCGTGTTGAATAGTTTTCCTGCATTGCAAAGGAACATTTCCTAATTCTGCAGTGAGATGCTACATTTTATGTAAGAGTTGGATGTTTGGTCTGGGTGGGTTTTGCAGTGGCTCCAGCAGTTTCTTACAAACTACCACAAAACCTCTGCATTTGCAATTCCACCTCCGTGCTGAATTAGGAGAAAACCGTTCAGCTCTTGCTTCACTAAGTGTGAAGAGAGCTCTTGGTGTTGAGAAGTTAACTCCAGATGGATCCAGGCTACTTTAGGAAGTAAAGGCGAGCTTCCTCTCAGTGCTGATGTTGTAGTGTGTCCCCTTGGTAGCGGCGACTGGGGACACAGGCGTGTTCAAGGCGTCAAAAGACGCAGAAGATTTTAATACAGCGTTATGTGGATCTGAACAGGATGGAGTTAGTGACAGCAGTTGTTGCAGCTCTGTCTCCCCTTTTGTTCCCACTGCAGCTTTTTGCAGCATCATGGCAGAGGTGTTCGCCATATAACTTAGCTCGTTGTACGTGTCAGCTGCTAAATCTGACATACAGGCTGATTTCAGCTACGTTTTTCCAGAAAACTGGAAGTGGATTTGTAAGTTCTGTTTCCACTTCCAGGTATTTATGCTTGTCTCCTTAGGTTTGAAGTGTATCTCATTTTAATTGTAAGCAGCAGAAGTGAGGAATTAGGCAAAGAAGCAGGATGCAGCATTTCCTGTTTTCAGCGCATTGCCCTACCCACAAATAGTGTATTTTAACAAGTCTTGAAAAATATTTTCCGTCTTATGCTGGAAGTTCATTTCTCCCCACTTCTAAAAAGAAATCCAAAAAAGTAAGAAACCCCAGGCTATATTGGTAAAATATTGTCGGTATAAAATGTTTTATAAAAAGAAGTGCTACGAAAATGTAGTAAGTTAAGGGGAGGGGTGAAAAGAAAGGTGAGGAAACAGAGGTGTTGGAAAACTAGAAAATGCTAAACAAAGAGAAAAGTTTAGCAAGTGAATTTACAAAGCGCGAAAGCTCTGGTTGCTAGGATTTTTTTGAAAGGAGATACCTACTTATACAATACCTCAGGTGACGACTCGCCCCCTCACCCCTCATGTGAAGAGCAGAGCGCTGAGAAGACCTACAAAGGAAAGCAAATTCAGGAGTCAGAGACCCTGCGGCACAGAAGTCTTTTCCACCTATAATGATCTAACCTATAAATCTGGGAATTGTTAGTATAACGTTCTAGATAGCTGATCTTAACTACTGTGGTTTGGAGAACCAGGGGAATTAAGTATACTGTTTTCATGAAGAGTTTATACGCTTCTGCCTGTGCATGTGAAGTCTATTTATAGAGTTAAGTCCACGAAAGCTGTTTAGTCTGGGAGAAGATGGAAACCAATGGGCAACAAAACAGTGATCGAGACATGATACCTGGGGTAAACAACTCCAAGGGAGTTAAAATAACAATAACTCCATAATCAGTTGGGAAAATGCTGTTTTCCAGGCCTTGGGCAGTTACACAGCTGGCTTGCCAAGTCTGAGAGCCCAGAGATCAAAAAGAATATGAATCTTAAAAAGGCATCGTTGGAACAAGAAAGGAAGGAGTGGGTTGTGAGCAGCTGCCTGGGGATGAGAGGAAGAGTCTGAAAAAGGAAGGGAATGCAGCCGAGCCCAAAGATGGAGATAACTGAGCAGACTGGGGAAATGTGGGCTGAAACGCACGCCTGCACAGTGCTCAGTTCAGCAGCAGGTGGAAGTAAATCCTAGTGCACCCGGGCACGTGGCAATGAGAAATATCTGATCAGCGTAAGGATTTGCTCTGTGATAGCCAGGCTTTTGATGGGGTTTGGTTTTTAGTGGACAAGGAAGAGGGCAAACTCTAAAACTGGATTTTGGAGCTGAAATTCCCTCCCAGTTTGGAATTCTTTTGTGGGGTTGGTTTGTGGGGTTTTTTTGGTGCTAATATTTCCCTGAATTAGCCAGACTGTTCTTTCTACACAGTGGAGAAGTTTCTTTTCAGCTTTACTTATAAGGATCTGCAAAGTGCTAATACCTTTGTTCATCAAGTGATATCCATCAAGCTACTGCACGCTGGCTGAGCTGCAGTAATTACTGGTGTTTCTGTCCATGACTGGCTAGTGGAAAAATAAAAGTCTTCAAGGTCTGTTTAAACTCTAAGTACAAGAATATATTGCATTGAAATTGTCTGGAAGGTAAGTTCCTTTAGGTCGAACTCCTCTGGAAAACACATTGTGTTTGAACATGATTGTTGACATACTTCCTTTTTCCTTCCATTTTTCCTCTTTTCCCTTCCCCTTTTCTTCTTTTTCCTCTTTCTTTAACGCAGATCCTAAGCCCTACAGGCGAAAACAAGCCATACTCAGCCCTTTGGTAAATCAATTGTGAACTTCCTCACGCGGCGCTTCTCTGCAGTCAACATCACATCTGCTAACTCAACTCCCGGCAACGATATTCAAACGCAGTAAGGGTTACTACTGAAAACAAAAGCTCGCTGAGACAACAGCATGTGAGTACAAGCATTGTCTGCGTGCAATGAGAGTTTATGTTCGGAATGACTCTTTTATCTTTGAAGCCTTGAAAACCTTAATAAATATTTTGGAAGCTGATTCCTTGGCTGGGGTTTGTTTGGGATTTTTTGGAATCCCATTGTGCCTGCCTCCCACCCCATCCCACAGACAAGACCCCGTCTTGTCTATCTGCTACGGCTCCTCAGTTGAGCTGCAGGCTCCATGGAGCAAGGGTTGTCACTGTCTTCATGTCTCAACGAGTTGGCCACTACATGCTACAAAAATATTTGCTACGAAATAACGACAACAGCTCACCACGTGGGATTCACTTAAGTATTGAATTATTGCTTTTGAATTTGGAATTTCTTGTTCAAATATTCAGGAAAACGCTAAGTTTTCTGAGAGGAAATCCCTCTGCAGTATAAAAGCCGTAGCCCACAGCAGAACGGAGATGATTCAATAGTGACTTCCATGTTGGAGTCTGTGCAGCTGGAACACAAAGCCCTAAATATGCTTCTAAGCTGTGGCAAATGAATCACCATTTTGGATTGAATCTTTGGTAGATATTGGAATAAATATTGCATTTTTATGGGTGCTTAAAATTCTCCCAGTGGACCTTAACTATAATTCAGCTTGCTGAGCAGTTGCTAACAGACCCTTATGGTCTCTCCTCAATAAAACAAATGTGTGCCAGTTGTGTTACAGGCACACATCTGGCCCAGTTTGTGTCAATGTGGGCTCAGATGTCCAGGTCCACCCACAGATTAATGTTAGCACGAAGCATTGAGCAATGCAACACTCATTTTTTTCCATCTCTGTAGAGAACTAGCTTGATGTTTCCATTGAAGATAAAACTATGCGAGCTCATGCAGCAGAGGATTATAAAGTCTATCAGAAATACAGTGCCACAGGGTTTTCAGTGACGTATTATCCTTGTTCATCTGCCTCTTCAAAATTAGCATCCACCTAAGCAACTCTCTGCATCTTGGCTGAGGGCCAACCATGTTCTCAGCCCAAGGCAGAGGAAAGGAAGGCTCAGGACCGCTCCCAAGAAACTGCCATCACAAAGGCGGCATTGGCAGCCTTGAAAAACCCATGGGATAGGCTAGGTCTTAAATCCTCACAGATTTACAGTTCTGGTTCGTTACTCAACAGCATCCTCGCTGGAAGAAACACATGGACGTGGAAAAAGTGAGTCTTGAAGGGTGATTGAAAAAAAAGACGACATTAACGGTTCTGGCTCTGCACAGTACTCCGAGAGCGTACTCTGACACCCTGCCAGGTATTTTCAGTGAGTGGGTAGAACTGGAGAGTTGTTTGTGAGCATGGTATTTTAATACTCAAATGCCCTGTACCAGCCATAACCCTCAGTGACCTTTCCCACGAAGACTTCTGGGTCTGGCAAGAAAAAAAAACAACCCTAAATGTGCTGCATTCAGAGATGTTTGTGCAGGGACTACAAACATGGGAACACTGGTTTCTGCAGCACCTGTGGATGTTGGTTCAGGGGGGTGAGAACTGGGAGCAGCGCTTCTGGTTTCAGGGAAGTTAATTGTGTTCCATCAATAGTGATTTGCAGGATTTCTGATGCATTTTTGCTTTGGATCCATCTACAGCTCTTGACCTTTTCCCATGAATTCTCTTGCTTTTTTTCTACTCTTCAGCCTAACAAACAGAACCAAGCATTGTGTTTGGTTTTCAAATGTAATGAATCGTTTGAACTCACCACCAACAAAGCCTTTTTACTTGGGAAAAAAATTATTACAAATAAATAATGAAACATTTTTAATGATCAAAAGCACTCAGCATCTCTGATGTCATTTGGAGTCTTCCCATTGACACCGATGTCATTTATAGCTGGATAAAGAACAGGAAGATACGCATAGGGTTTAAATATACTTTTTTTTTAAAATCTGTGCCTTGTTCAAAAGTGACATGGAGCATGGGAGACAGACATAAGGTCTAAATAAATATCTGAATAGATAAATCAATGGTGATATGCTCAAATAGGTAGGATGGGTTGTCAAGAACTTCATAAGAGCTTGCTCTGGAGGTACTGAAGACTCTCAGTCCACTTATAAAGTTCATTTTCTATTTGACAACAGGAACAATACATTGCTTAGTACCAGGAGACAGTATGTGAGTAGGATCAGGAGGGTCTACTTCTATGTTTCTTTCACAGTACCTCACTGAACCTTGCACCTTGATATGGATGAAACAAAAATATCTTCATTTTGATCTATAATTTTACTGCTGGATAGAGGGAAGGCTGTCCTGGCTCCAATAAAATTGTAAAGTATCTTTTTATACAGCTATCTACTACTACTACCATTCACTGAATATCAAGGTAAAAATGTATTTGCTCTGTCTTCTGACACCCATTCTCAAAGAAGATACTCCACAGAAAGAAATTACTTTCATCCATTTACACCATTTTGATAATCTGGTTCCCTGGTTTTTTCCCCAAATTGTTCTAACGTGATCCATAGGACAGAAACGCAGTGTCTCTGTGCATTTTCTTCTTCCAGCACATATTACATCAGTAATCTTGTTTCACAAGTAAGTAAATAAAACCAACAACGTATACTATTACCTCTTGCTGTTCTGTGTCTACTATCCAACATTACTTCATAACCCACTGAGTTCATTAGGGGATTTTTAAAAGACGTTTCTGGAAATGCTGGTCAGATGTAATTCCACTGGACTGAAAGAAATATTTTTTGACTTTGTGCTGTTCTTGTGCCAAAGCCAAATTCACGTCTGGGTAGATATTCTTTCTTATTTTTGCCAGATAAGACAGTGATACGACAACACCACTGTCTCTGCATTCCTCATATTTAGGGATCATTGGTTTAGCAAGCTCTTGCTGTTATTTGTCTCTAAGAAGCATATCAGAGATGACATAACCAATGCAAGAATTTAGTTTTGTGGATCCTAAACTCTTTTTCATTACAAATATGAATTAGTAATTAGTCGGAAGTCTTTGCACTGGGACTGTATTTACCTTTGCAATTTAGAACTTTTATTTACCTTGTATTCAGCCTTTGCACCAGGGCTGTATTTGCCTCGATGTCTCAGATTTTTTATTTCCATCCAAATGATGGTTTCCCTTATATGTATTGGTTTTGAGCTCTTCTGTAGATCCAAAGTTAAATTTCTTATTTATCTAGATGGTAGTCTATAATGCCTTCTCCTCAGGGAAACCAGATTCATGGACTGATTCTACTGAAAAATTATTATTGCTAATAAACTAATCTATATCTTATTTCTGACCTTACATCAATCTTTTACTCATCAATGCAGCAGACTCAGAAAAAAATTAATTACCTTGTGCTGAGCACTGCACCTACATTAACGGATGTGCTATTCCTTCACGAACTTACAGGGAAGATGGGCAACCCACTCCATCCCTCTCTGCTGCTTCTGCCTCTGTGATCTGGACTCTTTGTGAAACTAAGGGTTATTTCTATCAGTCTATGAGATGTCTTCCTGGCTGCAAGCAGTGTCCTTAATGGAAATGAAGAATGCAAAATGTGATAGCTGGAATACCTCAGTGCTGCCCAGTCACCACCCCAATGTCTGCGTTAACAGCATGGGAACAGAGATGCAAAAATATTGAAGCAAATATGCAAGAGATCTTAATAGTTAACTAACGTTATGCTTTTTTAAATGTTTTGTTCACTTTCGGTGCTTTTTTCTGTGGCTCATACAGCACAAGTCTTGTACACTACCTAGAGTTGCTCTCTTGGTGATTTAAATTATATTCAATCCCTCGGTCTCATTTTACTGTTCATTAATACTCATTCCTTACAATGAGCAGGTCTTGCATCTGCATACTTCTTTAACCCGCTCACACTAATGAGCACTTGCTTATTATGCAAGAACTGCAGAATTTCATTTAATACCAACACGAAGCAGAGAAGATACTTTAAGAAATACAATGTGAATTTGTCATCATTGTAAACCTTTTTTTAATAAAAGCAAGCTTGAATGGCGGGGGGGTTTACACGGTGCATTCGTCCCATACCTTGTCTGTTCGCTGCTTCTTCTCTTGATTGAAAGCTTTGCGAGTAATCAAGCACCATGTCGACAGTAAGAAATTGATATACGATTTGTGGAATGATTTGGTTTTCTCAGAACTCCTGGAGGTCCAAAGGAACTGATCCTGCAGACCTACTTGTTCACAAGTGAGGGACTTGGAGCCCAGCACGTCTGGCTATTAACTCCGTTTCCACCCTGCTGCTGGCCATCGGTGAGTGTGAACCTCGGGAGAGCCAAACCCCAACTGGTAACGCTACAACTTGGCATTTTGTCCTTACATTTTGTTTTTAATGAAAACATTTATTTTTAATGAAATATTTTTAATGAAAACATTTCAGGGCATGTGATCCTGCAAGCACTTGTGTTAACCTGCTATAAAACTGGTTTGTGAAGCTGTCTTGGTTAGCCCCTTACAATGACAAGTCCAAGAGATTTTCTGGGACCTGATTCTTCTACTTAGGCAGTTCAACCTTGTGTTCAGAGTAATACCCTTGATTCCAGTGGTTCAGCTGATAGATTAATACACAGTCCAACCCGCACAATGAAAGCAGAATCTGAGCATTCATTGACATCTGTAGGACATTTGTGTAATTTAAATAACCTCCCATGACCCTTGTGTGAATGTTATTGTTCGTGTAATTACAGGCAAAAATTATCTTGCCCATAAACCGGGCGAACTGTGTATAAATCCTTGATGTTAGGGAGTAGGATTTTGAAATGTAAGTTACACCAGAAGGAATATAACATGCAGGAGAAATTGCTCTTGCCAGAAGAAAAGTTGATTCACTGCGTTCTATCTAGTTTTTAATTTATAACAAACTTGCCTAATCTCAGTTTCTGTAGCTTCGGTTAAAATATTAAATAACATTATATCAAATACATCCCCTGTGACATTAAAGGAAATGGAAAGCTTAGGCACACGTTAATTGCCTTCCAAAATGTGGCATATAGCTTAATAAACCTAATTTAAAGAACCTTAGAACAATGACATTCACGCTTTAATTAGAGCAAATGAAAGCTGTGCTGCACGCTTTTAGACAAACAGTTTTTCTCGTGGGACCAGGCCTTTCTGACAAGGGGCGTATTTCCCCGCAGTACGCCACGCGTCAGTCTCGTTACATGGGCAAAATTGGCTTTCTGGAAATGGACGCTGGCAAAGCAAAATACAAGAATAAAAAGCATTTGTGAGTAGACAGTATAGGCAGCTTTACAGCGAGGCTTTCTCAAGAACAGATTGGACTTTCCCAGGAAAATGAAGTCATTTATTTGTCTTTAAGGCGAATATATTAAAAGGACCAGATATGTTCCAGAACCAACAATAACAGTTTAAGATGATAAATGTTATTTTAATGATCTCTGTCTACTCTGGTATTCTAATCACAACACGTATACTTTTAAAACTGAAAACATCAAAACCTGCAAAGAAACAATTGCCGTGAGATAAAAGCCCCATCCAAAATCAGAGATAGATTAATAGATCTAATTTACTTTAAAGGTATTCACAAACTGTTATAAAAACCAGATTGGTCATAAGACTTAAAGTTGTTACCATATGCATCTCACAGATTCTGCGTTATGTTCCTTATGCTGGCAAACTGACTAATGATTTCACGACTGTTCCCCAGACAAGAACATGACAATTTGTGTGTTGTGCATTAAAGCTCTTTGTGCTCTGCAGCAGAACGAAACATAAATTTTGCAGAAGAATTTAGATGTTCTTTCGCAATCTGGTCTGGTAAAAAGGAAATTATGTAGCAGCTTAATATATATTTAAACCTGAGACTCTTACTGAATGCAGATGAACGATGTAGTATATATAGTGCACTTGCCTTCAAGTTTACTTTTATTTTTTTTTTTAATGCTGCAACCACAATCCCAGTATTTTATTATCTTGCAGGTTTTTATATTGAGAACTTCTGCAGACCATTCGGCCGTTGTCTTAGGTATGTCTGGGTTTTGTCGCAATTAGACAGAGTCTGGAGGCACTGGGGCTCATAAGACAAACAAAGCAGCCAGGTAGACTTGTTGAAAATAACAGCAATCGAACTGTTGACTCTGAAACCTATTGGCACTACTTAGAATTGTCAATATTTTCAAGAATCTGATAATAGTATTGATGCTAAGCACAGGTGTTTAGAAATATATCCAAGATATTTTTTTTAAAAAAGTGCTGATCATAAAATAAAATTGCCATTTCTTAGGGAATTCTAGCATCTCAAGGAATATCTTCATTATCAGTTTAAAACCACTAACTTTTTTTTTTTTCGGGGGGGAGAGGGTGGAGTAGCAGATCTGGCAAAAATGTATTCAAGTCCAGAAAGCTGGGATGACTTGCTTCATTCCATAGGACAGAAGTATTTGATGCTGACTTCTGCAATTTATCCTATTTTGACTTTTGTACTAAAGTATTACTAAAATATATTACAAAAGTCTAAGCCAGATACATAAGGATGGTATACAAAACTAAATGATACGACTGAAATAAAATTAGTAAGTAAAAAATGCTTCCAGTTTTTTTCCAAAGTCTTTTTCGGCAATAAAAGCATGTTCCAAAGGAACACTTTGATGAAACTGCAGATTCTGGAAAAAAACTGTTCCATTCAAAAAAAGTCAGCGACCTTTATCTTGGGGCTCATTCAGGCAGTTTAATGAATACGAAAGCTAACACTTTTTTTCCCCCCACTCATAATCAAGAAGGACTAGAGACACATTTTTTAAAAGGAAATTCATTTTGGCAAACACTAGGACTGTAGAACCGTAGGATGTGCGTGGCATCAGGCCAAGGGCTTGATAATAGCTGTTAACTGGAACTCAAATTCTTACCCCTTTTGCAGGCATGTATGTCTGAAAAGTGATAAAGCCAGGGCAGTTCTATGCAGGACTACGTGCTACAGAAGCCCCTTAAACCCTTCCTATAGATGGTCGCGCCTTGCTAGCAAGAGGTGCATGTCTAACTTCCAGATCCTGGTAGAACAGAAGCTGAGAGATCGTTCTCTCAGACCGTAACAGCCCCACGTATTAGGAGAAAGCCCAGTGCCTAGAGGACACGTTCCCATGCCCCTCTGCACAAGAAGGTGATGCTGATGAGCTATGCGATGGGTGCCAGACCATCTGGGAGTGAAGCTCCAACCCCACGTGAGCCAGTGGGGAGGGAAAGCCGTGAATTTACTGAGTATTGTTTCTTCTGCCTGGGAGTGAAGACAGGAATAAATGAGCAGTTACTGCTGAGGAGTTCTCCTCTATTTTAATCCTGAGACATGCCCCGCAGCATCACACTGAAGAATTCGACAACGTTGAATCATGCCATTTAATTGTGGGTACTTAAACCTTCATTTGACTGTGGCAGAGTTTTGGTTCTGAAGACACAAGACAGAGAAACAGAAAATTTAGAGTGAACCTGTACTTCTAATTATGGGGTAAATATAAAGCGAACACCAGAAAAATCCTTGGTATTTTAAGAAATTACTTTTCTTCCCCGTTACCACTATTCCGTTGTAACACAACCCAGCGGAGTGGGCTTTGCATCTGCGGCTGTGTGTTGCCAAGCGATGGTTAGACGATTAGTAATTCAACATGACCTTGAACTCTATCACCCACAAACTGGTAATCCCACAGCTTACGTCTATTTTGCTATTGCTTTGAGCAGAAGATGGAAGGATTTGCCTTCTTCATGAATATTTTAGCAGCAGGGCTAATCTGATTCCATATGGTATTAATAGAAGTTCACTTTTTAAAAAAACAATTCTAATGATGTCTGAGAACAGCATTTGATATTAGTCATGACAGTACGAAAATATTGTGTCAATATGTTTTCCATGAAAAATACTGCAAGAAAAGATGTATTTTGCAGATGCTAATCTTCAGGATATATTCCTACTATTCGGTCACCTCTGCTCCTGGTGTAAGGCAGTACCATGAATACCCCAAACACGTACTGAAGAGTTGGGAATGAGAAGAGAAGAATGTTCTTCATTGGAAAAATGCAGAGTACTCGATCCTGTTTTTAATGATCACCTTTCATTTCCTTGAAGATCCTAAATTCAGTGAGGTAGCTGAGGGTACATCAGGCATGCAGAACTTTCCCAGTTCTTGTTTAGGCACTGGACAATGTCAAAACTTTGTGGATATTTCTCATTACCATTCAGCAGCTTTTGGGCATCCTGATCATGACTAGGAGTCTTCCCGTTCGCTCTGGAAATCATCTGTTTCAGGCCAGAGGGGCAGCAGAGGAAACACGAGACTGATGCTGGGTATGGCTAAAGGCACGTTGAGACAAGGGTCAGCTGTGTCCAGCACCATCCCAGGCAGCGCTGGGGGCTGTACTTCCCTGGGATCCCACGTCCGTCCTTAGGCTCCGGCTAACCCCATTTCACGGAGCTCCCTCCTGCACTTGCTCCGTGCTCCGGTCTGTCTCCATCGTGCGCAGTCCCTGCCACAGCTGCTGGCACCGTCATCGTAGCCTGGGGAAAACCTGTAGCCCTGCCCCGACAGATACAGCTGCACGGCCTTAATACCCTCCCTGCTCGGGTCTGGGAATCAGCATAATCTCTGTAGTCGTCTATAGCCCCAGTGCACCAAGGGCATTTCTCAAAAATCCTCTTCTCTGATTTGGCCTTCCATCACCGTTCAATACTCTAATTGATAGATCGTAACTTTGAGGTGAAGCACAACGTGCTTAGAATGGGAAATCCCTGACAAAACCTGCAAACATCACAGTGTGAAATGATAGCTCAGGCTCTGAAGAACTGATCACCAATCCACCGTTGTTCTCCTGGTCCCTCCGTCTTTATCTGTCCTTCTGCCTCACACCAATGGACACGATAGCACACATCATGAAAGGGGCAGTAAGAAAAAACAGCGTCCTGCTTACATCCCACCGACAAAGCTTTAAAGGTATTTCCTTTCCACGTTTGTTGTGAGCATGCTGCCCTGGAGTCAATTCCATGCATGCTCAGGGAAAAACGTTGCTCTGGAGGGGTAGTACGTGGCTCTTCCAGAAGTGTGAACTGGTCTGCCAGCCAAACAGGAAAAGCCCCAAGTATCAGCCTAGCCCTCATCACGTTGTGTTCTGCAATATGGCAACTGAATTGTGAAACAGCTAACTGCTTTTTCTCCTTTTTTTTCTTAAACAAAGATGAGAGGGGAAAGGAAGATCTTTATTTTCGTGCTTGCAAACCCCCAAAATGCATTTGCCTAATATCATCCAGGAGCCTTATCCTCAACAAAACGTTGTGGATGTGAAACAGGCAGGCATAGTGAATGCAGACGAGATGAACACAGTAAAATGCATTTCAAGCTCTGGATACCCAGGATACTTTGTGATAAATTTCCCTACTATTTTGTCCAGTTCAAAGCACACACCGTAGGCATTGCTATTCCACAACCTTTTTCTTGTAAGCACTCACCTCGGCATGCCTTTTGGTGCTATTTGCACTGTGCCATTATCTCCTACCCCAAAAGATGCAGCTACGAAACAGGAATCTGTGTGGCAACTCTGTCACTCCGCTGTTTAAAATCCTGACAGTCAGCCTCCTGTTTGAGGGGATCAATACATGACCCAGCCCAGCTCGATAGACATTAATTGATGTGACATCTTACAATTAATTCAGAACACTGGGTTAATGCTAAGAGGGGTTTTAATTATGCAGATGAAACCTTCTACTCCATGAATTCCCTTAGTCGCAGCTTGCTGGAAGCTGCAGGAGTATAGCAGAGGGAAGTAAAACTGAGTATTTCTCTTGTCTTTACCCTCTTTTCTCAAGCATTGCAGAGTTAGTGGACATTGTCAGAAACAAAATGCTTGGCCAGGTTGATCTTCTGATTAGTTCTTATATATTGGCAACTGTTTTTAACATAAGTATACTAATACACTTTTATTTTTATATGTTAGGAGATACAGTAAAAGCATTAGATTATATTTGAGGTGATCTGATAGGATGGATAAGAAAGAAAAATGATCTGTGGCTATATATCCAGCTATTAAAATATTCAAGATGGTTGTTCCTTCTCTGTAAATGCAAATGCAAGAACCATAAAGCATATGGTGAGGGATGCTCCATCACTTTTAAAGCACATTTTTGCTAATGTAGAAATGAATTATGCTGCTTTCCATAATTCAGGGATTAGATTTTTGAACATAATTAAGCATGTACCGTCTAGTCTTTGAGACACAGGTACACGTGTTCAGTTTGTCTATTTCAGAAATAAAATCAAGTGGGAAGCTACCAAAAATACTTTGTATAAGCTTTTAAATGAAAGGGTCTGCTGAGAATTTGCATAATATCTTACTTGTGAAATGTAAAACCTGTCATAAATCATAATTCAATTTATAAGACAATTAAATGCATGTGTTTCTGTTCTCTTTTATGGTTCTTGGAAATTGTTATCTTGTGTAGCTGGCGAGAGAGGCACTAAAGAAAGCAGAGAGGGAGTACATTGGAACAGAGGGCAAATACCAGCCAGCCACTGCCTTCACGTATTTGTTTTTTTCCAGCTGTCCTGTGCCCAGCTGAAAGAGCACAGCATGCTTCAGATTTCTCATAATTTCTTATTTTCCCTAGGACACAGATTGCCTTCTATGTCTCATGGGACTCAGACGGTTTTGTTGTAATTAACTGTGAGAGATTTTCTGCCTTTTCAGTCTTTCTGCAGCTTGTGATCCTCAGTAAATCTCTCTGATGAGATAAAGAAAACTCTGTAAAGAGGATAAAATGTTTATAAAACTTACCAAAATACCCTTCATACATTCTCATTTCAAACAAGGCAAAGACCTCCACCGAGTCGGCAGCAGTATTTTTCTAATATACAACGTTCATAAAGTATACTTTTCCAACTGCGTTGCCATAAATGTAAACGCGTCCTAGTCCCACCGTTGGTTTTATTGTACGTCAGACCGTATCAATCTTTTGCGGATTATAGACAGACCAAGTCTAGAAATATTGTTGTAAACCTAGAAATCACGAACCAAGAAATGAAATACTTTTGTCAAGATGTGTGAATGTTACATTTCCTGAAGCTTTACACTTTATTGCTTTACACTTTATCTGCAGGCTTTGTAACAGAGCAGATGGGCAGCAGGGACCTGGGAAACTGGCCGCTCGGTCCCACCCCGAGCAGTGAGTGAAAAACGGTCCTTTTTCCACACAAATGAACAGCTCTGGTTTTTATTAAACCAACTAATTTTTTTACTCCAGCTAGTATTATAGGGCTAACGAGTTGGAGGGATGTCACACAGCGGCAGGGTTGTTACAGAAAGCCTTCATCTTGCTGGAGGTGATCGTAACGTGCATGTTTGTTTCTGCAGAATTTAGCTCCAGCCCTTATTTCTGAAGGTGGGATAAAGATGTTCGGGACTCTCTAGGGACTTGGAACTCCATTTCTATGTCTCCAGCCCAACAGGTCTCACCCACCTCATGCTTTAAATCATAATATCCTGATTGTAATATACCAGAAATAGATCCCTTCAAATGAATAAGCTTTTATTTTCTTTCAAAGTGAAAAACATGGCGTTTTGGGGTAAAAGGCTTTACTCACGTAGTTCCAATCCCTGTGGCAGTTTGCTGATTCAGGCCCCAGTGACAGTTCTGAGATCCGTCTTTTTGTTCACGTCTTGGGTTCTGGTAAGCAGACCAGGATCGTTTATAGCTTTTTGGTTTTTTCCCGGTTGCTTCACAGAATGGCTTCAGGGATATAATTAGGTATGCACTATGAAAACTACATCCCCATATGCTACGTGGTCAGTTCTGCCTGAGGTAACCACCGACAGCCTCCATCAGCTTAATGGTGTCTATTGCTGGCAGTGCTTCTGCCAGTGAGGGATGTTAATACCGGAAAAGAAAGGAAAAGGAGCTGCTTAGTAACCATTGTAAGGAAAACAAGTTACGTGTTAATGTGTTTGCACCAGCCATTCCTCTCTTAGGCTTGATAATCAAGTTTCACTATTCGAATATTGGTTGTCAATACGTGGTTAAATTTATACAAATTTAGAAGCGTATTGAAATGCGAGAGCTAAAGTTACGAGAGGAAAGATGCCTCCGTATTTGGTTCCTAGTCCATGCTTTTACTAGCATAGGAATACTTGTCTGATCTCGGTTTCTTAGGTAAGAGGACTTCTGCCACAGACGGTTCACCTTTAGGAGGGTTTCTCTAACACTCAATGTCATTTTCCCTAAAGGAAAAGCACTGCAGAATTTAACAGCAATAACTGTAGAGAACATCATAGAAATTACATTTCTATACCTCCAGGACTGAATAGAGATTAATATAACTTCCACATTCTTATCAAGGTATTTTATTGCATTTTATAGGAAGAATACAATTTTCTTTTAAATTATATGGGATAGTTTGAAGAACAAGGTTGTAATTTCCTTAACAAATGCTTTTAAGACCTTCCTGTGATAGTTCATGTTTTAAATTTCATCATTTTCTCTATAGCTTATTTAGGCAAGTGTGGTCATCCGTACGTGACGAAACAAATTTAAAAAGGGCACGTAATGTTCTGGTTCCGAGTACTTGGGCGGATGCTTAATGCTTAATATACATATATCATACTCGTTCCAAACTATCCAAGACTTTTGGATGAATTGGGTGCAATATATTAACTCAATTACAGTGGAAACACAGATCAAAGAATGTAGCTGGGAGGTCTTATTAAAGTATGAGACTTTATTAAAATGTCCCTGGTTTTGATTATACAGGATTAAAATGTCTGAAGCTTCACTTGGCTGCTTCATGTCCCCAGAAAAGAGAATTCTTTCTTTCAGGGTTTCAGACCTTGATTTTCAATTCTGTTAAAGTGGAATTGTCATAAATTGGTAAGAAAAGCCAGAGACCTTTTTTATCCATTTTTGACACTGAACATATATTCTCATTTGCTTCAATTTATTACCTTTTTCTTTTGTCATTTTTGTTTCTGGACTTTATTCATTCACATGGAGTAAACCATTCTGGAAAGACTTCATTTTTTTTCAAAGGAAATAAAAAACCCTCCAACTTTTCCCCATTTAAAAGAAATTAAAATCTTTTAGAAATTATTAGGGCATGGCATGGGATAAAAACACATAGAGAGGTCCAAGTTCAGGTTTTCCTTTTGCTGAACTTTGAAAGGAAAGGCGTTAATGACAGGTGGTTACAGTACCCGCAGCGCTCAGTGATCTGGTTCCAGTGCCAAGGTGCAGAATACACGTGTATGCTGAGCGCTAGTATGAGTGGTAATGGCCCTCTAAATGGGAGACAATCAGTGTAAAGACACCTAACAGACATTCTCTGGTACGTAACAACAAGATTGAGATAAAAACCGCTTTTCTTAATTCGTTTACTTTCCTGTTGCTACACATCATGTCAACACTTGTTTGTAATTCTACTAACATGGTGAGTGAAGCACCCTGTTGTGCCACATGAACAGTACAAATTTTGCATTTTGCTGTCTTGCACGTGCGTTCTATTTCATGCTCGGTATTGATACAGCGCTGTTTAATCTCTCGGCAAGTGCAAGTGTAGAGTCCAGCGTCGTCCCTGCTTTTGTTGTGAGGAACCCCATCCCGTAGGAATTAGGCTCGCGAGGTGCACAGCTGGGCATGAACTTGGAGAAACATGAATTCAGTAACTAGATCGATGTCGTGCTCTACCCGTGTTCTTTGTATTACAGCAAAAGTAAAACACAGAGTATGCATTTCAACCATTACAGTGCAGTGATGGTTTCTCTCTTCAGTTACCGGTGTTACAGGTCTCACCACAGATATGGAAAGGCTCAGAATGAGTTAGCAAGGAAGTAGTTCATTACATATAAACAGAGAATCCCGTTCCATTCATTTATGGATTGTTTCAAGGATTTTCAAAGACCCTTGTAATACTGCCTATTAAGATAGAGAATGTGGGGAAGAGAGAAAAAATCAATCTCATTTCTCAATTTCTTTAAGTGAACAAAGAACTGCGTGTGGAACTGAATAGAGCAAGTCAACAAAGCTCACACCAAACAAAAAAGAAAAGCAGCTTTATTTGCATAATTATGTCTGAATCACAGTAGATTTGACAGAACATGTTCCATTCTAAGCCCTAAGGTCTTATTTAGGTGGAGCACAATATCAAATATACTGGCTGTAATGTGCTCTTTCTGTGCTAATCTAATGTCCCATGGGATATTACACAAGGGGACAGCACACACAGTTGAATGGTTTCATTGGTTTATATTGAGTTGTTGTTTGGCTTATTCCATACATCTGTCAAAAGCCATGATAGTGTGCTCTCAGACCCCTCTGGGTTTGTTTCCTTCAGGGTGGCTTCCTTACCTCTAAAATAGAAATGAAATAAGGAATATGAATGCTTTACTGGTAAAAGAGAGATAAGGTTTAACCCATGTATCCTGGTTTCGGCTGGGATAGAGTTAATTTTCTTCCCAGCAGCTGCTAGTGCTGTGGTTTGGATTCAGGATGAGAATAATGTTGATAACACACTGATGTTTTCAGTTGTTGCCAAGCAGTCAAGGACTTTCCAGCTTCTCATACTGCCCTGCCAACGAGAAGGCGGGGGTGCCCAAGAAGCTGGGAGGGGACACGGCCAGGAGAGCTGACCCCAACTGGCCACAGGGATATTCCACACCATATGACGTCATGCTCCGTGTGTAACGGGGGTTGGCTGGGAGGCGGTTTGGCTCAGAAACTAGCTGAGCCTCGGCTCCAGGAGGTGAGCAATTGTGCTGTGCACCACTTGTTGTGTATATTCTGTTGTTATTATTATTATTTATTATTATTATTGTCTTCCTTTTCTGTCCTACTAAACTGTCTTTATCTCAACCCACAACTTTTACCTTTTTTTTCTTTTCAATTCTCTCCTCCATCCCACTGGGAAGGGCAGTGAGCGAATGGCTGTGTGGTTGTTTTAGCTGCTGGCCAGGTTACACCACGACATCGTGAATACTTGTAAACGCCTTCAGACGACACTTCAGAAGTGCCTAATGCTATAAATTATGGGTTTATAAGGTATTTTACTAACATTGTATGGCCCTTTAACCTTTATGCATGTATGCAACTTGACATAATGGAGGCTCATGGAAAAGCTTTCATGAGCAGGATTACCTGTGCAATTCCAACAGGAGACTTTACAGAAAGCTAAAGGCATTGAGCTGTGCCCTGTTTCCTGCCGCAGGGTAAGCTACTCCGAATGTTGCTTTCCTCATTAAAGGTAAGAATCCAGAAATACTGTGACTGAAGTTCTCTAAAATCACAAAAGCATGGTTTTATCTGAATGAAAATAAGCCGTATTTACAAAATTGCTGATATTAACACAATCTGCTAGTATTAGCAGGGTAAATGCCTTAAGAATTAAGAATGCATGCTGAGCATCCAAAACTCCACAGCATCAGGCGGCACTAAAGCAGTAAGATGCTCAGAAAAACAGCTCAACATCTGATAGGCAAAAGCACAATAAATCAAAGATAAAGTAAACTTTCTAGATAAGCAGGAGCGTTTAATGCTACTCTGATTAAACTCATCTACAGGAAATGAGTAAACACAGCCTCCACGCTTTCTCCATCTTTCTGCCAATTTACATCTTAATGGCTAAACTCTTCCAGGTTACTTATTCAGCAAAGCAAGGGATTGATTTGCAACTTTTCATTTTGAGTGCTTCTATTAACTTCTCAGGGCTGCTCAGAGCAACTGAGCGCAGCCATGGGGAGGTGTTTAAAGATTAACAGGCCTTCGCAGCATTCCAGAGGTGTGAAAAAGTCATCAAAATATATTTTTTTTCCTTCAGTATTACATATATACTACATGTGACTGCTGCAGCTATTATGCTGGTGGCTTTTCACAAATCTTGCAGTTTGTTTATTCTGTGACAGTTTTTTTTTCCCTTAAAGACCCGAGTTATGCGATGATGAGAAAAATCTCAGATTTCATTGAAAGTGTATTTTTAGTCCTTGTGCTTGTAATGGAAAGCCTTAAAATGTGAGCTGAGTTACAAAGGATCCGTTGTTCAGTTACACTGCTTAACTTGAACGTGAGCATAGCGTGAGATAAACCACCATGTTTAGAGGGATATAATTCTTACACTCCACCTGGAGGAGCACAAAATGATCTGTCTCTAAATTCTTGGATTTTTTTTTTAAAGAACTCCAAGAGTTATTACATCTTCCTTTGTAATTCCAGGAAATTAGTATTATTAAGAAAGGACTAAGATGTTTCTGTGTAACACTATCCACTTGAAGCACGCAGCTCTCCATCTTACTGTCAGACATAGAGTATCTGTAACATGAAGATGGCACCACGGCTGCTCTTTTCCCCCCAGAAGCTCTAGGGCTCACTTCATGATGACCGCCAGCCCACCTCAGTGTGTGTGTTGATTCCGGGGACCCACAGAACTGGCATGCCTGAACCCCAAGTGATGGAAGCGTTGGAGGTACATGGAATCCCGGGGCTACATCCCACTTCCATCTCCTAAAGGACATCTCCAGCTCCGAGGAGAAGGTATGTCAGTGTCTGAGGACAACAAGGATGGTGGTAACGTCTAATGGTTCCCCTTCCGCACCCCCTCAGGGGGCCTTCACGTTTGGGTGGCGGTAAGGAGCACCCCAATCTCCCCCTCTCTGTTTCAGGTGGTGATGGGCAGCACCCCAACCGTGCCCCCCTCAGTTTCAGAGTTGGCAGGCAGCACCCCAACCGTGCGCCCCTCAGTTTCGGGGGTGGCAGGCAGCACCCCAACCACCCCCCTCGCCGGCCTGCACCGGAAACCTCTCCCTGCGGGGAGTTCGCGCCTTGTGAGGAGCCGCTCGCTCTGGGGCCGCCGGTTCGAGCCCTGAGGGGGGCGGCTGGGGTGGCAGCGGGACGACGGGCACCTGCACCCCGGTATTTGCGGGGCGAGACGCGGGGGGGGGGGCCCAGCGCACATGTGCGGCCGCCCGGCACATGCTCACTGCGCGCGGCGCATGAGCAGACGCGAAGCGGGGGCCATCGGACATCTTGGGCCGCCCCGCACGGAGCGGGGAGCGCCGCCGCCGGGCCCCGGGGCGGGAGCAGCCCGCCGCCCCCGCGCTTCCCGGCCCGCCTAGCCCGCCCGCCCTGGCGCCTGCGGCCTTCCCCGCCCCCGCCTCCCCCGGGCCGTTCAGAGCATCCCTCCTCCCCTCTTGCATTTGTCTTAATTCTTCTCAGAGACAAGATGGCAACGCCGGCGGCGGTAAACCCTCCCGGTGAGTAGCTGCTGCTGCCGTCGCCCCCTGTGCTGCAGGGAGTCCGTCTCGCCCCATGTGGCCCCGCCGCACAACACGTTCCCCACCCCCGCCGTAGGCACACATCCCTCCCCGGGGACGGTGCGGTCTCCGCAGCCAGGAGGGCGGGCAGCCCCCGCCGCTCTTCCCTGCGCCCCCGGGCTCGTCCCACGGGTCGGCGGGGCCCGCTGGCTGCGGGCCGGAGGGGGCGCGACGCCGCCGCGGGGAGAGCCGGGCCGCCCCGGGCGAGGAACCGCCCGCCCGCCCTGGGACCGCATCGAGTCAGAGAGCTGGGAGCCCTTGGCGGGTTTCTCGGGCTGCAGGAGTCCGGCTGCCTCCTCTCGCTCCGGGTTGCTGCCGTTGGGTGTAGGCGCTGCGGAAATGAACAGTTGTGCATAAGCATACGGCAGGGAAGGAGGGAGCCCGTGGTCCCCGGGCGGGAAGGGTGGCACTGGGGCGGCGGGTTTTGGCTGATCCGGGCAGACCTGTGTCTGCCCTGGGCGTTGGTAGGAACGTTTGGTTTTCCTGCCTGTACGTTGGCCGGGTTTATTGTCGGGAGGTAAAAGCGGCTTGGGAAGCATTGCTGGGAACCAAACGGGGCGTCGAAACTCACCGAGGGCACCTGCGTGCCTGCGGGGTCTTTGCCATGTGTTCGTTTTCTGGCCAAAGGATGAACTAAATACTTTCCGTTAATAGCACATTTATTAAGAGAAGAAACTTACTAAAATTTTCCCTTTCATTTTTTATTTGCAAGGGAAGACGCTCCCTGATGTTGCGTTACGTGTCCGTGAGGTGCAACATCTGTTTTGTTGAGTGCGTGATGGGGCAAAATGGGTTTGGATGAAATGCCATAGTACATAATTTGGAGATGTGCTTGAATCAACTTAGTGTTGGACCAACAAGTATCCCGTGATAAAAATAAGAGGGACAACGGATCTTGCGCTGGGCTCAATACTAACGAAGAATATTTTTATCAAAGGTGGATTCCAGTTTTACTTGTTTTAATATGCAATCACATTTTGTCATTTTTCAAAGAGTCAAGTTCAGTTCTGACATTTAAGGGCTTGCTTGAGTAAATGCCAACTAATGTTTAAAGGCTGTTGTTTAGATTAAATCCTGCTGTAGTTGGTTGTGTAGTTGTCATACTGAAAGTAAATATTATGATATAAGCAATTAATTTGGTTCAGTAAGTGTCAATAAAGTAAGCGGGAACAGATCTTTGCCAATCAGATTAAGTTTTAATATCAGAATTCTACATATTAAATGAAAATCAATATTTAATGGAAGGTTATTAAATGAATATTATTTAGCTTCCAGGATACTGTGGCATGCATGACAAGGGAGAGTTCCATTGCGTGCACCCATAGCTGGAATCGGTGAGCTGTTTTGCGGCCAAAGCAGGATACGAACAGCCTTTTTTTGACTTAGGCTTGGTTTGCCATTCTCCTGTCTGCTCCCCCCAGCTACGCACAGCAGGATCAGCCCTGACCGCTTCGAGGTCTATGCTGAAACCACCGAATTATGGTAGAGCCTGGTGGCCCTTTTGCACCGACTGTTTCCGCCTGCTGTTTTCACCTGCCTGCAGCTGAAGCCACAAAAAAGCTGCGGTTGCAGGAGGAATGGTATGCACGCACCGCAGAGCAGCCTCAGAGTAGAGCTTCACAGTTGTTCTCCCGTGACCCAGGGAACACGCTCGCTTTGTGAATTTAGAGAGCGTTATGGGATTATTGAAGAAAGATAAAAAACCCATGAGGGAAACGAGAGCCAAGTGAGTTGGCTGTATGCATCTCTGTGCAGCGATCTGACACAGTTGAAGTTGACTTGCAGTGTGGTCCTCAAACTCTCCTAAACACAGATTGCTGGTCCACCGGAAGGATGAGGAAACGTGTTGGTTTCCTGAAGTGAACCAATGCCTGCTTCTGCAAGGCTGCGGTTGCAGGGCATTGTTTTACTCCTTGTCTAGGCAGTTGGAACAGATCTGAGCTGAAAGACAAATTCACTGGCTGTTAATGATCCTCCCACGTTTTCTGTGCGTGAGTGTTGCTGTCAGACAAATGTAGCTACGCGGGGATGAAGTCAAAATGAGGAGTTTTTGAGCTGTGAATTGGTGAGGAGAGGAGACCTTCCATCCGTAGTGCAGTGCTGTGTTTGCTGTACCACGGACAGCAGAAGATAGAGCTGCATGAAATAACCTTGATTTATGCTGTATTTTTTTTAAGTCATAATCTGTTATTTTTGTTATTTTTTTTGATTAACTGCAAAGCAGTGCAGAGAAACAATCGAAAGCTGTGGTGAGAAAATTTTAATACTGCTGGTTTCTCTTGCGGCCAGATCCTTAGCTGGAGTAACGTGAAAGTAGCCCTATTAGTATTGGTGAAGCTGTGCCGCCTTACGTCGGTTGACTTTCTGATCTGTGATGTTAAGGGAACACAATAGAGAGATTAACTTGTTAAGCATCTTTAATGATGATTAGAAATTACAATATGATTAAATTTTTATTAAGCAATTGTCTGGGGTTCTAATAACAGTTGATAATTTAGGCAGGACATTAACTTGCAGCTACCACAATACAAATACATGTGATTTTACTCATATTCTAGATAGTGGAATGGGGATTAGCGGAGACAGAAAAGCTGATTGTTCTGTAATTCTGGATGTGAAAGTCTTTCAGTGTGGGATCTCCTGGTACAGAACCACGGACTGCTCTGCAGCATCATCTTCTCTCTCACGTTAGATGCAGATTTATCCATTTTCCCACCAATCATTTTTTAATGGAGAGTTTGAGTTGGGAAAGTTCACGGGAGTGGGAGCAGTTTGCAGCCTGTCCTGGCTAGGGCTCATGGGAATTGCAGTGTCAGGGACCGAATTGTGGTGGGGGTAAGGCCACCTCTGTGGGGTTCCTGGGCTTTGTTAGATCTAAACCGATAGTTCTTTTTGGTGAAGGTGTTTGGCCATAGCTGCAACTAGACATCGCACTGGCAAAACTGGGGGGTGCTCCGTGAGATGGTCGTCTTTCCCATTGCTTAACCTTGGGAATGGGATCTGGTTAGAAGTACTGTGTTCATTTGTCGTAATCTGGATGACTAACTGAAGTGCGAAACACAATACAGGTGTGTGGGAAGCTCATCTGCATTGGCACAAAGCATCGGAGTTAATTTATTTCCTCCTGAAATAAGATTGGCATATTAAATGGGATTTAAGAACAAAAAAATTGTGTAGGTGTAACAAGCATTTCATAAATTACTGCTTGCAGCAAAGTAACTTAGTGCCATGTCTGTTTTAAATCTATGTATTTTGGGAATGCAAACTTGTCCGTAACTGTTGCTACTTTGGGGTCAAATTTTGCTTGAGTGCAGTACTTGATGCGGCAATTCTCGTATTAGCCAAGTTGGGATGAAAGCATAAAACTCTTAATGAATTCAACACTTTCTTTTCCTGAGACATTACTTGGTCTTGGGTGACAAGTTCCAATCTGTCTCAGTCTGATGGGTCATCCCAGAGCAGCAACTTTCTGCTGTAATCAGGTGATGTGAAATGAGCTGATTGTATCCTTTCAGCTCTTCCCGGTGAGGTATCCCTAGATGGAAGGGCAACCCTGGGAAGTACCCACAGATGTGTTGCCAAATGCCACAAACTTGTAAGTCAAGCCAGAAGAAATCATGAGATTTCAGAGATTATCTAGAGTTACATTAGAGGGCAGATCCCTTAGGATGCATTTTTGGCTGTGTTTTAAGGTTTTGTGAATCCTTAGGATTGTATTCTTATATTTAATTGAAAAAAAAAATAGTAACTGGTTTGTTCACTTAATCACAAAAGCTCCTGTAATGATTTCTTTTTAAGCAGAGAGCCCAAAGCGTAAAGGTATGGAGAACAATATGTCCCTGGAAGGGCATCTACTAGAGATGTGTTGAGGCAGAGAGAGGTGGTGGGCCCTGAGAGAACAGAGTTGCTGTGGCTTAAGACATTGCTATTACAACCACAGTAGCTGACGGGGTACTTTTAGCATGTGGCTAATCCCAAGATAGAAAAAAAAATGGGGTTGAACCTTGAAGAGTTCAACTTGAACTCTTATTTTTAATAAGTTCTCTTTCAGTTTGTAATGAGTTAACAGCAAATTTTATGTCGTATCGGTGAAAACTTGTCGCTCAGCCCTGCATCTGGGCTCTTGTTTTAGGCAATTGCATTGGGTTCTGGGAGCTGGTTTTGTTTGTGTGTGTTTGTTTGACTTGGGAGTTAAGTGGAGATAAATCAATCTGCTGTTTCAGCTGGACGTTCTGAGAACCAGATCGTCTGTTACCCAGTCTTACGTTTGCACTCAAGTTACTAAGATATTAAGTGCTGTGGATGAATTTTCTGGATGCTGCCCGTTCCATATTCCCAAAAGGAATTGGCTTTCTGAAGTTAACAATCTGGCCGTTCTGTTCTTTAGCTTTCATACAGCTTTGAAGTTAATGATTAAAAAAAAAACAACACACAAAACCCAACTACTTCAGCATTTTAGATTTCAAAATTGTCTATTCAACTCAGAGCCCAAAAGTTGTTGTGTTTTATTGCTACAGTAGTAACAGCCTTGTCTTTTATTACAATATAGACTATCCAGTAAACTCCCAAATCAATTTAACAGCATCCTGAGGAGTAAATGGAGTGTTCTAGTGATGGAGGTTATAATGGGCTCTCATGTTTCTGGGATGCAAAAAAGTAAGTCTTCCTTCTAAGATAATGTTGAAACAAAGGTCTCAAATATGGAACACTCATTAGCTAATGGGAGGTTTGAATTGCAGATCTTTTTCTTCTTGTATTTTCATATCTTTCTTACTGCAGAATTGGTCCATATTTCAGTCAAACTATGGTGCGAGATGATAGTGCCTCTTGAATTGTTCTGTGATAATGTATTCTCCTTCAGGACTGTGCCGAGCAGTAACTTGCATTGAAGAAATGTTATTTTTTGATATTTCTAATATATAGGCCATACAAAAGATTTCCTTTCAGGATACCTTTTCTATCACGGAATATTTATTTAAAATTTGCATATGTAGCTTGTGGTTCGTTCACAGTATTTTTCCAAATAGAACGATGTTTCCCCATGCCTCTTAATAAAAATGCAAACCAAAACAGATATTGCTGATTTCTGTAATACCAGATGGTATTGCTGATTTTTCTTTCCAGTAAGAAAAATTGCTATAGAGATTAGGTAGCAAAGGAAAAAAACCCAGCCTTTTCAAAACAGTCAAGGCAAAATAATGCTGTTGATGTAGTGATTATTGTTATTAAGAGGACAAAAATGAGGCTGTCATTATGAAGATGTATTCAGAGATTATGCTTAAATGGCTTGTGAAGATCACATATGTGTGTCATTTAGGGTAATTTTGGGGGGCTTACTGCTTCATAACTGACAAGTAAGAATGGAAAATGTCTTAATTCAGTGCTACCTGCAGAAAGTACAATGTTATTAAAATTTGCAATAGAAAAGGGAAAGAGAGGACTGAGTTTAAGACGTGGCAATTTAGATCTCAGGTCTTGTTGTAGCCCTCTGGCAGATTTTCCAGTCTATCTATAGCAAAGTGTCTTTGGGTGGCCAGCAGGATTTAGAGAGATGAATCAGCTCTGGATGAGCTGTTCTGTCTAGCCAGCACTGTGGAGCGCAGGCATGCTGCCCTGGGTGCAGAAGCGTGCAGATACCAACCCAAGCTGCTGTCTTTTCTTGACTGTAGGAGTGTGCTCAATAAAGGTTATGTGGGCAAGAAATCTGCAAAGATAAAAGTGCTCCTTCACCCATTCTGTAAGATAATCTGTGCAAAAAAAAAAAATTAGATTTGCTGGACAATACAGGCAAAAAAATTGAAATTTCAGAGATCTTGAGTGGGCGCTTGCTGTATAAACAACTGGTACAGTTCACTTCTTGCTAACAGTATTTCCTTTGTTCGGATATAAAGCATTTCCTGTCACCTCATCCATATCAATCATTCTGTCAAATGAGGAAGAGAAAAAATTTATAAGGCTGCATTTGTACATTTTAGTTAGCTTCTGATTATAATCCAAATAAGATAGATGCACAACATTAGCAAAGAAAAAATTTAAAATTAATAATTCATCATCTTCCATTGTTTAAAATAAAAATTTGTATGTAAATTAATTGATTGAATAAACCCACATGGACCAAATACAGATGGGTACTCCTGAAGGAAACACTTTGTCACAAAATGTTATAGGATTTCAGCAAAATCTGGCCTTTGAAGTGCCTGAGGTATGTGATTTGAAACTTCAGTACCAAACATAGAATGCCAATTTTTTAACAAGAGCCGATTCAAACTTCAATTTGGATAGTCAAAATTTCAAATGGATCTTGGTTTTATTGTTTAAATGGATTAATGGCTTTGGTCATGCAATGGGTAATGAATTGGAAGCTGTTTTCAAGATAGATGTAATTTCCTTTTTTTGTACCCAAAGCACGCCAGTCTTCCTTGGGCAAAGCCATCTGCACACGGAGAAAGAGAAATCCTTTGTTTTGCATACTCCACATATTGATAAACATTTCTAAACTTTCTGCTGCTTCTCTTTTGTCAACTTTTATTTCCATTTTGCCTATCTTTAGTATTTCCGTCCTACGGTTTCAATCCTGCTTTCCACTTACGTGCCTCCACCTTTCTCCCGTAACGACGGTATTTTCACTGTGGTGCTACGCTGAGCTGTGCGTGGACTTCTCCGTTACTGTTGTTTAAATGTAAATGAATCCTGGCGTTGTACTGGTGCTACTCCCAAGCCTTCCAACAGCTTATGAATTCAGATTCCATTCTGTAGGTACTATCTGACGTCCCCCTTAGAGAAAAGTGATACTTTTCTGTTGTAAGTAGGAACTGTGCTGCCTTCCCGTGTAACCCAGCAGGTACTGTAAGGTGTAATCAGTTGGCTCTAATTAGGAGCCTTTATTAGCTTACATCTGCCCTAGATGTATATATGTTGCTGTTTTGTTCAAGGACAGCTCATAACATTCATTTCAAATGTTTAGATTTGGGCTGCTGCAGTTATTCTCATCTAAATGTCAACTGCATGTGAGAAATAGAATAATATAAAATAATTATAATTTTTTTCTCTAATCAAGCAAAAGGGGTGTTGAATTGTTTAATTACTGGCTTTGCCAGCATGCAGATGGGAAGGCTTTTCAGGTAAGTTGCTCATACAAAATGCCTGAAATGGATAGTAATTAACAACTGGCTCTTCATTGGTATGTTAATTACACTGCCATTTGTCCTGGTGCCTGTCCTTGTTGAAATGTTCAGTTACACTGAACTGAAGCGTTCATTTCCTGGCAAACACAGAATGTATCAGAACAGTTTGACTCTCAGATATATGCAAATATTTTATGGGAAGAGGCATGCCAGTAAATCACTGAGCTACAAAGAACAAAAACACTGCATATTTGTATTCCTCAGAGGTAAAAGCAAAACCTGTTTCTGTGGAATATACAGGCCTGATTTTGAAAAATGGTCTCCAGTACTTTCCCAGTAATAATCCAGAACACGATTTCATGAAAGTAGGTAATTTTAGGGACTTGTTACTGCTGTCTGTCAGTAAAGGTAGGTGGACATCTGGGTGCTGTTAAATGCCCTTGCAATGCATGTGTTTTTAAAGCTATTGCCTGTAATATCTGGATGGAAAATCAAACTCAACTGGAAATGCTGTTAAAACTCAACATAAAACAGATTATTTTGAACGCAAGGAGAATTAAAGTAACTTCTTATGAATAGATCGCATCAATAGTCTCAGATCTTATTTAATTTAGTTTTATTAAGAATCTAGATTGCCTTCTGTTATTTGAATGGAGCTTTGCAGAGTGCATCCCCAAACTCCAGATACTACTGCAGTAAGTAAAACCAGACTGCATCTGGTATGCCTCTCCGTTAGTCAGTAATGTCCTGAAGAGGGGCCGGCTGGTAAAGTTCTGCGGCTGGCCAGCATGTCGGTATCAGGCTAGTATTTTAATTTCCTAAGTTTGTGTCACGTGGAAAGCGGTTAATCTGCCCCACGCGTGATGACCCTCAACACGTGGCAGAAGTCAGCCTCTGAAATTAGGCGCCGATTGAGGAGTAGCTGCGGGAAGTGGATTATAGTCTTAGAATTAGCTATAAAATGGCACTAGCTACTGCGTGTCACTGCCCCCTGAGTCATGTGTGATCCGTTTATTGACAAAAAACTTTATTGCTGTTGGTGCTGCAGAGCCAACACGACCATGGACGAGCTGCATTTCCATTGTTTTGTGTCCAACAGGCAAAGTTGCTAGCTCAATTTTGCGTCCAACTTTAAAGACTTAAAGTACAGTTAACTGGAAAAGCTTGGTTTGAAATGCTAAATTCTTGTGTTCCCAACCACTGAGAGGAAGCTCATTTAACAGCAGTCTGCGGTGGCTGGCCCTGGGAGAGAGTTGGGGAGAATAGAGGTCAGTCTGATGACTGCTCCTGTGAGTCATGTTCGTGTCACAGTATATGGGGACACCAATGGCTTCCTCAGATTTAATTATTTTTTTTAAGGCATCTTTAAGAGATCGCCTGGTCTTCTGCGTATGGTTCTGTCACCCTGAAAATGCTCTGCACTTTCTGTAGTGAGTAGTGGTTTGGCCAGCAGAAAACGAGGCTGTATAATGAAAACTTCCCTTTATTTTTATGAGATTTTTAGTGACCTTAGGAATACCTTGGCAAATTATTGGAGCTATGTAAGGGTTTCAGAGTTTGTGGGATAAATGTCCCTCTTCTGATTTGTTTTCTTTATGTTTTCATGTAAACCAGACAATTTTTCTGGTTTATATTAAAAAAAGAAAAAATAAAAAGTTTAATTTGCTGTGCAGTCGGGTTTGTGGGAACAGCAGTTGCATCTTAGCTGCATTATATTTTTGCTTACAGTGAAGGTTTGAAGTATGCATTTTCATTGTTGAAATTAAAGTAAATGAACCATCACTAAGAAAAATATAGAAGCATTTTCAAACTCTCTTATGAGGACTGGAAAATAAGAATACTTTCTGAATGCATGGGTACATTTAAAAGGTGGACTACAGTCCTAATAATTTTTGGTCAGCTCCTTTCTTGTAGACGTCTGACCAAAGTTTCTGTGAAAATAACTTTGGGAGTATTCAGACCTTCATTGACTATGAAGCCTACTTTAGATGGAAGAGGTGTCTGCCTGCACTGCAGAAGGACCGATGTCTTCTGTGGTGGCCGGGACCTCCTACCTGCCAGGTTCTTGGAGGTTTCCATCCATGGTGATGAAAGGGTGCCAGGGTCTGCTCCACCTCCCTTGCACCCTGGCCCTGGTGTTGATTAAAGGCTAATGAAGTGGATTTGAGCTACATCTCTGAGCGATGACCATTAGCAGTTGAGGTGTTGAGGACATGTTCTGTTCTCCTGGTGCTCTCATCATGGTAGTGATCTCCAGCAAAGTGGACAGTGGACTGCTGGAATTAACAATGTCTTAAATGAACATAACAATCTTCCCCAAATGCCACGTGTTGAGGCCTGCAGAATCCCAATTTCACAGTTCCTATACAAGTCCTTAAAAATGTGTAATGTCTCTGTAGATTCTCTGCCAGGAGTTCTCTGCATCTATGAGTTAGGGTTGTTCCAAGTGAGACTATTTCTCTTGTTACTTGGGTGAGGCTGGATTGGATTCTCAAAGAGCAAAACATGCTAGATCAGACTTGTGATACCTGGAACTCCTATCCAAAAATAGCCCGTCGCAGACATTTTAGAATAAAATATAAAATTTCCATTATGGATACTTACAGAATAAGACAGCAGTAGAGAATCTTTTTCCTCCTTTGTTGATGATGGGCACTGTGAAGTACTTAGGTTTATGTGAGTCTTTGGGGTTCCTTGTAGTTTATTCAAGCTTGAGACTTGGTTCTTGAATGATCACAGCTGTTGGGTTTATTTCATCTAAATTAAACTGAGTGTTTCTGTACTTGCTGTACTCTGTGATGTCCTCCTGATACAACAAATTAACCTGTGCCTTTCTGAGATGTAGTAGTCTTCTGGTTAAATATATCTCAATACTCTTTAACTCTTTAAACAAGCTAACCACATATTTCCAAATTGTTTCCTGACTTAAGACTTAATCTTATTTTTTAATGGTGTCCTCCTCCTGCTTCTCAAGCCCTTTGGTTCTGAGCTGTAAATGAGACTGAGGCTTATGATGATTTTTAACATTTTAGTGAATGCTGCCAGTCTGAATATGTTCTCTCCAAAGTTTTCCCTTTTGTTACTTGTGTTTCTCCCTCCACATTCCATGCATGTTTTAAAAAAGGTGGCCATGTAAATATGTAAGTAATGTTTGAGGTTAGGCAGCTGTAGGATGGCACTGTAAAACAACATTTTAATGCTGCAGTACAGTAGCTGAATTAAAAGATGGGTGGTTTTACTTGTTGGCATTTTGGTTGAGTAGCATCAGTTGGAGATGTGTGAGTGGGTGGAAAGAACATTAACATGAAGTTCATGATGAATTATGTTTTGCTTGAGGAAAACTATTCATTAGTCTCATAGCTGGCACATGCCTTTTTATTCCTTCTCTAAAGTAGTATCTGACTATTTTGATGAAAAGGTTGATATGACATTAAGGAAGTGGTTCTGCCTCATCTGCTGATGATGTGCAGAAGACTTTCTGCCCTTGGCAGAACTGGATAAGACATAGGCAGCATGCCAGTCCTCGCTTTGCGCAAGGAAGGGCATATAGGTGTGGTAAATGTTTCAGGGTACGCAGAGTCATGGCTCCATCTCTTCGTTACGTGTGGAGGTTAATAATGTTGTCTCCGAGTTCAGCTCCAGAACTCATCGTGTCTCCACCTAAACCACTTTATCGGTGTTGGGTTTTCAAGATGGTCTTAGGACAAAATGTTCTTTCATCATTGTTAAATTTAAAATGACTGCAGTAATTATGAGTAAGAATTTCAGACACCAATAAATTCTCACTGTGCAGGAAAATTCTTGGCTGTTACAAGCTGCCTACATTTTTCAGTTTTAACGCTGGCTGGCTGGCTATCTCGTGTGTGAGAACTGACCAGGGAAAGACGGCAGTCTTGTGGCACTGGACAGGGTTCAAATTTACTACAGACTTCCTGCTTAACCTCTGACGAGTAATATCCCCGTGTGCCAGTTAAGTCATCTGATTTTTGTTGCCGTTTCTCTTACCTCCAGTTTGCATGTCCTGTTTATAAGACTGTGTATTCTGGGATGCTTTTTTCATATGCGTCTGTTATGAAATGACATATTTGTAGGAGGGTGGGGAGTGCCTATCCTGGAGCGAGCAGAGAATTTTTTTTTTCATTGCGATGTACTAATTGATAATGTTTTAATAACAGGCTTTTATTGCAAGCACATTTATGTTGAATTAGCAACGATTTTTTCTCCTTTGGGAAGAAGAGAAGATAAAAAAGCAGAATATGCTGCTTCTTTCTCCTCGGAAACAGCAGATATTATTTATTCCAGGCACATGAATAACCATTAAATTGTATTTTCTTTATACTGTAGATATGATGTTGGGATAATGTGCTTTTTAAGTGTCTTGGCAAAATACACACATGAGCAGAGATGGATAGCTATTTCAGTGCTGAATTACCAACGATCTACCTGGCTTTAAAGTCTTAATATAGGCTTTACAACTTATTTTTTGCTGTCTTGACTTATGGTTGCTTTTGTCACTTAATTTGCCTTTGAAAACACATCAGTTTGTTCTCAGCCAGTTACAGTCTGAATTGAGAGCAAAATATTCATTGCTTCATACACAAAAGCAATGATCAAACTATATGAAAAATACAGTTACACAGAGTGAAAAATAATGAGATAGTTTTCAAGTGTTTGTTGTGTGTTTGAGAGTTGAATTTAAAAAGTAAGAAAATGCATTATATGGGGGTATTTGGTTAGTATGTTAACTCAAAATGCTCTTTAAATCCAGCCAAGGAGCTCTCACTGGAAGTAAATACATTTTCAAAAACCAGATCATGATTCTTTCTAACGTTAAATGTAACGATAGGGTATTTGTGGTGATTTCTTGGGACGTGCATTTGGCTGCCACTGGGTGTTTGCTTTGTTGTGTAGAGTCCCCGTCGTAGCTGGAACCTGATGGCCAAGCTTGACATTCAGACTGATTTGATGTGTCCTTCGTATTTGTCTGTGCTGCTCTTCAGTCAGCAAATATCAAAGCAAAAAACTTTGTTTGGTCAATATTTACAGACAAATACTCAGCTTGTTTTTTGACAAACATCCAGTTTGTTTATAGTGAGGGTTTTTTCAGTATCATTCTTCAGTTCTGTATTTGATGTATCCACAGAACTGTCTGTATGCTTTTGGGAACAAGTGACTTGTAATGGATGTCAAATCATGTTTGTCATGAATATGGGAACATGGGAAAATAATGTTTTGTTGTTTTATGTTTTCATTTGTTTAGTAGTTCACTGGTAGAATATCCAGTGAAGTCTTGTATTTTGTAATTCTGAAAAAGCAGTAAGGGCATGGCCATTACAGCGGATCACTTCTGACAGCCTAGCAGAGCTTACCTGGAAACGTAATTTACTCTCTTACTTTAAATTTGGTAATTTTAAAATGCAAAGTATGAGATTCAGTATTATAAAAGCTGTTCAGGAAATAGCTCTGTGAAGAAGTTAAGCAGAAGAAAGTATTCCAAAATTCATGACAAATTCTTGGGTGTGTAGTAAACCTAAAGTAACAGTAAGGAATCTTCTGCAGCAGAGCATAGCAGTGTTTTGTATTTATTATATGCCTATGAAGGTTTCCCTTATGCCATAATGTTGGGGTGTGCTATTTGGAGCATTTGTGGGAATGAAAAATTCTAGAAAGTAATGCAAAAAATGCAAATGCAGCTACCTTTGAACTTCCGAAAGCCTATGGGCTTTTATTATTTTTTTTTATTATTTGCAGACACGAAAGATAAAACATGTGAAATTACCTAAAAGGCAGAATGTTCTAAAAAGCCTAATTAATGATCCTGAGGCAGTGAAAGGTAGAAAAATCACTAAGACCTTTATTTGTAACTTTTTTTTGCTTGCAGAAAAATTCAGGTTTTGGGAAGCTAATCTTCAAAGACGAGGGTAGCTGCTAATATGGGTTGGTACCTCAGAGCAGTTAAGACTTCAGAAGATGTTCTGAAGGTTGTCCTCTGCGGGTGGTTAAACTGACACATCCGGATCTCCGATAGGTGCCAGTTGAATGTTGTGGGAAGACTGGTGTACCCTTTTCAGGTGGCTTTTGGAGATCCAGTTTGATTTGAATCTGGAATTTTCATATCCACAGTTTTTTTCTCTGGTCTGAAGGCTGGGCTCAAGTGCTTCATAAACTGGGCCTGGAGTTTGAAAAAATAATGGTTTGGGGTAATAGATTACACAATCAGTCTATGCACTTGTACATCTCGTTTGAGTCACGGGAAGATTTTGATCCTTGTTGCTGCTATGGGAATGTAAGGTTAGCGGTTTTCTCCCACCTCCAGAGGAAAAAAAAAAAAAGAAATGTTAATCAGAAAATCTCCTTTGACTTACTGGAAGTTCAGCAAGGGATGAAATGAACTGAATATTTAATATACAAGGCTCAGGCTGGGTTTTCAAAATGGACTTAAATGTGGTTCCCCCCCCCAATTTTTTAGACAGAGAACATTGCATTAGAAATTGTGAGGAAAGGAGAAGTACTAAACCACACCCTATTTTTACAACATGTTTTGTGATGCATAGTGATATTCTTTTTAGGGTGTTTCACATAAATATTCTTATTCTTGGTAATAAATTGGGACATGGAAACACCTGAAAGGCCAATTAATTATCGTAACATCGAATAAGCATCATTTGCTTGTTGATCAAGCAGAACTGAAGTCATTAGTGCTATCAATAAAATACTGTTTAATGAAAACAAGAGCATTCTGATTACCCAACAGTGCCCAAGGACACTGTAAATATACTGATAATTAAGTATTTGGTGATGCAAGTTGCTGTTCTGAATGAAATGTAGAATTAACATACCCTTCTGAGGCACACTTAAAAAAAAATCTTTGTAATAAATAATAAAGGCATTTGAAGGACATGAGTAAATAATTTTCAATGAATAATTTAAATCAGAGTGGTCTAAATTTTACATCTTTGTAATTGGACTGTGTTGTTGCTGAGCTTTCCGCAGCTGATGAAGGGTGGATGTCTCCGTATGTGTGGGTGCATCAGAAAAGCCTCAGGTCTTTGACCCCAGCTTGGTCAGTGACTTGCAGGGCAGCTCGTGGGCCACGACCACAGCGTTAGTGGTCAGTTTAGTCTGATGTAATTTGACAGTCACCACTTCCTCAGAAATACTTTGTGCAGATCTTTCATCGTCTTCCTTACCAGCCTCTCCGTGACTTGGCTCAAGAAGGTGACACCAGAGATTATTTCTCCTGGGGACTCTGTTGTAGTAGGGAGGTCAGGTGCAAATACCACTTTGTCTCAGTCTGGGTCCTTGCTTTTTCAAATTTCTAAATTTAGGATTAATTTTATAAATGCTTGCCCCTGTGAACTTAGACAATGCTTGCTGTGCTTGTCCACCTCAATGAAAATAGATTATAAGAATATTTATGTGAAACAATTACAGGAGGGTACCAGGAATACATTCATTCACGAAAACATCTCTGCTCATTATTTAAGAAATACATTGTCAAAGTTCTTCCAACTTGAACCAGAAGTTACAGTCACAAATACTGCCTTGAATGCTCGTGAAATCTGATAGCTGACTTCTGTTGTAGTTAACAGAAAATATGGACAAGAATCAAGTGATGTTGGCTCTCAAGTCATATAAAATGACATTCATTTGAATTCCGTGCATTTCTGGGTAGAGAGGAAAAGTAAAATAGTCAACAGAAGGCTTTGGGTTCCTAGGAAGGCTGGGCTACCCCTGATCTGCATTTGGTTAAGATCAGTTTTGGTCCACATTGTAGGCAGATTTATAACGTGTTACCTTTATTTCATTGCATATTTACAGCTATTCAGTGTGTTTTATGTAGCTGATAGGAGCTTAGAGCACTGTCACCTTGTTTTGATGTAAACTCTGGAGATCCACAGTATGGATTTTGGTGGGGTTTTTCTTGTATATACTATTGTAGGTATTTTAATAAGAGTTTCAAAATGATTTCTGCAAGTTGACAGTTGAACTTGTACATGAACAAAATAGATTTGTGATCAAGCACTGATATTTGGTTGAAATCTTAACCAGATTCTATTGCTGGAAAAAAATTGCTAGATAGATAGTAAAAAGTTGGACTTCTTGATAGAAGATAATAGAAGTATTATTTTAAAATAAATAATTTGAAGATGAGTGAATAAAAATGAAGTCTACAATGATGACATAGTAACTCCTCAATAGTTTATCTGCACTCGTTATTTATTTATCATAAAACAATTGCACAGCAATTTATTAAAGGACATTAGCTTGTAAATATCTTTGGATAATTATCTTGTAGAACAGGGAAATGAAACAAGATGAGTTTGGGGAAGGACAGGTAGCAATGATGATGTAAAACTAGTAATCGGTGATCTAGAGCAAGGGCATACTAGGGAAAATGCTTGATTTGATTGTTAAGTAATTAAATTAATAGTGGTAGTTGGCTGATTTCTTAACTTTGTAGGAGAAACACACTTGAAAAATGTTGCGTCCCCTGCTCACGATGTAAAAACTGGTTGTCCTGTCCCAAAAGAAAGATTTTTCTTCAAGCCCAGCATGCCTTTTCCAGCACTGGCCAAAAGCAGGTGCTTGAAGGAGAATAAAACCGGAGCAAGCATGTGTGGTGCTTCCCCTGGGTACCTTCCCACGCTCCAGCCATGTGTGACTCAGAGGCTTCTTGAGCCAGGCATGACATTTGAATTTTGTAGCACTCAGTGGATTTCTTTTCCACAATTTGGGGCAGGCTCTGCTAAAATCCATATCAACTTCTTGCATCCACAGCTTCCCATTGCAGGGAGTTTGGGGCATCCAGAGATAGTCGTGACTGGTCAGGAAGGCTTGGCAAAAGTAGTAAGAGTGCAGGAAGGTGAAAAAGGTGAAAAGGGGCAAGTTGTGGGACAGTTCGACGGTAGCTGAAACAGTGTCATGTTGAGGAGTGGACAGGCTTGGGGTGGCTCCCAAGAGGGGACAAGCAACGCAGTGGGAGAAGGAATCTAGCTTTAGCTGTTCTGGTTTATACATACAGTCACGAGGGCGGCCGGCAAGGGACATGACATTGAGCAAGGCAGGAAATGAGGAATGGTTGGATGAGAGGGGGTTTCTTTCTGTGCAGACAGAAGCCCAATCTCAGCAAAGTCTCAGCAATGCGGAGGCAGATGCGACAGAACTCAGCCGTAACTGGAATCACAGTAAAGCTAATGGTATGGTGTTGTGGGTAGGTTTTTTTAACTCACGCTGGAACAAATTGGGAGTTACCCAGTTGGCTCTTTGCTTTTCTACTGAGCAACAAATCCTTCCAAGCCCTTTTAGTGATAATCTTATGGGGCAGGGCCATGTGCAGGTGTTTTGCCTGATTCAGTATTGTTGTGCTGGGCTTTAGTGTAGCTTTAGCTGGTCTTGCAGCTTCCTCTTAACCTCCTGGCGTTGTGTTCTACTGGATGAAATACAGCAAGTGTTCTGTTTTACAAAGGGAAAAAAATGTCCTGTACATGAATTTCTAATGGAATGCCAGCCAAAATAAGCTAAGTGAAACAGACTTGTTAAATGAAGAGTTAATGGGCTGAGCATGATCTGTCTCTGAGAAACTTGAAGGAAAGTCATTACAATTTATTATTTTTTCATCATGTTTATTTGCCTGGGCTGGGCGTGTGCTTCTACAGTTTTTGTGAGTTCATTAATGGGTTACCTTTGGCCACTTCTGCATAACAGAGCAGCCGTATACGGTATTTGCTAGTTCTGATGCTAAGTAAAAATTATGGAAAATAACTTTGAATGTTACCTTCTGTTTCTTGCACACAACTTATAATATTGCAGTTATTTTTGGCAAATACAAAATGTCAGAGAAGGAGGGAGGATCACCATTCATTTCAGATGGAAATGACACGTAATTTGGGGAGCCTAATTTTTTTGTAACTTATTTAGTACTTTTGCCACATGTCACTAATAATATCAATAAACCCAGGGCAAATTAAGGCAGAAAACAGTTAAGTGAAGAATTACGTTGTATCAGTGCATGATCATGTATATAACAGCCTAAGAGCAGGTAGGATCACATTCAAACAGCATAAATGATCCTGCTGCTGACTGCAGTTTCGCTGTGACCCTTCATGGAAGCTAAGGACTTGCCTCTCTTCTTTTAATAAAGATTCCATTAATCCTGAAATCCTGATTTCAAAGCCAGATTTTCATCCTCTCTGCAAATTGGCCTTTTACAGTGGCTGCCCTACTTCCTTGCCCAATTTGCATGTACGCTTTCCCACTTGTGACTATTTCTACCTGAGAGACATGCCAAGTGTTGGCGGCTCAGGTTGTGTTTTCAGTGCAAGGCTGGTCCAGGTCCTTGCACTTGCTTCTAGGTTTTGGTGCATTTCCAAACTTTGGATGCAAGAAGTGCTGTTCTTCTAATGCATCTGTCTGTCGTAATCGTGGTGGAGACCTAGGTGCTGTTCTGCTTGAGTTAAATTCCCTGCTTCTGCAGTGAGAGGGATTTTTCAAATTTTAGAGGCAGGCCAGGTGCTTAGGTTCAGGTGACAGTCTTCAAGTTCATTCTACGATGAAGATAGAAGCCTTCTTTTAATTCTGAGGGTGGTGTTGTTTTCCAGGACTAGAGACGTGCTTTCAGAACAAGAGCCATTAAGGCCTCATTTTTAATCTTTCCTCCTTATTTTGAATTCCAGCAACCTCTTTTTCTCGAGGGGAATGGTCATAGTTTGGCAGGACTAGTCAGCAGTTGGATGTATTGGCTTATTAGAGGGAGTGCAAGAAATAGTTCATCTAAGCCAGAGGCTGAATAGGTTGAGAAGAGATAGCAGAGATTTATGAATGAGAAGCAGAGAATTAGTCAAAGAAAAATGCACGGGCATACTTGAGAAGGTGAATTGGTGCCATGCCGTTTGTCAGGAAGATAGGAGGAATGAAGAAGCAGCTACCCTTTCCCTTCTTCCCAACCTAACCTCGGGTAGTAATGTGTGTCTTCTGTCTGTGCTTCAAGTTGAATTTTTAGTCTATAACAATCTCTGCAGTAGGTGCAGAGCTGTGACTCCAGGTCTTCGTCTAGATTGTGCTAAAGGCCGTTCTGAGTTTATTCAGTTGTATATGGGTCATCGATCATTCAGGCTGAGAAGGCATAGGCAACGAGCATGAATGTGGTCCACATCCTTTTCTTATGCCCTGATGTCTGTGGAAATTGTTGTGCCTCAACCATGGGGTAGATCTGGATGAATGGAATTGCCAGACATCACTGGTATGAACAAGGTGATTAGCATGAAAATTGGCATTAAAAATAAGTATTGTCAAAGTAGTATTCAAAATCACTTAGGAGTACTGTATGAAATAATTTTTGGTGTTACAAATCATAAGATTGACATTTCCACGACAGAGTTTTTGGGTGCCATGCTTTCTGCATGCCCAGTTTTAGATGCTTCAGAGGACATTCAGCGTTGGCTGCTCATCCTGCAGGCATCTGTCTCACATTGTCCCTCAAGCTCAGCACTTAAAGCATGAATTCCCCTAATGTAGACCAAAACTCTCTTTGTCAAGGTCTGCTTCTAATTCTGTGTCTTAGATTTGTTACATTGCACTAACTTTGGCATCTCCTCCAGAGTCACAGCAGAAGAGGCAGTGGGCAGGATAACTGGATCTGGCCTCTAGACCACCAGTTAGGCCACTCTCTGAAATGGTTGGTCACCGTCTCTGCTGAACAGTCAGTCCCCCCAAAATGATCAGCTTAATTGCTTCATCTCCCCCACCCCTTCATGTATGCTTAACATTCACCTGTGATGCAGATGGATGATAAAGCTCTGATTTTAATTCTAAAAAAGGGAGCGTTTCTCTTGTAACTATTTACAGTATGCCCTAAATTTGTCTTCAAGATTATGGGGGGGACACCCTACTCCCCCTGGAAAGTACAGGGCATCTTGGTGGAGGGGAAATTTTTAAATTAAGTAGAATTTACATGTGATTCATAAAAGCCCTCCCTATCTTTGTAGCTGTTTCCAGAACCTAAATGGTTAAAGTAGAAAATGTTAGTAATTTTGCTGCAAATAAATTGATCAGTATGCAAGACGGTTGTCACCGGCTGAATCATGGTCCACAGTTAAGGTAAACAGATCTGTGATGACATTTTCTGAGCAGAATACCAATGCTGCTACATTTCTTCCCAGAGGTTTCTGACACTTCTTACATGCGGATAAAATTTCTCTCCAAGAAGGTTTTGTTCACAGGAAAGAAATAGCATCTTTGTAAGAGTCTTCCATAAAGGTGGGATTTATTATATTTCCTGATTTATTTGTTATCGTAATTCTGTTAAGAGCATGGAAAGGTATGGTTTTGCTTTTCTGTATATCCTGTCTGTACAGTAGGTCTTTCTGATGTGGAGTCTATTTAAAGTATCTGGCAATGGAATGCAAGTAAAACAGTATTAACAGAGTTATCAGAACAATGAAAATGCTTTATCTTTGATATTCTCTGAGAGTGAGCTCTGTTTTGTAATCTCTGTAGTTAACATGTAAAAGCAATGACTGAATATACAGCCAGATTTTAGCATAGGTGTTTCTGTGAAATATTTTTGGCTACAGGATGGCTTCATATTTTCATTGGCATATTCTAAAGTAAGAGATATGATTTAGTTTATTCTTAAATGTCTCTGTGCTAGGCAGAAAATCCCCTTTGCAATCACTGCAATCAAAACCTTTTTGCTGAGACGCATCTAACTCCTGTATGACTTCAGGGTGTGGAAAAATACAGTTTCCAAAGAAGTTTTTGAAATCTGCTTTCTTAGAACATTTAAAATCTCTGTGTATGGTACTGTTCAGGGGAGAGAGCACGCTCGTTATTCTGTATTTAGCCTTAGATCCACATTTACTTGGAGGTGATTGACATCTCAGCCATTCTATGGATTAGCGGTTTGAAATCTGTCGCATTTGTATTGATAAAAGTAGAATCTCATTCTTTCAATCAGATGCTGGTATCTGACTTTAATCCCGTTTATTACAGTAGATACTGAAGGATAACAGAGCCCTGTGGCGAGCATGCTCAGTGGTACCTGACGTGTGACAGCAAACCTGCAACTAGTCGTTAGAGTTAATGTCGGGGATTCAAAGTCCGTTGAAGTCGGCGAAAGCATTTCTCCAGTAGGTTCCAGATTTGAACCTGGCCCCGTCTGTGTCCGGCACGTGTGGGTGAGGGGAGTGTAGCCTGGGGTGCCTGAGTGGCTGAGGACAGCCTGCTTAATAGGACCTTTTGTAAGATGGACTTACAAAGTCTTGTCATGCACAGCGTCTGGTTGTATTTCAAAGCTTCACAACGAGATGTACGGCTGTGGTCTCTGGAGAGGAGCAGAGCAGGAAACGCCGTCTCTGGAGCGGTGTGATGCAGGCTGTGGAGATACCTGGCCAAAGAGCTGCGCTTCTCCGGGGGTGTCTCAGCAAGTTGCAAATTCCTGTCAGAGATGAGTTAGCGCTGCATTTCAGGTGGAGGATCTGGGATGGGGCTCAAGATTTGAAGTTTGGGCTTAAGAGCCATGGTTTAATAATTCTCTGCCTAAAAAGAGAAGTCTGGGTTCATCCTGGGGTGTTGCACTGTCCAGTAATTCTTGCTGTGATTGCGGTTCACGCGCCCTTTCGAGGCATCCTTGTGCAGCATTTAGCTTGCTCTTTGTGGTTTGCTTTGTGAAGTGCACAGTAGCTGAGTTTTGTACAGATCTCTGTGAGAAAGTTTGAGATGAACATGGAATTTATTTGGAATAAATCTCTATTTCATCCCTATATTTTTAATGTACATTTGCAGTTTGTCTTTTATTTCAAAAAGATCCCTGAATATTTTGGGGGTGACCTACATGCGATGCTGGAGGAAAGTGTAATATCCAAGCTTGGAGTGTTCAGCAGTGAAATTAATTCTGGACAGAAATGGAAGGACTAATTCTTCTGCTTTTATATTGAGCACTAACATTGTCCCTGGATTAGGGTGGCTCCTCAGGGATCCCCAAGATGAACATGCATATTAGTGGCAGGATCAGGCCCGTGCCCAGGCATGACAATGGTGATACGAGAGCTGTTAGGTCTCATCTGACTGGAAGGATACCCACTAAAGATTGTGAGTGTTCTGCTGGATTTTATTTTAATAGCATTTCAGTGTTCTTTGGCAGATCTCTAGGTAACTTTCTAACTTTGAAATTAAATACTGCCTGTGTTTTTACAGCAGAAAAGTGGTTTTATTTGACGCTAAGGAACTTTTTAAAATTTTTTTTTTTTTTTAGAACACTGCCTTGATGGCTATAGATGATTTTCATCAACATACAGCCTGACCTTGTTTTACTTTCTGAACATTATACCCTTATTCTCATGTCTTAATTTTGGGTAAAGTAAGCAACACTTGTTTTATTTCTGTTGGCAGAAGGAAAGTCCACTCTCAGAAGGTCCAATCTCAGAAAGAGAACAGCTTGTTTTCTAAATGTTCGTTGCTGCTGAAACACTTCTGTGAACATCAGTGTTAACATCTGTCTGGGCGTGGGTGTAGATGAGCCTGGAAACATGATCTTTATGATTGTTGACCCAGCATGTCTCTTTTTTTTTTTCCTCTTTTTTTTAATATATATAACCAACTTGACACCTGCTCTAGTTTATGCTACAACAGAATAGCTTCATTTACTTTCAAGGGGATGCCCTAAATTCATGTTGATGTAACTTCACACAATTGCAGGTTTTCCTTCTGATTTTTTATATTTTTTTTTTTCTTCAGGTCTGTGTCTCATGCAGACTCTTTTTTTTTTTTTTTTTCCTTTTTTTAATGGTAGTAGGCTCCCTGGAGTACCCCTCTACCCCAACATTTCTGTCTGAGATTCAAGTCTATGTGCCTTTTTTTCCTCAGTCTTTCTTGTTTTCTTCCCAGAGCACGCACAGACAGGTAATTTCTCAGGTGCTTAGAGAAGCAGCTGACTGTTCCATCAGATTTTACCTCTGTCTTCCCAGGTTGGCCCTCATTTTTTGAGATAACATATTTCTACTTTTCTGACCAGCCCTTTTTTATAAAGGTAAAAATACCATCAAAGATCTGGTCCTTTTAAATGATCGTGGATGAGTAGAGATGGAATTAATTTGGGAAGCAGCTCAGATCCGTTCCATCGTCTCCGCAGAAGTTCCTGCAGCTTGCAGCAGGGAGCTGCTCCGTTCGTGAGTAGAGTTTTTACAGCCACAACCTAGCGCTCGTATTTCTGTGCAACCATCCGACTTTGATACGGCTTCCAACACCCCGTTGGCTGCAGCTGAGCAATGAGGTGACCGTCAGCTCCATCCCTGAAGTCCTCCTGTAGTGCTCTGCTGTCGCTGTTTGTACACCGAGAGGACTGTGAGAGGTGCCCCGCTGCTGCTCTGCCTGGTGCAGCTCAGGTTCTGGGTGTTCCATGCTCCGTGGTGGTGTTGCCCTTCAAGTTGGTTTCTTTGCTGTATTTGCCACGTGGTTTGAAAGAGACCCAACCTTCCCAGTTTCTCCATCTGCAGAACTCTAATTCTGTTGCGTCAGGAAAGAAATCGTGGAAAGCTGACTGCTTTTGTTAGCAGTGTATGTCCACCCTCGAGGGTCTTACGAAAGCTGCAATAAGTCACGCAATGACTGGTGTCTCTTTGACAGGAGAAACTCTGAAGTGGAAAGGTAAATTGAGTGTCTTATGCATTCATGTATGTGCAGGTCTGTCACACCTTCAGACAATTGCATAAAGGAAAATCTTCTGATTTGAAGGGCCTGAAGCTTTCCTCCCTCTTAGCTGAGCTTTCACGCGGATTAATGTGGGTGGATCCCCTGATTTTTTTTTTTTTTTTTCTGCTTGTGCTTATATCTTGGAATGGAAATTTATGAAGACATCCTTTTGGAACAGTCAGCTCAATGAGCGTGGTTTCATTCTCCCAGGACTGTGAAGACATATTTGAAGGCTGTTTATGTAAGAAGTTACTTCATTGCTCTGGTTTTGATGTCCCATTCTAGAGATTGAAGATACCTACGCAGCAGCTCTTCAGCTTATACCCTGATAGACAGATGATCTGTTTGTTGCAGAATGTCTTCTTTCAGGTATTTTTGGACAGTGACATAACTGAGCCTGTGGTTTGGACATTACTCTAGCCTTTGGGTTTTTTTTTTCTTTTTTCTTAAAAGAAATACACAGTTGCTGTTTTTCCTTACTACTAGAAACTTACTAACTACCCTTGCCTCTCATGTCTTCATACGTTAAAAGCTGAACATAAGAGCAGAAAACCAACTCATTCTGCCTAGGCACAACCGTCTAAATTGGACATCTGCTCAGAACTGCCTGTCTAGGTCTCCCTGAGTTGTCAGTGGCAAGAGCAAGGGACTTGTAGAAAGAGGTTTACTCACCCTATTTTGGATGGACCTCTGAGCATGGGATGTACAGTAGTGCCAGGATGGTTCTTTCTATAAAGTTACCTTAAATAATTAGCTTTAGAGTTTTAAGAGTAGATGAATGCAATTGTAGGCCTGGTTTTCCGTCATTGTTTCAGATTGAGGAAAATGAGGTTACAAGAATTTCTCATCACAATTACCAGTACAGTATTGTTTTCACTCTCTTAAAATACTGCTCAGAGTTGATCTGAAATTGTTTTACAATTACTACTTTAAAAAAAAATGTGATCTCCTTGATGATCTATACTGAAATGTGTTTCTGAGTGACAGGGATGCTTTGCAGGTAGATTTATTATGGGTTTTGCCATCTGCTTTAATAAATGAGTGAGGAGAGTATTTGAAAATGACCTTTGGTTCTATCCATGAAATATGAGTTTGAATGTTCCAAGTGAATTATTGGCATTAGGCCGCTAAGGGTACTTATTCTGGAAATAGTAATTTAGTAGTTGTTTGGATGCTCATGAAAATAGGCTACTATACATTAATTTCCACATAGCAGCAGCTTTAGGCACAGCAGGACTTTCTGTGGTGTGGTGCTGTAGGCGGAGGTCTCGTTGTTTGTCCTTGTACACTTTGTTGAAAAATATTGGGTGTGTACTTTGCTCTGTTGCTTTTTAGTTGAAAAGGAGTTAATAAAAGTAAATGTACTAGAAGAAATTCATGAAATCAGTGAACAGATAAAATGTTATTATTTGAAATGCATAATGTTGCATAATGGATTTATATAAAGTGTGGCAGAGATGAAGTGCTCTCCAGACATAATGAAAGAACATGGATTCCTGTTTCCGTAATTGAAGTTCTTTTGTACTTATCTGTTGGGAAAAAATAGCAGGAGTTTTTAACAGATTTGCTTTCCATTAGTAAATATATTTCTCTGTAGCTCCAGATACCCTGCCAAGTTTAAAAAAAAAAAAATAGTTGGAAGGAGGATGCATTTTCTTTCAAGATAATTAAATGTTGTGACTGTAGATTTTACCTCCAGAGTGAGTAAAGTATATCCGCATTAAAAAAGTTTTAATTGCTTACATAGTTTACGAGAGTTGCACAGAGGCAAAACATGCTTAATCCATGGGATAGGAGAAAAGGGTATAAATATATTTAATTCCTCTTTTCTTTTTTGAAGTATAATGGACTGTTATTAATAGGTGGTAAAAGTTCTTGCCGTTAGGGGTCTGAAAACTGTTGTGTAAGATGTGCTCTTGCTGTTCCTCAGATCAAAGTTTTGAGGTTTGAAGATCTCATTAACCTGTGGCGATACCCAGAGCACTGGCAGAGGGATGAACATCAGCCTGGATTTTGGGCTCAGTTCTGGTCTGCAAGGCACCACGCGGAAATGCAGAAGCCTTGGAGCTCTGCTAAGTTTAGTCTTGTCCTCTGAATGCCACCAGAATATAAATAATAAACCCCAGTGTCACCTGATAATTCATCCCTGCTCTAAACTCTTGACCTCACTGGCAAACTGAGAAGTTTTTGAAGTTTTATTTTTCTTGGTGCCTTGGTACCGTGACCCACAGCTTCATTTGTCTTGGGAATTCAGCTCTGTGTTTCTCTACAGGGCAGTTTAGCTGTTGTAAAAGGTTGTTGGCCTTCATCTGACGGCCCCTCTGAGAACTAAAATTAGAATCATTAGGTAAATTGAAATACAGAGGTACCTACCTGCGATTCTCTCTGTCTCCTGAGGCGCTTGTGATGGCTATTGACATAACTGGGATTCTTTAAAGGGAGCTGTGAATCTGCTGGTCTTTGATAGGACAGCTTTGCTTTTCCTCAGAAATAAAAAGCTTATTTTTGAAAGGACCTTTCTCTAATGTTGTGACGTGGTTTAGCCCACCAAAACCTTGCCACAGAAACCCAACACATGTTGTCATCCCAGTCATCCCAGGTTTCTCCTTGAAGGTAATGGATTAAAGGAAATTTTTTTCCCTCCTCTTTCCCTACCTCTGTATTACAGAAATGGCATCAGATATTCCCGGCTCGGTGGCCTTGCCGGTGGCACCGATGGCGAGTGGACAAGTGCGAATGGCAGGATCCATGCCTTCCAGAGGAGGAAAGCGCCGCTCTGGGTAAGCCTTTTTTTTTTTAATTTTTTTTTTTCCCCCCCAGGTCTGAAACTGGAAACAACTGGTATTGAAAAACTGAAAATGTACCTATATGTGTATGTTTATTATGTAATGTTTATGTATTTAAACTACATTGTGGCATTAGTCACTGATGTTTTTTTTTTCTCTTCAATGTATCTGCTCTTCCTGCAAGATCAAACTTGCTGATAAGTGTATTGTTTGTTGTTTTGCATACTTCAAAAGACTTTCAGGTTTGGCAAAGCATCCAGAAATGGAGTCTGGATCCTGTGGCTGTTGTACGTGTAATGAACGCGTGTTGTGTACATCTGTTTAATCTCAGAAGGACTTATCACGTGAATAAAGGCAGCAAGATGTGTTCTTACTTGCAAATGCAGACTTATCCAACTCCATCTGAAGTCGGGGCTTGGAATCTCTCAAATAGAGGCCTTCTGTTAAAAATGTTTTCTTTGTAGTCCCAGGTACAGAAATAGCACAAGCAGTCACTCTTCGGAGATCGTGGTCTATGATATTCCAGGCCATGCTGGAGAGGCAGCGTAGTCTCTCCAGTTCTGGGAGGAATGGCCTAAATCAAGTTCAGCCCTTGCACTAGCTGAGGGTTCTGGTAGAAAGAAAATTTGTTTTATCCAACTGCAGAGGTCGGTGTGGTGTAGGGATAGTTTTTCCACATCGGATTGTTCTGTGGCAACTTGTATGAATCCTCTGTGTTAGAAGAAAAGTGTGGGAAGAGCTGCAGAAGGGCAGAAAGCTGCTCTAGTATTAACCAACCCCCCCTGTTTTTATCAGAGGTTGATCACAAATAGCGGTCTTTAGGTCATCCTTTCTCAGAGATCTCTCTGATCTGGGAGTGCCTGCAAAAGAGATTCACTAGTCTTATATTTAGCCCTAAATGTGACAGTGGTAGGGCTTCACAGGATCGATAGTGTGAGTAAAATCTTCACTGATGGACACCTAAGGAGAAGACATTATTCCTTGTCAGAGCTACTCTGGGGTTGTTCCCCGAGGTGTGTTGCCTGTTCTAGGTGTCTGCTCAAGTGACAGTGCTGGAGTCTCAGTCCTGAACTGAATTAAGGAGGGAGAAGGTGGACCTTGCCTTGGATGTGGAGTGACGTGAACACTCAGAATGGTGGTTCTGAGGGGGTTCCTTTGGACAGGACAATTTGGAGATTATCCCCACTGAGTGTGCTTCCACATGCTGAGCTAACTGTAGGAAATTGCTCTGAGAAACTCCTGAAGTTTGCCTTTGACAGGCAAATTTTATTTTGAAACTGCTCAGTGAAGAACCTGTTCAAACTTGCACTCAAAAGAGAGAACAAAGCATTAACACCTTTTTGTTGCTACATAACGAATATTACCGTTTGTACTTTTGAGTTGTGGGATAGGTGATCATAAACAATGTAAACAGTGAATGCCAGTTTGCAAATTACTGTTAGAAAGTTTGATGCTGCTGACTGTGAAATCTTCTGATTATATTAAATACTGATGATTTTAATTGAAAACTATGCTTTAACCATTGCGTTTTAACTATCATCATCTAATGACAAGAAAGTGGAGAGGGGAGAGGGTGGGAGGAACATAAAATCAAATTATTTTATATGTATTGAATATGCAGATTCAGTTAGCAAGCTAGTGTAGCTTTGCTGTTATACCCAGACGGTGGTATTTTATCTGTGCACCGTAGCTTTAAACTAATAGCCCTTCTCCAAGCCTGAACTGAGGGTGCTTTTTTTTTTTTCCTCTCTTTTCTTCTGTTCAGTGTGTATGTATTCAGACCTTGAGGGAAAGAATGCCTGCTGTGTCTAATTCCTCCTAGCTTCTCTTTGAACAAAGTTGCAACTAACACTTGGTCCTTTCATTACTGTCCTGGTGATACATCTTTGTACACCTAAATCCTTGGGCATTTTAGAAATGAATGCTTTGTGTCAAACATAAAGGAATGTAGCTGGTGAACACAGTCATCTTTTCCAGCTTCGGTTATCTCTGAAAATTGTTTCTTTTCTCATAATTGCTGAGGCAAGCTGGCAGAATAATTGCTGTATGGACGTGAATGTAGATCAGTTGAAACTCATTGGCTATCCCGAAGGTGTTTCTGCCATGTAGGCATTCAGCTTCATTGACAGCTCGGAAAAATATTTTTCCTTTCTATAAGTTATACCAAGTACCTTATAGAAAAAGGTGACAGCCTAGTAGCGCATAAGATAACGCGCTGCAGTGGTCAGTGACTACCTTAATGTGATGTCAGTTCTTTCTTTAACATGGTTTTTCTTTAGGCTTTGCTGATTTAGAGGATATGGGGCTTTTCTACCTTCCTAAGTTATCTGTACTTGGCGAGGGAGGGTTGGTGGGGTTTTTTTGGTTGGTTTACAGATGCGTTGGTTTTGTTTCAGTTCAGCCTATGGTCTCGTCTTTTCTGTGACCCAGAACTGTAAGATATGGGGAGGAAGAGAGCAGAGCCCACCAGCCTTCCTCCCGGGTGTACCTCACGATATTGCACGGAACGAAGGGCTGTAGCACAGATCCCCATCTGCCTCTCGGCTGCATCTGCTCCGTCCTGCCTGCCCCCTTCCCACGCTGCATAACCATGGCCAGCCATCTTTTGACATTTCTTGGGCATTTTGCCTAATCATTTTGTTGCAACGTTCAAATCTTCTCTCATCTCAATTTTTTAACCTGTGCCGGACCAACTCGTTGGAGGGTTTTTTGGTATGGAGGTGTTTCTAATTAAAAAATAAATATTTTTTTAAAAATATTTTTGTCATTGTGTTTATGGTACCCACACATCTTTTAAGGAAAATATATTTTAATAAGTAACTCATACCTCAGGCCTTTTCACGATTGACACGAACAGTGTGAAAGAGGAAAACAAGATTTATGCTGTCTTTTCAAAACAAAAGAGCATAGTGCAGCTCTTTTTTTAAAGTCTCTTTCTAATGGGAATTTTAAATGAAGATAAAAGATATTCTTTCTGAAACTTCTGAAATGATGTCATTTGTCTTCTTGGAGGCTGCCTCTACTGTTTTGCTAATGTGCAATATATTCTATCTGAACAGAAGATCTTATCTGTCAGGGTATGAGGAGTTTGTTGGAATATTATTTTTATGTGTTCTGCTAAAGGTTACAACTGATTCCCTGTCTTTCACTCTGCCTTGCTGTAAAGCCGACATGGTGGTTCAGGCAGGACATTGGAATCAATAATTTCGTACCTGAGATTTTTTTTTTCAGGTTTTGAAAGGGTTTTGTCATTTTGCACAGTGACATGTGAAATTAGGAAACGTGTTTATTAACAGCGATGGGACAGAGATATATTTGCTGTTGCATTTTTACAAGTATTGACATTTTTAATGAATTTTATTGTCGGTTTCTTAATTTTTTTTTTATTAGTTTGCATTTGGAATAAAATCAAGGTTTTTAGGTAGCTTAACAAAGCAAAGGTGTTATTCGAAGATTTAGTTTGCTACAGTCTGGTGTTGCACCCTAGGCACTCAGCTTCTGCCGTGATGAGCCCATTGTAAATGGGGTAGGTATCACCTGTGGATATTAACCCACCGAGATCTTACACGATGAGAAGCTGATAGCCAGCCAGCTAGACAAATGGGTGTGCTAGTCCCACTTATTCCTCTGGGACTAGGTGTACAGCGCGGGCAGCAGGATCAGCCCTAAACTGTCATCAGGTTCTCCGTAATCCTCTGCGTTATATTCTGGCTATAATAAGCTAAATGCAGTAGAGCTAATGTTTGATTTTGGGGGGGAAATCTATCTCTTGGTACTCAGGTGGAGCATTTGGCTGGAAGCTAAGAAACTCTGCCAAGGCACGAGATCTCAGTGTATCGGAGAAGAAAAAAAGGAATTACAAAATTAATCCATCGCAAATTAAAGCAATGTCTTATTAAATCCTTGAAGAGGCGGCTTTTCTCCACTGTAGGCATATGTATTTTCTGCTGCCCTTATCCCCCAACTTTGAAACTGGAGGTTTCTCTCAGCTGCGTTTCAGGTGCCAGTGAAGCCGGTGAAGGATACGCCTGATGTGATGCTTTTGCAGAGGTTTCAGGTGGAGCCAGCCCAGTGCTGGCCTGAGTTGTAAACCAAACAGCTCGGGTACCTTTGGCTTTCGCGTTTTCGGTGTAGGTAGAAACATTTGCAATTGAAACGACTGGGAAGTTTGTTCTGGGGTGTCACCTACAGGCACGTCGTTACATGCGGAGAAGCAGCAGGTAGGTGAGAGGAGACCTTCGGCTAGGTGGTAATATGTGAGTGTTAAATTGCTGAGGGTGTTGAATATGCAGCGGGTCTGGGGAAATTCAGGCTGCTGGTGCCAACGCTGAAGGCCACGTTTGGGGTCGACAGGCTGGGTCCTGGCTTAGCTGCCAGCCCGTGGCGCTGGCCGCTGGAGGTCGGTGGTGTTCTGTGCAAGTGCTGAGAGGTCATGGACTTTGAAATGGGATTTGGTGGTAATTAGGTGAGCAAAAATTAATTTATAGTGAAAATGACGATTGCAGCAAACTTAACCAATTAAATACTGATGTTTGGGGAAGATGCGTTTCTCTCTGGTTATCAAAGGTAGGAAGCAAGGTGGTATTGCCTGCCTGGCACTCATGCTTCTCTGTGCTGATGTAGTTTTAAAGAGCATTTTTACGTCATTGCTGCCACGCTCTGAATGTACCAATCTTAATTTTTAATTGGCAGGGGTTTCTTTTAATACTGAGAAAAATAATGTCAACTTTGCATGGGTTTTGCTTTAATATGACTTATATCTGTAATTAATATGAAGTGTGGAATCTGTAATTATATAAAGTTTTTACACTGAAATACTAGAAAGCTTAGAGTACTAAAGCACCTGACAAAATTGTTTGCAAAACAAAACTATGATTTTTCTGTCTACACGAATTACATTTGAGTGACTGATCGAGGTCTGTATATCATACTAATGTTTTTTCTTATTAAAATAAATACACTGATACAGTAATTGTATATGATAATTTTATATCAGCTTGGTTCTTAATTTGCGTTAATGGCAGAGTCACCCCCTTGTTATTGGGATATGTATTTGTCCACCTCTTTTTAAAGGTATAAAATTGTATAAAATGCTTTGGCAATTATACTATTGCATAACTTTGTAGTGACTTAATGTCAATGGGAAGGAGACAATCACACTAATTTAGGTGGCTAATTTAGGAAGTTAATCTTCCTAGGCTCTCTGTGTTAGAAACGAAGAAAGAGGTTCCTGCATTTTGCGGCTCCCTGGAGGAGCCTAACTGGAGGGCTGGGATTTGGCCCAAGGAAGAGCTCGTCTCTTCTGCTGACTTAAGAAGAAGGTCTGTGACATAAACCAGGTAAGTTAGGTGCACGGTAGACCCACAGGTCATTTTTGTAATGACCACAGGAATATCCCAAAGTAGTTGCCATCTGCAGGCTGGCTGGTAATTTGTGTGAAATGGTTGGTAATACAGGGCAAGTCTGACGAATGTACCGCAGTTACAGTCAGTGGCGGTGATGTAGATAATCCTCTCAGCCCGGAGGCTGGGGCTTTATTCTCCTCTGCCTCTAGCGTGCTTTCTTTAGACTCGGGCAAAAATAGTGGCCTGGTGTTTATTATCTGTACAGCTTCAGAACTTTATTTTCTTTAGCCTGAATTTCGGTCATCTAAAATATAGAGTCCCCACTGATTTCTGTAAACTTCTATCGAGCCTAAGAGGTATTACTTCTGACCATCTCACGAGAACTGCATTTGTTTAATATTTCCTTTTAGTTGTTAATTTTAACAGTGCAGATTTCTGTGGAGAAGAAGAGTGATTTATTATTTCAATTTTTAAAAAAAACTTGTATTCTTTGTATTCCTGGCAGCTGATGAGCTACTTTTAGGGGATCTGGAGAATACGAGCAAGACTGGAATCTGCAGTCGTTAACACCTCTGGTCAAAATATAAATCTAACAAGGTTGAGAACCGCTGGCTTGTATGTTCACATCACCGTTGCCATCATCATGGTTACTGATTCGGAAATCTTGCTTTTGCAGAATGGACTTCGATGACGAAGATGGGGAGGGGCCCAGCAAATTTTCAAGGTGAGCATTTACAAAGAGTTGGCCAAATCGCTGACTTCTTTCAGTGGAGAAAGACAGCCGTCTCATTGCTGATGTTTTAAAGTCAAAATGAATGTGGGCTGAAGAACTTGCCAACAACTCGACCTAAATTCTAGTTACTGTTTTTATCGCCTTCCTCTGCAAATTGGGCATCCTGGCAGAAATCTGCCTAATGTAGTTATTGGCTTACAAAGCTGACAGTGTATGTGTCATAATTTTGCTCTGCAAACTATGTCAAATGAGAAAATTTGTGATTTTTAGCTATAAACTGCTGTGGATGAACTTTAGTTATTTGACATTGCTGAACTTGTCTTTCTCCCACTGCAAATGAATTTTATTGTGAATTTATTTCAGATGTTAACTGCTTATTAAGACAATATGACAGATCCTAGAGGTGTGGATTGTTTTTTTTTTTTAAGATTAAAGCTCATTATGTACCATTAGGTGCGACTGAAGAGTAAAAATTGCCAAAATAAATGTTAATTAACGTGGAATATTCTAGGCTAGAAACAAAAACAAACATTAAAGCATCATTGCCATTTTTTCACTTTTCCTTTTTTTCTGGTCACACTGTTTGCATTTTTTTTCATGAGAAACCAAGCAGCTGCAGTGAGGGGTAGATACTTGGAGGCCTACAGATAACTGCTGGTTATCCAAATTGTAACTGCAGCTCTGTAGCCGCAGCTGTGTTCCAACACAGCTCTCACCGCAGGGTTTTAACAAGATCTTCCTAGTCAGGCTGAAAGATAAGTACGCCGAAGGTGTGTCGTAGCATCGTGTCATAACCTGCTGGACAAGACCAGCACCACCCCTGTTTAGCTGATGTCATTTACGGAAAGGATATTCCCATCTCTGGGGTTAAAACTGACGATCTGAGGGCTAGTCCTAATGTTTGCTAGAAGATACGTGTTAAGGGAACACGGTCTGTGATGAATGTGACCCGACTGGCACCTGCATAAGCGTCAGGGTTTCGAGGTGCGTGTGTTGGTCTGTCTCCATCCTGGCTTCAGCCTTTCAAAGTTTGACGGTGGAGTGAGACAATAGTTACATTATTTTTGCTGGAGAAGTAAGCTATGCTGTGCTTAAACTCACTTAATTTTAGATGTCAGATCAAAATCTGATATTTAAATCTTAACTGCTGTAAAACCCCAGATTATTCTGCTTTTAGAGAGTACAGAAAAACAGTGCAGAGATGCCCAGGGCCGTGTTCAGGCATCCTCTTCTAGTTGTACCCTCTTTTTAGGACTTTTCCCTTCTCCAGATTGCTCACGTGACTGATTCCTAGCTTGTCTCAGTCAAAATTACTTGGTTAGCAAAGAACTGCTGTTTAAATGTTTAAGCTAACCCAGCTGGCTTTGACTGGAGTGCCTGAAGAAGCGTGCACGCGGAGAGGTCAGCTGGCAGACTGGAAGGGAGAAAAGAGTAGCTGGAGTCAGTAACAGCTTCAGCCCAGCCAAGCAGACAAGGATGAGTAGACAAGTCCCAAGGTAGCGGGAGCACAGGAGATAGTGGCGTTATTACGGTACTCCACGTGAGTTAACACACCTTGCTTCTCAGGGACTTCCAAGCCAGCTCAGGTATCTTCTGCATGGCATCTCATCCTCACATGGAGGCGTATGCATGTACTCCCCACGTAACGGCATGTTGCCATTCCTCATTGAATCCGTCTTTTTGTTTACAATTTTTTGGGCTCAGGCTGTTCTCTGGGCAGAGTCAAGTGGAAGAAAATGGCGTTTTCACTTGAATGTTTTGAGGGTGCTGGTGTCGAACGCAACGTAGAAAGAAATACCGCTCAAGTCGTTCTTAAGCTTTCTCTTCAGAGTTTGAATGAGTCTTACTGGGGAAGGAAAATATGAAGCCTCATAGAGGAACTGGCACAGTTAGGTACTTAAAATTAGTTTTAATTCATTTGAAAAAAGGAAAAAATTAGTAGTTCTTTAGAAGAAAAAAGATGCTTAATTATGCTGTATTACCTTGTTGGCTAATACATGGAAGCTTCATAGCTTCGTAGGCACTTTGTTGTAATATTTGGAAATGCTAGTTCTAATACAAAATATCGCTTGACTATTCTTAAGCATTAATAATCTTAAATTGTAGAAAAGCTACTAGCCTTATTTTTGTATTTTTGAAAACCTACATTTTCTGTTTTGGAACAAGCATTTTGGTTTCTCCAAAAGTAACATCTTTTTCAAAAAAATGTGTCTTTTTGTAACTATTCTAGCAAAATCTAATTTCAAAGGATTAGCGTGTTTTTAGGAAAGGGAAAGGAGGAGCAGCATGCCATATTTTAGTAAAAGGTCACGTTGCTGCCTTTCTCTGGGACAACGCTTCAGAAACAGTGAAGCTTTAATCCCGTGGGGTGAAAGCATCCCATTGATCAGGATTTCCTCCGTGAAGTTGCTACCGACATGCCATACGTACCTACTGGGGCATCTGAGTTCTGTTGATTTGGATAGGAATGAGGTACCTGTTTACTTCTAGGGATTTAAGCCAGTTTTAATTTCACTTCTATTTAGCTGGCAGTTTCATCTGCCTGCCTGACTTTTGCCAGCCTTCCCAGCAGCCAGTACAGTGTCGGTACCCACTAGAGCTTGTGTCCGAAGGCGTCCTTATATAATGCGTTGCACTTCAGCGTGTGTCTCTGCCCTCCCGTGTTATCTGTAGACCATCAGTGCCCTCTGCTGAATGGAGTGAGTTGCGGTTGCAATCTGGAAAAGATACAGCTCTTCCACTTCCAACACAGCAATGAATATTTCATGGGCTGCTGTCGATAAAAGCTCGGTGGTGTTTTCTGTAATGGTGCTGGTTGTTAAGTTTCCCAGGCAATGAGTGTATGTCAAAGTGTTTGCATAAATCCATTGAAATGTGTCTACAACTTTTTTAAATATACAAATGAAGCTTTTGAATCGGCATGGCTTGGACGTTTCGTCAGACTCTGCATTTTCTTTGCTTTATTGTTCTCATGCCCCCATTTTTCTTGCTGTTATTTGTAATAGTTTGCAGTTGTGAAGCTCTTTGCTTTCTGCTGTGTGTTGACTATCATGCAATGCATAACCGTTGTGAATTTACTTACTATCTTTTCTTTCTAGGTATGATGGTGATCAAATCTCTGGTGATAAGGAAAAGTTTGCAAGGTAGGCGTGTTCTGTAGAGCTCTTCTGCTGAGAGAAAAGAGGGGGATGTTCGTGTCCAAAAAATCTCAGTACGTGTGCTTTAGCTTAGAGAGCTGGTTATTTTGTTTCTAGGTGGGACGATGATCAAAGTACTGCTGACACAGAAAGGATGGCCAGGTAGGAAGAAGGAAAATCAAATGTGGTTTGCCCCCAGTTTTATTTTATATGATGCCATTCGGACTGATCAAAAGTCAGGAGAGTTGGCTGATCCAAAAATGCTTGAAATCAGAAATGCTAACCCTGGACCTAAATGGGTTTGGATCAGCTCTCACAGTCTCCCAAAATTCAACATCCCTCCAAAATTTCCGTATAAAAACGAAGTTAGAAATGACAGAATTAGGACAGCATTCTGTATACATGTTTATGAATGCCAGGCTTCCTAGGGCAGACACTTGTGGAAGAGGAACACGGCCCCTCTTTTTGTTCCAAGAGTTTAAATTTGAACTAGTTTCAGGAAAGTTTCAGGGTTTTGTTTGCTTGAATGTTTTAATGGCCAGTTGATTAGCATACTATTACTTTTTAGCTTTTATGATCATAAATGAAATGGACTGTTGGATATTCTTCTCTTTCTTCTCAGGAAGTTTTGCAATCTCTTTGTTTACTCTTTACAATGATTGTTTTTAATGTTCAGGAGTATTAAAATACTTTAGTGGCAGACAATGGAATATGTATTTATAGATATATATGTTGAATATGTGTGTTCTTTGTCTCTCTCTCTCTCATTTCTTGATCACCATTTCTGTGAAAATGCTGAACTTAGAGCAAGCTTTCATCATGTAAAAATGCATTTTTCTTCCTCTTGTCCCTATTTATCTTCATGTATATGCTGACACGTACACAGACGTGCTCTTACGTACATGTGCACTGTCACACAAGCTGTTCTGCTGGTGCGTGTGTATGCGATCCAAGTCCCACGGGCACTGTTCTCTCCTACATCTGTGCAGACCCACACAAAGGCTGTTAATGGAAAGGTCGACTGGTACGGTGTAACGGACAGTTAAGCAGTTTGTGACCTTGACCAAGGGGCTGCCTGTGTAATTTACAGAACGACCATGGGCTATCATTGCAGGGACCCATAGCTGGATTTCCTGAATATCAGACAGTAAGCACAGGCATCAGCAGGAATAACAACTCTGCATGTAGCCCTAACAAGTGGTGTTTCTGCAGACAGCGCCTCGTGTATAACACCTATGTGAGCAGGGGCAGGATACGCATTGTAAAGCAGGGCAAGGCCATGCATTCCTCCATCGCAGGAAGCAGCGTACTACGATTAGGATTCTTACCTGCGTTTTAAGAAAAGGCTCCATTATTAAAAATAGCCAAAAAGTGTGCCAAGCCTAGCTTCTGCTTTCACGATCAGTCTACATAACAGTCAGCTTCGAAGAATGTTGCAGTTTCTTTTAATGTCGCGTTATCGTACCGATCAATGCTGGTGGACTATCCAAGTGATCACCTTTCGCATCTTGTTGGATCAGCCAGCGATCCCACAAGAAAATGCCATGCCCAGCTCATTGAAATCAGTGGAAGATGCTGCTTTGACATCTGAAGCATCATGTACCTGTCGAGTACTTGTATTTAGCTGCCACCTGACAGGTACAGTATGGGAAAAATAAGTGCTAGGCACTGAAGTATTCTAGGTCTGTTCAGACCATCTCCGATGTAAATATTGGTGTAATTCCTTAATAGTGATCAAACGGTGGTGATTTATGGTATGGGAAAACTGAGCTACCAGATCTTCAGTTCTGAAGAATTTTGGTGACTGATTTGAGAATTCTCAAATTTGACTCACCACCTCAGTCATATGTTTGCTGTAAAGGCTGAGAACATTGGAGCTCAGCATCAAGTACTGTCATTGCTATTTCCCTGCTGTGCTAGATTGTTCTCAAACATTAATTCTGATCTATGTCTGACAAGCCAGATGTTCACTTGCTGTCTTATGTAGTCATTTTATTTATTTACTGGGGGTTTTTTTGTATGTAGTTATACCATATATGGTCCCAGTCCCGCAGTCTGATCCTGTAGGCATGTAGCATCTCCCTACAGGGGTGCAGAACGTTCCACACAACATTATAGGACTGGAGATCTGTGTTGTCATTGAGTGGGGTTTTTTGTAAGTCAGCACTGACACTGCTGACCTGATCCAGCTGTTAGAGGTTTCTGCTAAAAGAAGCCTTTTATAAGCAGATCCAACACCTTGAGCAAGGACTGGAAGCTGTGAGATGCATCACAGCTCTTGCAGATTTGGGAGTTTGGCTGGCGTTGTCAGTTGTCAGTTCCTCACATCTTTCTGCTTCATTTTTGGTCCTTAAACCAAAGGAGATTAAACTGGTTAAGAGATTAAGGCCAGGAGCCAATAGGTAGAAATTTGGGTTGTTTTCACAGCTATAGGCAAATCATATTTATCCTTCTGTGACCTGGATTTTCTGTCTATAAACTGAGGGGTAATAGTGCTTAGCTTTGTAAAGCATGTTGCTCTCCTGGGGTGAAACATCAAAACAAGTGTAAAGTATTATTATGATTCGTTACCTCCAATTGAAATTCTTACACGGGTCATGTCTGCTTTTCTGTTGGTTTGGTGTTTCTTTAAATGTTCAGGGAGAATCATAGTGAAATTGAGAGACGCAGGAGAAATAAGATGACCCAGTATATCACCGAACTGTCTGATATGGTACCCACTTGTAGCGCGTTGGCTCGTAAGCCTGACAAGCTAACGATTCTTCGGATGGCCGTTTCACACATGAAATCAATGAGGGGCACTGGAAACAAATCTACTGATGGAGCCTACAAGCCTTCATTTCTTACAGAACAGGTAGATTTTTTTAAAAATATCTGGTTTCTTTCTGGTTTGTGGTCTTAAAAGATGTGAGGAAACACTGAGAGGAGTAGAGTCTCAGCTTGATCTTTCGCTGTCCTGTAGTAAGTGGTACAAGCAATGTATCTAAGATGTGAATACAGACAATTTTTTGTGACTGTTCGGACTTATCTTAACTTTATGACAAATCTTTCTCTCTGAAGCAGCAAAATGGGTATTCTTATCATTCAGGTCTGTAAAAAGCAAGCCACTTGCTGTCTCTCATCACTGGAAAGGAATTTTCACCTCCAGAACTGGGTTCTTCCCATCCTAATAAAGATTCTCTAAAATAGGTAAAAATGAACCTGGAAAGACCTGCTTCTCCCTCCTGGGTATAGAGGAAGGTTAAACACATTGTTTAGTCATAATGCCTAAGTTCCCGGCAGCTGAACTGGGCAGAGATGAATCGTGTCGGTGCTGGCTGAGGTACGTCCTTGGTTACATCTGTGATGGAAGAAGGAAGATGCACCCAGTGCTCGAAGGAAAACTGTGTTTAACTGAGTGCACTGGAAATTCCTACCACCTTCATTGTTTTTGAAGTCCTCTGGGTGTAAAGTGCATTTTTGTGGTCTGAACGATTTAAGCACTTACACATGTAAGTTATGGCTCGAGGCAATACTTCTTTCTATTAGAGAAACAGCTGCTGCTGACCTCGCCATGTTCATATCTCTGTTTATTCTGGCTGTCCTGAAGTGCGTTTCTGGAGGGACGGTGCCATTCAGCTGGTTGTTGGTAGGGGACCCTAGTCACTTCGCATTGCACCTTTTTGGTTTTTTTGAACCTTGCAGAAGACAGAGTTTATCCTCATCTTTGTTAATAACGCATACAAAACAGGTCTCATTATCCTCTGCATAGTGCAGCCAGCTGTGCAGTGAGGGTTTTTTAGCTAGTAAGTGGTTCAGAATTGATGTGCTTTCTCTACAATAGAAGTTGATGGTCTGTTAAATGTTTCTTGAGATGAGTTATCTATTTCTTTAGTAGAATTTACCAGGTTGTGATCCTCACCTTACCAGCCAATAGCTGCCACTTGCACGCCAGCCGTGCTGAGCTGTCTAACTTGGCTGAGACCCAGGTTGTCCAAAGCTCTCTGAGTTCCAGACGCAGTATCTTAACAAGTTCTGATGATCGCTGGAGTCAGCAAGCCAAGGCTGTTCGAGCTTCCTTCCCAGGAATTGGAGTGGTAGTTGTCATCCTTTCCCGTGAAAGGTTTTCAAGCTCTGTTAAGCAAAGGTAGCGTTTCTGTGCGATGCATGCAAAGAGCTGTTTGCCTGCGCAGTTTGAGGTATTGGGCATCTAGACCCAGTGTCTGACAGTGAGGGACAGAAGTACCTTGCTTTAAAGGCAAGGTCCCCTTCCAGTCCCCAGGTGGGGTCGAGGCTCTGGGTGCTGCATCTCACGTGGATGTGGGTGTCTCGGGACAGAAGTACCCAGGATGATGAGCAGGGGACTGTGTAAAGAAAAGGTCAAAGACAGGGATGTTCCAGACCCTTTGGATCTCTGAGGCTTCCTGTTCACAGGCTGGAAGAAGAAAGCAAGAAGTGACACAACCCTCTTGTGTAGTGGCTTGGACCCCCTAAGGGGAGGGGAGGCTGGGGACTCCTGTCCTTGTTCCCATTACACTTTCTGCCTTTTATCCAGCGACTGTTTAATTTACGAACAGAGCTCATCCTGAGGGGGGGGAAAAAAAAAACCCAAACAAACAAAACCCAAACAGAACAAAAAAGCCAGAAAGACTTGTTGGGTTCTTTCCAATTAAATTATTCAGGACATTTAATTAAGGGATGAGTTTGCCATATGAGTTATAGCTATTCATTTCCTCCGTTTGTACGCTTAAATAACTTTTTATTTTTTAATGTTAGATGCCTATCACACAATATGCAGTGAGATTTAGTTACTTAATTTTCCTAAAGTGCATTGAGATCACCAGATGAAAGGCAATAAAGGAAAACAAAATGTTGTTTGTTATTAAGATCAGCAGTTTATGGCTTGCTACAAGTTTGGTTGTGTTATATCAATACTACAGCGAAAATTTCTGCCTACGTTGCAATCAGCTACTAAGATGGCAGGAAAACAATATTCTTTGGCAGTGACAGATGTGTTCTTTAATTCCCTTTTCTTGCTGGCATTCTAATCAAATCCTTTCTTTGGAAGGAACTGAAACATCTTATCCTGGAGGCTGCAGACGGGTTCCTGTTTGTAGTTGCAGCTGAGACGGGAAGAGTGATCTACGTATCCGATTCTGTGACTCCTGTGCTGAACCAGCCACAGTCTGAATGGTTTGGCAGCACTTTGTACGAACAGGTTCATCCAGACGACGTGGAAAAGCTGCGAGAGCAACTGTGTACATCCGAGAACTCAATGACAGGTCAGATATGTCTGATGTATGATTCTGTGTGTTGTGGATCCCTGCGGAGTTTTTCTGACATTCAAAATGCCTAGTTTAAAAATCTGGTAAAAAAGAAATTTGGCAAGATTAAACGGCCTTTTTCTTGCAGGCAGTGCAGTAATATAAATCTTGTTTTGCTTCCTATTTGTTTGACTTCAGTCAAACCACCTTCACGTAGCTCTCTATTCAAACTTCTGGCTTGGGTAGGTTTGGAATCTGGATTGTTTTCAGGCTTGGTCTGGAAATCTAGATTGTTTTCCTTTCGTCCTCAGTGAACTTATGACTTCTTTACAAATATGTGTTTCTTTAGAGCAGTGTTTATTTTGAAGGCAAAAATCATACTTTAGACTGTTCCATTTTCATAAAAGTTCCTTGTGGTTTGCTAACGGGAATCCTGGGGAAAAAATCCAGTGTTTGGCAGCTGAAAATCTAGTGGATTTTAAATGGGAGGCTTGCTCCTGTAGCAGTGGTGTAAGTTAGCTGTAAGTTGACTAGCTGTTATTTTGCACAGTAAACCATATTCATATCTTCAGTATAACTCGGGCTTTTACAGTTATTCATGCTAAGATTGCCAATAGGAAGCTACTTTTGTCTTTAATAGGGTACATATATGTTAGAGCTATGAGAATTAGCTAAATCCTGTTTTAACTCAAACTTGGAAAGGAAGAAACCCAACTTCTCTTTTGATGCTTCCATGCGGTGTGTTTATAGCTAAAGGAAAAAAGCTAGGGGGAAAATATTTATAACAAAATCGTGATCCATGCTAAAGTCACATAATTTCTCCTTGCTTGAGTAATTCAGAATTCTGACCTGGTTTACCGGAACTTTTGTTGTGTTTCAAAACTCGAAGGACTGTGATACAGTTTCGAGTGAACCTGCTTCCATGTCAAAACAGTGCCAAATTCATGATTTCCTGTGGTTTGAATGTGATGTGGTTTTGGCAGAACTTTTGTGTATTCAAATTGGAAACTCAAAGCAAAATTCTGTGTTGAAAATCCAGATGGATCGAAACCAACTGAACAGTTAGGGGAACCTGTGCAGAGCAAAACAGCCGAGTTTCATACCACAAGACTTGCAAAAGAGCACAACCTCTGCTTTTATTATGTAGCATGTAATACATTTTAACATATGTACCATCTTCCTCCAAGACGCAATTACTCCTCAGTGAACAATCATGTTTCCACTTCCAAAAGCGCTCAGTTATGCAACTTAACCTGCTCAAACTAGAGCAGGACAAGACAAACACAGAGCACTTCTGAACACCCAGCTCTGTATTTTTTTCCAGTTTTAACTATGTTCTTTTCTTTTACACTGAATTCCTCTGTAGCCAGTGGAAAGAGAAGTTCAAATAATAGTATTTAGAGGGCTAAATCTTTTCCCTGCCTGGATCTTTTGGAGTTGTCAGATTGACACAGGAGGCTCATAAATCTGCTGTACATGGACAGCTGGACGTTTTCCCGGTGTGAGGAAAGCATCAGTCTGTTTAGAGCCAGGGGAGCCTGCTTAGCTACACTCCTGAAGGTGCAGAGGCTTGGATGTAGGGAGGTGCTTTTTAAGGGACTGGAGAGTGTGTGTAGTTAAAACTGTTCCAAGCAAGTGCGAGGAAGAACAGTGCATAATTGGCCCTACCTATACGGGGCACATTGTGTGAATTTTCCTTTACAAAGTTATTGTGGTTCCATGTGCAATATTTTTTGGCTAGCTGAACATCTCACGAGTCATAAACATGATCATCAGTCTGCTTCTGAATCAAGCATAGGCATAGAGTTGTATGTACATCATCTCTCGTAAGATCATCATAGAACAGATTTTCAAGGTGTCTGCTGCATTTTTCTAGCTTTTTAATAAAATTAGTGTAGCCAGTTTTTTGGATAGTTTTGTTTTAAAGATGCGACTGATGAAATGCATTTAGTAGTATATGAGTAGCTTTGTCAGCCTGAGGAGCATATAGATAAACAGAAAGCTCTAGATTTGTTATGTTAAACTTGCATTTCCTTGACCCTGTAAGGTACCATTAAATGAGAAGCAGTCTTCTGTAAGGACTGGCAGTCCAGCATCAATTTGCTTGGAAACAGCATGCAGCAGGCCTTCAGCAGCGTCACTCTCATTCCTCTGAGATACCTTTCTGGGAGCAGCGTGATTCTAGAGTCCGTTCAACCAGTTACGCTTTCCTTCCTGTAACACAAGCCATATGAAGAGTAACTGCTTTGTAACAGGTAGGAATAAAATGAAATAGTGCAGTGAAGAGAAATAATAGGTGCCTTAGTGACATTTTAAAAGAAGTCAAGTAGGCAAATGCACTTGATTTAAGTCAGTGTCTATCAAACCATTTGGGCAGCCCCCAGGTCTCTCTTGGCTTTCCAAAGTTAATGTTTCATGCAGAACAAAGGGCAATGCAGAGCTTGAAAGAGATGCAAACCACAAACGAGCCAGCTGCGTTTGACGTTTTTCCTGCTCAAAGCAAAGTTCACTGCAGGCAGCAGGAAAATCCTCAACTTTTAGTGACCTCTGGCCATTGAGCACAGGATCTGCGTAGGGAAGAGACTTGCAGGTGAAAGTGTAATGATATGTTATGATTTTCAATTTTGCTCTCTTCCTCATCTTCTCAAGGTCTCAACCCTATAGCCTACTCCTTCAGCCCTTGAACTGGGAAAGAATGACAGCATCTTGACAAAGGAGAAACTTCACTTGCCTTGCATCAGATCAGAGCAGTGTCCTTTGGTTGCATTTGCTGGCCCTGTTACAAGCGCTGATCGTTAGCGCTGCATTGCTGGGGTTTTCCCAGCACCTCTTTGCAATCCTGCTACCCAGAGAAGCTGCTTCAGACCCCGAGAACTTGGGAGGCTGCCACTGCCAAAGGGGTGCAACAGAGAGCAAGTTGGTGGAGAAAGCAGGCTCCCTCTCACATTTCTGCCCCCAGGAGTAAGACTGGGACTGTGGTTGCGTGAGCGTTTCTTTGGCAGTCACGCCAGCTTATGCAATTCTCACCTCATCTCACCCTCTCCTCCTTTGGCATTCATGTGGTACTACAGTGAGTCACATGAAGGGGGCTGACCTGGCCCAAAGCTACAGCTAAGGGGAAAAAACCCTTGGTTTTGGTAGAGACAGCTCTTTGGCCCACCTATCATAGGGTCACTTGAACTCTTGTGCTAACACCAAGGAGAAGTGGGGAGTGAATAGTTAAGGGTAAGGAGAGGACAGGACTTCAGGAGCAGTAAAAGCATGTGCCAGATTGAAGTGGCTCTGTAACGATGGCCTAAACCATGTAGGGTGTTTGGGGAGTTAATTGCTTGCTCTATTTTTAATTCTCAGGATATGGGGAAGGATGGATAGTTTCTATTCCATTTTATATCCTTGGAGATTTTATTCCCTGGAAATGGAACAATTGTCTGCTTGTTTATTGTACATTAATTGCTAACACATTGTAGCAACAGGAAAGCTGAACTGTGGAATATATGTATGGTTTGAAATGCTCTAGAAAAGACAGCAGCTGAGACTTGATGATAGCAACAAATGGTGCTCCCATGCGTCGTGGGCATGATTAATCATAATGGGGCAGATATTCAGAGTCGTAATTTATTTTCCGTCTTTGTTCTTGGAAATCTGCAGACGGGAAAACAAATCACTTCAAATATGGATGAAGATCAGATCTCACAGTAGGATCCGTTAGCAAAGACCTCTTTGCCCCTAGGATGCACTGATGAAACTTGATGGATGTTGGGTTCAGATGCAGGTTCAGGGTTGGAAGTTGTGAAGGGTCGAATAACACACAGCATGGGGGAGTCCTAATGCAAGCAAGAGCCTCTAAATAGCCACACACAACAAATCTCTGATAGCACAGAGGACAGACAGAACTTAGATTAAAGTGCAAAGGAAAACAACTTTTGAAGAATACCTCTGCTACACTTACTCTCCAAAAAATGACTGAGCAAGTACTGTAGTAGACTGCCCTTCTGTTAAAATCTAGTGTTCCAGAACACTTTGCTGGACTGATTTCTACCAATCTAATTCTCCACAAGCAGTTCATGAAAGAGTAGAATGAGGAATACAGGTACCTCTGTATGATTACCTGGCAATACTCCAAGTGATTCCATGATGTGTCTGAGATATGCTTGTCAAGGCTGTGAGGTCCCTGTTCCTGCAGCCGACATCTCCAGTTGTGCAAATGGGAAACACCCAAGTTTATTAAGTTAAATTCTGAGCTCCAAGCAGCACAGCACATAGTAATCCAGCTATAACGTCTTCCTTCAGCCTCACTGTCTATAGCTAAGGTGAGGCAGGGAGCAGCATGTGTAATCCCTTTGTGGCACAAAGCCTCCTCAGGACGTCCGGGATCAGAAGGAGTCCTTGCAAACTGTTTTAGTGAGTAGTTAAGGGGTGCTGAAACTGTGGACTTGTGACTGCAAGAAAATGATGAGAACCAGAACCTCTACAGCTTTCATTTTCAAGTGATTTAAAAATGACTACATCAATTTACTTGCTAGCTGAAAAAAGATTAATTGAGGTTACTTCTGGACAGAACTTGTATGCCAAGTTTAATCTTGGCGTGATATTTTATTGCCATATTTTATAAGCAGAAAAAAGTAGAACTTTATGATGGAAATGGTGACTGACCACAGCAAAAGTGTTGAGCTGATAAGTACTTTTTTAGAAGAAAAGACCATTGTGTGACAATTCACTGTGGTTCATGAATATTATGGAAACATCACTCCATGTTATACAAGCAGAGATTTGGACTGTGGAACCTGTCTCACAGAACCTTCAAAGAACATGTTGTCTTGCAATGATGGTTTCAGCATATGCAGTTTTCTGTCCAACTGCAAAGCTTTCTGTTACCAAGCACAGTGTGTAGACACAGCAACAAAATCCAGATGCTGTAGATAGACTCAAATCGTCTGTTAAAATGAGAAAAATAGTGTTAAACTCAGAAGAGGGCAGTGCCAGAGTGCCAGAGACAGTGGAGAAACAAAATAAAGCTTTACACAGCACTGAACAGATGAGAGGTGCTCAACCAACAGTAAATAACCATGTGAAAGAGAAGATTAGGAATAACTTCTTTCTACAACAGATACTCTTCTCGAAAATCAGCGTAGGATTTTTTGTGCTGTGAGCTGTCTTATACTCCCATGTCAATTTTCCAACTCCAATTTCTGTAAGATCTTTCTTAGAAGAAAGGGAATTCTCGTACACGCAGCCAGCCGGTGAATGCAAATGTGGCTCTTATTCATCATCGCTGTTTTGAACTCCGATTTCACTGAATGATTTAGGAGAGGCTCCAACTGATACAGAGAAGAGCTGGATGAGACTCCTATTTGGCTTCATGTGCAAAATTCTCCAAAAGAAATTGAAAGACTAACTTGAGGCATGACCAGAAATTCAGCCCTGGCAAATCTAATTCTGTTGTGCCTTAAATGTCATCACCAGTAAAAGTAAAACTCATGTCTAATGAAAAAGTAATATATTATCAAAAAAATTAATTAATGGGATGACTTCTGCACTATATTAGGGAGCTTCTCCTCATCCAGTTGAAAATTGGATCGGCCTATTTACTTTAAAAAAAAGGGTAAAAACCTCTATTTTTTAGGTATTGGTGCCAAACATTTTATACCAAAAATGTGTTGTCAGATGCTTTGTCTTCCTTGTGTCTTTTGTAGAAATTAAGATACTTGCCAAAGATGGATGCTTTTCTACCCAGAGCTCTTAACTCTCCTTGAAAAAAAAAAAAAACAAAAACCCTTTTGTTCAGAGAAGTGTGTCCTTGCTGAGACAGTCGACAAAACGAGGAGCTGTAGTAAAGCGTCATTGGGACTCTGTTCTCTAGCCTTTGGTTCTGAAGAGCATGTTTATCAGAGGTTTATGCATTGCAAAGGTACTCTGCGTGTAAAGGGCTGTTTCAACTGACAGCACTTGATTTCTTTTTTTTTTTTTTTTTACTTCAGTCTGTGAACTCTTTTGAGTACATGAACCCTAAAGAACCATCTGTCTCTGAAACGTGCCCAGCCCAGCAGCTTAAGGAAGTCAGAGTACAGAGAATTAAAACCAGATCTCAGTAGTTTAGATTTTAACATCTTAGTACAGGATGACTGACCTAGTAAGACTGTTAGCCTCTGGGCAGGTAAGAACTGAGTTCTGTAAATTTTTGTTTATAGAGAGAGTTAATAGCTACTTGTGCCTTTTATCCCAGGATAAAACCGTGGTTCATCGTCAGCTGTTTGCATTGAATGTCCATGGAAGGTAACAACGACCTGTAGGGTGAAGACAAGCGAGCATCCAGTAAACAACACATGGCAAAGCAGGTGGGATGGGGAGGAGAGAAGGTTTCCATGTACATGATATGAGATGTCCTGAAATCTTTTATTTCTCTGCAGGACTGTCTGAAACTTGACTCTTCATATTTTATGGGATTTTCCACCTCCACACACATGTACCCACACCCCCCCCCACTTTATTCCTTAGGAGGGTGGAGGCTGGAGGGAGCTGTGCCAGGATTGTTGCACCTGCAGTGGAAGGGAACAGAGAGATTTTTGAAAATAGAAGCTTCAAGACTGAGGTTGTCCCCTCTTTTTCAGGACATGAATTCTTGAAACATACTGCCATGTATAGAATATATATGAGTGATTCATGTGAACAGACTATTTCAGGTTTCAATCTGTTTTTACTGTAGAAAAAGCCAATTTTGGCAAGGCATCTTTTCCTATTTTAAGTGTGAAATCTTGGAAAAGATTTGGCTCGTTGCTGACAACTACCAAATCACCATGTGATACCTGTTTTTCAGCAAAGTTATGTGGTCCCACCGGCATTGCGGAGAGAAGAGGATGTTTCAGATGTAAGACTTTCCATACACACCAGCCCGTTGCCGTGCCATTGTTCCAAAGAAAAAATCTGCCCATGTTTTTGTGGACTGTTTGTTCTCATAGCAGGAAAGTCACAGTGCCAACCAGAGATGGCCTTTGAACTTGAGTGGTGCCAAGCGCAGGAATTTGTGAGGTTTTCAGCTTTAGTCTGTTCAGCTGGTGAGGTTTTTGCATGTAGGATGGAGGAAATGAATGTTCTGCTTGCAAGGAAATGAATTGGTGCAGTAGATGCTTAGGAGCAGGAAGCAAGGAAGCTGTGCCTGTATCCCATCTACGTCTTGGCTGTCCCGGTGACGTGTGCTTAGAAGTGATGCCCAAAGCCTCCGAGTCTTCAGCTTCTCTTCTGTCGTCATTTGGTTTGATCGAGCGCAGGTTGCCAACTCTGTGTGACAAAACAACAAAGCTTAGCGGGTGAGCGAGGGCCATCCAATCTGTGAATGTACTGGGCTCCAGAAGGCAGGCAAGGGAGGTTTTAAATATTCTGTGTATGGGACTTAACGTTTCCTTTGCAAGCGGATTGCCGTTTTTCAGTTGAGGTGAACGAAACAAATCCTTCATTCAGTTGTAGCTGTGTGACCAGTGGCTGTGGTCCCATGATCTTACGAGGGTAACGTGGAGGGTGGAATTTGGCTTTTTCTGTTGTTTATGTGAGAAAGAGGACTTCAACGCCTTCAAGGGCCATTCCTGCCCTTTGACCCACTAGACAATACCACAGAAATAAGAAAAACCCAGTCTGCTCTCAAAAAATAGGTACTTTCAAATGATCATATTTTAAACGTATGGTACATTCAATCTCTTTAGCTTATTCCAAGAGAATTTTGTTTTGCTTTGGTCTCTAGGGTTGGTTCTGGGGAAAAAAAAATCCCAAATGTTGGGAGAAGCCAGCTATGTTTAAAACAGTTCATAAAGCAACTCCTACACAAACACAGTGACCCAGTGGTCTCCCTGCTGCTGAGACACTCCGTTTGGGTGGATAGTACTGGAAGGAAAACTAGTGATAATAAGTTGCATTTTTTTAAAATTACTTTGGTAATTATAACGGTGGTTTAAAGAGGTCAGTACACGTTTTGAGCAAAATAAGGAAGCAGCTTTAGCCTAGGACTCTGAGACAGACTTATTACACCTGATTAGCATTAGGGAATGCTTTTAGGGTAGATTTTCAGGTGTTTGGGCATGCATGTGCAAGTGGATTTTGCGGTTGTTATTTCTCTTCAGTCTTCACCATGAGTTTCTTACTTGGAAACTGCTGTGTACTTAGGTCTGTTATCACAGATGTTTGACTGGATCATTTTCACTTGCTGGGTTTCCAGGGCGGTGGGGTTTTTTAATGTTCAATATTTATTCAACCTGCTCTGTTTTGTTAAACATGATGAAATATATGGAGTTAGTGATTATTTTTTTTTTCTCTCCCCTTTTAAAAAATAGTGGTGTTTCATAAATATCTAACCAACTTCTTTGGTTAACACATTGCCAATAAAGCAGTCTGTGCGTGCCTCAGAACCTTTTGGTACTGGCCCCGTTTGCAAAATCTCAGATCTTTCACTGCTTTGATGGGAACTCCTCAGATGCTGGGAGGGTGCAATTATTAGCCTTGACATCTGCCTGTAGCCTAATTTAAATGTTGTGTTATCTCAATGAAGTTAATAACAATGCATTAAAATATTTTATTACTACGTGATGAGTTGTAGGAGCAGACTAGGGAGGCAGAGGGAGGAGTGGTGGCTTGGAGTGACAGCAGTCCACCCCGAGTGTCCGCTTGCTTCAAAAGGGGAATAACAGACTTATCTCATGCCGCTGTCATCTCTCCTTAGCTGAAGCTCTTCTGTTTCTTAATACTGGGACAGCAGAGGCAGGACTTCCACGGTCTTTGTCCCTTCCCTGGCCTCCCACCAGCTTGCTGGGACCACGGTACCCACTTGCTCCTCGCTGGTATCCTGCACAGAGCTGCGTGGAGGGAGATGCCTCCTGTACAGCATCACGGAACCAGAGTGGTAAACACGGCCCGCTGTCGGTGTTCTGTGGTTTGATCTATTGCATTGTCGTGCCTTAGATCTGAACTTACGTTATCAGACATTCTTCTTTGTATTTTCGTAGCATGGAGACTTTTGCACGTAGTTTCTAAGTGATTTGAGTCTTCAAAAAGAGAATTAAAACCTATAATGATGTTTTGCCCCACACACCTTATTTTAATTGAACTAAAGGAGTAGCCTATAAAAACAACCAGACAGCATCCTTGGTCCTTTTGGTCTCCTCCCTCTCTTTCTCTCCCCCCCTCCTCTTGTGTTAAATTTAAATTCTGTGCCCAGCAAAATGTCTCACAAAGTCATCTTGCAGTGATTATTTATTTCCTCCACTGGACTATTCCATGGCGTGTCATTGGCTCATGTGGAACAGACCGTTGCCCAATTTCAGAACCAGATGATATTAGTATTTACTAATAAAGCATTTATCCCAGTTACTTGAGTTTGATAATGAAGTACAAGTCATACAAAATGCCAGGAGCTGAAGCTTTTTTGGCAGAAGTGTTTTTTTAGGTAAAGCTTCCTGCTGAGCATTCGAGTGAAACAAATAGGTTAATTTAAAAGCTACTTACAACCTTTATGTATGGATTTATTATGCAGCTGTGAATGGTAAAAGAATAAATTATATTTTACAGAGTTATTTTGGATAGCTGTCCTGTCATGGGAGTCTCTGCTGATAGTGCTTTGGAGTAACTGTTTCTGGGGTTTTCCATCCTTTTTCTAGGTGTAGAAAGTCTGCTCTGTCTTTTGAGGAGCTGTTTGTATCTTGGATCATTGGCAGGCCTTAGCATAATTTTCTCAAGCTCAGGCTTTCCTTCAAATACATCTAATAGTTATAACAGAAGTGACACCACAACTTCCCAGCTTATGGAACTGTGAACTTTGGTGATACTTGCTTGTTTAGTGACCGAGCCTGAAAGTACCTGCGGAGATCAGCATGTGGCTGTGTCAGGACTTATACAAACCTATAGCAAGATAAAGCTTCTGCTGCCAAAGTTTCATGGAAAATGCAAGGATGAAAAAAGAGAGGATCCTCGTCCTGCTTCACAGATAGGGAACTGGAAATGGAGATAGATGCTGTTGTATTTATGTCTAGGGAGAGCTTACACATCTGTATGGGCTTCTATAAGCTATCCTATTTAGTATGCTGAAGGTTTCCCATACATAAGATAACCATTGTTGAGGGTTCAAAATACATTTAGTCCTTGAAATGTTTTTGGGGTTTTTGTGTTACAACTTAACTTTCAACATATGCTTTGAATTATTTGCTTGAGTTTTTATGTCCAGTTTTTCCAGGTCCATCAGCAGACAGACTTGCATGTGATCTGTAACACTATCCCTTCAGATAGTCCCTTAAAAGTAACTCAATGGCAAGGCTCAAAAGCCCACGCAGTTTCCTTCTTAATTTAATTAAAATGATGCATATTTGCCCAACACTGTGGAGAATTACACGATGCAAACTGGTTAGTCAAACATGAAGGCAGGAACAGCAGAGACCTTTTGGCCTCATGAGCTTTTATAAGAACAAGTTGTATTAAACAAGCAGCTGTGTAATGTGAGGGGTTTCTTATTGAAAAACAAGAGGGGGTGAGAATGCTTTTCAATTCCCCCTTTGTGGGTCAGTGTCTCCAGTTGGTAAGTAGGGGACAGACAGATATTTAAAAATAGCTACATTTCAATTGCATTACTTCTTTTTTATTTTTTTAACTTTGCTTTTGATTGGATCAACTCTTCATTCTATTGTAAGAATGTCATAACTTGACTCTAATGCTTATACAACGCCTTTTGCAATTAGATGATGTAAACCTTAACATATTTAGAGAGGTTCAAATAGTCCCTCTGAGAAGCTAGGCCAGTGAGGAGAATGAGCTTTGATGGTTTATATTTATAAGTGGAATATTATCCATCGTTATGTGATAGGTAGTTCAGGAATTTTTTCATGAGTGCTGAGGGAGAAATGAGCAATAGAGAGCATGTCCTGGTTCTAAGTAGCATCGTGAAAGCGGTGTATTCGATTCAAGTGAAATTTCTTTTCCTTATTAGGGCTAATTCATTTCAGGCTCCACATTTATATATCAAGAGGTTATTACAGGATATAAAGAAAGATAAATCAGCTGCCCAGCCTATAGTCGTATTTTGGAAGCATAATCAAGTTTGTTTATCATTTAAGCTGATTATGCCTTGATAAGCATGTGGTCGTCATGAGAATTTTATGGACTTTCTGCGAATCACTGTGGATTATATTATTGAGAATTTTCATCTACAGCTACAGTGTCTGGAGAACTCGTATTGCTTATATGAGCTTGGACCCTGTTCCTAGCTGCACCTCTGCTGCTGGCTCACCGCAGGCAAGAGAAATCATTCCTTTGGGCTTCAGTGTCCTCATCGTTATCGGTCTATTAGCGATGCTTTGCAATGTATGTACATTGGGGTAGGGATACGGTGCTGCTTTGTGCTGCACGATAAAACACACATGTGGGAGCAGCGAAGCCCCAGCCTGCGAGAGCTGAAGCAGTCTCACAACATTTGGGTGGAAGGCACTGCCAGCTTTGGAGCAAGAGCGACTGTGTTTTATCCCTGCCATCCCACGAGCTTCTTGGTTGATATGTGTGCAGTATAATGACAGCTGGGAAGTCCTGTGTGGTCCCTGATTTTGTTCCAGGCGGCGTGAGGCTGACCAATTTTACAGTTGTACTGTGTTCTCAAGGGGTATTGGTAGACCAGGGTCCCCATGGCTTCATTCTTCTGGAGAGGTTGGCCCAAGGCACAAAATCCTCTGTGGCAGAGGACAGAGGTATGAATGTTGGCTCGCTGTAGAGCCTTGCTGGTCAGGTGCAGTCTCCTGTGGGGAGGTCCTATCCTCTGTGTGTACGGTCAGAGCAGCTGGGAAGCAATGGTGGGAAGCGTGCATGGGGAGACCTTGTTCCCACCTGCGGTGCTACCTCCCTCAAAGTCCTGCTGACCCACTCCTTGAAAGATTTGATAGGATCGTGATTTTAATATCAGCAAAGGTTTACATCGCATCAACCATCTCTACATGATCAGGAACACGTTTCTCCCCGCCCCCACGTCCTGAGCTTCCCCTAAGCCGGGGACTGAAGCTGTGATTATGGTCCCTGAAGACTGTGATACCAGTAAGGGATGACCTGTGCTTCCAGACACCTTCCAGGCAGAACCTCCACAGGGCAGATGGTCTGGGGAACAGACCCGTTTCACAAGCGAATTAAAAATATATGTGCAGTGCTAATGATGCAATTATGATACTTATTTTGCATGAATCTGAAGTATGAAAGAGAAAAGCCTGCTGCCTGTTACGAGCCCATCTGCTCTGCATCACCGCGAGCCCTGGCAGCCGTCCCACGTGGCGGTGCTGTGTCTGATGCCGGGGAAGGCGAGTGTGTAGGAGTGCCAGTGCCTGCACGCTGGGGTTGTTTGTGAATGAGCAGGGGTTTTTGGTGAATGAGTTAAGCATCACGAGTTAGCAAGTTTGTTCTGTAAAAACAACCTCATCAGGCTCTTACTTTCTAGAACTGTGCATTCTTTGTGGCCTCTTGGTGTGTTTTAAAAGCTATCAAGAATTGGTGTCTTTTTTTTGTTGTGGATTTAAAAGACCATTAGTTACTCTGAATATGAAGTAGCAGTGTTAAAATAAACAACAGGTTAGTGGCCGTTGCCTGAGCGAGCTGCGCTCTAACCTCTGATGCGAGCGAGGGGCATGCTGTAAAATCTTCGGTTTTTTATCCCAAGCAGTGACCAGTGTCTTATATCTGTTCAAACTGTTGGGGAGAACGAGTGGTCCAACCAGTAATGCTGTCTTGACGCACATCTTTCGTGTCCCGAGGTACAGTAACAGAGTTGGCTTTTGATGCTACTCTCATGAGCGATAAAGACTTTTCTGTGCTGCCTCCCTACAGATGATAAATAGTTCGTTTGCAGTTTTGCACTTCTGTGTGATGGGCTGGCAGCTAGTAGTTTTAGTTAAAAACACACATCTTTAAGCTAATCTCTGCTACTACTTTCTAAAAACTTAATGTACTAATAGAGAACGTCACCGTAGAAGTCGTCCTTTGTTCTCTGACCCTTCAGTTTTGGGGTCAGCTTATGTTTGGAGCTATGTACAGAAGCATCAGTACCTTGACTATCACTTTGCTTTTATTTTTAATTATTTCCTCTTGTTTTCCTGCATCCCTGTCTTGCTTTTTCCATTTTCATAGTAAGATTAAGAAGCTTTTAGTTTTCATAAGGATTTCTTGGTGCAGTATTCCTGTGTTCTGTTTGTCTTCCCTGAGTAGCCTGTGGAGTATTTTTGGTGAGCACAAAGTTGTCTTTTGTTATCTTGTCCAAACCAAACGTAGTTTATCCTTTACTTTATTTTGCCTGGAAAGAAATATGTAGACAATCCAGTGGCTGAGAGCATTTATGAAATATCTAACTTGTTCTTTTAAGACAAGAAACTATCATCTACAACACGAAGCTTGCTGGGTTGTTAGAGGTGACTGTATTGAGGGCAAGGTGAGACTCCAGATATTAATTCAGACTGTTTCCTTATCGGGTCCAAGATTCTGTGCAAGACAGCAGTCCATCTACTGATGAGTTAGAGGGAAACGGAAAATTGTGTCATGTACTTTGCCAACAGTATTTTTGCGCGCATGAGGCTAAAGCAACTCTTCCGATCTTTGTAAGCCGGTAGTAGCCTTTTGTTGCAAAAGAGGGGCATTTCCATGCTGCAAACTGGATGTGGATACCGTATGATTGCTTTTAAAGACAGACATTTCAACTCGCTCTGAAATTTTTGCAGAAGAATGCCCTCATGTAGCAGCCTGTCTTTCTAATTACAGACTGTAGGATTCTTAGGGAACTGGAAATCCAGCAGAGAGCATTTGTGGTAGAATTAGGTGTTGAAGCTTATGGAGTTTTGAATTCACAAAAAAAACCCCCAAAACCTGAAGAAAGTAACAAAGAACAGACTGTGTTTGATTACCAGGCTATAACCCTTAGCATGCAGTGCTTAAACACGGAGGAACAAATTTTCTAGCAGGCTGGTGCTATTGCATGAAGATGGATTTGAGCCAAACTCCCAGATTTGAAACCCCATGAACTTCAGTAGGTCAGGCCAGTCCTTGGCTTGGGTTCATCTCAAACACTGCAAACACAGGAAAGGTATTTGAACATTCACAGTAGCAATTGGAGGTCCAAAAGGGGAAGGGTCATGCATAAGCTGTCCACTATTTGCTCACACGAGGGGTACTTCAGTGCCTATATGAACATTTGTCCCCTTGATCATTATGAGAATATTTTTAGAGCATCTTTGAAAACACCCTGTAGCATAACACAAAGCGAGTGTTTCTGGCATGTATCCTCAGTACTTGAATCTGTTACTAATCTCCTTACTGGGAAGAGCTTTGTATGGCTTCTCTAAATTTACTTGAATAATTCATCTCTTGAACGTTGTCCTCACCTCTGTGGTCCCCTCTGACAGCCCCGTCCTGTAATGACAGCTGACATCAGGTTCCTGGGTCGCACGGTGGATTCCTGCTCAGAGGACAACTGGTTTATTACACGTTTAAGCAATACTGCCTTCTGAATGGGGACTGTAGTGGGTAGATTTCAACAAATTATCAATTATACCCAGACCAACCGGGGAGATTTATGTGCTGGTTTTAATAAGCATTGTGCTCATTTATTTGCTTTCTCTTTTGCAGCAGAGTAAACTCTGGTTTCCTCTGAGTTGTGCAGCTGCTGTAAATGGTAATGAGACAGCAGTGGCAGTCACAGAAATGCTGTGATTGAGACATGCACCCTGCACTTGCTGTATCTGAGAGTTGTGTCTGGAGCTGGAGAGGGGAAAAGTTTAACACGAAAATGCACTACACGCAATTACCGATTTATGGGGAAGCTCGTAAGGATCCAGCTGGTGGTAGCACTGGGTTGTTAAAACTGTTCTTCTGAAGAAACTAGAAGAAGAAATAAAAAAAAAAAAAAAGCACATGTGCACTGTTCAGTTAGCAGAAGTTGTCAGAGCATCCTAGAATATTTCTTATTAATAGGAACATAATCACCAACTTTTACATCAAATGTACTTTGTGTGTGTTTCTTGTGGAGAAACCTAAGTGAGCATTTATCACCAAGATAGCAGCACCAGTGTAAAAAATGCAGGAGCACATGGAGATACGAATATTTTATGGGTCTGTGACAGAACTATCATCAGAGCGTGCCACCTCTTTGAACCGAGCTGTCTGCACGACACTGAGCTGCGATTTATGCCAGTTTGCTTGGCTGCAGGGTGGGACCCGCCAAGGTCTGTCACACGAGCAGCTGCAGCGAACTGTAGATGATATTAAAGCAGGTAGAAGATGATTTTGCAATCCTGTGCTGGCAGAAGCGGAGCGGTGTGGGTCCATCCCCTTCTCAGAGTCAGGTGTGGAGTGGCGAGGAGTTTTGTTTGAGACACAAGCCCTGGTATTCCGTGTCTTAGGAGATCCCTCTTAGCCCAGGGAGCGCACCATCAGGCTTGTCTGAGCTAAATGGCAAGCTTTGTCCTTAGTCTGTTCAGCTATAATTCTTCCTCTTTTTAATAGAATTTGATCATAAGCTTCTAACAGTATGAGACACAAGCTGCTTGTTTTTTATCAAAACCTGCACTGTGTTGTTAGAGCTCTACAAGGTTAACACACGCACGACGGACTATTGAAACAAGCTGCTGGGAGAGCTTTGTCACAATATCTATGTACCAAGTGATTCTCTGACTCGTATTACCACATACCCCCTGCAGTGATTTTGTAAGTCAGGGCAAAATTTAGACTACTATTTGTTATCTGGTACATATTTCTAAGACATTGCTAAACAAAAAGCTAAATTTAAAAACTGTGACTTTTTTTGTCGGGGGCTCCAGACATGCCAAAGGAACATGTGTCAGCAATTTTAGACGTAGCAGCCATGTAATTGTGAAGTATACTTATTTTTGTGGATGCTCTTGGGTGATTAAAAACTCAGAAATTTCTATTAGCTGTCTGAGTTACATTTACTGTCACTGCTTTTTGATTATTATGTGTATGACAAAGTTATTGTGTCCAAAGAGAAAAAAATGCTTTTAGTGGTTTGATTTGGCTTGCCGGCTTATACGGACAGCCATTGGGTCCTGCACATATATTCTGTCTTTATGTGCTTTGTTACGTAGTGCCTTCATTTGTGAGTCAGTTTGCCTCCTGCCTAATGATATTTTATTTCTCTACATTGTGTGATTAGTTGAGGGGCTGGGGAAACAGTCTGTGGCTTTGCCCAAGAAAATGAGAGCGATGGAGGGAAGGGGAGTGTGTTTGAGGCTTAGATCCATCCTGCATCATAGGGTCAGCATAACTGAGCTGGGAAATGCGGTGGTACGATTTCTTCCCAGCTCACACCTGAATCGTACATCAACATTAATATATAGCCCAGTGCTGTAAATTGAAGCATCTTTAGGAATTGTTCCCAGGCTTGCTAACTTCTTAACCATGAGCGATATACCTTGGAGATATACCAAGTGACATCTAACCTTCTGTTGACAAGGGTGGCTTTCCTCCAGGAGTGGTTATCTTGAGTATACCTTAAAAATAAAATGCTGCTGCATAGTTCCTTCTCTAAAATACTAATCTTTAAACTGGTTTGTAGTGATTTTATTCCCATTCATGGGTAGAGATAAGTATTTTCAGTTAAAGTAATTCTGAAATTAATGTTTGGCAGTAGGATTATTTCAGAACTTAATTTTTGGACAGAGACTTTTAAGGAAATCCGGTGAGGGAGACTTCGAACGTATTCTGCATGGTTTCTTCAATTTAGTACAGACAGAGTATGGTGTCTTATGTTGCTGTAAACTTGGCTAGTTACATCACAGTAAAGGCTTATGTAGTTCCAGTTATTGAAAGATACCCACCGTAAACACGTAGGTTTGCTCATGGCCGTGTGTCATCAGCACTGGTGGCTGTCATTTAATTGTCTGGCAGCTCTTCCACTGCGTTTCTCTTGCCCACTGTCACTTTTGTGGCTGTATCCAGCCCTGAAGCGTCATGGATCTGGGCCAGTGATTCATTTCTAGTCTGTGTTGCTAATGTGCAAGATTTTATAGTCATCTGTTAGCAATTGAGCTGTAGATGCAAAAGTCCATTCTGTTAGTTCTTTGGTGATAAACAGTAGAATTCCAGGTCATACCTGGTACCCTGCCATCGCTGATCCGAACCTATCTGTAGTAATCACTGCCTTCTGTTTTGTCTCAGGAGAATGGAAGGATTAATCTGTTAACTGCTTTGCTACCTTTGTTAATTAAAAAAGACCTCCCTTGACTTACTGTAGGAGTGTCAGCTCAGCGCTCCCTCCGTCCTGTCCCCTCTTGAGATGACGTGGTAGCCGTCACCCCTTTTCAATGCTGCGTCTGTGCGGGGAGATTCTGAGGTTTGTAGTCAGCTTATGCTGATGAGCAGGGTCCAGCCTTGGACCATGCATAGACTCATGTTGCTGTGTGGTGAATCAGATCATCTCACTGATCCGGCTGAAAATGAACTTTAAAAATATGCTGACGTGTCAGGTTTTTAGCAATTCTGAAAGGGCCCCACCACAAGTGCTGCTGTGACACATCCTGTGTCACATCATCAAGGAGAAAAGCTTGGTCTTATTTGTTCCTCACCGTTGCTGCAGCTCTGGATATGTGAGATGGTGTTATGGTGAGAGCATTCTGGATAGACATGAGAGCACAGGGAAAGAGGAGCGGCTGTCAGAGGAATGATGCATGTTGCTTTATCCACAGTTCTGGTAAAGAGTGGAGCAAGCGGATCGAGTCAAAAAGCTATGTTTGCTGTCATTGTCTTCTCTGCCTCAAGACAGTTGACCTTGCCTTGGAAGTTGGTCTTGGGCCAACCGAGAAAAGAGCCGTCGCTGTTGTGACTCAGAGTCAGCTTCGCTGAAATCATTAGTTAAGCCAGCACATAACTGATGGGAGACCAGGATCAAGATTCTTTGTTGGTATTTTTTCCCCTAACTGGGTTAATGGCATTCAGCTTATGAACTTACTGTCATGTTAGTTTGTTGTAAATGGAATTAAATTTATGTACTGAACATCAGTTGCTCTCCCTGGCTTTTCTAGGACGAATCCTGGACTTGAAGACTGGAACAGTAAAGAAAGAGGGTCAGCAGTCCTCGATGAGAATGTGCATGGGATCAAGGCGCTCTTTCATTTGCAGGATGAGGTACGCATTTACCTTGTATTCCTGGGATGGTTCCAGTCCTGTCTCAGATTAGACTTCAGACATTTTGTTGCACTAATTTGACCTTGCTTTAAAAAACCGAAGCTGTAATGACACGTTCCCATTAAGCATTTCTGGAATGCTTGCTTTTGGAACTGGAGTAAAACTGAAATTTGCCTTCCTTAATGATTAATGACAAAACAGCACCTCGTTTGTGCGTTGCAGTTATTTTCATCAGTGTGGGGTGTAGGATGCTTTTCCCAGAGAACTTCATGACAACTTCACCCCTGGAATGTAAGCTATTGTCTTTTCTAGTCAAATTACTCGAATCAATACTTTGGGAAAAAAGCTTTCGCAAGTGTAATGAAAGCCCAATGCTGTGTATTTTTTCAGCAAACCAATAATATTAAAAGAATCTTGAAGACAAACAGGAATTCAGTTGTAAACTTGCCAGCTATGTAGGAATTAACCTTAGCCTGGTATGAATTAACCAAATGTCAGCTGGTTGATTCTAGATAGATGACTAATTGTTAGAGGGTTTTTATTTTGCAATTTTCCAACTTCTCCTGCATGGCTTAGACTTCTTTAAAGAGATCTGCCTGCCCAGTGCTTCTGACGAGGACTTGTGGGCACTTCTGTTGTTGTAGTACTAATGGGATAAAACGCCCATTGCTATTGCAATAAATTTCTCTCTGTGTGGTTAGGGGGGGAAAGTACATAATTGCCTCTGCAGCCTATATCCAACATACGCGTTGAAAACAGATGATGCACAATTTGTTATGGAATGAAACACACAAAGCAAAATAGTTGTCACATTAAAACAGGTCCCTGTGCTTTGGTTATGTGGTGGAACTCTTCCAGTCATGTGAGGAAGCTGAATGTATTGCTCTTGGGCACCTTTGTAAGGGGTTTATATACTTCATACCTGCATGATCAGACTTCAGAGCTGTAGCTCCTTTTTCCCCCTTAACTGAGAGGAAAGAAATACAGCCTTGGAACACTGTTTTCTCTTCCTCCAAGCTGCACGTACTGGTCATGTGAGGAAGACTTTTTTTGTGCAGAGAAAGCCAGGTCTAATGTCCTGTTTACAGTTGTTCCCAGCTTTTAAAACATTTCAGATTGCAGTTGTTTCCTAGCACCCTGATTCTGTAAACTCCAGTGCAAGAGAGTAATTTTATACATGCCAGTAGCCCCATTGTTTTATAATTCTGAATCTTATTTTAATTATTCATTCCTTCTCCTTGGCAGTGACCGGTATTAAAAAAAGGGGAAAAAAAGAATAATAATAATTAAAAAAAACCTTGTGGGAAGAATGAGCCTCAAATAATGTGAACTTTCCTTGTGATTATTTTGTTCATTGTTATTGTTCTTTTTTCCATTGAAAATGAACTGGTTTTACCCTTCAAACTATTTACTTAGCTTCAAATGGATTGTTAAAACTATACAGTTAGGCATAGTTAGAAACATCACAAAATATACACAAACGAGTGTTAAATAAAGTTACTTTACAGTGTAAATAGTCTGTTCTTGCAAATATTGGATTAGTATCTACTAACATTGTAGCTGGTGTATGGCAGTCGAAATGTTCTGTCCAGGGAAGCTACTGGAACACTGAGATTGTTTTGTGTGGAGCTTTGGGGGCCTGACTTACATTCTTCTCTAGTTTTCACCCTTGTTTTGCAGTATTTTGAAGTGTGTCTATTCTTTAGCCACTCTTGGATTATCCATTTCAAATAGTCTTTAGGTTTGGAGGGGTGGGAGGGAATCTTTTTGTAGTCTCTTCTATTTTTTAATAAAATAAAGTATTTGTAGCACACCCATAAAGCTCAGCCCGTGGAAGCAGTAAGTTCTAAGAAAACATGAATCTGTGACTTTCTGTCAGAAATAAATATCCATTATTGTCTACTTACATATACTAATAAAGATCTTAAAATGCATTTTTATCTTGGGTATTTATATTCATTTTTGAGCTCTTTCAAATATTAATTTACTCTTAGGTGTGGAAACGCTCCTCTGGATCATTTACCTCTGAACAGGATAACCACCATGAGAAAAAGATACAGGTACTATTCCTTAATTTACCGCAACACTTACTTGCCATAAGCACTCTCATTTTCCCCTGGGCTAATGCTCCATCAAGGAGTATTGCCTGGACAAACATCTGCATTAGCGCACAGCATAAAATAGCACCGGGTCTCAGGAGAGGAGAACTCGCCACTAAATTCAACTGTGGCGGAGTCACTCGATCTTTTTGCAAGCCTTGTGCAAGTCGCTTCTTCGTCTTAACCAGCTCTATCCCTGAAACAAGCTTCAGTATCTTTCTCCAAGAGGTATTACGGAAAACAAGTAAGGCTTGAACAGCATTGTAATGGAGCTGACGGTGTACAGAACTCTAGGTCGACGTTTGGTTGTTTCTAACATAACTTACAAATATCAGTAAATCATTAGTAGTCGTAGTTTAAAAGCATAAAGCTATTCTGCATGTCAATCAACGTGATATTTTTGTGTTTCCTTTTAATGTAGGAATGGCCTTGGCCCGGTAAAAGAAGGCGAAGCACAGTATGCTGTTGTCCATTGCACTGGCTACATCAAGGCTTGGCCCCCAGCAGGTATGTATATCTCACTGAAGGTGGTCTGCACCACAGTCTGCAACACCATTGGAAACCTGGCTCAGGTACAAAACCAGGCTGAATTTTGGTCGGGTAACCAGTTCAGCCTCATCTTGAGAAGCTTTTGATATCAAGAAATCAGCTCTTATTACTCACTCAGAACCTCCCTGGTTTTCCACGTGAAACTCCTCCATTTCATTGGCACAAAGAGCTGTAGGAATTGTCAATAATGTGGGATTCCAGCAACCGGGGCCAAAAGTTTTCAATCTGATAAACCAACATAAAAATGGCCTGATTTTAAGAAGGTAACCAGAAAGCATTTGTACCTCTGGAAAACACCAACTAGTGCTTTTATATTTACGTACTGAGTTGCAAGCACCTATGCATGAAAATGTGTAATTTCAATTTAGGTGCACAGGTCTTCACTTCAAAGTGGTGGTGATAGTGGAGAATGTTCGGTCTTTGTGTTCAGTTCTGTTTTGAGGCTGTTTTTCTGGGAAACAAGCCTTGGCACATTGCTTTGAACTACAGAGAAAAACATTTACCTACTGTAACTCAGTATTGCATGTGGGAATATTTACCTTTGAAAAATTCGAAGAGGAGACAGTGGAGCTCATCCAGACATCATCATGAACTGGATTAGTTGACCTTGGCATTTGCAGTAGTTGAAGGGGCTGTTTGCAATATGACAGCGCCTGCTGGCATGAATCAAACCATGAGTTGTCCTGCCCTTTTGCGGTCGTATACCACAAGGATAAATCACAGTTGTCACGGGATTATGAATGCTAAGAGGTGGTTTGCACCAAGGCTGTGCAGCGATGTGCAGACACCAGCGTGCGGATGCGAACTTGTTGATTTTCTGCTGAATGGCAGTTTCGGAAGAAGAGGAAAGCCTCCCCTCTCCTTGCTAATAGGACTTAATATACTTCAGTGTGCTGTAGGAGTCAAAATGTTTCAACTTCATTTCTGTCTCAAAAGAGTGAGAGCCCAGTGTGTGTAAATGGCTCTACGAAAATGCAACGGGTTTTTTGTTTGTTTTTCTTCCACAAAGAGATTAATTTTTCTATCGGTAATCCCAAACATAATTGAATTCAGCTTTGATGTCCCTTCAGGAAGGTGCAGGTCAAATAAGATTTCTTTCAGCTCCTTGCTTGGCTTGAATGAAAAGCTTGCTGCATGTTACAGGACGTTTAAAGAGATCTAACCCTTCAGGGGTGTACGTGGCTAACGCAGAGCCGCAAACGCGTGAACTCATGTCAGCGCTAGGTTATGACATCAGCAGTATGTGACTTCCAGCCGCCACTTCTGCAGGGGAGCGGGCAGTGCAGCGCAGGCGCATGGGATGGAAAGCATCCTGTGGCTCTTGGAGTGCCCCGTTGCCAGGTATCATGTTGTGAGCTCCACGTTAGTGAGGTGTTTTCCTCATCTCCAGCTCTTCCAAACCCTCGCTGCTTTCCCATGCTTAACAACCTCTCTGATTCCCAGTCCTCATTAGCTTATGGGAGCTTTATTTCACTGAAGATCAAGTGGGAGTTTTCCCGCCCTGTGTCTGTGTCTCTCTCCAGCGTTCTGTTGCGTTTCCAGGAGGAGGTCATATCCTGCCAGCCTTGACTTTGCACAGCTAAACCAGCCCACTTCTTCTAATCTTCAGTCTCACAATGCACTCACTGCTTTATCCGTGTGTCTTTTTTCTGCACTCGCTCGTGTTTTCACTTAACTTTTCAAAATGTGGGTCGCTGGCAGTATACACTCTTGTTCCAGATGAGATTGTAGTGACGTATAACGAAAGTGATATTTCTGACTTGACTGGCAGTATACCAGAGAGCATACTTCTCTTTTGTGTAGTGCATCCTGCTGGCATCCTAAATCACCTGATATAGATATAGATATAGATATAGATATAGATATAGATCAGGCTGCCTTTTTCTCAGTTGTCAACTCAGGATCTTTCAGTTCACAGCAAAAATAGCTTTTAATTGTGTGATCTTTCAATTAGTAATACAAAGTTTCATCCCATTTCATCCCAATGCTGTAATTTATGACTGTTATTAGTCCCCAAGTGCATGCTTATGCATTTAGTAATGTTGAATTTTGTCCCATTTCTATTACTCCACTCCTCAAAATCACATGGTGCTCTCTTATGATATCCCAGTGCTCCTCCACAATGTTAATGCCTCCAAACTATAGCACAATCCTAAGGGATGTTTTCGATTTTGACAGCCTTATGTGGAGTTTCAATGGTCTTTTATGTTACCATGCAAATTGTTACTCATAATAGTCATCCCTGAGTGCCTTTTTCAGGGCATATAGTACTGAACCGGGGCCTCTTTCATAAGTATTTATTTGGCCTCCCAGTCTTCCTTACTTTGTGTTGGTAATTGTCATGTATTCATTGACTTTCAGAGTTGAATGGGAATATCCGTGGGCTGAATTGCTTCCCAATACATTTGGGTAAATAAGTGGCAACATCACTGCATTTGTTCTCATTTCCAGTGGTAATTCAACCATAATCTGCAAAGCAAATGAAGTAACTGCAGCAGTAATTGAATTTGCTGAGGCTTTTCTACCCTGTAATAAAATTACTTTTGTTCAAATCAGGTAGAGAGTAGCGAGCCTGTGGCATCATCTCTGGATTCTGGGCAATAAATGGCTTTGTGCTAAATTGCAGCTGTTTAAAAATTCAGCTATGGAAAGAATCATTTTCATTTATTTTTCAATTGCCAAGTGGACACTCTAATATAAACTCCATATCCTTTTCTTTCAGACCATGTGGCATGTGCATTATACAGCTAATATACAACACATAAAACATGCTTTCATAAACAAAATAACAAATATTTAGCAAATGCACTTAATCTGTACTTAATCTAATTTGCTTAGCACCTGGTATTTTCTCTTTCTGGGTTGTATTGCATTGTCTGTGGCCAACGTGCTGATTTTTTTTAGTCCCACGCTGAGCATAACACAATCAGTATTGATACAGACACATCAAGACAAGAACCGCCCCGTGATCATTATTAGTGTGATGGACTATCAGGTTTGACAACGCTGATGCTGTGAGTAGTCTATGCTAAAGCTCTGAAGTAATTCAAATACTTTAAACAGGTGAAAACAAATGGCAGCTGGCATCAGTATGGTGGCATATTTTAAGGACTGGGTTTGGGGTTTTTTTTCACAGATGCAAAGTAGAAAGCAAATTTTCATACGGCTCAGGTCTGCGGTCAGTGTGAGATCACTTTTGCACATCTAGCCTAACTTTTTTGTTTTGTCTTTATCCTTAATGGAGCAGCAAGGCTCCTTTATTGTCAGACTGCCCTTTTTCACCGAGAAATGAGGGAGAAAACACAGGAAGCATCATGCCTCATCTTCCGCACAGAACTGAGCTCAGAGCGCGCAGGACCCGCGGGCAGCACCCGCCTCTCCCGTGTTTCCTACCAAAGCAGGCGCAGGAGTGCTGCAGCCTGGGCGCTCTCTGTGCTCCCCTGGAAAAGGAGCTGTTTGGCTGTTCCCTGGATGTGTTTGCCTCTGGGTGAGTGGGACGCAGAGAGAAGACCGAGCAGCTTTGAGGAGCGCGTCCGTTCAGGCTGGGTTTGTTAATGGTCCATTTGTTTTCCTCCGTTGTGCCTGCAAGAGAAGGGTAAAGCTAAGCTCAAGTGCAAAACCCAGCATATGATACCTACACATTTATATCCCCACGAATTATATGTTTGCCTCAAGTACTTGGGGTAAAGTTTGCTTAGAAGTCAAAGGAAAAAGGAGTCAGATGTTCCAGATGGATGTTCCAACGGGTTACGTTGTATGGTAGATTAAATAATGACAGTGTAGTGTTGGATTATTTTGAATGAGGTAAAAAGACCCCTTGTTTGAAACTGGCTGAGCACCAATGCCCGCCTGTGTTCCTGGCAAAGCAGCACAACTAGAAGAACTTGTGATCCTTAGCCTAGACAAAGCTTCAGGTTCATAACCAGTCACGAAGCTGAGAAATGCTGACCTTCTCCTGGTCATTCAGTTTTCAACTTAAGCAAGCATTTGTTTTTCTTTTTTTTTTTTTTTTTTTTTCCTCTTAGCATCTCATTCCTGGAAGGAAATGAATCTTATGTGGTCCATATGATATTTTCCTAATAGGTTTTTTTTTTTCATGCCGTAACAATTGGTGGAAAATATTTGGTGGAGAGACAAGATACAGTCTGTCAGGATGTTGCTAGTTTTCTGCAAATCAAAGCCAGGACCTGCAGAAAAACACATAGTGAAGAAGAGGCTTAGATAGATACTTATTTTGAAAACTTCAAATAAAAAGTCCCAGAATAATGTTAAATAATGTTGAAATATTTTTTTTTCTCCTTAGTTTTTTAATCTTAAAAAAGAAACATTGTAGTCTTCCAAGTCAGACTTACGGTAACGTCTTAACCACAGCATGCCAAAGCTGTTAGGTTATATTAAAGTTTTGGCCAGAATCTGGCCGCTTGTGCAAAGTACTCCATCTTCCAATACAAAACAAAATAGTTGCTTGAATATTCTTTGCAATGCTGTCATTTTTGGGGCTTTTTTTTTTTTTAAAAAAAATAATTTAGTTTTTGTTGGAATTTTTCGGGAGATTTATCCTTGGTATGCTGTAAACATCCACAACTTTTTTTTTTTTTTGTAAAAGCCTTTTTCCATTGTTGCGTATGGGAGATAGTTACACGGTGCAGTTTCATGCACAGGCGTGTAACTGTCAGTAATGGTTCCGATGGAGGTAGGCATTAACGGGGGATTACTAGTGACCACTGGACGCTTAAATTACATCCTTCTAAAGACTCATAAATCATTTATTTTTGAGTGTAGTAAAGCAAAACCACAAATCTACTAATGCTGTTCTGTGTCTCGCAGAAAATACAGGGCAGAAGGATAGGGAAAGGCAGCAGAAAATGAAGCTGTTCTGTTGTTAAAGCCAACTGGGAGCTCATTGGGAAAACTAAAAAGTTCCTGATGTCCACACAAGCACATGCCGTTACCCTGTGGGAAACTGTTTGCTGGCATAAAGGCACTTGGAAATTAAATATAACCTCTAACGGCACAGCATTCTATTTGCGATGCTCGGTTGCAGGCTTAGCTTTGCAAATTGTTGATATTAACTTGAACCAGCGTAGCACTATATTTGTTATTCGAGAGAAGCATGTATTTGGTATGGAGAAATAAAGCCTCTCTCAGGGTCACACCTAAAGAATGTGAATAACTAATGTATGTTTATTTTGTTGATGCCTCCTAAAGATCGGTTTCATGGCTGCTTTCCTGGAGGCTTTTGCAACTTTTTTTGGAGATAGGGAGCGATGTTAAGGAGCAGCGTTACATTTTATTAAGAGCTGGACAAAGCAGCATTAAGCGCAGTACACAAATCTTTATTTAGGGTCAGTATCGGAGGATGTTCAGTAGGAGGTATGCTAAAGCACAAGTAAATCTCTCTACCTGTGTGTCTCATATATAAACTCACCCACAGTTGAAATTTGGTAACTGTCGGCAAGAGAGTAAAGAAAACAATTTCCTCTATGGAATGCTGTCAGCAATAGCACCTACATTGCAGACCAGCAGACAATCACTTTGGTGTATTTTTACTCCAGGCACTTTTAGGGAAGGTTTAGCAATTCACTGGGTCATGCATTGATTAATTCCAGGCAGATTGTTTTTTATTCATAGGGTGTCTTGTGAGATAACCCAACTAATACATTTTCCAGTGTGTTATGCAGACCAAATGTAATCTGTCTTGCAAAAAAAAAAAAAAAAAAAACCACAGAAAAAGGTGAAAATTAGAACAGCAGCCTCCCTTGCCAACAGAGTGACATCAGAAATGGTGTTTCTTAGCGAGGTTTAATTTTGGAGATTGTTTATGTTGCTTTGAGTTTATTTGGGCAGTAGCAAGCACGGCCCAAGTTCCTAAAAAGGAAAGCGTTATTGAATACTGCAGAAAAAAGATTATGCGAAGTGGAAGCCATCCAGCTGAGTATCTTTGCTGTCCTTTGCAATACACTGCGCCACTAAAGAAATGATTGAAAAAGCTTTTGAAGTCAAGGGAAAATACTTTAAATTTGTTCTTCTCAAATGGAAAACTCCATTTTAAAGGGACCTTTTGGTTAAGGTTATCCAACTAGAATGTCTAGAATTATTTCCTTAGAGAACAGCACTTAGGCCCCTGTGTTTAAGTGGCCTAATTCTCAGAAGTACCCGGCATCCACCAAGAAAAGCCTCTGAAGGTGGAAGGACCTAGAATCCCTTGCCATCTTTGAAATCAGACCAGCCGTACCGAGCTGTCTGAATGTAACCACGATTGCTTCAGGCACCAGCTTTTAAAATGTTCCTTCTTTCAGCTGACAGTTCAACTCGTAGGTTTTGGAGTTCAGGACTGAGGAGCGAGAGACTCCTCATCCATCTCCTGAAGGGATGCAGTCCTTGCTGCCATCTTCCAGCCCAAGTGGTAGGTCACCTCTTCTGATGCTCCGCTGCTTCCTTTCCTCCCGTGGTCGTTTTCGTACGCTGCTGCATTTCTTTTGCAGCAGAGTCAGCATCCTCATGCTCCATCCTAAACTGCTGCATCATTTAATTTGTCTTGCTCTCAGTTCACACCTCTAGTCACCGCTTTGTAAGGTGAAACCGCTGGATTCCAGTTACCATCCCCTGCAAACTGCACATGATTCTCCGTTAACCATTTTCTACCTATTTAAAATCAAAATTGCTCTGTGGAGGAGTCTAGGTTTAGTTTTGGGAGCTCGCCCTTCTGGGCACCCCACGTGCATGTAAGCAGATAGCAGCTGTCTAAAGTGGACACAATTTTGAGTAGATATGTTTGCCACTGCTTTTTCTGGGTAATTCTCTCTCTTTTTCTCAAAGGCAGCCAAATTCAGTTCCTTTGCCTATTGGAGCTGTCATTAGCTAGTTACTACATCTTGTGTTGAAGAAATAACTGTGTGTAAACACAGCAAGGAAGGAAAACAAAATACTTTGTAATATGAATCTCTTCACTAGTTTTGTGTCAGTGGTTTGTGCTCTCCGTGGTATGCTGGTGTCTCGAAGCATTGGGATTTATTTGTGTTTGGGATCTTGTTTGTGGTTTGCCTAGTGTGTAGCGGAAAAGAGACTGGAATAGTGGTGTGTGAAATAGCAAAACAAGGCTCTAATTTAACTGCCTGAAGGACCTGATAAACTGCGGGCAGTGCAGAACGGTCCCGCAGGGCAGGTGAATGCACGTTGTCTTCATTTCAAGGATGTTCTAACTCAGGTGAAGGATGTCCAGTGAAAGTTTGAGTCCCTAGTAACCTGCAGAGGGACCTTTATCGGAAGCGCAAAATAATGTTTAATTGCAAAATAACATGTGTCATTTCCACCCAGTGTTATTTTCAACCTGTGTGTTTAATGATGGATTTCTTAAAATGTACTCCTAAGGTCATGTAATGCCACCTTGATCTTCTCGTACAGCTTCTAAGAAAACATTTCAGAGGAGTATCCCAGCGTTTGGTGAGGGATATCGCATAGGTCTGGAAGCTAAGGGGTGATTTAGGGTCAGATTTGTAACTCTGGATAGCAAGATCCTTGTGTAGAAGACAAGGGGGTTTTGCCCAGCTCTCGTAGTGTGTGACGTTGAAATTCGTACTGCGCCTCAATTTCCCCCTTGTTAGAATGGGGGACAATAGTGCTCCTCCTTTGTAAAGCTCTTGAGATCCCCTGATAAAATCCTAGTTATCTGTCAGGGGCTGCAAATGAAGTTACACCCCCAAAATTGTGAATTCCGTTGCAAATAGAGTTTGAATATATTATACAAAAATATGAGGTTTTTTCTTTCATACTTTGTGTATTTTATTATATAGCTCAATGAGAACTGAAAAATACCTATAGAGTGCTATTTAGAAACTGATTGTCAGGTAAGATTCAATTGTTTTGGTACAAAATACCTTCCTTCAGAGACTACTTCATTCAGCAGCATCTATACTCATTTTTCAGAGGTGTCATTTAAGAAAGTTGTATGCTGTCATCCTCTGCACGGTCCAAAGATTGACTTACATTGGGAATGACAAATGTTGAGAATAAATTGGCTGTTGGTTCATAATTGGTAGCTGCTTTGCAATTAATTTCATTAATGCTTCCAAGTGCCTCTTAAATGATTCCCTGCCTGTTGTGACTGAATTCCTTGAAAAAACTTGTGAAAGAATTTACAAATCACTTAAAATAAGTTAGCAGTGTCACTCTTGGAAGATGTTGTTTCAAATGCTTCATAGGAAATTGGTATCTCAAAACTGGAGTTGGGAAATAGCTTTAACTGAAGGCTTAGCCAACTAGCAAGTAAACAGAGCTAATCTGAATGTTCCTATTTGTGAAACACCGCGATGGAAAATAGCACACATGTATGTTTTGAAATTATTCCTGTGTTTATAATAGCTGCTCCTGTTACACAACTGAAACAAGTGCTGTTAGCAAAGCATCCGCATTTTTTCAATCTTTCAACGTAATGACCCAGATTTAGTCCATTATAGAAAAAAGTAAAACCGGCTGTTAAATATGAGCATGAAGTTAATGAATAATCTAGGCTGTGCCTTGTTTTTAAGCTCATTATAATATGTTATTCACAAAGAAAACGGAATACAGTGTACATTCACTGACCGTATTAAGTGACCATTTGGTTCCAGTAACATGCTGTGGAGCAGTACTCATGGAAATTTAACTGTCCCTCTAGGTGTATAATGGAATTTTTGTGTATCTGCTTTGTCTTTGGAAGCCAAAATTGCTGCTGCGGGTACTGTATATGCATGTGAGGTATGTAGGGTCAAGCACAACTGAGAAAGATTATCTGATCTGAACCCAGAGATAATGCCTGAATCCTAGAGAAGACAATAAGGTTATTTTGTATGATGTAGAGCATCTAGAATAGTATAGAACCAGGCCAACAGCATCTGGGCTCATCCAAATTTCCTCATTATGACAGTATTTGTTGTCTTTTACTCTAGGAATGACTATACCAGAAGAAGATGCTGATGTGGGACAAGGTAGTAAATATTGCCTCGTGGCAATAGGAAGGCTTCAGGTAATGCCAGTTTTTCCTTATATAAACTACTTCTGAAAGTATAATCAGTCTTGTGCTTTGGTTGTAAAGGTCTTGCACAAAGTTCTGGTACGAGACTGTAACTTTTAACTTGCCAGCAAAATACAAAGCGCCTTGATGTCAGCGTGCAGCCAGTGATTTATAGAATCATAGAATGGTTTGGGTTGGAAGGGACCTTAAAGATCATCTAGTTCCAGCCGCTCTGCCGTGGGCAGGACTTGTTTAGAACATGCCAACAGAGCAAAATGAAAATGTGATTTTGGTGCATATGTGTATTTAACCCAACAACAGCAGCAAAGATGCTCCTGGAGCATGAGCCTGTACAGACTTGCCATTCTCTAGGGTGCACGGGGCTGGGATATTCTGGACTGTGAGAAACGTGGGAGTACAGGTGCTGCAGATGGTAGGTTAAAGTGGCTCCCAAAGCCAGTGACGTGCTCTCTGCTGTTCTTTCCTTCTCTTTCTCTCTGGCTAATCAACTACTTGAAAAACTGATTTCAGGAGCTATTCTGAAAATGGTAAAGATAAGGCAGTCAAGAGGCCCTTCACAAGTAATAGCTTTATTCTCAGTGTGTATTGTAGTGTGCATTCAGATGTGATATCAGCCGAGGGAACTGAGAATAAAATTTTATTTCCTTTTTGTCCAGATGGTTGCAATTGATGTATTACATTTTCTTCCTTTGTCCATTGCTGATGAGAGTTCTGAGCGGGATCTAACCAGTTGCGGTGAATCTCCTTCACTGCAGCAGGGAGGCTAATTTTTACCTTCCCGGTCTGGGAATTCTGCCATGGGTGAATGTGGTTGAGCCTCCTGCATGATCTCCTGTTGGCTTGCACTCGTTGCCATCTGCTAGGATGGCATCGCTCCTCCTTACAAGGTAGAATGACCCTTTCATTAGAGCACAGGTGCCAAACCCATCTTATCTGAGGTGAACAGCCTGCACGTTACTGCAAGCGTTAGCACTTCTGCGGAGCGTGTCCCCATTGTGATGGCAGAGCTACAAGAGTATTGCATGATGTTTTTTAGGTTAATCATGCTTTTGTAATCAAGGGTAATATATTCCACTAATGGAGAGAAGGAAGTTACGGGGATTCATGTGTTAGAGCTGCCAAAGAAAGATTATTTCCGAGAAAATCACATTAGTAACATGTGGAGTGTCAAAACATCTGTTACATTAGAAAAGCCAGCAGGGTATGTGAGGGAGGCAAGAGGAGGCTCTGGGGATGGGTTTAATCACAAAGGAGTCAAGGTGCACAAATTATAAACTCTGCTCTGTAACAGCAAATTGAAATCTTGCATACAGTTAACTGGCTAATGTGCTTCAAGACAGCAATAAATGAGATTTTGCTCCTTTGACCTTGGGACCTTGTTAACAGAGATGGCTCTGAAAGTTGTAAGAAAAACAGTGGTCTCATTCGTAGCCCCAGTAGGAGTGAATGGACATGAAGCGGCCTGATTGCACAGGTCTCAGGCGGAGAGCTGGAAATGCATCATTCTCTCTGGTGAGCTTTGAATTGTCCTCTGGAACAGTCTCTCCGTGGTTGACAAGGATAGGAACCAAGATACCAAACTTTAATGTGGTCCCACAGAATGAGATGAATCCAGCCACACTTATGTCCTCACTATAGCCCTCCTTGTTGGGAACTTCTGGTGTATTTATTTTCCTGCTGTGCCGTTAAGCCTAGATAGGTGCCATGGGCTGAGATATTTACACTGCAAACTAGACTAAAGGCTCTTCTGTGTCATTTATTCAGACTATTGTTTTATTTATGACTTCCTTCAGTAGTTAGCAGTCTGCCAACAGATTTTATTCTTTAGCTATGTAATCAGCTTTGACTTAAGGTGACTGTTCTGTGGACTTTATTGGTTCTAGGTGACTAGCTCTCCAGTGTGCATGGACATGAACGGCATGTCGGTCCCCACTGAGTTCTTGTCTAGGCACAATTCTGATGGAGTCATCACCTTTGTCGACCCAAGGTGCATCAGCGTCATTGGCTACCAGCCCCAGGTCAGTGAGTCGCTGGAAATGCGGAGACTGATTAGAGCTAACAAAGAAAATTCTGTTTCCACATTAAAAACAAAAGCAGCCAACCATGAAATACTTGCAGCTGATAATTCATATGTCGTGCACTAAATGCTGTTCATTTTTCTTTACTGTCCACACTTCTGTAAAATTTATAGTTTTCCCCTTAGTTATGTGAGATATCTTTTTATACCTGTTAGATCCAATTAGAATGCTAACAGCAAGATGCTTTAAACCTTGCACAGCTTTTCAGTGAAGACATTTCTGTGATAGAAAGTTAACAGTCCTGTAGATCTTTACTTCTGCCAATCTATTGAACAGTAAGCAAACATCATTTATGGCATCTATTTTCCTTTAGGCTTACATCTGCTCCTGTGAACAGGAGGCTAGTCACAGAACTGGGTAGAATAGTAAATGAACTCCTGACTACCACAACTCTCCCTCAGATAACTCTCAAGAGTTGCAATTTACAGACAAAAATAATTTCTTGCTCATTAGATTTTCCCATTTATTTTGATTTTAGGTAGCTTTATAGTAACTGTTTGTACAAAATTTAGTGCCATAAAATGAGTGGTAGTAGAGGATGTCACTCTCTTCAAGACACCATTTCACAGGTATTAAATAATCACTTAAAATTTGTTTATAAATATATATGTCTGTGCAACAGTACAAATACAATGTGGGACATGATGCCTACAAACCTTGTTTGTATGATTCATCCCTGATTAACTGAGTAGTCCCAGTAAGGGTGGTAGATCTAGTGTCTGCAAGGATTACTTGCAGATCTGCACGTGGATTTTTGTTGTGGTCTGGGTTTTTTACACAGCTTTATGTTTTATTCTAGGATCTTCTGGGGAAAGATATTTTAGAATTCTGCCATCCTGAAGATCAAAGCCATTTGAGGGAGAGTTTCCAACAGGTGCTGCATCCTGCTCCTTTTCTTCTGCCATTTATTTATTATTTTTATTACTATTTTGTTCAGAGAAGTAGCTTTCATTTTCCATTTCAAGGTATTTTTTCTGTTACACAGGAGAAGGAGTGGCAAGATACGAAACAATCTGTTGATCAGTTACTGATCAGTTAAGCTGCATAAATAAGAGTTTAAACTGCACCATCTGTTTGGTGTGTTTTCAGAAATAAGTCACCTAGTTATATGTTTTGTTTTCTTTTTACAAAAAATTAAATGAGTGTTCGAGTGCACAGTTAAAGCTGTTTTGGAGATGCCTGTATAAATCCCACTACATTAAGTGGCAACCAGAAGTATTTACCTTCCAAGATGGGCTGTTGATTTGAAAGTAGTTATGCGCTGCTGTTATGCTGGATTGTACATGACCTAAATTCTCTGCTAGCATAGATGATGTGCTTCGTGCTCTAATGGAGTTACACCACTTTACATCAATAGAGAATTTGGCCCTTCTCCCTTTTAGGATTTGAAATGCAGACAGAAGCAACAGAAGAAATACAACATATGAAAAGAGTTACTGATCTGGATTCGTTTTTACAGTGAGCCACATTTGCATCAGCTATATCGAGGCATTTATTCCGTCGTAGAGCTGATTGTTTCAAATTGATCTGGGACATACAGTAGGAGTGCTTTCCCCAGGCTTTTTGCCTGTTGCTGGTCTTTTCAGCGCCTTCCCTGCCGCACTGGAAAGCTTGATGTAATATGTTGAACCGATCACTGAGGTTCAGATGATCTAAGTGGTTCCAGATATTCTGACAACAGCCTATGCCTCAACCAAGCTTTGTTGATCTGTCTTTTGTTGCTGAGATGTAATTTCAGCTGTGAAACATGGATGTGAAGTGACTTCTAAAATAATTTGTATAGCCAACTATTTGTTCAGGCATGGCATGCAAAAACAGGGCTTGGGGAAAACAACTAAATGCTGGTCTGTGTCCATAGTGTAGACTGTGAAACTGAGGTTATAGTCTCTACAGAAGTGTTTGAGATAGTGTAAGATATCAGTACTCTTGAACTATTTCTCACCACCCCCTCCCCTACTACCAACCCCGCTGCTGAGCTAGCAGAAAAGACTGTGTGAGCACTCTGCATCAATCTCAGCGTCCCTTGAACGAACTGAGTTCAAACAGCAGCTAAAGACCTTTTGAATTCAAGATGCTGATTCAGAGGCAGGAACCCGTGAGAGTTGATGCTTGAAATAGGTCACACACCTAGTCATCTTCTCTGCCCCACCTTGCCTGGGGGTGTGATGCTGCAGCTGCACCTACCTGGTGGGTAGCTGTCACCAGGAGTCAGGTCCTACTCCCTCTCTTCTCCATGACCTCCTCCCCACCCTTCCACCTGTCCCGATACTGGCACAGAAGGACTTGCCGGGTGGGCTAGCTAAGGGACTAATTGCTTTTGCATGGGACTGGCTTTCAGCTGGTTCAGCTCCCTGAACTTGTGCCCGATCGCATCGGTGGTGCAAGAAGAGCAAGAAGAGCAGCGAGAACGCAGATGCTGTTTTTCACTAATGCCCAAATGATTGATTCCACTAATTTATCCAAGAGACAATGACAGAGAGCTGCTGGATAATAACACGTCAAACACCCGTCTCTGAAGTGACTGCCTGGGGCTCAGAAGGGCTGACTAACTAGCATTCCAGTTAACGACTTGGTCCTCACTGTGCTCACGCACACGGAGGCTGCCGGCGTATCCCTGCGCTCGGTTGCTGGGGACTCGCTGTCACTACTCGCTATTAGGCGTCTGCATAAGTGATTCGCTGGATCAGGGACCTACATGATTTGCTTAAGTTCATACAAAAAGGCAGCAGGAAAAAATGCAGATTAGAAGTGAAAGTTCCTGTTCACTCGACCTGTGTCCAATCTATGAAAATATTGTGCTGTTTCTTTAGTAGGCAATTCCTTTTTCGGTATATTTTTGTTCAGTACAGTAGCAGTGTGACCGGGGCTGTTATTTCAATCATGCAATAAAGAACTGAAGTAAACAGTTAAGCTAGGCACCAGGTGGTTTTTATTTCCAAAGAATGTAGGAAAGTAAAGGTTAAACATTAGCCTTGAAATTTTTTGTGCTTTCTTGTTTGCGTGCACTGGTTTAAGACAGTTCAGGATTTTCCCACCAGCGATCTCTATGCTTTATATGTTATTACAGAATTAGCGTTTCCTTAATTCAGACTTAAGGACAATAGATCACTGCAGTTTGTTTTATTATTGTTAGCTTGGCCTTAGAAATCTCTTCATTAAAAAGGTAACTGTGATTTCCAATAAACTCTCTTTTTTCTAAAACCCTCTGAAAACTTGACATTTCTAATTTGCTGACAGTATCAGAACCAGGTTGGTGCGTAACAGAGGAGGGAGGGAGGGGTTTGCAGGTTTTGGTAAATTGCCAGTATCCATCTCAAAGCTTTTACTTCCTTGGGAAGATAAATTCATTCATCAGGGTGGGAAAATCAGGCCAGAATGAGATAGTCTCAAGGCCAAGATCAACAAATAGAGTTTGGTATCAAAGGATCCAGAATACAGCTATTTGATATCTAGTAGGATGCTTTTCAGATTGGACACTTTTACACAAGCTCTGTGGTTTTTACCCTGGGTGTGGTAGTAGAAAATTGCTGATAAAAGAATGTTGCTCACTGAACTCAAACTACAAAAGCATTGGAAAAAAGAAAAATCAAAAGGCATTTACCTCAGTATTATTGTGAACTTTCCTGGGCATTGCTAAAGTGTTTTGCTGCTTCTATTTGCATTCTTTCCATTTAATCCTGTATCCACTTGATCAACTTGAAATGCAGACCTTTTGAAAAAACAGGATTGGAGCATTTTTCCTAATCCAGTTGCTTGTCGATGAAGACAAAGGGTAAATACTGGGTTTTCTACTTTTAGAGAACACAGGCTGCAGATAGCTAATAAAAAATAAATTCCAGTGCATAAGGATTAAGAGTCCACAACAAGATGTGGCATTTATTTGCAGTAGACCTTCCCTTTTCTTCCCTGAGGCACCCCTGAGATAGCCTGGTGGAAAAGCAATAACAAATAAACACAGATAGCCCAGGTGAGTGCCAGCTGAATGACTTGAAACCATATAAGTTTTCTTCTGACTTAAACCAAGATTGTTAGATAACACATAAAATGCAGTTACAGTGCCAGTGTGCAAGTATTGTGTCGAGCATGGTTTTTTAATCTGGCTGCTTCTTACTTAGTTGATGCCCTACTATTGACTTCAACAAAACTTCAGCTACCAAAGACAGAATTTGAACTGAGTGTTGCCAGACATCTGAATTCTTAGTCATAAACAAATAGGCTGTCCAAGCAAAGAATTTGCTCTCTGCTTTCATTAATACTGTTAAAATGGGCAGTGGCTTATTGGTGCTCTCTCCGTTCAAAGACCGGCTCAGTCTTTCTTGTTTTGAAAGTCAGAAGCAAGCATTCCTTGTTAGCGCTTTGCCATCCAAATGGTCTTATAATGTGTTTGGGGGAAAACCCAAACCAACCATGTATGATTTTTAAAAAAAGAAAAAAGGACACCATCTTTCTTAAATATTATCCTAAATTTTGATGCTGATATGTGATTTGGTATATCCCGTATATGAATTGTATAGCAAAAAAGCAGATAGTGAACCTCAAAATGTTTTTTATTGTGGGCTTTTGTTTCAGCTACAATGTTTTGTTTTATGGTTTACATATAAACATTTAAAAGAACTTCAGTTTGGTTTCTGTCAGTCTCTCTTGATAAGCATTCCCCATTAAAACCTTCTTAAAGCTTCCCTGTTGGTTGTCCTGAATCTGTATTCTTCTTATATGCAGACTGGAAAATGGCATCTTATACAACAAAGTGTAAGAGTTTCATACTGAAGGAAACAGCTGCAGACGTGAAGCGGATTTTGCTTATTCTCTTCAAATTAAGAATCTCCCTGCTGTGTCCATAGCTTTCTGTAATTCAAGTTTAAAACACACCAGTTCTGCTGTTTACTATTCATTTGCACAGCAGGTAGCTATCTCCTTTTATTAACCTTTCCAAATGGTTTTGCAGGTTGTGAAACTGAAAGGTCAAGTCCTGTCTGTGATGTATCGTTTTCGTACCAAAAACCGGGAATGGATGCTGATCAGAACCAGCAGCTTCACATTTCAGAATCCTTATTCTGATGAGATCGAATACATCATCTGCACCAACACTAATGTAAAGTAGGTGCCTTTCCAGATGCCCCCATATGTGGTTTTGAAAGAATTTAAGCATTGCTTTTTGCTGTGAAGCCTATTTCTAGCTACATTTGTTTCTCTATAACAGGGGTTTTCAGCATCATGAGATCTCACAGCGTAGCTGTTTCTCTGTGTCATTATCCTGCGATGCTTCCAGGGCCTCGCTGCACTGGGGGAGAAACGTCACTTATCTGTTATGTCATTAGACAAGGCCATTGATCTCAGTCCAGGCTGCCTTAAACCAGCACAGAGCTGCCAGCAGCACACCAGCTGCCTGATACTGGAGGAGGGGCCGCCTGATTCCTAAGCCAAAGAGAAAATTGTGTGTCCGTGTTCATTGCGATCATACCATTCCGTAGTCCTGGGCTGTGGATACTCTTACGGGCTGTGAAAGCTGGCAAGATGATTTCCTAGTAGGCTTGAGTGGGAAGGGTTCCTGATACTCAGTTAAGATCTTGTGGAATATCCTCAAGTACGGGGACAGATCCAACCCCTTATCCTAAGAGGGGAATTAAATCATCCTGTCTTTCAATTAATATTTTCAAAAATCTGTCATTGGACCTCTTAGGAGGACGTCAACCCTAGGAGTATAGTGAAGGTTTGTCACTGTGTAACTGAGCAGAGAAGCTTTTGGAGCCTCCTGAGTTCTGAGCCAGTAACTGCAGAAGCTAATCTGGCCTTGAGAAAGCCATTGCTTTACAGTGTGGGGGTTTTTTAATAAATATTTCTTCTTTCCAGTATAAACTTAATCTATTTCTAAAACAAAATCTGCTTCTGGTCTAACCAAATATTTTTTGCCAAGTTCTTTAGCTCAGGGGAAATTACTGGTTTTAAGATCTCAACCTGTTAGACTGTAGGATGGAAATGCTGAAGGAGCAGTCTGGTAGAGGAGATGCATGCTGAGAGCTCCACTTGCAAAACCAAACCCCTGGGGCTTTGGCATTTGAACTTAGAAAGTTAATAAGTGTCTCTGGGTGTTCCTTGTTGCTCCTTTGGACATGACACATACCTGGGCTAGAAGGGCTGTGCTTTCACTCACTTGAAACCCAGCATCACAGTCGTTTTGCTCAGGTTTTTTTTCTGCAGACCCAAAAAGTTGGGCTTAAACAAATGAATAGTTAAGCTCATTGAAAACAAGCAAATGTGTCTTGAAATCAGACAGCTAAATATCTCCCTGTCTGCACTGTGCATCAAAATAGGTATTTCCACATTTCTGCTGTCCCATATTTCTTTCCCAAATAATTTGTATATGCAAAAACAGCCTGCAAAATAAGAAGCAACTTCTGAAATCTATCCCAGGCTGGCTCAATTGTGTTTTGTTCCCAAGAGTCCACAGATCAAAAAGCGGGGCTGGAAACTTATGTCGTGTTGACTCTGGGAATGTTTTTTTTCCGAGCCTCCACTATACTGTTCAGCTTGGCATCGCAGCACTTACTGTGATGAATAGGAGCGTACCAGCTTCTGGCTCTTGTTATATCTCTCTTGCTGGGTTTGAATAACAACCCAGAAATGTTGACCTAATATGGAAGTTGCCTGCTGCTACTTTGACAGAGGATGTTCCCTCTTTCCTGTCATGTTGAAAATGTTCTAGTCTTATGGCAAGATACAGCCCATTATACGTTGGCTTTTGAATAGGAGAAAGAATGCTTTATTCAAACTGTTTTCTGTTTTTCCCTATTCTCTCCCACTTCTCAAACAAATTTCCAAAGAGGACCTACTATAAAGTATTGGTGTTCCTGCCTGTTTCTGGATTTTTTGGGGTTTTGGGGGGTTTTTTTGCACATTTGGGGTCATGTTTTAACTTCTGATTTCCTAGATGCCTTGGGGAGTTGTACCTCATGGTGACTGTTGATTTCCACCTCCTCGTTAGGCTCCTGCTGGGACTGGTTGTTCGGCACCAACCCCAGTGTGCGTGGGCCGTCTTTACGTGTCGGTGGAAGTATCAAATGCTCTGGGTCCGGCAAAGCGCGTCACGTGGAGACCAAGCAGGGTGCCTTCTACCGCGTGGTTGTAGGCAGTTCTGCATGAATTTTGATTTCTCTATCACTGTGATAACACAGTCAGCTCTGTAGAATACAGATGTGAGGCAGTTAAAAATTCAGTATGAAATTTGAGTCAAAAGATGTTGGTTTAAATCAGTTTTTAACTTAGGATAGTTTAAAGCCACAGTATGTGTGTCTGTCGACGGAATAGCTCTCATTTTGCGTTGGTCAGTGAACAGCATTTTCGCAGAAGACTGTAGAGGGCAGTGGTGGTTCCACTTGTGGAGGGATTAATTGATTTTTTTGTTGTTGGTTTGTTTGTTTTGTGTTTTGGGGTTTTTTTTTAAAGATATTCCTTTGGAGCTTCAGTCAACTTTCCAAGCTTGCTTTTGGTGCGGAAGGATAACGAAACATTAGGTTCAAATGTTCACTTAGTTCCTTTAAAAAAAAAAAAAAAGAAAAGAAAACTTCTTTGGGTTTCACTTGGGTGTAGTCATCCAAGAGAAACTTCCTGGAGAAATGAAGCATATAACGTTTAGCATTTGTGCTGGGTTCGGCTGAAGAGTCCCCCGTTTGACCGCATCTTCCTGTGTAGCTGGGACTGTTTGATTTCCAAAAATAAATAATAATAGTGATCACCGTTTATTTAACATACACACAGAGCAGCATTTGAATAAAATAATCTGTCATGGTGACAGAGAAAACTATATAAAAGTCTTCATATATATAAAAAAAAGAAAGATATTTTTCAGACCTTAATGGAAATTCTGATGTTTCACTTTTGTAAGCCCCAAAGTCCTACGTTGCCCTGTGCGCGTTTATGAATCCTACAGTTGTCCTGAGTCGCAGGAGCTTTGTCTCGGCGTGAGCTGGCACAGGTCGCTGGTGGAGGCAGCCTGCCGGAAGAATCAGCTGCGCTTCTGGGAGAGAGATTTTCTGTTTCTTATTCTCATGGGCCAAAATACTAATGAGATCAACTATTCTGATAAAATTCCAGTCGATGGTAGCGGTGCTAAAGCCTTGCTTTCTCATGATCCCCCTGCCATCTGTGGGCGATCTGATCCCTCAAGGCCAGCGTAAGACAGAGCCTTTCGCAGGGGCGACTTTGGAACTCTAGGCTAAAAGAGAGAGATTTTGAGAGTTTCTGAGAGGGGATTTTACAACGGCAGCCCCAAGGCTTTTATTACTCCCTTTTTGTCCAAACCAGACACAGGAAGCGTGTGTGCCTGCATTACATAAAAATAGCTTGGTAGGGATACAGTAGTATTGTTTCTCTCCCAGCATAGAGACTGTTCATTTTAAAGTTCAGATCCTTTTTTTGGTTACTCTGATGCCTGGAAAAGGAACAGGTGACTTCGGTGTTCAGAGACGGAGATTAATTCAGCTGAAATCCTCTCCAGTGTCAAAGGAACTTTCACAGAATCTTCCCTTTTCCTCCAAATACATTAATTGAAATAAATGTGAATTAACTATCAAAACCTTTGAGATTCGATGAACCATTCCTTGCTCAAGCCCAGGGCTTTCCCAGTTTCATACCGAACCTGTGGGTGAGCCAGGAATTCCTGCAGCGCGGGCAGAGTCCTCTGCTGACCCAGACATTACCTGCCCTGCTGTGTTGGTACCCTGCAGAGCCAGGAAATTTCCCTTGCATTTAACTCCTTGAAGCTGTGAAACTGAAACCAAGGATAGTTTGGGGTTTGGTTTCAAAGTCAGAAGGCAGTTTTGCCCAAACTGATAATAATCCCTTGTTTCTGTATCATCTTTACAAAAGCAACCTAGGAGTTGGATGACTGCAGGGACCTGCATGTCTTGACGACAGCAGCACTCAGCTGGTCCATGAATTGCTGCGCAGTTTCTTTAAGGTTTCAAGCATCATTTGAACTACTCGTATGGTAGCAGCAAACAACAGCAGAAGATGCTAACCTGGCTTTACATTTCCATCTTAATTAAGTGCAGCATAGCTTGCGCAGAGTTCAGTGAAGATACACTTAAGTATTTGGGTTTTATAAGAAATAGATTTGGGAGGTTGTTCCCAAAGTTCAGTGCTGTTAACACAATGTGGTATTTATATTGTACTGCAGCTTAACGAGTATTAGAGATGAAAGATAGAGAAGGGTGAAGGAGCACTAAGTTAGAAGTGCCTACAAAACAAATAACTAGTAAGTATTTTGTTTGGCTCATTTGTATGTATATGGCTGAATCAAGAAAACATACTTTATACGGAACAGAAGAGACCTAATGTGCTGTTTATTGACACACGCACCAAGTCGTTGGTAATAAAAACAAATGAAACGGTGTAATTAGCTTTCACGTTAACAACAGGATTTAATCGGTGTTTATTGGCCACAGGGTGGTATTTAGAAAAACTTCCCCATAGATTTGCCGTGATTAAATTACCTCCCGTAGTTCTCTTGGAAAAGTATGCATTTTATGCTTGCAAACAGAATTTCTTTGCATTCCAGAGGTAATTTTTAGGAATTTTCTATTGGCTAAAATAATGTGGACAATCCATGGTGCTCTAATGACCTGGAGGACTGACTTTTTTTTACATGTTACTCATAGCACAAAAGTGATTCTGTGTATTATGGGGTCTTACACCGTAAGGCTAGCAGAAGGCTTTTGGCCGTCTACTCCGATCTTCTGTTTGTTGCAGGTCACAGATTTTTGTCTAATTTGCTACGGAGACTACTGACTGGTGTTTGAGCAAAGTGTCTTCTGGAAAAGCATCAAGGGATGGAAAAATCTGTTACTTACTTCAGTAGCTTCTTTGAGTGGTCCCTCACATTCCCATCAGTTTGTGCCTAAGTTTTCGTTGACTTGGTCTGCAAGTTTGTCTCTCAGTACCTTGACATTTGAATCTAGTTCAAACTTTAAAAGAGGATTTGGATAAAAATCTGAAAGTCAAGCCTGTGGCCAAAAACGTATCCTAATTTTCCAGCGTTTCAAATCCATGATCTTGCTGTTTTGCAAAATCTCATCTATTACTGCCTGTCACAGTATAGTGGTCGCGGTGTGTAATTCCTGTCCGTTAGGTGGTTTTTCTTCAGAAAGAGACCAGAAACGTACAGAAATTGTGACCACTGTCAGGTATCATTTGCAAGGATCTTTTTTACAGGGAAATCTCAAGTTGTCGTGCCTGTGCATCAGCTGGCCCGTTGGCTGGAAGCTGCTTTCCCCAGAAAGTTGTGAAGTGAAGGTGATGCCGTGGCCGTGCTGTTCAGGGCTGTTGCTTGATCAGGCTAAAGCTCGAACCCAGCGCTGTGCTGGCAAGACCACGTGGCTCTCTGCTCTGCCATCCCAGCTTGGCACTGGGACAAAGCCGGGTTTGTCTGTCTGCAAACAATCACACAAACCGATGCTCAGACAAGTGAGGTTGTCTCTGATTTTTTCTTTTTTTTTTTCAATTAGGAGCTTTGAATTTGTGTCCCTTCAGAATTAACAAAAAAAAAAAAGCAAGCGAAGAAATGGCTTCAGAAGATCACTGTGCTAGATATATTACAACTATACGAAAGATCTGTACAGTTTTATAAATAGACGATATTTGCAATGTAGACTGTGAATATGCCTGACTTACTACCACTTGCATGATCCTGCAGGTCACCTGTCAGTTAATTCTCATGACTTCCGATGAGTTTATCTGTTGATATTGGCTAATTATTGTAGTTAAGTAACAGCGCCTGACACTAAACACAAATCAAGTGCATTTCAAGAATCTGCAGAGTTTTCAACACTTAAGTTCTTCATTCTGGCATATAGCCCCTAACGTTTATTAGCTCTGGCAGTTTCTTTTGAAGTATTTTTCTATTGCTGCTGCACATGTAATTTTTCCTAAATTCATATAATTGGATTAAGGCTATTACTTCCAGTGATTTTTATCTCATTTAAACAATGGATATTTTTTGTTCAGTTCTGATTAGCATGAAAAAGACGCTTGTGTTGTCTGTATCATTTGTCAACACAAATTGATTTTACATAATGTCTTGATTTTATATAGTCACACAAGCAATTTATTTCTGGACACTCGCTGCCTTAAAAGCTTTCAAAAATTGAGTAGAATCTGGGCTTGCGTCCTGAGGAGAGTAGAACCAAAGCATGTTAAATCGGTTTTATTACAAAGAAGGATTTATACGCAGCTCTTTCTAGCTCAACAGGTTCTTCCATTTGGTCTGACGTGCTTCAGACAGAGCTTTGATCGCTTTTTCTTATTGACTGGCATAATTCTGCGTTAATGTTACTGGAGGTTTCCTGTTTACTTCAGTAGGATCAGTGAAGGGGCCTGGTATATTTGTCGTTAACACGAGGACGACATTCTTGGTGTCTTAGTAGGGAATTCTGAAATCCTTTATAAAGAGCTTGTATTCCATCCTCCATTACTTACCCACCTACATTTTTGTGCTATTACAGCAAAACTGTCCATGTGCCCTGTTACATTCCTGTGGTGCAAGCTTTCTCATTAAAAACAGATGAATCTCACAGGAAAGGATTTACTAAATCATCTGAGAGACGTTTCGCTCAGAGTATAAAATGGGAGACCGTGGCTGTTCCTTTTTGTACCTTAATTGGTTTTGTAATGAAGTCATTTTGTCTCCTTTGCAGACAACTTCAGCAGCAGCAAGCAGAACTTGAAGTACATCAAAGAGATGGGCTGTCATCCTATGACTTATCTCAGGTGAAATTTCTTGGAGTTTCTATCTTTTCAAATGTAAAGCAATGGCAGATTCCAGCAAAATTAAAAACACACTCCTGTCCCTGAATTCCTTTTTGTTGAATGTGATGGAGGGAATTACCTTCCTCTGTGTATCACAACAGGTGCCTGTTCCAAGTATACCAGCTAACGTTCATGAGGGTGGAAAGTCTGTGGAAAAGCCTGATGCTATCTTCTCCCAAGAGAGAGATCCTAGATTTGCCGAGATGTTTGCTGGAATAACTGCTTGTAAGTGAATGTCCGTGACGTTTAATTCTTAATACTATGTTAAGCTTGGTTACGTGATGTGGAGCACAGCTTTGAGCGAATGAAGGGAAACTATGTGGCAGAGAAATTTCCAAGCAGCATTAGTCTTCAGGACGTTTCCTAGAATTTACCTTTAGTTGATGTTTCCCCTAAAGATGGTGAGGAGTGAATTCAAGGAAGGAAGGACAGCTTTCATGTCACCAGAGCTACCTATTTTTGATTCTCTTTTCATTTCACAGGGGCACCTTAAGCAGTGTTCATAGATACTAAACGTACTGAACAGAACTTGCCATTTCTAAGTATATATTTTCTTTCTTAAACAGCAGCTGTGAGTTCATCTTTCTAAATAGACAGGATTAAGAAAGTTACCGTGTAGTCTTAAGATAGGCCTGCAGTTTTTTATCAAATCACCACCTTTTGCATCGATGCTTTCAGAGGCATATGCTGCCTTGAAGTGTAATAATACTTGTTTTCTGGTCGCTTGAGGCATCTCCAGTCATGTTACCTGTCAGTGAGTCCTTGCTCTTTTTGCCACAACTTTTGAACTCGTTGGCAAGTTCTTATAAAAGTGACAGGAGTCTCAGAAATAGTATGTTCTTCTGTATTTTGTGAAAATTACTATGAGGACAGAGTCCATACTGAGTGCCCTCACCGAAGGATTTCCCAGCCCTGTTCCAAGAGGTAGCAGCCAACTTGTCAGTCGGACAGGCGTAGCTGACTCAAACTAGCCCCAACCTATGCTGCCTGTTGTCCGAACAGGCAGAAGTCATTGAGAAGACTGGCAGCTGAAAGGGTCATCCGAAATATATCTGTAGGAAACCAGGCTCATTAATTCCCCTGCTCATGGAAGAACTTGTTAATTGTTTATTGTTCTTCACTGTCCTCACTGAAAAAGAGAAGATTTTACATTTGTTTTAAATAAATCAACATGCAAGTGTCACGCAGTGCATGAAGGAAACGACCCACAGGGTTTGACTCCAGGGGTGTTGGGAGATGACCTCACTGCATTGGTTTCTTATGTCTGGCTTGGCCTTTTCAAATGGAGAAGGCATTGTAACTGCAGGAGAGACTTGATATTCTGTCCTCCTGTTGCTAGGACTTCTCCGTTATTGCTGTTCATCCTTATCTGTCTACTCTAACAGTGAAGTCAACAGCTGAGGCCATAAAAAGGGTCTATTAGAAGGTAGCAAGCCTCCAACCCTGAACACCAGAATATGTTTTTCCAAGCAAGAACATCCTGCTTTTTGGCTGCCTTATTGGCTCTTTTTCAGGCAGCTCTCAACTGTTTGTGGGAAGGGGTTAGGGTTAAGGGTCTGGCAAGCTGTGAGGTTATGTTCTTGGAAATGCCATTTCTCTTTTCATTCTTATCAATTTACAGGCTATGCTTTTTTTGGGACGTTCACCCTGTCTGAATTTCTCATGGGAGCTGTGATCAAGGTCTTCTCTGAATGATAAAAAGAGATGCTTCACAGTTAGAGACGAGATACACTGTCCAAAACCAATATTGACAAACCTGCATGCTGCCTGCAAGACATTTGCATTATGTTGATACCCGATCTCATTCTGTGCTACGTTCTGTAAAAATGCAGGTTTGACATAGGGAGATGGTTGCCATAATTGCATGCAGTGACCGCACATAATTAAAAAGCAAAAGTGGGGAGAGGTAGCCTGGCTTCACCAATTCACGCAAGTGCCTTGAAGCACGGGGTGATGTGGTTCTCACAGAGATCTTCGTTCTGCAGGCAGAAGCACTGGTTCTGCTGGGAGAAGGGCATATCGTTGACCAGGATAGTGGTGGGGTTTAGAGAGAAAAAGGTCTAAGGATGCAGGTAAAACACCAAAACAAAATAGGTTTTCGGTGCTGGACCGAAGGCGAGAGCAGAGAAGTAGCGTGTAAAGTCCTGAGTGGGAATACAGCTGGGAGAGATGTGGGCCAGATTTAGAGGCTAAAGAGCATTGGATGTAACTCAGGAAAGAGATTTTAAAGCTGATTTGGCTGGTTGCGATTAGGCTAGCCGTTCCCTTTGTCTTGGCCTCATCCTGCGGCACAGACCCCAGTAGCTGCCATGGCAACTCTGCTCCACTTGAGGAATTCCAGTTCATTTAGGGCACTCTCCATTTTGCTGGTGAATTGTTCTCAAATATCTAAAGTACCCGCAGGATTTTGGCTCAGTCTGTTCCAACCCTGCGAGTTTGGTATCCCTATAAAGGCTGGCCTTAGAAAATCTCATGCTAGAATGACATAACTGCAAAAAAAAAAAAAAAAAGGCAAAATCATCTGTCCTTTTCAGAGATATCCCAACCCATTCTTAGTTCTTCCTACTACATACACAACCTTCTCTAGACCTTGTCCTCATTTCTCCTCATTTGTTTTTTTTTTTTTAAATGAGAGCGTAGGTTTGCAGCCCAGACTCGGTGTCTGTGCTGGGCAATATGTAGCCAGTGAGGAATTTCTGCAAAATTCTACATGAATGAGGAAAAGCAATGACAGCTTCCATCAGTGGCATACACGCTCCTCCTCTGAGGCTCCTGTGGGGTAATTTGAGGAGACTTTTTTCTTTGGGAAGGTGAGCTCAGGGGTTTTTTTTTAGGAACATAATGTAATGTGAACTCAGGTAACAGAGAAGAGCTGGTATGTGTTGGAGGCCATTGGTGAGCCACACTCACAAGGTCTCTAAAAGCTAGGGGAAACTAAAAGATACTTCTGTTACTTGTGAGTTGGGTGGGCCTTTTGTCCAGGAGAGCATCTTGTGAAATGAGTGGCAAAGGGGAAAATGAGGAGGCAGACTTGATTTCTAGGCCTGTCTGAGGTGCATAGCAACAAATAGTTGCAAAGCCATCAGTGAGTTGTGGGTTGTTTTGCTTTGGAGGTAGTAAGGAAAGATGGGGAAAGTGAATAAAGGGTGGTAGAGCAGACCTTTAAATTATTTTAAGAAAAGTGGTAGTGGTGAGGTTTCCCTGGGCTTTGGAATAATCCAGTGTCAGAAAATTAAATTAAGGCACCGAATAGCACTGTTCACCCAATCTCGTTTCATTCAGTTAAAGATGGATCTCCAGTTGCCACATTAAGAGTAGACTATAAAAGTTAATGGCATCTCCGTGCGTGTGTTATTCCCTCTGCTAGTCTGTCTTACACCCCACTGGGATGCTTGCATCCTGCTTCATGGCTCCCGTCAGCCACATAGAGGACAGAAAAATCCGTGAGAGCGCGGTGTTTTGCCTTGCCGCAGCTCAGGCGCGTAAGTCTTGCAGACGCTCAGAAGCGAAGTGCCTCCAGCAGCCACCTGTGAGATGGAAATGCAGGTAGGGGCTGCAGGATCACCCGGGTTTGCAGGGGGTCACCCCGAGATCTGCGTGGGAGAGTCCGTACTCCCCTCCGGCTGTCCTGGAGGGAAGCAGGCTGTCAGCTGATTAGGACAGGGGCTCTTTGACGCCGTTCCTTGGGATGTTTAACCCGGTGGGGTGTGGGCCCTCAGCTGCTACCTGAGTGCAAAGAGGCTGCGATAACAGCAGGAGCCCTGGAGGGCTTCTTTCGGAGCCAGAAATGGACCCCTGCCTGTGGCCATCCCCAGGCAGGCCACAGAGGTTCACGTGCATCAGACCTTCTTCAGACCAGGCTTGTTTCACGTGGCATTCCTCCATTCCCCTGGGCAGACTCTCCCATCTTTCTTCCGGAAAACCCTTGTTCCCCTTTCCAGCCCATAGCCGGGACCCACGCACCCATCGCTCCCCGCCTCGGCCAGAGCCGCTCTCCATCTCCCGTTCCCCCTCCTGCCTGCGTGGTCAGGAGCAGCTTCCAGCGGGCACAGAGAAGGTCTGGGCCGCGTGGCTGGAGGGCACGTACCAGCGTTGTGTTCCATGCGAACAATAGCATTAATGAGGTACATCCTGGGATGAGGGTATGAAGTAGACGCAAACCAGCTGTGCCTCTTGTTTCATACTGAATTGTCATATAGCCCTTTTGTGTCATTCTTAATGTGTTCCACAGGGCTGCTTCATAAATCTTTAAGAAGGAAAGAAAAATCCCCGCTGGGTATATACATTGCAATTCTCATTAAATAATTTTGCCTTCATTTTCTCATCCCCTAAACTTTTCTCTTTCTGTGATTTGTTTTTCTTTTGTAGCAGATAAAAAAATGATGGCCTCAGCATCCACAGCAGGAAACCAGCAGCTTTACTCACAGGGAAGCCCATTTCAGCCAGGACATTCGGGAAAGACTTTCAGGTACTGTAGTCCAGATGCTGAACGTATCAGTTTCTGTCTGAGTGAGGGACTATTCCCCTTCCATCTGGTGGAAACAAAACCGACCTAAGGCGCGAGGGCTTTCTTTACATGAAGGAACTTTGCTTTGCGCACACTTCACTCCTACATGATGTCTCAGCGCTTGGGCTAGGCTTACAAGCTGAGAAGATTTGGGTATCTCTGTTAAAAATAGTGGCTGGTAAGTAGACGCTCGTTGCTGTGATGATGTAATTGGACAAAGCTAAGAGGCAGCAACAGATCATGAAAGGAAAAAAATCTGAGAGGTGATGGGGCAGGCTCAGAGATCAGAGGAACGTTCAGCCTAGGAAGGTGCAAAGATTTGTTTTGCACTTACAGCTGTCCAGTACTTCTGACGGCTGCATTGAAGGGCACCGGTGTGGACGCCTTATTAAAGGGAACAGAGGGATGCTTCTTCCATAGTCCCTGGTGAGGGCTAGGACATGGGCATGAACAGTTTTCTAAGGCAACTTCCAAATACAGATAATGTGGTGGTCTTGCGTTTTCTGAGGCATTTTTGAGTTATTTAGAGCGCATGTCGTCGCCTACCAGCTGGCAACACAGATTTGGCTAATGTCAAGTTTAAGAGTTTGCCTGCATTTCCAGTCACTTTTTGAGTGTGGTACAGTGACTATATTTACCTTAGTGCCCTTCGTCTCACCGTTCTGGGATGGTGATACTGAAGTTGCACTCTCCTGTTTTAGACCAACTAAGGTTGTGAAAGTGAAGGAACAGTCAGTCAGAGGCTGTCAGTTCCAGGAATTAGAAGACATCTGCAAACTATAATTTTATTTAAACTAATGTGTTTTTAAAGTTATAATTGCTAATAATCTCAGTGGGAAGAAATAAAATCCCCGTGCGTGTGTTTTGTCAAATTAAAACCAAGAATAACTTGTGGGGGGGAAGACAGTAAATTAAAATGTCTTTTAATTGGATATTGTATATTACTGAATAGTTGACTTGCCATCTTGGGATTTGGCGTGTGTTTTGTTCGTTTCCTGTGTTAATTCCTGATGTTTTAACTATAGCTTTTTTTCCTACTGCTGTTCTATTACATCAAGTAATGACACATCCGCTAGCATTTCCATCCTCGATGAACTGTCCTCCAGGCTGGTGCATTTGGTCACTGAGCCTGGGCAGCCTTTAGGCACTATTTTGCAGACTCCTGGTTTCAAAGTCTATATTCCAGATGCCGTCCAAGCCCCTCAGACGATGGCGCTTGCCAGTCCAGCTGGGAAGGTGTGGGCAGCAGGGCCAGCCCTCCCCAGCAGCTGTTGTGGGCTTCCGAGTTCAGCCAGATTTAGATGGACTTTGTGGTCCACATTCTCCTCTTTGGAGATTCTGTGGTAGTAAAAAATAAAAATAAAATTTAAAAAAAATAGAAAACAAACTCTACAAAGAATTTAATACACACTTTGCTTTTAGGCAGCTTAAGAAAGAGAGAATAACAACTCCCATATTCAAATGCCTGCCACGTTTTGCTTGCCACTCTGGGAGGGATTTTGTCCTGCTTCCTCTCTGCTCAGCCTTGTTTACTTCTTTTCCCCAATCTGCTCTCTTCTTTCTCTGTAAATAATTGTGAAAACAGACAATAGGGAAGGGATTGGAGAAAAGAGCAAACTGTTTCAATTGACACACAAAAGCATTTTTATATGTTGTGTCTTTGTTTATATATTTATGTATAACATGTAAAATAATAAATATATATTTTTATATATAAAAATATATAAAAGCACATTCACAATGTATGATTATGTAGATTCAGTTGCTCAAGACTTCCATGAGAATAAAATGGTAAAGTGGAGTAGTCTTTCATAAAATTTTCCTTCTAATTAGGAATTTCTGGAAAATTTCTCTGTAGTGAAATTCAGTAATTAGGAAACAGCTAACAAATAAGTAAGTTCCTTTGAAAATACTGTTGTGTTGGGTTTTGTTTTTTGGGGTTTTTTTAATTCCAAAGCTATTACATTAGTTCAAGTTTCAGTCTTGATTATTCTTTTGCCTGAGTATATAACTACATGCTCGTCTTTAGTATCGTTTGGTGAAAATAGGAATTAAAAGCTCATTTTTTTTTATATATATAACACACACTTCTTCATTTCCCAGGCAGGAAACAAATAAAGAAGTATTTCTAAGTATCGTCTTTTTGTGCATCTTCATTTAGGATGACATTGAAGTAAATGCTTAAATACTGTTGACTCGAAGCACAAATTTAAAATCATGTACCTGATGAAATACTCTCCACAAGCAAGTTATTTTTAATGTATTATATATTAAACTACTATGGAGCGAAGTGTTTATGCAGTGATTTTATTCTTGCAAGCCATTTCAAAGAGATTATAGGAATAATTCAAATTAATTTCGCCCTCTGTGTCTATTTGAACTGACATTTTAGAATGATAATATGCTTCATAGTTTTGTGATGGTTTAAAGTCATTTTTTATTAAGACAGATTGAACAATTACTTTTAATGTGATTATCAAAATTTCCATATCTGGAATACTTTTTGTGCATCGAGAACATATCTACAACGGAGGCACTGTTTCTGTTCCTTTAGTTCATCTGTGGTACATGTGCCTGGCGTGAACGACATCCAGTCGTCTTCATCAACAGGCCAGAATCTGACACAGATATCTCGCCAGCTAAATCAGAGTCAGGTTGCCTGGACAGGAAATCGCCCACCGTTTCCAGGACAGGTATTGATTAAAGGTGTTTTATTTTCATGGTCATTAAAGATTTGCAATCTCTGTGCTTTTTACAAAAGAATTAGTAAAGTCCATTCATAATGCGATTAAATGTACTTTGTCATTATCATTTGTCGTCGGAGAGAAATCAGTTCCCCCACTTCTGTTCCTTGGCAGGTTATAATAATTTGAGGCAGCTGGCCTACGCGTAACTGCATTTAGCTTGTAATAATGTTCATAACAGTGGCAGTCGCTACACTGACACAAATCCCAGTGGAAGGTCTCGGTCCTGCACTTATTTTTATATGTGCACTGAATGAAATAAAAGAGGACAGCTGTTACGCTTTAGTATTAAGGCCATGCATTGAATCTTTCTTGGACCAAGGCCTTGCACCCGGCGATGTTACCCGCAGTTGGTAATGTCATCAGAAAGGGGCACGTACAAATCCAGGCGTGAATTCAGAGCAGAGGCTACTCAGCCTGTTGCCCCTCCATTAGCGCTGCCCGGTGTAGCTCACGCTGACACGTGCTGGAGGAAACCGCGCATCCCTCCATCAGAGGTCCTGCGCCTGACAGCATTAGCCCGGAGATCGCCTCTTGTTCTTGTAACAATAAAAAGAAACCCTGGTTTGAAACTCTGTTAAAGACAAATAATATGAAATAATCATGTTTGATCTATCGTTAATGCTGCTCTTAATCACTTTTGACTTTCCATTGTTCGGTAGGCTAGAATGGCATGTTGGGGCGGGTACTAAATAATTTCAGTAACCGAATTGTTTTCCACATTAATCACTGATTCTTCCCAGCTGTCAGTGTGCCACGGTTATTCTGTCACACCTGTTTAATGAAATCCAGTCGTAACACTTAACTTTTTTTTTTTTTTAAATGATGTGGAGGATGCTAAAAATTATTGAAACCCCCCCCCCCCCAAACTCATCCCTCTTACTGTCCAAATTCTGTCCAAGTCAACAGAGGGTGTATGTGAGTCTAGGGAAATTGGAATTCATTCCTCCATCGTAAATAGGGTTAAGCCTTGCAGAAGTGACACGTCATGCTCTCACTGTCGCTGTGGAAAGCTTTAGAAATGTACGATTTCTTAGCTTGGAACTGAGCTAAAGACTTAACATCTTCATCATGTTATATGCCTGTTGGGATCTGTCTTCCTCCCCCAGCTCCCCTGCATTTGTCCAAGAGAATAGCTTCACCTGAGTGCATTGATTGTCAATAACAGTGCACAGCGTTATCCAGAGTGTAAGCACCTTTAATTTCTGTTTGTGGAATTGGTTAGGCAGTGAGTTTTTCTCGGAACTGCTGATTTGTTCATAACATGGGAAAAGATTTACAAGCAGATTCTGTCCGTAGCATTATACGTTGCTGTAGCCCATGACTTTGGATGAGACACTTCACCTCCCTTAGGCTCAGCATACATGTTGTACATGTCTCAAAGCAGTCTTGCAGTGTTTAATCATTTGTGTAACATTCTTGCAGATCCTATGACGAAGCCATTATGCAGATGAAAATGACAGCAAGGTGTGGTTTTTAATACCCTTGAATTAATTCAGCTGCCCAGTTAAAGCAAAGTTAGACTGTTTCTTCCCTCCTCCCAGGGCTGGTGATTCACACTCCCTCCCAAGCCTTACACAAGGCGAAATAACTTTGCTGCTTATACTTTTCAGGCAGGGAGAGAAAGCAGCTTATTAGCTTTGAAACATCTTTGACCGTTTACCCCCCCACACTGGAGACTGATCATCTGAGAACTGCATATATTCTGCAAGACATTCAGATAACCATGATTTTACTGTGACACTGCAAAATCAAAATATCAGGCAAATAAAGGTGAATTCTTTATACCTGTTCAGTTTGAGATTCGTCCTTGTAATAGAGGTGAAGGAAATCATGTTTTTCCAAATAGTTCTGATATTGAGTACATGTGTGTTGGTTTATAGTCTGTTGTGTTCCTTATGCAGCAATAAGTTGGCTTTGACAGAAATGAAATATGGCTGAGACAGGAATAACATGCCTGTTCGCATCTGCAGAGGTTTTTTTAGTCTTTACTTTACATTGTTAAAAATTGAGTCTGCTGTGCTGTTCCTCAACAATAAAACTCATCCCTTTCTTTTACCCCTCATTCCTCAGCAAATTCCATCTCAGTCTGGCAAGGCTCAGTCCTCTCCCTTTGGGATTGGAACAAGTCACACCTACCCAGCTGATCCATCATCATACAGCCCCCTTTCCAGCCCAGCCACCTCTTCTCCGAGTGGGAATGCCTACTCCAGCTTAGCAAACCGAAGTGCAGGGTTCGGTAAGTTTTAAATGACTTAACACAGAAATGCACATAAAAATGAAGCTCTCCAGTGTTAACTTCCTTAAAAATCCTCCAACCTGTTGTTTTGGTGGGTCAGCTGGGAAGCCCAGGGGGGGATGAAAGGGTTTTGCTTTCTCGCGTTGAGCAGAGTGGACTGAGATGACCTGTTCCCTCCATGCTGCATCTCCTCCACATCCAACACACTTCAGAATATTGTGGCATTTTATGGTATGAGGGCTGCTTTTTTTTTTTCTCTCCCCTTCAGTAAATAGTGTCATGAAAGATTCAAAAGTTGCTTACATCACTAGTACACATCCTCCCAAATTGTGGTCAGCAGGTTCAAGTTCTTTTCGCTTCTCAGGAGAATGCTTAAATGGCACAAATTTACATTCTTTTAATTTTTCAACTTCCCCGGCTGCATGCTGGTATCCCCTTGCCCAGAGATGGCTTGCTGGAGTTTGGCTGGAAACAGGATTTTTTTTTTGTACCCACACTGCTACTAACCGAATCGGAGTAGGTGCCATGTTTCGAAATTGCTTTCTTTTCCTATTACATGCTAATTTAGGGGCTTTCAGACCGTGACCCAGTAGGTGACCCCTCGATAAGTTTTCTCCACCAGCAAAATAATATTCAAGAGTAAAAAAGATGAATCCATCAGTGATAAACACACGTGGAATCCATGAAAAATGTTGCTGGCTGATAACAATGTGCAATTCCAAAAAGCATGCGTAGCAGTGCGCTAATGTGTGTCATTTTTCCCTTATGCCTTGAGACTAAACCCGGCGCGGATCAGCGGCAGCTCAGCCTCCCGGAGCGCAAACCTGCGCTGCCTTGCCTAGGAAAAGTGCATTGAAATGGAGCTCTTCCCACAGGGCTTATTCATGCCTCCATTTCCATTTCCACCGGGCTTTGTACATTTGTTTATGAGACAGCCTTGCATTTCAGGCCTAAGCTACTTGGCAAGAACCCTTTCACCTAATGAGAAACATTTCCTGACCTACATCAGTTGGGATACTATTAATAACACAGCCTTCAGAGAGACGAATGTCTTGAACCTCTGGCTGGCAGGAACCGTTTTGCTGAAAAGAAGCATCATTTGCCTCCCTGAGTTCATTTCAATGTATTGTTCTGAGAATAAAAAAACCGACTTGCAGCTTTCTTTTAAAGGGTAACTTAGACGAATTTTGTTTTGGCCCATAAAATGGCTGCAGGGTTTCTGAGTCAGCTGAATTATTGGTTGTGGTAATGTCAGTAAGGGAAGAGCTGTAATTATCTACTTCAGATGTAATAGAAACACGTCACTGCAGCCTGTTTACTTTCCAGTAAAATGTTCACTTTATCTGTTCTGCACGGTTTAGCTGGTAGCCAAAAGGATTGGATTAAGCACGTGTTTCTGTATTTTCCGAAGCCATGACTATGAGTAGTGACTGATGTGAAATGATTGAGTCTGGTTATCGGAGCCCTGACATAGCACGTGCGTGGAAGTTTGGCGTGGGAAGTTTGGTACCCTTGGCAGAGGGTGCTGCCAGTTGGGGAGAACCAGATCTACCCAGCTTGGCGCTCTGCAGTGAGGGGAAAATAGCCAAAAATAGTAGGAGCAGTTATATGGAAAAAAAAGGGAAAGGGAAAAAGAAAAAAAAGAAAAAATATTTGGAGGGAAAGCCTAAGCCTCATGGCAAGCTTTCTAAAATGCTAGTTCTTAGGAGACATTTTGGATAATTTTCCTTCAGTTATTTATAAATTTTATACATTTGGGGCCAGTCTGTAGAAATACAGGGTAAAATGAGTCCAGCTTAAGTGTGACCTGTGATCGTACTCATGAAAAATGTATGTGTAATAAGTGACCAAATTAATGTGTTTGACGTTACGTTTTTTTTCTGGTAGACTATTTAGAAGAAATCCATCTCCCTGAAATTATCATTTACCATAAAACCTTGCCGTTCATGTTATTCTCTGTGAAATCTAAACGGCCTCAGACTTTTAAGAAACCATCACCATACGAACAGGATAATAATTTGCTATAAGCTGCATGTTAAATAAATAATTGTGCAGCTGTAATATTGGAGAACAAGATAGTCCAGCAAACAACTCTCTGCAATGAATACAGCAAAGGTTTTACATCTGCTTAGAAAATCTGAAAGCGTGCTTCTTAGATGAGTAGGTGCACCCACTGCTCTGCAAGAATTTGTCTTTTAAGGAGAAAGAGGATTCAGATGATGCAGTTTGATTTTTAAGTGAAATGGCAAATATTCCTCATTAGTGATTAAAAAGTGGTGAGGGGATTCTTGAAAATTGTCTTCCAGTGCCTGACTTGTGGTGGCACTGTGCATTTTGCTGTGAGCAATTCACCTGCCGTGACTGTGCAGCCACAGCAAAGAACTTTGCTCTTGGGTTGGCCCCCACCCTGCAATCAGGGCCGAGACTCCCTTCGGCTTCCACCCACAGGGGCTGGGTGTCACGCAGGGTCTTTTTTTCCAAAACTTATTTGTAAACACGGGCATTGATGGATAAAGCCCCAAAAGCAGGCAGGCGTTTTGAAGGAGCTGCTCTCTGACTTCTGCCCTTTCCCCCCCCCGTCCAGCTGAAGGTGGCCAGAGCAGCGGCCAGTTCCAGGGGAGACCTTCCGAAGTCTGGTCCCAGTGGCAGAGCCAACACCACAACCAGCAGAGCGGCGACCAGCATTCGCACCCGCAGCCCAGTCAGACCGAGGTGTTCCAGGTGAGGAGAGTTCAGTGAGACCAGAGTCCACCTGACAACTTCTCGCTGCTGAGTTGAAGAACCGTGGCCCTCGATGACCAGGGTGCTAGCAGGGCTCGGAGCAATTCCCTCTTGCTGTGTGCTGCCGGAGGTCTGCTCTGCTTTTAGCTGGCATTAGCTCCAACTGAGATGGTTCTATTTTCTGCCGAGGACCAGCATCTTTGCTGATTTAAAATGCTGTTTTCCCTTCTCTGCACCCTATACTCGCAGCTTATGTGTTTTGGGGGAAAGCTGTTAAATAGTCCCAGTCTTATCCTGGTACTGGCCTCTAAAATCCCAGTCAAGTCCAATTAGACATCATGTAGACATCTTTGATAGTTCAAGCAGGAAAGGAGTCTGATACTGCATAGAAGAGAGAGGCCAATAACTTTTTAAGGTTAAACTCAGTCAGATAGCTGGTAAACAGTCCTCTTCAACTACCTAATTTTGTAGTATTAAGTATAATTTTGGGGCCTTCGCTACAGATGGGGTGGGACTTTATAAGTTAACTAATAAGGTCTCTGTCCTTGTATAACTTGTTTTTAAATTAGATCAAGAAAGCAGTTTGCAACAAAACAATGCAGATAAATGCAGAAAAGACAGTTCAAGCCCCAAGCAAGGTTTAGAAGTGGGGCACCTCGTTATCTTTTAGAAAGTAAATTCACCTGCAAGACCGGGCTCGTGCTCAGTTGCTCGCAGGAATGCTGCAGAAGAGATATTAGCTTGAAAATATTCCTGTGTGAAGGAACCATTGCTTCACACAGAAACGAGTAACATCACTACAGCTGGACTAACTACCTGTCTGCACGCTTGTACCCCACGGCCCAGGCAAGATTAATTAATCTGTTGCTTCTCTGTTAGCAAAGTTTAATCACTTTGCACGTACTTTAACACAAAAGCATATTCAAGGTCGCTCCGGTGGAGCCGATGGCAGCGTGGTTCGATGGCCCACAGACACACGGGGCTCCCAGCAGCGTCTTGCTCATGTCTCAGGCAAGTGCTGCATCCCAGGAAACGTCTCAGGAAATCAGTGGGCAGGAGGGCACGGGAGGACTGGGCTCACCTGCAGAGCTCTTGGAGGTGACTCTGCGTTTGGAGGGAATTAGGATAATAGCTGGATGTGATAAGAAACTTGGTTCAGAGACCTCCAAGAAGGTGCTTGGCCTGTTTGTGCCTGAAGCCAGCCCTGGGTTAGGTGGACATAAGGAGAGAGGCAGATGGAGAGGGGAGCTACCCTGCCGGGTCTGTACCTGAGGAGACCTTGCCTCAGAGGCCCCAGCAGCAGAAATGGCGTCAGAGGTGGAAATTTAAACAGGTGGGACAGCTACAATTTCCTCTTGGCTGAGGAAGAATGTGGGAAAACATAAAATAAGTGCAAGTTTTGGTCAGAAAATGAAGGCTGACCCTGGCAGCTGAGAAACTGCCAGTTGTGTCCACAGCCTCTTTCACCACCATCTCGACAGGGATGCTACAGAGACCTCAGAGGGATTTTAATCTGTCTTTATTTTGGGGTAACTTCTCAGTACACAGCAACTCTCAGTAGTTACTCCTTCACAGAGCAGATCTGTGAGCTTTCTTATTTGCTCTTTAGGTTTTATTTTATTGTAAGGATAATGAGCCATCCCTGGCAAAACTTGGCTTTGCAGTAAGAGCTTATTATTGTAAGGACTGACAGGAAAAGCAAGCGTAAACTCTGGTTTTCTCAGCAAGGGATATCTTTTCCCTGTGGCTTCAGTCTCCGGCTGAGAGGAAAGGTTGAGTATTTTTTGAAGCCTCCTGCAGGGACCTCACTTGGCTCAAGACACGTGGGAGCAATTACCATGAAATTCCATTTCTCCTGAGAAGTTCCTGCTATTTCTTCTGCCTTTATCCATGCATGAAGGCTGCTTAGGCATCTTGTTAGCTGGGGTGGATGTCCAGTCTTTAGTGTTCCTTAGAGGTCAAAGAGCAGTAATACGTTCACTTACAGAGTGGTGGTGAGGAGGTGAGACCTTCCCCAAACCCACGCTTATACAGCAGGAGCTCCTTTCTGTAGGGTGCAGGAGTGTGGGGGATGTTGACTACTTCCCGTATGGTGAAACCAGAGAGTTTGCTTCTCTCCATATGTAGCTGCCCGTTCCAAGGGGAGCTGTGTCAGCCTGGGAGGAGTATGGGGCAGCTCAAATGTGCCTTATTCAGAGGAGCAACCCAAAACTTCTGCCCTGCTAAAGTCCCACCTCCCGTTCAGAAATGCTCCAGCAAAGCATAAGCAGCACATAAAGCTTAGCCTAACCCCCTGCGCAGGTCTGGTTTTCAGCTTATTTATCTAACCTTTGGCCTTTTCTGCTTTTACACTGAAAAGATGAACAGGAAACAGTTTGTGTCTGGATAACGTGTTAGCAAGTGACACTTCACTTTGATTTTTCTTTATCGTGCAGGACATGCTGCCAATGCCGGGGGATCCGACGCAGGGTACTGGCAACTACAACATTGAAGATTTTGCTGACCTAGGCATGTTTCCACCATTTTCTGAGTAGCTTGCGAAGCAGAAATAGAAGTTCTTCTCCAAGGCCATTTCAGTGTAATTTTGGCTCTGCTTTTTCTGTGTTGCATTTCTGTAGAAGCTACTAAACCAGAAGACACATTTCTCATGTTTCAGATAGTGGTGTAGGGCTTGCTCTCTCCTCCTTGGGGTGCGTCATTGCCGAAAGAGGAGCTTCAGCACTTGTTAATGTTCATTGACAGCTCCATTATTTTTTTTTTTCATTTTATTGTCATCTACCTCAGAGATGAAAAACTTTGCTTGATTTTAAAAAAAAAAAATCTCTGAGTCTTAAACATTTGAATGTGAATGATACATAATATTTCCTTTGAATGGTAATTTTTAAATAGATAATGAAGTAACAAAGACTAACAGAGAAGAGGTAAGGTAATGTCTTGTTACAGTGCCTACCGCTCAATTTCGATGCCTTGCTTTAAGCTTAAGTTTCTGGAAGCAGACACAATATTCTGTTTTCTTTGATTCTTGTAGTTTTTAGGTCACTTTAAATGTAAGATTAAGCAACATAATGTAGGCCTCTCTCACCAGAAGATTCAGCTCCGCCTTTTCTAACTTAAACTTGAATGTGTGTACATTTTGGTACTTTATGTATATCTTGTGCTGTATGAAGTGATTTCCTGTACTGGTTTCTTTTGACTTTACAAAGGGTCTGTTCCGGAGTGTACTGAAAAGGTTGACGATATACGTGGAGGATTTAGATATCGTAGGAGTCTCCATCGCTTTACATAGGTGTTCTTACTTTTAATTCAGGTGGTTCTCTATTCAGAACAAGCATTTACTTACATAAGCTGTTAGTCTGTTTTTGCACTGAATTGAGGCCTATAACTCTACACATTTCTCACTGGCTGCTTTAATTTCTATTGTTCTTGCTTTCCCAAAAATATTGCCTCTTAAAAAATGACTGTAAACACATCAAGATTGCATTTTCTATATTAGCTGCATTTCCCTTCTGTGAAGTACTTTTTTATACTGTGAAACCTCACATTTTAACAGTGCAAGGTGGTGGCCTATTACTAGGAAATCATTTAAGCTCATTTGCTGCAAGCAGTGAGATGGTTTTGTAGTGTATCATTTTTTTAGAGTGAGTTGGTAGTAGATATCAATTGGACTATCGTCCACTGCGTACACAGTGATAACTTGAATTTTTGCTTGGATTCCCAAGCAATCACTCCTGTTAAACCCTGTTAACCCTATTCTGTTAAATATGGGATTTTCAGCTTACCAAGTATGTGGAGGACTCTTGACGTTTCCGAATGCTATATGCTTTTCCGCAGAGGTAAGTTAATCACCTTCCTCTTGGGCGAGTCACCTACCATATGTCTTCAGCAGAAATGTGGTAGAAAGCTTTTTATTCAGTATTCATATGCATGATGAGTTACAGAGGTTGGGTTATAAGGTCAGCATTTTTATCCAGATCGTTTCTTCTGGGATGGGAGCAGAAGGAATCACTCATGAAGAACAAGGAACCCGGAGTTCTCGCATGCAGGTTGTTCATAACCTTTGAGGTTGGATGGTGGTGGCGAGCCTTTGCAGAGGAGGAAGGGGGCAGCTTCCCTCAGCCTTTGTGTATTCAGGGGCCGTGACGGACCTTGAAACAGCAACCCCAGGGCATAGCCCCCATCTAGAAGATCTCGATGTCCGCAGCGCTTCTTAGCCCTCACTAAGGTCTGCCTTCTGGTAGCTCCTCTTGAATTCTGGGGTGCTTCTGATGGGAGGCACCCTGCACATCACTGCAGCCCATCTGGCCTGCAGCCTGCTCTGGCCACCCAGGTTCCATGTTGAGAAGCAATGCAGGTGGCTGGGCTGCAGCAAACGAGACCCAGGGACGTGGCTTTAACAGTGAAGCGTATGGTGGTGTTCCCATCTGACTTTGCTGTCTCCAAGAGCAGCATGTAGTTTTCAGTGTCCGGGAAGAGTCCTTCCTACTGTTTCTCTTGCTAAATCTGGGACCAATCTCTTGCTCTACATGCAAGTGGGGCTAGGGACTCTTTTTTTTTTAGGAAATTTTTGTATATCTGTAGATGCAGTACTGGAGAGGTCTCCGATCTCCTGGTCTGTACTTGCCTCACCAAAATCACACTGAGAACAAACAAAAAAACCTCCTCTCTCTTCTCTCCCAGAGATCGGGAAAATACCTTCTTAGGCGAGCAAGCCAAGCACTTATGAACTATTCTTTTAAATACATGGAAATTTATTCACATGGAGCCTTCTCTCTTTCTGCTCACCCTGCTCAGACAAATGACTGCTCATTGAATTAGGTAAGGCAAAGCTCTGCGGCTGAGCGAGGTGGGCAGTGTCTGTGCAGCGGGACGTGCTTTTAACAGGGGCTGATCACGAGGGAGAGAGCAATAGGTGAGCAGTTTGTATCCCTGCGCAGAAGATGCTTGACATGATGAACGTCATTTTTTCTAAAATTTTTTAAAAACATTTCTCCATAAAGTGAAAAACGAATTGAAAAAGTGCTGTTCCTCTGTTTTATTTTACCCAGCAAACTGCTCGAAGTATATTTATAATTTACGTTTGTTCCTGAATTCAATCTAAAAATAAGGTTTTTAAAGTAATCTTTCTCCTGACATCAGTGATGATAACTTCCTCAGTGTGTCATGGTTTTTATACTACTGTAGAGGGCTTCTCATGTACAGGATTTGGTTGTGCAGTTAGAAGTGCACTGTTAGCAGAATTTCAAGCACATCTCTCTCTGTTGTTGTTGTTGGGTTTTAAATACAGTATTATTTTTTTGAAGCCAATATGCCTGAGACATCAGAGCATGGACTGCTTCTCACCTTGTAGACCACTCCGGCCTTTCTGGTTGGGAAAGGGGATGGCTACCCTGTGAAGGGGCAGTCCGGACAGTGCCAGGTTTGGGTTTTCCCTGTGAGCCATCATCATCCCTCATTTCTGTTCCACCATCCCGAGCCAGTGCTTTCTTCTCGGCGTTTCCTTACCTCCCCTCCCGTTCCCGGCCGTCCCATCTCTGCAGCGCTTTCCCACGCCCGGGTGGGAGGCGTTAGGTTGCCGTTCCTGAGCCAGCGAGGAGGGAGCACTTAATGACTTTAAAGTTTGGCAACTTTGTGCTTCTGACCGAGTGAACGAGCATGTTCAGCATTTGCTACCGCCGCTGGGCATCCTGCGCTGCCCTCGCCGCCTGCTGCTGTCGTGTCAGTGGCTTGCTCCTCTGAAACAGCCTCGTCCCAGGTCTTGTGGCCAAAAAAGCTGCGTAGCGGTGGCTGTGCCGTATCGTTTTGTCACATGTTTTGTTACTAAAGCGACTTACTTATCCTATAGGTGCAGTTCTAAAGTGCATTTGGAATGCTAACGTTTTTATTACGTGCCCTTGGTGTAGCTTTGCTGGCACTTTGGCTGCCGGTTTCCGGGATTTCGCAGGTGGTGGATTTCTCATTTCTTTTGTGTTTTTTAAGCTGGAAATAAAGCTGTGATTTCGGATCAAACTGTGTTGCAAACGCAGTCGTTCTTGAAACTCAATCTTTCGGGTTTTAAACTGATGGAGCAAGAAACTGCAAATAGTAGTGGTCAGGGTGAGTTATTTCAATGAGCGGGCATATAGACTGAGAAGATTTTAGATACTAAAATAATGACATTCATTTATTGAGAGAAGCAATCCTGTTTAACAAGAGGGACTCCATCAGATTACTTGTTATAAGTGCTACTGGCAGTACCTGTGGTGATGCTTTAACCAGATAGTTCCATTTGTAGCTTCGTTGCCTTTTTTTTTCTTCTTTTGAAGTACAGTATGAAACTGTAAATACTTCTTGCAGTACTGCCTTTTTAACTCTTAATTACTTTTGGCACAGTGTTAAATAGTGTTGGATTTACCCAATTGCTATGACATATATTTTTATACATAGGTGTACTCTTTTTTCGAGAATAATACAGCCATTTTGTCATTAATGCCTTATCGGTGTCATACTGCTGTTGCTCTTTGTTTGCAAGGTATCGAGTGGACTAATTTCTAGTTCAGATATTTTCACTTTTCCTGGCAGTGCTCAAGTTTGGCTTCAGGTGATTTTTGCCAGAGTCCCATTTTTCACAGTTGTTAGCTGTGAGAAGAGGAGAATGTGGGCTTGGTTTTGTTTCTATTAACAGAGCAAAGAAAAGGTGATGGCATCTAATTCTCTTTAAAAGGTCAGTCTTTTCCTACTCTAAACCAGAGTGCGTTTCAGGGAACTGATGACTGTGGGCAGTGATTACTTTGTGTAGATTAATGGTCTTTAAAAAAAAAAAAAGAAAAAAAGAAAAGAAAAAGAAGAAAAAGAAAACAACTCAAAAAATGGGCTTCTGTCATTGTTAGGCACTTGGTTACTTATCTGTTTAAACTCTTCATATTGATGTGAAATTGTGTTGTGGATAAAGTGTATTTTGTACTTCTGAATGTTCTATATTTATGACTAACAAGTACAGAATCAGTTGTGTGTATGTATAACTAATAACTGCCTTTTTAAATTTCATTAAAATAAAAATGTCATGAGCTGTTGTTAATTCCTGTCTTTCTGTAAATAAATAAGATATGCTGTTGGGAATTGTCAAGTAGGAAACAACCCTGAATGATAAGATTCGTGCCAAAAATCAGAAGATTAGCCATTGATCTTTGTCTTTGAAATCTCCTTCTGTGCTGTGTGGTCGTGGACGGGAAATTCCCCTTTTATCTGCCCTGTATAAAGGCTGTCCAGAGGGATTGGGAGAGGAATGATAGTTTGGGATCTCAGCTTTTAAAAGAAGTTCCAGAAAAACATTCATTAACAGCCCTGTTCTGCTGATGATGCTGAGGTGTGTGAATCGGTATCTGTATTGTAGAGGGTTTCATTAGAGCACAATTGATTTGGAATTAGTTTATAGTCTCTGGCAATTTTTATTCACTCCCTGGGGTGGTAACACAGTGGTTTCTTTGTCCACCTTTCGGTCTTGTCGTTCAAAGTTAAAAGATATTTGTATCCTTCCCACAAACATTCTGGTGACCTTTTCAGACTTTTTTATGTAAAGTGCATTTGCCTTTCACTGCAGTTCTTCATTGTTTTTATACTGTATTTCTTTGTGGACTTGATAATTTGTGGGCGGTATTTACCTTGCTAATAAATCCCAAAAGCTGATGACTGGACCACGGCAGGAGCTGAAGATGCTGTGCCTTAGGGCATGCGTTCCTGGTGCAGGGTAGGTAGTGTTTGCAGAGCTCAGGGCTCTGCCTGGGGAGAACAGGCATGGGCTCTGCTGCTTTTGCTGTGAAAATTGGGTTTTCAACAAAGTGATGTTCTTCTGGCATTTCCATAGACACTTCTGAAAATCTTTGGTGAATGGGTGTGCCCCGGACCATGAAAATCATTTGGAAATGCAGTGTACCTTCATGATAGCAGCTGTTTGGTGCTTTTTCGATGCATTTTAATAGGCTCTTAGTTGCTTTTGAAGAACATTATCCAAACAGAAAGGCGCACACCGATGCCAAGCAGGGTAAGGTGTGGTTGGGCTGTTTTACGATCCCTCCTAGCTCTCGTTTTAGATTGATCATCATTAACCTGTGCTCTCATGTGCTAAAGCAAGTATACTTCTGGGCACCAGAGTGATGACTGGGTGTGGCAATGTTTGGAGCTATTAATTTTGGTGTGGAATCTGGCTCTGGAAATGCTGGAAGTGAAATGGAGCCAAATGTTTGGTGACAAATAGTCGCTGGAGCTCGGCATGGCAGGACACCGTGGTAGAAATGCACACACAAAGGCTGGCGCACAGGAAAGAAATGCCGTTGAGGCTCACTGTATCCCTACACTTAGCATCTTTGGCTCTATAAACTGGCACTAATGACTAATAGCAACAGCTTAAGTCTTCATTACGATGATAGAAACATATTTTTCTTAATTTTTCCATGGGAGCTAATTCTTAACCACATTTCCATCAATATACCATCATAGTTCAGGAAGTATTACTCATTTAATTTTCCCGGTTTCTCTCCAAGTTGGATGTAACAGGGACAGATACAGGATGAATTCTTCCATCCTTTTTCACCAAGTTTCAGCATATTCCCGATTGGAAATACTTGGCAGCATCTTTCTTCAAACTTCTCAGTCTGTCCCACATAAAATGGAATCACTTGAACTGTTTTAATGGATTTGGGATCAGATCCAGAGGTTGCTAGGGCATCTTTTCATTAGCTCTGGAAAAAATGATCTTCTAATTATAGACTGGCACTAAATACTAATACACAAAACGTGCCATTTGGGACTCAGCTGAAAAAAATGTCAACCCAAGGCTCGCACATGGAAGATGCAGCAGTGCTTAAGTGCAATTACCATGGCTCTTGCAGGCAAAAATATAACAGCTGTACACACATTGCTGTAATTACAAATAGGCAGCACAATGCTGAGGGACAGAAGAAAGCCCCAACCACAGCTTGAAAACCTGGCCCGACGCACGCACCCTAGTAGAGGAGACTAAATCACCCAACGCTTTGGCGTGCTGCTCTTTTATAAATAGCAAGTTCCTCTTCTTAGCTAAGAAGGTGAGGTTTTAAATACTTGAAATGTTTTTAAAACCAGGACTTGAAGCATAGAAGCAGTGCAAGGTTGGACTACATTGGTGCACCCTATCATCCAAAACACAATTTGGGTGGCTCACAGGGCCGTCCCCCCAGACGCTGCCCATCCCTGGTTGCCGTGGCTAACGACCTTCCCTTGGAGCCCACGGCAGTTCTGTGTGTGGCCCTGACAGGAGGCAGCTTTGGCCTGCAAAACAAAATCACAGTATATTTTCCACTTAACGGTGGAATTACTGGCCAGATAGTCGGACACGTTGTCACAGAGGAGCAAAGATTTTGAAGGCCTGAATTGCTGCTTGCTTTGTAGTTTTGAGACCTCCACTTTGTTAAATAAACACACAAGAGAAAATGCTGCCCTGGCACATGTACACGCAACCCACACGCTCTTCTCTTCGGTGCGTGTAGTGGGAGGCGAGGGCTGGGTGGTAAGACTTTCCACTTCACGAAGGAATTTGTACTGTGGGCTTTGTCTCAAAAGAAGCCCTCCTCTCCCTGGATTTCCCTCGTTGCATGTAATCTCAACGTGTCCTGGGCCAAACGTGTGTGAAGGCACAGGACGAGGGATACCAAAACATGACTCTCAGAGGAGATGTAAACACTGTGGGATTCCTTCCTTCATGTAAATCACACTCTTTCAAACAAACCTCATGACTTTGTTCCTGGTTCACGTAATTCTGAGTAAAAAACATGGGGAGGCAATGCTGTACAATGCCGGTGACTGAAGACTTAAGTGAATATATATTTTTTTCAAAGGGACTCTCAATGGGTACGGCACATCTTCCCTCCGTTACCGGCCGCCAAGAGAGCGCAGAGCACTTTGTGTGAAAGCATCCTTTGTCCCTAAGAGAGGTAGTTGGAACACCCAGCTCCTGGCCTGCCTCACCGCATCCCTTTGGCACCAGCTTGCGGAGGAGGACTCGCAGCCCGCCCTGTGTCCCCCCCAGCACTCTCCAGTATGTGACTGCTCAACCCCCCCCACCAGAGCTCCTGCAAGGCTCTTCAAAATGGAACAAATTAGCCTATAGTAAAAGAAAATCTGGGTTTGGACATGGATTTTAGACAGCACCAACTAATCAAGGCTCTTCCTTTAATACCAAGCACGTGTGTCATCGTGGCTGTCTTGTGTAGTTAGGAAAAGTTCTTGCCTGATGATTTATTCAGTGACATAGGAAGGGGCCTGTGTCATTGCACCCCTGGAGCTCAAACACTGAATGCTTGCATCTGTCCTGGTGTGGCGTGGAAACGTGTCAAACCGTTTAACTGAAAAATGTTTTGATTTTATTCTGTGCAACCCTGAAACTAGACGGTTACAGCTTAGTGAAGAATTTGCAGAACTGGTACTTTGTTAACTTGTAGTGCTTATCTTTTCCATTGTCTTTTAAAAAAAAAAAAAAAGCCTTTGGTGGGGTTGAGAAAAAAAAGGTATGCATCGAAATCTGTTAAATTCCTATGAAAAGTTTTAATCATTGAGAAACTTATAAAGTGCTGTGCACTTCCTTCAAGTCATACTGATGCCCCCACTGCACAGAGATGCTTAATCTAAAGGGGTTCTGAATTGGAGTTTATTTGGATTCTTAACATATTTTTTGTGACCTCCATGATTTAAGGTCAGAGACCTCAGCGGGGTGTCAATGGAAGTTGTCACTTTAATCATTTTAGTTCTAAAGATTCATCAAAGTTATGCGAATTGACCTAAATTTTCAGATCCTGCTGAGGGAGTGGGGTTCTGCACTAACCTACCAAGGCTGACCTGGATATATTATCTGGTAATGAAATACTGGAGCACACCACTGAAGCAAGTGTCAATTATATAAATAAGGCTACTAAAAGACAAATGCCCTAATTCAGGAAATGGTAATATTTGATATTTATAGGCCACTATAGATATGCATGATGCTTCATCACAGACCGTACGCCCACTCCGAGCTCGGGCAACAGATTTCCTTTGACAGGTTTGTAAAATCCCCGTTTTATCCCTTGCAGCACTCTGTCAGTAAAGGGTGGGTGGGTAGATTTTTTTGTATCGATGTTAATAAGGTGTCAAGGCAACTTTACAAGACTGTTTTAAAACCAACCAAGATTTCAGCATTGAAAAAAGAACTTTATTAGCAGAGGTGGGAGTATCAGATAACAGATTCCTGTTTTTTCTCTTGTTTTCGTGCTCGTTCTCCCATCAGGAGTATGTTTCACAGCCATGTAAAACACTGGAGCTGAGCTTCCAGCAACAAGTCCATTAATAACTCGTACTTCCAGGAGGTTCTAAAATTGGGTTAAAGATACCCTGAAGGCTCAGATTTCTTTGCTGTTAAAGTTTGCCATCCAGAAGAGAGCAATCTCTCTCAGAGAAAGAAAAAAAAAAAAAAAAAAAAAAAAAAGGCTTTCTGTTTCTTTCAGTTGTTTCTCATGAAGAGGACTGAACACTCTGTTACCTCGGCGGTAATGGAGGAGAAGGTCTGATTGATTCCCAAACTGCAGGTAGCAGCCGGGCTTTGTGGCCACAGCCCGTGGCTCAGGAGGTTCAGTTTGGACATCTGGAAGAACTTCTCCACTCAGAGACCTTGTGCAGTGTGGGAACAGGCTGCCGAGGGGTCCTGCTGTCTCCAGCCTTGGCTGGACAGAGCCTTGGTTGACCAGGCATCGAGCTGAGGAGAGCCCTGCTTCCCCGGAGGTGGCTGAGGTGGCCTCCCTAGGTTCTGCACCTCCAGCGTTTCAGGGATTCGGTGGGGTCAGCTCCAGCCCTCAGCACAACCGTGCGGTCAGAGAAGGCACCAAGACCCCGGATTCAGTTGAAAAGTCCATCTGACCTCCTCAGCAAGTTAGAGCAGCCTCAGGACTGAACACACCCGGCCGCAAGACTTTCTCAGTCAGTGGCCACCTCCAGCTCTGTCTCCTTCACGGCTTGACACATCCTTTCCCCATATCCAGAGCCCTGAGAAAGTGTCTGCGCCACCGTGCCTGTCAGATGTTATGCCGCCTAGCTGTTCCCACACCCATCCTCCTTTGCACAAATTTGCTTTACAAAAAGCAGACCAGTTCTCTAAAATGACTCAAGTTGTTGACAAAAATCCCCTCAAGCTGCTGACAAAACCCCAGAGATACAGTCTATCAGCAAGTTTTGCAAGCAACTTTTCCTTTTTATTACAGGCCCTGAGAAACTGTAGAGAGGGAAGAAAGGAACCAGAATGAAGCAACAAAATAGTTTTTGCCTGATTTGGAGTGTTTTTTGCTGGATGTTCTCCAATATTCCATCAAATAAAATCCTTCTTAACAGCAGAGTGAAACGCAAACACAGCAGTTACCAGACGTAACAACAGTGGGAGAAGTAAACAACGAGTTTGTTTAATGGGTAAGATCACAATTTAGCTACCAGCTAAAATATCTTCCAGTAGGATAATTTCCATCATCATCGCCCAGAAGTGATATGGATTGGTGTGCACGCAGCTTCTAGGTCAGATGTGAAGTCTACTCAGTCATCTCGATGCTATGGGAAAAATATCCTGAATTGAAGGAATCTAAGAAGGAAGGCTGTAATTTCAAATGGTGTCACGGTATAGGCCCTAGTTCAATATCAATTTAGGTTTTATTTGATTTTTTTACTGAGCTAGAACTAGAGGCAGTCATTTCATGGTACTTACAATCCCATGGCTATGCAAGCTCCTGTTCAGATATAATATTTGGTGTGTTCATCAGCTTTTTGGAAATTGATGCTTTTTTATCATTAATGTTCCTGGGCTGAAAGTTAGTGCTGCTACTTGTTCACTTTATTACTTCACTAAGGATCTGCAAAGCCGTGGTGGTCTTACCGAGAAGGCTTGTGTTCCTTTACTGCTAGGAAAGGCGACAAACTGCTGCAGCGTGCTTACGGGTGATCTCAATTTGGAGCAGAAAGACTTGCACAAGACCATGTCAGATACACCATTTCTGATTCAGAGGCTGGCTAACCCAAACCGACAAGAGGTGAAGACAGAGAAGAAAGTTGGAGCCAATGCACCTCTCCGCTGTCTTGTTTGAGGTGTTTTCGGCCCTGGGTACCACATCAAGGAGAGGTCCTGTTAATCCCAGGATTAACGCATTGATCCTCAACATGGAGCTGTGATGAGGAGATGTCTTTTGGGGATGCTGAAGCACACAGGGGTTAAATGACTCTCTCTGCACCAAGGCAAATCACTGGTGACCCAAAATTACGACGTGGGAGTTCCTGACTCCTAGGCCCGTGCTCATTCCACTAGACCACACTGCCTCCTGAGAAAATATGTTTTAATGGTATCTGGCCAGCTGTGTAAACATGTCAAGAGACAACCATGTAAAACTGAACTGCTCCCGTTATGCAAGTTATAGTCTATTTTATTTGTAAGCACAAATCCTAAATCCCTCCTCCAAAATTCTATTTTCACAAACAAAAGAGTAGGGAAATGAGGAAAAGCAAAATAATTCCAGAACATCTTGATGTCTGGGGCTATGGGTGACATGACCAAGTTCATTTCCCCTTGAAGAGTGAGCCTCTTCCCCTCTGCCAGACTCTACTTCCCAACCTGGCTGCTTGTTTGAGAGCTAGTTTTGGGGAGGGGTGGGCTGATGCTGATGTAGCGGATGGGGAAGGCACCTCTCTTTTCACCTTACGTTTTCTCAGCCATCAAACAACAGCCTCTCCCCTGCTTGAAAATATGTGGCTGTAAGAATCAAAGCTATCGATTAATGAGTCCTGAAATGCGTGAATAATAATGAGGTCTGAACGCCCTCAATGTTCAGTGTTACATTTTCTCATTTTGCTTGTATTACCAGAAGACAAGACTTTGCCTGGAGTAGGAGACATTCAACCACCCAACAAGAGATCTTTACTCTTTGATTAAAACCCGCCTTTTCTGCCTGCGCGCTGCAGGGTACAGAAGAACAAGCGACGAGTTGTATTTAAACCAATGCGACCCATCCTCCCAAAGGCAGTTGTAGCAACATCCGATACACTGATTTTTTGCTGGGTTTTGTTATAAAAAACAGAGGATGGGTCACCATTTGTTACCACTCTAAGAGCATTAAAAGCGGCACTTTTGGTAAGTAAAGTGCCCCCGGCACTTGCTTGAGCTGATTCCTCTCTGACAAAATGTTTCAGGCTTTGGTAGGACTTGTGTGTGTCTCAAAAGAAAAACCGCTGTTGTACTTGCTTCCTAGTTCCCCATCGAGGGCCTTTCTCTCGGCTGTGTAGGTGGCACAGGACACAAATCACTTCCCTTTGCTCCAGCGTGTGGGCACAGCTGCATCAAAAAATGAAATTTCTCACTCCCAAACAGTTCGGTTCGGGTTCTGGCGTTAATGCAGTTGCCAAGTGACAGCATTTCCCTGATCCCACCGCTCCGTACTCTGCTCTAAAGCAGCGGAAAGCTTTATCCCCAGGAGCGGGCTGTGACAGCGTGTTTCAGCTCTCAGCTTTGCTCTTAGGCGTGTACCACGTTGTTTTCGGCAGCGTTTATCAGTAGTATTTTCTCTGTTCCTCTCCAGCAGTTACACGCGGAGCCGGGTTCCCCAGGGAGCTCCACCCGTGCAGGGCTGGAGATCCGTTCCTGTGCTGCTGGCTGCGCCGCGACAGCGTGAAAGAGAAACGTTCACCTTCTGTGTCACTTGCAACTTATCCCACAGGGTCTTCGAGGTCCACAGGTCTTCTGGGGCTGGAGTCTGAATGACAACAGTAGGTAATAAGCCGAGCACTGCAAAAAGGCTCAGCTCAGGAGATGGCTCTGATTATTGATAATGTATTATTTTATTCTTTGTTCAGTGGGATGGTGTTGGAGCCCGCCAACCCTGCTCATGCTATCATTTTCAGCAGTGGATAAGAAAAATAAAAAGGCAGTCTCTGTCCCGGTGAAATAAGTGAAAGATGGTTCAGAAATTCCAGGTGAGTTAATTAAGTAGGATTGCCGACTACGGGCAGGAAGATAGTTTGCGTGTTGGATGCTCAAGAGAACGCCTGCCTTGGCGAGGCTGAGAGCAGATATTTCTCAGAGAGCAAATCGCGGGTAGGGAGTTTTCATGGCTTATTTCTTATCTGGGTTTCCTGCTAGGACCATGACTTCTATGATTTTCCCCTTCTTCCTTGCCCTCCCCTTTCCCATCCCAGTCCTTTCTGGTCTGGGTTTGTCTCCAGGGGGTAACCCCACCCGATGGGTGAGAAAATGCCTCTCTGGATGCGCTGAGACCTGTGTACGCTGCCCGGGTGGGCAGGTCTGGGCCTCTCCTGTACGTTACACCAGGAATGAAGATGAGCTTTACACGGGCGTGAAGCCTCGCACGGTGCGGCGGGGAAGCTGTGCCGGGTTCACGGGGAGATGCCGTTTGGTTCACCAGCCCCATCCCAGCCGCGCACCTCTTAGCAGCTGCGTGACGTTGCTGGCGGGTCTTTCAGACCCAGCTTTCTCACGTGAGGCTCCTCTGCTCTCCCGTACACCGAGGTTGGAGGAAGAGCACCCAGCTGCCTCGTAAGCTGTCCGAGGCGATGGACTGGCTCTGAATTTTGCTGACGAGGACTGCGGTGGAGGGTTTTCGTAGAGGCCCGGGCTCAGGGCAGGATTTTAGCAGGTGTTGAGGTCTCCCTGAGGCCAGTTTCCGGCAGGCTGAAAGCAGCCTTTCAGCGGTACCAGTGATGACATTGGATGAGAAAACATTTTTTTTTTAAACAGTAGTTTCTTCAAAGCAAGATGTGAAAAGCAAAAAGTCCTTCTCAAACTAGAATTTGCTTCCTAGAGTAGAGCACCGAAAACTAATGAAAGCCAGATGCCTTGGCCTGTCCCAGGAACAGGCAAGGGAAGAAAAGCCGAGCTCAGCAGCCTGCAGTCTACAGTTACAGGAACCTGCTCCTGGACCCGGGGTCTCCCAAGCAATAGGGGAGTCCGGGAAAGGCATGCGTTTGTGGCACCCAAACCCGGTGCCTGCAGGCAGCGGAGGGGACCAGGACTGCTGACACAAAGTGAAGCAGCTTCCAGGGGCTGGACTGCTTCCAGGGCTTGCCCGGAGCGGACGGAGGATGTTAAAGCTGCTTCAGGGCGCTCAGGGCTCTGGTGTACTAAACAAAGCACCGAAAAGCCCGAGAGCCTGGCCCGAAGGGCTGCTGTTGCAAAAGCTGTGTAGGTGTTAAGGGTCCTTCCTGGATGGAGACAGCAATTAGAAGCTGAGCTGTGACGAGCTGTGTTACACAACCGTCAAAGCCCAGCCCAGCTTGGCCGTTTGTTGCCCCCACTTCCGTGGTTGTGGTGCCAGTGTGTAAGGCAGTGCCAGGCTACGCTCCCACGGAGCGTTCACCCTACCCTTCTGCATCACTGTATTGCAGAAAAAGAGGTGGAAGTTGTACGTTTGTTGATGGCAATATATAAGCGTGGCAGAAATGAGTCTGACACACTTTCCGAAAGGCCAAGGTCACCATACAAGTGTGTGTATATGCAGGAATATATGGGTAAAGTAGGTGTGTGTGCACGTATAAATGTACACACGTGTGTCTTTGTATATAGACACCTGAGGAAAACATATATGGGCTGGAAAATACCTGAAAGGGCTACAAATAATCAATATGGTGGGCAAGAGAAGAAAGTGCCCCCCTTTCCCTGGGCTCCCACAGCTGCCCCACCTCTACCAAAGACAATGGCAGGAAGCCAAGGTGAAAGGAAGGGATGGGGGGGAGCCAAACCAGGCTGGGCTTCCTCTGTTTCACACTGAATGTACGGAAACTCAGGGGCTCAAGTCTTTTTTCGTGAGCATTTCATTTGGACTGAAAGGGCTCATATGAGCCATGCTCACTAACTGTGCCTCTGGGCTCGCACACAGACCTCAGACTGTGGATTTTATCCAATCCTGCTGATTCTTCTGGGTGGGGATGAAACACTGATTTCCTCTCAGGAAAGCTCATCTCTTCCTGGGAATGGTTAAATAGTGCTGACTGCGCGTATACCTTCTGGGAGGAACAAACCCAGCCGGTTCCAGGATTTGCAAGTGGCGCAGACATCAGAGAATAATCTTTACTAATGAGAGACTGATAAGCACTTTGTTACAGCCACTTAATGCGTATGCTTGACTGATCCCCAGGTCAGATATTACTGCCCTGGTGTCCTGGTTCAGACCAGCGAAGGATGCCAGGTCCAGGCAGCCACAGGTCTCTGCATGCTCTGGATCGGGCTCGCACTAATGCTGCCTGCAGGCAGCACTTGGCGTGGGGAGAGGCTCTGCCTAGTCCTCTGCCTGTCCTAGCCGACTCTCCTCCCTGCACCATCCTGGGCTCAGCTGTCAGATTTTGATTAACGATTGATCCACGCCAACACCACGCAGGTCCTCCAGTTACAGCTGACTTCTAAATGGCGCGTAGTCCGGCAGACACACGTATGTTGTTAGCATTGCAAGGCAGCAGGGCAAGCAGCTCTTCATCATATACACTTTCGCCAAGATATTATAGCACAGTTTCCACTTCCTGGCAATTAACTCAGTCTTTCCCATTCAGCATCAAGAAGCACTGCGCTCACAGATAGATAGGTCTGCAGAGTTTGGGAGCTTCTTATTCCTCTTTGGAAACCCCAGAAAATTCTTATGACAATTTTTTTTTGCCTTTCATTTAAACACAAAGAAAAAGAAAAGACTTCAGGAATATTCCACAAATGGTTAGTTTATCTCCCCTGTTTTCTTCACTGTTATGCCTTCTAAATGTAACACAAACCTAGCATCCTCCAAGCCAAGCATGTACCAATGACTCTGAAATTAAATAAAAGTGGGATTGGTTATTGATGGGATCGATGGATACTGATGGATATCTGACAAAGCTTCTTCATATATCTTTTTTTTTTTTTTTGCCATTTTTGTCACAAATGAAGTACTAACTGAAGATATTGCTTTAGCTGGAGAGATGAAATGCAACTGAACCTCTCCTGGAAAACAAACACTGTTTTGTGTAATCTTGTACAGTTTTGAGGGGTATAAAAGATATGAGTAAGAGGGGGAAGATCTGGAAAAACCTAAATCAAAACTCTTTTCTTTGCCTTGTATCTTACCAGGAGAGTTACTGGACCAGATGCCTGGATTTAATGTGAAATTTTTAAGCCTTTGTTTGAGGAAGCTGCCAGGAGCACAGCTACAGTCAAATAACTCTTCGTAATGCCATCATTACCAGCAACCAATATTTATTGGAAAATCGAGGGAAGCCTTTTCTAAATACGTAAGTAAAAGACTTGCAGGCTGGTAAAGCATGAGAACTGGCGTTGCTCGGCTGACTGGGTGCAGGATTGAGTTTTGGATGACCTGGGTTCAGCCCTTGGCTGTGCTGGGGACCTGCATCCTGTGACCTTGAGTTAAAGTCCTCCTCCTCTCTCACCCAGCCCTGGTGTTTGTCTAGCTTTGTTATCTGTGGGAATTACTAAAGATGGTGAGGTTAAGCATCAAAACCATAAATCAAATAAGGAGCTGTTGGAGAGGGCTGGAGGTGGCTGGGTTTCCTCCAGCTTTGCTGATGTCCTTCCCGGTACTGACTCAGTAGCATCCTCCATGGTCGGGGATGGGTATGTTGGACTTGGACTAGGCTGGGCAGGTGGCACAGTGAGCCCTGGTGGCCCTGGCTAATTGGTAAGAGCCAAGCACCTTAGCTGTAGGTCTGTTGGTGGGGCTGGCCCTAGTTATTCATGTAGGTGGGTTCAATTGCAAAGTCTTTGCGGCCAGGACTGTTTTCAATCTGGTGGCTGTGCCCAGAATAACAGGAGCAGGATGTCAGTGGGAGCCTCCAGAGCTGCTGCAGCACAAATACTGATCAGTCCCTAACAGATAATGTTTCCTGTCTCCAGCTTTTAGGAGAGCCTTGTGGGCCAAGGGAATGGAAATCTTCCTCTCTGTTTTACTGGTTGCGGTCTCCAGTTCAGGCAGGTATAACAGGGAAGCGCCTGTTCGCCGCTCCATCAGCTCTGGATGTTCTCCAGATGCCACTGGGGAGACCTGGTGGCTCCTGAGAAAGCAAATATGCCCACGAAGGCTCATCGGAGTGATTACTAATTATCCCACACCTTGGGAAGCCAGTGCTATCTGTGGCTCTGCCCTGAGGAAACTAGGTACCGACTGGATAACGGCCAGGCCTGGGTGAAATGGCCGGGCAGAGCGCAACAAGGGAGCCAGGAGGAAGGAAATGAAGTCAGCCCTGTGATCCACACCAGATGCACACTCATGCTTCGCTACGAGCTCATTACCCCCTGACCACGCGCTGCCCTGATCTGCAGCTACAGCTGCTGGGGGAGCTGCCAAACTTGGCACGGCTCCGTCCCGTTCCCGAAGCTCCCTTTCAAGCACGAGGCTGCCCTCTTCCCCGGGCCCTGTGCGGAGCGGTGGTGGCTAAATGAGTAATACAGAAATCTCCCTGTACAGCCGGACATAGCGCAGTGCCGAAGCACGGTGGTTTGTGGGGACCGGTACGATCCCTCCTGGGCTTGCGCAGTGGCTGGTGGATGGCCAAGGCTGAACACATTGGGTGGGTAGCGATTGCAGAAAATATTTGCATTGTTTATCAGGACATGAAAAGTCATGGGGTTTAAAGGATATATCCACTGAGTACAACCAGTAAGTAGTTGCTTAAGACAGCCTGCTGCTGGGACAACCAAATCACGGCCTCAGGGCTAAGAGGGGAGAAGATCCTGTTCCCTGCAGGTCTGCTGGCAGCAGCCCTGGCTCTGTCCTGAACTCCTGCAGGACCAGGATGACCGCGGCTCCGGTCCCAGGGGCCACGGCTGAGGAGAGAGAGGCAAGCTCAGAGAGACGGCTCTGCGGGAGCTTCTGACACCAGGAGATGACGCGAAAGAGCTGGAGCTTGGCCTTTTTGCGACTCTTAGTAGCACTGATTTGTTTGAAGAAGTAGCAGTTGGAAGGAGAGGGAGCGGAGCAGGCACAGCTGTGGGGTAGGAGGCCAAAGGAGAAAGAGGCAAGATGAGGGAAGACCACTGCTAGGAGACTCGTTAACCAAGCCAGCTGCACATCTCGTGGCGTGTGGTGGGTTTTTTTTTTTTAATTGATTTTTATACTAACAGGCAATTAAGCTGATCTATTTATTTTTTTGATGTTTCTCTAGTAATGAGTCATTTCCTGGGGGGGTGGGAAGAAAATAGCATTTTTCTCAAAGCTTCAAAGCAGTGTTTTAAGGTTTGGGTGGAGGATTCTTTGTTTCTTTCCTTTCTTTCGATGAAGCAGCTACATTTTAAAAAGCATGAAAACAAAACCCAGAGGTTGACACCCGCTAAACTTCTGCCAGGGTTGCTCTTTGCTCACAGAAATGGCTGTCCATAATGGGTAGCCCAAAGCAGCGTGGAGGGTGAAGGATGAGACCTCCCAAAGCAGCCAGGCCCCAGACTGCCTTGTCATCAAACTCACCCGTGGAGGCTGATGCTTTTTCCAGCTCCTACACACGTCACTGGTGTCAGTGCCTGTCTGCTTCGCAGCATGCTGACCTTTCTTCTGGTTTATACATCAAAACAGACTGTTCTGGCAGCGGTTTCCAGTTCGGTAAGCCACGTGCCTTTGCACTGTAGTGGACGTAGGGCAAAGCTGGCTAGAGCCCCCAAAGCTTATGTGTCAGTAAACGCTGTTGGTCTGGGGAAGCCTAGTGTGAAACAGTGGTGAGTCTGGATCTTTTTTTGCCAGAAAGCTATCAGGAAAAATGTGTTAGTTAGATCTTTGACTAATAAAAGTGGTCATCTGCAATCAAGCTAATTTGCTAGAGATTAGAGCCTAATTAAAACAAAAAAAGCAAAGGAGCTGCCAGCCTCAAAACACCCGCACAGAGCAGCATGCATTAACTATGAGATGCACTGGCTTTTTGCAAATGGACAGCATTTAACCACCCTGAAGGAGAAGCCACATCACCCCCCAAACTCCCAAGCACCAACTTCACTCCATCCTCTCTTGCCTGTGGGTTGGGGATGGGAGAACCGCTGGCCACAGTGGAACGAACAGCAAAAACTTCCATTGACATCAGTAGGTCCTGGACTCTTCTTGTGGCCTTTTTTGGTTGTTTGTTACATACGTCATGTAGTACTTGATGTCCAGAATATTTTACACATAGTTTTTCAACGGAGAAGGAAGAAAACATACACTTTCACAGTTATTCCTTGTACATCGCGCAGTTGGCATGAGAGGGACCGTTGTTCTTCGCTGAGCATTGGCGTGATTAAGCTGGAAGTCAGAGTCAGTGCAGTTACCTCAGATCCAGGGAGGCTTATCTCACTGCGATATTGAGCTGGTTATCCTCCCTAAATAGTATGCCATGAAGCCAGAGGTGAGAGGAAAGAAAGCTTTTAAAGGTGTGCTCATTGACCCAGTGAATATGGCAGGAAATCACAAAAGGTATGTTGGGACCATGCACAAAGCAAACTCGATCCTGCCTCTACCCCGGTTTTTTGTGTCTGTCTTTCACGGTGCTGATGCTTGCTAGGACCCTTAGCACCGTGCGATGTGCAATAACACCTGGAATTCAGTGCTAGCCTGCAGCGCTAACCCTGGGAATTAACAGGTACGTAGTCAACATCAGGCGCTTCTAAAATACGGCCTGTCTGTTGCAAACAGCTTGCTTTCTCACTCACAACAGATTGCATTAACCCGTTCCCAACTAAACTGATGAGGGACAGTGATTTAATGTTTTAAAACAAAAGGAAGCAAGAGGATACTGGTGACTAATTTCCTCCAAACAACGTCATGTGGGTCATCTTCCTCATATGTTGTTTGTTTTGCTGATTAGTCTGTAGGTAGATATTCATATATCAACTATTATTTTCCGCTGTGAATTGTGGTTTTCTGCCCAGCAGCAAGTCCAGTTTCCAAAGTAATTGGGAAGCCAACTCCTTTCTAACTACGCAAGAGATGAACTGTGTTTCCTGCAACTTTGCTGTCTTTAATGTTAGTGGTTGAGTAATAACCGGACACAACAGTGCCTTCTGTAAGGAAATATGCCAACAGTTGATGCTTGGAAGTGAATAAAATTTACTTTTTTTTTTAAATTAAAAAAAAAAGTGTTTTGAATGATTTGAAGCTGCAATAACAATCCTTTCCAGTCAAAGCTTACCCTTCACAACAACAGGATGCATTACTCTATTTAAGCAAGTAATAATATTGGTTTTAGTCACTACACACGCTTCGCTTCCTGTTGGGAGTATTGCACAGAAAACTAATTCATTGCATATCAGAGAACTAATTCATTGCGTATTTACGGATTTTATATACAGAGATGTTTTCTAATACCATCTGTGTATAAAGAAAATACATCTTTGCAATAAGCTAGCGTGATCTGTTTATTGGCTGTACAAGCTACAACAAAATTGAGGAAAGCAGCCTCTAAAAGACTGAGTTGCTCTGTTAGCATTAGCAAAGCCATGTATATTTAAGGTCTCAATGCTTCTGAGTTACGGTCAGAAAAATTTACTGTCACAAAATGTTCATTCCGGTTGTACAAGACCTTTCACCTACAAACTCCCAGTTGCTTAAAAGGCAATTACTGGGAGCAATGGCAAGATTTAGCCTAAGGACTTCTGCACTTGCCCCCTGCTAATGATCTGCTGGGATTCTGTCATCTCCCAAAACATAAACACAGCAGCAGTAACTCTGATGTCTGTCACTGCTTCCTTACTTATATTAACAGCTTATTTCATGGCTGACTTCCCATCTTGCTAAGTTAGCTTCTCCATGTCAGGCTGTACTAATGAACAGAGAACAGATTCTGAGCGCTCTCTCTTCCAGGGGAAAAAAGCACAAGCTCTGCCAAAATCAACGGAGTCGCTCTGCTTCGACCCCGGCGAAAGGAGGCTCCTCGTCCGCCTCCAGGTAAATGCCCTGGGGCTTTTCTCTCAGCCAGGCAAGTGCTGCCGCTGACATTCTCCTAGAAGCAATTAACATTTCGATCATCTTTGCATTTCAGCAATGCAGTTCCTGTCACAGTGCCGAAGCAGTAAGACGTGACAGGCAATGCCCCGTGCCTCCGAACCGAGAGGCCGTAATGAGATCTGGAGAGGTTCCCTTGCGGTGGAGGGCAGGCTGGATCTCTGCACTGCACATTTAGTGAGGTGCTGGGGAAGGAAACGCGCATCAAAGCTGGTGACTTTGGGGCAAATCAAGGCTGTGCTGTGGTCTCCATTTTCTAATAGAAATATATATTTTTTTTATCTATCTGTATTGCAGTGGAGAGCTTTTAATCGGAAAGCTATCAACATTTGCAGATCCGGGGTTTCATTCATCCTCTGAACTCAGACTGCACATCTGCTAGCCCAGCCGATTGTTTTAACATTTTCCTGCCAGTGCTGGGAAGAGGAAGGGGGTGCTACGCCACCATCTAACCCCAAGGGCCAAGTCTCCTTGTTAGTGTAAATCAGGAGCCTCCTTTCAGTCTGGCGGAGGCAGGAATAAAACCATGATCGGAATGGACCGTGCTTTTTCCCAATGCCAACAGCCGAAAGGGGAACTGGGTCACACTAAATAGTGCGCATAAAGGGAAAAAAGAGGCTCAAGGGGACCCTTGTCATTGAACTTCACCTTTACCCTCTTGCCACACGCATTACGGTCCCTGAACGCTTCAGCTCAAGCTGCGTTTAGTTCCTTTATCACTTACACCCCTTTTCCACCCTGTTTGTTCCTTTGGCCAGATCTTTCACTGCGGTTAATTGACCTGGTTTCACGGATTTCTGTGACGATCGGCCAAGCCTCCCAAGCTGGAGAAGTGGGGCACCGTGCATCGCGTACACCGAGGCTTCGGAGGGAGCTTGCCTTGACTCCTTCTCAAGTGAGGAGCCTTTCTGCTGACGCGTGAAGCTGCATTTTCACCTCTATTTCACCAGACTATGACTGGCTTCCGTAGGATGAACGCCTGGGAAGTGGTGTGAGGAAAAGGAGGGTCTGGTGACTCAACATCTGTGCGAACCACGCGTACGTTGGTTCAGATAAATTTAACTCGGGACTTGCTCTGTTTTAAAAGCTTCAGAAAGAAAACAAACCCGGCAGATTGTAACTCTCCAACAAGGGGGTCATTGCCAAATGGATGCAGCGCATCAAGCGCTTACAAGAAACAAATGTATTCAAGAGGGAGAAATAATCCTTCTGGTAAAAATTACTGCAAACAAAACTGCAAATGTTGCCATCACTGTTGAAATTTGAACTGTGACAGAGTAGAATTTCCATCCAAAAACTGCACTTTGGCCCAAAGTGGGAAGCGGAAAGCTTTCCATTAAAAAAAAAAAAAAGTTAACAGAAGCCATAGGATCTACCCTTTAAACCCGCTTTCTTTTTAGACCAGGCTAAAATTATGCTTAGAGTTGTATTTATTGAGCTAAACGATCAGCTCCAAAAAGACCCAGTCCAAAAAACCAGGAAAGTAACTTAGTGATTGTGGGCAATTTTATTCATTTCCATGGAAGTACTGGACTGTTTCAAGTAAAGCACCAGATTAAGTACTTCACCAGTTTAGAGCCAAAATTCATCCAACTTGCGTAAGAAAAAAACCAATCCCATTTCGGTAGAACCAAAGAAGTGTGTTGTACCACTTTCCCTTTTGAAATACAGACAGTAATAGCAATTTGTGGAAACAGGCACCTCCCCGCCTGAATCACAAAGATGCTTGGAAGTGAACAACAGACTTCAGGTAGTGATATGTGCTGTAAAACAAAGGACCCCAACTTCACCCTAGTACTCCCATGTTTTACAGTAACACTACTCCCTAGAGTACAGTTGCAAATGTTTTTCTTAGCATAGTGTGAATGACCCAGCCCAAATGGGTTTTTTCCTCTGTTCCCCCTGAGTGACCCATGTGCAGGAAGAGGAAAATGATGTGTTTCACATGGGAAGTTTTCCAGTGTCTTCCTGAACTTGTCAGACCTTCCTCCTCTGCTTTCCAACTCTGCAATACTTTTACTACAAGCTGGTAAAGGCTATGGTTAGACTGAAAAGGGATAGCTCAGCGGACCAGCCAAGTACTACTCCTGGTCCAGCAGTGCCTTCACTACCAAATATAACTTCCGTATCATAGAATCTTAAGGTTGGAAAAGACCTCTAAGATCATCAAGTCCAATATGAAGCTATCAAGACCCTGGTCTAGAACGCAGCTCTGGCATTTAATGTGGTTGCCGAAAGCCTTGCTGATGGGAATCAGGCTGATAGCCGGTGGGAAGGAGGTATCTTCTCTTCATAACCAGTGCACAAAGAAGATCTGTCAGCCTGGTCACCACTCTGAAGGGCTGTGAGGCATCATCTCCTATGGCATTTGTAGAATCTAGTCTTTATTATCTGCTGACATACGTGAGAACCAAACTCCCTTTTATTATTGAACAAAGTGAAAGTAGTGAGATATTCAGATTCTCATGGTTGTGGGAGAATAAGGATTGTGTGCTTAGCTGTAGGATGGCGCTCAGCAAATTGTGACCATCACAGAACTGTTCCAATTGTACCATCATTATATCTACGGTTAATACGTGAAAGCCAAGGCAGGCAAACATATGCTTTGGGGTTTATCTCCTGCATAAGCCTCTAATCTTTCCTCAGGAAATTACCATGTAGTTTATCAGTACCTTGGTGTTAATTTTTAAAACCTCAAGACTTCAACCAAAAAGAACTGGCCATTTGCTGGTTTTCTTTCTTATAAATGCAGTTGTTGCTACCTTAGTAACTAGTTGGCATCCTGGCAGATGATTACTGCAGTGACCTTAGCTTGGCAGAACCTCAGAGTTGTAACCCTTGAAGGAAAATGTCACTGCTCTCCATATCTGACAGATTTTGGTTAGCAGAGATTCAAAAGCAGCAATAACAGACCCTTAATAAGATATGTTTGGCAAGAAGACACAAAATAACTATTAAGCTGGTTTACATCTGTTTCCTTTTGCATTCATTTTGCCGTATCTAATTGCTTACTTAACATTAATCTGCTATCACAGTAACTCGGATTATTTTGTTTCTGGGTTTAGCCTCCGCATCACTGTCGTTGACTTTCATTACTGCTGCTTCACCAGTAAATAATGAGTGTCTTTTTGCCTATATACCCAGACTCCTGCAGTCAACGTGATTAGTAGCACATCTCTTTAAAAACCCCCGACAGACAAAGGTATGAAGAATGACTAGGCTAGCTCCCTTCAGTTCTGTATTGCCAGAGAGTTCCTACGTCTGATAATTATATATAAAATTATATGAGATTTTGGAAGATCGGGGGCAAATCTGTGGAAAGCTTTATGCATTTCAGAAAGAAACTATCTTTTGAGTAAGCACATTGTCCCTAAAGTACCTCATATATAACAGCGGATGTTGCACAGCAGGTTCATAAAAAAAAAAAAACGGGAAAAATAGTCATTTTTTCATAGGATGGTAATTCTTTTTTTTTTTTTTCTGGCAATGTGAGTCAAAAAGAAGATAAATGTTTCTTCTCTTCAGAGAAATGTAAGAGTTTGCTTCAGCCAGCCATTTTTCAGTGTTGGGGTGCAGCGGGCCGACTCGTGGCGTTGGCACGTCACCACGCAGCGGTGCACTTGGTGCCCACCCATGGCCAGTACAAGGGGCTCTCAGAGAGACCCCCTCGGCCATCCTGGCTGGCCAGCAGCCGTACCCCTGCGAGAAGAAGAGGTCTGAAAATAAGATTATTAAGTGCTTCCTAAAAAAGCAGGGCTGATCTGAGCCTGGCCCCCGTCCTCAGCACCGTATTTGTTTGCAACTCTGCAGGTGCCGAGTGTGTTGATTGTATTAGAAGTGGATAGATGCAACCCGATAAGGACAACTGTGATGTTCTGCGTGTTGGTAGGAATAATCAATTGCAAAGAAACGGGGTAAAGAGCCAACAGCGCGAGCAGCAGTTGGCTGGAAAGGTGTGGGGGGTTAGAGTGGAGCTCTATGCTCAATGGGAGCCAGCAGTGTCATGCAGCTCTTAATTAAAAAAAAAAAAAAAGAAGAAAAATGAGGCAAACATCATACTGGGTTAGATCAGTGAAAGTACAGTGTATAAGCTGTGAGATCATCCTACTATTCTGCTCAGTATGAGTAAGGCCACAGCTGGGGCCATATCCAGCCTGGGGCTACGCACTTGAGGACACTTGTGGGTCACATTGGGAGACATGAAGAACAGGAATGACTCAGAAGCAGAAGTTACAAAGAAAAGTTGAAGGAACTGCATTAATCTGAAGAAATGACTGAATAGAGGTAATGATAAATATGTAATAGCTGCTGTGAAGAGGAAAAGAGACTATTCTTAATGTCGATTGTAGGAAAGGTAGTGGGGGGCTTAAATCATAGAAACATACGGCTTGGAAATTAAGAAAATTAATTGCCAACAGGATGAATGGAGACACAGTGGAATCGGTCACTGGAGGCTGTCTCACTAGCAGTGTTTAAGAACAGATTAAAACATGTTAGTTGGGCATGGCATGGGTTTGTCTCAAAGCAGGACTGGGAGACCTCTTAAAAGGTCACTCAGTTCTGTTTTTTATGCTTCTGTGCTTGGATGTAACTGTATTGCCTTTTTTAGACATTAGGGACCAAACATAGAAGACTTTTCTAGGAAACTTCCCCTAGACTACGAACATCAGGGTTTGATCTTTCAGAAACCACAATGACTATAAGGCAACGTGTGGGAATTCAGTTTGCCAGCCAAATGACTCTCAGACAGCATGGGGCACGCTCTCAGCTCAGTGCCCCCTCTCAGAATGTCTTCCTGAGCTAAAAGGTGCAATATTTGGGTTTCAGTAATGGCAACAGTTGTAGGGAGGTGGTGAGGAACACAGTCAGAATGTGTCTTGTGTCTTTTCTGCTGCTTCCTATCACTCTTTTCACAGCAAGGAGCATCTCTGCTCATCTGCTTCTGCCCTGAACAGTTGCTTCTTCCCTTGGTCCCGCATGCCCAATCCGTTCCCCATGCAGAGTATACTCGGGTTTACTGCGGCAGTTTTGGTAGCTTCACCTCTTCCCTCCAGATTTATTTTGCCAGGGTATCTGTTCACTCCAAGTTTTCCCGTTTGCTGCCAAAACATGAGAGTGGAGAATTCATGATGAGTATTGCAAAAATGAAGAGCGGGCTTGAGACAGGCAGCAGTTCTTGATGTCTTGCTGCTGTTACCATAGGAGGCATAAAGGGTGCCACCAGACATAGCGACAGGTAAAGTAACCCCCAGCAGCACCTCCAGTGAAGAGGGAATATGTTTCACAGTTCGGTTTCCCACTTCCATATACACTGATAAAAGCACGTTACTGGAACAACAGGTTTTATCCCAGCTTTCTAGGGAGAACAGGGAGGAGTAGGTAATGCTTGAGAGTTGGGCTAGCGGGTTTCCAGCCTCTAATGCATGCTCCAGGTGAAAACATGTGACCTGCTTTTCAGATTTACATCTCTTTCAGTGGGCCTAGGGATGGTCTCAGACTAATGGCATTTTTGGGTTTGTATAATTTGAGAAAACCGAGTTTGAGTGATGTTGTGAAGAAAAAATTGATACACCTCCCATAAGAAGTTAAAAACCACCCTTGGCCCTTCTGTGCTTGTACTTTTAAAAAATGAAATTCAAGCTGATTAGAATAGGTTTATTCCAGCTGAAGAATATGGTTCAGAGTTTGGATGTGAAGGCTGTCTTCATTTGACAGGCAGTTGGAAGGGTACCCATGCTTCAATAAAGCACTGCTGATTTCTGACAGCCAGTAGCATGCATGAGCCTAACCATACTTTTCTCTTTTAATTACATGACCAGTACTCCTGAATAGGAGCCTGAGCTTTATCTCCACTGACCTTGAAAATCCCCTGGAGGTTTATGATGAAACGAAACATATGTTTTCTGGTGATTTCTGGACAATGAGGAAACACAAAACCCACTTGTTCTAGTTTTGATTTGTTTCAGGAAACAATCTGATATACCATCGGATCTTCCACATTATTGCAGGAGAATTTGGAAGTTCTCCACGGAGTTCCTGTGACATACATGGGATTTGGCAGTTGCATGCAGATACTCGCGTCGGGATTTCATACATCACAGCCTCTCCCCTGAATATCTGCACGAGTGAAAACCACACGAACAGTAATTCCGGCTCTTGCCAGATCATCTTAATAGATGAATTATTGTAATGAATGAAATGTATGTCTACACCTCGGTCACATTAATGACTCTATAGTAGTGTAGACATACACAAACTAGCTTTTAATTGACAGCTTGATTATTGGTTTAGCCACAGCGACACAGAGCTCTGGCTCTGTCCAGATTCTGTTGAGTAGCAATGCCTCAGTGCTTACTCCAGTTTCAGACCTGAAGGAAAGGACCAGTTATACCCTACATATAGGTCCTAAAGAGTCTTTGCAGTGCACTTGTTACACCCACGCTGCGTGCATGGATGGGAGTGGAGGGTCAGTCAGCTGCTCCCTGAAGGTCATCGCGGCTGCCGGGAGCCCAGCTGGAAGCCAGAGCTCCTAGTGAGCATCCTGGATGTATCAGCAGAATAAATTCTCACCAAGGGATAGGATGGAAAATGGTGGACAAGGACATGAATCCAGAGAGAAATACGTCTACGTGAATGTGATCAGCAGGAACTAATTTGCCTTTCACCCCAACTATTAGGTCATTGCAAGGTAGAGAGCTAAAGTGGTTTTGATGTAGTTTTCTACAATTAGTATTCCTTTCTTTTTTCTTTTTCCTATGGGTTTTGTATTGTTTCCCTCTTTTTTTTTTTTCCTCTTTCTCTCATAAACCGTCTTCACATCCATGTCTTTTTTTGCACACTTCTTTTCCCTAAGGCTTTCACTATGCTTCATCCCAGTTCTTCCCGATATAGCTATGCAGATTTACAGCCCCTTTCATTTCCCATGACGCTGCTTACGTTCACAGGGCAAAAATCAGCCTTTTCTCGCCAGGTTATGCAGCCATCCTCCCCGCCACTCCTGAATGACTCTAGACTGCCATTCCCTTGAGGACTAAACTAGATTGGGATTTATTAAACCCTTAGCCCCCTGTTTGAATGATATATGACTTCAGGCAGTGGGCACTAAGGTGAACAAACACTGCTTCTTTGTAAAGGCACAGTAAACCCTGCTACAGAGTGCACCGCCCCAGGCATTCCTAAACTATCCTGTCCTGTGTCAGCAAGATGCCTTAAGAACTCTACAGAGCTTTCACTGCTCCATTCGCCCTCTGCTCCCACCCTGTGCATTTCAATACAGTAAGAAAAGGATTTCATCCTTAATTGAAATTCCTTTCATCAGCCCAGATATAGCCTGAACAAAGCTACTGACATGAAAAAGCAGTCGAGAACACATCTTTAAAATGTCAATTTGCCAGTGACAGGCATAAAATGCAGTCACTGCAAATCAAGACTCTACACCCTCATTGCTGCCACTTCCTCCCCCCCGCTATCCCTCCCATAGGTTTTGATGTTTGTACATCTTTGTTTTCCTTTCCACATTCCTCTCATACTGTATTCACAGCAAATCTGAGGATAGCTTGGTCTTGATTAAATTCCTGCAAACCTTAGAGAAAGCTCTTTTAAACCCTGAATAGTGTCATTTATCTTAGACTCATACTTCTGAAGAAATCAACCATTCAAGCTCTGTGGGTTTTCTCTACTATTTTTCTTTTTTTTTATTCATTCCGGTAAAGTAATTGATGCACTTTTGTCCATATAGACCTGTAAGTTTAATGCTACGTGGGTTTACGTGGCAGGAAATTGCTACAATCTTGCTCAGCTGCAGAAAGAGAAATAAGAAATGAAAGTTCTTTCCACTGGCACAATGTAGGGAAGGATACACCCAACAGAAAAAACATAAGTATGGGCCATCTACTGAAAGCTATATTTAGCTTGCTTACCCTGGGTGAGTAATTTAGGTGTTACATCTTAAAGTCTTGACTATACAGAGACTAGGGTCTGGCACCCTGGCATCTTGCGTGATCGGAAACATCCACCACCCTCTTGAGCTTCAAGGCCACGCTAAGCGCAGGACCAGCCTAAGCTACCTGCAAGGACGCTGCCATGTCCGACTGCCAGGGGTGGATGAAGAGCCATGGCCCCAGAGCCTGCTTTGTTTATGGCAGCATCGTGGAAAGGAACACGGTGCGCTGCTGCCAACAGAGAGGCTGGTCTCTGTGGGGTGGAGGACCTGTCATGTCCCAGGCGTAGCAGTTACTGCCCTGACTCTCCCTTCCTCCTGGCAGCAGAAGCAGCAGCAGGGCGAGCCCTCGGGGGCTTGGTGTCTGGCTCTCCTTCCTCGCTCCATCCCTTCCCTCTACTCTCTGCTTGCTCTGCCAGCAGTGGTTTAGCATTAGCCCGGCACCAGTTTGCTGGGGGCAGCAACAGTAAATTTTATGTACCTGAAAAACCTGGAACTGGTTCTATGTTTCTAAAGAGCTGTTCACTTTAAAAAAAACTTATCGACACCTTTAGTGCCTACAGTTTTAGCTGTCAAGCTAAGAAGAAACAGATCAAAAGCTAAAATCTAATTATACAACTACAGACAAGCAAGTGGAAGAATACATGGAAACAACGAGACACTGCTGGTCAAAGTGCATAATGAAGATATCACTTTCAAATCCTGATCCCCTACCAGCTTTGGCTGCACTGCGGGTTCTTTCTTGAGGCCTCTCTAACACATCCCCATCATGTGATGCCTTTTTTGTATTAACTCCGCTGGCTAATGCTGTGCCTGTAGCACATCTCATAGAGCGTTCCTGACTTCATTGACAAGGTTTTCACCACGTGTCCTCACACAACCCTTCCTCTTCTCACCAGCACAAGAGCTATAAACGTCTCCAGTAAGCTCTTGATGCCACCATCTGTTGCCCATCCATTGTCTTTTTCAGACACACCACTTCCCACTACATCTGCTTCTCTTGTGTTCGGGAGGATCCTCTTCCATCCCCAGAGCAAATTAATTTTTCTCTTTCGAATCCTTCCTTCAAGCACACTTATGCCCAGAAAGTACAAAGAACTTGTCAGCAACTTGGCTGATGAGAACACAGCCAAGCGTGCTGATTAATAGTGCTTCGTTATTTCCCCTCCACCTCAGTTTGGTGGACTCCAGTGTGATCTCTTGCCTTGTGCTTCGACTGGGGACGGACATAGCCTTTCCGTGTGGCTACTGCTTTGCCATATTCTACAACAGGGCTGGGATACACAGATACTAACTTACATGAGCAGCAAGAAATAATACTTGCCCTCTTCATGCACTGTTTGTCCGGGAAATAAGCAAAACTGCATTGAGGAACTTCCTAGTCTGAACTTGGCATTTGTAACCAGTCCTGCAGTCAGATGATGGTTGCACGTGTGCAGGTATTAGATGTGGACTGTTTATCCAGCTGTAAGTCACACAGTTCACAAGCGGCAGCAGGAAGTCAGGCATGGTTAATGTTTAAGATATATAATCTTCACAGTGCTGCTACCAGGTGTCTTCTTTGGCTTCAATCTCCCTGTCTTCTCGCCTATTCTTTTGTCTATCTAGTGTTCAGGAAAAGGAAGTGGAGTGCAAAGTGCTCTGCCCTTGTAAGAGGCATGGTGAGCCTCCAGGACACGGTGGAAACAATCAAGACATAACCAACCACTGTGTGCTCTATTTGTTACATTTACCTTTTTGGTAGCTATTTGAAGATTTTCCCTGTGTACCTGAGGCATCTTTCTGGGTCCATCAACAGTTAATTACAGGCTGATAGTAAAAGCCGCACAGATACACATTTTCCTGTGGGTTACTTCCCAACTCTTAGTGGGCTTCACAATTTGTTTATTATTACATGCTTGCATATTCTACCCTTGCACGCCATATATTAACATTTAGTGAAGAAGCAGGGTGCTTCACTGAGTCTTAGTGTCATGTTAGTTACAAGGCACAGCAGTAGGGACATCTTTATTTACAGATCATTAAAAAGATGAGTTCTGTGGTAACAGAACAAGCAGATATACTTGTTTTTCTTGAGCATTTTCACAGTATTTGGTCAAGTGAAAACTATGCAGATGCCTGCTGGCTGCAAAATGAAAAGGAGAAGAAAGAGCAGAGGGAAGCATGGGCAGAGGGAAAAGAGAGATGAAACAAGAGGGACCACTGGACTGAAGCAGTAATATCAAGGGGAACACACAGAGGTGAGATCCAAAACAGCCATTCTTCAAGTAGAAATTTTAGATGTCAAGCATGAGAAATATTGTCATGCTCCCTATCCGTTGTCTTTCTGTTCCCACCATAGTTGAGTACCTGGACACGATCATGTCAGAAAATCTGCACATCCTGGAAACATCCTCACCCTGGGGAAAGGGTCAAATCTTTAGCAAAAGTGATGGTGGAAGGAAGGAAGGAAGGAAGGAAGGAAGGAAGGAAGGAAGGAAGGAAGGAAGGAAGGAAGGAAGGAGCAAACTATGAGGAACCAAAGCTGTTTGTGGTGGTGGAAGCGGCCAGCACGGTTGTTTGGCTGGCTACTGTAACTACACCAGCTCTGAGACTTGTCTAAAACGTCAGGAGAACAAACCAAGCTCTGGGCAGCGCAGGGACAGGGTGTGCGTGAGGCATGAAGCTGTCTGTGCCTAACTTTCCACAGCCACCCTCCAGCAAGCAGCAACACAACCCCCCAGGACTACCGTGGATGCTGGAAGGTTAGAGATGTGGCTGCCACTGAAGCAGCACACAAATGGATGGATAAAAACTCTCTTAATTTTCACTCTTAAGCATTTGTGCATTATAGGTCTCTTGACAACTCGGGATACAGGATACACACTAAATGAGTGCTAATTTTAAGTCCTGCTTGCTTTACTTTCTTGAGCTACAAACTGATGGACATCGTGTTTTCAGCTTGCCATGATGACAGCAGTATTCAGGAACTCCTTTTTCTTAATTCCCCGTCCTTCTCATCCACCATGATTTCCATTTCAGTCACTCCCTCTTGTTCCTTTCTCCATTTTGTCCTGCAAGACTTTGGCAAATGTTCTTTCCTGAGGAGGCACCTACTGTGCAGGAACTATTTTATTGTACGAGAGATGGACTGAGATTAATGTAAACTGCAGAGAGCATATAATGAGAACAACGAAGCAACTCTAATAAGGTTTGCACAGCCCAGTTCACTTGAGGAGCAAATTTCATGATGCTTCCCCTTAAATTCAAAGAGGACACTTTAATCTCACTACTATAAACATGACCTAAGGAAGGACCAGGGTGGAGCATGGGAAATATTGTCCTTTTAATTGTCTATTCTTTGGAGTAGCAATCTACTTATGATATAACAGCCTTTGCTGTCTGGCTCCAGGTGAGTTGTACTGCCTTTGAGAGGGCTCTGAGAAATGGTACTTTCAGCTGGTGCTCTGTGCCCAAATTCCAGCTCTTATCTTGGTTTCAGTGTGTGTGCAGTGAGAGGGACGCATAGTGGCAGCACCAGACAGCCTTTTCTCACATCTCATCAGCCAAATCACTTCTCAGGGTATATCCAGGGTTTTCTCAGGGTTGGATCAGTCTTCCCCCAGAATATCAGTAATGCCTCTTGTAACAGCATAGGTGGAGCTTGAGGCTGTTTGTGATCCCGAAGGAATTTCACTGGGTTCCTCATTTATCTGTTCTGTATTTTCTTTATCCAGATTTTTCTATCACATCCTATGGAGTAGGAGTCCCTTTCATCATTTCATCAGACGTCCGAACAGCCCCTACGCGGGGCGTGTTGGCTGTCTCTGCCACCTGAAGGCACCCAGCGTCAGTAGATGGGACATGCTTCATTACCCTGCCCCGTCTCCAGGCCCTGTGGGACATGCCTGGGACACGTGTAATAAACTGGGTATTCTCTGTCCTCCAGAAGAAACAGTCCGTCTATGCCAGAGACTACGCTTTCAAGCTGGTTAGAGATACATAGCCATCATTATCGCCCTTAACAATCAGCGTAGACACAATTATTGCTGGCTGGATTTAGGATTTCTAAAATTCCCATTGTTAGAAAAGCCAAAGGAAAGATTGATGTGGATGGGGGTTGGTCCTACTTCTGACATTCCAAAGACAAAGGAAGATCATGCATGACTGACTCTTTTGTATATAGGTTTTGAACTGACTTTCTCAAGAGTTGGCAAATGTTCACACTGAAAGAGAAGTTTGTCTCAGGCTCGTCGCTAATGAAATGACCTCAGCTCAATGTTCTTCTTGGGTTTTCAAAACTTTGTTCCTCCTAGGCAGGAAGTCGGGTAAGGGACACGCATGAGCAGAGCACCACGAAGGGGTGGATGCCCATGGCGTACCTGAAGTCAGGGCACTGGCTGGATGTACACGAGTTACATGAGAAGTACAGCCGCACGGGCAGAGTTTTCCTTATATTTTCACTTGGGCTGTTTATAGCTAATATTACAGGTTTTTTTCAGTGAGCACACAGAATGTTACACATATGTCCCATTGTCTTTTGCCCGCAATCTTGTTTTGTGCTCTCTGGGTCGACACATCTTGGAGACACAGTACCACGACCAGTGATTCGTGGGTTCTGCCATACGCCCTACATGATTTGTTAATTTATTCATCAACATATTTGGGATATGGGTTATCAGCCTGATTTTCTAAGGAAACGAGGCATCTGCAAGTGCATGGTATCTCTTAAGTTCTCTGTGGGATCTCTTGAAACTGCTGACCAGTTTCAGCCAAATCTAACAAAGATACAGAGGTCTCCGTAACGTTCGACGGCACGCCTGACGCCAGGCCAGCGGAGCTCTGGATGCTACCCGCTGAGGGGCGGCTCTACGCACGTTTCTGCACCACTACATCAGCAATTCTCTAAGAGCGAGACTCAAGGCCATCGGGCACCCCTCATCCCGACTGCCCGGGGAGCAGCCTGCCAGCCTGGTGCGAGCAGGACAGCCGCCCGTGACCGGACCCTGGGCCCGCCATGCCACGCCGTGAGGGAAGAACGCGGCCTCCGCGGCACACAGCCCTCTTCTCAGGGTGACCCGAGCACGCTGGAGCCGGAAGACTCGGGAGCAGCGCCAGAGGACCCCGGAGGCTGCGGGAGGTCAGAGGGGCCGCCCCGGGGAAGGCAAAACAGCGCCGGCAACGAAACCCGGGAGGCCCGGAACCTCCCGCCGCGCTCCCCACGGGCGCCCCGCCTGCCCCCGGCCGCTGCCCCCGGCCCCGCCGCGCATGCGCGAGAGGTGGGCGGTCGGGGAGCGGGAGGGGGCGCCAGCGCTCCCGCCGCACGTGACCGCGGCACGGCGGGGGGCTCCCTTAAAGGGCCAGGCGGCGCGTATCCCCCGCGGGCGGCGGCGTCCCGGCCCGGTCTACGGGCTCACGGCTCACCGCCCCTCCCGCTCTGCCCCGCCCCGCCCCTCGCCGCGCACCTGCTCGGCGCCCCGGCGCAAGGCCTAGAGGGCGGCCGCGAGCCGCGGCGGGCGGCGCTGTGGGCAGTGCCGGGCACCCCCCTCGTCCCCGCCGGCACCTGCGGCGGGCGGCCCCGCTCCGCGCCCGTAACCCGGAAGCGGTGCGGCTGCGAGGAGGGGAGAGCGCCGGGACATGGCCGCTGCCCGCTCCTGCCTGCGCGCCGCAGCCGGCATGGCCCTGCCCGCGGCGACGCGCGGCTGAGCCTCGACCTTGCCTTCCCCTCCCCGACGGACCCTCTTCCTCCTCCGCCTCCTCCTCTTCCTCCCGCCGCCACTCGGACGCTGCCTGGGCCGGGCCGGGGGCGGTAGCGCTGAGGGAGGCCCCTTGCCGCCTTGCGGGGGCCGCGGGGCCGGGCGTCCCCGGGGGCCGGTAGCGGGGTGGGGCCGGGCAGGCGCCGGGGGCCGCGTGTGGTGCCGTGAGGGGGAAGGGCCCTTGCCTGCTCTGGCTGCATGTTCCTGGGGGGGGGCGGCTCCGGCGCGGGGGGCCTCTGCTTTTAGTTCTGGAGTGCCGCGCCGAGCCGTAGGATCGGGGCATTCGTTTTATAAATGTATATATGTACGTGGGATTTATGTCCTCTGAGGGCATCTAGGGTGGTGGTTTAGAGGGTTGTATTTACTGTAGCAGTAGTTGGGGGGGTGTTAAGGGCTGGCTGTACTTCATTTATATTTTGTGGGGTTGTTTTGTTGTTGGGGTTTTTTTATAAGCACGTTTTCAGGCTTTGAAGAGCTGCACTCTTTTTGCTGAACTGTAGTTCCCCCCAAGGTTGTAATTGTTTGCCTTTTGGGAGGGCAGCTGGTAGCCTTGCGGGAAGGTGCGCAGGCTGCGTTGGAGGAGAGAGACCTCTGGGTCGGTTCGGTTTGACTTCCTTCCAGTATAGGTTAGCTTTTCTCCGGTGTCTCTGATGCCAGAACAAGGCCCCAGAATGAACGGTTTCTCTCTGGGCGAGCTCTGCTGGCTGTTCTGCTGCCCGCCTTGCCCCAGCCGCATCGCTGCCAAGCTGGCCTTCCTGCCCCCGGAGCCCACCTATACCGTGCTGCAGCCTGAGCAGCAGCAGGAGGCTGGGGCAGCAGCCGGGGCAGGGACCCCAACGGGATCGGGCACCTGCAGTCTGCACTTGAGCGAGCGGGCGGACTGGCAGTATTCGCAGCGGGAACTGGATGCCGTGGAAGTGTTCTTCTCCCGCACGGCTCGAGATAACAGGCTGGGCTGCATGTTCGTACGTTGTGCCCCCACTGGTCGGTACACGCTGCTCTTCTCACATGGTAATGCTGTGGACCTGGGCCAGATGTGCAGCTTCTATATTGGCCTTGGCTCCCGCATCAACTGCAACGTCTTCTCTTATGACTACTCTGGCTACGGGGTGAGCACCGGCAAGCCCTCTGAGAAAAACCTGTACGCAGACATTGATGCAGCCTGGCAGGCCCTCAGGACAAGGTAAATGGTTACTGGGGACAAGGTATTTCTGTATCTCCGTTTAATCCTAATAAGTCCAGTGTCTGCACAGTTAACCTGCTGAGAGGTGGAGAGGAAGGGTTTGTAGATGGTTTGAGTTATTTCGATGACCTCACCAGATGTTCCATCAACAGCTACAGTGCTATTTGGTGCATGGCTTCATTTGTTAAAAGAATGCATAAGCCTTCATCCTTGGGCTTTTTCTAGATTTAGGGGTTCAGTCAGCTGTGTTACACGTTACCTGTTGCTTCATCATTGAAAAGCTCCATCTTGAGCAGGAGATATTGCACTGGCTGCGGTTTGAGCTTTTGTTTGAGACTTACCCACCACTGCCTACGCTTAGAGGTAACCCAGGTGAGCCAAAGCTTTGCCTGAATTTGGCAGTAGCCTATGCTAGTGCTTACCGAGAAACTGCTGGTGATCTGTGATGTATCTGGGGTTTCGCACAAGCTTGTGTGACATGGATGTCTTGCTCTTTTGGCAACCAAACAACTGTTCTCAAGTTGGATAAGGTAGTGGGGCGGAAGGAGAAAGTGTTGACAGGTGGAAGTAGAGCTGGGGATCCTGCCAGGAGGAGATGCCGAAGTAGGTGGCATCCAAAGGCATGAAGCAGTAATGAGAAGACTGGCAAGGCAGCATGGCCAGTAGGAGCAGGGAGCTCTTGGCTTCTAGGAAATTCTGAGCAGAGCTGCTGCCTCTGGCTCCTTGCTACAACTGACTGCCATCCCTGGGCCTCTTGCTTCTTCTGTCCACAGAAACAATGAGCTGCTTTTGCTGTTGCGCAAGTGGTTCTTAAAAGTAGGACCTTGCAGAACATATCCTGAACGGGAGAGCTTTAAAAAGCTTAATTTGTTGCAGTAGGGCAAGAGAAAGGAACGATGAACGCTTTCTGTCCTGGCTCTGGAGTTGTGTAGATGAACTTGGCTTACGTGAAATTAGTATTTAATGTCTTAGGGATACGTGCCAAGCTTCAAAAATAGTGACAGGAGTTGTTACTAATTTAGATAATTGGCTTTTCAAGGATCTGGGGATTGGTCAGTTGTGGAGTCCAAACGGCTTTTGACATTGGTTTGCCCAAGTCAGGTCAAGAGCATGGGGAGAAAGGTGTAGGGGGAAGTTACCCTTTTGTAGCATGTGTTCTGTCTGTTTGGTGAGTGAACCAGATTCTGGGTTCATTTTCCAGGGCTCAAAAAAAAAAAAGTTGCTTGAATATAAATAATGTGGTTTTATGTAAAGAAGTAATTTTCATATGCTGTATGCAGAATAAATTATTAAATGCCACTGTTATGCATATGGGTTATGTAAATAAAGTTTAAGGGAGGAAAGTGTTATGTCTAAGCCAAGCCTAGTTAATGTTTGTCCTTCAGTTGCTGTGTTTTCTCTCTGTTTCTCTTAATGTTTAGTTGATGATACTTTTTCGTGAAAGCCTTCTAGAGCTCTGAAAAAGTACTTTCACATCTTCCTGGAAGTGCTCCTGTTTGACAGGCATTTAGTGCGTGTTTAAGATCTACGTAGATCCAGAAACAAGGGATTCCGTCACTTAAATCTTTTGAGAAGCCTGACTCAGTAGGTGATGCCAACATGTGCCCAGCTTGCCCTGAGAGGATTGCGCTCCTTCTTTTCAAGTGTGACTGGAGGAAGTTTATAGTTTTATATTGCAGACCTTTCTGTAGTCTGTAGATCTAGGTTCTCTTTTTCTCCTTAAATTGAGGCGTTGCAATTTACCAACTCTTTAACTTTGCCATGTTTGCAAGTCCTGCATCTTAGTGCTACCTTGAGAGTACTGTCAGAATAGTTGTGTTATCATCAGTTAGGTTTTTTGGAGCCAAAGGAAATATTATGGTATTTTAGGTGCCCAGTAAAAAAATTGGTTACTGTAAAATTTAAGCTTAAAAAAAAAAAAGTTAATCGATTCTGTCTATTAACGGATAACTGTCTTTATGACAGGTATGAGCCAAAACAATAGTCTTTCTGCTGAGGAATTCTCTAAGCAGTAGTGTGAACTTTGTGAGACTGATAATTTCTTATCCCTTCTTAATAAGTCCAAGTGGCTCACAATTAAGCAAAATACCCTACTGTAAAAATACAAGTCTGCATCTTGAGGTGAAATGTCATATTATGCCATTTCCATTGGTAGCTTCCAAGAGTTTGTGTATATTTTTATTCTTAATGCAAATTCCTGACATTTGGCCTGTAGTCATCTGGTAGTGAACTGTAATGCGAAGTTAAAAGTGAAGACTTAAAATAGGCGAGGTTCACTCTGCCATCAAAAGCATTTAGTCATCTGTGAGAAGCTGTTGCTCTTCTAATTCCACTGGATGTTCCACCTGGAAGCGGAAAGGAATCATTCAAATGTTGGAAGTATGGGATTTTATTTTTATTTTTTTAAATTGTGCCTAGGAAGTACCACTGATACTTAGCAAATATTAATTAATCAGTGTATTTTGAAAGTTGCCTCGAGTAAGGCGGGAATTAACCCTACACTTAGATGAAACAGATTGCTGCCAAATTTTAGAAATGGTGGTTGCAAACATGGCTGCAAATTTTGACTGTATTTTGTCATGGGACTGAAATGAGGATCTTGCTATCACATACACACTTAGTATCAAACCTTACATAACAAATGATTATAAAACTATCTTGTAAACAGTGGATGAAAAATAAAATCATCAAGGTTTTTTTATTTATCAGCCTGTCTTTGGAGACTCAGTGTCAACTATTCTCCATTCTTCTGGTCTTTGTAAAGAGTAACTTATTGTCCTTAATTCTAAATAAATTAGTATCTCCCCTTGTGAATAAAGTATACTCTTAAATGGTAATTTTGCTAATTATTAAGTTTGAATGCTAAACTGTCTTTCAGCGCAGTTAAAGATGTTGACATATTTTATTCCCTTGAAATGAGTTTTTATAGATATTCATTCAGAGGTCTGACTGTAGCATTGGTTGCTCTAGTTCCAATATCAAGTACTAATCAGTAATTAATTTGGGCTTTTGTATGTATTTATTTCCACTTGATTAACAAATTTCCATCTGGTATCTCAGGGTGTCTCAAAAAGAATCTTCTGTTTCATTGCTTCAGATGACATTTTTTTGTGAGCGTTTTATTTTAGGCAGGTTGATCTAGTTTTGTTCTGTTTGTTCCAGAACCAGATTGAAGAGGAGCTCTATCGGACTCTTGTCTTTCATGGTCTATGTGGTTTTAAGTTGCTGCTTTTTATCGAGATGCGATTAACTCTTATCCTAATATCTGATTGACTTAGTAGAACATCTGCACAGAATGACTTGATTGTTGTTCTCCTCCCCCCTTTCCTGAATTCCACATGGGAAGGTTGAACTTTCTAACACTTTTACATTAAGACAATGTACAGTACTTAAAAACAGGATACACATACTTTGGGTACAGCGCTTAAGCACAAAACCATGACTGCTTTCTTGATTGCATGCTATTTATATTAAAATAAATTTCTATGTTCTCTAAAAATTTGGGGAAGACTTGTGAAACGCTTTGCCATCCCAGTCAAATGAAAGAAGGCACTGCTTCCCCACTCTCTGCTCCTGTAGTAGAGTATCAGAGGAGAACCTATTAGTCCATCTTTTGGGTATTGAAAGGAGGGGAAGGAAAATTTACTTAATAAATAGCTTAGAAGAGCTGTTCTTGTTGCATTTAATGAAGTATATCTTGATGTTTTTTCATAGTGCACAATATAAACTAGTATCTTCTGTTTCTATTTATCTCTATCAAGCTTTCTATTTAAGCTTGATAAATAATAGATGTTACTGTACATGTTTTGAGAATGAAGGATTTAAACGTTACGTTTGTATTTAAGTCTGTAGGAGAGCATTGGTTCACTTCCATGTTTCATTAAGCTGCTTAGTCAATATGGCATGGTGAAAGGAATTGAATTGTGAAGTGGTATAGTAAAATGCAAGGGCTTTTCATCAATGGACAGCAGATAGTTTAGAATGTTTAAATAGTTTTTTTTAAACTCTTTCCTCAACTTTTATGTTAAAAACACCCCAAACCTTTTATTATATGGGAACTTTATTATTTGCGGTGCTGGTTATCAGTCTCTTCTCATTGTGGTTTCCTTTGCAGGAGTTGGTGGAAAAAGGTTAGAGTTTTCATTTGAGTAAAACTAGGGAACACAGCTAATTGGATTAGACTAGAGTGATAACTAATCTTCTGAGGTTGTGTGAGTTTAGTTTGCCTCCATTCTGATTTGCTGAAGTGGTTACAGCTTTCTAGGTGAATAATAGCTTCAGGGGTTTTTTTACCTTGGTTTATCAAAATAGTTAATTTCTACTTTAATTTTCTTTGCAACAGAGTCTTCTTTCACTAGCACTGTGTTTCTGTGCACGATCTAACCCGAATTCTTTAGATCGAATGCTTAGAGGTGTAGATAAAAAGTTACCACCTAAATTCCCGTCGTGGCCAAAGGCAGTGCTTGGCAGAGTCGCTATAAACAGTCCTGGAGTAACAGTGTTCCCTTGGTCCTGGTGCGGCACCTGGAAGTTTTGTCTGTCATTGACTTTGCTAGGGTATTTCCCACTTCCAGTTTTTTAATAATATTGATACAGTGTCTGTTTAAAGAGACTGTTCTCTAAAACTGAACTTATTTTACCTGTCAGTACTTCAAGAAAAAAACTGCATACAACTTTACTCAAAAATAGAAGCATGCAGAATAGTCTCCTCTTGTCTATGTAGTGAGCAGAGATTAATTCAGACGGTGAGTGTCCCAGGGACAAATACCAACAACTGTTTAAAACAGGTGCTCTGATGTTTAAAGTTATTCAAAATGTTTACTGAGCTTTGGTGTTGCATTACATAGTTTAGTCACTGAAGTAAAAGTAGTTTTGTTAAATATTTCCCTATTTCTGTCAGGACTGCAAGATCAAAGCTTGTTGGGTTTTTTTGTTTTTTTTTTTTTTTAAAGTTTCACTCTCAAGAATGTTTTGCAACTAGTGTTATTTGGGAAAAGAAATGAACTGCCAAAGAGCCTTTGGCTAACAATACTTGTCATCCTGGGTATAGATAGTCCTGAAATTCAGCTGCCTGAACCGGAGATGTTGGTTTACCCTGCTGTGCAAAGGTTGTAGGACCTGGTTCTCAACGTCATCAGAGCATTGAACACAAAGGTTTCTAGAGGACCATGTTGTTAAATCCTACGTGCTGAAGTAACTAAAGATTTCTGTCTGCTTTTAGTGCTGCTAAATTGCATGAAGTGTACGAGAGAAAGGCAAGCTTTTTACCTTTCTTGCTCTGGATGGAGCAGTGTGTCACCTTTTGAGACTCAGCTGGTGGTTGTTAGAGGGTGGCTGTTTGACCTGTGCATGTTTCTGGTAGCACTTTAGATTTGTTCTTAACAGTGGAGTATGAGCTGGACCGCGTAAGCCTCTGGTTTTGCTCTGAAGCCAAGGGTCAATCTCTAGTCCATCACAACGTCAAACCCAAAAATCCGTCCAAAATTCAACCTTTATCCTTTGTTACTCTGCTATTTTGGGGTGTTTGTAAGTGCTGGGTTAGGTTTACACTGGCTCGTTACTTGTGAACATAAGTAAAAAGAACGAAGTAAAAAAAAAAGAGCAGTTCTATGCAGGACTGTAAATACCTGTGGGTATAGGTGGAGAAGACTTCAAGCTACCAAAGTGGTTTATCTACCAGCAGCTGGTTTTGTGGGGAAAACTGACACTTCTTGAGCAAGTGGATATTTATATTTCCATGTCGAATGAAGAAAACGGGTTCTTTCAGTTTTCTGGGGTTTTTTTTGGTCCTGCGATGCTTCCTCACGTGGAGATAGACTAGTACAAAGGCAGTGCTGAGCAATTAGCTGTTTGGAGCCTAACATCTGTAGCACGTGTCTGAATTTCGTATTTTGGACAATGTCATAGTAACTTTTAAACCCTGCCCCAAAAATGCCTCTAAGCAAAACATTGAGAAATTAGTTACTCAGTTGCATTCTCTGTTGGCTTTAAAGACAGCAGTCTCAAAATTATGTAGCACTAATAAATTAAATTAACAAATAGCATAGCCTTTTTTTCCTAAAGCCAGTAATAAATTTAATTAATAACTAACACTCCCTTCTGCCCTCTCACAAATATAAATCAATTATAAGGCTGCATTGGAAGCAGTTGAATCACAAAATAAGCTGTGAATATGTTGTACCTAACATGCTTGTGCACATACAGGCTTGCTTTTGCCAATTAGCCCCTAAAAAGGGCAGAAATCTTTCTCTTTTGATGAGGACATAGTTTCAGTTGCCACTGCATTTCAGAGAAGTTGAAGGCACTTATGAGGGGTTCCTTGCGTTTTCTTGAATCTAGGAAAGGCACATCTTTACAATTTTTGAACACCAGTGGCTCTTAAGTGTCTCTTCATGTTAATTTGAGTATATGTTGACTGTTTATATTGATCAGAAATAGAAATAATTAAGAATTGGTTTTTTGTCTAAGTCTAAAAATGTGGGTTTGTATCAGCTAAAATACAGTAGGTGGACAAACCTCTTATATCTAAGAGTCGGTGGATAGTGGATAATTGAGATCACTAGAGACTAGTACTTGCGAGTTGAATAAGCAGTTTCAGCGACCCATTTGCTGCGACTTCATCTTGACTGTCCTGCTTTCCAGTTTTTAGATGAATGACTTAGGCTGAGAATGCAAGACCAGTGTGACATCTGATGATGAGGCTGAATTTCATTCCTGCTCTCAAACTGTTTTGTTGGTATGGGTTTTCTTTGATATGTCAGGTTTTGTGAGTAGTGGAAGCATATGATTGTGAACCCAGGAAACTCTGTATGAACACAGAAGAATAAAGGTGCTTTTAATAGAAGGCTAAGAATGTTGAATGGGATGAGTAGTCTGTAATGTCAGCTTGAGGACTGAGGAACATCTTTGTATTCTTTCTTCCAACGGCTAATTTGAGAAAAATGGGTTATTGTGGCATGTTTGCACATGAAGCTTTGCTACCCACAAATAATCTCAGAAAGGTGTGAATGTAGGCCAGTTGTATAATAACAGCATTATGCTGGCATTATCTATATCCATATCTTTATTCTATATTTTTTTAACCACTATGTCAGCTTTACAGAACAAAGCTTCTCCTATTGGCATTAAACATTGTGGTTAGATTTGCTGACCATGAGACCAAATAATACAAAGGCACAAAATTGTGCTAAACAGTAGGATCTGGCTCAGTGCCCACCCACCTTCCCACTCTTGGTTTCATGTCTCCTGATGAGCACATGCACGTCTTTGGGAAAATCCCTACAATCCTGAAATAAATCTGCAACGTCTCAACTTTCAAAAAGGGGAATTCCATGTGGGTTCACAAATGAAGAATGATGTTGATGTGGAAGATGAGGTTTTAAGTTAGTATGCTTGCCTCAAAGTCCAGAGGGAAATATTTAAATTAGAGGTAATCTCAAAGTATTGCCTCTGTTGTTCTTGTATCGCGCATTTGTTAGAAAATCATCATGTATGCTTTTCCTGACAGTTATATTATTTATTGGTACAGTGTCTTGAAATTCTTTCTAGGTGCACCTTTCAAGATGAAAATACTTTTTTTTTTAACTGTTAATTTGAAGTTAATTGTTGGTTTAGACAGTTTTGGGTATGCTTTTAGGAAGATTTGTGTTACCATGCCTGATTAAAAAATCCTGCTTACATATAGAAATGTTACTTTAAGAACTTTGACTCTTGTGAGCCTTGTTTATCAGCCAAGGCATGCTGCTGAAACAAGCTGCATACATCAGTGTCTGGCAAATAACCCTTCGCAAGGCATGCAGTGTCAGCTAGTAGCTCAAAGCCTTTTTTTTTTGTTACAGGATGCTGCCAAATTTCTTAAGATCCCAGTATCTTAGACCAGTTAAATTTAACTTTGTGACATGGCATGGCCACTTCTTTTTGTGTGCAGCAAATGAACAACTATGGAGTAATGGATAATGAGATCCAACAAATCTGAAAATTGAGACCAACATGTTTCTCAGGAAAGCACCCTTTAAATAGTATGGCTTGAAATGTTTCCCTTTAAATAAGGCTGTTTTAGAAAGGGTTTTACTCAGATGATAGCATCTTTCTGGACATTCTTCCTCTCTGCTGAAATTTAGTTAGCTTTGCTTTGGATGTTCTCATAGATCTTGGAAAGTGGTGTTCAGTATCAGCAAAGAAGCAAAATCAGCTATATATATATAATTTTTTTCCAATGTACAGATAAACTGAGATAAGGTTCAGATTATTTTATCATTATTCCATGAATCTTAATGGTTATAATAAATTAAACAAGCCACTTTGTCTTAACTGTTACACTATATGTTAAATTGCAAGCCTTAATAATGTGCAAAATAAGAGAAACCAACAGTAATAGGGAGGTAGACTTCTGTTAAGCATTTTGCAGCTAAAATGGTACATGGAACCACCTACACTTTAAAGGAGATCTTGAGTAGTTAACTTGCCGCCTTAAGCATTGGAGTAGTTTGTTTGTACAGGTCTTAATCTTTGCCCCATCTCTGTATAGTCTTCCCTAACATCTGATGAATTTATTTAAGTAGTATGTTGGCTGTATGACAGCCTGGGAAAAGTGGCATCTTTCAAGAAAATGGTCTGGTTTTGAAGCGTGTTCTCTGGGGCAGACTTACAAAAGTCTTCTTCCGCATGCTGTTTGTTCTTTATAGCTTCACTTCTCACAAAAGTGAGTGTGTGTTTTGGTGTGTGGTGGTTTTGGGTTTTTTAATTGAAGTAGCTAATTCGGTGTAATATTTATTTTGGAGGTGTTCCCTGGACAATTCTTACCTTGAGGCAGCTGGTCAAGGGCCAGTCATTCCTTCCCCTAAGACTGAAATGTACCTCAACTTGCATATTAAATCATATTACACATTCTCTTCGTGATATTTTTTGTTGTTCCCTACTGTAAAAAGCAGTAAAGCATGGTTTTTAATGTATGTTAATAATACTATAGAAAAAATCAGTGTTTCAGTCTGGGTATGAGCATCTTATCAAGTTTAACCAACTGTACAAGTACCAGCATTGTAGGAAGAGGTGGGGTAGTGTTTCAGCTGCAGTTTCGCTATTTTTATGCATACTCATTTATGAACATGTAACCTTTGCCTCAGACTGGTTAATAATTAGACTGTGACTTAGCATATATTGCAGGCATTTCCTGATGCAAGAAGCACCCTTTGACAAGTCGGTGTGGTAGTTTAAGATACTAAGTGGTGTGTTAACCTTAAGCCTGACCAGTATGCCTAAAAGGTTTTGACTTTTGCTGAATCTCTGCCAGCTTCCAAACTTATGTTTCTCTGATACAGAAACCCTCTGGCCTCTCCCCTGAGCTCTTGCTAATTGTTCATGTAATGTGATGTTCACTTCTAAAGCCCCCTGTGCATAAAACCAGTACAATTAGTTCTTTATCCTGTTCTTGAAATTTGTACTAAAAATTAATCTGATAATGCGGAAGCTACTGTCTGTGGAGGAATACAGGCACAAATATAGTTGTCCTTTAAAAAAAAAAAGAATGTAATTTGTATTTGATTTAACAAAGAACGAAGATGACAATGTACTTGAATATAGCTGGGATCTGAATTTTTTATGTAAAAGGTAAGATTGTCATAAATCCTCAATGTTCACCCAGTTTTGTAGGGGGTGAGAGGGTTGTCTTGTTGTGAGAGTCTCCTTGGTTTATTGAGTTCTTCTCTATCCTCTATTATTCTGCTGAGACTAAGCAAACTGATGCCAAATACACCACCCTTCCAGCTTGGATGCCCTTCTGTCAAAGCTCATCTAAGAGCTGTAGAGCATTGAACAGACACTATTGATATAAGTAAGATCTGGCACCTTCCAATTATTTCAGGAAATTACCCTTTCCATCCAAAAATCCACATTAATAATGTTCATAATGAGGAATATCAAACCTAAGGATCTTGGATGTTTCTTACCTGGATGTAGTTCTAAACTTGTTGCATTTCAGCAGCAGGAGAAACCGAACCAAAGTTTATTAGTCTCTTTGGTTGGACATTCACAGCAATTTCCTATTTTTCTTTTTTTTATTATGAAGTGAGAATTAATTTGAATAAAGGAAGCAATGTTAGCTTAAATCTAGTTTATTTTGTTACTGGGATTTTGAGGAGGAGAAGAGTGACTTGATTTAGAAAGTATTGCTTGTCATTTGTTACTCTGTTCTTCTTCCTGCTGCTATTCGCAGTGCTTCTGGGCAATGATCTAGAACTATGAATTCTACAATGAAGAGCAGGAAAGAGCATCATACTTCCTCTTTAAATGTTTGGAGTTTTTTTTAAAATTCTCATTAAATATTTCTGGTTTGCCTCTGTCTTGGAAGCTTTGGGTACTAGGAGAAAGGGAAACACTATTCACTTGTAAAGTGTAACTGTGTGGAGAGCTAAATATGAAAAATGTGTGTTGGGCAAGAACTCCGCAATAGCTTATAACTAAAGGCGCATGTGTCAGGAAATGGTGAACTGCAGAAAACCTGCGCAGCCAAAACGTTACTGGCCAAATTGGCGTTTGGCCATAATATAGACATTAATACACTTACTTTTCCAAGCACCGCACTGTTATCTCATTTCAAAAATAGAAACTCCAACAGTACAAGACTTCTTTATGCTATGCTGGCTTATTGGTAGGCAGTTAAGTGCCAGTGTGGCATGTACTGGAATTGCTAATGGTTTTTTTTCCTGTATAACCGGTAGTTCTCTGGTGATACTGCAATCAAGTAGGGAGCCTGCTTGCTTTACAATGACTGCGTCATGGATAGAGGCAAATAAGATGCTGAATAACATCAGGAAGCTGCTTCTCTTTTCCCTTTTTTTCTTTACTTTTTTAGTTTCCTAAGATGCATCTGCAGGTCAGTTTCTACCTTTAGCATCAGCTGAAATAATGCACTTAAGTGATTACATTAACAGTTGTCCTTGATTCACTGCTAGGTATTTCTGCTGCTTGAGGAGTAGCTAATTGGTAAGCATCCTTTTTTTTTTTGAGGGGAAAAAAACTGACTAGCAAGAAATTTTTCACCTAAAAGGCTACAAAACCAATTGGCCCTGTTGACTAGGTATGTTGGCAGAAAAAGAAGTATGCAAGCGTCCTGTTTGACCATCGTTAAAACCTCTTGATTTGCACAATCTGGGTAAAATGTCTTTTACTCCATAGAAGCTCAGATAATGCCAAATAAGATAGCTGGATAAGCTGAGCAAGTACATATGACCTGGTTTCAGGGATGAATTTTCTGATGTGAGTTTAGGAAAGTTATGAGAGTACTCTTCTAGATGCATAGAAGTACTGTTCCCATTTCTTAGATTAACATTTATTTCTTTAAAATAGATAAAAATTCACTGATACTCAATGGTTTTGCATATAATTAAATGCAGTCATCTGTTTCTGTAAATTATTACTTTTTGCGCTATGTTGTCAAGTTCCTAAAGAGCACAGGGCAGGTTTCGTGAGCACTTCAGCTGAACAGAATCGCCCAGGAAAAACTTTGACTCTGCACTAAATTTTATTGTTCTCAATTCTAAGTAGTATTTACTGGGAGAAGGGAGGAGGGATTTTGTCCTAGGTTTGTGATGATAAAGGCTTTGGCTAGGAAATTTGATTTTTTAAGCTCTGAACTAGTTATCTGTGGTCTGCTGCTTTAGAACATCTGGTGCTGTTAATCCTGGTGATTGCTATATATTTTTTTAATCATCTTAGCTTTATATTGACTGTTACTAGGGCCTGAACAGTTAATGTGCTAAAAGTTTGTTAAAGGAACATGTACACGAGGAAAATGAAGCGTAAAACGGTGCAGGTTTAAATATTGGCTTGATAATGTATAGATTTTGTGCAGCAACAGATCTTTAATCCTGGTAGTGTCAAGTCAGCCCATCTTTGAGTGACAGGAATGGAAGAACTTGAGGATGCTTAGGAAGAGAGGAATTGATGAGTCTGATTTAAGTCAGAGTGCAAATATAAAAATGGCAGAGAGAAAGAATGAATGCTGACATTTTCCAGCATCTTTTGGAAGCAAGAAAATCTTTTCTAGTAAGAGATTGCTTTCATGAAATGACTGTCTTCTTCCATTTGGCAGTTATCTCTCTTGGTATTTGTTAGAATATTTAACGAATCTAGCTGAAAATGGATAATTGAGAGAAGGCAGGAGAGACTCATCAAGAGAGTTGTGTTCCTCTGTGAGGCTGTGAATTTGCCACTTCTTTGAAAGCAGATGCTTAAGTGCATACAGATTCACACTGTAATAAAGCTCAGTGTTTGGAGCAATTACAAAATGGATATGTGTTTTCTCCACTTATCTGGGGGTGGGGGGAAAATAGAGGTTACAGTGTCACTTATCCAAGTAGGATTTCTTCCTGTTTATGATTCATAAGACATATCTGTGCATAGGAAGTGCTGATTGTTTGGAGTTTTAAATTAAAAGAAGATACTGTCTGTCTTCTTTAAATCTGTGGAAATGATTAGAGTAACTGAAAGAAACATGACATATTTCCAGAGAATTAAAGAGGACTATCCAAGCAGGATGTGTGGTCTCCTGGATAACACAGGCCATGACACTTCACTTGGCTTCTGCATTGAGCCCTTCAGTGTTCAAGATACTGCATATCTTCAAGAGAAGCCCAGTCTTACTAAGTAACTTTTTTTTTGCTCTTCTACAGTGCTTGAGCATATTAATGTAAGTATATAAGGGAAAGAGAAGTCCTACTGCCAGCTGAGTCATCTTCATATAATGCTGGCTGATAAAATATTCATATACCGGGGACAGATGCATTCATCTGCAGTCGGTTCTTTTTAGGAATATTAGGCCAGTTCATTGGTACTGATTTTTTTATCAGGACCTTTCTACTGTTCTTGTCCACCATCCTGCCCTCTCATCCCCCTTTCTGTCGGAGACTGTCAAATCACAGCCAGAGCTATACCGATGCTTCTGGATGGGGAGAAATGATGTATCCAGTTTGTCTTTGCATACTTGCACGGCCTTACACGTTCCAGCTCCCATGTAATCCTCTCGGACTCTGGCTCTGGTGCTCAGTGGGACAGACTGCATTCAGATTTCCAGGGGTCTTTGACGAATAGTGTGAAAATGGCTTTAACTTTGTCTGCTGTAATAGGATTTTGGAGACAAGCACCTGCTGTTTGTTGAGACTGTTCAACTTTTCCTTTGTTCTCCTCTGTTAACATTATGGGGATAATACCAGAATCTTTTTTTTTGTCGCTTGTTTTCTGGATATAGTTATGAATATCTGTAAGTGACAGAAGAAAAATGCTGCATCAATGCCACATTTCACATGTAATGGTTTGTAAGCTATATCAACGAGTTGTAGCTCTAGTCATTTAATGCTGTTAATCTTTGAAAACATGAGGTTCTTTATAAAACCTGTAGATGAAATAGCTTTTACTTAGAGCCTGAAGTGTAAATAAAATTGCAATAAACAGGTGGAAGAGAATGCAAAGGGAAGGCAAGAATGGATAAAAAACCCGGTAAAACCAAACAAAGACACACATACTAAAAAAAAAAAAAGTTAAGTAGTTTCCTTTAATTCAGTGGTGGGACTAGTTACCTGAGTAGTTCCAGGGCCAAGCCCTATAGGTATCAACATTTTTGAGTGGTCTGCTTTTAATTTGTTTTCATCTAGCTTTCCTAATACTAGTCTCCAAAGGATTAATTCTGGCTTAGCAAACCATTTAATTCTTCTAGAGCATCTAGACAATTGCCTTCAGCAGAATTTACATATACTTTTGTTTTAAGATCCTTAGGTTGGGAATACCCTTTTTAATAAGTTATAGTGTGTATTGCTAATCAGCTGTGCAAACCTTGAAATGTGAAATTTTAGGTGAGCTTTGCAGTTTGATTACAGTTTAGGGTTAGTCTTGTTTCATTATACGCTTAGACAGTGATAACTGTATTTTCAGAAACTACAGCCTGATATATCTAAAGAAAAAATAACCGCTGCCATTTCTTTTTGTTTTGACTGTTCTGGTTTGTGCACTTTGGGAATTACTCCCTGCTTTGTGAGCAGCTCAGCTGTACCTGGCAAAAGGGTTGAAACATCGGAGATGGGTGGAGCAGGCAGTAGGTCTGGTCAAAAGCCACTGCACTCCTTCTCGGATAAGCAATCCCAACTCATGAGTCAGAGGCTTAAGTCTTGCATAGGTGCAACTCATGGCAATTAGTGCCACGGCAGGACGGCCTTAAACTATTGCGTAGTGCTGTAGTTATGTAGAGGTAAGGGAAATACATCAGGAAGTTAATTTAGTGTTTGATGTGAAGAGGAGTTGAGATATGAGCAGTGCTCAAGATTGAGGTGTGAGAGGTGTTCCAGTAAACAGATGGGAGTACTAAAAGAGTAATACAGTGCTCCTGAACAAAAATGCTTTGAGAACTGTTGGAGAGCAGCAAGATTGCTTCCTCCAGGCTTGTAAACCCTCAGTCTCCCAGCACTGAGCCAAGGGTGGTGAGGAGGGTTATGTGATGGGCTTGGGAGGGGAGCCAGAATGCATTGGCTCACTCTGAATTTTCAGCCTCAGGAAGAAGGCAAAGCTCTCCAGTTTGGGAATAACTGAAATCTAAGAAACAGCTATGAAAGCACAAAACTTGTGGGAATGCATAACCAGTGTTAATATTTGCACTCTTTTTTTTTTTTAATGTTTCCTAGGGAATCAGAGGAGACTTTTTTTCAAGTACAGTTTCTGTGTTAGTTGACATATACTTGATTTACCTGAAGTATTTTTATATAAAGATACTGTGTTTAGGTACATGGACATCATCAAATCTTTCTTGTTCTTCGTAACAGCCTTTATAGGAGTACAATTTTAGGGAGTAGTTTCTTTTTTTCAGCTTTTGAGTGTAGGATATCCAAAGTGAAAGTACAGGCTTTTTGTAACAGTAAAAGGGTTGTCAAAGTTTTAATGTAATGTTGTAAGGAGTATGCTTATCTGTCTTAAGCTCTGCTGTATTATAAAACATGGAGTATGATGTGTGCCGCTGAAATAAAAATACCACAGCAGGACAGAGATGAGATGGAAGCTGGGGGTGAAGATAATGAATTCCTCACTCCAGAACATAGTACAGACTGAGCTTCTCTGGGAGAGTAACAGAATTTCCTCTACTGTCTTAGGTTATTTAAATGTACCTCAGAGACTGGCTATATAGATTTTGTACACCGGTTACAGTAAAGAGTATATAATAGAATGTAGCTGACTGAGTTTTTGTGAATTATTGATGCTGTGGTCAATAAAGATAGTTCTCAGTGGCCAGTAAAGGTTTCCTGTCTTTGGTAAATAAAGCTTAAGACTTCTGTATTCCACATTTATTTGCTACGGAGCATCTTAATTAAATGCAAAATACTTCGTTAAAGTTAACTCCAGTGCTCTATTTTTTAAAATAACTGGAGAGATTCATTTTAGTATACCATCTACCTGTTGTATATTGGGACTAAATGGTGTAAATCAAGATTGCTTTAAGAAAGCACTTTGGGAGAAGCAAGAAACTATGAAGAGTAGAGAGCATGTGTCTGTCTTCAAAACCATAACCTTGGGACATAGTGCTGGCTTCAGAACTCTGGTTGATTTCTAAGGTTGCTAAAGTAAAGAAAGTAGAGGGGGTGTGGGAATTAGATTTTTAACATATCCATGTGTTTAACTCCTGTTCCCACTGTTACTAAGTTCTTGTCTTTCAATTTACAGTGGTTTTGGATTGCATTTACTCCTGTGATTAGGGAGATGAAAATAAACCCCAAGCATTTAGGGAGGTTTATTTAGGATTTCATGTGGGAAAGTGCTCCCTTCGTCTCATTGCATGAATGCACACTGAGTATCGAAGTATTATTCACCTTTTGTCATAAAGTAGGGGAATGACAAAGGTAGGAGTTCAAACAGAAGGCTCAGCCACATCATTGCTCATTTTTGTTGGATGTCCTGCAAGAATCTGGTTTTGCTTGTCAGTGGTGTTCTTGCTAACTTTCACTTGATATGAAATAATTAATGATTGTAGAGTCAAAGTTATTCTGTTCTCTTATATCAGCATGCCCATGGCACAAGTTCCTGCTTAAATTTCAATGCACGTTTAATGAAAACTCCGTTTCCTCATTCCCTGCTATCTAGGGGGGGGGGGGGGGGAACCAAAACCACAAATCCTCAGTCAGGCAGAAGAAACTGTTCCAAATCTGTTTGTTGTTTATACACACAACTGCTAGTTCATGTGGTCGACAAATGAGCAACCTAACATAAACCAAACACCAAAATTTAGTATTCTGGGTTATTGTGGTGGTGAAAAGTTATGTTATAAATACAGTTGAGTTCGCAGGACAAGAGAAAACAAAGGAGGTTTTACTTTGTATGTATCTCCCTTAAAAAAAAAAAAAAATCTGCAAGCACAGATTGCATATTTTCTGCCCATTCTTTCTTTTGTATTGCAACATTTTGCTGCTGTTCAGCTAGCTTGGAAGAGGTTTCTTCCAGAATGCAAGTTTGCAGAAGTCATCTTTCCTGGCTGATGATGCATACTGTCTCCTTTTTTTTTATGCTCTTATGATTCTCTTCTCTATTGACTCTTTATTTCTGAAAAGTGCTTGAAAAATTAGAATGGATAGATGCAGGCTGGTGGTAGGGTGGTGGTGAGGTAGCTCAAAAATGTGTTGTAACAAGATGAGCACATGGGAGTGCTGCTGTGGTGTGGCATGAAATCCTCTGACAAAATGGGTCTTGAAGGGAGAGAAGGAGCTCCCTTGTAGTGGTGAAGTTTGGGGGGGAAGGAGGGGAATGGATTTACTGTTCAAGAGTGCTTGGGTTTGCTCCGAGTCCTGAGCAGATTTACTTTAGTTAGGGAAGATATTTCCCACTTTGAAACATGACATCTTCAGGAGCCTATTTTTAAGGCAAATTGAACACAAGGTAATTTAAGGTTGTATTTGAAAAAGGAACAATTCTTTTAGAGGAACTAGTATTATTTGGATTTTATTAAAAAAAAAACAAAACCCCAAAACTAAAGGTACCCAACATCCATCTTTAAAGCTACTTAGTGTAGATTAGCATAATTCAGTTAATTTAAAATGTAATTTCATTACAGTTTGTATCGGTGAATGCCATGAAATAGCCTTCCTTTACCTACCTTGGTTGGTCAAGGCAAACTTGAAGTGGCTTTGCTACTCAGCAGTATGTAGGTCACCTGCTTTTGTCATGGCTGCTTGAGCTCACCAGTGATATTTAATATCCTTGTTAGGACTTGGTTGAACTTTGAGCACAGTTCTCAAGATTTGATAACAGATCGCTGATTATCACAAGACAGTAATCAAGAAGCAGTTGTGGTGATTCATGCTTCGGTATAATTAAGCTACTGTAGTGCAAATGATCATCCTGAGAAGTGCCTAGAAGTTGCCTCCACTTGATCCATTTATTTCTGTGAAAAGAAGACCTGGTACATCACTGGATTAGTCCAGCAAGCCTGTAGTACTGTGATATTTGCAAATAATGAACTGCCAAAATAGCCTTTAAGAGGGCATTTTCAGGAGTCATAGGTTCATTCTGTAACTCTGGTATTAGTTAGCCTATATTGATTAGCACTGGGGTTTCTCCATAGCATAACCAAATGACTGTCTGGTGTGGCAGTAGAATAACAGTGATATAAAACTGTGGCAGATTCCTTGACTAAATTTCTCTGGCAGCCGTTGAAATTATTTTGCGTGTGAACACGTTTGTGGCATTACTTGTCTGCTCCTGTGACAGTGTGCTGGGATATATGCCAAAAAAATTCCTCTCTTTTTTGCAGCTTCATAAGCCAGCATACTATGCAAACTGATTTTGGTTCTTTCTTTGACTTCACATTTTCATTGTAGTGAGTCTGCTGTACCTGAACTTGAATCACACAGTACTTGTAGATTTGGACAGGAAGGAGATAGAGGGGGAAGAAGACATCGTATAATTTAAAGAATCAGTGTCAACATCTATTGTGCTCAGTAAAACAGCAAAGAATTTTAGACCTGTTTGGAAACTGGAGTGAGAAACTGGCACAGGGACCCTCACTGTGTGCCAGGGTTTCCTGTGAATCTTGAAATTATTCTGATTTTTCTCATTTGACAGTTGGTGTTATGGTTAACACCAAAAATCCTTAATCTAATGCCTTGCTCTCAATTTAATGTTGGCATTTAGGCTGAAAGTCTGCTGTGATTTCTGTGGTGTTTTGGCTGACATGCTGGAGTGGTACTTGCTGAAGCACAATGTGAAATTCAGTGTTTTGTTCTGATACTGTAAATTACTTGCAATAATCCCAACATAAAGGTCCTACAACATAAACTCTTGTTCAAGATATGCAATCTACATGTGGGATTTTTACTTGATTGAGGAATTTTGTTCTTCCTTTCTACTCCCAAAATTAGATTTTTAGATTCATACCGGATTAAATGTAGATGCATATCTTCTGGAAGAGTATAATGATGCTATAGAAAAACCTGTTTCTTAGAAAGCAATCTAAATTTCTCTGGTTTATAAAATTTAGAGATAATGCATCTTGAAAAGAGAGTGAATAATATGTTGTGACGAATGGGTTTGTATAAACAGGAAGAAACAGACTTGAAGAATAGCCTATGAAGATCTTGTTATAACTGAGCACATGTGACTTCCAGAGTATTTTTACTAGAACATACTATTTCTTCCAAATGTGGCATGATTTGTGTTGCTCCTGATGTATGTTGGATTTTGTTTGTGTCTTCAAAATGAATTATTTTGTGGTGGTGTTTCCCTTGAGAGAGGAGTGCATGGTTTCAGACTTGGTCTCCTTGCACAGATGCATGAGCTAGTAACTTGTTTTTCCTGGCTATCTCTCTTTATGTATTTGCTGTAAGGAAGAACTTGACCAGCAGTAGCTGCTTTAGTTCAGTAGCAGTTAAAGAGTAGGTCTGGACAGCATTATGAATTGGGGTTTGTGTAGTCAGAACACCCTGCCTAGATAGTTACTGTGACGTTTTGAAAACTGATTTGTTGCTGTCGCCATACCCATGCTGTTCTTTATGCTTTCCAGTTTAGGTAAGGGATATTGGGACAGCAAATAGCATAAAACTTCAAAACTGAAAATATAAGGGGTGGTTAATTTCACTGATTCAGTAAGCCTGAAAAAAGAACTGGCCTCGTTAATGAATATGTATTTAGCACCTTTGAGGATTGGCACAGATGCTGTAACTTTGGCCGTGAATGTTGTGGGGCTTCAGCTGTGTGACACGTCTGGAATCCCTACAGCAGCATTCCACTAAGGCTTTAACTGAGTAAGGAGAGAGTAAAAATAGTATGGTAAACTTTCCATCTGTATCACTCAAAGCTGAAGCCCAGGGGGTGAGAGAGGAGGGAATCAGTATCTTCTGCTCATAATTAAAGATGTTTTATGATAATACATAGTTTGTACATAGTGCTGTCAGCCAGAAAGCTTTGACTAATTTACGAAGGCAATTGACATCATCTGTGTTTATATGAGGAAACTGATGAGGGACATGGCCCAAGCCACAACCACACAGCCAAGCAGACTGAACTAGGAGCAATTGTGTCCCATCCTCTTTCACTATACTTGCTGTCAGCAATATTCCCACTCTCCTCTGTCCCACTGACCTGTTGGTGTGACTGAGGTTTCCTTGCTCTGTGCAGGAGTAAGAAAAGTCTGAGATATGGGTTCATAATGGCCAGCTTCTGTGCACATAGTTCGTGCTAGCATAAGGAGACCAGAATTGCTGGTAAACGTAAATTGTATAAATTGAGGTAGTAACACAGGGGAAAAAACCCAACAAACTGTTGTTACTAACTGTGGAGCGTGTTGGTGCCTTAGCTAGACCTGCCCTGAATTCCTAAGTTGTATGAGCAGATAGCTGTACTGCTTGTGAAGAAAGCCAAGGTTTTTCTGCACACATAAGAATTGTAATCCATAATCCAGATAATCTGCTCATGGGTTATCCAGAGTAGACTAGGCTGGAGAACTTTGCCACCTGATAAGCGTTTGTGGGTAGGAGGTAGTAGAAATGCCTGTGTCATTTTAAATGGCAGTAGCTTTGCACTTCTTGGTAATTGACTTCCCTTGGGAGAAAAAGCATGCCTGCCTTTTTTGTTTTATTTTTTCCCCCCCCTTCCTTGTCAAATCAATGTTTTACATATGCCCACAGAAACTGAATTGCTTCCTCCTTTGCTTTTGCTGAAGGCTGGTTTCTACCTTGCAGTGCTGCCCTGCTTGTTTTGAACTCTCTGATGGGCTCCATAAGAGAAATGCCGGAGCATACCCGTAAATTTAACTTGGGTCTCCCGCTCCGTTGGATGGAGCTCTGTTTCCACAGAGACCAAAGCTCGTGTGTTTCAAGGAAGATATTTTTAGGAACTGCTGTTTTAGCTGGTGGAAGGACTTTCTTCCTTAATAGGAGAGCAGATTGTAACAGGATTCCTCTTTTCTCAGAAAGTCTTTTGCCTTTTTCTATCTCATTCCTTTTTTCCATGTCACTTAGTTTCCCTTTCATTTGCCACCTTCTTATCTATGTCTCCCCTTCCTCTCCTGCCATTTCACTTTCTGTATCACTATTCTTGTTGCACAAGAATCTAATATCACAAGGGAGTTGGCAGAGAGTGAGAAAGGGGCCCAGCCTTTGCTTAAATGGTACTGTATTTTAAAGATTAAAATCTCCAGGTCATTTTGTACCTCAACTGAACAGTGATTGCTGAGTCACCAGCTGGGTAGTGTTTGTGAAGATGTGGAATATCACAGAGCCAAGCCCTGGCCTTCAGCTCCAAGAACTTCGTGCATGTCAATTATTCATGGACCTTGCTTATGAGTTGTCATATGTCCTTTGGCCTTGCAATAAATAAATTTTACATGTAGCTGCTTCTGCTGATGTTTGCGATAAGCTTGATGTCTCACCTTCTGATTAATGGTCTAATGGTGAAGGCTTAAAAAGATAAATCTCTTATGTTAACTCTTCTGTCTTGGAAAGTCCATGAGGAAAAGAGATCCTGTTAACATGCATACCAAAATCAACTAGGCTGTATTTACTGTGTGTTGGACTATTTCTAACAGTAAGGGATAAAAAAATTCTCCTAAAAGAGCTTCACAGCATCTCTTTAAAGACATCAGGCCATGGCTGTGGTGATAGACCACCAACGTGAGCTGCTGCTTGGTTACCAAGAGGATAAAATTTTACTCCAGGGAGATATTTTTATACAGTTGCTTATTCATATTACAGTAGATGCCAAAAGCATCCTTATGCTCAGCAGTATAGAAATATTAAGAAAATTCCAGTTTCACAGAGGCTAAAATCCAGTCTAGTTTTACTTCATCATAAAACCAGGCAATCTTGACAGCCTGTAGTTGGATGATTAGTACTGATTATTCTTCTATTGTAATTTTAATTATTAATGTAGTATTCTTCCATCGTAATTTTCTCTCTTTTGCACAAGTACTATCCAGGCCTGTCATACACCTCGCTCTCAGCTTGGCAGGGAAGTTGAAACCTTCCAAGTGTACTTTGGGTATAGCCTAAACTGTAGGCTTTTATTTTCGTTGTAGCAGTGACAGCAGGGCTGTGGACAGTGTAGACTGGCAAAAAGACATGTTCTGCACAAACAGTTTTCTACTAGAAATGTGTTCTCTTCTGCACTTGATTATTCTTTATACAGTTTGCAGTAGGAAGTGGAGTTATAGAGAGAAATCTTCTGGGTATGTATTTTATAATTAACAGCTTTGATATGCAGCTTTCCTAACAAGTTGTAGTGACCAAATACTATTGTACTCTTCAGTTCTTCCTGGCTACTGTTGCCTCCTCCTGCACCCCTTCCAAATTCCTTTTATATTTTGCATACTGTAAGTAAAAACTGAATTAGTATCATCCTCGACTCTTTTGCAGCTGTGAAACAGCACACAAGCTAGGACAGTTTTGTAGACTGGGAGCCATCCAAGACTCTCTGTGAATCCTGAATTTTAGGGAATGATGTATCTTTATAGTTACAAAATAGGCTTGACGTATTTAAACTGGAAAAGAAAGAAGGAGCAACTTACACTGATCAGAAATGGACAAAATGAACAGAACCATCCTCTCAAATTCTTCTCCTTTTTGGTGTCTTTAGCTACGCTAACAAGGCAGTTTGGTCTTTTGTTCCAGCTGCATGGAAAGAAAGGTGGACAGAGGAGTTACTATCTTGTTTAATGGTGGAAAGGTTGTTAGCCTCCAGAATATCTAATTGAAATTCCTGATGGGGGAATCTGGATGGGGGGGACGTCTAATTTATGATTTGCTCTGCTATGGAGTGAAAGAGAAGAGGTGTTCATGAAGATGGTGAAGATTAACAAACTGACACTCCTTCTTTGAGGAAGTGTAGTATTTTGATTATTTACTTTACCGGACTGTTTTAAAGTTTAGACTTGTAAATTCATGTCTCCTAGGAACCGATTGTAAAGAGCTACCATGGGTAGGAGGGATGCTTTGGTTTTTATCCCCCTCTCCTTCTGTTTGTATGGGTTTTGCTTTTGTGATGCAAAAGGTGTTGAGAGTTTGTTTTTTTTAAAGAGATGTTTCTTTTCTCTACAGGTATGGTGTTAGTCCTGAGAACATTATCCTGTATGGTCAGAGTATTGGCACTGTCCCTACAGTAGACCTGGCATCTCGGTACGAGTGTGCAGCAGTAATCCTTCATTCTCCCTTGATGTCTGGATTACGGGTAGCTTTTCCTGACACGAGGAAAACCTATTGCTTTGATGCTTTTCCAAGGTACGTATAAACGCTGCGAAGAAGGTTATTCTATGCTCAACATGCTCTTCAGGTGTTTAAAAGGGACTAGTTGTGTGAGTTTCCAGGGAACTTTATTGAATTGTCACCTGCATTTTAAACTGCAGGTACGCACACCTAAATCCAAGCAGAGATTCACCATGTGAGAAACAGGCTGATGTCAGTCTCAAACTGACATGATAGTCAGCTCAATGAACAAGTAAAGTCTTAGTGTTTATGACTAATTTTTCTCCTGTCTTTTGTGTTACAAGTTGTTAGTATCAGAATTTTTATGCTGTCAAGTTTGGAGTAGTAGCTTAACAACTGATAATATGCTATTAAGTCCTTCAGGCTAGTGGCTAACAAATTAGTAATTGTACACTCTTAACATCTCAGTCAGCTTTGATTTAGAAGGTAATATGACATCATGAAATGGATGTGCTGTTTTCAAACTGCTTGTTAAAATATTGCTATAGTTTTACCAGATCAGCAGAGAAAAAGGTCTAGATAATTGCTGCTTTTGAAAGGAGAAAACAAGAGAGGGTCAGAAGCTAGAGTGTTAGGCTGGTGTGTCTCACTTTTCAGCGTGGTTCTGCATTTCATGTAAAATCTCGAGGGAATGCATTTAGTATTTCTTTGCCTTTTGGTTCTTGTAAGTAAAAACACTTATGCAGCTTTGGAATACTGTCCATGTAGAATCACTTAACATACTGAGACTTGTATTTCTTCCTCCCCGATGGAGATCATATAAGATGCTAATGTCTGTGACCAAAATAAAGTAAGTTACCGTCCCTCTTTGGGAAGATTTTTACTTTGTTTTAAGAAGCTCTAGCATATTTTACATACAGAAAGCTATGTACAACTGGTTTCACGATAAAACAGTTGGCTTTATAGCCTCGTGTTTCATTTAAAAAGCAATTGCAGCAGACCTAAATTAGAGTATCCAAATATTTGGGAATAGCAGGTGTTTTAAAAGATTCCTAGAACTTCTTATTTGACCCAGTTTAAATTATGGGAGAATATGAGAGGGGAAGCCAGTCTCTTTATAGTAGTGTATATAGACCTGTGGGGGGTGAGGGCAGGCACAGATAAAAAGCTAAATGGTTGTGAAAGGGAGAAGACAAAGCAGAGACCCACTGAAGTTTTGTGCAAACTTGGCTTTGCTTCAGAAGGTCATGTTTGCAGTAAGTGTAGTAGGGGATATTCATAGCGTTTGTTATGTTTGTTTTATTTTGGTTACAACAGAATAAAATTAGAAGGTGGGGGAGGCTGTTGATATAAATCTGTATGCCAAAACAGCTAGAAGTTACAGCGACCAAGTGGTCGAGCAATAGTTGCTCTTATAATATCTGTGTCCAGTCCCCATGTTTAGAATTCTTCCAAATAACTTAAGTAATTAAATTGTTGAAGGTGCAGTCAGAATTTGAAACACTTGTATTCCAACTCATTCATCATGCTCAAACCTTAAATCTAGTATTTACAAATGCTTCTGCTAGACGGGGAAAAAAACAAAGCCTTAAAAATAGCTCTGATTACAAAAGTAACAGCGATTAGCTGCTATCAACAAAATCAAATAACAGTTTAAAAAAGGAAAAGTAGGAGGAGGAATAGTGACAACAGATGTACTGTAGCACTTGAGTATTTTGCTCTTACCCTACTGAGCTGTTCACTGCTGTCAGTCTGACTTCACTTGTACTGTAAGCAGTGAAAATAAACAGCAGTGTACTTTTATGAATGTGTCCAGCTCAACTGTCTGTCTTCAGGGCAGGAAACAAATAGTTCTGTGTGCACCTACAGTGAATCGCTATTTCGTGCGTTTTATGTTGGGACTCCATGAGAGTTTGGTCTCTGTAGATTTTTCTAGCTGCAGAGTGGTATGGCTAAGAATACTAAGTAAATCTCATGTGCAGTTTAAATACGGCCTTAGGAGTCGCTGAGTTGGCAATGGGATGCTTTCCAATTTTCTGCAAAATACAAATATTACCTAGCTTAATGGCCTGTGAATATATGTGAAAACATAGTTTCATTATTTGAATACTGGAGTGAAAGGGTTTTCCTACAATAAATGAGAACTTTTGTATTGAGCCACTAAAATTATATGTAAACGTCTTTGTAGCTGTGTGTAGCTGACATGTCTGTCGCATCGTGGAACTCGGGGACAGACCCTTCATGGGTTAAAGACTTCAGTTTATATAGTGTGTGAATTATAAAGTACTTACATTTGCCTATGATATTAATTTAGGGATGAAAATTATGGAGGAAATTATTCTGCATTATTCTAATGTCTCTCGTGTTCCTGGGATGTTTTTCTGTATTCAGCATAGTTGCACACAACTCAAGTACCAGACAGGAAAAGTGAAATAGGCTGCATTTTAATTTTAAATAGCACTTTTCCTCTTTAAGTGACATGAAGCCTTGTTTTTTTGAGAAGTATTGAGACAGAGACAGAAATGTGTTTATACTCAGCTGTTTACTGGAATACCAATGACGGTTCTCTAGAATACTAAACACTGAGATTTATATGCGTGAGGTTTAGTGCTTCAGTCTACATCTTAATTTTTAATTAACTTTATATTTTCATAAAGCTTCTTTAAACCTGTTTTAAGTCAGTGTATATTGGCATCAGTATTTTTTTAATCATTTTAAGCAGTCTTGATCACTTCGTAAAATCTCTGGTCTTACCAAAATTGCATGCTTGCTTGTTCTTCAGAAGCAGAAAAATCCAAACACCTTTTTATTTCTTTACGCTGATAGACTTGTCCTTCTGTCGAATCTAATGTTACTGATACTTATTTTTCCACCCACTTCATCCCATGCTCTGCATAATGTCCTGAGCCAATTCCTCCATTTGTTGATGTAAGTGGAGCTGGTAGGAAGCTGAGAGTTCGTTACCACTCTGTGCCTATGTACTCATTTGGAATTACTGGTAACTACCAATGTGAGTTGGCTGGCTGGAAACGGAAGGTGGTGCCTGCATGAAGGCAGTCAGAGAAAGCTGCTGTTTACTACTTTGAAGTTCATGTGCTACCTGTATGATTTGGAATTGGGATTTTCTGGCCGGAACTTGTAGGTGTGAAGGTGCCTTTGTCGCTCTTCCCTTTCCTCTGAACCCATTTTCCTGTGGGAAGTGGTCAGTAGCTACATCGGTTTGGTAAGCATAGCTGGAACAAAAGGGAAAAAATTACTTTAAGGCCACTTTGCAGAAGCAGCTAGTTGCATGACATCAAATCCTGTATATTCCTTCTGGTTTGCAGTTAAATATCCTTGTGTAATGCTTTTCTCCCAGTTTTCTTTCTTGCCATTTCAATGTAGGCAATCACTGCAAAGCACATTTCGTTTTTCTTTAGCTGAATCTGCTTTAATTTGGGGGTTTAAAGACCGGTTCAAACCTCATGAGCTGAGGCTTTTTTTGAGTCTCATGATCGGAATGTAGTTAATTAATTTCTAATCTGTTAAATTGGAAGGCGATAATGTGTAATGTGAAGAGTCCACACGGGCAGCATGTCCTATGGAATCTTTTTTGCCTCTCAGTGGTTTTTGTGATAGATATACTCAATCTTTTGGGGGTTTTTGTGCCAAACGTTATTTGCATGCTGCCTGTTTGAGCTTCTTGTCGTTAGAAGTGGTGGGATGATGGTGCTGGCAGTGCAGGCTCCTGTCTACACATGCGTTTTGGGAGTGAGCCTTGTTCTGTATCACTTGGGCACAATTCCAACATTTTGCAGCCATTTAAAAAACACACAGTGGTAACTGGATCATGTGTTGATAGTTAAGCTTGCTTTCTTTAATGGTATGAGACTTAAAGCCCCAACCTGAGCTATATTTTTCTTTTCCATCCCCCAGCATTGACAAGATATCTAAAGTAACCTCTCCTGTGTTGGTGATCCATGGTACCGAAGATGAGGTAATCGATTTCTCCCACGGCCTGGCCATGTACGAGCGATGTCCACGAGCGGTAGAGCCCCTCTGGGTGGAAGGGGCTGGGCATAATGACATAGAGCTTTATGCACAGTACTTGGAGAGACTAAAACAGTTCATATCTCATGAACTTCCCAACTCCTGAAGAAGCCTACCTGATTTTACCTCAGTTACTGTGAACGGAAGAAATTACCTGGTTTTGCACATGCTTTAACTGGATAGCTGTAATAGCTTTATACTATGAAGAAATACCCTGTCTTTAGGGTGTTCTAATCAAACATCTGATGAAATTTGTCTTTTATATCTGGAAATTATTCTACTAATGCACACAAATATGGTCAACTACTGTAATACCAACAATTTTTAGCTTCGTTGCCCTGAAGGAAGTGGGAATACTGGCTGCTTATGGGGACACTTTTTACCTAGTGCTGTATTAATCGAAGATCAGTTTTCTCTGTCTCACTTCAGATCGTTTATAATTGTGTCCTACAAAGACTTTTTTCCTGGTGTTCCCAGTGTGGAGAACACAACTGTTACGAGCTACAGCTTGTTCTGAACAATCAGTCATGGGTTCAATCTAAGGGAGTACTTTCTCTGTAAAGTTTCTAGCTGTGGTATTGTAACTGGAAAGTTATTGTGATGAAGTTCCCCCTCCTCCCTTCTAGTGTTCTTTTGTTAACTTACTGATCTTCCCGAGTAAATTATTTAAATATACTTTTTCCTGAAAATAAACAAACTACTATATGGGGCTAAACTCTGTAACAACCTCTCCATTACCTGTATAAACATAACTGGAATATTCTTAAAGGAACTAGGGACAAAATTGCTTTTGTTTAAAAATAAATGTGTAAATTTACTACTAGAAAACTCATTTTAATATTCAGATGGTCTGAATAATAGCCATAACAGATATTTCCTTCTGTAAAGCATTCCTGTAGACTTTTTAAAAGTACTGTACATATTTGAATTTACATTGTGCATAGATTCTTAATTGGTAGTTTTAATTTAAGTCTAGTTACAATAAACTGCAAAATTCTGGTTTGTATATGATTGAATACATTTTGTTAAAATATGTTTTTATCCCTATATTATTTTGCTATTAAAGTTTTATAAAGTTTCCAGGACAAAAAAAAATTTACACATTTATGTTTTGATGAATTTATGTAACTAAATTTTCATTGAGCTGATCTTTTTAGTTTAGAAGTAATTTGATTCTTTGACACTGGAATCGCACAGATTATGCATCAGAAATGCAAGACACTTAAAAATTGTTACACTACTAGCATAGGTCTAATTTTTCCAAATTTAAAGGCCTTAAATGTACTGTAAGCCTCAGATTGTTGTATAAATTGATCGCGATTGATTGCAGTTTGTGTTCTGTTGCTAGAATGCAACACAGTGATTGTAATGGAATAAAGGATGCATGGATTAGAGCTTGCTGAATTTTGGAATCTTATTTGGTGCATAATTTTTATACACAAGGGAAGTGTAAAGTACAGATTACTTGATAGAGTAACTTGAATTTCATTATTTCATTCCTTCCTTTCAAGGAAAACTCTCCTTAAAGTACAAAGCCACATTTCCATGAAGCTTGGTATGTAAATCAAATGTAAAAGAGATTACTTTTAAATGGTGTTCAGCTGGTTTCAAGTAATGAAAAATCATGATTCATTGCCTAGAAATGTTTGAACGTAGTTGTCATGAGTTCTTCGAACAGGCCTGGAGTTAATTGTCAGCACTGCAAGTATGTCTGTTGTCTTTGATTATTGACTTGGCCCTATTACTGTAAAAGGAGGAAAAATTGGTATTTTCGCTTAGCGCGGGGGGGAAATGAGGACACCGGTCCTGCTCCATGGCATCTGGATCCTCACAATTTGGATCTGTGCACCTGTGTTGTCCAGGCTTGAGTTTTACACGTCCCAAGCAGCAGGGCCCCCAGCTCTGCTCTTGGTGACTGTTCCAGCCCAAATTGCCAGGTTTTGCCTGATCACCACCTCAAGCTTGCTGCTTTCCTCCTGTATTCTAAATAAATATTTAGATATGTGTCTCATTTATTTTGCACCTTGATAAATCTGCAGTGGATTTTCTTCCACTTCTACATGTGTTGTTCCTGAGACTATAGCCCTGTGGAAACAAAGCCGATGTCTGTGGCACAGGTATTCAAGATTACGTCTGAAAGCATACGCCTGTCCCTGTAGTGACTTGGGGAATTTTTACTTAATTAGGCAATGTTTTTTGATACCTACATTGAACTTTGTGTTGCTCTGACAACTTCAGCCTACACTGTTTCTCCTCATGACCCCTTTTGTAGTTACCCTTTTACGTAACAAACTGGTACTTGTAACCTTTTCCTTATAAAATGATTTTTTTTTAATTATTCCTTTTCTAACTCCTGCAGTGATTTTGTGACTTGTCTTTGCATTTGTTTTTTGTCAGCATTCCTCTGAGAATGAGAACCCCAAATCTGAATTCACCATTGTCATGTATGTCCCACGGTCTCTGCACACGCAGCCCGAGTTCACAGTATTCTGGCTGATCACAAATTTGCACTTGTACCATCTTTTATTTCTCCAAATTCCTGACTAATTTTCAGAGGAGCCTTGCTGTTCTAGCTTCTGTGCTGTCTGTTTGGCTTTGCAAAGTTCATCTACATTTAACTAACACAAATGTTTTGCTGTTGATTAAAATGTTAATGGCCTATCAGTGATCCACAGGTATGGATCATCTTCCCTCTCTTTTAATTCAATAATTTGTTTACTTGTTCTGTCCCTTAAATAATTTTCATTGTAGCCCTATTTCCATCCAGTAGTTCTTAAATGAATTCTGAAATTTTTATCATTTTCTGACATATCCTTTACACAAAATACATAGTAGTAGTGAGGTAGCAGAGCTCTTTATATTGTAAGGTTGTATCAAAGCATCACTATTTCAGGCATTTCAAAACACTATGGCTAGAATTATTAGTTGAAAAAAAAAACAACCCTGTGGCCAACTCATGAAACAACGTGTAAGACGGTGGATTTCAGGTCTCCATTTGTTTAAAGAAAAAGGTTAGAACGGAATTTTTAAACAATGGGAGGAGGGGATGATGTGAGGTTATGAAAGAGAAACTTTGGATTCGGCTGAAAAAGTAGTCCATTCCAGCAAACTGCTAACATTCTCTCATTTAAATGTATAATGTGGGCCTTTACAAGGACTTGTTATGCATATTTTAGAGCTACCGAGGTGTCACTGTAAAATGGCTGGTTGTGCCTGGATAAATTATGCAACCGGTCTTCCAAGGGTGTAAATGATTGCTAACATTTTTTCTTCATGTGGATGCTCTATCCATTTCTCCTGTGTGAGTTACCATCTCTGTTCATATAGTGCAGCCATATGTGAAGTACAGCTTTTTTTTCAGGAAGGTAGGATGTGGCACATCTGTTTTTCTGTCAGTAGTTGTCTAATGTTTGTACTTTGAAAAAAAAAAAAAGAGGAAAATATTTGTTACAACTTTAAAGGTAGCATTTTTCAAGGAGTTTGATATGCATTTTTTTTAAATTTATGTAACTGTTCCAATTTAACTTGTATTCACATGGGACCTGTTACCCTGTGTTGCTTCTGTTGCATTTTTCTTCCTTGTTCTTCCATGTCATTCCTGTAGCTTGTGGCAGCTGTGCTGGACACTGACCCTTTCGCTTTCCAAATGCCCAAACCTGTAGTTACACTTAGTATTGTACACATCTTTTATAGACTCTGCACCGTATTTGCTTTTTCTAAACGATGCTAGACATAGAGGTAGAGAACCAATGCACTCTCTTCTGCTGCTTATTCCTTCAGCAGCAAGCCTTGATTGTTCTCATTTGGAAAATGTTTTCTTCCCTAGTTCTATTCTCATGAATGTAAATTAATGATTGCATTTAAGTCCATTTAGCTTATTTCTCTGTATCCTTCCTTGTGGAACTCACCAGCCATTTTAGCTCTGAAATTTCCTGTCTTGCAAATGCAGTTGTTTTGTACTCCCAGCACTGGTTAAGGGGTGGGTGGCACTTGATGGTGGGCACTCTGCTGCTGGCAAAGAGGTTCAGCTTAAGAACCTACCTGCTTAGTATTTATTGCTTTCAAAATCCACCGGTAATTCTTGGATCAAATTGGGATGTATTTCAAAGTGGGAGTTTGTATTTCAACTGTGCAATATGTGGGTCTCATAACTTTATTACAACAGTAAGAAGGACAAGCTGGTCCTTGTGCCAGGAGAGCGAGCAGTGCTCCTTTGACACTTTGCCTCTGGCAACGTCTGGTTTTGTAGCTGGGTTCCTGCGGTAACCAAACTAATTTTGCAGAAAGTGTTACTCTAACATGCCTGTGTATTAACAAAAAACCCCAACAAACCCAAGACGACCCCCACACCTTCAGCATGTTAACTGTAAATTGTCTTCTGGTTCCTGTAAAGGTAAACAGGCTCTGTTCTGGTTTTCCGTACGACCCGGCGGTGTTGGTAGGCTGTGAGCAGACAGTGGGCAAGTTCTGGTCTGGGCCGCTCTGTCCCTGTGCTTGTAGCGTTACCTGCGGGCTGCTGCACACGGAGGTGTGCTCGCTCTTCTCTGCGTGGGACGTGGCCGAAGTTTTTTCCATTCGGCAGAGCCCAGAACATCTCTGCTCCCCGCCGTGCCACGGGGCAGCGCTGGTAAGTGCCGGCTGGCGGCAGCTCTCGACATAACCAGCCCTTGTGTCCAGGTTGGGGGGGGAAATCCCTCCTGCCGCAGCCCGGGCAGCCTCCCAGCCGCCTGGGCCCCGCGCCGAGGGGGAGCCGGGCTTGCGGCGGGGCCAGGCTGCGCTCCGCCGGGGCTCCCGGGCACGGCCGGGCCGGCAGCCGAGGGATCGCCGCCAGCGATGCCGCTCCGCCGGGCGCAGCCAGGTAAGGGGGATGCGGGCGGGGGGAGCCGGGCGAGGGGGGTGCTCTGCGGGGCCAACCTCTGTGTCTGTGTTGCAGGTGCCCCCCCCGGGCGGGGCCGGCCGCGGGGCGTCCCGGGACCCCCGAGGAGCGCTGCCCGCCGGGGCCCCGCCGCCGCCCGGCTGCTGCCGCCGCTGCTCCCGCTGCTGCTCTTGGTGGGCGCCCGGCCCAGGGCGCTGGCGACGAGCGTCAACAGTCAGTAGCGACACGGTGACGGTCTCCCCGCGAGTGCCCGGCGGTGGGGTGGGCAGTGCTGGCGAGGAGGAGGAGGAGGAGGAGGAGGGGAGGGGAAGGCGGCGCTGCAGCCGCCCCGGGGCCGAGCCCGTCGGTGCGTGCCCGGAGCCGGGTCCGTCTCGGCAGCCTCGGCCGCTGCTGTTTATACCGCAGCACGGGCTGACCCGCTCCGGAGAGGTTGGGGGCCCGGGCTGCCAGCGAGGGCTGCCCAGGCCGTAGCTGTCCCGGGAGAGGAGGAGTGTGGCTGCTAGGGCTAAGCCCTACTTTTATCGGAAGGAGAACACGCCTCTGGTTTCCAGTTTGACTTCCACACAGATAGATGGCATGATTTGACTGTGGCTTTGGAGGTTACTGCACACAATGTTCTCCTTTAGTTCCTCAGGCCTTTTTTAGTTTAAGGCCTCCCTTTGAAGACAGGCCATTGATCCAAAGTTTTGTTTATTCTAAATAATGTTTTACACAGCAGTTTATTCTAGAAGGCTTGCAGACCTACTTAACGATTTAACATTGCTTACATTTCGAGTCACTCCACTGCAGCGGTGCCATTAGGTGCACTTAAGGATGCTTTGGGTCTGCCCCAAAGCCCTTTCCCTTCGGCTCAGACCGGCGCCAGTTGGCGGTGCGTGTAGTCCTCTGCACGGACCATCTGCCCCCCAACACATCTGCGTGGGAGGAGGGGGTACTATGGACCCCATATTACTGGGGTCCTGGAGCTGGGTTCTCCTTCCTCACTCCTTGTTCCTCCCGGGGATCTCACACAAGTAGTTTGCTCCCCTCTGCATCAGCTCACCAGTAAACTAGTGGATCTCATTGATCTCTCAGGGGCCTTATGAATAGAGATCTTGCAATGGCTATTGATCGCTCTGAATGAAAGATGCAGTAAAGATGCAAAATGCTGCTTTCATTATGACATATTCCTGAGTTATCCACTGCCATCTGGTCCTAGCAGTCATATTTTGCAGTTTCTAAATAATACAGGCTATATTTCAGTGATGTATATTACAGCCATAAATGTGCATTTTGATTTGTAAAATTCCAACATAATAGTAGAATACTTAAGTAATATGATTACAATATTCAAGCAATCCCCTGGACCATAAGTCATGACTAATTGAAGCTGATAACCTTAATCTTGAAATCAAATAAAAAAACCCCAACAACCAAGCCCTGAAGCTTCTTAAACATGCTGGACTGGGATCCACCTCTAGGAAATAGAAGAACATTCTTAAAAATCTTGTTCTCTGCTAAGAAATGAAAGGGAAGGCTGCAGGCACATTCCAGGGCTCCCAGGACCTGACCTCCAGCCTTTAGCAGTTTGCTGCTATGTTAAAACATTAACTATTTCAAACACTTTTGGCAAGATACACTTAAGTTTTGGGTTCCTTGTCCCTTTTAATTATTAGACCTTTCTTGTGTGTTTGCAGCCCCACTTATCATGATGTCCCTGCCTACTTATGTTGCATTTAATTGTTTTATTGATCAATTCCCAGGGTGTAAATCACCTTCAGGCTCAGCCTGAGTGAAGGAGAGCTGGGTGGGGACACTGCCTCAGAAGCAAATTTAAGATCCAGAGAGTCCAGATTCTCCCTTCTTGTCTGCAGGATGAAGCTACTGTGGCCTTTGAGCAGCTGCAGCTTAACCCTGGTACACCACGCTGATGGCTTTGATCCATAGGCAAAGACCAGAGAGATTGCCTAGGAAGCAAAACTGAGCCTTTCATTTAAACCCAACCTACTATCTATTGGAAACTGAGAGGCTGTGCTGGGCTCTGAGGCTGGACCCAAAATGCAAACAGCCCAGTGGGAGTGTAAAAGTTTCCTTTCTTAGTCATATATGAAAAAGACTTTCAGAGTCTTTAACAGGAGTAATTCTTTTTCTTAATGTTTTTCAGAAAATGTATATGGAATAGTACAGTCGTCTTTGGTGATTGGCAGGGGTTTTTTTTAGGAATCTGTGTACTCTGGAGTATATGTACGTACAACAAAGTGTTTTCCTGAGCATTGCAGAAAATATTAGTTTAAATAAAAAGTTACAACTAATCATTATTACATTATAGTACCTAAACCCCTATGTATTGCAAATCTATTGATTTGACCTGTTGAAACATTCAGTAAATTTGTCAAAGTAGTGTAGGGATCTGCAGTTCAGGGCTACAGCAGAACATTGATAAATGTGGAGATAGATATTTTAAAGAAACAAACCCACTGGGATTCTTTGCTGTTTATGTTTAATAAGTTTTACTGTATTTACGATTATTTCAGAACATAGCCTGAATCCCAACAGTTCGTTGTGGGATATGGATTATGAAGGACTGTTGCACAGTAAGAAAACCCTTCCCGGGACCGTGGGCTCGTACAAACCCTCCAGCCTGTTCAGGAGCAGCTCTCTCCTGAGTCACCAGGGAAGGAGAAGTTTGCTAATTCAGAACCTGGGCCATAAACCACAAGAAAAGCAGTTGTCCTGTGACATGCTCCTTAAACTTTCCAGATATATTTTAATGGATACCTTTGGATCTAGCTTGGCCTGGAATCTCTTTCGGTTTTATAACTGTGATCGAGAAGTCAACCTGCCCAAAATTCGTATCAGTCCTCTCAAGGTGGCCCAGCACAAGGTGAAGCCATTCTTGCTACGCAGGGTGCTTCGGCTCCTCAGGATTATGGGAGTGTTGTCTGAAGCTCAGCAATCCAAGGCCTTCTCTCTGCTCAAGAAGCAAATGCTTAAACCAAGGAAAACACCGTTAAACCCCAAAGTGGAACAAAGTGGTAGGTATATAAGGAGGAGACGTGGTTTTGGTATCTCAAATGGTTTCTGGCTCTGGCTGAGCGGAGTTGTGGGATCAGGCTCTATGCCACCTGGGTGAGGGGTGCCAGCGAGGGTGGACATCACTGGGTGCAATTCGGTACATGGTGGTCCTGTGTCGTGCCGGTGGCCATCACTCAGCATTCAGGCTGAGCTAGAGCCAGGGCTCAGAGAGCTTAGCCCTGAACAGGAGGTCTGTGATGAGGCGGGTAGGACGCAGTCACTGTCTGCAGAGGAGGAGACGCTAGGTGACGGCTGGTACGGCGTGTGGAGGGCAGTCGCCGCAGATGGGCCATTATAAGGAGACAGTCTGTGGGAGTCGATACAGGCACTAAAAGCCACGTTGTGGTAACGCAGTGCCTGGCTTGGCGGGGCTGCCAGGCCCACGACGGCCCCTGAGTGCAGCTCTAATGCGAGCATTAGCGGTGTGCTGCTCACCGCTCCTCAGGGGCCCGGCCATGTCAGCACTTCCAGCTCCCGCATCAGCGGAGCTGATGTACTCCACAGCCCTGCTCCGAGCTGGGGGTTGCATGGGGAAATACAGCTATGCTATATTGAAAAGGCAAAATGAATTAAAAAAAAAAAAGTGGAGAATTACAGGATCTGCGGCTGGGAAGAGGAACAATAATAATTATTATAAAAATAATCTTGTTAATTAGTATAATGCAGGAGCTAATGGCCCACGTCCCTTGCTCCCAGGATGCGCAGGCAGGTTTGCCCAGACCGGGCAGCGCGGGGCGGGCAGCGGCTGTGCAAGGGCGACGCCGCCCGGCCGCCCGCGGCGCCGCAGGGACACGGACACGGACACGGGCGGGGACACGGACACGGGCAGGGCGCGCCCCGCCGGTCGCTGCCCGCTGTCCCCCTGCGGGAGGCGGCGGAGCGGTGCCCGCAGGCGTGGCGGGGAACCGGACACGGAGGTTTGGGGCAGCCTGGCCTGAGCTGGCCCTGGCCCTGGCCCTGGCCCTGCTGTGGGCTTCCCGCACAGCCGAATTATCCCCTGATGGCTCCGGTTCCCCGCTCCGTGGGAACGGGGTGTTGCTCAGGGGATGCTGACTCTGCTTCTCCTTCCTTTCTCTAAGTAGTAAGAAGGAAACAGGAAACCCGTCCAGCCAGGGAGCGTGCCCGGGAAAATAATTTACAGAGGAGGAACCATCCTCTCTGCATTCACGTGCGAGATCTGCATCTCTGGGAAGAGGTGTTTGTGCTCTGTGAGTCAATTAATTCCCCACTGACTCATTTAGAGTAGTTTTGTTTTCATATAATCATAGAATCGTTTTGGTTGGAAAAGACCTTTAAAATCATAATTTTCTGTCATTGCCTTAAAACAAAACCTCACTGGTCGTCGATATTTGTTATTGAATGTTACGGTCAGGCAAAGCATTACAGTCATTGTGACATGAGAAGGTCGAGGTTGCCTCATACCTGGAAGCCTGTTGCAGAAAATGATCCATTTGTGTTTGTTAGAAAGGTAAACTTTAGTTTATAACCAACAATAACACTTGAAGGAGGATTTGTTGGTGTGGGTTTGGTTTGGTTTGGGTTTTTTTGCCAGGAAGAGTTACACCAGCCATATGTTTGAGGCAGTGAGCATTAGTCATGATTTCCCACTTGCAGGTGTGAGGATGTTTGGGAATGTTCCTGCTCGGAGGATACGTCCTGTAACGAAGCACTGCAGTGTAAGCATCAAACCAGTGCTGCTGCGAAACAAAAATGAAATTTGGAAGAGCAAAAGGAAAAGAGTTTAGGTCCCAAACACCAAACTACAGATAGCAATAGGCACTTCTGTGTTTTCCTTAAAATCAGATGGGAATCTTTAGAAAAACAGAATGATATGTCCAGTCTCATTTGCTCTGAAATTTTCCTTCTCAGACCAGTGAAAACTTAATACAGGGCAAAATGGCACTGAAATCACTGGCCTGCACAAAGTTTAGTGCTAACCAAAGCCTGTGTTACATTTATTTCCACTATTACTATGTTAATCATTGTTGCCTTTTATTTAGATTGCAAGTCCGTGAAATCTTTCGAAGAGAGTAAATACTTTAAATAAAGAGGTATGAGATTTCTAGGACCCTGGCAGGTGTCCTCAAATTTTGCACTTCTAGAACCACTGAATTCAAAGAATTTAGTGTGTTTTAAGACAAAATATTCCTATTTGTCTTGTCTTGCCTGAAACTTCCACTGGCAGATAAATCTTTCTCGAAAAAATTTGAGCCCAACCTCCTATACCTCTGATAACAGCCTTGTTTTCCCATGACCTGCATTCATGTATGTCATATTCAGATAAGAAGGAGGCACAACGCTGACTAATGCTGCTTTTTTGGAAGGAAAATGACAAAAGCTATTTGAGACAGGAATAGAAGTGCCAGCACTAAATGATAGATGAACAGCCGGTAGCAAAGGCGGCAGCTCTAACATTTCCTTGTATTTATGGAGTATTGAAATGAGGGAGGGTTATGGGGATTTTTTTTCTCTAGTCTGGATGTTTATCTTCAGATTCAGCAATACTCTGGGTCCCAGGACAGGGTGTTAGAGAGTGGATGGATTTTGTTTAGCACAAGTGAGTGTTGCTCCTGCTCTAGAGCTGTTGTCTGGAGCTGGGGCATGGCCGTGCCCCTCACCCACCTCCCTGCTTTCAGTCTGTTCCTGTATTTTGTCTGACAGCACTTGCTCCTTATTAACATGACTATAGCCTCTTTGTGCCCTCCGTCAGAAGAAATCCTGCACCAGAATAAATTTCAGAGGTGACAGATTGGAACAATTTGACCAGATGATGGCACACAAATGTCTCTGAGATCAGCAGCACCTGTGGCTTTGCACCTCTTCGGCTTTTGCCCTGGGCAGGAGCGGTGGTTGGCACTGTTGCCTGCCCACTTCTAGCTTCTCCTCTCTGGATGTTGGGCTCTGGAGTGGAGATGGGACATTATGTGTAGACTCAGGGAGGGAGAAGGCAGTGGCTGCAGTAACCAGTTACCTGTCTTTATGTGTCCCCAGGAAGCTCAGTTATGCTATATTTTAGAGCCTATAAAAAAGTGTGATATTATGATTCATGGAAAACAAACCAGTGTGTGATGGTCCTTATGTAGGCAGTGCCATGTCCACTGAGACTGGAGTCCAGGCAGGAACCTGCAAAAGCGAGGAATGCAGTCCCAGGCCATGGGGGTAGAAGCACGTGCATTTCCTTGAGGCTTTTGTCAGAGAGCACCTTCTAAGGCTTTTCCTCTCTTTCACCACAGGCTCTGACTACAGGTTCATTTTGTCAGGTGATGGGACGTGAAGTGGCAGATACCCCTCTGCTCACTCACTGTCAGGGGAACTTTTTGCAGCTGCCAGGTTACAGCGTTCTCAGTAGATCTGCCAGACGCAGGACAGCACAGTGCAAGACACCACGCGGGAAGGTGCCGGAGGGGCCCAAGAAGGGCCAAGGCATGCCAAGCCCTGGTGACCGCATCGGGGTCTGGGGAAGGCACGCCTCAGCCCCCTGCCCTTCTTGGGGAGGCAGCTGGCCCCCAAGCCACACACTTTGCATGGGGCTTTTGAGCCCTGCCAGGTGCTCCGCGGGTCTGCGCAGAGCCCCCCGGGGGTCTCCCCGGGCAGAGACTCGCTCCGCTCCCTGTGACCCCGGGGAGTCCGGCGGGGACCTCGCAGCCCCCAGCGGCTCGGAGCCGGGGACGACCTTGGCGTGCGGGCAGCGGGGCTCCCCCCGGCCCCGAGCATCTGGGCGCCGGTCGCAGATATACGTCCAGCCTGGAGGGATCGTCCCCGGCTGGGAGGAGCCAGCAGCTCCGCTGCTGTAAACAGTGCGGGCACCGCCAGCGGTTGGAAGATGGATATAAATAGGGAGGCGGAGGGGAGGCAGCCGGAGCGGAGGAGCGGGAGCTGCCTGCGCCTGCCTGCCCCTGCCTCTGCCGCCGAGGTGCCCAGCAGCCCGGGTCGGGAGCTCCCGAGAGGCGGCGTACAAAGTTTGCGGCTCGGCGCTGCCGGGGATAGGTAAGCGGTCTTTGCAGCCGAAGTTTGAAACGCGCCGGTGCTTCTCGTCGATCTGCCGCTGGGGTTTTCTCCTCGCCGGCTCTCTGTTCGTACTGCTGTTGTGGTGGCCTCGCTGTGTCCGGGATCGTGTGGAGCCGGGGAAGGGAGGGGATTTCTGGTTTCGGTCTCGCTAGCTTAAGTGGAGGAAAAAAAGAAAAAACAAACCCAAAACCCCATCCAAAGCAAAATGTGCCTTTGCGCCGGCTCCGTGCAAAGCCGCGGCAAAGGACCCGGCGCAGCACACGTGTTGCGGGCGGGGGCTGCCCCGCGGCTCCGCCGCTGCGGGCAGCAGGTAGCGGCTGCGGCGGCGCCCGGGACGCGCCGACCGCAGGGAACCTCGGGGAGCCGCAGCTCCTCCTGCCCTTCGCGCCGGACCCGGACTCGGAGCCGGTCCCGGTGCCGCCGCGGGACGCGTCGGGGAGCAGCGAGCGGCGGCAGCGCATCAGGTCGGTACCGCGCCCCTCCGCGCCCTTCCGCGCCCTTCCGCGCTCCGCCGCCGCTGCCGCCGCCTCCCGTCTCTTGCAGGGCCCTGCCCGGAGGCCGCCCCGCACCTCGCCCCGTGGCGACCCGGCTCCGACACCCGCCGCGCCGCCGTGGTGGGCCGGGGGGCGGCCCTGCGCCTCGAGAGCTCCGCCGCCTTCCACTCCCTCGTCATCCGCGACGGAGGTAAGCGGGGCCGCCGGCTGCTCCCGGAGCCCGGGCGCTGCTGGGGGCGGCCCGGCTTGTGCCTGCCGGCGGGTGGCACCTCCCGCCCCCCCACCCCCCGGCCCGTGCTTCCAGCCCCCGGCGGTGCGCGCCCCTAACGCCGCTCCTCTCCGCTCGCCCGCCAGGGAGGCTGGTGTTCGCCGACCGCCCCCACGGGCCGCCTATCACCCTGCGGGCCCGCTACATCCTCATCCAGGACGGCGGGGAGCTGCACATCGGCTCGGAGCGCTGCCCCTACGGCTCGCGGGCCACCATCTCGCTGTACGGCCGAGCCGCCGAGGGGGCGGCCGTGGAGGGCTTCGGGCAGAAGTTCGTGGGCGTGGGTCGCGGCGGCGTCCTGGAGCTGCACGGCCGGCGGCCCCGCTCCTGGACCCTCCTGGACAAAACCCTGCACCCCGGCGGGCTCCGCCACGGCCCCTACTCCTCCGAGAGGCGATGGGGCAGCCGCGGGCTCAACCTGCGCATCCTGGACGCCGGCACGGCGCGGGTGCTGGCGGCGGGGCGCTTCGACACCCACCTGCTGCCCGGCGAGTGCCGGCGGCTGCGCGCCTTCCTGGCCCTCCAGGCCCCCGGCAGGGTGGTGGCGGCCGCCGTGGGCGACTCGGCCGCCCGCAGCCTCACGCTGGAGACGCGGCTGCTGCTGCGGGACCGCCTCGGCAGCAGGTACATCGCCCGCCTGGGCTACAGGTGAGGCGGGCGGCGGGCGCGGGGCGGGGAGGCGGGTGCGGGGGGGGAACGGGCCCGCGGCGCCACCATGGACAGCTCCGCGCCGGGGCCGCCGCGCTGCCGCGCCCGCCTGGGGCTCGCCCCGACGGAGGGGGCGCGACCGGGGCTCGGCGGGACCCGGCGGGCACCCCGCGCAGGGGGACGGAGGCAGGCAGGCAGGGAGGGAGGGGAGGCTTGCCGTGCTGCACCCTCCCCTCCTGACCAACTCTTTGGGGGATGGAGGGTTCGGCATGTCACTTGCTTTGCTCCTTCCCGGTCTCCTTCAGGCAGCCCTGGGCGCTGGTAGGGATCCTCGGAGGGGATCAGCTTTCCACAGCAGAAGATAAGCGGGAGTATCACGGGAATGGAACAACGGGCTTAGCCGTAGCCCAAAGAGATTTCCTCACCTACGATGGCACCCGTTTTACTGTTACTGCTTTCAGTGGATGGATAAAAGGTTCAGTCTTCCCTGCCAATTGCTTGTCTTCTGTTGCTTTGCTCTGCTTTTTTCTGGCTGCTGGGTATCTGAATAGTGCAATGATAATAGTACCACAATCTTTTGCTCGCGTGGATGGTGACCAGACTAACAGCAGTACTCTCACAAAGTAACGTTTTAGCTGCCTACAAAGAGATGGCACTGACATATTTAATGGCTAGAGCGTTTCCATCACACACAGAGTTATCCAGAGAAAAATTAAGCTGGTATGCTCTTTGGCTAATTGCATGATTCTGTCGTGCGCAACTGTAAGAATAATTGATTGCTTCATTTTTCAGGGGTGCCTCGTAATGGATTTAAAGTGGAAGTGTCCAAAGGAATAATTCTTCATTTGGTGGATGAGGTTACAAGTTGGTTACCTGGTGACAGGATCGTCGTTGCCAGTACAGATTATTCCATGCATCAGGCTGAAGAATTTAATCTTCTTGCTTGCCCTGAATGTAAAAGTAATCAAGTGAAAATTGATGGTATGAAATATTTTTATCAAGCTACTCATTTGTGGTAAATATTTACATTGTCTTGTCTTTTACATTCTAGATTTACTTGTCTTTTTAGCTAGTTTTTGTCACATAAACACATGGGCACATGTGAGAGCTGTAAGGCCCCAATATTATATCAGGACTTGAAAGTTTGACCAGAGGCAGCAGTCCGTTGTAGAAGCCAGGGGGTCAGATACTAGCAACTGGGCATGTCCCCAGACTTGGCAATTGCTTAAATGAAAGGTGTGCACTTGCTTAGAACAACGCGATAACGAAGATGCTGTGCTCACCCTGAATAAAAAGGTGTGTGATTTTCACAGGCAGCCCGCTTTATCTTCACATTGGAGAAGTCATAGATGGTGTCGATATGAGGGCAGAGGTTGGTCTTCTGACTAGAAATATACTTATTCAAGGAGAAATGGAAGACTCCTGTTATGGACAAAATCAATGTCAGTTTTTCTCCTTTGACACATTCGGAGGACATATTAAAGTGAGTAATTTTTAATGCGTATGCCTGTAGGTGGTTTCAGTTCCTTTCCTGGTTTGTGAACAAGCAATATAATCTATGAAACTACCATTGCGTCTGGGGGAAAAAGTATACTTGTCTATGAAGAAAAGTTTGTTGGCCTGTTCTGCAGAACTAGACTTGCAATGCATCTGTGCCATTTTCTTTACCGCGTATGCAAAAACTTACCCTTCTCTGGGCTAGAGGGGATTCTTCAGCAGCATCGCTGTCAGTAGGGTCACTGTGCAGTTACATGCTTCATGAGATGTCCTTGAAGAAATTGTGCTTCCTGTGGAGCAAACCTGCTCCCTTTGTGGCTCAGGGAAGTGCTGGGTCTCGCCCTGTTCTGCTTTGCTTCCTTTTGGCTGTCCCATGTGTTCCTGGTGGAAGTGCAAAGTCTTGCAGTTGCAGGGACTTTGTGTAAAATTACTCCTCTACCAGTTGGTGGAAGTTGGGGAGCTGTGCAGGTCAGGCCTAAAATCACTTGACAGAGATAAAGGTGCCAGGAAATAGAGCCTGGTGGTAAATGCTACCCCTTTCTGTAGCTGGCAGGAGCACCTTGCCCGTAGCCGTGTCACACACGGCTATCGCTAATACCACACAAGGCCTCTAGCAGCTCTTCCTTGGCAGCCCCGTGCCCATAGATGCGCAGCCGCTGGCACGCTGCTCTGCAGGTTCTGTGCTGCTGCGAGTCAGAGCAGGGAGCTGACACCTCCTCCTGGGATCAGGCCCTGTTTTACTCTGCAAACATATTGCCTAATGACAGAAAAAAAAGAAGTGTTTTTCTTTTTGCGCGTGTTTATATTGTAATGCCTTACTCGGATCCACATTTGTCTCAACAGATCCTAAGGAATTTTAGCTCTGTTCACATGTCAGGAGTGGAATTAAAAAACATGGGGCAGCAAATCCTGGGCAGTTACCCTGTGCATTTTCACTTGGCTGAGGATGTGGATGAGAGAGGAGGATACGAACGCCCAACGTACCTTGACAACCTGGCTATCCACCACTGCTTCTCTAGGTGTGTTGCCATACATGGAACTCATGGCCTTCTGGTAGGAGACATATTTTATTAGTACCAACTTCATTTCTTTGCTTAGGCACTGCTAAACAGTAAGAGCCATTTGTGATGCAAAGAGAAATCAGAATATTGAAACAAGGCATCTTTTCCCCAAGAAATGTCCCAACTTGTCAACTTCATTTGGCTGGTGTTCAGGTTAGGACTGTTGCTCTGGTAGTGCAGCTCTTTGAAAGGAATTTCAGGTTCTGAGTACTATCTAATTAATATTATTAATGACGTGATCAGATATAGTGAAATCTTTGTCATGGTTATTCTGGACAGTTTGTGATAATAGTAACTTTCATTTAAAATTAAAGCAATGGACCTTTAATTTGCAAAGGAGATAAAACGATAGGGGTTGTTCAAGTCAGGGCAATGTGAAATATATCCAGAAATATTCACATGACAAAGGGAATGAAATGTGAGAGGGACAGACCCAAACGGCCGCTTCAGTGCCAGAAAAGCCCTCAGGAACTTGGCTTTGACCTAGATCCTCGCAAGGACACTGTGGAAAGGAACTCGAAAACACCCACAAAAGAGCCACACGTGTCCCAGCTGGAAAAGACAAATTCCTGCTCCAGTCCCGACACGTCCAATTGCTGTGTGCTCTGCAGGACCCTGAACGGTGTTTTGGTGTCCGTGGGCATTTCCTCATTCACCCGATGTGTGCTCAGGCAGACACACTCCCTGAACTATCCGTGACTTCCCACGGTTTTCCTGACAACTTTTTCTCAGCCCTGGATATAAAGCTGAGTGAGAAACAACCTATTTGTGCTCTGGTGGGACCCTTATGTGAAAGGGTCCCCCTGAACAGATGTATTCATGAAAATGTGATGCTGGACTTGTACAACCAGGAGCACTTTTTGTGTACCCTAAACTGGATTTATATTGTCCAGATCACTGAAAATTATTGATTGCCTTCTCACACACCTGATTTGCTCTGACTGTAGAGTCTGCTTTTGTGTACAGAGCCCTTAGATGGCAGAAGACTTGCCCAGTATGCGTGGATATAGTTTAACTCCCTTTCTCTTCCTGTTGTTATTAAACCTCTGGAATTGAAGGAACCTGTCTGGGACAAAAAATGAAGCCTTATGTTAATATTGGTCCTGAGAAGAATAGTGTATGCTTTTGGTCTTTATCAGAAGTGAGGTTGTCAAGGATTTACCTGGATGCGTGGGATGCAATAGTTGTGAAATCAAGAATCCAAGGGTGAGACCCAGCCCCCTCTGCATCTGACTGCTGAGGGCTTGGAGTCCATGAATCAGTGAATAGATTTTATAGCAAAGGTTAAATATGTGATTCTGTGGAAGAATCACGTAGTTTCAATACAGTCATTAAGAGTAGTTAAAATGTAATAAAAAGCCTTGCTTTAAAATAAATTAAGATAATTTGCAGTTCCAGAGAAGAGCATGTGTATCAGAGCAAGGCAGTTAAATAACATAGATGGGTACCCATTTCAGCATCAGATTATGAAACTTCAGCCCTTGAGGCAGAATAAACCAGATAGGTGGTTTTCCCCCCTCCTGTTTTGAGGGTTTAGAGGATGTAATTGTAGAAGTATGTTGCCGGAGTGCTGTGGTTTGTGCTTTGCTGTGTACGGGTCATGCAGTGCTGTCTGCAAGGCTGCTCTCCCATCTGCTGCTCCCGTGTGCCAGGCTCGCGCTGCTTTGCAAGCCGGCGGCAGCGGTGCGCACAGCTTGGGTTACTCACCGTGGCGGGGAAGCGGGCTGCGACATGCCTCTCGCTGCCCTGGCACACGTCAGGCGTGCACAGACTACTGTAGTCTTTCATGTCTAATGTTGCAGTGCATAAAGGTCGCTTATCTTGTGTTGCTGAACTATATATAATTCAGTGTTTAGAGGCATCTTAATCATCTGGTGTTGGACACACCAGCGGGGCTGTAGCCTGCGTTGTGGACGGTGTTTCATGCTGACACATACAGTAATACACTACTGTCGCAGTGCCCAGGTAGGCTCTCGTTTCCAAGCTTTTGGTTTCTGTCTGTGATATGCCAGAATTGATCTGTTATTGGGGTTTTGGTCTTTCAGTGCAAATGTAAGTGATCTTTAAGTTATGTTATTTCTGGTTAGGAGAGTGATCAATATAGTTTTGTGTATGTAAGTTTTCAGGGCTGCCATGAGTTTCTGAAGCTGTGATGAATCCTATTAATTAAAGCTAAAATCTGGTTTCGGATACAAGGTTGGTTTTTAAAGCGGCTGTCTGAAGGACAGATTAGCCAAACTTCAGCTAAATTCAGAAGAATGAAACTCTACAATTGAAATGCTGTATAAAACAGCGGGCGGTTTGCTGTTACAGTTTCTTTCCAAAAATAGTCTTCCATGGCCTCCTAAGCGCAGCTTCTGCCTATCATTTGAAAGAGCAGAAGTAGCCAGGCTTACTGTTCTTAGCAGGCTGGCAAGGGCACTTGCATTTTTATCTAAATCCGTTTCCTATCTGTATTTCCAAGACTCAGCTGGTGGGAACACGTTCAGCGTCGCTGCATGTAGGTTCTCTGCTATCCTCCTTGTAGCTCACGTCGAGCTATTGCACTTGCGTGTAGGGTCTTGGTGGAATTCCAAAACTGTATCAGTTAGGAGTTGGTACCTGGTTGTGTTGTGCCTTATTTTTAACTTTCTCTTGAACACCTCGTTAGGGCAGAAACAAGAGCAGCAGATGACAAGTTTGAGGGGTGACTGCCAGGAAAACAATGAAATCCAGTAGAGATATACCTATGGGGACCATACTGTTTGTGACTCCAGATGTTACGTACAGTTCCAGCCCATTAAGGGGAAACCACAGGATATGAATCCGAAATGGATTTAGTTCAAGTATCCCTCTGTATACAGAAATAACCAAGTAGGTTAATAGTAGTTAATCTTGCAGTCTTACATGGACATAACTCTGACGTCAACAGGACTTGTGTATGCCTGAAGAGTGAATAAATATGCTGACAGGGATCATTTGAGTAAGAAGTTAGGTTTCAGTAAGACTTAGTAACAAATAGCTGGCATTTTAACTACCCTGATTTAGTATTTACATTTAAAAGAAGGATTTCTGAATTTGTCTTCATAAGTCTACATCAAAGGAGGCTTGTGCTAAGTCCTCTTGGTCAAATTAGGGTTTAATGCAATATCTCTGTGCATGTCAGTTAATCTTAAATTGGCTGAAAGAGTAAAATACCATTTCTGCCCAGGCTGATCATTACAGGAATGACATGGCCATGCACCTTCTGAGAGCGGAGGAGAAAGAACAGAAACCTTGTTGTTAATGTAACAGAAACCTTGTTAATATAAATTACTTCACATGGTGCATTTAAAAGAATTTCTTATTTTATTTGGGAAGTGTTGCAGTCATGAAATTTTCTGGATCAAGCAGGCTAACTTGTTGGTTTATCATGCAAGACACACTTATCTTTATACAGATATTTATTCCATGGCACTGAATTGAATTTTCTCTCCTAGAGCTGAGGGCAGTTTTAAATGCGATATTTTGCAATTGTCCTTTAATTACTCATGTGATCTTCCTCAGAGTAATTTTAATAGCAGTTTTGCTCTATAAGAAGATCAGTCCACAGTTACACAAACTGCACGTAGTCTGAGCTAGCTCCGGGACAGATGCCTACGGAGGCACTGCTTGCTCGCCGTGCAGAGGGGTGGCTCCGTGAGCGTGTCGGCAATTTATTGATAAGAAAAACACATCAGTTATAGTTCCTACTGCTGTTAGCATCGCAATCTATGGCCTCTGTATTATTTCCCAGGTAAAAGATACCATTGGCTATGACACTCTGGGACACTGTTTCTTCCTCGAAGATGGGACGGAGCAACGCAATACGTTTTATCACAACCTGGGCCTCCTCACGAGGTCGGGAACGATCTTGCCTTCGGATCGCAATGAGGCGATGTGCCTTGCCATCCGCAGCCACGTCTATGGGAGTTACGTTCCTGTGCCGAGCACCGACTGCATGTAAGTGCTCCGGGAGCTGTGCAAGGTTTTGCACTTACATTATACTTTAGAGCTGGGTCCCAAAGAATGCTGTGGTGAAAATTTTGGAAGGTGCTATTTGATATTAAATGAAAAATTGTAGCTTTTTCTACCATTTTGCATTTTAAAATAATTTAGCTACTTGACCATGTTTTGCATCTGAAGACATCTGTTAACGTCTGCATGAATCCGAAGCAAGGAATATTTGCTGCTGGTTATTCCTGTTGCTGTTTCCCAGGAATCATAAATACATTAGAGCACTTTTCTTGTTTCTGAGCACCTTTCACTTCTTTTGAAGTAGGATGTTGCAGGCTCCATGAATTCCAACTGATAAATGCAAGTTGCTGTGGCCCTGGTATAGACTGGCAAAAATATCACTTATTACAAAGTGAGTTTTTGCCTTTTTTTTCCACCAGGGCTGAACTGGGGTTGGAACATCTAGAGTAAATTGGTCAATAGTACACGAGTGCACGAATATCTAGAGTGCATCAAGAGATTTAGCGAGAATGTAGAGATTAACATAAACTCCAGTGAGCATCATTTAACAATAAACAATATCCCAATATAGCTGAGCAAAGTTAGAGTCTATTTTGAAGACTCCGATGAGCTGTAACATGGGCACTCAGTGGACCCAGGTATTGGCCTGGCTAGTGTTTGTGAGCAAGAACATAGTTTAGCCAAGGAAATTTGTAGTTTCATGTTTTCTGGAAAAGGATGCAGTGGCCAAACCCAACTTATTTTAATTTGCATGAATAAATTATTGTTGAAATGCTAAGGTTGATTGTATGGTTAATACAGATTTATTTTGCATGTATTTAGTGGTTCTGTGAATCCAAAGGAGTGTGAATTCTTGATTATGTAATAGTTAAGGTGAATAGAAAATTATTGAGATTTTCTGCTTAGAATGATCAAATTAATTGGTATAGTCATGAGAAAAAATTTACAGTGTTTTTACATGTGGTCTTCATTACTGCAAAAGATATTATCAAATTAAGTAAGACAACAAATGATAATATTTTAATAGCTATTATCTGGCTTCTGTTTGTGCTACTACTGATCTTCCCTCTGAAGCAAAAACTCCTTATTTGAACAAACGTCAAAATAGTATCTCCTTAATCTCCTACTTAATGACCCATCTGCAGCTTGCAAGGACATTTGTTTTATTTTCCACATAGAAGCTTCATAAATCCATAGAGAATCTCCTGCCTCCTGCCATTGACCTTGAACTTCCAAAATACAAATGAGAAGTTCACTTTTCAGACGTTTTCCAAAGCTGCTCAATATAAAAAAAAAAAGACATTGAGTTTCCTTACGCTGCATTTAACTGAGCATGGATTTTGTGTTAATGGTCTCATATAATTTACAATAGGTTCAGCATGTGGCTCCATAAATGAACATGTCTGACATCACTAGATGTTAAAGAGTATCATTAAAAGGTTGTGTGGAGTTTTAAAGTCAACAGGAGAATTGTGGCTCAAGTCCAGTGCAGTGCTATGAAAATGTATCCCTTCCTGTTCGGTAACTGCTTAGGATCATTTTGATTTTGATTTTTCAGGGCTGTCAGCACATTCTGGATTGCAAATCCGAACAACAACTTAATAGAGAATGCAGCAGCTGGTGCTCAGGTAAAATCATTTAACAGCAGGAGCTATACTTTGCCTCCAGTTCCCATATATTCTACTCCTATTGATGTCATTAGCGTGAGGGCAATGAATTTTTAGTTAGTCATTGTAAAATTTGGATATGTATTTCTGCAACCTTTGTCTCTGTTAAGAACAAGTATTTGCCTACAGTTCTCACACTGATTTCTCTCACAACTGTGGCTGGAAATGGTCTGTGGTGTCTCTTAGCAAATGTTGATTTTTATTAGTGGTTAATAGTTGAATGCCCAATAAAATTTTATATTTATATATATAAATATATACTCTCTCCTTGTTATTATCTCTGATGTTTACCCAAATCATGTTTGCATTCAATGTGCCTGTATAGAGAAGGCTATGTTTTCTGACACACCACCTGAATTTCAGCCACAATATATGCATTTTTAACCCCACGTATGTGCCCCGGGGTTGGCACTGCCCGTGCCAAAGGAGAAGTCGGGAGGTGTAAGGGCATGGGCTGGTGTGTGTCCCCTGGGACTCACACGTGTTTGGCAGGCTTGGGTTAGAAATCTGGCCAGCATAGTGGGAAACCCCAAATCCCCAGGATAACCTGGATCCTTAAGCGTAGTGTCCCATTTCTCAGACCTCCCTTTGTCTTTTAGGATGTTGGGATATGGTACATCTTCCACCGGGTTCCAACCGGACAGTCCGAGGGGCAATATCCAGAGGGACAGGCTGAACATACGCCCTTGGGAGTGTTTTACAACAACAGAGTCCACTCCAATTTCAAGGCACGTGGGTGATTTTTATGTGTTACTGTGAATAAAATAGTATGCGTAGGGCTGATCATGTGTGGTGATGATCGCGGGTGTTTTACGTTTTGATAGTGGTCTTTTAACACTATATCAAGAGACAATCTTGATATCAACACTCAAGAGCTTTTGGGGATGATGTGCTTCCTAATGATCAAAGAGGGAGCTGAGGAGAACGCGGCTCCCATTTCAGGTGCTTCAGTTGTGCGCCTGTGTTAGAGGGGGTGTGCCCAGGCTGTAGGTACACCTACTACTAAGTGAGATTTAAGGAATGACAGGCAGGACGCTGAGCACTGCTGTTGGCCACAATGGTTCAAGGATATAGGGGGTGAGTAAAATTCGTTTGTGCCAGGGCCTGCTCATCACCTTTGAAAAATGAGACCAAAAATTCAAGGGCAATTCCAAGAAAAACACATCCCCCAAATAGACTGTTTACATGAAAATGTAACCTGTAAGCTATAAAAAGCATTTTTAACTTATTTCTCAGGATTCTAGATTGAAATCAGCGCTGTTCTCTGTGCCTTGTATATTTTACATCTTGGTACATGACAGCTGCTGCTTTAGCCCAAAGTCTTTAACTTAGCTACAGCGGCTCATGTTCTCTTTTGACTGTCGGGGGACTCGTCACTCTTTATTTAAAGCTTTACTTCTTAACAACACTCTTTTTCCAGAAAGTTATCAAGAGCTTGGCAGAGTCCCTTATTGCTTTCTGCGAGGGGGAGAGAGACAGAGTGGGAGTTCAGTGCCTTGCTTTGTGGTCAGAAGGCAGCCCAAGATGCTGATGCATAACACATGGCAGGGCAGGCTCTGTCCTGACTTCAGCGTGCTACATCCTGTGCTAATGTCATGCTGAGCGGCGCCAAGTGACACTGAAAGGGAAGAGAAAGCCCAGGCTGCAGCCTCTCGCCGTGCCTGCACGCACTGGCTGCCCACGTTCATTGATAAAAATCTGGGCGCTCTGGTCTCTGTCGAGCGGTCTGTTAAAATAACTGGAGTCGTGTACATTTTCAGGCTGGTTTGTTTATTGGAAAAGGAGTAAAGACAACGAGAGCCAGCGCCGAAGATCCCAGAGAGTATCTCACTGTCGATAATGCCAGGTAAGCACATGCTGTATGGCTAAGTATTTTGGATAGTTGTATTGCTGCTTGGCTTCTGCATTGTATTTAGCAGATCATTAATGCCTCATTATGGCTGGAGCATGTGAAAAAAAGCACACAAGCTATCTCTGATGTGCAGAGGCAAAAACTTGGTAGCTATGCACTGAATTGTTTGTGTTATTGCTGACCAAAAATGATAGACGTGCACTTGGGGTTATGAGGACTAAGCAGTGAAGCATGTGAAAGGGGATCCAGATCCCATTATTCTGTTAGTGAGTTTGGAAACCCCAACCTTTCTTATTAATTGCTTAAAAGAATTTACATCTGAAAGATGACCTAAGAGACTGCTGAGACTGATCTAGGATTAAATGAGGAAAATAAAGTAGCCTCAAAACTTTTTGTCAACTGCTTTAAAAATCTCTGCGCTTCCTTTCGCAGAGTGGAAGCAGGTAAATTAAGGCCATTTTCTTGCTCACTGCAGCCCTGTGGGTCTGTGTGAGGAGGATTTGGCAGAAATCAGCCACTGCTCCTGGTCAAGCCTTGGCTTTTTTCCCCCTCCATCATACCCTCTCAGTGCTCCCGTATGGCTGAGAGGAAAGGGCGACTTTGCCTCCCTTTGTGAGACGTCCCTCCCCAGGCCACCCCCTTGGGCACTGAGGTAGCACCTCCCTCGGGACACCAGCTGGAAGAAGCAGGAGATGAGGGTAGACTCCAAAAAAAAAAAAAGGTGATTTTTTTCCAAACATGGCACAAGTCTGCCATTAACAGCCAGTGTGGCAAGAAATAGCCTGAAAGTAGTTGAAAAGCATCTGATTCCCAGGGCGAATCCTTTTTTCTTATGGCAGTTTCTCTTGCAGCAGAGACAGAAGCATATGGAGGTCTGGTCTGTACATGCAAGGAAAGCAGCTCCAATTACTCCGCTATCTTTGCTGAATGAGATTCTTGAAAGTGCCTAATTGATTTTCTAGCATCAATCCAGGGATTCTCAATGGGCCTTGTAAGGACAATTACAAAAGGACCCAAGTGACTTGGGAAAAATGTTTTCTATGCCTCTAAAATCACACTGAATCAAATTAAGGAGTAACCATGGGGCCATTGAAGTCTAGCAAGAAATCTCCTGTTGCTTTCACTGGGGCCAGAATTTCACCCTTAGGAATGTTTCTTGTTTTCTGCTCTGTACCAAAGCACAGAGATGAAGTCAAGCTAATAGCCTGGCTGTGATCCAGGGCGTATGACCTCTTTCGGCCCATCACGCTGATATTTGGAAGCCAAACGAGGTCTGCCAGGCACGACCTCCTGTCTGAGGTCGGTTCCTATGTCTCCTGTCCCACATTAACTAAGCTCCTTGCTTCAGGTTTCGCCCACATCAAGATGCTGATCCTGAAAAGCCGCGAGTTCCTGCCGTGATTGATGGTCTTATTGCTTTTAAAAATAATGACCATGGGGCCTGGGCCAGGGGCGGCGACATTATTTTCCGCAACTCGGGGTAGGTTACTGTAATTACGTGTTATATCATTCCCCTCGCAGCAGACATAAATAGGTCTGTAGGCCAAATTCACTGCAGACATTCCTCCTCATTTACACCGTTGTGTTTCTTCTGTCCCAGGTTTTCAGACAATGGAATTGGACTCACTCTGGCAAGGTAATTTCTTAAAATCGACCTTCTTCCAGTTTTTCCCCCCAGTGTAAGAGGCTAAAGAATGGAAGCTGAGACGCTCCCCTGGTAATTCCTGTAAGATGCGAGAAAACCTCACGTTTCCCTCCCAGACCACATCAAGTCTTCCCTGCACAGCCGTTAATAGAAGGGGCAATTTAGCCTTTCATTCTCTTTGCCTCAGCACGTCTGGGGAATACATCGTAATTGCTGAATATTTCCTTTTGGATGGTAGGTCCTGAACCAGTAGACTAAACACTCGGCTCTGCGTTCAGGGAGACTTTTCTTCTGCTCTAGCCCGGTGGAGCAGCATCGCCCATAGCTCGTGTGCTGCCGGGGCAGGGTGGCTGGCATGGTCCCATGTGGTGGCACGGCAGGTCTCCTGCCTCCTCTGCTGGTGCCTACCGTGCTCGTGCTGCTCTTGTCTCAACCTCTCTTGCAAAAGACCTGCAAAAATATGCCGTCTCCAAAGCCCGCTGCAGGCAATGAGAATCGGTGATGTCTGGCTCTCACTTCAATTTACAAAGCAACTCAATACAGAGAAATTAGATTGTCGGTACTAACTTGCTGGTTTCTAAAAAGATTTTAAAGCAAGTTGTTATACCGGTGCATGCACTTTTTTCCAAATTAGGAAAGAAATTCTACTGTCTGTGGTGTAATTAAAAGTGTTAATTAATCGGTTGTGCTGTGCTGCATAGTTACCTGGTGTTTCTTTGCTTGTAGTGATGGGACTTTCCCGACAGACGAAGGCTCCAGCCTGGAGGTTACACGCTCCATTTTTGTTGGAGAAAGCAGCAACTTTGGCTCCCAGGGAGGCCAAAACAGCTACTGGGGAAAAGGGGCAAATGGAAAATACAGAACACTGCCCAGAAATAAGTGAGTTATTCTTCTGCCATTTCTTCTTGGCGTTCGCATAAGCTAGAAGAAAAGCCTCGGGAATGAATGTGACTATCAATGAGTAATTTATACCGGGTGTTTAAATTATTGTACAGGCCAGAAATAATAAGCATCCGAATAAACTCACTCTTCAGGCCAACAGCTTGAGAGTGTTCTCGAGTGAATGTGTTTGATTTAATTTTCTGCTTAATTTATTAGTCACTGGAGAATGGATTAGAGAATCTGAGAGATACCAAATGGCTTTTGTGTAGTGCTTCAGCAGCACAGCGTCGAGCCGATGGTGCAGCTCCTGTACACCGTGCCACCGTCCCTCCTGCCGGCATAGCTGGGCAAACATGGCTGGTTTGACAAAGGAGAAACCATTTTTCATTACTGCATCGTATTTCTCTTTCAATAGCTGTATGTGATTTTCTATTTTGATAGCAGCACAGCCTCCTGTCTAGCCAGCGTGGTGCCTGCCCACATGCCCGTAGCAAGGTGTGCTTCCCCAAACCTAAATTCTACTGATCGCTGTTGGCAATGCTGCCACACACTTGGACCTTCCTTGTGGTGATGAACCCCTGGGTGGCTGAGGACAAGGATTTTTAACTGTTTTACCCCAGCTTACAAGCCTTAGGCAAGCTTACAAGTCTTTTTTTTTTTTTTTTTTTTTTTTAGTTCTTGAGCCTTATCCTGTAGAGGATGTTCAGCAGTTTCATCTTTCATTAACAGTGTGATGAGCATCCAGATCCTAGTTTTGGGAAAGGAAAGGTGGTTTAGCTACTTGTTAGCATCTTTCTGTGCCTTCAGGAGAAGATTCAGAGTTTACCCAAGCGTTTAACACAGGATTGTGTTGTTTTTTAAATCGCACAGGACGTTCCCTATTCGTGGATTCCAGATTTATGATGGGCCTGTCAGGATGGCACAGTGCACTTTCAAGAAGTTCACCCCGACTGTTGACAGATACTCGAGTGCCATTGGGTTCTTCATGAAAAACTCCTGGCAGATAAGTCCCCAGAATAACGTGTCGCAGATCCTGATGGAGAAAAGTGTAAGAAAGAAAAGCAGGAATGCATGCTGTTAGATGTGCAAGGTTTTGACATTTTTAGAAGTGATGAGAGATCTATCCTAAAGCAGGAATTTCCAGGCAGCGATGCATGTTACAGTGGCACATACAATCGACTCATTTTGCAACAGATTTTTTTTTTTTTAAGGTTATTTATAAGCCAGTAAAATGTGAAGGTAACTTATGCCAGGGCAGACATACATTAAAAAATCTGCATTAGGGGAAGATTTCACCTTGTAACCAGAAAATGCAGAACATTGCTCTTGGTGCAACATTACCAGCTTCTATATGCTGATGACCTGGTTAGTACCTGGCCTCGGAGGTTGAGGCGAGCACAAATGAGATGGCAGGAGGCAGCAAGCTGCAATACAATTCTTACAAAGAAATCAGCAAATGCACTTAGAAGCAAAGCCGTGGCCCAGTTTCTGAGGTCAGCAGTGAAATTCCTGTTGAGCACAACTTCCCTTGAGCAGTGACAGCAGAATGGGGCTCTGTATCTCTGCCTTGACAGGAGCCGTAGGATGCTGAGCAATTCCTGTCCTTGTCCTGGATTCCTGCAGGCATCATGACCCTGCATGCCTGGCTAGGGAAATGATAGATTCCACCTGACTCGCTCCCAGGGATCATAACTTTTCCTTAGCTTTTTCCAAACAAGGTCCGTGCTTGTTAGGATGTCCGTGAACTGTAGTAACTTTGGCTTGAGGTTTGGCTTTACCTTGAGGAAATTTCCATCGCCCTGGGATTGACCAATATCATTCCCTCTGGCAAGCAGTTAGTTTGTCTGTCCCCTCTCTGATACACTTTAGACCAACAACAGGTATTTCATGAAAGGATGATGTTGACTGCAGTCACTTGACTGCTCCTCTAAAGAAAACACAGTTCCTGTGCGTTTCAGTAAAGAGATCTCAGTTACTTTAGATGCTTCAGGGAGCTTTGGAACAAGAATAAGGGCTAATTTGCTATAGCTTCTTTATGTCCTCCCTTGGGGAAATGGTTATAAGGTGTTCGTGGGGAACATGAATGAAAAAATCAACCTGGAACTGGGGAGGGGAGTGTAGAGGAAAATGTAGGATGAAAAAGTTTGATCCATGGACTGGAAGAGAGTGGAAATTTTCCTCCAGTAATGGGTGTAAGTCTCTGTCCAACAGGATGGTTTCAGACAGATGATATCTGTGCACATTAGCAAAGGGGATGATTACCTCTTGAATGGCTGAAAATGCAGCTCTTTAATACAGTTGCATCATTTGAGGCCGATGAGCCTGTTAAATGTCCTAGCGTTTTTTGTCTTGAGAGGCAGTTTAGTACTGCAACACCTTTAAGACCTGAGGTTTTCAAGGTAAAAATGGTGAGAAGACTTACTAAACACTTCTGCAAAGCAAATTAAAATAATACAATGTCAGTCCATTACCAAAAAACTAATGACATTATCCCAATAATTATTTCTTGTATGTACATTTCCAAGGAATATCAATTTCTGAAGTTGGTATTTTGCCAACTTAAAAAACCATTTATGTCGGTAACCACCTGCATCCCAGCACTTTTCACTTTAATTCTGTTTTATCTGGATTGAACCCAGATGTGCTAAATTTGATTTCAGATTTGAAGGACCATGGTTAGTTTATTGTTTTGTACCTAATTGCTACATGGGACAATATGTCTTTGACTGGTTAAGATAGAGCCTGTAGACTGTTTTAATTAATCTTCCATCTCCGGGCTTCATTTTATTACTGTTTGAAAGGTAGCTAAGTACTAGTTCCCTAAAGGACAATCATTTTCACAGTTGTTTTTTAAGAAGAAATTAAACATTACTGCAAATCGTATAGTGATGACAAAACTATTAGTTATGCTGAAGGAATAACTGTATAATTAATCAGACTGATCAGCAGATTGGTTGGACAACAAAATAATAAAGCCAGTCAGATCTTGTTTAATTCCAGCATAAAAATAACAGTGAAGCAGAACAGAAGACCTAAACATTGTGCTCCAGAAAAAGTATTCTAGTTGTCTTTCTGTTGACAAACCTAAATCTCACATATTAAGATATCTGAGCATTTACCAGTAGCAACACTATCGCTAGGCTTGTTTGTTTGTTTGTTTTACAAAGGATGCTTTTTAAAAGTTATTTCAAAGCAGTGGAAGCAGTAGTTGGTCTTAAGCCAGCTGAGGGCATGGCTGATGGTTGTGGTTTCCTGTAGATCTGGTTAGTGTCAGTCAGTAGGACCTGGAGAGCCCAAAGGAGATGGCTCCAGCCCAGAACAGAGCCAGACCCAAACAGGACACCTGTGCGTCATTTCGTAAGAAGACCTGGCATATCTCTTTTTAGTCATAAAATAGCAACCCCTTCACCCCTCTGTCCTTCTGCTGCACAGCTCCACTAGAGTGAGGTGAGGAGCAAGAGGTTGTACGTGTCCTTCTGGGCTCCCACGAGCAAGGCCCCCTCCAGCGGGTGCAGAAGACTCACTAACTGTCCCAGTTCACATCCATTGCTAACAGTTCGTCTGGTTATTTTTTCCCCGCAGCCGGGATCCAAGCCTGTTCTACTCCTAGCTATGCCAACGCTACGGCACCTCTGAAATGACTTGTGCCAAAGAAATCCCAGCGGTCTGTGTCGGGTGGCTTTGTGGACCTCAGAGGAGCTCAGAGAGGCCAGAACTGGCTCCTGGCTGTGGTTTAGCGGCTCCCATGGGATTGCAGTCCTGCCTAGCTAAGAGATGGGCGCTTCCTAATGTTGCCTTTACTACGTTTAGCCTGTGTTGTCTTAGCGCTGGGTTTCTGCATCAAAGCAGAAGTTTGCAAATAGTTCGTGATGGGAAAAAGAAAAGCAGACACTAAGTTAAAGTGCAAGTCTATTATCCCCTGAAAAAGAAGGCAGCAAAAAAACCCTCAAACCCTAAGAGACTCATGACCAAAGGGAAGTTGCAGGGGTGAGGACTTGCATCACTCCAGCCGAGTAAAAGCCATGCTAATGAGGGCAGAGTCCTTAGGTGGTAAAATAGAGGAACGTTCACACTGGTTGAAAGTGGTTTCCTTAAAATAACAGTGATAGGGCTTTTTTTTGGCAGCTTGTGCCAATGCTTGAATTTTAGAAAAATTTGCAAGTTATTCTGATGTTTTCCAGTACGTTATTAATTTTTAATATAGAAAGTGTTTTCCACTGCAGTATTCAGGACTTGTCTGCGGCTGTGTTATGTGTGCTGCCTTTGGACAGGTTGAATTAGCATATTCCTAAGAGATTACGTGCTCACATAACCATCACCTGTCAGGTCTCCTTGTCAGGCTTCAGACAAGTAATTCAAATAGCCTTTATACCCTATCACTCCCAGGTAGTCCACACCTAATGAAAATTAGATGTCTGAATAGTAGTGCGGTAGCAAGACACGACCTGTTTCTGCACCCTCTTCTAGCTCGTTCCTAGCTCCACACGGCCATACCTGATGAGCTGAGTCTTTTCTCTGTTCATGTGTGTTCACTTAGGAAAAAAAAAAAAAAAATGCTGCCGTAGCTGTAACTGCAAACTCAGTGCACCCCCATCCCTCAGCGTACCAAAGTAACACCGCTCGTTAACATTTCCGTTTCATTTCTGACTTTCAGACTTTTTAGAGGAGAATGTTAGAGATCAGATTAGCGTTAACACCAAAACCGTCTGCTGCTGGATGGAAACCCTGAGAAGGTTAATCAAATGTAAGCTGTACTGGCTGTGCCTTAGCTTGTTTTGCAGTACAGCTGACTTTGTTCTCCTCCCCAGTGAAGTGCCTGTTTTCATATTCAACTCCAGAAGTGCATTGTCACAAAATATTTATAATAGAGCTTTGAGCTGCTGCACAGTGTTTACATTTTTTTAATATCTCCTCTTTTATAAATTAAAATGAAAAAAACCCCCACCCAACCCCATTTTTGGGATCCTCCTACTTTGCCAAGTAGCCCTTTGGGCCAAAATTTTCTGCAATGCAGTAAGAAAAGATTATAAACCACTCAAAAATACACATTAAATTTCCATGTGTTTGAGCCTCCTTTAAATGAGACTGCTTCAGGTGTTTGTTTATGAGACACATTCTTAGACAAGAAGGTGGCAGAAAAATGGTTCTAGGCTCTAATTTAATTTTAAAGAAATAAAGACTTTTATTCTGCAAGTAGTTCTTGCTGCAGCGGTCGTTCCTTTTAAGCCAACGAGACTTTCCCTCTAACTCAGAATCACAATGACTCTCCTATTCTCCTAAGCTGTTCTGTTTATTATTGTTAAAATAAAGCCTTTAAAGCCCTTAGTAAACTTGCAGCCTAATCCTTCTGACCCTAATTCTTACTCATGGGCACAGTTCAATTAAAATTAGTTGGACTAAATGGAACAAATTACAGTCCTTTGGGTCAGCGTGATCCAGTCGCTATTTATGCTGTCTGCTTTTATACACATTGCTGCAGGATTCATTCAGAGTGCTTGACCTGAAGTAATTATTTTCTTGATTACTTCAGAACTTAATCGTCACACGCTGTAATAATTTTCGCCGCAGACATTAAAATATGCCGTGCCTTTTTGCTGAACATCTGCAGTTTCCTTGTTTTGCTGGATTTTCATATCAGGACAGATTCTTTTACTTAGCTACCGAAAAATCTTGAAAACAGTGCTATGCATAATGAGGATAATGCTGCTTCCTGTTATTTCGCTTTCAAAAAAAAAAAAATCTTCAGAGGATAGATTAGAATGTGCACAAGAGCCCATTCTGAGAATTGCTGTCACTTTTATGAGTTTTATAAGGTTTTAGGGGAACAATTAGTAAAAAATGGCACTCACAGAACTGCTTGGAACAATCATTGAAAATATATGAGAAAGTTCACCAAATGTCTAGTAATTTTTGTTTCTTTCATCACAGCTGTAATATTCCTCAGTAAATTTCATAATCTTCCAGTACTTCCCTACCCTTTGAGTCATCCTCTTCCTTTTGCCACCGCACGATTTATTGCTGTGTGATTTCAAGGAATACATGGTTGTGTGGGTGCATTTCAAAGAACCAAAAGTCTAATTTTTGTCAAAATGTCTCCTGGGATTAAGAAATGAGGGGGAAAACCAATAAACTCAGAAATTTTTCTAAACAGAAGAGACAAAACAAAACTCTTTTACTCAAACAATAGAGCTTTCTAGTTCTAGCTGCAGAAGCGTTCTGGCTGTTAAACCACTGCAAACCCAAGTCCATGCTTACAGCTAACCAGTAACTTTTCTTCTTATTTTCTCCTGCTAGGTTGGACTGAAAGTGTTTTTTGGGAGATCAGGCCAGTGGTTTGGAAACAACGATAACGACGGTGACAAAATGTCTATCTTCCATGATCTGGATGGCTCGGTGACGGGGTACTCAGACACGTTCATAGGCAGAGCAGACAATTACTTGCTGCGTCATCCCGGGTGTCTCACTGTCCCGCGCTGGAACGGGGTGATGTGTACCGGGAAATTCGCACAGGTAACGGGGGGCGGCTGCAGGCAACGTTGCTGGGTGTGTTGGGTGGCTGTCCTCAGATCCTCTGCTGAGGGGTTCATGGAGTGAAACCTACTCAACACTCCATAAGATAAGAGGTGAATAATAAATTAGAGATATCAATGCCTTGGTAAAAAGGGCTGCAAATCCCAGGTAACCTTTCAGTAGGGAAAGAAAGAGGAGAATGGTAAGTGGAGGGAAAACGTGACCTCAAAGTCAGATTGTGGTTCATTGTATGCAGCTGAAATTTCAACAAGACCTTTGTGTGTGGATAGACCATACTGTAAATACGTGACTCACCACAGCTCTCACAGTCAACTGTAAGAGATTGCAGGTGGCTCTCCTTGCACCTCCACTTCTAAACGATATTAATGTTCTTATAAAAAAGATATCCAGGCCTGTTTTAAAACTCCAATTACTTGAACATCTTGCCAGGACTCCTCTCTTCTGTTGAAGAAGCCAAATGTTAAGACTGTGTGTGGTGGGTGCACACAGCACCATGTGGTTTGAGGTTGGACAGTGGGGAGCCCTCACACAAGATGTGGCTTTTAGAAGGACCATTATGTTCTCCTGACCCCTGAGAACAGCCCCGCACTCTCAAATAAAGACTGCAGTGGGGTGCACCACTGGATATGAAAGGCAAGAATGGAATATGAAGTGATCTTAAAATAAGATCAGAGTTTATGAGATACAGCAGGTGTTATTTAATTATTAAGAGTCTTCTGAGCACTTGGGAGGATGCTGCAAACTCTTGTCTCATTGAGAGTCAGTAGAGACGTTGCCCAGACAGCAGCAGGTGTGGCACAGGGTGAAACTCTGCCTGAAGTCACTGAAGACTGGGCAGCACTAAAATTGCCTCGAGAGGAGCAGGCTGTCAGGTTTCCCTTTTTAACATGCAGTTTTGTGAGCGTGGGGGTTAGCAGAGCTTGATTTCCTGCATTGCACCTCAGATGGATATCAAACCTAGAGTCATAGATTTTCCACATTGGGAGATTTCTGAAGGTGCTTTCTGTGTGGCTTCTCTGATGTGTAGTAATGTGTGGGCTTGCACTTTGGGTAGTCAGACACAGCACTCTGCTCCCCTTTCTCCAAGGAACTTTATGCATGAAACTTTTAGGAATGCAGTTATCTTTGAGACCTCTATGCCTACATAATATGTCCACAGCCAAATCCAGATTATGCATGTCTCCTTAAGCTAAAAAAATAAAAACAAAATGCATTTGCTTTAATTGCACAGCAGAGAGCAGGAGCTGCTATTTAAGTGCCTTGACACTGGACTGATGCCCCCTGGTTTGCTATTGACTAGGCAGAAACAGGACTGGGCTCCTACGAAACACTCCCATTGAATCAGGGTTTTGTGCTTGGCACTTATGTTTTGCTCTGTGTCTCTAGAGAAATGATATTCTCTGCTCTGGCAACCTAACAGTTAAATTCAGAACTGTAAACAAGTAGGCATTTATATTTTTATTTCTATTAATACCCTCCCGGTTATGGCACTCTATGTGGTGAGGCAGTTTTTCCACCATAGAAAATTTCCTTGGCTGGGTTTAGGCAAGCATAAACATTTGCTTCCCTGGGATCTGTTACTTACTAGCATTTTTCAACTAATCAGCATCCAGCAAGATGAGTAAAGCTCATTTTAAATGCTTCACTTTATGGGTTTTGGGTAGGGAACTATATATGTGTGCAGGGTAGAAGAAATTGGTCCCGTGCAGCAGGTTTTGATCTAATTTGGAGGGTAGATATGTTGGAACGTTTCAGCTTAACCCTGGTTCTCAGCACCTTGACAGACTGATGATTTGTTTGTGTGCTAAATTCTGAGTGTCATATTTTAGATCAGAAGTCTAAAAGAATGAATCTAATTATGGAGAAAGATGGTTTGCTTTGATCTTAGCAACTCTATTACAAAATCTGTTTTTCTTTTCCTTTTCATGTGGCTGTGGTAGACAAGAACTTTTATTCTTCCCTAGTGCAAGCAGGTGAAAATGTCCTTTCAGTTCAAGGAAATAGTGACTCTTACGTTACTGCTGAACTGGGCCCAAGATAGTCAGCCCAGGGATGGGCTACTTGGCTTGGAAAAATGGGATCCAAGTCCTTCAGCTAACATTGCACGCAAATCCTTTCTGAACAAAGTGCCTGGAGTTCAGTTCATTCCTTTCTGCTTGGTTTCTTTCATTTACTTTTCATGCTGATCTTCTCCTGGATGTAATTTGTCCAGGAAAGGAAATACCTGGGGACAACCTATTCCTCTGGCAGCGTTTTTAGCTCCACAAAATCCTGGGGAGAGACTTCCCTGAGGGCGTTTTAATCTGGTAGCTCAGGTTGACATTCCCGCCTTCCTACGGTTGGTTCATGGTCCTTCCTTCTCACTGTCTCCAAGAAGCATCATGGCACCTTCCCCATATGATGTCCAAGACCTTCCTTCAGCAGGGAGCACTAAGAAATTCCTCATGCTTTGGCTCCAACATTGCAGTTCACTACCGAAAAAGGGTTCTGAGACCAGCTTAAAATCATGAAATTAACACAAGCAAGAACTATCAGATCTTTTTGTCCTCCGTTTTTCATTCTGGAGCCTATAGGGTTGGTGTTGTCCAAACAAGACCAACTCCTTTGCTTCTTAATGACAGCAGAAACTCTCATGTTGTAATGTAAATAAAGCGAGGCTTTGAGGAAGAACACCAAGTAGAGGGATACTCACAGGAAATCTCGAGCTGGCAGCACCACATCTTCTGGCAATCTCTGTGAGTCACTCAGACTCGGTCAGCAGCGCGCTGACGTCCTCGGCGTCCCAACAACCTGACTTTCAGCTGTTGCAAAGACCAGTAATAAAAGAAAAATGTAGGGAGAGACTCATTCCATAGTTCTCTCCATGTAGGTGGGTGAGATTTCCAAAGGCGCTGAACTGGAGACTCCTTGACACCTGCAGTACTTGTTAAAATATAAATGAGATTCCTAAATAATTTCTGATTTTTATATAAATTGTAAGACAAGTGCCTTGGCTCCCACTGGGCAGTTGAAGCTGTGCACCTACTGCTTCCTTGCAGACTTCACAGCAACTCATCAGGAGAGGCTGTGAAACTTCTCTTTTGTGGTATTAGTCTTTATTAAAATAAGCAGAGTGTTTGGCAGTACATGCTATTTTCTTTTATAAGCTTAAAAAGGTGTTAGACAGTCATAAGAGACTGCTACATTGCTAAATTAGTGTCAGTTTTGAATTACTGAAAAATTGATGCCTTGCTATTATTAAATACTGTAGGCGATGCTGTTGATTTTTCACCAGTTCACTTAGTCGCTACCTTACTGCAGGCTGCTGAAACAGAAACTCCTCCCCTTTGTTAACTCTGTTCTTGCAGTGAATGTTTGCAATTGCACTGATCCTGCCTCTCCAAGTACCTTCAGCTGGCAGCTGCTTGGGTATTCAGCGCCTGCGTAGCTGGTTTTGGTACTGATGCTGCTAAACGTAAAGCAAGCAAGAGATGCAGTAGGTAGTGAACGGCACTTTTCTAAGCATAGGCAAAACCGTACAATCCCAGGATATCTGCGATGCTTGAGGATTGCCAGCACCTCACAGACTGGGGAAAAAGGAAAAGCCTGCAAGATATTTTTCAGCTAACAGTGTCCGTATTTGGACAAAGAGGTCCAATTTTGATTTCTGATGTGCACCAATGGAAAATCAAAGTAGTTTTGCTGATGTCAGTGAAGCTGCTGTCATTTTTAGGACCAAAATTGGTCATAGCATATCTTACAGAAAGAAAGATTTTTTTTTTTTTCTTTCTGAAAGAATTTTAAGGTCTTCACTTGGACACTTCATAGAGAAAATGTTTTGCCCTGGGAAATTAACTTTTTTTGAACAGTCAACCAACCAGAAGAGGAGAAGGTGTGTTTTGAACTTCTCATTTTGCCCCAGCTTGACAGCTGACAGCACAGCAGAACAAAAGCAATGTTAAAGAAACAAGCAAGCAAGCAAACCTTTTCTCAGAAACCAAGATTTTCTGTTCCAATACTTTGTATGTTGCTTATCTTCATACTCGCTATCCAGTTGAACAGCAGATCCCCCAAGAATTGTAAAAGAACTTATCTTCTCAGTTTCACAATCTACTTGGGAAAATTGCCATGTAAGCCCAGGGAAATCTGACACATCTTTTTAGCATGAAGTGTTAAGCAGCTAAAATGACAACTATGTCCATTAAACCATCCAGGCAAGTAGAAGGCTCACATTTTATAATGTTTTAACTAGCTCTTCTCCTACTACTACATTAAGCTGTCACCACTTCTCATATTTTAAAGTATCTTTATGACCCACTTTCTTCTCTTAAATATTTCGGTAGATCTAACCGAATATTATGGAGGTGTTGCTAAGGAAGATGGATTTTTCATTCTAGAAAAAAATTCTCTTGTTACTTTCCTTTTCACTCCTGTTCGCAAGTGTTTTGCCCCGCCGAAGGTAGATACAAGGAAGAAAAGTGATAAAGTTTTCCAAGTTCAGTTCAAGTGAGTAAAGGTGTCACAGAGTAAAGGCTGAGGAAGAAAGAGGCCATGTGGTGACATCCCAAGAGCACAATGCTGGGATCGTGGCTGACGTTTCACCTACCTGGGGCCAGCAGAGCTCAAAGGATTCTTTTTACTTCATTCATCCTGTTGGGAATTGAAAGCAGCCTTTTGGTGTATGACTGTTCTGGGATTTTTCTAAAGTAAAAAGATTGATTGCAGTCCTGAAGGGGTAACAAAAACCAAGTTCTAGGACTGACACGCATCAGCATCACAGAAGGGAGGTCAGGGATTGGATTCCCCTCTTGTCCCTTGTTCCCTCAAATGAGGGGGGAGGCCCAGAGAAAGGGATGAATGGGAAAACGTGGGGTGCTGCTTTCTGCGCAGCTTGGCATGTTCAAGAAGGACCAAGCCACTAGGACTGTTGTTGCAGAGCTGAGCCCACTTGCTGCAGGAAACATCTCAGCTAGTCCCTGCTCCCAGTCAGAGTCCTATTGACTTAGTGACGCTCCACCTTGGCAAAAGAGTCTCTTCATGTAGGGTCTAGATTGCTTGATCAGGGTATTTACCTACTGTGACCTCCTTTAGTGACAAACATTTTGCAAGATCCACCAGATATATACTACTGTATTTCTGTGGGACTGAAAATCACATCCTTGGTGGCTTGCAGTTCTGGAAGGCATTCACTTAGTGGCAACTGTTGGTCATTGCAGGAAATAAAGTCAGTTTACAAATATTTCTGTCGACACAGAAGTGGCATTTTCCCTGGTTCTAGTAATTCCTATTTCATTCTCAAAACAGCTGTCACCATTATCCTTAATGTCAGACCTGTAACTTCGTCCCTAGGCAGTTGGGGGGAAATGTTACCAACAGATCTCTGATATGATTCCCTCATCATCTTATTGAAGGATACTGCAAACTCTTCCAGCACTTTCTTGAACTCATTAACAATTGTCATAGTGAGCAGCTTAGGCCATGCAGAGCACTATCTCTTTTTTTCTTTTTGCACAAATACCTTGAAGTATATAGGAATCTTTTGTTCTGGGCAGTCTGTAATTTAGGAACTTTTGGGGCTCGTTGAATGCATTTCCTTCCTTTCTTGGTTTATTTTCTCATTGGTGCAGTTTTGTAATAAGTGCACAGCAGCTACCACCTTAATATTCTCTGCTTGCTGGAGACACATTAAAAGGAAATAATGTCAAAGTTTGCTGTGATAGGACACAAACTCTTCCCTCTTATCCAGAAAGACACAAGTGGGCTATTATTTTGCAGTATCAGAGTTCATTCCAACCGTTCTTTATCAGAAAATGCTGTTTTGATTGAGAACAATTAATGCATTGATGGGATTTCAGGTCCAAAGGGACCTTACTGATCACCTGTTCTGACCTCAGCATTTCCCAGTCCAGGTGGGGACAAATTAGATTGAAATGTGGTTTATTGCATTGCACGTTACTGAATTTTCAATCATGGTTTGAATGTGAAGGGAAAATAGGTTTTCCTCCTTGGTTTCATAGATAAAAAAGGTCTTTTATCAGACTGTAAAAATAATTTATTCTTCCTTGATCCATCAAGAATGAGCAAATGGGCTGCTGCTCAGAGATTGTTTGGGGTGAATTACTTGATCAATAGTTCCAGCCATCAAGAAAAGCTTGTGTTTAATGCAATTCTGGGATCCACTTTAATCTCCAAGGGTCTGCAGATACCACTCAGGATAGGATCTCATCATTAAAGTGCAATAGTTTGAAAGGAGGAATGGACTGGATACCCAAGAATCATTTACAACCACTTTTGGATTATTTTTTCTGACATGAGACCCAAATTTTTAACTTGAGCATTCAGCATGAGGCTGCTGAATTCAGAGGTGAAGTGAGGGGTAGGCAGAGATGGCTTGACTTTCGGAGGTCCTGAGGAGCTCAAGTTCCATGCCAGGAGCAGGCGCAAGCATAGAGTCCTTCTGGGCATGAAACTGGAACTGGGAGCTGAACCAGCTAGAAACTCCAGCTGAAATAAGCCCAGCGAGAGACAGTCTGTTTTTGCAGAGCTCTCAGTCTGTGTACACAAGAGGAAGAGAAGCAGATACGGAGATGTGAGGGGCCAGGGTCTCATAGCCCTGCATTAGAAGGCAGATATCCTAAAAGATGGAGTCTTGCCCTCTCTGCTAGTCTTGGCTGTGCTTGTATCCTTGCCTGCGGTATTAAAATCTCTTAAGAAACTGCTGCCTCCCTTTTGATCTACCTCAAAGACAGAAATTGAGTTTAAAAATAATTTTGCTGGATGGATGCTTGTGTAGGAGCTTAGACATTTCTGAGCTAACATGGATTTTTATGTTGGATGTTTTAAGTTCCTGATGCAAAAAGTGCTATTCTACACTGTAGGAAAGTGAAGGAAGCAGGATTATAGGTGTCCTCACCTGTCCTCAGTGCATTAGAAACCATTCAGGGAATATGACAAGGTGTCTGCCACAACCCCGCATGCCGAGACAGATTTCTATGACTAGCTGCACATCCTCCTTTTGCACTGGAATTTCACACGGGGGGAAGCAGGTGAACGTCATGCCTTCAGCCTTAAACTACTGTTGGCCACATGAACTGGCCTTCATTCGTGTGATGGCAGGACAGAAAAAGCACACAACTGGAGAGTAGTTTTGTAATTGGTCTGTGGAGCCAAACTACAAGCCAAGGGCACCTCTTGGTCCCTGCACAGAAGAGCTCTCAGCTGAAGCCTGTGGAACATGGTATTTAGTCTGTAAGGTCATATAGTCAGGCCATCGAGTTTTAGCCCCCAAAATTTCAGCCTAGTCTGCTGCTCGAGAGCAAAGATGTGGATTCCATTAGATAACTGGACCTAATCCAAAGCCTGTTGAAATAACTTAAGAGTTTTCTGTATTTTCAATGGAATAGCCCGTTTTTAAAGTGCAGCTATTTGAATTCATAAAAAAAGAGTTACTTTGTGATATTTCCTTGATTACCCTTCTCCCTTAAGATTTTGAATAGTAAACATTTTTATGGCACTGTACAATTCATATCTCACTTCACGGTGTCCCCACAAATGGCTGCAGATGCTGTTTCTGTTTTACCTTTTTATTTGAACTGGAAATATTTCAGTGACTTTCCAAATGTTCTGAGCTCTTCATTGGCAAAAACCATTTACAGGCAACGATGATCAAATGCACATGTTATGGCTGCGTCTGGCTGGTTTAATGGATATGTTTGTCATTTTCCTTTCACCCTCAGCTTTATATTCAGGCCAGACGCCCCGAGAATCTGACCTTATCCATTGCCAGAGCAGCATACCATTCCCATCCCTTGTGGTTGCAAGGCGTGAACAGAGGAGCACCATACCAGCAGTACCAGCCCGTCGTCATGCTCGAGCAGGCTTATATCATCCAGTGGGACGGCAGAGCACCTGAGGATATTATCCTGTACCTGATCAACTTCAATAGGTACTGTCCTATATTGCTAGAAAATGTTCTGTTTTCAGAAGGTTTGGAGCTTTAACAATTTCCCAGGTTATTCACAAGTGACCTTTCAAATGTCTCAGCAATTTCTGAGAGCGCGGAAGCAAGGTGTTAATGGCTGGCACTTACTGATGCAAAGAGAGGCCTCTGCTTTCACTTTATTCCAGCTTTTTTGATGTGCAGAGACATTTCTCTTTCCAGAAAGTTTTGAAACAGAATTCAAGTGAGTCCTGGCCTGCTGTCCCTGAAATCCCTCCAGAAGAGCTCTGGCTCTTGTTCATTTGTTTGTACTAGTTGCTGCACACATAATTTATCTCCCATATATATAAAGTGCAGAAATACATCAAAATGTGCACAGAGCTTTGCATCTTCTGTAATCCAAACAGCATTGCAATCGCTGTTTCTTCTTTACATAAAGTTTTAAAATGTTAGGACTCAGTACAGCAAAACTGTAGGCTGTGCTGAACTTATTTTCCATGCTTTCTTCTAGCATTATTTAAAAGTGGGGTATATCCACTTTAGCTACTACTTTTTTCCCTTGCAATCTGTTTCATTTTGCATAATTTCATTTATGGTTTTTAGTACTGTTTTTTCTTACTTCATTTAAACTACTTGTGCTTTGCACTGGTACAACTGTTAGGAGAGAGTCTTGCAATCAGTCAGCTTAGCAGTGACAGGCATTGCCATGGTTTGCACAGATATGCTGCAAAAGATGAGCACCACAAAAAAAACCCCAAAACAACTGGCCATCACCTTGGCTTCTCCAGTTCATGTGACTCCTCAGTTATTGATAAAGCTGCAATACAGTAGAAGGACAGAGTTATGCAAATGAAATCTTCCATGATTACACGCGACCCAGCCACACACGCTCAGATTCGCAAAGCAGGTCTTAGATAGTTGACATGAAAGAATTTGGAGGACGTAAATCAGTACATACCGCTGGTAAATCTGGCGGGTTCCTAAGTCCATCCAGGATTATCCACTAAACCCCACACCCATCCGCTGCTCCTCTAGCAGGGTGTCGCTGCTGTCGTTTTAGCTTGGAATACTTTTGGCAAAAGCTTGAACTCTGTTTCATTCCTCTGAACTTTGGAACTGAAGCAATTTGGGGGAAAATACTGTCCTTAGTTGCCATTATGAAGCCGCATGGCAATGCAGCCAAGAAGGGCAATATTGCCTCTTTATACATGCCCATTATAGCAAGTGATATACCTGGCCCTCATGATTTAAAGGTGAGGTGGCTATAGGACCATTACGGAGCTGCTGGAGGATCAGTGTTTGGACATTCCAGTCACAGAGGAATTACTAGAATTAAATCACTGTTTTCTGTATTAATATATCTTTGTAGACTTTAAAGAAGAAGAAAAACCCGTTAGTCACTCACATATAAGCTGAGGTTTGCAATTATTGTCTGTCTGAAAATGATTAGCTATTTCCTTGCAATTGCAGAGCAAAGTCTTCTGCCGGGTAAGTGGTGGTTACTCTATCACTGTGCCAATTAATGCTTGCCAAAGCCTTGGTCCATGGTTTTCAAGCATGGATTAAAATCTGATGGCAGCACTGCGTCTTTGGTAAAACTCAGCTTGAAGTTTAATTCAGTTCAAGCAGCAACTTAACTACATTTTACTATCAAAACCCACAATGTGGTTGTGGTTCTCTTTGTCTTGTGTGAAACCGGTTGTTTGAATAGGGCAAAGGTTTGTAGCTTTCTCTGATCCAGAAAGGGTTGGCAAGGTGTGTGTTTTGAAGAACTATAAACAAGAAATATACTTTAATGAAGGAAAACCACAATTTTGCTTCATTTCCTTTAGAGCATCTTGCTAAGAAATAATTGGGAATGAAATGTGTGGCTGCTGTGTGTACACCTCAAGTATGCTGGATGCTAATTAATGCGAGACTTAAGGCTGGTGCAGTGGCAATAGTGAAATGTCCAGACTGCATGCAAAAACGTGGAGAAATGAGATTCCTGTGGAAGGGTAAAAGATTGAGGTGAAAAAGAAGATTCAGGAGTTTGAAGGAAAACAAGTGTCCGCCTAAGCAGTTCCATGTATGAACTTTATTAAACATTGTATTCCAATCATTTCTGGAATGGAAGAAATCTCAGATTGTGGACCCCAGAGTAATCAGAGTTAGAAAATCAGGGAAGACTTCTACCTGTCTCAATCGGCTTTATGTTTTGTTTGTTCTTTTTAAATCTGAAGTACTGAATAATCTGCCAAAAACGAGCTCTTAACATAGTAACATATGTGCAGAATATCTGATGCAAACCAGAAAATGTTTGATGAACTTTAATAGCAATACTCTAGGATTAATAATTTCAGACATAACCTGAGTGGTCGATTAAAGTATTTTTAGTCTTGTCATTGTAAAATGATGGATAGATATATCTGGGATGCTGGCTTTGCAGCTAGACAGCCCTCAAGCTTCTGGAGTGATTTGCTGTGCGCTGGCTAAAGGAAGGTCAGAGGGGAAATAAGGAATTTGACAGGGAGATGTGTACCAGGATTTGGATTTCTGTGGAGGTCAGGCGTAGCACTGATGTTGGATACTTGCATGATTAACGCTTTCCCTGCCTCTGAAGCGCTGTAGAAGGACCCAATAGCAGTCATGCCAGTTCAGACATCTATTAAAAGACTGGAACGTCCGGATTCCTGGGGTGGGCAGGAGCTGGTCGGGATGAATTCACATGACTCAGCTGAAATTGGCAGCGCCGTTTTCTGCGAGATGTGGATCTTGTCCAGTGAGTTCAGAGGCACTGCTCCGGTGGATTTACTCAGTGGAGGAGGATACCATTAGAGCACAGTCATCAAGCAGATCTTTTTTTTTTTTTTTTCTATTGTGGGCACCTGAAGGCTTGCTGCAGCACTTGTGTCTTCCTCACACTGATTCAAACCGTGTTTAGAGTAGTTCTTCAGTTTCTTCACTTCCATCCAAATATGTAGCTAAACCAAACAAAATTACTGTGTCTCCACATGCTGCTGTCTGCGGCCACGTGGTGCAAATGAGCTGTTTAACGCACACCTTCCAATGAGAGATCTATTTCTTTGCATTCGTCAGGGTAGCCATGTCACGAGCTGACTGACTGGCAAATATAAAGCCATGGTGGAGACCCGCAGGCTGTGTTTTCAGGCTGCTGGGGAACATAGCTGTCTCAGCAGAAATGCCTTTTTAAGCTATAGATAGGGTTGTCTGTCTAATGGCTGGGAGTTTCCCGTGTGAGGATGAGAAGGCAGCTGGGTATTGATGCTTCTGGAAAGAGGTAATGCAGGGCAAGTAACTCCTGACTGTTTTGGCAAGTGAACAGAAGGAGAGCTCCGCCTGGAATTTTAATGACCAGGAATGAAGTGTGCTCCAGAACCAGTCCAAATCTGCTGAGGATTGCTCTCATCGAGCACAAAGCGTGTGCGAAACCTTCATGAATGGAGACCTCAGACCCCTTCTCCACGGGCTTCATCTCTTTGTTGGAGTGCTTTCCGCCCCCTCAGAGCTGTTCGTATGTTTTCTTGGGGTTTTTTTTATGCTTCACAGAAGTATGAGAATTATCTGTAAGACTGAGTTAAGGGTTTTCCTCAAAATTACTACCTTGAAGCACGAAGGCCTGCAGAGAGCATCAAGCTTGTTCCTAGAGGGCGGAGAGGCTGGTAAGCCAGGAGGAGAGGATGGAAAACATTATTTGGTTGTAAGTAGGTGCCTCCTTTCAAGTGCTGGAAAACAGTACAAAGATTGGCACTTCATACACTAAGCAAAGTCAGAGATTAAGTCCTTCAATTTAATGACCTAGGCTTTGTGCCTGTGCAAATTTTCTAATCGCAGAAGAAGCTAAGGCGAATACTATTATCAAAGGTGCAGTGCTGTTCAGTAAATCAGCCAGGCTTCTTTGTGCTATCAGCACATCTAAAGATAAGAATTAAATCTCCTCAAAGCGCATATCTGAAGTATAGTGTAATAAGTTGTGTTGTTGAAGCAGCTTGAAAAGCAGTGGCAATTAGATTAAACATTCCTTGTTTTTAATGAGCGCAAGCAAACATCTCTATACTTGGTCTGTTAAGGCTCCGGGGGACGTGTTTTCCCTTATTAGGGCGCTCTGCTGTGGTTTGACAGAGAGAATTCAGAGAAATGTGAGCAGTTAATAGTATAAAGGAGGTATTTTTTTGTAGGTAGATTGCCACAGTCCTGCAAGCAGGGACTTCCCTTTGTACTGCACCTCTCCTGAGAGATGCTGGCTCCAAGGACAGTGCAGGGCAGCCTTCTCCAGGCTCTCTTCAGTGGCACCCTCTTAGCTTCACCTGGAGGGGTACAGTGAGGATCATAATATTGATGTTCTTTAGTGCCTTGTTGCAGGAGTTGGATCCCTATGAGAGCATTTAAAAAAAAAAAAATGGCAGGGGAGGGCCAAATTTCTTGTCAACAGCAAGCAAAAGCGCAGATGTCCATGTGTGTGCCTGGGCATGTGTTCAGCCTTGCCCTGCTGTGGTGTTTGTGCAGGGATGGGCACGGGTGCACTGCTCGACTCCTCTGTTTGCTAGGCTGGAGTTCTGCGCTAGGGCTTGTTATCATATTCACCAGTGAAAAATCTCAATTATCTGAAAATTCAAGAGCTTGGAATGAGTTTGTGTCTAAACTCTTCATTAAAAATAGTGGAGCCTTTGGATGCTGGGTGATAAGAAGCCTCCAGGATGCTGCAACCCATCTAAAGGTGGAGATTTCAGTGCAAGCAAACTTATGCAGCCCATGCCTGCACTCAGACTCTCGGGGACTTGTTATATTTGTATTTGTCAGGGTTGTGTAGGTAGGTGTTTTTCCTATGGCTTCTCATTCGATGCCGGTCTGATTCATACTTTCAGCTACTTGTCATTTTTGCGATTAAATTCCTTAGTGGTGATAAGGTCTGGAGAAAAACAAAGATAATGAGACAAGGCTAGAATGTGCTTGGTGCAGACTTGCCCAGTTTATGGAGATTTCCTAAATTGTTTCTTTTTCACATTAGTTCTAAATGAGCTTTTCCTCTTGCTTCCCAGATTGATAAATACACAGGAAGGTAAAATTAGTATTTCCAAGTGGAGCTGACAGTTTAAGGCTGTGACCGCTTTCTTGTTCTTGTATGTACATGAGTTCTGACCTCGATCCCCCAGATCTGGATGTAATACAAGTCACACCCGCACTATTTCCAATAATAATAAGTGCTACTTGGGTTTCATAGCCTGCCTCTCCTGATAACATCTGTAATTCAGAGTTAATCATCCACAGAACACAGAAGTCAGCAGATATATTTGAATTCTCTTCTGTCTATTTAAATCCCTTAAACTATCCACAGGTCAACCCATGCATGAAAGCCACAAGATATTTTTTTAAAAATTGGACAGAAGCTAACACATTTGCCAGAACATCGGGTTGCAGATCGCACTGGTTTAGGACAGCTGGGCCAAAAAGTGGGTGCTGACAGCCCCGTGTTCGAGTGATCCTACAGCCCCATCTTTGCCTTCCTGCCTGCAGCTTTTGCTCTTCTCTGTCCTCCATGGCTCGCACTTGCAGCTTGTCCCGTGGCAGCGGCCGGGATTAACAAGGTGACTCTGAGGAGAGACATCCTTCCCGAGCTGATCATTTTACAGCAGGGATTAGAGCAATCTGAGCATCGGACAGTCCCCAGGTGGCCGTGGCAAACCAGGCTGCTTGTCGCTTTGAAGCCTGGCACACGACACCTGAAGGTTTTGACTTGCTTTCACCCTTCTCTTGGCCCGTGGAGCAGCGCTTGGGGCTCCTCAGGGCCACCAGCCTCTCCTGACCTGATGTGCATCCGAAGCACAGCAGCAGGAAAATACAAGATACACAATAGTCAGCGACAGAGTACTTAAGAATGCATTAAAAAAGATGCAAATTGAATTGGGATGTGATTCCTCCATGAAAGCATGTAGGGTGGGAAAAAAGATGATAAGATGATGTACTTTATTTAAATGCAGGAAGTTCCTATTTTTGTTTGAATACAATTGTCTGTGAGCCAAACGCTGGCTGAGTCAGACCCTGTTTTCATGAGTATCAGCAGAAGTGTACCTCAGGGCAGGATCCCTTCTATAATTTGTTGAGCTTCACAAAAGCAAAAATCATTCTTTTTGCCTAAGGAGGCACATGGGTAAAACCAAAAAATTTAATTTATATTAAGAGATGGCCTATGCTTTTGAATTTTTAATGGCATTTCCTAAATGGCAGCATTTAAGAAAGGCATTTAAATCCCAATACACACAACTCCAGTTAGCTAAACACATACCTAACGTGTTACTATCCCTGCAGCAAGCGGTCTTCCAGAAGAGTCTATCCTTAATAACAAGGTCTCGAAAAAGTTTGCTGGATGTTTGCCCAGTAGCTGTGTTTGTCATTGCAGGGGGGTCTGGATGTGTTTAATGGACTTGAGTTGAAGGCAGAAAATTAAAAAGAAATCTAGAAGAAGAGACGGAGCGAGTGACAGCTGCAGGGAGCTGGTGAGAAATGTGGGTTCAAGGAGAAGAGCTTGAACTGGGAGAAAATGATGAGGATGTGGCCAGGTTCCTTGCAGCCCTTTCTCCACTCTTCTCAGCACCCGTGAGGTGTGCAGGTATTTCTCACTCCATTTTCCCCACCAGTGATGCTGGTTGGAGAGGAGGTGGCTTGTCCTGAAAGCGGGTTTTGTGCCAGACGAGATTCAGTCTGGTGCTGGGCAGGTTGTTGTTGAGGTTAGGAGACATTTTTGGAGAGAAAAACCAGCTGTATCCTGACTGAGAGCAAGGAGCATTGACCTCCTGTGGTTTGTTCTTGGAATGGCTGAATGGTAGCTTTGCTTTTTTTGTCTTTTGAAGTTCAAAATTCAGCTTGTGAGAGACAAACTTACCAAAGCAGCACGTGGGGATTTTTCTGCTTAGTTCCCATATTATGGACAGGAAAGTTTCAAATTCCCAGTTGTCTCACTCCCTTTGAAAGTTCAGCTAACGTAGATGTTGACCAAAATGTCAGAGGGGTTGTTTTTAAATAGGAGTAATAACAGTTGGGGGAGACTGACTCACTGGATTAAAGTCTCTTGTTTTTTCAAGCCTAAGGAAAAAATAAGTAATTTGTAGTTGTACTCTATGGCATTCCGTCATTAGCTTACCCCAGATTTTCACCAGTGAGATCAGGATTTGGACTGTGCACTTCCATGGTCATCAGCTACGTGACACACCATGTCAATAAACGTGGTGGAGCTGTTTTCTAGAATAATATTCATCAGCTTAGAGGTTGCCTTAGCTAAAATACAGCCAGGATTGGCATCCAGCATAGCCAGCAATCTCAGCACTAGATCATACCCATTTACCCAGGACTGATACTCCATCCGATGTAGTCAAGGGGCATGTTCACAATATTGAACAAGTGTCCTCTCCCAGGCAGTGAGAATCCCAGACATGCACTCTTTCTATGTTTACTCCAGCCAAATCTCATCTCCAAGTTACATGACTCACTTTACATCCCACCACTTGCAAAAGTCTCCCCTCCTTTGCCTGCTTGATCACGTTTCTTGGAGTGGCTATGCCTTTGGGAGTTTGGGGTTGAACTGGGGGGGTTGTTCTGCGGGTTGTAAATGAGGTATGTATGTGTGTACGTGCAGATCTATATCTACCACTAGCCCAAGAACAGGAAACCTCTTGCCTGCTTTTTTTGCATTTCTCTCGTCCTTTTTTTTTGCTTATCCCAGGAAACCTGCTCATTGCCAAAACATAAGAAAAGTTTTTTAACACTTTGACTGATGTTTTTCCTTCACCTGAAAGAGCCAGAACTGCAAACGCCAATATCCTGGTGAAAAAAGAAAGACTTCTTGGGTTTGTTTCACCCAGCCATTTCCAAAAGGAAATAAACATGCTTAATACATTCATAAAAATGCATGAAATGTGCTGTGGGGACTGTTGAATGACAGTAACAGAGGGGCAGAAGTGTCAGGTTTTATACATGCTGGTGTCGGCAGACTCTCAAAAATTTTCCAAGTGATGTTTGAAACTGTTAGGACCTACTAAACACCGACTTTTTCCTAGTGCCTATTTAGCTTTTCTCCTTCAAATGCCTTTTTTTTTTCTTGGTAAATACCCAGAGGAAAATGTTGGCCTGATGAATGAAAAAAAAGGAAGAAGAATGTTCCTTACTTCTGAAATGAACTGAACTTTATCACCAGAAAAAATTGTGAACATGGTTACTTAGTTTTGGGGTGAAAATATCTTAAAAAGCTCCAGTTAGTTTCCTAAACACGTTAATATGGCTTTCGCTCAAACTGACGGTGAATTCCAAAGTCAGATTTTCATCTGAGAATATTTTTATTTGTTTCTCTTGAAAAATACTCCTAAGAATGAAATTTAAAAAAAGAAGCCCTGTGTATTGCTACATTGAACAGCATTTCGCGTATTGATAGTCTGACTTCTAGCCCTTGTTTTTTAAATGGGGTTTTTTCCCCCCCCTTTGCTTGTCTTTAAGCATGAGAGCATCTAAAGCTACAGATGTTCCCACAGCATTCCGCCAGGGGTCTGAAATTACTCTGAATTCCTAATTTGGGATCTACTACGAATTCAGTGTTTTCCCTTCTCGCTAGTGCCGCGTGTGTCCCTACGCCTCCGGGGCATCTGCCAGGATCCCAGCTGATGTGCCGGTACTGAGAGCGACAGAACAAGGACTGACTTTTCTTATTCTGTCTGCAAATATTCACTCCAGAGTAGCAGCTGGTAATTAAGACAGAATGGTGAGGTTTCAGCAGAGAAATAAAGCAGGAGCCACAGTTTATTGACCCTCCTGAAAAAGAGGAAGGCTTCCTGCGCTTGAGACCCAGCCAGGAGGTCCTTGGTGGCCAGCGCAGTGGCTGAGGAAGGCACACGCACATCTGTTTTACTTCGAACGCAATGTCCAAGATGTCCCATGCCCGATTACTGCTTGTTGCCGGAGGTTGCCTTTCTCCCTCAGTTTTGGCAATGCTCGGAGAACAGGCGTCTGTCCCCCTCCGTGGGCCGCTGCAAGGCAGAGCCCTGTGGACCGGTCTGCAGTAGCGCTGCTGTTGCTTGCTTTGCTTTTCCTGGAGATGGTGGAGCCCAGTTCAGCCACACAGCCAGGTATTTGGGAGGGTTTGCGGTGGATTTTGTACAAGCTGAAGTAAAGAACTAAATAGAAGCTGTTAAAATACCACTAAATTAAAGAGAAAATAACCACCTTATTCTTTCCTGTATTTACATAAAGGATAACTTCTAGCACCTTCCCTTCTCACATCTCCTCCCAAGCCCTCTGTTGTGGGAATGTACTTATTTCCATCTCTTCCTCCACAAACTCCAAAGTAGGTACTTTTCATTTGATCTTTTCAATCCTGATAGCATTTATTTCAGCGTTTCGCTCAGCCCGCTCACGTGCATGCTAGGCTCTAGCACCCATATTCCCAAATGCCCCAGCGACTCAAGATGGTCGCAGCTGTGGGGTTTTTTCACGCCTTTTTTCTTTTTTTTTTTCTTTTCCTTTCATTCTCCAATTGCCTTTTCTAGTGCCTTTCTCATTCCCTGGGGAGGTGGCAGTCAGTGTAGCACAGCACCAAAGCTGGTTCCCAGCATCCGAGGGAGATGACAAGCCCTTTTTGTGACGGTGTCTTCAGGGGATGAAATGTGCTAATGCAATGTAAATCACCCTTATGAAACAGCCAAATGTCTTGGGAATCCACCCTAAAAATATTCCACAAACATGGCTCTGGTGCATTTCTTTCATTTCCTCTAGTCAGAGCCCAAATCATCTGAAAATATATCCATTTTCTAGCTGTCCTGTGTTACGACACAGCTGGAGTTGGTTAAAATCTAGAGGGCAGTATCTGGCTTAAGCTGATGGGTCTTTGTGTGGCTTTGATTTATTATTCTAGAACAGCCTGTCCCCTCTTCCATCCTGTAGATAGTTTTGTTTTGTTTTAATGAGAAAACCAGAAAAAGACTGAAATAGCTTTGCTTTTGTGCTCTCCATGTGTAATGCAAAGTAGAGGTCTAGGCATGCAGATTCCCAGATTTCTCCAAATCAAAGCGGTTTCCCCCCATTTATTGCTCTGCAGGCAGGGATGGGTGGCAGGTCATTTCAGGGCAGCCTTTGGAGAAGCTTTATCTTTCTGAGCTTTGTAGGACCCAGAAAGACAGCCGATGAAGGTGATGTTTCTCTGAGACAAACTTATATTCTCACATTCTAACCAGGAAGCTGGGCAGTTAAAAGAATACATTTAAAGCCTGGATGGTTTTGGTAATATAAGGAAAGCTAACCACAGCACTGTTTCAGGCACCTTCACGTGGCACACTGAGCCACTTCAGAGTCTGGAGAGGAAAAAAAAAATAAAATTAAGCTAATTTTCTTGGTATTCAGTTTTTCTTTTCAAGTGTAAACTTCTTGTGGCTTTGTGCTTTGCACAGCACAAGTGCCTCCTGCAGACAGGAAAGGGTGGTGGGTTTTGTGGAAGATCCTTCCCATCAGCATCCGCAGCACACCGTAACTGCATCTTTTGGCTCTGAGCCGTTCGACAAAGGTTTCAAGTCTGGAGCCAGTTTTTCTCTCTGTGAGGGTGGCAATGCGAATCACAGGATAAAGGCAAACTATGGGGGCAACTTTTTGTGAATGTGTACGCTGAAATTGTGATACGCAAGAGTTAAAAGATGATTTAACTTTACCCTTAGTTATTCTAAACTGATGTTGAAGAAAGAGCAGGGGAGAGGGAGATTTTAATGGAAACCATAATAATAAACTTTGCTGTAAAGTGGAGGAAGCAGGTCTCTTTAGACCGTGGCTCTGGTTCAAGTCAGAGATTACTTTCTAATTCCTGAATCTGTGCCCCTGGTGAAACGTCTGCTGGATGCCGGTTCCCTCTCCCGCAGCAGCTCCGGATGAACTAAAACAAGCCCCCGCTGCCTCAGGAGACGCGAGTGGGTATGTGACTGGTTGTACTGCTGCCTTATGGGGCAAGGAAGAGGAAAATCTCTGGTTTTAAGCCATCCTGGCACCTGACTCAAAGTCCTCTGAGGTCAGCCAGGGTCCCTGGATCAGACCTTCGTAATAAGCAACCGTTGTTTCCAGACAAAGCAAAAAAATCTGATTTTCTTTGGCTTTGAGGATTTGTTGTGTTTTTTTTTTAAAGGAGGAAGAGAACCTCAAAGGACATTTCTTTGTTTTCCCCTGAAGACTGTACTCTTGGCTGCAGACCATCTCTCCTATACTGAAGCCATTAAGTGCGTTTTCTCTCTTTCCCCCTGCCTCCCCTTTTTGCCGACAGAGGAGACTGGCTGCGTGTTGCCCTCTGCTATCCCAGGGAAGCCGTTTTCCAGGTGGTGGCAGATATCTACCAACGACGGACAGGGACGGTGCACAGCGTAAAGCACTACCTCGCCGCTCCTTCCCAGGCCAGCGCTTTCAACGGGACCGGCGAGCGGCTCTTCTACTTCGACAGAGCATCGGGGTGAGCCCTGCACTGCCTCTGAGGGCCCCTCGACGGAGGGGCAGCGGAGCGTTGGGGTCTTTCTCTTACCAGCCCCAAATCATCCTTTACCATTCTCAAAGTTAAAACTGAGGCCTATCTTGCATGGTCTTTTCACTGATTTCAGGATTTACAGGCTGGAGTACCTGGGGTAGGTCTGTTTCTGTATCACCGAGCAGCGATTTGCATTGCATTGCACTGCGTTAAGAAAATTGCTGATTTCTTGCCTGGATTTAGCTCCTTTGAGGCATCCCTGCTGCTCAGATTGCTGCAGGTTTGGCTGCGGTGTAAATATTTGTTAAAATCCATTGCACTCCAAAGGGCCATGAAGAGGAGCCCTCTCGTGACTGCTGCAGCTCCAGCACTGTGAGATAGTTTGGGAAGTTTCGACTACTTCATATTCCCATAAAGAAAGATTTCTAAAATCATCACACTCTACAAAGTAGATTTTGTGAAAAAAGGAGAGCACCACAGTACATCTCATATTTTGAAGGTGTGAAAAGAGTCCTAGACATCTTGCACTATCTTTATAAGACTCTAGGACACCTTTGGTTAAAAAAACATATTACGAAACTGTGTTTCTCAGTCAGCTAAAATATTTAGGGAGGAAAAAAGTGTTTTGTGGTTTAACCATGGGTCCCATGATGCTTCACCTGACTAAGTAGCTACTTCAGGAATCAATCCACAAGTGCCAGATTTGAAAATGAGATGGGATATATTTATTCATTCAACCATAACACATGAGCAATCGAATCCCGGAATGCTTTCCCTGCTAACCGGGCTCCTTGCTGATGGCCAGGTCTCTCTCATGATAGGAATTGTGAAATAACAATTTGCTAATTAATCCTCCTTTTCTTTTTTTATTGAAGAAAAAAAAAAAAAGTTGCCCAAATTCTGTATACAGGGTGTTTACTACTGAATAGTGGGGGAACTGGTTACACGTGTGGGTCTGTGGGGAAGAGCCATTAGTTGCCAGCAGCCCTCTGGACCTGGTACATGCAGACTGATGGGTCTAACCTAACCTGATTCTGGCAGTATCAGCCTTTTGGTTCTCTGTTTAATTCAGAAGTGATTTTATTTAGCCTTTCAGAGTACAGAAGTTACAGGATTGACTTTTTTCTTTTCCTGTTGTTGTTTTTTAGACTTTATTTCATAATGAGTGGGATGTTTCCCCTTCTTTTTTTAACCCCACATGCTGCATCCTTGGAGAGGAACCAAGCTTACTCATTCTTTCTTCCAGACAAATAGAAACAAATATTTAGTTTTAAAACAAATAGAAAGAAAAATCCCTTTAAAGCTCATGTATCTTTTTGATCCTGGAGCTGAACTGAGCTGTTTATATAATTTCCTCAGCCTGAATTGCAGAATGGACACTATTGAAAACATACTTAGAACAGCTAGAAGAAAGAAAAAAAAAAAAAAAAAAGAATTCCAAAGTCCCCAAGACCTGACTGCCTTAGAGCTTTTGTCATGCATGCCTAGGGCTAAGCTCTGCCTGCAGGCCAGGACCAGGACTGCAGAGACTGGAAAGGGAGATGCTGATATTTCCAGGCAAGCCTATCTCCTTCTGCACAACAGCCTGAGCACCACTGCTGCTCTTTCTCTGGTGGGATGCCACCACGCCTTGGGCTGCAAGTACCGGGCATACAGGCTGCAAGTACTGCAGGTCTCATCATGCCAGGATGAGAGGGGAGATCGACCCGCATCCTTGCAGGACCTATTGTGCAATGGCTGTGCCGAATTGCACTGGTCTACGACACAGTTGGTTTGTGATGTTGGGAAATGGGAGGGATAATGCCATTTGGGAAGTGCAGACCCTGCCTCTGCTCAGCTTTTCCTCTAAGCACACGGTGGCTCTGATCCCTCTCTTTGCTCTCACTTATAGGTACCTATTTGTTCACCTGCAAGCCCACGAAGCTCGGAAAGGACACAGTTACTGCTCTCAGCAAGGCTGTGAACGTATTAAAATCACGGCGCAAATGTACCCGGGGGACTCCTGGAGCTGTGACCCAAACCCCTTCCCGCAGAGGCCAGCAGCTGCCCAGCGCCCTGTGTCACAGCACCCGGCTGGGCCGTGCAGGGCGTGTGGGGCCCCCCAGGTACCCGCCGCATGAAACAGCATCTGAGGTTATGCACCGTGTATATATATATACATCCACATGAGGTCAATTGGTTTTCACAGTGTACAAGGAAAAGCCGTAGGGAATTCCTACTCGTGAATCTGCCCAGCATCGTGTAACCTGTGTAGAGGGCAGGGGTGTGCTCTGAATTTCTGCAGGTTGTTGTACCCTGCTTCAAAGATAGCCTCAGAGAAATTGCCCAGCTGGAAGCATGTGAAGGCACATTCATGTCACTTTTTTCCCCCATTTCTTTCTTTTAAACAAGGGAAAAAAAAGGAGTCTTGGGAGGGCTCAGATTGGATTAGCTTTGAATTCCAAAGCATGACATTGCTGCTGAATTTCAAACTGGGAAGTAATTCTGGTTAATAGGAATAACTGGAAAATTAGAGCCAGGTTCTCTTCTCATTTACTGTAAATTCACACCACTCTAAATCCTGTACAATCGTTTCAGGCTCATACAAATCTGCACTGTAGTTTATAGCCTGGCAAAATTTATGAAATTCATATTCAACTTGTAAACTTACTTAGTGGCAGAGTGACCCTCAGAGGTCCCTTCCAACCAGCATTGCCACGACCCTTTGATAAATGGTGTCTTAATAATGAGCACTTACTCGTGAGCCAGGATCACAGTTTGAAAAAAAAAGAATTCTTAAAGTTTTGCAGTCGTATGTACAAGCATTGGTACCTGGTGTCATTTTGTTGACGAAAACCTGTTGGCAAGCCAGTTTTTAAGTTTCCGTCTCCGGTGTAATTGCAGCTTGCTATCACTAGCACACCCTCAGTCAAGTACATCAAGGTCCAGATCCAGTCTCTCAGCAGGGCGGACGTACAAAACCACTTGACATCCGCGTTCATTAAGGTATGTTGTGTTTTATCACATTCGAAATGGTGATTAAAAGGGGGAAACTTTATCTCCAAGGAAAGTTACTGCAAAATCTTGCTGAGCCTTGGCAGAAGGAAATGGGAAGTTCCCCTGGAAGAGGCAAGTGCATTGTTCTCCCTTACAATTAACTCCATTAATGTCACTGGGAGTTCGTATTCTATTCAGATGAGGATTTGAGCCTTTAGGGGGGAAAAAAAAAAAAGGCCTTTTATCACCTCAGAAGAAGAATCAACACCACCACTCTAATGTAGAGGAAGAGGAGGGGGAAAGCACACACCAGAAGTCATTGTTTACAAAGGGTGTGGGGAAAAAAAACAAGTTTTTTTTTCTGATTTTCTCTGCTGGCATTGCACTGAAAGATAAAAATAACTACATTTCGCTACTGAAGGGGTTTAGAGCTGTCAGGTTGTCCCTGCACATGCCTTATATGTCTGTCTAGAGGGTGAAGAGTGACTGAAATCATGCTTGCAAAGTCACTGTCCAGGCTTACATGCCTGTGTGCTATTGAATTATAATTAATGCTAACAAACGCCAAGCAAAGCTGCTACAGCATCCTTCAGGAGATTTCTTGCCACGTGCACTGGCTGCACCATCACAAATTTATTCAAAACCATTAACAAGCAGGTGTTACCGGAGGCAGCATCCTCACCTGCGGTGAAGCGCAGAGACCTACGTGTGTGTAGCACTCGTGGGACAAGTGTAGTATCCTCAAAGCTTCTTTGTCTTTTCTAAAGCTTTAATGCAAAGTATTGTTTTTCAAAGGAAGTTTTCTTTCTGACGCATGTACTGAAGTAAAGGCTGGGCTAGGCAAATGATAAAGATTAATGTCTAAAGGAGGATTCTTACCCTAAATCTTAAAAGTAGTGGGAAATTTGGAAATAAAGGAGTGAAGCAGAGGAGCCCCCACTACCAAAGCACATGTTTTGTTCTCGTTTTGCTGAATTAAATGTAAAAGCCAGAAATGTTTTAAATTTATAATCCAAGCTCCCCAAGGACTGAGTGAACCGGCTGTGGCGGTGCCCTGCTCCAGCTCCCGTGGGGCCAGGTGAGCCCTTTTGCTGGCTCCTCGGCGGGTCTGCAGCATGCGGGCAGGGGCAAGGCACACAGCAGGGCTCTTTTTTGCCAGCGGCTCGCATTTTGGTCGGTTTGCAGTAGTGGTTGCTCTCTGCTCCGTGTGCATCCAGACTTTGACACAGTTCCCAGGCTAAGAAGCGTGAGACAGCCAGCACCGAGCGAAAGGTTTACTCTGTCTTTGCTCCTCCCCACTCCCCTCTGCCCACTCGTGGCCCAGACATTCATGTTTCCCTTACCCTTGACCCCCTATTGCATTCAGCGTCCTCTGACATCTTGCAGAAGGCGCTTTTTAACACTTGGCTCCCTCCCTCAGTCTGGCTCTATATTCCCTGGAGGCATTCACATGTCTCAGACTGATGGGATGTCTCTGAGCCCCCTGGTGCCTGTGGGCTTTGGACCACTATGTGCATTACAGTGGGATGTTGCATATCTTGGGCTCAGCTTTCTGACAGCCTGACCTTGGTACGCTGTTGCTCTCCTTGGTGGAGGTTGTGTCCTCCCAGGCTGGGCTGTCCCCCGGGATGCTGGGGAGATGCACCTCAGAGAGCCTTTCCCTTTCTAAAAGCAAATATCATGGCACATCCTGAGAAGTGTAACCTGGGGAAGGAGCCCTTGCTGTAGGAAAGGAGGGGAGTAGGACCCACTTGTGCTACAACTTCTTTGAGGCGCTGGGGCAGCCCTACCAAGAAGGAATATTTTGGGTTTGATATTTACATTTCCAGGGAAAACAAAAAAAGTCCACGTGTCACTTCTATTCCCTCATCTGCTGTCTCAGCACCTCTCCCTTGCTCCATGGTCAAATCTGCTTTGCCAAGTGACAGTAATTTCCCCTACATGGAAAGAAACTGTCTTAAGACTGAACTAAGCATTTTACTCCCAGGATTCTCGGCTTCCCAAATGTATCTTCCTAATACACAAAAGATGTGATGACCTCATTTCTCATACTCTTGTACCCCGTTGAGAACTAAGGGGTTTGCTTCCTCCTGCCACTGACCATCTATAAGTGATGTCACTTCATCTGTACTAATTATACATTTAAAATTACAGGGTGTACACCCTTGATATTTTCCTTGCTTGTAACTCCCTTGTGGAAAAGCAGGATCAGAGTCTGAAGCTCCCCAGCCTGCCTCCATAAAACCTGCCTCTGTTTTTTCTTGCAGATAAATGACACAGTTTTCCTGTTCAACAGCCATGGGATATTCTTCGTGGTACTAGATGCATGTTCAGGAGCAGTTGTGAGTAGGCAGCACTTTGACACGGTTACTGGTGAAAACGCTGCCAGTGCAATAACTGATTATGTTCAAACATTTATAAAAGAGAGGTAAGCAAACGGCTGAGAGCCCGGTTCATGTAGCAACCCGTGCTGATAGACAAAGAAAGGAAAATGACCTACTTTCATACCCAAACCTGTGCTCTGAAGAAATCTGGCACAGATTAAATATGTACAAATGCCAAATATCACCCAGATAATAAGAGAAGCAGCGTCCCTCTCCCAGGATTGCACAGATTAGAGCAGACAGAGACAGGTTTTCTAGAAAACTGGCTATTCCTTCTAAATTAACAATTCATTTTCCAGCATGGAGTAGATAAGGTTCTTGCAATGGCATTTGCAATCCTGCGCACCTATCCCAGTGGCCAGCAATTTCCTGGCAGCTGATGATTCAGTTTTCCATTTCTGAAACTGGTTGGTTTCTGTTTACTCTTACTGATTGTTTTTGCCTCTTGTGACAGATGAAAATCATAGGTGTGCCAAATTTTCCAACAGGACTTTTCTTGGGTGAGCCGATGAACAGACCTGCCTGCTTGCGGGCTCTGTTACCTTGCGTGTGTCCTGGCAATGGTCTGGATCATCTCTTCTTGTGTCTGTCCCACATTCCTTGTGGTTTTGTGTGTCACCACATAAACACGGAACAACAGAGATTTATAGATAAATTCTTGGCTGCTGGCAGAAGCAGGTCAAATAACCAGAAAACAGACTTTTAGTCCAAGACATTTCTGAGCAGTTCATGACCAAAGATTTGAGCACTCCTGTGCTATTACATCTGCACATATTTATGCACATGAGTATGTACATGTCTAAAATGTGCATGATGTGACGTATATCCATACGATGCCTGTACATTCGGTTTGATTTCCTGGTAGGATGTGTGTTTTGCAAGTCTAGGCATTCAGCTAAATGCAGCCAGTTGTGCAACCTGAAATTCATCGCAGGTACAATTCACTGGGGCTGAAAGTACATCTGTGAGGGCCAGAGCCGGACCGAGGCGTGACTGAAAACCAAACCCAGGATATAGATGGTTTCAGAGTCTCGGGACTGTACAGCAACTGAATTTCTTCTGTGGCTGAGTGTCACATTCCCATAAGGGATGCACTCGCAAACAGTCCTTCGTGCTTGTTTTTATTCCGTGTGAAGCACAGGTTTAATTTAGGAACATTGAAACAAGAGGCTTAAACTTAGGAAAGCTTATGTGTGATTGAAATGAAAGGGAGAAAAGCATGAAAGCATGTTCTTAAAGTTAAGCAAGCTCTCAGGTGTTTTTCTGAATTGGAGCTTAAAGGTCTTGCAGATTCTTAGGGAAAGTAATATTTTGCCGTCATGCAGTAATTACTGTCCTTCTTTTCAGATCACTTGTTCTCGTGTGCTCTAGAGAGATTGCGGATGTGGCAGGGAGCTCTGAAATGTCTGTTTTTACCAGGTTAGGTTCAGCAAAGCCTATTGTCTTCCACAAGGAAGGTAAATGTATTTATTCTACCATGTTTCTTTTGCTTAAGAATTACTGGTGTGTTTCCCTAATAAAACCGTACTTATATAGTGGTTATCAATATATTTCCTACCCCAATATGCCAGCGTAACCTATAAAAACCTCTTGGCTTAGGGATGGTGAGAAGTAGGAGAGTTATTTTGGAGTTTTGACCCTACTTCACCAGTGAGAAGCTGCATGCTGCAAATTTCTCATTCTAAATGGAGCTTGTTTTTCTAACAACAACAAAAAAATTGATAAAGATTCCATCTCTAAAATTCAATTGCTTTGCAAGGAAAAACAATCATAAACTAAAAGGTTGATGAAGAAGAAAACAGTCTGAAATGAAATAGGAGCTATTTACTTTTTTGGAAGGAAGGTGAAATCACCAGTTTTGGAAAGTTCTTATTACAGTTTTACTTTGGATTGCTACAAGAAATCCGTTGGTATAATTGGTCCAGGAAACCCATGCTGGGTTTCCTACTGGAAAACTGGGGGCTACTCGGTCCAGGTTTAGATGAATAATTTGAGTGATAAGGAAATCAAGAAAACAACTAGCCAGTTTGACTCAGATTTCATTTGCAGAGATATCTCAAGCAGAGATCAGATGGAGAATTGCCCATATTTCTAGCTGCTTTTTTTCCTGGGGAGTTTGGGGATTTTTTTCCCCTACTGCTTTACTGAAATTTATATCAATTTCTGGTTCAAGTTTCAAAGCTTATTGCTTTGACCATTCCAGAGGAGGACAGCATAGTCTCTACAGCAGAGACAGTGATTTCACTTCGGTGCCTGTTTGAGTCCCAAGAAGCTGTTTTTTCTTTCATCCTTTTGAAAGCAAAAGTTCGAGGTTTTCTTGTTTGTTTTTGTCCTGAAACTTCATTGCTTCATTCTTTCATCAAAGCCCTGAATACTTTTGAAAGGAATTTTTTGATTAAAAAGCAATCTTTTTTGTTTGTTTTATCAAACTTTGTTCCCTGAACCACCTGTGCCGCTCTACTTGGGCGCAGCGCTTCCAGGTCGTTTCGGGAGCTGGGTTCAGCCTCCAGCCCCAGCTGCTCCTGGGGCCCAAAAAGCAGCAAGCAGGGCCACCGCCGTGCCGGGGACGCGCTGGTTGGTGGCCATCCCCTTGCCCTGCCACTCTGGTGGGATGCTGGTGTCTGGCGGTGGGACTAAGCTGCTGCTGGCCGACCACGTGCCGCCCCTGTTTTGCTTTTCCTGAGGGCAAGGGTGTTCACCCACGTGTCTGCCCTGATTTCCAGTCTGGGTAATTATGTTCTGCTCCGTGAGCTTTCTCCCGCTGATTCAGGTATGCGCACTATTTGACTTCACAGCTCCAAAAGTGATCGCACGCAGGACTGGTCCACACTGGGGGGGCTGCGTTTCAGGGCAGGCCAGAGTCTTTCTCCCAAGTGCATATTGCTTCTGCCAGGGATAATGCAAAAAAACTCCGATCCCCTTGACCCCAGCGGGATCAGGATTTAGGGTCTCGTTGCCTCATTTTGCAAAACCTTATTTAAATTAGAAGTGTTTACAGGAATAGTCTCAATCCAACCAGCTGCAAATAGCCTTGGGAGTCTTTGCAATGAAAAACATAATATAAACACAAGACATTATTATTAAAATGGAAGAATACATAATGCCTTTGTACTGTGTGACAGCAGAGGACCAGAGCAGAGTCGACATGGGGAATAGTTCAGGCATAACAGGAAGAAACCAATGTAAACTAATAAAAGAAGGATTCAAGGTGCCTAACCATTTTCACATAGTCAAATATGAAAAAGTCCCAAATAAAAAAAGTAAAACAGTATTCTTGCTAACTGACATCTGGGAACCTGTCTTAGCTTATTGAAATACCTGCAGATCTGGGATGCAGTGAGGTTATGGCTTCAGCGAGGCTCGTTCCCTCTTTCATCACCCTTTTTCTCTCCTAAATGTTCTGTTATTTCAGTCCAAGGAAAAAAAGAAGGGTGAAGAAGATTCCATGATGTGTGGAGGGAGTCCATGCTGTGCTGCTAATAAGTGAACCGACCCATCCAGAGGGTCACTCTCTTTGTGTCTGTTTTTCAGGAAGTTTTGCCATGCTTGGCTATAAAGGACAAGCCAGACCCTCCTGGATTAAAGTCCTTAATCGTGCTGGTTATCAGAAAGCTGCTTCTCTACAGCATTATGTTCCCTTGAAGCTGAAAGAATATCAATGTCCAGCTAATAGTGACGAGTCGCTAAAATTCGCTTTTTCTCAGAACCACTCGGAGCACACCTCTGCAGGGCCCGCGGCGCCCCGCCATTAGCATCACTGGGGCAACACCAGCCAGGCAAAGCTCGCCGCTGTCACCTCAACCTCCTCTTGTTTTTATGGGATTGTACCAAACCGATGGCGTTCACTTGTATATTTTATAACTAATAAATGTATTCTCATCTTACCCACTGTGGCAGAGCTTTATTTTTCAAGCAGTGCCTCACAGAGCAGGATAGAAAAAGCCTGTGGGCTGTCCTTCTCAAGGAGAAGTGTTTCAAAATATCCATGATTTGGTATTAGAAGGTAAGTTTCAAAGGCAAAAGCCTGTTCTTCAGTATCATAGGGACTGGAAATGAAATTTGGTGTGGAAATGTTAGCGATATCCAGGGAAAAAGACAAACTTCAGCGGAGGTAGGGAATTCTCCCTTCGGTCCTCTTTTCCCTCCATTAATGTCTGCTTTTAAGAAAACTAACTGTCCATCTGCCATGGCATCTTAGGTCAACTCAGTGCCATCTGCTTGCATTGATGGGTAAGCATGCAGTGGTCTTATGATAATGTCTTCTAATGGAACTGAATATAACAAGGAGTTATAAATGTGTTTGTATCTGTAGCTAATGACTGGTGGAATTATGTTTGTCCAACTGATGCAAATATTTAATTAAGGACCTACAGGAATGAAACCCAGGATAAAGTATGTGCTGAGTAGGGTAAAGTCTTGTGTTCTTTTCAGACAATGCTCATATTGATTTTCTGTTCCCATTGAGGACTGAAATACTGCCAGCATTAGTGGCTAATTCTCTTTGATTTTTTGTTCATGCTGCTGCTTTTTGAAGTAAAGACAAAAATAGAGCTTTGTATGCAAACTGAGAAACAACTGATGACCTCACTGACTACCGTTTAAGTACAAAGTTACCCTGAAATGATGACAGACTCGTTTTGGTTTGAACATGATGTTACTTGGTGGCAGCAGGCGATTTCAGACGATGCATGTCTTTGTCACACAGGTTGCTCAAAGAGGTAGGTGAAGGCTTTGTTACCAACGTCCCGTTGTTTCTTTGAAATTCTCAGCAATGGCCAAACAAGTTGCTACAGGGAAAGGTTAGTGTTTTGTTGGCCAGACTTTTGCTCCCTGGTGAGTTAGTCGCTCTGGCATCCGTGCACCAGCCAGCTGATATTGTGCCTCTGAGCGAGGACTGAACTCCTCGGCTGGGACGCTTGCCTCCAGCAGACACGTACTGCCCGGTGGCTCTTGGACGTGGGGTGAGAGGACACCTGAAAGGTATACAGGCAGAGGAGGAAACCGTGGCTTCATCCTCACACCAGGTAGGAGAGGTGGGAGTCGGGTTTTGACCAGGGGAGAGGTCCTGGCTTGCTAGAAAGTGTGAAGAAATCACTGATGCTGCTCGGTAAAGGTGAGATAGAGAATGATGCACAGGACATCGTGCGCCTGAGCTGGCTCCCACTGGGGACCAGTGGAGGCTGATGTCCTCGGTGGAGATGAGGAGTGGTACAAGAGCCTGAGCGGCTGGGACTGACCCTCTGAGGAGCTCCCTGAAGTCCTTTTGAACTCTTAGTAGTACCTAATTGTTATGATTTCTGAGGCCGTACAAGGGAAGAAAAGTAAGATGGTTTTGGCTTATGAACGTAAGCCCAACATTGGAACAACTACTTACAGAGCAAGCTTTTAGCTTCTTGGAGATTTATTTGATAATCTGTGACAGGTCCAGACCCTGGATCCCAATAAAACTTTGCAGAGCTCTAACCCCAGGCTGAGACTAAACAATTGGCAAAGGAAGAGTCTGGTGAAGGAAGGAGAGGAATGTGCCTAAACCTCTGAAAAATCTCTATTCCTCCTCCCGCACTAGAAGGAGAGCAAATGGCAAATGTCCTGGAGAGGAAGGCGTGGAGCCGTGGCGAGCCAGATGCAAACAGTAAAGTACCACAAAAGCAAAAAGAAAAATATTTACATCCTGATGCAGTTATTTGGGTAGTTTAAAGCAGCAGTTTGAAAAGGATTCAGGATGCTGTGATCCTCTTCAGCCACTGCACGCACTTTCCTTACCTTGGGAGGGAAAAAAGTCTTCAAAACCAGGGACGCTCTGCAGAGGGTACAGTTCCTCCTTGGACCTTGGGACATTCAAGACTATGTTTTCAAAGGCTACTGCTAACTCGGCATGCACCAGAAATCTGGGTGCATGAAGCTGCTGGGGTAAGTGTTGCGTGGGTGTTGCGTTTGTGGGAAGCTCTTGTATTCCTCCCAGGGATTTCCTGAGCAGGAGGATTTCCACTTGTATGCTGGAGTCCACACGGACTGTGTGTGTCCACATGCACCTGCAGCTAATCCAGGCATGTCCAGTACATCTAATGCTTTCAGGACATACGGCTGTCCTGGTTATCCCCAGAGTATTTCTGCAGTGGGAACAGAGTAGCTCTGGCACTCCCTGAAAGCATTAGTCTGGCTATACACTGAGTTACCGTCAGCAGGCACAGCAAAGTCAGTGCACCCCGAACCTCCAGAAATGGGGTTCAGCTTCCCACCACTTTGATGCTTTGAAAACCGCATGTGATGGATGAGGGTTTAATTCAGTGAAGTGTTGAGCACTTCGAGAGCATGTAAAACAGAGTCAGTCAGCCTCGGATGGGTGGAGTGATGTGAATTGCAAATTATTTTGTTTTAGCTGAGCCAAGAATTGCTTCCTTTCCCTTTCAAGGTCTGTAAGCCTCTGGAAAAAAAAAAGTTAATTCTGAAAAAAAGCATAGCTTTAAAATAACTCTTTTTTTCCCTTTTATATCTGTCTCAAAATAGTTTGTCAATACTACAACAAATTTGCAAACACCTTCGTTTCCTTTAATTTATTCATTGTAAAAATTTCCTCTAACTCCTGCTCCTCATCCAGAATCTGTTTTTATGACCATCAGGAATCAAGGAACTTGCAGGGATGTTTATATACGGAATATGTGAGCAGAACCTTCTTCCTTGTAGGGAAAGATATTAGATATATTTATAAGAAACCAAGGTTCATTGCAAAAAAAGTCAGAGTGCTGCTTTTGACTCTAGTAATCATTTCATTGAGAAGTAAAGTCTGTTTCTGAGTTTAATCCTCCTCTACTTGCCAGTAAAAAAGAGCAGCTCATGGCTGGGTGGCAAGCACAAGATCAAGATGAAGAGCAGAGGCAGCTACGCTGCTGTCATGTGCCAGGGCTGGGAAAGCATTTTTGTTAGCAATCCCTAGAAATGCGTTCGTTTATTTGTAAGGCCGTCTGAAAGTTTTAGCTGTGTTTGTGGCTGGGTGCTCCTCAAACCTGCTCCTCAAATCCATCTTCCCAGCTGGGGCTAAAATGTAAAATTCCCCGAGTGGGGCAAGAGGACAGTCGCTGCCATGCAATGTCAGCAAGAAGGTAGCAGAGGCACTAATTAAACAGCTCCTCCCTCTCTCAGGAATCAGCTTCCAAATTGATGTTGGCTTCTTTGCATATGAATGAAGAAACGTGCAGCAAGGCTTCACACCTAGCCATAACCACTAAAACCTCAGTGGGAGGGTCCCAGTTTGGCCACCCAGAGCACGAGGGGTGCACCATGGCCTGGGCACTGACCCATCGGGGTCTCCTGGAACATTTCACCTTGCAGAGATGATCCCTGGGGAATATGGATTTTACTCACAGGTCTCTCAAGTACCTGTGCAAACTAGTGTCTGCTGACGGTTCACCCTCTGCCAGGCTAAAAAGCACCTTTTCCATGTGAGCTTTTCCTGCTCTTCTCTGGGGTGGCTCCAGATCCCTGCTTTGCCCCTGCACAGGTCTGTGGCCTCTCTTGCTGGGCAGTAGCAGTAGTAGCAGCTGTCAGGTTGTGGGCAGGTTCCTTGCTCCTGTTTGACATCTTTTTCAGGGGAGATCAGGTAGCTGCTGCTTTTCTCCCATCCTTGTCATGTTTGTAATGGATGGTTAATGCTCCCGTTATGCCCTGCTTGACATCCCAGAAAGGAGCCTCGTCTTCAGCAGATGCTGAAGGTACATCCTCCAAAGCGTGTCAAGCTGGTCTTAAAAAGCATGCTAAGATACCCAGTACTGTGAGTTACTTTTTGAAAATTTTGGTGCTGGGCTTGGGTGGTTGGCCCAGAGTTGTGCAAGGTGGCGAGTCGAGACTGGAGCTCAGTGCGTGTTTCTGAACAGCTGGCTGTGCCGCCCTGGAGAGCCCTGCTCTGCCGCCCGGGATTCAGGGTGTCTGTGTGACCCCGCTACAATGACTGTGACAATCCACCTTCCTCAGAGCGTTTCTTTGCCATTTTGCTCTCAGGATTGTCTGCTCTGTGTTGCCTCCAGCATTAAATCGCAGTGAGGGTGAGGGATCGGGATTCCTGTCTATGCACGGCGCTTTCTAGTACAGTATCGCTGCTGACACCTGCGGTAGCAGCCAGCTGAGGACTAATGGTTTCCTGCATCTACTTTTAGCATTGTCTGCTACTATTGTTCGCTCTTTGGAAAGATTCAGCAGCTGGGAATCATTTCAGAAAGTCTGCCTTGCCAGATCCAGGGATATGACTCCCATTTGCCATTGCCAGGCAGCTTTTAATGGCTAGACGAAAAAGCTTTTCTCACCCAAGAGAGGAGTCACAGGTGGCATTTGAGAAACATTGGAGATGGTAGACTTAGGAGGACACTTGTATGGTCCTTACGTTCTCAGAGTGCCCGAACCTGCAGAGAGATTTGTTGACATAGCTGGTTACATCAGAGCTGAGCTCAGCCACGTGGCGCCTGTTCAAGCGAGATGTGGTGTATTGCTGTATCCCCACACGGCTCTCAGCGCTGAGCTAACGAAGTGACTGGCTGGCAGGAGATAACAGCTCCTGAGTCCTCTCCAGCAGGAGACATTGAAAAAGAGTGACCTTCTCTTCCTCCTCTTATATTTAACAGTAAAATCAAACATGTCGCTGTTCGTGTCTAATATTTAGGAAAGATGCTTAACTGAGAGCCTTTGAAGGAAAATTCCTGAGATTATCCTCCGAGCAGCGTTTTTCCGGCAGCGTGTTAGTCAGAGCTGAATCAGAGGAGTCGGCGCTAGCAGCAGCAGCGATCCTCTTGGCCCTCTCAGCTCGCAGCTTTTCCAACCCGAGTGCCAGTTAATACTAACATTGCAATGAACTCGGGCTCGCTGCGAGCTGAATCAAACACCCTACCTCAGTCACCAAATAAGCAGGATATTCTTTGGACTGTGGCAGATCAGACACTACAAAAACACCGGAGCCTGGCACACAGCTGATGCCTCCAAAAATGACATGACTTTTCAGTGTCTGATTGCTTGTTTTGATCTCTGCTGCTGAAGATGGATGTAATCAGGGAAGCAGTCCCCTGTGAGCAACCAGGGATTTAATACCAGAAGCCATTTTCCACAACCTGATGGTAAGTACTGTGCAGTTCTTGGCTTCTTACACTGATTTCCTACCAGTTTGCTACAGGTTACTGTCAGAAACCAGATCACGAGCTGGACAGAGCAGAGATGCTCCTCTGAGTTTTTAATGGTCCAGAGCAAAGAATGTCTTTGCTACCTATGAAGCAACAAGAGAGTAAATGAATGGCATCACTGTCAAGAATTCAGTGCCTTCTTTTTATTTCTGTGAACTCCTGTATAATCTGATTGAATTCTATGACCAAGACCTTGCCAGTTGGAATCTGGCTTTATGCAACACTAACACACAGCTGTGTCCACGCTAAAAGAAACACTGTTTATCTGTAACGACCATCCTGTAGTATTACGACTCGTTTAGTTTTTCCTCTCTCATTAAAGCAGAATCTAGTGATTGGGTTTGCAGATTAGGCTGTGTAATAATCGCTAATAAATCATGACATTTTAATGGTGATTGCTGTCCTTTGGGTGTACTTCTAATAATGTTCCTTTAAAAGATCCCTGGCTTATCAAACATTGATGGTTAACACTGTTAAAATGTCAGACACATGCAGGCTAGTTTCTGGCACAAATTCCACCGCGATGGTATTGCTCTCTGATAATGTATATCATTCAAAGTTACAGCGTTACTAAGTGCATTCCTCTTTTCTACTGCTCTGTAACAGCGTTTCAGCACCTGATAGACTGTACCGAGCCCCAAGTCTATGCTGTTTCCAGAGCTTGGGGCTGTCAAATACACTATACCAAAACAAGCAAACATTTTCCTGCTGGAATATTTCCTGACGAATCTGTTTCTAATGCTATTTTTAATACAATCATTGGATTACATGCGGTTTGAACGTATTGTTGCACTTCGAGCTTTATCACCTTTATGAAAAGTACAGACATGTGTTTTGCATATATACACTGTAAAATTTGCTCCAAACTAAATCCTGGCTTCTTGCATATCTTTTTCTCATGTTATTTTGTTTGGTTTATATTAACAAGTGACATGAAAAATAACATGTGTTTTTTGCCCCAATGAAATTGAGGCACCCTGGAGTATTTTTCAATTGCTTTTTTTGCGTCTAACTATGCTGTGAGATGCATACGTTTATTCCATTTCATCCTTGTGATGTGACGTGACAGCTACAAATAAATTTCTTCGATATTCCTCAGACACTGGCTTACAAGATAAAACCTAATGGCTCCAAGGACTACGTGTGAATTTTAAACAGTGCCTTATGAATACAGAGCATTGACACTTACAGAAGTGGGTGTCCTTGCCTCAGTGTGAACACGCACGTCGATAAATTGTCAGGAGCACGGGGCAAGGCTGCAGAATCAATCACTGGAGAAAATCACATTAATTCTAACTTTGACTTTCATGACACTGCTTGGTTGTTTTTGCTGGGGAGTGGCTACTGAAGAAACGAAAACAACATCAGGTAGATTGGTTTCAAAAGCAGCTTTTGGTTTCACAAGAAAATTCTGGGCTGACATTAAATAGTGTTTTCTTGGATCTGAAATCTAAGAAACTGCATGCTTCAGACTGGAAGTGTGAGTATGGTTTATCTTGGTGGTGCACAAAACACCATTGCAAAACATGTGTGGGTAGTACAGGGGGAGGAAGGTGCCGTTGGAAGGTTACTTTGTGAAACTTTGTCACTCTGCAAACACCTTCTCTGTTGTGTTTCATTACTTTTTTGCACATGTGAATATTCGGCCCTAGAGAGTCTTGACACTGGATGTGTTTATACAGCATTCCTAAGGTGTTTTTGGTTACATCTGGTGGTTGCTTTCTGAGAGTCTATTTGGATTCCCAAGTGGGTTTATCCGAAACCAAACAAAGGGTGAGGAGCTGCCCTTGGTTTCTTGCTCTGTTTGGGCTGGTCCCGAAGCAGTGTGAAGATGTTCTCAGCCGTAGAGCTGAATGGGAGTGGAAGTGGGCTGGCATAAAGCTGGATATAACCTTTTTTTGTGCAGTGAATGGTTTTTGCATGAGCTGGGGGGAAAAAAAAGTGACATTTGCTTGATATTCTTTCTTCACAGGTATCCATCCAGAGAATTAAAAATCCTGAAGAATGGCTCTACCTACCTCCAAGCATCTGGCCGAAAGCTTCATTTTTCTTCTGTTTGTAATCTCTTCTGCAAGCACAGGTAAGTTTTCCTGCCACAGGAAAAAGGGCATGGTTTGTAACACTATTTTTATATCGAGACATTGCTGGTTTAGACTGAGCAGCTTTTCACTCTTCTTCTATAAGAAGAGTCAAGGACAGAGTGAGAAAACTCAGGAGAAAAGCAGTTTCCTGATGTGCCAATGTTCCCGACGGAGGGCAAAGACTGACATTTCTGAGCAGGTGAAAGTACCCTCAGGAATCCCTCAGACTCTGCTGTGCATTCTTAAAACAAACCCAAATCCAACGAACTGCTACAAAGAAATAACAAAAGAAACCTCAGGTCCTAAGAAGTGTGGCTGTGGGAGGTGAAGTTGAGCATTTTGCTGCATTGCCCAAGCCCAGATGTGGTGAGCAGAAAGCTCTGGGGTGGGACTTCCCTGCCCCTCGGGTTTTGTCTCTTCTGAGCAGCTCTTTCCCTAACCTCTTAGGGAAAGGGGAAGAGGGAAGCTGGATATACATATTCTAAATAGAGCTAATTTAGGGATTTGTATTTGTTTAAAGCAAAGAGACCATATGTCTTGCCCCAAACACTGCAGCTGCATGAAGCAACCTTTCATCACAGTGCTCAGGCCCTTTTGGTCAACAAGCAAAACATTCAGTTAATTCCTTGTGCTGGGTAGAAGTTGCACTCTTATTTAAAAAATGACAACAAGAGTAATAATCCAAGCTGGCAAGGTACCTGGACCAGCTGGCAGAAGATGCTCAGCCCTCCAGTGTCCTTGGTGCAGCGGATGCGGGTGCTGTGCACGGCTCCTGCTCTCTGGTACAAATTGGTTAATGAAATTGGGAATTTGGGTCCTTTGTTCTGGATTGTGTTGGCTTTTGCTGATTGTCATCCCAATCATCAGCGTAAATTCCTCTTGATTTCCCCTTAGGCTTCGCTGTCTACCTTTCTGTTTCTGAATAATGAATTCTGGGGGCTCAAGTCATCTTTTGAGACGGCAGGAAGCTCTTTTGGACACTAGCATAGCCAAGTAAATGGAAAAATGAACAAGCTTTTATCCTGTCCACTTACTCTCATTGATAAATTATACCTCTACATTTGAATCAATTCTTTTGGTTTTATTTAGCTTCTCGTCATGAGCAAATTTTTCTATTGTCCTTATTCCTAAGGGAATAACAGCTCATTTTTTTAATTTGTTGCCAGTGTGTATTGCAGTTCTAGTTGAACATCTATTTACAATGCAAGTCCCATTTTCTGCCTGAAATATTTATCTTTTCCAACTCTTATTAATTCTGTGTGTCTTCAGGTAGGAACCCAGAAACTCCTTATTTTCCTCAATTACTGTAAATCGGAAAAAGTGCCTCTGACATTACTGATACATTTCCAGTTTCCAGCTGGCCCAAGGGGTATCAACATCAGGTCCTGGATGTTTATCAGTATTTGACTTGCTACCTGGTAGATTATTAGCCCTCTCTGATTTGATCACTTCATCTATATGGAAAAAGTTTGCAGAGAGCCAAGGTATATGCTGCCCGCATGAAATGTCCCTTGCTTACCTTGAATAGCTGGTATTTAATGGGTCTCTGGAGACATTAAGGCAGTGGCTGGTCCAATTCTATTGTTTTCTTAAGACATGAAAATGGTGGAGGTATCTGAGAGGAAACCGAGAGCAGATCGACAGATTTTGTTTCTGTTGCTGTGGAATTAGATGTCCCTCAAGTTTCACAGTGGCAGCACACAACAGCTCACTGTCAGCTACACCAGTTCTGGGACATGTTTCCTTGCATGGATTCACATTGTTGTTCTTTCCATTAACTGAATGCAAAACCCACCCAACTTTACTATACTAAGTGTCAGAGGCATAACCATGCTGAAGTCAGGGGTTTTATCCCATGTCTATTATCATTGATTTGTGGATCCTGTAGTTTTCCTATGGTGATTTTGTTTTAAAGGATAAAAGTTGGAGAGAACTCCCAACCCTTTCTGATGGCAAAGGGCTCATTGTTCAAACTTTCACTGACCTCAGCGTCCTAGGATTAGAAAAGTTTCTACCCTCAGAAAATATGCATCACACATGGGACTCTTGCACTCGCAGTTTTGTTGATTAGCGTAAGATGTGAGGCTCACATATCGAGTGAGATTATATCAGGGAAATATTTTATCTTAAGTAAATACTTATAACATGAGACTCTTGGATTTGGTATGAGAGTCGTTTAGACTAATACATCATGGCAGTCCATAATCAAATTTGTGTGTAGAGACTGGTGATGTGCGAACCCAACGAGAATGAATCCTTATTGCTTCTGCCTGGAAAAGCTCACAAACCCAGAGACTCTCTCCTGTGAGATTCCTGTTGCTCTCTGTTACAGGGTGGACTGGCAATTTCTTGCTGCTTGGTGTTTTCATGTTAGTTTGAGCACTTTTACTTTCCATCTCCAGTGAAAACACAGTATGCAAATGTATTTTAACATCTTTACGTTAAACAAAGCTTTTCAAACCTTCCAGGTATTTGGGGGGCATTTTTAAAGGTAGTAGTTGTTTTACCCTTTCATCAACGTCTTCCCTGGGCTTGCGAAAGGCTTTGTGTCTGGATGGTATGAACGGAGCTGAATGTCACTGCAGGAAGGGCTCAGTTACAGCCTCTTCTCAGTATTTTTCTGGAAACTGCATCCCTTGCAAAGCTCCTTTGCATCGGGTAGCAGGTTTTTCCATGCTTCCGGAAAACAGAAAACCATACAGCTTAAGCTGTTGTTTGTTTTCTTTTGGTCATGACCCAGATGTACTGTGCTGCACTGAGATATTGCTGTGTTCCAGGGAGTCAGCAAAGGGGGGTACCGAGAAAGATACTGTAAAGATGCCCAGATATGGAGCTTTCTGTCTTGCACCAAACAAACGGTAATTGCCTTCACTCTCCATCTCTACCCAGCAGAAGCAGCTGTGACATGTCCCGATAAGGATCCTGAGCTACAAATCTGGAACCCAGGTCACAATGAAGAAAACCGCATCGAAATCCATAATGGCAGGAAGCTCCTTCTCTCTTCTTCTGCTACTGTTCACTCTATCCACATCACTGATGGAGGTAAAATGTGCTGGTGGCAAGGCTGGGTGAAGTGTGCTTTCCACTCTGGCTATTTAAATCACTCTGTCTCACACTGGGAGAGCTTCCCGCTTCTTGCTGGGAACTGGGTGACTACTGGGCAAACCCAGCTTTAATTTGGTACAAGGGTGGGTGGTAGCTGAGATGCTATCGGTTCTTTAGCCATTATTATAATCAACCTATTGGCTGTCCTTTCTGGAGAATTTACAAAAGTATCTCAGTATACTCATTAGTTCTACTTCTCTGATTTGTTTCAAAAACATTTTTTTACTCAATCATTGCCCTGATAACATCATACTGCAATAGTTGTGTTCTCAGGGTCTCAGGACAGGGCAGATACATATGTGCCTCTTTGTCTCTAAGGACAGAGTCATAGTGTTGCTGGTGGCTGCTAGCATGAATAGCTTTCATTCATCTTAACTCTGAATTTCTGTCACAGTCCATGCAAACCTTAATTGCATTATTCAGGAATTGGAATGAATAAAAACCATGTAATGTCTTTAGGATTTGTATTGAGAGCTGTTTTGGGGAGGATGGGCAGAATTTTTCAAAAATTGAGTTGAGAGCCCAGCACTGGGTTTAGCACAATGGTATCACAACTTCTGATGGGCTGCTGTGTGTTAAAGCAAATGTCATAACCTCTTCTGCTTAGGAAAACTGGTCATTAAAGACGATGTGCAGCCTATCATTTTGCGTACTAGACATATACTCATTGAAAATGATGGAGAGTTACATATCGGCAGTGAGATGTGCCCTTACCAAGGCAATGTGGTTATCATCTTATATGGGCGGTACGTATGCATGATAAAATATTATCTTGGAACTTGCTAGGATCTCTCTTCCACAACAGGGAACAAAAACGTTCCTTAAAATTACATTTTCTCAGACCTACTTATTATCAGTGCTCTGTGGAAAGTTCAACAGCTTCTTAAACAATTTAAATGCCCTGTGAAAAATTGATGCAGTTTTGGTTCTGGTTTCAAATACTACTGGGAGACGAACATTGGGGTGTTTGGACATGCCAGAAAAATCAGCATGCACCTTGCCACCACTCAAGCTGATTTTCCAAAATAGGCTTAAAGCCCGAAGAGTTATTTTATTCTGAAAGTTCTCCACCCTAAACATCCTTTCTTTCTGCATGAAAATGGTGAGCCAAAGAATAATACATTTATGTCTTGCAGATTGCTACAGGATGTCTTAAATTTTCAAGGATTCCAAACTCATATTTAACAACCACGAGCTCCTGGTTACAGTCCTAATGTCCCCCAGAATTCAAAAACACAAATGTGTCATTCAGTCCGGGCTTCGGGCCTCCTCCAGCCTGGATATAATGAATATAACACATAGAATCTGAGTTCCAGATCGCTGCTGGTCTTCAGTACTTGCTAGTATTACTTAAAATAATTTGTTTTCTGTACAACACGAGCAGTTGCTGATACTTTGAGTAATTGAAAAAAATGTATTGCAAATCATGACACTTCTCTCCTTGAGCTGTAGCAGAACAAGGGGAGAGGCTCCTTGACTGTCAGATACAAACCCAACACTGGTTCCTTTCCTCCATTCCTGCTGCAGAGCGGATGACGGCAGCGAGCCAAATCCCTACTTTGGGCAGAAGTATCTTGGAGTAAATAAAGGTGGCACTCTTGAGATCCATGGAAAGAAAAAGCTGTCCTGGACTTTCTTAAACAAAACTCTTCATCCTGGTGGCATGGAAGAAGGTGGATATTACTTTGAAAGGAGCTGGGGCCATCGAGGTGTCATTGTCCATGTTATTGACCCAAAGACGGGGGCAGTTGTCCATTCAGATCGGTGAGTAACTTTTCAGCTGCCTAGATCTGACGATCTTTGGGAGCAGGTTGGGAACAGCAGCTCAGCAAGTTCAGAAACACTCGTTTGGGCATCTTGTTCAAATGGGTGTTATTGCATATTTGTACAATTCTTTCTAGATCAGTAATCTCCAAAACCAAAGAGTGAGTAGTGTTACTATCTTGCTATTCTACCAACTAGAGTTTAATCACTTTGGCTTAGCAAAACCCCATAATATACTCTGTTAGACAGTGCTTTTGCAATGGGATAATATCATTACTGTAAACAATACAAAAAAGTTATTTCTTTATAGCACTTGCTTTTCAGTACATAAAGCTGTGATGCTCACTGAAGTAAATGTTTTGGGGTATTTTTATCACTTCAGGTTTGATACCTACAGAGCAAAAGAGGAAAGCATACGTCTTGCCCAGTATTTGGGCAGAGTTGCAAATGACATGATCCTGTCGGTTGCAGTGAACGATGAAGGATCTAGAAACTTGGACGACTCGGCCAGGAAAGCAATGACCAAACTGGGCAGCAAGCATTTCCTCCACCTTGGGTTTAGGTATGTGCCAGTCCTGCCAGTTCTCCCAGCACAGAGGCTTTATTATGCTCCTGAAATGTCCAAATAATTCCACTCTCTCAAAGGCACAAAGTTCTTTCACATGGAAAGAAAAAAAAAAAAAAGAGGGAAACTTCTCAATGTGAAGTTTTAGCAGTTAATTAGATAGTTTAAGATGCACTCAGTGCCTATATTGGGTATTTTTATTAGCAGATTGAGGAATAGCATATGATTCATATTAAAAAAGATGTTTTTCCAATATATTGTTCCCACAAGTTACTTATTCCAATTTATTTTCAAGCCATCCCACAAAGATTTAAGAAGCGTATCTACATACACACAGTGGATTGGATGGGCTGAACATTAAGGAGGGTAGAATAATAGCCACGTAGCCCTGGCTCAATACATATAGACATACATACAGCATATTCTTCAGCTTGTCCAATGCATATTCAGGGACGTGTGCAGCACAGAAATTTAGCAAGCATTAATTTACGCTGTGGACCGTAAGTACTTCTGTGGCCAACACAGTGTCTGTGTTGGCACACACACTGTTGAGAGTATTTGCTATTTACCCAACCGTAGCAATTATATTTTTTGTGTTTATCTGAATTTATGTAGGCTTGGTTTTTTGTTTGTTGGTTTGGTTTTTTAAGAGGCAATAAGAGGGTCACTGCAGAACACACCAAAAAAATAAATCTGCCTTGTAGGGAGAAGTGATTCAATACAGCAGTCTGTGGGAACAGACAAGTGTCAGCTGGGCATGCGCAGATGGAGTAAGATTTGAGGTGGTTGATGAAGAGTTTGTGTCAAATATTAACAGGGGCTCCTGTGCACCAGATAATGCATTTCAAAGAATCAACCAAGGCTGCAGAAATAGTCTCCAAAACCAGGCTATTCCCATCAGTGCCATACTTGCTCTCAAATACCCAGACCCCATATTAAAGCCCAGTAGCCTGCTGGGTTTCTTTTCAAAGACTGAAATTAGGGAAACAGAAAAGGATTTTTGAACATTTTATTTTTTTAAATAATGTAACAGGAAGAAATTGATGGGTTTCACATAAGTTTATAAAAGTAAATTGCACTTGATGTTTTTAGGCTGCTGTGGTGTTTTAATGCCAATTTCTCGCTTCTTTGCCATAAATACTTCTAATGGAAATACCATAGAAATTCATCCATGGAAGTACAACTTTCAACATTGCTATTGTTTGCAGTCAAAAAGCTAATCCTTGCCATGCTGTTATCTGAAATACCACAATATTTCCTTATCTAAATAATAGGGACATTGTGGGTACCATAATGTGGTAGTAGCAGTAGTTCATAAATATTGTCTCCCACCAGCATACTGGTGTGTGGTAAAATACCCGCATCTTGGCGCATTATTTAAAAGACTGTATTTTTAGGAGTGTTCTCAGCATTTAAGTTCATCAATTTTCCAAAAAAAAAAAAAAATCAATCTGGATTGCAGCTGGGACCAGATTTCCAAAGGCAGTTAGATGGCAGAGTGGAAGACAGGCAGCTTTGTCAGATGTACCCAAGCTTTTCTCCTTATGCAAACTGAACTTCCACTTTAGCGTAACCAGGTTTATGTTTCAGACACATCTGTAACCATGAATGAGGATGTATACACCTGACAGGTGCTTTTCAGAATTTTTTGGAAGATCTTAAAAAAAATATTCAGGGTGAGAAAATTACACACACACATACATACTGTAACCTTTATGGCATAGGAAGGCTCTGACAGAGGAGAGTAGATAGATTTTTCTTTCTAAGATGCCCATTTACGTGGTCTCATCACTCTCCACCCAGCAGCCAGGGTTTGCTGGCCAGTCCTGCTGAATCCTGGTTGTCAGATCTTCTCAGCTCCCTGCCGATGGCTGGGGCTGACCGTGGGCATCCCTGAGACAAGAAGAGTTTAAGCTCCAGGCAGTAATTTGGCATAGGAAATTTCTCTTTCACATTTTGTGAGGCGCTACTTGAATCAGGCTATTCAACCGTAGGCTGGGTTGTTTTCTGACTGAGGCGGTGGCAGGGTTGTATGGACAAATTCCTGACTATCTCCAGTTGCTCCATATTCAGCCAGATTGTAAAGTTGTGCAACTCCCCCTTGCTGTGGAAGAGCCAATGAGCAATGCTGATTTATCCAAAAATATCTCTGTGCTCCTGGCATCTCTTTCAGTTGCCTCTTTGCTGAGTCTGGAACATTAGGAACGAAAGGAAAATCTTGCATTCCTCCTCTATTGTAGTCCTTTTGAAAAGGGAGTTTGCTCTTTCAAGCATGAGCTTTTTTTTCCGTTCCTTTTACTAAATAAATTAAAAGAAAGCCTTTCAGCTCTTGGTGACACAGTTGTTCTCTTTGGAATCCCACCCAAACATCACTGGTTTGGCTCTGGGTTTACTGGTCCCTTCATTTCATGTAGCTCAAACAGACAGCATCTATCCTGATGTCTTAGGGTTGAATGACTTTAAAACTATTTTTAGTAATAAAACAGCTGGGAGGAACAAACATTTTAACATATGAAATCAGGCCAAACCTTGAGTTGCAGAACGTGCTAGCTTCTTATTCTTTAGATTATTTTTCAGATTATTTGGGGGCCATCATCTTTTTTGCCATTCGTTTCAAATTTAATGACCAAAAAAATAATAATCATTTAAAACAAAATGTATCTTGCCTGCTGAGTGATAAAGTGTCCTTCCTGCCCCCCGCCCCCCTTCTCTCCCTGGATGGAGATCACAGCCCGGCAGTGCCTTCGGCAGTTGGCGCACAGGCAGTTTTTCCAGCAGGAGCATCTGGCTCGCTGGCAGGCTCCCGAGGCGGTTGTGCTGGCAGCTTCCGCTGAGCCTGTCCTGCGCTCGGGCCGAGGACACGCCGCTGGGACTGCCTCCCCTGGGGCCTCGGCACGCCATGGGGTGCACCAGTGCTCCCCCGAGCCTGCTCCTGCCCACCCCACAGCCCGGGGCTGCGAAGCCCAGCAAAGCCCAGCTCACGCCAGTGGTGATTTGTGCGTGTTGTAGTGGCGATCCGTCAATGTCTGCTCATGTTTTCTTCTGAAGTCTCAGAGGGGTTTATAACTTCGCTTATACCAGCAGATGGTCAATGTAAGGTGACCTGCAAAACTCAAGGGTGAATCCTGAGGCAATTTAAATCACTGGGTATTTATACCTATAGAGACACGATTTAATGTGCAGGACTGTCTGCTAAATTCGGGGTAGGGATGACAGTCTCCCTACGGCCCTAAAAGCGTATTTGTTACTCTGTTAGTCATTAAGAGCAGATATGCCTGAACTTCTATTTCAAAGATAACACTCCTCCCAACCCCCACTAATTGGGTTCACCTCCAAGGTTGGGAGGCAGTTTAGTCTCTGTCCCCATTGCTTACTCATCCATGTGGTCATTTTCCAGTGCTGCTGATAGCTATTGAACCTACTCAACCAATAACCTTCAGGCCTTAATGAACTTACTTCTGATACAGGATCAGATCTGAGCAGAGAATTCAGACTCATAAACCTTTATCCCTGTTCAATGTTCAAAATAAGGAAACTAGATATCCAGAGACTATCTAGGTATTTTTTATTGCCCTTTGCCAGCCAGTCTGTCTATTAGAAATTCTCATGGGTCATTCCAAAGACAATTGCGATATACAAGGTTTCAGCATGAGCTAAATTTATTTAAGCAGAAGTGGCTTTTTTCCCGTATTCTTCAGTGTGCGTGTACACACACACGCGAAAGGTTTTCAGGCTTCCCAAGGAGTTACCAGTGTCCTATGGGTCTGTCACACACAAGCCTCTATAAACACTCATTTAAAAGAGAAACACACTTGTTATGGGAGTGTATTAAGCGGGGATTTGTCTTCAAACTTCCTTCTCTTTTGATATATTTACTGAAGAAATATAGAGTGTTAAGATATTTTTAATTTCAACCAAGCTGCCTGTAACACTAATCTGACTGTTTTGAACATGGTGTCTCTGAGAAATGCAAGAACATTGGGCTATAAAAATATGCATCTCATACATTACATAACTTGATCATTTCTCATTTTCATTTTCTAGGCACCCATGGAGTTTTATTACCGTTAAAGGAAATCCCTCCTCTTCTGTTGAAGACCACGTTGAATATCAAGGTAATTCATGCACAAAACACTGGCTTGACATTATCTCTGGAAGTTATTGGAGTTATGGCCGAGATTAATTTGGTCAATGGTGTTTTCACTTGGCACTGCATTACATTGAAGCTGTGAGAAATTGATGGTTAGGCATATTTAATTGAATATATATGTATACTGTATATATTGCTTCTTCCCATTAATGCAGCTGAAGCAGTTGAGTGAGGTATAACCTAGGTTATCCAAACCTGGAGATAAAAGGTGAGATCCTGCACCAGTGTACTCTCTTAGACACAAAGCTAGGGAACAAACCCAGTTCACACCAGCTGAAAATTTAATCAGTGTATCCTGTATTGGTAGCCTCAAATGCTCTTGGCAAAACCATTTTCTTGCAAGCTGAAGACTTGAGTCTGTGTCTTTTCATGACGTTTTCAAGAGCAGCTAACAACATGGCTTGCTACAACATCAATAAAAATAGCGATATATTACAAATCATTGGGGTTTTTTATCCTCTCTTGATTTTTGAAGATTTTTCCTCCTGATTGTCCAAGTAGTTATAAAAGTGTCTGAAGCCTCATTCCAAGATCAGTAAAATTTTCTGGAAGCTGTGCAGGGCTAATTCTGGATAATGTACCCAAAATATGCAAACACACATGGACCACTACTTTTCACTTCTGACTTTTATCACTTGCATTCAGTGATTTTACCAAAATTTCGGGGCTTTTTGCAGGTCACAAAGGGTCAGCTGTGGCCAAAGTATTCAAGCTATTCAAAGCTGAGAATGGAGAATATTTTAACGTCTCTTCGACTAGTGAGTGGGTTCAAGGTAAGATGTCTGTGTGGCATTTAACTCGGTGCTAGACAGTTGACAAATAGGGTGAATCATCCTTTTTATTGCAATACTTTTCCATTTGGGGATAGTGGACTCGCTAGCTGCTATTTACGTTGCTGCTAACCCAAGTAAAGAACGAGCAAGTAAAGAACATGCACAGATTCTTTCCCCAATTGTCTCCAGGACTCTCTGAATAACTGGGATCCTTTTTCCTTTACTGCACTGGGTATGAAATTCCATCTCTTATGATCTAAGAGATCACACACAACCTCTTACTTCTTTTGACTGCATAGTCATCACGTCCATGTTTCAGACAACATACAGTAACTGGTCGTAACTTGATCTGAAGATCAGAAAAGGCAGCTAAGGAGGACACAGATCCAAAATCCATACCTATTAATAATGCTCATACTGCATACTCCAATTATGTAGCTTTTAATAACTCTGCTCTCCCTTGGCTGGTTACACTTCGCAGCATCATTAAAAGTAGCTGACAGACTGGCAGGAGGAGGCAGGAATCAGATCATCAGTGAAGAAAGTTATGAATGATATCTGAGATCATATTATGCTTCATGCATTTTTGCTGCATTCATTAAGCTTGACTTTCAACTGACTTTTCTTGTTTACACTTGTCTCCAGATGCAGAATGGACAGAGTGGTTTGAGAAGCCTGATAAAGCGAGATCTAAGGACGTGGAGAAGCTTTCTGACTTCAAAGCTGCTCATCCTGATAAAATCTGTAGGCAACCCATTGACATCCAGGTAGGCTAGCTTACCACTCGCTTTAGAGGGGCAAGTCTTCTTTGGACTGACACTGAACCCCAAAATAATTGTGCTTGTCAGTAATTTTTGTTTCTAAATAAAAGACACCGATTATTTTACTGCTCTAATGCATAACAAGATCTGGTATCCAGTCTTGTATAATTCTGAGACAAAAGTTTATAGAATTGAGCTCCTTTCCGTAAATTCTGGCTTCTGGCATGAACGGGAGTACAGATGGGGTCATGGACAGCACAGATGTTATCGTGAAATATGTGGTTCCCTGCTGGAAGATTAAAAGGAAAAAACACATGAAAATTTCAAAGTTTTTAAATGGTCCTGGAATGGACCCTACCTAAAAAATTAGTCACAAAATGTAATGAGATTGTAAAGCTACCAGCTGTAGTAGTTGTCAAAAATATTGGTAAGCTTGCAGCCATTTCTTGGCATCAATTGATTTTTCTCTGTGGAAAGAAATTTGAAATCTGTTTGGGGCTAAACATTATAATTATGCCATCAGGCCAGCATGCCAAGGAGAAATCATATACCTTTTTTGAGACTGCAAAAGCCTTTTTAAGGACAAAAAAAAAAAAAAAAAAAGGCAAAAAAACCCAAGCTTTTTTTTTACACATGTTCACCATATACTTTATATGTCTACCTGGCTAAACAACTATAGCAGAAGCATTGCCTAGCAAAAGACAATATAATACTTCATATCTGTGGGAGGCTAAACCTGAGGTTCCTACATACTCTGAACCAGTGGAGTTGTCACAAGAATGCGGCTGTTGAAGTGAACGGGAATGCTGACAGCATGAATGAAAGTTTCCAGGGCTAGATGTTACAAAGAATCTCCTCTTGAACAGAAAGGAAAAAACTGCCCTATAATTTTCTGCCAGGTCTTAGCAAATCCACATTCATTTCTGCTTCCATATACATATATTAGAAGTGACAACTTAGTTCAAAACAGGGGTCAGATGTTTGTTATGATACAGCACCTTCTAGCATGAGTATTAAAAGAGAAACGAGAAAGAGATTCTTCTGTTCAAGAAGCAAACCTTTATTTCTCATCTGTTAAATGACAGTTCCTTTTTTTCCCCATGTATATTAAAAACAAGACAACATTTTTCAGTTTATCCTGCAGATCTTAGGGCAAATCCTCAGGTAGTGTAATCTGGTGTTGCTCATTACTTCCATAAAGTCACACTGATTTATAGCAGCTGGCCTGCTCCAGCTATGCTACATACAAGAAAATCGAAGATACGATGATAATAGCAGAAGCACGGCACAGCCAGAGGCACATTCCTTCAGCTGACAGTGCTAATCCTATACATGGCAGCGGGGTGTATGCATTAATAAGGAAGGGCTGCATGAGTGAGAGAATCAGGATCAGACCCTTTATTGAAAGACTCCTTATCTCCTGGTGCCTTGTTAAAATGCACGTGATATTTGGATTGCCCAATGCAATGCATCGCATTTTTGTGAAAGGGTCAAGAGAATTGCAAGCTATAGAGCCGGACTGTGAAATTTAACATGACCCTGAGGGGTGACATTGCCCCAGCAGGAACACAGGAGAGGCTACACATCGCACTGCTTCTTGGCATGATACGGCCTTTTTTCTCAAGGCAGCTCTACAGGCTGGTACTTGTATGTGAGAAAAGGCCACCTCTTCTTGTTCCTTTGGGAGCAATGGGTATTGAAGCAGCTTTGTTTTTTCTTAGTGACACTGATCCATGCGAAGAAGAAATAAGACCCCCAACTCTTTCTTCTGCAAGGTTCATTCATAGGCTAGCCACAAGCAATGAAATGGGTGCAGTGAAGAGGCTTGAAACCATGGGTTCATTTGGGTGCAAGCATCTGTGCTCAGTGTTTTCATCTGCCCTCAAACCAACAGCAAGAGAAAATCTAGGGCACCGAGGCAGATATTAATGAAGCTCAGAATCTCCTCCCAAAAAAGCACATGGTCTTAATATAGATACAGGAGAAACGCATGCGCCTAGCAATAATCTATGCAGCTTGTGGATAAAATAGCTGTGTCTGAGCACCAGCTGGAGTGCTGGCTGGGTAGTACATGTAACAGTCACCCTGCTTTGTTATACAACTGTTGTGCTGCACCGAAAACAGAGCAAAAGCCTCTTCTGATGGCCTCGATGTTTTGGTGAAATTTCTTCACCTCAGGGTGTCACCTGGTTTATATTTCTATTCTCATTCCAGGCAATGACGCTTGATGGAGCTAATTTAACAATCGAGGTTTTTTACAAGAGTGGCCACGATTACAGGTTTCTGTGCCATGGCAAGGACCAGACGGGCGAAGGCTGCCAGAACTACAGAGTACGGTTCCTGTGTGGCAGATCTGGTATGTGCCCCATGTTTGAAAGCCAGACAGGGGAAAAGCAGAAATACTTTCTTCCGATGACTGGCTCTTGTTTGGTGTAAGAACAACTTGAGTAATTTCCGAAGCTAAAACTACAGCTGGACTATTGACATGAGCACAGATAAAATGGCTGAAGATTTATCTCAGGAAAAATTCCTGAGCACTAACAGAGGCAACAGGGTGGTGTCTTAAAAACCCAGCAAGGGTATGGCAAATACTTGGCAAGTCCCTTCCTGTAAATATCTTGTCTTTTGCTGAAGCATTTTGGGATGAGGTAGGAGTAGTCAATCAGAGTGCACGAAGACAACAGGTTTTGAACGTAATACTCTGTTTTCCAGTTATTAATTCCAACACCGTGTCCCTAACCTGGTCATTAGACAGGTCATTAGGATTCTTCGGCGCTCAGCTGGCGGGAAAAGAAGGGTGGAAGATGGTTGTTTTGCTGGAAAAAACAGTCATTACCTTAAAGACCACTAGGTTGCTGTAAATAACAGTGCCCAGCACCCACAAGTGCTGCTGCTAAGTGGGTGTGGTGAAAATGAGCCACTAAGAGCTACATTTAAATTTAGTCCTGGGGTTAGTGGAAAATCCACCTGCCTCAACTAAAGGAAAACACGTTCTTGTTTGCTTGCTTTCCAAGCCAAAGCCAGTGAAAAGCATGTTTGGAAGAGTTAACTATTTTTTGTTGCATGAGGAAATCATCGTTTTTGGTGGTGTTCCAGGGGAAAAGAAAAAAAAAAAAAGCAAGTGTTTTCTGATAAGATTAACTGAATTCTCAACCCTTCCATTTTGGCTTTTCAGTGAAACCAAAGCTTACAGTAACCATTGACACCAATGTGAACAGCACGGTCTTGAATCTGGTGGATGACGTGAGCTCATGGAAACCTGGAGACAGGCTGGTGGTTGCAAGCACCGACTACTCCATGTACCAGGCGGAGGAGTTCCAAGTACTGCCATGCAGAGCCTGCAGACCCACCCAGGTCAAGGTAGCAGGTAAGGTGCTTCATCTTGTCATGCTGGTGTTGCAGTTCACAAATGTCGTCATTTGTGCTGAGGTAACTCCATGAAGAATTGCAAAGATGTGAAAGATACCTGAATTTGATGGCTAGTTTTTAGATGTTTTTGGGAAACACGTCTTTCATGCTTGAAAGCCATCTAATTTGATTCTGGTTCCTTTCTGCTTTCCCTTTTCATAACCGACTCCATTTTTTGTCCCCAAGCACACTATTGAATGGATGTATTTATTTAAGAGGAACAAATACAGGTCATGTGTTTGAAATGTTCAATTTTACATTACTCTATTTGAAAATGTGTCGCTTCCTAGAAAGCAGGAGATGAGTACAGCTGATCTGAAGAGTGGGCTAGGGCAGGAGCAGACCGTGAGAGATTGTAAGGCTGTGAAGTAATGTGCAGCTGGCTATCTTCCTAAGAAAGTTATATTTAACTGTAATCTTACATTTTAGAAATCCTGTTTTGTACTACTGAAGCTACTGTTTCTCCTTAACTGTGTCTCTAGACAGCGTTGCTTAGACGTGATGTATTAACCAAACATTTCTGGCCAGCGAGTTGTCCTGAGCCACAGCACTGGGGGAGATGGAGTCAGTAGAGCTCCCTGAGTTAGCAGGAACCTTTGCAGAGCCACAGCGTTTTCCCCTGGAAGGTGACTAGCTCAAATCCAGAACAAATAGCTTTTGATGAAAACACATTGCAGACTAATGATTGCAAAGTAGCTTTCGGATACTAAGTCCAATTAAGTAGCATAACCATGATGAAGCGCAGACTATTACCAGTATGAGCATAAAAGTGAAATCCAGGATGGGAGATTTGCATCTGCACTTGAGTCTGTGAAGTGATCTTTTCCTTCCAGAATGAGATTTTGGCACGCTGATAAACTGAGCATGGAAATACCACGTGATCTGCCTGTTCTGTGAATAGATCAAGAACTTTTAATTGCTATGCTTTACAAAATCACAAGTTATTTTACAATATAAAAGTACGTAACAGCTGAGGCTGTCTTTCAAAGGCAGCATCTGCTGGGTGGCAAATCATGCATGTTACGTTATCTTTTGCTGGCAATTGCTCTAGGCAGAGGTTTTGTCTGCATTTACAGTAAGATCTTTCTGAGAAACCATGACAGCACTTTGAACATCCAATGCACTAGGGAGTTTGCTCAGTTCTGTGAAATGAACTACTTCACCATTATCTCTGATGCAACGTCCTCTGGAAGGTACGAATATGCTTCCTTTGGCAACTGCCTCCCCCACAGAGCTCTAGCCATTCATTGTTGGATGGCTTGAAAGAGAGATGTTCATCAAGCCAAGAAAAATGTTATTCACGGTTTGAATGTATCATAGTCTTATGACTTAAAATGACTAGTACTTTGAAAGACAACACATGTCCAAGCTGAATATTTTTCTTGAACAACTTTTGAGCTATTGGAAAAACTGTACCAGGCTAGTGTGATACAAGTCACATCACGAAGATGATCTTGGAAGATCATCAGTAAAAATAAAGATGTCATAGTAATGTTTCTTTTAGGCTTCCCATAATCTAATGGATGTGTGAAATTCATGTAATTACATTTATCTTCTACAACAATGTCAAGTAAGGTAGTTGGAGGATTAATAAAGGGTTAAAAACAACAAAAAAGTTCATGTGAATTTCAAGTAAAGAAGCAGTGGAAACACTTGTTAAAGTAATTGTGCTCTTGGTCTCCGATTACTCTTCAGGAGAATTAGGACATTCCTTTTATTACCACAAATGGCATGAACACCAGGGCCAAAGTCTGCCCTTACTTATATCCAGGCAACTCCATTGACGTCAATGGGATTTCACTGATTATATAAATCAAGGCAAAATCTGGTCCAGTAATAAAAATCACATCCAACTTTCTTGTAACAAAAGCACATTCACGCTAGCAAATAAAATGATCTGCCTGATTCTAAGTTCAGTCTAGATGAAATAAAACCTGAGCAAGGCTGAGATCTCCCCTGTCTTTAGGAGCAGGAGGTTCTTGAGTTGCTCTATGCCCAGCCATAGTGTAACTTCATGCATTGCCCTGTCCCATGACATGCAATTAGCCAGAATAAGGAGCGCTAATGAGCCGGGGAGTGGGTGCTCTCCATGCCTCCTCCCCTCCATGGTGCCTGCAGCTGCCTGCAGCCTGCACAGTTCTGCCTGTGCTCTCCCTGCCCTGCCAGGCGGGCGGCAGTACCACAGCGGTGGGTTTTGAGGTGTGCTCATGGCTGGAGGAGGCGAACACCACCGCGCTGAGATCTCGGCTCACACTGCAACCTGTCTGTGCATGGGCGTGCATGTGTGAATCCACTGCCCCGTGATCAGGTGCTGACTTTGATAAAACTTGTTGGGATTCAGTTAATTACCTGTGAGACTTCTGTTAAATAGGTCTTTATTTGTCCCAGTGGCTCATCAAACGTTGTGTGAATGGAGAATGGCCGACAGAGAGCAAGTACATAAAATAGGCAGCAGTGGGCTGGCCTCTGGCCTTAGCACAGGTGAGCAGCTCCTGCGCAACCTGCGCAGCGGCGTTGCACTCTTAATTGCGTGCAGAAGATGTTCATCATATATCTCTGCCTTCCTTTTGCTATGTGAGATATGCAAGATTGCTTTGCTCCTTCTGAGAAAAGGCTTCCACACAGATACATTTATGTACAGGATCTTGGAGGGATATCATTTTTAATAAGTGGAATCGTCTAATTTTCCTAAGAGGTTTAGTTTAGCAGCTGAGAACTCCAAAAGTGTGCCCTTGGAAAGACAAATGATAAAACCATTCCTACCCATGATGCTTTATATCCCTTTCAATCTTTATTTTTTTCCTTTCCATTTTTTTTTTTTTAAAGAAACCTAAATGTCAGGTCTGAACTACTTAGGAGTCTTTGTTTAAAAAGGACAGAAAACCTCCGCTTTGTGGATAGACAATTTGGTGTGGCAGCCACTTGGCATACCAAAGTTTAATTATAATTGATGCTCTCATCGTTTAATAATATGTTAATAGACATGGTTTAGTGTATTATTCCAAATAAGTCAAACTCATTAGTGAGCTCATGTCCTATTTATATTTGATACTTCCTGCTCAAAACCCATACTTGCTTGACTTGCTAGAAATGGATTGACTAGAGGCTGGTCTTTTCAAAACAGCTTAAGAGCGTTAATACTAAATTCCCATCAGGTTTTAGTAGGATTTAGATGTCTAACTGTGGACTTCTGTAAATCTCAATGGAGAAAGCACAGGAGGGCATCCAGGTACTGATCTTGTGCTGATCATGTGCACTCCTTTATTGGAGTAATTGCACTAATGTCAAAATTACAGCTCCCATGATTAAGTGTGGTTTGCGTGACTCAGATCTGCAGGTCCTGCTCCCGGTCAAACGGTTGCTCACTTAAATGGAACTTTTTTCTCCACTCGCCTCCTTTGTTTAACTTTTTTTTTGCTTGTCATTTTTTGTGCCTAGATTATTTTCTCTGTGGGAACAGATTAAAACTGTTTTATCTCCCAACTTCACAAGGTTTGGGGAGGGATGACGGTACAGGGCAGAGGGAGGGAGGAGGAAGGAAGCAAGGAAGGAAGGAAGGGTTGTGTTGTTATGATAGAACTGGATAGTAGGAAAGATCAAGTATTTTGTCTAGTTTCCCTGGGAAACAAGTCTTATCTGCATCTTGGTTGCTCTGTATGAAGTTACTACCAACGCTGATAAGTTTCACCATGGAACAAAAATGATGAAATGCTCTTTTGTGCTTCTATATGCTCTTGATAAAGCATGAAAACACTATTTGTGCCTGGCATAATTACTCCAATTATCCCACATAGTAATGAATCTATGAATACAAGCACATATATCTTAAATCCTGCTTATTGGGTGGCGAATACTATAGAGATACGGAGTTTACCGTGATCTTACATGTGCAGAGAACTTAGAATTACAAATGTAAATACATAGTTGTCTAACAACTTCGCAGCCTGTGTCAGCATTCATCTCATGCTGTAAGGATGAGAGAAGTTACTCCACTATCAAAATTCAGATACTTTTAGAGATTTATGGGGTTCTGTTCAGAAGTTGGCATCATTTTGGATGGGACTTGCCAGAAGCTCCTTTTTTATGGCAACCCTGGTGCTTGAGGGCTGGGCAGGAAATATCATGAAATGGCCCTTTCTAACAATCTTTCAGAACTCTTTCTTCTACCTTGCCTAGAAACAGAGTCGAAAGAAAGATACTGCAGTTTACAGAATGGTTCAGAAGGGTTGAGTTTGAGCCTGATTTAAGTAAGGATTTGATCTCTTTGTCCACTAGACCTACCTAATCTTCCCATAGCTGCGAGAACTTCTATGTCAGGACAAGGAGAGGAAAAACTGGAAGGTCCAAGGGGCAAAACCTAGCATTTACAGAAGTATGTCAGTAGATTGCCAAGTAGCTGCTGCAGAAAGGGGGCATGGCGTGGGACAGGAGTGGGCTTAGGAAAGAGGGTGACACTGCCATTGGGATAAAACACTAACAGACCTTGCAGAGACCTCTCAGTGCTCAGTTAAAGCCAGAATGAGCAGATGCACTGCCCTCAGTCCACATCAATCCTCCTGACGCACCTGTCCACAGCAGTAAGATCTACTCATTTTAGCCTTGAAACCAAACAGCTACAGAGGCTTTGATCCAACACAGCATTTAAGCATACACTTAATAATACGCACGTGAACTCAAGGCTATTCACACTCCTACAACGGAGGGTGTACTTCTGACCTTTGTGGGACACCATGCAGGATCTTGAAGGAGAAAAGGGATGAAGGGCTATAATAGGATGAGTTACCCAGCAGGAAACTGTCCCAAGAAGGCTTAGTTAGCTCTGAACTCCTTACAAAGTTTCGTTCTTTCTGCTGTATGTCTTTTTACTGGAAACTTAATTTCCCATATAAAAGTTATGAATTCAAGGAATATCTATTCATTAAGACGTCAGGTTGCAGTGCATGACTCCAGAAGCTGGTCAGCTCACCCAAACCATACTGCATTGCCTTACAGGCTTGTGGCTTAGGTATGCAATAGCAAACCCCATCAAGATAATTCAGGATAATGAGGATTTGACAGGATGCCTGAGTGAACATTTGCTGGTTATTAAATATAAGCAATAGGGGCATTACCACCAGTGATGACAAATGTTTGGCAAAAATGCTAAATCTGACAGAGGTCTGGGCTGGCATCTACAATGAGTTTAAAGATGCCCTGAAGGATTCACTGTCACTGGATTATGTGGGTTGAACCAACAAGTTTGTGTTTAGCATTTCCTTTAAAAACTCTAGGATACATTAAAAGACCATGAGAGAGAAGGTCTTAGCCTTAGAGAGCCCCAAGGAGAACAAAAGACCCTTTAGAGAAAAAACAAAAAATCCACAAGCATCTTAGCTCCACTTTATCTTCACCATACCCAGGCCTTCCAGTGCCTGTTTCACTTCTGAGGAAAGGGAGATTTAGCAGTTTGTGTTGTTTAGAGCCAAGGCATTTAGGAATGCATGAATGTACCTGGGAGGGTTTTCAGAGACGTCTGTGTAACTTGCCAGAGCTGAGCACCCTTCCACATCTGCAGTAGCTGAAATAGTTTTAAAATTCCACCCTTTCTAGGTTTGATAAAGCCTGAGACCCAGGTTTTATGGCTAGGTTCAAGTATGGCAGGTTTTCCTGGAGCTTAGTAGAGTTTGGAGAGACTGCTTTCAATTGCTATGTTGACATAAGCATGCCCTTGATTGGTGGATCATCTATGTTTATCTTAATGCATACTTTCTTTTAATAATTACCTTGTCCTTACCAACAACTGGTGACTTTAATAGTCACTGTCTTGAGCAATAAGCATGGAAATGTGCTCATATTTTGCTGAATCAAGACTTCTACTAGGCAAGCCCACACATTAAGGAAGTTGTTCTCTGTGAATTTACATTTTGCTAACTTGAGGTACCGGTACGACAAACAGAGCAGCAAACCAGGGCGTTTTTCCTAGTCCATTACACAGACCTGTTGTGGGGAGACGTAATCCATGTCACTGCAAGGCTTTGTTTGGTTTAGATTATAACATGGCACAAGCCTGGCTTGCTGGTGAGGCAACATCTGTCTGTGAGGGATGCAGCAAGACCGAGCCCGAAGGAGGAGATGGTGAATCAGTGACCCCTGGGTTTGTTAGCGGTTGGGCAATCACAGGCATTGGCTTTGATGCTGAAGCAGCAGATACGTTCCTCCCACGTTCAAAGCACAGCATTGCCTTTTTAGTATCAAACCACTTCAGTTCTAGTTTGCAAACCTCTGGCTTGGGTTTGCCCATGTCAGTGCTCAGAGTCTTGGCTGCTCTCTGGGAAGGCTCCACGTGCCGGCTGCAAGCAGCAGCCTAACTTCAAATTTGCAGCTCTGCAGAGTGAGATGCTCCTGTCCCCATGTGAACTCCCTGAACTCACCACAGAGCAGCCTCTTTTGTTGTTTTTTTTTCATGCCCATCACTAAACATGTCCCAGCAGCTCCCTGGAAGTGCCACGTGTCTGTAAATGCACATTGTGGTGCTCCCAGCCCCATGGGAAGTGCCTGGTACTGGTTCCCAGCAGGCATTTACAGCACCTGAGGACTCCTGTGCCAGGGTCTGTCTCCTGCGACCCATTTCAGGAGCACAGGCTCCCATTGCCATGGGGAGCTTGAATTTCTGGCTGCCTCGAGGAGAGGTTTGTTTTTCAAAACTCTGTTAAAGGAGCTATTATTCAAAATCCACTTTTACATTGCAAGGGAATTGCTTTACATCTCTCCTTTTATCTCCAAACAAGTCAAGTCAGCAAAAGCACAAACTGAAAAACATGCACCCAAGAAGTTATATTTAGAAACTAGTTAGTCCATATTTAACATTCTTGTCAGTGCTTACACTATTTTGCATGTCTGGACTGGTGTTAAATTAAATTAAATACATGCAAGCATGACATTTATTATTCTAGAGCTCAGCACATGAATAACAAAACTGCCTATCTAATTTCACTGCTACAAATCCTGAAGATGTGGCTTGAAATAGGATGTTCTTATGATTATCTGAAGTTCTTCCTGCATTTCAGTAAATCAAAGAAAGGTCAGCTCCAGGGGAAACTGAAAAATAGCAGCTTAAAAACAGTTTCATAATGAGAGGCTGTGTTGCTTGGCAGACTCACTCACGGGTCCAGCACGGAGTATCCTCATGTGGAGGACACTCACTGCAGCGGCTTTTTTAATGTATGTGAATAAGGGAAGCGAAGCTGCTTTTTGGAGGGGCTGGGTCTGGTTTTGGCCGCACACCTGATGAGGCTTGCTGGCTTCAGGGCAACACCACAGGGAAGCCCAGGGTCTTTCTAGGAAGGCAACTGCAAACGTGGGTGAGGTGAAAACTCGTGGCCCCTGGCAGCCCCTCATTTCTGGGGCTGAGCATGGAGCTCCAAAGAGCCTCATCTTCCCACTGCAGCCCCAGGTAAAAGCTGTCCTGAAGGTGGAGGTGCCGAGGCAGAGGGGACACGTCGCTGCATGAACCCCATCCTGCCACACAGCAGTCTCGGAGCAAGGCAGAGCACTCACCCTTCCCAAATCCCAGTATTACCAGTTCTGGGAGAAGGAGGGAGTGAGTGGTGTTTGCTTATCTTTGTTATAAAGTCAAAGCATCATGTTTTGGTTAAAACCAAGACTGTTTCAATGCTAAAAATCCTCCCTCGACTTGGCACCTCTGCTTAGGCACAAAGTGCTTTGCAGCGATAGCCAGGCTTCAGGCTTGCCATTTGTTTCTAATTATGGATTTGAACGATTCCATTGAAATTAAATACACGCAAGTGTGGCATTCTTTAAAGTTCAGTGTTTACTTAAAGAGTTTATTACTTATTTTTACTGGAATAATACAGAATGTAGTCAGTAAGATGAACCTTTTCCCAACTGCATTCTCTGCAGAAAGCCACGGAAGGAAGGAGGGAATGTGAATAAGTTTGAATGAAATTACAGCAGAGAGATTATTTTGCTTTCTAGACATCCGCACTGCCTGGACTTCACCCCTTTCTGGTCAGGCCAGGGAAAGCTTTCTGTGCTTTTAACCCCTCCATGGAGCCAGGTGTGTGTGTGCGGACGATGTTAGGAGTGACTTGGCTTGGCCAAGGGAGATGTGACATGGGGTAGGTGGAAGATCCCATCGACTCCAACTACAGCAGGGCAGAGGGAAGCGTTGAGAGCACATTGGAGACATGTGGGCGGATCTAAAACTGAGAGGTTTGGGAGGGCAGGTGGCAGGAGGCTGTGCAGCCCACAAGCTGGATGAGGGGTTGCAATTGTCCCAAGCCACAATTTCCACAAGGCTGTCTGCCCAGTCCTCTCCTTGCTTAGATTAACAGCCGTGGCGTTGGCAGGATCAGACTAATGCTCAGCCATGAGTAGTGCTGTGAGAGCTGAGCAGCTCCCAGTGTCTCACTATAGGAAGTGCTGTGCTAACCCTGGGGATTCAGACTTTTCAATAGCTACGTCATCAGTTTTCTTTGCATTGGGTGTTCGTACACGGCTGATTGTAATCCAAAGTAAAAAGATCTCAAATGATCACAGTCCCTGTTCAAGGTAGGAAATGTGTTCGGTCTAACAGACTGTTGGTTTAAGTCCCTGGCTAAATGAAGCAACTTAAGACCAAAAATCCCACTTCCTCTGTTGCAAATATGTCAGCAAGACCTTGGGTGACACCTGTGCTCCAGCCTTCCTGCCTTTGAGGAGCTGGCCAACAGTTTTTGCTGACTCGATTACTCCTTTCATTATCACACCAACCCTACCACAGGAAGCACAAGGGGAAACCAGCAGTGTTGGCAGAGTAACCTTGAAACCGGATCTTGTTCCTTTAGGGAAAGCAGCATACCTCCACATCGGTGAAGTTGTTGATGGTGTTGACATGCGGGCAGAAGTGGGGCTGCTGAGCCGCAACGTCGTGGTGATGGGCGAGATGGAGGGGCGGTGCTATGAGTACGGCAGCAAGTTATGCTCCTTCTTTGATTTCGACACCTTTGGGGGACACATCAAGGTAGGGCTGGAGCCCTCTCCTTGCACTTTACTCCTCCCAGCCACACCTTCACATACTGAGGAAGCCAGGATGCAGGAAGGGAAAAAACCCTCATGTCAGCCACTGAGCAAACAGCCTCTCCTCACAGTACAGCACATCCACCCTGCTGCTGCTGTCTGTCCTTTGGCTTTGAAGTACAACTCATGCCCCTGCAGACATTGCTTAACCAGCCAGGCTGGTGCTCAACCCACCCGAGACACAGTCTCCACATTGCGATCCCAGTTTTCCCCAGATTCTGGTGGTGCTCAGCCCAGAGCGTTCGATTTGAGCCCAGCTGACTTAAACTCACAGAAAACATTAAATGCAAATTGCTTTCCTTCTAAAATTAAGTCAAATGTAGCCATGGCAGCAGTCGTGAGATCAAAGAGCAACTATGGTCCCCTTAGCCACCAGACCCCCCTTCCCTCACCCTGCAGCCATACGGTCCCTTCCACACAGTAAATCATTCCAGCAGATACAGTGCAACCCTTCCTATTCCTGTATTCTCCCTCCTTCTTACCCTCAGCAGTCTTTTATGTTTCTTGACTGATTTTCTGTTGTTCTCCAGATTGGTCTTGATTTTAAGGCTACCCATATTGAAGGTCTAGAACTGAAATATATGGGCCAGCAGACAATGGGACATTACCCAATCCATTTCCATATGGCTGGAGACGTGGATGAGAAAGGAGGCTACAACCCTCCAACGTATGTGAAGGATGTCTCCATCCACCATACCTTCTCCCGCTGTGTCACAGTCCACGGATCCAATGGTTTACTGGTAAGAAGCCCCAATGTCTACCTTAGAGATCAAAGCACCAGTCAAAACATTTCCTTACAGTATGAATACAGCTTAATTATTGCAGGAGGATGTATTTTATTGTTAGAGCTAGTGTCTGACTCTTCCTGCTGTGGATATACGTTCCAGGCATATTTCAACCCACATTAAAAAGGAGGAGGCCAATGTGGCACTGTAGGCTGTGTGTGAGTCAGAGCAGGCAGAGCTTTTGTCTGTGTGCAGCGATGTCTGCAGACCAGCCCATCTCTAATGAGTAGTTGGATCTATCTATAGAAAGAGGGCTTGCTATTTAAGGTGGATAATCAGAAGGTTTAAATGTGCTTCATCTTTCCTGTAATAAAGGTTTGTGTTTGCAATGCCGTTCACAACATTAAGCGCTCACAGAGCTCTGATTTATCAGAGTTGCCCTCCAAAACAAGAAATCCTTTAGGATAAATCTATAAAATGACCTGTGCTTACCAGTCAAGTTACAGCACACCAGAGATGGTAAGAACGCATTCATATTCTCCTTCTTCTTCGGGGTGCCGCCTTCTTTGGGGTCAGGATGCAGAGGGAAAACAACATTACCTTACTGAGCATCCTGGAGACTGGCACATAATCTCAGAAGGCTTTCCTCACTATTATCCTACCTCTGATGGCTTCTTCTTACCCATATTCAGGAGGTGTGCAGAAATCTATCCCAAAAGCAGAGCTGCTAAAGGTGTCAAATAAACATCAGGTTTGACTAGACAACTTTTTCCCAAGTATCAGCTCAAACGCAAAGTCTTAAAATGACAAGATTTCTGTAGGCAAAGGACTCTCACCCATTCAGTGAAATCACAGTGTATTCCAAAAGGAAAAAAGTGTATCCGAGCCCTGAAGAGGAGCATTTGTACAGTCAAGAGCCCTGCTACCATATATAACAGAGTTTTAAGAGAAGACATATCACTGGCAGTTGTAACCTGGATTGTTACTAGGAGTTCATATCCATACCACATTTTAAAGTTACTGTACCATCTCATAGTAGGAGCCTCTAAGAATCCGTTTTCCTTGAACTTGTTTGGGGAGTAGCATTTGCTTTCAACACCTACCTAAGACATGATTTTGCCCTTTTCTTGCTGATGAATGCTCCTTTACTGACTCTAGCACATGGAGGGCTTCATCTTACAGTCTTCCTTTTGGCAAAGATTGCAGACTACAACCTCTAAAAGTGGCAACATTGGAAGGAAAAGTCACAGGCGTAATTAAAATGCACAGAAGTTGAAGGGAGGGCATTGAAATTGCAGCTCCAGAAGCAGAGCAGCTTTTATCTGCTATTTATGAATCCGAGGTTTTGGGTTTGACCTCTATCCTTCTAAGTTTATAACATGATCCTACAAACCTACCAAGTGAACACAGCTTCTGAAGCAAAAAGAGATTCCTCTATATAAATTATATAAGGCATTCAGGGTCATATGGCATCTTTCCAATTCCAAGTCACCAGTACAGTGGCTCAGTATACGATTAATGTGCAGAGTGGAAGGGCAGCATTGCGGGGTTCACTTGTCACACCATCATGGGCTGTTACCAATGGCACCATAAACACATTCTCTGGCTGCACAGAGGTTGCACAGCTGTTGATGAGCTGCAGAACAGCTAAAACCCTGCTTCTGGATCTAATGTCAGATCTTCATTCCCTATTGATTAATACTTGCCAAATCAAATACCCAGAGCCTGGCATTTTTCTTATCAGTCAGACAGATGGGTTCATATAGAGCATTTGGAAATAGTTCTGTGTCTTGTGCTTTCTCTAAATGACAACTGTGCCGTGGGGAATCCATGGCATAGCGATCCATGTGCTCAGGCTTTTCCAGCCAAGATTGCATGATGAAATTTAGACAGGCTGATGTAGCTGATGAAAGCAGCTTGATTCTCTTGCTGTTGTTACTCAATAGCCACAATTCCCTAAATGACCGTGCTTTGCCTCCGTGACAAGGCACCCAAGAGAAATCTTAGAATTTAGGGTATATAATCTGAAACCTTAGTCAAGAATTTAATCCTTGTTGATTATAGTTTGTCAAAATGTGTGAATACTAAACTCTATTCATAATACTTTACCTGTTTTTTATTTTAACTGTATAATTATTGCTGACAGCTGAAAAGAAACCCCCAGTGAAGTCAAGCAATCTGACCAAGTTTGTTCAGTTGTGTCACAGAAGGCGTGCTCCAAAGGTTGCATCACTTAAATATTGTTTCATTGCTCTGTGATAGACATCTGCCGTCAGCAGCTTCATGCCTTGATTCATCAGGTGATCCCGACACAATCTCATCATCTGCTTTCTGACTCTATTTTCCTTCCTTTCTACTTTCTTCTGCCCCAGATACATTCACAGACACCCACATGTGTCTCTGATGATTACAGTTGTTATTCTATTCCCTAGTTGCCTGTTATATTCTCACCTGGGCAACACTACCTGTTTCTACATGCATGAACGCTATTTGTGCAAACGGTGATGAGCTCTGTTTTTCCCTGGGTAACATTCATTCCCTCTGAGATCAGGTAGATCCAAAGTATACTTTGCTGAGGGATAATTTGCCTTGATGATGTGCACAAATCACACTTTGAGAATAGCCATACAAAAAAAAAATCTAACTGGGCTATTAAACCTCAGCATAGCACGGCACTTAATGATGTCCTTAACATTAAGCCATTGATTTCAGACCGGCTTCTTCCATGACTGTGGTTGAGTACCAGTGCAAATGCTTTAACAACTGGGAGAGGAACATCAGTTATTTTTAACTGTCATTAAAGCAGGCTGGCAATTTACAGACAGGCTGCCCTGCTTGTTTTGCTATCACTTTTCTCATGTCGCTTCAGAGATACTCATACTGAAAACACTAGGAGAAAAGAGTGTCCAGTTACTCCTGATGACGGAAATGTTGTTCTGTGGGTCTGTACAGTGTGTTAAAGTCACTGTCTCAACATTAGCTCACTTCCATAGATGAGCTATTCTGCACTTGTCTGCAAATTCATATTCACTGGAAGGCACAGAAGGTCCTTCTGGAAACACATCTGTAGAAATTCTTTTCTCACCATAATTATTGTTTGAAAATGCAATAATTACCAATGTTTTCTTTAAGAGACTGGCCATAAAACCACCTAGTTATGCCACTGCAGTCCCAGGGATGAAACTTTGCTCTGATTCCCACTCTCTCCACTGGATCCCAGTGTGCAAGCTAAAACAGAAACAGCCGTTGGGGAGGAAAATTAAATGGCTGTCAATAAACAGTCTGGCAGAATCCAGGGCAGAGCTGTACTTCATGGAATAAGAGGTTGTGCTATCTAACTGCTTCGGTGGTATCTGCTTTTACTAATCCAGCTATACTGCACAGCAATTGTTTTACCATGAAGGGCATTATCTGGCCATAAATTACTCATGGTTAAAATAAGATTATGGACTAGTAGGGAAGTTTTAGTTAAATAAAAAATTAAATCCATTGGAAAAGTGATTTTGGAACAAGCATCTTGTTTGCTATCCAAGCATTTCAGTAGTGGGCTTGTGCATGAAAACACGCACAGGAAACTAAGTCAGAGCTGACCTAGAGATGAGATATGGGGAAAGTAATTAATCAAACAGAGGGTGACAAATACATTAGGGACCAGGTCCCTGGCTGATAACTGTGTTGTTCTTTTGCTGGCTGTAAGCCCCTCTGCCAGCATGCACTGCTCTCTCTTCGCTCCTTTCTTGCTGTACCGGGAGATGCGTTCCCCTGCGGCGTTCCTGCCCATGCACAGATGTGGGCTTTGCCCCAGCTACGGTCTGGTCACTACAGGTTTTCACGTCCCAGTCGTGGTGCAGTGCTGTGCTGGCTGGAAAGATAAATGGCCGTACAAAGTGGCTAACATTTCTCTAGAGAAACTGTCTCCATCATCTAAATGTTGCAGCACCATTACTTATGTGTCTTTCCAGTATTACTGATGTGTGAGAGAAAGCGAATAGGTTTTGGTGGCAGTTTCTGTGCAATTCTGACTTCTCTGTGGTTAAAAAACTTCCTATGCATGTTGGAAAACTTCTTCTGAAGATAGCTCAGTCTCCAGAAATGTTCTTCTGTCCTGTAAACCTTTACCATTACAAGGCTGGGACAGCTCATTGTTCCAACAGGGGACAGTTCAGTCTAGTACATACATTTTACACCTAAACAAAGAAGCCTAAACCTTGCAAAAGCTATCATCTAATTAGATCAGGGAAGTTAGCAGGAAATTTCAGTGAGGTACCTTAAAGGAACGCGCCACTTTGCAGGTCATTTTAGCTGTGTTTAATTTACTGTGACGACTCACGTTCAGAGATTTGAGTATTTACACTGGAGCATGGATGATACATAATAGATGTGTGTGCAGATGTAAGTTTGTAACAGATTTGGCAAGGAAAGTGTTCTTTCTTATGTGAAAACATATTTGTAATCAACACTAGTCCTGGGATTTTATTTGAAATCGGTGCTCCTTGCCTTGAGAATGAGGCATGAAGATGACCGAGGAGTCTCAGGCCTGTTTACAAAAGTAATTCAGGCACTTGAGCACCCAGGTCTCTCAATGACACCATAAAGAATAGCTCTTCTATCCAGTTTAATATTGTGTTTTGCCCCTTGGCAATTGCTGTTTCATCAGAAGCATTTGTAGGAACACATTGGTGTCAGGCTAACCTTTGCCAGGAAGGTTCCTGAAGTCCATGGTGGTTGATGGGTGATGGATGATGGGAAGAGCAAGGAGAGAGCCCAGGAGAGCCAGCACTTCACCTGGCCCATGGAGACCTGAAATTAATTTTCCATACCCCAGACATATCCACTAAAAACTGACTTGCTGGACATGGTGTGTCTGAGGGTTGTTTCCCAGACAGTCCTAGCCTCAGGCTTCCAATTCACATATCTGCTCCTGAAATTGTTTTCTCAGATCTTTCAGTAGGGTGATGGGTATTGTTCTGTCCAACACAACGGTGTCCCGATGTTAACAGCATTCAAACCAAAACCAGAACAGCACTGATTAACACCAGCTGATTTGTCTCAGGGTCAAGTAAAACTTCTGTCAACAACTTGGAAAAAAGGATCGGGTCAAACCTAAAACAACTCTGTCTGTCTGGAAAACAACTTGCCACCTATCTGATAGCCTGAAAAAATATTTTTTCAGCTCAGCTGCATTTTTCAGATGCATTTTATGTAGCTGCTCATGTAACTCCACGTGAAGATGAATGAGCCCAGATGTGATTTGAACATCTAACATCCTCCATTCATTCCCTAGCCTATGTTTTTTCCAGCCTCATGCTAAGACAGTCTCCGATTTCACAGGCAAACAAAAGAATGGAACAAGCATTTCCTAGGTGATGACAAATTATAATTCAAGTGTTGGAGTTATTTGTTAGACTATAAGCTCTTAAGAACAGAGAGTGATCTTGCTCTTGTTTTTGCTTATACACCCCGAGTTCAAGAGGGTACTGAAGTTCCTATGTGCCATTGCTGTAAAATGTTCTTATTATGCAGTGGCTGAAGCATGAAACCTGAACGCTGACCTTTGTTTTGTACATGCAGGTGAAGGATGTAGTGGGTTATGATGCACTGGGTCATTGCTTCTTTACGGAGGATGGACCAGAAGAGCGCAACACATTTGATCACTGCCTTGGACTGCTTGTTAAACCTAGCACTCTGCTCCCCTCTGACCGAGACAGCAGGATGTGCAAGCAGATCACGGAGGGCGCTTACCCGGGGTACATCCCTAAACCCAGGCAGGACTGTAGGTGAGTGGGAGCCTTCCTTCTCTCTTTTCCTTGCAGGACTTAGCCATAGAAGGTAGCATTACATGTATATGATTGTGTAGCCATCTATAGAGGTCTGGGCTGTGTGCCCCAAAGGTTAGGGATCTCCTTGGGATCTTTATACTTGTGCTATTCAGATGCCTACACACCTAGGGTATAATTTTCATTTTTAGCATAAAGTCAATTGAGGTGGTTGCTACCTCAGATACTGAAAATCTCTTTTTCAAAGTACATAGTGATGCCTTGTGCCTCATAGAGTCTTGTTCCTAATGGCTCAGCAAAAAGTTGCGGAGTTCAGAATAGGCTGGGTTCTGACATTCGTGCTCATGTCAAATGGTAGCTGATTTTGAAAATACTACCATTAATTCAGAAGTCGTTATTTGTGAAGGACGGACACTTTTTAATGATACAGCATTGGCCTTATGTATTCATTTGGTACACTCTGCCCAAACTGTGGAGTGAAACCAAAATGATATAATAAAAGCAGTTTAGCACAGAACTGGAACATGACAATAAAAGATCAAAGACTGTGTACACCCATTGGATCTCTAATAGTCTGTCTATACATGAGCTCATGAAAATGTTTCCATGAGAACTTCTCAAAACTTCTATTTGCCACAAATGCTGTATTAAACTTGAAAAATACCGAATGCCTTTCATCTCCTTTCTTCAAGATCCTTTCCTCTAAATGACCCTGCAGATTTGCCAACTGAGGTTTAGATGAGGATTATAGAAGCATTTGCAATAAGAAGGGATTTTACAAGTTCTTTTTGCAGTTGTGTTGCCTTGCAGAAAAAATTCAGGTGAAGTATAGAAGAAACACAACCAATCTGACCACACAGTTAAGCATTAGATTTTTCTCTTAGAGGAATTAATGGATTCTTCATTAGCAGTAATTTTTAAGCACAGGTTAGAGAAATGCCAGTCACAAATACTGCAGTTGTAGTTGACAGGGACATAAGGCAGGGTAGAGACTCACTGAGCTCCTGAAGGCCATTCTAGCCCTTCTTTCCATGATTTTCCAGCTGGTTTTCTGCCCTAACATCAAGGTGCACAACTTAGGAATATGATTTCATTGCTAATTACTCACTGTTCAGGGAACCTACTAATTTTGATGCTTATCAGGCAGCTAATTAGCTTTCTTTTTCTTTCCCTATGCCCCCAACTCTTCTTGAGAGAGTACTGAACTCTTAAAGTAAAACCTGTGTGCTTAGCAGCTTGGCAAGCAGATCCCCAGCTGTAGTCCAGGGAGCATAGCAAGTGGTCTGGAACAGATCTGTGGAACCACATTGTTTTCAGAGTGTTTTCCATTAAAAGCTGGACTTCAAGCTTGCCTTTAAGAGTTTAAAATCGATGGTTGATCATCTTGAGGACAAGACCCCTGCGCAACATAATGGGAGGTCTTCCATGGTGAAGATTTGTCTTGAGACCACAGAGCACTGGTGCTGTGTCGAAGCTACTAGGAGACAGGAACACTTCTGCCCATAGTCCAGATTTTTCTCCAGGATTTTATTCTGCTGTAGTTGGAGAGGGGGGAAAAAATCTACGCTTAAAAAAAAAAAGCACTAAATTTCTGACCCACAAAAAGTCAATGAGAAAGTCTCTGGAGCCAGACTTCCATCCTGAAAATGAGACAGTTAGAAGCTGATTGATGCCTAACAGTTAAAAATCTTCAGGGGATTTCTTTTATTTGGAAATACTCTCAGTCTGCTGGGACTGTATCAGTATCACCCATACTGTCCTCAGAACAAACTGGGGTTTTGTCCAAAGAAACATATTTTTAGCTTTTTACTTTGGCAAGGGAAAGAGATGAATTCATGCAATGCTCTTTTTCACATCTGTGTTTGTTTATAAATTACACTTAATATGTTCATTCATAAAATAAGAGTTAATCAGCCATTGTGCTCATTTTCCACTGATAATCCATTTAATAGTCAGAGGGACGTATTTTGTGTCGTTTAGAAGACTCTTACATGAAAAAGCGCTCGGAAGGATAGGTGGAGATCTAATGAAAAGGTCCTACAGTACTTTGATCTGCGATGTCTTCCTTTATAAAAGAATTCATGGTCTGATCAGAGAAATAACTTGTTTTGCACTGGGATCATCCAGCCCGTAAGTGCATGAGTACAGGAACGCTACCCCTGGGGCAGCAGCCAAGGCACCCAGCGCAGGGACGAGGGATGAGCACCAGCTGTGGCTGCGTCGGCTTGGAAGAGGCAGGCAAGCAGCCGCTGCCAGAAATTAAGACAATAGGGTTGTGCCAAATGACACAGTAACCTGCCCAATCCACGTGGCTCTGAGGAATGGGATCGGGCTGAAACACAGGTCACTGTGGAAATATAATGTCCTTGCTCTTGCCTATGCAGCAGGAGGTAGTCCATAAATAATCTCAAATTGTTTCTTTCTAGGCCAGACCCATGCCCAAAATAGAAACAATTAGCTATGTTTTAACAATAAAGTCGCACAAACGGAACTTCATCTTAGGCCAGCAAAATCAGTTGGCCTAAAGCCTTCATGAAGTCCTTCATAGCAAGATTAAGAGACATAGGGGTACGTAGGTTCATCCCCTGCGGGAAGGCGAATCTCACCCAGCAAATCTAGGGAGCCTGTCTGCTGCTTCTAAGTGCTGGATGGTTTCCTCCCAAAGTTCACGTGCCTGTTGGTTAATGAATGCTGTATGTCACAGGATGGGCAGTGATGGATTGATCTTTCCTCCTTGATGGGAATCTTTCAATTAAGAGTTTTTTATGTGCATTAGACAAATGGAGTCCTTTTGTCCCAAAATAAATGCATGGGAGGGTGGGAGCAAATAGAGTTAATGAATCACAGCAGCTCTTGGAAAAGGCAGGTACCGGGGTACGCTTGGAAAGCCTTTAAGAGGTAATTTGCTGGGTTCCTCGATTAGACAAGTCTCTAATGAACCTGAGGGCTCATTTGGGGGCAAAGTTCTTTTCTGTGACTTGTGCAACAACATATTTACCTTATCATAAAACATGATTGACATCTGACAGCTTCATAGCAGGCTTGGAATTGCAGTTGAAATTCCTCATTTAATACTCGGGATTTTAAAAGATAAGGCCGTGCTCTCTGTCAAACCACAGAGGACAAATGTGGTATGAGAAGAGAAAGAAAAAAACCCATTCCCTTTGCCCCCTAGGCAGGACCCCTTATCCGGGGGGTTATCTGTCCTGCCTGTACCGGGGCGGGGGGTTGATCGGTGACTCTGGTGTGTGCGTGAAGTGTCATTTTCATGTTATTCTTTGTTTTCCTGACCTGCAGCGCCGTATCCACCTTCTGGATAGCCAACCCACACAACAACCTTATAAACTGTGCAGCTGCGGGATCTGAAGTGAGTGCAGAAGTTTCTTATTTGGTAACAGCTCAGACCGGTTACAGCCCTGCAAGGCTGAGGCTCTTGCTGGCATAAAACCTGCTTCTGTTACTCAGGCATTTTTGAAACTGCTCGAGATGTATATTAATGTGGCTAGTGCCGCCAATAAAAAAATAATGCTTTTCCTTTTGCTCCACGCTTCTTGTCACTTGCTGTTTCTAGAGCTGGATGGCTTTAACAAGAATTCCCAGCTTTTGCACAATGTACAGCCTGAATAAATTAAATAAATGTGACTGTGGAGTCCCAGTGAAGTCTTTGGAAATGATTCTGTTAATTGCAGTACAGTAACAGTGCTCTGAAATTTCAGTCAGCTCTAATGCTAATTCCACAGGAATTCTTGGTCACATCAGGAGCCTTTATTTTCCTACTAAGACAAATAAACAAGCAAACCAAGACTTATACAAAGACATGTGGTCTTTCCAAAGCTTCCAAATCTGAGTACCTAGATTCGGGCTCCTAGATACATTTTTAGGCAACCAAATAAAAATGATTGGATTTTTAAGGTCCATGCATGCAGTGATAGGAGGACACCTGTGTGTGTGTGTGTGTGTGTGTGTGTTACGGATTTTGAAAGTCTCGCTTATAGCTTCAGTGTGGATGTGAAAGCTTAACTTAAGGCAAGATGCGGGAGTGTGAGTGTGAATGTGAATGTATGTGTGTGTGAAACTCTTTGCTGCCTATAGTTATACAGGTCAATGCTGCTAGCTGTGATTTGTCCTGAAATCTTCCGGCTTACGTCTTGTGACTTTACTTGACAATCCTTGGGCTAATGTAGACCAGCAAAGAAGTTCAAGCAAAGGCTCAGATGTCCGTTCTCTTTCTCAGGAAACAGGCTTTTGGTTTGTTCTGCACCACGTGCCAACGGGGCCCTCCGCGGGCATGTACTCCCCTGGCTACTCGGAGCACATGCCGATGGGGAAATTCTCCAACAACCGCGCGCATTCCAACTACCGGGTGAGTCTGCACGCAACGGGAACGCTGCCCTCGAAAAAACCACCATCTTCTCGCTCCAGCTCTTTGGGTCTGCAAGCTATTAATGCCTGTGCTTTCTGTTTCACTAAAAGTTACTGCAAGCTTGTTTGTGTCTGCAGATAAAGCAGCTTGCGTGCTGGCGTGGGAGCTCTCGGAGTCAGCCAGCACTCGCTTCACTTGGCTCTTGGGCATTCAGAGAGGCTCTTCCCTCTGCTCAGGCTGCTTCTGCACTCCTAAAATAGTGCCTCCAGAAGCATCTATTGGCAGCTTGTCTAATTAGAGACCTCAACTGCCAATGTTAGCAATTAACTGAACAGCTTCTAGAGGGATAAATACAGGCCGCTGTGTCTAATCGCCTTCTCTTTACTTATTTACCCTTAGCACGCCGTATTGTGGGGCTGTGTGTTACTGTCACTGAGTGCTTTAGACTGCAGCAGGGCCTTTATGTGCATGGGGATACATGCATTTACAAGAGAGGTGCAGTTTCTGGAAATTTGTGGCAATTTTGGGGGGGTATATGCAAGTCTGGATGGTCCTGGCAGCCCTCTGTTTCACATGCTACTGACAGAAACAGTTATTAGGATCTTGCCAGTAACTTTGGCTTGGAACAATTGGAGGTAGAGCCTGGAGATGGAAAGAACTGTAGAATATAGAAATATACTGTAATAGTGCATTCCTCTTTTCTTTTAGGCTGGAATGATCATCGATAACGGCGTTAAAACCACTCCAGCCTCCGCCAAGGACAAAAGACCTATCCTGACGCTGATTTCTGGGAGGTAAAGTGTTTTGCACAGTTTGGTTTGGAAAAGACTTCTCTATAGCACTGCCTGAAAACTATGAAATTGCTGTCAAGGAAGCTGACAAGAATCATTGCAATCTCTTTGGGGTGGCTTTTATGGAGGAAAGGTCTTCACTTAGATTTACCACTTTCTAACTTCATCTTCTCCATTCCCCTTCCTAAGGGACCCCAGCACCCACCCTTCTGGTTTTGTTCTTGCTCGTTAGCTCTGAGCTGAGCTGGCATGGATGTTACATCTGCTCTAGGGTGTTTCATTGACTTGGTTTTTTTTTTTAGATAAGCAAGAAAATTAAATGCTGTCTGGTCAACAGCCCCACTGGGCAGAACTTGCTTCAAGGTTTCACAGGACTAAGAAATTACAGTATTTCCTGGGAATGCTGTTGATTTTCTTCATTCTTTTAGGACCTACTTGAAGAGGGAGTGCTTATGTGATGGAGCTCACAAATTCCTGTCTAGTTCCAAATGTGACACTGCAATAATAATTACAATTAAATACACAGAGTGACCCTTATCCCTGGTGCTGTGCACAGCCTATGCTGTGACATAATGGAGTCATTCTGAAATACTGTAAACCTCTCTATAGAGCGTATCATAGCGGCAGACCTACCATGGTCTGGTGGCTTCTGAGAATCCCCACTCTTTCCCCAAAGCTGCCCCCAGTGAGGAGGCTGATGGAGCCAGAGGGCTCCTTGCGGGCAGAGTGTAATAGCATAAGGACCGCACTTGCACCCTTTTGTCTCATTAGTGGTTGAGTCTGGCCCTTAACTTAGTTACCAAGCCCAGGGAGAGAAAAGGACTTAAATATTCTCAAGTTTCATAGTTTTCTTTCCTGACAGACCAATTGCCTCCAGTTGCACCCAACCTGTATTCTGCCACAACGGGGTTTCTTGACAGATGAAACCACGTAGGGAAGAGAAACCTGCTGAAAACTTCTGCTCAGCAGGGGAGAATGACAATTTTTTTCCTTTTCTCCTTTCCATCTCTGGGGTGTGGGTTACCTAGATTGCTGTAGTCATGCACCGGGCAAGCATTGCAGGGGTGGGATCAGTCCTCCTCCCCAGGGGAACCCAGCCAGCGGCTCAGGTATCGGTTATCCTGTGATCCACATCACCCCAGGGCCCTGCCTAGCAGCTGATGCTAAAAGATGTTCAAAAGTGAATATTATTTACATTATTTTAATTTTCAATTAACTGAAATAATTAATTCAATGATACAAGTAACTGCTAAAAAAATAACTTATTAAGAGCAACCTGCTCTGCAAGTACCTCCAAATTCTCTTGGGAGCCTGATGCTGCTTTTCCATGTAGCTGAACACGTGCCTTGGGAAACTGCCTGCTGCCAGAGGCACAGTAAGTGATTACAAAAGGCAATTTGTCCCTGGCCATACAAGGGCAGGAATGACCCCTGGAAGCCAAGCAATTCATAATGCAGTCATGTTTATGCTCGGGGATTACCCACCAGCACAGGCTGCAGCTCAGATTATTTATACCGTTTTCCACTTTTCATGTGTCAAGACTGAGAGACTGAATAAATGATTGTAGCTGGACCGGTTGGGGCAAACTTTGAGGTAGGCTGGATGGTTACAGAGTTGGAGAGATTATTCTGCATTCAGTTACAGCATTAAATGTCTGAGTCAAATTCCATACCCTGTAGTGTTCCTCCAGTTATACATGGATGTGAATTAAACTGGAATCCATCTCAAAATATCTGTATTTAACAATGTCTGAGGAGTTCACAAGGGCTGATACTAAATCTCTCTCTGAAAGCAAATTCGCAGTGATGAAGCTGCCAAAGCAATACGCGTTTACTGGAACCCTATCAGCCTGATGCTCAGTTTTAGATTGATATGATGGCTTATTAAGCAAAGCAAAGCGCTATTGAATATCTGTTAGCGATTTGACAGCTTGGCCTCGCTACCCATTGGCGAGGCATGAATTTTAATTTCTGGACCATCCGTTGCTGGCACTGAGTTACTCATCTGTCAGGTTTTCTAAGCTGTGTAGTATGATGGAAGATGCTCCCTCAGCAGCAAAAGGGAGAGCTGTGCCGCAGGACTGGGGAAATGAGAGCCGAGCTCAGCATCACCACAGCGAGCCACGTCCTTGCTCAGATCCTGTGGCCCAAGCAGTGGCCAACATGCAGGAGCTGAGGGCACATGCTGCAGTTTCCATTTGTCTCTGCTGTTTTCCTATGTCAGGCCACTGTTTCATCATGCTTGAGAGCTTCAGTGTTAATAAATCTCGTACGTGTGTCCCAGGTAATGTATAGTGGGAATAGTGAAGGATATACTCTCCACCCCTCTCCAAGATGTTTTAATTCCTTTCCACAGAAAGGAAGATTTGGCAGTGGTACTCATAGCTGCAGTGTAGCCAAGGTGAGGAGATAAGAATGCTCAAAAGGGAAAACAAAAGGATATTTATCTAAATAACAGGGATATGCTAAAGGATAACAGTAAGGAATTAAAAAATATCTCAGGCTTTTGGGAGCAATAATAAACTTTCCATGCTTTCAGCAATGTATCAGCAATACAATAACGGAAAGGTGAAAGGAAACTTGGAGCGGGTCTTTACAACTGCCTCGCCTGGCCTGTCCTTCCCTTGGCAGTTGGGTCTGGCCATCGCTGCCTGACAAGGCACGCTGCTTGGATGGACTGTTGTCCCAAAGCTGTTCCTGAGTTAGCAGAAACCAGATGTTTAGCAGAGTCGTGCACCGAGCAAGGCCGCCTTCCCTTGCCAACCTCTCTTCTCTCCTTCTGGTTACAGATACAGCCCACACAAAGATGCTGATCCTTTGAAGCCCAGGGAACCTGCAATAATTGAGCGCTTTATTGCCTACAAGAATCAGGATCACGGGGCCTGGCTGCGGGGTGGAGATGTGTGGCTGGACAACTGCCAGTGAGTTTTGCCTTATTTCAACTCTCAGAGTTCAGCCTGGTGTTTATGGCGAGCATAGCTGTGGTTCAGACTATTTATATTGCTTTGCACCTTTCATATGGCCAAGATTGAAATAAAGATGGAACGTTAAGTAAACACGGGCATTATTTTACACAAACAAAACCTGCTTTGTCTGAATTGAAGATCCTTCAGATTATTTCTCTATGTGATTCTGACCATTTCAAAAATGGACAAAAATACACACAGATGCACAGATGCATGTAACTAAAAATAAACCTTAATTTTTTACATTAAAAATGAGGTGCTTTGAAAAGAAAGCAACAAAATCCACCACCTTCCCTGGCTAAGCCTGGTCACAGATCAGTTTTATGTGGTTCACTGTTATGCTGAATAAGCGAGTACTGACGAAGCAGACATAAAACTATGCATCATACCAGCAAGGGAGAAAGACGGGGCAAGTGCGTGTTGTGCTCTTTGAAGGCTGTTTCCTGCGTTGGTCAGAACAGATATTTGTTTTGCACTTTAAAACAGATGATCTTCTACAGTTTGTTTTGCTGAGCCAGGCTCTTGATATCAACCTCAATGAAGAAAGAGGAGAAAATGGAAAAAAACTACTTTACGAGGCATATTGTGATAACCGTAGTAGGAATAGCTGTCATGCCATTATCTGGTGTCCAATTCCTGGCCAGAGCTGCCTTACCTTCGAGTGACCCAAACCTCTTAAAGCAACCAGTGGTATGAACTGGCTCTAGCGACCAGTCAGGTTGGCAAGAATGAGACTGTAGCAGAACAGTCAGGAGCGTAATATTGAGTAACACAGTTTGTGATTCTTATGAGCTTATGAATCAGAAGCATCTAGCACACTTCCATCGCCAGCAAGAGTTGTCTTTGCAGATCACGCTCATGTCATTTAGACATTTGTGTTGCTTATGGAGTAAATGTAGCGTATGGAGGTTGCTAAAAGACAGAGTACTTCATCAGTTTCCAGCAGCAAACCTATAAGAGGATGTGAATTTGAGGAAGCAGCCATCAAAGTGTAATTGTCTTTATAGCCACAGTAATTTCCATTTCTGTTGCTACAGAAAGACTTATGTATTACATTAACAAAACGAATGTTAATGTGGCATGCAGTGTATAAACTACGGTGTGCGTTTATGGGTCTGGAGAAAGCACAGGGGAGGCGATAGCATGTAAAGGACTGCCACCTACAGACAGAGCCAGCACAAAGCTGGGCTTTACTCTGCTGCAGGATACCTGCTGCTGGTTTTGCTGACATCACTGATAGAAGTGTTAAGAGTGACGTGGATGTGAAGATACCATCCAGACTTACTCAAACTATCATATTAATTGTAGCCTTCCTACAAGCAGGAGTCATGGACCGACGGTTGTGATTTATCTCATCTAAAAGCATTGGAATTTCAGCAAAATGGGTGGACATGTTAATTTTTATTTTTTTTTTTTAATAAGGAAGATCTGATCTCTATCTTCCTGTTGACGAAAGAGAAGCCAAGCTTCTCTGCTTTTATAACATTTCCTCTTGCAAAGTTATTTCACGGAAGCGGTATGTGATACATGAACACAGAGCACAGAGGTGTGCATAGGGCAAAGCACTATTAAATAATAAGAGCTAGTTGGAGTGAGAGATAAGCATGATCTTTTTACCTAACAGTGAAAAAAGCGTGGTCATTAGACACAAAGGAAAAGCTTTATCAGACAAGTAAACTATGCCCAGTAATTACTGGCTTAACCTCGGCTTCAAGCAATCAGGTGCATGTCTGCTGCTTCATATGATCTGCATATGCTGCAAGATGTGCCAAAAAACATCTTCCAAAACTGGACGGGGAACAAACCTGGAAAAGCCTGAGCCTCTCCATGAGCACTGTTCAGTACATAAACTCTGCTGTCCTCCAACTCGTTGGTTTGGTTATTTTAGTTTGGCATGATAAAACAAAGCAAACCCAAACCTCTTCTGAAGCATCTTTCTCTTCTCTTTGCAGGTTTGCTGACAACGGCATTGGCCTGACCTTGGCGAGGTAAGTGTGGTACAGGTTGTGCTGCAGCCTGGGACGCAGCTGGTGGGGATGGGCGTGAGCAGCCCCTTCACCTCCAGCCCTTCTTTCCTAGCGGTGGGACTTTCCCTCATGATGATGGCTCAAAGCAAGAAATCAAGAACAGCCTGTTTGTTGGCGAGAGTGGAAACCTGGGCACTGAGACGATGGACAATGAGATCTGGGGACCTGGAGGTCTGGATCACAGAGGAAGGACCCTGCCCATCGGCCCGTAAGTTCCGCTCAGCACATCAAAGCACCCTCTGTTCCCGCTCGCAGTGCAAACTCCAGCCCAGTGTGGTTTCTTCAGTGCTGTTCAATTTAATAACCATTACATGAAAAGGATTTAGTTTCACGTCTCCTGATCCCAAAGTCCTCACTGTGCAGCTGCTGCTGGCAGGTACATACTTGCAGGCTGCCAAGACAGCATCAAACTCCTCTTTCCTTCCCCCTCCTCTTTGCAAACAGAGTTGAGAAGACAGCAAGAGGACTGTGTGCTCACTGGGCACCTCTGTCTATGTGGTCAGCGGTGGTTGAGCAATGTGGCAGTCGCTGTCCAGGTCAGCTGCCAGGAAATCTCGTAGAAGCCTTTCCCTGGGCTTGGACAGGCCCAGATGTGGTCATAGATGTCCTCAGAGCTGCTATTACTCCTGCTGCTGTGCTACAGGAATTTGTTGCCTTTGTTAATTAGTTTTGAAATGGCCAGTGAACTTCGTGTGTGGCCTCTTCCTAGACCTTAGTCCTACAGATAGTTTGCAAGTGCAATAATGTTTTGTTGTTATTCCTAAAAACCTAGTTTTCCTAACAGTAGCTCTACAGTGAACAAACAGCTCAGCTGGGGTTTTTTGCCATATTATATGCCTCAACTTTCCTTCTCACTAGCGATACAGGAGGCTTATTATTAACTACAGTAATAAAGAAAACCCAATCTGCTATGACTCCCCTTCCAATATACCTTACGTATATATTTGTGAGCATATCTCATCTTGTGTGTTGTGTGCAGAAACTCAGAGGGAGAGAACAAGTGCACAGGAGCAGGCAAGTCTTATCTAAAGGAAACCATTCGTATGAGGAAGGGATCAAATTTACTTACCATAAGTGAAATTTGAAACATATTATCTTATCCTTTTAAGGATTTTAAGCATCTCGTTCACTTAATCGGTGTGAAAAATGGTGTCGTCTTTACCTTGCAGATGATATCAGAAAAGGCTGTTAATAAAGGTTAATTATTCTGCTCCTTCACCTCTTTTCAACCCTATAGGTTGTAAGACCTTTCCTTGTTTTCAAACCCATTTTTTTATTGCAGTTGAATTGCACTGTTTCTCTACAAGTTCCTTTGAAGGATGTGGTGGGACTTCTTTTAGCCCTACTTGGCCCAAGGAGTCTGCACGGCTGTGATGAGTTTCAGGTTTCACTGCTGCAGAACTCATTTCTGATGACAAACACGAATTTATTCATTTTTAGGTCAATGCTTTGGCATTGCTGTAAGTTCCTTCCCTTGAGGAGCACAGACCAAATAAAGACGATCTGTTCAGACACGAGAGAACTTGAGCTGAACTTGCAAGGACAGGAGAACTTCACAGACCTAAAAAGGAGGGAAATCCCTTCTCTTCCAAAACTGAACTCAGGAGTCATCCTAAGGGCTGTGAGAAATGAAAGCAGCTGAGAAACAAGTGCTGCGGGACTGCACATGTCTAGAATACGTTCTCATCCTCATGATAATGTATCATGACCCAGTCTCTCTGTCTCCTCCAAATGCGTTTTAGGGATTTTCCCATTCGAGGAATTCAGTTCTACGATGGACCGATCAACGTCCAGAACTGCACCTTCCGCAAATTTGCTGCCCTGGATGGCCGGCACACGAGTGCCCTGGCTTTCCGGCTCAATAACGCCTGGCAGAGCTGTCCCAACAACAACGTCACTGACATCCATTTTGAAGACGTGCCTGTGAGTTGTCCCTCCCAGCAAAGCCTTTCCCAGTTGGCTTAGAGATGGGGTTGTGGGCAAAAAGGGTGTAGCAGACTTTGGGAGAAAACATGAGAGCTTCAGGAGGTTGCCCATCATCTTTGCCAGAAGTTTAACAAAGAGGGAGGCAGCTAAGAAAGAGAAAATTGCATGGGAGAAATTACTGGAAAATCTGTTTCTCTGACAGGTTTGCAGCAAACCAGAAGCAGGCATCAGTTTCAAAAAAATAGTGACATTCAAGTGGAAATAATTTCCATTTCTGTGTGTCTCAGAAACTGTTGAAGTAGGGAGAAGAATCTGCCCCCTTATTTTCAACAGCAATATAGTATTAAAGCAACAACAGAGGGAAGTCTGTTGTGGAAGATCTAACTCACCTACGAACAGAAAATACTGATTTTGGGAAACAGCCAGTGAAACTAAGCTGATGCTGGGTAATCTGCAGCCCTGCACACCAGGGTAATTCCATGGACTCCAGTTCTGCAGACACAATTGAGAGCCAGACCCAGCCAAAAAAGGGTCTGCCAACTTTGAATTACAGTATGAACTTCTGGGTGCTGGTCTGAACCCGTCCTGGGGTCTGTGCTTTTGAGTTATTTTTGTATTTGCTTGCACAAATATGTGCTAACTGGTTTGCTGAGGTTCACTTCTAGCAGCTGTTAAATCCAACTGCCAAACATTACAAACAAATAAATAAATAAAGTGGTTGGGACTGAAATTATTTGGGTTGCTTAACTTTCAAAAAATTAGCAGGCTTGCTCACATGTCAGGAAAAGTGCTGACTGGTGATCCTTGTGCCAAATGGGATGGGAAAGGCAAAATCGCCCTAAAAGTGTTGGTGGGTCACTCTCTCACATTGCATCAGGCAGGCTGGTGACATGACGTTTATTTGTGCTGGATAAAAATGCAAATCTGAAGTTGCCTGAGCAGCCATTTCCCAGCGGAGGTTGCTGATTGTTCCCAGCATCAGTGTGACTTCATGTGGCTTTGGAACCTTAAAAATATATTAGCAGACAATGAGTGAAGCGGCTCTAGTGAAATCATCCCGTCTCCTGAACCTTCCTCCAGAATTTTAAACCAAACCTTCCCACAACTGAGGCTGCAATTCTGGTTGTTTTAGCCTTTCCCCCATGGTCAGCAGGGAAATCTGTGTCTGTTCTGTCTGACAAGTCAAACACACCTTTTAAGTTTGTGACCCAGCTCTACACTGACTTCAGATTTAACGAAGAGGCAGTGTGCAGGTGAAGGAGAGACAAGCCTAATATTCCTGTACTAAATGACACTGATGTTCCTGCCAACTAACAAACCCAATGATTTTGTTGCTTCCATTTTTGGATGCTCAGTTTCAGAAGCTCATAAGTGGTATCTCAGAGGACATGCAGCCCCAGACTTCATCTGGAGTCATGGGGCCTCAGAGCCGTTGAACATCAAGCCTACAATATCTCAAGCTGGGCAGCCAAAATCTGTGGCCTTTTAAAGAATGGTGATGTTAGGGCATACACAGATTTCTTCACGCACAAGTGGACCCACAAACCCAACACTATTTCTTGTCCAAGCTACTTTTCAATGCCAAATAAAGTCAGAAAATGGGTTCTTTGAGCCACTCTAGTGACCATAGCCATCCTTTGCTCGATACTGTAAGTGAGGAATTCCTTTCTGGAGATGTAAATGTGTTTCACTGTTTTCCTTAGATTACCTCAAGGGTCTTCTTTGGAGAACCTGGACCCTGGTTCAATGATCTGGATATGGATGGTGACAAAACATCAGTTTTTCATGACGTAGATGGTTCTGTGTCCGAATATCCAGGCTCGTACCTGATAAAAGAAGATAACTGGTTAATCAAGCACCCTGACTGCATTGACGTGCCTGACTGGAGAGGTTCCATCTGCAGTGGACACTTTGCACAGGTAAAGCTGCTTAACTTGCAGTTTCATTATCGCTTTATTTTATTTTAAGTTTCTTGGCACTGTAAAGGTTGACTTTTAGTAATGGACTTTCTTGAGGGTGCTCAGGGTTTATTTATCTGCATGTCCGCACAGGTGGTTTTGAACATGAGGATACTGTGGTACATTTTCAGATACTTTGGCCTTGACTGTTAACAGCTCTACCAACTTCTGCCTGAAGTCCCCTAAGAGCTCCATGACCATTAACAGATTAATATTCATAAATCTATGGGCTCTCGGCTAGTTATTTTTCCTTGATTTATGGAGGGAAGCGTTGCCCACAGTGTTACGGGAAATGTGCTGAGGAGTTGAAATTAGACTTCAGCTCTCATGATCTTTCATCCTGTTGTGTAACCACCAAACCATTCTTCCTACCACACGAGCTCCGAGTGCTGCTGCCTTCAGAGAGTCCTCACTTTTCTCTGATGAGTAGCGCCTGTTTTTGTCTTAGGTGTTGCAACTGTTGTTTTTTTCCCATGTAGTGCCACTAAAGCCAATTTGTAACCACTGAGCTGGTTTTCCTGCTTCTGAAATCCAGACAGAAGGGTCCTTGTTCAGTAGAAGTCAGATGTCTGAGGTAGATACCATCACACTGCTGAGGGTTGCCACTAATGCTGTGAAATACTTCAGCCCTAATGCAGGCTTGTTTGAAGCCTTGACTGGCACGTACTCTTGAACTCAGTGGATGAGGAAATGATCCTTCTTTTTTTTTTTTTTTTTTTTTTTTTTCTGAAAACAGTTTACTTTGTTGAAAAGGAAGCCTAAGAAATTGAACATAAGTGTACGGCGTACAGGTCACTGCTGAAGTCACGGGCCTCACACCAGTTCACACCTATTGAGTAGCTATGCCATTAATGTTTTACTGTCAGTCATTAAACCCTTGGTGATCTTTTTTTTCATCTAGTTATACATCCAAGCGTACAAGCCAGCCAACCTGAAAATGAAAATAATAAAAAATGACTACCACAATCACCCACTCTACTTGGAAGGGGCTTTGAGCAAAAGCACTCATTACCAGCAATATCAGCCAGTTGTAACTCTGAGGAAAGGCTACACCATCCACTGGGACAAGACAGCCCCTGAAGAGCTGGCCATATGGCTCATCAACTTCAACAAGTGAGTGATCCAATCAAATTCCAACATTCCAGCCCAATAATGTAACTGCACATTTTTAATGGGTGAGGTCATTGCCTTATGAGCTCTTCCAAAATGAACATGCTGTTCCAGGAAGTCCATTGAGTTCACCATTTGACATCTCAGATTCCTGTTTCCTCCCCCGGGGAAGCCCTACAAGATAACGCGGTTCACTTTTAGAAGCCTAGAGCTAATTCATTCCTGGTGCGTGGAAGTCACAGGTGTAGAAGTCAGGAGCAGATCTGACCCACGTTGCTTAACTAACCCATGGTTGTTATGTCTAATTTACATTGCATTGATTCATCCCAAACCATTACAATTTTAACTGGCCAGGAAAAAATTAAGTTACATTTCAGAGTGAATTATTTAGTTTGGCTTCTAGCATGCCCAGGAAAATAATAGTCATGTGTCAACTCGTTATAATGTTGGTCTTTGATATTTTTAGGAACGACTGGATCCAAGTAGGGTTTTGCTATCCTAAAGGGACGACATTTTCCATTCTCTCAGACATCCACAATCGTCTCTTGAAGAAAACATACAAAACTGGAACCTTCTATAGAACCTCTCAAATGGAGAAACTGGAGCACAGATACCCTAGCAAAGGTTACTACTACTGGGATGAGGACACTGGGTAAGGAAGCAGGCCTTGCCGATTTGGACACCACTTTGAGAAAGCTGCTGGAATCGTGAGCAGTTTGGCTAATGCCATTAGCAGGGATCACAACAAAACTAGCAAGTCTTTCTGGGAATGTGACCAGCGTTTAATTTTCCTGGGACTCCCACAGCTGCCAGTCATTCATAGCCTCTGCTGCACTGCCAATTACTCTGGGAAATGCTTTGCCAAGTGAATACAAATTAGAAAAAATAGACAAAAGCAAAGTGCAGACCATGAAACTGAACTGGAGACACACCCAACCCTTTTTGTTTTGAACAGCAACCATTTATAAACACCACGACAGGGATGCACGGGAACTAAGAGTGTAAAGCCTTTTAAAGAATTGAAATAATGGGAAAGAAAGAAAGAAAGAAAGAAAGAAAGACAGACAGACAGACAGACAGACAGACTGACTTAAAATACAAAGCATGTATTTCTACATAAATGTATCATTATAAAATAGAGGTCGAAGGGAGTTCAGGTGTCATCTAATTTCTCTGTCTTAATCTCCCTGACCTCCCCAAACCATTTCTGAGATGTGTGTCCCCTTTTTTTTGCATGTGGTATGTTGAGCACTATAAAATGCAGACATTGGCACTGAGGGTTTGCAATGCACATTATTGCAAAGCGTTAGGAAGGAGTCCACCAAAACTGGGAGTTAGGAATTTTTTGCACAGAAGTCTCGAGGATGCCTTTTGCTTTTCTCTCCTACCTGCAGGCTGCTCTTTCTGAAACTCAAAGCCCAAAATGAGAAGGAAAAATTTGCTTTCTGCTCTGTCAAGGGCTGTGAACGAATAAGGATCAAAGCTGTGATTCCAAAGACAGCTGGCGTCAGTGACTGTGAAGCCATGGCCTATCCCAAGTACATTGAGACACCAATAGTAGAAGTGCCAATGCCTAAGAAGCTCTCCAGCGCACAACTGGTAAAGCAGTTCGTTTCTTATCACAGAATTATCGCCAGTGTAAATCTGTAGTTCTGGCACATATTGTGCCCACAGACATAGAAAGGCTTTGTACCAGGTTCAGTATATCCTGTGCCTAATTTTCTGAAATGGTTCAGGCATGTGAAATAATATCAACCAGGTGGTTGCACGTGCAGAGAGCACAGGTGCTGGAAGGAGAGAGCCACCCAAGACTTCGGTTGAAGTTGGATACTTAAGTCTTTTGGTGCTCTGTTGTGATGTGCTGTGCTTAAAAGCACAGGGTGAAAAGCGATGAGCTGGAAGCCAGGTTGGTCCAGGGAATGTAATTCTGGAGAGACACAGGGTTCCTTGCCTGGCCTCCAGCTCCTCCAGGCTGCAAGAGCAGCAGTGTCAGAGAGGGGACTGCATAGCTGAGTGTCTCGTTCATATAATGCCCAACGCTGTCTTCTATATCCAATCCAGTCTGGTTCTGAGGGAAGGAGGGGGATACATCTTTTTTTTTTGGTTTTTTCACTCACCACCCTTGAAGCAGGAATGCATAGCAAAGCCTCAGAGAACGATGTGTCAGCTCTGCAAAGTGAGAATCACTTATACCCTGCCATTTGGTGAAACAATTTCAATGCTGACAGGATGAACAGAGAGGTTACCATTGTGCCCAGTCTGATTAGCAAGGTAATTTGGCAAGTGGGTGCTTATTATGTAGCTTTCTTGTTGATTAAATTTCAAGGTGTACAATGCTTTCTGAAAACGTGGCGTTCAAGTAATGGACATCCTTGGTAGAAAACCTCTTTTCTCTCCTTTTTTGTTTGTTTTTTGTAAACAGAAGACTAAGGACCACCTACTAGAAGTGAAAATAGAAACTTACAAGAAGCAGTACTTCCACCTAAAGGATGACTTTGCATACATTGAGGTGAGCAGGTCCTCTCAGTGAATTTTATGGGACAAAATTCTAAGATACTTGCTTCACTTGCTTCATTTTTATGGAAAACTTGCTTATGAAGTTACTAGGTCACTTCTGCTTTGTATTTTGGAAAAAAAAAAAAAGAAAAAAGAAAAAAAGAAAAAAAAAGAAAAAGAAAAAGAAAAAAAAAAGAAAAAGGCTGTACCTTCCCCTTACTAGTCAAAATGCAGGACAGCTTGGCCTCAGAGATCTGGAATTCTGCCCTCTGATATTAAGAGTGGTCCAATGACTCAAGACTATGAGTGCTTCTTAAAAGGTGGTTGTTTGCAATTGTGTTACTATGATAGATGAAGAATATTTTTCCCCACACACAGGTTGACGGTGTCAGGTTTTTCCTCACTGATGAGGGTATCCAACTGGTTGTGATTGATGGACATCACGGAAAAGTTGTTGATCGAGTAACATTCAAAAACTCAATTCTACAAGGAATCCCAGCACAGATAGAAAATTATGTCAACAACATCAAAGATCAGTGAGTAAATAACCTGGTGTTACTAAGGTGCAATGTACAAGAATGCTGTACAACGCTCATCTTTTTCCTGGTTTTTGTCACCCAGCGTGGGCCAGACTGACGGGATAACAATGTGCTTTTGCGCCGACTCCAATAGAGTCCAAATGTGAGCGGGACGTGCAGGCAGCAGAAGGATGCAGACTCTGTGATTTAGGAACTGATCGAGCTCCAGATAAACTGCAGAGCTACATTTGATTAATAAACTGCAGAGCTACATTTATGTTGTGGGTTACAGACAAACTGCAGACTTAAATTCACAAAGCACTTGTCGGTACAGATGTGCACAGTTTACATTTTTCTATCGCCTGCATACTCTCTCAAATGGCAGAAAATTCCACTAATAAAACACATCCCTCTTTGCACATGTTCCCTGCCCAGACCTAGGGGCCAGATGCTTTTATTTTTTAAGTATGGGCAGCCAGAAATGCAGAGTTTTGCAAGTGGGTGGTAAGTAGCCAACACGTGTTCCTACATCCAGGAGGACAGTGGTTTTGTCTGCTGGAACAGGGATGGGAACACCACCAGAAACCCTTATACCAAAGGGCTTGTTCTCATATTAGTTTGTGGAATGCTATTGGGAAAGGAATATATTTCATTGTTATTAAATCTATTTGGATTTGAAATCTAATAGGTAACATTTAATACAAATAAGATTGCTTGGTTGATGAATCATCTGAAATAGCTGTGGGCAGATCAACAGGATATTGTTCTGGCATTTAGTCTCGAGATTTGGGGGAAGTTTCAGCACAGTGCCACGCAGGTGGATACAGATGCGTTTCTGCTGTCTTAAATAATTCTGAAGGTTCCATAAAACCACATCAAACCATTACTGCAGAGAAGCATAGTCATTGCTCACTTTTCTTTCATAAAAAAATAGGAGGGCTTTCCAGAAAGGCCATCATCCTCCTTTGCAAAAAGTCCAATCTCAATCCTGGCTAAATCCAGCTCCTGGATTCTTTCTTACTAAAGAAGATTGAATTGTAATGAGACTTCAGGCAGATTTAAGTCTTTCTAAGACTCATTGTCTTCTCTGGATGAGCGTTGGAACAGGATTAGGATTAGGATTAGGATTAGGACTGGAAGTTGACCCAACGTGGTCAGCACCTCTCAGGTCTCACTCAGCTGTGTCTTTGCAAGGATTGAACCCCCAAATTATTGTTGTTCTTTCACCAAAAGTTTTCCCAGCCCATCCCCTGCAAGCCTTTCCGGTTTGATCAGGCACAGGCTTCAGCCACAGCCATGAGACATCTTTCATCCGTTTGCTGGGTGAAAGTGGTGTTCGGATTCAGATGTGGACACCGTGCAGATGGCAGGACCGTACAGCCAGCAGCTTCTTGTCACCTCTCCCCACCATGAGCCAGAGCACGAACTGCACAGGCAGAAGGTGCTAACGGAGGGGAAGGGGCCCCACCAGCCTTGCCGGCCTCTCATGAGGAGACTGCTAGAACAGCTTTTATGTTTACGGACTTGGGGATGCAAGAAGAGGTGTTTCTAGCAAGGACAAGCCTTTGTTCATTTAAGCAACTCTCTGCAGGCCAAATTCCTTTTTTTTTTTTTTTTAATAAATCCACTTTTCTGATGAGTTTCCCAGGGATAAGAAAGCAAAACATCTGGTGAATTTAGTTTAAACTTGCATAGCAGGAAAGGCTTAATAGAAAGTAATGATTTTGGTGTACTGAAGAAAGAAAAAAGAGGTGATTCAGCATTTGCAAAGTACTCAAAACCAACCTGCCAGTTCAATCCACTCTCGTAAGCACTGGAGTATTTTAACACCTCAGGTTTATCCTAGGAAAAGTCCTGATGACTCTTAACTCTTGTGCTTCTCTTGTTCCTCTGCCACCACCCATTGCTATTTTCCCCTGAACAGTTCCAGTTCCAGCCGAGGTGTTAAGATCTAACTGCTGCACTCAGTAGCTCAGGGCTTGAGCTCTGCAGGAGCTGTTGCCTAATTAATTTTAGTGACTTGTGTCTGCCCTGATGCAGGAAAGCAGCCCCAGCAAGGCTGTCATTCGGCAGGATTGCAAATGCCGGTTGAGTCAGGGAAGTTTCATTCATGGAAACCCGGCAAAGTGGAATGAAATAATTTCATCTAAGCAAGTGTTTGCTCAATTACTCTGTCATGCAGCTTTAATTAGGAGCTGACCAAATGGCATCCCAGCCCCACTGAACTTAGCAGCAGAACTTCAACTGAACTTACTGGAGCGCAGGTCATCCTCCATACGCTTTGACATAACCTTTGGACACGTTCGTGCATCTTGTAGCAAGTAATGAGCTTAACTTCACTGAGTTTCCTGTGCTTCTCCCCAGAAAAGTCTCACTATATGAGGATACCTTCATGTTTAATTAGGGTTTTTATTCTACCCTTTTAGAATTAAGCCCAGGCAGTTATCGACTTTTACCCAAGCATTTACAGGTTTGCATTAGCTTAGTGCACTTACCTCGTGTCTTTTGTTTATCACTTGGCATTTGTAGAAGACTCAGAGAATTTTGAGGTGAAATACAGTATATGCAAGTAGATGGCAATAATAATAATAATAACAACAACAATAATAATAATACACACTGAAAATGAAGGAGAAGCATCAGGCCAGCAAAAATCTCCAAGAAGTTAATTCTTCAGGCTCTATCCTGCTAATGATGTAAGAACAATAAAGTATATGAGACTTGCTCGGAGCATCCCAGGGAGAGTATGTTCCTTTCTGAGCAAAGCAGGACGGAACTGCTGATTGGAAACATTTAAATCATTCTAGAAAACAGTGTTTAAAAAAAAAAAAGCAGTTACTTCTGTTGGCTTCCTAATGGGTTTTGCATGATTGGAAAAGTGAATATATGACTAAGCTGTTGAAAAGCTCTGACAAAAGCCATTAAAGCAGAAACCACCATCGTTCGTGGGTGTCTTTGAGTCACACAGGCAGGAGTTACCAGTGCTCAGACAGACAAGCGAGGAAGCGAGGAATGTGTTCTGACTGCATCTGTTTATAAATGACTGTGCTTCCTTCAGCTCTATAGTGCTGGTGACATCTAAAGGAAGATTCATTTCAAGAGGACCATGGACTAAAGTACTGGAGAAACTTGGAGCAGAAGAGGGTTTTAGGTTAAAAGGTAAAGACTTTTTAAAAATGCAATTCTGCACCCCTTTGACCTATTCCCCTCCCACAGTTCCAGTGAAGGGACCTTTCTTCCTTCTTCCAAACTTTGCCTTGCGTGTTTCTATCAGCATGTGCTCAAACATCCTGGGATCAGTCATTATTTATTCAGTAAGGTTGTATCCACTGCAGCTTTGGATAACAGCACTCAGTTTAATGCTGTAGATGGAAAAAGTGCTCTGGCAGTTGTTCTGAGACGGAAAGAATTCTGGGGGTTTGATTTTCCAGAATAATTTTAAATAAAAAGACATTTTAACAATAGGAATATTGGACTTTTTTCCCACTAAGTGCCCCCAAACAGGATTTTTGACTTGTCTGAACTTATTTTTTAGCTGGCTTTCTCTTGAAACAAAATTATGACTTGATGGCACAAAGCGTATTGATTTGAAAGTATCACGTATTGCACTAAAATATTGCTCTGCTGTGCATGCTGCTCTGATCAGCTCTGTGAGCTTTTGGCACGCTTTCCTCTGTGTGTTATACTCCCTAACACAGGTCTTGTCTGTGGTCCTGGCCCTCGTCATCCCTCCACCTTCCACAAGCAGGACAGGGGTTTGAGTACAACCGCCGTGCAGTTAATGACAGTTCAATAGATAGCTCAAGCTGCCTGCGAGGAAGGGTTTTTCCTTCTCTCTTTCTCCTCTCCTATGTATCACACGTTAATTAGTGGAAGTATACAACATGTAAATAAAATTTTAATTAAGCTTCATTAGAAAAGTATTTCTTTAATACCTGGAGAATGCATAACTGGCCAAGTTTGTGTGCACATGCGAGCTGCTGTCCACCTGCATCCATCCAGCCGCTGGGTGTAGCTACACATGTGGGTGTTTTTCTGCTGCAGCCTCGACACACTCTGTGACAGTTGGACTTGATGATCTTAGAGGTCTTTTCCAACCTTAATGGTTCTATGATGGTGATTAATGTATTTGCTCTGATTTGCAGAAAAAATGGCTTTTGTCGGATTCAAAGGCAGCTTCCGCCCTGTCTGGGTGAAGTTGGTCACTAATGAGGACTCAGCTAAAATCTTTCAAGCACTGCCAGTTCCTGTGGTGAAGAAAATGAAATTGTGAGGACACACTGCTCTGCCTTCTGGCTGCCAGCACTGCCCCCGTGGGATGGACTACTGACTGCTCACCACAGGCACCTTGCCAGCCTACTCAGAGGTGTAGCATTTTGTTGTTGTTGTTGTTGTTCAAAAAGAAATCTTACTGTAAGTAGCTAGAGTGGCCACATGTGACAGAAAAGCCTTCCTCTGTGATCAGCGTATCTTCTGTGATCACCAGCTCCTCGCCGGTTGACTTGCTCACCAATGCCGTGTTGACTCTCATGTTACTAAGCAAGGTTTGACCTGTTTTACAGGGTGCTGGTTTTATCGGCACCCCTGTGACGGATTAACTTACGTGCTGCCTCGTGAAGGGGGAGTTGTAGGTCTGAAGGCCATCGAGGATTACTGGTTTTACTGGCCTCTAAGGTTGTCCAAACATTATTTTTTTTTCCATGCTGTAACTAGCTGCTCACATAAATGTGGAATGCCAGTTCAAAGTCTGGTTGAAAATCTAAGATAGAAAGAGTGTATTTGAATGAATCCCTAGATGCTGGGAAACCTACTGGACAGTAAGAATTTATCCTAAAGCTTTTATGACATTTGATCAAGCTCTTTGGGATCTATGTTGTACATGCTAACCCACGGCACATAGTTGGGGAAGAGACGAGAGGAGGAGAAGATAAAACATGCCCGCTGAGACTGATGAAACCACATCTTTCTGCTTGCTCAGAAAATTGCGTTTCTCCTATGGATCAAGGGGGTTTAGTAGTGGTTACTCAAATGGGAAGTTTTCCTTCAACCAGCAGCTGTAGGCTAGAAGGAAAGAAATGTCAATTAGCACATACATTTTCTCTGCCTTTCCTATATAGTCCCTCCATACAATAATGTTCAGGATCAGTCCGGAGGGTTTATGGTAGCCAGTGAAAGAGAGAATCCTGTTCAAGGTTTCCAGTTTTTAACTGGGAATACTGGAACTCACTTTATTCAGCCTCAAAGAGAATGAACAGACTTTCTAGGGAGGTCAGAGAGAACGGGATGAGACTGCTCTGCTGTGTGTTGCTTTCTGATCCTGTCCTCAGGCTTAAGGGTATGAGGGTCCTCCTGGAAGAGTTAAATGGAATCTGGATGGAAGATGACAGAGGTCTTACCAGGTAGCTGCAGAATTAGAGTGGGAATCCCCATACACTAGTTGGATGTCTTGTGCCTCCTTTCCCCCTTCTTCAAAGCAGTATCTGGGTAACGAAGGCAGATTAGTGTGAATCAGGACTCCTGCGGGGACATCTCTTGAAGCTGGGAAATGAAACATTATCTTGTAAAACATTGTAAGCACCTCTCGTGTTCAGTGATATATCTGGCTGCTGCTCAGAAATGCCATGAAGGCGTTTCCAGAGCCTGTGGCTATTCTAGGAAATATAAGAGGGGGAGGGGGGAGTAAAAGATAGGATGAAGAGCTTTTCAAAGCACATAGAATGTCAATTTTGCCAATAATATCTGGATTTGTTTCCCCACTTAGTTTCTGCCTGTCCCCATTGCTACAGAAATTATTCTAGTTGCTGATGGTTAGTTCATTTTGCTCTGTTTTAATTAGAGGTCATGTAATTAAGTTGTTTTTTTCCACAGTATCCAAAATGCTATTGTGCAGCTAGAATGAAAGAGCAACCATTTTATGTGTCATTCCAAAGGCTGGGCAGGTGTTGCACTCACTCAATAAACCTGGTTTTGATCAATTGCTCTGAAAGTCAAAGCAACCATGAACAAAATTCAGATAAATAATACTGTAGGTTACATTCCCCTCAAGCCTCTCCTGGGTTTTGAAACTGGAAATGTTCTTTTCAGTCTTACTATGTAGTTGTTTTGAACTTGCTGAATGTCATGTGTAACGCATTTAAAAAAAAAAAAAAAGAAAGAAAGAAGAGCCAAGCTTTCCCTCCCTTGCTTCTCAACAAGTGTCTGTTAATGAATGCTCTGTAGGCATTTGTGCCATTTCCAGAATAAATGGGCAACACTTGTAAAAGGCAAGTAAGGTGGTGGGGTTTTCCCCCCCCAATGTCTTATGACGGTTAGGGGATTTCACAAACTATTCCTTGAAAAAGTCAGTCTCACTTGTGGTTCAACCGTGATTATCCAAACGTCATTTATTGGACAGTCTCTGATAGCCAAAACAGAGCCAGATCTCTAGGTCAAGCAAATAGACTAAAAAAAAAGTTCCTTGAGTAAATTAGTCTGGATTAGCCAAACTTCTTCACTGCTCTGAGGCAATTCTGTTGATATCATTGCACTGGAGTTGGTGGAACACACTTGCTTCCAAGAGATGGACCAAAGCAGGAGCGTTTCTTTCACGAGCACTTCACAAACGGTGGGCAGGAAGGTCGGGCTCGGAATGGACCTGGTTTGGGATTTGGCTTTGTACACCCCCCCCGGGGCAGGGTTTCCCTCCGTGGTGCCCTGCTTCACTGGGCCACCAGCCGGTTCTCTTCTCCTGCTCTCGGTAAGCGTGCGGATGCCCGGCAGGATCGTGCCAGGTGGGTCGATCCCCTAGACTGGTTTGTTCGGCTTCCACAAGCATGCTGCCTTTGTGCTAAAGCGTAGCTTCTGAGTTCTCAGGGTGAAATCGTAAGACTTGGCTCTAGGAAAACCTTTTTCTTTTTTTTTTCCCCTAAAAAAAAAAAATCTCATCTTACTAAGAGAAGAAAACTTCTAAGTAGCTTAGTGTCTCATGCAAAGCTTGTCACACGGGGCCTGTTTTGCAGCTAGGGTGGGTCTCACGCTGTGAACATGGAGTAGGGGATCGCTGCAGTCTGTAAGCCTGAGGGATAGTAGAGCATCGTCGCCGTGTAGTGGGGCAGACACTCCTGTGAAATGCAAAGGGCTCCCATCCACCTTTACGGGATCAAGCCAGTGTGTTGCTCTGAAGACAGAATGAAGCCTGATACCACCGCCAGTCAGCAATAGTTTTGTGCCATATGATTACTTTTTAATCTTTGACTGTTCTAGAAGTTGCACGTGCACATTTTGACTAGAGAATTACCTGACTGCTTGTTCTTTGTACGTCCTTTTAACAGTCCCTGCACAAGCTGCAGTTATCCTCTTTGTAAGGTTTTATTACTGCAAATGTTTCCATGTTTGCCTACGCAGTTGCCATTGGTAGAGTGGGGTTTTTTTGATTGCATTTTGTTTGTTTGTCTGTTTGTTTGTTTGGATGTTTGGGGTTTTTTTGCCTCTGTTCAAATGCTTGTTTTACCTGTCGCCGAAATAGCTGGTCCTTTTTCGGAGTTAGATGTTTGTACATTTTCTTATAGACTTTCCAATGAAAAAAGATATATTTTCTATTAATTTATTACAATGGCACTAAGACAACTAAATTGCAGACATATGAAGCATTTTTACTGGAGTTTAGCGTTGTCCAGGTTGTTAAGGAGGTCGGCAATATGTATTTTCGGATAATCTGCTTTGCACTTGAAAGCTCTCGATGTCCGCAGACCGTGGTAATGCATTGACTGTCTGGTTTATGATGACAAGAGCTCTTGGGACGTTGGTTCCCACAGATTGTGGCTTACAACTGAAATAACACGTAGTTGTTTGGAGTACACAATGTTTATCAAAATAAATATTCAATGCAAATTTCTTATATTATTTTTGCCTCTTTAGTGTCTCTGTAACAATGAACCGACGTTTGCTGGCCACACACACACATCCACACAAAATTTATGTCTCATCTGAGAGAAAGGCACACAGTTCTCTACTTATTTCAGAAGACAAAACCCCAGGGGCCAAACCAGCCCCGCGTGCCTTTGCTGGCCAGTCTGCACAGACGGCAGCACGTTCCGCTGCCTGCCCGGCCACGCTTGCAGGATCCAAGACGGGAAGGGAAGGACATGGGAGCGGGAAAGGGGATATTACAGTGGGCAGACATGGGAAGGGGCTCTGTTTGGGGCAGGTGGGGGACTATTAGTAGGTTAAAACAAAAATCTTGTTCCCATGTTCACAAAACTTTTTTTTCATTGAATAGGGTGAACATGGAATAAAAATATATATGGAAATAAATAATATATAAAACATGTATGAAGTTTTTGTAGTTTGCAGCTATTAAGGCTTATAAGAATGTCACTATTGGGTCAAATATGACTTTAACTGTAAATTTGTCACCCTGGGATGGTGCCAGCTGAGCAGACTTTGCTATAAAACATTTTGGAGGCTCCAACACTGGAGTGGTATTTTTTTTTTTTTTGTGGCAGCAATCAGCATTTCTAACATCCAAGCACGTATTTTTTAATCAAGTATCAAAATAGCAGCTAGTACATTAGAGGAGATCACCCACCTAACGCCTCCAGGCCAGGAAACCAAAAATGCACCCTGCCTACTCATCTCAGATTGGGTTTACTGATACATTGGACTTTTGCAGATTAACTCCATGGCGGGGGAAAAAAGGAAAAAACTGAATATCAAGGCAGAAATCTCACACCATGACACCAATGTAGGGAAAAAATGAACCATCTATTTAATAGTGCGATAAGCTCAAAGCCTTCGAAGGTGAGAGCTACAGAGGCTGCCCGGGGGCAGGGGCAGAGCTGGGCTTTAGCCTTTGCCTGCGACATGACACTGGGGGCACCCGGGGGCACAGGGAGGTCCCAGGCACCCAGCTGGGAGCTGCTCACGGTGCAGAGCCTGCAGAGACGCCCAGGGTGGGCAGGCCAGGAGGCATTGCACACGCATTCATACACACAGCTTATACATACACCTACACATATCTTACACATGCATCAACACATACACACGGCTTTTATATATGTACGTACACATATATACATCTTATACATACACATATACTTTTTTTATATACACACGTGTATATATATATACACACACACACGTGCACATGCATATGCATGTGCACACATCTCATATATATGTGGGTTTGTTTTTTTTTTTATATACACACGTGTATATATATATACACACACTCCACCCCACCTGCACACATATCTTACACACAGACTCTTTTACATTATTACATTATTGATTTTGGGATGGGGTCAAAGGGAGGTGTGAAGAGGGTGCCACTCACGTCACACCCCATGGCCCTTAGGCAGATGTTACCACAGCACTGTTGTGGCTCTGTGTCTGCGTGTGTGTGTGCACGTGCGTGAGTGCACACACATGCACACATGTGTATTTGTGTATGGGGGGGTGTGTGAATACATACATATGTATGTGTGTATAAGGGGGGGTGTCTGTGGATATTTATGTATGCGTGTGTATATATATGGGAGTGGGGGGGTGTGGGGTGGCTATATGTGTGTGTGTGTATTTCTGTGTGCCTGTGTGTATTTGTGTGCATGTGTTATTTGTGTGTACGGGGGGGGCGTGTAGATGTCTATGTATATACAGCCGTTAGAACTAACTTAACAACAAACTATGCATAACCGTATACAATTCATTACATTAGTTCTAAAATTACCACGTAATTTTTAGTTATATGTATATATTTAAATATAGACCGGATACATTCTATCCATGAATATACAGAATACACCGTACATGAAACGTATTGTCTTCTGCATGACGATATGCTTAATAGGTTACTAAAGAGTAAAAAGACTAAAAAAAATGACATATTTTACATAGCTACCATTTAGATTACATATCATGACGATAATATAAACTATTCAATAGGTAACATTAAAAGTGTGACGTAACGCGCCGTGACGCAGCACAGCAGGCCAGGCCGTTGCCTGTCCGCGCGCGCCCTCTGGTGGCCGCACTGGGGCGCAGCGCCCCGCTCCCCCCGCGGGCCGTGGGGGGGGGCTGCAGGCGGGGGCGAGGCGATCCCGGGGGTAGCGGGGCTGGGCCCGGCTGCACGGTGCCCTCACACGGCCTGACAAGCGCAGGGGCCAGGGCGGGGCTGCCGCCCTACACCCCTGGAGCTGGGAAAGGGCGGGTCGGTCACACAGCGCCCTGTCGCGCATCGTGTCGTGTCGTGTAGTGTCATTTCCCCCACCCCCCCCCCGCCCCCCACACCCCACCGGCGCCCTGCAGCGGAACCGAGGATTCCTCCCAGGGCATCGCCAGCACCCGCAGGCGGCAGAGGAATCCTCCGCAAACGCTGGTGACAAGGACGAGGTGGCCGAGCAGCTGGAGCGGGGAGTGGGGCGCGGGTGGCCTTGCGGCGCTCCACCAGCCAGCAGGGCTTCAGCCCTGTGTAAAGCAGCTTTTTATAAATCAAACAGTTAGGAAAACTTATTGCAAATATGTGAGTTAGCGTGTTATCTGGCAAAATTTTAGAAATTAGACTTGCGCTTCTAGCTGCAGCTTCTGCCTTTTAAAGGGAAGTGCCGCAAGAGCTTTCGGGGAGGGGTTTTTGGTGTTCGTGTCATGGGGGGTTTTTGTTTTAGCTGCTACTTTGGACAATGGAAAAAGAGGGTATGGGTTGAATCACAAACCAAGAAAACCCTAGAGATTTTTGTCTCTTACATAAATGCCTTCATATCCCAGCATGCCAGCGATATTCCCAGCTGAGCGTCACAGTCATATTTAGTCTCTTCTCAGCAGCAACTAACTGAGCTCTCCCAGTTTCTGCCCACAGCTACCAGATGTAGGGATGCTCCCTGCTTTGCGTCACAGAGCTTCACTTCTCCCAAATCCACTGCACAAAAAGAAACGCTGTTTGTGAATTCCCCAGACAGAGGGGTTTTATGCAACCCTTGCAGATCTTTGCACCGGCCAGTCCACCACCTCCACCAGAAGCTGAAGCCGCTGTGATGTGTCCAGGCTTTTTCAGCCCCCAAAGGCCATTCCAGCAACTGGCTCAGAGCTGTTTTGTCACACCACTTTCTTTCTGACCAAAGGATGGGGGAGGGATGTGTAGAAACCACCACTGCAACTACACCCTTCCTTCCTCTTGCATGTCTTCTTCACAAAACACACCTTCAGAAGCTCCTCCCTGCAGTGATGCCTTAGCCATGGAGCAGAATCCAGCGTGTACACTCGCTCCAGTACCTAAAATCAAAAGCCAAGGGAGAGCTCCGTCACTTGGCAAATAATAAATTAATCTGTGGTTTCTGAGTCTGAGTCTCAGCTGGAGTATCTCAGCAGTCAGGAGCGGTACCAGGACACAGTGAGGGGCCTGCGATAAGGTAGCAGTAAGAGGACTCAACGGGAAATTGTTTGGGAAGAAAGCCCGTTACAAATAAATATCTTTCCTCCTTTGGCAAAGTGTGTAAAGTGAAGCTAGGGGGAGATCGTGATGAAATTCCCAGCCCAGCTGTAACCTCAGCTCATCTTCTGTTGTGTTAGTGTGGAATGAGTAGCACAGGATAATGTTTCCTAAAGCACAGATGCCTCACCTAAAACCCAAGGGTCTGTCAGTTGATAGCGACACCTCAGGAAATTAATGCAGCTGATTGATTGACTTTTATTTCTGCTTTCCTCTAGTCCATCTCCAGTATTCAACTGGTACCCCTACATCACTGGGGTATTTCTTGAGCACGGTCTTCCCTGTCACAAATCTAACATTGATTTTCTCATCCCAGAAAGTAAGACTGACATGGCTTATCACTACTGACAGAAATAATAACGTGGCCGAAATATATTTAAGGCCTTACTAGGGTTATTTGAGAATTGAGCAATGTGGCTTAAATGGTGATGCGAGGTGGGAACAGGGTTTGGGGAGGAGTGGCAATAAGATGGAGAGCGGCCTTTCCCTGCTTAGGTTACACAGCTCATTAGATCACAACAAAATACCTGGCTCCCGCATTAAACGAAATAAAGTTTTTCAAAATCTTCTGCTCAACTGCTGTCTTAAGTGCCAAAACACATGTCTATGCTTCCGTTAAGCTCCTTGGCAACTCCATCCTATTATAAGTGCAATTATCTAAAGTTCACACAGTTATTAACGTGTTTTACAGCACCAGAAAGATGACAGCTGACTATGAAGGGTTGAGAAGTCATAGGTATGGCTGTGGATGCAGTTGGCAGGATGAATAATAAAATATTCATACAAGAGTCTTGTGTAATTTAAAGTATGTACTGTTTCGGATATTCACGAGATTTCATTTTAGATGAGGGGATGAAAATTATTTTTTGCAAAAGAAGTTGAATTAAATAAAACTGCATGAGGACACCTTAAGAAAAAGCCATACAAGATGGATTGCAGCCATAGGTCTGGGAAATAATAAACAATGATCACATGAATACACATATTAAACCTTTATTTTATTTATTGACTCAGCACGTGCTCAACCACAGTATTTTTTTCAACACAACCTCGCAATACCATTATTCATGTATAACTCAGGCTTTCTCCTTACAAAGAAGACTTTACGTAAGTTACAGCAAGCGCCAGGTTACTCTGGGGTGCCGTTCAACCAGCAGCAACTCCTCACTGCTAATGGCCTCGCACCTCGCAGGCAAATGCCGCGTCCTGGCTGCTCACCTCTTTCCAAAGCACACGGAGGCCTGCTGATAGGTAACACTGCCGTCAGTGAAGGCACCTGAACCGATTTAAATATTAATGATTTCAGGAGCGCTCAGTGCTCCAGTCAGTGGTTTCCACAGAGTTAGCAGGCGTGTCGCCAACACAGAGGTCCAGGCTGTTTTCAGACACTACGGAAAATGATCTTTCAAAGCAGTAGTTGCTATAGGCAGTAAAGATGGGCCCACAGTTTTTTCGGAGGTACCACTAAATTACAAAAGAAAATAAGAAAAGCTTTTGGTCATAAGCCTCATGGATTAGAGCATTCTAGTCCCTCTTCTATAAAAAATAGTGTCTCTTCTGTCCAACTGCAGTAGAGCAGAGGCACAATAATTCTGGAATAACAAAAGAAAAAAGTTTCTGAGAAGTGTCAAAAAGTAACACCTACTTCCCCCATTTTATTCCACATTCAGGCCATGGACGTTGCCAACAGGATTGTCATTACAACCTCAGCGGGCACCGATCCACCTGACCATGAGAAACTCCGACACAGGTCACCTCCGTGCTGCTGTTTCGGAGCCGGGGTATCCGCAGGCACCCAAATCGGATGAGTTACGGAGCTTCACAAGACGGGAGGACTCTGCCGCCAGCACGTAGTGAGAGGTGCAAGGGGTCAGCAGGTGAGGCACCAGGACCCTCCTCTTCTGAACAGAGGCTGCACAGCAAGACCAAGTGCTGCAGGAACACGTATTTGCTTGCCTTTGCCAGTAAGACTGGGAAGAGGCTAAAGCTCCTTTACCTGTCCCGTTTCTCCCTCCCAAAATACCAATGTCTACACAATAATTAAAAAAAAAATCAAAAATATCCCAGATTTTTTTTGAGAAATTCTTTATTACATTACTGTTAAGTGATGATGAACAGATCTGCTTCTGGTATTACAGAAATCCATCAATCCAATGCCACTGATAGCTGATCCCCAGCTGGCACCAGCACCAACAGTGATATACTGGTCTGTTAAGTAGCATCACACGGGGAGGAAAACATTTACTGCTTGTCTTTGGATAAAGGCCAGCGTGCCCTATAATGCTTGATTGTAATGTGTTACATAAACCTTTTAAATACTAATCAGAAACTACGCTGCACAGACCTCTTCTGCTCCAGATACAAGGTGTGCCCAAGCCCCTCACACCACCTGACTTCTCTATTGGAGGAGAAAAAAACCACCACCACCACCACAAAATTCAAGTATTTTTCCTTCCTGAATCCAAGCAGCTCTGACCTTCTGGCAATTTAATAGTACCTGCATCCAGCGGGGTTTGTCCCTGTTAAAATGGCACAGTATGAGACACTAAACCCAGTGATATGCAAAGATAGTTCCTTTTATCCTAGAGTAAGAATTATCAAATAAAAGTGTATTGACATAGTAGGATGGAAATCTTAATAAGAGTACCAATGAAACAGGTATTTGTTAAAACAGGGGCATCCCCATTATTCAGGCATGGGCTCTTTGAATTTCTATAAATGTCCAAAGCAGTAAAAAAAAACCCAAACAAACCCTCTGGAAAAGGCAAATGCAGTTATTCCTTGAGTAGAAAAGGAAATGAGCCACAGATAAAGACTGGACATAATTTCCAAGCCTTACTATAAAGCCACAAGAACAGTGGACAAGTATCAGACAAAAGTAGGCTGTTCCACATCTTAACAAAATGGTATTTTAATTTATGATTTCCTTGCACAAGAAAATTGAAAGAGTTCAGGAACAGTGAGAGGAACGTGGAGTCTTTCTGAAGCCAAGGCTGATCTGACTCTGCAGAGAAATGCTTTGATCACTCAAGATCAGAAATCCTGTCGTAGTTTTTAAGTGTGTCATAACAGACTTAAAGATGGAATTTTAAAAATGCATACTTCAGCTAGTAGTTCAGTGCAGCAACAAGGCTCAAGACAAAGAGAAGCTGCAAAAGAAATGGGAACCACGAACTCCCCTGCTAGCAAATGATGCATTCGGAGAGAAAGACTGTGCAGCAGAGAGAAAAGACTGGTAACAGGCATGGTGTCACAGGAAAATTCATTGCAATGCAATGACTGCAACTGCAATTCTCATCTTTTTAAAGTGAATGTTGCCACTGCTTGCATCTCTAATCAATAAGATTTAGTAGTTGGTGAGGATGTTTTGTTATATATTCAACCGCCAGCACTTAATCATTTACTACACATGGTGCTTCTCTCCTGCTTCTCAGGTCTTCTGGGCCCTGGTTATTTAAATGTCAGCTTTCCTACTTCACTTAATGAAGTTAAGCCCTCAAAAACAGAGGATGGACTTGGACTCTTCCATGTTGGAATGCGATTTTTTTTTTTTTTTCTCAATAAAAGAGATAAGGCACACAGTATACATTAGGATTACCTTAAAAAAAAAAATCAAGATATTCATTCCAGTATTTTATTACATAAAAAGTTGATTGTCCATTGGAAATTTTTCACAAAGTGCAACCACATCTTGCGTAGTATCATTGACAAACTGTTTTTTTTCTGAGAAGGACAACTGGGTTAAAAACATAATGATAACTTTGAAAACTTAGTTATGGCACTAGAATAGAGAAACCCACTAAGCTGAGTAGAAAAAGGCAACAGATGTTTAGCTGTCATGAAAGCAGATGTTTTTCCACGTACCTGTGTAGTACCGAAAAAATAAAGAAGTAGTAAGAACTGTAATCACCACCCTACTTGTTGAAATTAAAGGCTGTATCTGAACTGCCTGTATGTAGAGCCAAAAAATCTGTTATTACAAGTCTGATTGAGACCCAAATGCACAACACCTGTAAAACAGAATGCAGGATCTGCTGGGTACTTACAGAACATTAATGGCCTTAAAGTAAATTTTTTAAGATATTTATTTTATATATATATAAAAGTGATAGTGTGTTCAGGCATGAGGACGAGCGCTAGGGGCTCAAGGACTTACTAGTTTCAGAAGGGAACACAAGTTGTTTCGGAGTAGAGTTGTGAACTGCGACAAAGACTGGCTGGTGAAGAAGTTCCTGCCACACTGAAGGCAGTGTTGTGCATATCAAAAAGCAACCCTTGACTCATTACTCCTACTAAAAACATAAAAACAAAACACACACCCCCCCAAACAAACAAAAAAACCCAAAACCCAAGCAAACACTTTAAAATTTAAACAAGCTATGTTGCATGCTCCTTTTAACTATAAAGGAAAAGGACCCAGCCTACCATGAACATAGATTTACGAATAACCAAAACAAGTATCTCTTCTCAAAAGTCAGGCTATAGCTGCAGTGTAGTAATTGTTTCTCCTCCTTGGCTCATTTGTATACTGTTTTGCAACGCTTAGTTATTGAGCTCAGGAAGAACCTCCTTTGATTAAAAAAAGAAATCATGTTTATATTTCATAACATTACGAAAACTACAGAAACTGCATTTCCAAATGTTTCTGATCATAATCTGAATTGTCATCTCTATACCATAGATTTAAGTTGTAAAAAGAAAAAGCTCATTAGTATTTCATATTTGTAGTTTCATCTGACCTGTGTTCATCTCTTGATATGAGAAGCAAAACTCTTTTGAAAAGCAAGGAGGTATGAACCCAGAATACTTGAGAAAATGACAAATTAGTGATGAACAAGAAATGGACTGCACATGTCTCCTCAATGCATTGTGACATCCCAGTATCTACAGAGACTCTTCTCAACTCCGCTGCACATTAGGATTAATAGCAGAATACAAAAGTGATACAGTTAAACCTGAAGAAATACATGATTTTCATTTTTCCACTCAGACAAACAGGCAAAGACCTGTTTAATGAAGTGTGGCAGGAAAGGTTTCTTTAACCCTCAATTCATACAAATATAATTAAAATTAAATTAAAACGATCACCTGGAACCTTCACCAACATCATTTAGTCCTTAGGTACAGAAACCAAAGATGAGTTAATCTGTCTCCTGAATACCTATCTAATGCATAATTATTTAAAAGGTTTTACTACTCAGTGGAACAGGAAGTTTAGTGACATCTTTTATTTTAGAACGAGCACGCAGTAAGTCAGTGTCCCACTTTTGATACTGAAGTATTCCACAAGATCAACCATTATGGTTCAATTAGGACCTTTTATCCAAAACACTTGGATTTTAGCACCTTAAATAAGAAGTCAAAGTAACATCATAGTAGTATCAAATGAAGACAGTTAATACCGTGCTCATCATCTGGAAAACATGGACCACACATACTAGGTGCATTTAGTTCTTAACAGAGAGTAAGGCAGAAGGGAAACAATTCCAAGCAATGCATTTGGCTGAATACAATCTGAATAATAATAAAATCATCCCAGTTATACAAAGTCTTTCAAGGAGAAATCAAATTTGCTCCCATACATCAAGAATTCATAGTATTTAAATCAAATGTTCATTTACAATCAACCAGGTCAGCTGGGAATCTGTACCCCCCAAAAAAAAAATCTGGTTACTAAACATCAGTGGTACGTCTAACTCAAAGTTTAACCCTGTACTGTACTGTAACTAGTGCTTTTTCAAAGATTTAAACAAACCCTTAAACTAGTAAAACAAATAGATTTCCAGAGTTAAAGCTATTTCTTCTAGCTCACTGCCTGGATAATGGGGCATATACAACATTTGCTTCCACAGGCACAATTCTTTGGCAGCGGCAGCACCCTGAATGGCATGACTTTTGCTTTCACTCCGACACTGCTCACGTGGGTACTGTAATTCCATTAACATCCCAGCATCGCTTCTGGTAGTACAGGATCTCCTTTCTGCACTGATTTGGAGTGCATCCATTAAATATCTGCCTTAGCTTCTATCATGCTCCTAAGCACCTCCGTGGATTTCTGGGGACAGAGAGAACAGGTTTTGTTTATTTTAAAGAAACAGGCAGTCTAACCAGACGGGTCCTAAACACCGTGATTTCAGGCATCTTTGGCCACTATAACATTATTATTCACAATTTTAGGCAGTTTTGCCAAGTGCGCCTAGCAAACTGGCTTCCAAGAGAATCTTTCAGCACTGTACTCTGCTATCTAACAGCAGTTCCGAATCAATGACTAACTCGCATACCCAACATGGACGCAGCTACTACAAATGAACATCGGTGTATTCTGAGACTGTTTCTTCTTTTCCACTTAACTTAGGTTTGTGATGTTAGACACACAGATTTGTATGTTAATTTCAAACAACAACTAAAACATAAAAAGTTACAAACTAAAGTAGTCAATTGCTGGCATTAAACATTACCTTTCCTGTAACTAAACAAATGGCCAATATTAATAGGTAAACTGGTGTATTTCAACATAAAAGTCTTAACTTCAGTAATCTCTGCTTCCTTCCTTCCTTCCCTCCCAGTAAATTGTATGCAAAATTAGTTTCCCTTCAAGAAAGGGCAGAGCAGCATTCAGTCTGGTTAACGTGTCCGTCATAGATCCTCTCTCTGTTTGGTAGCTCGGTTGTCCTCTTTGATGCTGTTAGATTTCTTGTCTGCGTCTTTTTTCTTCCTTGCTTTTTCAGGTTTTGTTTTGTTTTTCACTTTCTCACTTTCTTCTGCTCCTTTGCCAGGATAAACCTGACCTTCCAGAGTAACATCCGCACACCTTTCTTGATTTATCAGAAAGTCTTTGATCTCCCAGGCGTAACCACCATCACGTAGCATAAAGATTGCACGATTTGAGCCAACAATAAACCTAGAAGAAAGATATATATTTTTTCAGTTAGTTCTGTGCCTTTCAAGCACTACAACATTTTGCATAATTCAGAGCACCTCCACAACTGAGCAACAAGTTTTTTGTTGTTGCCTGAGGATGAGGACAAGAGAACAATTTTCTAGCACAGGTAATAATAAAATGTATTAACTTTACAAATAATCAAGGAGGACTAAGAATGCAAAGAAAACTTAAGAACTAATTTGACACTATATAAAATCCACTAATGGGCATTAAATTTGCTTTATACACTTGCTGCAACCCTTCTCAGCCTCAATTCAAGAGCGCAACACTCCTGTTTCAAAATGATCCTCTCTCCGAAAGAAAAATCACATTTTTTTAGCCAGGGGAACAAAAAGCCTTTTGTGGTGACAAGTCTTCCAAGTGTGATGTTTTCCATCAAGCACATAAAGACAAACTACTGCAGCTAAAACAGCTGAAATGTAACGAGATAAAAAGAAACTAGGCTATACATACGTTATACATAAGCATTATAGATATTTTTGCACCACACCAGAATTTTTGTAGAGTGACTTAAATTGGTATATATAAATTGGTATATAAATTGGTATATAAACTGATACAGAAACAAAGGAATAGTGACAGGCGATGGAAGTGGGGAAGGGCACGCAACGAACAGTTGGAGATTTTCAGGAAGAAAGAAACAAGGGTTCTGTAAAAGCAAGAACTTTATCGTGACATACCAAAGCTTACCTTTGCACATCATAGTTTGCATTAAAGAGACTGCCCTGCCACAAGCTAGTAATTTCTTCCGTCTCCTTTTCCGTGGGATTTCCTGACACCGTGACAAACATCATCAAAGTCTTCCCCTTTTTCGTCAGCTTCAGGATACTTTCAGGCTTGCCTGGATCAATTTTTGAGAAATCTATTGGCGCTGGAGGCCTCTTGTGTTCGGGAAGATCTCCCTCTTCAATGTCATCATCTTTCTGTTTTGAAAAGGAAAAGGAGGGTTTGAACACAACTGTTCCACAAAGCTGTTCTTTTTTTGAACTTTCCCATTGTTTAGAGAATAACTCTGCTTTGTAAAGCGAAAACATTGTGTGGTTTAATGGTGGAGATTCTCAAATCAAACAAAATAGTGAGTTTTGTCTCAAGATACTTAACCAAAAACGCTCTTCCCTTTTATAACCCCCCCCCTCAAAATGATGCACGTGTTGATATTGACAGGTATAATCTCATTTTACCATGTACTGAGAAATATTTCAGCCACAAGACTAATTCAATATAATTCCATCTAGGTACTTTATAAAACAGCACTTTTTTTTTCTCTTCAGTTTCACAGAAATTTATTAAGTATACAAGATGGACTGAGAAAGTTGCACTACAAGGCCTCACACACACGCAACTAAGAGTCATCCATCTGTGTGTTGCTTTCAGAGGTCAAAACTCACTTCTAGGAATCATGGGATCACTTGAGAATTTAATTTTCCTTACTTTGTGTCTTTAAAAATAAAGAGGCAAGAATTCAGAATTTCTATGGTCATACAAGAAAACTTTTATTAAGGGTTTCACAACTCTTCTAATGCAGATGAAGAACAGCTCACATTCTGACAGCGTAATCAGCAAGAGTAAATCGCTGTTATAAAACAGATAAAAAAACCTCGAGGCCTCTGCTGAGGTTGACAGGCATTTAAATATTTGGAAAGGCAGAATTCAAACTGCTGCCCCTTAAAACAGCTTCCAACAGAGAGGAGTGAATATAGTGACAACTTACATTGAGCTAGAACTTGATTTCTTAAACAGTATTTGTAGCACAGAATTAACAAAAAAAAAAAAAAAACCCCAAAAACCCAACCCGAACAGAAAAACACAGAACTCTCATACTGGCAGCCACTTAAACACCAGTAAATCAGCAGGACTTAAGGCAGATATTTTAGGTGCTGTTTTGACTTCAAACTTTTAGTGAAAATATTCATCAATCCTTTAGGAACATGAACTGTAGCAACACCTAACAATGTTCTCCTCAGATGCCTCAAAAGTCAGGAGCCAAGCTTGATTTTTAGATCTAAGTGTGCATTAGCTTCTCAGTTCTGCACATGCAAACTCCACATCATCCTCTTATAACATCCCACTGCAGGGACCGTCCCATACTCTTTCAAGGTTAAGGTTTTGTACGAGTGACCTTCTTTTCCCATCTCAATTATGTAGAGTTTGCTGTCTTTTGACAAGGGAGTTTAACATTTAGTTACCGCAGAATAAAAGTCGTAGAAGCCTTAGATTTTATCCTTTCTTTCCTTACTAATTACATATCTGTTTCGATTTTGCATGTCTGAACCACGCTTTCAAGTAATTCACGTGCCTTTGAAAATTCCACATGAAGTGAACTGGGAGCAAAGGAGAGCCCCAGGAAAGTCCCACTGCCCTCACTAAGTGGGATCGATACTTATTTTAGAGGAAGCTGGAAAATGCTCATGTTGGTAAAGTACTGTGAAAATACAAAATCTTACATGACTGAATGAAGAACGTTCTTCAGATGTAAAAGCAAATCAATCCTAATTTTAGACCAGTTTGGCTAGTGCAAAAGCAACTTATTTCACAGTTTTGAAAGAGAAAGATACGCCTTACACAATACAGAAATTGACTTTGGATTTAGTGACAACACTATTTAATAACATACAGTACCTAATTTTCCCTTAACTATTCAACTAAGTGTTCATAAAGCTGTACTGTTACAGTTTAAATAGAAATACTGTAAGAAGTGGTCAAAAGCTCCCCTATACAACACTTCTTTTCTTGATCCTGTACAAATTATCATGCAGTCTTGTATCTATAAAGCTATCTACAAAGTAAAAGATTCGAAGTGCAAGCTTTTGCTTTGAAATGCCTAGCAGACTCATTCATTTAAAAAGTAACCTGAAGCTTCAGAGGGAACCCGTTACATAGATACAGTAATAACTACACATTCTTTCTCCTCCCCTCAGCTCCCATTCTCATACATTTCTCATCAATGCCCTGGATTTTTATTTTTAAGAATATTATCAATATATAATCACCTAATTCCTTAGCCTACTCAATAATCATAGCTTAGAGTCAAGCCTGAGAAACCTTGAGCTTCTAACAATAATGAACTATTTTAAATATGACATTTCAGTAACAGAAAGACCTCTGGACCAGATTCTCAGTTCTGTTTCCAGCTCCTCTGGACTCAAGGCTGCTGGAGAGTCCCTTCCCATGAGGGAAATCCCTAGATGGCTTTCTTCAAGCTCTAGTTGTGCAACTGAGCTGCTGAAGCAACTGCTATCTCTTTTTCCTGTTCCTCATGCTCATTTTCTACTAGATCACTCTCCCAGTCCGCCCGGCATACACACGGTTGCACCAGCACGGTGCAAAGGGGAGCATAAAAGTCTGAACTGAGAGGTGGCTGCTCATTCTGGAAAGGCGGCTGGAGCCTCAGCCTCACCAGGCTTGTGGCTGACACCAAGGATGTTATAACCACCATCCTCCAATGCTTCTAAACTAATTGCCAGGGAAATAAAAAATATGAGGAGTCATCTCACTCAGTTGAAAGTAATGACACTTGATTCTGTACAGATCTGCACCCTGTGCCCCTCACTCCCGATCATAATTCCTACTCTTATCCAAATTCATAATGGCCCCTTTGTTTCTCATCCCACCCCATCAAGTCCACTCATGCCCTTCCCTTTCTTCTCCTCTATCCTCCAGCCACCACCCCCTCAAGTCTTTCATGTTCCTTATATGTGTCCTGACTACCATCAGGCAAAATGCCATACAGCTGACCATCCCAAACAACTGCTAATTGTTGAGCCCCTGCTTCAGTAATTTTTTTCTTCTAGGGCTCTGGCTGTATGTGCATTTCCTTAGTGGCAATGCCAACCCGAGCAGCAAACTCCCCAGCTGCTCAGCCACATCTGCACGCAACATGGCTACAAGCATTTGTGCAGCACACGGAGAACAGCATCAGAGACCTGCTTCAGCTAAGGAGGAAAATCCCTGAGCAGCCTCCTGACCCTGCCTGCCACACAGCTGGAACAGGATATGCAGCCAGAGTTGCAACAGCATTAACTTGAGTCCCTCCTTCATCCAGGCATCTAATTCATGTACTCTTAAGATGAGCATCTTTAAAGATTTTTCCTATAATGCCAAATTTGGTTGAAGTTGGCCAATATTATCATTTAAGTCTTAATTTTTTAGCAGCTGGGACTACCTGGTCCTTGGCTGATACCACTAACAGAAAGGTGAACCGTGAGCTTTTTATGTAATTTTATTTAAAATTTTAACTCAATTTTCTAAGAATCTCCCTTCCTAAAGGGAGATACACAGTAACAGTCCATGGGATGAACAAGTCCATAATCTGCCAACCAGGTCCAAGGCAGGCATCCTTAATTCTCCCAGAAGTTACTTTATCTATATTATATGTACAAAACCTACTTTTCCACCTGACTTAGAGCTGTAGCTGGTGTTACAGGAGACAGAAGGTTTCCCTCTATTATTTTCTCCAGTTTTTGTGCAAAACGTTCCGGGAAACAGCCGCATGGGAAAGAATAAAAGACACTGATGAGCGCTCTGGCATTTATCAGAACATGATGGAAGACAAAAGTAGTGAAAAGAACCAAACAGCGGCATGACAGCCTCGTGGAGAAAAGAGTGATGGGGAACTGCCAAAGAAAGTCAAGGCAGCGGGGCTCATGGCGATGAAGTGGGACAAGAGAGAGCTGGAGTTAGAAGTCATTACCATGAGGAATGGCAAGGAAGGAAACACCAAACAAAAAGAAACCCAACTACATATCTACTCTGTAAATAAGTATTTCTCCTGCTATCCACCCTTCGGTCACAAAACATATATTCCTTAATACCCCAAAACAGCAGACATTTAAGTCAAACCAGGCTGCTGGCAAGCATCGACAGCATGTTTGGGGCTCAGGCGCCAGGAGGAGGGAAGGGGGCAGCAGGGCACGCTGTGGGCACCGGAGGTGAGGGCAGCTCCCCCAGGAGCCCCTTCTGTACCCGTTCGCCCCCATTTTGTAACCTCCCTACACCCAAACTCGGAGCCTCAGAGGAAGGAAAGCGGCACCTGCCACGCTAAGGCCACCGGGCCTCAGGGATCCCTCCCGCCTGTTCCCGGCCTGGGCCCCAGCTAGGCCCGGGAGAAGGACGGCCGAGCCGCGGGCGCCAAACCTCCCGCCTTCCCCCGGCAGAGGCGCCGCGGGGCCGGGCAGATCAGCCGCGGAGCGCCCGGCAGGGCTGGCCCGAGCCAGGAGCCCGACCCACGGTCCTCCCGCTCCCCGCGCCGACGGCAGCCGCGGGGTCCCTCCTGCGGGATCTGGGAAGCGCAGCCCCGCCGCGGGCCCCCGGCCCCTCCCCGCACCTCCCACTGCTCCAGCAGCCGAGCCATGTCCGCGTCGTTGTAGTCGCGAATGTCCTTCTTCTTGGCCGGCCCCGCCCGCCGCTTCCCCTCCGGCTCGCCGGCCCCGGCCACCGCACACAGCCACAGCGCCAGGCCCAGCAGGGCCCAGCCAGCCACTGCCGCCATCTTCCCCCGAACCTCGCCGCTGCGGGAGGGCGGCCCCGGCCGCTTTAAGGGGCGGGAGCAGCGGCGGCTCCGCCCGGAGGAGGGAGAAGGAGCTGGAGGGGGAGAAGGGGCGAGAGGGGCAGTGACAGCGGGGGCGGGTTGGGGCAGGGACTAGGGGACGGGGTGGCGAGGAGAGCTGCCTTCTCGGCCTGTGCGCGACTGCTCCGAACTGGGGAGGCGGTGCTGCTCTCCGAAGCGTGCCCGAGCACCGGGAGCGAGCCGGGGCGGGGGGAGGATGGCGAGCACCCTCCTCCTCCTCCTCCTGCGCGATGTCGCGCACCGGCGAGTGACGCGCTGTCCCCACACAATGGGCCGCTTGAGGAGGCTCCCGCCCAGCCCCGGCCTGCGGCGGTCGGGGCCGCTCTGCGCGGGGTGCAGCCCCCGTAGGTCCTGGCCCCGACGGGAGATGAAAGGTGGACATTGGTTTTGTTTTTAAAGAACCGTATGATGGACCAACTCCTGGAATATAAGCTATGTGATTTCTTCTTGCTTTTTTTAAAACAGGATGACAAGTATCCGGGTTCACTATGTGATAGGAACTGGGGTCATTGCACTTTCATTTTAACAAGTATCTCAGCTTGAAGAAGACTTAAAAATAAAGCCGTTTGTTACTACAGTACAACTCCAGAACATCTGATCACCACAAAAAATTGAGATAATGGCCTTTTCTTTTTACAGACTACTTTCCCGTTACCCAAACCAAATTACACAGATTGATGCCTCCTTAGCCTTACTACACTTTCCAGTCTTCATTTTTTTTCCTCATGGAAGCTATTTATAATCATCATCTCTTTCGCCTTTTAGACTCAGACTCCAAGAAGTTTAAACTTGGGAACTGAAGGAAGCATCAGAGTAACTGCTACTGGTCGATACTAATTGTGGTCAGGCTGATAAATGAACAGGGTGCTTTTCCATTCAAGCAGAAACACTGAAGGGAGAGCAGGTTCAGGGAAGAGGAACTAGTTCTATAGAGTGAACACTCTGTTACTGCATACAGTCCTATAATGAACCAGGAGCCCACTGCCCTTATGGGCACAGCATGCAAATACAAAAAAAAAGCAGTCAGTAGGTGGGGGCGGGGGAGGCTTTCCAAAGCCTGGACTAACTCCTGATAAGACACTGAAGGGCTATGTAGCTTGTGAGGGCCAGGGAGACATGCCACACGAAGCAGCAGCTTGCCAAGTGCACGCATGAGAAACAGCAGAGGAGGATGTGGGATCCAAGATTTCAGCACCCTGATAAACAACCAGCCTGGTCTGCAACCTCCCTACTGAGGGTTATCGTTTTAGAACATTTCAGACATACTGCCAGTGCGCCTGAGAAACAGGAAGCAGTTAGACCATAGCTATTCATGGAGCTTGTTAAATGTACGGTAACTGAAACGGGGTTTTACTCAAGTACCTTCCACAAAGCTGTCCAATAAGTCACTAATGAGCATATTTGCTTAGTGATTTCTCATTAAATATAATGAACATCAGGTATACTATATCAGATTGCCCTGATTAATGAGGTTTTACCAAAATATGTTTCTGGTAACTTTTGTTATTACTGGATCATGCATACATTCACTGGAAAAAAAAATAAAGACTAAAGATTCAATTTTGGAATGCTGGACTTAGAGCATGAAATATTTTCACTGAATTTCTACTGGGAAATATTTTCTTCAATTCTGTTTTCTTTTATTAGAACAAACCAAGCCAACTTTGACTTTCTTTAATACCTGGTGCTACATTCAGACGTGGATCTCAGAAGTAACCCAATTCCCTTAGGTAAGTGAACAAGTCGTTCAGTATATCCAGCACTGCACCAAACAACACTATGCATTTCCTTGTCATGCACAGAAAAGCTTTAATTTGAAAGGGAGATATCTTTCATGCTTGGCTCTGGCCTTGCAACTATCTCTGTTCAGGCAGAATTCCGTGTCCAGGAAGAACTCATTCGAAGTATGCCCTTTGTGGAGTCAGGAAAAACACCTATTCAGCCTCCTCTGTACTCTGCTCTTCTTTCCCATGCAAGAAACAAAACCAAAGCAGCTAGAAATACGTATCATTGACAGGGGCAAATTAAATTGCATTTTCTTTTTATTGAAGCACACTGTGTTTTGTTCAGAGTATCTATAGAATCATGCAAATACGCTTTTTATAGCTTATGCATTTTCATATTCCTTTGAAGTTTTTATAGTCCGAGGAGCTCACACTACTATGGTTACAATACACAACACATCCAATAAGAGATAGCTACTTTCATTATAGATTGCAAAAGTAAGGTGTTTAAGGCTTTATCCTGTAGCTTGAAGTCCCATCTAGTCATTCCAGGGAATGTCTCAAGCTGCGGCTGTCATTTTTACTTCTGCAACATGCAAATTTTATTAGTAGTATTTTCAATTACAAAGTTACGCCTTATCAGGAAGGCAAATCTACCTCCCCTGTTGATGTAAACTCTTTTCATTATTGAGCAGGGTTGGGTCAAGCTGTAATTTGAGACGATTCAGGATGTTCTAAATTTGTTAATGAAGTTTGGGAGTCTCTTTTTTTTTTCTATAACGTGCATTTTTGGAAGTATATTTGTGCAAAATATACTTCCCATACCATTATTTCTTATGAGTTAGGAGAAGAATGTGCATATATTTTAGCTGCCAGAAGCTCTCTCCAGTCTTTGCTGGTGGTGGGGTTTTGTCTGCAGTTTTCTATTTTAAGTAGATGTAATATGCTGGGTCTTAAAGCTTGTCCCTTGACATTCCTTGGAATGAAACCTTGGAAAGAACAAAGAACTCGACTTCACCAAGGAAAAGGCAGCACCTTCTTGGAAGGGCATATAGACAATTAAGAGATTAAACTAACACGATCAGAAGATCAGCCCTAAGCATGCAGAAGGGAGAATGAACATGCAAGGACTACCTGCTATCAACAAATGCTGTGTCTGGAAGAATTAATTCATTTTAAGAACTCTGGTAATACAAGAGGATATTTAATAGTGGCTCAGATGAATGAGGTTGCGAACAGCAGCCTTTTAGTGATTACTGTGAATATCTAAAATGATTGAGATCTGGGTACAGCTCTGCTCTTTATACAGCCTGATAGGCATTAGAACTGCTTTTGCACCTACCAGCTTAGTAGAGGACTAGGACAATACTGCATTAAATAATACAGAAGACTTGCTGAGCAACAGATCCCAGAAATCTTGAAGCAAGTTTTGAGATGAGCCAGCATTCAGAGTATTTTTACCCTGTCTAAAAGCAGTTATACATTTTACAGAATGTCAGGATATTCTGAGTTACTTTCAGTAAAACATTGAAAATTAATGTCTTTGCAGGTCAAATTATCTTAAGTATTCTAAATGCTCCCCTGCAGAGACAATCTAATACATGAACTCTCATGCAAAGGTAGTGCATATGTTAATTCAGACCTCTGAATGCAGTCACATTCAGAGAAAAACTTGAAGACTCAGACCTGAACATGTTATCTTTAAAAACAAGAGGAATATTTCTAAATCTCAAGAAAGAAAAGAAAATATTCTTTTCAATACTGTTACTAGCAGCAAAGCAAGCAAAATATGCTGTCATCGAGAGCATAAACATTTGAATGATTCAGAATAATTTCAGTCCTCAAATTAATTTCATGCATAAAACGAGCACACTCGCTTGCCATCTACTAAGAGAATGCAGATGTTTGTTCCAGAGCTAGTCAGACCTTGAATTCTCAGGTCCAATTTGAAAAACTAAGTCTTTAATTCAAAATTCTCCCAAATTTGGGGTTAAGTACTGTGACTTGGACATGAAATATTGATTCAGGTACTAACCTGGAAATTCAGATTCTGAATTCAGTTTTGACCACAAAATAAATCTTTACTCTAAATTTATGTTATCCTGTGCATGTGCATTTTATAAATTAAAATTTACTGACTGTATGGAGATGTTTGACAAATGACATTTAGCTTCGTATCATTACCTATCTGATCAGGTTTGGGGAGGGGGCATGACGCCTGACTGTCTAGTCACCTGCAATAAATTCAGAACCACCACATAATGTTCCTGTTAATACTCACCTTACTGCACGATTTGCTACAAATCTCTGCTGGTTAAAACTACGTACTGGTTACACAATTTAAAGTTACCCTATTAAGAAAAGAATTACATTCAATCAATGTCAAAGAAGGTTTACACAGTTCCCACAGGAATTCCATTTATAGTCTAATTTCCACAATCTAAGTGAAATTAATTTTGTAGTCCCAATTTAATTTCAGGTTTACAGGTCAGTTTTGGCACCTACATCTAATGTAAGTAATACATTACATGAACTTCTGATGAATTAAAGGTGCTAGACTTAGACCAGTAATGATCAGCAGCTCTCCTCATGGAACACACAGGCAGAATGAGAAAAGTGTAGGATCAGAGACTCCTATGAAAACATCTATTAAAATTCTCTCATGATATATATTAAAAAAGGGGGGGGGGAAGAACCCAAACCCTTCTGTAGAGCATTACAGCTGCAGGACAGAACATATGACCAAAAGTGCAATTCAGGAAGGGTGGGCCCTTCTACATTTTGTTCAAAATACTGTGTTCTCCTTTCATCTCAAAAAAAAAAAAAAAACCCACCCCAACAAAAACACAGACTGAAGAGTCTGAAGGGAGGGTCTTGGATTCCTGTTTATGCTGGACCATTCTTATCAATAGCATTTACCACTCTTCCATTAAGTGCTTCTGAGTTTCAAGCCAACTGACCTACAAACCTCCATCTGGCCCCTCTTGCCTGCTCCAGGGAGGGACAATGGACACAAGAGCTGTGTTGCACCTACGTCTCTCCTAGGTGCTACCCTCATAAAACATCATTAGGTGTAGGAAGGGAGCCTCATAAAACATGAAGTGTAGGATGGATATCCATATGTGGAGATGGTAGATAAGAACATGAAGCAGAAAGCCATTATTGGCTGTATCAACATAAAATACGGCACAGCCTTCCATTCCGTGCAAGAGGAGTTTTGTAGCTGCATTTTCCTTTTCATAAAAATGTCTCTTTTCCATGTCAATGTATTAAATATCCATGGTAACAGCAGGGGACAACCAATCGATTATATATGGTAAGTGGTGAAAACAACAGTACAATAAATGGTGAATAAAAAGACAACAAAATAAAAACCACTTTTGCTGTATTATCTTTCAGTTGAGCAGTATTTTAGACATAACTGAGATATTTATGTTACTGGTATCTACGTAATAAATTTTTTCTTACCTTTGATATTGTGGTTTTAACTATGCCGTAATTTAAAAAAAAAAAACCAAAACGAAACAACACATCAAAACACCAAGGTTAAGCTTGTCTGCGAAAGCCCACCTATTATTCTAAAAGCTACTTATTTATACACAAAATAATTTTCAAAGAAGAAAAACCAAAACTTGTGACTGTGTTTGCATTTTGCTGTCGCAAATGACCAGTTAACTGTTCCTCCAGATCTCTACCTGTCTTTTTTTGCTACACGCAGACCAGTTCTCAGGTTGCGTCCCTGGTGCATCAACCATGATTACCTCTGCAGACCTGAGACAGACCCAGACTGCGCAGTTTTAGTCTCTCACAAAGTAAATGACTCCAAGTACTGACCACAAACCACTTAGCATCAAACCATTTAAGACAAAATAGACCTTATACCCAATAAACCAGTCAACACACTTACTTTTCCTTATCTATGACTTACCAGTCCATTGCTGCAGAGAGGAAGGCCCAGCTTCTTCCAGCCTCTTCTGCAAAGTCTGCCTCCATGTTAAATTATCTCTTCCATCAGTCTCTGCCAACTTTATCCTCTTTAGTTCTCAGCCCGACAAACCAGCTGCATCCCTCAGAATTGGAGCTATCATCTTGTAATTACCACCTCGTGGGTTTAGTCACATATAGCTGACACAGGGGAACTGCTGAATTGCCTTTTATTCCTTCATCAGCTAGCTCCCTATTAAGTTAGATCGATACATCTATATATACATTTATACAGGCAAGTAATACAAAGTAGTATAACCCATTGTATAGTAACTTCCTCTCACCAACCTGGCCACATACAGTGTTCATAAAATTATTACAACTTGCTGTTCTTCAGCTATTACTCAACACTGGCTACACTGGCAAAAATCAATTCCGCCATCACAAAAAAAGATTTTACTAAGCAATAAAAGGGCCAAGTCCTGTCAGATGATTTGGGAACTTCAGTTTCTGTTGTACTGAGCACAATGCAAAATAAAGATCAATGTGACGAAAGAAGCGCTCATACAAGTAAGCCAATCTTCTGTACACTACTAAGCCATGTTAAAAAGTCTTTTAATCCCTTGAATCTGACAATGCCTGCTGTTTTGAGCCCCAGAGAGTTATTTCATTCAGACTCTGTCAGTGAAATCTTTTTAAAAAGCCAAGCATGGCCACCTGATTTTCATGTCTTCTAAGTCTGTACACCAATTCACAGAGCTGCCCAAGTCCTGCGGGTCACCTTTGGACTCAGCAGCCATGAAATAAATGGGTATGCACACATTCTCCTTGAAAGAGATGTGCAAAAGACTAACGAAGGAAATACTCACCCCAAACATCACCAAGTTACCTCCTAAACCACACAGGTACACCTACTGGCCCATAAAAGCATGTAACTAGCTGATCCTCAATTCTACTCAAATTACTGCAGTCAAGAGAATCTGTCTTCAAGGCTCCCTTTTACAGTAAGACTATGTGTTGATGGTCAAATTATAACTGTGGTAAACCCAGACTATGAGTGATCCTGAACCTAGCCAGGCCAGGTGTACTTATGAAGCAACAACACAGTGTGTAGGAAGGATCTAACAGGCTGCTGCCTCAAGAAATGCCTGTTCCATGGTGAAAACAACCAATTAAGGTGGTATTTTCTACATTTTTTTTTTCCAAACAGCAAACCAAAAGCAATGATCAGGTCACTCTTTATCACACATTTCTTATGCAGAAGAGCTGAACACCCAGGGCTGCTACCAGAGGAAAATGACATTTGGCAAGACTGCCTCAGAGACAGACCGTCCACAAGCAACACCTACTACATGGCAACAATTACCGGTTTTGCTCCTTGCTAACGCTGAGGCAGATAAGCAGTGGATCAGTCCTGCGCACACATTAAAGGACCTCAAAGAATATTTGCTTATTTTATAGCAGTTCCTAAGAGCTTTGGTGGCCCTGTCAGCTGCTGGGAACTGCCATGGGTTACGGCCTAGCTGCGTTTCTGGTGTGGGCAGCTGGGAGGAAGGCTGTCCTTGGGGAATGGCACAAATCACACGGAGCATCACGGCGGGCAGCCGCATCTAAAAATGGAAAACATTATTAGGTCATTTAACACCTCTTCTAGCCAGGGGTGAGACCTACGTTTTCTAAAATGAAATCTTTCAAACCCTAATTAAATGTAGTCAATCCTCATTAAAAATAAACTAGGTTAATATTTATGAGAGGCATTCCTCGTGCTACATAGTGTCTCACTGCCTCATTTAAGGACCTATCTGGAAATATTTTGAAATACAATTCAGCTGGCTTCTCCTGCCCATTGATTTTTTATTTTTTCAGAGTACTCTGAAATCATCCCTATTTATAGTTTAGAAACTGAGTTGTTGGCAGGAAGCCAAAATTGTTTAGGCCCAAATCATGACCTTCCTTTAAACTGCTATAATCTGACTCAAGTAAACAGAATTTCCCTCACGCTGTTGTGTGAGGAGGGATGGGTGGAGAACTGCCATATTTTCGACACACCCAAAGACCAGTATCTGCCCCTTTCCTCAGGCCTGGCTCTATGGCAAGGGTTTCCCCCGCCCCCCAAAAGTGTACATCCTGTTAACCCTCCGCTTTCACATCTGTATTCATCCTGCTCACGTCCCACTCTACAAGTCCGTAGAGAAGGCCAAGGGGTCCTCTAGCTAATGGGTGAGAAAATGTACAAATAAATTTGTCTGAAGCTCTTTAAACGTATGCGATCCATTAGATGGGCTCTGTTTGTGCCAGGACATTGTTGGATCTGGCCTGCAAGTGTGGAGCCTGGTCCAATTTTCATTTATTTCAAGGTCACTTTATACCCCTGCAGTAGTATGAACGTAGCAGGATGTTAATGTAACTGTGAATTGGGGCAAGTGTATTTCTGGATTTCTGTAGCCTGCTAAATGCATTGTAAATGCCCAGAATTAAGAGGCTAACTTAAAAAGGAAAGTCGGATTGAAAGGAGGAAAAGAATGTTATTATTTAGCTACAGTTTGAGCTGCAGCAAAATATGTAACAAATGTAAGATGTGGTTTCCACATGGACTCTGATTATTCAGAATTATGTTGATAGAGATACTGCATAATAGGAGAGAATCTGATGTGTGGGACATAAATATTCTCATCACCATCATTTACCAAACTATATATTCCCTCTGAAAGCATCCCAGGCAGCATTAACCCCATCTTCTCATAACTTGTTCCAGCCCAATTAGTAATTTTAATTTTGTTATTGTTTAATGGCATATACTTGAATGCCTCAGATTTACTGAGTGTAACATCTTGCTTTTGACAAGAGCTGTCTAATAAAGTTCTTGGTGTGCTGCAGAATGGAAACAGGCCAGAGGAGAAAGTCTTTGCTGCAGAGGCTTTCTGTACACAAAGTTAGCGTCAGTAGGTTTACATTTTCCCTGCTAAATTCTAACAAATGGCAACCAGTCTCCAAAAACAATGACAGAAACATGAGAGAGACATTCATTCTCATTGGTGTAAAAAAATGGGTCAAGACCAGCGCTGAGGGAAGTATTTCTGTGTAAATAAAGATGTAGCAATGCCCCATACTATATTTACAGCACCAATCACGGCTTTTTAACGCAATGACAGCGGAGCCAGCCGAACCACCGGCCGTAAGGAAGGCCGCTGTCTTTGGCACTGCGGAACTGTCTTTGATCCACTACCGTACGGGCTGAAACAGGGAACGGATTCTGCTACCTGAAGCCTGACAGTCCGCAAAGGACGCTCGGTGCCGCGGCCCCGGCGCTGCCAGCTCTGCGTTTCCTTCCCGAACCCCGCCGAGCGCTGACAGGGCCGGGAGTTCTCACCGGAACGTCCAACTTACCTGGCGGGCTGCCCGGGGCAGCGGGCCTGGCGGGCGCGGGAAGCGGCACCCGGGACGCCTGTGCCCCGGCGGGCTGGGGCGGCTTCTCAGCTCCCCCCTCGGCATCTCTCCGTCTCCGAGATCCGACCGCACGACGCGCTCCTGCCCAATCGGCGGCCGCACCAGCCCACCCGGGCCGAGCTCATCCGGCTGCCCCTCTCCGGCTCCGCTTCACTTTCCTCCCACCGGCCCGGCCTTTCCCTCCCCGCGCTCACCCCCACGCCGTCATTTATTTATTCAGTCAGCCCTCTTTAATCCCCGCCCGGCGGGGACGGGGTTCGCCTCACGCTGGCGGGGCAGCGCCCGTGAGAGGGCGCGGTGGCCGTTGGTGCCGTTGGTGCCGTTGGCCGGTGTCTGGCGCGGGCCCGCGGCCGCCGGTCGGTCGGTCGGTGCCGGCCGCGGCACGGCGCTGCTGCCCCCTCCGCCCGGGAGGAGCGTGAGGCGGCGGGCGTGGAGCGGGGCGGCGGGGGGAGGGCAGGATTTAAACGAAGGGCGGTGACACCGCACAAAAGATTTCGATAGGCTTAAGTGAGGTTACAGCAAAGGCAACGGGGAGGGGGGAGCCTCCCTCAGAGCCATGCAGCGTCTGGCTGGCAGATCCGCCGCAGCCGCCTCTTCCCAATAGTTTGTCTGAAAGCCTGAGAAAGGGAATTTAAAAGAAGATCCTCCCCGCTTTCTTTTTTTTGCTTTTTTTTTCTTTTTTTCTTTTTTTTTTTTCCCTGGGAGTTGGCGACTCAGCCAGAAAACATGGCAGGAGGAGCGCAAGGCCGGGCGGGTCGCAGCATCCGCGGCTGTAGCCCGGAGCCACCACCCTTGTTTGCGGGAAGAGCCTAAGTTGGTGCGGCGGCGGCCACAGCGGGAGCCGGGCGAGGAGGGGCCGGCGGCGCCGAGTCTGCGGGGCCCTGGGCGACGGGGCATGGACCGCGGCGGCGGGGAGCGAGCTCGCAGCGGCCGCGTGAATGGTCGAGGCAGGAAGGAGTGAGGCAGCGGCAGAAGGAAGGGGAACGGATCCCGCCCGCCCGCCCCCAGCACCCGGATCCGGTGGATTTTTTTTTTCCCCCTCTATTTTTTTTTTTTTCCTTCCCCTCCCGCGGTCCCCACCCCCACTCCCGTCCCGGCTCCCCGCGGTGCCTTCCCCGCGGTGCCCTCTCCCCTCCCCGGCCCGGCGGCGGGGTACGCGGCGGGGCTGTGGCGGCGCGGGTCGGCGGGCGGGCCACACCCTCCGCGGCGCTTCCTGCGAGCCGGCGGCGCGGGGCCGCGGCGGGCGCGCCGGGGGCGGCACATGGTGCGCAGCCGCCGCCCCTCCGGCCCTTGCGAGCTGCGCCCGGCTGGCGCTCGCCGACCGAAGGAGCCGGGGGCACGGTAGCAACTTGGAGGGCTGCGCCCTTGCCCGAACTCCGTGCGACTGCTGGGCGTCTCTGAGGTATTCCGTCTCGTAAAGGGAACTTTGCGCAGGATCCCGCAGCCGGGAAGCCGGAGGAGGTGGTGGAAGGGAGGGAAGCCAACGTGCGGAAAAAGAAAAAAAAAAAAAAAAAAGATATTTTTAGCTAAACGATGCCGGAACGGGGCCCGGGGGCTCCCGGCGAGCGCCGACCCGCCGCGGGAGAGCCGTAGGAGCGGAGGCTGGCGCCGGAGCGGGGCGGGCGCCCCGGCGGAGCTCGCTCCCCGCAGCAGCGGCAGCCCCGGCGCCCAGAGCCTTTTCTTGCTTCCCGGCGATTAATGGAATGATGTTGCGGAAAAGGCAGAGCGATCCTGCCGGGCTCAGTCGGGACTGCTCGGGCGGCGGTGGCAGAGGCGGTGGCAGCGGGGTAGCGAGCGGCATGCGAGTGCCCCCCCGGCGCTATGGCTAGCGGTGGCTCTGGCAAGTCCAGCAGCGAGGTGTCTGGCGGCGGCATCCCCAGCAGCAGTTCCCTGCAGAGGAAGAAGCTCATCTCTATCTGCGACCACTGCAAGATCAAGATGCAACTGGTGGCTGATCTGCTGCTGCTGTCGAGTGAGACCAGGCCGGTGAACACTGAGAGCCTGTCTGTCTTCGGTGAGTCCTTCGAGAAGTGCAGGGACACGATCATTGCCAGGACCAAAGGACTCTCCATCTTGACCCATGACGTCCAGAGCCAGCTCAACATGGGACGCTTCGGGGAGGTGGGGGAAAGCCTGATGGAGATGGGGGAGCTGGTGGTCTCCCTGACCGAATGCTCTGCCCACGCTGCCTACCTGGCTGCAGTGGAGACTCCGGGGGCCCAGCCTGCTATGCCCGGCTTGGTGGATCGCTACAAGGTGACCCGATGTAGGCATGAGGTGGAGCACGGCTGCGGGGTCTTGAAGACCACCCCTTTGGCAGATATGAGCCCTCAGCTTCTGCTGGAGGTTTCTCAGAACATGTCCAAGAACTTGAAATTCCTGACAGACGCCTGCGTGCTGGCCAGTGAGAAATCCAAGGATAAATTTGCTAAGGAGCAGTTCAAACTCAGTGTCAAATGTATGAGCACCAGCGCCTCTGCCCTCTTGGCCTGTGTCAAGGAGGTCAAGACTTCACCCAGCGAGCTGACCAGGAACCGATGCGTCTTGTTCAGTGGACCTTTGGTGCAGTCTGTCTATGCTCTGGTGGGCTTTGCCACTGAGCCCCAGTTTTTGGGTAAAGCTGCCACCATTAATCCAGAGGGCAAAGCTGTGCAAACTGCCATCCTAGGAGGAGCCATGAGTGTGGTATCTGCTTGTGTGCTCCTGACCCAATGCCTCAGGGATATAGCCCAACACCCCGAAAGTAGCACCAAAATGAGCGATTACAGGGAAAGGTTGAGGAACTCAGCTTGCGCCGTCTCGGATGGTTGCAACCTGTTATCTCAGGCACTAAGAGAAAGATCTTCACCCAGGACTTTACCGCCAGTGAACTCCAATTCTGTGAATTAACCCCCACATCTTCTGTTTAGATCCCAGTCATTGCTAAAGGAAAATAATATCCCACCTCCTCGCCCCTTTTTTGTATACCAAAGAATTTGCTTGGATGAGCCCAATCCTTTGATTTCATGTGGTGAAGAAGCAGAGCATATTCAAACTATACGTACTAATAAAGGTAGCCAGTTTTGGCTTCTTGTTACTTTACTTTAAAGTCAAGCAAGTATCTGCAGATAAATTTTCCTTTATTCAACAAGGTCTTTCACAAAAATGGTAATAACAACTGTTTAAAAGTTTTTTATATTTGGGGAGGTGGGGGTATCTTAGAAAAAAGAGGAAAAAAAAAAAGCTTTAATCGCGCTGGGTGCGGTTTTTAAAGTTTGTCTTGTCTTGTCTTCCGAAATTTCCCTTCTAAATTTTACTGTTCGGTTGTGCAGGCAAAAGGTTACCTCAGTTCTCACTCATTTAAAAAAAAAAATGAAAAAACCCAACAACACATAGATGATGGATGTAGCTACTATTTTGTTTGTTTTTGTTTTGTATGACTTTTTTATTTTGCATCAAGTGTTAGGTTAGAAGTGCATTTGGTGTGTAGGAGTGGAAGGACTGGAGGTTGTGATTATGTTTCCATGTGTTGATTTCCAAACTGGGGGAAAAGCTACTGTGAGTGTTTAAACAAACAAACAAAAAATTACACTATAACAAAAGTGATTTTTAATTTTTTTTTTCCAATGTCAGTTTTTATCTTGCATGTACTGGAGTATTTATTTCATCTATTAAAATGTTATGTTTCTCAGATGTCTTTCCGTGAATCTCTTAATACTTGAATAATTGAACAACTAGTCCTGTTTGCATTGTATGTCATTTTCCCCAGGGAATGGGTGGTACAAATGTAACTGTAGTTCTAGACAGCAGCATACAGGCTGCAATTCAGTTCTTTTATTTTTATAAATACTGTCCCTCCTGCAGTACCACCCCTCCTCCTCAGGATGCCTCTGATAGAGATACTCTGTCGTTGTATTTATGGAAAGCTGGACAGTGCTGTATGCGTTGGGACTGCTGTAGCTGCAGAGCGCTGGCGGCTGCTGCAGCGGGGCACAGGCTGGCTTTGTTTGTCTTTATCGGCAGCATTCTGTGTTATCTTTGAGAAGTTTGTGTATTTTTAACTCTTGCAGGTGTGGGCCGTCTGTGTTAAATTTGTGAGTTTCCATATGAATTTATTAAGGATTTCTTGGAAAAACTTTTCCTTGCTGGATAGCCCCGCTTGTTCTGTGTGTCTGCTTAGGAACGTGCAGGTTTGTCGGAGTGGGCCCTTTGATTCCTCAGAGGTGTGTGTCGGAGCCCCTCAGTACAGATTTCTGTCAAAGTAGTTCTAATTTGATGTTGCAGATAATGGGAAAAGTTAACTAACTATTGAGGGCCGCATCCACCTCCAGTTGAATTCCTTGGGAATTGTGAGTGGACCTTAGGGAATACTGCAGCAGTTCCCATAATTGCACTGATTATTTTTTTCAGCCTGGTCTTTGTGGACCTGTGGGGTCTGTTGCCTTCTGTATGTTCCAAGAAGGTAAACAGAAGAGCAGGTCTTCTGGCAAGGAGGTTTTCTTTGCCTGCCCAGCTCCATTGCATAACTGGATTTTTTTTTTCATAGGTCTGCAAATCGAACAATGTTGAAAGCTACTGGAGAATGTACCTTAAAGATGTTACCGTGGTTTAAAGCTTTACTGTACAAGTACTGTCCTGTTTATTCCTTTGAAGAAGTAAACAGTTTGAGTTTGGATATGGAACAGTCCTGGAGTGGTGAAAGGTCTTCCTGTTACAGCTTTATTGTTTCTCTTGCATGTGATGCTTTTACTTAATTTAAAACATGAGTAAAACATCATTGGGTAGTGGACAAATACGTCCTGTCAAAGGAGATGTGCGCTAAGCTTATATATCTATATCTTTGATGTTAGAAAAAACAATTCCTTAATTGTGAACCCCAGTATTAGGTTTTGTTTATTTTTAAATGAAACTTTTCTGACTTCAGGGAATCGTATGATTAAGACTTTTCTTTGTGAAAAATCAGTCTAAGCTGCATTCCTCAGGGGTATGATTTGCTCCCTACGTTATCTCTGATGCATTATAACCCTAGCAGTATGTGCTGCAGAGCCATGGATGTCTGCGTCTATTTTGATAAATAAATAAATATACACACTCACTGTTCTAAGTTTGACTGAGATGCCTCCACAGGTATTTCCTCAGAGGCGCTCTCACATGTGCACGTACACACGTTTTCCCATCTGGATGGCAGGAACAGCTGTAGGACTCCGGAGGGATTCACAGGAGGCCAAGGCCATCTACAGGGAGGTCCCTGTGCCTCTGTAGTGTTGGCGGTCGTCCGCTTCGCTATCCTTTGTGTCTCCCTCCCTTGTAGCGTTCTCTGTGGAAGCTGAGGTACCATCCCCATCTACCCTTCCTACTTTTCCACAGTTGCACTGAGGGGAAGGAGGAAGAAGGGAGCGTAGCGATCGCCGTGCTTTTGGGATGTAGTGTCTTCTGTGGGCACAGTACCGGGGCGGCATCCTTCAGCTCCAGTCCTTTACGTTACCGTGACCTACGTTTGTGAGGCCTGCCGCCAGATACAAACCAGGGTTCTGAGGGGCAGCTCTGCAGCATGTCCGACAAAAAAAAAAAAAGTAACGTCCCGCTGGCTCTTTTGATGTTTCTACTTAATAATTTTTGGCACTGCTGAACTAATTAGATTCTTTTTGATTCATTTATACATTATGGAGGTTATATGGATCACAGTGCAGCCTCCTTATTACCTCTGCATATGAAAGGCAATATATTATTAATGATGATAGCGCTGATTTTTGTTGCGGTAAGACTTTGTTTTAAGTGGTTTAGTGCAGTTTTTGTTTTAACAAGGATACTGCAGATTCTTCCCCCTTTTCTGATTATATTTTGAAGTGAAGTACATGCATACGTATATAAATAAGTATGAATCTTCTTTTTCCTTTTTTTAACACAGAAGGAAAACGAATGGCTCTTGATCTCCCTTTGCTTTTGAGGTGTGTGGGTTTTGGGGGATTCAGTTTTATAAAATAAAACGTGAAATGTAACCAGGCCATGATTTTAGTTAAGAGGCTGATTAAAAATATATATACTAAATTCAGCAAAGTAACTCCTATAACATTTTAAAATAACAGTAATTCTAAGACTTAAAAATGTTAAGTTTTTTTCTTTCCAGAGTAGAACTCGCACAAAGGGAGCCATGCACTCCCTGGCCTCAGTTCAAGAGAGTATCTGTCAAAATCTGTGCTATTCTTATAATTAGCACCACAAAGTTTAAAAAAAAAAAAAAAAGCTTTTGATGCAAACAAGTACAACTGTTGTTACGCACTCTGAGTAAATGATTAACAGGAAAAAACTCTCTATATACATATGCACATTGTGGCATTTTCTGAGCTGAAAGAGTGTGGTTCCACTACTAAGTCTGAACATATGTGTATTTTAAATGCTGTAGTGCCATATTCATAAAGAATTAATGTATATTGTGGTAATCTGTTTGGCATCTATTCCTAAAGAATATTAATTCTGATATAAGACACTATTGCAGTAGGTATATTGATGTTGTTCATTTACTTTGTACTTTCTGGGACAGAAAAAAATACATAATGGACTAGTTGTCTGGGTGCAATTGCAGGCCACATCGAGGTCACTGATTATCACTTGCCATCATACTTTAGACCCTTGTTGCCCAAATGCTTACACCATTTAGGTCAACAGGTAGTGTCACTCTATTTCAACATAGGCTTAGACACACATGAGACTTATTTTCTGATCTGGAACCTTGGTGATAGTGACAAAAGAAGACTTAATATTTCAGGGTGCTTAAATGCACTATTAGAATAGATCTATGACATATGTGATATAAGAAAAGGGTTAACTTATTTCTAAACATATTATGCAATGCGCATCTGTAGCCAAGAATAACACTATCCCCACCAAAAGAGAATTAAGCTTATTTTTTAAATGTAAGAAATTTTTAACTGGCAAGAAGTTGTTGCTTTTGTATTGTCTGTGAATTTGGTATTACCTTTTAATTGCTGCTTCGTCATAGTGAAGTTCATTATTGATTTAATACAGCAGCTGAGTCTCGGAATTTGAGATTGGAGCAATGTGTTTTCTGATTCTAAAAAAAAAAAAAGTTCTGTAAGACAACCAGTAAACTATCAGCAAAATGGTATTGAAAAGCAAGTACACTATTTAAAGGAATTTGCAAATGTAAATCCATGTTATTTTTCAAAACTAAGAAAAAAAAGACCATGGGTCAGATAATTCCCTTTACTTTTTACCACAGGAAATGATCAAAGTAGCAGAAAATCTGCTCTTTTTGGCCAAACTTCTGTCAGAGACAGAAGGGGTCGAGCCAACACATGGTGTATGCAGCCTTGCAGCAAGAGGGGATGTGGCTGATGGGAAAGGAGGTGGAACCAGAGAAAATCCGTAGGGTAATACCTCCTATTAAACCCACAGGAATTTCCCTATTCTAGATAAAACAGAGGCTGATCCAATAAAGCAAATCTCAAACAACGCAACCTTTCTTTCCGTGCCGTTAGACACTTGCGAATGAAGATGTGGGGCTAGGAGTGGTTGGGATGCTCTGCGTCGAGCAGCTGTATTGCTGTAGGGAACCAAGGGCCTAAGGGTTGCCCTAAGATACGTAAGAAGTACAGGCAAAAATGTGTACCTGCCAGAACGGTTTGGTGGGAAATGAAGGGGTTGGTTTTTACTTTTTTTTTCTTTCTTCCCTATCAAGCTCTTTCTAGACTTCACAAGCAGAAGCAGATGGTAGAGACCAGTACATTTTACTTCTTTGTTCTTGCTGCCTGTGAAAGGTGCCAGATGGGCAATGATAAAGATAGAAATTCTCTTCCTGTAGCCCAGGGATAGCAAAAATGCAGAGCTTCAACCCGCCCTATCCTCACAGGACCACCATAACATGTTTTTTTGGGGCCCACTGGTTTCACTCCTTGACTTTTTGCCAAGAATCTGACAGAAAATCCCCGTGGCAACTTGGCAGGGGCATCAAAATCATTAAAATATTTTACATAGGACACCAAACCACCACCAGGTTTGGATCATTCATAAATGGGCCAAAAAATATACAGGCTAGGTATGAAGTGCGAGGCCAGATCCTTCATATGAGTAACTTGGAAAATTAAATACTGGGTACTCTGAGACGTGTTTATTTATTTGGGAATTATGAATTATCAAAACTTTTATATGAATAGTTCAAAGCTATATTTAATTAACATAATTAGCGGTAGCATTTGGAACCATTTTCATAATGAAGATGGACATCTATGAACATGAAGGGCCTCACCCATGACTCCATGAAGTCTGTGTAATTAAATATTAATATTTTCCATCAACTGTGTTAAAATGTTAGAGGTCATCTTGTGTTGCAAAGCAAGGAATTATATATTGATTTTCACTAATCTGAATCTTTTTGTAGAATTGAGTTTTATTGTATTAGAGTCCTTTGAACCTAAAGATTTTTTATTTTGTGGTTTGTTGTTTTTTTTAAACCACACAGTGTATGATGCTGTATTTCGACAAAGTCAAAAGCAGCATTTCAAGATTAATGCAGAGATTCCTGGGGTCTTTTGTCAGTTTGCCAGACTCTTGTTCCTGTTCTAACTTAATTTTTTATAATTTCCTTTTATGTTAATAAAGGCTTCTTGTGGCTGTAAAAGTTGAAGTTGTCTTACTCCATAGACAGCCTGGTTCTTATGTAGATACTATTTAGATTATTTAGAAATCCTGCTGGTTGCCAGATGGAGCTCTTTTGGGTTTTATGTTAAATACTTGGAAAGCTAAATAGCTTGATTTTTCTCTCCTCCCTCCCTTCCTCCCCCAACAAAATAAATAAATACTTGAAAAGTGATTACTAACAAGTTGCTTAACTTCAGTTTTAAAATCAAATTAGTTTGAGGTAAAGTGACTGCAAGTATGAGATACCTCAGAGTAGTCGGGTTTTGGCGGGGGTTTGACTTACCTACCAAGATTTTAAACCAACAGTTTTTCTCCAGGTTTGTGTGGGCAGCAGGAGCCTGAACTTTAATCTAAGGATAGAGAATCCTGAAAAGCAAAGAACACGGTCCTGAACTCTGCAGTAGCGTTTCTTACAGGATCTGGACTTCAGATGGAAACCCCAGGACGGTCTTAGCCTGCAGTGCCTCTTAGGATTGCTGGAAATAACTTGAAGGGTGCGGTTCAGTGGTATGCTAGGCTGCTGCGAGACGCTTGTATCCCTGAATTCGTTTAACCAGCCGTCGGATGAGCAAGGGTCTCTGCAGCAGCTCCCGTGTCTCTCGCCTTCCTGTTCTGAATGTTTAGATGAGCCAGTGAGGAGGTGAGATTTGACGTAGGTTCTCCATCGCCAGCATGGAGCCTTGAGGTTGTTTACAAATCATACCGTTGGCACTGGGAGCCTGTACGGATGCCAGGGTGGACTCACGGTGGGGTGGTTTGAAACTGCTTTTATTCCCCTGCCCTTTGGGGTGCTTCACTCTTCAGCCTGTTCGGTCAGTTGAGTTCCCAGGGTCTCCATTAGTGTGCAGAACATCAGCAGCCCCAGAGCCAGGCCAGGTCTGCTTGGCCTTTGTCTGGATCTTAGCAATTGTGAGGCTTCATTTGGTTGAAATTCAGGCAAACTGCTGAGTCTAAGAATGTTTCTCAAAAGAGCAGCGCCTGTTGGGCACTGTGCCGTTGATGCGCTGAGGGACCTTCTGTTTCACACTCAATGTATACAAGGTGTTTTTCCAGCTCATGCAGAAGGTGCTTGGGAAACACTGGGAGTTAACGTCCCACTAATCATAATTCTGTTGTCATCAATTGCCAAACAGTCAAGACAGTAATTTTGGCCTCCAGGGTTACGTTTTTAAACGTTTTTTCCTAGTCAATTTTTTCGGTATGTACTGATTCTGTCTGGTTCACGTTAAATATAGGAAGTCTCTTGAATCGGTAGGCATGCTGTTCAGGTGTACTTTGGCCCTTGTTTGCATTCTGAACATGGACACTATGGAAAAAAGAACAGTCAGGTAGATCTATACGTGCAGTGTGACAAATTATAGGCTCTGTAGCACTTCTGCATTGGCATGCAGTTAATGCTCTGGTCTTATTTAAATGCTTCAAATGTAATCGATGTTTAAAAATTTACTTTGTGTTTAAAAATTTACTATGGAATCAATCTGTTCTGGCAACATTAGATTCATAGTTCAAAAACTTTATCCCCTTTTATCATCTTAAAATAGCGATTAGTCTGAAACTTTTCAATCTCTGGGTCTGGCTTAAAAAACAAAAAGGAAATCAAGCCCTATATTTCAGTTTTAATATTTTCAAAAGCTTTAAAGCTGATGGGAAGACCTATTTTAAATTACAGAGCATGGAAAAATAGTGGGTGTGTTCTCTTTCATGTGCAAGTGAGCTATTGTTTCTCCGCTCGTAATTAAAAACTTGCGTTTTTAGAAGCTGAGATTGATCCTAGGCCTTGTGAGAAAATCTGTGAGCTATCTGCATGAAATTTCCTTAATACTGACTTTAGGCATGAACTCATTCAGAATCCGTAATCTTGTCTTTTCTTGTGACTGTCATATTAGAGGAGTTTGTCCCAACAGCCTGTAAATGGAGCCGGTAGCATCTGAACAGGCTGAAAAGCAGTTGTTGAAGTGAGTGGTACAAGCTCCAGAGACACACAAGTACTGTCTTTGAAACCTCAGAGATAGGTGCTGCTGGTTAGGGCACTGCAGGTTGTAATACTCATGAGAAGTTACAATGAAATACAGGACTGAAAAAAGCTACGAGCAAAAGAGATTTGTTTCAAAGTAGGCTGCAATTTATAGTTTTTACGGGGAAAAAAATTGGTCAGAACTGTAAGAGTATTTAGGGGCTTAGCTCCCATTGATTTTCAGTGGGAGCTGTATGTCTAGGTGTTTTGTGGACCCGGTCATTTGTGATGAACTTTGAATGCCTGTGGTTTTAAAATTAATTGTAGGATGTTGTGGTAGACTTTTAAACTCTATAAAGCTAGGAAATCTGCAGTTGAAGTACAAACATGGGCCATAATTCTGTTCCTGCCATCCTGACCTTTCCGCATGGGTTAAAAGCTCTTGTTATCCTTCCATACTCCCTGGCTGGCGAGCAGCCAGACGCACAGCTCTACCTCATTTCTCCTTATGGTTGCCAGATGCCAGCATTGTGCATCTTACCTTCACATCAGAATCCCAGATTTCACCTCTCTCCCCCTACCCTCTGCTCCCAGTGCAACACCCAGATGTGGAACAGAGATCCCTTTGTACTCTCTACGTGTTATCCTCATACCGGCCATGAACATAAAGATCATTCATGCTAATTGAGGCCCAGATCACATTAGAAACATACCTGATCTCTCTGTATGCAAATTCCGACTACCTCAATACCACATACACCCTTTAAAAATAGGTCTAGAATTGTTGCCTGTAATCCATATTCCCTGGAACTGGGTTTCACACACAGTTTGTCAAAGAGCTCTAATGCTACTCAGAAGAAAGGGTCGCCTGGCTTTAGGTATTTATGAGGTGCTTTACTAAAAAGCACCCCAACTAATGGGGGGTGGTGGGCGAGCTGGATACCATGGGATGTAGGTTAGTGGCTAGCTTAAAGTTGTGGTCGCTGTGGGTGCCAGTTTCCCCACTGGGCTTTGTGTGGCATTTTCTGCCTCAGTTTTAATTAACTATACTGTTCTGCTAACTATATGTAGTGAGTTAACCTGCAACTTTGAGTTCAATTCTGTTACTATGTTTAGTGAGTTAACCTGCAACTTTGAGTTCAATAACAGAGAGATAGCATCTGAATTTACATTGCTCTATAAAATCTATTTATTGATGAATCTCCTATAATTTTTTTTATATTGGACCGTGATGCTTCTTTTAAAGTTTCTTGTCTTGCCACAAGTTTTTTGTTTTTCAAAATTACCTTAATCTTCTCTCCAACTGGGAGAAAAACCCAAACAAAACCCTACTTGGTGCATTTATCCAATTCACTACCTATCTGCCTTTGTATGGACAGTTTCAAGATAATTAGATGAATGTCACTTTCTTTCAAAAATAATTTTACTCTTAAATATCAAAGTCATAGTCTTAAACTTGCGAGCATTTTGGTTTGTATGTGATTAAAACCACATCTGTTCATTGGGTAGAAGAGAGGAAAAGGCATGCTTTTCTGTCTTGGTACATAAAATAACAAAAGGCCAAATGTTCTTCTTTGGTTCACTTACATGATCGTACCATAGTACCCAAAAATTCCTGGCTGCATCAATATTGTTGTTTTGGACCCTGAGTATCCTTTCGATTACAGGCGCAGGGCTTTGCAGTCACTTGTATTGGGGGGGGGGGAATCGGTTGAAGGACCCTGTAAGTACATTACAACGTTCTGTATTAAGATTGGTTTTGTTTAAGACAAGAAAGCTCAAATCAGAATATGCGCCAATTCTTTGTAAGAGCCCACTCATTTGGCAAAGGAATTGCATTAATTACATCTTGTTTTCTGTACTGTGTCATTACAGAAGAGAGAGCACATGCTGCACTTGTCAGGGGATGAAATAATTCACTCACGTTTGAAGCTTTTGCTGTATTTTTCCCTTTTCCTTTGAAAATAACGGTGGGCTGTAGAAGACTTTCCCTGGATGATAAATATGCTTTGCAAATATACAGTGGTGCTTGGAAGCTTGAGTAAAACAGACTTTTAAATTAAAACTAGAAAATCTATCTGATAGAAACATGATAAAAAAAAATCAAAGTACTTTTTCAAAGCTTTTCCCCAAAGTATTGTTTTAGCCGTAGCTTTACCTGGTTTTGTTGTTACGTTTGTTTAATATTACTGTTGAACATTTCCTCTGCTATGAGATGATTTTCTCAGATGGACTGTTTTCTCTTACGAAGATGCAGTTTCTGACTGATTTTGGATCCTTTCAGGGCTGTGATCTATGAGATGTTGCATGTCCTTCCTTATAAGACTGTGTTTCACTGAAGTGATCTGGAGTTCACATGAATCACTAATGTCAAGGAAAAATCACTCCTGTCAAGAGAATAAAGCATAAAGGATGTTCAGAGCACGTCTGTAGGACAATTCTGTAAGATGGACAACGCTCTTTCAATAACTCTCCCTCTGAACTAGTCCCTCTTCCTTGAGAATATTAATTTAAAATTAATGAGAGTATTTAAAGAATTTCAGCTGCCAAAAAAATTGATAACCTACATGATGCGTGAAAGCCTTCCTTCATGTTTTGCTTCTGTTCATAGTCTAGCTATCAAAAAATAACAGTTTAAATGTATTTTTATGCCAAAAAATAGCAGGTTTTTTTTTTTTTAATCAATGGGGAGAAAACAAAGTGAAAGCCTCTGTTGTGGTTTTCAGAAGCAGACTGCAAAACAATCAATACCCCTTTTGCTCATTAGATGCTGTGTAACTAAGTTATTCCACTGCTTATTGCACTCTAAAATACCTTTTTACTGTTGATTTGCATTGACATCCTACAGTTTGATTTTAGAAAAGCCCTCGGCTTGTTTATGTGCTTCAGTCATATCGACTGTATATAAATTCTTTCTTGGAATGAAATAATCCTGGTTACTGATCAAGTGAAATGATATTAAATTTATTTCTAAAGGGAAAAGCTAGTGCTTTGCCTGAGTCAGATTGATGAGAAGTTCACCCTAGTAATTTCAAAGGCTGTTGCATTTGTAGTAGTGTGTTTGAGGATTCCTGCAAGCCTGAAGCATACGAGTTTCAAACTGTTTAATTTTACCACCATTCCAGAGAGTACAGAATTATCTTTTCCAGACCAGGTTATTTGGGAATTAAAGCCTTTTAGAATATGTTTAGCAAAAATGATTCTAGTTAGATCTAGTTTGCAGGGTGAGTCCTACCTGCAGATATGAAACTGGGATGTACAGGTTTAGCGTGTTGTGAGGGGGATGGTTGTATGCTAGTTAGGAACTGCATTACCTGAGATGGGGGTATCTGGGAGTTTTCAAAGAAACAGATTTTTATTTTTTATAAGTGGTCTTTTGAATTTGTTTTTGTGGGTAAAAGCCCTGGAACCTTTTTGTGGTGATCTCACCTCTCTTTAGTTCTTCTCAAATACTTCCATTGTTGTTTTTTGTTTTTTGTTTTTTTTTTAAATTATTATTTTCAAAATACACAGCAAGTGCCCTGTGTAAATATGGCCCATTGGTGTTGGTAGCAAATCAGCTCCTGTTTTCAGCGGGGATCGAGTTTATGTCATGATCCCAATAAATGGTGTAGCCATAGGGATTCTTTCAGACAGCTAAGGATCAGGTGTGGTAGATGCAGGTATGAGGAATACAAGTCTAAACACACACACAAAGGGGACTCCTTCCTAAGACCTGACCTTGCTTCCCCACACGCTTCTGTACAAAATGGTATGTTTCTAGCCTTCAAAGAGTAGTAAGTACAGTTGGGAAGACAGTCTGCTGGAAAGGCAGTTAACCATTAAACAGGGGCCTTGGATAGACAGCAGATCTACCAAATTACTACTAAACACTTATTAAATACTAAGTACTTATTAAATTGCTAAAAATGTGCATCAGAATTACCAGCTGAGAACTTCTGTTAATAAGCAGGGACCTTACACAGGAATACATTCAGTAAATGCTAGTCGTCATCATGCCTTGCCAGTGATTTTGGGTCTCTGCATGTTAGGACGAGGGAAGCATGTGGAAACTTGTTCGGTCAAAAAGTATAGATCAGTTCTCAAGAAAGAAAAAGGTCCTTCCAGAGATAGCTTGGATTATGGTGATCCATAGGGAGATGCAGCTTTCTGATAACTAAGGGATTTGTAGAGCACTGTGAGTCACAGTTCCTGCTAAGGGCACTTGGCCCAAGTCTACTTACAGTGAACCTTTCTTCTTCATCAGAATGAAAGCTTTATTGTCTACCCCTAGGCTGCTACGTATCTTTACCTTTCCATATGTAGAAGACTGTGCCTTTTCTGAAAACAGAGATAAAAAATAATGCACCTCTTACCCATGAAGTATGTCCCACCAGTCATCACTTTCTTGCTGCTGTCTTGGTCCTGAGCATGGTGCTATGTAATACTGTCCAGTGATGCTTTACTTTTGTCTTGTTTTTTGCATTGTCACTCACATATTCCTTAGTGTACATCATCAGACTAGGAGCCATTCCTCACCTCCGTTTCTATTTCTCCTCTAATGCTTCCAAAAATCTCTTGTACTGACTTACAAAAACAGCTGGAACTGCAACATCACTCCATTTTAAGCTCTGAATTGTGTTAGCCATTACATTGGTTCCACATGCTGTTTGGGTGGAGACATCAGTTAAAATTCCCAACACAGCCAGTCAGGCCAGGAATTGCAGCTCTGTGTTAAGTGGTGGTGACTTTCTAATTCTTGATTACATTATGCTAGAAAAGAGGATTGTTCCCAGAGCAATTTACCAAGAGGGGAAAAATGGAAATACTGTTCAAGGATGACCTTCCATCTCAGTGATCTATTTGGCTGGCGTCTGTTATTGCTCAGCTTCTCCGTCATGGGTTTTGCAGTAGTCTAGTGCTTTGTCATCGCTAGTAAGTGGAAAACTCCTGAGCTCACTAAACAGTTTGTGAGGGGTTTGGGTAATAGCAGATGGATTTATGAATGCAACTGCAGAACAAAGTATTCATCAAGGTTACCTGGAATAAACATGGGTCCTATTTGAGCAGATTTTAAATGCAGTAATTCTAAAAATTTCTTCAATCCAAAGTGCTATTCCTGAGCCCAAGATCCTGAGATAGGTAGGAGAGAGGAAAAAGAAGGGAGTTACTTTGCACTGCTCCAGCATGGGAGCAGGAAAAGCGTTGTTGCGATTGTCTCCAAGAGAGAGGCAGTGCTGTAATCCTGTTTCGTTTTCATACACAGAACTTGAAAAGATTTTTCCTAGAAATGTGTAATGGGACTGTCAGAAAACAGACCACTCCCCTTCCCAGTAGTTTCCTGCTGAAGTCATTTAAGGCCTCTCACAGCTTTCATCTGTGTAGGCACTGAGAACTCACAGGCCAAGATTTTTTTAAATTTTTTTTTTTTTAAATGGAATACAAGCAAAAATGAGGCGCTTTTTTAAAAGTCATTAGGAAAGAAAGTTGGAAGTTTCTCTGCATGTGAAGCTGGCTCACCACTTAATCACATTCTCATTTCCGTTCTGTTTCTGTCAATCCCAGTGAAGTGGATCTAGGTGTTTTTCTTGTTTTAGGTACTGCTAAAAGCATGTCTGTGAGCTGCCCAAAGGGGCGGAGAGTGAAGTTGTTCCTTACTTCACTTCTGGGACTGTCTGTTCAGGGCTTTACACAGGAGGTGACTTGGAAAGGCTTGTGAATTCCATTTACTGTGCACTCAGACCTGATGATCGCAGTAGACTGAACGTATAAAACCTGCTCTGCAGGCAACAGCCCTAGCCCAGTAGCTATTTAGAAAAAAAAAGCCTTTGTGGAGCTGGCAGATAGCCTGCATTCACAAAGATTGGAATTTTGTTGGTATATATGCCATGTTTAACACAAATGATCAAGGCGACGTGCTTTTAAAAGAAGCCATTACTACCCTGAATAAATGGATGCTACTCAGCATGCATTTTCTGGTTGGACTGAATTCAGGCTTCCCATTCTGAAAAGGATAGCTTTTTTGGATTGCATTCACTTGTGTCTCAGACAAATCTGTAGTGTGGATTTGTTCCTTAGATGAATGATACACATTTCATCCGGTTTCTTTCAAGTTGAACTCTGCCTGGCAAACGAATGATAAATGGTTTTTTCTTTCTCCTTCTGTTTAGAAGACCATGTTGTACTGTGAAAGATGAACTTCATTCCCAAGACAGATGAACTGCATTCAGAGGTGGATTTACTGATACATGTTTGTAATGCTACAGCAGTGCCGTAGGCACCTCATCAGACAGACATGTATTGTGGTAATATTGAGCCTTAGTCACATTCCATGTATCAGCCCTTTTGTAAAGCTTTAATTGGAAGTTATATGTCCTTCAGGCCTAGAGGAGTCTTCTGTATAGGGAGTGAATTTTCCTATTTTCTTTTACCATTATTCTTCAGGGGTAGTGATGTATATACAAGTATTTCAGCCTTCGAGCTGAACTTCATGAAGTTAGCTGGCCATTATAAATTGCATATGCAGTTAAGAAAAGCAAATGCTGGTATTTAAGTAGGCCTCCAGCACGCTATGAATGCAATCCACTGTACTGATACAACATTTTGAGTGTGTATTTGCATTTGTTATGAAATTGTGCATACCTGATGTGTAATTTTTTGGAATTTTCTTGATCTAGTGGATAGGGAAGCTTGATGAGATTAGTACAGCCTAAAGAACAACTTCATGATGGCTTTGAATTAAATTCCTCATCAGGCCCCAGGAGCAAATTTGAGACTGATGAGCTAGCTGGCATACTCAGAGAAAACTTGAGTTTGCTCCAAGCATCTGATCCTTACCCTGCAGTGCTAGCAGGGTCTGTGCATTACCTGTCCCTGTCACCTCCCTACGCCCCATCTGCCCTCGTGATGAGACCATATGTTTGAGGCTAGACAGACAAGACGTCCTGTGGCCTTTCTGATAAAGGCTGACGTGGCGTGCTGTGAGGACACACGATGCTTTTAGATAGTCTGGATTCCGGCTGACTGCAAGGAACACCTGGAAAGGAGAAGTTGGGTTGTGTCTCAAAACCTGTTGGTAGGGGCAGCCATCTCAGGTACAATTTAAGTAAACCTCCAGGGCTGTAACTGTGGGCCTGTTTCTGCTGAAAACTCACCCAGCCTTTCCTAAGGCTTTAGATCCTTACCTACTTGTTAAGGTATTTTTGTTTGTCTGTCTCGTTATTGGCATTCTTCTTGTTGCTTAACTACAGTGTCAATGAAATTTCTTGTCATACTGAAAAGAAGATCTGAACTGAATCCAAAGACTTTGGAATCAGTGCAGCTGTGTGATGGGGAGGAGCTGGTACATGCTTTCAAAGATTTAAAACTATTAAGCATATATTCAAGGAAATGTCATCTTAAATGCTTCTATTTCTGGTGGTAACTGACGATTCTAACCAAGTACAGCTTTGATTCTTGTTATAACTTCTTTTATCAAGAGTCTAAGAGTAGCCGACCCTACTTTTATGAGTTAGCAATGATAATTAGAGATGCCTGGTCTATTTTATTGTGATATGTATGTACACCACCAGTATATGTTGATAATAGGAAGCATGTCATTCAGAAGCCATTCTGCCAAATCTCTGTCTGCTGTTAGGCCCCTTGTGTAAGGGATGGCACCAGTCACCACAAGTCACCGGCGGTGACCTAATGATCAGTCACCACTAGTCACCACCTGGTCTTCATGCAGCAGCATTTTTATACAGAATCCCTTTCTGTGCGTGAGAGCCCTTCTAAGAATCAGCAGCACACAGCTGGCTGAGTATCTGAGGCATGCAATGTACGGAGGTAGTAAAAACCTGCACAAGCAGTATAAGCCTTACTTCCTAACAGTAGAACAGTTAGAGTTGCTGGCAGAAAGTGATAAGAGTGTCAGTGGCTGTTTAGATTAGGGAAGGATCGGGTGTGTTCAGCGAGGGGGATAGTGTTTGTTTAGGTTTTCCCTCCTGGGACTAGTTTAGTATTTCAAGCACGTTTGGGAACTCTTTTTTTTTTTTTTTTTTTTTTTTCCCCCCGTGGGCTAAGATGTGAGTTGGACAGCATGTATGGATCTGAGAGAGTAAGGCTTAACAATGCTTCAGAAAAAGCAATTGCATATTCTATAATACTAGCTTTGTTTCTGGGTGCCTGTATTGACTCAGTATTTGTTCGCTGGCTTTTCTTTCAGCTTAAAATACACAAAAAGATGCCTGTTTCAGCCTGTTGGGGATGACAAAATACCAAAGATAGACAAAACTATAGAGTAAAATGGAGCCGAAACCAGTCCTGTACGGGGTGTCCCTGTGTGTGCTATATCAGGGGGAACAGCTGGGATCTGCTACTGACAACTCTACTAAACCCACATTTTTTTCCGTCTGTCTGACTGTATGCTTAGTGTGCGTGCCCTGTCCAGCAAAATGGAGAGCTGAGACTTGTCTCCTTTTTATTCACTGTCTGTGGGAAGGTTATTTAGAGCAGCGTTGTCTGAGTCACTTTGTCATAAGTTAGTTCAAAAGGCATACGATGTATGTAAAACTGCTTCAAGATGAGGAGCAGCCACAAAGGAACATGCTCCTACAAATCACTATTCAGAGATCACGAAACAGAAAAACACATAGCTCTGAAAGAAAAGGCCAGGACCCCGAAGATAATTGGCCAGAGTAATGGAAATTGTTAAAAGAATGAATGGGAGCAGCCACAACCATTGCCAAAATCATTACGGTCCTCAAGCTGAAAAATGAGCCTGGCGGCAGCAGTACATCCAGATGGCCAAACAACAGCCTTATTGGTAATCCATCCATTTGCCTGATTGGAATCTCATCCACCCATCAGCTCGGGGAGAGACTCCAGAGCAGTCCCAAAGGGGCTCCCAAAATCACAGGCACTGCGGTCCTCTCAGTCTCTGAGAAGGGCTCAGCCTCCTCAGCATTCAGACAACCACCGATGAAGCCACAGGTTCAGTGGAACCCTATGTGCAAACATCGCATCGTGATGTTAAAATGAATTATTTTTGAACACTGCAGATCCTGAAACGCTGTGTATGCTGCCAGTATGGCTAAATGCGTGTCAGCAATTAAGGACCCCAGGAGGTCTCTCTGAAAACTGATGTACAGGCTTGTGTAGCTCGCCTTGCAACATAACTTTTCCCAGCAGAGTATGATTGCTGTAATATGGAAGGGAGCTATGCTCTACATATGCTAAGTACCCTTATCTCTCAAGTGGCCTGACAAACATAATTAGATTAAACTAAGAGGAATTGGGCCTAACCTTGTCTCTAGCTTGGATTTTGCCACTCCTTTTCAAACCCAGAGAAAGGACTTTAAGCCTAAAAGTCTGCCTGTTCTTTCCAATTATATTAATTGGTCTAATAAAAATGTTTGTTATGTGTATGTTCTCTTCCTACAGACTCTGCTTCTCTCTTGCTATAATACAATTATTACTTCCATCCTGGAATGATTGGCATGTATATAAATCAGAATAAAGGCATCTGACCTGAACCATTAACTAAGTTTAAAAAAAAAAAAAAAAAAAAAAAAAAAAAAGCCAAAGCTGCTGCACATGAGGGTAGGAGCCCTTACTGCTGACTCAGGAAGAAGCCCCCCCGCAACAACTGAGAGCCTGAAGTCACTGTCACACAGAGGATACAGGAGCACAGAGAGTAAGAGTCCTTTCTATGGCTAGAACTGAAAGGGAATTCGCAGTGTTTTGTGACCAGCTCTGCTCCTCAGAGCAGCATTAGGAACAGTGCTGGGCTCCTCTGGTGTGGAAGCAAACCTGGGTGAAGAAATTCTCCCCAGATGGCATGGAAACAACCAACTTTCCAGGTAGAGCTCGAGGAGATTGCAAGGAGTCCTGAGTCATAATACAAAAATCAGGAGAAGCAGCTGTTTGTTCTGGGATTGCAGTTTATCACTAGTTCACACTGGCATAAGCCAGTTTGATGGAGGAAATTCAGAGTAAGAAGCAGACGAGGAAAGCAATAAACAGAAAAATGAAGCTTCTCCTTCTCAACATGTATTTTTAGGTTGAGATTAAGAGTCAGAGTTTAAGCTTAAAAAGGCAGAGATGGAAATGAACAGTGAAAACGTTGCTCCTGTTAGTTTCTTTAAAACTTTTGTAACAGCTACAATTTTTGAGTTCTTTTTCTGAAAGTTGTTATTAATGGGGCACTATTTATTAATAGCGTTAAATGTTAAATCCAAGTGGTTACCATGATATTAAGTTATCCTCTCCATGACTGTACTATTAAAGAGAGAACTTTCTCCATAAAGCATCTGCTTTATATTTAGACAAAACTCTGCCTATTTAATGTCTACTTCTCATTTTAAAAACTACTAGCAAGGTAGAACCACTAGATGCTGACATTACAGCAAACCCCATTATTTTTCTTTATTTGTAACCTTTTCTATGATACTAATAGTGCAATATTATTTCTTGTTTACACTGACCAGCATCCTGATAACCAACATTGAAGACTTGATGTAGTAGCAATAAACACTAGAGTAGTCAAAACTGTCCTAGGTGTCCTTTTCAATACATCAGCACTATAAAGTGAGGTGTGTGTCAACTGCATTAGCAAAGTAAAGGTGCCAGGGACTAGTTCTCACTTCCTCTCCTATTTAAGTAAACCTCTAAAAGACAAACAAACCTCCCCTTCAGTATGGAACTGAAATGTAATACAGAGTGATTCACACCAAATAAATAAATGCTTTTCGGTTGCAATCATTCCCTATTGAGTTGAAGTGGTATTATGCTGTTTTAATCTCATCAGTTCCAGAAAGCATGCACAAATGAAAAGAAGTGATTTTAACACATTAAGAGGGGGAACTGCAGCTTCCACAGAACATCCAGCCAAAGGAACAGGAATTATTTTACAATGACTGAGCTCAAAGCTATGCCAGTGTACAACTTCCACTAGAATTAATTCCATTTCTCCACTTCATTCCTAAAAAAATTAACCCTGTGTAATGACCCTCATGCATTTCATCTATCTGCAGTTTCCATGGTATTTGCCACCGAAGAACTCAAAACACGTGTAACCCTTCTCCAGTTTAATCTGATCGCTACCTGGGTTCCTACCCATCTTCACAGAGAAATTCAACTTTTACTCCCATCTGCAACATGAGTCCACCTTAAAGTCTACCAAGGAACGTATGCAACAAGACCTTTGAAATGGTCATTCTGAGCACAAACGAACGCATAGGAATACTCCCCACCTAATGCTGAAACACAACCACCTCTTTGGTGAGCAGCATAAGTAATATGACAGCTTGTAGCAACACTAATCAATCATCTACTTAGCCTAGAGCAAAAATTGAAGCAGTGGGAATGTACATTTGAGTCAGCATTTGTTGGGAAAACATTTCTCTTGTGACACTGAAGCCTTATCGACTGCAAATATTCAGAACATTTGATATTTGATAACATTGTACTTAAAGCTGGTAAATTCAGCAAAAAGTACTTCGACACTGTGATTTAGACAGAGATTTTGTTAATAACTGGAGTGAGCTGGCCACATGAGAATGGCTGTTGTACCTGCTGATAGTACCTGTGCACTTCTGGGAAGATTTCTTCTCATAAACACATATATTCTGATGAGATTGCAGTCTGAGACAGTGCATAGTCACGACACTAATTTGTCCTGTGCAGTTTCTATGTTCTGCCTGAATAAATCTCTCTCTCTTTAGACTCAGCTCTGTAGTGAAAACACTTTGTTTGAAGTCTGAATTTTTTCTTGCCTTTCATTCTTCAATATTCCTGGAGAGGTGAGGTCTGATACTCCTGTTCATGTGGAATAGCATCTCATTTCCCAAAATGTCCTATTGATTTGAACAGGATCATTTGGCATTAGACATACCATGCAGATGTTACAGCTAGTTTCTGAGGTTTGTCTGTGCTGACAAACAATTCTGCCAAGGAGTTTGCTCATTAAAACGGTGGTGAAAAGCAAATCTAGGTGAGACCTGAATACATTTAAATTAAGTTTTTCAATGTGCTTAAATAACAACAAAAAAAAAAGTGTACAATATTTTCTTGTATTATTGTTAATAACACAAAGGTGTATTTCTAACATTATTCAAATTTCATTTTTTCATTGGGTTTGGGATCTGCGGAAAGTCTTTGCTTAGTAAAGAAAAAACTGTAAACAAACAAACAAAATCTCTATTTTCCCAGTGGTGCTCATTACTGATGCAGACTTGCTGTCAAATTGCCACTACACTGCAAAAAGATATACAAGTCAAAAGCCTTCATATACTGGAAATTTAATAATTTAGCAAGCAGAATATACAATTCATATAGCTAAGAACAGAGAGTAGGTACCAAAAAAAAGGAACTATCTTGTCAATTTGAGGGTTTTTTTAATATAATTTAAGAGATTTAAGACATTGTCTTGAAATACCATTCTTGTATACTGCCAGATTATCTGAATTCAGTTCTACCACCATAGCTGCCTTCTGCTTGGAAAAAATACATGTTAAATCATTGTAATTATCTAATTTTTTTTTTTAATTGGAAAACTGCAGAGATTTAGTTGCAATTATAAAATTTCAGCACAAACTGCTTAAAATTTAATTCTGTAACTAAAAATATATATCTATAAAATTAGCAGTGTTGAAAAGTCTAAACAGATCAGTGTTCATAGTAGGCAATTGTTCACTGGTAAGTGAGAGCTATGGATAGCAACGGACATTTGATACTGGTCCATGGCAAGATTCCAAATTGTATCAATTCTAAGAAAACACTTTCAATAAATTTTGAGATAATGAATCATACGGACCACAAAAAATGTCCTTAGGTGACACCGATAATGAAGGACAGTCACTTTGACAGGCAATTCTTGCTCTTGCAGGTGTGCTCTCACAAGGCTGGGAAAGTCTTTATTTTTGGGGGTTTCCATGGTAATGTTGGCAGTCCTAAATGGAAACAAAAATATTTAAAAGGAGATGTTAAAAAAAAGCGTGATTCAAATGTGACTGAAGGTTGTATTTTCCAAGAGTAGAAAGCAGAAATGTTGTACATGGGTTTAAAAATTCTATCTAAATTAAATCCAAAGACAAATTCAGGCACATTTATACAAACCGCTGTGGGTTTAGCATCATAAAAAACACTTTAAGAAAGGCCTTTTAAGAATCAGCAAACACAAAGTGACTCCTTTCATGTTTTGTTTTCTGAAATAGACAGCTGTTTTTTCTACAACTGGAGTTTCCATACAATCAAAATAATCTGTGCAAGGGTGAAACTGGTTGCCACCAAAAGTACGTAAAACAAAAATCCAAGCAGGTTTCATTTATTTTAGAAATAACCTTTAATCATTTTGAATGCTTAAAATGAAACTTATACCGCCATCTTAAAAAGTCTGCAACACCAAAGAGAGATTTTTAAATTTACGGGTTTTTTCTCCTGAAAACGAAATCCTGTAAGAAACATTGCAGCAGGCCAGGTAGCTCCAGCGAGTGCTCCCTGCCATGCCTCACCGGCCTCCAGCAAAGGAGGGCGCAGGCCCCTGCCAGGCAGCCATCGTTACACCCCTCAGAGAAAGGGTCTAAACGGCCTCTGGAGCTACAACTGGGTTTGGTACAGTCCCCTCAAGAGCGAGAGCCAAAATGGCCGAGACAACGATGGAAATGTGAGGGCAGTCCTGCACTGCGTTAGCAAGCCCATGGCGGTGGCACAGATCCCCAGAGACCTCGGGAAAAGACGAGGGGAAGCCACCTCCTTTCTGCTCTCGCAATGGCCCAGGAAGAAGGCCTGAGGCTGGAAAACTTTGTGCGTGCCTTTCCCTTTGCTTGCTTGTGCTCCGAATAGAAGACAAGCAGTCGGACGGCCCAATGCTAAGGCAGTTTCAGGACCTGCTGGCAGTGCTATTTATACACCGTGGTTGAAAAATAGCACTTGAAAATGCCTCTGTTATAAAGTCCTGGTTGAAAAAAACCCCAACAATTCCGCATCTGTGAAAACTTCCAAAAATTGCTTTCCTCAGTGTAGAAGCCGGATATATATTTGTTGAATCAGGCTCTTAATTAGGTAGGATACAAAGGGCTTTCTCCCCCCACGATACTTCCTGCCCAACAACAGCGTCCCCCCGGCTTTCTGATAACCCTGCTAAAAGTTGATGTGGGGTTTTTTACTATTATTATTTATTCCCACAAAAATACTGTAGCAATCAGCAACTGATCCCCTTTCTTCCCCCCTCCCCCTTTTCATTTCAATTTTTTTTTTTTTAAGGCCAAATTTCTTCCTGCTTACTTGGGCTGGTCTTTTCATTAAAACAAGTTCTTCAAATGACCCCCAATCATTTGCCCTTCCTGTCCATTCTTGGTTATGCCAAAACTGTTAGTTCACAACAGGAAACCAATAGCTTGTGCTATCGGGAGACATTTCCTTCACAGCACAAAACGTCTGAATAATAATTTCAAGCAAGGCTTCACCCATTTCCTGTGAAAGGAGGGAATTTTGCCTATCCCGGTCCCTCAGAGCTCTTTGTTTCCATCCCTTCGTGACGTAATGCTTTCTGCATAGGGGAGATGGATCATTTTCCCTTAACAGCACTAAATTCAAATATCCTGTGTAAAGTGTTGATACTGCTCTTCAGCAGTGAAACATGTAACATTTACAAATAATAAAAAGTTATGCTCTAGTTTATACTTGTGGTGTCTCTTTCAAAAAATAAACTAAACTTCTAGTGTCTGGAAAATAGCTATAATGAAAACATGAAGGCTAAAGACAGTCTGGGTTATTACATATTTTACTTGCAGGCTTAGAGCTCTAACTACCGCGAATCCTCCCAGCCCACCTGGTATCAACTCTGGCTGAGCACCAGGATGCCCCAGACTGAAATGTCCGTTGTGGCACTGCATTTTACAGGAATACTGCAGATAGATAAACTGCCTCAGGCACTGACTCAACACATCAATTAAGCACATGCTTAACTTCATCCCTGTGCAGCAAAACAGTCACTTCAGAGTGACCGACTTTTTGAAGTGATACACTACATCAAAGCCTTCATATAATGGCAATGCTAAATTGTTAAAAAGGGAGTTATCAAGCAATGCACGTTAGCTCTTCAGTGCTGGAACATTTAGGATGCGTAAATTTAAGGAAAAAATGTGTTAAGCTATCCTTTATCCAAACAAAGTAGGCATAGAAATTGCTACGTATGAGCTACTTTTTTCCATTGAACCCTACTGTGGTGTTTCTTAACCTATTTTTGTTAAATGATGCAACCTGGAGTCAGGATATGTGTTTTATTTCATTTTCTATAGTTTTGGTTTGGGTTTTTTGTTTTGCTTTTGGGTTTTTTTTAACAAGCTTAATAAGGGCTTGTGAATATGATTTTTTTTAATCATTTGTTGCAGGAAGCAAGAAAGCTTAAAAGGAGAATTTGTCAAAGACTTTGAGGGCCTTAAAAATAGCTCTTGTCGCAATTGTTATTATAGTGCAGTCTTAATTACATCATTTGCTGTCACACAAAACCCATAATAAATCCCTCTCTCCATTATTCTGAAGACAATAAAATTTTTACTACATTTGTGTCCTCTGTTTGTCATTTGAAATGTTCGAGCCAACATGGAATACTACATCTCATACTCTAATTCACTTGTTCCAGTCAAGAGGCCCCCTTTTTCTTCCCTCCTTAAAGAGGCATCACATGCATTTCCTACTGTCTGCCTCCTCAGCTGGGATGCCACAGGTAGTGGGCACCTTCCTTCACACAGACTGGTCGTGTTTGTGTTAGCTAAATAAACCATTTTAACACCTCTCCACTAGGAGCTGTGTTTAAGAACAGCAGCTTTGTGTTTCGAGGTCTCTTGCTTGAAAGGCAGGAATGTGGTTTTCTTGCTGAAGGTCGACAGGACCTTTGCATTTCATGTTTTCCAGTCCATTTCCAGAAGTATGTCTGTCAGTTATGGACCCAAGCAGCAGAGTCTCTGCAACTAGGCAGATTTCATCCACCATCACAACCTTCAGTCCTCACTTTCCCCATCGGTGACTGTAAGATGTGAGACAATGTCAGTCTCTTTATATTTGTTTCAGAGGAACTGTAAAAATGAATTTTGTTTCACTTCAGCTGGGGCTGACGAGAGCGTTTCCCTCTCGGTGTCTTTCACAGATCAGAGAACTCTTTCTAAAGAAAAAAATAATTAAAATATCATTCAGTCCTTTTTCCAATTTCAACCTTAAACTGGGACATCTTGTTGAAAATCTCCTTTGAAGGTGATACCCCAAGGCTAATGTTGCATCTTGCTTTTCTTTTTTTTCCCTTCCCAATTTGGAATCCCCTTTCATCTGGGCATTTCAGTATGACTAAGTTACATTGAATTGTGTAACAAAACCCGAACTGGTTGTTCATTCAATGTTCTGTAAGGCCAGATCTGGATACCCTGACTTCATTCTGGCCATCTGTCTCCAAAGCGGAATAACAGGTGAGCTGGAGGATGTTCTGAGAAGAGCCGTACAAACAACTGATGCCCAGAGAAATAGGCTATGGTAAGACTGGACATGCTGAAAATGTCTAGTTGTGCCTAATGGCAAGAAAAGCTAATGACAGTGTTATGACAGTTATTCTGTTGGCTATTGGAGAAGTACAAATGCCAAGGTATAAACGTGCACACTTAAGAAAAAAAAAATCAGGCCAATCATCAGGGAAAGCTTCCTGTCAATCTCATGTTTTAATATCGCAGAAAGTTCTTTTCTAGGAACTGTGGGAACACAATGTCCTTTTCAGCTTGTAAAATTACATTTGCAAAGCACTCTGAAAAGGTCTGTGGGCAATACCACAAACTGGCAAGAAGTGACGTCTAAGTTCCCTTCTTCCTATTATTGACTTGTATAATACTGTATATACTTCAGTAAACTTCACTAAAAATCCCACAAGAATGGGATTTTGTGCATAGCATTTATATTTTGCTATGGAATAGATCACAGAACTCTCTCCATCTGTCAAAACATGCGAGTAAATCATGCTTAAACCTAATTCTCTAGTTGGTGAGCTGAGACTCAGAAAAATTAGGAAACTTGATGAAGGCCACGCAGGAATAAATGAGAAAGAAGAGACTAATGTAGCACAGTCTGTTAGCCATTACAGAGGCTGTAACTGCACGTACCAGCTTCTGTGACACATCACGCAGTGCTAGCGTGCAGATGGTTCTAGACTTCTCTATATTATACTTATCAAAGTAGGCAGAGAAGTGTAGTGTCCTCACTGCAGCAGCAGCAATGATGCTGATATGGCTGGAGGGGAAGGGAGGAGCGGTGGTGCAGAACAACCCTAATAGACCAGGCAATGCCAGTAGCTGGGAATGATCAAATGTCCCTGCTAAACTCAGAGGCACAAAAGGAGCTAATAGCTGACATTTTTAACACTGGAATTTTCAGGCAAGTAAAATCATAATTTTATCAGAATAGTGATATAAACATTGTATCATATATAACTCTTGGCTTCAAGTCCTGTTAGGCAACAGAACAGTCTTGGAAACTAGATACCTTTATAATTTATGCCCCTTAAATAGGTTAAATCCCTCTAACACCTTTCATGCCAACATTTCTTGTGTGTAGTGTTCAGGCTTTCATTATGTTTGACATTTTATTTCCACTATTGAATTGTCTTTTCCTTGTTTTGCTCATTCACAGTGCACACTGGCCAACCTACAAAAATGTAATTTGAATGTTTTAAACTAGACTAATATATTTTGACTGTATCCTCGCTGACACAGAGGACTGTAATGCAGCCAGCTGTTCATTGTTACTATGTTAAATAAAGTAAAACTCCCTTGTGATATTCTATATACTAACAAATGATGTAATGAAATTCTGGCCATGTGAAAATTCTATCATTATACCACCCAGCATCCCCCTGAGCAGTCAGAGGCCAAGTCACTTCCCTGAAAAGCCCCGTTAACACATCATCCTTACAGCTCAGAACTGTAATTGGTTTAACTTGACGTGCTGCTCATTTTCTGCGTCCTGCATGCTCCTGTAGTACAAGTGCACTTTTCTCTGTGCTGGTGGAAAGGTGTACAAGACAAAGACTGAAGACTTTGCTCCATTAATACGGCATATTTCTGTACACACAGGATGTGAAGAGCTGATTACAAGAAACATGATCTACAAGTGACAGGTGGGACTGCTCAGGTAGACAAAGACAGAAAAAGAGGGAGAGAAAGCCATGCACAGGGGGGGGGTGTGGGGGTGTGTATCCTCCAAAAGAACTTGGTGACGCCAATTTAACAAGTTTCTGCTCTCTTCCTTCCTCCATCCCCACCTGCATAGCTGTTGTACCACGTCAGTGATTCAGTTTCTAACACAAGCCCACACACAGTTGTAGGATCACAGCTAAAGAAAAGAGAAAGGCAGGGTGGGAGCGAGACCAAATGCAGACTGTTTAAGTCTATATCACCACTGAAACCAGCTTCTCATAGAGCTGTACCTGAAAGCGTGAAAAGAAAAGAAGCAGGGAGAGGAGTGAAGGAAAACGGTGGGTGAGCTTTACCTTAGACACTGACTACAAAAAGAAATTTTACCCTTGACTTAGGCAGTTATGGGTCACCTCTGTAACCTGCCCACATGCACCAGGGTGGCAAGAGGTACAACACAAATGGACTGGGGAAGGCTGGGAGATAAGAGCAAACATTGTTTTTACCAGGGAAATTTTCAGGCAAGAGAAACCAAATCAGAAATAGCAAATTTAAATTTAACTTTTAGATTTACAGATGGGTCCCCAGTTCTTCAAAGGAAAATTTACGTGTGTGGGCTACCACCCGGCCAGTCACATGCTGCATAGGGGACTTGGTTGTGGAACCGAGTCCCTTACATAAGCCAGTCAGCTATGGAAATAAGCACTGCAATGCAACTCTAGCTGAATTCAGAGGAAGAGGTACAAAAAATAGTCCTGTGAATTTTGTACTTCTATTAGATTTGAAACATTTATCTCTTGCCCTTTTTTAAAGCCTGTAGAACACACTATTGGTGGAGAGCAGATGCTGTCTGGAAAGTGGTAAGGTGAGAAGGAGAAAGTTCTGGGCTAATAGGGTACCCGAGGAGAAAAGAACTGAGAGCAGCCATTCCCAGTAAATGCTGGGGCTTCCAGGACAATCCTGCGTGATGCTGGGCTTTTGAGGCTTTCAGAATAGGACCTCTAGAGCAGGAACATGAGCATTGCACCATACCTGACTGTAGGATGTTAGTCTCTTTTATTGGAAACTGAGTTACTGGGAGATCCCCAACTCCTCCACTGCATGGCCGTAGTTCAGCACTGGTAGCAACTTCTGGTGGGAAGGATGTGAGCTTGTCTCCTGTCAAAATGAAAGGCAACAATTAGCTGAAGCATTTGCAGAAACTGAAGTTAGGAGAAATCCTAAGAATGCATGAGGACAGCAAAGCTTTGTGCTCCACAAAGCAGAACTGTTTGAGAGTTATCCCCATGTGCCTGAACAAGGCAGTAGGGCTGTGCAGCCCAGAGCATGGCCACACAGACATATCAGGCCATGATAATTAGTCTTATGCAAAGCACCACTGACACAGCTGTATTGCTTCTGGCTCTGGAGAAAGCTTGCTTGGAGCCAGAACAGGTATCTCTACTATGCAATGCAGACATACCTTAAGAGCCACTATAAATAGGTTAAAGCAGCCTGGATGCATCTGAGACACCTGAGATGATGTTTCTTTTCATGACTCACACAAGGCAGGCAGAAACAATAAGTCTGCAAACACCAGTCCCATGTAAGCTTCGCCCAATTAAGGCTTTCAGATGAGGCATAAACTCATATCTGAGTTTGAACCTTGCTATGTTGCAGTTTTGTCTGGTGTTTATCTGTTGTCCCCCAGAGGATTCACTGCAAAAATACCAGTGGGCTTTCCCTAGCAAGGATGGGGAGGAGGAAGAAGGCCATATGGCATTTCCCAAATGTGTTCATATCACATGCCTTTTGCATGTTTACATTTCTTGACCATGGTCTGAGCCCAACCTCAGGCTAACCTTGAACCTTGCAAACTAAATACAGCTCTGCTAGTGCAGCTGGAACAGGTGGGAGAGCCAGATAACACAGAAAGAGCTCAATCTACAGTGTCTTAAGAAAAGAAAGAAAAAAAAAATACTCCCCAAAATCTGTGCTGTTAAAGCTACCCTTCTTGCTACACTGACAACATTTTATTCTGGAAATGTCAGTGAAGTACGTTCGCCACCACATATCACGAAGCTGAATGCAAAAAACTTACAGGTTTATTGCCGAAATAGCGTGCAGGATGCTGACACCTTAAGGACAGAGACAGACTGCTGACTCACACGCCCTTGCTTCCAGCTGAGCGACAGCCTTGGGGAACTATGGAGCAGAAAAGTCATTATACGGATCTGCTCCTACTCATAATCTGCCTGGAGAAAACAAATAGATATTCCCTCCCTATACCCTGGATGGTGTCTGCTGCGAGCTGTGCGAAAGCTGTCCAACTCCCACAGAGCCACGTCTACGCTCGGGCTCCCAGGGGAGCTGCTGACCCAATTGTAGCACCTGGGGGAGCATGGTGCTACAATTCCCAGGAACAGATATGTGAAGCTGCGGACTGGGATCCAGGATCCGAGCCTTCGTGAAATAATTTTAGTTCTGCAAGATGGTTAGCAGTTTAAATGAATCGGCAAGAACCATTTTGCATGAAAGACCAATAAAAGAATTCTTATTTCTTAAGTATTAGCATGGCCTCTAAGATTGTCTAATCATAAAATACATGTTCTATATAATCTTTATTTTATTTTTTAATTCACTTAATTTTTAAACAAACAGAACTCCCCTCTCCGCTCCCCCTGGAAGATAGATAACATTTTATGAAGTATTTTGGCAGAAGACACAGATTACTGTATTTATTGCCAACATCATAATGAATTAAGTTAAAAGGGAAAAAATTAAAGCTATTAGAAAGAGGTCAAATTCCAGCCATTTCTCTACAATAAGGTTCAGTTTTGAAGTAATTTTTCAAAAGAGGTTTTACATTTACAAAATCTAATGAGGTTAATTTGAAACTGAATGAGCTAATCATTGGATTGATACCCTGGACGATGCAAATGTATTGCTTCCCTTAGCGTGATAATGTTTTTTATCATCTTTCTTCTGCTACCCTGTCAAACCATTTTCATTTCAGACTTCTTGTGCTGCTCCATTGTCTTAGCACCAGAAAAAACACCTCTGGAAGGATCAAAACAGTCTGAGTTGGTAAGGGTGGAAAATAGGATGGTGCCTGCTGAATATTACCTGTTCAGGATTGCTACGCCGAAGCTGGGACTCCTTCCAGAGAATTGACCATGAATTCTACCTCACCTAAATTTTGCACGTTTTGTTGGTGTTTGCGGTTTTTTTGTGGTTTTTGAGGTGCTGAGTTTGAATATTTCCAAAATTTACAGGTTTTGCCGTGTGGCTTTGAAGCACATATAAATTCTACAAGGCAGACAAAGTGAAAATAACGGCTTGCCTTCCACCTCTAGGCCACTGAGCGGAATCGTGCTACCTTGTAAGAGTTGTTCAGTGGCATACATGAGTGGTGCTCTCAGTTTCAATACATTTCCAGACTTACAGATGTTAACATCCAAACTCCTCGCCTGTGTAGCCCCACACAGCCACAGCCCTCTGGCAGGGCTTAAAAAGAGAGCGAGAATTGCGAGGGGCAGCAGCCCTAACACAGATGTTTACTATTCAATTAATTAACTCTTGCTTAGTGTTAATCACTTGCACATTCAACTCAGAGAGCAGAAACATACAGAGGATGACAATATAACAGAAAAAAAATCCACAAAAAAAATTTAATCCATTTCAATATTAATTGGGAGGGGGAAAAAAGGAAAATTTCAATCCCAAACCTGTGTCCTCTGCCCACAACTCAAACCTGACAAAAACACCCTGCAATATTGCTGGCTTCCCTCTCTGCACTGAAAACCAACACATACGTAGGCACGACCGTGGAGCAAGTCTTGTGAGGACCCAGGGTAAACAGCCCTCCTACCCTCCTCTCGTTTCACACAGCTCAGTGAACGTCCCTGATCACAGGGCTTCACTACTACACAATTTCCCCCTTTTCCCATTCCATTTCTGCCCAGCACACAGGGCTTGTGACTGCTTGCGAACTAGCCAACGTCCCCTCCCACCCACCTCTTTTCAGAGGCCTGGGGAGACACATGGGTCTACATGGAGGAACTGCTTTACTGTTGGGCGTTTTGCTGTCTGGACCACAGTGTTTTGAGCTGCCTCCTCTTAAACTGTGAGAAAACAGGTAACGTAATACAATGGTTATCTCCACCCTAAAGCCTGTGGTTTTCCAAAACCACAAACTGACTACATGGCAGCCAAGTTCCCTACTTTTTTTAATATATATTTATACATATATGTATATATTTATATTTATAAATTTATATGTGTATTACATTATATTCATACTTCTTAAATGGATAATGAATGAATCTACTGATCATGACTTATACACAGAAGATGTTGGTATAGGCTAGTATGGATGCAGGCTACAGAACTCCAAGAACGTTGTTGAGAGGGAAAAACATCAGAAAAGATCTCTGCTACGTGGTTAAACACACTTAGGAAACTGCCTAACCAACAACTTTTCTACATTGCCTTGAAACTACAGCTGCAAGCTGTACAAAGGAAATGACGACAGGATATAAAGGACTAGGGAATATTCAATATTTACTAAACAAAGATCTTAGTTAGAGCATGTGTCCAGTCATACCATAAGTATTTGACAGAAACAGCTCCCTGTGCTTGGACAGTTCGGAGAGTCATTGCTGTCATTTTGCAGTGCACAGGCAATTAATCACCTTGCATTAATGTACTTGCAATAGCCAAATTTTTCTTTCCCTCTTAAATTGTGAATTCAAGCTAGAAAGGCTTCTAGCAAGCCAAAAGGTATTGATAGATACTGGAACAAAACCTGAAAGACTCATAATCATTTTAAGTTCATTTCACACCGTAGTTGTTCAAAGGAACTCTCATCAGAGGAAGCGTTTCCAAGCTCTGACCTGAACTCATGTTAAAATCACACCAACTTGCTGAAAGGGATTTTACAACTTCATCTGACTTCTGGGCTGACTAGAGAGCAGTTCAGAACATTTTTAACATTACCAGATGAGAGCTGTTCCTTTAACACAATACGTTATGTCCTCTCCTTGGGAACTGAAGAAAAGGGCTATTGTAAAATATAATTATTTATGAACTGTGTTATGGTGTTTGCCAGATGACAGCGTGCAAGGGGCCCCATGTCTAATCAGGCTGTACAGAGCTTAGGTGCTGTAGTGACTGCCACCTTTTAAGAGCTTTTAGTATGGAAGGACAAGCAGAGGCAAAAGGTCAGAGATAATCAGCCCCATGCTGGAGATAGCCAAAAGTGATTAAATTACTTGCCCAGCTTTGGAGAGCGAAACTTGTGGTAGAGCAGGAAACTAAGCTCAGATCTTTTGAGGCCCATGGTCGCACCCCTGATGTGCTGTGACTCACAGCTAGATCATGGGTGATTAACAATAGGTTAGATTTCAGTTATCAGAGATTACCCATCTCCTCTCCCCTTTGCATTAAGTTTCTAGGATCATGTAAGTGGTCACATTTTACAGGCACTCTTGGTTTTAGAAATTAATCGAGGCCCAGATACCTAAGCATCTGCAAACATCTTGGTTCACAAATGATGATAAAAGACGTAAGAGAAGATCTGTAATTCCACGCCACCCAGATGAGTCAGTCGCAGGCAAGCAGCAGTCCCAGTTCTGATAAGATACATTTGAAAAGAGCTTTGATTTGCTAGCTGTCAATTCAGGGGAACTGTGATCGCTCTGCAGTTAGGCCTTGACAAGAATAGGAGCTATAGTCTTAAAAGAAATTATTTGCTAACACCTTCAAAGTTGTCTCCATTGGAAGGGGGAGCCCTGGTGGTCCCACATTTACGATTGACTTGCTTCTGCTTGCTGGTTTTCTGCTCTCATCAGGATCCTCTGCACTTCCTGAACTTTCCTATCACTGATTTACTTTTTTGTTCAGATGTGTCTCTACTGCTTTTCTCAGGTGCTGCTTGTGCAGCAATTTGAACAAACTGATAAGCAAATATTTGTTGGATCAGAGTCAGAAAAGGTTTGCTTGATTCCTAGCTGCTGACATGGGTGCCAGATTGAAGAGAACTAGAGGGACAAAAAGTAGTGGTAAATTAAACTTTTTGCATCTTTTGAACATCTTTGAAATGCAACTTTTTTTTACCTTCATAGTTCAACTAATATTCAACTCTGAAACAGGTCTCCTCTTGTTCAAATAAAGCTTGGCTCCTATCTAAGATAGCAATGTGCTCCATAGGTTTTACACCCTGTACTTACCATTCAGTCCAGAACTGCTGTAAATTTCTCTAAGCTGGCTGCAGATCTTTTTTTTTTCTTTCCCTCCGCTATTGAGAGCTGTAGGAACAAAAAGTTGTAATATTTAGTCTCCCAGCAAGTTTCTTAGTGCTGCTTATCTCTGGAAAGGGGGTTGATCTTTTCTTGCTTTGATTAGAAGATGACGCAGATGGGGAAGTAGTGTTATTTGTGCCGTTAGCAGCATTGCTAATTTTCTCAAGTTGACAGCCCATGACTAGGTGAGAATTTATAGTACCTGTGTAAGGTACAGAAAGCAACAGAAATAGCTGCATAGTATCTGGCTAGCAAGCCTTAACAAAGTCACTTACTTCAGGTGTGCTTGATATTGCTGTACAGGGAGCCCAATCATTATTTGGTAGTTACCTTTCTCTTTTATGATCTCATTTTTCCTTATAACTGTGAAAATGAAAGAGATTTGCTCAATCCTACCAGCTTGTTCCAAAGTCAGGGGAGACTACATGCGGTATCGAACAACATAACACATCAGGAAAAATAAATGAAGTGGCTTTGTGGTGTCAGCTTGTGAAGAAATGAGATGAAATATTTTTTCCATGTGCTGAATGAACACAGACAAAATCTGTCTAGATACTAGGCTCACTACAACCTGCTTGTATCATTTTTGGAGGGATGAACAGTGTGTTTTACGGCAGACACTCAACCATGCTACACACTCTGAAAAATGCTCCCTTTTCTCAGAATAAAATTCTTCATAGCTAGATAAGACAGAGTGGAAGTTATTTGGTAGAGTCTTCTGGAATAGCAAAGCACATTGGCTGTGATTTTATACAGTACCAATATTTTTTCTTAGGTTCTAACTCCTCTTGAATCAGAACTAAATGAATAAAACCCAATAAAAGTAGAATTAAAAAAAATCAAGTGCCTGTTCCAGGTGACCTCATATGTTGGAGAGCAAGTTCTGGGTGACTGTGGGAAACTGGAAGTCTGTTCTGAGTGGAAGTATATGTGATTTTTTTTTTTTTCCCCAGGGCCAGGATGCCTCTAGCTTCTACTAAGTTGATTTCAGGTAAATATATATTATTCCAGCTTTAAAGTTGCAGTTCACATATTCTAACTAACTAAAAATCAAACCAAAACAAAAAAACCTGCAAAACATCAACGACAAAAGCCAAACAACGAAAAACGTCATGTTATTCTAGGGAGGATTATCCGTGTGTAAAATGTGCATTTTTCTGACCTACCCACATTCCTGTGAATTTCGTGTACTATCAAACCACTGTCAAATGGAAGAGACAGCATTTTCTGTAAATAGCAGCCTGTAAGTCTCATTTTAAACACTGAAAATGTCACAGTGTCCAGTTTAAGCACAGCCAATTGAGCATGAAGCAGCAGCTTTCAGGATAAGCTTTACGTGAAGAGCCTCACGGTCTCCAGGAGGGGAGAAAAGCAGTCTGAAGAAGGTAACCTTTTTTTTCCTTCTCTCTTTTTTAAACAGGCAGGCGACAATTCTTCAGTTTTCATTCACAACTTCTCAAACATTAGGTCCATTACACCCGTAAAACTGCTTATTCCATGGCTACATTCCAAGTACGAGCAAGACACTTTATTCATTGTAATAACCGAAAGCACCACCCATTCTCACTGTATCTCTCAGGCCACAATCGCTGGTGTCAGATGTGTTTTTACTAACGAGACTGTGGAACTGGTGAGCAGCGAGCTTTCCCACCCTTCCCTTCTCCCAAGCATCCGACCAGCCACGGTTTCAGAGTGGCCACACCCTGCTTGTTATTGTTGAATTCAAATATTAAAGGTGGGTTCTTTTATATTTTTCTTAGCCTTTCACCTTTATTTAAAATAGACTGCATTCAAGGGACATCTGTGTTACTGGCAACAACATCACATGAAGGAGCTTTCTATAAATAACATCACTATTAAATAAGTGGCTGGAGCATAGCACTTAGTAGCACGATGAAGTCAGTTTTGTATTTTTTGTTCTTGGTAGATCTGACTGTTAGTGAAGTAAAGTATACATTTATTTTTCATTTTGAAACAATATGTTTAACATGCAAATAAAATTGAAAAGCAAGATTCAGAAGACGTGTTGCCAAAATTGCTAAATTTCCTAGGTGACACTGGCAAAATGACTAACAACCAAATTCAAAAAGTGGCTCCTGAAATTTTGCATTTCTGGTTTTTTTAAAGGTCATTTTCAAAAGTGTGGTTTCTAGTCTTTTTTATCTCTGTGTTTTTCAGCTGTAAAATGGGGGTAATAACATTTAAATAGTTCACAAAAGTATTATGATGGTTAAAACATTCATGTGAGTAAAGTACATTAAGTTTCTCTGACTGAATGAGTCACTACAATACAGAAATTATTTCAGTTTGAGATGTTTGGCATGTGAAGGAGCAAGGTAAATACTAGATCATTTTCTTCTGTTTTCATAACTGAAGAAATGTGAACTCTATAAAACAAAGACCAGACTTTCAAAGAGCGACAGAAAATCGATCCAAGCATACATTCATGGCGTAATGTAGACATACCCAAACCAGTCCTAAAGTGGCTTCCTAAGGGTTGGTCAAGGTCTAGGCAAAGCTGTGATTTGCTCTGGAAATTCAGTAAATTAGCCTGCCAAACTCCTTACTCCATCTCTAAACTATTACTCTTAAATAAATTAGCTAGGTAAACCTAGCTTGAATGTTTATGCTCTGAAGAAATGACTGCAGTGAAGACAATCTAATTTAAGCAAATAACATGATAAAAATTAGGTTTGTCTGAGAGAAACAGGGACAAGAAAAAAAGACCATTAAAAGACACAGGAAGTGGTGATAGACATGATTTCACCGAGAGGGCCCAGTAGCAGCAAAGACATTATGGAAGAAAATGTATAGAATTGATTAGAATAATATCTTGTTTTCCTATTCCCAAACATCCTGTGGAATGTAATGAACATATTAAAAGAAAATCTTACCTTTTTTTTTTTTGTCATTACATGAGGGAGTTGAGAGCTGCATAAGCCACACGTTAGCCAATCTTAACTACACAGATTTCCCAAGTATAATGTCTACAGTCTGCATTACATTTCTCTCTAATGCTAGAGGTTTAAAATGTATGTGACATTTCTTTAAGGGAGAAACCAATTCAGCTGAAAGCAAAGAGCATTTTGTTAAAAGATTTGTATGTGTCAATGAACAGACCTTGGAAATACATGTATTCAAGTAGAGATGCCTGTTTGAAAATTGGACCCACAATTCCAAGTCAATTATATACTCCAGAAAGCAAGCTATGTGGATTCTGAAGAATACATGTATAATAAGGGTATCAAAGTCTTATTATGCTCCAAGCTTTTCAAAGTAGGCCCAAAATACTCATCATTTTTCTCACTTTTTTCTTTGGAAAACACTCAAATAATATATCTCTTAGAATAAATTTGCATAGAAAAGCCTAAGAAAGAGGAATCAGGAATGAATAGAGAACAAAACAAGAAATATTTTTTGCCACCTGTGGTGGGCTGGCCCTGGCTGGAGGCCAGGTGCCCCCCAAAGCCGCTCTATCACTCCTCTTCCTCAGCTGGACAGGGGAGAGAAAATATAATGAAAGGCTCCTGGGTTGAGATAAGAACAAGGAGAGATCACTCACCAATTACTGTCATGGGCAAAACAGACGCAACTCGGGAAAATTAATTTGATTTATTACCAATCAAATCAGAGTCGAATAATAAGAAATAAAACCAAATCTTAAAAACACTTCCCCGCTGCTCCAGTGTGGGTCCCCCATGGGGTCACAAACCCTGCCAGCAAACCTGCTCCGGCGTGGGCTCCTCTCTCCACGGGGCCACAGGTCCTGCCAGGAGCCTACCCCAGTACAGGCTTCCCATGAGGTCACAGTCTCCTTCAGGCGCATCTACCTGCTCCGGCATGGGGTCCTCCACAGGCTGCAGGGGGACAGCCTGCCTCGCCGTGGTCTTCTCCATGGACTGCAGGGGAATCTCTGCTCCAGTGCCTGGAGCACCTCCTGCCCCTCCTTCTTCACTGATCTAGGTGTCTGCAGAGTTGTTCCTCTACATATTCTCACTCCACTCCTCTCTCTGGCTACTTCTTGGTGGTTTTCTTCCCTTCTTAAATACATTATCCCAGAGGCACTACCACTGTTGCTGATGCACTCAGTCTTGGCCAGCAGTGGGTCTGTCTTGGAGCCAGCTGGCATTGGCTCTATCAGACATGGGGGAAACTTCTAGCAGCTTCTCACAGAAGCCACCCCTGTAGCGCCCCCCCAGTTATCAAAACCTTGCCACGCGAACCAAATACACCACCATATAAATACATGACTCATCCACACCCTAAATACTATGTACAGTTCTGGTCCCCTCATCTTAAAAAAGATATGTTAGAACTGGCAAATGTTCTGAGAAAGGTAACAAGGATGATTAAAAATTTGCAAGAGCTTTCATATAAAAAACTGCTAGGCAGGCTGGGAATCTTCGGATTGGATAAAGAAGAGAAGGCTGCAAAATCATTAATGACATAAAGGAGATAGATAAAGAATGACTGATTGCTGTTTCTTTCAACACAAGAACCAGGCACAAACAAATGAAGATACAAAGAGTCATCTTCAAAAGTGTAGATTTTCTTCATGCAACAGGCAATAGTGAAACTCAGTTTTAAAGGATATCATGGATGCAAGAAATTTATGTGAGTTTCTGACAAGTATGAACGAGTACCTGGAAAATAAATCCTTTAGGGTTCCTCTACAAACAAAACGCCACAGGTTCAGAAAATCCCCCAAACTAAAAATAGCTGAAACACGGGAGACTACATGGCAGAAGTATCATATATGCTTGCTGTGTTCTTACTCTTCCCTGATACTTTTTTTTCAACAGTTTTCTGTTGCTGACACTGGACACACCGATGTTCAGTGATACAGCTCTTGAAGCAGAAATGTTCTTAACACTCCTGGATTTTCTCCAGTTGCTTCAAGTCTTCTTGCAGTTTATTGTCTACCCCATTGGCCATTATCTTGTTGTTTCTGTCATCCTTGCCATCCTTCTGCCTCATGAGGCATTAACTAGGGGTCCTGTGCTGCTGGGAGTTCTGCCTACTGGTGAAAATATGCACATCCTCGTCTTCTGTCAGCTTCCCTGCTCTCTTGGTAAGGTCAATCTTTTTTCCTCAGCATCCTATGTGTCTGACATTGGCCCACAACCTTGGATGGCAAAATGATTTTATGCCAGCTTTGGATGTTGCTGGTTTGCACACAGAATGGCCTGGCTTGGAAGGGACCTTAAAGATCATCTAGTTCCAACCCCTTGCCACGGGCAGGACACCCTCCACTAGACCAGGCTGCCCAAAGCCCCATCCAGCCTGGCCTTGAACACTTCCAGGGATGGGGCCTCCACAACTTCTCTGGGCAACCTGTTACAGTGCCCCACCACCCTCATAGAGGAGAATTTCTTCCTAATATCTAACCTAAATCTCCCCTTCTTCAGTTCAATGCCATTACCCCTTGTCCTTTCACTCCATGCCCTTGTAAAAAGTCCCTCTCCATCTTTCTTGTAGGCCCCTTCAGGTACTGGAAGGCTGCTCTGAGGTCTCCCTGGAGCCTTCTCTTCTCCAGGCTGAACAACCCCAACTCTCTCAGCCTGTCTTCATAGAAGTGCTCCAGCCCTATGATCACCTTTGTGGCTCTCTTCTGGACTCACTCCAACAGCTCCATGTCTGTCTTGTACTGGGGACCCCAGAGCTGGATGCAGTACTCCAGGTGGGGTCTCACCAGAGCAGAGGGGGAGAATTACCTCCCTTGACTTGCTGTCACACTGCTTCATGTCAGATTTGTCTGTAATGCTCCACTTTTGAAGAAAGGAGGTTGGACTATATGCACCTACAGGCTATAAGGCCATTCTTATTTTCTAAGAAAACTAAATCATATGTCACTTTACCCAAAAAAAGTGCAAACACAAAAATGCTGTCTTAGCACAAGTTCATTGATGAATGGTTTCCAAATCAAGAATTAAGATCATAGTTGTAGCAATCGATTAATGACTGATATTTGGTACATTTTTCATGTATCTGTTGTGGAGACATGAAATTAGGTCTTCATGGGTCAAGTATATGGCAAAGGAATGGTTTCTTCTGGGCCAGTCACTGGAAATAATGCCACGTGTCATTAAATGGAAGTGATATTTGTATTATTTTCCAGGACAGATTGACTGTGTTCTTTGGTATCTTTTATTGAGATGCAGCATTAAAATATTGAATGCTGAAATCAATAAGGTTGGAGGAATACAATTGCCAAATAAAACAAAACAGAATTAAATCTAAATTTCCACTGCAGAGCTCCCATGTATTGGTATATGAGCCTTAGGAGAGGAGTCGGCAGGTTAGGTCTAGTAGAGACTTGTTTTCTTTGGCCAGAAAACAGCTGATCATTTTTTAACTTGGCTCTTGTTTCAGATATCACTTTCTATATGACTGCCCTTTTGTTCCCCTCTTTTAAGTCTTTTGAGTTTCTTTAATATACTACAAGGTCTTTTAATTCAATATCAGTTTTTTGCTGAGAGTAAGAAGGCAATCTACTGTGCAGTATATTAAAGGGAAGCCAAATATTTTGGTGACAACTCAACACCTAAGCATTCAAATCCACCCTACACTAATGTTGGTTACCCTATCCTTCTCCCTCAAGCCATATGGATTTTTGATTACAGTGCAACCACAGACTTGCATAATAAATCAGTCACTACAGTAAAACAGCAGTAATGACACATTCAGAAGTGTAACTTGTGGCATTCAGCCATCAGTTAGGGGTGTATGGGGAGCTGCAGTACCCCAGGGAGGGAGGGTGGAGCAGACACCATCTCTTCCAGAACAGCCTCACAGAATTAAGGACAGTGAAGCTTGCACTCTGTGTTTTAAGTTCAGCTGACTGTCAACTTGTTAACTGGCATGACTGCAAAAACTGATTTAGAGGCACTCAACAAAATGACTGTTTGGGAGCAAACTTTCATGATTTACCTCAGGCTGAGACTACAAGCTCCGGCTGTGACAGACTCTTGCAAGCTCCTCCAAGGTGCTGGAAGCTGGTTCTCCTCCCCTCTTCCAGAGCTGTACATTTTCCAGGATGCCAGTATTCTGAGGGGCTTCACTGGGATAAGTCTGCAGTGCCAGCTATGAAAAGAAGGTGCCAATCGTTTTACAGTTTGCCTTTCAAATGACAATTGCCCTTTGATTCTTTTGAGCGCCTGGTTTGCTGCTTCCTGGCACCCATACAGATTCAGGCTGGAGGCAGGCCACTGTCCTAACAGCAGTACTGCTCACTTGGAAGATCATTTGTCCAGACCCACAGTATTATTTTCCAAATTTCATTTCTAATAGCCACCCACTAAACAAAAATCAATACATCCACACAAAAGTACTCAATACATTTGTGTAATACCTTTACCACTCCTTCCAGGTTCCATATGGTATTCCAATGACTGGTCTGGATTCGTAGGCTACTACCTAATAGCTTCACACCTACCATCCCTATAAAAACAGTAACATGGCTGTAACTAGGTATGTCATATAAGCAGATTGATTAATTCAGACAAAGCACTGTGGATGTCTAAAACGCAACCCAAACACCATATTTCATTTACAGCTACGTGCCTGTTTGCAAGGCAGATGCTGAAATACCTCAGATGTGTCATAGCTAAATATGCTAACGGTACTGGACTGTTGCATAATAGGTCAAGAGATGCCACAGTGTTTCTGGACACACAGCATTTAGTGGTAAGGTTTTAGTCAATCACATTGCATGGGAAGGAATATGAATACGCAGAACACTTGAAAAAAAAAATCAGCATTGCAGTTTTAGGAGAAATCCACTAAGTTACGCATTTTATAACTGGAGAGCTGTCGTGATTTACAAGCGTGCAGTAGAAACCAAGATATTTAAGAGTTAAAAGAGCAGTTCAAGCTTCTCAAACTATATTTAGTGTTCATAAAACTTGCTACAGTTCATGGACCTGTTTCTTCCATCAGTTAAATTCATATTGCTTTCAAAGAATGAGTCCCTTTTCTTAGTTTTAATAACCCTGGTTTTCTACTAACTGAACTTCCATTGAAACAGAGCAGTCTCTAAAAAGTAGGCTGGCACAGATACTTATTTGCATTAAAATTTTCATTTTCCCACTTTGCTTCTTTACACACAGCCTTCTCTTACTTCAATTTTTATTTCACTCTTACTTGGCTCTGTCTGTGTTTTCATTGATTTCTTTTGTTTCCTTTTTTGCCATCTCTCTGAAACATAATGAAAACATGCTGCATTAAAGCAGACTTGGAAATAGCATAACAGGATTGCTCATCCCAAATATAAACACATTCCTTTTTCTACAGTTATCTGACACCTCCTCCTTTCTAGAAAAAAAGAAAAAAAAAAGAAAAAAAATAATTCCTTTAAAAAACCAAACATATACATAGAATACTTAAGAGTGGCTGTCACTGTGGTCCAGTAGCTTTATATTAAATTGTAACGTCTGACAACTTTACTGCAGAATTAACTTTCTACGTATATACAGAACGTTCATTTGTGTGTTTAATTACACACAAACACACACGTGTGTATTAGGAGCTACCTGTTAACTGAATATAGCTGCTGCTACAATCTCAAGTCAACATAAATTATTGCTAAAAATGAAGTTGACAAGCTCTGAGTCTTCATACAGGTTTCTTTAACACAAAATACAGATGCTTACAACAAGCACTGTTCAGGAAGTTGACTGCACAACTTGCATTCATAAAGCACAGTATTAGAAAGAGCATTTTAATAGCATTTGGAGTGTTTATAACAAAGTAATGAAAGCCAGCCTTTGTTGTGGAGCAAGACCAAAATATTACATTCTACATCTATTCACCTTTCTTGGTTAAAGATAACAAAGTCATATTAATTAACATTTGACTACTGTCCTTTTACGACGGTCAGAAATTTATCTCTGAATTTAAGTGAGGTTGCCCAGCCTCTTACAGATCTAATTCCATACAGGAAAGACAGATGTTGCAAAAGGAATCAAGTGACTGCTCTTGACAGGCCAGTCAGGTTGGAATACCAGACAAAAATGCAACAGGAGAACTTTGGCTTCAACAGCAGCCTCAGATCATTCTAGCTGCAATCACACTTAGCATCAAAGTACGCCATTGACAATATTATGCTCAGGGCAAATTTATTTAACCTGCTTATACCAAGTTTGCATTTGACAGTGTTCTAGAAGACAGCATTTCATTAATCATGTGTATCTGATACCATTGTTGAAGATTCTGAGAAGACATCTATTACCAGCACATAAAGTACATTTACTTTATGGCTCACTACAACTTGGAAAAGAGCAAACTGGCTTTGCTGATGTTATACAGCTATTTCTGCAGTCTAACTTTTGGACAAACTCCAGAAATTTCACAGCACTGAATCCCAATATACTTATAATCAAGTACTAGCTCATCTTGGAACTACTGAAAAATATTCTTTCAAATAAAGGTACACAGAGCTCAGTTAATGTTTGTCAGTCTATCAAAAACAAACCAAAAAGAATCCTCTGAAGAATGGCAAAACATTAACAACAGTTTGAATATTGAACACATCATCAGCATATGTTTTTGCTCTATCTTCTGTTTCTACCACAAGAAAAGGCAAAACCACACTTCCATAACTGCAAAGACTGTTTTCTCTCCCATTTAAATCCAGCTCTGGCAGAAGGTGAATGGGGTTTTTGGACTGTGTCAAAGAGGTGAGTAGGGAGGAAGTGAAAATAGCCACTCTGGCTTCTTCACTGAACTTGCTATAGGAGCGGACAAGAGCCACTTTTTCTTAAACAAGGTGATCCCCTCAAAAAGTCTGGCATCTAGTAGCTAATCTGCAAGCAGCCAAGTTAAACACCTGTATGCCAGACAAAACCAGCTGTCTATGTGTCTCTGCCAACCCATCTGCTCAATATACCTCCTACTCGTGGGTTGAGATCTTTTGGTAAATACACAGTTCAAATACAAGTTTGGGGTTTTTTCCTGTTCTCTAATCCTCCTTAGGACTTCAATTTTCAAAGACCCATTGATTAACTACAATGATACTACTACCTTTATTATCACCAGCAGCTGGACATCAGCTCAATTTTAATTGAGTTAATTTTAAATGAGTTACCATTAAACCGCTGTCACCTTCATCACCCATAGACACACAAACACTGTGTTGCTCTAACTTTTGCCAAAAGAATTAGAAATCCAGGATAAGATTATGCTTTCAAAAATTAAGCTTCCAAAGGATTCAAGAAGGAATTCTATAAGGGACTTAATAGAAAGTTCTCTTGGCTGTGTCCAGTATTAAGTCAGTACCTCATGAAATGAAAATAAAAGTAGGTTAGCTGCTATTGTAGCATGCATGTATTTCAGAAGGGATTGTATAGCTGCTGGACTTCAGGAAGGAAAAGGAAAACATGTTGAAGTTACCTTTCATTTCATCTATAGCAGCTCCACAGTTACAGACGCAGCTGTTACTAACACCGTCAGAAGCTGAATTTGCATCCAGGGAAGAAATGCCACCCCACGCTCCTTTCTCAGCACAGAGGTTTTCAAATCCATCCTCACAAAATGAACTTTTTCCAACTAAGAACAAGAAATAGGTGGTTTTATTGCTGCAGAGAACCCCCAGCAAAATCCCACAGAATCAACACTTGTGCCAAGTCTCTGTTATCAGAGACCACTATTTGTTTCGAACACACAACAGCATTTATTTTTCCCTCCTTGCCCAAGGACCCACTTTCTCCTTAGGTCCCAGTCAGTGTCTGCATCTGTTTTGGGAAGTACGTCAACATTTGTCTGGATGAAGGGGCTCATTTAGAAAGACTAATTATAATAACTTTCATCTCTTTTAACTCTCATTCCACTCTTTACTGTGTTACTATTTTGGAGGAGGTGGAGTGGTTAAATTTGTACCAAAATAGCAGTGACCAATTTGTGCCTGAAGAGGAATGACTATGCATCCACCTTTGAAATGTTCCCAACGGCTTTGCTCTCTCTTTGCTGGGTGCAGGGAAGCTTCTCTCCACAGTGAACTCTTGGTTCACAATTTTTTCAAACAGGCTATCTGTCTATTTTCAAACTGGTAAAGCTTAACCAGTGCTACACAGGATGTGCCTGACCAGGGAAGCTAATACAAACCAGCAGGACACTTTCGGCATTGTGTACATTCCCTTTATATGATGTCACTCTTACTGCTGACTTGGGGGGAATGCATTTATGTGATTTACTTTTCTAAAATATAAAGGCAAGGTACAGAAACGATTTCAAAATTGTTCATTTCAGTATATTTCAACCTATTTTCTGGTGCAAAATACACTAGAAGAGGTAAGGTAAAACTACATCCTCACTCCTTTCCCAGCAAGGAAGTATTTGCTGTAAAATTTATTGCTATCCATGAGCTGCAATTTAAATATGGAACTGTACCTTTAACTTTAAATAAGCTGATGCCAAAAAGATTTTGAAGTGCGTCATTGTATTACTTAATTCTGTAGTACCTTTGTAAGTATGCATAGATCATTTGGTTTCAGTGTAAGCTCTGTTAAGAAACTGTTTTTCTTTGGATGGGGTAGTCTGGAATAACAAGCATATTATCAGGAATTTATAACAGTCAACTCTTCTACTGACACGGATTCACACGCCTTTCAGCCTTTCTGATTCAGTTTCTCCAAATAAATGATGGGGTATGGGGAAGGAACACTCACATTTTTCTGAAGAAAGAATTTATACAGTATTTTAAAGTTTTCTATATATTATTTTATCATTGCATCTTAGCGGAGAATGGGGTGCGTGTCCCATGGGTGGGCACCGTCTTTCAGAACTATTAAGAGAAACTGGATCTTTCCAGAGGGAGAGGAGGAGGAGGAAGGTCATTACAACTGCTGGTAGAGCTTGTCTTTATAGAATCACTCACGGCAAAGGGAACAACAATTCACTGAGCTCAGTATTGAGCAGAATACTATAGCTAAGAGATTGGAGGACTGAGGTTCTTATCCATAGAGCTGGTTTTTTGAGTGTTTGGGTTGGGTTTTTTTTTTTGCTTGTTTGTTTGCTGGGGATTTTTTTGGAGGGAGCGGTGTCATCTTCATCTTAGAGCTTGGATTCCTGAAAGCTGGCACACTATTTCAGGACAGCTGCACTATTTCTTGCTCTGGCTTCTCCTCTCTCCAAGATTGCCCTGCTAAGAAGGGTCACCTCAGGTCCTGGAAGAGATGCTGCTGAATGGCTATTTACAACCAACCATGCTCAGAAAAAGTAGCATCAATTTCATGTTCAGTATGGCTCTAAATGCTGATGGTTCAGCAGCTGCACCACACATCAATGAGGAAGGAGGGCCAGCAGCCCCTCCAGTGTGAGCTGTGCCCCTTGTACAAAACTTGTGTTGACTTTTATATTCCTTTTATGGATATCTAATCCTGGATATACAATCCTTTCTTTTCTTCCTTTTATTGCTGTAATTTTTAATTAAAAATATTTGGGTTTAAAAACATATGAATACATTTTGTAGGAAATTCTTTATGTTAGTGGTATAGAACTGCATTACTTGCTTAACTACGAATTGATCCCATTAAACTTCAACTAGTAGAACTCTTAAGAGTAAGGCACTTTGGGGAAGTTCTGTTATCTTTAACTACATCCAAACCAGAGGTAAAAACCAATTTATTTTCAGTTTGGATTCAGCAGAAAAACTATATTCTTGAATCCAAATGCAGAGATGTGATTCTAACCTCCTCCCATCAATCATCAAAAATGTGGGTTGGAATGGTTCAGAGTAGGAAGACACAGCTCAAGTTCCTTTCTATTTTTAAGTAATGTTTGCCCTATTTGCTACTGTCAGAGTGACAAGCACTCAAATAGAATATCCACATCATGGTCAGAGTTCACCCCTCTAACTACTGATTTGTGTGAGAGAACGTGAAGAATTTAATACAGGCTGCAAATTGTTCCATTTCCCTTAATTATTTTCTCTGTGTCAGATACAGTTCTTTGGTGGGTGTTTGTTTTTGCAACCATAGTGATGAGATACATTTGCTGGCTGCAGTCAAAATAATTCCAAACAGTTATCTACTGGCATCATTTTTTATTCAGCAAATCCAGACATTTGCCTGCTTTACACCCAAAGGGTAGGAATTTGGAGACTATACTCCCAAAATAGCTCTTAAATTATTTTTCTAAATCAGACCCACAGTTTATTGTTTCGATACATTCCACAAAAAAATCAAGACTGCTCCTCACACCAACACAGAACTGGATCCATTCAAAAATTTCTTATTATTCTATTCTTGAGAAAAAATCCAGATGATCTCATTTAAATCATAAATATAAATATTCTTCAGAGCAACTTCCTTTATAACAGGCGTGCAATAAATCACTTTTCCCACAATGCTGCTCTGCTACTACTCCTCTTGGTGTGAAAAACTGTCAGTATACGATTTGACAAACTGCTGACAAAACCAGCTTGATTTTAGAACCATATAGGAATCAAACACTCAGTAGGAGATCATAGTTATCTGGCAGCAATGTATTTAAAAGCATGCGTGTATATGTGCATAAATACACATTGGCTAGTTGACTTTACTGACCTTGGACGTAAGCAATGATTTTGACAGATCCATCCTGCTCACAGCTTTGCAGAACAGAGTTTAACCCCCTGTGATTAGATTGGAGGCTCTGATTACAGTTTTTGTTGGAGTTATGAGGGATAGTGGGGTAGTGACCTTTTCAGCTGCTGAAGTCAAAATCCATCAAGGATCGTGAATCAGAGCCCTGAGCAACTGCCGCTCACAGGAAAGTAAAAACTGAACTTTATGGCAGCTTGCTCTGCTACACCAGACTGCGGCTTCTCAGGACAGGCACATCGCCTAGCTAGCCACCCCTCCCGCTGACCTGGTAGCATCTAGCAGGAGAACAGGCAGAGAGCTGGAAACAGGAATCTCTTTAGTCATGCCAGAATGAATTGGCAGAGCTTGGGATTCCAAGCACGTACTCACATGAGCAGGCCTTATTCTCAGAGCTGGAATAGCCCCATTGATTCAGTGTATCCCAACTAACTGGATTACGAAACAAAAGTAAATTCTATCCTCATGTTTTCTCTATAGCACTTCCTATTGATATGTGGTGCTTTCGACTGGATTTTCAAAAAGAGGAAGCCATGGCTGCAACATAACTACTTAAAGTGTAACCGGCCAGTTAATAGTGCTGGAAAGCCTGTGGATTGTGAAGAGCTGAATATGCTGGTAGGAGAAGTAGGAGGTACTTGATTTGGTGAACCATCAGTGGTTAATACTGTTTCAAGTAACTCTGGGCAAGTACCCAGCTACTCTGAACTCCCAAACTGTCACAGAGCAAGCGGTTATTTTGCTAACACTCGCTGACCACCCCCAGGAGCTGCTCTAAGCCATTATTGGAAGTAGCAGAGGACTAAAGGTTCAAAATTTTTGTCAAATTACAAAATGAGATTGATTATTGAAAGGAAACTAAGACATAATCTTGCTCACATGAACTGGAATCAGCAAAATATTTTTTGTCTCTGGTGCACAGTTTGAATCCAATCTGCAGACAGAGATGATTGTAGGGGCTTCACCCTGTTCCCTGACTGACAGCTTTCCAACATACTCACTTTCCATCATGAAGAACGCATTGTCACAACGACTGTAAGGAACCCTTTGTGCAAGACTGAGTTTAACAATGCAGCATTGTAGGAGCAATTTTTTTCCCTTTCATTAATGAAGATGTATAGGACATTAAGTACTAGTCACTGACTTTGCATCGTTTCTGTCAGAAGAGATGCCATTTGCTGTTCCCAATATAAGCAGGAGTCGGGATGGCTGTCAGAGCAGTTGATGTCCTCCAGGATGGGTGTTGCTAGTGAGTATTATTGTTTAAAAATAAAAATAGTTTCTAAACAAAATGTTGTGGGAGGATAAAAGTTCAGTTAAAGTTGGGCAGTGGCCAGCCTGGGTTTCATGGAGTAATTGCTAATTGTGTAAGCTCTGCCCAACACTCTGTTTACCAAGGATGTTTTGCCCATTTTAGCTGAGGTGGGGCTCATTTCCTTAACAGACACAGAACAGAGCTGCAGTCTGCTCTGTATCCTGCTCGACAGAGCATGCTCAGATACTTAGGCATTCACAAAAAGTAAAAGTAACTTCCTCCCCTTTCCTGCTATATAGTGGGCTCAGGTAAAAGGATCAGGATGTCCCCCACATTCAAAATTTACCTTCTCTTACTTGTATATTTCAGAAACATTCAAGGTCAAGTGCAATTAAGTGCTCGCCCCTGTTAATCCTTCCTGTCGGACTCAGTTCCAATGCAGCATTCCCAGTATTCCATTTTGATCATAGTGCATGCGAGCCGTATAAGAAACTGAATGCACAGTCCTTGCCTCGAGTTTGTTCAGTAACTCCTGCCCACAATTAATAACAGTACAGCAACACATGTGGTGTGCTGATACTAGCAAACCTCAGTCCTGACTGCAGTCAGAAGAAAGCTAAAATTTATTTATTGCAAAAACTCGCTGTGGGTTACAAGCTCTACAGTGGATATTAGTGCATTCATGTAAGTGATTTACCTCTCATAAGAGCCACTAGCTGGAAAACCGCAGAGTATAAAAACATTGCTTTGTTTGTTAATGAGCTCTTTTCTCCTTCATTATAAAATTAACCCAAGACTGAATCAAATAAAGAAGTCTTTTAAATAACCTAAAACTTAAAGCATGTGGTATCTGATTTAAAGAATGAGTTTAGGATGCACAGAATTCTCTGCCAAGAATTCAGAAACAACAGCCACAATACTTCTGCAAATCAGTGCCAGGTCAGAGGATTATAATTATCATTTTACTATGATTATTCTGCTCATGCCACATTACACTGGTAATTTCTGCTACAGTTGCAGTCAGGGCACCCACTTTAAAAGCCACACTCTTAGAAATGTTTCAGATGTTATGAGGTATTGATACAGTCCCGTGCTAAATCGGAACCCTTGAAGTAGTATTCTGAACCCATTCCATAGAACTGGGTAGGCACTGGATGGCCCATATGGAACTGTGTAGCTGTATTACACGTAATGGCACTGGAGTTAATTATGTCTGCAACAGCAGTCTTAACTCTGGATTCCTCAGCTTTTGCCAGGTTACATCTAGAACATGGAAAACCTCGTCTGTTTGTTTAACAGGAGTATGATCTGCATACCTCACCCCTAAATACCAGGAGAAAAGGATGGAGTACATCAGTCTCACTTTTAACAATGACCCTGCACTTAAGAAGGCAACAGATACCAAATAAAGCAATTCCTTGCACCATGTCCCAAATCTGAGTCATAGCCCTAGGGACCACAAGGCCTCTGTATAGTATTTCCTTTGCCTGTTGTCTTTAGCTTATTAGCACACCCATCTGACTGAAGGAGACTGCTACTGATTATGTACCACCTTCAACAGTAAGACAGGGTGGGTCCTGGGGGGAAGGATGTGTGAAGTGCCATGGAACAGAAACTGTGCAGCAAAAACTTTCAGCAATATTGCTCCCCCGGGTTGAGACACACTGAGATGCATACCAGTGCTTGAGAATGTGGTGCACCTGCTGAAAAGAAGGGACAGCCAATTGGGCAAAATTGGTGGAAAAGCAGGAAAAAAAAAATAAATTGTACCTTCCAGGAAAAATTGCTTTCTGTTGAATTCATGTTCACAGCCTTCAACATACCCCTGGTAAGTTCTATTTACAAAAAGTGGTATGTTTTGTGTTTTGGCCAGGCTCACTGCACATACTGATACTACGAGTTTTGTTCCCACTCTTTCCTATTCCTGCGTGCCACGCTCCCACAATTCTCTACAGCAGGGTTTGGCTGCCATATTTTGCAAGATTTCATGGACAGTGAAAGCTACATGCTTATTATAAAATACTTGAGTGCCGTGCTTCTGGGTCATGTTGGAATTATCAAGATACTCATATTAGCTCCACAGCAGGCTTCTGTGATGCTGCCCAAAACCCATCTGAATTACTGCAAATGCGCTCTGTGTTCGTTCTGAACATGTAACACGAACATATCTGGAATTGCCGAGCTGCAGTATATCTGCCTAATCTACTGAACATCCATAAATCCTGCACAAATGTAGGAAAGGCTCAAATTCCTCCAGCAAACAAATTTCCAGATGGAAAAAGTAGACAAACAGAAGGAAATCAGACCAATCGGACCCTAAGTCAGAGATTCCTTGCAATCCCAGTACTCTCCCTTGTCAAGAGGCATGTGGGCACACATTCTCCCCTTTTTCTATGCCAGCCTTCTGATCCTTCCCTACAGAAGTCAGTGTTTCAAAGGTATCATGTGACACACACAGAAACACCATTGAGTTGAAGAAAAGACCTTGCCTATAATTAGCTTGGCACCTATTTAAAAAGAACATTTGCTATAAACAGGGCAATCAAGAAGCACACACACCAACCCAAAGCACCCCCCCCCCACATGCCCTTCCAGTACCTTTTGCTTTCCCTTTAACAACAGAGTATTTTCCAGTTATCTGAATTAACACTTCTATTTTCCTTCTTAATAAAAAAATCCAAATAAATAAGAGCTGTATCTCAAGGTGCAGTTTCACAAGAATCTCAGCAAAACCCAAAAAAAGGGAAAAGATTCTTTTTCCATCCTCTCTTTATGCCATTCCTCCCTTCTCTGCCGTGGTCACCCCCTTGCCCCTTGTACCAGCCATGGCACTAATCAAATATTTGCATGACACAATTCAGCTTATTAACTCTACAAAATCCTGCCCTTTTCATGCTGGGTGAACAGGTTGAAGTGGCTCCCAGAGTCGTCTGTCACAGGCTAGACCAGACGCAGAGTAAGCGTTGAGTGTGGATAGCTGGGAGCAAAGAACAAGATTACCCTCTCAGCAGTGGCAAACTACTAGATCGGCTCACCTTGCCTCATGGAACTGCAAGCTTAGAGGTTTACCTCTAGACTCTTGTAGCCACGTAGATAATCCACTTAACCCAGCGTCTTTACAGGGACTGTGGAGAAAGAACATGCTTAACCAACAGGATCGGGCTGCTGTATGGACCCAGAGAACTGTCCCGCAGTTCTGAACTCCCTTCTCTGCCACGGAAGGAGAACACCATCTTGATAACAACTCTTGTCCAGATCTCGAGACATGGCTGCATTTACATTCCAAACATCAGGGGGGACACGGAACTGCTCTTTTGGTAGATACCTAAAAGGAGAAGACAGACAGACAGACAGGCAGGCAGGCAGGCAGGCAGGCAGAAAGAAAGAAAGAAAGAAAGAAAGAAAGAAAGAAAGAAAGGAGAAACTAAGTGCATCTACTTTTGTCTGCCTGCTTTCTCTTTTCATTCATCTTTAATTCACATTTAGGCATAGTAAGTGGCAACAAGGAAGCAGATTTACTTTAAATAAATCGTGAAAGGATTACTTCACGGGTTCACTTCTCAATAGCAAGAACCAAAAAACCCCCACCAAAACCCCCTGTTTAGTAAAACAGGGACAGTTTAGAGCGATACATCGCTGAACATCTATCCTCTGGTCCTCCCATTCTCCTGTCTCCATTCAGCTGTCTCTCTCCAAAACAGGCAATAACTAAAATACACAGAGATGGCTGAAATCATAATTAAACCCCAGGAAATAGATGTTCTCCTGACATCTGGGTGAATCAGTGCACACCCAAGAATACCATAGCACATAATCTCCACGCTATACTCTTCTGTTGGTCTCTTTCATGTTTGTCTCACTCTATGCCATACACTGGGCACATAACCTGTAGCAATTCCAGTAAGCCGTTTTCAGACAAAGTCATGTTAATGTGTAGCATATAACATTGCAGAAGGACTGAGATTTCCAAACAAATGTGCCTTTTAAAAGTATTAAGAAGCACAGCTTCCCAGAAAAGAGAGTAATTTCTTTTGCACGCTAACAAAATCTCACTTCATGCTGTTTGAGGTGTTTGGGTTTTTTTTAATATATACTCACATTTACCTCGGGAAATCCTTTCAGATGTCAGAAGTTCATCTATTTTAGTTAAATGGAAAGCAACACTGTCTCCCAAAACTTTATTGAAATAAAAATATATGCATATAGAAAATTACTTTTCAGCAGAATTTAGGGGGAAATCCTGCTTTTGGGCATAGCCATGTAATATATTAGTACAAAGTAAGACTTAGTTTATTATGAAATGTCGGAGCAAGTCTTAATGTTTCTAATATCAGTTTTGCTACTCACAGTTTATACAGAACAACAGCAGTTATAGGCCAGTACACATTGCTAACTGCCTTATTTCTAAAGCTTATAATTTCTAAAATTATGTTCCATAATTAAACAAAACAATACTATAATATAAGAGCATTAGTTTTAATGAAAACCAGTTATGTATCAGTCTTCAGCTTAATTTGCTCTTCACAGACCCCAGAAATAAAGGGATTAACTGTTGTAAATCCTCCTGGTACTTTACATTTAATCACAAGCATTTTATGATAATTTATTCCACATGTCTGATATCACTGAAAAAAATTTGCAAATAAAGCTTGCTGATGCCTCCAGGAAGCGAGCTGTTCATTCTGTTCTAATATTAGCAGCAGACTACAGCACTGCAAGATGTAACATTCATTCCATACCCCCAAACATTGTGAGCCATCATTTTGTGCACATACAAAGCACACGAGTGTCTGACAGTGATTGGGCTGAGGATATCTGTCACATAAGTACTGAAGGACTATCAAGAACTGAAAAAGAAACTTTGGTGATGTTTCAATCCAAGAGTAGAGGAGTATCAGAATGAATTTGCTTCTTTTTTTCGTAACTGAAGGAGGTCTCAAAGTGAGAAAGCACTTTTAATTATGGCACACATTTTCCCTTCTTGATACTGCATACACCCACAGTGTTGGGATTTTTTTTTCCCCTTTCTTTTTTTAATCAGCTAGATTTTTGAAAAGCAAAGCTTTCTTTTTAAACCCAGATGCTGTAATGGAGGGGTTGACTTCGGCGGCACTCTCACCAAAGACTAGCCAACACACCCCTTGTATGGCAACCAGGGGTTCGCAGCTCCTGCTGAATTTGACGGCAGTGAGTTACTATGAACTCACTGATTAGCTCTATCTTGACTCTGGATGAGGCCAGGGCACCTGGCTCTCCCTCAATTTACAGTTCGGAATTAACCAGGAAACCTACTATTGGCACACTCAACTTCTAATTTGGGAAAAGAAAATACTGTCTGGCAAGCTTGCAAGGCTGCTGACCCTGGTCTGCTGGAACAACGCAAATCACACTGCACTGCATCCTGAGCTAATCGGTTTTCCCTAGCTTGCACAAATCTTCTGAAATCCTCCATGTGAAGAGGAACTTGGGTAACACATCCACCATGTTTTTTCATCATTCTGTGTCTAGCTTTAAGCGTATAAATTGCACATTCTGATGTGATTTTTTTCCCCGAGATGGTTTTTCACTTCCATGTGAAAGTGTAGCATGGAAGTGGATGCAGCATTTTGGGGAGCTTTCAGGTTCCAGTAGGCAAACTAGAACTCGCTAGGAAATAGTGGCATGAAAATGCCTGTCTAGCAGCTGCCTCAGTGGCCTCCAGGTCTTATCAGCAGACAAAATACAGTAAAGAGAGTATTTAGACTGCAGAGAGAGGCTAGGTTGGCATTTATATTTAGATACTAATTAAGCTCATAAATTAATGCCTATTTTTCCTTGGCCATATTTTCAAAAGACTTTCAAGGTTGGATTTTTTTTCCTCCTTCTAGAAGCACTTGTTCTCTATCTTCCCAACCATAGCTCCTCCCTGAAGGCTGCAAACCTAATTATGAGAGGACTAAAAAAATTTATTAATTTCCCAATAGCACCATGTCTTCAGTCACCATGTATGTCATTAAGTAACGGTTCGGTTTCTTGCCTTGCTGTCTTTTTAAACCCATATTCTGGCCTGCAAAGCCCAGCAGTGCCAAGCACCAATAGGCGTCTAGGCACAAAAAGTACTACTCACCTTGAAATTCAAATTACTAATTCACTTCCAGTACTTGTCGCAAGCATTATTTTTCAGATGATATAACATCTTGCTATATGAGGTGGTAGGATCCAAGCTGGCAAAACTCAAAGAAATCTTGCATTGCTAAATGTCTTTGGTCATGAATAAATAAATCAGTTCCTTGTTGAAACCAAGTTTAAACCACAAAGCGAGTTTAAAAGGCTAGAAGTACTTGTGCCACTGGGTAACAAAACATTAATTCTGAAAAATTAAAAAAAATAATTTCAATTTTATTTTTTACAAAGATGGCAAACGGAAAAACACAGATAGTCCTGGAGGCCTTGGTTCCTCCACAGTAATTCTCACTAACATAAATTTATAACAAGATGTATGTGAAAACGGAATTTTAAAAAAAGATTTCCCAAGTAACACTCAATCAGACCGGAGTTTTCAGACCTTTGGCTGACCCATCCATGATTCAGGTGTGATTCTGGGCAATCTGTTGATTTCTCCATTCCAGGGCATTCATTTCAGACATTTGGTTTTTTTCATGTTGCTGTCACCTGTCACCCAGGGGAGTTTGCCCAGTTCAGTTATTTCTGCAGTAGCCAAACAGAAAAGGCAGAATGTTATTAACAATATAGCACTGCCAGGAAATAGTCGTGAACAGTGAATTTAAGGCTATACTAGAAAAGAACTGTAAGCAGATTTCAGATGAATAGTTTTAATGAAAATAGCTGGCATATCCTAAGTATTTCAATTAGTACCCAGAGACAGAGGGAATTAAGGTTTAACAATTAGAACTTCTGCTCATGCCACTGCTGTTGTTGAACAGATTATACACCCAGATTAATCTTGGGAATAAGATTTAAAATAATAATTAATTTTCTTCAGAAGTAAGAAAGAATGCCAGCCCCATGAGACCTAGTTGATACGTTATCTCTGTATGATTTGTTTGGCTTTGAAAACCAGAAGCATTGTTACACATCTGATTGGGGAATATTACAGTTTAATAGGTCTGAATGCAGTGGGTAGAAATAGAAGTTTCTGTAGCCCCTGCAAGCAGATTAGGTAGCATTTTATTTAAGTTTTAAAAATAAAATTCCACTATTTTTGTCACCAGGGAAAGTTCTCAGACAGTAAATCACTAAAACTACCCCACATGTTTCAGTAGAATTCATGCCATGTTTACAAGCAAGTATAAAATAAGGAAATCCTTCCCAGATACAAAAGCTCTTACTGCCTATTGTTTTTCCCAGATTTAAGCATAATTTCCTGTTATATACCAGAGTTTTTAATGTTAATCCACTACTGACATGTCATTTTTACGGGTATTTTCAAGAGTTCAAATGATAGCATGTTGATCATTTTAGCAATTCTTAGCTCTCAAGCAGCTCCTGTTTTCTCTGCAATATCCAACAGAAGTTACATGAGCACACACACCATTCTGTCATATGAATTACGATCTTTGAACACATTTCAGGAAAAAGTGTGTGCTATTCTAAACAGCTTTAAAAATAGCTTCTGTGCAGACAGATTGATTTCTGCTTAGCAGTACTTTCTTCTCTTCTGTCTGATTAAATGAATCACCTTTACACCATAAAATGTGAGGGAAAATGGAATGATGAGTAGGGAAATGAGTGATACGTATGGGAATCTCGAGGGTGACACAGTTCCATTGTGTCTTTGCAGTGTTAATCTTTCCAGCTGTAAAATTACAAAACACTTAAGTCCAGGATTTTAGGGCAGGTTCGGCATGTCCTTTCCTGAATCTGTGGCTGGGTGGGAGACTCAGAAATCTTTCTACTGGAGAATTCCTGCTAAAGTGCAAATGCATGGCCAATCCAGCTTGCACAAACAGATGTAGCTGTTGCTTTTCTACCAGAGAGCACTCAAGCAGAGGTTTGGAGTAGTTCTCAGAATAAAAGCTAAACATAGAATTGAAGAATTGCCAGTTTGTCAACATACGTTATCTCTACATTAGCAAGTAATTTGGGCACAATAGGAATGGATCAGTACACCAAAACAGTTTGTTCTCAGGCCTTTATGCTTCCACAATCGTCTTTTCCAGGGTTTCACTTTGGACTAGATTTAGTCTGGTCCCCAGATTAAATGTCTCCCATACGTATGGTGTTACATCAGCCAAAGGATCAGTCATTGGTACAGACTGCAATGTCCCCATCAGGGCTTGGAGCAAATGAGGTGCAAACCTAGAGTGAAGATTTAATTTTCTCCAACAACAATCTGGCTCACGTGTGGCAAAACTATTCTGCAAACCGATCCAATACACTGGGATTTGCCTCAAAACAATGCTATGTCTTCAAACCAAAATGCTAATGTAGATAACTCTCTTCTTAGACCCCTTTGTCCTCACACATTGTATCATCACCTAAAGGCAGTTTCCAGGCAGTTTCCATTTTCATTCAAACCACTGTATTAGTTCATCTCTCATCGCATCCTCTCTCACAAGGTGCTCTCACAGCTGGCACCTCCATCTTCTCCAGAAAACCTCCTCCTGGGCAGTAGGAAACCCCAGGAATCAAGGTGCTTGCTTGACAGGTCTCTTGTTATAACTTGGCTAGACCTTGCCAACCCTTGCAAGAGGCTCCCTTCAAGGCTTCCATGTCAAAGGACAGAACCACAGAACTGTCTGTGGTTTCACCTTTCCGAATTAATTAGCAGCTGCTTTAGGTTCATGGCAGTACAACATTAGAAGCCAAGTTCACTTTTAATATGAGCAGAAAAGGCTACAAAGTTTCTTCCACAACATTGTTCCACGAGACTCCAGTCCTGGCCTGATGGGATTGTACCTCCCAATCCATTCTCTCCCTCTTCACAGAGATCACCAAGAACATACGAACTAATAGTGTTTGTTGCAATGTTCCTCTCCAGAAAGTGGACTGTTCATAGCAACTCATTTTACAAAGGTCACAAATTAACATGATATCAGCCTGAATTCTGTCTTTGGGCTGGACCCAAATCTGAACAAATGACCATGCAAAGACTGTGAAACAATCACAAGAAACTGAATGGCACACAGAATTGATATTTGAACCATGTAGTCTGCTGTCAATCCTATAAATCACTTTGGGTTTAGATATGGCCACGTAGTACAATTTGCTGGCCCAACTATCACTCTTACACCTGTGTGAACCGGGTTTTGTGTAATTACAAACACTAGCAGGATAATAGGCCTACTGTCTAGCTCATAAATTAGTCTACAGCAACTTTATTCGAAAAGCTGGAAGAAAACTACAGAAAGTGCATGTAGGACCGGAACTGGTTGATAGATATAGAACTAGTATATAAACTATACTTCATCCCCCAACATAAAAAAAGCAATAGACAAAATATCTACAGTAATGTACCTGGAGGATTTAACAAAAGATATTTCTTGCACTAAACTTATTTTATTGTCACTGAAAACAGTGAGAATGCTCAACAATCCTAGAGTAAAACGATCTGCAAAATGGAGAAGTCTGTTAGTGAATTACTCCAGGGAAAGCTCAGCAGCTTACAGAAGTTTTATGAAAACTTAACAAGATCATGGGTTTTAAAACTCTTAGTTTGTTCAGTACTCAAGCTTATCAAAGGATCACTGACACCAGCACTTTCAAACTAACTTTAAAACCAAGCAAATGAAATTATTTATATTCCCTTCCTCTGCAACTTTGAGAATGTATGATTTTGACATTACAAGAGAAAATTTAAATAGAAAAACAGAAAGGCATAATACAATTCAGAGTCTGCGAGTCTTCTGTTGTTCTTACTTTTCTGAATGCCCAGGTCTACTCAGGTCTCAAAAAGGACACCTTAAGAATGAAATCTTTTTCCACAACAAGAAAAGGCTGAAAATGCTGTACCCATGAGTACAAGAAACCAAACTCTACATAAAAATTGAATTAATGCAACAGTAATATATGAATTCGATGTCAGCAGATAAAAAGATAAATGAATGAACTGAAAAGTATGCATAGAAATTGCATGAACTGGCTCAGTTCTGCTTTTTGGAGGCTTGAAACAAATCTTTATTCCATAAATTTGCAAGGCTAAAAGCTTTAAAGATACTTATGCTCACTTCTTATTTGGCAAGTATTCCTTCACTGCTCGTAAGCTCACAGACTACTTCAGTGCAACCTAAGACTCTAGGTGCTTTCACAAGACAAAATGTCACATTTAAAACAATACACACAGTAAAGAAAACATAACACATTGATTACCCATAGCTCCAATTTCTAAGAATCATTGAATGCAATAAATGAATGATCACTTTTGTGGGAGAAAAAGTTGGAGGGATGTAGGACTAATAAATAGGTTTACTTTTTTATTCTAAAGATGGTGTTGCCACGTCAGACTGACTTGAGATATGAAACAAAAAAACTTTCACATACCTCAGACCTTTTTCATTACCTACGTTGCCAACCTCAGTGAAGCCAAAACTGGTGCAAACTGAAAGGAGACTGTGCAACTGCACATGCTTCACTAGCTTACTGAAGGTCTAAAAGGCAGAGTAAAAATATTCACAGGCAGAGAAGCTTTATCTGCAGTGGCCCTCCTACCCGGAACTGCCCTGGTATTAACAATGATGGGAAGCATTTGTCCATAATGATCACCGAACAAAACTACCAGTTATCCATTGAAGACAATGGCACATTGAATATCTGCGTTGCTGGCTACTCAACAGAACTTGTTTTTCACTTGATCATACAACAAAGACTTAAAATCACTGCAGATGGATGCTTCTTCTTTTTTTGTGTAGAATTTATTATATGTTCTGTTCCATCACAATATTGAAGGAGGAGGTATTGTTAATATAGTTTAACAACTGCCCTCAGTAAAAATGAGTCTAATTACGGTGAAACGGTATTTTATTCACTGAGAAAACAGGCATCCATCCTAAATTCCTTTCAGTGACTAAGGCATGATGACACATTTGGCATTAATTAGATAGTGGTGCTATAACACTTATTTGCAGGACTTACTGCCACCAAAAAATATTTTCCTACTCCTACCTTCAGCAAATCTCTAGAAATAATCAGTGTAACCTGCAGCACAAATCAATTTCCAAGGACCAGAGTGCTTTGGAATATCTACAGTTACAAAAAAGCACCAAGGCATTATTTGCTCTTGACCACATTGAGAAAAATCATTCTGTCTCACTGCCTCCTCTTCCTTCCTGAAATCTTTGCCTTGTTCTCCAGTGTATCCACAAGTCTGCTGGAATTATCATTTGCTTTGCCTGACGCTCATCATATTTCATCTCCTCTTTGAATCTCATTTACAGGTTTTAACTTCTCTTTCCAAACTTCCTGTCGTTACCCTTCATGTCCATACACCATCTCTGTCACTGCCTCCAGTGCTTGCTTTATCTCTAGACCTTTGTGCTGTCTAGACAGCTGAGGTAAAAAAATGCACTTCAGTACTTTTTTCAGAAAATATACAAATATTTTATTCAGGATACTACCAGGTTAAAGCCTGGGGATTAGGACAACACGGGAATACATGAGAATAACATGTTGCTGAAAAGACCACTGCAAGACTCCACATGATACCAGCAAGCTGCTTCTAGCAACAAGCATGAAAACACTACAGATAACAGTCTGGACAATAAAAATTACTATAAGGATGACGGCTTTTAATTCCACTGCTTTGAATTGCCTTTTTTCTTTTCCCCACTAATGATTCGTATAAGCCTATAAGCAACGTTGCTCCAGCTATAACATATAAAATCTGGACAGCTCCAGGTACCACTCAGCCATCCTGTACTGAAATGCCCATCTTAAATCATTAAGTGATCATGAACTATACTGGAAGAAAACTGCCCTTAAAATCTCTTTTTTCAGCAGTTCCTTTTTCTTTCCAAGCCTGCAAGTAATCCTAACAATGAAAAAGGTAACATAGTTGTTGTTAATTTATTATACCTGACCAAAAATTGCAAAATTTATAGCCTGTCTTAATAATCATTGCAATAATTTCCAACAAAATCAGTAAAGTCCATGTTTTCACAAGCCTCCCGGGGATAATTTGTATTATCCAGTGTACCCAATACCCTGGTTTTGTCTCAGATGTGAAGAAGGCTGAAGCTCCTGCTGGAAGTTTTTCCAGCTATAAGAGCTGACCTAATAATGTAAAGATGACAATCGAGTTGGTCCTCTATGCTGCCTGACCTCAGTTTGAAAACAGCAAAATGACTGAATGTAACACTCATTGGAGTTTGGTAGCTTGGTCTGTGGTCCCCCAGCTCCTGGAGTTTTCAATATGCATAACATTTCCTCCCTACTTTCCAACTTGTAATTTTTGGGTTATAAAAAACTATTTCCCCACTCTGAAAGATTACCCATCACACTGGTATGTTATTGTTAGGGGAAGACACAATACAGGAGGACGTGTTATGAAATATGTAGGGGAAAAGGTTGGGTAGAGATGCAAAGGGAAAAGAGCACATAAATAAAGTGAAGTAATTATTAGTGAGAAAGGAAAAATAGAGGGAAAGATTAAAATATTATTTACATATTTATATTTCCATAGACAATTGAAAATTTGCACCTAAGAATAACAGAGTGAAGTGAGGCATTGCTGGAGAGTTATTATTGACTGCTTTTATCACTTAACCTACTGAGAAGGCAAAGAATCTCTATTAGCTGGAGAGCCCTCAAACCCTATTTGGACTCTGTATTCTTGAGCATAGAAATTCAAAGTTCATAACCAACTTTTATCAGGTAGCTGCTCGCCCTACCTCAATTTCTCTACCTGTAAAGCAGACATGCTATTTCAATTTCTCTACATGGAAAGAACAAATAGCTACCTTCCTGAGCTGCTGAAGTTCCTTCGAGCTACTCTTGAGCATGCTTTGAAGTAAACACAGCTATGCACTGTAAGCAGATTATTATTAGATTTTTCTGTCACTAAAGTGAGAAGGATATCATAGAGTAGTTAAATATCTTCTTTACTACTTCTTAAAGAAAAATCTCGTTTAATTTTTGGCACATTTGATAGCCTTTGCTAGGATTACCAGTTCACCAGCTGGACATAGGCTAACAAAGGAATAAATTAAATGACTGGTCCATGCCAGTATATGTGAAAAAAGAACAGTGAACTTTAGTAGTAAGTAAAGCATGCTAAGTTGGCATGCAAATATAAACATTTTCCAGGAGCAGCAGGAGTAATTAAAGCAACAAAGCTGTCCCCCAGCTTTCCAAGTTTAACTACATTCGTGCAGGATTCCTAACAACACAAAATACGACATGCAAAAAAAATTAAGGAGTAACAGATGCTGCCGGGCTTCCAGAATATTTTCCTGCTGATGGGAACAGAATCATCCCTCATGATTTTACAGACTGAAGCTCAGTACTTTGATCAGCTTCTGCTAGAAGTTTACAAGGGCCAGGGCTATTCCTAACAACTTCTTTTGCAGGTCTTGGTTTTGCATTTCCTAGGTATACACGGAAAGAAGAATCAGACATATTCTATGTTGCAAGCATTTCTTCTTTCAGATACATGTTTGTTCAGTTTGTTTGCTTTCTTCTTTTTTTTTCCCTTTCTTTTTTTTTCATTTCTTGGCAAGACTTCACAAGCATTTTTGGGGAAGAAAAACAGATTTAAAAATTATTTTTATAAGTCAGTGCAGACCGTATATTAGAAAGACTTTACTGAAAGTAGGAAAGTATCAAATCTTGTTATGAAAAAATTAGCTAAACTTCACCCAACGGGAGGACATACCTGCAATTTGTGAAAAGCCTCACCTAATTTCCACAACTCATTGTCACTTTTAGTCACTTTCATGCTTCATAATATGTAAGACACAGCCAGCAGAAGACACTTGCTACAGAAATAATGTTATAAATACACTCCCAAATGGGATATAGCTATAAAATATATGTAAGAAACCACAGGATTTTCAATATATCTTTCAGAACAGATTAAGGCACTGCCCTTCAATTTCATTGTGGTCTAGATTTTAGACAGGATATAACAAATAAGCACAAGAGGAAAGGAAAAGAGAGCAGTGATTATGAAAAATAATGGATAAAATAACAAAAATATGTATGATACTCAGTAAATACCTGCAGGAATTCATATCAGCAAAAATACCTGTAACAGTAGAGTCTCATCTGAAGTACCTATGAACTCTCAAGAGAATAAGCAGCCTTGATAGCTTCTGTGAAAGAGGGGATTGGAAAAAAGAAACAAAATGAATGAAGAAAACAACTTGAGAGGTAGCAAAAGTAAATAAAATGGGATTTGAGAAGAGCAGAACAATGGAAGAGAACAGGAGGTGGTGGTGGGGAATGTTTATTCTAAAGCTTCCTTCTCTGTCATGATAACACTACTACATTCCTTATCAACCAGAACCACATGGTTGGATTTGATTTTTTCTTTCATGCCCTGAGTCTGAAAGAATCAGAAGAATGCCACTTATTCCCTCATCCAGCCACTAAGAGGCAAACTTTTCTGTCTCCTTACTGCCAGTGTTCAGATCCAGCTGGTCTCCCAAGGTTAATTCACCTTTCTCCTCTCTGAATTCATTCTCAGTTTCCCAAAGGCATGTCATATGTGGGTGGCCTAGATAGTTCTTTGCTGTTTCTTATTTTGCACATTCACTAATATTTTGACATAAAAGCCTGCATGGTCACCTAATTGCATATTTGGACTCTTAAGCCTTGGACTTTGCATTCCTGCATGACCATCTCTATTCAGAAATTTTTTATCTCAACGTTGACTCTACTGAATCATTTACATACCCTGTTACATCATGGGACATCATGCCAGTCTTCTGTATGACACCATTGTGGCTTTAAGTTTTGCCAAAGACTTCTGCCAGGATCAACAGAGATTAAGAAGTGCTTTTTGGATTTAGTGATTGTTCTCCATAGAGAACTCCATCCCCACATGATTTCTGTAAGAGAAAGAACAGGTTTTAATGTCAAAAGACTCTGTAAAATGGCGCTAAATGCAAATGTATTCCTTCTTCGATTATCATCTTATGCAAATATAAGTCTATTTACTTCAGTGGTGTATCTTGCAACAAGAAGAAAAAAATATCAGCCTTTTCTCTTATTGAATATAGCCCATTAGTTTTCACATCACTAATTTTGTTCTTTCATTTCTTGTTTCCTATAGCTACTACTCCTTAAGGTTGCTCAGAGATAATTGGGGTTTAACTTTGCATGTGAAAGCACTATTTCAAAAGCTAAATGGCCTTGAAATTTCTGCATTTATTTGATATTACTTACTCCTCAGTAATTCCTACTGAGATTAAACAGTTTTTATTAGGGACCGTGTAAGATATGAATAGATTGTATGGATTAGGATGACTCTGTGCATTCTTTTGTATATCTGCTTCTTGCCTCCTAGATGGATTCCCAAAAGTTTAAATAATGGCAATGCGTATGGCCTGGTGATCTTCAGAATGTATCCTTACCTTCTAATTAGGTCTGCATATATTACTGAAAATCGCTTTCTGCTGTGGGACACCTTGTTGAAGGAGGTGGGAAAGCTGCGCTTTCATTTTCTCAATTAAGATAAACAACACATTTTAAACACCTTTTATTCTGAAGTGAACCTTAGTGAAGAGTTGCCCATGTCTAAGGAGAGAGAAACGCAGTTCAGCGGTGCTTTCAGGGCTGGCTTTACCAAGCCGGGAGTACAGACACCCCCTTGTGGGAGCTGCCCAGGGCTCTGCGTGAGCAGCGCGTACGCCAATGGAGCAGCACGCTCATCTCAGAGCACAAAATACTATTCCTGCCCACAGATATTCTGCCTCCTTTCAGAAGAGCCCCAACCCTTGCTTTTACACTAATCCCCCTTTTTTTTCAGCGGGATTCAGGTAAAACTTGGCGAAAACCGGCCAATTCTGCATCATTCCTTTCCACCGAAAAGAGCAAACAGGACACTTACCAATACTTAAAAGTTATTTCAGCAAGAAAAGTGATTTCCCCCCCAGAACAGGTGTTGAAAGAATGAATGGTCTAGCTTTTCATTTTGGACTAGAAAATACACTTTACCTTGCAACGACCATTTCAGTAATTTTGTTATTTATTACATTATTTGTGTTCTGTCTGTTCCTTGAGTCCTCAGCATTTCTCTCCCACAGCTCAAAGCTACCAACTAAGAACTGCTAATTTACTAACCAATAGCGACAAAGAAATACCAAAATGTTCAGAGTCTCAAATTAGAACAGTTGCCAGGGTCTTCAGACATATAAAATATTTTCTGTAGGCCGTGATGTCTGACATAAACACAGTGCCAGAGTAGGGTCATCCAAATCAAAACCATAAATAGTGGAATGGTGGCAGAAAATGTTAAAAACAATTATGATACATGTGTTCTTTTCCCCTTAGGACAAAAGATTCTCATCATGTTCCTTTTTGTTATGCCAGAAATATTTAACTGATTCATGTTTTGTGGTATAAATACATAAGTCAGTTTCTGTTCCTGTTTCTTAAAAGTTCATTTTATGAAGCATACAGATTCATTTGAACCAAAGCATTCTGATCTCTAACATTTCTTTATGTCTGAACCTTGACTACCACAAATAAACTTCTGATACGGGCCCAGTAGGATACAACTTCTAACAAGGAAATTTAGCAAAGGTTTGAAGATGGACTGACATGCACCTCTAGTGTTATTTGTAAATGTCATTACTTTGCTTCAAGAGACTGAAGCAGATATTTCCACTACGGAAAACTAAGGGAACAGACTGTTTTCTATCTTAACACTATCATCACAGGGAAATAAAAGCCAAAAGGAGAGAAGTGACGTAACCAGGCCATGACTGATGCACATAGGCAATTCACAATAGAAGATATGGATCATGCTGCAGGCAAGGCTAAACAGGGAAGCAAAGGCAACCCTAAGCACTGTCTATAGTTAGCCCTGAAGTGGGAAGAAACAGAATGCTCCGGGTTCACAAGAGGTCATGCAAAAATGTTGCTTTTCAGTTTCAGGAGCAGTAGGTTCACATTGGCAGGACTGCATGCTTGAACAACCCCCAAGGTCAAAGTCAGCTACAGTCATGGAGTTCAGGGCTTTTTTTTTTCCCCTCTGGACAATCATGCTATTGCTTTTTATATGCAAAATTTGCTAACAAAATTTCAAAATCTCATGCATGAGTATTCATGGAAACCAAAGCTTAAACAGATCAGTAAACAAGAGAGACAATGACCTGATTTCCACCCGTTATAAATAGGACCACGCCTCACCCACAGTGATTCTGTGTCAGTGCCTGTGGGTGAGGACAGAACTTTGTAGTTCAGTAAATACACTCAATATATTGGAAGTAGGGTAGAACATGACTTAACAGAAGTCTCTTCAAGTAGGACCCTGGCAAGTAGTACTTAAAAGAAGTCAGCTGAGATCATGTCATATACATTAAATACTGCAAATTAAATATAAACATTTTACCTAGCCAATGACATGGCCAGTCTCATTGTTCTGGTCATGATACCTTGGACAAATACTCCATAGCTTGAAAAATAAGATTTTTTTAAATTGCCTGAAGTTAGGCATACATAGTGCACAGTCCTGTGAAAACATAAACATAAGCAGCAATAGAGCTTTGTTAATGGTGTTCCTGCTTGTGCTAACAAACACAGTAGTTCTCAGCTGAGCTATTTTTTGCCAATGAAAGTATTCTAGCTTCTTCAGAGTTAATACAGATCTCTTTGCAAAATACAATGTTATTCCTTGGAGACACACTTTAATATTTCTATATTATTTTCATAAGTTACTGCTCCTGAAATGACAACATTTTTTGAGAGATTCAGAGTTCTAGTGTTTTTTCAAGCCCATCTCCTGGAAAAAATTCAGCCAGGCAGAGAAAAAAAAATCTTCAAACAGCTAACATGAGCAGTCATGATGAAATAGCTCGATGTGAAGAGAAAATATTCCATTATTGTGCTGGTTTTGGTGGTATAGAGTTAATTTTTTTCATAGTTGCTAGTATGAGGCTATGTTTTAGATTTGTGCTGAAACCAGAGTTGATAATACAGGGATGTTTTCATTATTACTGAGCAGTGCTTACACACAGCCAAGGCCTTTTCTGCTTCTCACCCCACCCCACCAGTGAGTAGGCGGGGGGTACACAAGGAGTTGGGAGGGGACACAGCCAGGACAGCTGACCCCAACTGACCAAAGGGATATTCCATACCATATGACATCATGTTCAGCGTATAAAACTGGGGGAAGAAGGAGGAAAGGGGGGACGTTTGTCTTCCCATGTCACCATTACACGTGATGGAGCCCTGCTTTCCTAGGGATGGCTGAACACCTGCCTGCTGATGGGAAGTGGGGAATTAATTCCTTGTTTTGCTTTGCTTGTGCGTGCAGGTTTTGCTTTACCTATTAAACTGTCTTTATCTCAACCCAGGAGTTTTCTCATTTTCACTCTTCTGATTCTGTCCCCCATCCCGCTGTGGGGGAGCGAGTGAGCGGCTGTGTGGTGCTTAGTTGCCGGCCGTGATTAAACCACGACAATTATACAACAACTTCTCAAAAGGGCATGCTCTGTACAAGACTAACTTAGAGACCAGTAGAATGAAAATACCATGGAGATGTGGATAACTCAATCCAAACTTGAATTGGCAAGTGTTTGCTGGTCTTAGATGCTTTGCAAATGGTTCTCTCATCCTAGCAGAATCTTTTGGTTATAAAACACCAAATGAGTAATCATAGCAATTTTGGATGTCTTCAACCAGATCTAATACTGGGAAACTTTCCACTTGTGTACCTACAGCAGCAAACTTACTGCCAATACAACACACAAGCATCCTGCTCCCCTTTCTTGTAAAAGGAAGACTGAGAGGCCTTTTTAAAGGATTACTACATTTCAGAAATTACTATACCACGAACAGGTTGATTGCTCCTCAACAGCAAACATTGTGGGAAAACTCCACGCTGAAATTCACAGCCAAAATGGGAGACACAAGTACAAGTGTCTGGCAAAAACAACAATCCTTAAATCTTATCGCATAAACAACTTAATTCTTTTTGTGCTGTGAACAGATGAGCATTTGGGGAACAGGTTAGAATAAGAAACTGAAGTTATATTATTAACAAGCAGATAAATCATTTTAATAGCCAGAAACCTAATAACAGCAGAAGAAAATATTGATAGCTATGCTCTGATTCATAGCACGTGTCAGAATGCTAGTGTGAAATAATAAAATGAAACTAGACAAATCGTCCTGAAGAACATATGTTTTACTCCTATGCAGTATTATTTAGTCTGTATTGTTAATCAAATTTGGCACATACATAATTTTCAACAGGATAAACAAAGGAAAACAGGAAAAAACATAGATACTCTCCCAAGGCAGTAAAGGCAGGTATTAAAAATCCAACTTGTATACGATTAAAGATTGGTTTAGTAATTTTTTTCAGTATGAACAGAATTTCATAAATTGCCAAACAGCAGGTACAAGTAAAAATCATGTTTTCCACCATGAAATAAGAAGGTATGAGCTCACAGAAAGACTTAATGCTGTGCCACTTCCTCTGAATAAAGATGGCATACTTCTTTCTTGGACTTCATTTATTCATTCAGACCTTGCCCTCTTTGCGAGATTAGATTAAATGATGATAATTCGTACTACTGATACATACCAATGCATTTATATATTAAAATATTTAAAACATGTTCTATCTCACACATTACTGACAATCTTAACGCAATTAAAAGCCTAACCAGCCCAGCATTTTATGTAAACTAATGGCTTAGACAGCTCTATATGCTATTTTGGGTCTTCTCAACCATCTAGTTCTCTTTCATTAAAAAAAGAAAAGGGGAAAAGAGAAAGAGGAAAAGAGCTGTAACTCTAGAACAGTAGGGGAAGAGTCTCTGAAAGTACACTGGCTATAATTTTATTTAACAAAGACTTAAAGGAAAAAAGGGAAATACTGGTGTTTTCAGTAAACCAAACATACCTTTAAGTCTGGTCAATTTGTATGCTGGAGTAAGTTAACACACAAAACGTGGACCAATTCTTTCACAAGTACAGCTTTTTTTCCCACCATTTAATAATGCAAACAACTGTTAGGAGTAAACATAGATTTTTATCTGCTTAAAAGGAAACTGAGCTGAGTTGAATAGACCTGTAACCTTTCCTGCAGGAAAGATGTTCAGTTTACAAACACGTTTATAGAGAGCTCTTTTTGTTTGTTTTCATGGAATGCTATGCAATCAGAAATGAGTCTTTCAGGTGACAAGGATAAACACGGCATAATCCTACTAAGACATGCATGGAGATGTTTCTGTACACAATTACATTTTGAGTACAAATACTTCTTTCTATGTAATATTTGCATCAGAATCTATAAGTAACCAAGTACAGATGGTGCATAAGGCTATGAAACTGCAGAAGTTTTCTGCGGACTCTGTATATTAGCTACATGCACAATGAGACTGAGTGCATGTGTTCTTAATAATATGGCTGAGTATAATACATAGTTTTATAACAATTTATTACTGAATATTGAATTAAAAATGGCTTAATTCTGAAACAAAAAAAAAATTTGAAACTTCTTAGACATTGCACATTGACATTAGCAAGAGTAAATTCTTTAAGTTCAAATACATTATGCAGTTTTGAACAAAAGCGTGATAAATCCACTTTATCATTTGCATACCAGTCTGATTAACCAGTCACCCTAATAAAAACCTTAGCTCTGTGAAAAGCATGACTGTAATTTTAAGTGCTAAGTAGAAATTAGTAGCAACACAGTAAATTAATTAAATATCTTTTTCTGAAAAGACTTCAGATTTCAAATCACATCTGATACTTCCAAAATTTGTTGGCTTTTGATATTCAGCCAAGATGAACAAAGTTTCCTCCGTATTTCGATTAAAATTTCCAGCACTGCTTCCAACACGGCCGTGTTAGAAAGCGTCACTTACCAGAACTGACCACAAAGTGGTGCTATTTGAACAAAAATAGATCTTATTTCGTCCTTAAAAGGGTTGGGATGTGCTGAATAACTGTGTAATAACTTTTGGTTTAACAAAACAAAACCCACAACAAACAAAACACAAAAGAGCCAGATTTCATGTGAATTGTTGTCAAAACTGGCTGATGACAACATGAAGCCCAGCTGTCCAGGAAAAAAAAAAAACAACCCAAAAAAACCCCAAAACCAAAACCCAAAACATGTTCTTTTAAGCTTTTTAAGCTGTCTAGCATTGAAACCTTACAATAGTGAGCTTGCAAGAAAACCATAACAGTTGTAAAGAGATTAAATGTACTGTGCAAGGATCTACACTGTCATTGAAAATCATTGCCTTAAGCTGTCTGCAAAGTAAATGCATAGTATATTCGCTTAGCATATCTTGCCATAGTAGATTTCAAAACTAAAATAGTAACAAACCAAAACATTTGTATTCAAACAATCACCTCATTCATTCAAACTATTCACCAATACCACATCATTACTGTCATGAACTCATTTGTTGCGTTAAACTGATGCACCTCCTTGACCAACACAGAGCGTAAAAGATACTTGATTATGAATAAAGCTGTAAGACTATAGCTTGGCTCAAATTCTTGAATTTCAGCACCCTCATTTGTGCAACTGTACCACCACACAACTGAACCAGGAACAGAAGTACTTCCATGTACGATGATGCCTGAAAAGGCGCAGGCATTGAGGATCAGAAACCCCTCAGACAGCGTGAGAAGATGAGGAGCTGCTTCGGGCCCAGCAGCAGCGCTGCCCTCTCAGCGCACCCCTGCGGGCACACAAGGGGCTCGGCCGAACCGCCCCCGGGAGTAGCAGGCCTCCTGCATTCAGAGCTGCCGTCAGACTGGGCAAAAACACAAGGGACTCCAAATGGGTGGGTGCGTGGGCAGGTGGTTTTCACTCGCCGAGGCCTTTCCCCGCTAGATATCGGGCCCTCCCTCAGTGTCTGGGTCACGCCGCGGGTGGGCAGAAAGAGCCCGCCCCCTGCCTCCCGCTCCCACCCGCTCATTGGCGGGCTCTGCCTCCCCGCGCCCAATCGCTAGCTAGAGTGATCGCCATGGCGACAGCGGACGCCGTGCAGCCCAGGCGGCAGCCATGGCCGCCTACAGACCCGGGGTGCTCATCGGCAACTGGAACGAGGAGGCGTTTTTGGAGGAGGTAGGCATGGAGCCGGCCCTGCGCTCCTCTCTGCCTCTTCACCTCACCGTATTTCCCCCTAGTTCTTTAAATTCACTTTAAACCTGAGATTGTGAGCGCTGGATAACATGTCTGCCCCCTCTCTCCTTTGCAAGCAGGATCGCTTGAGGGATTTCATGCATAAAAGAGAACGAGGAGAACTTTTAATACAGAAAATAAACAAACTTCAGGATAATCTTTTGAAGAAGGTAATTTTTTAAGAAGGTTGTGTCAATCCTCTATGACTCCACGTAGAATGGCATAGCTGTTATTAGTGTTCTTTATGCATTAAAAATGCTATGGATTAGCATTTTATATGCTAAAATACTTCTGATATTAAGTTCAGATAATTCTGCAAAAAATTATGCATATTTTAATTTAGATACAGCTGTCGGTATCTAAGGATGGATTTGTTCATTTTGGAGACACTGTGATGCTTTTGAACCCAGCCAACAAATCCTCAGAGAAGAATTGCCCTGGAGTGTGCATCAGTCTGACTTTGGCGATTAATCTGGATGAAATATCCGTATATTCGGCCAAATCATTGCAAGCCCCTTGTGGAGTTAGCGCAGCTGAGAGCGTGGACCCTGTGGGTCGAAACACTTTTTGTATTTTAAGGTTTGGTACTTTATTCTGAGTAGTTTTCAATTATTATGTTAGCTTTCAGTATCTTGCTTTGAGAAATACACAACAGAGTTTGCTAATATACAAATGAATTTGAGTAAGGTTAATTTATTTAAGAGTCTTTAACTTGAGTCATGCATTAAGCTTGATTCTGCTCCACACATTACTGTGAATAATTCCAAGGAAGTTTAAATCAGCTTAGAACTGGTGTGAAAATAGAATTGAGTTCACTGCATCATTTGGTCAACTCTGCAGCTGTTTTTAATGCGTTCATACTTCAGCTGTAGATTACAAAACATGTCCGAAAAGCACTTAGTATTATTATTCATTATCCTGCAAATAAGGTCTCTGAAGCAGAAATTTGTGTCAATGCTTTTGCTGTATGTGAAGTGGACAGTGTTTCTGTTATCCTAAAAAAACCCCTAATCAAACAGCATATTCTCCCTCTCAAAGACATATGTAATTCCAGCTGTTTGCGGGAGAGGAAACAGAACAACAGGGTCCTGCTCAGCAGTGGGAGGGAGGCTCTGCCTGAGTGCATGTATTTAACAGTAACAGTGCATAAGAGTACAAACTAACCCATGTAATCCTGATGGAGCAAAACACTTTGGGTTAGACCTAAGAAAGGATTTTGATGCCAAGAGCGTAATTTAGGCCTTTTAGAACTGCAGCCAAAATAATTTTGCTTCATTGCTGTCTGATCTTAGAGTCATTGGCACTGAGTGCTATCAAGTCCCTCGTTAACCAGCTACTAGGTTGATCACCTATGTAAGTTTTTTTATGCTGAAAATACTTAGAAAGCCTAGCACTTAATTTAGTGATTCTTTAATGTAAAGTACAGAAATTATTCTGGAAATCAGGATATACCAGGATGTATGTTGATGTAATGAACCAAATTATTTAATATCATTTACATATATTATTAGCAACATATGTTGTTACAAACACAAACACACACTATACCGCTTTTAGTCTGTGATTTTTCAGATGGTTGCATTTAAAGGGACCCTCAGTGCTGAATTCCCATTGATTTTTCATCGGATGTTATCTTTCCAGCCTGCACGTTAATATGTTATAAAAAGTAATCAATACATTCTGTTTCTATCCTGTTAAATATTTTAACCAGTAAGTCAAGTACGAAATGTCTTTTCAGTTAAGATATTTTACCTATTTTTAAAGGTAAACTTAATGCAAAGTGTTGCCACAAGACCTAACTATAGACCGAAACTAACAAAAAGAATAATAAAGCTGATCATTTGAATGTCTCTTTCTTCCTTTTTACAATTTTAACAGTGTTGATGGAGGTGCAGTGAGTGAACCAATTAGATTTGGGCAAAACTTTGTTCTTGGGACAACAGGAGGGTTTTCTGACCAAGTGGTAAGGCAATAAAGTTGCAAATGGCAACGGTAGCATATACTGATAGTGTGCATTTAATTACGATATGTATGTGTATATATATAAAGCTGCACAGTGGTTCAACATCTTAGCTTTCCCGAACAGATTCAGAATCATACATAGATCAAGATAAGCAATACCTATTCAGAAAGTTCATGCAACTTGCCTGAGATCAGGTGTGCAGGCCAGGGGAGTTTTAAGCCAGAATGACTGGATAAAGGAGATTTTTAAAAAGACAAAAAAAAAAAAAAGGAAATTAAAATCATCTTGTGATTCATGAAAGAATTTGTCATTAGAGGGAGGTGGGGTTTTTTTTTAATTTTTTACTTTAAATAAATCCAAAATGAGAAGATTTCATTTCTTGTGAATCTATAGTAGGTATATGAACTAACATACTATTCTATCATTCTGAGGGAGCAGATTTCTATTAAATGTTAGCGTTGTTTCCCTCTGCAAGTTAGAAGCAAATAAGACATTACATGTTACATATGCACTCAAAATAAATCACCACAACTTTGAAAAAAATTTTCCTCTCAAGAACTACTCTGGTGAGAGAAAAATCTTTGGAATGTAAATTCAATTTTAAATTAGTATGCACCACTCTGCCTATAGGATAGCTACTTAATGAGCTTATGAACAGTATAGAATCTATGTAATGCGTTTTGTCTGTGTAGCTTTCACTTCGCAGACTCATTTTTCAGGAGCCGAGAGAAATTTTTTTGTGTTGAAAAATATTTTTAAAAATTACATATCTTGTTTCTTTTTATTTGCATACTGTCCTTATTTATATATTTATATACTGTCCTTAATATATATTTTTATTTGCAGTTATATCTAGCAAGTGACCATAAATCATTTATGAGATTTGCTAAAAAATCTTACCTTCAGCAAGTATTTTTGACAGATGAGCTTTCCTATTTGACTTGCTGGCAAGCCACCTTCTTAGATCCACAACTGCGTCTCGAATATGAAGGATTTCCAGTTCCTGTAAGAAATTAAAACTGTAAAAATGTTATGAAGATTTAATTGAAACGCTAGATGGTGTACTTAGAAAAAAAGTTGTGTCCATTTTATTCACATATTTTCTTTATGTAAGTTCTGACCTGTACTTTTAGGAAGGGGGACGGGGCAGGAACAATCTCGTTAACCAGGGAATCTGCAAATGCAACTATTAGGTTCTGGTGTTCATTTTGAGGTTGACTTGCTCAGTTTTTCTCATCACATTTTTTTAAAGGTCAACATTATCATGTTGTGAGGATGCAGTACTTGGAATCTGCTTTTCAGGACTTCTGAGCACTAAATCCCATGTCCAATATTAGGACTTGTGATTAATTAAGAACTCCTGTATATTAAATAAAAAAAAATTAAAAAAGCCCCAAGGCATCTGAATAAGTGGATGCTTTTCCAAATGTGGCTTTTAACCTTCTGTAAATACATTAAGCAGATGCAGTATTTTCCTGTTCCACATAACTGCTAGGCTTCCTGAAGTTCTGGGTATATAGCAAAATATCACAACTACAACCGTTCCTCTGCAGCCTTGAACTGTGACTCATTTACACAGAATCAGCTCGCTAATAAACACAGTCAAAATCATGTGATTGTCAAAGACAACATTCTTTATTCACAGTATTGGCAAATAGGGGTGCCTAAAAATTAATTCTGTTATACATAAAAAAATTACAAATTTGTAAAATATAAAGGTGCATTTCTAGGCTGTGTCCCCAAACCATCTGGATCTCTCATATGGCAAATATCAATTGTAAGCGGAATTACCCTGATGGCACAGGCCACTGGAATAACTCTCTACTACTTGCTTGGCTTTTTTTTTTTTTTTTAAGTACCCAGCACAAGGGAGTGGAATGGAATGTATTGGACAGGAGAATGTGTCTGACCTGAGGGCTAAGCATTTGGCTGGTCTTAGCTATTAGGACAGTTGTGTCAAGAACCGATAGGGTGTAAAATGTCTCACTATCAATGTACAGTGGTCTCAGAGCGATACAGAGCAATGCGGGCTTACACTAAGCAGGAAATAAAAACATTTAGTTTGAATAAGAAAAGTTAAAATTAGTGTAATAATGTCTGTCAAGTGTCTTCTCTTGTTTTTTTTCCAGGCAAACTCTAAGATTATTATTACTCATTGCCGTACTAATCGGAGCTTAGCTGTTCCAAGGAACTTTTGGACAAGGTAAGAATAATTTGTAACTGGCAGGGATGTGCATAATGATGTGCCAACATCAAGAATTACTGTAAGAAGCAAGATAGTTGCTTTAGGAACGCACTGAGGAAATGGAAAAGAACACAGAATGCACATTCTCCTTTCCCTTATTTTGTTTCTGGGCTATAATATGTGCCACTGAGATGCTGCAGACAATCAGCTCAGTCTTATTTGTGTTTTTTTTTTTTCTTTTAAATTCATATCATATCATGCGTCTAGCCTTTTCTAGTTTCTTGGTGGTTCTCCCTTTGAATATCTTGAACAATTACAGTTGTTTGGGGTTTTTTTTGAAGAAAAAAAGGTATATTAAGAAGAGTGAGGAGTAATAGAACTAAATACAAACACAGTGTATAAAACTGTATGTTGCTCATGTCCATGTGAATCAATCCCTCAACAAATTGAAGTTAATCCAGCAATTCAAGTTAATATGTGTGCATTAAATTAACATTGATTAAGCATTGTTAAGGAGTATATCAATTGTTTCCCATTAAATTCTGAGCAAGATCTGACTGAGGATTTGTATCGAGTTTTTGAGGATGAAATGTGCTCTGAAAGTTTGAGGCTGAAACAGTTATTAAGTAGCCAGAGTCTTCCTCAGTCAGACAGGAATGGTGATGTGAATGATGACTAGAACCTAACCAGTTTGTTCATACCGAGCTAGTGTATCGGTGCCTTATACTGACGGGGCTGCTTTAGCTCTGAAGCTAGAAAGGTGGTGTTTCCCTTTGATTTTAAATTCCTAAATTATTCTTAGGAAACAAAGTGGGCTATTGTGTTTCTTGTAACGGTCTGATATTTAAAAGTGCATAGTGATATTTCTGAATAAGCCAAGAGAAGCATGAGAAAATCTTGAACAATTTACAGACAATGCAGATGTGCTGAATTTATGCCTATATTAATTCCCTCTGCCCATCCCCTTTTCTTTGACTTTGCAGGTCTTATTTTGGAAAAGAATATGAAGTAATTTGTCACACTTACCTGGACTCCCATAAAGCTGAAGAAGATAAGAATTACTGGGTAATAGTTACAGGAAATCCCAGTGATGAGGGTGGTACAATGATTGATAGACCCAACCCTCACCCAAGGGGGATCAGAAAGAATGAGTTCTGTGAAGAGACATAGAATATAAAAATCCCAGACTACAGCTGGCAGAGATTGATGAGATTCTGATTTTGGGGTTTTTTTTCTGTTCAGATTTTAGTTTGAGAGATGTTTGTTTTAAAAATGGAAATTAAAGTCTACCATTAGTAATATTGCATAATCACATTAGCTCATCAAGTTTATACAGTGGGCAAAAACTAATAAAATTTGATGAACCATGCACAACATCAAAAATTCATGAATCAGGACAGGTTCATTTTCCCATTTTCACATTCACTAATGGCAAAAGATGTCAGAATCCAGAAAATCTAATATATTTTCACTACCTTACTGGCCTTTAGAGTGCATTTAACCAATTCTTCCAAAACCAAACCAGTGTCACACTTTTTAACAGGATGAGTGTAGAGTTTCCAAAACACTGAAAACCAAACTCATGCAAGTTGTCATGGGATACTTTGGCATTTAAAGTTCATCTGAAAGAAATTTGGTTGTTAAGCTTGTTGCACGCTCTGTCTAGCACAATGTTGCTGATTATTGAAAAATCACCAGTCTATTTCGAGATTGGTGTCAGATTTATGGGAATGAATTAAAAAAGATACAAACTAAATTTTTTAGCTTTGTCCATGTACTCTAAACGTTTAAATGCCAAGTAATCAAGAACTTGAGCACAGTGATACAGACTAGAGACTTCCAACAGCCTTATCTATGCCTCACCATGTTCCATTTGCTTCCCACCCTCAGAATTTTTCAATCCAAAAATCATTTCTACCAAGTCTGACAGCAAGGTAAAATTATAAAGAAAATTAAGCCCCCACAAGTTTCATGAAAATAAATGACAAAGTAGAAAAAGAATAAGAGATACTGTAAGTTTATCCAATAAGAAAAAGATTGTAGTCTATGTTCATACCTAATTAAACACCAGACAATCACCATGAAAAAAATGGCCCAAGAATGGTAAAAATTTCAGCTGGAACTCACATTTTCTTACACAACAAAATCAACCAAGCATGAGATGCAAAGACCTGGAAAACAGATGTCATTACTTCATAGTTACCTGTCTTTATACGGAAGCTAAAACAGCACCACAGAGAATCTTCTTAATGCATGATATTGCATTATATCCATTTAGTAAAGCTACATGTATACATATTGCATTTCTTACTGTACCACAAGAGCAGGCTCTTTCTGCACAAAGTCAGTCAATTTCTGAGTAAAACACTACATAAATCTCCACTCTCAAAAAGGATTCCAAAGATCTTCAATGTTCATTAAGGTCAAATAAAACTTCTTAAGTTTTACCAAAACAAACCCACTAAACTTTCACTTTCATAAAACAAGGGACCGATCCAAACATGTTGTGTCTTCAAGCTCTATCCCAGATAGACTGTTTCAAACCCACTGGCAAGGCTTTAAAAGTTCTTGCCTTTATTCAGTGTAAGTTAAATCAGCAGACTGCAGAACAGGCTAACTAGCACTTGGCATACAGGGTCTCAGAGCAGGAGACAGATTACAGTTCTGTGACATGCGGGTTTGCTTTGGGGGAGCGTATCACAGAGGACAGTTTTTGAATCACACCGCTCATGTGCAAGCCTTCACAATCTGTTACAGATGGGGTACCGTAGAGGAAAGTATCTTTAGGAACTTTTTCTTTCACTTTCTATGTAAAGATATGAAACCTGACGTGTGGCAAGCAATGTATGTTTTTATAGAGGCACTGTTATTACTCCACCTTACAGAGATTAAAATTCTGCACATTTAGATTGACATAATCCTGCTTTGATTTTGTAGGTATTAAACTAGAAAAACTTAGGCTGTGTGAGTGCACTGCAATGTTTCTAATTTGACCATTGTGGACGCTTATTGGTATTAGGAATAGCTGTTTCAAATCTGGCAAAGCCTCTTTCCTCTGGGTTAAATGTAAGAAACAAGAAGAGGCCTTAAAACAAAACTATTGCTGAAACAGAGCTTCATGTGAACTCACGCAGGAATGAGAACTGTGTGGGCAGATGCCCTGGCCAGTTAATGTTATGTATAGGAGTGTGTGCGCATTTGTGTGGGAGAGGAGCAATGCAGGCTGTACAAAAACAAGTTTTGTAAAGTCTTAGAGGAAAACCAAAGAGATAAACAGATACAGAAATGAGTACAAGAGTGGGTAATGTTGGAATTAGGGGCTGATTAAAAGTGGCTTCGAGACTTGTGTGTGTTTTGATCAGTCTGTGCTCATGCGAAAGGACTTCCTGAGCTCTTGAAAAATAAACAGGATTGAATCAACAATTCCTGATTCCATTATCAGTTTTTCTTCTTATCTAATACAGTTTTAAACCCACAGATCTGTGCATGGGTCATATAATACATATTTATAATTCAGCTTATTCATGATATCGAATACAGATGTTTATCTGTTACCTAGTTTTTCTTTTAAAAACTGTTTTTTACACTTCTTAATATTGTCCACATGATGGCACCACATTTTTCTAAACAGCGCAATTATTGCCGTAAAGTGTGTAAAACAACCTGAAATGTTTAAATCCAAATAAGTTCTCGATACAATGCCACAAAAGCTAACCAAGTTAAATCGGGCTTGAATTCTGGGCTAAATGTCATTAATGTTTCATCATGGTTTTGGAAATTAAGTTAAGCCACAAAGGCAGATAGAAGAACATAGTACATTGTGTATTGCATACAATCAACTTCTTAAAGCTAATCAGAATATTGATTAATTTGTAACCAAAACATACTTCAAGGAAATTATCTTTAGGAGCTTTTCCTTTCACTTTCTATGTAAAGATATGAAACCTGATGTATGATAACCAATGCATATTTTTATAGAGACATTGTTATTACTTCGACTTATAGAGATTAAAATTCTGCACATTTTCACAATAGATTGACATAATTCTACTTTGATTTTGTAGGTACTAAACTAGAAAAACTTGGGCTTCGTAGAATGCACTGCAGTATTTCTAGTTTGTGGACATTTATTGACAAACACAGGATTTAATATAAAGAATTATGGGACTGAATATTATCAGAATATATTCAGCAGATGCAGCAGAATCTGAACAATCCTGCAACTGCCAGTTAGAGAAACAATATGGTCTGGTGGATAGGGTAATGGAGATCGAAACCATGCTCCAAACCTGACCATTGTGTGGCTAAGGGCGGGTGCTGTGTTTTGCTTCTCCTAGCGTTGCACATCATGAAATATAGACAGTGCTGCTTGCCTCGTTTGCAAAGCACTTTGACATATACCATTTTGAAAGCAAAATCATGTATTAAAGAAAGCTTTTAATGCTTCTTCCAAATTAGACCCAATATGGATAGCTCTACAAAGTACATTGTGGGAAGATAAAACTCACTTTGCCTCCATTCCAGGCAGCTCAAAAGCTGTTAGCATGAAGCTGATCCTGAGCTATTAGTCCTTGCTGAGAGACAGGGTGCATTAGTTCAGATTTAGTGCTGTGCTAATATAGCTTTTCATAGGCTTGAGGCACAGCAAGAACTCACATGTGCACGTTTTGCTATGCAGACGTGTTAGCAGCACAGTATTGAAGTAAAGAAGAGGTACAGAGAATTCCAAGAGTCAGCAAAGAAAAGCATCATCCTCCTAGTAAACTCACACATTGGTAACACTGGAAAATGAAAATCCAGTTTTAAAGCTGCCTTTCCACTTTCCCTTTCTTTTGCATGCTTCCCCAACTCATATTTCACATCACTTCTCTGCCATGTCATCTAGCCCAGACTTACTGATTTGCCATGGTTATAAAGTGCTCTTCTAGCACTCAGCACAAGCCCCTGGCCCCTCACGCTAATCACATCGGTACCTTCAGAGGCCACTTTTCAGTGATTGTCATGAAGTATTATTTTAGCTCAGACAGCTGATCAGAGGAGGCCATATACAGGTTTAGTAACTGGATAAAACATCTGAAAAAAAAAAAGCAAAAAAAAAAAAAGCACAGAGAACATTACAATAAGAAATTCCACACAGCAGTGGAAGAAAATATCCAAGCACTGGAAAATTTGGTGGAGTTGGCAGGTAGGAGGGTGATTTTGATAACATCTGTGCCCACTCACCCTATATTAATATTGTAAGTCTCTTGTAATTGGGGGGAGGGGAGGAGAAGGAGGGGAAGAGATATCCTTTTAAAACCATAGTTGTGACTTTAGAAACATTTAAGACTTTTAATGCATGAAAAATAAACTAAGGGGGCCACAAAATAAAAATACAGATGTGAAATGCAAAATACATTAAATACAAGTGGAAACTGGGAAATCTCTACATCATTTTGTCAGCTACACCTCCCTTCTGTTCTGTTTTAGGCTTTGTGCCAGGTCTTGCCTCCATTCTCTGCCTGACCTGCCTTATTTCCCTGCCTGTATACAGCACAGAGAGGGGCAAGCCACAGTTTGCTAGCGTCCCTCTTCATCCTGGTTTGACTTCATCTTGGAATCTAATCCTCAATACTGCATTCCCCTGGGTAAGAGGAGGAATGGAAAGACCTGTCACCTTGCTGGGTGTGGGCTATTTCAGCAGGGATATGAGTAGCCATAATAATGCCAACAACATGATTTGCATGATAGGTTAGCATTACTTATAACAAGAGGGACAGGACAACTTGCCATAAAGACCAAGGGAGACCCACCCATTTTGGTTGGTTTGGGGTTTTTTATCAACACAGTGTATGGAGGGTATGTAATGAAACAATTGACACTTCATTTTTTTTTCACCGGTGGGCTCGTGCGAGGCAATGTCTTTTATGCGAGAGAACTGCACTAGAAAGCATTGCTACAAAAGAGTCACTTAGCTTTCTCTCAAGAAGTTTCTATATTTTTTTGGCAAGGAGAACTCAAAGTGCAGTAGAATAGGCACGAACATTAAAAAGTGCCTGATGACATTTATACCCACATTTGATGATGAAATTAATTCATACACATGCATCTCTGCTGTGTGTTTATATGAGAAACTCAGAGAGCTAATTTCCCAACATCTGTTAAATGCTGCTTCATGCAGTACGTCAAAACAAAACTAAACAGACCATTCAGTTACAAGCCAGCTAATATATAAATTTCTGTAATGCTGGTCTTGCTTTAATTATAGGATCCTTGGGGGAGGGACCATAACTTCATCTTTTTTTCAAATACGAACAACTACAGCAGAGAATTGCAGTAAGTAATAGCATAAAGCTTTTAATAAAAAGTGATTGTAAGATGACAAGAAATTGAAGTAAACCTGGTGCAAATAACCAGGGATGCAGGTATATGAAATCTACACATAAAAAAGCACCAAAGAGTAAACTCTTAGTGTGGGGTATGAAGATGCAGCTGCCCAAGTAATTCTGACGTTAACAGGAGTTGCTAGGAGAAGAGCCCACAAACCACAGTGCTGTCCCTGTGGGTCTGACAAACCCACAGATGGGAATAAGAATTATACATGGCAGTATTTATTTTTTTTTATATATATATTTAGTAATTTAATTATATGGCATACTAGTTAAAAATACCTAACCAACTGTTAGCATAAGTCCCATTTGTGAAAGTGACACCAGTCCTGAGAAACTGAAGAGCTGTTTCTGCAGCTTGTTCGTGTTAAAACTGCCAGGAATTAGGTTGTACGTATCTTTGGAGATCTTAGTCTGACCGAGAAAATCACTTTCAAAAATGGAATTTAGCTGTTTCTGAAAATGTTACCTGTAGAATTTACAAAAATATTAAATCCCTAAGCAAAATGAAAGGAAGAAACTAGTGAATAAGCAAACACTGAATTAAAGTATGAGTTATCTTTTCTTTACAGGCAAAACCTCTTAAAACTCCTAAAATGCTAATTAGCATGGATTATTGTTATAGGGTCTCTAAAAGATTAAACACAGCAGTTTGTGAAATCCACATCAGACAGCAATTTCTATCCTTCCTCCCTGGTTTCCTACTGCTCCTCTTGCTTGGACTTTCTGCCTCTTCTGTATCCTGAAGAAACAACTGAGCAGTTGTTTGGGGAAAAGTTTAAGGTTCATCAGCTCTTCCGGTCTTTTTGCTGACAATTTTGGCAGCATTAGTTTAGCCAGAACACCCAAGATGTATTATAGTCTCGCCAATAACCAGTGAATTTAACTGACCATGAAAAGAGGCATATTTTGCTATATAAATATACATATATATGTATGTATATACATATATAGAAATAAAAAGGAATTGGCACTATATACACATACACACACTAGATACTTTAATGCTGACACAGAAATAACATGTAGTTCAGTGGATGCAGGAGAACAATCTTTCCTCATCTAAAAATATTAATTGATTTCTTTTGAAACTACCTGAACTAATTAGTTCTTTCCATGTAATCTTAAGTGGTTGGGGACTTATTCAGGTCTGATTATAAATGGTTCCAAGGCATCACATAGTAATCCAGAATAACACTCTAGCTACACTTACTGCTTCACCATGCCCCCTTTTTTCTTATTTGTCATCATAACTCTTTCTGCTTGCTGCACAATTTTGTTCTCAAATCCAGCTGACCTCAAGTTCTACTCGTAGTCTCACAGAGAAACTAAAAAGTTGCCTAGAGATGGGCCAACTTACGAGCACTGTGCTCTTTGTTCCTCCTAAGACAGTCAGTGCAATAATTCTTTCCAGAACACATTGAGTAGAGGACCTAGATCATTTTACTGTGTGGTCAATAATTCATAATTACAACAAAAGCAACTTTTAACCTTGGTGGCATAAGTTCTGTGATAATGTCCTAATTTATTTTACTGTGTTTTCTGAATTTGCTGCCAAAAGGGCAGTTGAAATTTGCTCTTCAAAACTTACTTATTGAAACATCAGCTTTGGATCAAATCAAGAATTCTGGCAGAAGTCACCATATTGTGCAGAAATATTTATGACCAATAAAATATTTTTAGACCTTAAATCGAACAAATGTTAATAATTTGAGCAGGTTACTGTGGTATTGGTAAAATGGTTTTTGGGAGTCCCAAGCAGACATAGTTGAATCCATCAGCATTCAAACTCTTTAAAAGAATAGGCAGCTTGAAAGGTAACTGAAGACTTACCTCCCGCCTTATTGCCCAGAGGGGGGAGGCCAACCAGGACAAAGGAGAAGGTCTGTGTACAAAACTGCAAACCTGATAGGCTTGGTGCAGTTAACTCTGGCCTCTGTTCACTGTTTCAAAGAAAGACAAAACTCCTTCCATTTCCCTAGCTAATGCAGATAGTGGTAACGATAATTCTGCACTTCCTCATACATGTGTCACGTGCCTTTTCATCCCTCGTTTACCATATCTGTGAATCAGCATCCCTCCCTTTTAAATGGGCATAACTTTTTCCTAAAGGAAGCTGTTAAGTAGTACTTTGTGGATGTTGATTAAATGGTCATAAGAACAACACAGGAATATTACAAAGAAAATTTTATAATTGCTCTTAAGTGTCTTGGCATTCTAAAATTTACCATAAAATTTGTCTGCATATATTTGGTCTCAAACAGCACCAAATTTCACAGGTTGAATTAATAAAGTTATCAATTTTAAGTTATCAATTTATCTGGACAAAAATTCTCTGGATCTATTCTCTTTTCCCCACATTCCTTTTTCAGACACAAAACCCAATTTGTTTAAAAGGGAGCTATCTCAATAATTACAATGCATGACCTTTGATACAACATAGTTTAGTGTTCTCACTGGTTGTTGCAAATTTTGAAGCTTCCAGAAGTACTTGTAATTCAACATTTTCCTCTGTCCCATTCTAATTAATATCTAACTGTATATCAACTGATTGTGCCATGTTAGGTGGTTATGGAATTTTGTCCTAAAGTGCTAACTGATTTTACGCAGTATCACACTTTGGGACCAGTGAATGATTTCTACTGAACACTAGGCTTTATACAACATTCAGAAACACCAACACAAATTCCTGCTTCCTATGAAATTAGCTTAACAAGGAATTGGGGAGTAACCATTTGCACTATATGGTTGATGTGTGCAACCTTTTCATCTAAGCAATTATTTCTGAGAACAGAACGTTCATTCATCACAGAAAGAATTGAGGCAAAGTCAATTTATACCACATATTCGGCCTGTTACACGACACAACCATTAGCTGTTTGGTTTTAGAAGTTAAGTGTTACATATAAGCCAACGACTGCTGAAGATTTTCTGGTCAGCTCATGTAACCTATAGCAATTTTAGTTTTCCTGCAATAATGCAAGGTTCACGTTGTAAAGAAAGATGTTGTCAGAACTCGTATAAATGCACAATAATGACTTTTCCAACATATTTGAAGCTATTCTATGAAAGAGAGCTTATTAACATGCTGGGGTAGGGCAGAAATTTTTCCAAACGAACACTGTAATTAAGTGAGCACAATCCTCCTGTGTAACTGGCACGAAGAGAGTATTCACCACCTAGAGTCTCTGTGCCTGCAACATAACGGCATCGTTGGCTAAGACAGGCTTCCTGAGTGTGGGACAATGAAGTGGAAACTGAACTGATAGGCAATGAAAGGAGTTCTTAAAGAATTTGGAAGACATCCATGAAAACAAAATTACAGAGCAAAAGAAGAACACAAACTAAAGCTATTCAAAATATGTTTAAACTTGCAGAGCTATCTGTGCCTGTGGAGAATGCAATATGACATCAAGCTTCTACAAGTGAATATAGGTTATTTTCCCCACAGAAATAAACAATGATCATCTATACAATTTAGTAGTCAAATATAACCATGGTTATATTCTTCAATAACAGTCTATGAAGTTGTGTGTAGATACTTTTCTCCCTTGTTGATCAAAGTTAAAAAAAATAGTGTTTGAAAGAGTGTTTTAGAGATCAAAAAAAATTTTAAAAAGTCTTTGCCACAGTTAAAACTAATTTGCCTCATATAGTTCCTGTTACTGCAAAAAGATCCTGGTATGATAAAGCCAGTGGTTATGAAATAAAAAGTGTATTGGGTTTACATCTCAAAATTCATTAATCTATGTAATGTTTTCATGTTGAGTACAATCAGGGCAACACCTAATAATTTATAACTAATAGCTTCACTCAGGTAAAGAAAACAAACCATTAATGAGGTGAATCTATTTTACCCATTACTACATTACATTCTTCCAATCCAGAAGAACATTAATGAAAAATATGAATGGCTGGGCAGGCTTTTGAAAAAGGAACTAAACAGAAACGTAGCTCTGAAAATTGGTTATAAGAGCATTTAACTGTTAAAGTGATATTAGCCACTATGCCCAAAACAGCACATCACTGCTGTGCTAAATTGCATAGAGCAGAATAAACATTCCAGGAAGTTCTAATTACCTTAATGATGAATTTTCATTTAACCATATTTCTGATTCAAATGCATCTGCCTTCACATCCCAGTCCTCTGAATTCTCTCTCATGAAGGTATGTACACAGACAGTGAAGAAATCACATTGCAACAACCTGCTGAAAGAAAATAAAACAAATTCTTTAGTCTCTTACCGCAAAACACGCTTCTCAGACTTCTAATATTTGTTTTCTGAACTCTTCCCACCTTGTTAACATCTGTGCTAAAAAGAGTGGATGCCAGAATTGGACATAGAGTGGCTTGTTTAATGCTTTATTCAGTAGTAAGGATGCTGTTCCTCCTTGACGCTTTTTGGCACATGCATCCATTTTCAACGCTGCGTCCAAGGCCACAGTGGGGGTGGGCAGCCTGCAGCTAGCTGGAGAAAAGAGTTGCATCCTACAACTCCCCTTCCCTTTTCATTTCTCTTTGCTAGAGCAGAGACAAGCAGTTCCCCCAGAGTCAAGGAAGCACAGGGGTGAAGACAGAGAAGTGAGACTGGATGCACAAGCTTAGGCTCAGTGCTTAGGCTCAGTACTTAGGCTGAGAACACCTGGGAGCTGCTTTACTGAATTCAGCTGTTAGCAAATGACTCCACGCTGCTCTTGGGAGACTGGAAGGGACTCTCGCACATTGAGATTGTGATTTTCTTTCTTCTACCATTCTGCTGCTCTGGGTAAACGCAAGCTTTGCCTATAGCTTCTCTGGCCATACTTGTCCATATAGAGTTTTAACAGCTAATTGCCATTAAATTCTTTATTAAAGACATTAGAATAATAGATAAAAGCATAATTTTAGAGGCATAACCTAGCTGTATATTTTAAATGGTGTAAAATGTTTAAGGGTAAAGAATAGCTAAGGACTAAGGAAAATATTATGACTCAGAAAACAGTGAAGACTGAATAAAAAATACAAGGTAATGGTTATTTTCAGCCGAGAAGGATATTAACAAGGGGAGATCCCAAGACCTACACCAAAACTGGGGTTAACTAAATCTATTTACTACTCATCTGGAAAGCAAGCGTGCAATAGCAAAGATAACATAATTGGGAAATTATACATGATTGTTTGGAAAAGCCACAACTTAAAAAAAACCACCAAACAACCCAACCCTAAAGGAAGGGACCAGACAAGATGACAGTTTAAATTTAGTGTAGGTAAGTGTGAGGTAATGTGCATTGAAAGGAAAAATGTGAACTATTCACATATACTAATGGTTTGCAAAATCACTCAAGAAAAAGATCTAGGCGTTACTGTGGACAGCTTAATGGAAACTTCTACTCAGTGCACAGTAGTGGTCAAAAAAGCAAACAAAAAGTCAGGCTATATTAAAGATGGATTGGAGAATAATAGTGGAAATAATAACAATACCATTGAATACATCAATAAAGTATTCTTCATTTTAACATTAGCTTATTTTGCTTTCATTATCTGGAAAGAAATAAGAATCACATTGAAAGGGGAATTAAAAGGGATTTAGGGGCATAGATAAACTTCTACAAAGTGAAAGATTTTTTAAAGGGTGTCAGAATTGTGACATCCTTCAAATTAAGTATATTTTTCTCTAAATAACTTCTCTGCTTCTCAGTTCATCAGTTTGTAAACAAGGATAGCGGGAGCCACTGACCTTTGTCATATCTACTGAGATGAACGCATGAAAAGTGGCATCCAGACTGCAGAGGCGCTTCTTTCGAGCACAAGGCTTGAATGTCATTTCCCTGAGAAAAAGAGAAAAAGGGAAAGGGTCAGTTCTTCATGGCATTTCTTCTCTGCTCTCCCCTGAGCCCAGGCTGCAGGGCCTAATCCAGCACCACATCTTATCCATCTTAGGCTCAGCTGATGCCTATACCCAGCACCTTCTACTCAATCTTTACCCACTTCCTCAAACCCAGCCTGGCACCCTGACTTGATACCTTTCTTCCTTTAATCCCTTCCTTCCTCTCATGCCCTGCACTTACATATCTGAACTACCCTCTGCTGCTTCCACAGTCTCGCACCAGTTACCCCACTGCTCCCCACATGTTTTTTTGAGCCCACTTTCCCCTCCCAGCAGCTCACCAGCTTAATTCCTTCAGTGTCTGCTGTCAGGATTATCAGTGCTGTTGGACACCCATTAATTTGCCTTCCCTGCAGTACCTACACAGCAAGCCACTTTGCCACATTCTGCACACCACTGATAGAAGTGCATGATGCTGTTGACATTATCAATTACTATTCACTGTAAATGAGAAACAATCTAAAAACAGAGGTTAATTTACAGCAGGGGAACACGCCCACGCATATGCACACCACCCAGTTTATGGCTGTAGCATGCCTCAGTGTATATATTGCTTAGATATTAATTAAGGCAGGAGGTTTCTCTCCTAATCACTTGACATGCCAGGTTGAAAGCTGTACTGTGGATTACAGACAGTGATATACAACAACCTTTGTGGTTCCTAAGGTAGAATGCTTGCTATAAATAGATGTCAGATTTGTAAATTTAACATTGTTTAGTCTAAGGATAAGTGAGGAAAATGGGAAACTCATTTGCCCAGCAGTGGGAGGGTGTGGAGTGTTGTTTTCTGCTAAGGATTTTTATTTTTATTACTAAACTCTTGAGAGCTTAGAGATGTCACAAGGTCCTTTTGCTGTTCTGGGCTGTGAAACCGGGAGGGGAAAATATGAACTGATGCAGTTTTATAAAACTTACAAATGTGTTTAGCATTTTCTGTGACAGTGAAGGCAGTCAGAAAATTTAACTGTTTCCTTTGTGAACTTTATTTTGTTTGTCTGGAAGTTTGCTCTGTTCCATCAGAACTGGCAGTAGTCTTGTCAAGAGCAGGGGCAGGACATTTTCCCACATAAGCAAAATGAATTCTAATTACAATAAAAAGGGGAGGAAAAAAGAAAAATTAAAGTTATGCTGTGAAATGGCATTATTACCTCTCTAACAGGAAGCATATGGAATAGTAGCATGCACATAGGTCTGAGAGCCAGGAATAAATCAGTGCTAGTCTAGACATGCTGATTCCAGCTGTGGTCCTGAAACAAGCTGTTAGGGCTAGAATTTGATTAAGTCCAATACCCATCTGGAGAGGGCGGTGAACAAAGGTGGAACAACACTGTCCCATCAGAGTTGTGCTAGAGGTCCTTATATCATGACTGGGACACAGGCAGGAGAACAAGGGTTGTCCACTGTAGTCCCCTCTTTCTGACAGTGACTGGATCCACAGCCAGTATCAGAGATCAGGGTGGTACATCCTATGGAATAGTGACTTATCATGTAGCCCTGTTCTCTTCAGTATAGAAAAAGGAGCAGAGGAAATGTCTTTACTCAGCCCAGTTTTCCACTTCTTAGTATGGCACTTGCTCATAATTTCTCTTGTGCTTTCTCCACTGTGGCTATAACATTTAATTAACTAATATTTATAAGTACCCAGAAAATGGAAAGCCTACATATTATCTATTTAGGGTAATTACCTCACAAAAAGACATAAATAAATGTTGACCAATGATGTAATTTCAGAGAGCAAAGCACTAGCAGAGTCTTACAAACCCTCACAAAAATACCTCCTCCCTCCTCCTGCCTCCACTCACTCCCCCAAAACAATGAATCCCTCTCAAGTGATCTATATGAATAACATTTGCACCTCCATTACTATTATCTTATTTGCATATAGCAAAAGGATCCTAGTTTGTGTCTGTTTGCTTTAGCTTGCTTTCTGCCATCCTCAGACAAAACTCTTCCCTGCACTACACAGACTTTATTCACCAAAGAAAAACCTCCCAAAGCCCTTGCAGACCTTATGAAAGGCGTTTTCACTCACTTGGGTTAAATGAGCACTGTGTGTTTTCTTTCTTCCTTTTTTTTTTTTGGGGGGGGGGGGGAGGGGAGGGTGGAGGGGGGCATATGTGTGTGTAAAAAGTAATAAATGAATCATTTCAACTTTGGGCAAGAAGTTTAGGTGTTGTATTTGTACCGTGCAACTACATAAACACAGAACGAGCCAGTTAACCAATGAATTGCAGGAATGAGAAGCAATGAGATGATCTAAAACATTTTAACACATTTTCCGTATATTAGCCCTTGGACTGGTTGTGTTTTGCTTTCTTACAACAGACACAAGTCAGTAAAAGTCCAAAAGGAAAGTCTGAGGTTTTACATTTCTGTTTGTGGTACAGGAAAAGGGTTACGATCTCAGTGGTTGATTCAGTGAAATAACATCTCTTTTATACACATCTGCCTAGCAAGTAGGGCGGTAGTTGGAAATACCCAATCTAAAGCATTAAAGATTTGCTGGCAAATAGCAAGGCATTTTCTGCAGAGGAAAAGTTGTTATATTGAGTAGTCACTTTGAATGCTTAGGAGTTACAGTCAAATATCCAAACACTGTGGAGTTACACTGCATTTATTATTTTGTCAAGTATTTCACACACTGGGAATTGTCTCTGCTGCATGTTTCATATCCAAGAAGGCATGATAATAGTGGACTTAAATAAGAAGATACTTGGCAATGGTAAGTGATATTTTTATAGCAAATTATTTAGGCATCATACAGTCAGCTACTTTTACATGTTAGTATGTATCATGTTCAACTGTTTTAATTTGAGAATTTAAAAGAGAAGAGTAAACAGATAAGAGGTAAAACCAGAGGTGTTTCACAAACTGTTTTTCTCTGTCTATTCACTGTCATTGCTGTTTTGTTTTTAAATTATATGAGAAATTTGAAGTAAATTATTGTTTTTCAGTAACCAGCATTATGACTTGAAATAGAGATGCTCTACCTGGAAGTACCTTAACTTAGGTCACTTTTAGTTTGCTGTGTAGTATTTCTCCTATTTCTTCTGACACATAAAAGCCAGCAGAGTGGACCAGAGACTTTTGTGAGTTCGTAGCTTTCTTCAGTTTTGAAGGCCTCTCTAAACCTGCAATATTATAAGAGGTAGAAAAGAAACAAAATCACAAATCAAACAAGTCATTACTCAAAAGCATTTTAAATCTACAAGATCTTTCTCACTGTCAGTTAATCTTCATAAATAAGAGAAAATAATTGTTTTCAAAACCAGAGGAAAAGGAAAGGATATAGTTGTTTTGGGTTTTTTTTAGCCTTTGCTAAGTCTGGTTTTTTTTTTCCAGAATTGTTTCTAACCTTTCTACTCATTTCAACTCTGCTGTGTGACTGCAGGCTATATTTTTTTTTTCTTTAAAGAAGCAATGCAGAAAAATGCATTTCTCTGTGAGAACTGCATAGGGTAGTATCTAATCCTCTGAAAACACAGACACATTTCCAAACCATTTTAAAATTAAGTATTAATATTATTATCTCCTACAGTTTCAGAGCATAGTTCCAAGCAAGACATCCAAATGCACTATTTACTTGAATCTCTGTATGAACTAGCCTATACAGGAAATCAGTAAATTGCTCCAGAGTCTCAGCCTCAAAGGGGATACGTATTTGTTTAGTCATATTCTATAAATAACATCTGTAGACTTGAAACCTTGCCAGCATTATTAATGCAGTGTTCACTTAATAGTACCCTTTATTATGAGCCTCATTAGTAACTGATTCATACAGTATAAACCTACAGTAAAAACACGCAGGCTAGTGTATATATATATTTTGATGATATATTATCCATACTGCCAGTGTAACCTTATTTGTTGTGGAGCTGGTATGCTCTGAGCTGAGCACACACCTCCTGGTGAGCAGCCCTTTGGGAGATGCAGTGAGTGCAGAGGCTTCTGGAGCACCCCTTGCTGCTCCTCTGCGGGGGGGACTGCTGTCAGGGTGGATGGAGGTGGGGCCAAAACACTCCCCTCTTCCCCCACTGTACAGCCTGTGGCTGTGATCGGATGACGTAAAGCTGGGAAGCTGTCAAATTGCTTCAATTTATGCTGAAGGACTGACCCAACAGATGATGGCCTCTTCATCGCTTTTACAGTTCTTTGCTATTAGAGAACACCAGTGATGTGATCTGCTGCTTTTATTTGCCTAGTGCTGTTATAACATAATATTTATGTTGTCTGTATTATAGTATGACACATACTGTACACTGTATAACTTGCATGCTTTATCATATGGTGTAAACTTTGTATGCAAATGATTCTGCATTATATGAGATGGGTTGGTGTAGGATATCATTACTTGACACTGGCAAATTCTTACTGTTTTCTAAGAGCAGTTGTTAATTGTTTTGTTCTTTGTCCCATTAAAAAAAGAATACCATTGATTCATCTTATAGTACTTTTCATCAGAGAAATCCCCACCCCACGCTTCCAAAAAAGAAGGTGACAGCCACAACCCATTTTCATTGATGAGGACAAGGATTCAGAAATGAGGAAAAGTAAACCTTTCTAAGGTCAAAACAGCAGGTCACCATCAGAGCTGGAAGGAGACGTCCATACTCAACACAGGGTTCTGTCAAAAAATTAGCTGGGGCAGACTGTTACTGATTTATAGTGAGTGGTGTGTATTAGACGTGGTTGGTAAGGTTCTGTTATAGGTAGTTTACGCCTCTGCCCAAGATTAATGCTGATCGTAAATGCTGATGTTCTCAAAATCTTAACATTTTTCCTCTACCCATTTTATGCAATTCGGGTCTTTCATTTTAGCCAGAAATTGGAAAAAAATCAACTTTAAAACTCCTGTTCTTGTATGCAACCTGCAAAGGTCTGGGTATTCTTACCTCTTGAATGTTTAATTGAATCAAGTCTTTGAAGATTCACTCCACAAACTGAAAGACAACATTTATAATCAGTTTAAAATATGTTGAAGAAAAAGGAAAGATCTAGAATGGAAATCCTGGGTTATGTAGGTGGTTGTATAGTTGTCTTGGAACATGATTTTGGACAACTACTTGGGACTTAAATTCCGGAAGAGATTGTTTCTTTTGGGAAATCCAAACTGAGACAAAGGATATAGTATTAATTATTCTGGAGAGATGACTAGATGTTCTCTGGATCAAAAATGAGCATATGTAAGGAAAGGACATTGGAAAATTTGACCTGAGCACATCTCTGCTCCAGCATCAGGGTAATTCAGTGGCTGCCCTCAGGCCCAAGCCTACTGTAGTACATGGCATTGTGTGAGCCTCAACATACCATTTTACACATTCAGAGACATACTGGGTTTTGTGCATATCCAGCCTTCCTTTCCAGATAGTCTATTTGCAAGACAGCCATGTGGTCAGGAGGCAGACAATCTGTCACACAATCCAATCGTATAGCTGCTCGTCCCCTCCATCAGCTGCAAAATAAATGTAGAACCTGTGATCCGAGTTATACCAATTTCTTATGAATTAAGGTATTCTTTCCACTCCCTAGTGCTATGGAGCTTAATTAATTACTGTCTGGTAGCCCTGGACTACAGACACTGTGGACCTAACAGATATTTTCCCAGTGTTTAAACTGAGTCATCACAAAAACACCGAAGCCATTTAATGTTAGGTCATGCAATAAGTTCCATGACATCTCCTCGCCCCATGGTCCCCCTTACTGATATTCACAAAAAATGCTGCGGAAGTGATCATGGGCCTTTAGTCAAGCTCTTTTGGACAAATACAGAAATAGAAGCAAATGAGTATCAGGACACAGCAATGTTTAAAAGAAATGACAGCTAACCAGTGTAACAATCTATCTGAGGTTATAGCAAGTTTTCAAGATCGGTGGAATAATGTATTTACATTCAGATTTGGTGCTTATTTTAAAAGATACGCTTTACCTGGAGCAGAAGTTATTGCCATCGGTACAGGAATTACAGGTTAATTTTTTCTCTTTGACAGGTCAATTAGATTAGCTAATTAGAACAACTTCTTCTGGGCTTAAAACCTGTGACTCTGTAGGAAAAATAAAATCCAGGATCATGAATCCTCAGCTGAGACCTTTCAGTGACTGGCTCCAGGATACGTAACATTAGATAGTGCTCTGAAGGTATAGGCTGATTTCAAAACATAGAAGAAAAGTCATCTCCCAAAGACACTAGATCCTAAACTGTTTAGGATGCTACAGCTGACTCCAGCACCATCTATCACACCTATCAGCAGGACGTCATCAGATCTCAAGAAGCACTAGAAGCATTGTGTTTTGTGCCTTACCAGGGAGCTATTTATGTGACAGGTTATACTGTTCCACCCATGAGAAACCTGTAAAATAATCTAGTCTCATCTTGCTGTCAGCAATAATGTTAGTGAGTAACATACATGGTGTGCATTACGACTAAAGTTAGTGTTAAAAGCTGCAGTATTGCGGACGTTAAGAGCAAGAGAGCTGCCATTGGAGCTTTATACTGTCATCTTCAACACCACAAATAAAAACTATCCGCTCAGCTTCATTCTGATTGTCACAGCCTTAGAGATAAAGTAAAGCAGCAGCAATGTGAAGAGTCCTCAAGACTTGTTTTTTGTGCAGAGTTAAGCAGCAGCCTGTATTAAGTAGCTTTGCCTCTGCCAGGCACGAGGAATGACAAATACTCAGAAGTAGCTACTCCTAAAGCCTTGCAGTTGAAATGACAACTGCACTTATAAATGTGCTAAAGTAGTCTTATTCAGGCATAGATACCCAAGAGAAGAAATTGCATAATTCTTTATCAATCACTGCCAAAGCTAATTAAAAAAAAAAAGGGCAAACAAAAACCTCAAACCAAAAAACTCCACAACACACCCCTCAAAAAAAAACCCCAAAAAAACCCAACCCAACCAAAACCCAACACCAACAACAAAACCAAATGACCCAACGAACAGCCAGCCCTCAAAAACCCCAAACCAACAAACCCAGCAACCAGGACAGGACCATACATGCTATCTGTGAAGTGCTAAAGGATAACAAGCCCCTGACTTCAGTGAGACTGAAATCAGGCTGCTGTAGCAAGCAGTGCCTGTGTCAGAATGTAAAATATGGAGCAAATTCTGCCACTGGTACTCAGATGGACTAAATATATTTACCTTTTCAGTACTTCTATTCATTCATACGTTCAAGGAGTAAAGAAGGCAGCAGTAGCAATGAATATGACAGAATTCAACATGGACTCACAATAAAAAACAAAACCAGACAGGTCTAAATACACCTTTTATACTGAACTCATGAAAAATAGAGAGAAAAATTTCATATTATTTTTGTATGTCGAGTAAGTTAATTTTTCTTTTACCCTTTATTTTTTTTCCTGATAAATCATAGTTTTGGCAATTGATAATTCTCCTTTCAGCCAACCTAAAGGGTCCCTTATGTCAACCTACAGTTCAGGGGAATATAAATCAAAAGGAATGCAAAGTCAGATGAAAAAGGGACATTACATGACTGGATATGTAGAAAGAAGAGGTAGAGTCACAACTTTTTAAAATACTTGTTTTAAATTAGAATGACACCAGCTCACATAATGTTTTTACTACTCTAGTGCTGCAATAAGTTACAAACTGTGTATTGGTCAATGGCTTTAAAAAATACTTTTCTTCAGTATAAGATATTTAGAAACTTTGTAGCTGACAAATATTCCGTAGTGTTCCTCTAAGCCCAACATAATTACTTACATATAGTCTATATACCCAGAAAAATATTAAAATAACAAACACAACCCACAACACTTTGTTAAAAGGGTACCATTATGCTATGCCTCATATACCACACCGGGGCTACAGTCAATGCTCTTTACACTGATAGTACTGTAATTTTTCAATCACATACTCTTAATGCAATACTTATGTAGATCACATGGGCTACTTTTTTCTGTAAACAAAGCATTGTATGTATACAATAACGTATTTTTCATAGAGTTCCAGGATATCTTCTCAAGATGAAGTAAAAATACTTTTTGATGGGTGCACACTTAGTATTAGACCCTCTTCCATGGAACTATACAAGCAATATTTTACACCTTATCTCTAAGGCACTGCAACAAGTCAGGACATCCGAATAAGGTTAGTAATCATGTAGAGTGCGAGTGCCTGTCATGCAACACAAACATGTTTGGGAAGACAAAGTCTAGGAACTTTTATTAACTCACAGAAAGGCAAGTCACTGGAAAACAGTCTAGAAGGCTGCAGAGCTGGATACTATTATGAAAGAGCCAGGTAATAAACTTAATAAAAGGAAGTAGATTTTTAAAAAAGGATCTGAAGAAAAAGGAAGAGATCCAAGCATATGAAAGCAGCATGAAGCTGAGAGAAAGGAGGAGCAGAAGAAGAAAAGATAAAAGTATGTAGAAGATAGAGAATGACATCAGCACAGAGATCAATGAGAAAAGGAGTCTACAGAGACTTGAAGATCAGGATATTTTTCCTACTACAAGAACTGAACAAATCTTAGAGGCAGTGAATTTAAAACAATTACAAGGAAGTACATTTTTATATAACACATGAAACTCATTGCCTCTGCATACTCTTGAAATCAAAAGCTTAATGGGAGCCAGAAATGGATAAATTAGTTACATTACACAGGATTCATTTCATCTGGAGAAGAAAAAAAAAATTTCTTTGTGCTTCCTGGCAAAAGTTAGGTACTAAGTGATGAAAGGAATTAGAAAGAGATTTACCTAATTTGACATAATGCAATACTTATCCATTATGGGGCAGCTGTATCTTCTGCTAAAACAAGACTATCCAATCATAATGTAAAAAGCTCCAACAATTTTGGAATACATACAAAGCCTCAGAGTGCCAGCCTACTCTTACCAATAAGCTACTCAGAAGAAACTCTTCCTGAAAGCAAGCTCTCTCTTGATTCTTTTTCTTTTTTTTTTTTTTTTTTTAACAAGTTAATTCCTTTGAAGTGATTGCTGTGAGCCATTGCTGGAGAAGGATACTGGAATAACTGTGCTTATAGGGTGACTCAACGTGCCATGTTGCTATGTTTTGATGGATGGAAGGGCAGAGTGAAAGTTGTGAAACCCAAGACAGAGATGACTAATCCAGTCCTGGCTTAGCAGCAATGAGGGGATGGATTGTCCTGTGCAACATAACTGTTGTCTGGAATGTGGCAAAATGTGAAAATTGTGACTGTGTTTAAGGCAAAAGAAATTCATCAGTTTGCTGAGCAATGTAAGGAGAGGACAAAAACTAGAACACTCCAAACTATTGGCTTTCTTTCCTATTGACACAAGTAGTATTTGGAGTTGGGTGGAGATCACGATGGAGGCTAACTTCCATCATTACTTAGATTTGCTTTGCCCAGTACTAATCTTCTGTTTAAATTTATATGCTCCTTTTTGGAAAAGGTTATCACCAGTAGCAACAGGCAAAATATTTAGTACTGAATAGTCTGCATATTTGTCCTCTAGAATCCAAACCTTTGGATAAGGAAAATAATTGGGGGAAAAGAGGGATCAGCTCCTGTATCTGCTATAGTTCCAGACATATCCTGGTCTTAGTCTGGCAAAAGAGAAGAACTGTCATAAAAAATAAATTCAATGGTTCGTTTATTTCCTTTTCCCACCTCCAATAGACAATAACTCCAGACATCAGAAAAATTCCTCCATTTTATGGCAACTAGGACCCTATCCCAGGGCAGAAGTATCACTCTAACTGTGAATGGTACTGTTCGACTTTTATTCTGAAGCAAGAGTTGCTGCCCTTTGTGCATGCTATTCCCTTTAACTGCAGATATTATTTTCATCAACTTGCCTCTTGGGGTGAAATCTCTGTCCCACTGAAATCAAAGGCAAAACAGCTAACTTCAAAGTGCTCATGCTTTCTGCTATCTTCTTGTTCCACACATTAATTATGCTTTCTGTTTCAAGGACTTCCTTTTATTTGTTTGAGTTCTCTTCATTTTACCACATTCTTCTTTTCTGCTCCCTCACATAAGAAGGCAGTAAAGAAACCCAGCAGATTTTCCTTATAGTACCTATTATGTCATAAACTTTTATCAATGCAACTCCTTTCTGCAAAGGATAGTCCACATGATTTCAATCTTTTAATACAAAATTCCAGCTTCTGATCAGTGTTCATTGCCCTTTTCCTGGTACAATACCTTTGAGCTAAGTAATGAAGATTGATCACAGTATCCAATATCAAAGCATACCATTAGTGCAACATGGCAGGCGCAGCAGAGGTTGTCTCTCTCTCTCTCATTTTTCCTTATGGCTTCTAAAAACATGCTTTTCTGTTCACCACTGGGCAGTGAACAATTACTGTACAGAGAAGATGGAAAAAACTGCAAAAGGTTAGAGTGAAACAACATGAAAAAACAGCCCCTCCTTGTGATATTTATGTTTCTGCTGCTGGCCCTGGCAGAAGTCCAGATTCTGAATGAACAAAACTCCCAGTGGCTTAAGGACTACAGCATTCAGCCCATAGTCAGGAAATGCAACAGCATGTGACAATGGGAAGAAATAAAAAAAAGCTTTCCAATGCTTTTGAGCTTCCAGCTCCATCAGTTTGGATCAAAACTCAGGGGCTGTTGAGATTTTGCGTGAATGAGTTCTCTATTGCTAAACAAAAACGTGTGTGTTACAGTGTAAGACAGTTAAGTGTTAAACAGTACATGGCTTTGCTTCCTCATTGATATTTCATTTTTACAGTACTAGTGCTATAAAACCCCATTTTATGTTCAAGGCCACTGTCCTCTCTATTCGAATACAGTGAGGAACTGTTTCCCAAAACATAACATCAGCTCCCTATTTCTCCTCCTTTCCAGGAAAGCTACTTGATAACTGTTGTTCACTACTCAGTGTCAGATCATGGTGGTTCTACAAGATTAGAATTGAGAAGAGTTGGGTAATTTTCCATGTTATTGTCATCCAGGTTAAAACCATTTCCTTTACAACAGATTTCCTTCGGGGAACTAATATCCTGAAAACTTAATTGTTGGGAAAATCATGTCAAATTCTTCTATTTTTGTAAACACTTAAAATATAAATTAGCCACAATTATATTATCAGGGACAGTGTTTCAGGGCTCCTGTAGACACTGTACAGAGTAGAGATTTCATCTTCACTTTCTTCCAGTACATACATCATTCTCATGGGGCAGATGCTTGTCTTCACACTCCATGTTTTACCTAGAGGTCACAGGACCGCTAAACATGAGACCTTATCAATGCAATATTTAAAACCTTTTTTATAATTTTTCTCTCTCTTTTGCGAGTTTAGTGACAGACCAATAAAACTAGGACCTTCAAGCCACAGAACACAGAGAGCAGCAGGTGTCTGAACACTCTCTTGTTGACCATTTCCATGGCCAGACAGGACCAAGTTTAAAATTTAGGTTTCTGTTTACATTTTCCTGAAAAGTATAGAATTTATAGTTTGTGAGGACATTCCAAAGAGGCTTCACTATTTCAATAAACTATTAACTGTTTCAGAGACAATTCTTTCTATTATGGAACATTTTTTTTTTTTTTAATTTACAAAGTCTCTGTGTATCTTTATCACACAAACTCATTGAGAGAAAGAAGGTTTGTGCAGCAAGATTGTTAATTGTCAGTGTGAGCAGGACTGAGGGTTGACAGGTGGGGACTGACACATAGATTGATGAAAAACAGCTAAGCATGCCTAGGGACGTGGCAGAAAGGTGCCTGCCTGCTCCCACAACTGATGGTAGAAGCAACTGAAGCAGTGTTTCATGGGGGAAGTCGCCACAATGATAGAATAAACTAACATTTACTTTGCAGCAAATGAACGGTGTAACAGAGGCAATTGGGAACCCATGGCATAGTTCTCATTTCCCAGATGCTCTATGGAAAAAGCAACACTTTTCCGAGTCCTTGATCAGGTTGAATCACAAAGTTGCAGTTTAGCCCATAAAGGGGAGAGTATTTAAGAACTGGTAGGTTAAAGGGACCGTGCCACTTCATGGTGTACAATACAAGGGCTTGGCATTCAAAAGCGGCTCCTATTATGTTTTGCTCCTGGAGCAGAAGTAGCCTATGAAATTCTTACTAGTTTAATGTTTAAAATATCTGCTAAAAATTTCAAAAAACATGCTTGACATCCCAGCCTCCTGCAGGAATCCACTTGGTTAGCACGGATTCTGGCTGGTCCCCATCGCCTCCCCCCAAGAAGGTTTAACATGCCTGAACCCCATCAATCCTAGGACCAGAGAGCGATAGGTAAAAACAAATGACACAAGCTCCTTCAATGGACTTGCCTTCTCTGGGTAGCTGAGAGCCTGCTGGAAACAGTTTCCCCAATACCGCATCCCATTGCTTTTGTTTATCTATCCTTGCTGACATTTTCTTCAATTAGGAAACAATAGCTCCGTTCCAATGTACTGAGCAGAATTACTGAAACTGAGTCACGTGACACCATGAGAGTGTGTTTTCAATTATTCACTCTGTCTTTTTTTGCCAGGCCTGTGAAGAGGAACAGCCTTCTGCAGGAGTCAGGTTTGTCTGCCTTGCTGTTGTAAGTTCCTCCTTTTGATTTTTCATTTTACAATTAGGGATTTTGAATTTTTAAAAAATTTTTAACAGCAAATTCAACTCTCCATGAGTTTCTTACTCTTTATTAGAAAACTTCCAAATGTCTAGCTCTTCCTGCTGCCTGAAATCCTAGATATCTGCAATAGTTCAGTGCTAATAGTACTGCTCAGTGAAGAATCTGACAAAGATCACAAAATCTAGATTAAAATGGGATGCAAGATATGCTGTTAGCACTTGGTAACGTAAAACTCATCTTGTTCTTGCTAGTAAAGAAAAGTTCTATCTTTCTTACCGTCTGGTTAACAGCAGAGCACTCACATTCTATCTGGAAGCTACACCAAATTATTTGCATCTTGTAAATGCTCCATTTAGTATCCAACCAAAAATTTGAACCAAATGGGCACAGCTCAAATCATGTATTTTGTTTGCAGAAGACAGACTGAGTTAGGGCTTTTTAGACTTAAAGCTGGAAAAATAAAGCTTGAGAAAAAAAAAAAAAGAGAAACAGAGAAGGAACATTTGGTTTGCATTACAAACCACAGACAACTTCCATCAGGCACGCTGGAGGTATAAGAATGGCAAGAGAAAATGACAAGCAGTTAGTGCACTGGAGGAAAAGATGAATGGTTTGGAGAATTGACTTTGAAGTAATCGTCCATGCCACCAATACCTTGAAATAAATTTGGTGGAAGATGGCAATGAATCATAAAACTTCTCTGGTACTTGTGATATTGTTTTCTGTGTAAAATAACATTTCTGGAAAATTTTATTGGAAAACTTATAGACTACGGTTTTGGTACCTCCTATATTTCTGTCACTTATGCAACACTGAATCAGCAGCTCTGGAAAGCATGTTGCCTTAGTTAAGACTCGGGCTGTGACCTAATACTTAGAGCAAGAGCAAGTAGTTAACTGGAAATCTTCAGGTCTACTGGGTTTATTCTCACCTCAACCATTGGCTTGCTTTGAGATACTGGGTAAGTCATTCAGGGTTAAACTCGATCTTTGAGCCGATGGAGCTCTGGTGGGGGTTGGGGAGGAGGAAATAGCTGATGCAGCAGGGCAAGAGAGATGTTCTCTCTGCAGAAGGTAAAATTCCTCAGGAGCATTGCAGGAGGGTGGGATGGCAGAATGCACTTAAACAATGTTTCCTTCATTGTTTCAACAGGTGCCTCTGTATGTTCCCTGCATCCCAGATGCTTAGCATAGCCAGAGAGGCACCTCTTGGAGCATTTAGTACTGATGGCAGTGCTCCCTCTTAAGCTCAGCAGCTTTAGGCAGAGTGAGAAAGGGCTCCTGCATCTCTCCATCCTTCATTCTAGCATGTCAGTCTCCAGAGAGCAGTATTTTGACCATTAAGCTATCAAGTCCTCTGTCTACCCATGCGCTTAATAGCTTTTGTTAAATTCTTTCTCTCTGGGAAAGTAAGAGGACGGTTAATATTTGTATAACATGGAAATCCTTGAATGAAAAGTGCTATTTCTTCTAATTTTCCCCCATAGGCAAGATTGTTTAGGTCTGAATGCGCACCTCGGGCTCATTTCTGACATTCTTATTGCTAATGTCTAATAGCTATTGCCAGAATCACAGAAGGATCAACAAACCCTGTTGCAGACTTTCAAGTGATGTGCATTCCACACACCTTTAGCAAGTTAGATCTGTTGCTTCCTACCCAGGTGCTGGGGGGAGATACTTGCAGAAATTCCCCTCATCCTAGCCATCCTACTGCTTTTTCAACTCCACATTCTGGTCTAATGGGCCAGACTGCATTCTTACCTACCTTTAGACATACAGAAAAAGCAACATCAAGCTTTACAAGATTAATTTCCCAATACACTGGGAACTTAACCGGGATTTCCCGACTCAAAAATTGCAATTAGATACATACATATTATGGCAGACTAAAGCTTTAGGCCTACCAAAACACTAAAAAGTGTATTTTTTAAAACAAACAATATCTCCAAACCTTGAAAGTCTTTACGTATTAGCAGGGATAAGTGTCACTCAGCTTTTAACTACTGTGATCAACAAAAAACCATAAAAAATTGCACACTTCTGGTGCTGAATTACACCACCAACAACTACTTAGTTCTCAAAATTATTGTTCTAATATAATTCATAGTACTTTTCATCTCTGTACTTCAAAATAAATTACCCCATAGAGGCTCTGAAAAGTAGGTCCTCTCAATAGTGCAGGAGGAGAGATTAATCTTAGAGAAATAAGACCCCATGTCAACCACAAAGTCCATGTCTTAAAGCTGAGCTTCATCTATGTCATACCTTTCCCCATCCCCTCTGGCCTCTGTGTCCTTACACGTAGGCTTCGATGTCCTTTTATTCAGCGTGTGCTCTGTGTCACAGGGAGGGAGCGCGGTTGTGTTGTTGGGCAGTCTTCCATCCACACCGTGGCTGCATTCAGCCATCGTTGTGAATCTTGTTACTCATAAGAAGAGAGGCTACTCTGAAAAAAGTAGAACATTCTGTGTAGTGAAGGGAATGGAGAATATGCTAGTTCAGTTTGACCCTGAAAGCTTCCCCCATACCAGTGTGGGGGAGGCTGGGACGTTGGTTCCAATGTTCCTATCAGACTCTCCCACAGAAGCGAAGAAGATCCCAAAGACACACAGGAGAGGGGCAGAAAACACACCAGCTTTGTGGAACTTGACATGATCTTTGAATACTTTCAAACTTAAACTTTGCCCTGGAACAGTGTCCTGCTAGGAAATCTGACAAGTTCCAATATTCAGGGCACAAGTTTCTGAAGTGTTAGGGATTTTGTTTTGGAAAAGAGGTATCAGGGAGCAGAGCAATATTAGGACTGGTACAATGGAAAATAAGTTATGATGGAAGGCCGTAGGAGCATTACCTATCAAAAATGCCAGAAAGGACTGCACAAATAAACATCCTTCCCCCTGGGAGACGAAGGGATGGACCTCTTTGCTGCTCCTGAAAAAGCTATGTGCAATTTTTTTTTCTTTTACAAATCCGAACAAATTCAGATTCATGCTGAATTGTGTATTTCTCCAGCAATGCCATATATCTCCTTTAGACAAGTACTCAATGGCATAGTGTTTATTAACCGTTTTTGGTTTTCTTGGTTGGGGGGGGGGGGGAAGAAAAATAATCCTGCAGATTTATTATAAGGCTGGCTTGGATTTATTATATGAATCTGGTTTGGTCAGAACTTGCAGGCCTGTGTTTATTGTTGTGGCTGTAAGGAGCCTTTAAAAGATCTGCTGCCTTCTATTTCTATATCACCAGTGGCATTTCAGGTACAAAGAGCATATATAACTACCTATTTCTACGTAGAAGCAGGGGAAAAAAAACCCAAAACAAACACACCAACCAGTTTAGAGCACAATGTATAAACTTTTTTCTCTCAATAGTATACTTTTCAAATTACATTGATTTTCAATTTTGTGTATAACACCTATAGCATCTTTGATTTATGCAAATCCTTTAGTTGCAATAGGTATTTATTCTAGAATGGCAGCATACAATATCAATTAGGTACTGTGAAGAGAATAGAAAAGTTTGTGTATGACAAACTATGACAATAATAATTAATTGAGAAAGTCAAAGTAATTAATTAATTAATTTAAACTTCCTCTTGTCGAATTTTCAGCACTGACACATACCTACCAAAATATTTCTAGGAAACTGTTTAACAAAGCTCCCCTTTGTTATCTTAATGTGCTCATAACTTTACGCATTTTACAAAATCTCCAACTTTTGCCACATATTTGATTGTATAGTGTTCCTTCCATTTTCTCTTAATTTTCTATGCTAAATCATATGCTGAAACAAACCATTTCTGTAATGGGAAACTTTTTGATTGATGTATTGGAGCTGTATTCCTTTATAGAGTTCAATCCCTAATCAGATATTCACGTCTTAAGTGCTTCACTGGATCTCTCTGTTACTGTTAAATGCACCGTCTTAAGTGAGTTCTGGTCTGCAAAGGTAGGAGTTTTATAGCAGCCTGACATTCCTTACTCTCTGATGGCTAAGATCTACTTTTGCTAAACCACTTACGAATCAGATGTGCCAGGCAGAGAACTTAACCTCGACAATTTGATTAATCTTCTTTGAATTATAGTGGTTTCATGAATCAAACTTCAGAAGGAGCTTCCTCTTTCCAAATAATGTTAGGAGGATAGAATAATGCTTTTAAAGTATCTTCCTTTTCAATTTGGGATTTCAACATGCAAATTCAGCAGAAGCCCAAAGGAAGCAGCACAATGGAAGCATCAAAAACATTTATTAAAAGCACTCCATTGTGCTTGGGGAGCATGGAAGAGAATGAAAAGGTGAAGGAGAATTTAGTAAAGCACTGCACAGAAACAGAATTAGCAAGTCATGAGATATCACGTGGCTGTTAGCAGACTGAAAGGCTCTGTTGATTCGATTTATTCATTAGGGCTTTTCAGTAGTGTAGGTTATTAAGTGGGAGAAAGTGGGGTATATTACAACTTACTTTTTATATTTCCTTTCCTGGAGGATATTTAGCACCAGAGAAACAGAAAGTTATTGAAAGTATCATGCCGCATAAATGGGAGAATGATAGGAAAAAGAGCAGCGCCACCAGCTCTCTGAAGATGGATCGAAAGAGCAATGCTGGGAACAGGAAATCAAGAAAGTTTCGCTCTATTTCAAGATCACTTATACTTTGCAATGCCAAAAACAGTGACGATGGGTCAAGTCCTGATGAAAAGTGGCCTGATCCCTTTGAGATCTCTACCAGTTGGGTTCAAGAGGATTTTGACTGCTGTCCTAGAACACAACTGCCATACACATCAGAGATAGAAGACAGCCCACCTGATCCTCCGCGTGTGATCACCAGCATGGTCCAGTCCAAAGCTGCAGCAAACGAGAACTGCAACAACATGAGAAGAAAGTTACTCACCAAGGTAGGCAACCCGGTGCAGTATATTGTAATGTTTCCCATTGCAGTAGTTCCTAAAAGGATTAATTCATATTTCTCAGGAGTGCAGCATTCTACTTGGCTTTTTTCAGAGCCTGTGAGCCTGCAGTGTTCCTGCTCTGTATAAATAGCGTGAAAAAGTATTAGCTTCCCTACTGTGCTGTTGCATTCTGCTGATTGACATTCTGCTGAAATCGGTGACTGCCAGGCCACTCTCAGTGTATTCAGACTAGTACAGCTGGTGCTTTCTACCTGCAGTATAGTATTCAGCTCAAAATATAGAACTGTCACTATGGTAAAGTGCATTTATAAAGCATGATACCATGAGATCTCACAAGCTATGCAAGTATGAGTTAGTTATATTAATACTATGGAAGACATAGCAGATGTTCTTTCTCTCTGATTCAGGAAGGAGGTAGCGATGGCTCTAAAACCACCAGAGATGTCACTTTTCCCTAGAGATGTAAAAAGTCTTAACAGCTTCCTATTACAACATTATTCTTTAAACAAGAAATAACTGTGTTAACCCTAATGATCTGAAAAATTTTTCAGTCTGAACAATGTATTTTAGATTCATTTAGAAAGTTCCTTTTCAGTAACATACCCTAATTTTCCCACTTTCTCTCCACCTGTTGATGTGATGTGTAAAAGGGATCTCACTGCAAATATGACATGTCTTTTAATACAGTTTGTGTCCTGGCAACTCTCATTATATGCCTTTTACCTGTGCAAATAGTGGCTTATGTGAAAGAACTGATTCTTTCACCTAAAATATTGCTTTCATATATATTCTATTTTATTTTACATACCTTCAATAGAAATTGGCTAAAACTAGACCTCTACATCTAAACACATAGTGGTACTGAATATGAGTATCTCCCCTTACTCCTCAAGTTTCTTGCTAATGATCACAGCATGCAGCCCAATATTGCAAAGACTGCAGCAGGACAGAGGTCTGGATGTGAAGTGGTTTAGCCCCTGGCAAAGTCCCAGCATGAGGACAAAAACAAGCCAACTTTCTATTATATTCTGACAGAAAACATAAATTGGTGACACTGACCGAAGTCCCAAAATACACTCAGTCACCTGCAAAACCATACCACCTCCTCCCTTTTGGAAACAGTCCATATGCACTCTGCTGATTTCCTTCTGTGAATGAAGAAGGAGCTGGCCTCTGTGGACTCCCTCCTCTTCTCTTTTAACAAAGCTGAAGCACTTTCTTAGGTGTGTGTCAGCTGCCACAGTCTACTTGCTTGCATACCTCCAAAATATGCAGGGCTCCAATGACTGTTGTGATCCATACCCATATGAAAACTACCGGGTATCTTATTGCAGACTAAGTTTAGATCATTTGCTTTTATAGCTGGCAAGCAGCTCAAACAGGGATCTGGGGAACAGAGTAAGTATCCTAACTAATGTCATTGCACAGATAAAATATAACTGCTAAGGGTATAAATCCACTGTTAGGCTGGCGTGTTAGTATCGCTGAACAGGATGGGTCAAGAACCTGGATGGATGGATGGTCACATAAATTACTCAGCAACCCAGACCCTTGCAGCAGCATTTGGGTTGCTTAGTGCCATTGTAGACAACGGGTACATTAAATTCCCTCTCCAGAGCTCTCATAGCAACATAAACCTCTTCAGAAGCTACTTGCTAATCTTCCATACCTTTCAGAGTCATGGATCAGTGAGTGATTCTAAAAAGTCTCATCTCAGCATGCTAAATAGGATGAACTTTGGTAACAGCTACACTGACCTTATCCTGTACTACTGTTGCTGAGGCTTTGCCCTCTATTATGAAAGCAGTGATCTCTATCTTCCATATGGCACAAGCCTATCAGAACAATCTTCCTGTACCACGTGTCTTAGAGAGCTTAAGCTTAAAACCTCTCTCTTTAAGAAAGGAGTCAACAAGCATTTTTCAAGTCCCAATGTAACACTCACTCCATCTCCATGTGACACTTCAGAAATTCATGATGTGTGACTCAGAGCTGAAGGATCCTTGTCTTTGTTCAAGAAAATTGATTCCATTCTTTCTGTGGTGTTACTGAGGATATTCCACTATTCTGCTTTCCAGCACCTGCAGCCCTAAGCATGACTCTGAAGGTGCTAATAACTCCCGCAGAATTGAACAACTTAATTTTTGCTGTCACACTGGAAGCAGAGAAGAATGTTTAAAAGTGCTGCATGATTTAATGCTCCCTGTGCATTTCTTCTCCAGAGCTAAGGGGGAACCTGGAACATCAGTATTCCAAATACTAGTTCCTCTCTCCTGTTCAAAAACTTAAGTATCTCCGTAAAGCCATACACTGCTGGTTGCATGGGATACACCATTGCGTAATCCATGAGCAAATCAGTGTTTCAGGACTTCTGCATATGTATTAGAGACATGTTGTCCTGATTCCAAAATCTTCAGGATCTCAAAGAACAGTCCTATGTCCCATTACTAACAGACTGAGAAAGTAGGTGCTACTTACAATAAAGAAATGAGAGGTAAGAGGATCTCTCACGGTGGGGACCAGTGACGAGGGGTGCTCCTCAGGGGTCGATATTGGGACCTGCACCGTTTAACATCTTTGCTGGCGACATGGACAGTGGGATAGAGCGCACCCTCAGCAAGTTTGCCGACAACACCAAGCTGCATGGTGCAGCCAACACGCTGGAGGGAAGGGATGCCGTCCAGAGGGATCTTGACAGGCTTGAGAGTTGGGCTCATGGGAACCTCCTGAAGTTCAACAAGGCCAAGTGCCAGGTCCTGCATGTGGGTCGGGGCAATCCCAAGCAGAACTACAGGCTGAGCAGAGAATGGATTGAGAGCAGCCCTGAGGAGAAGGACTTGGGGATGTTGGTGGATGAGAAGCTCAACATGACCCAGCAATGCACACTCGCAGCCCAGAAAGACAACCGTGTTCCAGGCTGCATCAAAACCAGCGTGATCAGCAGGTCAGGGGAGGTGATTCTCCCCCTCTACTCCACTCTTGTGAGACCCCACCTGCAGTACTGCGTCCAGCTCTGGGGTCCCCAGTACAAGAAAGACACGGAGCTGTTGGAGCAAGTCCAGAGGAAGCCAGGAAGACAATCAGAGGGCTGGAACACCTCTCCTATGAAGACAGGGTGACAGAGCTGGGGTTGTTCAGCCTGGACAAAAGAAGGTGCACTTAGTCTGGTAGAGACAGCGCTGGAAAGCCAGCTTGTCAGTGTGTAAACAAGCAGATCTCCTTTATAGTTTACTTCACACAAACTCAGCAATTTTCAAGTGGCCTGAAAGGAAGAGAAAACAAAAAATATTATAAGCAGTGTCTGATACCTTGTGTACTGACACAGCAAACACTGTGGAAGATGATCTTGCCTGCTTGTGTCATTACAAAGTCTGAAACTATGCCAGTGGTAGGGAGAATGGACAGAACTACATAATATCAGCTCCCATTCTTCAGAGAACACCAGCGTCTTCTGGGGTTGCAACCTGCTTCAAGGAGCATTCCATTAACTCTTCCCTGCACCACCAACACCCAGGGAAGCACTGAGAGTTATCAGCCAGAGGGGGTGGTAGCAGGTTGAAATAGCCTCTAGGATAAACTATAACAGTTAAGGGTTGACTCTTTATACAAACATTGGATCAAACGGATCTGACTGCATGGCTCCACTCAGTTCTAGAAACTTCTCTATCCTTGCTTCTTTTGGTCTTTGACCCTCAGCTTGAAGGAAGAAAAAAACAAAAGCTCATTTTTCTCCCTTGCTCATCACTAGAACATATTTTTATTAACTCACCTTTATGCAAATGCCAGTTAGCTGGCCCTTTGGTACCAGGACAAGTGTTAGAACAACACACTGTAATGTCTCAAACATGAACGTATAGGCAGGATAGAAAAACAAATCCAGGAGAGGAGACTACATTTATTTAGACATTTATGGGTTTTCCTCCCTTTTCATACTTGTTTTCGCTTTCTGTCTTCCCAGCCTTCTTGCTTTTATGACATCGGGGCCATGTTATCCCCAGAGCAAGTTGGGAAAGAGGCTGTTATATTAAGACAGTCTGTGCTGCAAAATGTGAGCCAGGGCAAAGACTCCCAGAAAAGCATGCGAAAGACCAGATGAGGGGTAGAAAGGTCTGTCTGTAACATCTGATGTGCTGAATCGTCTATCTAGGGCAGAACCTGAACCCCATGCCCTGCTTCTTGCACCATCCAAAGGCTTTCTAGCTTCTGCCATTTTATTAATTGCAAAGGGAATATGCTGCTGGGAAAATGAATTGCATCTGCTATAAATATTTTGAAAAGACCAAGGCATCAGCTAGGGTACGTCAGAATCGGTGAAGTCACATCAGTTTATGCCAGAGAGACTCTGGCCCTTTGTTAGAACTGATGCAGGAAAAAAAAATAATTCTTGAAGAAAATCCCCAAAGACTGTATTCTCTTAATCTTCCACTTGGAAATCCCAGCCACTTCACAGTCAGGAGGCCAGAAAAACTAAATATTTAAATTCATTATTGTACTGTTGTTAGAATTTTTTTTTGTTCAATTTTTTTGCTTTTTTAAAAACAGCAGTCAATCAGCTCATTGTCATATGCTTGGTTAACTGAGTCAAAGACCTTACTTGAACTAGCCTTGTATAACACTTCATTTCAGACAATCTAACTACTGTGTCTTACATTAAGAGTGCACAAAAGTTTTTCAGTTTTCCACAGATGCCATGGTTACCCTGATTTCTAAACAACATCTGGAATTAGATGTTTTGAGACGGGACTCTGGGCTAGAAATATCTAAACAGAACACGAAGGAAAAAGAAATCTTTTAAATGGCAGATAGAAATACATCCTCAGAAGCTTTGCATTTCGCATGACAAAAAAAGGGGAGCAGGAGAACAGAGTTGGCCTGGATGTGCAAATTACTTTTCCAGAACTAAACACATGAAAAATTAATCTACTGTCACCTGTGACAAAAGTGCATTCAAGAAGGCTCTTGAACTCCACCTTTGATTTTCATCTTTCAGCCAAGCAGATTCAGTTTAAAGACAAATTTTACTTCTAATGCACTCCCAGAGACTTTCATTCTGTTTTCAGTGATGAGTGGATATTATAATGCAGATACAAGTTTCCCGAGAGTCTTGAAGTGCTCAGTAGCAAAACCCCTTATAAGCAGAGACAATTTATTCACCAGCAGCAAATATGCATTTAAACATATGATCTAATAACATATGTTATTAGATGTTCTAGGTCATGGTTGACCTAGAATCCACCTGCCCACACACCAAACCTGTCAACCTTATTCTAGAAAATTTTTAGCATTAACTACATTCAGGGCTATAAATCACCTTTCAAAATGAGCAGGACACTTTAAAAAGGAGAAGGACGCAAAATAAATACTGTCTTCACTCTTGGAACCATCAGCAATATTTCTATGCATAAAATAATGAGACAGGAAATAAAAGATATTAAAGAACAAAACCCAAAGCAAATTGACTGCTGGCACATGAATTGGTCAAATGTTTATTTTTCTAAAGAACAGCTTTTATTAATTTTCTGTCATGTTGCAATAACTTGGATGTGAATATAGCGATTTATATCCAGGACCCAAAAAAGCACAGATGCTGACAACATACAGATATTTGCCACACGTCCCTACAGCCTAATAAAAACTTTTTTTTTTTTTTAAAGTAATTCACATAGATGAATTGCAGAAACGATTGACACACAGAGCTTATTTGAAACATAGTCCAAGTTGGTAAGATAGCTACAGATTTAAACAAAAATTGTGCCCAAGATTTTTCTGCAGTGTACAATGGATTTAACCTCTACTTTCCTTCTGGCTAAGTACATGTAACTTATTACTCTTGAAAAGAATATTCATATTGGTTTTTACTTGGTATCCTTTCACACGTATATCCCAATACAACCCAGAATTTCCAGCCTGGCATGTGTCCCATTGTACAAAATACAATGTCTTCCCCAAAGGACTTACATGGTGCCACAATGAAAAACCTCAGAGCCAAACCCACTGCACTCTGTGGTGTCCTGTGAAACCGATGAGAGCCAAATGACTTTTGGACAGTAATTACGAAGATTTTTACAAACATCACAAATGTAGCAGCTGGACAATGTGAACAAGTTATAGGAAGGGCATAAGCATGACTGCTCTTAACAGAGAGGAGTTGGGGACAGTCTGAAATTGCCCACCATTAAGTTAAAATCAAGAACAAAATGAAGCATGGAGAACAGCTACGCAAAGTTCTGTGTGTGTGCCTGACCAGTATCTGTGAGAGGATATACAGATATTTCAAGGGAGCTGTACACAAGAGTAAGGATTTCTAAGAAAAGGAGTTGGCAAGTCCAAACATGAATTCTGACTACAGAAAAAAAGAAAACTTTTTTTTTAAACACGCACTCCATAAGATAATTATTCTTTCACAATAGCCCCAATCCATGATCAGATGAGGTCTCAAAATACTTAGCCAACCAGCTGAATAATTTCCTATCTTTAATATCTATCTTACATTTCTCATGTTTTAGAACAAGCACACTACCCTGTTGAAAACCCTGTGAGCTTCATGCATGCAGAATCTGGCCTGTAATTTCTAACGGATATCTAAACCAAAGCACCAATGCAAATAAACAGAAAAAGTAGCTCACATTTTTTGCTACTTAAGATCTGAAATGAGAATTACAACACATTAGAATTCTGATCTTTATTTTGTTACCATGCTGAAGACTTCAAAGCCCTGCCATAACATAAAAAAGAACATAATATAGTCCTGATTTCAAGTATGTATTTCCCAAGATATTTACCTTGGGTGAAAGTAAATATAGAAACTCTAAAACTAATACTAGAGTTCAAACAAATGGGTTTAAAATAGAATTCTGTCCATGCTTATATGCTTACCTGTTACTCACTAGAAGCACTCTGTGAACAAAAGAGGCTTCGTAAAATCCAGGTGCTCTTTAATGGCAGACAATCTGGAATGCAAATAAACCCACAGAGTTAACAATTCAGTCATTACAAGTATAGCCCTTATGGATTACCTACGGAGTTCAGCCTGCAGCGAGCCTAGGGCTCAAAGTTAAATACTTAATTCATTCACATCCTTAGATTTACTCTGGCAGGTCTCAGAATGGGAGCCAGGCTTCAACAGTCAGCCTGAAAGATAATGACTTTTATTGACATTGCTGTAAATTTGAAGTTTGTGTTTGCTGTCAGTCAGGTATGATGTGATCCCTATTGATCTGTGGTGAAAGGGCATAATGATTCTAATCCTCAGGGCTGGATGAACTCTGCTTAGGGCAGAAATGAAGCCCTATTGATGGTGAAGAAGGTGGTTACACAGCTTTCCTTGTGCTGTCAGAGGACTACGGATTACTGTAAATAGTTCATGCTACTCTGACCAGGGGACCCAGGAGCAATACAGACAGTTGACCACTGCTATATTTTGTGGCCTGTCCTAACATATGAAATTTGCCTCCCCTTCAGAAATCTATACCTCAGTCATACAAATCTCTCGGGAACAAGCCTGGATCCAGAATACACTGAGAGCCCTCTTCACTATGTGGAGTATGGAGAGGCTGGCGAGGGCAGAGGAGGTGGGTTCAGCTGGGAGCAGAACAAGTGAATACTTGAATTAGGAAATTTACTAAGGAAATGGAAAATAAATTGTGTGATAACTTTTTCCAGCTTTCCTTGTCTCTCTAGAATTTTTAAGCATTCACGCATTTGTGCTGTAGGAGTACATTTGCTAGACAAATGCGTTTTCCTTCATGTGCTTAGTCAATCCATTCTTTGCTTTACTTACTCATACGACTTGAGACACTCTCTTTCTGTATGGCCATATGTTAATGATTCATAGTTGTGTTAAAAATGTGCTTACAATTAGTTCTCCAGATGCAACACACAGACTACAGCAACCTCAACCAGCCTGGAGGGGACAAAGAATCTTCCACTGTTGCAGTCCTCTCTGCTCCCCTGCCTCCACTTAACAAGTCAGCAGCAGGGGTGGAGCTTCTAGTGTTTTGTATACACTTATTTTCCATTCAGACTTCTTCCATTTTCCAGAGCATTTCATTTTCTGGCATATATTTATTTTCCTCCCTGTCTTTTTTTACAATAGTTAGCATAGGCAAAATGTACCCAGTTATATGAAAAGGCTATTATCTGTTCTCTTTCCCTCTATGCAAAGGGGCACTCTATTCTAATACTTCCCTCTTGTAGCCAGAAGCCACTGAAGTCCTAAGGAAACCAACTTCTTTTAAACACTAACTCTATAATACAATTATTCTTTCACAACTGCACAGTGTTAAAAGGGCTGTTCCTGTTCTACTTGGAGGCAATCTAGTTCTAAGAACATTTTCTGCATTTCTTAAAAAGGCTCAAGATAATTATAAGTAACTTTTAACATCCTTGGTACATTTCCTTTCATGCAACCTTTCTTCTTCTGAATCAGGACAGCTGCATCTGCAGGCTGTGTACAACCACAGGGAACAGCAGCTCGGGATTCAAGCTTTCTAGGAGTCCGAACTGTGCATCTCTCTGGAAAGGGTTCACAGGCAGCCACGTGTCTGCTGGAGGTCCCACAAACAGGTACAGTACACGTGGAGTCAACAAGCTTATTAGGGAGCCATTTGTCTGCATGGATTTTGCATGACCAGCTTTCTGTGATAGGCTATGCCTTGAAGTTCAGTTTTAGAGAAAGGCAATGATGTTTGGGAATCATTTCTTACAATGCTTTCAGTTGGAGATGCAAGTCAAGATTCTAGAAAAATAAAACCGTGACCATTCAGGGATCTGATGCTTCTCGATTACACTAAGAAATAAAACCTGGAAGAATGAAAGATTGTACATAACATTAAGTTTTAAAATGGTGTTTTGCTAGTTGCCCTATGGGCAATGTTGAATATCACCAACCTAGCAAGGCCACTGGAAAGCAATATGAACCAAAGTTCCTGAAAGGGAAAGTTTACTCCTGAAAGGGAGTAAACTGTATAGTCTCTGATCAACTTGCAAATGCAAGACAGTGAGCAAAGAATATTTTGCCTGGTTTGAGCTATTCTATGCTGTCATCTTAGCCTCGATTTAAGCTATGTATGGAAAGGCAGCCACTGATCCCCAGGACTGAGCAAAGAGCAGCAACAGAAAAAATTCCTAGCAAGGGAATGGGGTGTACCACACATCAAAGCATCTCATGGCAGCTCTTTTCAAGGCAAAGGGAGGATTGCAGCTGACTTCTCAGTTAGTGAGACACGTAGCACAATAGTGCCTTATTGTTCTTTGTAAAACGATATGCAAGTATGTTCCTTTTTTTCTTCTTTTAAGGGATGGTTGTCTGATCCCAGGGGATGAACTGTTAACATTAAACGGACAATCACTTAAAGATCTTTCCAGCAAGGAGACTGAATCTCTCATTCACCCAACAACACGGCTGGTGAACATCATGATGGCTAGCAAAGTAAGCATGAAAGTTGTGGTCCTCTCCCACAACTGTGGGGTGATTTGACATTTACTTGAGAAAGAAGGGGAATTTGTGCACCAGACATTTGAAGAACATGGTTTTGCTCTTCCTGACAAAACCCCAAACCTCTTGTGGTCAGACTCTGGTGACTTTCAGCATAGCTTTTTCCCAGATAAACAGAGGCTATGGGGAGGCCAAGGCCCTGGGAAATTCTAGCAAGGACTGTAAAACCCCTCCTTTTAGAAACACATAGCTTGCCAATGTTAATTTTCCATTTGGAAGCTGAGCAAAGGCAGAGGTGGATTTAAGGGAAGATCCATGAATCCGGAAGCTAGAGAGCAGACCCTGTACTGAAGTAGTCTTGTGGATCTAGGATCTATAGCTAGGAAATTCCCATGGTGAATGTTACTGGAGTCTGCTACAGAGAGAAGGGAACAGAAGAAAGCATTAACAGGTCAGAAACCCCAGATTGTCACCAAATCTTTCAGTGGAGAACCCTTTTGATCTTTCTTTCGCAGAGTCCGTTTCATTGGATTAGACACATTTCATTTCAGGCTTCTTGTCTTCTCATCCCCACCCCAAACTAGATGGCATCAAAGACTTTTCACTTGCAAATTCTGGAGGAAACTTAAGGATGATGACTGAACAGAGTTAGTCCCATACCACACATTTACCACTTTGAAGACAATGGAGCTCAGCCAGAGATTTTTTGCAGGCTTCAGATCTTGATATTCATGGAAAAAAAGACACTTTCTGCTTGTTTTTTCTGCAAATGGATCACACAGAAAGCTCTGATATAATCCTAGACTAAGAAAACTTCCCTGACTGGATCCGCTATCAGGTCTGAGTGTGCCTCTTTCTAGGACAGCAGTGAACTGTCTTGCCCAGATGTCTGCTGGATTCTGCCAAGACTTTTGTTTATTTTCTCTCCTTTAAATGCCTAAGTGTCCAGAGATGAACTATATTAAACTTTTGTAGCATAGTACCACCCAAGAGGCAGCCAGGTGATCTGTGCATTCAAAAACAAGCCTGCCCCAAATTAATTAAGGGTTAGTAGCAAAGGCTTTTCAAGCTAGTTAGCTTGGAAAAAGAAACAACGCAAAATCATTTTCAAAATGCCTCTTTAAGGCACTCTCTGCATTTCTTATTCTGAAGAGTTCCCTAGGAGAACGGGACTGGAAACCCCTAGTAGGATTTTGCTACTTGGCAATACCTCCACCTGCTGTCAAACAGGAAAATTATCATTCGTTAGTTCTTGAGGTATCTCCAAACAGCACTACTAAAGTCAGGCTTCTGGAAGAAAGCGTTGGTCATAGCTCCAGACAGATTAGAACCTATAGATCTTGCTCTGATGCTGCTTTTGTGGCTGCCTTAGCCCCTGCAGAATATTGCTCAGCAAAACCCTTTTATATTTGGAGGTTCACTATATTTCAATCAATCTCCCTATGCTGTCTGTATTTAGTAATGTTCTTCCTTTAACTGTGATTCCTTCAGCATCAATTCCCCATGTCACAACAGAAGCAGGAGTTTCAGGAATCATGCTCATCCAGAAATTATTCCCAACATCAACTGTTATTCAGATGTAATCATTTATTTATTTACAAACTGTTCTAAAAACCTGCATGTAGAAACCTGCATGTTTTATCTACAAGTTCTTAGATGCTAGAATTAGTGGTCATATTTTCAAAAGCAAGAATTTCCAGGTAGAAGGGACTGAATTTTTGAAAAACACTAAAGTCTAGTCCTCAAAGGTTTTTAAACACTCGGGTCATAGTTTGACTAAAACACATCCCTCTAAAATCAGCAGAAGTTAGACATCTACCTACCATTGCAAAGCTGGGCCTACGAATTTTCATTTTGAAAGTAATGCCCTTCTGAGGTGATAGAGACTGAGTACCCAAAAGCACCAGTCATCTCCGGAAATTAGACAAGCATGGCTACAGTTTACCCATACATCAAAATATTAGTCTGTCTGAACCAACTGCGGGTGTCCAATTAATTGTCTGTCCATTTTGACTAAAGACCAGAATCTATTTGTATCTTATTACTTTAGCAGGTTATAATCATTTTCATGGAAAAGTTTTCAGCTGCATTCTCCTTTATCACCCTATTTATTTTAAATAACTAATTTTGCTCCATGTTTTTTGATTCAGGCTGAAATTTGTGCAAGCCAAATTTGGAGAAATTTTATTTTTAACTTTAGATCACTTTCAAGAATTTCTTGCATAGCAATCGATGGGTTTTTTTGTTTGTTTGTTTTAAGGAAATGCCAACCTGTAAGGAAAAGCCTTTGGAAATACAAAATGGTTTTCTGCACAGTAAAGCTGCATGTCAACGAACTCGCAGTAATTCAACCAGTAAGTTGCAAAGAAGTAATCTTTTCTCTTATTGTATTCAGGGAGTGCGCAGCACAGCACTTCATCGGTGTGATGGTACAGCAGTGTTGAAAGAAACTGCAGCTGTTGTCCAGATTTAGCCTGGCATTCTTAGCTAAGAATTACTGATGCATAAAAGCAGCAGCTTTTACATTCACGATACCCTACAGTAAGAGGTTTTGGGCATAATCATTCCATTTTATGTTTTTTTAAGGTGTATTCTAAATAGGCCAATGCTGTTTTGGTAGGGAATGTTTGCTTTGTACTGTGTTTAACATTAATGGCTATCCCCATTGTGAGGATTGAAAAGATCACTCCCTTCACAGAGAGATTTACAAGAGGAAAAACATTTCTAAGTAACATTTACCTGATAGAATGAAGGTGCAGAAATGTCTAACGTGTGAGAAATGACCCAGCCTCTCTTCCCACATCTAACAGGTGCAAACCCGTACTGGATAGGGGAGATGGACTGCACGGCACCCCGGAAAGCCATACCCTTCAGGGACCGGCAGCCCCACACTCTCCACACCAGCCGCAAATCTCTTTCCCAACAGCTGGACTGCTCTGGAGGGAGAACCCCAGTAAGTGCTACAGGATATCACCTGAAAAACAGACAAAACCATCTCGAGTAAGAATCTCTCAATGACCTTAGCAGTCACTTTCCCGCCAAAACCTACCTTCCTTGCAGGTCCTGTCAGGGAAGATGGCGCACTCTGCTTCCTCCACTTTTTAACCCCATTCCTCCTTTGTGAGGAGTAGGAGAATGGGAAAGGCTCTGTGCAAGCAAACCCCCATTTCTTCAGCACCTTCTCACTCCCATTGCCCCAGCAGGTTTTACAGTGTGTGTAAATCCTCCCATGTGGTTCACACCACTTTGGTAGCCACCCGGAGCTGCCTCAGAGCTCACCACTGAAGAGGCTCCCCCTGGGCGTGACTCCGCCGTTGGCCATGGAGCAGCTCTGTATATGTGGGCGATAAAATCCCAGCCTGAGCTTTGGGCCCCACTGCCATGAACCTTCCGAGTCACCTCCATTGGCCCATCCATGGCCACAAGCAGGTATGGACTTGCCTCGTGGCTGCTAGTCGCTGCCCCTAGCTGCACTGGCTGCCTGAGGCATCCTGCTTTCTGCCCCACCATGAATCAGACATATTTAAACAACCCCATTAACGCAGGCAAGAGACTGACAGTCTCTTGCTATACAGATGGACGCCTAATGATTCACCACAGGCTGGGACAGTGGAGGCTGGGTAGGGTAGAGAGGGTGTGGGTATTTATGGCTGACTGTCCCCAGGCTCAAGCCCCTCACACGCAGCTGCCACCTTCAGCCCTGTCTGAGGTCTGGCTGAGGGACTCACCACTGCTCCCCTGCCAGACCTAGGGCTTTAACAGGGGTGAGGACGTGACAACTGGAGCACAAACCCCAACCAAACACCACCTGTGCAAACAGACAGACGCTCAGGGATTTGTGGGGCTTCCTCCTGCTTGAAGGTCCGGCGTGGCAGACACTGCCTGTTGGCAGAGGCTCTTCAACGGCATCCTGGGTTTGGGTATCGTTACCCACCACACACAGAAATACAAAATACACCCCCTCACACAGAAGCAAAGGAAATTTGACAACTTCCAGTTTCAGATGCAGAAGACCCACAACAGAATAAGCAATCACCCTGATCTGGCAGAGCTATACTTTTCAGAGACTATGGTTTTGGTATGGCACGGACAGTTCCCTCTTAATCAGGTTCCCAATCCCATGTTGAATAAATCATCTTGTTTTCATGTCAAAATTGAGACTTATTTTCTGGCATATGCAGAAGCTGAATGTTTGGCTGATGTTTCACACAATTCAACACCTGTTAGTTTCCCTTTGCTGCATTTAAAAAAAAAGAAGTGTTGAACTCTCTTGGACTTGTAATTAGTGTAATTAACTCTAACCCTGCTAAAATTCACGCATACTTATCTTTAGGTAATGACTTTTTTCAGTGCTTAAATTGGTTTGCAATACCCAATTCCATGTTAAAATAGGAGGTTTTCATTCAATATTTCATTAAAGTTCATTAAAATGGGTCAAATCGCAGGGCTGGAGTTCACTATCTGTGGAATGGAGGAAGGACAGGTACTGAGAAATTGCTTACCTTGGTTATCAAGCAAAAAGGATGTGCTTCACCTCTTTTGGCTGCAGAAAGAAGCCTATGTGGTGGCTAGTGCACAGTCTGAAGAACTTTCATGAGCACAAATTCATATTTTTGAGGAAATGCTGAAAACAGGTTCTATATATCAGAATATAAAATTATTTAGTGGCAAGATGAGGGAAGGAGCTAGAATTTCTTGTTTCTTAGTTCAATTCTTAGAGGGAAATATATGATAATACTGGTTTAGGATCCCTAACGGCCACAAATGGGATTTTGGCATGGAAAATCAAGTGAGAGCACAAATATATCTTTCTACACCATCGCACCACTTCAAGGGCCAACATTCTAGTTTCCCTCTAGTTTAGTCACTGCAGGACAACTTCAGTGAGCAGTACTTCACCATTTGAGTCTAGAACATTTAAAGACAAACAGACCAATGTATCTTCAGGCCATTGACTCCTGAATGTATCATGGAAAAAGTCTGTTTTAGCATAAAAAGGCCAGACTACTCAGTGTGGTCATCAGTTCTGTGCAAATTGATTGAGGGAATTGAGGTTGGAGTTTTTTTAAACCTTTAGTACCATCAGTTATAAGGAAGAAAATGTGAAATAAACAAGCTGTCCTAATGCATGTCCAAGAATTTCTGGTTCTTTACTAAAGTGATTTTTTTTTTTTTTTTTTATGTTTACAGGCAATTTCAAGGCCATCTAGATCACTAAGTACAGCACAGTTAGTACACACATCCTGTGGCTCACAGGCTTCAGTAATCTCAAACATCGTATTGATGAAAGGACAAGGGAAGGTGAGACTCGCTCTGTTGATTTACCATAAAAAGCATTTTACTTCATTTCACAAATGTAAGCTGCAAAGTGCAGGGAACTGACTTCAGGTATTGAGGTGGCTACTTCTGGGTTGCTAGTTCATATCCAGGTTTTGCCAGGAGTGATTAGTTATCATTGCTTGCTTCTTGATAACCTTCTGAAGCATCTCTTTGCTGAAGCACTATCTTCAGGTTCTAATAACACATTCACGTCAAGCTAGCAACAACACTGACATTCACTGGTATGCTTTTTGGCAGCTGGAGGCAGGCTTGAAATCACATACTCTGTGTCATCTGTAGGTTGCACTAGCATAGCAACCTTAGAGCTTCCTTCAAGTCAGAATTGAGCCATAAAGACAGTTCTGTTGAGAAGGAAAACGAGAGCTACCAGGAACACAGAGGACCTCAATAAAAAAAAAAATTAAAAAAATTTTTTGCAAAAAACACAATAAAGTCTGGAGAAAGAAGATAGAATTATCTACAAGAGTAATGTCACAGAATATGCTTAAAAAGAGAATACGGAAGCTATGAACTTAAACCCATAGCTTTTGAACTTCTTGAGCAAGGTTCTGAATTTGTTCATTAATAATCTTTTCAGTTAAAATATTTAATATTTTATTTATAACTATTTAAACTGTGAAATGACTCTCAGAAATCATTCTATGAAGTATCATCATCACCACTTACAAAATAATCATTTGTTGTCTGTATTTTGGGAGCCTATGAGGATGTCATCAACACAGTACTTTCACTTTTTAGTTGAAGGATGTTAAATGGCTTCAGAGGTATGAATTAGTCTTGCAACATCCTTCTAAGGGTAGCAGGTAATGTTTGACTCTCATATACAGGGAGGAAGGGCAAAGAATAAGTAGATGAGAGGTATCTACCTACAAAGATCTATTGATGTTGTTTAAACTTACAACATGAATTAACTCTGGTAGAGGGTGAGAGAGTGGTATCTCCCCAAGATCTCCATCTGTGCATCTGAAATGAGTAGTAATATCAAGTTCTTACCCGGTGTTTTTATCAATCTCGTTTATGGGACAGGAAATGAAGGAGAGCAACAGATAAATTAATCTCTCAAGGTTGTTTATTGGTTCAAGGGCAAAAAAAATTTAAAAAATTAGACACATTCCTCTGTGTGTACAATAGTGAATTACTTGATGGCAAAAAAAAAAAAGCAATTCATGAGGGTATTGTGTTGAAATTTTCATTTGCTTTTACTACTGGCATGTGGTTGACTATTTTTCATGGATTATACTGCTCCCTTGATTAGTACTGCCCATGTGGGTAACACAGAAGAAACTGCGAATGAACTATTATGAGAACTGAACATGGGCTCTCTTACACTGTTTTTCTTCCATAAATTAGGGTTTGGGCTTCAGTATTGTTGGAGGGAAAGACAGCATTTATGGACCAATAGGCATCTATGTCAAAACCATCTTTCCTGGGGGAGCTGCTGCTGCTGATGGAAGGCTACAAGAAGGTGGGAAATCTCTCTTCTCTCCCTTTTCTCACTTAAGAATCCCAAAGAATGATACCTAAAGGCACATTAAAGTGAAGATGAAATGAGCCATGAATGACTTTTAAACCTGCATCCGTTATTGCATTTGCAAGGCTCCTTTTGTGTACATGTAGGTATCATGTAACTTATTGCACAATACAGTAATAGTAACGTAGTACAATTTTTCTCTTTAAAAACAGGCGATGAAATCCTGGAACTGAATGGAGAATCCATGCATGGATTAACACATTATGATGCTTTACAAAAATTCAAGGTTATGTACTCTTCTTCCAGCACGATTTCTGTCTTTGCACACAACATGCACATGAAGTCAACCCATTCATTCATTATCTTTTCTTTCTAGCAGGCCAAAAAGGGTCTTCTGACACTTACAGTCAGGACAAGCTTCAGCACGCCTCATTCTGCTTCCAGCTGTCTATCACCCCACTTGTGTCAGTCACTGAGCTCTAGTACATGCATAACCAAAGAAAACAGCTCTTTCAGTTCAGAAAGTGCAGCATTCTCATTAAATGCTACAAAGCCCAATGACAGGGTCATAATGGAAGTTACCCTAAACAAAGGTAAGTGCTAAAATTAACTGAGCACTGGCAAACAAGGCACTGATTGACAAAACACTGTTCATTTGCTCTCTAAATGTCTTTCCTCACTAACCAGATTCTTTTTGTGAACTAAGATTTTTCAATACATTAAATTAGATCTTGGTGCCTGTCAGTGCTAACAATTATCAACAGCAGGATTTTGAACACCATCTGTCCTCAAGAGCCAATCTTTTTTGATTTTTTTTTCCACTCAAGCATTAGAGTCACATTCATATTTTTTATGTGAAAAAGTAAACCTCTTGCCAACAACTATCAATTATTAAGCAGATTATGCAACTCTTACCCATAATTATGCAAGCAGTTCATTTCATTCTTGAAAAAGCTTAAAACCAAATAAAACACATACCTACATCTTCTTGTAGTTCTTTTACCTCCTCTCCAACTGTTATCATCTTCTGTTTATAAACAACCACTGGCAGAATTAAATAAACTTTTAAATATGGGAACATCAAAGCAAAATTTCTATGAGGTAACAGTATGACTTACCAAACACACAATATGGGTTTTGACATCAAAGTGATTGTCCAGAGCAAAGAGGGTAAGCTGGCAAATTCTTAAGCTGTATTATGTAAAACAGAAAAGGGATTGACATGATATAGGAAACAATAGCCACCCATGCTTAGTTTTTGTTTCTTTTTTGTTCCTCCTTAATTTTTGTTGTTTTTTTCCCCCTCCTATTCTGTCTCCTTGTAAAGTCATTTGAATTCTTCTGTAATGACAGATATTTTGCAAAATAAACCTGCACTGTATTGTGTCTGTGACACACCAGTAATGAATTGCAAACCAGAACCTGGAACCCCACAAGCAATACTGGTGTGCACTCACTTTAATCATGAGGGCGAAAAGAGAGAAAGAGAGAGAGAAAGAGAGAGAGAAAGAGAGAGAGAAAGAGAGAGAGAAAGAGAGAGAGAAAGAGAGAGAGAAAGAGAAAAAGAACAATAGGAGCAGCAGCTAATTTTGTGAAACATTCATGAACACAAGAATTTGGTTCTGGTTTGTATAGAAAAAAATAATTAAATTGAAGACAGTTTTTAAAATGGTCTCTCCAATGGCTTGTTTTGACCACTTCTTATGTCTTTTTTTATTATTATTAATTCTTTCAGAGCCAGGTGTTGGCCTTGGAATTGGGTTATGTAGCATCCCTTACTTCCAGTGTATTTCGGGGATTTTTATTCACACCCTCTCACCAGGCTCAGTGGCACATATGGATGGGAGACTCAGGTAGGACGAGAAAGAGTGTCTTAAGCCACAAGTTGTTCATTGCTCTGTTTTATAGGTTCATTTCTGACCTGTTTGGGCAGGATTCATAGTGCTTTCTGGGAGTTTTGGATTTAAAGCATATGTGCTATTCTGAGCGTATGAGCATGCATATTTAGGATATGGGGGATTTCCAGATATATAGCAACCCAATGAAATTATTGTCTCTCGTCCAGGCTGGGCTAGCTTTGGGCGTCTTAGACAAGCATATAGCATGCTTCCTGGAAGAGATTTCCAAGCGAGAAAGTATCTGGAAAAACCCAAATATACGGCATATTTTGGCTTGTTTGAGCACTGGTTTTCCTTGACACAAGCTCCTCAAATTCTGTCCTGTCTTGCCCAATACAAATATAGATTTGCTGAATTGAGCTTTAGTGGGAGTGTAGAAATTCACTTGGTAAAGTTTATGACCAACTAGTAGTGTTGAACATATTTAAAATTTAACAGAACACAGCATTTTTCAGTGAAGGCTTTTTGATTTAACTTTAGGTCTGCTGTAACCCTCCTCTCTACATGCCTAGAACTTTAGCTGAAAGAACTGTAGGCTTACACTATTTGAAAGTTTGTATCAAACAGATCAATGCCTTCAGTCAGCCTCTTAATGTGTCTGGGTATTTACAGTAGAGCAGAGAATGGCATTCTCAGTTTCCATGTGGGCCAAATTTGGATTTCATCTAGAAAGATTCAGTCTAGCAGCCAGCAGGATTACAATAGTTTGTCACTAGAATTTTTCTATTAAGAAGTTATTCACATGTAGCAGAAACATCCTTTCTGACCTTAAATAACACTAACAGATCATAAAGATGTGAAAAGTGAAGTGTTAACTTGAAAGGAAGGAAGATGTAGGTGGAAGCAGCTGAGCTGCATACAGCAGAAAGATCACAGACACAAAGTATGCATAGCTGAACATGAAGAAAGCTCAAAGCTTGTGTGCAACAATGCAATTAGATCAAAAACCCCTTGATATCCAACTTATTCTCATTCCATTTTCTGTAACAGGAAGAGAGACATAATGATTTAATCTGTGATCAAATTAGAGGTCAACCACATGAATTTGCTTTTTGTATACTTTCACATGGGTGAGACAAGATTGGGAGAAAAAGAAAATCTGTTTTCTTTATATCCTCTTTCTTTTTTCTTAAATATCTCTGCAGGTGTGGAGATGAAATTATTGAAATTAATGAAGCTTCAGTACAAAATACGACTCTTAATGAAGTTTATGCTGTGCTAAGCCATTGTGATCCTGGTGCAGTGCAGATTATTATTAGCAGACACCCTGAACCACAGGTAGCACACTCTATATTCTTTTTGACTTTCAATAAAGCACATATTGAGAACTAAAACTAAGTGAGGGAGCAAGTGCTAATCTAAATCAGGTGGAAAAATGTTGATAACCAAGATGCTGATCTCTCTATAAGCATTGCTGCACGTGAACAAACCTGAGATATGCGCTATCTTAAATATAAGCGTGTAAGATTTGAAGATCACTGGAGACAGGCTTGAAAGAGTTTCTGTGCTGTGAGTGAGGAAACTACAGAAATAACATTTAAGGCATAAACCTTTCCTTTTATGACAAGGTCACCATCTAGTTGACCAAGGGAAGCCAGTTGATGTAATTTATTTAGATTTCAGCAAAGCTTTTGATACTGTCTCTCACAGTATTCTTCTGGACAAAATGTCCAGCATACAGCTTGACAAAAACATAGTGCGATGGGTGAGCAACTGGCTGATGGGTCAGGCCCAAAGAGTTATGGTAAACAGGGTTACATCAGGCTGGTGGCCAGTCACTAGTGGGTTCCCCCAGGGCTCCATTTTAGGGCCAGTTCTTTTTAATGTTTTCATAAACAACTTGGATGTAGGACTAGAAGGTGTTGTGAGTAAGTTTGCGGCTGACACCAAATTGGGAGGAGCTGTTGATTCTGTCAAGGGTGGAGAGGCATTGCAGAGAAAGCTGGACAGATTGGAGAACTGGGCAATCACCAACCGCGTGAGGTTTAACAAGAGCAAGTGCTGGATTCTGCACCTGGGAAGGGGCAGCCCTGGCTATACATACAGACTGGGCGATGAGACGCTGGAGACCAGCCATGCTGAAAGGGACCTGGGGGTCTTGGTCGACAGCAAGTTGAACATGAGTCACCAGTGTGCCCAGGCTGCCAGGAAGGCCAACCGTATCCTGGGGTGCATCAAGCATGGCTTTGCTAGCCGGTCTAAGGAAGTGATTGTCCCACTCTACACTGTGCTGGTGCAGCCTCACCTCGAGTACCACATGCAGTTTTGGGCGCCACAGTACAAGAAGGACGTAAAACTGTTGGAGAGTGTCCAAAAGAGGGCAACAAAGATGGTGAAGGGTCTAGAGGGGAAGACGTATGAGGAGAGGCTGAAGTCCCTTGGTTTGTTCAGCCTAGAGAAGAGGAGACTGAGGGGAGACCTCATCGCAGCCTACAGATTCCTCACGAGGGGGAGTGAAGGGGCAGGCGCTGATCTCCTCCCTCTGGTGACCAGTGATAGAGCCCGAGGGAATGGAGTGAAGCTGCGACAGGGGAGGTTTAGGTTGGATATCAGGAAAAGGTTCTTCACTGAAAGGGTGGTTGGGCACTGGAACAGGCTCCCCAGGGAAGTGGTCACAGCACTGAGCTTGACTGAGTTCAAGAAGCGTCTGGACAATGCTCTCAGTCATATACTCTGATTCGACTGGTCCTGTGTGGAGCCAGGAGTTGGACTCGATGATCCTTACGGGTCCTTTCCAACTCAGGATATTCTATGATTCTAACCAAAATATATTTCTTATTCAAGAAAGAATTCCCAATAATAAGAAAATAATTTGAAAGAAGGAACATACCTCCTGTTTATACACCCATCTTTCAGTAATTAAAATTTAGGTCTTGCCTAGCCAATATTTATAATTAAATTAATACTAAAGTATAATATTTTCTTCTTGCAAGATTTTTCTACAAAATGCTTCCTAACACCAAACACTGTATAAATGATTATCAAGTTTCAATTGTTGCATAAATTATCATTAAACACAGTATTAAATTACCTTATACTAGTAAACCCAGAAGTCCAAGTGAAATGTGCAAGAGATCCCATTTTATATAAACAACCAATACAAACAGCACATACATACATATACTTCAACTGTACTAGAATATATACAAATATAATGGTGTGCACTTACTTAGCTTTAAAATTAACTGTTATGTGATATAACTAGGTCTATTGATTTCCACTAGAGGATTTGCAGGGCTTTGAAATCTTTGTGAAAGGAATAAATGTTTAAATGTTACTCACCCCGCAGCAATCTCATGAGAGTATAATTGCATGATATTCCTAGGTGTCTGAGCAACAGCTAAAAGAAGCTGTTGCACAAGCTGTGGAAAACAACAGATTTGGAAAGGAGAGACACCAATGGAGTACTGAAGGTAAGCGAATAAGTGCATTCATTGAGACATGGTGATTTTGACTTAAAAGATATATAGAATGAGTACATGCTATAGTAGAATTCTTGGTAACCCAAAATAGAAAGGAAGAGGAGGACACCTCACAGAACAGTGCTGCTAACATGCCTCCTCAGATACATTACCAGAGTGACAAGAAAAGACCACATCTGTCTGATCGCCAGCAGAAAATTTTGTGTAAACTTCCTCTCACTCTTGCTCATCCTTTACAATTCATAATCTCTGCTTAAAGCTTTTCAAACAACTGTCGCTAGGTAACAGGACCATGATAGCAGGGAAGTGCACAATGCAGGTGATGTCCTGGGGACAGACAGCTTGTTAATCCCCTTGTGAGGAAAAGCATAGGCAGTCATGGTTAGAGGTATTTGCTTAGTTCAGCTATGACAGCTCCCACAGTAACATATTGCAATGATACTCCTTTTACTGTCCTCATTTCTTCTAAAGGACTAAAAGTAACAGAATCATCATCAGTAAAACTATACTGCTGATATATATATATATGTAAAATGTAATGCTATTTTGCTGTACAAGACTAACTGTTGACTCTTTGATCTACAAGCCTTTAATGCATAAATTATACCTTTGCATCAACCAATGATAGTATTTAGCTGCAAATTTAATCAGCTGAGTCTTAGAAGTGAGCACTTTGCATGTATCTGAATAGACATTTTGAACATGTTCCTGATACAGGTGTTAAAAAGCTAGAAACAAGCTGGCATGGAAGACACCCATGTGAAAAACATATTGAAAGGAATGCTGCTCATTGCAACCGCAGGACACAGAAGCTAATGACCCGCTCCAGCAGTGACAGCAGCTACAACCCTAGGTCCTCATGCAGTGCTGCATACCAACTGACTGACCTGAAAGCAAGAGTACATAGCATTGATGTACCAATTACCAGACAACCTGGCCTGCTGTGCTCATTGTCTGGTAATAATTCAGAGCGAAATTCCCCTCCTACTTGTAGTGAGGGAGGTCGACCCTTGCAAAACACTAAGAAATCATCAGAGATCCTTGTTAGAAAACCTAAATCATCAAAGCCCAAACCTCCACCAAGGAAATATTTTAAGCAGGACTGTACGTGTAGTGACCAGTGTAACACAGACAGAAAAGAAAAGCTTCTATCGGAAGTGGCTGTATCACCTTCTGCAAGCGTTCAGGTAAAGCGAAATTTGCAAAATTTTTCTTGTGTTTGCGTATTTGTGAGGCAGGGGAAGGAGGAAGGCAAAGTGACTTTGTATGAAATTGGAAGAAAGGCAGTGAAGAAAGAGAAACTATGCATACATGAGGACTGGGGAAAGGGGATGAGGCTCTTCGGTTTTGAAAAAAAAAAAACGTATATATGTTAGCGAAGCCACAGTTCAGTTCAAAACATGATGTTCAAACTAAGGTCAGAAGGTAGAGAAGCGTCTGAAGGAATTTTTCTTCTTTATCAAGGAATCCGATTAAAAATCCCAGTGAGAGCAGCAGTGAGATTGCTTTTGAGTCACTGAGTGCACTGTCATTCCTCGCAAACGTGCACCACTGGTGGTACTGAGCACTCTCTGGTTCCAGTGCAACTGGAACAGCAACGTGCTCTGGGCTGGGACTGGAGGAGTTTGCACAGCCTCTGATGTCTGCTTGGTATGGTTGATCTTAACCTCGACGCTCATAGAGTCAAATCTTTTATGAAGCAAAGAAGTCATGAAACAATTTCTTTGTTTCGTTAGTGGATTTTTATTGGAAGGAAGCACTAACATTATGTTTAGCGGTAATCTTGGGCTTATATACATTTCTTGAGACCAGGAGGTACTAAATAAACTCATTTAAATTGCAAGGCACATAGATATTTGTTGATGAGCTACAGCATTTGAAAACTGAGTATATATTTGTATGTTACTAAATTTCAGTTCTCTCTCTTATCTAACACAGAACAGAAAGAGAGTTTCACATTTGCATGAGTGTGAGTGATTGTGAGATCTGCATGTTGAAACAAAGTTGTGGTTTGTCTAAAAATGAAGCCTCTTTCCTCTGGGTTTAGTAATATGCCAGTAGAAATGAGCAGATTTCAATGTAATCCAAAAAAATCCACCCCATAGTTCTCAAGCTGCAGAGATCAAAATAAAATGATACAGCTCAGACCGAAGCCCATGTCTAATGTTAATATCCAAGAAAATTTCAATTCAGCACCTTATGTAAGGTCATTCTTTTACCATCCCCTAAGAAGAGAGCAGTAGAAACATAATCACCAACAGCTAATAGAAAATCACCTTTCAGAAGTAAAATTCAGGGAAATAAGTTTCTGTTGAACTTATCACTGTATGCGATTTGTTATTCTGCGGTACTTAATTATTCTAAATGATAAGGAGAAAAAAAGAAATCTTAAGGTCAATAAAGTCTATGAAAAGTCAAACTCTGTTAATGAAAATAACTTCCTTTAGTAAGGCAGTCTGTATATCTTAGGGCAATAGCTCCTTTAAGTCCCCAGGACTTAAAGTCCAGAGGGTTCCTTGCCAGAATGCATTTCATATCATTAAGAGAATGTTTTATTGCTGCTTTTTAAATTATTTTTTTTCACCTTTATTCCCCAGACATTTTGTGTTAGTCAGTTTGAGGCCTGCATACCACAGTTTTATAGGGGGTTCATCAGACTATAAGGTTGCTTTTGCATAACCAAGAATGCTTAATTGATATTTTCGACTGTGCTTTAAACTGCATCAATGAAAAGATAGGTATAACTGCCATCAGTGAAAAGTAAGATCAAACTTTCTGTTTGTAGCGCTTCCAAACTGGCTACTTCACTTACTGAACATCTGATGTCCACATCTAACAGCAACAAAACACAAGCGCAACTTTCAAGAAGGACCCTGTAAGCAGGGGACGGAGAAAGGTTTTCCCAGAATAAATTGCATAACAAGCACCACCACCCCATTACAGAAAAGCCAAGAAATTGTTCAGTCACTGATTTTTTTTCAGGACAGTCTAATTTGTTTCTAGACCTTCACTTTCTGTTCTGTTTAGTTTTGGTTCCTATTAGTAATCCTGTAGCTTAACTACATAGCAGAGAGCACTTACCATCTGCTCTGCTGTGATGCTGGAACTTGGTGTCATTGGTTACAGAAGACTCAAGTAATTCCAAAGCACAATGCTGAGAGTGACATTTACTGTGACCTCAAACTAATCCTCTCGCCCTATGTTTCCAGCCAAAAACAAGAAAGGGAGAGCTCTGAAACTGCAATTGTAAACAATTTAGCTTGCCCAGCTTGTGCTTAAGGGCAAAAGGCTTCAACAGAAAAGAGAGTTTAATATGAAGTTAGAGGAAAGTTGCTTGACTGGTTTGCAAAAGTGTACTGAATAGCGGGTTTTACAAAAATTGAAAATTAGAGTAGGCATTCTTTTATTTTATTATAAAGTTTATTACTAAATTTTTGAGATGTTAATTGCATTTTTTCACAGTGTCTTTACAAGAGTAACCATAAAAGATCATGTCAGCACTCTTGAAATATAGAATAAATTAAGAACTATGAGGATTACATCCCAAGCAGAAGCGAAAGCTTGATTTCTATTCAATATTTCTTTTCAGATTAAAACCAAATGAAAATATGAGTTTTTTACCAGATTCATATATAGTGTGGTTTGTATAATTACATTCTGACACACTTCTATTTCCTGTTTGTTCAGCAGGAAGTTGGAGAACCAATGCTAGAGGGACAAACTGATGTAACCCACAGTGTCTTTACCACTTCTCCTACAACATATGATACTGAACACATAACTGCTGTTCCAGCGGGCAGAGATCAAGAAAGAAAAGCAAACTTAGGTATGTTTAATTCCATGAACTCTTTTTGCAGCTGAACCTAGCATTTAGTTTGGATTCCAAAATGGGTATCAAGCTGACTTCACCTTTCTCTTTAAATGTCAACTTCAATGCATATCTGTAAATTTTGGGGGGAACAGATGAAATTTCAAATTATTGATTAATCTTTGAAAAAAAAAAAAAAAGAGGAAACTATATCAAAACCAGCATAATAAATGATTTATTGTAAAAAAAGTGTTAATGGACAAATACACTATTGCTGCATTTCTTCAGATGAAACTGCTTATTTATATTAAAAATTTGATACTAAAGATGGGTTTTAACATTTCTAAAGGACATTTTTACACATAGTTTCAAGGCTCAAGTGCTGCAATGGTACAAACCACTGATAATAATCTTCTTGTGCTAGTTAGGATTAAGGAAACTTAGTGTTAAGGGAACTAGACAATCTCAAGAGGTCTCTTACAACATAAACTGTTATGTAATTCTGTAACTTTTGCCTCAGATCATTAAAAAAAATGGTGCCTTAAAAAATTAATAATTTATTTACGCTGAAGCAGATAACAGTAACCGCAACTGCATAGACAAAAATTTGCTGCCATTCAGCTCTACCATGTCTAACATGAAAATGCTTAATCAGTCCGTGATGTAAAAAATATTCCTACATTAGAACTGAGCTTTTAGTTACTAGAAAAATACAACTGGAAATGCCTGCGTAAATTTAAGGAAACATAAACATTAATCAAAGATCTTCACGGGAGATTCTTTTTAGAGTGGGATATACATATAAAGGTGGGAAAGAAAAATGATTTTTTAAAAGAATTTACTGTAACACCAGCTTTTTCACTAGGCTGCAAAAACATTGCAATTCTAGCCTTCTATTTTAACTTTTATAGCCTATATCATCACTTCAGCACCTCAGAATTTCAGGTTACCTTTAGAAGTTGCAGGCCCTTTAGAAAAGGGATCTTGTATATAAGCACAGAAGAGCCTTGTTTTTCAGTTAATTTCAGTTAAATTCAGAACTTGTAGATCAAGAGTTCAGAATTTTAAAAAAGTTTAAACTTTTTAGAAACTTTAAAAAATACCTATTGGAGGCTTGAATGAAATTGAAATTTAATGAATTACTAGCAATGCATAGATAAGGGATGGAGAAGCAGCAGCAGAAGGAGGCTCGTTTATAATCAATGTTTCTCTAATACAGGTAATCCACTTTCATCAATACAAAAGCCTGTACTTAAAAGACAAGCACGGGTAGATTATAGTCTTGATATAACAACAGAAGACCCTTGGGTTAAAATTTCTGACTGCATAAAAAGCTTATTTAATCCTACAATGAGTGAAGATAACGTCCACTTACATTTGCAACCTGGCATCGACACAAACAAAGAGAATCAAAATCGAAGCAGCTCAGAGACAGCTCTGAAGAAATCAGAATCAGAAACAGTCAGTTCAAAAGTACTAAAATCAGGTGAAAATGACAGCATGAAAAAGGGTCCTCCTGTTGCACCTAAGCCAGCCTGGTTTCGCCAAAGTCTGAAAGGATTGAGAAAAGCAAATTCAGATCTAAAACCACAGGCAGATCAAAGTCCTCCTGACCCTGAGAGTATTTCCAGCAAAGAACTGCAATCCAGCTTATCCCGAGTCTCCCCTAGGGGATCATCAATAAAACAAAGAATAAGCTCGTTTGAATCCTTGAGTGCTCCACAGTCACCTGAAAAATTACACCGAAGGTTTAGCCTGAAACCATCAGTCCAGAAAGAACACTCTCCTACTGCAACAGGGTCAGAAGTGGCTCCAACTCATTTAAACCAAGCCTTTCTCCAACATTGTGAAACTAGCCAACAACAGTCAAAGTCACCCGTGGTCATGGGTACAAAGAGCCTAGATAGATCTTCCTCTCCCGGGGAGGCCTTTGTGGCTAGCTCAGAGAAAAGCGACAATGCCAACACTGAAAATTCCTCGGGTGTCTCAACTACAGAATCCATTGCACCTTCCCATCTTGTATTGGTTGCAAAAGCACACAGCCTACGATCACGAAGCTTCCCACTTACTGCTACCCAGTCTTGTGAGATGATGAAGACATATGATGAAAAGTATAGCAAAATCTATTCCATCAGCAGCCAGGTGTCATCTGCTTTAATGAAATCTTTGCTTTGCCTTCCTCAGTCTCCAGTCTCTTCTGGAAACTGTGCATGGGAATCTCTGGACACATTGTCTCAGTCCTCTGTGGAGGAGGATGGGACTTCTCCCTCACCCGCAAGTGAGAATCATCACCTGGACACTGGATTTTCACTAAAGTAAGATACTGTATTTAAAAATCAGATTTGCAGATCAGCATTGGTGAGCATCTGTGCTGATCCACTGACAGATTAACATTCTAAGGTAGTAGCACACAGTAGTAATGCACAGACTAAGTTAAGAATTTTTTTAGAGCATACAGGTTGAATGGCTCACATGACTGTTACACTTCTTTTAATTTGTAATATATAAGCACATGTATATTTCACACTTCCTCCTACTTAAGGAGGAAAATTTCTAGCATTGCCATGATAAAGAAGATTTAAGTCTGTTTTTGCCTGGGGCCAAGAGATTATTCTTATCCTTTTCATCTGATGCATCTTACTTCTGTTAGGCTAACATGATTAATTTACATTTGTATGTATTTATTATACTTACTATAGGAGCTACCACCCCAATTAAATAAGATCAAATGATGACTGCTCCAAACTTGTCTGTGCCATGCTTTTGTGGGTATGTTCTTTCATAATTCAATGTTTCTTTTTTATTCTTTTTACAATGGGACAGCCTCTCCGAATTGAGAGAATATACTGTGAATCTAGCAGACAATGAGAAAGAGGAAGAGAAACAGGAACATGGCTCACCTCAAGCATCCGGTGTGTCAGGGCAGTCTGTCATCTCTCTGCTTTCCCCTGAAGAGTTAGCAAAGCTTATAGAGGAAGTCAAATCGCTAGATGAAGCAACCTTAAAGGTAAATCTGCTTTTTCTTTTTGTGCATGATTTTCAGAAAGCCGTGGAGTGGATGTGCCTGGTTAATCTTTGCAACTTCGTATCATAACAAATAAAACAGTCATCTCAATTTGCACCGGTAGTAATGTTTAGCTCTTTTGATCAAAAATCTTGAAGAAGTCTTCAAAGATAACTAAGCAAGAGTGATACCCATTTAATTAGTGGGATAACAGCTATCCAGCAATTAAGGTCAGCGTATGCAGAAGCAGGCATGAGCAACCTGGTCTAGTAGAGGGTATCCCTGCCCAGGCAGGATGGTTGGAACCAGATGATCCTTAAGGTCTCTTCCAACCCAAACCATTCTATGATTCTATGATAGAGGAGGTCTTTCTTTTTATTTGGGTTGCCAGTCTGAGATCCCCAAAACCTCATTTTCGGGATACTGAGCAACCTTTAGTCTAACTGGATTCATCTAGAATTGTGATAAAGCCCAGAATAAGTAAAAATCAAGGTTAAATGTGTGCATTCCAGACTGTAAAGACTTTTATAGACTGCTCACACTCAAAGGAAAAGCAGATAACATCCAGAGCTCTGCACTGAAAACAGCTCAGCTTCTGCTGGCAGCTATGTGCTTGCTGCGTTAAGACACTCCAAGCTGTGCAAAAGCTGCAGAACTGCATTGACGCACCAGTGAGCCTAAGCTAACAGAGCTGTTGCCTCTTAGCTAACCGCAGTGGCATGTCTCCCAGGTTAGTCCTGGTTTGTGTCCGTACTGCATGGACTATGGGTAGTGAATTCATGTCTGCCTGTCAGAATACTAAGCAGACATAGTCTCATGCCAGAGACAAAGTCTTACTGAATACATCAAACTTTGCTAGTATGTAGCAAACAAAAAGCAATTTGACAAACAGAGTTAATGAAAGACAAGGTTTGTATCAATTTGTGTTTCTTGTCAACATCCCATGTTGATATTTTTGGTCTGCTCAGAAGTAAAAGCTACATTGCAATGTTGCCCTCCGTGGGAGATTAGCCTCTCTCATATCAAGTCGCCTGTTTTCATGGAACCTTAAGGACAATCTCAGAGCAGCAGGTGCCCTCTGCCTGGTTACAGCTGGCCAGTGGATTCCACTGTGGAAGGAAACAAGACAATACCAAAAGATGCAACCACACTTGCTTACATGCTAAACATTATTTTGAAATTGTGGTCAAGAAAGCTGTGTTTCCTTAAGAAACTAGGTTAAACAGGAGTTGTTACCCAGTACAAACTCATCTTTGGGATAACACAGTCGGAGACAGCTTACTCCACCTGTTACTAGAATAGTGTTTAAAAAAAAAAAAAAAAAAAAAAGACTAAGAAGCAATTTTTAAGCTGTGACACTTAGGAGTTGTATGCCAAATTATTTTTCCACTTTTTCAATGAAAAGATCGTCTAACATAATTCAGCAATATTTTCTGTTTCTACAGTACATGATATCTATACTTTTTAACATAATTCAATTTATGTTCCAGATCCAACTGATAACCTGTTTAACAAACCAGAACCATTTTAGACACAGAATAGCATTTTGTAAAATAGGTAGTTGATAGGTAAATTTGATCAAAACCAAATACTAAATGTCTCAGTATTATGCTTATGCCACTAAGTCTCGTTAAAAAAAATGCACAACGGACATGCTGATTTTCCAATCATCTTGACGTATATATTGGGAAGTTCTTGACATTCTTTTTTTTTTTTTTTTTTTCCTCTGCCTAGGAATTTGATGATATTCATGTTACAATTTTGCATAAAGAAGAAGATACCGGGCTTGGATTCAGCCTGGCAGGGGGCATTGATCTAGAAAACAAAGTGATAACAGTAAGTAGCATCTTTGTTAAAAAATAGTCCAAAACCAACTGTATCTAAAAACACGTAACTTACTGGTTTTCTACTACAGAGGTTGACTTTTGGCATAATCAAAGTAGGCAGCTGTAATGATAGAGTCAGAACAATCATTGTCTTAATGGGTGAAAAAAGGATCCTTCTGCACAGAGCTGCCCTCTCCAGGTGACTGGCAGCAGTGTCCCGTTTCCTAGGGCACCATACTCCCTAACAGCTCTCACAGCCTCAGGGGAATAACATACAGCCTTCAGCAAGAGCTAACTAACATCTTATTCACATGCTTATAGAAGACCATGCAGGGTGGTCAGGAGGAATGAGATGAACGTGTAGACACGTAAGGGGTCAGGAAGCTAGAGCCTAGCTTCATGTCTTCTACCTCCCGCTAGCAGAGCAGTGAAAGGGTCAGGAAGTAGCGCAAGAAAGGTACATACCATGGGCATGCAGATACCGGGGCTAAACAGATTGCCTGGCTGCTTGAAGAGGGCTGTGCCCAGAACAACTTCTCTGCACAAATTTATTCAGCCCTCAGTCCTGAAACGTGCTAGACGCAACTTGTTCTTGGCAAAGAATGGAAAATGTGCATGGTAGAAAAGTATTAACTGAGCGATCTAGTGATTTGTCCTTTTTTCCCCTCTTTCCTTGTGTGTGTGTGGTGACTGGGCTCTTCAATAGGTACACAAAGTGTTTCCCAACGGACTAGCATCTCAGGAAGGAACTATTCAGAAAGGAGATGAAGTACTGTCCATTAATGGAAAGTCTCTTAAAGGTGCGACTCACAACGATGCCTCAGCAATCATGCGACAGGCTCGACAACCCAGACAAGCTGTTGTTGTCACTAGAAAAGCTAAAGATGGAGAAAAAAATCTCAATGTTTCAATCAACTCTAGCAGATCTTCGGTAGCAAGTGATGCCTCACAAGAGTCTGGTAAGTTCAATGGCATTACCTTGCAGCCTCCACCTGCTAAGTGTTTACTCATCACCTGAAGTCTGGATGTTCATAAAGCAGTTCAGCATTGGCTGTGTAAATCTGAGAGCCATGATTAAAGACAGCATGGTTAATAAAACATTCCTGAAGCTGACATTTGTAATAAATTTGTTGGAAAGGGAAAGAATTAACAGATTTCTAAAATAAAGGAACCCTTTGGAAAAACACAAGTGTGGTCCTCTGTATGAATTTCTGTAGACATACAAAGATTATTATCGTAGTAACACATCTAACAGAAGGTATAATGACAACTCCGTGAACAGTGATTCTTTAGTCTAATATTGTTAGATTCTGGTTTACATGACTTTCTCTGTGAATTTTGGTTTGAACAAACAATGTGCTATTGTTTGATATAGCAGGTGGCTTCATCTGAAACATAGCAGGGTCAGATTTTTGCAGAACCTTTCATATTCTTAAGACATTTCTGTGGTGTGGGGTTTGTTGTTTTGTTGTTTTTTTTTTTTTTTCCCCCCTAAAGCATAATCTGGAGATCCGTGGCTTTATTTATGTACTGCAAATAAACATTAGCAGCTTGTAGGTTGATAACAATTTCATAACTAACATTAAGAAAAATATGTTTACCTTAAATTTTGTTCATTGAACAGATTTTTCTAATTCTAGCAAATGTCACCAGCTTTAATTTTTGTATTTCCATCCTGCCATGAATTCAAACACAACTTGCTCTCCCCAGTTTCCCAGAGGGCCTTACAATGACAAAATGAGGAATCAAAAGTTACAGTTTTCTCTTTCATTTGTCAGTTTATGGTGCCTTTGCAAACAAAACAGAAGTTCATTTTTTGTAACAGATGTTTTAGCTTTTCAGACTATGCAGTGCCCATCTGCTAACTTTCCATTTGTTTCCAGCAACTGAAGATACAATCTGCACTGTAATTCTAGAAAAAACACCTGCCGGTTTAGGATTCAGTCTGGAAGGAGGGAAGGGCTCTGTTCATGGAGATAAACCCATCATCATCAACAGGATATTTAAAGGTAAACACAGCTAAACACATATACAGCAAGTTCTTAGCTGATGCAAACTTGTGCAGTTCATAACTGACTGCTGATTTATACCCATGAAAATGGTATTTTTTGTAAATGCAGCATTATCCTGTGCAGTGCCAGCAATTTGTTGCCTGCTGAGACCAGGTGGTTTATACCAAACATGCTGGTGATCCTTAATAAGTAAAAGATCTGTTAAAGAGTCTGCACGTAGAATTAAAGGAAATTCATTTTCTTTCTCCAGGGACTGCATTAGAACAAAGCAGCCCTGTTCAGCCTGGTGATGAGCTACTACAAGTGCACACAACTGCCATGCAAGGACTCACTCGATTTGAAGCATGGAATATAATCAAGGCATTACCTGATGGACCCATCACAGCTATCATCAAGAGGAAGAATCCAAGCTCTGTTACCACCAAGTCATCTGAAACTTTGTAAGAGGAGGAATTAGACTACTGCCAATACTACAAACAGAAAAGGATTTTATTACTTGCAGCCATTTGGCAAGCACAGCAAGATACTCAAAGTGCATATGAAAAGTATGTATGATCTTATTGCCAGTTACAGAGCAAGCTGTCTAGGATAAAGTAAGATCTGCACAAAATGTACACGATTCTTATTTCAGCATTCAGAAACAGATGTTCCAAAGTGTAGAATTATATATAATGACTATTAATAATATACTGGTTGTAATAAAATATGTGATAGCTATAGTACTCTCCTATTTTAAGCCATTAATTTAACAAATATCAAATGCACATTCTGTGCTAAGTTTTCAGTCCTACTCTACAAGTCTTGTTCCCTGCCTTACCTTCCCAGGAGGAAGAAATATGTCTACAACCCTAAACACTACACCAAAGGAATAGCCTTTGAGAATGTGTAAAGGGCAGAGAAAGGGGGTGCAATTTTGTGTGTCAAAATGACAACATCCCTGAAAAACTCCAGCATTTCTATTCAAACCACAGAACAGCCAAAACCCGTCTAGGCTATCTTTCTACTAGTAGTTGACAGAACCATCTCAACTCCAGCAGGCAAACACGGTGGGGTGTGGTGGTGGTAAAGGACTGTCTCGCAGTGTTGCAAGGGTGAGGCAGGATGCTGAGGGTAATATAGTGGAGTTTTTTCTAACCTTCCTCTGGCCAGAGGACTACAGCAGGAGAGTAACAAGGCCATTTAGAACCAACTTTTACCTTCTAACCACACACATTTTTTGAAATGTCTTTGTGTTCATTTTGTAAGGGAAAGTACCAGTGAGAGCATTTGGGAATTAAAAGTTCTGAATCCAAACGTTTATTCTGGAAACACTAAATAACTTGGAGATAAATCTATGCTTTGAACGCTATCGGCATTTTGGCAGTCCTCTCTAAGCACTGTACGGAATTTTACCAGCAGAAGCATGTGTACCTATGGCAAGATGGTCTTGTGCAACTATTTGGTCTTCTCTGACCTATTTCACTAAAGGAAGAGATGCAACATCAGGACGGACGTAGTGACATGCCAGTTGAAAGTCAGATGGCTGCACTGGTTATTGTCCTTGGCTGTTCACCTTCCCATAGCTGGGGATTGCTGCACCCTTGAATACTTAATTTCACCAAACCATACAACTGCAGGGGTTCAGAAGCTGTTTTCTGTGCACTTAACACAATGTCACAGAAACAGCAATTGAGAGAAAGGAAAGTAGGATAGACAGCAGAAAGTATTAATTACATCCAGGCATACAACTTGCTTTGGCCTTTCCTCACAAGTCAACTCTATGTTAATCCTCAAAAGTACATTCCTGACAAGCCATGTGCCCCAACACTTCCAAACCCCTTCCCAATTGAGTTGCGTTTTCCAAAAACCAACCAAACAATCCTCAAAACAAAATATATAGGGATTGGGTAGCAACCAGGGTAGGAGAAAAATATGAGAGGGAGTCTTTTTGTACTTTCTTTTAAGCTGGTACCTACCTGAAACTCTCTCAATATTTCATTGGGGTTTTTTAGAATTTCTTGTATTTAACTTAATTTGCATTATTGGCTTAGGCTTAACAAAGTTTAAGGAAATGCCTGGTGCATATAAAAGATTCTAGAATTTTTCAACCGCTTGCCCATACCACCAATATAGGAAAAACATGAATGATTTCTGTACAGAACAGAAGGCCTGAACTCTTCAGCACCGTTAAAGTTTTCCTGTGAAAGACAGATCAAATTTTTGGTCAGCTTCATAACTTTAACAACAGAGACTGGACTAGCTACAGCCACAGTACAGAATACCTTAATTACTTCAATGCCATCTGCTGAAGGTGTCCTTACCTGCAACAGCTATTAAATTTCATCAATTTACAACTGACACAGAACCACCAAGACATGTTTGATCTCGTTTTTTTCCAGAGGTGCTCTTACTTCCAAAATTTTTCAGTTTTTACATGCCTCTGCATTTCCTGGCATCTGCCAAGATCAAAAGAAGTCAAAACATACTGTATGACAGGCAGTGTGTCTCACTAGGGAGTTCTCCAAGATCTTACAAGATGATCTTTGCCAAGAAATTCCCATCTCCAATTTGGCAGGGCAGAAGGACTCTAAATTCCTTCCAGATAGAATGTGTTGAGCACTCCAAAAAGGGATCCTTAAGTTATTCCAAGGAAGAACCTCACCTACCACCTTTAGTGCTCAGAGCAATAATAAAAATATTAAAATACATAATAAATAGCTAATAAAAAGCCCCATTGTCTGCAAAAGCTTTACTTGCAGGAATAACAAGTGGTGACCTGAGGTCTGCATCTTGAAGTTTTTGCTAATTAAATTAATCCAAATCCTGCAAAAACTTGCTGAGATACTGAACTTCATGCCAACAACTTTAGTACATTTAAATAAATATGTATGAGCCTCTGTAACCTCAGGGCCCAAATGTGTCCTCAGTGAATTTGTTACTCTTCTTATGCACAGAAAGTGGCAATCTAAATTGGAAATAAGGACCAAACACCAAGGGAAAGAAGCTGGGAGGGTGAGTGCTCTCACCAAAACACCTTTAATCCTCAGTGGGGAGTGTAAACTGGAGTGAAGGCTTTTCCCTCTCTTGTTGCCTTGGACCTTCAGCATCTCTCTGAATTCAAGTGGCTCTTACATTTGTTCCCTGACAAAGCAGGTACATGAGGAACCATTTCAAAGGATGATACAGGAAAAACAGCAAGATGTAGTGGAAAAATATTTATTACATTACACTCATACAAGGTTTTACATCTTTGTACACAAAGGAGACTAGATTAAAAACTGATTCCTTGAAAAAAATCTATTCCATAATGTGAGATTTATAGTGGGAAACTTTGTGTGCAAGTTCTGTACTAAATATAAAGTCCTATACTAAATATAAAACAAATACAAGGACAGAAAGCAGATCATATTAACCTAGTTAAATAATTGAGTTACAGCGTTAAAATCACAACCTGCATTTAAATTCCTAATTCAGCAATTAGTTTTTCTTTTGTAATAATACGTAATCTATAGTAATGTCTGACATTCCTGCAGTAACCAGCACCATAAATATTTTCTAAAGCTGGATGCATCACTGCACACAAGATCAGAAGCCAATTTCCCAAGATAGTACTGTGAGGCAAACCAGTCTTAGAGAAAAAGCAATGTCCTTATGACCTGTCAAGTCAAGACTAAACTATAGAAAAGATTATTTACCCGTTAAAACATCTCACCACAAGAGACCGAAAAATGTTCAAGTGCAGTTAAAATGGTCATTTCAAGTGCAGTTCAAAAAATGGCAAGTAAAGTGCTCCATTGTCTGTCTTTATTGCCACTATGTCAGTGCAATTTGTTGCATGACATTGTGGAAATCACTGGGTTTGGTACAGAAGGGAGGAAGGAAGAGTGTCTATTTTCTAACCCACAGACCTATGAATTGATTTGTACTGCTAGATGTCAATTTAGGAAAAAAGCACTTAAGGCATATTTACCATTAGTACTGAAGTCCGCTGGAACAAACAGCTGGGATCCTCCACACAAATCCAATTTGTTCTGGCTTTTACCATTTGTTGGCTTGGACCCACTGAAGCAGCTCAGTAGCTCTATGAGTGCTGACAGCAAAAGAGCTGCCTCTTATTTTGGGGTAGGAACGTTCTTCCATGGGAGTCTATGGGGAGCTTCACACACAAAACAGGGGTGACCTGCACCTGGCTAATGCTGTAGTGCTAAGTGGATTTTAGCAAAGATCCTCCTCACAGATGCTGACAAAGTGTGGCCAAGAACAGATCTAGTATGTGCATCTTCTTCCCGCACACAGCCCCCAGTGCTGCCTCTAGGATCCTTTCAGCCTCTGGTGTGATACTTTTCTAATTATGAAAATGAAGGATAGCATATCAGAAAAGAATGCATTGCTTTGCATAGAGACAGGTAGAAAATGCTGGTTTAAAAATTTACTTTACTCAATCCATTGTTCCCCTTTCATCTTTCATAAGTATCTCTGCTGGTAGTAAAGTCCTGTAAGGCCAACTTCCTATTGCTATCCTCAAGCTGCCAGGCTTTTTCCTACCCTCAGCTGGTGATGTCAGCAATTGGTCTTGTCAGGCTCTTAATGCCTTAACAGCTTTGGTCAGGTTGCTGTAAAACCCAGCTATGCTGGCTGGAAAGAAAGAATCCACCACCGTCTGGGGAAGATACCCACCAAGATCAGTCTGAAAGAAACTGAGGAGTTGAGTTCTGTCTGGCTCCCTGCAAAGACAATACAAGTAATTTTATAGCCAGCTGTTTAAAATCATTAAGAACTTTACAATGACTCATATATATTGTCCGATGATAGATATTTTCAAGTACTTTTTTTTTTTTAACAGACATTAATTCCAAATTTCAATGAATGTGGCTATACCCACAAGTCAAATTACAGTTAAACTAGACCCTAATTAGGTACATGACTCTGTTTATTAATTAACAGCAATGTAATAACCGGATACTCATTTACCAAAAATTCAGACCATACTTGTATGTTCTGCTGAATCTCTGCTTAAGAGGTCAGCGAGAATTCTACCATGACGATGGTTCCTGTAACATTAAAGACTTCCCGCTAGGAAATGAAGAGAGACTAATTCATTGCACACACAAAGAGAACAAAAAGGGCGCTCGGTGATAATGATTACCAAAGGAAGAGAGAAACATGCTATTGCCAAGAGGCTACAGCTCACATGTGGCCATGTACACATGAGCACACCGCACGATGGATAAGAAGGGCTTTAGAATACATAATGTTCAAACAGATCGCTTCTTACCCTGGAAGAGGTGTACAGAAACAGCCACAGGGATAATTAAAACCTCTCACAAAATTTGGTTGAGGAGGACACAGTGGGTGTTCCACGTTGGTGGCTGTAAGAAAAAGCATTCAAGAACAGTGTCATTTTCACAGAAGATGGGAAAGAGTCCTTGGTACTCAAAGCACCAGGCTGAGAAGCAAATTCCCTCAAAGAGAAAATATTTAAGAAGAATAGCAGTATAACCTTTTCAATGTGGGGCTGTGCCACACAAGCGGTCAAAAGGACATTAAAAGGAACCGCTCTGGCCATGGAATGGGGAAATCAAAGCAGTGCTGAATTTAGAAGCAATTGTTACTTCAAGCAAGAGACTTTGAGGGAGTGTCACTGAACCCATGTTGTGTGAGGGCATTGCTTTTCTTGAGAGGTCATTCAAGTTACTTCCAACAAATCTGTACCACAGAGGTATATGCACTCTAGCAAGTATATAAATTCCTGGCAAGGCATTCCTGAACAGGATGGGAAAATGGCACAGCTGAATAGTGGGGCAATAAAAACACTGACTTGTTACAAGTAAACAACAGGAAAGTGAAAAAAGAAAAAAAAAAAAAAGAAAGATCCTTCCACATGGTGGCAGTCCATTAAAAATCAGCACCATTTGGTTTCATAAGAACAATTATTGCCACATACAGGAGTGGTTCATTTATTCAATGGCTTCACCAAAATCTACAGGCAGTGCAGAAAATGTTAAAGCAGGATTTAGCCTAACGGGACTCCTTTAGAAAGTTCTATAAATTCTTAAAAAAACCAACCACCACCCTAGAACTTAATAGTAAATGAAATATTCGATCTCAAGCATAGCAAGGGAAGCAACCACAGGCCAACAATATCATAATTATCTGAATGTTAAGATAACTGATGTGGTCTGAGAACAACGATGCAAAGAGATCACTAATATTTTATCTTCTGATCAAGATCAGATCAACAACTACTAAACAGCATGTTACTTATTTTTTATTTTATATTTATTCCCAGTAACTGCTGGTTATCTCCTAACAAAACGTGAACATGTTGAGAACACAAGCATCTTACCAGCAGATAGCATCGTACCATCTTCATATTGTTTCATTAGTACCACATCCACAAATTCTCTTGGTGAAATAATCCTCATGAAAGCTGAAGGAGTTGTGGTTCTGCATACAGAGACAGTCTGGAAATCACAAAACAGAGTTATGTCAGTTGATGCTTTCAAAAGTACAGCAGAAAAATCCCTATACTTTCTGGTACTCTTTCAGTCACACTTTCCAAACTGTATCAAGGAGTTCTATTACACCGTTTGTCGAACACAATGCAAATCAGCACAGTCAAAAGGCACGACAGCATGTTGATGAAGGACAGTTTAATGGAAAAAACCAATGTGATAATGTGTTGCTCCCAGGTTGTTTAAGGACAGATACCACAAGGGATGCTGAAAAGCAAATCTGGCACATCTGTGCTCACAGGACAGTTAAAATGCTTCTCCTTTCCAGGAAGCACCATATCACATGAGATATGACTTGATACCCAGATTTGTTACACTGCAGAAACCTTAACACTACCATCCCCTTCTGTAGGGATTCGGTGGTGATAGGCTCCCCAAAACAGAGGTTCCTATCACACTGCTGAGTGCTGGCAAGTCTGATAAACTCTATGAATTTCAAGGGGAAGGTTACAGCATTTCTAAAGTATAATTTTATAATTAATACTAAATACAAAGAAAAATAATCTTCCCAGGACTTTCACGAACATCCCTGGGACTGGTTGTGTTTGCACCCTAGCTGCCTCTGAGCACCTACATCCACTTCAGATTTGGGGATCTAAATCTAACGCCCTTTTAAGGTTCTGACACACTTAAACATCAAAAAAAAAAAAAAAAGATTGGAAATTAGACTGTATAACTGCTGCAGCAGAAACTACTGCTCATACATAGCCCTCCTCATCTGTAATGCTCCAAGTGCAGCGTCTCTGGTTTAATGACGGAGACACTGAGGCAACATGCTGGGTCCCAAGGTCAGGTAGCCAAGTTAAGGGCAGAGCATCGCGTGCTGCCATGGTGAAAGACAGGGCCTGAATTAATGCTGATGACGCGAACCCTTCGCTGCTTGGCTGAGTCTATGTATTCTCTAAACCGCCTCTTCCCTCACAAATACCTTGTTAAAAATAATTATGCTTAGCTTGATTTGCAGCATTAACAAAAATGTAGTGCAGGAATATGTAAATGTATGATATTAAAGATTTCAAGTATGTAGTATTTAGCCAAGAATGTATTAGTAGCTCCTTTCAGAAAGGTAAGCCATTGATAAGAAAAGATATGCAATTTGCAGAAAAGAAAAAAAGAAAAAAAAGGAAAAAAAATTATTCCTACTCCCAGTGTTGTCAGATTGATCCAGAGGCTGTGCAACTTCTTGAGACCTTGTACCTCCCCGCACACAACACGGGCTGTCTCTCGAGGCACTACAACAGGAACGCCAGTGCAGAGCCCAATGCTTCTGAACACAACGCTGCATTAACAGCGCCACAACGGTTTTTAAGGAACTTACATCGCTGACGACTTCGACGACCTCAAAGTCCTTCACGTTTTGGTCCCACTTGGTCCTGGACCCGCCGGCCACCGGCTTTATGCATTCCCAGACGTCCTGGGGGCTGGCAGGCAGGATCCCCTCTCCCCTGTACCTGCGGCGGGACGAAACGAAACCAAAACGAGCTGCTCTACCCTGCCTGGCCCCAAACACCCCGCGGCAGCACCGAGGGGGGCGATGGCTCACCCCGGCATCTCGGGAAATGAACGCGGGGCGCCGGGCATACTCACACGTTGCCGGCGAACTCCGCGGAAGGTCTCCAAGACACCGAAACCTCGCTCTGCGGGGAGGGGGAGCTTTCAGCCGCCACGCCGGGCCAGCCCCCCGCCCCGCCTCAGCCACCCCCCGCCCGCTCACCGTGCGCCGGCAGCCCCGCCAGCCGCCGGGGTCCCGCCGGTAGAGCGCCATCTTCTCGGCCGCCGTCTCGGCGAGCCCCGCGTAGTCCATGGCCGGGCAGGGCGGAGCCGCCGCTCGCCACCGCCTATGAGGGCGCCGGGCCGCACCGCCCCCGTGGGCCGATGGCGGCGCCGCCCCCTCACCTGAGGGGCCGCGGCCTCCCGCCGGTCCTGCCGCCACCGCGGAGGAGGCAGGTCGCCTCACCTCGCCTCACGGGGCGCAATTCGCGGCGGCGCTGGGGTCGGCCATCCAGGCCAGCCCTCAGCCGCGGATGGCCATGGCCCGGCTGTCCCGGACGGCCGGTAACAGCGGGCCTTCCCCTCCGGCAGCCTCCGGGCAGCAGCCTGAGGGAAAAAGAGCTGCCGGACGAGAGCAGCTGTGAGGGAGTGTTACTCAGGTGGCCTCCGGCCTTCAAACACAGCAGGGAGCCAGGGGAGTTCTCTTATCTAGAGATGGGGTGACCCCCTGCTCACCTGCTGCCAGCCTGGCTGCAGTGCAGCCATGCCAGCTGACGGCCAACACATCCCCTGCAAGGCCTGGGGCTGCGGGGTGGCCAGTGAGACGCCCAGGAGGCATCCGTCCTCCCTCCAGCCCTTGGCCGCACAGCACGGCTTGGGGGAGCCGACTGCAAAGAGACAGCATGGTCCTGGCCAAAGGTTCTTTTATCCCAGTGTAATCCAAATGACATAAAAAAAAGAGCAATCTTCAGCACCTAAAGAAGGCGTAAAATTGCAATGGTGTGTGAAAAACAGGATAGAATTAAATTAGGAGTAATGAAGGCCATGGATAGAAAGTTGCGCAGTGAAGCTTATCAGGCTGGACTGAAGAGTCTTGCCATTAATAGAAGAGCTAGGATTTCATCTAGACAGCTGACATGCATTGGTACGATCAAACAACTCCATTGCCAATGCCGTATGCTCTAAAGAAACTCACTGTTCTCTGCAATTAGCCTATTGCTGATTTGTTTGAACTACACTGTATTCAAACTAGGCACGTCAAGATGTCATAAATTATACCGTAAAGAGCAGTTAGCTATTCATAGGAAGCCGATTACCTGCTTGCTTTATTCAGTGGCAGCATCTTTAGCTGTGACTGCGTCAAAGAGACAGAGAGAGCCTCATCTGACATATTTTTATACTGGTTTAATTAAAGTGCCCCAAGTACATAGGCTTTTGATTTTCCCGTAGGTGGGATTTTTTGTTTTTTAACAGCATAACAGTAAGTAATAAATTGGAATAATTCTCCCTTCCAAATTTTGCAACATATCAGTTGTGATATTAAAGCAAGGTACAGTTAACAGTGAAGCACTAGGCTAACTATGCTTTTCCCACCTCAAAGGGCTGCACACACTGTTGCAAAGACTATGTTGTAGTTACTCCGACAGACCTCAAACAGCGAGTACAACCAATGCACGTACACCTGTTCAAAACACAAAGAAGGTTGGGGCACGCTCTCAGACATTTGAGCACACCAGTTCATTAGGCTCATTTAGATCAACACTGTGTTTTGATTTCTTTTTGGCAAGTTTTGTCCCAGGTTTCGGATACTTTTCCTTGCTATGAATGACCTGGATATACTGATCGTTGCTGCTGTTCTGCGGATCACTGCTGGATTCAATGGAAATGGAATCAGATTCTGTTAGAGATTGCTCCAGCTTTTGCTTTGATTTTGGTTTCACACGTGGCTCAGGATAGTTCAGGTGCACTTTCCTGTAAGCATACGGAGGTCTGTCCAGGTCCAGCTCAAAACCATCATCCCAGGATTTGTACTGCACTCTGGCTAGATCCTTGCTCATAAGAATGTGGCCATCAGCACGTTCCCCAATGTAAAATCGTGGTGCTGGGCGAAGATCAGACAGTGAGCGAGGGCGATGAGATCTGTTCATGAATTCTCTCCCAAGTTCCTCTTCATCTTCCTCATCTTCACTGGGATGAGGGGAATACAGCTGGTGTGGTGTTCGAACCACATATCTTCTGACATTGCGTGGATACAACTCAATAACGTCTCCCGATTCATCCTTTCTGAAGTGCCTTTGGAGTCGGGAGGTAGAACGGAGCGATTTTTTGCGGGACTCATTTTCATTAACGAGAAAATACCTGGTAGCATACGGCCTGCGTCCCACAAAAACGGGAGCCCCTGCCCCAAGGGCATCCGGATTTACCTGCCGAATGCCTTTCCTGAAGAGAGGGTCAGAATGAACATCTTCAGTGTGCTTTTTGAAAGTCACTGGTGTGTAGGGCTTTGTTTTAGTGAGCTCGCTTGCGCTCCCATGCACAACGCTTGGGTACCTTTAGGAAGGAAAAAAAGGAAGGAAATATTGAGACATACACTCATCTATCAATCTAATTAATACATATAAAAATTCATTGCTCTGGAAATCAAACACTAGATCGTAAGGGTGGAGATCATGGAATCTCTGCTGCTCCAAATTTGTAGGAATCGTTCGAGAAACATACCCTAGAAATTAGGACATACATTTGTTCTTCCCTGGGAAAAGGCAGCAGCCAATTGAGTGCTCAGGTTATGTTCCCGTTCTGTTGTCTTATTATTCAGGGAACTGTTTAAAAACACTCTTTATCCGATCACTTCAACAAAACCAGGTAGCTTAAAGCATCAGTCTGCCACCTGAACCAACATGTTCCAACCTGGTTGTCCTACAGCTAGGCCCGCACAGGCATTCTGCACTGAGTGCCTTCGCTCTTACTGAGCTTGTCTTGTTCGGGGAAACAGTATAGCGCACAAACTGTTTCAGTTACAGGCCAGAGGGGAAGCTGAGTATTTACCTTTGCTTGAGGCATGGGTAAACTCCATCAACTACCTAATTTCAAAAGTTTTATAATCCCATCTCAGTTAAGGATGAGTTAAGGAGGTGGTGTCACCAACAATCTGAATAGTACCCCTGAATGAATCTGCTTTTAAAAAATTCCTCAGCTGTCTTGCTGATCCAGACAGTCTGAATACACAGCTATTTTGTAAACACACACAGGTATGTCATGGAGCTGCTGGAAGAAATGCCATTTCAAAACCAAAGCAGTCTTGCCTGTTTGAGATGTGATTGTTTCTTGGCTTCTGTACACTTGATACTGAGGGAGCTGGCGTTAAAGAGGTTGAAGTTGTGGGAGTTGCGTTGACAGGTCTTGCAACATCAGTTGAAGGCACGGTTTGGGGCACAGACTGGGAAATGGTTTGTATTCTGGTGCCTTTGCTCACAGGAGATTCAAAGTTCAAAACACTGCCATTCTTTCGGGGAGTTGAGGACCGAACAGAAGACTCCTGGCTGATAATATCACTTTCTTGCTCTGGTCTCTTGTCATTCCCATCCAGATTTTGGATTCTGGCTAGAAAACAGAAATTATTACAGGAACTGTCCAGGTCTCTAAATTTAGAAGTTGCTGTATAAATGCAGTGGCTCAAATTCACCCTTCGATCAGGGGATCCCACTTGCTGTGTTTGGAAAAGAGAAACTGGTGTCACACTGGGAGACATGGTGGCAAAGGGGTGGACTGGCACACTACAGTAGATGGCAGACGTAGTACTGGGGAACATAGCAGAAACCCTGGACATTGCACTGTAGGAGTCCAAAATGAGCAACAAGCCAACGCCTCTTTTCAAGAGCCCCATTTTAGTTCACAACATACACCACTTCCAATATGAAGGTGGCCAAAGTCAGCAAACTGGCTGCAGTGACTGTGCTGGTCACAGCCGAAAGTTGAATTTGGTTCCCGTGACAAAGGAAATCCCACTGGAGCACATACCTCATTGCCCTTACTAGTCACTCTTGATCATTGTATTGCTATCCATCAGGTATTTCACCATTTATGTGTCCACTGGAGAGCTACAAGGGGGTCTCAAATAGCATTAAGATCTAGCCATAAGGCTACTGAATTATGTCTTCTCTTTGGCTTGGCAAATTTTTACTTGTTCCTTTCACTGGGAAGGACGGCGTCCTTTCTGAGGTATCTCATTCTTAAAATCTGGGAAGTGGAAGGTGCAGGTTCAGATTCCCTCAGGCACAGTAGACAATTAAGTCTGAAATCTTTTAATTGCCTATGAAATATTCATCCATCTCAGATCAAAGAATAGGGGCCGTTCCCTTCCTCCTCTTCTGCCTACTAGCCTCTGAGTCTTGCACAAGGTCTGACATGATTTGAATCATCAGAGATGCCTCCCAGGTTCTGCCCTGTTAGTGGTAAAAGCAGGAAAATACCGAGTCCAAAGAGCCCAGCAGAATTTAGGTGTCAACTACACACCTTGTCTGTCAGTGCTGCCAAGGTTAAGTCAAGCTCAAAAACCATCTAAAAGGAGGACTCTACAGGAAATACAGTTTTTTAAATGTAGCTGAACTTCCCTATGTGTATGAGAATTCAAAATGGGTTTGTATCCAAATGCTTTATTAATAATGGCATTTCTAAAGCCCACCAACTTACCTACTGCCATCTGAACCACTTTTTTCTTATCTTCAGTTCTTTCCTAAAACACATTTAGAGGAATGAGAAGCAGTAAATTATTATGGATTAGACAGTAAATCCACTGCTGTGTAAGGGTGAAAAATACAGGATTGGTCTTACATTGTGAAACACTGAAAGTGACTTTAGAGATTTAATTAGGCTAGTACTTTACTGAAGACCCACCAAACTGCATGTAAAAATGCTCTCCTTGAGCTGGACTTACTGTTTGGATCTTCATTCTCAGTTGATTGTTGGTGAATTTTAATGATCTTGCAATACTTTGTAGGTAATAGATTAGCATGCTGGAAGTGAAAGAGGTGATTATGAGTCACTTGAAACATTCTTGACAGTTTTCTCTTCGAGAGTTTATAGGTCATCAAAATGATGTACAGGTTCAGTTGCCGCTTTGTAGCATCTCCTTTTTTACTGCGATAATGGATCACAGCCTTCTTTCCAGCAAACATACATGAAAAAAGTGACACTGAAAATAGATTTAACAGCAGTTCTAATTGCACCTGTGTTTTTTGTGGGTCTCTACATTGTGCACGTAACCCTGTGTGCATTTCTAGCTTTTTTTTGGTTTAAATTCTGGACACACTAAAAATTAAAGTTTTGATAAATATTTTCTCATCTTTTTTCCCAGTCCAAGGTTACGGAACAAAGACACCAGAATTACAGCTGAGTGTGCACACTCATACCAACGTAAGTTTGTTGACTCACTGGAGTAACACCTTGTTTACACTGGCACAGCCGAGATCAGATCTGGCCTGACATAATGGATTACACTGGCTTTCAGATGAAGTCTTATAGCTAGACTTCAAACCACAAACATTTACATATGTGCTTAGCCATCGAAGCACTCACTACATCTACTTAAATTTGTCAATATGTTCATATTTACGTGGCTGGGACCTTAGAGGTAGAAGTTACAAATAGGAAACATTGCTTCACTCTTTTTGATTTGTCTGAATAGCTCACTGGTGGGACAAACTCTGCGTTCCTCTGTAGTTTACGGGGGGGGGAATATATAAAGGTACATGCAAGACAAATGATACTTCACAGAAGCAATGTGAATTTCAAACAGCTCAAAGTAAATATTAATTCCCAGCTGCAAACAATTATTTAGAAACTAGAGTAAGAACGGACTTCCACTGGAAAGTCTGCAGCAAGTTATATTACATTAACACTTAAGAGCAGACCTTCATAATTGATTTATCTTGCCAGAAATCAGGATGACTGAGTAGCTTCTTTAAATGACAGACTGAGCCCTGTTCACAGTCATAAACTGAACTAATGACCACGAGAAAATGGAAAATTAATTTCTGAGGAGCTCTTGAGAGGGAAGAAGGATCTTGAAACTTCCTGGAACCAGCAGCACTGCAAGCCTTGACACAATATAGAGAACTTGCTTTAACATGGTATTCCAGAACAGGAAATTCCTTTTGAAAATGTGATGACAGTCTTTGACATGCTCTTATTCCCATCTGATCCATATACCTTATATTCAATAAGGTGGGTGGGTTTTTTTCAGATATGCTTAATAAAATTACAATAAAGTAGTGTTTGTTCCTCAGTATCAACATTTTACTCTCCAGAGATAAGGCCAGTATTAATACAATTTAAGCTGCCTGTGAAAACCAGAGTACTTACAATAAAAGTAGCAGTGCAGGGAGGACAACCACAGGACTGCTGATGTAAGTAATCACTGTGTTGAACCATGCAGGAAAGTCATTTTGAATTGTTTCAGAAACAATATCATATATTTTATCTTGTCCACTACAAGGGGGGGGGAAGAAAGTGGTAAAATTAAGTTGTAAGAAATCCTAGGTGCATCAATTTGTTAAGTGCTGTTGCACTGAATCAACAAGGAGTTTCATCCAAAACCTACTTTGGAACAGTACAGTTGGGGGGCGGGGGGGGCATGGCACAGGGAAGATAAAAGCAACTTGATCATTATTTGCTTTTTAACAATTGTTCCAAAGCAGAAAAACTTTGGCCAGGCTTGGAGGGTGCTTGAATTCAGACACAAGATGGTGACGTGTGCTAGATTGCTCGGTGGCACATTACATCATGCAAACATAAAATAACTGAACCATGTATACAAAGCAAAATGTCGAGCCTCACTCAGAATGCGAGGAAAAAATGGAAAACATTGGCACCAGAAATACATTGTCCTGTCCATCAACTCTTTTTTTTTTTTAAATCAATAATTTGGGTATTATCGAACCTGATTAATTTACTGTGAGAGAGTGAAATAAAATCTTTGCAATTTTCATTAGGCCATTATGACTTACCTGAAGGGACCACAGCTTAAAGATGGCTTATATCGGGCAATAGCAAAAATTGTTGGTAACATGCACAAGAACAACATGAACAGCAACATGGCCAAGTAGAAATTATTGGATCTGCAAGAAGGCGTGACATGTTTCAGATTATACTAATCAGAGAGAAAAACAGAGGCAACATAAAAGCTGCAAGTCTGTACCTACCTAACAAATTCAAGATCTACATTTGTGAAAGATCAAAATCGCTCTGCTATGATTAGAAAGTCTGAACAGAGACAGTTTAGACAGACTCTTAATGATCAAAATCCTATTTGCACTGGTTTCCAGATGCACAGCTGCAGCCAGAGAATGGTTTATAGCAGCCTTCTATAAAAACTGATTTTGCTGCCCAGTTGTGTTGGGCGAGAAAAAGAACAGTGGCAGAAGTTGATTCGTCTTCAAAACACCTTAGAAATAACTGATTCTTAAGAATTAAAGATGCCCTGAATTATTTCCATTTTGAGTAAACAATTAAGATATTCATCACGATAGAAGAAAAATGGGGAAATCTGTTGTGCGATGCAACAGACACAAGCAGATACTTCAGAGTGTTCAAAGAAACATCAAGAAATAGGACTCACGACAGTTAACACGTGTTGGTTATTGTGCTCAGACTTGTATGCCAGTAACACATTTATGTTAGGCCACGTATATTGGTCTAGGAATATTCCCTGACATATTTTTCAATTCTTGCATATCTTTAACTACCCTGCTTTACAACCCCCCCAGTTTCTCAGTAACTATGGGCTTTTTTTTCCACAGACCTTTGCTGTCAGTATTACTATCAAATTTGATTGTCAACTTTCAGAGCTAAAAATCTCCTGTCATTTTGTTCCTACGCACAGAAGACATTTCCATTGTCTGCGTTTGATTTATTCTTTATCTTTTGTTCTTATTTTGACTAACCGAGATGCTCTGAAAACCTGCTGATGTGGTACATTACACGTTAACACAGCCCAGCTCCTCAGGTACATGAGTCCAATCAACTTGAGAACATTGAATGCTGGTAAGCAAGGTGAAAAGAAAGCTCCCATCCTGGAAAAATATCATGTCAGTCTCAGTGTTGCCAGAAGCAATTTTAATAGCAAAAGAACATATGAAAAAAAACAGGTAAAAACCAGCTCGCTATCAACAAACCGTCTCTTGTTATAATAAAGTATAGAAGACTGCATTACCAATATCCTACTTGGATGCAGGTTTCATTGGAAATCATCAGACTGACTTAGTAATCAGCCAACAAAGGATGAGAAAAGTCCCTTACAGACTACATACCAGATCATTCCTTGGTTGTAGACCAAATGCAAAACATTCTCTGCAATTTTGAATTCTCCATATTCTGGCTACAAGAAACACAGCATAGGTTGAATACCTTGTCTTAATCTTTTTCTCAGATCATTTATTAGAAGCATTTGACTAAATCAGTTTGCAGACAGCACGTAGCCTGAAACGCCCAGATCAAATACCAGCTTTTGGCAGGCAATGGGAACGCAGTAAAACCTACTCTGTGGCAGGAGACTGAATAAACTAATTCCTCTCTAGTTTATTTCACGTCTTTAGTTAAGGACAAAGAACAGCTCTCAGCCTTTCATGCCAACGGCTTCTTGCTAACCAAATATTACTAACTGTAATTTTCTTAAAGGGCTATCTGCTTTTGGTTATTGTTTCTTGGACCACTATCTGCATTATGGATAGATATTACAGCTACAGAAAAGAGGATGCGGGGAGGAACTCCATACCCACTGTCTCATCTTTGACTCTGGGACTGCTCCATGATCTCATTTTGAGAAAGACAAAGATTTTTGCGCCATCTCCATGGGAGTAGGCTTGAGAAAAACACCCAATCTCAGCATTTACCCTGCGCCCTCCGATTTAAGCTTCACTTAAATGTGTGAGCTGTGCCTTTACAGATGTGTGATACTAAGAAATTATTTATCTGTTGACAGGCTTTAAGGACGTTCAGTGTTAAGGGAAGGAGCCTACCCATCTTCAGCATCTTAGTTTGATAAAATAAAGACCATACTTACAAACTTGCTTTCTAGATCCCAGCACCAGCAATCACTTAAATATCGGACACACAGTCCACGGAAAAAATCAATTAGCAGGATGCTTGCGACTGTGAAAATCATGTCGATAATTGAAAGCTTTAGCATCTCCTGAAATATACATTGTTCACATTGAGTCATTCTAGAAGCAAATGGACTGCATATGGCTTTCTTGCATTTGTACTTTTATTTTGGCCTAAGCTTAGTAACCTGATAAAACATGATTTGTATATATAAATTATTTCCTTTTAAGCTTTTCCTGTTCGACTTTTCCCTTACTTGCCTTTGGTCTAGCAAAGAGAACAAATATAATCAAGCTTCCGGCATGCCTTCTATTGCTTGCAGCAACAAAACCCTGGTCATGATGCTTCAAACTTTCTTTTTAATGACTGTTCTGAAAATTTATCTAGATAAACTGAAATGGGTTGGTTTTTCTCTTGTACCCAATCCTTTATTAGACCGACTGTTGTAATACATACTTGCTAAGTACTTCACAATGAGAAACGCTTGTTATTCGTACAAAACTAAAGCCGAATGGCAGTAGGATCATCGAGCCGCAAGAGAGATCTGCTTAGTGCTTACAGATGAATGGGGTTATTCTATATTTAATAGAGCTCTAAATTTGTACTATTAAATAGAAAAGATTCAATTTCAAACATCTCTAGTCCATTCTGGGGAAAAAACAATCAGTCAGAAAACCCCATGAACACCCATTCTAAAAATTTCCTGATGCCTGTGCAACAGGGAGAGGAGCATACAAGAATAGAAGTCAGGTTAATAAACCTAGGAGGGGTCTTTTTGCTCCAGATGATCAAACAAGACCTTTGATATTGCTCCCTCTGGAACAAGCAGCTCAGAACTACGCTAGCATCACTCGTAATCTAGTGGCCTAGACGTAAGCACAACACTGACAGAGACCAAAGTGCACTGGGATCAGATGACATCTTTTGAATTTTGTGTGGTTAAAATTTCTCTGTGTGTTAGTGCCGCTGCTAGTCACTCAAAGCAAAGGCCGCAAATAAGATACACTCACACGTAGGGAAATAAAAACATCATATTAAGTCTCCAGCTTTTCTGCAACCTAACTGGGGAACACGCACACGTGGCGCTACCACCCAACTGGCTCCGTTCTTATGCACTGACAGTATTTTGAAACCTTTTGTTGTGGTCCTCTTTCTCTCTGAAGTGAAGAACACTTGATTCTCTAGTGATTTAGCGAGGCGGAATGAACAGAGACTTCAGAGATATGGTACAAATGACCAAGAGCGCAATCTCATGCTTGGCTTGGGTCTGCATCCCCATCCATCCAGGCAGCAATCAGAATGTGCACAGGGTGCGTGTTATTGCTTACACATTTTCATGGTCATGTTTCTTTGCGTGGGTTTAATAGGATGTATCCTGCTAAAATAGGATCTGTATCATGCATCTGTAGAGATCTGCCTGTGCAGAGCTGAAGACAGAGACCAAAGCCTGCCAAAAGAACATTTGTACAACACTAAACACATTGTAGATACTGAACAAAAAACAAAGCTTGTATCTGTGGCCATATCACTTTGCGTAGTCTTTACTCTTTCTACACAGCCCTCAGCTAAATTCTGGAATTTACACAAAGAAAAGCTTTAAAATTGAACACAGCACAACGTGATTTTAATTTTTTGTCAAATGTGGATTAGGAATAAGTTGATGACATAATAAAACAATTACGTACTTGACCAACATACGTCTCCCAGCACTGATCCTGTGGGTTATGGGTGTTAAAGGAAGCTGTTTTGTTAACCAGTGAGTCAGAGACTGTCAAGCCTTTAGCATGACTCCCTTCCAATGTGACAATTCCATTTCTCTTCAGTTGTACATCAGGAATGGTTGTAGATAAATTGTCTTCTTTGGAAAAAGTTTTCGTTGCTAAGGTGGTGATAGAATTACTTGCATTGTTGTTAATGTCAGAGTCCTGAAATAATAAATATCCTGAAAGCTACTTTTTCAACTGTACATACATGCAGATACCTGTACCTTCTACAACACGCACACAGGTGTGTATCTTCATGTATTTTCAAGCAGCAGTTCGGTGACTTAAGCAGCTGTCAATGCACAGATGCAGATGAAACTTGTAAGGACAGTACTGAAAGCTGATTTTAGGTAGCTGGAAATCTTTGGCATCAAGTGATGGCTTTTTGGTTTTGTTTTTTTTGTAGTTAAGCAATGCACAGAAATCTATTTATTGTGACACATTAGCAATCAAATGGATCCAGTTAGTCTAAAAAGCTACAAGTGGTTGTAAATGAACATTACAAACTAAACTTTACAATCCTGTAAACTGTAATATTTTTTTATCAATTTCAAACAAGTTTTCATCTGACTTCATAAATATCGCAACAAATGGAATTCCATCTATGCAGTCTACTGGCTTTACACATCAGGAAACATCAAGTTCAACTTACAGTGACACTCATACTGTCCACTTTATCCAGGAGAGCAATGATTAAACTGTAGAGGTTTCCCAGGTATAGAACAAGAACCCTGAAAACAAGAATAAGATATGGGTTATCGGCATTGTTATCCCATCGACTGCTCCTACATCCTCTGGTTTGGCTGGACTGAAACACATGACCAGACCACGTCTCTCCTCTTCCTCCCTTTCTTCCCACGTATCTTCTACACTGCATAACGCCCATACCTGGCAAGCTGGAAGCGAAGAGTGGTCCTTGGGTGATACATCTCCAGAGCTGCCACAAGTTCAAAAGCAGAGGGTGCAATCATTGTAATCAGTGACACAACTACGCTTACCTACAGAACAGAAAGACACAGCTTTGTTGTAGCTTTGCATGCAGATCTGCTGCGGTACCTTGACAGCTGATTGAAATACTGCTGATGCACATGCTTTGGTGATTGTTTTTCTTGGAGGACATGCTTTAAAAAGTTATTATTGACATTAGTAATAACGGTAGTTGTGATTAGAATTATAGATCCGGAATACCACTCAGGAATCTTTACTCCAGACATTCTAGCTTTAAAGTCATTACTTCATTAATTAAAATAAAAACTTTACACGTGCAAAATGTGAAGCCAGCATCTTCCTCTGAAATGGATGAGTAGTTCTCCATAACTACTCACTTCCTATTCTCAGTATCCACTCGTTCCTCTGAATGGAAATATTCACAGAGCATTCAGTATCCCCCAGCTGAAATCAATAGCTGTTGTCAAAGCCGATTCCTTTCTAGTCTGTTGGCCCAGTGTTCGCTCAGCTCTACCGTGGGCACAAAAGTAGATTTGTAAGTGACAGGAGAGTTTACGCTTTGTCCTCACAAACTCAGAGCCAGCTAGAACTGCACTCTGTGCGTAATGAGGACCACCTGCAGCATCCCCCTGCCCGCATCAGCTCTGCCAACACCTTGCTGCAGAGCAGAGGGAGCAAGCGTGCGCAGAGAGATCCAGGTATCCACGCAGCTCTGCCCTCTTGCTTTCCATTTCTGCCGGCTAATCTCTTGCGATTTACGTCTCGGTGCACACTATTGGTACACAGAGCCCCGAGACAGTAATCCTGCTTCTAACACAGAGGTGGCACAAAGACAGCGTACCTCATTTTTTTCCCAAAGAGTCAATTCCTTTTTGGTGCGCTCTAACCTTTGGGATCGATCAACGACAAAGTATATGATGTAAATACTTCCGGCAAGCGAGAGAAGCACGAGGATGTTGGCAATAATTCTTAAGCTTATAGTCACTGCCCTGGGGGGGGAGAGGAAAAAAGAAGACACAGCCAATACAGTAGGTTGTCTTATGACACCAGGGGTCTTTTCTAATATGGTTTTTAGAAGTATGAAGCAAGCAGATTAGCACTGCTATCTGCATTGAAACAGTGCTTTGAAAAGTATCTCTGGTCTTATATACATACAAGTTTTTGCTTTTCTTCTTTTCCTGCTCTTCCAATATAGCTTCCTTGAAAGAAACACAGCATTATCATTTTTATAGAGTTCAGCAAACATAATGCACATATCTTTCACAGAATAATACTAATAAAAAAGTCACATTCCTGGAAGTGCAAGTAGATAAATAATTCTCTGTCCTGCATAGTTTTTTAGGAGTGACAAGTGAGCTTAAATAGCAAAGGAGATTTCTGAGTAATCAAATACTTGTGCACTTTCAGTCATGCATGTTCAAAGGGGTACAACCAGAGGTTTACGCTACCAGGTCTTTTTGCAGGACGTGTGTCAGTAATATGATACAGAACTGTCAAAAGTTACCCTCAGTCATCAAAATAACTAAATATCATAGCTTATTAATTTATCCTTGACACAATTTGAAGTCATTTTGTTCAATGACTTAACGAGAATACACCAAATTTGGGAAATAAATTTCTTACAATGAAAACCACATCTGTTCTTAAATTCTAAATGGAAAACATCTGTATTTAAAGCAATTTTCTAATATGGAGAGAGCTGTACAATGTCTCTGGACCATTTGTTATGGAGAGATGAAATAAATGAGTGTTTTCACACTGTTAACATGAATTCGATTCTATTACTCCATGAAATTACATCACAAGCCCATTTGTTTCTAGTTATCTAGCTTCTTGTCGCACATACAGTGGCATTAAATAAAACTCTTCTGAAGAAGAACACAACGGCCATGGCTGGGACAGAACGACAGCGTCAGCAGTACGATGTGACTGCAATACCGCACAAAGATGCGATACCAGCCCTCCCCTAGGCAAAAAGATCTGTAAATGAATACCAGGAAACAATAGGAAATGCAAGGGAATTGGAGGAAAGAACTATCTAGCTTCCAGATTAACAAACAAATCAACTCCAAATAACGTGAAGGTCAGTTGCTCACCCTGATGCTATTAACTATGGCAGCAGCTTTGCTCTCTGCAGCCTCGGGGTTTCCTATTAAATAGTCCCAAGCACAGAACAGTCTCCAACAGAAAGTGTAGTTTTCATCAGAGGCACTTGCTAAACTCATTCTTGAGTTCTTTGCCATTCTGTAAAAAAAAAAAAAAAACCCAAATATTCAAGTGTTGTTAAAGCGTGAAGATGAATATGAAGGAAATCGCTGGTTTGGTTCATAGTTTGCAGATGTCTACAGCTTTAGAACTACCAAAAGTTTGCAGCAATTAGTGTAATTGTTGGCAGCTTTCTAAAGAACATAAAACAGGGTGAGGTTCAGAGCCTGAACTTCAGTTTTGTTCTAGTGCAGAAGTGACTCATTGTGGAAGGGCATTTTGCTATTTACATTCCTTATAGCTGACAAATAAAGCAAATAAATCTCACTAGAGCTGTGGACTTAAGCATATTTCAGTTTTATGATCTCCAGGTAGGATCCAGCTGGAAGGTACTATCACTAAGACCACTATTACTGTGATTACAAGCTACTTTGGCAAAACTAGTGATCACGCACAGGATTGTTTTCTGTGTTGTTTGCACTCTCAAAATATACGTTATCATCAAATAGAAACTCAGTGCTATTTTACAGACCTTGGGAAAAAGAAGAACACCCTACCTACTCATCTCAGATAGGCAAGATAGCAGAATATTGCAAAGTGTGAGAAATGAAATGGAGATTAGTATCTTACAAAAGAAAGGACATCCAAAAGAACAACGTTAAAAGGGGAACTGTAAGCAGCTAAGCAGAGTCAGTGAGCTAAGACAGAAGGAGAAGACCTAATCATATCCAGAAACTGCAGACACGTAGATCAGTGTCAAACCTATCAGTGACCCTTTGCACAAACCAGCAGGTAGAACAAAAATAAATGAAAAGGGAAGGTTCGGCTTCAAAACAGAGAGTTACTACAGGCAGTGCTAAAAATGTCCCTGGGCTGCACTGTGCTGGATAAACAGGTATCCAGAAGGGAAGGGAAAGCAAATCAGGAGAGGAGAGCGTGACCTTGCCCCTCTGCAAGCATTGCACAGCCCTAGATTTATGGTCAGCACTAGCAGTATTGCGCGCTCTGCTAAGTATCTCCTACTCCTGGCCCTTCAACAGCAAAGGAACTAAGCGCTCATTCGAACGCGATTCCACAGACCGGCTGAAACGTTGCAGGTGATATTACATCTAGGGTGGAATTTTTATGGTTGTATTTCAATAGATGGGAATAATAATGCTGAAAGCATTACACTTAAAATATAAATTTCTGTCATAGCAATATTCATACCAGAAAAGAGGAAAAGGGAAAGGTCTCCCATGCACGTTGGACCTTACGCTATACAAACACAAAGCACACAGATGATCTTCTGTGCTGCCCTCCTTTCAGAGACTGGGAGACTGAAGAGCGAGTGAAGATAAATGCTAGCAAAATAAAGCAGCAGCTAGAATTAAGCTCAGTCTGCATCTCTGATATTACCAGACTTCAACAGATTAATAAAGTAACAGAAGAAATTTGGGAACGACTGCCTGAACACGCAAGCTTAGGAACAGCAATAAATGGGAAGCCTTACTTTTTTAAGAGAATGATGAAGCTGTAAGCAAACACTGCCATTCCAACAAGGAAGTAGGCAAGAGGCAGCCGGTATCCAGCTTTCCCAATCTTCCTGTCGCGACCGTAGTAGCCATAAAACAAAACAGAGTACTGGAGGTAGCCCTGCAAAGACCAGAGGCGTCGGTAAGAGCAGGAACGAATGGTTACAACAGAACAGCAATAGCGAAACAATAAAGGGTGGTTTTAGTCTTGCCCCCAGTGACCAGATGGTGTCCAGGTCTTGAGCAGATGCAACGTGCTCCTTGGGAATGGTCTTGCTGACTGTGCTGCCGAACGGTGCTCCCGCCAGTAGCTGGGAAGGAGAGAGGTGGTCTCAGAAACGGTCCGAGCCGGGGCTGCGCACCAGAACCTACCAAGAGCTGCCCGCGCAGATGATACTGTCAGGATAGCGAGTATGAGGTCATGCCTCATCCTAAACTAGAAGCTCCATGAGAAATCCTGCGTTCATTTTCCACTAACCCGAAGGGGTTTTGCTACCTGTTGTCTACCTATGAGGAAATTTAGCGCGCTCTAGACATCTTCAAATTGGCTGAGAAATGAAAAGAGAGATCAACTGAAACCGTTAGCAAAATAGCTTTAAAAGTTATGTTTGTCTTAATTTAAGCATTTTTAAAGTAAACATGACAGTGTTTGATCTCAAATTGGTATTTCAAGATTAAATCTACTTTTCCTTAAAGAAGTAAAACATGAAAGTGAATGCCTTTTTTATCTCAGTTTACTTTTTTGCCTGTTTTGGGAGTACTTTTTTTTTTTAGTTTAGCCAATAAGAAGAAAAATCAGATATTCCCATGTTTTCTGATAATGTTATTAAAGCATACATTAGGTTAGGCAAAATAACATTTATGAATAATTTAACAAAGTTAACAAATAGCCTTACTTGCATGCAAGAACTAAACAAAGTTGTGGCTGTTCAGAACTTCTAGAAAATGATTTCTAATGGACAATAATCTGTAGTCTGCAGAGAGATATTACGTTTTTCTACCTGTAAATGGCACTAACAGGACTTGAGTGTACTCAACACAAACTACAGCTTTTAGGATTTCGTTCTCCATTTTAGTAATTGGATACAAACATATTCTGTAAAAGCATTAGTACCATGTTGACAAAATATCTCTAACACTAATAGCAAAATTCCCTTATCCTTTGGCAGAAAAACCCCTCTTAATAGGGGAATTTATTTTAAATAATTCATTTTCAATTGTACGTTTCAAATTAATGCGTGCCTTTAAGAGTGGCATTTGTCCAATTCAGAAAGGGAAGTGCAACAGTAAGCAGTTTTCTGTAAATATTAACATGTTCTTACCTCTGGTAAGACTACAAATGCTCCTGTCATTATTGTAAGTACAATATTGATTCCAAATAGCCATCTCAAGAAGATGAAGTAAGAGGCAACTCCAGACCCAAAATGACCTTAAACCACAGAAAATAGTTATCTGAGCTACACAGTCTGTAAAAGCTCATATCATTGATGAACGAAGTATTATTTGAATGCTAAACAAAAGAAAAAACCTTTCTTATCCACGCAGGGCGTACAGCCAAGTAGAGAACACGTTAACATGTCATTGAGGAAAACATAATTCCAACACAAACTCTGTTGGGGAAGTCTCAGGATTACCAGCGGCATTTACGCAAGACGCTGCTACGTTGGGTGACGTCATGCATCCATTTTCCTTTGCCACTGAAGCACAGAGGTATGACCTGACTGCTGACCAAATGTTAGGGGCTGCTTCAATTCAATTCGAAGCCTCAAGGGCTGCTGACAGCACGGGGGATGTTGGCCCCAGGATGCTGCCCCACGGACTGTGATAAACTATAATCAAACCTTGCTGCATTTTCAGAACCACAGTGGGACAAACTTGACTTTTTAAAAGTGACCCCCTACTAAGAGCACAAATGAGAACTGTGCAGTGTCTAAGGCACCAGGAAAAGAAAAAAAAAAAGCCAAGTTTGAAGTGAAAACATCACTGCTAAAAATTTATGTTGAACTCTTTCTCCCAAAAATTATTTCTTTAATTCAGTAAATTAAAAAATAAACCATAAGACTCAGCATTTTAGCAAGTACTTTATTGTTCAGTACCATTAAATCTTTATACTTACTCTCAATTTTCTTTATTCTCATTTCCCATGGAATAAAGATGACCACAAAATTATACGCAAGTCGAATAAACTTCCTCCAAAGCTGAGAGAAAAGCAGAGAAATGAGAAATATGACACTTCTGCATGTAAAAAAAAGAAATAAAAAGAGAAATGCAGAGTATTTTGCTCATGTTTCTCCCATCCTGTATCACAAGAAATATTACGAACTTTAATTACTAAAATCTTAGAGCACGTCTGTGGGTAAAGCAAACCACGGTGGGTTTTTGAAACACACAAAACGTGGGGGGCACAGGAGTCCTTGACACTGTTTTAGCAGCCAAATGCCAACAAAGATGAGGCAGAGCGCCTTTGTACAGCCAGGAGCCACCCGTCCGCATCTTTTACCCACAAAGACGCGAGGAACCCGCAGGAGGAAGCCAAGGGGTGCTGTTCCCTGTCGCCTTCTCCATGGTTGGGGCTGCGGAGGGGAGGACCTGCAGAGAAGGTCCAGGCAGCGGCTCCGGGCAGCAGGATTCATCCCGGCTGGGTATTGCCAGGACACCTACCCTCTCTGTAATTTATGAGGGAATTCTGCTGCGCTACACATAATAAATTTGATTTCTAGGACAAACAAATGAAGAGACAACAAACTCCAAATTTAAGAGAAGCATAAAGCCAGTTTTTCTTAGAGGAAAAATAAGCTTTTGTATACAACAGAAGCAAATTCAGCTACTGTCTTCTCAGCTCTGTGTATCACAGCTGACACCTGCAGAAAACCTGTAGGTGTATTTTGTAGAGTCTTCATTCAACGTCCATTTTCTGCATGGTCAGAGGAAAGCATCTTCCGGCACACAGTGTGGTGTGCATACGCATGTGCGAGGAAAAAACCTGCATGTGCGGAACTGAGTGCAGTTTTTGATTTGTTGAATTAGAGCCATAACTTTACAGTATTAACAGAAAAATAATATTTGTCTATCATGCATTATAAAGTAGTTTTAGTACAGCTAGATATTAAACCCCCCCTTATATTTTAGGTAGCAGCAGTGTCAATATTATATCACGTAATTTAATCTCCTAAAACCAAAGAGGAGTAAATAACATTTTAATTACTGAATATATCATCAATCTCTTTGGCCAAAGTTAATTAATTTTTATGGTGGTATGGGTATTTTATTGCATGAACGGGAAGTATGTTTAATTAAACAGAGAAATTGTAGATGCCGTGAACTGCATGGGAATTGCTGGGATTGCTACTTTCATTTGAAAACAGGGTGCACAAGGCTGAGAAAGGAATCAAGCAGCTTGTGCCAGTTGTACTGCAGATTTATAATGTGTACAAAGGCGTCCACGTGGGAGCAGTGTGTGTTAAAATTGTAATTAGATAGCTATCACCTTTTTTCTGCCTACTGCCTACCTGAACAGATAAATTATACTCTCAGAACCCAGAGTATGGGCATCTGGCATTTAATTGCAAATGTAAAAAAAATAAAACGCAAATATAAAATCATTAAACTGAAAAGGAAAAACGTTTTCAGTGTCAAAATAGTAAAAGGTATTTTAACTTCAGTTTTCGTTAAAAATATCATGAATGGATTGTCCAATTACGAACATTGTGTATTTTTCCAATTTTAAAAACTTATTGAAAAATGTACACATTTACAGCTGCATTTTGTCCTTAGCACATGTTCAATGACTGAATTCTTTATTTTGATGATGTAGTGCTTGTTCTGCTGTGCTACGATTTTTGTCTCTTTGGTCACCATGCTATTTTCTGAGAAAATATGTGAAAATGAAGCCCTTCCAATTTAAAAAAAAAAAAAAATGCGGCTCATTCTGTTGCATATGCAGAATTTAGCCCTGATGTGAAGGCTATATTCCCTAATTTGTGCTGGGAAAAAAGAATACAGTTCTCCTACACATAATGAGCGGTGCTAATTAACTGCTGAATTATATCCCTGTGCTGAATATCTTCAAGCAAATACACGCAATAGAGACAATTAGATACAAACTGTTATTCATTGTGAACTCTAAGATGAAAGCCTCCATTTTTTCTGTAGGAAGGGGAATATGAACAAGTAACGAGCCCAGTCTCAGGTTTACTCACACGTATTGCAGACCCTTAGCACTTCTCTTTCTAGGTAACATCCCAGTTCCGCTCGAGTCAACGGCAAAAACCAGTATTTATTTTAACAGCATTTGCTACTTCCACTGCATTTGCCACACACACAAAGGCAGAACAAGGAAAAATGACTCTTTCCTGCCTTGGCAAGTTGTACTTTTAATCTTTGCTGTGGGCCAACATGACAGAACAACAGGTATGCGTGCAGCCTTTCACTTCTTCGTGTGAATAAAATGCACGGTGTTCTATTTTACTGTTACAACCCTGCCTTTTTGAATTAAGTTACTCATTAAAAGTCTACTTATTACGATGACAAAAGTATTCTTGACTGCTTCGATGACTAAAGATCTCTTCTCTGTTGGTTGCGTATTACGGACAATTTCCTCCGTGTTATTAATTTCCAGGAATTAGGGCCAGGGTCTGTTTTCAGTGGTGTAAATAGATTTGCTATGATTAGATTCAAATTCTTTGAGCATTATGCAAACAAAAACCTTCTTTAACAATGTTTTTACCATAAGCTATTGTAGGATTGTCTTCCAAACTAACAGCTAGACACATTTTTCATACTAAACTATTGAACTGCTGCCCCAGCGTCTGGTGAAATAGCTCTTCAGGGAATACTGGCATCGGGTTGTTGGTACCCTGCTCCCATCACCCCCTCCAGCAGGCACAGGCATTTGAGGTTATTTGAGAAGGAAGGTCATACTGCGTTAATAAGAAGGACATCCATCCTTCAACACACATCAAATTGGTCTGCAAAAATGTAATTAGTAAATTCACAATAGGAAAAAAAAAAAAGAAAAAACACACAAAAGAAGCTTTTAACTGCTTTTTCCTCCCTCTACAGAGTTCCCGAGTTGGAGATCAGGACTGCACAGCAACCATACGCTTCTGTGAATGAAAGCTGCAGGTGACTACTGGTATAGAAAAGAGCTGTAATTTAAGAAGAAGCAGCCGTACCTCTGCACCAGCAGCTTGGTAACCTCTGGTTCTAGTGAGCCTCCCTTCGTACTTCAGCACGATCTCTTTCGCCTGCCTGCACAAGAAGGTGGAATTTCATTCTACGTTGATCCCGTCACTCGGAGCCCCTTATTCTGCACAAGCAGCAACTAGAAAAGTTGTCAAATGCTCTGAAATGAATTGTGGACTGTCTCACCATAAAATCCTTATCCAGGCAAAGTGGGTTTTTTCTTTCCCTATTGAGGTTTTCACTGACAATTTAAAACCACTGAGAATTTTGTCTCAGCATTCAAAACTTTGACTGCAGCGAGAGTTTTCTATTCCTCTAGGCTTTTTTCTCTGTCCTTTTGATTCAAAGTCTGTCTCTTAAAATGGCCCAACCCAAATGAGTAAAATTAAAAGATCTCCATTACAGCCTAGTTAATCTCATGTGGATACTAACACCTCTTCTGCAAATAGGCCGTAGCGCTCTTGTAAGATGCAAAGAGGTGCATGTTCATCTGGTCATAAGCAGCCTTTGACCTCAGCAGAAGGTGGATGGGGACCACCAAAATCTCATCAACAGGAGCAGGAAGGCAGCAAGTCACAGACTCTGCCTAAGAGAGAAAAATCCCTCTCTGCTTCCAAGGTTACACAAGGACTCTACTGCTGGTAGGGATTCCTCATGACTAAAATGCCATCCTAGCATCACACAGGGTTGTCAGAGAAAGATGCCAGATGAAAAGGAAAAATAAAGCAAGCCCCAAACAGATCCCACTGTGAAAGACCTGACACAATCCAGACAGGTGGCCCAAAGAGTTAGGCACCCACTCTTTCATTGTAAATTTGGAATTATTAATACAATAATTGCAATCTTAAGCTGTGAAACGTGTTATTACTATGCTGAATGTACCTTTTAAACCTACAAGCGTCCAGTATTTACTGCCATTTACTATATATTACCTGAAGGTTCTGACCTGCTTCTGTTCTCATTCCATGCGATCGTCACGTGCAATTACCTTGAAAATGGCAGATTGTTTTCCTTTTTGGGACAGAGTGAAACCATTTATCTTAAAAATTAGCATTACCAACAGCCTTTCCTTCCATCACTGAATAGCTGACGCGCTGTTTTAATGGTTAATAGCCCAAGTGTGATTTGTTGCTCTCTGTGCAGTGAGTGTCTAAAGGGAGCCACAGGCATGCAGAGAAGACAGCTTCACCTGCAGACTTTCCACCCCAAGGCTGCTGCCTTCAGCCAGCTCTCAGATCTTGTCCGAGCATCCTCATGGCATGCTTTCCTAGCAGCTCCTACTCACTGCTGCGGGCAATCCCTTCCAGCTTACACTGAAAAACTTCTGCGGCTGGAAGCACTGTCACAGTCAGTGAGCCTGAAAGCTTTTGTGCAAACACCTTTACCTGAGTGCCCTCAGCTTCTGCCTCATCGGCCACGGCCGGCAGCGGATGTTGGACATAATCTCCTTCTGGTACTGGATGTTCTGAAAGATCTGCTCTGGGTCGTGACTCTCAGCCTTTTCTTCACCGATATCATCGTCCGAGTTGCTGGCAGCCCAGCACACACCCCACGAGAGGAAAAGCAAGACAAATTATTCGCATTCAGATCCCCAGCAAACTGCTGATTTGCACAGGATCCGACCTGTTAGAGCAATATAACAGCAGTGAGCTAGGGAACTTGCACAACCTTATTGTTTTAAAGTTGATGAATAATTTGGATGATTTCCCCGTCTCCAGGATGCATCTCTTTTCCTCCCCACCACTTGCTGCTCTGTCATAAATTACCCCCGCTCTCCACCACAAATCCCAGTCTTTCCTCTCCGAGCATTTCCAGCCATACAGCTTCTACATCATGCTAGCAAGACACTGTATATTTTTCTGGAACAAAGTGCTATCTAAACATTTCCAGCAAGGGCACGTAATATTCATTTATTTGCCACGTGATGTTGGCCTTTTGTTTTGATTGTAATAACGATAAAATATTTCCTTGTTAGAATGAGGGGAACAGAGGCTTAGAATGCGGTCACCCTGCACGAGGGGGAGGGAGTGTGGGACCCCGCACACCAGGGTTTACTTGTCCCTGTGAAAAGATTCATGTGCTTTGATGCAGATTTCTGTCGATGATTATTAAATCATCTTTTCTGATGCTGTCACCACATTTGCTAAGCTACAGCTCTCAGTTCTCTGTTTGAAACAGGGTGTTGTATATGAAACAGCGTGTTGTATATGAAACAGCAGCAATATTCATTCTTGCAGAGTCTTAGGTCTAAAAACCTGTGGGACTGTTCGCCCCTGAACAAAATGACGAGATCTGAAGTACCGCAACAACCACCAGCCACAAAGTTTTCTAATTGTATCGCTGTGTACTTGTTGGCAATGTTCCCTGCACTTTTGCTGAAAAAGCAATACCTTTTAATCGCTTAGAAATAAATCATAACCTGAACCATACCTCGTAAGAACATTCAAAGGACATACTTCATCAGACCATCGATCCGCGGTCCTGTCCCCTCGCTCACGGGCGACATTCAAGGGAAACGTATCATACGCAGAGAAGGGACAGAGAGATTTCCTACCCTGCGATACCCTGAGCTCACTGGAGTTACACTGTTTTATGTACTGCGTTTATGTTGCACTATGAAACGTGACTTTTGTGAAGACAAAAAAGATGTTTAAAACACATCTAAATGTAGAGAGAAGAATGATTTTCACATGCTCCTTTTCACGTTGCTACGCTGTCCGAATGAAAGCGAAAAGACAAGATCCCACCTCTGTGCTAGATAAGGCAGATTTACACTTCAGGGGAGGAAGGTCTCTTACCTGTGGGGCGGCTCCTGGTAGGTGTAGATGCCGGCGTGCCGCTTCACTGTCCGGTACTTTTTGCAGGACTTGGAGGTTTTTGCCGCAGCAGAGCCCGTCGCTGCTGCCATGGTGGCAGCTGCCGCCAGCACCTGGTGAAACTCTGCCGCGCTAGAAGGAAGCCTTTAGCTCGCCGGTCAGATGTCTCATAAGCAGCCAAATGTTATTAAGCAGAGAGCAGCGAGTGACTGTGAGCCCTGCGGAGCAGAGGATTGCTGCCTGCGCCTGGTGCTCCAGCCGAGGAGACGACCTGCTGCCTGGCAGTCCTGCACGCCTTAAAGCGGCAGTGCACAGCAGCCCCGGCCAGGGCGATTTTAAGCGAGATGCCCAGAAGCGAGGTAAGGGAGCAGAGTCCAAGGGTGGGCCAGCTGCAGGCCTTAACTCAAAGCCAAGTTTCCCCTGTCGTGGGTGAAGTATTCCCACAGGGCACCATCCCGCCTCACCACGCTGGCCGGCTCTGGGTGATGGTCCCGATGAACGTGCTGGACGTGCTGTTGATGTCGTTGCTTCATGGGCTTGAGAGAACGTTCTTGCTCAGGTAAAGCGAGACAGTTTGCATTTGGCCTTTACTAATAGAAAAAAATGCGACGTCGTTCTCCCGGAGGACTTCCAGATCCTCTCCCGGAGGATAGCCCCGACAGAACGAGTGGCCGCTGCTTCCCTGGGCCCTGGCCCCAGCCTCTCCACGTGGCCTCCATCCATCAATTTATGGCTTTGCTCTTGGAGGTAATCAAAATACCTGCTATTCAGACAAGTACGGATTACCGAGCAATTCACTTTTTCCTGATAGTTGTAATATCTTAACTACGTTCAATTCCATGAACTATTGTATCGTCCTTACCATTTACAATAAGCATAGACTAGATTATTGATAATAATTAATGGTTATTCCTAGAGCTAAACCACTGGAAAACATTACTATCTGATGCTCATTTCCCATTTCTTCAGCTCCACTACTTAACTGATTTTATTACGAAATTAATTTAATAGATACTAAAAGTATATTTTACACAGATAACAACTTTAAAAGACAACAAATGGACTGGTGCTGTGAGCTTGAGGACCCTGTATTAAGTAACTATTCTCTTTCTCTCACTTTCTGTATGTCCTGGGGCAAATTCTTGCACATTTATGCCTCCTTTTCCATCCTTAAATAAGGATAGCATTTCTGCATTTCACAGGAACGATGCACTCAGTGCCTATCATATGATGCTTACATATTACATCATTAACTAGCATCATATGGACATGAACTTCCTAGTTCCCACAAAGTGTTCATGTGCATGATAAAACCGATAGCAAAACACCAATTTTCACTTTCAAATGTCTCAAATAAAATACAGTAGCAATAGCTTTGACTCAGTTTACACCTACTGAAAAGTAATCCATCCATTTAATCCAAGATTAACTACTGGGCAACTGATGTACTGTACTTGCCAGCAGTCATATTTTCATGGTGGAGAGCCCTCTGACACCATTTCTATAGTCAGCTCCAACACCACCTCTCCGTCAGCATCTCTGCGATACTGGTGTTGGGTTGTCGGGACAGCATAGACTGCTCCAAGCTTTGCTGGGACCAGGGCAGCTGAAAATCTTGACACATGGTCGAATGAATTTCCAGTGCCTTTCTCCATCATCGAAACTGTGGGTACTCCGGGTCATATTATTAAAACAGAGCAAAACAGACCAAGAAAACTTGGTATGAGTAGTTTCTATGGCTATAATTTGACGCTCAGAACATGGGAGAGAAAGGAAGAGTTTACAGAGAGTTTTCACTTGATCCTAACTTGGCATTTTCTCTCCTTAATAGCTCTGTGCACGACACAGCAAGGGTTTCAGTTACATAAATCAATGATCTCTTGTAGTTAACTTTTATTTGCAGCCTCTGACAAGAAAGAACATCAAGTTCTCTCAGCTAAATTTCCTGTAGGTAATAGCACAGGCTGCTTTTTTCATCTGCCCTGAGTTAATCTAAAATATTGCCACTTGCTGAGAAATTTTACTTTTCCATTTTCGTGGTTCTGTCTGTTGTACTATACTTATTCAGTTAAATAACTAAAGGGCTAATTAGTCACAAGCCTCATTATTTGTACTCTGAGAGTTACTTGCACGGTTTTACAGTTTTGAAAGAGTAAGTCCATTTGGTGTAATTCACTCCGCACTTTTTAGATGACAAGGAAGGATCAGTTTAGATAAAGACAACTCTGCATTTCCAAAATGTAGTCAACAGTAAAGCCCAGAGCCCCAGGTGTATCTTGTTTGAAGCTTCCCCAGAAATCTGGGAGTTCCATTAGTACAAGAACACTGAAATGGTAAAGAAATGCCCCTAATGCCCCTATTCAGAGTTCAGTAAAACCAGGCAGCTGTATTCTGCATCACCCCTTTCACTCCCCCTTTTGTCACACATGCATGACTTTTAAACCTAGTACAAACATCACTTAGCCTTGTTCTACTTCCTACGTGGGTTTTTCCGTGATCTGAACTCGCTAGTCCCAACTCCATTCCGAGCATCTCCCGTACACACCTCCTTTAGCCACAACAGAGACTAAAGAGTTTGGGCTCCAATTTCCAGCTTCCCAAGAAGGACAGACCATAATAATATTACTTTTTCTGTGCTGCATTTTATTATTTTTCACAGTGAAATCTGTAAAATAGAGGCTGTTAGAGCTTTGGTGTATCAAACTGTCTGTACCATACTTAAATCCACCAGCCTTGGAATGGCTTTCCTGTTTGGCTTTTAGATCAGAGGATAGAAGAAGCATCCTCCTAGCCTCTCTGTGTGTCAGACCATTCATCAAGTGAAAGCAAACAGCCAAAAGGAACGCGTATCAGGCCAGAAACACGTCTCCACTGAAAGGCTTATCACCTCTTTCCAGCTGGAAAAACAAACAGAGGAACTATTCTGAATGCCAGAAATGCCCTTTAAAGCTTTGATGCTCAGAGCATACTGCAAACATGCCCACATCACCACTATTTTGACCTGCTGCAAGATATGCCATCCATTTTATAATTTAAAAGCAGTAATATGTCAGTTCAAATGTATTTTCTTGGTTGCAGTTATTCCTTTGCATCTGGGCCCGCGGCACAGTATTGGGGGCCAGATTCTGCTCCCCTTGCTCATGAGAGTAAGTGCTTCTCTAGCCAGGCCAATCTACTGACGTCCACTAGTTTCCTGCTTATTCCAGTTATGTGCAGAAACATTAAAATCATGTTGCAGATAGACACCTCACTGAAGACAATTCCTGTACACTCGGAAGGTAGGTTTTGACACAGTAACGTCCTGAATCCCTCAGAGAGCATAAGCTGGCTCTCCAGAAACTACAGGAGAGAAACTCAGCTGTTTTCTCCCTCTGTATTACCGTGCCTACTTCCCGCTTTTCCCTGAGGTTTGGGGTGCCCTAGTTTTCATTTGAAGGAACCACACTGGAGAGATTAAGACTTAACATCACTGTAGTTCCCAGAGATCACTACATTTCACAGATAAAGCAGTATCCTTTAATATGATGGTGGTGTAGTACTACCAAAACCATTAAAATGCTAACATTACTGATTTACATGGATTTAATTAGCTAGTATATCTTAACATGTCAACAAGGAAGATAAATTTTGTTTCCTTTTGTTTGAAGAAAGCCTAAAGTCTAAAAAACAAAGGGACGATTTAAGCCCGTCATTTATATAGCTCTAATGCTGCCAGTGCTGGAATCACATACGCAATCTGAAGTTACTAGCAAACACTAAAAGCACGATGAGCAGCAAGAGACTCATGAATTCAGAGCCCATCTGACAGGAGGATGCAGAGTTCTTTCTAAGAGAAAACAGAAGACAAGCTTCAAGTGCTTATCCCTGAAGTTGGTGGCATCCTCTGTCGCCCATGACCCCTGCAATGGCCTCTTTGAAGAGCTCAAGCGTTCACTCGGAGCACAAAGAGGGTTTGGGTTTTGCTTTTCAACTCAGCAAGCAGTTTAGCAGCCAGAACACCCAGCTGCCCATTTCAATATGCTCTATTGAAGCCAGAAACCTACTGGGGTTTGCTTCACTCGGAATGGATACCACAGGGGTTATAGATTTGATTTCAATTGCCATTAACTGGATATAAACCAGGATATTAACCTTTTACTGCAAAACTTTACAGTGGCAGCATTCTGTGCGTAATAGGAAGCCTCACATTTGATCCATGGGATCATTTTGCATTTTCAAACACTTACCCAGAAAAAACCAGGTTGGTGAACTCTGCTTACTGACAATTCAGGCAAACAGTAGGCTATATTCTCCATGCTCGTCCATTCCCATGGAGTTTCAGTTTAAATTTTACCCGTCTTTACAGCACTGCTCTTAAACTCTGGGACCTTCTAAAAATCTGCCTGCTTTGGAGATTCATGAAACTGCTGATCCCAATTCCAAGGTAAAAAATTCAGAAAGGGCTGAGTTTTCCAGTCATCTCTGTAAAAAGAGAATATTAGCCCTCCAGATTCTTAAGTACATAAGACAGGTGGGGGAAAAAGGTGTTTGGAAACTCTGAAAAAGGAGACTGGTGTACCTTTAAGTGAACTAATTATCAATAGCACTAAAAACATTCAGCCCTGTAGAAAGCAGTGATAGGTAATGACGCCGTGAAAACACTGAAACTGCTCTTAGTTTGAGGACCTTTACTTTTAGACCCGCGGAAACTCAGATCAAAAGACAACCCAGCAGCACTTCAAAGAAAGATGCTCCATTCTCAGATTACAATCTCGGTTCACCTGTGTGCTCCCCAGAGATACTATAGATGCGCATCTGGACATAAGAGCAGTTATGGGATTTCCAGGGTAACAATGCCAAAGCCATCCTCTTCACTTACTGAGAATAAAATTGATCTACTGAACTCTGCTAAATCACTGTCTCCCCACAAGATTGTTTGGACAGTTTAATTTCACACAGGAGGTTTCACTCTTCTATTTCAGCATGTTCATAACTTACTGACATTTATCAGACTTGGATCAAGGAGAATACTCCCAGCATGGTTCAATTTTCTTTGTGAATTCACATCCCACATAAAAGATATTCCATTCCAAAAGCTCCTCCTGTGCAGTTAACTTACATCATCATAAGATGACTATTTTTATCCATTAGATGAGTATCATGACTATTAAAATACACATTTCTGTAACAGTACAATCCACAACAGAATACATCAAGTTCAGAAAATTGTCAAGAGTGTTTTAAAGCCTAATGCTAAGACAGCAGCTGATGACAGACAGAAGAGGAGCAGAGAGGGGCTGAGGAGAAACAGAAGAGCCACAAGCAGAGCCAAGCACCCTTGGTGGGGCAGAGCAGGGCCCACCAGCTTTTACGGCCAGTTCAACTGATGCACATGGCTTGCAGCACTGCCCTGGTTTGCACGACGTGCAGCCCCTGTGACTTACAGCTCTCTGCTTTCGGGTGGCAAGAAAGTAATAGGCACCATAAGAAAACTTATTTTTTCAAGTATCGTCGGCTGTGGCTCCTTCCACTACAAGAGAATCTGTATTTTGTGCAGATTTGTCTATCCAGCAGTATGACACTCATCCTACAGGCATATTCATTTCACCAGAGACCTTTTTGAAAGCACTGTAACCCGATTATTTTCCAGACTTACGTGAGCCATTACAAGCCAGGCCTAGGAGTCAGTGAAAATGAAGAAGATAATTATAGAACATTTTAAAATAAGTAAATAAAAAGGAGAAATTCCACATTTTAGAAGAAAAGAGGAAAAGTTTAAGGAACTGATAATGGCAGAAAGCAGCACTGGTCAGGGTTTGGTGTTGGTTTTTTTCATTTTTGACTGAGATTTAAACCTTGAATTTGCATAACTGCTTTTAAGGGTCTTTAGGCAACACATTCTTCCATAAGATTGTGTCATTTTAGCCCAGGGTGAGGAAGAAAACAACTGTCAACATTTGAAATGCAAAAAGTTTGGATCTGGTTCAATTCAAGTTGGTTTTCATTGTCCTCCAAACATTAGAATGTTGCTTTGCACCATTCTAATGTTCACCAAAACCACACCTTCAGTTAGAGCTTAGCGTCACTTTGAAATGCGTGGGATGAAGTTCTTCAGCTCGGGAGAACTGAAACAGAGCAGTCAGCAATTTTTCAGCCGAGGCAAGGGCTTCTGAGCACCAGTAGTCAAGCCTCTAAACTTCCTCCTGATCTTTTCGAGCTCAATTTTGCACTGGTCAAGTTCTATAGGGACTCCTTGTTCCTCCCCAGATCTTCTACTATCTGGGAGGGTTGAGGCGCTACATGTTTATGCCATGCCTAAGTCCCTGCAAAGTTTTATCCCACATGCCTAGCGTGGAACTACATGATTGAGCACCACACACACAGAGTTACCACAACCATCTTCATTTAAAGGAACTAAGATTACGATACTTTGGTCCCGTGTCCCAGTGTTTAAAGCATGCACTGAGGAAGTACAAGAACTGAATTCTGTCTCTCAAACCAAAGGGATTCAGAAAATCATACTTTTCCCCTGCTAGAAGAACGCTCAGGCTATATAGCTACTTAGAGGTAAAGAGTAAGAAGAAAAAAAAAAGGGTGGGTACTCATCACTTTTCTTGTCAAGTCAATGTCACTTTGCAAAACGTACTGTGATTTATTGGCCAAAGGACTCATTTAAGAGAAGGGAAACACAATTTCTAGTACTTGGTCACGTTTTGTACACAGAAATCAGTGCAGTTTGTCACTGATGAAATCATCCTATTTGAGTCTGCAGTGATCTAGACAGGAACATTCATTCCTTGATACTGTATTTCTGAAAAGGCAAAAGCCACTATGTCCGACAAAAGAGAGAAGAACAATACTAGTGAATATTGAAACTGCACTAAAAGGTGCAATGAAACATATAGTTTGAAATGTACCTGGTGACATAACTCCAGCTGCATCCCACACAAGAAATAAGAAATAGTAGCAGAACATCCGAGAGGTCCATGATTTATATTCGAGAGCAATGAATCCGAAATCCTGTGTTGGGGGAAGAAGATGGGTAGAGCTTTCTACCAGAACGTACGTAGAACCAAATTCAGTTCTGAAACTGAGAGGCTAACATTTGCTTTCTGATTATTACAAAATGGCTAGTTAAATTCCCAGTGTCTTAAAGGTTTGATAAAAAAAGAATAAATACAAAGCATTAAGGTTTTATTTTAAAGCCTCCAGTGAACTTTTTGGAAATGTTGTTTTAGGGAAGAATGCTCAATCCACATGTTATAGGTTAATCATATGAAAAACTAACTCCACTTTTAGCATTCCCAAGGGAAACACTGGGTGAGTTAAAAGGGGAGACAGGGAAATTAACTGCAATAACAGAATAACAAAATACATTTAGCCAGGTTTCTCTTCAAATAAATTTTAAAATAAAGATTTGTTCAAGTTACAATTGTACCCTTCTATAACAGAGCTCAGAGTCCTGGAAAAGCTAGATTTTGCCTTCTCAGATGGATCAGAAGTATTATGTGTAAAGCTGAGCAAAGGGGATACTATGGAGATGAACCTTCCCAGCTACTGTTGCTGGTTCGGAAAATGATGGATTAAAGAGATAGGGCAAAGAGGAAGTAGAAGCTGGATAGAGATGGGGAAGGAAGGTGGATACTAACATACCTTGCCATAGCTCTGACAGCAGACAGATTCAGATTTGGAGTTCAGATCATGGTTTTACTCATGTCTTTCAGTTCTTATTGTAGTGTACACTGCTATAATAAACCGTTTCAGAATTATGTGCTCCTAAAGTGACACTGTCACTTAATGTAAAGTGTATTTAATACAAGAAACAGTTCTGATTGACTAAGAATTTCTAGAGTGAGGATACTTGGGAAAGTCTTGCAAGTCAAAAGCCTGGCAGAGGTGGGGTGTGGCTGGAGCAAACATCCATAAAAATCTATGTTCTAGTTTTCTTGCTTTTTGTAACATCCGCTCTATTTTACAGCCTAAAATTGCACCCCAATTTTAGAGGGCCTTTGGCATTGAAATCATAAGATTATTTCACCTGCATTTAATGTCTAACCTTTTCACAAACCAGTTGCTCACAAAAAAATGGGAGAGGAAGTCCAGATCTACTTAATTTATTGCATAAGGAATGATGTTAATTCTATTACTGCATCACCTAGGAGGCTGTTTAGATACACAACAGTTATCTCATTAGCAAAACCAAACCATCTTTCATCCAAGGAAAAAACCTAAACACAGCTATTCAAAATATTGTCTGCAATGAGATGCACTTGCCGCACTTGCTTTCCAGGGTATCACATCACCACAGGAAAGCCCAGGTGTACCAGGCTGTGGTTAGACGGTCACTTGAATTCACAGCACCCCTCTCTAATACATCTGACAATCCCCTGCCTCTCCCCATCTCTCAGATTAGTTTTCAGCAGATCATTTATTTTATTCAGCTATGATTCAGCAGCATAATCCTTACCATGAGAGCAAGAGAGGCGGTGGGAATGAACCAGGAGGATGCAGGGAGTCGGATGGACTCATCCCATTCAACGATAGGATGGACTTATGTCAAAGGTACCGTCTAGGAACTGCCTGAGAGTTTTTTAAGGGCCACAGGATCCGCTTGCAGTACTTCATTCACAGCCTGTACCTCTTACAGGATGTCTCCTTCAAGGTCTGGCTGGTCCCTTCCTCCCTTCGTTGGAAATGTACCTGCTTCCTCTGTCAAACTCATCTCCTTGTTTCCTTATTCAGTCCCAAACTCTTTTAAGTCTTCCCAAGATCAGACTTTAAAGGCTTCACCAAAATCCATCTCTGTTCTTTGGGGAAAGCTGCTCTCTGTAGCTTTCCCACAGGGAATTTGGAGGAAACTTCCTCTCTTTAGACCAAGGAGGCAAAGCAAATCAAACGTTGCTTTCAGTGGCCAACATACTTATTGGTGGTTGTCTTGTGGCCCATTTCTGTTTCTTAGGATGTCAAGCATATGACAAGAATGCAAAGACAGCCAAGCATATAAAAGGTTTGCAGTATTAAAACAAGATTCAGAAATGCTACCTAGACAAAGTCCACAAACCCTCAGAGTTAACAGTGCATAATGAAGATATACAACATCCTTAGCCTGGAAAACAAATCCAGCTGATTATCTCTAGATGGAATGTAGGCCAGGCTGGTGATGAGAGGAACTGGTAGCATAATGATTTACCGACAAAAGTTTTCTAAAGGGGAAAAAAAATTGGCATGGAGAAAAACATTAGTTAAAAAAATACATGTAGTACCATCAAGAAACTGCCAAGGGGAAAACTTTGAAAGCGTAATAAAACAAAATATCAAAGCTTTGGAGACTTCAAAACATTATGCCCTGGCACAAAGCTATTCTTAATACTCATCACACAAAGACAGCATGCTAGTGGCTAAATGCCATGGTAACTCAACACAATGAGATTCAGCATTTCTTCTTACTCTACCCGTAAGACACACCTCAATTTCTAGGAATAATGATGTTAAGATTGATGTTTATTAAAAGTAGCAAAATGTTTTCATTTTATACAGTATCAAAAGCGCTGTGCTGCCTGAGCTCAGCACGTATTGGATGACCTTGAAAGTGCCTGAGTCATCGGCAGTTCCAGCTGCGATCTAAGCAACCATCTTAAATCTTATACGTTGTCATGTTCTCATTATCTGGACTTTGTACTTTCCTACCATGAAAGGATTTTCACATAAATTTCTCATACAGGAAATGAAGCAAAATGTAATTACAGTGTCCAACAGCTCCAAGGCAGATAGATAGCACAAGGCATGGAACGCACTTCAAGAGTAAGCTTTCAATAAATGTCACCTATTAGGAAGGATCTAAATGAAACATATATCACTAAGCCACTCGCTTCTAAATTATATCATTATCTCATCACGGGAATAAGGAGTTATAAGGTTTCAGCAATTTCAAATAATCAGCTTTCAAGCAGATTTCTCAAAGGGACTTTCATTCTTTGCTTTCACACATCACCATTTGGACTTCAACATGTACTAGAAAATTCTATTACACTGTATTAAATTAAGTTATCCCAATGAAAACATCTCTAGTAAGGTTAACCCAGACATTTAATAATCCATTAGCACCCTCACTTTTTCAACATAACAATTTTTCTCATAATAGCTTTTTAGTCTCAAAAGGAAAAGACACAGCTATAGAGCTTTTGAGTATTCTATATTGATGCGATTCAGCTGAACAGAAGGAATGCTACAATGATGAATAAAATCACATTTTAACCCCTGAATTTTGTGGATGGTAAGCCAGATCCATAGCCTTTGCATTAAATGCTCATAGCCTAGTTTTTAGAAGACAGCACAGACCACTTGCATCTTCAAGGGAAGATCCTTTCTTAACCCGTTTTTGCAGAGTAAGGATCTTGGATTTGTTGCTTGTTTGGATTTGGGGGGCTTTTGTGTGTGCTATCCTCAGTGCAAACGGATTATAAAAACAATGCAAAAAATGCAAAATATAGTTTACCACCACCAAGGAAATACTAACAAAATCGCAGTATCTCTATATTTCAAATAGTCCTTTTTCCAAGGACCTCGTGATGCAAATACATAAGCCTTACTCTGATGCTGAATTAAAGGTTATCAATGAGATTACAGAGGTGGAGTGTTTGAGCCCCAAAAGTTAGACGAAAAACCTCAAATTATATAAGCAGTGTAGAGAGTTTCTCAGATACTGCGGTAACGATTGTCCCCTTCCTGCCAGCACACATTAAACACATGCTGGTTTTCTTAAGTTTGTCTATTGTGTTCACTGGTCTCATGATATTTTTATATGCTTCGTAGGTGGAGTGCTTTGAGAAAGCCCTATAATAGACAGCATGGGTTTAGTTAAATTAACTCATCTAAGATTTGATACGTGCTACAAAGATGCATATGGACGGCCTCTAAGGCTTATGCAAAGCAGTTTAAGCCTTGATAATAGGATTGTGGCTCACAACCTATCATTAATATTTAGCTTTTCATTAATGTTGCACAACAAAATTAAACTGATCAGCTTTGTGTTTTGCTCCCCTTTCTTGTCTTTCCCTGCTTACAATGTGATCGTGAAATTCTCTTCTAGTCACAAAATTTAATTTTCACACTTTTTTTAAAAAAGCATATGTTCTTAAGATTTTAAGATATGTGGTTCTTTTCATAATTTAAAAATGTTTCCAAGGTGAAATCTAAACACAGAAATTATATCAAAGGAATGAAGTCAATTTTTTACAGGTTTAATTAAATGAGTTCAATCTCTTTCTATACTTGTAAATCATCTTAGCTGTAACTAATACTGATTTGTTTAATTGGGTAACTGGTTTAAATGCCTAAAGAATTAAACTGAACCAACTCCAAGTTAGGAAGTTATTTAATTCAGCCTGTGCAATTTGTACACATAGACAGACCGTTCAAAGCAGAAAAAGCGAGTGAGAGAACAGAACCACTGAAAGTATTGGTCTAATTGATCTAATGAGTTCTTTCAAGATGAGCACTCATTTCGAAAGGGGTGCCATATCTACCAATAGGTAAGAAAAGATGATAAAAATAAATAAATTGGGGGGGGGGGGGGGGGGGAGAGAAAGAAAAAAACCCCAACATTAGTAGAAGTTACTTCTTTTCAAAGAAGTCTTACTTTTATCAGCAAAAGGATTTTCCTTTGAGGCTTCATTTCTATTACCACACAACGAATCTTCTGCCATCACAAACACAGATGTTCCCTTAAGTCTGCACAAATGCCAAAAGCTCTTTGTCTTAATATCCACTCTGGAAGGACTTCTTGTTAATGAGGATGGATTTGCAATTTCAGTAATGTTCCTGCATCTGCTGCTGGTCCTTAGCCTTTCCCTTCAATGTGATCCAAGTCAAGTACTATACGAGATGAGCCTGGAGGAAAGCAAAGCACATAATAAGCTCCTTGTAGGCAGAAGGCCAGGGAGGAGACAGGGTGAGAATAGTATACTGCTTTTATTTGTAAAATAAATGTATATGCGTGATCAATTTTATGCATCTAGGGATGATGAATAGGCTGAGGACCCCTTCGTCGGCATGTGACAGTAGGCTGAGAGTGCAACAATAATGCTGGAAGTAAACTGGAATTTGGTGGTCTGAATTAAATGCGTTGGTAATTAATTTCACCGTTAGATGCAGTTTCCAGACTGGGGGGGGGGGGGATTTGGGGTGGGGGAAGAAAAAAAAAAAAAGGCCATCCACATCCACACCTCTCGTTACACATATAAGCATAAATCACCATAAAGAAGGGCATTTCCAGGAGAACTTACAGGATTTAATATCTCGCTCGTAGCTGGAGGAGGCTGGCAGAGTCAGCCAGCTCTTCTGACCATTTTTCCTGCAGAGGGAGCAGAAAGCTCCACCGTGTGGCCAAGTTGCCTCCTTGGATATTGCTTGCTATCAGAGTTAACGGGTTCCCTTGGTAAATGTGTTTTATCCTTAATAACATTTAGATTAGTTCTTGGGAAAGCAAACAAAAAGTTCAAAAGAAGGTATTTTCAGTTAAACAAGAAAAAAGGTGGGTGGTTTATTAGGACATATTCTGATCCGAATATTTCGTTTCAACTATCACAATCTCATTTGGAAACCTTGAAATGTTTTCCTTGGCCATTTGACCAGCAACTCTACCACAATTACAGTTCCTGAACTAGTAATTGGTACAATTTGGAACTTCAGCTGTACGGTCCATTCAAATAGCAATAACCTTGACTCATACAATTTTTTTTTTTTTTTAATATTATTCACCCTTCTTGTTCTTTTCTACTAACTTACTTGCAGTACACTTGTGACACAACACTTCTAGCTGAAAAACAACTCCAGATACAGTTGTATAAGTAGTTTAATTGCACAGCATAAGATGGCACTGGGAAGCTGAGATAAGCCCAAGAATACTGAAGTCATAGGAAATTGATGTGAAAGTTTAGAAACAATTAAATCCCTATTTGAATTCCAGATTGGCATTTAAAACTCAAAGACTGTTGTTCAGATGCATTAATAAGAAATAGCGAGCAATTAGTTAGGAACAAAAGAGAGAACCTATGTAACATGCAAGATACTTCTATTATCCTTCTTTCTTCCTCTCTGAGATATATGGACTGCATCACTTTTTCATCTAGGGTTGGATTTTTCTTTACTTTTAATATCAGAAACATTAAGAATAAAACATTTTTTACTTTATCTTTTTTGCTTAAGTCTTTAGTGAACTTTTTAAGCACTACTTCTTAAGTATAGCAGAAATATTCATTAAATGTTTAATATCTGCAGATGACTAGGGACATTAGTATTATTGTTATCAACAGGAAACCTAAATGAAGGGATATTTAGGTTCCAATTCAAAGTCTACTGAAGGTTTTCAGTAGTTTTTCCAGTGCTTTCTTAGGGCTTTGAAAATATTTTAGTGGGACTGAGGATTCCAACCGTACAGACCTTGAAAATATCATTTCTATAGCATGACGACTCCACCTTCAATTAATTGCCCATCAAGGAGCAGGTGAAAATGTGGGAATGCAATACAGCTTTCTTCAAACTCTGGTCCCACATCCTCTGACCTAGAACAAATTAATAATTTACAGAAACATCTTCTGCTGAAAGGTGAAGCTCAATAAGTAATTAGATGTTTTTGATACAGAAGGGAGATATCTGATTCGGATGAGTAATGTGTTTCCAAGAAATGTGACTCCATTGTGTAACTGTCATAGAACAAATTTCTTTCTTCTCATAATGGTGAATAATAAAATCAATATATTCTAAGTGCCAGATCATAAAACAAGCTTGGAGTGCAGACCACATGATATGTCATGTTCATTGGAGTTTTTGAAGGTAAATGAAGATTACAGTGGGTACAGCAGCGACATTTCAACTGCTAGAGTATTCTTCTGAAAATTCTTTTCTCAGGCTATTAGTTTAATCCACTGTTTACTTATTACAGAAAGTCTCCCTGAAATAAAATTAAGGGGGTGATGCATCCAATACTGAGTGCTCTGCTCCTCCTGCACACCCAAAGTAAAAATTCATATTTTACAGAATTTGTCTAAGTTCCAGGTCCAGACATTTAAGCTGTTCTGTTTAAGAACAAGAAACTAATCTGATTTTGTTATAATCTGATCTGGAATTTGTAACATGACCTAATATGAAGAAACCAGATCAATGAGATTAGGAACCTGCACTTCTCTGAGGAAAAAAGCCAACAGAAAAAATCCACAGACATATGGAGACAAAACAACTGGAATCTGAGATGAATGTAGCTAAACAAGATTCTATCATTTGAGACAACATGTGCTAATTTCCTGGAACATTTAACATTAACGTTATTTGCTGTAGATCAGTTAGGAACCAAAAATACCTGAAAGGGAAAGGTTCAAATCAGTGGATCACAAAGCTCCATTTTAGAAGGTGCGAATTCTCGCACACTCATTCCTGATAGTGATATTCTCATTCTGGCCAGCGCAGCACCCTAGCAGAAAATTCCATAATAGGAAAAAAAAAAAAGGCATAAAAGCAATGCCAGTGTTTCCTGATTAGTGGAAGTGTCTGCAAGATACAATTTTATAGAAGTGGGAAACGTAGCCATGCATCGGCTACCAGACAACCACGGGAAGAACTGGAGGGGAACAGGTTGCATCAGACCTGATGCTGGAAGCTGGGTTATTCAGGATGCTATGACTCATACCACATCCAAACCAATCCGAAAGGAATTCCTCTGAGACTCGTACGATAAACAGCATGTTGTCATCTCTAAATGTGCCACAAAGTTCAGATCTTAGAAGATCTAAAAGATCAGTTAGCAATGAGTTTCACTGACAGTTCATGAACCATCCATGTTTCAACAAATAATACGAGCAACATATAAAGATGAATTATCAGGTTAGGACAAATTCTTGAGAGATTCCTAGGTGCAGAAGTTACAGGGGAAACATTGAGATGTTTGAAGATTTTCTTTTAGTAACGAACATCTTTCAAAACCTGGATAGCCATGTCGATAATTATTACACACTCAGTAATTACACTTTGATTTGGCTCTCACATCTCATCCCACATCTCAGATCTGGTTGACAACTGCTTAATCAATTTATGTTGCCTTTTCACCCAAACGTAGGTGGTTCAGCTGTTTAATCCTTTTCATTGCAAGATCATCTGTTGGGGATAATAGTCTCTAAGCATTTAAATGAGTGCTACAATAAACTGCAATCCCCTGATCAAACAACAAGAAAATGTCTCTATTTTTCATCCTTTTCTGTGTACACGTTTCTGAAGCACAATTTACAGAGCAGCCTTCAGTGGTGGACCAAAGCCAGAGGAACCTTAGGAGGAAGCAGAGGCCACAGCCTCTCGCCAACTTCTCAACTCTTCACGAAGCTTTGGATGTGAGCTTCTAGTGGCAGCCTTTTGCCATAGCCTCCCAAAGTGGCGCACAGATAATCTTGGTTTCCCGTTCAGAAATTTACCCGTGGTAAACTGCGTACATATTTAGAACAAAGGCATAAGCCATCACCAAGAAATCATTTCCACGCTGCCCACCGTATCAAGGAAACAAGGTCACTATGAGACAAACCTGAGGACTGGAATCCTCTATCGTCAAGTGGAGGGTTAAACAAGGGCAGCTCTTGTGGGCATCTAAGTTGACAGAAGGAGGAAACGGAAACGGACTGCTCAGCCTTTTGGTACTGCTGTCAAACACAACTAGCCCTTCCAAGGCTCCTTAGGGAAGTCAACAGCAACTCTGATCATTGCTGTGCCATAACATGATAGATTTAGCTTCAGCAAGAAAGGGACCTTCAGCTGCTCTGCAGGCAGTGCCCCAAACTCTGCATACTTACTCTCATAGTAAGTCTGTGGTGATTGCGGGGGGGGAACAGGATTTAAATGTGAAGGAGAAATTGTCTACCACTATCTACAGTCACTATTCACTGACATATGCTGTAGGACTCTGCTCACTCTGACCCAGTAAAAATTAATTGTGAGAAGGAAGTAAAGGTTACAGTTCAGACGTTACCAACAAGGCTACGTGCTGCTTACTACGTGTGCGCCTCGGTGAACGTGCAGAGGCTCCCCGCGAGGTGGCTGCAGAGACTGCGGCATTACAGCCCAAGGGGCAGCGGCACAGTCAAAGGCTCAAAGTATTTCAAATGCACATGGACTCTCCAAAAAGTTGCTTCTTTCAAAAATGCAAATCCTTGTGAGATTTGTCAAAACCTCATTAAAAAGGATAAAAAAAAAAGTTAAACAATTCCCTCTTTTTTTGAGGTGGTGTTTTTCCTTCCTGTTTTTCATTTTGTTGTTCTCATTCAGTTTTTTGTTATATGCTGCACATGATTCAAATCATCAGCATCAGATTATTTTTTCTTTCTCCTTTTTTTGAAATAAATGGTTTTTGGAAGATCATCTGAAGCAACTACATTTCTGTCTTCTGCAGTTAGGCTTTCTGTGTTGATTACACTGTCAAACCGTTCATCTTTCCTGTGTTTGGCTGACATTCAGCTGTTTCTATTGCTGTTCGCGGTGCCCGGTCGCTGTACCACCTATCCATTTTCATTTTGTATTTTTTGATATTTGGCAATTCCACGCCCTAGCTCGACACTGGCTGTGGGTCTTAAGCTCTAATTCAGCCAAGGAACACATGCATAAATCCAAACATAAGCTTGGGTATGAAAAGCTTGGCCAGTCACCTAGCCCTGGAAACCTTGTCCTGACGAGGAAGATCTACAACCTAAACAGAAATCTATGCCAAAGACTCCCACTCACTCTGTCTTAATGTGAACAACTGCAATCCAAATTCCACCTCACCCTGCCTGAAACAGTTTTAGCATGGTTAACACAAAAACTTTAGTCCAGGGAGATCTACATGCCCCTACCCTAATTGTAATTTCCTGAGGTCTGAAGGACATACCATTGATTTTAGCCTGGGAACAGTGTCCTGGTTAATTTTCTTTATAGTAGCTGGTATAGTGCTGTGGTTTGGATTTAGTATGAGAATAATGTTGATAACACACTGATGTTTTTAGTTGTTGCCAGGTAGTTGTAGTGTCTACACTAAGTCAAGGACTTTTCAGCTTCTCATGCCCTGCCAAGGTGCACAAGGAGCTGGGAGAGCACAGCCAGGACAGCTGACCCAAACTGGCCAAAGGGATATTCCCTACCATAGAACATCATGCTCCGTATATAATGGGGGAAGCTAACCGGGAGGTGGGATCACTGCTCAGAAACAGACTGGGTATTGGGTTGGGTTTTTCCTCCTGCATGTGGTGAACAATTGCATTTGTGCATCACTCGGTTTTTTGTGTTTTTGTTTTTATTATTCTTCTTCTTCTCTTCCTTTGTTATCCTATTTAACTGTCTTTATCTCAACCCATGAGTTGGGTGGTGGGTGGTTTTTTTTTTCACTCTCATCCCCATCCCCTTGAGGGAGGAGGGGTGAGCAAGTGGCTGCGTGGTGCTTAGCTGATGACTGGGGCAAAACCACGACAAACAGATATTAAATGTCAACACAGCCCAGGATCCCTTTTTTTAGCCTGTATCTAATTCTAGCCTTAGATTGGAAAGTCCCACAGAGAAAACCTACAGAAAACTTTTCCAAAATGCATCTCTATCCCTCTCTTGGTTGAAATCTAGCTCTTACCAGGTTTCTCTGCCACTCAGAATTCTTACACTTATTCAAAATCATTTGATATGCCTATATTGGAGAAAACTTTTGGCTAAACAGTAGACCAAAGCCTACCTATTTCTACCCTGTCAGGCTTTAGGCATGATTACTTACAGATTTTTATCCCCTTCTTACCAAGCAACCATTTTTCCAGACCGATTCTTGTAAAGTTGAATCAAAGTATTGATGCCAACCTCAGCCCCAACCTTAGCATGCAAGCCGGCTACTGTTGCCAACTTTGATTTTCATCTAGGTCTAATGAGAAACCCTATTGTTATCCTTTAAATGTGCCCAACCATCAGCCAAAAAAAAAAAAAAAAAAAAAAAAGAAATCTACCCTCACACACATACTTAGTACTTTTGTGTTTTGTTTTTTTGTTTTGTTTTTATATCCCTCTTCCTGCCCCAGCAGTGAACAAAACGATTCAGTGTCAGACTTGCATGGATCTCATTCATCAGGAAACCCCCCCAGCCTGATTCAACTTTCCAACATGCATCAAACTTCATGGCCTCATCTAAACCCAATCCCTTAATTTTCATGATTACAGTGTATGCAAAAGTAATGTGAGTCACACAGATATCCGTTTGGATAAGGCCATAACGGCTTTGTTCTCTAAGCCCTGAATGTGCACATTTAACCTTCTGAAATCAATTTATATGGCCATTACGAGCTGTTGTTTCATGCTTGTGGATTTGAGGCTTGGCTCTTATTGAAGAGTTGATTGATTAATTTCAACATTGCAGAAACCTCATTTAGCTAGGGGGACGTTTCTGGAGTTTAATTTTCTAACTGAAAAACAACCATAAGAGTGCATTAAAATTATCTAATTTTGAAACTCCAAACCTTTTCATGAGAATTTGCATTTGGACATACTTATAATTTGTTTTTAAAAAAATACTTTCAATCATTATGTCACTGAAATTAGCCATGTGTATAACTTTTTCCCTACTAATTACAGAATGTGAAGGAGATTCTCCTGTAGCCTGCTTGCAATTTACAATCTCTAAAAAGTGTGAGAATTAAGAGAGAGTTAAGACACCCCAAAACAAGGTCCAGAACATACCACGTATAGGTTGCAGTCCTAGACTTGTGCATAAATACGTAAGAGACAAATGCTAAACCAGACAAAACTATTTATTTTAGAAATATCTCATTACTAAAGTAGAAAGGACAGTTCATCACTTTGTTTCTGTTTCCCTGGGAAATTGTTCCATGAACGGAATTTCCCACCAAGAAAAAGTAATACTTTACTAATATTTTATTTTAAATTGTTAAATTATGATCATTTGAAGAAAGTCATAAAATTGCCATTTAATTTCTTTTCCATTTTCCCTTCTAATTGAAGTCAATATGTGATAAAGAATGTGAAAATGGGAGAGGGCATCTTTTTTATATCTACACTTGATAGTTGTGACAAAAGAATGGGTAGTAGTAAATATTGGAAGAAACTTTAAATCTTCAAAAAACAACATGATAACGTGGAACATTTTCATGTACAGTTCACTAATCAGCCTTTGAGGCGAAACAAAGCACACTGCAATATTCTAAGATTTTTAAAAGAAGGGATAATTTTTATCCAGGCTTAGGAACAAAGGAAGTTGCAAAAGAATGATTCCTCAATGAACACACAAAGATGAAGAAATTGTATCATCAGATAAAGTATGTGAAGAGAGTTACTTTCCCTGCTCAGCAAATGACTATTTTCGCCCTTTCACAGAAGTCCCGTAATGGCTCACTGGAGAGGTTGAAAAACCCTGGTAAGAAACACTTTTATAATATACATTGATTTATACAGAATAAGCATTGTCAATCAGAGATGAACTCTAATTTTTTTGAATGTTTCACATTGTGAAGTATGATTAAAATTCATGTATCATCATTTGGAAAAAAAGTTAGCATTAACTTATTATTAAACTATATCCTGAATATAACCATTAACCTTACATCCATTTCTTTTAAATTACAACCTATCCTGCATGTATTTAATTTTTCTATAAGTGATACAGACAGATGAATATATATCTTATAAAAGCGTGGAAACGAATAGAATATTAAAATCACTATGAAGTTATGTGTGTTCAGAACACTTATATCTGCTGTCTGAAAAGGCCATATCAGATATATCGAGTAGATTAATCAAGTTGCTGTAGGCACTGTAATTATGCAGCAAGACAAGTGGCACAAAGAACAAATATACTTTAAATGGGTTTATGATATCTAATATTGATAGGTTTGTTGACTGCACTTACTCCTCTCCAGAACCTGTTTGCTTTTTTACTCTACTGATTCTACAGTTGATCAATACCACACAGTTTTTCTCAGCGGAGAGGCTCACCTTTCATTACTTCAGATGCCCTTCTGTATGGACTTATGATTCTGCATATTTAAACAACCTCAATGCATGTTTGCCTTATTCTCACCTTTCAGGAGGCACAAAAATGCTGAAGAGTGCTTAGAGATGTCCATGAAAAACATCCCTTACAGAAAGGCCACTTCACGTCCAAGAGAGATAGACTTATTTGTCCATCCATGCCCCTGAGGTTATAGACAAAATACTGAGATCTCTTGGGAAATGCCTAACTGCTTAAAAGAAAACTAAGTGGTGAACAGAAAACACAACACTTTGGAAATAAATCTTGTCTCCTTGGGAAAATGTACCCATTGAGAGCAATTTCTTCCCAGGATAGAAACCCAACCTAACTTCCAGACAACAAGCTGTCTCAGGAACGCCAATCTTGGGGCAATGCTGGTAGGGTAGATGTGTTGTGGGTGTATGGGATGTGCTCTATAGCAATTTTCTCCTGTTAATGTTGCTTAAGAAACTAACATCTAGCTCTTCCTCTTACATGGACAGCAGTGCCCTAGAGGTGGCTGACTCATATGATCCCAGAAATACCTGTACACAAAAGAGAAGCATAGTCCAACACTTATTTAACTAATTAAATGGAAAACCAGTATTAGCAGCTTTGAAAAAATCCAAGACAAATTTAAGCATCTGGTATTTTTCACTCATCTCTCACCTTGGGCTTTCTTGGCATATGAGCTGTCTTTTGGCTGATTTCCACCACAGGCAGAGAGCTTGCATTATAGAAGTGAGAAGAGTCCTCGCTTTCCCACCATCCCTCCTCACTCTGTTCCAGAAAACCAGTGATAAGGCTAGAGTAATCTCTTTGGGCATCCCAGGCATAGCGGGACATGTGACTTCTAAAAAATTTATAGTATATCCAGTTGCAATATTTTTGACATAGTTTTTCCTACCCATCAAATTACTTGGGGATTCTTGATGGCCCTTTTGGCAACTTCTCTGGCTGCCTCCTCTGCTACAAAAGGCTGTGTTCCTTGTCAATCCTAGTTGCATTTGTGAAAAAAATAGCCAAGACGAGATTGCCAACAAATCAGCTAAAGAAGAAAAAACTTCTAACTGTTCCTCCTCAAATATTTTCGTGTGTCTACATTCTGTAAAAACTGTATGTTCCCACATTTACCAAGGGTTGCAATCATTACTGAAAAAGGAAAATTTCATGTTACTAATCTTCAGAATGCTGGTGCTTGAAAAACATTCAGTCAACTGAGCTTCTTTGACTTCACTTTATCAGGAACACAACTTTACAATAGCCGATGCCCAAAATAATTAAAACCTGTTTCTTGCACATGAATACAGGTCTTGCAGGCGTTCCCTCTAAAGAATTCCAGCTTCAGTTCAAGCAAGACTACAGTGAAATGTAGTTTGGGGTCTCATGTATAACACCAGAAAAAAAAAAAATACAAATCACAGCAGTATTAATTACAATTTGATCTCCAACATAGACAGTTTAATAGACCATGATTTAGCAAAGCATTTAAGCAAATGTTTAAATCCCATAGATTTAAGTGGGATTTAAGTACATATTAAGTACTTAGTTGAATTGGGGCCATACTGTGAAGGGACTTCTAGAACAAGGAAAGCACAGTAGGCTTTGGGGATCTTTATTTACAGCTCAGATGTTTAACTTTGCAAATTTGGCTTAGGAACCTGTATAATGCAAAAGGAGCCAAGGACAGACTGCAAGAACATTTGGCTGCCCAGGGTCACTTCAGGATAATGCAACATACCAATACGAGATAGATTTAGTTTCTAAAATAAATTTTATCTTGCAATTTACCACATATAATTTATAATTAAGGCAGTTTGCCTTAATGTGTCATTCAGCACTTCACTGTACATACAGATTTCTGATACTACCAGATTTCTTGTGCTCTCATTTATTCCTCTCCCGTTCTTCCCTCCCACTTTTAACCTCAACCTTCTGGTTACAGGGTGAGGAGGCGGCATATGACATTTGCTGTTTGTCAGTCAACTCTCACTGTATAACTAGAAACAAAAAAGAGCTGAGCAACAAGTACATCATCCTGGAACACGAAGACATGGTTCTCCAAAAGGGGATCAAACCAGACATTTCATCGCAGTTAAAGGAGTTCTGTTAAAATTATATAATTTCTCTCGTAGGTGTTCTGGAGTGATATCAAAACTATGTTTAGTCTATATGTACTTTCCCAAATATTGTAGTTGTTACAGAGTATTATGTTGCCTATAGGATGACTTCTAATTATTTATCTTTTCTTCTTGAGTTCAGATGTTATGTAAGTTATCTAACTCTACAGACACTATCGCAGATGGTTGAACTATTTCTATTTATCTTGCAGAGTAGGAGTTAGCTTTTGGGGACATTAATAATTCTTGTTGTCAGTTTTTCTTTTTGGGAATAAGCCTATTTCTGGGGAGGTCTGGGAAGCTTGGAGTTTTAGGTCTAAGAATAGCCGAACAGGAAATAGAACATTATATCATGTCCAAGCACTTCCATTTGTAGTGAAATTAAGAGTCAAGGTTTTATCAAAACACCTAAGCATATTTTAAAACAGATGACTTTTGAGACTAGTTCTGATTTAGCAGCATGCTCTAAGACTTATTAGAAACCTCTTTCTTGGTACTACCTTCATGGCAGGTCCAAATTAAAACATGACCAAATTTTAGACATCTAAAAACCCCCCTTGATTTTATTGCTCAGGTTTATTTCTAATAAACATTTAGTTGCATAGATAAGGCTGTAGAAATCAATAATATCCAAAATTCCCATAAATAAATAATACATTTCCTGTTAGATAACAAAGATGAGCAATGTTTTTCAGGCATTTAATTTGGTGTAGGGAAGGGATCCTAACAAAATTAATCCTTGATTTATAGATAAAATTTGCAGATTTCTGCTAAATGAATTTGTGATAGTGCTAGAAGTTAATCTCACCTTTCCTGACTCCTGCCAGGTGGTAAATTTTCAGAAAACCACGTTTCATTCCAGGGATGATACCTTAATCCATTTACAGAACAGCCACTACAATGAAAGTACATACAATTATTCACCTAGCTCAAGAACATCTCTCTAAAACAGTGCAAGACCAAATTAATTACATGATAAACTGACATTTCTGTCATTGCATGCACTTTTATTTCTGGTAATTAAACCCTGCTAAGGAAGTTGCATTAACCAGTGAAAATCCTGACCTTTATGGGCGCAGGTGCAGATGAATACACACAACCCTACACGTACACTCAGCCCTGCTTGTTCTCACCCGAGTGTGTGGAAAAATGCTCTAATTCCATTACATAGAATTGGTTTGGATTTCTCAGTACTGTGTTACTCCCAGCCGGAAACTTAGGACACGACGGTCTCTGAACTGCGGCCAAATGTGTTCCTAATGATTAGCAGATAAATTAGGAAAATACTCAGCCTATTAAAATGAGCTTACGCAGAAATGTAATTGGATAGAGAATTAAATCATTCCTTTCACACTGATTAAAACAATAAAGTGGCATGATGGCTCGTGCTCTGAAAGCACATTACCTGACATTTCAGATAGTCTGTCAGGAAAAAAAAGAAGAAAGAGTAACTAAGTTTTAGCAACATCATTCAAAACATTATGACTACTTAAAGAACAGTCAGTGTTTCCACTGTAAACACTTGTCCCAAAGCAAATTTTTGCAACTAAACATCAGGTAAGTATTTACAATGGAAAGAGGCTTAATTTTTCTTCATTCTCAATTATGACAAAACACATTGGTCTCATTTACCTCCTCAGTTGAATCAAATCTTTTTGATAGTAATATAACATGGCTACAAAAATCTGCTGTGAGAAAAGATTTAAGTGAACAACTAAATAAGAGTGATATTTTCTCAAGAAATACAGTAGAAGTTTCTAATACTTTTTGGTTTCGTTTGCAGACTTTCCAAACAGTCTAAACTCCCAAGCAGTAGAAAGCAAATAGCTTATGTAGCACAGCAGTACAGTGGTTTTTATGTGCTAGAGGGGCGGAAATTAAAGATTTCTCAGTGAACTTTCTCTTCAATATATTACTACATTGAGCTGATGTCCATTTTATTCTGAATTTATGTTGCATGTTGTCTATCTTAAAATAAATGCTGAAGAGGGGCTATTCTCATTCAGAAAATACAAATCCATATCCCATTTCAATTAATTATGAAATGGGAAACTCAGCAATCACAGTGGGTCTGAGAATACCCTGTCTGTGAAGTCAAAAGGTTCTCAAAAAAACCAAGATGTGTTTTATTTTTATCTTTTCAATATGATAAAAATCAGCCTAACAAGAAAACAATATAGTATACCAATAGCAGTAATTAAGTAGCTAAACCATCTGATTGACATCAGTGTCCCCTCAAAATAAAATATATTAGCAACAAACCCCCCTACAACTGAAATTATGAAATTCTGCAGTGAATTGTGACCCCACTGTTACTACTTTATATGCAAAACACCAGTAATCCAGGATGACCTTTATATAATCAGCTAGTTACATCAATAGGACAGTTCTCAAGGGAAAAAAAAATAAAATGGGGGGGGGGGGGGAGCAAGCATAGATTTTTCAAAGGGGAAAAACCCTGTTACTATTTGTAGGCCAGGGCTTGCGTCCTTTACAGGAAAGTGAAAGCAAAGCACAGTAAGTCACACCCCAAGTGGATTTTTGGGGGTTCTTTTGGTCACTTTTTGTTGTTGGGCTTTTTTTGTGGTTTGTTGTTGTTGTTTGGGTGTTGTTGTGTTTCGTTCTTTTTAAAATCATCATTAAAGTGCTTAATGATTTAGGACAACTGTCAGCGTTCTCTGCTCTAGAGAGGGTAAAGCCTGGGACCAGTGAGCTATAACCAGGGCAACTGCACTTGGTTTGAGTCCTTCTGAAAGGCTCAGAAAATGCAGCCGCCGAGGTCTGCCACTGCGCTCTGTTCTCTACCTCGTTACAGAGCTGCCAGAGCCATGAATGAGGAACTAAAGCAGTATAGGATGTGTCTTTTTTCAGACCGCAGGAATCCTGAAGTACTCGAGCTAATGCTACACAGGCCTGCTTGAGTCTTGGAAGCCATCCAGCAGTCGCAATGGAGAGATCAGGAAAGATTAATTTCATCTACTGCTTGGGTAAAATATCCTGCTTTAGGGTAAAATAACACTTTTTGACCTCATCCTGGTAAGACTAGGCTGTTCCTGGTAACAGAGTAATTTTAACACAGTGAAGGCCTTCACTGCAGGTTTTAGAGAAGGCAGGCTGCTCTTTTCATTTCCTTGGGTTTGTGACCGTCAGTTTAAAACTGTATTCCTATCTCCTACAGTAACATATACGGGGAACGCACGAGGTGGGAGCATCGCCGAAGGCTCCCGGCAAGCCACTGTCAACAGCACAGCACAAGTGAAGAGATGGCACTTTGCCTGGCAGGCAAGGATGCACAGTTTCACCACCCCAACACTTTGTTAGACTAAGACATCTATTGGGACTCGTCCAGTGACGAGACTTTAAAGGAATGTGCTGAAAACCCAACTCGGCCTGGGGAATTTATTGAGGAATCGTCCCGGATGAGGAGGGAATTTACTGAAGGAATTATCCAAATGAGGCTAGAAGGCTCTAAACAATCTAATAGGTCTTGTTTATTGCTAGCATCTAGGGGATAAATTATCCCTCAGATGGAAACTAAACCCATAAGAGGGGAAAGTTATTTGGTAAATTCACCACAATAAACCAGAAAGAGTCGTCATATCTTCAACAGCAAAGCTATTTTGAGGCCAACAAAGAGATTAGGATTTTGAATTCTCAGCTATAAATATTCAAAATCTTCCAAGAAGCACTTTAAGATCCCCTTAGACATGGCCAAAAGCACAGACCTTCCAGCTATTCTGTTTCTGTGACATTGGCATAGGGTGATTTTCTATAACTTTCCACTGAAAACTGTCTTGTCCTCCACAGCTTATCACCTCTGTAAGGCTACCGAGGAACAATGTTTTTGCTGTAGCTTTCCTCCATTTTTATAGGTTATCCTTTATGATTTTAATGTATTGAGAAAGACTGAAAAGGCAATTACTTACTCCATGTCCTACAAATTTTATACCAGATCTATGATTCCATCATACAGACATTTCTCCTGCATCTCAACGCAAGCTCTAACTTACTTGCAGATAACAGTGTGTCCATATGAATTCCCGCTAATAGTTACTTAGGAATGTAAAGCAACTAAATTAAACAACTATCCCTATAATCAAAACCACAATATTCTCTATAATTAGTTCTTTTTCTTTTTTTCCTTTTTTTTTTCCATAATAAAACAGCAAAAGGTCAGGGCTTCTAGCATGCAAACAAGAATCAAGAACAGAGAATAAGATCAAATATCTTTGTTTTACCAACAATTTTTAGACTCAAACTGGCAAGTCTGTAGAAAAGTCAACACACAGAACTTGTGGGCACCATTATATAATTTCTTGGTTTTTTTCCAAGAATCCTGTGATCATTTAATGTGGCACTTGCAGGAAATACATAAAAAGAAGCATTGAAAGCAGCACTGCAAGAGTGTGGAGACATCAAATGCAAATACACATCATCCAAAGATTATTCCCAAGACTACCACTAAAAATAATCACCTCTATGAATTCTGAGAACCTAAGATGGATGTGTCTAACAGGTACCTGAGTACTGCCCTGGAAGTCCATTGGTAGCAGTCAGAATCTGATAAATTAGGCCATTCTTTTGAAGAAACGCTAAGGTTGATGCATAACGTATACCTGAAGAACCACCCAAATCCTATAGGAAGGCAACACAAGTACTGAAATGAGTACACAATCCCCAAAAAGTAATGAATTTAGGTTTCCAGAGGATTGGGGAGACACCCGTTTGTTCAACTACTATGGGCACAAAACATACATTTTTCCTTTGTGCCAGTTATTCTATAGAGTGATAGTCCTGAAACCTACCATCTTCAAAGTTTTACTTGCATTTGGATATTAATGAATGACCCCTCCGTATCTCACCACAGCTCATCCCCTGCACCAGCCGGGAGGGCCTAGAAGCTGGTTGTACCAGCTTGGCACACGCTGCAGAAACTCCCAGGTCAACAAGCTAAGAGAGAGGACCAACATTTGCTGCAGTAGAGCAGCAGCAGAAAGCTAGGTGGAAAATCCAGCTCAGGATGTTTTCATTAGGGTTTAATTTAACCCTGTGCTAGCACAGTTTAAACTGTGTTAGTGTCAGCTACTATTCTGAGATTTATTAGAAAGGGGTATAAATGGCGCCTTAAACCAGTATCCTCTGTTTGGAAGACGAAAGTACTTGGGATTGCTAATATTATGCCCAAATACACTCAAGATTCTAAAATAGGCTATGGAAAGTAGATTTTATTAGAATCAAATTTTAGCAACTTATTTTTAGTATATGTCAAGAACTCAGCGGAGGGGAAGAGATCCCCCACCAAGTATTCAATTAGCAACAATGATCTCACCATCATATTCCTGCTGCCTGGGACACTGATTACTCATAAAATACTGAGTTATGAATACTGACTGAAAATACTGTCACCAAGAGTGAAGTAAGGCAATGGGAGAGAATAGGGAATAGTAAGAAAAAAGACTTCTAAAAGTTGTAAACTTATAAAAAAAAAGTCTGAACATTACAAAGTAGAAAGCAAGCGGCGTTGGAAAAATGCCCACATAGGAAGGCCTCAGACTTCCTACTTTTTATGCCACCTATCCCAAGGGACTTGGGATATCCATAGATTTTGCTTAGTATGTAGTTAGGATCATAGGAACAACAATATCTGATCTGTCTCATCTCATTCATTTTCAGAAGAAGGTGAAAAATTTGTGAAGGGCAATTATAGGACAAAGAGAATGGTGTCAAAACATCTGCATAACAGGTAGGATAGTGCTTTCAGTATTTCTCTATCTCCCTGCAAATATACTCTCAACTCTCATTAGCTCCTCAGACAGCCACTGCAAGTGGTGTCTGCATGATACACGTATCCAAGACTTCCACATCGGGCCTAAGCTCAGTTGCTTTCCAAGAACGAACCTTGTTCTGCCACCCCTTACAACAAGTTTCCACTAACATCACACTGCCCTGGCATTTCACTTCAAGTCTTGCTGTAGTTTATCACCATGCATATAATCTCAATTAAACTAACTAATGTTGTTTCTCTTATACTTGATGGCTTACACCTCATGACTGGAGAGGGCTCTACTCATCAGGACTGGAAATCTATTTTCTCTTTGTCTCTACATGTGTCATGGCCCCAACTTGGATTTTCTGTTGAATGCAGCAAGAGACTCAAGATGGCACTAGAGAGCTGGAAAAATCATATTCCAGGAAAATACTATAAATATCCCTTTTCTTGCTTAATGTGTTGATAAACCTCTTGCTAGAGAGGCCTCTAGTGTTAATCTGCCCATCAGTCTCTCAACAACTCCTATCTAAAATTATCAACAAATAGTTTTCTCAGTAGAGAATGTTTATTTGCAGTTGCACAACTCTCAGTTTGCAGAATATTAGCTGCTTAAAACATAAGCAAACAGCCTCAGTCTAGAAAAGCCAGTACTGTGAAAATTAATTCATAACCTTATTTTGCAGTAAATTTAGAGTTAGAAGATTTCACCACATTTAGCATACTTTGGACATATCGAGTGCCTTAAGGGCAAACATTTTATTAGATTTTTATGTTGTTGTTGTTTAAATGGTGATCAGTAAAAAATATGATTTTAAGATGATTTTAGAAAACACATGCATTTTTATAAAGAGGTGGTTTCTACTTCCCCTTGCATGGACTCACCCTACAATGCAAACTGGATGCAGAGTTTCCAAATATGCCTTGAGACTGCTGTGCAGCGCTGCTGTGTGCTCCTTGACAGCTGCTGCCTTCCACCCCAGAGGTGGCAGCCTATAAATGATGAATGAACTTATTCATACAGTCTGTAGCTATCTGAACGTAAGACACATACCTAACGTGCATTACAAACATCTGGCTAGATATATGTACACATAAACTAAATTTGGTTTAGTAGCATTGAAAAGCCTCCCAAAAGTAAGAAACTGTAGAATTATCACTTAGCAGCATTTCCCATGTTAAATACAACCAAAAAAAGTAACATTTTCTGAAAGATTATTCTTAATTAGTGTTTGTCCCTTGAAGATCTTGTCATAGTACGCCTCTCAGCCTAAGTGACTACTGGCCAAAGAACTTGCTGTGTTAAGCTGATAAGGGTTTATCCCTTTATTTCTGTGGACTTCAGATCAAGCCTACAGCTCCTGCCAGGGGAGAAAAAAAAATGTTTTTTATAAATAGGAAAGATTGATTTCTGCCTAAGCTCCTGTTTCTGATCAGAGTAAATGTTGAAGGCTTTAAAGCTGATTACAAATTAAAATATCGGTGTCCCCAAATGCTTGCGTAACTTCAAACAATTGGCTGCCACTGCCTGCTGAGCTGGAGCTGCAGGGACAGGTGTGCCGAGAGCTGACACCTATTTCAAGATCAGAAGAGGGCACTAGGGTTTAAGCTATGTTCAGAATAATCCCAGACAAAGAGGAGGGGGAAAAAGCCCTTTGAAATGTGTTAGAAATAGTCTTTTGTTATTCTGCTGGTTCTCTCCTATAAAGTGAGAAAACATAACAGGGCTGGAGACCCATGGGACCACGTGCCACAGCAGCTCCAGCACAGCTCAAAGGGGCACATTCAGTCACCAACACTTACACCAGTGCCTCCAAACTGTGGTAGCCTCACCCCACCTACCACAGTCCTCCCCTCTGTCCCACCCTGCGTGGGCAAATCTTTGCACGTTGTTTCTCTGTTGGGCTCTCCGCTGGAGACTGTGCTGGCAGCAAACGGGTACGGCACCAGAATGACAACTATTCACAGAGACCCTGACCTGCCCAATCCACCACGCTGAGCAGCAGTCAGAAGGGTCAAGACATGTCCCTTGGGGGCTTGAGAGAGACAGTGAATTTTACACTGCAGCTTAATAGTGATAAAAAGCCACACGCACCCAACAAAAAGCCCCATTGTGTCTTGTTCTCCTTGTAGCTATGAAATAGAGTAATTGCATTAGGATTGTTATTCTTTGTTAAATCTGATGTGGTATTTTGATATAGCACAACACAAATTTTCTTTGCACAGGACTTGCCACAGATTGTGCATGTTCTGTGTTAAGGGGGTACGTTCAGTAGTGATGAACAGGCTGGGGTCAGGACAAACCATTCAACACCATGTGGCTTCTATCAGCCAGCTCAGCTGTTCTGTCTCCCTCTGCTATAGTGGATAGAGGATTATCTGGAGAAAGGGAACCCACGCTAGGCTTTTTCTCTGAAACACCTTCTGGAGGAATATTTTGCTCCCCAATGGTTCTACAGGGGATTTAGGAAGAACAATACCACATACTAGCTAAAATGGGCATGTAAATATCCACTATGTATCAATAAATTCATATAAATCTCAGTGCAAGACGTAAGAACAGCTGCACTAGGTTAAGCCAAATTATCCTGTGTGATAGAAGATAAAATGCAGAAGACTATAATAAGAGAGTAAGTAATACTTTCCCAGGTGTCCTCTCCCATCTTCTAGCAATTTCTGGCTCAGGGACTTTAAGTCAGGTATTGTCTTTTTGTTAAATATCCCTCGGGGGATTTTTCCTCCGTGGATTTTCTCCATCTCCCTCCAGAGACAAAACAAAGCCTTAGGAGACAGTACAGTGAGTTAATTTTCCTGACATTCATTGACATTGTCACTGAAGACGCGCCCGAAGATACACCCTCACCCCCACAGAAGTCAGTCCTACACAAGGCTGCTAAAGAAGTACCCGTTGGCTACAACTGGCCCAGAGGCATAAGCTGAGCATTTTTGTCTATAACACCTCTCTACTCATTATGTCCATTCCTTACCACTGAATATGAAACACGTATGAATGTCCCTTCTGAAAGTCCATATGCACCTAAACCAGCCCAACAGAAGCATTTAGCTTTAAATTTCCAGAACCTGGAAAAACCAGAGGTCAGAAAGCCCTTTAAGAGAAGAGAAAACCCTTTAAAGAAGCACCTCAAATGCAACCGCTATTTAAAAACATATTTACATCTTAGAGTTTAAAATGGAAAAGTCAGGTACAGCACCAATGTTGGAAAACACCATTTGTAAAACCAGGAGGATAGATATGTATGTGTAGCAGCCTTCACACCACAGACATCAGTTATCCTACAATCAGTGTAGGGTCACTACATCACACCCTTCCTAATGGAACTGTAGCATATATTGCAATATTTGAGGATGTATTTGCTAGGAAAGTTACACCCTAAGAACTTTTTCTGTCATAATTTCTAATTGTATAAGAGTTATTGAATTCTATCTGCTAAAATACCTGAAGAATCCACATGACGATCCAGTATAGCTTGTGTTAGGATTTCTTACTGTTAGCTTGCAATATGTGTACATGTATATTAACATGTATATTTAAGACACATCTCACAGCGAGCAAGAAATTATTCATCAAGTATTATATTATCTAGTGTATATTTCTCTGTAAGCTACGGGGGAAAAAATTGGGCTTATGCCTAGAAAAAAAGATGTTCCAAACCAACTGAGAGTAATTCAAATTGCTTTATAATAACAAGGAATTTTGAGTACAACAGACCATCGGTCTTTGGATTTTTTTTAAATGTTGCCTGTCAAAATGCAAGATCACTAGCATGAGTTGATTTTCTACTTAAAAAATAATTATTATTGTGTTCTACTGAAGAATACGTAAGGAAAAACTGAATTTCTCATGCTGCTTCTAAGATAGACAGGAACAGAAGGGGACTGGCACATTTATGGGTAAATTAGGGAATAACTTTAGCAAAACAAATGATATATTGGGTAGCATAAAAAAAAATTAAAAAATCAGGGAACAAAACACTTGGGTTTCTGAGGCAGCCTATGTTCAGAGAGAGATTCTACCAGTCTATACAGCGCAGCACCTCCCCACAGACTGACCCTATAAAAGCTTATTAATATGCAGTTTTCCAGCGTATTGGAGTCCAGTGTGTCTTTCTGCAGCAGAAGTCAAATAATTTAGGATACTTCATAGTGCTCTAGCCTCTCCCAAGATTTTAAAATCTCATTCTGCAGCTTTGAGATCATCTTCCCAATCTGTTGTTACCCAGACAGATGTCTCCTCTGTTCCAGTGAGAAGACACTAATATTAGTCTTCTAAAGCCTTTGATAAAGGTGCACGTCATCAGCACAAATATCAGCACACAAGGAATCCACATGAACTTGAAAGGCAAGGAATGAAAAGGCTGAAGTACAGCGAGGTTGTACATGCCGTGCAAACGGGCTTTGCCAGGAGACCTAAACAACCTATGTTGTTGTTCACCTGGTAAAATTTATATATATATATGTGTGTGTATGTATAATATCAGTTACAAATCAACAACAAAGTATACAGAATTCTTAAAATACAAACTTCGTTAACTTAATGGGAGGGACCTTGTCAGAAATTTTTTTTTTAACTCCTTACAATTGACTCATGTGTCCACTGAAGTTTTCTTGAGTAGTCTCACAGATTGGCTATCCCTTCTCTCCAGAACTATCTGCTTTTGCTTTTGTCTTTGCTTTTCAAACTCAAGCAGCTGACTGAACAAACTAAAAATTCAGATTATAAGACAAACACAAACAATATTTCTTTCATATGGCCCATCACATGCTTACAAGAGGCATGATATTTTTATCCAAGGACAAAAATAAGAACCTGTATCTCACCAGATTCTTCCTGCAGTCAGTAAACACACCTCAAAATTAGCAAAGTCACAAGTATACATCACTGAAATGTGTTATGTTACTGAGCAGCTATTTTCATGCACAGTCGCAGACATGACAACAGAGGAGAGTCTGATTGCATGGATTAAAGATATGATCTGCCACACAGAACTATAAAGGCAGTAACACCCACAAAAATTTACCACAGTTACGATTCAGGCTCATAACACCACTGTCTTGGGATGTCTGGATGTTTTAGCACAGGCAGTACAGCGGGCATACGCTATCAGAAATACCCAAAGGTCTTCCATTAGCCAAGAAAGAGTAAGGAAATACCTAAGGAGGAGACAGTCTTGACTATAAACAAGAGTATACTGAGACACAGCTCTTAAAATGTTGAAATTCGTCTCCCAGCTCCTCTGGTGTAAGGCTGGCTAGGAGCAGGATTCTTGATGGTACCTGAGGACAACTAGGAGCTGAATTTAAGCTGAAGTAGTTATTTATTGCTAATGCCAGCAGCAAAAGTGCATGTTAATCACAAATGTTAAAAACTTTGAGAGCAAACATTCATAGAATGCTATTGATTCATGAAATGGTTTGGGTTGGAAGGAACCTTAAAAATCATCTGGTTCCAACTCCCCTGCCGTGGGCAGGGACACCCTCCACTAGACCGGGTTACTCAAAGCCCCATCCAACCTGGCCTTGAGCACTTCCAGGGATGAGGCATCCACAGCTTCTCTGGGCAACCTGTCCCAGTGCCTCACCACCCTCATAGTGAAGAATTTCTTCCTAATATCCAATCCAAATCTACCCTCCTTCAGCTTAAAGCCATTATTCCTTTTGTCCTATCACTGCACACCTTTGTAAACGGTCACTCTCTAGCTTCCACAAAGGTGAGAGCACGTAATGCCTTAATAAAGCTGGAAAGCTTTAAAAGGGAGAAGACCAAAATTATATTAATGCAGATGTGGATAAGAAACACAGCAAATGGAAAAACAATTAGGATAAAAAGTGTGGCAGCTTAGTGGGATTGATTTGCTCTTTGAAAATTAATAATGAAAGACACCGCCTTGGAAAGGAAAAACAGGTCCACTTAAAGGCAGATGCTCTTTACTTATAAAAACTTGCAAAATAATGAGGAAAAGTTGAAAGCTAGGGTTGTATCTTGGGAGAGTAAAACATGCCCCAGAAGTTAAATGGGAATAAAGACTAAACAGCAGCAAAAAGTAATTTCAAACTATGCCTTTTAGAGAGATGAGATATATATTTTAGGAATTGCCCCTTTCTCTTGGAAAGGGGAAAATGATTTTACCGATCTTCCTTTAAATTTAGACCTTTGGTATTTTCAAGTATTGAACATACCATCAGGAAGGGTTAGGAGCAATATGCCAGCTTCACTGATATCATCCTTTTCTATCTGATCAAGCCAGTAACAGATTGGACACAGATTGATCAGGACAAATTTGTATGGAGATCAGCTCTCCCTGGAAGAGAGCTCTACGTGAAGTTAAACATGGTTTCATGGTATTATGAAAAAATGCTGAAAATGGCACAGAAAAGCAGATGAATGCTTTTAGCCTATCAGTATTTGTAAATGAAGGGACTTCTAAAGGAGATGATAAAAATTATGCAGGAATTGCCCTAACACTTTCAGCCCTTGAGCCTTTCAAACACACTCCTCCACCTAACATGAAGGCACTTTTGTGTTGATTTCTGCAGGATAGCTGACCATGCATGCACTATTACTCCCCATGAAATCCTCCCTGCTCTTATTAAGGCAAGCAAGGGAGACACGAGAACACATCATGCTCCTTTTTGTCTTACCCTCCTCTCAGAGCACAGTGAGGGTTTGCACTGAGGGTTTAGTTTAGTTCCAGCTCATGCACAGCTCTCCCTAATAACCATCCAAATGATCAGAGCATCCCAGGACCGTGCTCTTTTGATTATAAAACATGCTTTTCTGAAGGCAAAAGAACTACCACCACCACCCACCCTCCTCCAACTCCCAAACAGACAAAACCTTGAAGAATTTACAATAAAATAGAAGCATAGCTAATTTCTAACAGATCAGTGCTCTGTCTTTTCAAGTTTTGTCTAGCAACACATCATTCACTTCACTTTGATTTCACTTTCACATTATAGTTTGCACTGTTATAATTACCTGTCTGAACAGAGATCCCAAAAGTATTTAGAAAGGCGTCCGTTATTGTGGCCATTAACATAATGTGTTGACTGTCCTTATTTATGTGATTAAAGTGGACTAATTTGCATGCCAGCTATTAAGATATTCCACAGCTAATTTATAATCTTATATTTTCATGGCATTTATAATTAGCATCTTCATGGAAGAAGGCTGACATTTCAATGCACGGAACTTTAGTTTGGAGGATGACGGCATTACTTTTTAAAAATCTCAGATGAAGACATCTGAAGACCTCAGAAGAAGATTCTTCATCATACAGGTGCATCATCTATATTCCAACATTTAAATGGAAACATTTAATTTCATTAAGGTGAAAATGCTTAAGGAAACAAAGTGCTTTCCCTGGGTATCGCATTAAGTATCTACCATGACTGCATGCACAAGGCCTCTGTGCGTAGCTGAACACGCAGAGTGGAAAAAGGCTGATAGTCAGTGACCCCGTGGGAGTTGCTCATATGTAACCAATGACAGCGTCTGTTCTTATCTCTTCTGCATTTGTATTTTTGGAGAGAAAAACCCTCCCAACTTCTGCTTCTCTGTGGTAGATGTTGAGAAATAAAACATTTACACTGCAACAGTCACAAGCGTGCAGACCTGTTCCTCGTGCCCAGCATACACAGAACAGCATTTTATGTGCCTGGAGTGCACAGAGTCTTGCTCAATATGCTTCTTCCTTTAACCACAGAATTTACTGCATGTTACAACAGCTAACAAAATTTTAAATTGTGGTTTTACCGAAATGTACAGCTAACCAACAATTCTCCCGTAAGAAAAACTGATTATATAAAGCATTGCAACATAACAATGCACACATTTAAGATCTAAAAATTTTCAAAAAATGAGTAATTAGTAAATCTCACCAAGACCTCGGTGGAATTAAGACAATTTTTGAAAACTGAGGAGCCAGCCCTGAGACTGGAAGAGAGTTTTTCCACAGGAAAGGCAGTAGGTAGGACTGGATTTGTAAGGCAATGCTCATCCATAGCTCAGGAAATGTTTTTGGTGAGCCTCATGGGGCAGAGACAGCTCCTCCATTAGCCCTGCAGGCTAAAATTCCTAAGTTTCACACGCAGCTCACTATAACCATAAAGGACACTTAATTTTTTAAAAAAGCTGTATTTTCCCACCCTATAGATTCCTGCAGTAACCTCCACAGTTATGAAAGCTTGGAAGAAGTGGCAGTTTTACAGGAGGAAAGCATTTACAGTAACATTATGGGCTAAATTAATGTAACATGAATATTGACAACTTACTCCTTAACTAAATGCTAATGTTACCCTGCAGCTCCATGAGATGTTGGCAACACCTGTGCAAGTTAAACTTCAAAACTTAAAGTCACCATATGCTTGTTCCCTAGAAGGGTCACCTTTAAAAAAAAAATGTAACTGCTCTTCCTTTACTGTGGTGTTTTTCTTTGATGCTGGTTAACAGAACATGAAAAATGTAAATCTCCTGAAGGTGAAACCATTCCTACACTAAACCTCATATTGTCTGCGTGGCACTTTGCTTTATGGTTGTAATGAGATACTGTGAAAATGCAAGCGAACTTGACCTTACCCTCATCTTTGGACTTGCAAAACGATCTCTGCTTGAAACTTCCTCACATTTCCTTTCATGTGCCAGATCAAGACTGAGACCAATCAGATAAAGCAGCGTGTCTTGAAGGCTTGACTCACAGCTGTCCAGACAGTTAACCTTAGCTATGGAAGAAAAAAAAAAATAATCAAACAATCTGTTTTCTTTGCAGACTTGCAACCGGTGTATCACATGATGTGACACTAATTTCCCAACAGCGTATACTTTGAAGCTGACAAGTGTTAAGCCATGATTAAAAATTCCAGATGAATATAAGTTCCTGTCACTTAGATGAGTCCCTCGGTTGCATTGGTGACCACAGGAAAACAACCGGGAATCCGTCTGCCCCTTTATGTAGGAGGAAGGTGCTGCAGAGACTTAATTATAGGGTGAATCAGTTAAGCAGCTGGAGATCAGATAGAGAGTTGACTCACAATTGGCCTAAAGTAAATGCAGTTAGTTCTTGTTTTACCACTAGGATCAAGAATAATACAGTAGACCCAAAAAACACCATGGGAAATTTTGCATACTTGCTTCCAAAAACTCACAGGTCTATTGAGATTAGTTTTACTAACTGGTTGAGAAAAATAGCTGGTTTATCAATTAATTAAAACACATATCCGTGAAAAAGATGTACCAAGAATGCACTAATAGTAATATATAAATAAGAAGTGTAATTGGATAACTTCAGTGCGTGCAGGGGAAATTGCGACTTTTGAAGTAACCTCACGTCAGACAAAACTGACAGCTTTTTACAGACAGTATATGTCTTTGATAAGTATGCTACAACTCATTGTATATGCTTTGAATGTGCTTTTACAATTAAACAAAAATGCAGTGCCTTGTTAGCAGGACACAAGATTGAGCTATTTTTACTTCTTTGATAAATCACTCATTCCAGAACCTTTTTAGAGTAATAAATTCACTTTAAGTAAAATGCAGCTAACTGTAGAGGTTGTTAAATTGTAATAAATGGATATTATAAACATTAAATATCAAGTGAACACACTAAGTAGAAACACTACAGAAGATTTAAATCAAGAACTAAAAGCTAGGAAATTAATAGAAAAATTCAAAATATTTTCAATAATTAATAGTTACAGCAAATATTCAAACCAGTTGTTTAGTCTAGATTAAATCCTTATTTGGGACCTATTAGACTAAAAATGCCTTCCGTGTCCTGGTTTCCTTTCATGGAGGAACAGGAGGAACGTGGGAGAGAAACACTGACATTTTGCTCTCAAAAGCTTACTTGTATGAGTAATTTTACCACATGAAGAGTCCTGTCGAGTTTATCAGGGCTATTCGTGTAAGGAGTTCCTCACAGGCATGCTTGTTCACAGAATTTAAGCCATTAAAGGCTATGAATTCTCCTGCCTGGTAATAAGGTTATTTACATGTATCTTCTCAAAGAACAGGGCCAGTCATTAACAGGAAATAAGGAAAAGATTTCACTGGACAATACCTTTCTCAAAACTACAATTGTTTAAGTTATAGATGGTCAAAGATGCTATCAAGCAAGGAGCTGACTAAGCAAATCACAAGTCTGGAAATTAGTTCAGACTTATGAAACACTTTTGGGGTGATTTTACTAAAAGTTACTGTTAAAAGAAAATGAGAGGAAAAGATAATCCCTGACACAGTAAACATCTAACTTGTGAACATCCTCCTTCGACTACGGTGCAGAAGCTTCCAGTGCAAACCAGTTCTTTTTCCCTTATCCACACCAGGAAAAGTGATGCTCAGAAAAATGTTACAAACCAGACTTGTCTCCCTTGCTTTGGCTTACAAAAGTCCACATTAATTTTGATGAAAGCAGGAGCTAAATAGTATAGCAGTTTGACCTTAAATTTGTAGAAAACAGCATCCCTTTTCACTGTCGTAACAATTTTCCCAAGTCACTTTGAATGTCTGTGGCAGTGTGGGCATGTTTCTCCATGGAGAACCTCTGTGTGCGTGTGAGCAGTGCCCTGCTAAATTCCAGGACGCTCATACAGCAGCAGCGAAAACGGCGATTTAAACCCCTCGTAATCACATTGCCCGGGGCTCTCTATGTATTATACACATCAGATCTCCTCTTCTGAAAACGTTTCACTTCCCTCCACCCCTTTTCATTTAAGGTGGGAGATGTCAACGTTAGCACTGGATGCCTCCTTGCATTCTAGTTTCCCTGTGCAATCACCACAACCGTTTTCAAAGAGGTAGCGATGGCATGGCACACCGGCAGGTAGGTCAGCACGGACTCACGGTCACCTGATTTGCACGTCCACCTGCAGTAACTTCTCTTGCCTTTACAAATCGTTTTTGCCACTGAAAGTGATATTTGTCTCCCCCAAGAGCAACGGGCTTTAAGATATGCAGTTATACCAATTCCAAAAGTACTCGCAGTAAGAAATTAATATCTTGTTAGAAACATGACACTGAAACGATGGCATTATAATCACTGAAAGATTTAAGCGGACATGATTACAGTAATTTATATCTTGATGTGATTACAGTAATTTGTATCTATTAATTAACACACATTTCAAATCTCTTGCCACGTTAACTTTTTTAAGGAAATTATACACTTCAACTTAATGATGTGAAATTCACCCCAAATATGTTACTTATTTCTTTTCAATTTTGTTGAACAACTATAACACAATCACAAAACAAGAAGTACCAGCTACAGAAGTATTACGTTACCAAATGTGATCAGAATGAAGTTGTGGGTATTTCTAGCAGTGTTGGTGAAGACTTTTTTTTTTTTCCTTTTTTTTTTTGGAAGGGTCTTCTGTATAAGTGACATAACTGTTCTATAAATATAGCGTTAAAAGAACACATCGGTATATCTTCTATCCATATCAGTATATTCTAAAGCAGATTTTGCTTCTATGTCATTCAGATCTATCTGCATTTCCAAACAACAGGGGAGAGAGGATTTCTTAAGAATAAATATATTGAGCAATTAAAATGAATGTCTAGAGTGGAATCTTGCCAGGATAACAACAGATCAGTAATAATAATTCATACTTTATGTGCTGAATGGAATTTGAAAATATGAAGCACTCACCTGAGCAGCAGCTAGGCGTACATGCTATTGTTGTTTTACAGCTGAGGAAGGCGAGAAGCAGCAACAGAAGCATTTGGAAGAGGATGAGATCGATACAAGGAAAGAATAAGAGTAAGCACAGTTTTTCAGACAGTAGAGTGAAACTCTCAACAGGCTTCTCTTCCTTCTTTTCTCTCATGAGCCCCTGTGACATGAGGGCTCTCCAAGCTGCCACTTAACCATGTTCAAAAACTGGAAAAAAGACCAACTCCTCCGTCTACTTAGTTTTAACTCGCTAGCTGATGTTTATCTCTTAATCCTGGCCAAACATTTTCTCCTGGATTTGGATGATGATCCCTACCTTTGGGGAAGGATGTGTAAGCAGTGGCAAGCACTCAGGTTAGATGATGAGGGTAATGAAGGAAAATAACTAACAAGCCCCAGAAGCAAGTTAGATAAAAAGGTCACAGACCAAACAGTGCCCAAGTAAAGTGAATTTGGCAGATGTGAAAAGAGATGGGAGGAAAACCAGCACCAAAACCAAATTACCTCTCAGCACCACCTAGAGAAACCCCTTCCTTCCTAGGGCACGCGATCCAATTCTATTGATCTTCCCTAACTCCTAGCAGATTTCAGGCAGAGCAGAAGTTTCACAAAAACAAATCAGGCCCCAGAGCCATGATACATATTTCTGCCTCCTTTCCCTGCTAGGTGTTTGAATTTCCTGGGCAGGATTGAATTCCATCCGTTTCTCATTAATCATCATTTTAATGTTTTACATTTACAGTAGCAAGCCAGAGCCAGCAGCACTTTTGCTTGTATCTTAAACTGGCATAATTTCAAAATGTTGTGCCATAATTTCACAAAACGGGGACACACTTAATTTGTATTTAGTGTTGGCAGCAGTTTATACCAAAGAGACACTGTGTCAGGACACTAAAATAGATGTCAAAAATTCAGGAGAGTGCTCTAACACGGCATACCTTTTTGTACTTAGTTTCAAGCAACCCATGTATAATGTTGTTACACTGCTGTTTCCTAAGAACTGAACAACAAAGCTGAGCTTTGTTATTGGCTGACTTGAGCATGAGTTGTGAACATCTGCATTTTTAACTTAAAAGCCATATCAGAAGGAGTATTTGACTCCAGATATGGTATTTAAATAAATCTACATAGCTGCTAAAACCAGTTCCAGAAATTCTGTGAGGACATGAAGGAGGAAAGTGCAAAAGTTATTTTATATTAAAATTCATGACAAATTGACTGTTTTAATTAACCCCCCCCAAAGTTCTCCATTTGTCAATTTGATAAAATACATGTTTAAAAAAGCCCACTCCTACCAGATCTTAGTTTTATATGGCCTGCTTTCTACAGTTCCCATAAAAAACATACATGGTTTACCTAATTATTTTTTTAAGCTTTCAGGGATTCCAGAAAATCCTTTAACAAATTGTCAAAAAAATTAAGTTAGCCCCTTTAAAAGAAAGAGCAGATATGATACTTATTCATGAATTACTAGATGTTGGTTCAACAGCCAACACCTTCCAACTGCCTTTGCAAAAGTGGCCGTGTTATTTAGCTATGTTCCCAGCTGCCCACCTTCCCCTAATTCATCCTGGCATTTCTTGCTACCTCTCCCTACGTTATTTATGCAGGTAATACCTTCCCTGAAGCAGAGACTTTGATTTCTTATAAATGTATACAATAACTAGAACAAAGGGGATGTAAACTAGTAACAGAAGATTTAATCACAGTAAATCAAGTAAATATTATGGAACACATTTTACAACTAGGTAAACTGAACTGAATTGACTAAGGTGATGGAGTAAAGTAACAGCAGACTTGGAAATCAAAGCAAGAAATCTTATCTCTCTATTTATTTTAACTAAGCCCACCGGATATAAGCAGCACACATGTGGCACACTTCACTGCATGCCTTCCCCCTGCAGCAGCTGTTTCTTAGGGAGAGAGGCTCATTGCTGTCCAGAACACTACTCGTTGCTTAATGTCATCTGCCAACACAAAAGTCACCTCCCTTCCTGGAAACGATGAATGTGCAACAGAAGAAGGACCATATCTACTATAAATGTTTTATTATTATTTTTTTAAAGAAGAAAATGTGGCATTATCTTTGAAATGTAGATGGAAGAACGTGCCTATACGGTGAAGAGATAACCCCACCAAAGAGGCTACTTTGACTGGTTTTTTATTTTGTTATCTGTTCAGCTATTGAATGGCCATACTGTAGTATGTCTCAGAATTTTAGTCATGAAAACAAAAAAGTACAAGAAGTTTGTAATACTGGGATAAGTATTTTCCTCCTTTTTTTTTTGTTTTGTTAAATAACTGACCATTATTAACTTTTGAAATAACAGTACATAATGTTAGACAAGAAATTACCTCTAGCTTCATATTTCAAGATGCCTCCCTCTCCCAGTTCTCTCAACTTATCTGTGCTACATCACTTACAAATTCCTTTCGAAGGTGATGCTGAGACCCTTTTCTTCTCCCACTTACTCACACCATGAGACCAATCAACGCTAACAGACTTATCATGCTAATGACTGTAAAAGGTTCACAGTCTGTCCCTAACAGAGTAATTAAATAAACGATGACAAAGACAGAAAAAAAAATTATGTTACCCTCACTTTCCCCAAAAAAGCCACATCAGAAAGAAGACTGCTTGACTTGATAAACTAAGGAATGCATTTAAATTAAAACCTGATTATTGTCATAATGCATTTGTACTTAGGAAACCCAATGATTAACTGAAGAGAAAGTCAAAAGAAATGAAATGTTGCCTATAATGGAGTTGTGGAGGCAGCATTCTTTAGTTGACTAAAAATGCAGATATCTCTATATAAAACCGCTAGCAGGTTTCATTTGATTGGGGGTTTTTGTGGTGTTTGTTTTATGTTTTCGATTTTTCAAAAGACTTAACTTCATGAATTGTATGTGAAATCTAATTTCAGTGCCAATTAGTTTCAGTAGCTTAATGAAAAAATATATTCATAATAATGCAGATTTTGTGTGTTTAAATTTCATTTGAATATCTAATGAGGAAAATGCAGATTAAAAAAAAGATTGTGCTTCTCCTGCTTGAATGGAAATCAGCTAACGTTAGTGTAACAGAATTTCTTGCTGGACAAATTTCATAGACATTTCTAGTGTATTGACAACTTCCTGAGCAGGTGACATGCATTTGAAATAGAAGCAGTCCCAGCTTTGCAGTGCTAATTCTATAAATGTGAAATGTAGGCATTTTCTCTGGTAATTTGCAGGGATGTCTATCACCACCAGTGACACCACTAAGGTTTTGGCTAAAACAATAATATATTTGTCAGTGTTGTATCAATATTATCTTTTATTAAAATAGACTCATTCCTTTTTTTGGGGGGTGGGTGGGCTGTGGTTTTTTTTGTTGTGGGGTGTTTTTTTTTTAATTCTCTGTATTTTCATTTTTTTAAAAACAGCCTATGCTTTGACATTGATATAATAAACCCCTCTTACAGGTGAGGCCAACTAGTACTTCTCACTGTCACTGCAAGTGAAAAGCAGCAACTCAAATCAAAACTGAGTCTTTAGAAAGATGAAATGACTAAGACAGACGTACTAGAAGTCCGAATGTGAAAAATAAGTGGCAGGACAGCTTCCCGGCTGTATATAAAATATACTGAATGAGTTAAATGATATAGGAAATTCTAGTCGCAGTGATAACACACAACCATCATGACACATATTTTCCACTCCAAAAAGAGTTTTCTTCGATGGAAGCACAAACAGTCATTACAGCTTTCTTACTTCCTACCTTTAGACTAATGGACGTATTACAATACAATATAAAAAAAAAAAGATTTTGTTAGAAGAGGCTGAAAAAAGACGTGGTACAAGAAAGAATGGAGAGGACTGGAAGCAGATCCTGCTCTTGTTACAAGTAACAAAAGCGTTTTGTGAGCCAAGGATATTATTCACATGGAGAAAGACCATGCTCCTCTCACCTGAAAACTTACAATGTTGGTACTCATTTAATACTTCTAGCCTTGACAGACCTAGCCTAGCTCAGCAATGTGCTACTTCAAAAGAAAACCACAGCCCAGATTGAAGAGGTTTCATGGAGGTCTCATGCAACCCACACAGCAGCCAAGCCTCCAAGAAGACTTCCCTTCACTATGGTCCTCACGGGACCACTCACATGGGTTTGGAGATGTGGGTAGATAGGGACACTGCGTCTTAACCATTACAATCCGGAAAGGAGGGGAAAAAAAAGAAATACATTCTGAACATCAAGATTCATGAGATGGAAAAGAAACTAGGTAATACAACTCAACATTCCTCAAATGTTAGCACAAAATGCTTGACTTCAGGTGCAAAGATAGTTGCATCGAAGTCAGACAAAAGAAGCATGAAGCCAGATCTGCAATTGAAGATGATGATAGTAGTCAAATATCACCCCTGTCATTTCCTATGATGTAAGCTGTCAGCCAGACATGTTTTTCACTAAAATCACACAGTATTACATACCTTTGCTATATTTCTTACTATGTGTCCTTCCCAATGTACAAGGCTCAGGGCTTAGCGTATTTTTGTATCAAACATTCTGGTGTTTTAAACTTGCAGTCAATAATCAACTGATGTACTAGACAAAATATCTGTTTGAAACATAGTCAACATGATGAACTCTAGCATTTTAAGGTAAATGGAAAGACCTTGATTTATTAGTCTTTTACCATTAAATAAAAAGGAGCTCCCGGGGCTTTCGTAAAAAAATAAAAATAAAGCAGTAGCAAAGAAAGACTGACCATCGACATACTTCAGAAATGGGAAAGTCTAAAAAAGTTAGCAAACACCCTTATTCCTATACTTTCTGCTAAGGGTTGCTCCAGACATTTGATCCTTGTAGAAAAAAAGACCCTTTTTCAGTCGGTTGGTGCTCACTAAAATGCTCTTCCAGATTCTCTCGTTCCACATTTTCATATTTTCTTTCACTAACTTCAAAAGTGCAGCCTGAAAGATGAAAAAAAACAAAGGGTTGCTGTTCACATATCATGTCTCAGCAACTCCCATGGCTACTGTGGTTTGGACTTCCGTGGTGAAACCAGGAACATTGTGTGGGCAGAGTTTGATTTCCTTGTTTGTGTATTGAAAAAAATTGCTCCTCTCTGCAACAACAAACAGGTCTGGTACATTTTTAACGTGAACAAGGAACCCTAGGAACCCCAGACAACCTGGGAAGCGTAGCAGCATCTCTATGAACTCCCATGATGACAAAAATTAAATCCAGCAGCCTCTAAAGTGAAGATACACTGGGGAAAAACTAAATAATGAAGTCCTAACCTTTTCTTTTATTGTCAATGTCTTTTAGGGCATTTTATCAACCTGCTTGGAAAAAATCTCCTATATCAATGACTGTGTTACAGTCCAAGAACAGTAATTGTTCAGTTAAACTCTCTTTAACATTGCATATAACTGCAATACAATCCTTTGATTTCCATTGCCCCCACAAAAAAAAAGTAAAAAACGTATGCAGCAAGGTAATAAAACAAACTTACCTTACAAAAAAACCCAAACCAAAACAAAAAACAGTTGAGATTCACATGTTTAATACTATTATTTCCTCCTTGGAAATGACTATCCTCTGCTTTTTTAATAAAAACCAGAAGTGTTATAAAATATATATGAAAAAAAATCATCCCTACTAGATGAAAAAGATTCTGGGTAAGTAGCACTCCCAATTTTGCAAGTTATAAAGGCATAGAATTGTTTGAAGTTGGACACCCACACAGACTATGAGCTGCTTTCAAGCACCCATATTAGCCAATGTCCTCAAACCCTGGCTGCCCTTTTGGGGACTTTTTCTATAAATGCGACAAGATGTTAGATCGTCAAGATCACCAACTAGAATGCTTCAGGTCCTGCCATTTACTAGGAGAATAATTTGGCCACAAACTGTCATCATTTCAGATGTTTTGCCCATTAAGTCATAGGTAACATCACCCTGGGAGTTCTATTTATAGCTGTTATGCTTCATCGTAAGGTCTCAAATCAAAGGTAAAAGATGTCTTCAGTTCTTTTATACACAGAAGACGACCTGTTGAAATAAAGTCAGCTCACAGTTGAATTTTCAGAGCAAAATGAAATCAGCATTCACGGCGCTGCCTTTGAACAGTGAAAGGAGCTTTTATTCTTTTTATAAATATCATATTTTATATGAGGTTTATAAATACACTTGGCAAAGTAGTTTCATCCAAGTGTTAGCAATTTCATATCTTTCATTTACAGGATATTGACCCAGTTGATTTGTAATTAATTGCAGACCTTTTTCTCATTAGCTTATTGATTGAGGAGTCTGCAAGGCATTCTTGACTCTATTATAAATTACAGCCTTGGTTTCAGGGTACATTTGGTTGCAGTTAATTCCGGTTGTCTACATTTTTCACATTGTAAGAGTTACCTGCTGTACATCTTGCCAAACTATATCCTTTACAGGAGAGAACTACAGGTCCTTTGTTATTGTAGATCCACTTCTATGAGTAATAAATCCAATTTTCTACTTATTCAGATTTAAGAGGGCAACAGTAAAACAAAACAAAAAAGCCTTCATTTTCATGCTTTCAAAAAAGGCTTTAGTCAAAGCTCATGAAACCTGCTGGAGGTTTTCCATTGATTTCAGAGAGCTTTGGATCAGCCTCCCAAGTGAGGAGGTTGCAAAAGCAGGCATGAAGATCATACTTTTTTAAAAATAACTAAAACTATAGCATGAGGGGGGAAAAATAAATCTTGAAATCATTATTAAAAAAAAATCTTTACTGAAAGTCCAGTAAACCTAGCAATGTTGTAAACCTTAAAAACCTTAGGTAAAATAAGAGCAAAAGAAGTCAGGGTAGATTACAAAAGGAAAGGGGTACATTCCAAATTAATTCAAATAGATGCAGGCATTAGGCAACAGCATTTGTAAATGCTTGTTTTTCAGTAAAGGTAAGTTCTCTTATTGAAAATCCCAAACAAATAACACCTGTGCTTAAAAAGCACTTACCTGATTTCACAGTAGAGGAGCTTGGTAATATGCATTAAAGTTAGCACGGAATAAACATTCTGCACCATCTTTAGCGCCTATATGAGAAAAACACAAACATAGTAAGAAATTAATTAAAGTAAAACTAATTTAGTCTAGATTATGGCAGGAGAGAACAATGTCACACCCTAAACTTAATTTAAAATAAGGATGACTGGAGTGGTTCTCATTGTAAATATTAGAGCCATTTCTTCTTATGTTCCAGAAGGTGCAGTTCTGAATCATGGTTCTAGTCACAGATGCGCATCCTGACCAGTACCACTGTCAAATAAGGTCTCAGCAGCCCGTAATTCCATTTCAGTATTTTAGGATTTAAGCTGGAGGCCGCTCTCCCCAAAACACCTCTCCTTGGCACTACAAACAAAACATCCTGAAAATGAAAGGAATTCTCCTTAAGTGCCTAAATTACTGACGTGCTTAAGTCATTATCAAGAGGAAACATTCATTAGAACAATGGAATTATGATCCATTCTGGCAAACACCGAAGTGCTGCATTTCCACCAATGTGGAAAGGTCTCTGAGGCCAGTCACATTTGAGAGGTCCATCTCCTCTCTCTTATCTTCACAGCTGGATTTTTACTGACTAAATACCCAACTATGGGGAGGAAACTAATTATAGAATCATAGAATGGTTTGGGTTGGAAGGGACCTTAAAGATCATCTAGTTCCAACCCCCTCTGCTGCAGGCAGGGACACCCTCAACTAGACCAATGTCTTGCTTTTGTATAAATGAGATGGAATTAAACTACAGAGGATTAAACCCTTTCAGCTGAAAAAAAAAAAGCCTGCCTCAGCAAGAGTTTCTGTGCCAGTATAGGCTGAACCGGTTGCTAAACCAGAAGGTAGTTCAACACCAGAGAGTTATCTTACCACATTTCTTTCAGAGTCTTTGCGCATAGAGCTCTATCAGGTTTAGGCTCGGTTCCTCTCCTTGCTGTGCAGCACAGCTACATCGGTGAAAACTTTTCAGCGTGGGCTGAGGTCGTGCTAGCAATGCACAGCAGGCAGGACAGTGCCACTGCGGTAGGAGGGTCAAGGTCTCCTGTGTGGAAATGGCTTTTAAACTGGCAAAAGTGTACTTGCACCACTGAGCATATCCAGGTCCATGCGTTGCTCGCTCCTGCCAAGCAAGTACACGTAGCACAGCCAGAAAAATTGCATCTCTCTGAGGACTTCTCCTAACGCAAATCTGCCTGACAGGGATCAAACTCCTTATCAAACCTGGCTTGACACAGCCTTGCCAGCAAACATCTGTAGTGTAGACATGGTCTCAAAGCCACTGCTTTAAAGGGAAAGGCCACCAGCTGAGTCTCACTTTCTCTTTGATCTTTTTGAATGCTTTTATCAAAGCAATCCAAAGGGCCTCTGCTGAAGCAATTGTTACTGAGCTGAAAAGGCAAAAAATGGAGACACAAGAGGAGGAGAGGGATGCTGTGCACACACACACCACCCACCCCCACTTCCCTCCCAAAAGACCTTCAAAATGGGGTCTGGGCAATATTATCTTTATTGTGGAGGCCTATAACTGCATATCTAATGACCTACCGTGCTGCTTATATAAAAAAAAAGTTTGAATGCATCTGGCCAGGGATTACATGTCCATATGTGCAACCAAATCATTAATTAAATAACTTATTCCTCTTCTGCCACTCATCAAACTTCTTTCAGAATGGTATCAGTTATAATGTTTGCACAGATGGAGGCTTCTACCAGCAAAGACTAAATATCATGTACTCAAGACATGCAACGTAAAACTACCATGGCAGTGCATTATTTTAATCTACGTACCTAATTGCTTCAAAGCTCCTGAAACAGGTTACTGTTTAGACCATAATTTATGAGCGGTCTCAGAGTAATCAGTGACTGCAGCCAGCACGAGTCATTGATCAGCCCGAATCCATTCGCCTGGTTTTGACAGAGGCGAACATGCTGCGGGATGGGCTGGTGTGCAGCTTCTCCCTCCCTGGGTGGAAATTCCAGACCTGCTCGTGTGTCTGCTCGTCTTCCAGTGTACTAGCTGAGATTGGACAAAGATATACGTTGAGACGTGTTCTCACACAGCCTAAAGCAACTTGAAATAAGGATCCTGAATATCTGTGAATGTCAGCTCACTATTACAAAGGGATTTTTGTTTACCTAGAGAACTTCACCCCTTTCTCCAAGGCAAGCCAGCCAGCTAGCCCAAGGAATGGTGACCTTAATCCACATTAATTTGACAGAGCTACAATCCCTGCTGTTATTCCCTGAAGGAAACAGATAGTACTGACCACAGTTCCTTGGGGGATGGCGGGCGTCGCTAGTACCCTTGGAAAGCAAAAAATTGTGACAGGCAAAATAGTGAAAAAAAGATCTTTCAGAAAGCCAAAGAGCAGACTGATTGGGTAATTTCTCTTCCCCTCCACAACCGGCTGAAGAACAAGGCAAACTCTGTCTCACTGAAGGAGGGCAGAAACTCATAATCCTTTAAAGCAAATAGCTAGAAAAACAGAACGTCCCAAAGGAGTTCTCTTGTACACATTCACTAGCAAGACTAATCCCGGCCTCTTAGCTCCCTGTTGATGCTTTCGAAGACTAAGGAAGAGGGTTTTAACTTTCCAGGAAGCCCCAGTGAAAACTGCCAAGATGAGGAACAACTAAGGCCATTTGAAAACCGCAAATACATGACAGAGGCAGACTTCTGAAAAGTAGGACAGAGATGATGTAAAATGAGATGTACCGGAGAGAGTTAATTCTCCCAGTAAACTACAAAAGACTGGTCCAGGTCCAGCTCTTAGTCTTTTTGCTTCTGATCAGTGCCATGTTGCCTTCCATCTTTGTTTCTCACCAATCTAGTGTTGTCTCTGTTCCTGCTCTTGGCCATTCCCATGTAGCCTCACCTGACTCTGAGGCATATAGATACACACACAAACACCTCTCAGAAAACAGAGCGGAAGATCTCCTCTCTGCACCGCCAACCACCCACCACACTCTGATCTATTGACTCTTCTTTGCCCCCAAAACCACTTTCTTCAAATTGACTTTGTGATGTGGACTTGTGCACATCAAAGAAACCAAACCAGGCTTGCATAGTCCTACACATCCTAGCTTTGATGAATTACTAGAGGCTAAATTAACTCTTGCTTGAGAATGAAATGTCCTAAGATACTTGCTACATGGTTATTCTTGTAATGAGCTTTTTATTTACAGTATCCCTACTGAAACCCTCAAAGTTACACTCTTGTGCACAAACAGCAAATATTTTTCTTCACTTACTGTTTCTACACAGACAAGCTGGCTAGCGATTACCAACATTAAGCCAGGCTTCTCAGTGGCATAACATGTAGTAAGATGAAATCAGAGTTTCATGGGGTTTGGTTTACAGTTATCCTGCACTGGGTGAGGGGAAGGAGGAATTAGAGTTAGTTTCAAGTGACATTAATTGATGGGATTGCAAACATAGTGCATTAGGTCAAATATACAATTACTACCTAGAAAGCGCTTATACCTTTTGTGCGCTCAGAAAATCAGTCTGATGGACAGCTTCAGTGGCAACAATCTTATTTATGAGCAGAGTGCACCACACAGGATACTGTTACGTTACCTGGTTTTGATGAAAGAGACAGCCTCAAAAGACAGGTTGCAAAAAAACCCCCATTTAAACAGGTTGTATTGATTTAACAGAATGGAATTTGTGCAAAATTGTAGTGAAATTCATACTTACGGATGAGACACTACTGTTTGCAACTGGGACCCAAAGACAGTATGATTCAGAATTCCCTAATAAAGTGATTTAATTGGCTTCCATTCTAATTTGTCATTTTATCAGAGGCAGAGAAATCAAGCAACTGGGTGGAGAGAAAGAAAAAAAGAGGGGAGGGGGACGGGGAAGGAAACCTCTTCCAGAGAATGGAGTACACTGTGTTTTGGCTTTATTGACCTAGAAATAAGATTAAGTTACATCCAGTAGAGCTGGAAAGTCAACACACAGTATTCATATCACCAGTGATATGTGCCTCACTTCTTCAATGGATGATTAAATGGGTGTAAATATCCATTGGGCAATTTTTCAGTGTGACATTTCTGCCATGACTTTATCCAAAACACAGAGTATCAGCTATCAGGAAACACGCCGCTTTCTAACACAAAGGCTTCAAAAAGACTCTATGGCATTCCAGATAGAGCAGGAATTTCAGTGATAGAGCGCGTAGCTTGCTCCATAGGGTTTTCATTCCCTAGAACCATATCATCAGAGAACAGTGTCAAAGTTGAACATGCTATGAAAGATAGAGCCAATCTGCAAACACAGACTGATTTGTGCTTTTTTTTTTTTTGCACGCGCCCTGCGTGGCTACCCATCTGTATATGCAATGAGAGGAAAATGTAAGTGGCTGTATGTGGCCAGATCCTTCTCACTGCAGAAGGAAAAAAAATATTAGTAAAGCAGCTGAAGCCGAGGGATTTCAGTTCATTAGATTAGTATTATTATATTCTTAAATGATTCCCAGAGAAGTGGAAAACTGGGCAAAATTATGACAGGCAAAGTCTGACTGCCATGCAGAGGAATTGAAGAGCCAGTTTAACCGCATCTGACCTCTCTGGTATGTTTTTTGTGGCAATAGGCATCAATAGGTCACCTTAATGCCAGAAGTGGGTGTTTTTTCAGATAAGTGGATTAATTGCTTGAATTGGATGATGCTTCTGCTAAGAAAACCTGTAGTCTATAAAATAATTAATAAATGTGACTAATGTCAACAAGCTTGAGAGTGTATGTGTCAAAAGCAAACTGATCATACCTTCCTTTGCCCTATAATGTATTTATGGTCTTGTGCAGAGGAGGAAAACCTTCAGAAAAGGAGAAAACTATAAATACTAATGGGCAAGCAACCATAGCAATTTCTTTTTACCATAGTAAAATAAGAGTTTTAGCAGTTAATACTGGAATTGGCCCACATGCTTTAAAAGAAAGAAAAAAAAAGAGGGGGGGGGGAAACTTCTCAACTCCAACTTTATCATGAACAAAGCTGACTTTTGAGGAGAAAATGCTGCTTCTCTTAGAAGGGGACCAGCCCAGAACTCTATCAAACCATTGGCAGTGGTGTTTTTATGGTAAACCATCGGAATTTTAAAAACAAAATCCTGCTGTCCCATCACAATGGCCCTTCTCAGTCAGATACTTTTTAAATTAGTTTCCACATTAGAAGGCCTTGCTCGTGAATGGTGTAAGAATGATCATGATTTGCTGTGCTACCAAATTCCGTCTTATTAGGATCAGACCACAGTGCGCTTTGCAAACATATTTCTGCAGCAAAATCATCTAACGAAGTAAAATTGATACCCCGAGCACATTGTTTGACTCTCCTTGCAAAGCAAAACGATGTTCTCATTTCTTAATGGCAGGCCAAACTCCTGAAAGAACACAGGACACGGCAAGAACTTGAACCCAGCAGTGCTTAGATTTGTAAAGGATTAGAACTCTTAGTGTTGGTTGTGTAGCAGCAGATGGTTAGTCGTGCAATGCTCTTTTCACAATCCCCTGCCTCATCACACCATACATTCCTGAAAAAAAGAAAACAGCACAAGAATTTAGAAGCCTAGAATATAAAACGCACATTAGTGAGGAACAATGCAGAAAAATTAAATAAGCAGCATATCGATAGGGTGGTGACTGCAGCTGAAAACCTTATCTATAACTCAGCAAAAGAGTGTTTTGTGCACTGCCCAGGGCTAAAAATTCATATTGGCATTTATGTCTAGAGCAGAATTTTTCCACAAAGAGATCTGAAAATACTATCCCAAAGGACGCTCTCTTCTGAGTCCTGACATCTCATGAACCTCACCACTACTTGAGGACAATTCGTAGTTGGAAGGACCATGCCTCTGCAAGAAGCTATTAAAATAGACAGTACTGTACTGGGTTTTGCTGAAAAGCAAGTAAATTTGATAACCAATTTAAAAGTGTATCCACAATTGCTATTTGATATTTACATAGAACCTTTCACCAATTCAAAAAAATTAATCCTCCGCAGAACAAAGAGCTTTTACATCAGCTTCACAGAAGCATATGACATGTTCTTATCATGCACACGAACAAACAGGAAAGAACGGATTTATTGTGAACTGGGATTTTTGCTATAAATTAAAAGGCCATTCCCTTTCATATGTCATGTGTATTTAATTTCACTCCATAGGGTAATCCACTGAGAATTCAGAGAGTGCCAAGATCTACTTTCCCCATTCCTTTTATTTCCTTAGGCAAATATCTAGAATTAGAGACAGAGAAAAGATGAAAAAAGGGAAAGCCAAGGGAAATACAGAGGTCCAAGAAAGAAAGTAAGACCAGTCTAAACAAGGATTTTTCCTGGCCTATGCAAGCAGCACCGATTATTTATAACAGGCAAGGACATCTGTCTCTGATTATGATTTCATGTATACTGTGGATGGTGGTGAACTTACTGTGTGCCAGAGAAGACTGTCATCCTGCAGCATGAAATTCCAGGGAGAAAAACTAATCTCTCTCTCAGGGAGAGACTTCTACCTTTGACTAACCAAATGACGGAGGGAAAGAGCTTTTATGCCAGGAAAAATAAAACTGCAAACTATTACAGAATGTAAGGAAATCAGATTTAATTTACAAACAAAAGATAGAGTCAAAGCACATACATTTTAAATAAGTATACTTGAAAGTGTAACTGTTCAAAGGCGTTTCAAACAGTTTAAATTTTGCAAAACTTAAGAATCTATATGATGAAAGAGATCAACTTTCTTTTCTACAAACCTTGAGTTGGTAGGCTACAAATAGCCTTTAGTTTTGTGTTATTTGAGAAGCATATGCACAATGGCCTTTGGGAATAAAAGCAGCTTATGGGCCTAAAAAGGCACTAGATAAGTACAGCACCAGGATGCACGCAAGACACGTGTAAATCTGCAGAGTTAACTGAGAAAGGCACTCTCCCACCCCTCAACTCATGAAAAGATGCTTCAGTCTAACAATCTATTAAGCTGGCATGTAAAACATTAAACCTGCTGAATCAGTGTATTACAGTCCCTTTCAATGAAAACTAGAAACAGCTGAACCTCTCCAGCCAAGCCAATTCACAAGAAGTGGAGATAATAGCAACCAGAAGCACCTCACAAACAGAGGATCTTCTCAGACTGGAAAATGGGTGCTATTTCAGTGCTGTCCCTCTTGAAATGGTAGAAAATTACATGCTACAATGACAGCAGTAAGAATCATCAAGATACGTGACACATTGCAGCCTGAACAAGTGCTCTAAGCGTTTGTTTCCTTTTCCAGGGCTGAGGGAAGCAGCTTCCAATTAGCCGTTCTTGTCATTCAGGACACCCCGCCTGTATCCGAAATCAAATGAGCAAAGCGTGACAGTCTTCAGGGCTTCCTTCTTCTCATTGCCAGATACAGTAGAAAGAAGCTTTGCTTGCTCTTCTTTGCTTGCTCCATCAAGACCAGATCTTAGGCCTCAGTTACAATTAGAATCTCTTTCCTGCCATTAAACAAAGCCATGAACCAACCTAACTGCACTACCAATGGTGCCAAAAAGGACATCTGCTGATTTGATGGACAAGCTATGGTTCAGAGTAGTCTGAAATCTGTACAGCTTGTCAAGAGGCAAGGAGCTGACAGCATTTTGTTGACACATTTCCTCAGAGTAATGTGCAGACTTACAGATTTGATTTTGAAATATTCTGCATTTCAACGTTGCCAAGTGATAACAACATGTCACAGGCACCGAAACGCCATCTTATCAGTTTCTCATCAGCTTGAACAAACTAGAAGGAAGGAGTCTAGATATTCTTTAATTGTGGTGGCAGGGTAATTATGGAAGTTTATCCACTGGAGCAGAATGCTGTCCAAGAAAAGCTGTTTTACTGATTGAGTGGCTACATCTGGTAACATATTATATCAAAACTCTAAAATCACATTAAACTATTTTTCTCATAGTAGCTACTATTTTACAGCTCCTCATTTAACACACTCCATTAAAAACCAGAACATAAATCCCTGGTACAATAACAGAACTACGGTCACCAATCACCACTGGATTTCTTTAAATAATAGAGCTTCAGGCCTAAGCCTACACTGTTGATGTGACTGGGATTTTTGCCATTTCACAGTGCCACTAGGGTGGGATCAGACTTGGAGTTGGTTAGTTATAATAATAATAATGATAATGAATGATAATTTCTAGCAGGCAGCATGGGGTAGCAGGGAAGGCTGTCACATTTCTTTATGTACCTGACATTGTGCTGAGAAATTACTATCGCTGCACAAGCTGACTGAGGGCAAGTATTATAAAAGAAAATGTCATACTAAATCCAAACTATTTTCTTATTCTCCCACTTCATCTCCTTCTTTAAGAGCTTACTTAACCCCTCTGCTTTTATTTTCAGACCACAGCATTTCCTAGCCCCAACACTCCTGCCATTTTCCAAACCACTCCCAACATTTCTGTCTTTTAATTCTGAAAATGGAGGAGGAAACTCCTTAGAAGATTCAAAAGGGACAGGGCATAAATACTGAAGCCAATATTTATTTATTTATTGTCAGTTGTTTCTGTGCAGGATGTGGCACACCCAGAAGCCCCAGTTCGTCAAGAAAGGCTGTTCTGCATTTTAAGACTGTTAGGCCCCTCAAAGTGCCCCAAATGGAGCACTTTAAGACTAAGGCCACAAAATTCCTAATGACATTTAAGCATCTTAAATAATGGCCAGCATAAGTGCATTGAGTTTGCTTTGCACATTTTCAAAGTCTTCACTTTACATTACCTTCTTCATTGATTTCTATCTGAGAGGAGAAACCAAATGAAGCATCTGTTTCCTTCTTCAACACTAAGTCCCAGCAGGAGGAATGCAGCATTGTTTTTTTAGAAGGCCTTAGCTGAAAGGATTTTATCCTTTTGGGTATATAAAAAGATCCTTTCTCAGAGGACACAGATAAAATTTCAAAAGCAGCAGCTTCTCAGACAATAGTGAACATCCCCAGCTACCCCAGGAATTCATAGACTGCTACACACTTGCTCTGTGTGGCAAAGTCAAGTACAAACACAGCTTCTAGATCTAAAACCTGTGGCTGAACAACTTAGAGGTTAAATGTCGGTCTCTAGAGAAAGCAAAAGGCTTAACTGTGGTGGAGTACCTTATTTGCTGCTCAAGTACAATGATAAGGCTGCTGAAAAAAAAGATGAAATGCTAAGCAACATTGTCAAGTGCATCCCCATTTAACAAAGAACAGGCAGAGAAAGTTTCTCACACTTATACTTTTACCTTGCTAATTCCTTTATTTATTTGTTCCTTTGTAATCTCTGATACTCAAAAACGTTTAAGACTCAATAACATGGTGAGGCAAACGTGACAAAAACTAGGAAGTTAAAAGCTGGTATTTGGGAGGATGGGTTAAATGCCCTAACCTTTCAGCCAAGCCCAAGAACCAGTCCTGACCTAGGTCTCTCTAAGGAAAAAGTATTTGCTGTCTCTGTGACACAAACACGTTTCGGAGTACCACACCACACGGCAATAACAGTAGTCTTGGGGGAACAAGAGCTCAAGGAATGGAGTACCAAGAGCATCGTGGGTCAGGATGGTGACAAGAGCAAAGAAAACACGTTGAGAGTTGTAGCGGACATCCCCAGGTGCAGGCTCAGCTAGCTGCTGCTGCCCAGACACCACGAACGAAGGCTTTTCCAGTGGAGTCAAACTCCACTGCTCTGCTTTCTGCTTGCCCACAACCGAAAATCCTTCAGTAATGTACCAAGTGATTCGTTACCTGTTGTGGCTATAAAAGCCAACGCCTGGGCCCTGGAGAAGCTGAAGTTCACTCCTCGCTCACCCCGCCTGGCTAGTTACCCTGGGGGTAACAGGAACTGCAGTCTCTGCTCCCCTTCTGCCACTGCCTCCAAGCTGCACCTGTGGACATCAGTGGTCATCACCAGTGACCATGAGGTGAATTTTGTGACCTGGAATAAAAAAACAGAGCAAACCCCAGCCTCAGAGACCATGCTAGAAGATAAAAGCGTTTCCAGTCACTGTCAGCCAAATCTAGATCAGAAGCTGTGACCCCACATTTGCTTTCTACGCTATCCTGTTCCTGCAGGTTTCTCTGTGCTATGCTGCATTAATGAAGAGTCTGGCACCCATCCACTTCTTATGACTGGGGATCCCACTCATGAGAATTTGTGCCTGGAAAGAGAGGTATGGCTGTCTCTCAATAAATTAGATGCGCACACACCCCCACCCCAATTTTTTTTTCTTTTTCAAGTAGAGCTGCTTAAGTGAAATCACTCACTGAAATATTACATATTTTCTTAAATGCAAAAGTTTGGAGATGCAAATGCAAAATAAATGTGAACTTGGATTCAAAACTAATATTCATTGTTACTCATCAGAACTTAACAAATCTCACATCGTTATATGATCATGTAATTTTATATATTTACTTGAGCAGGAATGTCACCAGCCTCAACTAGAGTTAAGTAGGTGATCTGAAGTGAGACTTTTGATCACAGTAGCTTTAAGGAGTGTGTTTGCATTTCTGCTCAACTGAACACTTAAGAAAAACTATTTTAAAAAATGTTGCTTGCTATACCAGTCTCACTAGAATGGGAGCTACAGCGATAAAATTTCCATTATGCTTAGAGGCATCAGCAATCAGTCAATGGGACAGAAGAACTGGGAACTGCATTTTTAAGCAACATATCTTAGTTATTTCTCATTTTCTTTAATGCAGACTTTGTACAGGAGAGGTAAGAAAGGACATGTGGTTTCAGCATCACACACAAACCTGGCCTGGAGTTGCAGAAATACAAAATAAACATCTTGTCATTCAATCAATTTTAAACTAAACAACCTCATGTCTTGTAAAAATGACTAACTGCATTTAGTAAAATATCATTCAAGTTTGACTATACCATAACATTCAAAATCAAGTGAATTTTTATAAAATTGGGTATTTACGCATGACTCATAAAACCCCTGCGAATCAAAGCTAGCTAAGGAAACAGTGACATAGCAACATCAGCATTTCAGTTTCACCACTACCATAATGAGCTTTAATTATGTAATTATTTCACACTTCAACTGATTTGTACATGTTGTTCATGATCTTAGCAGTCATGAGAAGTAACATATGAGGAATGATAAGGCGCTGCCCTCAAAGCTAGACATCTGCAAGCAGGAGGAACAGAAAATCCTTAGGAATCTTGTCGGAGTTGAAACACCATTTTCCTGCAAGATCATAACAATTCTTACCAGGTTCAATCTTGCACTTTCTGGATATTCTCTTTTAGCAGGATGCACCCCTGCTGAGGCCTGAGCTAGATTAGTTCTCCACACTAAGATTTACTGAACTGTTAGGATTAAAATTGGTGTTACTGAAAGCTGGAAGTGCAGAGACAGCGGAACCCAATTTGAGGTTTAACAATGAATAGAAAACAAGGAGGAAATGCTTTTCATTGCATTAGGCATATTGAAGACTGAAGATTTATTGCATACACATAACTCTCTGGAAACGATCAGTTCTTCTACTTAGGCTTAAAAAATTGCAATTGTCTTTGCAAAACAAATCATTAGATTTGCATACAATCATACTGTGTAGCCACGTGAAAATAAATTATATTTTCTGCTTGCATTTCTGTTGCAGATTTAATTGATGTAACAGTGCAGAAAACTGAGAAAAAAATTTATTTCTTCTGCCTTTTAATTACCATCTGCTAACATAAGATTACATTTCTTAAAGTGACTGGGTCTACCTGCCAGCTGAATTTTTCGCCTGATTTCCTCAAGCTCTGGCAGCTGCCTTCATTATTGGTGAAAATGGCATGGCAAAGCTAGCATGAAAAATGAGGCTAAGCACCTGTCACTTCATTTTTCTGCAACGAAACAAAGAAAACACATGAAACTCTATGCTCTGCACCATCTATACTCAGCAACAATTTGCTGCAAAAAGAATAAAGCATCAGTTTGTTCTTGCGTGGAGTAAGAAGCATGGCATATAAAAGCACTTCTAGCAACCTACATATTTATGATAACCAGAAAAGATAAATCTCCAAATGAACAGTACAAGGAAATAAAACAAAAGTGTGCATAAATTTTTCCCCCCAATCACAGATTTTCTTCTACGAATAGAATCATCCCCTAAATACGGGCTGTTTGGGGATAAGAGCGTTACTAGTGAACTCCACCTAACAAGTGACAGAGTCAAGCGTCTTATTAATTTTCTCTACAGCACAAAGAGCCTCCTATCAAAGCATGAATCAGCCAGGTACTAAGCACGTTAAGCCCATGAGTAATCTCGCTGCAGTCACGAGTGTCTGGATGCCTTAGCGTTCTCTAGAATTGAGCTCTTGATCGCTATGGAAGATAGCTAAGATTCAGTACATTTCAAGCCAACGCCTGCTGGAAAAGGTAATGGTCTCATCAGAACCAGCTATGTGAGCATCCTTTGAAACCTGCCAGCTTTTATGAGTGGGAGAACTCACCTGAAGAGAACCCAAGGACGGAAACTATGGAGGACGGCAAGGAAAAAGGCATAAAAAGCACATTATAACAGCTTGTTTCTACTGAATTTTCTGCTTCATCACAAAATAAAAATGGTTATGTTAGCTGCTCTTTTCCCAAAGCAAAATAACCAGTTCAGGATGCCTGAAGCAGTGCTGCTGTAGTTAAGCTAAAACCAGGTCTAGATTAGAACCTAAATACCTATTTACCCAGGACCCACAAGCTCAGGGTGAGCATTTTGGCTAATTTGCACCATGGTCTCCTCTGCGCCCTCCTCAAAGTACAGAGCTGAAGCAACTGCTCTGATTGCCTGGGAGGAACAAGAGTGAATCCATAATTCCTTCAAATGAGTGCAAAAATAAGGGGAAGAAATATGTCTTGATTCTGTTATGGCTGATTCATAACTTGCTTTGTCCAATGCATGGAATATCTAGAACTGACGCCTAGACTAACTTAGTACACCAATTGCAAACTGTGATGGCTCTTAAAAAATACGCTGCACAATAAAAAGGAACGTATAACTACTAAGTAGTGAGAATTTTCTGGGCAAGAGTTCCCAGTATTGATAGAACACAGAGATAACTAAATTGTGACACAAGATCTTGCTGGTTTGCTTGGAGATAATTTTCTGTCAAGCTGGACGCATAGAGCAGCACTGCCCACTTTGCACAGTGATAGTTAAATCCTGCCAATGGGAGGAAAAAAAAAAAAGCAGAATATAGATTTGCTGCTTCTGCAATTGCTTTTTTCCTCCGTCTTCTTCCCCCATTCCCTTTCATGCCTATTATCTTACTTTCTGTCAAATTTTGAGGGAGTGTCTACAGAAGATTTTGCTGAAGTTTTTTTTTTTTTTTTCCTAGTAGAGGCATGTAAAACATAAAGCCTTATATTCTGGAGATGCTTGGGTTAGTTCTATACAGTTACTATAGTCATCCTATAACCCAAATGATCCATGAGAAGCCAAATTACCAACTTTGAACAAAAGTTTGAAGTTCTATCTGAATGGCATCCAAAATACTTGTTCTGTGAGATTCAGTTTTTGTACAAGACTGAAATTGTCCTGTTTTCTTTTGGAAATGAACATGCACATGTCCAAAGATGGATTTTTTTTTCCCCTCTGCTTTGCCAAAAGAAAGATTTTTAGAAGGAAAAAAAACATAGATCTGCAATTTCAGTCATGCTGGAATAAATAGAAGATTTTATGGGATAAATATATACTTTATTTCATCCATATTTATGGAAGGATAATTGAAATTTTTTGCATGAGAGACTTTCAAGAAATGCACTTGAGCATCTAGCGGGAAGCATGAGGAGTTTCATTGGTTTAATTCTTTTTGAAGACATTTCTAATTTTTATGAGACTAAGACTGAAATATTGCATCAATTATTAGCGTATTTCCAAAGAAATCATTAGCAGTATATTTTAGCACTTATAGAGTTCAAATCAGGGTCAGATAATAGTAATGTTATGTGGGCTGTTATTGTTATTAACTTCACTTTTATTGCAGTCTTTTATAATTAGTATGTTAAAACAGAAGTTCCAATGCCCACATTGAGAAAAAAAAAAAAATCTGTTAGCAAGTGCCCTGCTGCAGTAACCTCATCCAGATTTGCAACATTATATATGGCCACGTCAGGTAAAGGCCTTGATCCTTGCGCATTTCTTACGTCAAGCAAGACAGGATTTGGGTCACTATTTTGGGTAACTGGCAAATACAGATGTTGCAGGAAACAGAATTGGTAGTTCAGTAGGTGGCACTCTTCCCTTGGAGTTGGTACTGAACCAAAGCACCAGCACGTTATTAAGCACCAAAGATGTTATATGATGAAGTAGATACTACAGAAAGACCTTTAATCACACAAGGTCAAAGGTCCCAAAGTATCTTTTTCCAGAATATTAGCAGTAATCATAGAGCCCTGTTCAAGTTTCCCTGTTGGTAGTCACAGCCCAGCAGATTTCCACTTGACGCTTCAGCAGGGTAAGGATTTGTGCGGTTTGTGCAACCCAAAGCTGCAAATAATCAAAGGGTTGAGTTTCCCAAGCAGGAGACACTTGCAGTCCAGGTTGTTCAAACCAGGACAATACCAGCACATGCCTCCTGGAATACGTAACCACTTCCAAAGGTTCAAGGCTTACTAGATGAAACCCTTAGCAAAAAGAAAGCTTTGTCACAACTCTTCCTTACGAGTGAATACATCCCTGAGTGGATTCTTTAACTTATCCCTTATGGCATCACTTATAGTAATTTTTAATTATGAAAGTAAAATCAATATATTTAAAAACAAAACAAAACACCAAAACAAAACCACCCTGAAAACTCCTGAAAAGACAGCCTAGATTATTTTAAAGATGTAGTAAGTAAATAACTCACTTCTCAGAAAGAAATATGAAAATGTTCAAACTTCTGTCAGCACATATAAGAGAAGCATGCAGTTGGAAATGCACGTGGTTGTTTATCCTAACGTACAAGGTGGTCCTATGCATTCAAAAAGTTATACGCCATGGACCAAGTCACCACCTATAGGCTTCTTTAAACCCATTTATATATGGCAGCTATTTATCTGTAGACTTGTATTCAGAAAACCTCAATCTTCACGTATAAAACAACAAACTTAATGAACACTTACTTAAGCCTTGATTCTGTAAGGAAAAATTAGTGAAAAAAAAAATTATGTGTATATAAATATATGTAGTACATGTACTTAATTCAATTTGGAGGAAAAATAATAATCAAGTTTTCTTTGTGCTCGCTAACTTGAAGGTAAGCAAATACATCCTGCTTCTTGTAGGTGAGGTTCAGCAAAGCTCTGATACATATAAATATTATCTGAAGGCTCTACTACATCTGAGTTTGGGCAAGATTACTTTATGCATTGCAGATCTGTGATAAATATACAGTCAATGCAACTACAGGGAGAAGAAAAAAAAAAGTCAGATGAGGTTATTACTAGAATATTAGCAAGAAAAACTGTGGTTCCACCAGAATGATTTTTTGGATGAGAAATGTAGTTTGGGTTTTTAATTTTATTTTATTTTTTTACTTATTTTTCCACAGTGGCTTCCCAACCATGAAAAAATACCACTAAGTGTTAAGGCCTAGATTTTTGTTTTGTTTCATTTTTAGGTGTTTTGATTTGGCATTTTGCAAATCTTTTTCAGTTTAAGAATTTGATGTCAGGAGACTCCAAACATGGCTATCTACAAGACAAAGAAAAAAAAAAAAAACAAACCACCCCAGAATTCTTCAGCTTATAAAGCAGATCCTTTGGGAAATGAATAGTCATACATTTGAAGCCAGAAGGAACAATTCTTATCATCTAGTTTAACTACTATACAGCACAAGCCAAGAATCCTCTTTCAATTATGCCTGGATCAGGCCCATAGTTTCAGACTGAGCTATGGTAGTTTCTTCATAGAGATGCTCAGGCTTTATTGAGGCAAGTTACTCAACCCACTATTTACAAAACTCTGTTGCTATCCCTAACGCCAGCATCCATTCCAGTCTTAACTATAGCCCTCTATATCCCACACACCACAGAGCAAATCTCTAACATCTTGCTTACATTTCTACCCTGTTACTACTGCTAGGTTTTCATTATCCACTGGTAAACCATTTCTGTTATATGACCGTTTTACCCTGATACTGTTTGAGGCTTACTGCAAAACTATGAGGCTCCAAAAACAGGAGAAACTATACTCTTCTCCATTTTATAGACCTTTATTCCATACAGTATACTTAAAATCTCAATATAGAGATAGTATTAACAAAGGTAAATTGTTTATAGTTGGTCCTTTGACTAGGTCTGTGGTTTAACATACAAAAGAGCTTAAGATGAGTTCAGTATCAATGGATACCAAAGGGCTGACCCACCACGCTCTGGTAGTTGCCATAGCTCTTCTGACCTCCCTTTCCCAACCCTAACATTAACCAAAGTTTTGGCATTCCCTGACACTTTCCTCATTATGGTCATGCTTTTGTAGAGCTACAGCTCATATTCTGGGCTAGTAATGCAAGGGAACAGAAAGCCAAGGTTTTGCATTCCCCAGAGGATCACTCAAGCATTCTTTAAGTCTCTTTCTGGAAGATAATACAGTCAAGACATAGCTTTTTGAGGTATATTAGAGGGCTTCCTTGTTTGAATGCCAGAGAGTATATCACCACCCTCAATTGCTAAAACTGACCTAAAGCATTTCACTGAGACACCAAGAGAAAGCTCACCAACTTCCTGACAAGTATCGGGCACAGTCCTTTTGGTTAGGAAGTGTTTAGATATATTTGCAGAACGTGCTGAAAGTGCAGTGTGAATATCAAAAAGCCGAGGAGGTCTTGTAAGTCATTTGCTGTCCATATGCAACATCATTATCTAATATCAATCCAGCCTTTCCCAGAGAAATCAATATTAGACTGTGTGCTAAGTTCATATTTTATTAACTACTCCATAGAGCAGAAAGTGCATGCGTTCAACTAAGCTCAACTATTTAATGTCATTTAAAGGTGATGAAATCTTTTAGATCCAAAACCTCTCGGCATGCTGCAATTTTACACCAACTACGGGAAAGTTCCTGATAAAAAAAACATAGAGGGAAGGTGCAAGATTGCCAGGTAATCTGAGAGGATACTATTTCAAACGTATTTTCTGCTGTTGTAAGATATGTGGCATCATGAAAAGAAGCAGAAAGCAGGACTTATTTATGCACTTTTACACTGATAATCCACATTACAGCCCAGTACTGTATGTAAAAGAATAGTCTGTCCCAAGCAGCACAGCTATAAAACTTTGAGTGGAAACTGCATTTAGTAGACTGCTGGGAGGACTGTGTAAACAATAATAATTTATGTCAGGACTTACGTTAAAGGTCATTGTGGTTTTTTAGCATAATAATGTTAAACAGTTTGACTTTTTTATAAGTAGATAATGTATTTGAAATATTTAATAACTGGTTATATTGTAGTCCTATGACAAATTCATCACTGGGAAAAAAAGCCCCCACAATTGTCTCGGATTTCCAGCCAGCTCATGTATAATAAAAGGTACTTTGGGAATAAAACAACTTCTGTGGTAATTCAATCTCATAGCATACTGTACTGCATATTAAGGTGTATATCAACAATTTGCAGAAAGCTATACACAGATGCTCATATCTCTGCAAATTAGAGTGAGGTTACCTTCTAAAACGAAGTCTTTTCACAAGCTGAGTGAAGGCCAGCAAAGACAAACCAACCAGTTGGCAGCTTCTGGAGCAGGATTCCTCTCCTCTTCAAAGAGATCCATTGTCTCTTTCTTGATATCTTATGTATTCTCCCACTGTGATAACTTCATCTTTTTGCCATACCTTTTTTTCCAAGTACTTCTGACTATGAACCACATGATAATACGTTATATGACATATGCTTTTTATCTACAATCAGTTATTGACTCAGTCTCACGGAACACAAACACAGAAGCACCTCAGACTGCAACTTACATGTAAGTCAATAGAGGTTAGCAACCAGAAGAGCCACCAACAGAGCATCACCAGGAGCATGTCTAATGGCACACAATAGTTTGACAGGACCGGTACAAGACTGGTCAAATTTTGGTTTGCAGCTTTGTGCAGATCCATAAAAATGGTATTGTTGCTGTGAAGGGTCTTCATATTTTCAGCTGAGACAGAGAAAATAAAAATGAGACATTCCACTTTTCCATAAAAGCAAAAACATGGACCTCTTCAATGTAGCTACACTGTATTTGCACTTTTCCCATCCAAACCAATTTTAAGGTGCTGCATATTGCAAATCCAAAAGAAAAAAAAAAAAAGCAGAATCCTAAAATTCACCATCAACTTTTGAAGAGAGAGCACATTTTTCTTACTGTTATTTAAGTATTGAACTGTTAGAATTGTTCACAACAGATTAATTGTATCTGGTCAGAAGTCTCGATCTATTTCTAAAAACACCATTGATTGGAAAGGGAAGACTTTAGTTTTGCTTCTAGAATGAGCACTACTGCACCGAAAAAACATGAAGTGGAAATACAATTAAATTAATTTTGAACATATTTCTTTTATACCTCATCTTCTATTGCAAATCCCCTCCCCATTACACCATCATGCTCATCCCATTTTCACCATCCTTAATTTCTTTCTCCATTTCCTTTACTTGTTCTCTCTCCTCACAACATGCCCTTCTTGACTAGATAATCACCACTTCATTTCTCAATGACTATTTCTCTGAACATTCAATGGAGGTGATATTCTCTTCCCAAATCCTTCCCCTCTCTGGCTTTGATCTACTTCCATTTTTATTTATTATTATTATTAAATACTAGGCTTCTCCCGAGACATCTTCATAGCAGCACCGATTATTTAGTCTGTCCTTCCCAAGCCTTTCCAACACTTCACCTTTGATGCTGTTCTCAAAGAGCAAACTCTATATTTGAGGCTTTTTTTCTACTTCTTTCAGGCTTTATATTTTGTCCATTCTCCACTGCTTAAGGCTCTGTGCTTTCTACTACATTTTTTTCCTGAAATTCTATACTTGTTTCAGCCTGGCCCATCAATTTTATGCAATGAATGTAAATGTATTTATAGACCTCAACTCAAATCAGGTCTACATTATAAGTTGTGTACATGCAACTAAGATAGTTCAGGAATGTGGGAGAATTAAAGCTATAGTATATTGTCTTTTGCTATAGAGCAGTTCAAAAGTAGAATATTCCCCCTTATTCTGCTACTACTCTTTTCAAATAAGAACCCAGTTTTACTTCACTAAAGATCACAAGACTCAGACCTTACCAAGAATGACCACGTTTTAACAAAGCAAAACCAGGATAAAACCCCATGATGGGGAACCTTACTTTCCTTTTGCAGTGCTGGATAGTGTAGGTTGGGAGAAATGGGAAAAGTCCCATGTCCTGGATGAAAGACATGTGAAAATCTGGGAGTAAATACCCAATCCAATATACCTAGTCATCTCACCACACTCCTATATTTTTATCACCCCTTCCCTGCCAGAAGGCTTACCACTACTTCCATACTGTCGCTATGACTCTTGGGCAGACCAGGATTAATTTTATCTACAATGACCCTTTAAAGCTCCCTTTAATTTTTTCTTCCTTCACACAGTTTAATCATGCTATCCCTTCAAAGCTCCTCAGTAGGAACTCTCTGTTTGTCATTAAGGAGATGCTATCGTAAGATTTTTACCTTTCCATCCTTATATTATTTCTCCTGTAAGTAAAAATTTAGAAGGACGCTGTTCAATCCCAATAATACAAATTCCTGTAATGCAAAATATTATTTAGCACAAAGTTTCATCACTGTATATATAGGAAGCTTTTTTCTTCTACTGTTGACTCTTAATAGAAGTTAACATTAACATAAACCCTTTCCATACACCCTTCCAGTCTCTTCTATCAAAATTCCTCTGTATTTATACTACTACTGCTTTTAATTTACAGCTCTGTCTTCTCTCACCAAAAGCCAACCTCTGCCTTGCTTGCTATCTATATGCAAGTCACTTTACACAGTTCTGTAAAGCATTATCTCATTATTCTGTCTCTCACTGTTGAGCATTTTCAGACCCTCTGTGTGAAAGATGAGATATAAAAATAAATTGAATTGGCATACATGATGCTAAGTCCTGAACTTAAACAGACTACACTCACAGTGCACATGTAATTCGACAGCTACAGGCTATACTTTCATGACATACATCAAAAGGATTAATGCAAAGGAATTAAAGTTCGAACTCTTCTGGGTAGTCTGACCTAGACATTAGATTCATGGCCATGTAATCCCGGATTGTTATTAACCAATCTGACAAAGAAAAACAGGGGTGATTATAACAATGATTTCTAGTTACACTGTACGCCAAAGCCAACCTTCAACGTCCAATGCTTCTGTAAGTGCTCATGTCTTCTGTCCACCATATCCAGGCAGCATCCAGGCAGCTGTTTTAGCTGCCTTAAGTAATTCAACAAGAGAAAGTATTTGTAAACTTACACTGTCTGTTCTGTCAGACAAAAAAATAAAAGCCCCCCCCCCCCCAAAAAAAAAAACAAACCAAAAAAACCCCTACCATGACAACAGGATGTTTTAGAGCATTTCTAAACAGGAAAGCTACATAGTATGGAGCTTTGGGTGTCAGCTGTAATAAAGCAGGACTCAGTAAGGGAGAAACTGTTAGTTAAAAATTTCATTCTAAGGAGAAACAGGAAAGATGAAAATACTGAAGATGTCATTTGACATAAGGAAAAGGCTCCATCTGACTGCGTGGGTCTTAAAAAATTCACAGAATTTTCTCTTCTGATTGTTTTCCATTGGTATTTCAACTCACTTGAAACAGGGAGGACAGAGATAGAAGAAACTTCACGCATCTAATCCTGTAAATGTGATTACTTGAACATTAGAAGAATAGAAAGTATTACACTTTATATCAATGTTTATAGATTTAAGATTTATAATTGTTCCACTTTGAGGCAAAACAATAAAAGAATACATCATAGAATCAATAGAAGTCATTCAAATTGCTCTAACTTTAGTTAGCACTCCCTGTGCAAAAGCTGTGGCTTTGAACCTGCATTCCTCCATGTGGTATTTAATCACAAAGAATAAAGTAGTACTAAACTGATATGAAGCATAAACAATTAACGTGTTTGGTTTTTTTAATTACAAATGTATAAATCATTATGATCTGAATCCATCTGATCAAAGTTAAATCTGAAATGGCTATTGTAGCTTATTTTTTTAATTAAATAATAAAAGTTAAAACTGATCAGATTTTAAATTGTGGACCTACAAGACTCTCAGATACTAAGGCCTTTGTGAATGTTCAAAGTACACCTTTTCCTGCACTGACTGTAATAAGATTTAAACTTGCATGCCTGCTTATTAGGCTGCTAAAAATTCAAGCCCTGAGATCTACATTAATTCTTGAATATAGGGAAAATTATTTTGACTGCACTGAAGCTCAGAAATGTAACCATGCAAGAATTTTTTTCTTATTACTTTTAAACACTGTGATAAAAAACATATTAAGAAAGCCTTTGTGTGTTCCTTAGCAGAGTCGAGGCATGCATCGTATCTCCCAAAACCAAACAGCCTTATGAGTCTAATGACATGTTGCACGTGACCAGGTCCTTCAGCATTTCATGTAGATCAAAAAGTATGGTTGGGAGTTATTCCATTTCAGGATTTAGATTGTAAAATATTGATATTTTTATGTAGAAAACACACCTGGTTCCACTTCTTTCTTCTTACTCAGCATCAGAAAGTGATGCTTTGTGTTTTTCTCCCTCTAGGCTCCCGTAACACAATATTGGCAAAGCGATGCTAACAACGTAGGAGGAATTTAGCTAAGAGCAACAGCCGTTTTGAAGTGGATTCAATCCTTTCATTGAAACTCCACTAAAAATAATTTAACTCAGGTAAAATTTGACATTTTACCTCAAGCCTTTATTTAGAAGTTAGTTACCCACAAACACACAGATTTGAAATCCTCACGGTATATATTGAACAATCTGAAATAGAATAAATGTTTTGAAAGAGAAACAAAGGAAGATTACATACAAGCTGGAAAGTAGAAACATTCTAGGAATATTTATTGTCATTATCAGCCAATTTTATATTTTAATGATCTAGCTTTAAATTAGAGAGAAGCATAAAACACATGCTATAAAGAAGCAATTCCATTTATTCCACTAATAAGTTGCAACCTGTTTCCGTTTTATGAGCGTGCACATAAACGTATTCAGTTAACATGAATTATGTATGAATGCCTGAACGTTCATGAACCATTCCTAATGGCTTTAGGTTATTGCAAATCTGATATCCCAGAAGTTATCCAGAAGCATGTATGAAAGCAGCAAACTCAGCCCTGTGCCACGTTTGTCTACTTCTGCTCAAGAGCGCCAGGGAAAAGCAATTTGAAACTTCAATTCTGGTGCCGCAAATGGGTGGCCTTTTAGTTTGCCCAAGGGTTGCCCTAAGCAAGATGGGATCCTGTCTTCAGAGTCATGAGTGCCACTGAAAAACTCACCCTGCCTGCTGGATTTACATAACCGTCTGACAGTTTCCCGTGGAAAGATGAAAGAATCTGGGGACATTTAGATAAGAAGGAAAGATGGTCTGGGGAAGGAACATAATAAAGGAGCACTATGCTGCACAGACAAGTTATGTTAAAATATGCTTAGGATTTGTAAATAACGAAGCACAACCTGAAGTAGGTAGTTTCTAGACACAATGTATTGTTATCATCATTTCCCTTTTTAAAATTCTGGCTCATTTATTTTGTAATCTGAGTACTGAAAAGAGAAAGTTTAAGACCTTAATCTCTGATATGAGCATTCCAGGCAATTTATACATATTCCTGGTCCTCTACAATGACTTGGCAGATAACCCTAGCCTTAGCTTCGCTCTGTGCTGCACACACCCTTCTTCCCTTCACAGAGCTGCTCTGTCCTCCAGGAAGCAGGTTGACAAGAAATGTTCACAGGTATGCTATTTAACAATAATTTTACTAACAAAAGGCAAATTGACCTAGACTATATGTAGAATACATGAATACAGAAATGACAGCGAATGACCCGGATTTACACCCAAGCTGTGGCCAAGCCATCCCTTCCTGGGAGTAACATCTCCTACCCCAGCAACTCCCTGCTGCAGAGGAGGTGGGCAAGCCTCAGCTCCCCATCTCTCCTCGCAGCCCAGACACACGTGCTGGTACCGGTCAGCAGTCAATTACTACTCCCAGGAGCGAGGGTGAAGGAGGGAAAGACTTCTGTCAGAGACATTTCTCTGGACATTTTTTTCTGGACCCTGACCTAAAGTCTTCACCTCCCTCTTTATGTTCATTATTTCACACTCTGGTGGGATGAATAGTGGAGTGTTTTCTCAAAGCTAAGAAACACCCACTCACTCTCAGATAATTAAGAATACAGATGTTAAACTCAAAAATTACCAAACAAACAATTCCCATTGCAATCTTCCTTGCACTCACAAAAAACATGGGCATGGCATGAAGATCCTCTTCTAGACCTTTTCTGCACAAGAGATCTGTTTACTTACAGCTTGTCCACATAATATCAAACAATTTTTATCATCGTTAAAGAAAAGGAATAACAGTACACAATAGACTATTGGAGATGCTATTGCAACCAATATCTCTCCTTTGAAACACAAGAGTCAAACTCCTTTATATATATATATTTGGAAAGAAAAAAAAAAGAAAAGAAAAAAAAAGAAAAAAAAAAGAGCCTTGATCCTAACATAAAGATTGTCACAGGCCAAAATAAGAATATAAAAGAACAGTCAGGAATTTGAATTATGCAAAAAGATGATTTGACTGGTGTGTGGGTGTGACAAAAAGGACAACAGAAACTCCACAGACAGGCAGAATTTTAGAAAGAAAATCCAGATGCAGGCTGGGCAAATGTGGGATGCGGCACTGAGAAAATCCTAGACAGAGCTTTTGAGTCTGAGTACCAGCTGAAAACAATCTCCTGTTGTTTGATCCTCCTATGCTCAAAGAAAAGGTACTTGGCACATCTTTTTAAATAAACAGGATTACATGAAAGACATTTGTCTCCAACATCGAATTCTCCTTCTAACTGGAACAAACTTGTGAGACTAAATGTTTAACTAACTCAAAAACATTGACAATTTTTTTAAAAGCCTTCCAGTATTCTCATTAACAACATATGGACCCTGGCAATTAGGTGGTCCCTGTGTTTTAGTAGTTCAAAAAATAAAATTTCAAATTACAGTTTTACCAGGAAGCAGTAAAAACAGCCATTCTGAAAATAACCATAAAGTTGGATAACCCATTACACTAAATAACATTTCTGGGGGCTAATACATGCTGATGACTCAAGACATACAATCTCTTTCCTAAAAACCTGATTTCTGGCACTGGAAATAACTGCACAGCTGTGGGATATGCTGACTCCAGTATTAAATATCAAGAACTTTGAACACAAGATCTGTTCTAATCAAGCAGCTATGTACGTTTAATGTAATTCTGTCACTCTAAAGCACAATCTCTCCTTTCTTTAAGGAACTTGGATAAAGGACAAATCCAGAGCTATATTCTAAGGAAGAACCTGTGATACTTCTGTGTAACATGATGAATTATACAACCAGAATTCTGAATTTATTGATCACATAATATGAAAAAAGCAAGCATATTCAAGGTCACAGCAGGTGCGTTTTACTACATAGAGAATTTCTCCAACCATCGAGCTGTTGTTTTTAATCACCACGGCATGTATATGAATGAAGACAAGAATAACAATTAAGAGCAGCAATGCTTATGCCTGGGAGAAGATTTGGTTCTACATGTTTTCAGACAAAACACACAACTAAGCCACTGGCAACAGCAATGCCAAGCTTTGTCAGCTTACGAGGGCAAGACAGGAACTGCCTCGCTGAATGACACCAAACGTTCGCCTAATTCATTTCCAGTCTCCAGCTAAGCCCATGCTCTGGAAGAAAGGATGAGTATCCTGGCTAATTTACTTTCATGTTATATCTCATCTGCGTGCCAAGTAATAGCCAAGAGGAGTGGCAGTGCCCACACCATACGTACCTTCCCCGTCGGGCAGGCAGGGTCCTCATTACGCTTCCCAATGGCTGAGCTGGACTGTACTCCATGCAGCTGCACACATTCCTTCCTTTTTCTCAGCTTCATATTTCTATTTGATTTTGTTGACTCTATGGAAATGGAGCCAACTTTTCTGCCAGTTTTAATGGATTTCACCCTGAAATCAATAGAAAAATGTCCATCTATAATAGCTGCTAATTTAGTTCCTAATCTGTATTATGCCAGACAGGAAGTTTCTTTGGCTCTCTTACTTTGAGAGAAACAGTGAGAAACACAGAAATGAAAAAGGGCAAGATTTATCTAGGAGGTGGCAGCAGCTAAACTCTTCGGCTAATGCAGCTGCTGACATTTCCAGCCATTCAGTGCATTCCTCCCTAGGGAGGATAAAGCTGAAAGAAACTACTTAGTATGAAACTACTGGATGTCCATTAAAAATCATTCTAGTGGTGAAGATGAAGAGGCTCATTGGCAAAATAGTCCTTGTATAAATCTAAAAACAACATTAAAAGCCATCCAAAAAGCAGGCAGTTAAATAGATTCTTTCACACTGAGAACACCAGCAGTACGGGAGACTAAAATGGATTCTAGGCAAAAAAAATTACTTTTGATTCAAGCCACTGATAAAGAGATTTCCCAGTCAATGTCTGCGTAATGCTGAAGAGAATGATTTTTCTTTTGCACAAAGTCCCAAGAGATGCTAGAAAATATGATTCAAAGATGACTTTTAGAAGCAGAATTCAAAGAATTCGTGGGGATAGCAGATCACTTTCTTATATTAACACCTGTTACACAGGATAACAGAAAGAAAAAAAGAGCTTTATTCTAATGAAGTATTGGATTTAAATGTTCTCTATTCAAACAGCATGGACATTCTGGGATCTGTGATGGTAGCAACATCTGATCCAAATGAACTTATTAAGAAACTAATGGAGCCATGGTGATTTAAACTAATCCAGAATGAAGTTTCCTCAGAATATTTTGAAAATAACTAACCTGTGAAACATGATAGGTGGTTTTAATAAAGGAAGTTTTGAGGTAGCTGCCATCAACTGCATCTTTCTTTAATGAATGGGAATATACCAGACATCTCTCTGGGCAAGACACTCCCTGTGAACATTTAGTAGTAATTCCATAATCCTGTTCCTTTATGCACACAATACTTCTGTATGGTAACCCCTCAGGATCCAAATCAAGGTCAACACTCAGTGCCCCAGTCTCTGTACAAAACAGTGACAATTCCTGCCTCCAGAACTCCAGACTTGAAGCATACCTATATATTAGTTGTTTCCAGTTTAGCTCTAGGAATAGGCAAAGACTGCATGAAATAGGAATGGACAAATGCTCCACAGAAATCCTATTTTACCTTCAAAGCAGATACCTTGGTCAAGTCTATAATTTATGTGTTTTCTCCCATCTAGATGCTACAGACACAAGCAAGGCAATGCATTCCCTGATTTAACCAGATTTTCTAAGGGCATGGTTTTATGTGGTGCTCACTGACCTCCCTCTTCATTTGAGGTCACTGAATATAGTAAGGTTATGTGAACTTCGCTGTTCGATTTAACACTTTTGTTTCAGATTCATGTCCTCTGCTCACCACCTCCTTAGCTGGAGAGAAAGTCAAGACTTTTACCTCGTTATAAAAGTTGGAAAGAAAGGCAAGGCTTTTACCTTGTTATATAAGTTTAAAGTGAAAAGCCAAAAGAAAAAAAAGACATAAAAACTAAGTGGGAATTTTTGTCAACTTCTGCAAATGCCATTTAAGAAAACCAAACAGAAAATAGATGTACATGGAGAAGAAGGCTAAGGAAAACATTTCAATTCATTTTCAGCAAATCTGGTTTTCTACTTTTCTGTTGAAATGAAAGCACAAGTGGCAACAACTCCATGCCTACGCTTGTTATTGCCTACTCAAGAATCAAGTGCTCTTTCAGTCAAGACTTGATTGTTGGAAAGAAAATAAACTGTCAACTGGTGAGGCTTGTTATCAAGCTGGAAAGTGAGAAAGGGTTGCTTGCTGCTGCTAGTTTTGGGATTTCATCAAATGGCTTTTAGAAGCACATTCTTTTGCTGCAATCCTTGAAGTAGTTCTCTTAGAGGAATAGCATGCAACGAGGTTGGAGTCAAAGAACACCCCAGGCTTGGTTTTCTTAGTGTTCTCACCCCTGAAATTGAGACAATGTGGTCCAACAGAGAAAAAAAAATAGGATTCTAGAAGCTTCAATTCTTCTCTCAGCTCTGTTTTTACACCATAGGAAAGTCACTTAATCTTCTGTTCTTCAGTTTTCCCATCTGTAAGACATGACTGATATTACCCTTTTAATGACACACTAGGAGGTCTCAGATGATGTCTATTTACACAGGCTAACTTGCAACAAATTAATCTGGCATTTGATCAAACCTCATGTTCTCTGTCCCCTGCAAATAGCCTTCTGTGAGCTGTAACCCGCTTCCATTCTCTGGGCAGCAGTTGCTCTCCGTATTTTTCACAAAACATATCTCTAAAATAGCATAAATGAAGAGGAGATTTGGGAGTTTTTGGTTTTTTAACCTGTATCTTAGCTTTTCACATATCACCATATTTGTGGCATTATACAAATGTTATGAATGTCCCTGATTTTTCTGACACTTTGCAGCTTTAAAGACTCTGTGAGGTTTCCCTACATGCTCAGAAAAGATTGTACAAGAAGTGTTTGCTTTAGCTTGGCAGCCTTCCAAGGTTTTCAAAAGCAAATACTAAATGTGGGTATTAAATAATATCGAAGTAAGACCCTTCCACACTTCCAGAGATGATAGGGGGAAGGCAACACACACCCTAAAACAGAACAAAAAAATGCAGAAAGTCCCAAATTTCCATACTTAAAGCACAATCTTGGTCCTGCAAAGTGGGCTTGTACAAGTCCCCACATTAACAGAATGAGAGGAACAAGAGAGAAACACAAGTATATGCAGCTCCTGCTACATAAAATTATGTAACGGGAGTAATTAGTCTTACTAATTATAATTTTTTAAAAACTGAATGTCTTCAATCACTGCAATTTCTTCTGTAAAAATGCAGATCAAAGCAGCACACAAAAGACATCTGAACCAGTACCCTCCTGTAGCATCAGTTCACAGCATCTACTTTGAGAGGAAATAAGTTAAAAAGGAAACGGAGGGAAAGGGAGAAGGGAATTAAATGGTAACAATCCCAGAAATATATTCACCCTCTTTGATGTCTGCATTAGAGCTGGTTAGGGAATTCTAACAGGACATGTTTTTGTTGGGAAGTGCCAATTTGTTGAAATAAGAGTATGTCATGGAAACATCTATTTCAAGAAATCTCTACTAAACAACAGAAAGACAGAATGAAAGAATGCCTGATTTCCTGCCAGGCAACCTCTCCGAGTGCTGCAAAAGCTTGGGTTTCCATAGCCTTAAACTCTGGGATCGCCCTCTTCTGCAAATAGCACTAATGCTTATAGATCCTACAGCTTTTGGGTCAAACACCAGGAAGCTGGGTGCTGTGGGAGTTTCAGCTCAATATGGGATTCACTCATGCCAAACAATGATGGACTATTACCTTTGATTCCTCAAAGATTCTCATGTTTTCCAGACTCACGAGACAGTGTGTCCAAGAAGTCAGGATAGCTAATTGTTACTTTGATAGTAAATAAAATCTTTTTATTTTATTTCTTGTGTTTTCAAGACATTGTAATCCCCATTCCCCTCAACAGGAATGTAAAATTCTGCATATTTTATTTCAGTTACTTGTAAACAACCCATTAAATGTCACTAACGCAGTAAATACACTTGTATGACTCCAGGTTTGTATGAGCAATTCTCCAAAAGGATTCATGTTACAAGTAAAAATTGAAAAGGGTAGTGACAGGACTAATCTACTTTGCACCAGTGGGACTGCTAACCCATATATATTAAACATACGTAGAGAAGGACAGATATTCCCCAACGAATAACATTCAGAGGAAATACCACCCAAACTTCAAGCTAAAGATCAGTTTGCATGCTGAATGTTAAAAACAAATGCTTCTTGGCCTGCTAGTGACCGTTGCACAGGTATGAAAATCTTCTTAGGGTAAACCCTAGAAAAGCTACAGAATGCATACAGCAACCCACTGTGCTTACCACTTCATTCTGGCTCCCTCAGCAGTACTACTTCAGCAGGAAACTACAAATATTGCTGATCTAAAGGAGGCAGGGCAATGGAGACTGGAGCAGAAATTATTTTGAGTTATGTGACTAATAACTCAAAAAAGATAGTGGCAGTTCCATTATATTTCACTTATTAGTTGCTCGTGGAACAGCCTTCAGTGAGACCTGTACATGAGGTTCTACATATTAGTTAGTTTTCCAAGGTTATACTAATACTAAAAAGAAGCTTTCTAGATAATTAAAGGTAATTAACCCAGGTCAGTATTCTTATTAAACAGCTATGGTGAAATACTGAAAGATTATTTGCATAGACCAGATCAAAATACACCTAACACGGGCCAATAGCAACATAACATGATACATAAGAACACAACGCAGGACAGCACGCTGGGAACAGAGTCATAATTGCACCACTAGATTTAGCCCAATAGATTGGTTTTTATGCATGTGATTAAATAATAGTGTAAACGAAATAAAAGTACATGCACAAGTTAGAATTCTCATAGCTAAATTGCATCTGGTCTACAGTATAGATATTTAGCGCAGACCTTTATCGTGTGATTTAGCAAGAAGCAAGCCACACCGCCAGTTACACCAGAGATTCGTTTCGCCTGGTATCCTGTCTCTGATAACAGCCAAAACGGATGCTTAAGGAAAGGGTACGAACACAGGACAAGTATAGGGTATGCCCTGCCAATTCTCAGCAAACCCGCAGTTTAGAAACTTCCTGAGCTGGAGGCTGGCCTTGTATCAGTGTCTTTAATGGCTCTTTATGAACTATTTTTCCATGAGTTTATCTAATCACTTTAAGAAACCATTTGTATTTTGGCATCTCCAACATCCTGTAGCAATAACTTCCACAATTTAATTACGTGTTGCCTGATCATTTCACTTGTTTTTTGTCAAGTGAGAAATAATAAATTATCACTATCTTTGGTTTCTTCATGTCACTCCTGACTTTATGTAGCTCCTGTATATCTTGCTTCCCCCTTATTAGTCACCTTTTCTTGAAACTGGAGAGACCTAGATTACTGAATCCTCCCTTGCAGAGAAGCCATCACATTCCCCCGATCACGTCACTTTCTTTTGTACCTCCACAACTTCCATCATATTCTTGAGATGGGACAGCTGGAATTGCACAAAGTACTCAAAAGGAGGTTGCACCATTTATTTTATTCTAAATATGGAAAACATTAAGAACATCATTTATAACCCTTAATGCATTTTATAGCATGCCCCAATTCCCCCTATTCAACTGGCACAGTACGTGTCTCCGTTCTTTATGTGTTTTGTCCTCAGCACAGCTCTGCTTTCTATCATCCCTTCACCTATGCTCTGTCAGCACCACATCTTTCTCCTTCTGCCCAATTTCTTCTGACCTCAAATACTAGACAGCAAGTTCCCTGACCCATATCTCTGCAAAACTGGAGGATTTACGGTGTCTCTCCCCATTATCAAGCTTCATGCGCTTACCAGACTTACATGCTGCATAATATCCACTGCTGCTTTCCTTTATCCTGCCCCTCTCTGCCTTAACTTAGCAGCTGAAGCCAGAATTTTAGCTTTAGAAAGATTCTCTGCACATTTTTCAGACATTTTAAGACAAGTTTTTATATATTAAAATACCACAAGGCATTTTGCCTGAAGAAGTAAAGCTAAGACAGGCATACTTGGTCAGGTACAATCCTAAACATAGCTACATAAATTAGGCATGCAAGTTGTGAGCCTAGTCACAAGCATTTCTCACAACCAAATGGACAAATAAAGTTACCTTCGGGGAAGGTTCAGCTCATGCAGGGGTCAAATTACCCTTCTGAGATGCTTATATCTCATTGACTATATTGAGAATCTAGGACATGTGTGATCCTAAATTTAACATCTCAGTTCAGTGAGATGACTCTGGGATTTTGCATTTCTAGGACAAAACAACCTGGGGTTATATGAAAACAGAACAGCAGTTACGAATCCAAGCCAGACTCCCTCCACCCCAATAACTTAAACTCTACAAGCAATAGCTAAAGTTTTAAACCCACTTTTTCCTGGGTAGATTTTGCACAGCTAAAGTCAGGCCATAAAAAAATTGCGGTGGGTTGTGCCAAGAAAATTCCCAGGGTGTTGGTTTCTGTTGAGAAAAATTGCCAAATGGGGCAATTCATTGAAACTTTGGCTATTAGGTTTTCTGCTTTCCCTATAAACTTTTACAAAAGGGGCATTTCAAAATGGTCTAGTTTGTATCCAAAATGCTTGTTCGTGGCAAGTATTTATTTTCAGCAACACACAGTTGGAGCTCCAGGAATAAGCAGCAAAGCCACAGCATCTGCAAACTCTCTCCTCCCTTCTTCTGAATGTTGTGCAGTCCTTACATTTGAATTTCATTTCTTTTCTTGGTTTCTCAGTCTTCTAGTGTTACTTTAATGCAATTGCCTAGTTGTTAGCAGAATACTTATTGCCAACCGTTTCCTTGAATCAGCCTCATGCTTCAGATTGACACAATAAACCCAAACCTCAAGATTCTCTCACACACCAATGCGCACAGACCAATTGGCTCTGGTTAGTGCTTGTTTCATTTTTATTTTCATTTCATTTTTTCATCATGACTGTAAACCAAAATAAACCAAAGGGAGTGAAACCACAAACAGCAATGTTCACGTAGCACTTCAACTGAAGTCTCCAAGAAGCAAAAGTACTCAGTTTCTCAGGGGAGCTTAATCTTTCACCCGCATCTCTATAATCCCATGATAGCAGAGAATGCATTTACTTGCAGAATTTTATCTATGGATCTACAGTATTAGTTCTTGTATAAGGGTGAGGATCCATAGGAAAATTAAGACAACCTCCTTATATCTCCCCTGTAAACAGGGGATGACAGGAAAAGGATAAAAAAAAAAAGGAGCCTAAACTGGTCAAAGCAGGAGTCAAGAAGCTTAGCATTGCAATACTCTATTTTGGAACACAGTAGTCTTCAGCAAAACTTAAAATCAAAGATGTTAATTCAAATTGTATCAACCAACCAAAATGCTTCCAGGCAAATGCTACACAAGAACGTTTACTTTTCCTGTATTTTGGATAAGGATGGACAATTAATTTTTTTGCTTAGCTATTCTAGGACTACCCGTACCCATCCGCTACTTGTTTGTATTGTAGGTCTTCCTACAATTTCCATGTGCTACACTTGATTTACTCAAACACCCCAAAACTTAATTCAGGAAAAAACCTCTTAATGTTTATCCACGTTCCTTTCCCAAATGGATTTAGTTAATTTTTTATTCTACTATTACTTTTTGCCAAAGGAAATTTGTATTGAAATGTGTAATAGAAGAGGCTGAATTATTCAGTTTATGCACAGAGTGAGCAATTGCAATGCAAGCTTACCCATTACACCGATCCTGTGAAGAGATTTCCTTCAGTGCTTCTTCAACTGCCCTGATTGCTGTGACAACAAATGGTGGTTCTTGTGACAGGTGTAAATGTTTACTAGGATTTAATTCAAACACATCACATGATGTTGCATATTAAAAAGCAAGAAAGGTAACATTGCTGGAAAGCACTACCCAAAATTATTATCTATTTATCAATGTTGTCATGTTATCAGACATAAAAGAAGATAAGATTTTTACTCATTTGAAAAGACATTATTTGCTTTGCTAACTAAACCACTGCCACAATGGCATTTATTTTAGAATAACAAGAGACACATGAAAGTGTGGCTCTGGATTTTCTCTGCATTAGTCAGAATGGTGAACATAGAGACCAAATGCCGGAGAAACAAAACACTACAGGCTCACAATAAAGGCCAGGTATAGGACATCTCTGAATAGGTGGTGTCTTTTTAGTTGTAGCTTTGTGTGAGGTAATCAAATCTGTGGTTTTTGCAATCAAGCCAGAAATGCCTCAATATGTTGGACAGGTAGCCCTGTACTCAGAGATGCAGGCAATGAGAAGAACTTCTGGGCATCAAGATGTATGACCCCCCCATAAGTAACAGCAGAGAAGCCAAGATTGTCTCTAGACAAAAGTATTGCCTGAAGTGGTGGTTCTTTCAACAGCAGAAAAATAATCATTTCACACAATAATTGTCAGCACATATTCTTCCCAAGTAACACCTCTGTGTGACCTCACCTCTTGGACACTTGCCTTCACACTGAACAAGAGGGCACTGGGACCACAAAGCAAAAGAGGAATGGTTTGCCCTTTTGTGAAGGTTGGGTTTTCCTTTTTTCTTTTCTTTTTCCCAATAAGTAAATGAATAATAATAATAGAGGCAAAATCATAATCCCTTTCATTCCAGTTTAGACAATTCAAAGACTTGGCAGAACTATCCTAAGTTGCAAAGCATTCTATTTTATGGGTCTTTCTTGCCATCCTATGCCATCACTGATAGCCTCTCTATTTTAAGGTATTCTTTCTCAGTCAGTTTTTCAAAGCCAAAAGAACTCTTCTTCTCCTTGCTACTCCCCTTAGTCCCCTGGTCCCATTATACCAAAATCTTGGGAAAACGCTTTCTTTTCCCTCAACTTTTCTTGACAGGTTGGCAACATTTTAGTCTGTTTAGCTTTTGACAAACAAAATGTATTCTTCCTGTTTCCCACTTTGGAAAGGGGTGTTTATCTGAAGGAATGTAGCCAGAGATGGTATTTTATGAAATGGCTGCTCACATGGCTGTGGTATCAACGGTTCCTTCCTTTATTTATGGAATTCCCCCAGTCACAGTTTAACTGGCTAAACAGATTTGGACACAGCTTGACAGGTCTCTGCATTAGTGCTGCTCAGCATTACGTAAATCTTACTCCTCCCAAAACAAGCTGAGCAAACTCATTTCTGCACACTCCGAGACCCTTCTGGGAGAAGAATAAAGGTCCAGGCTGAGAATGCAAACTCTGACACACAGCCTGATGTGCTGCTCTCACAAACTCGGTCCTCTCTCATCACCACACATCGCTTGACAAAAGCTGGATTCTTGACTGAAAACAGAAATATGTTTTCGACTGCCTTCCCCATCTACCCCATCTATATTGACTCAACTATCTAAATTTAGGTTTGAAAAAGCTTCTCAAAAAGAACTAATGAAAATTATGTGACTTTTTCCCCCCCCCCACAATCTATTAATTTGCTCTCTTTTTATTAGGAGGCTGTTTCAAAAATGGCTAGGGCTAAATTCCAAGAAGTATAAAATCCTACACTAGAAGATATGCAAGGAGAGCACAAGACATCTATAAAAAAATTTTATAATTAGGAAGGTAAATGTGTCCATTTATGAAAGAGACTAAGCTTACAGATGAAAGGGCCTTACTAAAATAATTGTAAATGTAAGCAGCATGATGGAGTTTAGAGCAGAGCTTTGGACACACACTCTTTGCAATGATTACAGCCATGGAACTGTGCCCATCATAACAATAACTGAAGTCAGATGAGGGATGCATGTAGACAGGCCTGCTCGTACAGTCTGGCTCTTGCACACTGCACTAGATATTCATTCTGATCTCAGCAGGAAAGCATGTGTTTGCAGAGCTGGCTTGGGCTGCACAAAGTTAAACTCTTTATTAAATTTTCTAGTTGGCAGTAGTCAGCAACAACTTTCAAGCATGCTAAAAAAGTTTATTTTTGAAATCCAGATTTATACAGTGTAGTGCAGCACATGTTTTCTGAATCAATGTTTCCCCCTCCTCCTTCCCTGTGGAGATCAGGGCTGCAAGTTTTCCAGAGCTGTTTAAGATTAAGACTCTAGCCCCCCCTTTCAGAAATTCCAATTTTTAACTGGCTACGATTCCTGCAGCGTAACCATTTACTACTACTGGCACTGTTCTTAATCTAAGTTCTTGGTTTAGTTCATGGTCAAGTGATAATTCTAATTCTAGATGAAGAGGTGCTACTTCAGAAAGCAAAGGTACAAGCAAAGGTCTGAGGCTAAAGCTACTTAAGTGCAAACTGCTACGGATAATTCTATCTACAAAAATGTTAATTGCTTCACATCCCAAGTCATTTTACATCAGAAAAATATCTAACTGAATTTCATTATAAGAGGGCATTTGGATAAGAGAGACGCTGAAGTTGCAAAGCTTGGCCCACAGGCTTTTGAAATTGCCACGCTGAGTAAGGGAGTGCCTTCGTGAAAGCAGCAAGGCTGCGCTGTACGGGTGCTGGCTCTCCCTGATGGTTACTGATTTTTATGACATTTTGGTATCAACGCAACATACTTAAGAGAAGATCTGGCTGGTAACATACTACTGCAGCTATTTGCTTTATCAACACTATGTCTGAAAAAAGTTACCATGCCACGCAACAGAAGGCACCGATACGCCCAAACGGTGGCTGAGGAGCGAGCAGCCAGCGCGAGGGGAGGCTCCGATTCTGCTCCTTCGCTCACCGTCCCCACGGACCTGCATGGCAAATAAAGCCACACTGGTTATAGTCCACGTGGCCCAAAGGCATGGGAACTAATCACAGTCTTAACAAGTTGACTCTGTAGTTCAGATTTAAATTAATTTATTTTGTAATATGTTTTAAACCATGTAAATTTGATCTTATTTGGAAATAACTAGAACTTTTACAATCATTTTGCCTACCTTGAAAGCAGCTCTTTTTTCAAATACCTGGGAAAAAAATAAAATCAAACTATCATTAAATATCAAATTCACATTAAAAAAAAAAAGAAATCCAAAAAGTAGTTAGCTAACTGGATTAATCAGTAAAAGCATAAGCTAGCTCTTACGACATATGAAAACCACAGAACGCATAGCTCTACAAAATACAGTGCTGATGACTGAACTTTTGAAAGCTCATGTTTAACTAGCTATTGTCTAACTAACACACTATGCATCGATAAAGCCAATTTCTGTCACAAAAGTGATGGTATACGCACACAAGATAACATGAAAATCTTCAGCAACGGTGTACTTTAAAAAACACTGCCATGCAATTGTTGAACAAGCTGAATTAAAAATAAATCTCAGAAAACCTATAAACATAGACAAATTGACCTCACCACCACCCCTTGCATACATTCTTGCCAAAAGAAAATTGCATTAAAAAATGAAACAACTTTCAAACCTGTCTGCCAAATCCACAAGGGGAATTCAGATCACTATTTCTATCTATAAATGTCCATTTTAGCCACTAAAACAGGAGCTCCAAATATAGAACATTTAATGCCAGTGTCAATTTTTAAAATGAACTCCATAATTTAAAAACTCTCTCACTCCACTGCACAATTATATATTGCAACCAAATCCATTTTCAGCTGAAACCCTGTGCATCACACTGATTCTTTTTTGTAGGCTGGGGCACTGAGACTTTCCTACTAAAACAAAAGGAAGGACCGTTGCTGGAATAGAATGAAGCACCTATAGCAAGCAGCAAATTTAGTTTTCACACTATAATTTTGTAAGACAAAAGTGTTGTCTTAAAACACACAGCTTATGTTTGCAGTTCGATCAATCATGAAATGACAAAATATATTGACAAAATTTTCAAGAAATCACTTTTCATAGCTGTGCCCTACTGGGTTACACGACATAGCGACACAGTGTGAAGAGCTCTAAACTTTACAACCTTTTAGGTCGAATGCTGTCTGCCAAGCACAACAGCAGCAACACCAATATACCGGAGAACAGAAAGAATTATCCCTGCTGCTTGTACAATGCTAGTGTCTCTCTCTGGAACAGTGAATCTCCTCTGTCTCCCCTTTCTTCCATCACAAGGAGTGTGATTAGATTAGTATTATGTGCAAGCATGTACCTGACAACTTAAATCTCACATTCATTGTACTCCGTGCCCCTCAAGGCGAGTTTATGGCTAACGTATGTAAGAGAATGCTCTCCTCTCATGTGGAAATTACTTTACGCGATACGCAGACTTTACTGATGGACTGAGAAACAACTGAAGAGTGAGACCCTTGAGAGGATACTTGGTCACCCTCCCAGGTATCCTGGAAAGAACATTTTACTGGTTTCTTGGACAGTGCTGATACATTTCCTGCTCAGAATAAAAGAAACCAAGGGCCCAGCCCTTTACCTTCAATCAGGACATCCTTTAGTTTGCGTTAAGAAAGAAAAAAAGGTCAAGTATAAATGATGAGCCATATTAAATCAGTTGAAATTTGTTTATGGTTACATAATCGGTGCAAATAGTGGAAATTACCCCAGCTGCTGAGAGAGCAATTCAACAATCTTCATTTGAAGAAAAAAACTGCAAACTTGGAAACCTCCTCCAAATTATTTCAACTGCACACATTTTAACATTCTATGTGCAAAACAAAAAAAAAAATAAATCAGAGAATCATTCCAAAGGAATTCTTCCAAAAAGAGAAAATTAAAAAATAAAGTACAATTAAGTCTCTACTGAATCAAGTATAATTGTAGCAACGAATCATGAGAAAGAAGAATAGATTTTTATATCATAAAAATTGCTTCATTTAAAACAATGTAACACTTATGTAGCTACAATGGAATGCTACTCCTGCTGGATTTCCACTGTATTTCTGCAAACTCACATGTGTATATATACAAAATAGGATATGTTCTTGGATGGAAAGTATAGCTTTTCAGTTAAAGAAAAGTGGTTGTCCGTAAAACTAAAGAGCTTCGATGTAAAAAGGTTTATAAAGTACAAAAACATGCAGCTGAACTTACCATGCTCTGAGGACCATCCATAAGTTTCAATTTTACACGCATACACACACAAAAGGAGAAGCAAGTCATTTAGGACATTTTTCATGAAAAGAGAAGGACTTGTGATAAGTACAGGGACTAACATTTGGAATTAGCCTAAATATGCCAAAGTGTCAACGACAGTGTAATCGGTCCCAAAAGATCTCTTTTGCTTATGAGGGAGTATAAGGGGCTCCATTAATATTTCGTTTGTAACGAGAACTGATTTCAGGGTATTCCACTTTGTTAACTTATGAAAAATGTCCCATTATGAGAAAAGTACTACATTAAAATTTAGCCTCCCCTTTTGTGTCTTTATCACTTCCTAAATATGAATAGAGGATACACAAATTGTATTTGAAGAATGAACACGATGAAACTGATGGATGAGATGGGATCCCCTGCTACACTAACGATGCTTGGCAGTGTTTTTATGTGTACAACATTCTCAAAATGGAAGGAGGAGGACCTGGGAAGTTTATACTCCTACAGAGTGATCCTTTCATGGCACAAAGGTATGGCATCACTAGGAGGATACTGGACTCTAATTGCCAATCCTTGCATGGCTAGGTATCCTGGGATTCTCACTGCCACCAAGTTCTTACTGGTCTTGAAGCACAGACACCAACTTGAACAAATCCAGATCCCCTCCCTCTTGCTCCAACCCTCAGAAGAAGTGTCTGCAGAGACACTCAGATGTCAAAAAAGCAAGGAAGACCTACCAAAAGTCTGGTACATTTATTATGTATTTCCTGATGAAAACAAGGTAAGATTCATGTCCTCACCAAAGACAGTCAGCACCTCAAAATCAGCTGGGATAATTATGTAGCAAATAACAATGCACTGAATGCACAAGAAGGAAAAGAAGGACAAAATAGAAAAAGAAAAGTCTTTCAAAACATGTGACACCATTATCTTAAAATCTTCTTTGCTGTGAGGGAGATAACTATGGATTGAACTTCAAGGAACACCCTGGGATCCACAGCTCATACATCTTTTGTTGCCTTACATCATACTTGAGAACCAGGAATGTTTTATTTGCAATGTCTTCACTTGAGATCATTTGTCAGCGAGTAAACCTGCAACGCAGCTATTTCCAGGAGCTGCCAGCACTGTCCACAGCCAACTGTTTTCAGACTAAGTAGATTCACCCATGTATTATATCTCTTCTTCACAAAGAATTTCTCAAAATTCATGGAAAAAAGCACATACCACACACTATGCAGACAGATTGCAATTAAGCCAGTGGGTGCAGATAAGGGCAACAATCAATTAATGATACAAAGTATCCAGGCACCAGGTTCCATGTTTTCCCCTAAAAGAAGGAAGGGGAGAGATTAAAAAGAAAACACATATAAACCATTACTCAAATACATGTTATGCCTGCCCATTTATCCTACTATGAGTAACTGTTCAAGGAGATACAAATACTATAATATTTAGGCACGTTTTCTTCCTTGGCACAGGTGGCTGCTGGAAACTAATCAAGTAATGAAATATTCCAAGTTCTGCTGCCATTCTGGTGGTTTAATTCTTTCATTTTTCCCCTCACCCTTAATATATGTTTAAAAAAATCCAATAATTTTCAACTAGCACACATCTAAAAAACAAAGTCTAGAGTTGGCTCATTAGTAAACCACTCCAATATCCCTCTGAAATAAGTTATTAAATTTCTCTTTTCATCTTTGAAATTAATAAAAATATTTTTCTCTGAAAACAAGCAGCTCCTTACATTCAAGAAAGAGAGGAAAACAGTTCTTAGAAACTCTGATTTTTGTTGGTTATACATGGGTAGATCCAACAGAAGCCAAAGAGACACTCCTGAACATGGCAATCTATCTGCTTCTGACAGAGCAACTTTTGGGAGGAGGGCAAACAGTGGGAAAGACGGATGACAGAAGTATAACGTATCAGCAAAGATAGAGCTGATCAGAGGCACGTATCATTACTGACACACCAAACTATCAGACTGTGAAACTTGTCACAAATAAATTGATATGACCTAAACATCTCAGGATCAGAGGTGAGGTGACACCATTCTGGAAGATCGCAAATACTTCTGAGTAGGGAAGCGTGGAGTTCAGGTCCAGGTACAGAGCCATTGCTTGGAAAACAAGCTGTAAACTTCCTTTGAACCATTCCAGTTTCTTCCAATTGCCAAATTCAACTGCAAGTTTTACAAGGAAAGACTTTCCAGTGCGGTTGACATCACAAACCAACTTCTTTAATGCTCAAACAAGGGTGGTGATGAGCAAGCTATAAAACCTGAGAAAGGATTAGATAGGCCAGTCTTGCATGACTAATAACAAAACTTCCTTTAATTCAGTGCCAAAACCAAGAGAATCTGAGGACCAATGCAGTGAGGAATATCACAAGAAACAACATTTCCAGAAGGGAAATTGACCCCCTACTTCTCATTAAAAACTAACATATACAAAAAGAAGCATTACAGCTTTATTTCCTAAAAGAGCACCTAAGACTGCAGACGGTCGTTTGCTTTTAAATGATTTTATCTCTTTGGTCCTCTGGGACTTCCAGACATATTGATAAATGAAACTGGTCTGACTACTCTGGCATCTTGGCATGTAGTCATTTAAAACAGAGACACTTCCTAACTTGTGCAAAATTGAAACATTTGTTTGAGAATAATTAGTGCCTTAGCCCAACAATGCTTGGCAGACTTTTCTAATTAGTTGAGAAAAGTGATTGAGGCAGGCAAGCAAGCAAGCAGACTTTGTCAGGCATTCTGTGAAAATAATTTGGACCACACACTTGGCTGCAGAGCCAGATAACGTATGTCATTCTTTGCTATCTTAACAGGTAGGATTAAAAAAAAAATACAAGAACAAGAAACAACCATCTGGCACATGAAAACTGAATTGAGAGGACATTTCACATTTCCTAGTGCAGCTCTTCCGTGTTCTCTGTGTGAGCCACAATGATCAAGTCATACTGTGTTAGGTCCCAGCACATTTCTTATTTTCTTTTGAATTTTCTATTGTACAGTCAGAACCAGAGCTGAAAATATTCATTGTGAGTCACAGGCTGTACAGGTCCCAGAACAATATTTGCAGAGTATTCATGCTGGGATAGCCAACTGTGCTTTCCTTCTCCAGGGATGTTTCAACGTGCAGAGCATGTTCAAGGCAGTGGAATCAGGACAATATCAAACCACCACATGCTTTTGTAGACTGTACAACTTCCAGACATGTTTCCTTTCTGAGGTCCTTCCAGAAATTAGCCTACTAGCAAATGAAGACAAAACTCAAGGTGCTATGAAACTTAACTATACCAAACCAAATTTCACATAATTTAATAAATGTAACAATATATCTGTTTGCTATTTCAAGGTAGGCATTCATAAATTAGTGCAACTAAATTAGGCACATGATATAGTTAAAAGCTTTTTGACATCCAGGCATATCAAGAACTTCTCATCTCTGTATTTTACATTATTTCAGTTTAGGGAGCAATCTAGAGAAAGCAAATTTCAAGTTTTAAACGTTGATTCTACATGAATCTATAAAACAAATCAGCTGGTCAAACCATTAGATGTAAATGGATACGTTGCAATTTATAAACTTAAATTTATGAAATAATTACATTTGCCAGCAACATTTATGTTTTTCCCATGTCTGCAGTCTTTAAATGGTAGCCATTTGGCCTATTATGCTTAGATAACCACCTGGAACTCCTTCCTGGGAAAGTTCCCAAGTCTAGACACTAGAAATCACATATGTTTCCAATTATAAGAAACTATTACTATAAGGCCAACATAAATCTCCTATATCAACAATCAGTTGCCAATTGTATCACATTCCACAATAAGCCTTCTTACTGTAACTAATTTATGGAATGCTTGGCTTAGAAAAAAAAAATATCAATAAAATTAAGAGAAAGGGAGAGGTAAAAATAATATCAGACCTTGACATCAGAGTGAACATTTGAACCCAAATCTTAGTTTGGTGAGGCAAAAAAGCTGCATTGAACTGGATCAACAGAACAATAAATTGTACAATAAAAAAAGCTTCATTGTGCAAACAATGATGGCTGCGTTATCCACAGCACTCATCACGCTCACTCCTGCACCGTACGTACAAGATTCTGTGAAAAAGATTTAACAGAGATATTACTCAGTGTTTTCTTCTCTTGCTATGCTACATATCCACTACACAAGAGGTCAAAACCACAGTAAAGCTTTTTGAACACTGCAACAAAGTCTGGTGGGATGTGTTCCACTTTCTGTCAAAAATTTATAAATATTTTTGCCATATGATTGTAAACAGCAACTATCTAAAAATGAGCTGATTTTTAGGAAATTCTAGAAAACAAAGATGATTCAAAATGAGATTAGTGGGAAAGCAGCCTTTACCAAAACCAAATTGCATATAGAAAAAAATCACGTTTTATGCATGCATACAGAGGGAGACACCACACTGAAAAGGACTAGTGAAAACACTTGAAAGTCACCTAAACTAGTAGAGCATTTTTCCTGTACATTTCCCACTGAGCGGATTGATTGTATTCATCTGGTTTCTATAACCAAGCAATATTAGCTTAATGTTTATGGATATCACTGTACTTAACAATTTGCCATAGAGAATCCTATTATACTCATTTAAGTGTTTAAGTGGAAACACTATAATTTGCAGTTTTAAATTGTGAATTTGTTCTGAAAATTATCATTTCCCCCAGTTTACAGATGGGAAAAAATATCCAGCAACACAAGGATTAAAATCTTTGTTTCTAGGACTAGTGACTTCTGAAGATTACAGCCTCCCTTCCCAGGCATTCAACCTTTTCAGGTTATTGATTTTCAAACATGTCGATCTGTTTTGTTAGCAATATCTCATAAAGCAAGCATTAAGTGCAAGCAACATGAAACATTGCTGTTTTCCTACCTGTCATTTGATGTTATGTTTTATTCTGACTACTAAAGTTGATCAAGAGTTTTTGTGTAGTCTATCAATTCTGAAAGGAAATTCTCAAGTCCAGCCCAGATATTTTCATGAGAATATTAATTTCAGCACAAAGTCTAGTAGAGATTTGGTCTAAACAGGAACAACAGCATCAAGTTCCTCCTTTGCTAGATTCAGATTCTTTTGGTTGAGACTTGTGCAATGTTTCCCACTGGAACGTTTCCCTTTGCACAAATAACCAATAGTCAGTAACGGAAAAATAAGTCTAACTACATAAACCAGGGAGCTAGTACAGTCACCTTGGATGTGGGAAGCCAAGGCTAACCTACTGACTGAATTGATATTTACAGAGTGGATCATCCTAGCAGAAAAGTAGAAGCCAGGCTCAGGCTCCACCAGCCAGTAGGTAGGGTGCTTAAACCACCCACCCGTACAGTGGAAGTCCACGTGAGAACCCTGGTCAACAGGACACTGGCTAACCAAAACCTCAATTTTTCCTACTGAAACACTTTTCCAATACTTTTATCCTACTGATGTGTGGAACAAATTCATTTCTGATATTTAGAAACCTGGAAAACACGAATACAATTCCTCTCTCAGAGCATTCCTAGTGCTGGAGATCTACATGTTTTAGCATATACTGAGCTCAGTAATTTGTGATTTATCATACTGTTTTGCCATAAATGACAACATTTTAGAATCACCTCCACAGTACAATTACAAAGATATAGATTACAGTGTGCAGACCTGTAACTGAAGGAAAAACATGACAAAGGTTAAAAACTTGAACAGTCATCTGAAATCTAAATGAGACTATTCCTGCATGTTCCTCTAGACCCCTGCTGCTGTGGTACCCTCAGCATCCACTGTTATCATCACTTGTATAAAAATAAAAGAATAAGGAAAGCGAAAGTTTATAAAGCTGTCTCCTGAAATTACCAGAGAAAAGTTTAATACATGATTGCATTTACTTAAGTTCAACAAATTCCTGGCATTCCTATGACTGTACAACATTCTAGGAAAAAAATTATATTTGCTTAAAATATTTTTTTCTAGATACCATGAATTGAAGTGAAAGTTAGTCAGAATTTTAATTCCAACAACAGTTGTGCATCAAAAATACTTCCGAGAGATAGAAAATGTGCTATTCAGACTGAAGTTTTTCTCCTTCCCACTCATTAGAAGTTTGTTCCATGGAACAAAGGAGTCACCATAATAACACTTTGGCTAGGAGTTACCTGGCTCAAGGCTTAAAGTCATAGTAACACGAGGAATATTATCTTTCATTATAGGGTTTTCCACAAGTTAATCTATGCAGCAAAGCACACTAGTGAGAGAAAAAGGGAATTTTGGCACAGGAGACTCTAGGTCAGTCTCTATTTCTCCACATTTGAAGTCTTTAAATCTTCAGAACATGAAGGTGTCAGCACATACATTTCATTTGACAGGTGCATCAATAGTAAAATATGGAGAATAGTTATTCCTTTTCATGCCTCAGAACTGATCTACTTCCCAAAGAGTTCTGAACAGCTCAAATGTTGCTGAGACTACCATAATAATGCAGTTAGATACATTGTGCAACCATTAACTTTGGAACAGTGCACATTCAACTTGGTCCTCCATTCTTCCTTTTGAAATGGAGTACGTTGTCTTCTACTTTAGGCTATCTAGTTGCACAAGTCAGTGTCTCATTCAAAGTTCAGAAAAAAACCCCTAGAAAAGTATAGATGCAAATGAATAGTTTCAAACAAATTAGAGCTCCCCCCAGCCCCAGACAAAGGACAGTTTAAAAAGCCAAAGCTTCTCGGTATTAAACTAGCTGTAATTACAACAAAACAATTATCAGAATGATAATTTCATGCACAGCATGTTAATTCATCTCTTTGCTCATTTCTTAATTACTCACCTTATAGCACCAAGTTATGTTACTGTTTACCTTTAAGCAATTCCCGAAAATAACATTGTGTGAGGCAGAGGTACTTTGAAGTGGTTTTATTGACTTCTTCAAAGAGTAAAGACTTGGCCCAGTACCGAAAAAGAGGGAAATTCATGTTTAGCCTAAAAAATAAAATAAAAATTTGGATTTAGATTAATCATTCAACAGCAAAAAAACACCTGTTTTTTATGTTCTTAAGAACTTTATATGCCTGATAGTTTTGCATTAATGTGCCTCACTTCTGTGAAGAACTTAAAACTTCATATACTTTGAGTCACTCCAATTAACTTGTTTCAGGTTTGGGTTCTAGAGAAAATCCCCTAAACATCTAAACAAACCCCACTTTTCTGACAAGTGGTCCGACTAGGGTACTTCAGAATGATTTTTTTTTAATGCTTATATAGTGCTTAATACTAATACAAAATCACTAATGGCTAAACCCCATCGACTTCCAGTTAAATACAGGCTTCCCACCTACCACAGTTACTTTTAAAAGTATACAGATATCCAACAATACAGATCAGTACCTGGCTGGATTTTCAAAAGTACTTAACGGTTGAGGCCCTGGGTTTGATACATTTCAACAGAAGCTAGACACTTTACCCGGTTAGACCCTTCTGAAAATCCTAGAAGCCTGCCTGCCTGTAGGAATTTTAATCCTGATGCTTCCTACCCCTGAGTGTGTGACTTTACATGCCATTAGCTTTTGAGCACCACTACTCAGCATTTAAATTTGTAAGTCTACAGTACAGATACCTACGTATACTGTATTACTGCTGTACTATCTACATGCAGTTGATTATTTTTAATGAATATGAAGAAATAGGTCACGACATACAAATAAAGCAGCAAAATCTCAAAAGCTTTCACTGACTTGACAGACAGAACTGTCATAGGCAATTGGACCCACAATCCTTGTATTAAAATTTACAAATAGGCCATGACATGATACATGCTATCAACTGAATAAGGCAATCCACTCAATGGGGTCAAATAATCTAAGGATTAAGGATCTCTAGACAACGTACATTATAATGACAGGCAGAAGCAATATGTAACAGCTATCATTGCAGCAACATTTTCTAACACATGACAGTATCCAACTGGTCAGGACTACAGACCACTTTTTCTTTTTTCCCAGGATGTTGGAGACAAGTTTAATTATAAAGCTGCAGTGAAATCAACAAAAAATGAAGATAAATAGAATAGACTATCTAAAAATAATACCAGCATATTAGCTAGGATTTGATATCTCTGTGCATTACACATGGCCTGTACTGCGGTTGGTAATTTAATTGAGATCAGATTGTCTGATACATTGAAGAATTACAAGCAATCCCATAATTTAGTCGTTGAGACACTAGCGTGACAAGGACTATCGTTACAGCTCAAACACAGATCTCAGAATGATGAAAGCTTGTTATCTAAGCATGTTACATCCATACAAATGCCATAAGTTCTCATTTGTGGATGCCAGCAATAGGAACAAAAATCCGAGAATAAGAGATTGTGGCAACCCGGTCACTGTAATACGTTATTCGAGGAACAGGGAGCTCCTGATTACACAGTAAAATCACGCAAAGTAGTAAGATACTTACTGTGAAATGTAGGATAATTTTTCTTTTCCTGAAGTAGGTTCCATCCCCATTACATCTGTTATTGAACAGTTTTATTTCTTGCTTTGCTCTCAAGAGTAAAGCCCATAATCTTATTGAAACAACAATACAATAAAAGAAGAGCTTAAAAAATGGGAAAACAAAGAACGAGAACTGTTTTACCTTCTTGGCCTTCAGAGCAGCAGGGGCAAACAATAAACTTGGCAGCCTGTCAAATGCTTTTTTTTTTTTTTTTAAACTAATATTGAAAGAGAACAGCATAAGTAATGGACAACAGCTAAGGCAAGGGATGGAAATACAGTAGCAGAAGAAAGTTCTCATACTCACACAGTTTCGTGGTCATTGAAATGGCACAACACTGCCACAAAAAGCATTTCCAGATAGTTCTCAAACTGTCACAACAGTAATATTTTATCCTCTGCTTCAGGCCACAGATATGAAAAACTGGAGGTACTTGAAACCTCCTCTCTCAAGAGTTTAGGGTATGGAGTGCCACATAAAGTTGAGGGATCAGGTAGGGATAAAACTCTATAGCCAGATACTTCTTTTAAGGTTTCCATAAACATCCTGATCCTTCAAGCTACCTGCAACCACCTCAAGTTTGAGATCATAGGGTCACTCAGTTTATCCCACTATCTTCCCTCTTCTTGCTTCCTGTATCTCCCCTATCTTATAAGCATCCTTGAACTACACCAAAGTTCCCACATAATTTGTCTCCTCTTTCCTCTGTATTCATCTATAAGGAGCTGTGATGATCCCAAAATAAAAGCCACCTCAATACCCCATGAGAATACACAATAGAAAAGGTAGTAGGCATTATTTTTGTGCAGTTTGTCAGATGAGGAGGCAAAGGTGGTGGGAAAGGGGAAGGGAGAAACACAGGAAAAGATGTTGGGGCTGAACAGCATTGATCTTGGAAACAAAACTTGTCCTCTCATTTAGGGGGTTAGTTTCTAGAGATGCAGTGACCAAAGAAAGACACAAACCTACAGCAAAGGAGCAAGAAGCCATCACCGTGTAAATCCAGTAGACCTCTCCTCCTTCCCTCTATCAGTCAGTTATCAGTTAATAGCAACTCCAAACGGACACTTGAAGGCAAGTAAGATTTGAATGTTATTCTTCAGAACCAACTGCTATATTCAAGACACAAAGTTATGTATTTTGTGTTAGCTATATTATGTGACCCCAAATATGCTAACAAAACCAGCACAAAACCCAAAAGCAGACTGTCACATTATTAAACGTCAGTCATGTCTTTGATTCAACAGTAGCATAAAATAGCAGTAACCTCATTCAATATATTAATCATCACCTATCATAACTTAGAATTTTTTACTTTGCTTTTTCATAAAAAGAATAAAAGCATTTGCTCAGTGTAGTATTCACAGAGCAAACAGTGATCCTCACCGTCTACAAGCGTAAAGCGTACTTTAACAACCTACTGGGGAGATTTGTTTGCATGATTAAGTTAAGTAGCAAAATACATAGAAACCGGAAAGCTATTTAAGAGATTAAAAGCTAGAATCAAGATTATAAGACCACACAGTTTTGATAAAGGATAATAATAAAAAAAACTCTACCAGAAAAAAAAATTACAATTTTACAATTTTTCTACAAGAAAAACGCAGAGAAGGAGATAAATGCATTGTAGAAATCTTTGCAGACTTGAACTACTTTTGCTCTCATTGTATTTTTACATGATGCCTTAAAAAGGAGGCATTGATGTGATTTTTATATCTAACTCTTATTGGGAGGCTGGGGGAAGGTGGTTGTTTTGATTTTCTGAACCCACAGAAACGCAATATTTAGTAACAGCATGTGACAATTGCCTTGCCAGTATTTCCAGAAACTGCAAACATGCCACCCATTGTGTCGTACAACACACACAGCCCTCCGTCCTCAAGTGGGGAAAAAGGACCTCAGAGAGAGAACTGTAAGGATTGATCCTGTGCACAGTGGAGGCAGCGAGGATTTTACCACTGAATTACATGTAATAGAACCATTAGTTGGGTTACCTGCAAGAGAGAGGATAAGATCTGTTAAAGGTGGGATGAAAGAAGAAAACCAAACCACTGATGCAACAGTAACTGTAATTCAATCAGGGATAATTTGTGACCTAAATGAGAAACAGAGGTAGGGACATAAATTTTTGAAGTGCTGTATGAAACATGAGATGTGCCCCTTATTAAAGATCATGGGATTTGTGTCTCTAATTTGGCCTGAAGTGTACGAAATGTCCTATCCTTAAATATTTCTGCAAGTACATTTTTCAAGTTCTCAGCACAGGAAGAAAAAGAGGAGTACCGATTATGTGGCCTGGGGTGAAATGAGCCATTCATCAATAAACGCAGCAGCAGCAGGAAAAGGGATAAAGTTAGCCAGAATAGGACTGAACTGGCAAGTAAAAGGACAGAAAAAAGGCAGAAAAGTTGATGGTAAGAATACAGAGTTAACCCAAGACAATATGAATGATGAATAGGAGGCGGCACAGGCCGTAAAAAGGGAAAGTGCCATTCAACAGCAGTGACACACTAACACACATTTCCAGGATGGATGGACTCAGGGATCAGATGAGGCTCCAGGAGCAGCTGCAAGTGTATGTTACTGACAAAACAGACAGACTTTATAGACATGACAAATGGATATTATGCCCCAACATCAACAGGGATGGACAGATGACTGATTCCTAGAAGAGGTCAAAATCTTCCAGGAGAAGAAACTGAAATGCTGTGGGAACTTTGACTCATACAGTTGCAGAAACTGTTTTATTCTAAGAAATGATACGACATCCTAAATTCTCAACAAGCAGTTACCTTCCAAATTTGTCAGAAATTAAGCTGGGGAAACAAACACTTATTAACATTCCTGGTTAGGCATGGACACACATAGAATGAGAGTAGTAGTGAAATACGGAGAAGCTCCGTTTTCCTAGAGCCATAACCCAACTGAAGACAGACACATCACACTTACTTCAGAGATCAGCTTTAACCCAGCAAGGAAAACAAGCCCCTACTTTTTGGAAGAAAGTAAAATTCTAATGAAAATATAAAGTTCAACTCTTCTAGTTTTCCATGACTTGCAAGCAAACCTCAACACCTAGGCTACTAAAACTCTCACCCCTGAGGCACTGCTGCAGCTCTTCTGCAATGCTCATCGATCCAGCAGAAGACTTTGTGGAACAAAGTAAGAAACGCCCCATCCAACAGAAAATAGTAGGAGCTGAGGACAGACAGCCCCCAATCACTAACAGGGCTGGGGGAGAGAGAAGGAACTTTGAACCACTCCCAGGTGGTGAAACTAGCACCCAGAGACCACCATCACCCCAGGCTTGGATTCAGTGCTGATTTCAAGAAGTGGCATGTAGCTTTTCCAGTGGCTAAGACACGTCCATTATCTTCCATGCAAAATAAACAGGCAGGCAGTCCCTTTTAACTGGCACAGCTAGAGTTTAGCAGTGGGTGATCAGGCTACACGCTTAGAAAAGGGGAAAGGAGAAAACTAAAGCAACAGCAAACCGCCCAGAACAAACCATGCTCATGTACTAACTGTAAAAAAAACTGAACCCCAGAGATGCACGGATCTTCACCTGCCTCCCTCAAAAGGCAGTCATGGAGCTGGAAGAAAAGTAGCTCTCTGAACAGGAAAAGTACCAAAATGGGTGCCACTTGGTTTAAAAAAAAAAAAAAAAAGAGAGAGAGAAAAAAGCAGCAAGCACTAGGGAACTAATATGTCTGATCTTTGGTTACAAACGAGGTCAGACAGAGTTTAATAAAAGATGAGATCACAAACCTGCTGGAGAAATGGCCTGATACGATTAGCTTCAAATGGTTTAAGAAAGCAAATGTTCTCACAAACATCATGAGATTATTATTTTATTTCTTTTTATCTAGACAATTGTCTGAACAGGCAAAAGTAAAGCCACGAGCATAATGCTCGGTTTCAGAAGGTATATGAATTTACTGTAAAGATAATAAGACTTGGAAGACAAGATGGATGCCATCTTTGATTGGAGTTGGTGGAATGAAAGCAAGCTGTTTCCAACTGCTTAAATGTACTAGACAGTTCAAAGAAAAATCAAATGCATGTTCAGTAAGAAAGCACTAAAGGACTATATCAGAGAGCTCAGAGAATAAAATTCTCCTGTTGCAGAGGAAGTTTGAGGTGAGGCCTCATACTCAAATAGAGCTGTTCCCTCCTGGGTATCAGCCTCCCTGCTCCCCCAGGCATCCGCTGGAACCGTTGCCCCGCTTTCTGACAGCAAAGACTGAGCTTGAGCCACTGACACAAAAGTCCCCCCAAAACTCCTCTAGTCACTGACCCCCCAGGTGACTTTCTGAAAATGAAGGGCAACCCATACATCTATATGAAAAGCAGAAGGATGTGGGTTATTTTTAGGACACTGTAAGGAACACTGAAAAGGAAGAAGGGGAAATCGTGGGGGGAAAGATGCATTTTGTTAGGTTTAACTTTGATATCACAATATAGACTTACATTTTAATCACCGATGAGACGTACAAATTTGAGAAAACTTGCAAGTGAATTTTTTTTACAGCATACTGTATCTTCCAATGCTCTTTTCAATTATTTTCGTTGTAGTGCAGAACATTCCATAGGCTCTAATGGAGAATAGGTTCACCTCTCAGGTTACTGTAAACGGGGAAAGAAACCGCCAAAACCTCACCCTGTTTCAAACACCCTATAATCTAAGGGAGACTATGGACAGCCAAACAACAGGAGCACAAACAGATGCACCAAGCAGAATAACTTCCCCAGAGTAATGCAGCAGGTCGCACCCCTCCCCTTCCAGGGATAAAGCCTAAGAAGTCCTAACTTCCACCTCAGCAAACTGCAACTTCCACTAGCTCAAACAGACATTATTGACACATTCTACGTAATTCATAGTCAGATTAGAAAATTTCTGGGAAGAGACATATATATCATCTGTCTATGAGATCCCTCAGAGACTTGGGTGCTGACTGGAGGATATCCCTGCGCAGAGCACTCAGTATTGGCACAAACACTAGCAGACTAAATGGGGCAGAAAAGCAAATGACATGAAGCAAAAGGACCCCACTTGAATGTGCTTTGTCTGGTTAAGGCAAAATGTGAATTCATGCTGTTCTGAGACAGGAGTGCAAACATCTGTTAGACACAACGGGCTCGACTCACTGACGGGAGGCAGCATCTTTAAACTGTTCCAACAGTACAAAACAGCTTTCAGACAAGCTTCAACTCTTCTAGGAGAATTTCCCAAGGGTGGAGAAGCCATCGTATCATGTGTCATAGTATTAGATCAGCAATTAGCTAGTCCTTGTCTGGCTATTGGTACAGGAGGATATGGCAAAAGTCAACACTTCAGTACTTGAACAATATCTCAAACAGCTAGAAAGACATTAGAAGAGCATTTTAATCAGCTCTATTTTTATACCAAGAGGAGGCTTGGCCCATAATTAGTTGAGCATAAAATGGTTTACAGCAATTTTTTCCTTCTAAACTTGTATGTGCTTAGGAGTCTGAACTAGAGATAGAATAGATATTAAAGTACAGTGCAGGCACGTTCTTTAGACAGGGTGCACCTATTATCCACAGGAATTTGTGAACATTTCAAAGCTCAGGATGGGCCCTGTAACAATTCTCAACATTTAGATATGTCCGAGAGTCCTGACATCACTGAGGTCTCGGTCACTGGGATTTTCACAACGCAGCTGCAAAATTTTGTCTGGCTGCCCTCCAGCTACTGAGACTCTGAGGACTGTGTCTGGCAGGACAGAAGATGCAATGTGTCTTCACAAAAATGTGCTGAAATGATGAGAAATCACTCACAAGGTAGCAACAGAAGAGAAACCAGGGAGACATGCAGGACAACAGTGAGTTTCAGGATCATGTGAAGACATTCATCGGCATAAGGAATAGGCTTCAGAGTCAACACAGACAAAAAACAGTCAGATTATAGCAGGAAAAGAGTAATTTCAGCTGCTATAATTAACTTAGTAACAGCTCTCACGTTATAATCATAGATGGGTGAACAGCTTTTGATATCAGCCATTACACACATCTCTCCAGATGAAGAGTTTCTCATCTCATGTGTTCCTGGTTTAGGGATACATGCCAGTAAATTGTGGCAAATATTTTCATAATCCATCTTGCTTTAAGCACACCTAAAAAGCCAGTGAAGCTAAAATTAAAAACAAAGAATACAGAAACAGCCATTCTTACTTTAAATTTTACCTGCCAAATCTGCGTCTAAAGCTAATGTGTCCGCCGACATCTGTTTAATCTTTGGCATTAAAAACGCTTCTGCAATTTTAATTACTAACATTTGAAAAATCAGTGGCGGAGAACCAGACACTTTAATTTACCCATGAATGCAAGTAATGGGCAACAACATGAAGCAATTTGTTTCAAGCTTAATCCTAGGGGAAACACTTATATGAAAAAGAACAAAACCCATAAATCTTAAATTACTGATATTTACTAGTGAGGCAATACAATTTAAAAACGGTTTAAAACAGAATGAAAAATATCTTGACTACTATGAGGAATTCAAAACATTTTTTCAAAGATTCACAAGCTCAATTATAACTTGCAATAAAAAAAATGTTGGCTGAACAAGTACACTAGTAAAACGTATAGAAGATAAATTACCTTGTCAGCCATGCACTAAAACTAAAGCATGAAGGCAGCTCCTAGCTCCAAAGGGGGAAGGCCAGAAAACTGCTGCCCACCTGGCATGGTTTGTCCTAGCACAGACAGTGCTCTCAGCTGTGGCACAAATCCCCGCTCAATTGGTGAAGGCTTGAACATCTAGGAGACCAGCACCATGGGACAGCAAAGGCCCCAACACCTTCTCAGTGCCAACCCGTGAGAGTAGTTTTTTGAGAGTGGTATTTGCCCTTAGGAGTGGCAGTTCAATAAAATGAAGTTGGTGCTGCCCAGTCATATTTGCTTTAGTGATTTTTCACTAATAGTGACCAACAGCAAGAATAGGTTTACATACTTAGCTCCATTTAATTTCATGTTTCCATACGTGTTCTTTTCTTCAATCGCTGTTACTAATGGCATCTTTGAGCATATTCTTGCCAAGACAACTTTTTTGTCTTATTGCTCATCTTTTGGCCAGGGAACATTGCAGTAAGTTCCTAACGCTTGGTTTGTGCTATTACAGCCTTTCTTGGGGCACCTCTCCCTTGTCAACAGATTCATGCTGTCTCTCAGCCTGAGCAGACTTCCTCTCACGCCACAGAAGGAAAGGGCAAAACAGGATAGTGAAGAGAAACGTTTGCAACAGAAGTAGCAGAAGAAAAGCTTCTTGACAAGATTAACTGATCTCCTTTTATTTGGGGGGGAATGCTCCTACAAAACAGCAAACCAATTCTGCTTAAATGAGCCTTGGCAAACATGTAACGTGAGATATGTTTTAGAAACACAGACCATCTGACAGGTAAGCACGTAAGTCACCAGGGCCTATTGATTTCTTGCTAGAGCTGCAGTTCTGTAAGTGGAATGGAATAGTAACCCACATTTCCTCAAAAGACCAATGCTAAAAAATAGATCCCCTTTTGTGAAGGACCTGGACTTGGCCAACCCCTACAACACCTAGCATGGCTGAAATACTTAACATTTATTGTTTGGTTGGGTTTTGCCTATAAGATGTAATGCAAGCATTTTCTAAGCGTTTCTAATGTATGCTTCTTCCAAGAGACCACTTGTTTCAATGAAAATACAAAACAGATTAAAATAAAGCAGAAAAAATAATTTCCTATGCCATTTGAAAATTGTTCTGATCCATGCTATTTACTTGTTTTTATTTTATTTATCCTTGAAACAGTTAGGACAGATGTTCCAATTGTCTGGAGGGGACTTTCGTGTGTGTGTTATTTTTGTGTGAGGTTTTAGGTTTTGAGGGTTTTGTTTGTTTGTTTTTAAACAAGTGTTGCCTTAAAAGCTGATCTAGTTGGTTGCCTATGCCAGAAAGGTACAGCACAAGATAGAACTAACTCTATTAATCACACGGTACTAGTGCAGTTTAATCACATTGTAGGATGCAGACAAAAAATGTCATAACAATCCTCAGAGTCACTTTATCAAAATACCATTTCATCTAACATACATTAAACATCAGCTACTGAACATAAGTTCATGCTAATTTCAACTTAATTGGAATCACAATGCAAATGCCAGCTCCTGTACCTTGCTACGCAGCCCTTCTAGCTGCAAAAAGAAAGCTGCAGATAAGTATGTTTGATTAATCAAATACACCACAGGAGAAGAACAAATACGAATAGGTCCTACTCTGCCCAGAGCTCTGTGTGGGTAGCTCCCTACTGAATATAACAAGGGCTGTACTTACCTGGCAGATGATGAAATTTTACTCAATGGACTGTCCCTCCAAGTTTTTATGTGTAACTGGATAGACAGGTTCCAGATAACTAGAGTCAGGATTAAAGCAGACTGGAACATCTTCATCTAACATAGTTACATAGCAATTTTGTTTTTTCTGATTTAGTGTGGAGCTGGTACAGTGCATCAAGATTAATTCACACAACTGGAATTCAAAGAAAAATATTCTAAAATACTCTAGTGATATTAAAAATTAACACTGATTCATAATTCATTTAAGTAAACATTAGTTTAGAAATAAAAATATATTTAACATCTCAATATAATAAAATTAATAAATGCATGAAGTATGTTTGGAATTTCTCTAGGTTTTAATAATATATTTCTTAGACTGTATGAACTCTCTCACCCAGAAAAGCTGAAGATATTGCACATAATGTGAGAATAACAGGTTAAAAATGGCTGAAAAAAATCAAAGTCAAATATTAATTTAGTACCAACTATAGTATCACAAAATAACATCAAATTCAATTTACCTTCCATGTAAATAGGCCTAAAGGAAGAGACACCAAAACTGCATCACTGAACAAGGTGATCTGGATATATTGCACAAGTCAGAGTCGGCAATAAAATCAGGCCTATATTGATTAATAATAAATAATAATAATAGTGGGCAGGAGCTGACCTATCAGGATTCACATTAGAAAAATTCAGATCAACCTAAACCAGATCAGTCTTATTTCCTTTGCCTGTATTGATGTATGAATACCGTGAACCGTCCTGCAGATACAGCGAACTGCAGGAGCAACAGAGCTGACCTCCTGCCACCCACCCCAGCTGACCAAAACCTCCTGAAAGAGAAAATTCGAACAACCCCCAGGAATGTCCAGGCACACTTTCAAAAGCTTCCGTGATCAGGCCTTTGGTCTGGTGGTGGTGGCAATTTGTGGGTTTAATGCCTAAGAGTTAGTGCAAATCATTGCATTTGAGACTTTGCACAAGTGCTTATTTGTGACCAACTCCAGATCAGTTAAAATCTTAGAGTTACACTGGGTGCTGTCTGAAAGAGTAGGAATGCAAAGAAAAAATGAAGTACATTTTATGGTGCATTAATAACGATGATCCAGTAGTTAATCCCTTATAACATAGCCATATGCACCAGGCACTGCTTTCCAGTATACTTGCCAAAGAAACTAAGTGTTAATAATAGGCTGTTTCACTATTGCCCCTGGTTTAAACTATTGCTGGAAGGCAGAAGGAAGCTTCTAATTTTTTTTCTTTTCATGAATTAGAAAATCTGCAAATTATTAGAGTGCAAATTAACAAGTTTCTACTGTGTCTAGTTTATGTACATTTAAATCTTATTTTATTGGCTCTTAATTAAATACATATAAGGAACCTCAGTTTGAAACACTACCACACTCTCCTAATCCACTCATTATTTTCTCCTTACAGTCCTTTTCTGATTTTCCGTTTCAAATTGTTTCCTTTTGTCCTGGTTTCAGCTGGGATAGAGTTAATTTTCTTCCCAGCAGCTGCTAGTGCTGTGGTTTGGACTCAGGATGAGAATAATGTTGATAACACACTGATGTTTTCAGTTGTTGCCAAGCAGTCAAGGACTTTCCAGCTTCTCATACTGCCCTGCCAACGAGAACACGGGGGTGCCCAAGAAGCTGGGAGGGGACACGGCCAGGAGAGCTGACCCCGACTGGCCACAGGGATATTCCACACCATGCTCCATATGTAACTGGGGGGGGCTTGGTCAGGAGGCAGGGAGGCTCAGGAACTAGCTGAACATGGCTCTGGACAGTGAGCAATCGTGTTGTGCACCACTTGTTTTGTACATTCTTTTATCATTGTATTATTATTCTCTTCCTTTTCTGTCCTATTAAACTGTCTTTATCTCAACCCATGAATTTTACCTCTTACTTTTCAATTTTCTCCCCCATCCAACTGGGGGTGGGGGGGCGGGCAGTGAGCGAACAGCTGTGTGGTTGTTTTAGCTGCCTGCCAGGTTAAACCATGACACCTTTGTAAGCATTTTAAAACCACCTTTTACTATTCCTACTTAAAACTTGTAAAAGGCCTTTCTTATTGCAAGCACTCTAAGATATTAATTTAACCTAATAGAGCTCCTTCTTTGTAAATACTGTTTTTCAGTACACGAGACCTAAGGTGAAAAGCATAGAGAACTTGTTATAAACCATTAAAGAAACCTGCATGAGAAGCAGAAAAAAGCTCAGATGGGAAGGGAATTGATGGATTTTTATTTTTTTTAATTTATTTGGAGAAGGAAATGAGTTTCTTAGCTATAAAAATAATTTCCAAATCAGTCATAAACTATGGATATAATTTAGTTCAGATTCAGATACATTTGTTTGAAGAAAAAGGCTCAGAAATGTCATAATCATTATTTCTGAAACACCTGCATTCTTTCAGGCTAGATTGACAGATAGATGTTGGTGTGTCTCGTATAACAGAAGGCCCTCCTACTCTCTGCCTTGATTGCCCAGACACTCCAAGGGCATCTCTAAGCAGGGCTATGCCATGTGCCAGGATGCACATCCCACCATTTCTCCTCTTACTGATGATTTACTTGGCATGACAATACTGACTGAGCCAGAGCAAGGTGATAGACACCCATCATTTTCTTACTGCAGCCATAATTGTACCTTCAGATCTGCTAATGAAACTGCTCATGTACATAACCTCCTAAACAATTTAAATAACATGTTTTTGCCAATCTGTTCACTTTGTCAGAAATGGATTGAGGAGGGGCTGCATGAGGAGCTCCTCCAGCTGCCCTAAAAGGGGGATAATGTCCAGGCAGGGGAAAGGGACAAGCAGCTGGAAGCACGAACATTTTCAACCAGCAGAGCTGCAACTGCAGGAAGATGTTCAAGGATGTTCACCTACGGCTTGGGTACCACTGCACAGATCTGTGGCTAGGGGAGTGCACTCCGAGGTACGTGTTCTGTTTGCAGGCTTTGTCCTAATGAACGCATACTTTATTTTCTGAAACAGCAAATGCTAAGTTTGGCAAATCTGTACGTCACAACTATTTGTTTCTTGCATTTCATGGAATTGTTTTTTAAGCTGCAGAAGAGAAGTTATTTCATGAATTAAAGCATTCTTCTATTCCTAAATTATCTATAAACAGACTGATTTTTATAAACTCATGGATTATTCATGCATAAAAATCCTGTATTCAAATATATTACTGCCTACAGTCTGTTTGTTTACTACATGCTGCTCTTACAGCTTCAACTATTTATGTCATGTACAATTGTAAATCACATGGTATTGTTTCTGATCCAGGGCTGGATGAATGAAAACGTTACAAAGGAGAAGAAAAATGAGAGACTTTATAATGAAGATGAAGCATTTTTCAGAACCCACCTTTCAGAGAAACTATACATTTAAAGCCTCATATATGCACATATAACTCAAGAGAAAGACTAAGGTAGGGTAAGAAATCCTCAACTATTCGGACAGTATAATATTTAAGTTTTTGCAGTATTCATTTAGGTCCAACTATTTTGCTTCTTTCTAGCAGGGAACACATATGTTGAAGCAAGCACAGTAAAAACCTTGGTCCCTAGAGCTCAAATTTAAACCTTTTACAAACAACAAAAATAAAATGGAGACAGAAATGGGAAAACTGCAATCTGTTCTGGGTTTAGCAGAAGCTTCTGTTCAATTCATTTACTGAACAGTGAATCTTCCGCAGTACAGCATTAATGAGAACAGATACAAAAAGCTTTCAAACTTAAACAAAGAAATGGCTGCTACTTTAGGGTATTTTCAAGCATTTTCCAGAGATTAACGTATGAGGCAGATGCTAGAATACCAGCACACAATACTTTAATTTAGTTCAGCATCTCTGCAGGCAGTGGCTTCTCTATTACGGCTAGTTCCCAGAACACAAGAGAATGTTATTGCAGGGCACTTTTAGATTAAAATCCCCAAATAAGCTGTTAGACTTTACACACATCAATCTTTTGTAAGTACAATAAGGCAGATTTAATTGGTTTTACTTTCATTTTATAACAAATGTTATTATCTATTCTATAAGAAAGCTATTTTAAAAAAGACCCATGAAAAGGATTAGAAAGCAATTCCATAAGCGATAAAATAAGGGTAGAGAGTTATTATGGAGGAATGTCAGCAAGTGCATAGCTAAGGTTGTTTACTCAATGCCAAATAATCATCTTTGGAAGCTGAAATAATAAACTTAAATAGTTTGAAATTAAGGCTTGTAAGAAATTGAGTAGTTATTGAAGAAGCAGAGGAAATTGGAAAACACACCCTTAAAATGAACTCACATAACAAATATTAACATGATGACGACGAATGTTTTATCTAAGGTAGCGAGGATGAATAATGCCTGGCCAATAACTTGGCTGGCCTGATCTGCAAAGCTCAGAATGGAAACTGAGGTATTTGAACACATGGTGCCAGTTTGAACCCATCAAGCCTGAAAAAACATTTACAAGCTGGTCTTCTGTTGGTTTTCTGTGAACACCAGCTTTAGATGTTATGGATTTCTAGAGTTAGACAGGATGTTTGACAACGTGGATGAGCGAACATGGAGAACATTCAGTCTTATTTACAGCTGTGTAATTATTCAAGACTATTTCACACAGAGCTTTATCCTGTTGCACTGCTAATGCCCAATAAAGTCTGTATTCGTAACAATACCCACACATCTACATATAAAAATACGTCAGTTCAAAACCTCAAGCACTGCAGCTAAGGAAGAAGGTCTGTCGCCTCTAAGTGACCTGTCTTTTTCCCCAGAGGGGCAAACAACGCACAGGCAGATACATGCATGCAGCCCACGTGGCTGCATTTTTGTTAGAAGCGTTTTAACATTTTGATGGGTTTCACTGTCAGTTACAACTTCTGAGAACATTTTCAAGTGGGAAGATATTAATTAAAAAAAAAAAACCAAAACAAAACACAAAACCAAACCTGAAAACCCCACCCAAACCCAAAAAAGTGTATTAAAAACAAAACCATTTAAAAAAACAATATACATTTCAACATCTTTCTGCCAGAAAGCTTTCAAGCTCTGCAGCAGGACTGCTGATCAGGTTCAGAAAGTGCACATAGATGACAGGACCTGAAAATCTGAGCTTTTACTTCAGTAGAGAAGTTTCCACAAAACTCTGTTTCACCTAATTGTAGACTTCAGGCCCAATGTGGAACAAATTAACATAGCTCTGTAACTTATTGGACAGCTGACCTTCTAGTGACCTAGCAGAACAATATAGTTTCAAGAGTGAAATTTTCTGCACTCAGAAATCCATAGAAAATAAGGTAAATTCAGAATGCTTCATTCACCTATGTCCATTCCGTATCTGAAATTCTGACAATATTTTTTTACTTTTCACCTTCTGAGGGCTAACATAACTCTTGCTGTCTGACTTCTGTGTCTCTGGCATGTTCCTCTCCCCAGTCAAATGGGTTGCTGCCGCCTCCTCCTCCCTACAGAGCTTACAAAGATGTCTGTGCACACTCTTCTTCCCCCTTTGGCAGTTTTCTGCTGGCTCTAATTTCCACAGCAGGAAGCTCACCTCACTAATAAATCAAAGAGCTCTGGAAGATGTGACTCATCACCTTCCTGTAAGTGGTTAAAATAAAAATGGACTATGGTCATTTCTGTGGTCTCCACTGCTCTTTTCTTTAAGCTCTACTCCCCCCACCCTCACGGTGTACATTTTATCATCTCCTTGAGTTATTTTCAGCTTTTAGTACAACATATTAAATCATTTCTGATTGCCTTTGTCATGTCATTTGATCTTGCTTTCCCCCATGTGCTGCAGTCACTGGTCTTCTGTGTCTAATTAGAGCATCTTCCTTTATTACTATCTGACCAGGGTCCCATCATGGAATGAAATGTCACCTGGAATGTCTCTCTTCATTCAGATGACCAGATTTGGATGTTTCATGCAATAAAACCCAAACATCCTCTCTATATAATTAGTTTTCTTCCAGCCTTATGGCAGGAATGCATATGCTTCCAAATGTGAGCCTATCACCTCCAAAGTGCATTTTGATCATACGAAAGGTATGAATCCATAGCAGGCTGTGTCAGTCCTGTACTGTTACATATATGTGCATATACATGTTATGACCAAACTCATGCACCAATGGCAACAGAACTGCTTTTTGGTCACGTTATAGGTGTAGGGGGTGTAGCATCTAGCCCTTAAGGACTTCCAGAGAAGGTTGGATAGCTGCAGGCAAGAGGGCAGGCACCACTGTCTTACAGAAACAGCAAGAGCCCTGCAAATAGAGTTATGTTTATGAAAAAATAATTACCAGATTTAAAATAGAAAGCAAGATTTTTTTTTAAATCCAAAAACCCAGCAGATTTAACAAAACTTTGTGATCCTGTATTGACAATGCAGATGCCTGAGCCGCTTCACTATTTAATGGCTCCAAATTCTCTCAGAGTAAAGCTCTGCTACTACAATACCATCTGCTAGTGCAGATATCTCACACAAATTCCCGACGAAATTAGCAAAGCTACCTCCAAGCACAAAACTCCACACTGGTGGATTCCCGTGCAGAGTGCAGTCTGAGTTCGCACCAAGCTGCATACAGGAACATTAATGTGTTTTCTCACGGTCAGGCTCAGAAGAGGAGCATCGGTAGTTCATTTCCAGAATCTAGACCCAATATTAAAGCATAACCAAAACTCCAGCATATCAAAAGGGAAGTTTACAACAGCACAGCAAAGATTTTCTGCTTGGTTTTATTTTACTGAACTGAGATCAGTATTTTGAAGTTGAAACATTTCAGTGAATGAAAGCCAAGCCGGGCAGAAGAGATGTTCTTAGCAATAGAAGTTAGGGGCCAAATCCTTCATTCTTCTTGGCTCTGGCTTCCAGTAAAGTGAAACGTATCCAGGCAGCCAAGGCTTCAACCCCACCTTACTCAATTTAGCCAGGACATTGCTACGCCTAGTTGTCTCTATTTCCAAACAGAAAGCACGACTGCACTGCACATAATGGTCTCAAGAGATACGATGGCTTCCAGGGGCCAGAGGACAGCACGCAGCTTAAGCAGGCCTGGAACTGTACTAGCTGCCATGGGACTGACTTGTGGCCCCAGAGCCAAGGGCACAGAAAAGCAACATGAAAGCATACCCGTGCCCTTCATCATGCAGTGCCAACTCCCGTTCAATGCAGGATCCGTCTCACTTGGCCTCCAATCCCGACACTGTTACTTCATTCATGTTCTCTTTGCTTCGGGGGTTTAGCCAGCCCTCTAACATTTCTTGGATTTGGGGTTTTAAAGCAATCCCTTAGCATTCCTTTCCATCTTTCCAGATCTGTAGGGTTTCTATTATTTATCTTTTCCATTTGATTAACCAGCTGAAAAAACCAATAGCAGTGCCTTTTATCATAGTTTCAGATGACCCCTCTGTTGCGTTGTGCTGCTATTTTAGGAACTAGAGCAGTTTGTGAATCTATACAAGTAGTTTGGCAACCTGCTCTTTCTCCCTTTGCCCTCCCTTTTGTTTTGGATGCAACACAGGAATCTTTCTGTGGCTCTGCATGGTGAAAATTGATATAAAACAGCTTTGGTCAATTTTATATACTTTTTTTCTGTTAAGAAAGTTAATACCACGGAAAAAAACAGTCAGGAGGATCAAATGTTTCTGCAGGACGTCATGCTGCTTTGGTGTGCCAACTCTCCAAGAGTCTATAAGGAAGCCAGCCAGACGGGCTCTGAAGCCTGCACCCTGACCCCAGCGACCTCTTAATTTTTCAAAGTTTATCTAGCCCCATCCCAGCAGTACTTGCACTGAAACCGATCCCCCTGCTCCTGGATTTTTGGCAGAAGGGGACTTCCTTCATATGGAAAAGTGTTTAATACCAATTTAATGGTCTGTCTAGCCACTGTAAACCCCCAGCCCCCTCCTTGAGTCTCCCACTGGCAAGAAACAGTGAAATAATATGCTTGAAATAGCCCTAATTCTTTTCCTCAGTGTGATAGTTGTTTTTCTAATAAGCAATTTTTTGAAAGAGCCATAGAAGAGAAACTAGCAGCTATAGAATTGAATGACATCTTTAATAAATTCTTTTTTTTTTTTTTTTTCTCCTAAAAAAAATTTCATTGTCTCCTCACTTATACATTTTCATGGTCAGGAATGGGCACCGGCAGAACCAGAAAGGTTTCCATTTTAAGTCATCAGACTTGCTAGCACCAGAAAAACAAATCACATTTATACAAATCCACTTTTATGCCAAAAAAGTTGAAGCAACAAGTTTATCTTTGGTTGTGAAAAGACAGACCTTCTTGGCACAATGCCAACAAAAATCCTAACAAAGCAGCTAATAAAAAGGGAATTGAGAGATGCCATAGTTTTCCTAAAGCAATCAGTTTCTTTGTTACCGTAAGAAAGGTGTGGGTTCATGGGAAGCTGGGACTATCCTCTGAGATAAGGAAAGGTTTGAAACTGCAGCAGGATGGCTGTGTCAGGAGAAAAAACATAGTCTCATGCATCCCCTAGTGTCAGGATGGGGAGAATTTCAGCTGTGGAGCAAAATGGCAGGCCAGAACCAAGTGAGAGATGCAACAAGTGGGCTCGGCATGACACAAATCTTTGACAAGCTCTAACATCCTTTTAAGTCAAGTCATTACATTAGAACAACGTACCCTGATGCACTTCGTGGATGCAGGTTACAAAAAGAAAAACTGTTATAATAGTGATTTGATTTGCTTTTTATCTTAAAAAAAAAAAAAAAAAAGAAAAATCACTCCCCCAATTCTACATTCCTTCAAAGGTGAAAAGCCTATGAATATCAACTGCTTCCTGCACCTTAAGGAGAAATATCAGAAAAGTCCATCTAAGAAAACATGCAGGAACATTACAGTCTGCAGTCCACACATACTCCCATTTGGACTTCAAAGAATTTTCCAGGAAGAGGGAGGCACATTTAAGATAGGAACATTGAACAAAAGTCAGTTTAATGGTAACAAGCTGCACTGTGTTGTGCTGAAGTGACACAGGGCAACATTTTGCATAGAGCTGTGAAGGATTCGATGTCTTGCACTGCTGCAAAGTGTAATCTCCTTTATCCCTTTCCAGCAATGTAACATACAGAAAACAATGGAAGGAAGAATGAAAACATTCTGTTTATAACATCATTTAAGTTAACATTGAGTGAATCAAAAAAACTAACTGAAGAGCTACTCTAGAGTGACTGCTGTTTTTTCTCTCTCTAGAAAGAGAAGTATGTTCTAACAACTTCAACAGCCAGAGAGTCTGGCACTGCCAGTCAAATAACAGCAAAGGAGGTACTAAGCAGGTTCTCAGACAAAGGCTTACAATTCCCATCACCACCTGTGCTACCACTCCACTAACATCTACAGCAGTAGACACAATACTATCAGGTTGACAAGATCAAATCGTTGCACTCCAAAATATTATATTATGCCAGCTCTTTGGGTGTGGTTGCGAGGGACCATATCTGCCTGTTCCACAGCAGTCCCAGGGCTGACTCAATCTGAGTCCCAATCTCAGACCAAAGCCTGGTAATTGAAATAAATGTTATTCTCTTCATACAGCTGCCAGAGGGAACATTTTCAAAAGTGGCGAAATAAGAGCATGAAGAAACACAAAGTTCAGATGGAGCTTTCCTGGACTTTCCAGGACACATACTGCACAACCCTGGGAAAGGCCAGTCTTCACTGTAACATCCACTACGCTATTTCATGGGTTTGAGTTCTCAAGCAGCACCAACACGTCAGGAACTATAGCTTTCAGGAAGGAATTCAAACTTTATTTCTTTGGCAAAAACCTATATGCTCATCCCTAGTTCCCTTTCTACACACCACATGGTGGCACAGCCCTGGAATTATGTCAGTCTCAACACACCATATGTGCTGTTAAACACGGCACAGCTCTCACACTCTGTAACCACAAAGAATCTAAAGAGATGAGTGAGGGACCTTTTCTGAAAAATGGCTCCAAATGATCAAAGAAAATCCAAGTTCCGTTGGAAAAAACAGGTTATGATACATCATGATGCAAGTTATCCAAGACTATGAAAACACCCAATCAACTCTAGTTGTGCAACTGTTTTTTTGGAATTTCTCTAAATCCATTGCATTGAGTAACTAATGAAACAGGAGAAATGGGGTGAAACATTATGCACAAGGGTGGTTTGGATGTTTATAGAAAAAATGTGCAATTAGTTATATGTTTGTTCAATACTTCTGAAATGTGGTTATGGTACTATGTAACCATAACTACTGTGCTTGCTTCTTTGGGGTCCCACAATTTAGCTTACGAATAGTTCAGCTGGACAGTTTTCCCCACTCCCATCCTTTCACTGTTAAGTGCTCTTTTCTTACCCCCAGAGATCAAAGAGATGTTTTTGTGGTTTGCTGTTCCATCCACATTCCCGCTCCCTCCTCTCTTCCTTCCTTCCTCTGCCCTCACTGCAGCACATCACCCAGCAGCCTCAGGCATGAATCACTCACATGCGCGCACACACACACACACCAGCCACCACAGTTGGGACGAACTCCTGGAGCTGGTATCCTGCTCCGGACATTACCTTGCATTTCAACAGCTCCCTGACTCTCACTTTTGGGGCACTGCATTCACTACTAGTTTGGCAATTGGTGCCTGGGTGTTTCTCTAAGGTCCGATTTTGATGCTGAGTCAAATCAAGTACCTTTGAGTATTTGATGCAGCAGATAAGAATGGTAAATGATAACTTAGGGAAAAGTCTCCAGAATCCTTTTTTTCCTAGACTCTGCTGCCACCTCACTCCCACATTACCTTGGCAAGGCTGAAGTTACTTGTTTCATCAGGATAGGACAACAGTTTTGTTTTCCAAACTATAGGATTCCGGTGCAGCTGGGTGATAAGAGGACAGACTTCATTTTACAGGGGCATCAAATACTAAAAACCACTTCTCAGAGTGGAATATCCTCCCATTAGGCTAATTCAGGGAAAATTTTACCAAACGCTTTAAAATAAATGCGCTATAGCTTTTTTCCTGGTATGTTACTGGAAAATGGTCAACTGAGAGCTAGGATCAAGACCAGCTGCAGCAGATCCTGACGGATCTCGCCTATTGCTTGTTTTCTTTTTATCCTATCACACAAAATAGGCTTGCATACTGTTAGAAGTTTCCACACAACACTGGCTTGCACACTTAGAAGTTTCTTTATAAGCATTTGTTTTCCATGCATTAATATATAGTTATCTTCTGTACTGTTTTGCCTATGAGGCTAGCCAGTCAAAAAATAACTTACAGTCTAAGCAAAACCTGCACTGATATTTGTCTGCCTTTCAGGCAGGTTGAATGATTTTTTGAAAGGCATGATTAAATATTACTTGTGAATCATTCCATAAATAACCCTTGCACAGAGTGCATTGCAGTATTGAATATTCAAATTCCCAGCTATTCTGGCTGGACTCTCAGGTACATGATATGTTATGGGCTTCCCCAGAGGATAAGCAGAACCATCATCTCCGTTGTGAATATTCACAACTATATATTTCAAATTCACTGTCACGAATAAGTCTGTTATATAATGCTGTTGAATTTGTTGTCAAAGTCAACAACCCTGTCAAGACTTTCCCTTGCATTTATGTAAAATAAATTTTTAGGAAGGAAACAAAGGAACAGAGTTAAACAGAGTTAACAGGTAAAATTTAAAAAAAAAAAAAGAGTAAGATTTTTTTTTTCAGCTTTGTATTAAAATTACCAGAACACTACAGTGTGTATGAAGACAAGGACAAATGACTCAAAGTATTATGAATAAATCAGCAACTGAGTGTGTATAAACATCACCTCTCAATCCGTGTGGAGAATACATGACTATACTTGATGTGAAGAGGCGTGTTGAGAATGCACGATCACTTCCATAGGAAGTCCCCCAATTCCTGCTTCAGGATTTTTCTTCCTGCAGCACATGTGAATGGCATTGTCCTGCTCTTCAACTTGCTTGAAACTGTTTACAGTGTATTATTACTTCACTGTTAATAATGGACACAGTACAAAAGCACTGCCAAACAGTATTTTTGGTGGGGCAGAGTAGGTCTTAATTGCAAACACATGAGCTAAAGAAAAAAATGGGGAAAAAAATTACTGTCAAGGGACAGGTTTATTTTCCCGAAGGAACATCTGTTGCTAACACATCTTATGAAAATACATACATTAAACCATAAGTCCCAAACAGAACCTGTCTTCAAACACAGCTCAATAAAAGTCTATGATCCCTGGAAAACTTCTTTAAAATTCCCCAGCAACCCATAGGCTTGAAGAGAACCATTTCCTCTCTATACAGTGCAGCTCCTCAGAACTGCAGCCATTTGGCAGCAAGTTTGCAAAGCCACAAAAGGATGGGAATTAGCCATGTCAGCATCTTCCCCGGCTGCAGAACGTAGCTCAATCCTTCACTCTGCCAAAAATCAGTTGTAAAAGCCAGTATGACAGCCTAGAGGAAGGTAATCCTTGCCAGCTGTTTCCAACCAAAGCCAAGCACATCGGTAGCACAGCAAGCACCAACACACATCAGCTAAGCGGCTACCTGAGAAGTGGTAAAGATGAAGCCTGATTCCAGGATCAATAAAATGCTTCCAGGATGCTGACAATATTTAGTTCACCTCAGCTAGCTGATTCAATAGGGATTGTTACAATGTGCTGGCCTCACGTGGCAGCAGGTTATTAAGGACTTCAATACCAGGAATAGGAAATTCTCATCAATCCTTCACTTCTGGAGAGTGAAGAAAAAGCCTAACTATTCTTACACAGAACTGCTAACTAGAGTAGCACAGCCTGAATGCATTTCAAACCTTGATTTATAACCAGATTTTATTAATAGGTAGGCAAAAAGGTTTTTATTTCCCTTCTCTTCAGTGTGTCTCAGCTACTACCTGCCACACACGTTATGAGGCATGTGCAGCCCGTAGAGAAATACTGACTGAGGCACTGCAATTCACCAATAATTCACATCATGTCCAGTTAAACTTGGGGGGAACTGAGACCAAACCACCCATCTTGTCTTTCCAGTGCTTTTGCTGATAGTAACTTTAAGGATGTCAGATCTGTTCTTACTTGTTCACCTTAACTTTTTCCTTCACACATACTGAAACAACAACAAAAGACTTCTGTAACATATGTGTAGAAATGATGAAGGCTTACAGCTGTCATCTAAATATTTTTATTGAAACTATAATTAACTGTTTCTAAGAGCTTGGCTTTACTACAAAGATAGCAAGTCAGAATAAGAGTATTAAGTTTCCTCTGTTATCAATCAGCAATTTCTGTTCTAATGCCGCAAAGTGTACCTTTGAGGCATCCTCTCTTACTGCTGTTTTGCTCAAGGGAAAAAGTGCCGGCTTTTTCTTATGTTATACACCATTACACAACACAGCTTAAGCTACATGCTTATGCTATACTAAATACACCATTCTGCTAATCTACACAGATAACTAAATTTAATTACATTAATAATTGTTGTGGTTTAGCATGGTGCCAAATTTACCTCTTAGCTTGTTAGACCTACAATTTAATTAGCAGCAGTGAATACAATCTTAATTGTTTAGACAATATCGCTCATTTATTTAGGGGGTTTTGCTGCTATTGTTTCTGCACCACCTAAACAGAGCGAGCTACTTTAACTGCACTAGTGAGAACTGAAACTGTAGCCCAGACACTTGTGGCATGAGGAGCAGCAGATCTCTGGATCCACTGGCATCGGTCTCGAGGGCCAGCTACAACAATATAGTAATTTCGGTAAGTGCCAACACTGAAGATTCCTGGAAGTTTAGCTTTGTCTGATTTGCGCTAAATCCACGTTAGTCCTTATACCTCAGATAGCTTCAGCCCAGGACCAACACTCACTCTCACCTTGAGCTTTTTGTTTCTGACCCAAGACAAACAGAAGCCTTTGTAAAGTTCTTTCCTCCCTAACATAACTAAACCCTAGTCTCCTTACTTCATTTGAATTCAAACTAAATCCTCTTTATCTCAGACATAAAGACAACACACGCTTGTTGTCCTCCCTGCAATCAACACAAACTTAAGCTTGAGCAAGCCTTGATTTTAGCCAACTGGTAATCACGATTCATTCCTCTACATTTATTTCAATTATATTAGCCATATTCCATAAGTGTCACCCTTACAGCCAGGAGAAAAAAAAAACCAAAAAACAAACCACAAAACACCAAATTAACAGAGTTCCTTAATCTCAACAATCACCAGATTTTTTTGTTGTTGTTGTTTGTGGGGTTTTTTGTTGGGTTGTTTGTTTGGGGTTTTTTGGTTTTGGTTTGGGTTTTATTTTTTGAAAGGGGACAGGGACAGGAGTACCCCTATTGTAGCTTACAGGCCTATGAATCACTTATAACATCCTCCTAGTTAAAAGATATCTGCTCAAAATGTTTACCAATCATCCTTATGGTACTACATCATGCTTACGAATGTTTTCAGTTTTGCAGAATGAATAGTCTGTAGAATCAATAAAGCAATCCACCATGAAGCTTAATTAACTCTCTCCCATAACTGCACTTATAACAACATCCATGCATCAGACAAACAAGACCAAACAAAAAAAATATCAGCCTCAAATGTTCACACCAAAATATATAGGAATGCTGAATTACAGCAAAGTACAGAAATAGTATACTGGCTATGGAAGAAAATAGATTAGGAATTGTTTGCTATGCTTAAAAAGTAAATGTATTAGAAATCAAATAAATGGTACAAAACCAGATATGAACCCCTCCACTAGTATGTGTTGGTGACATATGCCTGAACCAGACCATTAATGTCTCTCCTGTAAGCGTGCTTGTTAGATTCCTGCAGTGATACCTCAGTTTGTTTCTCAAAGTGAGACTCAATAGGAAATAAAAGGAAGCAAGAACAATGTTCTTTGCCAGCAGAACAGTTGTGATTTCTCACTCTGCCAACACCACATTAGCTAATATTACTCCAAATGGCTTTTCAGTTCTTCATTGGCATTACTATACGTCTGACAATAGAAAAATAACAGAAAACCAAGCCTGAAGCCCATACATGGCAAGAAGTCATCTCACTCAAGCCAGAAGAGGCATGCTCACCAAATTAACATCTTGCTCTGCTTCAGCTGCAAGTGGTATGTCATTTCTGGGGGGCATTTTAAAGAATGTATGCAACTTGCACAATGGTTGCTGAAGAGCACAGCTGCTGTGCTTTTTGCCTCATATCCCACTACAACCCGTGCAACAAAGCTGCCTGGATTGCTAAATAAAATAATGACAAGGATATTGAACATCTGCAGGCCTGACAGAGGGTTGACACATTTTACATTTCAAGATAATGACCTGCAGGTTTATGTGCTATCTTATGGCCACTACCTAATTGCTAAAGACAGAAACACGCCATCACCCAACATGCCTCATCAGTTGTGATTACAGGAGGATTTCTCAAGGAGAATGTCTTAAGATCAAAAACATGATTTATTGAGTAATCACAATAGAAAGTAGTCTCCTTGTTTTCACATTTGAATTCAACACTGTTATTTCTTAGTAGTGAACATTTAATACTATTGATGAACATCTGAGGTTCCACAGAAATCCTGTTTTCAGAAACAGATCTCAATTGACTTTGAAATCATAACCTTTTAATATATCTAAAAAATTGGACAACCAAATACTATTAGATGAAATCTTGTTTCAGTTTCATGATCACACTGATAATCACATCTAATTGATACCTCAGTGTGTAAACAAAATGTTCATTAGTAAAAGATAAGTCTCAAATCAAAACAGAAGTATTCTTATTATAAAAGTAAAACAACACATCAGACCACACTTCTCACAAGATTTCACTCATCTAAGAGGCTTACCTGTGATTTAAGGAAGTCAGCCAGTTGAAAATCTTGTACTGGTTATGTAAGAATTGGCAACTTTGTGTAAGAAAAAAAAAAGGCTGAAATTTTATGTGTCTGAATAATTTACATCTTAGAATTGGAGGATTTGAGCTGCAACTTGCACAAAAAACTGAAGGAATGCAAAACCACTCGGGTACCAACTGCAGGATGAGTTTCAAACAGGTCTCTGAAAAATAACATTACTAGAGTGAATCATTGCCTCAAGCATACCATTGAAGACAGGGCAAAAGGTAACCCATCAATCAGTAAATCTCACTTTAATGCCAATTCCATGCACTTTGTCCAACTCCTACAAGGTTTTTAAAAAGGAAGATAGGCTCATATGTAATCGCAGTCACTGTACAGCATGTCACAGGCTTATCTCAAGTTGTGTGCTCTGAGTGGATCAGACTCATTACACAATAAACATACAACTATGGGTACTAATCCTGTCTGTTACCATAAAAGTGCAGCTCAACCAAAACGCATTAAAGGGAACTAAAAATTCAAACCTACATGTACACACAAATTTAATCCTGCTTTTTTTTTCGTAACGTGCTTAAAAACTGCATGTTGAATGTTCTTGGAGTCCAGATGCACAACCATGTATAGGTAATCCAAATTTTGCATCTTTGCACTGTCTTAAGTCAATCTGCCAACATACAAAATAATACAAAAGTTCCTCATAGCTCTGCACCACACTGTGCAATATCAACTCCTAAAATGTTTAGAAAAATATTCAGTAGAAAATTCAGGATAAGCAGCTACAACTCTCAAAGGAATTTCTTCTTTTGCAAAACTTAAGGTCTGTGTGTATTTGTTTGGATAGATTTTCTGTACTCCCATAGTGTTACGTTAGAATAGCTTTCACCATTTTAAGTGTGCCATTTACCTCACTGGGTTAAATAAATCCACCAACACACTATTTAATTAACAAATTTTCATTATTTGTGCCTTGTCTAAATTGAAAGTAAAGCCAATGTAATGAGGATCCAGCTACTGCTCACTCCACTTAACTGATTTTGTGGACACCATTTTTACGCTCATTCCTACATCACATTGTAACACTGCAAAGCTCAGATCCGTGCACGTAATGTGCAACTGCCAATATTCTCAGCATTAGCACAGTGACAAAATTGGTAATCAAGTGTTTCTCAATAAAGGCAGAACAAAGAGATGATTTTGACTGTATACTGCTTCATTAGAATTGGCTCTCCCAAGGGAAAGTACAATCCCTGACATTTCACCTGAAGGCAAATTCCAGGATCCTGTACAGAAGAGCTCATCAGGGGAAATGAGGCACATCCTGTTTACTTTTCAGCTCACTTAGCTCATTAACAGCTACACACACAGACACCTCACCAAGTTTGGGGTGTTTTATGCATTGCTGCAACACAGGTTTGCTGCCACATTAATTAAGATAACATTTTGCGATTTTGGGGTGCTGTTTGGGGGTTTTTGGGTTGTGAAGTGGGTTGGGTTTTTTTGCAATTTAATGTCTATGCTTTCAAAGTAAGTTTTGCCTCAAAAGAATATTTGATTGGTATTCAATAAAAGGTTTAATCCACAGATGAAATGAGGAACTCCGAGGAGTGAAGTGGATGCTATGACACAGTCCTCTTTCTAATATCCCCTTAGATACCACTGACAATAAATGCCTTGCTTGTAGCAAGAACTCAAGAACTCCAGCATTGGTTGTTTATTTTAAAATAATGATCCCAGCTTTTTTTTGTGTGTGTGTGTGTTTCCTGAAGAGGCACCTAAGAAACTAGGATGCTTTAACATCACATTATTTAGTGCAACAAGTCTTGGTTATATTCCATTTCAAAGTCAATGGCTAGCCCAAGATCTGACACAAAAAGAAAAACCTTAAGAAGAATGGTTTATTGTGTCTTTTCTCAAAAAGCAGTAGCCCCCTCAAACATGTCCTTCTTGATCTGAATGCAGGCAAAAAAACCTGCAAACAAAACCCCTTTTCAGAAGGAAAATATAGCAAGCACACAAAATTTAATTAGTACTAGAGAACTAACACTCATATTTGAGCGCCAGCAATTTAGAGGGGGCCTGGGCCATGCCTCAATCCTCTCTCTCTTTTTCCTTCTTGTAGCCCTAGTGCTCTAATGAAACATGTACAATTACAGAACCCAAGTCACCGTTTTCTTTCATACTACAGAAATGAACTACGCAACTGGAATCACTATCCTGCTTCGTCAGTCCAGCTGTCACACAGTTACATTAAAACCAGGTAGTGTGTTAGAGCCTTGGGGAATGCAGCACTGCCTGCATTAGGGTCACTGGGACAGCAGACAGTAACATGCAGTGCTGCGAATAACAGCTTTTGTAAAATGGTGTATAAATCCATCCGCTGATCTGTGACCATGTAAATTTTCCCAAAGCTGAATGCTTTGCCTTCCCTTCCCATCAAGTTTTGTTTTGCTGAGGCCCATAGCATACTCACTAGAGTCTCGGCAACAGCTGTTTTTTCTTTTAAGCTTGCCGTGTCACTTTGGGATCTGAATTTTTGCTGATAAAGTGTAATAGAAGCTGCTTCCTGCTACGCCACAGTGAAACAGATGTTCTAAAAGTTGTGGTAGCCCTAAAGCTTGTCTCTGTAGCAAAATCTGTTTTAGGCTAACTTTTCCTCTGTCACAAAAACATACGTTGTATTTGTTTTCCTGCTGGTTGATTGAAGTAGGCATCAAATAAACATTTTAACTGAGATTTTTTTTTTTTTTTTTGGTGAATTGGGCCCCAGAAAGTAGCAGTATGAGAATGAAAATACAAACTGCATATCAAAGAAACTAGGACAAGAAGGTGCTCAAGCAGTGCGGGAGTTCATCTTACTACTCCCAGGCACAGGCATCACTGCCTATGGCACTCCTGGCAGATGTTTGTCAAGCCTGTTCTTAAAAGCTGAAGTGATTCCACAGAAGCCCTAAGCAACCTATTCCAGTGACTGATTATCCTTACAACTGCAAAGTTTCCCCTCATATCTAACTTCTAATCTCCTTTGCTTTAAGTTCATCAGTTCTTGTCCTGTCCCCAGAGGACATGAAAACCAGTATATTCTCTTCCTCCAAATAGCAGCCTTTTGCCTACATCTTCTCAGCCTTCTTTACTTAACCTCTAGACTAAACAAACCAAATTCTTTCAGTTTGCTTTCATAGCGCATGTTTTCTTTTATCATCCTTGTTGCTCGCCTCTGGTCTCTCCGTCTGATGCATGTATTTTTGGCTCTGTAGCATCCAGGGTTGGACATGCAGTCTAGCTGACACATGAACCACCAAGTAGAATAAAAGGCTTTCCTCTTGTATTTAACATGCAATACTTCTGAAACTAATGTTTTTACAGATGATGCTTCTTGGTTTTTTCCCCCACAGTTTCCATTCGGACACAACTGGTTCAGGATCTGCAACTAGCTGAACCGGTTAGATTGGACCTGCAGCTGAGTCAGAGCCTATGCCAATATTCCCACTCTCACTGCAGATCCAAGTAGCTTGTGAACTACACCATATACACTACAAGCTTTAGGGTCCTAGACATCTCCAAGCAATGCTGAGTAGTAGTGAAATCTATTCTTTACACACATTTTTACACGTATTTCAATTCTCTTTAACATGTTTTGCACTGATTGGTTCTGGCACTGGAAATAGCCATAGTGCACTCTTGCAACCTTCAAAAATAACCATAATTTCTGTATTCCAGAGGCCTAATCCTCAAAGGAACTCAGCAATTATAGTTTCTTAGTATGCAACTACACATTTATGCTCAGTATGGCCATAAAACTTTTTAACTATGGCTTTATATAGGCAGATAACTGTGTGTGTGAAAAGGTATGTTTACTAACATACACTGTTTTTCCTAGCTCACCCACTTTGGGATGATTCTTAAATAATTCCCCAAGATGTTGCCTGGTATGTCAACAGCTGGTGAGCTGATACTACTAAGCTTGTCTTAACAACGCTCTTCCTTATCTGCACCCCTGCATTTGCAGTAGTCTTGAGTTTCCTACTCCTATTTCAAATCACTTTATCTTCCCACATAGTATTCCAGAGTAGTCAAAGAGGTTAGACTCTCAAGGCTTGACATTTCCTTATCTTTGTCCTACTCCTTTCTAAATTTCTCTCTAAAATGAAAGCTTTGGAGATGCTATTGCATACCAGGTTGCACACCGTTGCTCACTTCATGTCCTCTGCTTCGCCTTTCCCACTGTTATAGTAAGGTTGTCTGAATCAAATGTGTTATTTAGAAATGTATCTACAGTAAATATTTTGGGCTTACTTTTAAGAAACCATGCAAGTTCTACATGGAAAACAAAGAAAGGACTCCACAGCAAGAGCTTTCCTTACAGAAGAAAAACAGCTGCCAGACCAACGGCAGCCATCCACTCATGAGCAGATCTCCTTACCCAAGCAGAGGACCAGCAAGCATCGCTATGAGAGCAACCTCCCAATTGGGATCCACCATACCAGCCAACCAAAGATGGATGTCTGCCTGGCTCGCTACAAGGAAGCTATTGAGCAGATGGTAATAATTTATGCAGCCACAGAGCCCTTCTTTTACTTTAGAGAGACACAAAGTCTCAAAATATAGTCTAAACACTGGAAAATAAGCAGACATCTGGATCTGAACATCATGGAAAAAACTCGATTTCTCAATGCTACCTTCGTAACTTCAGGAAGAAGCCGCACAACTTAGTTTGTAGTGACACACAAGATCAGAGGACACTAAACAGGTACCATGGCACATTTGTTGGTTTTGTGTCATCAGTTGCATCAGCACAGATGTCCCATGAGAAAAAGCCTGCATAGCAATGTGCCTTTAGTATATTCTAATTCATGAACCAGGAAGGAAAGAATTGCATAATTCCATCCTGAGACAGAAATGGAAAGTCAACGAGAAGAAATTCCTAAATTATAAGTCAGGACCTGAAATGACATCTTAATGTCTGATTGGAGAGATCAGAAAGGAGGAAAAAAAATGCAGCTTATCCTAGAACTGGGAGAGCCAGCCAAGGCAGACATGTTCAAAAGACCCTCAAGAATCATGTCTGTCTTCCTGTTTATGCTTCATCTATTTTCCTCTCTCTCATTCCATTTTCACTGTTCTTGTGCTAGAGTCTTACAGGTGAACCCCTTAACCGATATATTCTGTGGGACTTAACAGAAGGCTGCGATTCCATCACTGGCATATTTTCCACATACTTTCTCAAATCATGGCATGAATAAGCTTCTTGCAATCATTTCCCTTTATAACCAAGAAAACAAAACAGGAATTATTCATCTGCTTTCACATGCCAGCAAAATGTTTCAGTAAGATATCCATCTACATGGATCAGAGATGGAAGTTCTTTGAAGACTTACTATAAAAATCTGCATTATATCACACTACAGCTAAGTGAAAGGCCCGTAAGGCATTGTTACCGCTTTTGAAAAAATATTTCTGTTACAAAGTCAGTTACCTAGAACAATGTTCCCACCAAATACCTCTACTGAAGTACTCTTACAGAAAACAAACAATTATATAAATCTGAGGATAAAGCAAACAAGTCATTAATCTAATTCATTGACATAAAAGATATGAATAAAAATTACAAGATTTGTAGTACATAACTCAAAAGACATTTCTACACATCTCTAGACAGCAAGACCACAACCTCCCCCATGAAGTCACCAAGCAGTTTCCATTGACTTTTGTTGGTGCAGAAGTTCACTCAAGCTAAAAATTATAAAGGAAGTCTTCCACTCAGCTGCTGAAGAAAATGAGAGAGCAGACCAGAGACAAAACTGAGAAAGTAGCTGCACATTAGAAGACAGCTCATGATTCAGAAAGGAAAACACAGAGGAGGGACCCTTGGGTTCTGCAGGTGACCCTGACAGCAAGCCTCAAGCACACTCCAGCTGTGGTCAAAAAAAAAATCAACACATATGCACATACATCCATTATCTCCTCTTAACACACGTACTTCTCATGTAACTAACATAGAAAGCAATTGGCTTTTTGTAACCCTGACAACTCAGGGAAGCTGAATTTTAAACGCAAAGAGCTCACTCACAAAGTGTGCCTTTTTCCAGCTGTGGTAGCAGAGGCTGGGGATGGAGATCAGCACACTCTCAAGAAGATTATGGCAGCAGGGCAATGAGGTCCCATTTTTATGAAAATGAATAGACAGCCTGTGACCTCTGAGCATACTAGAGAAACCAAAGTGCCTGTCTTTCCTACTTTTCAACAACAGGAATCATAAAACACCCAGAGGCTGTATGGCAGGAGGTAACCAGAGCAGCCTGGTGAGCGTCCACCTGGGGGGAGTATTCCCCCAGCTGTGTGACAATAAGTCTTTATACATGACAACCTTTCATGAAGGCTAAAAGCTAAATAGCTAAAATCTTCTAGTCTTGCTGGAACAGGCTACTACTGTAGTAATTCCCAAGTAAGATAAAGAGCACTAATTCTACTTATCACTGACATTAAAACCCTGGTCTAATTAGAGCAGACGGACTAACACAGATTAACACAATTGGATCAAACTGATGCTGTGGAAAGCAAGGCCTTTTAGAGGTAACACACAGTTCACTTCCAGGGAGCAGCATGTAAGTTAGACATAGTGCACTAAAACTGCTAATTTTTTTCATGACAAGAGTGTTCTGGGCTGACTACAATGCAATTTTGATGTACACACAAGGAAAAAGAGGGGTTCTCAGGATATTTATTACTTTAGTTTGTGTACATCATTTCTTTCCCAGGCCCTTAGTTATTTTAAATGATAATTGTATTTTTCAAGAAAGTTTCAAAGGAGGGCACTTAAAAAAACAAAAACATATCCTCTCTGAAATGGATCAGGTTTCACTTTCTTTATATATACACATTAAAGCTGTTTAAAAATTGTTCACAGAGTGAAAATAAGATCAAGAATATCAAGTCATTTTGGCCAGACTTTGCAAGGGTAGATTTGCTGAGAGATACAAAATCTTAGACAAAGAATTAAAGGATTGCAACGTGGATGCAACAGATCCTACACACAGGTTAGTAAAGGAATTTAGCTGGTACAGTAATCAATATTGGCTGTAGGCTTCTCCATTTCTAAGATATCCTGCACTTGTTTAACGCACTTCTAGAAAGCCGAGCTTAATGCTTTTGCCAGTGAACACGTTACCGTCGGTGCCAACAGGAGGAACTCCTGTCAGCTTTTGTAGCTCTCAAGAAGGTAAAGCACACCAGTGTGCTGGGAGAGCATACGTATAAAAGGAGACTCAGCCACCTCATGAATTATCCAGGCAGTATTCAATGATAGGTTAATGTTCAGCAAAGAAATCACAAGGTAAAACCTGATTCTTTTCCACATTCTCTGCAGTGCCACTGACTTAGCAGCCATTACAGGCACAATTTTAGATATTTCACATAAAGGAAGACTATCACAGTGTTTTCATGTTGCACAGGGAGCCTCTTTCTTCAGGGTCTCTCAAAAAGAAATTGAGATTGAAGATTTCTTTCATGAGGCTACAAAGATCTGTCTTCTAGCACTGACCAGGTGGCCTTGAGAGGATTTAAGACCATCCTGACCTACTTTCCAATTTTTATTTTTAATTAACTATCCACATTTATTCCTGACATCACACAGTTCACTTGAAAGTCATTAGGATTAGCATCAGACATTTACTTGGGCAAGCAGAAGAGGCTGCTTAACAACTATTTCAGTTTTTAAATACTGAGGAAAATATGAATTGTTAAATTCTGAGATCTCCACACCCACACAAAGACCTGTCAGCCTTAACAGAGCTTTGCATGGTGAGGAAGAAGAAAAAGTGCTCTCCTAGGCCCAGCCAGTTCCAAGTTTATGTCCCAAGAAATGATAAGTTTCTGAAAACAGTGATTCTGGTCAGACCTGCTGTGGTTTTCTGTCTTCTTGCTCTCTTTAAACTGCATTTAAAATTTTACCTCAGGTTAAACAATAAAACAAAAAACCACTGTTATTCCTAAATAATGTGGACAATTTCAGTCATTATAAATGTGATAGACTAGTACAGGCGATAGCAGCCAGGCACAGCACAAACAAGCAGGTGCTGAACAAGTTTTCTACCCTAGGCAGCTTCGCCAGCATGTATCTGGCCTGCAGTACCCTTGCTATTTCTGTCCTGGATATCTCTGGAGAAATGACTGCCAAGTGGAAAGTACTGTACCAGTTTGTGGGGTGGTTTTGTGATGTGCATAAATGAGTTCTTGGATAGGCTCGAATTCATACTGACTTGTGATTTAAGTGCAAATTTAAATTCTGGTATGTCTAAAGGGGAAAGGTTTGCACATTGCTATGCAAGTCTGCCAGCTGGCCTCCACCATGACTTTGCTACTTTGCTTTTAAAACTAAAACACGTAGCTAAAACAGTTGTTTTAATATTTAGCATTATAGAAGGTCATGTCCATACCAGGGCCCTAGAGGGAAAAGCATTTGAGCAACTGAGGGAGTCACTAAAAGTCAGTATACATAGGACATATCAGTTGCATTTCTTTTATCTCTCACCTCTAATGACAATGCACTAGGATCTATCAGACTTGGCCAAGGACTGATAAACAACAACTAATATTGAAAATTAAGTTAAACATTAGATATTAGGTTAAGTATGTGAGTATTCTTTGATAAAACAAAGGAGTGAACAAGACAGTAAGTGGTCTCTTCTAGCTTTAAAACACTAAGGTGATTTTAAGGTGGAAAACTCCGTTCCACGTGTCAAACACCTGATGCTTATAACTGTACATTTTCAGAGTCTTTGTTACAAGTCAGCCTCTAGATACTAGGTAACACATACCTTGCACTTACTGTATTGGATACTCCTAAATCTACTGTTAGAATTTTTTTTCCTTCTTCAACAGTCTGTCATCTACTGCTTAAAACTGGTCATTCTACTTTCTTTGGCAGTATTAGATCTCAGTTACTATATTTATTCTTGTGTGGCTTTGTGACCACTGAAACTAGATGGAAAATTCCTTCAATGCCCATGTGAACGCACATCACGCTACATACCATGTTACTATAATGCCTCGGGTGATAATCCTACAGAAATTCGGAAATATTAGCCCTAGTTTCCCCATAAAGCTGATTTAACAGCCACCTGTGAAGCAAATAAGCAGACACATAACAGGATAAAATAGAAGCCAGCTGAACTTCCACTCAATAGCTTTCAAGATGAGTAAAGCACACAAGAATCATTATCCTGTCCAAATATTGTATAAGATGTTAAAAGGCTTTAAAATCAGAGGCACTTGTTTTAAAGTGCATTTAAATATTTACTGTGTACATTGTGACCTCTCAACTTGGTGCTTGGTTTGCAGCTCCTGTAACAGATACAGTACCATATACTCTTGGTACATCTGCCAGAACCCAGGTTCTCCACTCTTACTGAAAGGAAAAGAAGTTAGAGCCAAACCACTCCACTTGGACCACATTCAGAGTCATTCAGTCAGCCTATTGCTTCCATAAACTTCTATTAACTATGAGAAACAAAAAAGCGGTTAACTCTTCCCTACTATCAGAATTTTTTATTTGTTAATTTATTTTGGAATTGTAGTCTCATTTTCTCTCTCAATAAACCAGGAACAGGTTAAATTTCTTCCCAAACTTCCACCTGGGTGCAATGTACTCTCCTAGTACCAAATTAGCATGACGAGCTATCTTGTTATGGGGCACGTTGACAGAAATGTCTATATGCTTGCTTGGTAATGAAAACCTACCCTTACTATTGTCCTAATAGTCAGAAATCCCATCTTTTCCTAGCCAGCTGCCCAATATCTTCTTTCCTTAAAACAAATGTCTACACTGTACTTGCATCTTATACCTCTAGATCCAAGCCAAACAAAGTCCATGTCACAAAGAACCTGTGATTTAAATGCATCGTGTGAGAGACGGCACAGTAACAAATCAAACAGAGCAGGAGAACAGGTTTGAACATGATAATGTAACAAACAGTTGTCTAAGATTTGAAAGAGGATTAGGAAACACACTGTTGCTGGAGCAAGAGCCTCTATTGCCTTCAGCTGCAGTGGCTATTTCTGATTTGTTCCACTATACAAAGAAACACTGGAAAAAAAGGCACGTTATTAAAATACAGATGTGTGGAGAAAGCTTAATTCCTTCTAAATATGTCAACATAGCTTTAGCTATGCTATCTTTCTCACAGTCATCAAGAAGGCTGTCTGCACAGCATCCACACAGAAATAGCTTCTGCCCTACATATGCAGAAGCATTACAATTTTACTGAGCTGAAGATAATCTGCATTTATCCAGAAACTTGATAAATGTAACTGATCACTTGAAAATGTGAAAAAACACAAATTTAGCAGAGATTTATTTTCCCTGTCGATCCACCAGTAACAGCTCCAAGCAAAAATCCTCCTCACTTGAACATAAATATGTAGCAGCGTTCTAAGAAAACAATCCTGTAACCACAGCTACTCAGCCTGATACAGAGGGGCTGGTGATAGATAATGGAATATTAGTGAACAAGGAGGTAAGTTATTTCTGCGCTTGCTCAGCATATCCAGAACACAGTTATTTTGTCTCCGCAGAGTTTTAGCATGCCACACAAGTTGCAAAGAAAGAAGGCTGATTTTAAGTATCTTTTCCACTTAAGCACAGAACATTACAGTTATTTGCAAGGACATTTAATTTGCAAGATATTGCAACACCTTCTTCAGGCATTGTAAACACAATTTACTTTTCAAAAGTATTGTTGATGCTCAGTACCACAGCACACTTCATAGCTAATTGGTTTATACATGCGAACACAAGTAGATTGTTCAGATTATAAGCAGTCGGTGCTACCATACCTTTCCCTGAAAGATAATTGTGGGGACAGAAGAACAAAGACAAGCATAATGTTTCAGGTCACTAGTGCTGTGTCAGGCTCACATAGGCGTGTGTGATCCCACTCAAGCTACCACGTGGCTCACCACTGTTAGCCTGTTGTACGAGTGTTAGAACATGTAATCTCATGTTCCCTTACTCCACAGTACAGTCAAGGGTGGTATTGGGCATTGTAACCACTTTGACAGCCCCAAACCTAGTCTCTACTACAGTTGCCATCTTTCGTTGAAGTGATTCATGCACAAAAAGCAGGTTTGTAACACTGATGTAGCCTTCTCGGTACCACAAGTGTTTCTCCTTCTCAGCATGACCCCACGCTTCAGGTATTGTCCAGCAGGTGACACAAAAGCCAGCTGTCACCAGAGTGAAGGCACATGTTCAGCAGCTGGTAGCACTCCTGTTGGACTGTCCCTAGCAGAAGCTGAGCAGATCTGCGAGTCCTTCCTGGTGAACTGTGGAAGAGTCCCTCACAGAGTGGTAAAAAAACCACAATCAGCATTCAAACAGGTAACCCTGTTTCACTACCAGCTAAATGAATTGTCAGCCTAGGTATCTCTCATTTCTTCTCCCCAGAACCTCTAAACGGGAAGAATAAAAATAAGTTCACAAGCAAGAGTTAAGGACTGTTCTGAATTAAAAATCCTGGCTGGTGTTTAGGAGCAGAAACTTAAGTCACCAGCTGAATGCATGAAACGTAATGACATACAGAGAAACACACGTCTTAGTGAAATATAACACAAGTAAGAAGAAATACTTCAATTTAGTTTGGTACTTTTCTATTTCACAAATAGTTGGTGAGTCACAAGAGCCAACAAATCAAGCCAGAGAATGATCTAAAGCCCAAAACACAACCAGAGTTACTAAAAATTACTAGTAGGAAAAACCCCTAAATCCTTTAAAAGGCCAGGGCTGTTTTTAACATCCCTTTTAAAAGCTACATCTGCCTCCACTGCTCAGGTATCAAATGCTTCTTTTCCATTTTTTTTTTTCCTAACCTGCCACACATTTTTCTTTCCTACCAACAACCATAACTACAAGAATACCCAGCGTGACACGCTCACTCTCCCCTAAGCACAGAGCCGCTACTTCAAAACAAAGCAAAAAATCTGATTTATTGAATACAGAACACAACACAGTGTTTCAGATGTCAAATAGCCTCATGCTAAAATATGTATATCCTTGACAAACTAATTGTTTTTCTGTGGCACTGTGACTTGGACGAAGTCTGAACCTGCTCTGAAGTCCCAATCAGGGGGCTGACAGCAGGAAGAGTGATGGATGGCAAAGGCAGCCACTTGCTCTGGCTGAGCAGGCTCCACTGTACCGCCCATCCATCACCCTGACAGCTAGAGAAATTCTGTACAAATTTATCTACAGGGCACTAAGCAGGCAGAAGGCAGAGCATATATCCCACCAGCTGAAAGGGTAGATAACCACAGAAGAACATTAGGCCATTTAGTTTCCAGAAGTAAATGAGTAAATCCCATTTGGCTCCACTGGCTAGGCAACTGAGAATATGCCAGGAAGAAACACCACGGAATTACAAGTGTGAAAGTGATAGTGGTGTAACAAAAATTACAAAAAAAATATATAGTTGCTGGAAAGAGATTTTCCCCTCCCTGCTTGTAGTTAAAGAAACGACTGCGAAGAAAGAACAAGACAAAAAGTAATTAAGAGGAGCCTGGGCATTGTGTGTGCTGTAAAGAGGAAGAAGATGAAAGGTCATAATGTAATTGAGTCCTTGAATACCGACAGCTGGAGCTTTAAATCAGGACTTGACTGACACAAAGATTTAACTGTCTCTGTCAGTTTTTCAAGCCATAAATAAAGCAGTACTCTGCATTATTTTGCTGAGAGTGATGACAATATTCTCTTCTGCACATACACTCCTTCCCAAGCTGACACAGCACGTGCTTGTATCATATCTGTCACACTGCTCGCTCATTAATGCAAATCACCAGAACAAACTTTGTCTCATCTAATAATAATGCATCTTAATGTTCAGTATCTAAGGATCAAACAAAGCTGACACTTCTGTTTTATACATAGAGAGGAAAATGATTTGGCTGTGGCAGGCAAAAGGATGCATTTTAAAAGTATGCTGTAGTTAAGATGGAGTTGGGCAGAAGAAATTTAGACCCCTCAAAAAGACGTCCTTTTTACTGCTTCTGCCTCTCACTTCTCCTGTTTGAAAGGCAGCAGACTGCAGCTCGATTGTACCAAAATATGCCATTGGGTATTTATCTTGAGAACCTCCTGCAGGTGATACAGTGATTTTTCTAAGGATCTGAAGATTAGAGAAGAATTGAATACTCGTATTAAGTAAACAACTGCCTGTCAGACTTTCAAATGTTTTCCTGCAATAAGGGGGAGAAACGTAATTGCCCAAACTGCTTTGTTTGCTTTCCTTTGTAAATGAACATCCTGCTTTAATCAATTGACACTCTTCTTTAATCAGTAAATTGGTGATCTGAACAACATCTCTTACTTTATTAAAATAAAGTCCTGTAATTTCTGGTACCGCATTTATAGGCTCTGCTAAGTAAAGGTTGTAAGGGTGTTCTCAAAAAAATCTGATAATTTTACCATTAAACAGGCATTGAATTTCAAGTTAACTGCTCTTGAAATAAATGCTATGTTGTTCCTAAGCATTTGCTTTCAATTCAATGAGACGTATATTAAAACAAACAAATCTATGCTGCTCACACACACACTACTCTTCTTCATTTCTGCATTGCATAAGATGCAAACTTTTTAACACCTTCTTTTGACGATGCAAGAACACACACCCTGGTAATTTACCCAAAGAACTTCAGGTCCTTTTTAGAAGCACAATTAGCATTTCTACCCCAAGTTTCCTGAAAGTTCCAATCCTACTGTGATCATACTTTTGTAATTTCCTCTGAAAAATGAAGTAGTAAATCAGAATGTTATTAAGGCAACCTTATTCAAGTTTCCTAAGCCTTTCTGGGTCAAACTTTGTTTAATTAAATTATTTGGTTTCCATTCTTAAATTCAGTGTTATTATTCAAAATAATCCTTGCTATTATATTAATAACACCAAAGAAGTCATGCCATGCAAAAAGCGTTTGGTTTAGGAAGAGGTTTTGACCATGAAGAAGGGCAATCAAAGAAGTGCAGGGGCATTCGAGAGACAACGTAAAGAATAGATGTCTCTTTAATAGTGCTTAAACTGTCTACTCCAGATCACAATGCTGGTGTTGTGCTTGCTTGGCTGACCATATGGAAATTAAGCTTTTCCCCTGTTCTTCACTGCTGTTTTCCTAATGTTGGCTTCTGAGCCATTTAATTACAGTCCGTCATAAAACCCGTTGCTCAGTCTGACAGGAACAAGGATCACCTAACTGCTATTGTGATCACCAGAGCACTTGTATAGGCAATGGAGGTGAAAACCTCTACACTTCAGAAAGAGAAGAAAATGCATTTCATCAGTCACAACACAATGCCTCTCCTAAGCCTAAACAATTGCAAATGTACTGGCCCTCAGACATTGCCATATTCACAATAAGGCCATTCATGTAGACTTTGCTGAGGCAAGTTAGGGCAAAAGGGTCAGAGGGCTATGAACTTTGATCTATGGTTTCAAATTTGGCAGGTCTTAAAAAACCTCCTGCTTCAGTAAGTTTCTTGATTAACCTAATAAGAATTACACAAGAAGTGCTGTGATCTTAGCACTGCATCGGATTAGCTGCCTAGACGGTGTTCTGTGAAGCCTAAAAATCTCATCAAGAAGCATAATGAGAAATAGACGATGGAAGTGTTGAGAAAAAGGTCTCGCGTTTGTGTTTTAATTATGCAGGCAAGGAATTGAAAGTTACCTGAGAGCTGCATTTTCTGAAGCAGCAGAGTATTTGTCCATAGAAACATATTTTTAAACTCTGAGAAAAATACAATTAACAAAAATGAAAGCTCAGAAGTGATTTCAAGATGAACCTTCAGTAATTCAGAAACACTTTTTCCTTTTGTCATCTTCCACACAGAATAGAATCTAATACCAATACTCATATTTACGATAATTCTACAAATTAGTTCAACAAAAAAATGCCACCACAAGCATTAAGAATATCTACAGCTACCTTATTAAAAGCACATCAAATAATCTGAATTGTTACCGAGGCAAACGCTTAGCAATTAATTCCTAAATTAGGCCATTAGTATATTAAGAATTTTGTCCACTTAATTAACTACCACTGTGCTAGACCATTTGAGATTATATTACAATATAATTTATTAATCAAATACAACTAATCTTTGAATCGGCAGGAGTATTCTTTTGGCAGGGATATGTTTTGAAAGACTTCATTGCTAACACATAAATGGAAATTCGACTAGCCACAACAAGTCTACTCTTCAGAAATATTAAGAATTTCATGAAAAGAGCTAGATAATAATAAAAAAAATCATGCTCCAGCATATTGAGCTCATCCTTACAAGAGATCTGCAGACTATAAAATCATTAAGTGATCAAGTTTTGGTGTCCTGGTTTATAATGGCTCACACAGATATAAGGAAAGAGGCTTAGAAGCTGACTAACGCGGGACAGTTCTCTCTCTGCTCACTTCTGGATCAAGCACCAGCAAAGGCCATTGGGTCCATGCCTTCAAAAGGAATGGGAGAAAAAAAGTCTTCAGCTAAATGAATAATAAAACAACTAAATAAACCCCACACCACCTCACTCTTCTTTTTTAAAAGACTTCTGGTCCCATTTATAAGGTGTCAAGTCCCCCTTTAATAGAAAGGGCTATCCAGGATCAGCCCCCCCAAGTTTCCATACCTACTAAGGCATTTTCTACATTTTAAAAATACAGAAATAATGTTATCTTTGAGCATCTCACAGCTCCATGGACAGGAGTTGTTCAGAAGAACACAAAGCACTACTATAAAAGCCAAGATGCCCTACAAAGTGACTGTGTAGCAGCGCTAGGCAGCTGCATTAATCATTATGCTAATACTTAGCCACAAGTTTTGATATATCTTTAGCATCTTGCACTGTATGCTCACACATCAACAGCAAAATGTTCCCCAGGAAACATTCCAAAATTGTGTCTTTGAAAAGTAAAGTTCATTTGTGGGTCAATGGGGTAATTATGGCAGAATGAGCCTGCCTAGCTCCAACAGCAGTTTCACATTTCAACAGCACTCCCTCCCATGATCCCAAGCTACTAATTTCTCCTATTGCATGTGCTTCTCTCCTCTTAGGAAAATAATAACAATAAAAGAAAGCTAATCAGTACTATCAATTAGGAATCATCTCATAGAACAGGATTATACTCTGAAATTGAAAAACATTTTAAGTCTGCATCGTGCTCACTAACATTCATATTTGTATTGCTGTTCTGTCTAAATGCTCCTATATCACTTATCTGCTGTGAAAGAGGCTGCAAAAATGCACAATGAAAAAGTGTGGTTTTGAGACAGCTTATAATTCTCCACCATCACTGAGTTTTCTGTGGAAGAATTTGAAAGAGCCTGATATGGTATCTTGTCTATATATCAGGGAGCCAGGAGAACCAGGAGGGAAACTCCTCCAAGAAGCTTTTAAGATAAAGTAAAACTTGGTGCCAAGTCAAAAGCAGCATGTTGAGTCGAGCTGCTGAACTTGCTAAGAAGCCATTTACATATACAAGCCATACTAATTGCAAGATAATAAATTTGTTTATCTTCAATTAAGCAAACCTCATAGAATAAGCTTACATGTCATTTGTGCTATCTTGCACACATTTTTTATTATGGTTACAAGAAAATTTTTCCAATAAGGCATGTTAACAGCAAAATTAAAATGTACCATGAGTAAACCATCCTTTATAGTCAATAGAGGAGAAAGCAAGTACTAATGATAAAAAAAAAAGAGCATCACATTGAAAAGACATATCTGTGTAGTTTAATGGACGGAGCAGTGATGCCAGCTCTCCATTTGCTGTGCATAGAAACAGAAAGCTACGGCCAGCACAAACACAGCTACAGACAGAAAGCCAGAGTGGTGACCCTGCATGGCAGTCCTCTTTTGTCACTTGTGACAAGGAACAGAGTTAGGGTAGAGCTCTGGAGCGCACTGTAACAAACACAAAGTAGCCTTAAAAAAAATAATTCACTGATGAGGTAGCAGAAAACCCACATTCGGAGCGTGGAGTTCTGCTTGACTTTTCGCCTGTGTTTTCAGCTCACCCCCGAGGTGGAAGCTGCCCAACAGAGCCCTGCAGGCTCAGCATCGATGTTGGCAGTCGGTAAAACATGCTCAGAGAGCTGCATCCACCACACAGAAAGGCTCTTGTGGTGCTTGATCATGACTTCTCCCTGGGTGTTAGCGACTTTCACACTACCAGAGCTGAATTCTTTAACCCCCAAAAGACAGGACCATGTGCATTGGCAGCAAATAGACCAGGGTTTGATAAGTTTCATCATTACTTATGACCCAGATGTATTTGCCTTCTAGTTTGTTATATTTAACTCATTAGCAAGTCTGAGCAATTCCAAACAATTAACTAGACAAACGATGTATAAAACTCAGTTTGATGTTATAGCTCAGCTGCCACAAGCAGAGAGCAACAGGTCAGAGACATGAACTACCATGCAGGTACAAAACAATGTCTACAAGAGAAATAGTTTCAGTAAGTTTTCTGTACACCTAGGAGCATCATACTTACGAGTTTCCATAAACTTGTACGCCAGGGAGAAAGTTACTAATGCAGTAGAACAGGTCAGCATCAACTGCAGCTTTAGCTGAAACCAGTATTGTTCTGCCAAATCTCTGGTCTCAACCATAAAAACCTTAAGGCCTTAAAACTGGTCTCTTTTCCTACTGAAAAAGTATAGACACACCATAAACTGACAGATAAAGTAGTTCAGCCAAACCAACAGCACCCAAACTTGCTTTCTGGGTTAGCTAGGAACACCCAAGTGCAGGGAATAGTGATTTTTTTTTAATGATGTGGGGGTTTTATAAGCAACTAGATACCAGAAACTACTTAAAAAACCCACACAGAGCTCCCCAGGGTAGCCACTGTCATCCTGGTACTGAACCGGGATGGGATCAGCACCGCTGCCAGAGGCTGAGCGGAGTCTCATGAAGAGGCACAAGGTCACAGTAGCACAGCTATTCTGCTTCCAGACATGAACCATGTATATACCGTACAAAAATGCCAGCTTTAGGCAGAGCTTATGGGGGAGAATGATCTTGGTAGTATCCTCCACATATAACAAATCATTAAATTACTTTAAAGCAGCTTAGATATTTTCAATAAAACTAAAGAAAATAATACAACTTCTTATGAGCAGTGAAGTAAGGTTTGCAAAGCTTTCTGTCAAGCATGGGATAAACATTAACCAGGGCATATGCTTACTGCCCAACTATAAGTTTGGTATTTAGGCCTGCTTATAAGTTTGATTCAAAAGCAAGTAACTGCCTGACACTCAAGGGTGCTGCACTTTGGTTATCAATGAGAAAAGACATTCAAAAGATGAAAATGCATCTGAAAAGTTTGTCTTACAGAACAAATACACAGTAAATAGTACAACTTTCACATATACATGTATTGAAATTCAAAACCTCCTTCTTGAAAAGATTTGTCTACATACTATCATCTAACTGAAAATGTTTGCTTAAACTCTCTGTCAAGCAACACTGAAAATTACTCAGAAAGGTTTAATGTTATTTAGCTGTAGAATCATCAAGAATGCCTTCAGGAGAAACTACTGTGAAGATCTTTAACCAGAAATGCAGACCAAAATCCTTTCCTTCCATGCAAGTATGAAAAAAACATTTAGGAAAAAATAAAGCCTATATTCACTGGTTTCACTTGTACTATGACAGTACTTCCAGATTTATAACTACCGAACTGTTGACTAAACTGCTTTTGCTTCCTCCTTCACTAAATACTTTAGCCTAATCTTACAGTGCCTTCACAGAACTGACACCCTGCCAAGCAGTGAAGTACAATGTCTCCTAAATCAAGATTAATCTTCAAATAAGCGAGCATAAGGAACAAACGTGTCTACAGCATCTCAAGATCCTTATGAGAACAGTTCAAACACATTAGGTTAAACCTGTCTTGGCAGTGGTCTGTACCATATCCTCAAGGCAGATGCATCAGACATAAAAACTAGTATGCTGTGCCTATTTGCCTAGAAACACTCCAATTTTAAACCTAATGGTCTAATAGGATGGCAGGAGTTGTGGCTGATAATCAAGGCAGGCAATTTGACTCTGAAAACAGAACAAAAAACCCTAGTTCAAGCTTTGCTTGCCTTTTTTTTTTTTTTTTTTAAAGACAGGGATTTTGCAATGATTAAATAGTCATCAAACTTGTGAGGACTGCATGATGTAACAAGACTGTTTGATTTATTGCGTTATCACTAAGCTTCGCACAGGCTCCTTAGGAGTGTTACTAAATAAAGATGGTTCTCAGTTTTGGCATGAGAAATGCAGCTGCCAAGTAGGAAAGCATGCATTTATCAACAGCTTAGCTTATCTGAAAATATTACTCTGTTGGAAAAGACTATTTCTGTCATTTGCACATAATGTATATTTCAATTTTCAGCCACATCAATTTCCTACTCTATTCGTGATTATTCTTATTATTTGTGTTATCTCTCAACCTGGTGATCCTAACCATGAGCTAAGAAACACATGAATCCAGAACGAAAAGTACGGTTGCTAAAGAGCTGAAATCTAAACTAGAAACAAGAGGCAACAGATCGTGCAGACAGACGGGCAACACAACAGCAACCAAACCAGTGCCCGCTTTCTGTCAGTATCTGGGAAAGGACAGTTCCCATTCAAAATTTTTGTTTAAATCTTTGAAAAGAAAATTATTGCCCATATACATCTTTTCCATTAATATTTAATATTCATATGTATATAAAGGCACATTTATTAGTATTATCACACATTTATAAGTATTATTTTGAAATCATTTAAGAAAAGACAGAAAATATTAAAATACAAGTAAAAGGGCACATTCAAAGCAACTTCCTCTTCTGCTGGACTTATATCAAGGCATTCAAAGAGGTACACACCTAGTGCTGTGCTGGTCAGAGAGGCGTTCCGACAGCTGAATTCAAAAAGAGGTTCCAACACAAAAGCTTTGGTTTAATTTTACTCAGTGTTAAGAGGTGAGATAAAAAATAATTCACAAATTCAAAAAGATCAAGTAGGGAGGAAGATCAATATGAAAGGAATTAGTGCCTAAGTTTGCAGATAGATGTGCCAGCATGTTGCTTGGATTTATAATTATAAAGCAATTATTACTTAGCTCAATAATAAATTGTTAGCTGCCATGGCAACTACTGAAATACAAGGCAAGCTATTAACAGCAATGAGATGGTCTGCAGAAGAAAAAGGGAGAAGGCAGTTTGCTTATTGGGCAGACTGTGCTCTTTCTCCAACTTCTTACACTATCACGCGCCACTTTGGGATTGCCAAAGGAAAAATTGCAAGATGCCCGGAATCACACAGAGTTGATAGTCAGGGTTGAGCAGGGTTGTGGTTGTTTTTTTTTTTTTTTTCCATTAAGAAGATAATTTGATTATAGAGTCAGATATTTTTCTGGTGTAATCCTAGGGATATTGCACATCCCTTTTACCTAAGCAACTAGTTGAAGCAATGATTAGCAGTTATCTCTGAGATAACTGGGGGACAGGCAAAGCCATTGAAAAGCAGAAAAGGATAGAGTTAATGCCTATTATCAAAAAGGATAAATTGAGGAGCAAGAAAATTATAGGCTAGGCAGCTTAACTGCAGTTTCCTGGAAAAATTCTGGAACAAACAAATCATTTGTAACCACCTGGAATATAACAAGGAGATTATGAGCAGCCAACATGGATTTGTCCAAAACAAATTATATCAAACCAGTCTAATTTCTTTCTGCAACAAAATAAAAAGCTCTGACTTAAGGTATTTAATGCTGCCTCATATGTAAACTGGGGAAGTTTGGTCTATGTCAAACTACTATATGACAGAAGCAAAATTATGACTGCAGATTAGTGACCCACATGTTGCCAAAGTGGAGAGATGTATCAAAGAGGGTTGCACAAAAGACTCCTTAGATGCCATTGCCCTTAAAAACTGTCACTGATGACTTGCTGATAGAAGAGAGTGTGCTATTAAATGCACGTAACAGAATAGAAAGTCTGCAGCTACTTTGGAAGACAGGATTAAAATTCAGATCTTGGGGATCCCAAGATGAACATGAATTAACAATACTGTTCTGTAGGTTTTTCTAAAAAAAAAAATTAATATATATATATAAAAAAAACTTGAAGCATAAACAGGCTTCAAGATACATGGATACATGAAGCAGAAGTTTAAGTCCATCCCCCTCCCTTTTTTTTTTTTAAGCTATTAGAATAATCAAGCACTAGAAAACGTGATCTGTGAAAACAGGTTAAAAGAAGTGGTTAGACTTAGACTTTCGGAAAAAAACTTTCTAAATTAAGGACAGTGAAACATGCGAATGAGTTGCCCAGGGTAGTTCTATGGTGAGAACCTTTTCCTGGAGGTCTTTCATAACAGGTTACAAGACTTTAATTAGCAATGTCATAGGTGTAGTTGACATCATTCTTCATCAAGGAGGCATAACAGGTAACATCTTCAGGTCTCCTGTAGTCTTATTTTTCCAAGAGTTTACAAGATATTTTTTTTTTCTCCTTTCTAATCTCATCTGGATGAATTGTAAGGAATTTGTCTGGGGTTTCCAGACATGAGGTAGCCTTTTCCTGGCAAAAACCCTAGACTGACTGCAGACATGCTATACCCTCACAGGGCACATATGCAATGTATTGAATGCTTCTGCCAAGGACTGTTCTGTATCCAGAAATCAACAGCACATGTGTAATAATCCATCACTTTTGGGAAGAATCAGACTTTATTCAATAGGCACTAGAACAACAGTGCAATATTCAGGAAAACTGGCACAGGATTACTGGTGTCCCAGAAATCTTTCTACTCCTTGAACACAACAGGAGAAATACTCTGATCACAACTCTAGGCCATCACTTTACCAAACACAAGCGCTCACTCTCTCAGCTACGTGTTTCCCTTATATTTTGCTACTGGCACTTGACTGGCTGCATCTGATTCCTTTAAGCCTCTGAAACAAAAAGCTCCAACAATCTCTGCCCCAACTGCTCTGTTTACTAGTCTCCAGAATAACTGCTTCCATCACACAGCTGAACTCTAACTATTATTATCATTCATAACAGTGCATGCAGGGTGATGTGGTAGTATTTTTTTCCCAATTTACCTTAAACAAGGGAGAGTGGTTATACTCTCCAGTTTCAAAAATACTTCTACCAGCAAAACAGTATTTTCTTTAATGCTTACATAATTCACAACAGCAATGATCTGCACCAGGAAAAGCTACATAAGAATCTATGCTAAATAAAAAGAAATTAAGGATTAAATTGCCACAGGACAGGAACTGTGCAAATAGTTAAAAGAATAAAGAATTCAAGGATGGTAAAGTCAATGAAAATTCATCCTGAACCATCCTAGAATTGTTTGGTTCAGAGCAGATAATCAAATCAGCGTATTTGTTCAAATTGCAACCCTGCACTAGCAATGGATACATTAGGTGACAACTCACACTCAGACAGCAGGCAGCAGTTGTATCATTGCTTTTGCCATGCTAAGCAAAAGCATGGGAAAAGTCTGTGACTAATTCCAGTAAACGTGGTATCTTAAAATTAATGTAATCATCCCCACTAGTAATATAATAAAAAAGAATTGATAATAGCTCCTGAAAAAAGTTTCCAATTTTACTAATCCCAAATCCAGCAGCAGAAATTAGTAAGCAGTTCTACATTCCAGTCTATAGAAATTGACGATGTACGTTTGTGCATAGCGCCTCCGAATTCACCAGGGTCCCATAAATTCTCAGAAAAGGATAGGATCTAAGTGAATATAGTCTCTTCATATGCCTAGATCTGAATGTTTCTGGTTTTATTTTTTAAAAAATATGCTTCCTGTCAAGATATCTTGTCCAGTGTGAACAATTCCTCCTAGAATTAAAACTACCAACCCTTCTATAAATTTGCCAATGGCTTTCATTGACTGCTTATAGTCAAACCCATGTTTGTTTACTTAAGGTATTCTTTTCCTCCTCCTTTTATGCCAGCCAGCTCAGTTTGAAAACAAAAAACCCCCCAAAACCCAAAGACAGCTCACCTTGTTGCCCCGCGCCAGCAGGAATTACCTTTGCATAAAGTTCTACCTGCAGAGCCTCATCGCAACTGCGTTCTGCTTCTCACAACTGAGGCAGGCAATATCGCTCTCCACAAATAACTCAAATGCTTACCTGCACACATAACATCAGCTAATACTTCAAAACAACATAAATATTTTGAAATAGGGAATTCCCCAGCCCTGCTGCTTCTCTCCTATTCTCTGCCTTACGGCTTTTTCCCCAAAGCAAAATATCAGAGTGCGATATAAGGTACAAAGCACAGGGAAATATGCTAAAAGCCACCAAGAGGGCTGGTGCATTTTTATTAGCACATCATCAGGGTGCTCTGGTTCAATATAGCAGGTTTCAACATGCAATTGTTGTGCCATCCAACAGCAAGCATGAGTCCAAGTGGAGCCCACAGATGGGCTGGCAATGGCTGGTAGCCTCGACCCTAACCACAAAGTGATATTCATCACAGTTAGTGCAAACTCACCGTATGGTAAAAGACACCTTGCAACATGGAAAAAAGCACAAGAGGAAAAGATGACTAAGAAGGAAGATCCTTATCTGTCAGAAGTTCCTTTTCTTCCCCCTGGTAATTACATCAAATCTGACCATCTTCTAAATTAATTTTATCATCTTTTATTTATTTTTTTTTATATATAAAAATTTCCATGGTGGTATTACTTCAAATTTTTTATTATTGCTGCCCTATTTTTAACCTCAATCTTCCCAGAACTTGGCTCACAGATATAATGCATAAATCACAAGGCAACTCTGGCTAATCTTGTAACAAAAAATATCATTTATAATAATTTGCATAGAAAACAACATCATTTTCCACAAATGCTTTAGCACTGAAGTTTTAACAGTCAAAGATGTGGAAAAAGCATATATCTTATCCTGCTCCCAGTTTGCTATGTCACTTTGGAGAGGCTGGAGTCTGGGGTAAACAATGGTGTTTCCAAGTATGAAAAATATCTATTCACCTCAAGAGAAGCTCTGTGCAGCTTGATTCATTAACATATTTCTAGTGAAGGTATACGATTATAGATATGCGAGGGTGTAGATATACGATACATGAAACTTAAAGATTCAGTGTTGATTTGCTAGGTTAGCAGATGACCAGCCCTCATAAATCAAAATCCAAGCAAGAGATGAGATGACAGCCCCAAGAGTTAACCTCACCATTTCTTCCTGAACTCTTCATTTCACATTCAATTCAAAAGACTATTACTCTAACACAACTCAATTGTACAAGGATCCAAGTTCAAGTCAGAAAAAGATGCCAGATGTCCACGAACTTGTTGACACAATAAACAACAAAGAAGGTGCTAGGCACTTTACCAGATCCAAATGTTACTTGTTGTCTTTCAGCTCCTACAGACATCATTTGAGAACTACATTTCCTTTTATCTGAAAGCATGAAGAGGAACTAAGAGAGGAATAACATAGCTCAAGTTGCTACATTAAATAATGCTTTGTGCCTCTAGGAGAGAAGCGATAAAATTCGACAATTCTGAAAACATTCTATCCTATCATCATGAGACAGAACTAATGCAGACAAATAATTAGCAACCTTACATTTACTCTGTTGTTCCAGCATTGCTTTATCTCAACAGCAACAAAAACAACCTCACTAAAATGAGGCCCCAGTACTCTGATTTGTACTGCTGCCTGTTTTACAAGCAGATCAGCTTTCTAAAGCCACAATTTTTATAAAACTGTATTTTTTTTGATGAGCATTGGGTAATGTCTGTAACACATTCTTGATACGAAGGCTGCTGAGCATCATGATTCATTGCCCTCCTCCCCCTGCTGCAGTAGGAGTGACAGATCTCTGAGCTGATGCATCGGCTCAGGTTACGTTTCGTTTCATTACACAGAATAGCCCAACATACACAGTTCCAACAGGCCCAGGCCAGGAAATTCAAAGTGCTGCTGCTTATTAAATATTGTGCCATCAAATCACATTAGAAGCATTAAAATGTAAATTAATACTGTTGGGTCACAGTTTAGACTTCTCCTTAGCTCTTCCTTAACGTGGTTTGAGAAATCTTTTCGCAAATAACTTGGTGAAGCAGCAAAGATTCTTTAAAGATATTTGCCTTTGAACATCCAGCTGCAACAGGATTAAATTTACTTTTGCAGCAATCTGTGGTTACAAAAAAAAATCCTCACAAATGAGAGGTGGTATGATACCTAGAGTGCATCCTAACAACTTTCAAATCATTGGAGCCAACCAAGGTGAACACCTTGTGTGTGTATGCCAAGAAGAAAAAAATAAAACATTTTTAAAAGTGACAACAGCTCTGAGGTCCTCCCAGTGTCCATCCTACACACAGAAAGGGTTGAAGAAAATGTGTATTCCAATTTCAGCTCTGCTACCTTCAGGGAGCGGAGGGGTTAGGTCCCCTCTCCCCAGGCCACATTAGAGCGTGGAGGTGAGGGCTGTTTATTTTTTGTACATTTGCATGTCTTAGACATATGATCTATGCCTTAAATTTAGCCTTATTCCAAATGAAGTTACTGCTACATCATATTTTTTAATTTTTTTTTTTTTTTTTTTATTTACACAAATCCAAGCCCAGAACTCTGCGTAGGCAAATATCCAAGCAAGTGGGAAGCAGGGGAATCATCCCTTTGAGGTTAAAAGGCCCTTGGAGATAATTGCACCCCGTCCCTTCACAAGGGGTACCGATAGCAGAAGCACGGATCGATCCTGTGACAAGTACTCAACAGATTTGCTCATATTAAGGTGCAAAGAGCTTTAATAAAGCACATAATGTGGATGACACAAACGCTTGTACTTTGTGCTGTTGTTTTTACCTAGCAAGTGCACTGTTGGGCAGACCTTCCATGGCTACACACATGCGCGTTGGAGAATTTGGTGGTGAGGTTTGCTCAGCACTGAAATTGTCATGATTAAGCTACAGTAACTGTACTTTAACTAATGCTAAGAGCTGTGTGAGTGTTTCCACATATGCATGTCTCATTATTTTAGCATGGTGCACACCACATTTAACCTCTGCATAAGATTACAGTAAAACAACTTAACCAAGTATTCTGGGGTCAAAGAAATACATTCTGACCACGTAACAGGTATTTCATACACCCTTTAAAGCAGCTATATTACATTCATTCTCACATTTAAAGAGAGGTTTTAATAACAATTTCATTATGCCTCATTGTACCTCTGAGATTAATATGTCTGGAAAAGCTTAGAAAAGTGCAGGAATGTTATTTTCATTTATTTAGCACATTCCTCAAATACGCTAGTGCAGCTCTCTGTGAAGTCACTTAATAATTAGGTAAAGAAAATGGGCCGCAAGGAAACAGAAAAAGCTCAAAGAATTGAGCCAATGCCCAAGAAGTCAAGAGGAGTCTTTCATCAACCATAATGGGCTTCAGATCAACCTCTTGAAAGGGCTCAGTGCCTCCACAGTGTAAGCTCAAGGTTCATGCGGAGTAAAGCAAAATCATGGAATCCTATAAATTAGCATAGCTTTATTTGATCTTTACCTGAATGCCACGGAGAAGTGAACAGCTCCTTGTTTTCTATTGTAGAAAATGTCATGCTAATAAATAAATCAGGTTCCAGCAGGTCAAAATAAAATGGAAACTTCTTTGCAGTGTGTTCTCAGGTGTGTGTGTTTGGACAGAGACAAAAATGTGTTGAGAACTAGGCTGAAATGAGCAAAATTTTGGGGTCAAAGACCTGGAATATAATTTTATCAGCACCTGAAAAAGTTTTTGACATTTGGCAATGCTTTTGTTTCTACCAGTAGGACACTTGGCATTTGAAATTCAGCTGTGGTAGGTAATCACACATGTGAATTCAGAATTTGCTTTCCATTAACATTAATGCCAGTTCAAAAACACAAATGTTTATAGAGGGAAAACAGGCACAACCGCATCAAGTCACTTGAAAGGCAAACATGTATGTATGCAAACTGTTTTTACAATCCCACCCCTATTCTTTTAAACCAATCAGCAGTACAACAGCTGTACTTTATCTGTTGCTACAGGTATACGCATTTTATTTTTCTATCACTATTAGCATGCTTGTTAGGAATTCACAATTTTAAAGGCTCTGTAATGAAATTTTCATCTTGAACATGTTAAACCACAGCTGCGGAAGTCAGCAAGACTAAATCCAGTACAGCGGGTTTTCAGTCACAGCCAAGAAGCTTTAAACAGTATGAAAGACAGAAGCTTAGAGGTTCAAAGCCAGCTGTAAAAATTCTCATTTGACTTCTCAATACAAAGTTAAACAGACCTACTATAAAGAAATATGCTGCTGCCTTGGATTTCAAGTAGCCTCTTAATTTCCACAGTGTATTCTCCAGTATCACAATGCATTTCCCTTACAAACTGTCTCAGTAATCCTACGCCTCAACTGGATGATGACGGTGCAGACAGACAGAAATAGCCATACAGATGTGTCTGTTGTAAGCTCCATGTATTGAACTATAAATTTAGGAATCCAGAGCTTTTTGAGGTAATCTCTATAAAGCAAGCAACATATTTCTGTGAGGAAAGCTAATCTGGGAACAGATGCACAGAAAGTAGAGATTAACTGCAATTATTCTAATAAGGTCTTTGAAAAAAATTCCTGTAAAAGAAAAATATAGCAAATCCTGCCTGATGATTGGCTTAAAGGTATTTATTTAGCCATTTAATCCTTTTCACATAAGAATTATTCATAACAGTTCATTTCTAGATGTACAGTGAACAGTTACTCATTCAAATGAAAATAGAAACAGAAGTAGAGAAAAACGTGAGAGTTGCCCCAAATAAATGGGGCAGTGTTGAAGCCACAAGGAGAAAATACAAACAAACAAAAATTATTCAAAAAACCAACAAACCAATAGAAACCTGTTCCTATTAAAATCAAAAAGATTTTTCAGTTGACTTAAGTAAAGCCTGGACTTTACTCAGGACATCACGATTCTTACAGTTTTGTAGTCCTTACACCACTACTTTTCAGCAAGACTTGAGGTGGTTGTCTGAGGCACAAAGGTCAACAAGACTAAAACCTCTCCGATTTTCCCCCTCTTGCTTCCATCCCAAATTCCCCATATGTTTAGATCTGATTTGCGACACAAAATTGTAGAAGTAATCTGCAGAAAGACTTTTAATATTAAGAAAGATTCCCTGCTATTATTATAACCATTGGACTGCCAGAAAAAAAATCATAGGATGGTCTCTTTTTAAATGTGTCCCAAGTTGTAGCATTTGCAAAACCATAACCAGGCCAGCTCACAAATCGGAGGGAGCTAGAAGCCTTGGAAGTAATCCCTTGTATATTTAATACAGTTCATGATCCTTTTATGCATGTTTATTCATTTGTTTCTAGTTTTGCAATGGTAATGAAAACCAAACCCAAGCAAGCTTTATTAGATTTTCATTGCAAATATTTGCAACCGAGATGTAGTTAATTAAAATTAAAACAAAAAAAATATACCTTGCAGAGCACGGTCACTACGGAAAACTATTTATGTACACTTTTCCTTGATCTCTTTGGCAAGGTCTGTGTTAAATCGGGACTTCAGAAGATGCAACTGAAATAATTTAGGACAAAACCACAAATTGGAAACTTGCTTGAAATTTTCATCAAATTGTGGATAAAAGAGATCAACTTTAAATGAAAATTGAAGACATTTGTTTATTTTCCCAACTCAGAATCTATTTTAGCTAACCTATACACAAATCTTGCATAAAAAGTTCCCTTATCAGGAACCAATAGCAGGTGACACCATACTACTGCCACAATAATATTATTCCTACAGAGATAGTACTTTCACAACTACAAACATTGGCATTTAATAATTAAACACAAAATTGCTTGCTACAGAGGAATTCTATTCTTTTTTTCTCACTGAAGGTGAGAGGTTTTATACTAGCATTAGTGAGAACAGAAACTGGCCAAGTAACCGGCTGACAGCACATAAAGGAAAACAAACTGATCACAAGAAAGCTTATTTTAGCAAAATTGCATATTCATGTTTATTTTCTGCTTACCCCTTTATCTTATAAAGCCATGTACACCCATACACATCATCTTATTCTTACTGATAGTATGTAATGAGATTAAAAGACCACGTAAGATCTAAGGCCAGTTCATACTTTGTAAAGGACAGCTACTCTAGGAGAGGTTAAAGTCACAGCTCACAACAAAGTTAAAGGGACATATTTTTCACGGCCCCAAAGAGCACGGTGCTCACTGGAACTAGCTGCACCTACAGAAACACATTGCTACCGCTTTGAAGAGAGTTGGCTTGCATGCACACATGCCCAGTACTCCAGCACAGCAAAACGGCTTGGCCTTTAAAGGCATTTGTCCTAAAACCAAGACTCAAACTAGGGTGGTACACCTGCGATAGGGTGCTCGTGAATAAACCACCATTCTGAGGGAAATGTAAAAACATAGCTTACCTGTTTGCAGGGCAGCCATTATTTAAGCTTAAAACTAGCGACTTCCTGGAACAAAGGGAAGCGCGATGTTTTGGCCGTGCCATCTCAGCCAGCAGCTGTTGCCATCTCTCCTTCTGTTCTCACCCAATGGAGAACACGTGGCAAGTGGGGAGGCAGCGACGCCACCAGCTGCCTGCTTAGCAGATCTGACAGCAACATCAGTGGATGTCAACAGGCCATTGTATGGCCTTGTTTGGTCCCGATGGTTCAGGTTTTGGAATGTCCAAAAGAGCTGCCTAGAGTCTATTTAAAAGAGCTTTCCGCTTCCTTTGTCCATTCAGGGAATCTATACAAGCCAGCCATCATTTGGACCAAAAAAATTTCTCTTTTCAGTTATTCAGGGGAAAAACCCTAACTACCATCAATTGTCTATAGGCTTGATGCTACCAATATTCCACCCCCAAACCTCTCAAATTTAATCTTAATTACTCTTATGTTTCTTGCTTCAGATCCATAAGGACTAATGCATTTGCACTAACACAAAAGCCTTTTCTCGCAGCTAGAGATCTCTTCAGAAATCTTAATATTTCTTCTATCACTCGCAAACCACCTTCAATACAGCATAGCAAATCCTGCCTTGTTGACTGTAGTGTATTGCTATTTTTCATAAAGTGGTTAGAAAACACTAGAAATAAATTCATAAGCCCTCCAGAGCAGCACATTTAATTGGTGTTTTTTCACAGGCTGTGTAGGACAAGTACAAGTCATGTTTCAAGCTCAAACAAAAAGACTGATTTAAAGTACTTTTTCCTTTGATATCAAACTGGGATCACTTCATAGGAATATGATTATTTTTGAAAAGGGACTGACTCATATTTTAATCTCTTTAAAGCAAATCACAAGAATGAAACTTTATGGCACCATTTTAAAGCAATTTTAAGGGTGAGACTAGCTAACAGAAAATATTAACATCTGTTTTAAACCTTCCAAAATTAAATGAAAACTTTAATTCACTGCACTTAGGGTTACATATCTGTTCTTTCACACAGATGTAAAAATTTAGTGGACCTAATTATAATTCTCTGGCAATTAATATGGGCTTTACTTATGGATGATATTTAGCTATTTAAAAATTAATAGCATTATAACTTTCAAGGAAAATAGCAGGATCTCTGGAGCAGCATAGCATAATGACAGTTCAATTTATTTTTAAATGTTTGGTTAGGGCTGACACTTGGAAACAGCTAGAGTAAGTCCATACAAATGCAACCCACTGGTGCAGGATTGAGGAATTAAATCCTTTACCACACCTAGAAATGAAAGCCTGATTCACAACAACTGCTTCTAAAGGTGCTATCATCTGCCCAGGAGGTAAAATAACAAATAAAATCAGGGGTTACTCTCTGAAATTACAGAAGGTACTCTTATTCCACTAGGCAGTTGGTTATTTGGGGGCTTTGTTTTGTTTTGTTGTTTTAATATATCGTACAAGTCACATCTATCCAGCAGGATTTCTGGAGGGGATCTATCTGCCTGCAATATCTTTCTTTAGTGTTTAGCTCCCACATGGTTTAATATATTTTCTCTCAGCTACTAAAAGTCAAGGTGCCATTTTAGGACATGACTGTGCTAAAAAGAGAGCCAAGTGTACCAGGTAGCTTAGCTAAAAACATTTGCTTCTGTGTGATGCATCTGTTACAGGTTTTCTCCTAGATTGAGATAAGGTTGGAGCAGATTCATCTACAGATGAATACCAGAAAGTTTAAATTGGAAGAAGGGATTAGAAAGAATTTCTTGGTTAAATCAAAAAAATCCTTAGGCCTTTAAACAATGAACTGAAAATGAGATATACCTCTTCAAATGACTTTCAAGTTTTACAGTAATCAGGATATCCTCCAAATAAAAACCTTTCAGTGTCCCCTGTTTACTGGACGAGATTGCTATTGGCCAAAGACCTGTACCGCAGACTACAGACCACCTCCAAGACTATACTCTGGCCCTTCTGTCAGCATCTAACAAGGTATCTGAGCTGTTGCTCTTACAGGAGACCTCCTCTCTTTGCAAGAATAAGCCTCTCACTTGTACACAATGCAGGGAGTCTGGCTGCAAAAGTCCAGCTTGAACAGATTTCAGGAAGAGCCACGGTCTGGAAGGAAAAAACTATAAAAAAACCCCCAAGCAGCTTAGCTAGCTGCCTCCACTTTAAGATTTATCTCTATTACAGGACAGATATCTCTGTTGAGGTATTGCAAACTGAGGAATATCCCCGTGCCCCACCTTGCTTGTGGGTCATGCTCCCACATCCCTCACCTGTAATGCCCTCGGACAGCAGCAGCCGATGGGTTCCTGCAGGGTTAAACATCACTGGTTTTGCCAAGAGAAGGAACAGCACCCTGATAAGGATGAAGTACAAGTCAGTGGGACATAAGGCAGGGACCAAAATTAGCCTGTGACCATCAAAAGAATCATGGCCAGCAGGTCGAGGGAGGGGATTCTTCCCCTCTACTCCACTCTTGTAAGACCCCACCTGCAGTATTGTGTCCAGCTCTGGGGTCCTCAGTACAAGACAGACATGGACCTGTTGGAGCAGGTCCAGAGGAGGGCGACAAAGATGATGAGAGGGCTGGGCTGGAGCACCTCTCCTATGAAGACAGGGTGAGACAGTTGGGGTTGTTCAGCCTGGAGAAGAGAAGGCTCCAGGGAGACCTAATTGCAACCTTCCAGTGCCTAAAGAGGCCTACAAGAAAACTGGAGAGGGACTTTTTACAAGGGTGTGGAGTGACAAGATAAGGGGGGTAATGGCTTTAAACTGAAGGAGGGTAGATTTAGATTAGGTAAGAGGAAGAAATTCTCCTCTATGAGGGTGGTAAGGCACTGGAACAGGCTGCCCAGAGAAGCTGTGGATACCCCATCCTTTGAAGCATTCAAGGCCAGGTTGGACAAGGCTTTGAGCAACCTGATCTAGTGGAAGGTGTCCCTGTTGGAACTAAATGATCTTTAAGGTCCCTTCCAACCCAAACCATTCTATGATTATTTTGCCAACTATTAGAGAAGCACATCACCACCATCTCAATGCATATGTTTTATCTGGCAGAAGATACAAACACTGAGTTATTCCTCAAGGCATTTTCAGATGTGTTTATTGTTAGCTCCTGAGTTTCTTGCTTTTCCCCTAAGATTTTTCAACTCTAAAGACTGCGGGAAATGCTTAGGGTGACTCATACCTGTGCTTTACTAAAACCATGAAATCCTGTGCTCTTGCAGCTCAAGCCACTCTATTTGAAAAAGACTTTTCCTAATAAGTTCCCAGAAAAAAAATATTAGAATTGCAGAAAATGGAAAGCCTGTGCTCATCCCATCTCTGGACTTCATAACGTACCATGGTGCTATCTTTTGCACTTCAGTCCTAAAGACACTCCACTCAGAGCTCTATACCAACCCTACCAACCACTAAGCTGCATCATCTCCAAGAGGAGGATGCAATTTTGTGCATATTGTACTGTTCCATGTGTACTACTGCTACTGAGATCGCATTTCATTTTAAATATACCTATACTTTCTAAGAAAGATGGGTAAAATATTTAAAGCTATGACTAAACTTCAAGAGAACCAGGCCAAAATGAAGCAAGGAATGTATTTCTCTTAATGCTGCCATAAAGATTCAATGAGTCACTGTGCTATAGGTGCCTGGGAGACAACAACCAGCAGGAATAACTGTTTTTACAGCAAACCATAAAAATGCATGAAGTTTCAGAAGTAAATGTTAGCTAAGATGCTGAATTATACACCTCATGCTGAAGTATTCACAATGGTATGATCCCCTGAGAATTCACCTTGTAAGTTAGATGTGACATCACCAAAAAAAACCCCTAGGCATTGCAGAAATAAGTTGTAAATTGAGGTGCAATTCTGCAACTTAAACAGCATTTACTAGTCACAAGAATAAAGATTATTAAATGTAACTGATACAGAGTCAGCCTCTCAGCAGGGGATATGTTAGCTTATGAATCAGTAACAAAGCACTATCAGGGAAAGGTATTAAGGGATAATATTTGAGACTTCATCTGAATAATGACATACTGAACAACACACTATTCCATCATTCTTTGCTGTTATGTTCATCACCAACTCCACTATTGAAGCAGATTCCCTACATGTCTGGAAGCTTCATTTAGGTCTTTCTATCATGGACTGCTCTGCAAAGTTTTTAAGTCACAGTAACATGGCTCCATCACAGAGGTACAGAAAGTGGTGCCTTCAATAGGGATTTAATCAGTGTATATAGTTCAGAAGAAAAGTATTTATAAAAATACCACCCCACTGGCTCCTACTTGGAATTATCCCTTTCATCATAATCCACAGAATCACAAGAGCAAAATTAGCAGGGTCCAGCAAAATACCTTAGATTATTTTATTCTGCTTCTCTGGCAGCTTGCAGAACTCCTTCATAACATATTCATAATCTGCTCTTGAATCACTGAATGATACTGGTCTCAGCTACCGCTTCTGAAAGGCTTTTCAAGTCCCCATGAGCAAGAACCAATCTCCAAATGTGGCCACTCAGGAATTCAATTAAAGAAAACCTCACTCAAAAAAATGGCAGATTTCCTCATTTACTGAAATTGCTAATTGACACAAAATATCTTTTATACTATCTTGACATCTTCAAGATAATCAGTATCTGTGAGTTTGCTTTTAAAGACACAAGCCTTGGACTGCATGTTGGCTGCTGGGTCGGACAACACACCTCAGCTGCAGAGAGATCATCTTTTCAACACAATTTTACAGGAACTGAAGATTTCTTTTCATATTGTGCTGAAGTTCATCTGCGAACACTGGCTTTTGGCTGATCATTGACCAGAAAGCTGCAGTGGCAGAGGTAGTCTCCAATAATTAAATAAATAAATAATAAAAAAACCCTAAGGACTGAAATTTACTGTAAATAAATTTAAGCTAACTGCACAACCCTGGAACCCCATTGTTTTAGAAGTCATCAATTGCTTGTTAAACGCTATTAAATCACCATAACATTATGTCAAATGTTAAAAAAAACCCCCACAGATAAAAGTATCTTCTTTCGTTAGATAAGATTTCTGCACAGTAGAGAAAAATAGCTTGAGCAAAAGAGATGGTACATGATTCAAATTACACCTGTACACAGAAATAATTAAAAACCCCATATTTGTCCTAGAAGAATGACTTGCACTCCAGTGAACTGAAATCTAAATTATAAAGCTCAATTTTATTATGAATCCTTTCTCTTTGCTACAGCTATGACTGTCTATTTATACCCCCTACACCTTAGCTATTACCTTTAAAACACAAGAATAAGTAAAGGCATTTCATGCTAGCTACTTTTTCATCAAGAAAAGCTAAGAATCACTTACTTTTGCATCTCAACAATAAACAAGTCAGAAGGTTCTTCTCCTGACAAATTTATTGATAATGACTTGCAGGGATCAAAGCCTATTGTATTTCCCAGAAATGGAACGGTTTGTGTTTTGACAGTAGTTAAGCATTTACAGGTATTAAGACAGCAATGTCTCCAAGATGTTTATAAGTTTTTGTCATAACAGGGCAGAAAATGCATACATACAACAGTACAGATCACAATCTTGCTCTCACTTTCCTCATTCTTAGCACTACATTTTGCATCTTCCTGCTATGAAGTCATAAAATACATATGTAGATCTACCAGAAGCATAACTCATTTTCACCCCAGCGTGATGATATTCCACTGGGACACCTACAGACCCCACATATGCCCCTCTCCTGTATTTCGGGACTGTACTGTATGGCCATGGGCTGGCAACTCTGCCACACCACCGCACCCTGCCCAGGCAGCCACAGCTGGAGGGCAGGCTGCTAAAGTAAGGAACACTTCACCTTAAGACATGTCCAGCAAGAGCCTGTGCTCAAGATCCGAGAGCCCTGGAAGATCTGCTTATGTCTAGCAGCAACATCAGGTATAAAAATTTGTCAAAGGGGGAGTTACACTCCTTGGAAGTAAGGTTTATTCAGAGATACATGGCTTTACCTTGAATATTTTGTGTTGAGGGCTAGCTGACCTTGGAAGATTATGTGGTAACAGGAGAGCTAATATATGAAGTTACACAAGGGAAGACACTAGACAGCAAGCAACTGATTAGGAAGAGGATTTAGCGACTGTCTCAAGCTTCAATGTCTTTCTTAACCTGGATTTAACTTTTTTTTTTTTACGATTCATCCCTGCATTTCAGTGACTAGGTGACAATTCATGCTATTTATCTATTTATTCTCATTACTGCAGTGCCTAAGCACCTCTGCCAGGCTTCTTAACTCGTGTAAGACTTCCCATGCCAGGTTGTTACACAAGGGGCAGACATCTGGGATAGCAATTCAGCAGTTAAGGAGGAATCATCACACTGCAGTTACTGCCAAGAACTGCATCTTCCACTGAGACCCACTGAGAGGTTTCAGAAAGCCGATTTGCTTTTCCAGCTACATGAAGTCTTCTAATACCACACCTTACCTTCTCCAGAGGACTTTGCTTCTCTCAGATGCTCACAGCCACAACATTACTACTTTGAGACAAGTGAAAAATTTCAGCAAGCAAAAACTGCCTGGCCGAATAGGAGTGGACCTAGAAATAGATTGAATGCATTTCTTCTTGACAGCTTGAAACTTTTACCCTCTCCTCCCTCATTCACAAGTTGTACTAAGACAGACAATGAAATCCTTCTTCAGTATCTGTGTAAAATTACTTTACTCATTTAAGCATTTTATGAATGAAATCATTTAGGAAATCATTATACTTTGCCTTTGGCTAGCAAACTTGAATGAATGTAATTACTTGCTTGTTAGTTATTCTTCAAGATGGATAAGGGTTTCTGGAAAATCATGACATTGTGTTGAAGAACAATGAGATCTACCCTTCATCTCTTCCATGACTCCCTACAGAATTTTCTCCCTATTCCTTTAAACCCAGGAAAAACAGTTTTCGCCCTCCAAGACTTCCCACCCACGCAACCCCAGCAGCAACAGTATAGCTCACTGAAGCTAGCCCAGGCACAGTGGTAAATGTAATAACTACAGTGTCACCAAGCACTGCTCAAACTTCTTGTGAGAGGGTTAGCAACTACCAGCGTTGGGTACCCAGAGCAGTGCCTGACATCTCTGAACCAGCTCATTCAAACCGTTGAAGCACAGCAGCCACGTTAGCAGAGCATTTCAGCATGGCTTCTCCAGAGAAGCAGAACACAAATTACAATTGTTAGTTGCAAGAATACAAAACCCTAGCTGGAAAGCTCTTTAATTGACCATTTTTTATAAAAACAATTTTATCTGGGCAAGCAGTTTATAAACACTCCTTTTATCTACTACTAGGGTTATCAGATTATTTCTTTTTTCTTGAAAGAATTAAACTCCTTAGATGAATTAAAATCTAAATTTAAAAAAAAAAAACACACCACAAACAACCTGCTTTCTACTTAAATTAACATTTACATTGGAAAAATGTCTTTTCAACTTTTGTTTCAAACAAAAGCCATAAAACAAAGTAAAATCATTACAGCATTTTTAAATATTCTAATTCATTATTTTTTGTTTAGTTTATACGAAATCCAGACAACTCCTTATAGTGAGCTATTTTGTAACAATGCACTTTTGGAAAAGGACAAAAGTAATGTGGTTTTATTTAAACATACACTAAAGCATTTGAAGTCGGGCAAATCCTAACTTAATGCAGCAAACACTTGAGTGTACATTTAAATTTCCTCACATGATCCCAGTAAGACAAATTGTAAAAGTAAAGTAAATCTCATGTGTGCGTGCAATATTGTAGCTTTGGGGCCTTAACCACCCAAATGTGTATGCACGCTAAAATGACCACACAGTAAGCAAAAGTACAGAAGAGACCAACGAAGCCAGATCTGATCTCCCACACATGAACCATCATTAGCCCTCAGTTAACACTGTTAACAATTATATTTGATTTCACAACCCAAATTTTTTCTTAATGTACCAGCTTGAAACACAGATGACTGGATTTGAGGCAACAACGCAATATTGTGGGAAGTATAAGTGAAACAGAGAAAGCTGTTATACATATCCTGTATGCCTAACGTTGCTTGCAGGAAACTAAACTAGGATGTTAAATATCAATAGCACTTCAGCACATGACATCATCCTTCTCCCTCTGAGACAAAGGCAAGCACACTTACATGCTGTAATTCAGAATTGCACTTTGCTGAGCAGTGACCACATTGGAACCAAACACAGGTTACTTTCCTTGTGCTCTTCACAGAAGAAAGGAAAAATAAAAGTGAAAGGTGAAAGAAGAAACTGCTTTTGAACAAAGAAGTGAGTTGGAGGTAATGTGCCTCGTTATATTTCAACTTGATCAGACTCATTTCACCCATACAAATGTCTTTCAAAACTGAACAGAGGGAATTCAAGACACTGGCATAACTGCATCTGTTGACAAACTTAAAGCAACAGTGAATGTATTTTCATTTCTCCTGTTCATTTCTGGTCAGGTTTAAAATTTCTGTTGCTTTTGAAAACAAACAAAAAAAGATAAACACAGAGCACAGATTAAAAGCAACTCTACCAGTCTTTAAAAAAAAAGGTAACACACTCTTCTTCACATGTACACTCTGCAAACAATTTATACATGGAAGAAATTCTTGTGGCTCATTATGATTAAGTTGCTTGACCCAGCAACAACATTGTATTTTTAATAAGGAAGAAATGAACACATATAGATACAAAAGGACCAAATCCAAGACTCAGATTTATAAAGCACACAGGGCAACTGGAACACTACCATATAGCAAGCAGCCAAGAACCAACAAAAGTCTTTCACAGTACAGCAAAGCCAAAGTACCTTCTATAACACGCAGGACCTACCATCTCGCTGCTTACTTGGGAACCTTTTCTCCTCCAGTCCAACCAAAGGAAGATGATCAAAACAGAACTGGCTTTTCATCCTACCTATGAAGTGTTTGAGGAGTAAATTATTAAGGATTTAGCTCAGAATGCAAACTTAATTTTTCTCAATATACACTGAATATTGAACAGTTCTACAGTATCCTGAAGTATTGATTTAATGTGATCTAATTTGGTGCCATTAGAAAACTCCTAGACCTGTTCACTGAACACAAATCCCACTGTTTTAATATATGAAAGGTCCCAGAATTGTTGGAAAAAGGCATTGAACAAAGGAGGTGGCTCCCTTAGAAGCAAGGAGAACAGCCAATGGATTTTAATAGTGCCCATCGTTTCTAACTGCTGGCTGCATTTTGTCCCTGAAAGCGATTGCTTTCAAGATGGAGAACAAAAATAGGAGCTTTTATTATCTGGTTAGCATAATTACTTTTACTGTCTACAGTAACCACGAATCTGTTGGTGGCCGGTCAAGCTCTAAAAGGAGGATAGCACAAGAAAGTGGGTTAATAACCTTCTCCTCTGATTTCCTTCTTGAACAATGGAAAACAATTATAATAGTGCTATCTTGCTTCTTGTTTAGCATAAAGCCACTTAAAAAATATAAGTTGTAAATAGCAAGCTATTACTTATTGTCCTGGTTTCAGCTGAGATAGAGTTAATTTTCTTTCTAGTAGCTGTTTGTGCTGTGTTTTGGATTTAGTATGAGAACACTGTTGATAACACACTGATGTTTTCAGTTGTTGCTAGGTAGTTGTAGTGTCTGCACTAAGTCAAGGACTTTTCAGCTTCCCACACCCTGCCAGGTGCACAAGAAGCTCGGAGAGCACAGCCAGGACAGCTGACCCAGGCTGGCCAAAAGGATATTCCCTACCACAGCACGTCACGCTCCAAATATAACAGGGGAGGCTAGCTGGGAGGCAGATTCGCTGCTTGGAAACTGACCGGGCATCAGGTTGTTGGTGGGATTTTTCCTTCCACTGTGGTGAGCAATTGCATTTGTACATCACTTGTTTGGGTATTTTTATTACTACTACTATTCTCTTCCTTTGTTATCCTGTTAAAGTGTCTTTATCTCAACCCACTAGTTTTTTGAGCTTGTTTCATTCTCCTCCCATCCCCCTGAGGAAGGAGCAGTGAGCGAGTGGCTGTGTAGTGCTTAGCTGCCAGGTGGGGCAAAACCATGACATTTATGAATTGAGTATTGATATAAACAGTAGAATGAAATATGTCAGAGAAACATAGGGAAAAAAATGCATTTCGGTTACACATGAAAGAGGTGCTATATTATCAGGCATAGGACTTCCAGGATTATGTTTTAGAAGTGCTATCACTCGAGCTTGATGTAGTTCAAAATGTCTCCTTTCCAACTGGCATCTCCAAAGTTTCACAGATACCCTGTCTTAGAGCAGATCAAACTGAGGAATATTTGTCCTGCAAATGCCCTGAAAGAAATAACCTAAATCCTTTATTTGGCCTAGAAACATGATAATGCACACAAGACAGTTTCCAGAAAGTGCTCTTTCAACTTCCTAGGGTCTAAAAGCTCTTTTTAATCCTACTATCTCTCCAGTGCACCAAGAGCTGGAAGCAGACCAGCCTTCTAGCTAGAACAATTATTCCTATTTACAGAACACCAACAGCATGCACGGTGCTTAATGATGCCATGGCAATAACTTTGAGTATAGGAAATAAATGGATCAAGATCTGGCCTATAAAAGGTTGCTTGGAAGACAGACTGCCCCAGCTTAATCAGGTTTTATGCCATCATCTTACTCATTCTTTGCTGAAGACTACAATACAGGCTACAGAACACAAAGGTTCTTAATTTTTTTCCTTGTTTCTATTTTTTTTGTTCCTTTTAAACAAACTGGTCTCCTAAATCTTCAAACAATGCAATGACTTTTTCCTCCTCCTTTGGTTTAACTTTAGAATAGCTATGTCAGCCAAAAAACACCACCAGCTGTGGATATTGATTTCTTCAAAACTCTTCCTGGTATGACCAAGTTCCAGGACACCTGAAAAAAAATCTCCTCTTACATTAAGCTGTGGTATTGCATGTTCAACACACACCACTAACCTTGCCAAACTGCTGAGCGACAATCTTCATACTGCAAAGGGCTGCTGCTTCCCTTCCCAAGGTGCCAGGGAGTTCATACAAGTCACCAGCTGTGCAACCTCATTCCTGCTGGATTCAGCTCTTTTTCTTTTGGAATAAAAATCTGCTTTAGTCTAACGTTTTAATAAAATACATATCTTCCCCAAAGTTAATTACTGAATGGAAATATTGTTTTTCCACATCTCACAGTGGGTATCGACCTCAGCTGAACCTTTTATGACTCATTGTTGTCCAGAGAACACTACCAGAGACAACAAGTCATCCATCCACTACTGCTTTTTCTCACACCCAGAGAGTGGTATGTTGTGGTACCTACCCTTCTAAGCAAAAGCGCTTCGGTAGTTGCACTTGTTTTTAAGCTACATCTTACACCCTGACTTTAAAAAAATTGGTAAGAGAACAGCAACAACCAACCACCACCAGTTCAGCACAGCTCTCTTCTCCCCTCTTCTTTCACCAGGTTGGCGCTCACACACACATTAGGTGCACTCCCCGAACTGTTGAAAAGCACACCAAAAAACAGATGCCAGCCCTTTCTTGTCATCGTCGTCATCTTTAAGAGGCAGAAGCGACAAGGCCCTACATAGTCTGAGACATGTTTTCCTGCAAATTACTTCTATTATGCATTACTGCCTCAGGTACAGTCTACCAACAGGCTTTAGTTATCGACTATCTGCAATAAAATAGAAGGGACTATTGGTAAGCTATTTCCTAAATGGGTGTTGTACCAAGCTATCCCCTGTGGTCCATCACGTTCCAAGCCTGTCAACCATCAATGCTCCATCACTCCTGTAAACTGTACTCCAGAGGCCTGGAAAACTAAAAGCTTCCAAGTCATTCATTCAATCATTTATATTTCATAGCTGCAGCAACGTCTGTGACAATCAACTTTACTAGTATCCACAACTTCAACTAGTCTTATAAAAACAATTCGTTAAGAATCAATAATGAAGCCTAGTTTACACTGATCCCCTGCAGTATAGTATTTCTCCTGGCTTTCCAGATACTTACAGCCTTGATCCTGTAAACACAAACACACATGTGTGTGCTTAGCATTAAATAAAAGAATGAGTCACATACACGCACACATACAGGACCATGGTTCAAGTTGGGAATGGAACACCGAAATTGTATTGATGGGGTTGTCTACCATAACATGAGTTATGTACTCATGCTCTCCACAACTTCCCACAGCCCCAGTTAGGCATGCAATGCTGAACTTATTTACAGTGTTCAGAAGCTTCACCCATCCCAATCCTATGCCCAACAAGACCACATCCCTTACAAATGTGATTTCCCAAAAAACATCCTATCCCTAATTTGGGCTTCAAAACATTTGGGAGGTTTTCCCACAGGACGTACTCTTAGGGAGCTGTTTCTCTTCCATTTATGCCCACTTAATGTTTTTTGGTTTTACTTTGTCATAACAACAACAAAATCTTTAGCATACCTGAAAAACAGACCCATTACAGTGGGGAGTTTTAATATTCACCCAGGGAAGTAAAAGCAAACAAAACAAGAGGCTAAAAGCAAAGATCCAAGACTATGGATGTACTGTGAGGCAAAAGTTATTTTCTTTGTAATTTTATAAGATTTTTTTTCCCCCCCAATTTGTGGCAATTCACAACAGCCATGAAATGGCCGTAAATCAAACATATGCTGAGAGCATTGAAGAACGCTAAAGTCAACATTCTGAAAACTAAATGCCCAGCAGTAACTTCTAAACTGGAAAGAGATGCAGTCATTTAAAACATCTTATACAAGGACTGAGAGTTCACCAAATAAGACCACCGCCCCTGCCCCCCATAGTTAAGGGGATTTGCCAGAATTACTGCATTAACTGTATTGTTTAAGTAGTGTCAGTGTTTCCATCTATGCTTTAATTTCCACATTTTATAACTACTATTAAAACACAATACTTCAGGTTGGACTTGGACTAACAAGTTTTTTTTTTTTTTTAATGCTTTTTATGTTGGCTTGGCTGCATATATTCCAGGGGAGCGTAAAATAATTTATTTCAACAGAGTTTTTCTTCCTTTCTTTTCCTTTTAATATTCAAAGGCATTTATGAGTTTTAATTTGAACATTTGCAGTCATGTCCCTTTTTTCTACTGAAAAAGGATAAATTGCCATTAGCATACAATGCTGAATGATTTCAGCCTTTTAAAATAGCTCATAGTCTGATCCTCTCCAACAACAAGCTCTTGTGTTAATTTTTAAGCCTAGGAATCCAGGACAAAAGCTATCACCCTTCTCCCATCCTTGTAATTGCTCAGCACCTTCGAAAACCAGGCTACTTTCACTGAGATGTCTAAATATAATTTTAGACACTTAACTTTAGGATCTCAGATTTTTTAAAAAAATGAGGTCACAATGATTAAACTATGTCTTATTACTTTTGACATTTATAATTGAATTTAATATTAAAATTGAAGCTGATGCTTAAGGCTGTTTATATTTCTTTCCAGCAATACTCAGTTCTGAGTATTTTTTCTTATTTGCAATATTTCACGGCTTTACTACCTAGACAGCTTGCCCTCAGTGTCTGAAATACAGTGGTATGTTCCAGCAAGTTTGCAAGCTAAAAAGCACCATTCTGCCACCTTTCTGATACAAATGACAGCATTATGAGTGCTTGAAATGGCTCAGCAGGAGCTGCAGAGGCAATATTCCAGCAGGTGCACTAATTTGCTGAAATGCAAAGCAAATTGCCCCCATACCACAACAGGAAATGATAGGAACTGGAAACCTCAGTCACGAAAAGCTACAAATTGGCAGCATCTTTCTTCTCTGCGAAGCAGAGATCCCTTTTCTTAGTCTGTGTTTTGCTCTGCAGGAGCCAGAACACTATTTCTAACAAGGTGTGATACTACTGATCAGCTGATGGATGGTACCTTGTCCTGTCCAGACTCTTGAGATGTTTGGAGGCATACCTTCCTTTCTTTTTCTTTTCTCACATTTAGTCGTAGCTCACACTTTTGACAGCTGAAGTGACACAATCATAATCAAATTAAGACTAAGTGTGTCTTGCTCAACGTCGCCAGAACAAGGAAAATATTATACCTACAGTTCAATAGCTGGGCAGTAAAAGAGTGACCATTCAGGATTATGGAATCCACTACACATAATAAGAAAAGCACAGGCATTGAAATTTTTTTTTTTTTTTTTAAATCCCACAGCAATTCTCTGCAGTTACTCCCACTGTTAGGATGATTCCAACAGAGATCATTCTATGTGCACATGCTGGTAAAGAGCAGTACAGTGCCCACAGAGTCATCTGTAAAATGCAAACCCTAATATATAGCAGATGAAGGAAAATTGCATTTTTCCCTCTGCTCTGGATCTACTTGTGGTTAGTCTGGAAGTCTCAACCCAATTTTCCTAACTGACATTACATTACTCTGCAGTTATGTGTTTGCACTTTAATGTTTATCTCATAAATCTTGAGCCATATGCTTTGGTCATGTCTGTGGAATATGTGATGTAATCTCACTAGATGTGTGTAATTAGAAAGATATAATCAAAAACCATAACCCAAAGGAGGATCTTTTCTTTTCCAGACTTTAAGTTCATAAGCAATGTTGAAAAGCATTTGTAATTTAATCCTTGTATGCAGCAGATCGCTGAAGTATACAGTGCATAAACTCAAAAGGCTTTGTTTGCTGAGGGGAAAAAAAAAAAAAAGAAAAATGGTTCACAATATTATTCAGTATCTACAGCATGCAGAGAATCACCATACATGAGCAGGTTCTACAAAAATAAATAGCAGTTCCCCTTGTACACCTATAAGGCCTGAAGGAATGTGCCTACCTCTCACTACTATTACTCAAGAACAAAGTACTTAAGTTCACTTTCACCTTCAGTTCAACACAACATCACGAAACAAGGGGTAAAAGCTTCTTTGCCATTGCAATTACAAGATTAAAATATCACTAAAACATGCAGCAATCTCAGTGGCTGATAATTGCTATAACTAATAGTAAAGAGATTAAATGAAGGGGAAAAAAGTTTGGTTTGGGTATCAGGAAAGAATTCCTAAGGGTAAGATCTGCAGTGCACAACCCCAACAACCCTGAAGGCTCCACTGGCAACTTGCTGGGAGCTGGGCCTAATTTGCATATAAATTTATAGCAGGCTTTCATCAGAGATAAATGTGCAAGCCTTTATTTATTTATTTACGCTGTTAAACGTACACAATGCTCTTCAAAAATACACAGGGAGACAAAATACAGCTCAAGAGCTTCAAAGGAAAGCTTTATCAGCAGAAAGACTGGCACTGCTTCTCTGAAACCAGCTTCTTAACGTCCAACTTTATCTACAATGAGGCCACCCGCAGCACAGAACGTGCTGGAGCGGCGCACAAGGGCAGCTTGCAGGATTCGTTCAAGTTCCTACTTCCAAGCAGGTTTGCACAAATGGCAGCCATCATATGCAAGCAGCAAAGATAGATTTGAACAAAAGTTTAACCCTTGATTAAAAAAAAAATACTGTTTGAAATTGATTTTAATGAAAAATATCCTTTTTTTCTTTCTGAGCAATTCCAGAGAACCATTTCTTTCAAAAAGGAAACAAAAAAATAAGTGGGTTCACAGTAAAAACAAAAGGAACTACACTGATTGAAATTCTTTGAAAATGTCAGGAGTTCCATGATTTACCAAACCTTTTCTTCCAAGTTTTAACTTCTGGCTGACACTCAGAGAAGAGTGCAAAAAAAAGTGTAAATATGAATATACACCCTTTTGCCCAGTGGAGCCTGAGAGGTTACCTCGAGCTATCCCTCTGTTCCCAAAGGTGGCAGTGTCCAGCCAAGCTGAATCTGGGAACCATCTCCACCAGCAGCAGACACAGCCTGCAGAATATTCCTCCCCTCCCCAAGAATACAGCTATTGCATCTTTTGCAATCCAGCAGCATCAAAACCAAATTAATCACAAATAGTTTTCTAATAATGGTTATCCACATCCTGCACGACACAAGGCAAATGTGTACCAGAGACATTTTGAAACCTATGACAGTTGTATTCCCTACTTTATTTTAAGGCTCCTGAAGAAAAATAAGCGCTCTGAACAGCTGAATTTGTTAACTCTTTGCTTTGACTTTGAATTGCATCATCCCCTTTTATGAGTGACATGGTCACTTATTAAAAAAATGTGTCGTATGAACTGTTTTACAACACATTAATATCTGCTTCTCAACTACCAGTCATCTTATTAAATTCTCAGCATGTTCTCACTTTGGAGCCATCCAGATAATATAGACAGCAACGTTAACAGCAATAAAGACATTGCTAGATGTAATGTAGTATCTAATTAACAGTGATCTCGGTGGGGCAAGGCCAGGAGAGGACAACTGAAAAAAAAAAAATCATCTGCATTATTCAAAGTTATTGGAATATACAATTAATGGCAGCAGCACCAGTTTTAATTAAAACTTAGAGGTGGTGATCCAAATTGGCTAAATCTGACACAGAAGTAATGGGGCCAATCAGGTTTAAAGCAATTAGCCAATCTCTAGCCATCTTTCCTCTTGTCTTTTTCACTTATTTATGGTTTAATGTCTATTAAAGCCCACTGCCTCCAGTTGGAGCAACACACTTTCCTTGCTGCCATGGTCGTCACCAACCACCCAAATTCAGTACTGTGTGAATACAGCTCAGGAGGTCTTCTGCCAGCTTTTACACCTACTACTCTTTTGTGTCTGCCGACTGCTAAAATGAGGATAAGGGTTAGCACTTCTGTGAGTTGCTTAACAGACACTGGGCATTGTCAGGACAAGCAAAGGCAGTAAGTTCTACAGCTGGCAAAGTCTCAGGATTTTCAAGAAGTAAAATGGTTGCACAGGAGCCCAACATTGAATGAAATGAAGCCATTTGTTAACATATGCCTCTATTTTAATCTCTTGTTCTACTTCAGTGCCAAAATAGTGCTTTTACTCCAAACTGTAATGCAAACCACTTTGTTTCTGAGTTTTCTATATGCTGCCTCAAGGGTGCTTTCCAAATACTGTCACCTGTTTCTCTCATCATTGTTGTAACACACAATGGCAAAGAGGAATGTTTCCTATATTAGTATGGGGGAGTGTTTCTGCAAGTTCACAAGTTTCCACGGTTGTAGATGTTGATCTACTTTCTGCTTTCACTAAAGCCTCCCCAAGCCACTGAATATTGTAATCTGCTCTCAAGCAAGAATTCAAACTGAATGATCATTGATACACTCCATTCTAAAGAAGTATTTTGTTCCTCTTTTCAGAGTAGCACTTCCTCCTCAACTTGTGAATCTTTACAGGTCTCCTGTCTCTCACAGCATGTCAGTGCCAACATTCTGTTTTAATTAAAGACTTGGCAAGCCTGTACAGCTTTTTCACCTGTATTTTTTAAAATTAATTTAGTATCTTCTCATGCAGCACATTCCCTTATAGCCCACATCAAGATAATGCTTCAGCCATATGTGGATGAAAGCCTCTCCCCTCCCTGACACAGCCAATCCAAACATGGGCAACCACTCCCAGGAAGCTGCTGCTAATAACATCTTTCTTCAATTTCCTTTTTCAGTCTTCCTTTTTCATTCGTTCTCCTGAACAGGATATTGAAAGGTTTCTGAACTCTACAAAGGTCATTGCATTAACAGACAGCAAATCCCTCCTTCAGCCTTGATAAGATATTTTCTTACTTCTCACAATTTCAAACTTCAATATAAATTCTTTAGCTAATTAAAAGCTTCTTGTAGAAAGACTCTTTCCAAAATATTATTCCAGAAGTTCTGCATCCCTCTCCGCTCCAAAACTTTATTTAGTCACCAAGAAACAAATATTGTTCACTACTTTGCCATTTACTTCTTCATTCCCCAGTAGACATCCATTGTACATCACTCTTTCAACACACACACAACCCTAACTCACCACTCCTTTGTTGGAGGTCAAAAATCAGTCTTGGCCAAATTGGTTAATCAGGTAAGTCTGACACAAACTATCAGCTAGAAATACTTCATCATTGTGGCTGTTCATTCACATCCACTACCTCATGGTGTAAGTAGGAACCGTTACTGTTAATGGTAACTTACTAATGGGTGTTGTCAAAGTACTATATATTTCATTTGAAGGATGCTTTCCTGCAGAACACATGCCATGATTTTCAGAAGTGTTGGATTGAAATTGAGTTGGACTATTTCTGATTTTTGCATTGTTTTTCCTCGATTTCAGCAGTTGCTGCTTGGTTTTTAGAAGGTTATAAGTTTTACAAAATCTTTCAAATGGCTGAATGCAATGCATTATTTACAAGACTAACTTTTTGCTTGGGTCTTCTACCTGATCTGGTTTAGAACTTGAAACTCAATTCATATATAGAAAAAACACTTTTAAAATCCCTTGATTTGTGTTTAGAGCAACTGAACCATATTTTTACTTGGGAATTGGAAGAGGGGCTTTTCCTAGTTTTACAGGCTCAAACTGGTTTCTAAACAGAGTACACACTATTTAACTGAGCTAAACTAGGTAAATATTCTTTCCACAACTGCCAGTATTAATCAAAGACTAACTTATTACTTTAACAAAGCCTGGTGTCTAGAGAATAAATCAGCTCAGTTCAACTTTCCCTGAGACTTTTTTCAGCAAAATCCAACTCCTATAATTTTAAATTACATTTTTGCTTCCACATCCTTTTGTACAGTGAAGTCCACTAACATACTGATATGGGGGGGGGGGGGGGGGGACCAGAAGTCGAGGATAGGAGTTTGAAAAAGTATAGTCATCAAAAAGGCTAAATTTTAGTAGTCATTTCATGGGTTTAATTATTTTGTTTTAATTTCATGCCAATACCTATCAGCTTTAATGATGAAATTGAGCCCTGTCAAAATAGGACTTTGTTTAAACTTTTAAAAACTTTGACATTTTAACGCTTGCAAAAAAATAAAAAAGAAAGCAGATTTCTAAGCACTTGAAGAGGCAAAATGAAAGAGGCTAGAGCTTCAGGTAGTGTCAGGGCTCAGTTTCTGCCAACACCTGCGGCCTCAAGACTGAAAAGCTGATGCCAAAAATTGTACTCCCAAGGCCCACTGTGATATTCCTCCTTTCTAAGTCTTTCACTGACATACATTAAGCCAGTATCAGATTTGACTCACACACACCAAAAGTTGTGTGAAGGATGAAATGTGAGGAAGTGATCTCATTCTGAATCCAGCAGATCTTTTATTGCCTAATCGTGGATGTGGGAATTTCCTGCTGCTTCTGTAACAGAGTTTTTCTGGGTCGCTCTCAAGATTGCATTGTAGAACAGATGACCAAGTCCAGAATTGTAAAACCATAGCAGAAATATGTGCCAGAGTTCACAGATGTCTAATGAATAATTTGCTGAAGAAACACTTCACCGTATACAAGATAAAACATTATGGAAAATATGATGCTTACAGCAGTCCCAGACTCAACACGTACCTGACGTTACACTGTTACATTACAAACTTACGTCCCATGTTCAGATCCCTAATCGAAGGGCAACAGCAAGTGAATTGCCCTCTAGACTGTACACAAAACATCCCCTTTGGAAGTGATATCTAATCCCTCCAACTACCTCCAAGAACACAATTATCTCCAAGCAATATATTATTTCTGAGAATTGCTCATATCAAAGCCCACTGCTACTAAATTAAACTACCAGCATCCCTCAAATAAAATGAAAGCTCAGAACATCAATTTCCGCCACATAATCCTTTGAGACATACATAATGACAAACTGCCACAATGCAACCATGTGAAAATAGGTTCTGTCTTCTTCCAGCCCTGTGTAGTACAGGTGTATGGTTTCTAAAAGTCAAATTAAAAGTAATATTGTCTTCTCTGCTTGTCATCTCTTTTTAAACAAGAAAAAAAACTGAACTGAGGCTTACATCTAAGTTCAAATTTAAATAGCTCTACTTTTGATGCATATATTGAGAAAACTCTTCATTCCCTGTTGAACTGGCCTACTTGCCATCACTTTATCACTTGCCAGCTTACTACCACCCTTGCTCAGACCATATAGCCAAAAACCATGTTTGTAACTGTTCTTATGCCCAGCATTAGCTTAACAACAGCTTACCAATGAACCTGAAGAGCAGCAAAAAAGCTGTAAAGCAAACAGGAGACAGGAAAAGAGGATCTGCAGGAACAGTGAGCATCACATAAGCATTTTGTGTTTTCCTAGTCACCTGCCTCTCATTGTCCAAGTGCAGCCTTCCCTACATCTAAAAACAGCTACACTAAGTCAGATGAAAAAATACCATGTTTTACATTTGCTCATTCTTTCTGCAAGAACAATACAATAGTCTTCATTGTACTAAAAAAATAGCTTTATGCACTGCTTTGTTAGTAAAATGAAATCACAGTAAATGAATAAGAATTCCATTCTGAACTGACATGCTGAGAATATAAATTATGTTTTATAAAACCATTGCACATAACTGTAATCTAGATGGGCGCTGCTCGCATGAGCTATTAGACAACACTTTAAAAGCTGCAGTCTAGTTTAGTGGAGATAATTTTAATTGACTCAAGGGTGTATCTCAATGGTCCTGAAATTGTTAGGAAAATGTATTGCAGGGAAAGAGCATTCCCTCAGCTGTGGGGAGCAGAGTCAATGCAATCTAATAATGCTCTGGGTTTCCAACTGCTAGATGCATTTTGCAATTGGAAGTGATTGCATCGAGGATGTAGATGGGCCACATAAATGGAAGCTTTTATCGCTGGTTAGCATAATTACTGCGACCGTCTGTGCTGTGTTTGCATCTGCTGGAGCTTGGTTAAGATTTTTGGAGAGTCACATAATGGGAGAACAGTTGTTTTCACAATGAGCTGTTTCCGTGGCTATTTACATGAAATGCTGACTTTCACCTTCTTGGGGTTTTCTGCTCATCTTCCAAAGAGGACAACACACACAAAATGACTAGGCTTCTAACACCCTACTACCTGAAGAGCCACATTAAACTGCTGTAAATCACCGATGAACAGAGAGCTCACAGCCAGTTATAATGAAGTATCCCCCCTGTACTCATGAACATTATATCTGAGAATCTAGTTAAACAAGAAGTAGGATATTAAAAAAAATTCTGATCCTTTCTACTGACTCCCTAGCTTGGGAGTACTTAGCATCTTGAAAGAGGTCTCAAGTCAGAAACCCCAAACTGGAGACAGCATTTGTAAATCAATCACCACCTTTCTCTCTCTCCCTCCCCCCATTTTTGGTGTGTTTTTTTCTGGGTTAGGGTTTTTTTTTTTAATATTATTATTATTGGAAACCTTTCTTCCTCCTGTTGCTCAGTTTTGAGGCAATAAACAGCTCCTTGATTTTAAACAAACTCACATCAGCGCAGTGCTCCACATCTGATTTTCCTATTGAATTTAAAGGGGTTTTGTTACGTCATTCAGTTAAGCAAAGCTCTGCTGACTTTATACTATTGTCCATATTATTGCCACAGATTCACTGGGAGTCACCAAGAGCACATCAAGCAGGGCTCCAGGTGCTATGTTGAAAGTTTTCCTTTCAGCACAAGTCAAATCCAAAGTTTCAGCCCTAATCTTCAAGGCCCTCCTGAGGGTTGTCCTCAGCCACCCATAAGGTGGGCCCCTTCCTGCAATACTGCTTTCCTGTGACAGCTCGGCTGCTCAGTGGGGTCATCCCATGGCTGAGATTCACAGCCATGGGAAATCACGTTCTGGGCAGCTGGCCTGCAACTGGGATGCTTATGTCTGCAAGGGATTATTAGGTTGGACTGCAATTCTTACCACTGTCAGAAAAAAGAGTAGAACTCACGCTTTCGTTTTGGCTTTTCCCACCTAGTTTTTGAAATAAATCAATAAGGGGGAGCAGAGAAGGAATTTGAAATAGCAATTGCTTTAACAGAGGATATTTCACATGCTTTGAACTACGATCAGTACTACCAAGAGATTGCCTCAGCTGAAAGCCTCTCAGTGTACGTATTGCATTTCCCTTTCCTTTAAGGGACACACATATAAGAATTCATTTTGCCTTTGATTTTGCCCAATACCCAGAGAGAGCATAAGCAACTAGGAGAGGGCCTCTGACAGGTTGCTGGCCTTGGTCTATGTGCCTGCAAAACAGATCAGACCTTATCATGGCTGAGCCAGACGCCATCACACCCCCGGAAGGACCTCAGGGCCCTGAAATGGAGGTCTCACTTGTTGAGCCAAATCGGATCTTTCAGCTTTGAGTCATGCCAGTGCTGAAACACAAACGGCACTAAGCTAAAGCTACTTATCCAGTTCATTTGTAACCAAAGATTTTTAAGATCAAATAGTCCACCATTGCTATAGCTAAAGATTTAATTGGTCTTGAAACAGCAAGAGTACCATAAATCAGGATGTAACAATTCCATATTGGCCCCAGGAGACACAGCACCTACTTTTACAGCATCAAGTAAGGGAATTTGGAAGCCTTTGATTACATTAACGCAGATCATTTCAAGTGAAACAAGTATTCCACTCACCCTGAAGGTTGGGACAGTTGCACAGCAGGTGCACCACAGCTGGTGTGCTGCTGTTACCTTTGGCATAACAGATTAAGCCATGCAGATCTAGTTTTCCAGTCTATGGGTCTAATGTATTAAAAGGATTATCTTTTGATACTAGGTTCCCATGCACACAATTGCAGTTCATTGAAAAATTAAAGCAGCCATCTCTATTCATAACACAATCCCACTGTGTTTTCTGCCATGTTGAAGGAATAGAGGGGGCAGCAGGAATTTAGTTTATTAATTTCAGTTTTAGTTCACTTGAAACCAGGTATTTATTGTTAGTCTGTAAATGAATAAACTTCCACTCTTATACCACAGACAGATACTGCTGATATCAATTTGGTTGAGCATCTCTGATGGCACCACTGAAGAACCCAGTTTCTGTGGCACATATCTATGACACGTAACACAGCTCACAGCACGGGACAGCATCAGGGTTCCTGCCCTCGCTGTCAGGTCTACGGGCACCAACACTGTGCTTCTGGGGCAGCCAGAGCAGAGCCCCATGCCTGTAGCTGGGACACTCTGCAGCTGGCTGCCTCTTTCAGCTCTTGTGACTAAATTGAGTTAGCAGGACTCAGCATCTCTGCTTTTGTATAAATTGAAACTTTGAAAAAAAGGAAAAAATATTTTCCTGGATGGGTTTTTGGTTTAGATGTGTTTTTTTTTTTTTTTCCTTTTTCTTTTCCTCACTATCATGACCAGTGATGGAGGTTGGTCTGATATCAGGCAGGCTGCTATGTCACAGCTACAATGACAGTGGTACCCAGCAGTAATTAAAGCTACTTGGGTTCACATGTGACAAATGTTTTGGGGGTTTTGGTGGGGTTCCCCCCCCCCCTTACTAAAACCAGTATGTTAGTTTGAATATTCAAGATGCTTATCATCAATTGCAAAAAAAAAAAATTCTACTTGGGTTTCTTCAAAGCCATCTCAGCAAGAACTGTAAAAACAGCCACCAAAATCCTAGAAGACTTCTTTTGGATTTACAGTACCTCAACTGACCATTCTTATTGCAAAATTCTGGCAATATTACTGTTTTTTTCAATCTAGCCAGTCAAAAATGGCTTAAAACACACTGTAGTCCTAAACCCTAGGATCTGGGATGCAATAAGCTGTAAGTGCCTCATGATATATAGGCTACCAATGGAACAAGGAAAGCTTTTGTGTAAGAGCATGCAGTAAACATCAGTCTTTAACCTACCACAGTAAATGCTTTCTGAAAAACTAAAAGAGAGTATCTCTTGGGTACTAATTGCTCCACTTTCCACAGAGCTAGAAACACATTTTGCAGACAGTAATATACTTTTCAAGAATGTTTGGTGCATTAACCACAGAATTACATATAAATAGTTCTGACTAAAGCTTGCTTTTAGGTACCAGTACAAAGTGTGCCAGGAGGAGACAAAACGTACTTAAAGACCTATTCAAATTTTATTTGAAGAATAAAAATGAGCTTCAGTTAAGACTTTTTTTCATTGCTACATCAATGCCAAATCCTTATTTGCAATATATAGAGCTAAAGTGAATAGAGGGATCTATCAGTTCAAATCCTGATCCTTGGATACTCTATTATTATTAATGACAATCTTTTAACCGAATACAAAATTACTGTCACTCAAGGTAATACGTTCCAACTATGTAACTTGATAAATCTATCATCATTATTACCTTGCATTTTTTCCTCTTCCAATGCAATTGCACAATATTGGCTGCCATAAATTAATTGTTATTTTAATAGAGTGAGACCAATTTAATGAATTCAAATATGAAAAGGTCTAAATTGATTTTTTTTTTCCTCTTCTCTTATCAACCTGGACCACAATTCCTGTCATAAAAGTACAGGCTCTTCAAAAATAATTGTTCAGTACCCAATTTAAAAGCTTCAGTGAGAGCTTAATTTGATCTTCTATCTAGCCCCCAATTAAAAGAAATACACTATAAAAATAAAGTTGTTTCCAGATAGTGATGACAGCACTGAATTTAATATATTTATTTAAAAACCTTACAAAAGTTAAAAGCAAGATGTATAAATCAAAGAACAAATGTTTGATTTTATGCAGAACATTCTTTCCAGATTTTCTAAATAAGTGGCAATATTGTGCTGTACTGATCTTTATAATTCTAGGTTAACATTTGACTCATCTACAAAGTAACACACCTTTATGAAAGCAAAGTGGAAATCACTGTTCTTGTTTTTGAAAGCATGTAAATAAGTGCCTAAGATTGTCTATTTCCAGCTTCAATTTGTATACCTATTCATAGATCACTAATATTATATATATATGAATATTAACATACAAGGAAGCTTGAAAAGCTGAATGTAACCATCCACCCAACAACTGGCCAAAAGTTCAAACAGAGGGCGTCTGATGCTAAATACCACTTCTCCTAGTACATCCTCTTCCAAAAAGTAAACCTTTGCATAGGAAAAATCATTTATGAAAAAGTAAAACAATTGATGTTAAAATGATCGATAATTCATTTAGGATGCATATAATGCATCGTTGAATAATGCCTTAATGGCTGGAAATGAATCACATCCAGAAAATCTAAAACCAAATCCTGTAATAAATATTAGCTCGCCTGCCAGGCAATCAACCAGAACATTTCTGATTAATCTTTTAATCATACACTTGAGTCAAAGCTGTGCCCTGTCACTTCAAGGGATAACCAGCAAAGTCCAAAGCTTGTGAGACCTCAGACGGGAATAGGCTTTTTGCACCATTATCTCAGATTTTTATATAGAAAATCCCATTGATAAATGGAGCCTTAGTTAAACCTCTTTGCAAGATTGTCTGTAGCAGACAAGAGCAAAGTGTACTGAGCACTCTGGAAGTTAGGGCCTCCCCAGGACTGACCTGACCTGCAAGACAGGAAAATAGATATCTACTGCTCTTCCTTCCTACTCCTGGCAGTTACAGAGACAACCTATTGCATAGGCCTACACTCTAAATGTATGTCTGATAACATGGTGTATATAATACCTGCACATATGCAGGTTAGTCATGCCCCTGCAATACCTTCTTTGAAGTCAACACAGTACAAAAGAAATCATCTTAAACTTTGCCAGAACAGCCCAAATAACAAAACTCCCACTTCTCCTAATACAGTAGTTTAGGATGGAAATTTTATTTTTACATAATAAAATTTAGCTAGGAATTCAACTAATCAACAACAATTTTAGATATTAAGAAAATGAGGAGGTGTTCAGAATACTTTTGTTACACGGCAGCAGTTCTTCTAGGAATATGGTCTGGTCTAGCTATTCAAAGCCTTGAACCACATGGTATATATTTATGCAGTTCTGCTGGTATGCTGGATGGGCCTGTGGGGACAGTAATCCACGGCTAGTTTTTCACTGAGCAAACTACAGCACAATATCAGAAACAGACATACTTTTTTTTTTTTCCTGAACTGCACCACATTACGATCTGGGAGCTGTGCTTTCGTTAGGAAAGTATTCCCTGCATGACCTCAAGTACAGCATTCCCGTCAACTTAAGCCTCGGGCAGCCAAAGAAGAAAAATTCAAACCAAGCAATTCAGCTAGATGATGCAATAGGGAACACTTTAGAATATTGTCCAAAAATAAATAATAATAATTAAAAAAATCCTAGAAACCTCCTCCTACATGGACCAGACTGACTTACTCACATGAGCCTTTACGAAAACCTCAAGACATGAGATTTTTGCAAAAGTCTTCAGAGCTGACGAGTCTGCTAAAGACACACTCAATCTTATCCATTCACTGAAGAGCTTTCTATTTCCTATATTCTCTCCATGTGAAATAAACCTCTTCAGACTAAAAGTATATGGCTGCTTTTTATTTTAGCCAAAGAGAATAGGTATTCTAACATGGTACAATATCTCCAACTTACTTTAAACTCAAACTCAACACTGACTCATTGCAAAGTGGTGAAATTAGAAAACTCTGTCTCAGCCAGCTCTCCAAGGTAACTCACCAATGCAGGAGAGCTTTGCTGAAGTCATTTGCAAAAGATTCACTGCTAACTTTTCCTGAAAGCTGTCCTTCAACTACTGCATCTTTTAAACTTTGCACTGCGTGCAAAGGATGACCTGTGGGTAGCCCAGATATCAACTTTGCATCCTGAAGTAAAAGCCTCACAAACTTATTCATGGGATGATTCACAACTTATTATACAATGTGTTTCACTAGCACTTCTCTACCCACTGTTGATTTCCTAAAGCTTATGAGGTAACCACAGCAGTTACTTACACAGAAAAGTAATATGCTACATAGAAGTAACATAATGTGTTTTAGCAACCTATACACAGAGGAGGAGTCAGCCTTGTGTAAGCAGTCAGGTCTCCATGGACCACCAGTAATTCACTTTTTAAAAAAAAAAAAAAAAAAGGGGAATTAATCCCACCAAGATTTCTATTAAAGTGTGGACACTTTCCACAGACAACGCCCACAACTCTCACATGGAGGAGCGTGACAATGTCACTTGGAAAATTCCTCCCATTTTGCAAATGAATCTTAACTAAGATGCTAACGGCCTGTTAGAAACTAAATTTTCCCCAAAGAACAATGTACTAGAATCCCAAATGAAACAAAACAAACAAACAAAAAAGAAGATACTCTGGACCTTTAGAAGAACTAACAAAGCAAGTGAGGGCAGAGAGGAGAGGAGGGCAACACTAGTGCTTTAACATAGTTCTGCATTTCCTCCTCCAGGGAAATGCCTGGGAAGCTCTGAAAGGTCAGAGCCTTCTGCTGCCCACGCCAGCCCTGCTGGGCACCTCTGATGGGCCATGGCCAGCACCGTGGGTATAATGGTGTAAAGGCAAGAGATACAGCAAAAGGGAAGATAAAAGGAGTGGCTAGTGGGTTAATTAGCATCATTTTCCCTCTGTGTAATGACACAATAAGCCTTTAATGCAAACATCTTTTCCTCTTGACTAGAGCTCTGTAAAAACAATTGCTTCAACATTTTTAAAGTCAAATTCTCACCATGGACCAGGATATCATTTCAGGAATAACAAATAAAAAATTACTGAGGTCACAGAAGCTAATGAGCTCTCCCAGCACACATTCAAAAATACTCTGTGCTACATATAAAATCAGTGAGAGATTATTCTGAAGTCCTTAAGTCTAAGTTAGCTCCAAGAGCATATAAAATGGATAAAAGGCAGAAGAAGGGGCATGGGAAGAAGCTAGGTAAACAGTGGAATCCTACTCTCATGGAAATTCCATAGAGTGAATCCATAAGACACCCCTACAATTTTTCCTGGTGTTTTTTATACTCATAGCCAAGGATGTGCTAGAATCAACAAGGAAGCAAAGACTTTGTGTCAATAGCTTCAGGTCATCCTGCCACTGAGAGTCTTTCAACATCAGAAGTTGATTCTGGTGCCTGAACTATTTTCATCACTACTGCCAATCAACTGAAGGAGAAAGGTGATCTCATCTGATTGATTTTCATTGCCCACAGCTAAAACCTCTTTCTTAACAGAGGTAGCAAACTTGTCATCACACAGCACTGTATTTTCCTTACAGAACTGTGCACACAGTGAAATACTAGAAGACATGCACCAGTCTCAGCCAGCAATTTTTCCAAAGAATTAATATATATCATATTTTACCTTTATGTACCCTGCATAGCTGTCAAAATCAGAAAATATTTTAACTCTTTCATTCTGTTATTCCTCCGTAATGTTTAACTGCTGATACTGTGTCAAGTTCCTAAAGGAAAGTTTTCAGCCCAAATAATTAATTTCCCACTAGGTTTCAATCGGTTGAAGTGGAGAAGAAATAAAATTAATCCCAAAACAGCCTGTGTAAAAATATTTCATGTACTTTCAGCTTAAAGAAAATTGTCAATAAAGGCAAACCTCCAAGAGAGATTAAAAAATAAAAGCTTTGCTTCCTTTAGATATACTTGGCTGTTTCACCTCTAACTAAAAGCAATTTATGTTTTATTATTCCTACTTTCTAGATGGTTATACTCCCACCTGCAGTACCTCAGTTTCCCTAAGAAAAACTGGTTTGTCTCAAGAACAAAAGAGCTGCTGTTTCTATCATCATGCTAAGGATAGGGTGTTGTTTTCTGTTTGTTTTTAAGTCATCCTGGATTTTCATCATCATCATCTCCTGCATGGAAGCTTTCAGACTTTTAGTCATGCAATACAATGAGTTACTTCTGCATCTGACAAAAGCGTGCAGGAAAAGTGACTGGATTTCGAGCAGCAAGCTCGTGTCATCGATTGTCAGTGAGCTGTGTCCAAACATGTCCAAACAGATGAAAACTTGGCCCTACAAACACAATCCATCCCAATGCTCCAAGGAATCCGCTGATCATTTGGGCTGGAGATGAAATTTCTTTCCTCTTTTGACCAGAGCTCTGTAAAGAACAGATGTTTTCAATGATGTATCCATAATGATGCCAAGATTATTTTTTTACTGAGCAGTTAATTTCACATCCAGCAACGTGTGCAAGTAATTTAACGTTGTTCTTTCTGATGCAAGATACCTCACACTTGTCTGTACTGACTTTCATCCACTGTCAAGCTGTCTGAGCTAGGTACAGCCACCCAGCCAACAGCGACTGTAGGGCTGGGCACAGAAAAGGAGTGCAGCACCTTCCCAAGCATTCACCAGCACCCAGAGGTGTTAAAGGAGAAAGCTGATCTTTCATTACCGTTCCCTTAGATGTAGATGCAACCTCAGCCTTGTTGCCTGGTTTGGTTAGGTTCTCTTGAACTCCATCCTAGTCTGCATTAACACCAATTAGGTTAAATACTTGTCACCCATTTATTTTACAAATCTTAAAGTGATTAGTAAGTACATTAATAGTCCTGTCTTTACATAGAAACATAAAACAAACAAACCAAAACCATTTCATAGTTGAAAGCAGATTCCTTCCTGTTCTAATCTAAAAGCCTGTCCACAGAAGTGCAATCAAAAGGAATAACAGTGATGTTCGTATGTTTAGCAGTGATGTAATTTCAGAATTTGCATGTTCTGTTTCAATTTATCTAGCAACTTTAAGTGTAAAGGGATACAACACAGCCACGCTCATGCCAGCAGCTTACCTGGTTACAATTCAAAAATACAGTTCAAACTATTAGGAACCTAGCAGCTTGGGCTGTGCTGATAGCTGAGCCAAATTTGACACTACTTTCAGTATCTTTGTGCTATACTGCAGAAATGCAACTCCTGTGTAATTCTGTCCTCTTACAGACAGTAGTCATGGGACTCACGGGATTTATCAAAGGTTTCCTTCTCTGTCACCATTTAAAAATACAATGGTAGAACTGGACTAGGTTGCCCAGCAGCGCTCATCCTGCTTTCATGCTTCCTGTGGATAAATTCAACTTGGAGAAGGTTTGAAGCATTTGTCCAACACGTACTCCTATCTATACAAAACCTTTTCTTAGCAGTCAAAAGCAAGAGTATGCAAAACCAGGCGAGAACATGGCTAGGACACAATGTGTTTTGAATATACCAACTGGCATCTAGTCCCTTGGGAACTACTGCCAGCAGGAACAGATGAGCTACTCTGTGCTGAGGAGGTATAATAAACATGGCAGTTTTCAGCAGCTCCCTGACACCTCCACCAACTGCTACAATAAGATATTAGTGTGAAACAAGAGAGTCATCTGAGTCTGAACGCAGAGACTTGTGCTTGGAGTACACTGAAATGAAACTCACATTAACCAAAATGGGGCGTAAAAGCACAGCTATGCACTAGGAAATATCCTTCAGTGGGTCTGCCTGTCCAATGGCCAGGGGTAACCCTTGGAAAGAAACCTCTGGTTTTTTCCAAGGCTGAATTTTCATTCTTGATAATATCAAGGTTCATTAATCACTGCACCGCATGCAAGGCAATTCTAAGGGATGAATAACGAAGGATCAAAATGCAGGATCCATGAATTAATGGAACCAGTGAAACCAAGGTGGCTTGTCACAACACCCTGTAAGTCTGTCTGAAATTTCCACAAAGTACCTGGAGAGGAAATACATTTCAGACCAACAGTATGACAAAACCATGTCAAGTAATTGCTATGGCTGCTTAGAAAGTAAATGGAGATGTTTTGGCACTCACACTGCTCCTTACTGCTCTCATCATGTTTCTAGCTTATTAGAAATCAATGTGAAACAAACTAAATCTGGGTGGCAGATGCTAACCGCCTCCAGAAATGTTTTACTCCCTCTGCACTAAGACAGAAAAGGACCAAGGCAGAAGTCCAGATTCCTTATGGTAACAACTAGGGAACTGGTTCCTCAACAGCTAGTTCTTAACAAGCTTTGCTTTCCACAAAGCATCTAAAAAATGGAAGAACTTTTGCAAGCAATTAAAAAAAACCCCACAAACTACACACAGACTTTGCAAAAAACCCATTCTTTCCAGTCAATCCCTTGACTGTATGCAGGCCTTCCTGCAGCAAGGAAAGGAGCCCTGTCAAAAAATCAATTCCAACACCATTTGAACCTCAGCCAAGATGGTTATCTGGTCCATATTCTACCTCATGTTTGGGTTGCCTGACACACCTAATCAAATCCATAGCTTTGGTCCCTTTCCCAGCCTCCTCACTGCCTCTCCCTGCTTCAGATGCAAGACAATGTAGAAAACACATTTCAGATGGAATGATTCAACATGGAAAACGTACAGTTCATCCAGAAGGAAAGATTTCAGATATGAAAAGACTCCAAACCTCTGTGTAGCAGGGATCTCTATGCTAGTTGTCATTTTTGCTTCATGGACATGCTCATTATAGAGCGATAAGAAATTCACCTTCAACTTCCTATTATGAAAGTTTCCTATCAATACTGCTTAAATACTTACCATCACCAAGGAAGAATCTCAGCATACCTCAGTCTTGTGATAAGAAATACGAAAAGGCAATGCAACATTCTGATGATCTGGTAGGTCCCTGAAATTTGGAAAACAACAAGTGCCACCGTTTACAGAAAGTCCATCTGGTGGTCTTTAAAAATCATTCAGATTCCTTCCTAAAAATTAAAAGGAATTGAAACAAGAAATATTGTGTTCTTTATCTCATATTGCAAATTTATTTTAAGAGAAAATTGTGTATTACAGGTCTATTGTCACCATCATTTGAAAAGGAAACATTACGACCATCCACTAGCTACTGCTTCTGGATGCTGAGAGGGGTTCTTGGCAGTAGGTGGGTTCTTGTTTGTGCTCTGGCTTTTCAATCCAGAAATACTTGTGGCTGTTGTACCCTGCTTTTTACGATAGCATTCAAAACATTTTAAGATGATAATACAAAAATTTAACAGCAAAGAAGTGATGCATACAAATGTTAGAAGACCACAATGAAGGGTTGCATTTGGTTTAACTTGCGGAGAATGAGATCTTTCAGTTGCCTTAAAACTTCTGATCTGTTCAGAATAAAACAGGTTGCACAGCTTCATGCTTTCCCATCTATATAAGCTCACAAGTCAGAAGTTCAACCAATATTCTTCTCCAGCAGAAGTAGCATAGATGAGGAAAATCCTTATTATCTGCCAGCAGCCACACAAAGCAAAAACAAGCAATGATAATCCACATCTTCTCCAGGGGAGACTATATTTGAGAAGGCTGTTCCCTACAGCAGCCATACAAATTCATACATCCGCATATATTGTTACAGTCCCATGGAGTTCTTATCTTGCTTGAAGCGCTCGCTGTTTCCAGTTTGTATAGCAATGGCTATTTGGCAATGTGACAGAAATCACGAGCAACACCTTCACGCAGAAGCTTGCTAATGCTTCACGATGAAGGTCTCTCCAACAATCATGATTTCTTTTCAATTGCTCTTCCTATTCTTCATACTTCTAAGCCATTCCAAGCTCAAGGTACCTAAGCACCCATTCTCTACATGGCTCTGGGATTTACAGAATCCTGTGCACAGATGTGTTAGCAGAATGCTCTAATATTTCACTATTAATAACCATATTCTACCTTCTTTCTCTCATTCTCTTACCTGCTCATATGCTCATGGGCCTAAATTAAACTGTTATTTGCACTAAAAGTTGAAGAAATAAACCATATTAAAACATTCCCATAATAAATTTCTGCAATATCAGTGAAGGAGACATACTAGTAGGCCACACATAGCTCAAATATTTTTTATGATTCTGTTTGACCAGAAGGCATCCATCGCCTTGTTATAGAGCTTTGCAGTTGCACCCCATGGAAATATCTTGGCATTCCCCTGAAGTCATGAAATGCAGATGCAGTGGTTTGCACTGAGCTGATGCTTTGGAGATGTGCCATCACACAAACTCAACATATTATTAATCTGGTCACAATTTCCATTTAAACTCAATGACACTTAAAATGATATGGTTTTATGTTTAAATTATAGATAGGCTTGGAAATATTTTAATCAGTAATCAATTTCTTACCCCACCCAAAAACAGATGGTAAAATATTTCAGTTAATAGCAGGAATATATGAAGGAAAAAAGGCTTAGAAAATAATAATACTAAGCAACACAAGGAATGTTTAATAAATGGACCAAACCCTGAGCTCACCATGGTTGGGGAAAAACACGGTCTGCACTTTAACTCAATGTTGGGGCACTCTGGCACATGTTGGTATTTGCTTATTTTCAGCATATGCTGCATACTTCCAGCAGATGCTTTCTTTCAAAAGAAGTATTAAAAATATAAAGTATTTCCCAATTGTTAAAAGTAACAAGTCTTACCACTTTCTTATTAATCGTGATAAATACCTTTTTTCTATCAAAAATGAAAAACATATAATTGAATTATCAGTAGAAATATATTCAATACAAAATCCTCCAAAGGGCAGTCACTGATTTTTATTTTTTTTTCAAAATACAGTGTAGCAACCCATGTCATTATTTACAAATCATGTAAGCAAGGATTGTAAAGAAATAGTACAACATCTAGTTATCTGGTTAAAATCTCCTGTTCTAACTCCAGTGTGGCTATAAGGAATAATAATTAACATCTACCGGCCAGCTCAGTATTTGTAAGCACTAATGTTAAACTAGCCTTTGAAGGCAAACTGCTCATTCCTACTGAGGTAGGAAATTAAAGATCAAATTTTAACACAGCTAATGTTCCTAGGTGCACTCAAAGTTTGGCCACATTTGAGCGGGTTTGTGTAGGAAGAAATACATCCTGGACTGTCAAAAGATGATCCTGTAAGTGACATGATAAAAATTAGTTTTGTAAATAAAGTATTTGGAAGATGATTGTTTTAAAGGGATAAAGCATTTTGTTTTTTCCAACCATCATTCTTAGACATGACTATATTAGTGTAAATGAAAGAAAACCTTAACCTGAAGCTCACCCCAAAAGCTAGAATTCAGTGAAGTTATGAACTAAAATGAGCATCTTACAGAAAAAAGTGCTGGGCAACACTGACAAACAGCATTATCACAGAGCCACCTGTAACATAGCTAGCCAGCCAAAAAGCATCCACAACCTGACCTCTGGCTGTAGCTTCATTCACCTTTCCTTACTGAGAGCAGAATATTCAGGAGACATACACAATTGTTTAATTTCAGAGTACATTTTCTTCTTAACCTGGCAGAACTTTGCAACAGAGCAGCCAAAATCATCACAGGGCCGCCTTGTTGCAGCTTTTTGTTTGCTGAAGGGAAGGAGCAGTTGTAAGAGGAAAGTTAACACAGGCCATCACTGTACAAAAAGGAAGATACCATCACAGAACACTTACTCTCTTTCACAACAGGTTCACTTTCTGCCAGCTAGCTGAAGAAAACTCATTTTCAAGCCACCTCTATTCCAAATTGGTGTCTTATGCTGAATCTTTCTAGCCCAACTTTCAAAATAGTATCTATCTTGTAATTCTCAATCTTGATAATCTATCCATGGCCAGAACAACCCTTTTTTCAATTTGTTAAAAATTTTGCAGGATCAAGACTTTTCTTTAGCAATCACTGCATAAACCCAGAAGGCTTACTGCTCACCTTCCAAAGAAGTTGGTTTCTGCTATTTGCTGGTTTGCCACATAATTGCAAAAGTTACAATGAAAATAGCATTTAATGTGGCTGGGTTTAATGCTGCTGTGGTTTCTGCAGCATTCCCTGTACTTATAAGGGAAATATTTCAAAATCCACAATGCATATACATACCATAAGGTAATACTGTGTCTAATAATACTGTTTTACTAGCTTCTGCTAATGACTCTTTCAAGGCATGCTGCTTTATATGATTAAACTAAACCCAAAAACAACATTGAAAAAAAAATACTTAAAAAGTGAAATAAAACATGCAGTAATTATACACTTCAGCATGGTTTACCACTGGATACCCTGACTGGGGACTCAAAAGAGGAAAGGCAAGGGAGTGTTGCCATCATCTTCAACATGAGCACCTCAGGCACACTGTTCCACTTCAGCTCTGAAGAAGCTACTAGAAAATACAGCAATGAACAAGAAAAAAAAAAGGATATCTTTTCTGTCCCAAACATCTTGGTCACAGCTAGCCAATTTTTTTATTTTCTTTTTTATTACATTGTCATTGTAAGCATCTTTTTTCCCTTCTTTAAACAGCATGCTCCTTTCCCAAAACGGTAGGAAAAATAATAATAATTAAAAAAGTCAGCCATCTGTATCCTCATGGTTCAAGAACAGGCAGTACAGGGGGCTACTCACATACAGCAAAAGGTCTCAGGCTTACCAACACACCCCAAAGAGACCACAGTGAAACTGGTTCTTTGAAAAATCTTATGATAAATCAAGTAAAGCGATCAAATGCACGCTCTTAAAAAAAATAGTTTTCTTAGTCAAAATACTTTAAGTCCCAAAAGACAACAAAAATGTTCTAGTTTTGGAAAGCAAGTGTTTCACAACAAAACAATACCTTCAGGGAGTAAATGGCTTAAAAAAATAATCCTGAAAGAGTCAGTACCACTTCAAGGGTGTACCACTGGATAATTCTTTACAGGCCACATCTTCCCTTAAGAGTTTATAAATCTATGCTGCATTTTCAGAGGCACAGAAAGGGAGGAAAAAATCACTCTCCAAGACACCAAGAAAGGGAGAAATATCAGTCTCCGTGACACCCCTGACATTTAAGATTTTTGTTAGGAACGCACATTTAGGCAGGACCAGGATTAGCATACTACATTAGCAGTTAAGATCAGGAAACAGGCTGCATTTCCTAGCAGCACCATTCATTTGTGTGAATTTCTGAATGAAAACCAAAAGCACATGGCATATGCTACAAATTTGGTTACAATGCAAGATTTTTTTTCAGAGCAAGGAGGTATATTCCAATCCCTCTACAATTAAACATGGATGCTAACAGGGGCTTAAACCAAAATGAGGAAAAACACCCACATAATTAACTATCACAGGTTTCTGACCCAAGTCCTTGGTCTCGGAAAGCAAATTTTCTTCTGCATCATCTGTGAGCATCAAGTATTTCTCCCACACAGAACAACTACTCAGTACATGCACAAAATGGAGGAAAAAGCATAAATACCTGTACCCTCTCCTTACAATTGATAAATGCTACTTACAGACATCTCGGTGTAGCTGTTTGTGATGGAAATATTAAAGTTATACATAATTCATAACTGTAACCACCTATGCCTTTAAGCATCTTTTCTACTTTCATTACTACTCTTTATATTCAATGCTTTCCAAAATTCTGGGACTGCTGCCACCATAGAGACATGATTGGATCAAGTATACCACCATGCAATCATCACTTCAATATTAAATGAGACAACAGCCTGTATATTTTACACCTGAAGATCATTATTCTCATACTGACCTAACTAAGACTATGACCCAAGGAAAGAATGTGCCTTCAGTGAAGTTCAAAAGCAACCAGATTTATTTCATTAGGAAGTTGTCTACAGTCCTTGGACTTAATCCGTAGAAATCGAAATTAAATGGACCTAAAACCTATTTATGGCTCTCCAGTTCTCCAAAAAAATCAGCTCCAAGAACTGATCTTACTTATTCCATGTAAAGAAAAGACAACCAGCCTTGTCACCTGCAACAGCTCCCTCAGAAATAAATTTAAACACAGAACATCAGACTACATGACTCTTACAGAAGAACTTAGCATGCGCAATCTAGTGATTCCTGTCCCAAGACATAAAACTGCAGTGACACTGTTTTTCATACTGCAATGACTTCAATAACCCAAAACCTAGAGGACTGCACAGCATTATACTGGGAATATACCATTATACTGGTAATACCTGAAGTAGTAGCAAAAAAGAAAGAACAGACTGCTTAGTAATTAGCTATAGGTCCATAGCACAAATTTCAAGGCATTTTATTTTACCAATTCACAAATGAGTTCTGCCTCCACATTCTCTACTGTGTTTTCTAAGCTGCCTGTAGGACCCTTGCTTAATGTGTGTTTACAGTCACTGTGACCTAGGACAAGAGCTATGTTGTAAATAGAGTACTAACATTAATCTTTGCTTTGTTTGGGTTTGCAATGAATTGCAGGATGGTCACTGAGGGAAGCAATAGAATGCAGCATAGTTTCATTGATCTCACAAGGGGACGTGACATTTCCACAAAGGTGGTATGAAGAAACAAAGCCAGTACCTTTGAAGCTGCATCAAGAACACTGTTTCTCAGGGTCAGAGTCAGTGCTAGGTCAGTCGCTGTACTAGGAACCTACAAGTGACCTCTTCCCAGTGCTTTTAGTTTCCAAGATGTCTTCAAGAGATTTGGGGGTTTCAACTGAAGTTTTATTTGCTCTCTGTTCATTAGTTATAGCATTAAAAAAATGTGCTATCTTATGAAGCTCCAAAAGACTGAAACTTCATCATCATCACAGCATTGTGTGGTCCAGTTCAAACAGCTGCCCTGCTTCCTGAGTGCTTAGCAGGAGTCCGGCTGGTCTCTGCACCATCTTCTGCCTTCAAAATTGTCATCCTGCAAAACTGTTCCAGATGAATCCCTGCACAAGAATGGGATCCCCTAGTCACTCCAAGGGCATTCCACTGAACTGCACAGACCTAGGCAAGTAAAGCAGATACATCCAAGCATGAACCTTCTGAGTGGATTTATAAGTCATCCCCAGATTATTTAAATCTACCACACAGTGATTTACCTCTTCAAGTGCTGTAATATATTTTTTTTAAGAGTAAAGCAAGTTCTATCATTACTCCAACGTAGAGATAAAATATAAGAAATTATGACATGGTAAGAGTATTACATGTGCATGAAGTGATCCTGCTTGCTAGGATAACACTGTACACGATGGTTGGAATTAATTTTCCAACTAGAAGACAATATTATTAATAAAGCATGACAGAAAAAAATCAAATATGTTGATTTAAAAATCAAGTAATGTCTTTGTGTAGCAATCAGATATAACTTCAGTAATGAGTGTGTTATCATAGCCCAAGAGAGAGAAATAGGCATTTTCAGTGTAACAGTGAAAGAAACCTTTCCTGACTCAGGCAAGTAAATCAAGTGGGATGTTCAGAAACAGTCATCTGACTCCAAGCAAGACAAATTCTCAGGGAGAGCCACATGGCTTCACAGCCTCACACTCAGAAGGAGTTTCTGAAGCTGCATCCTATTTGTGTAGGAAACAATAATGCCTGCCTATTTTGGTCCACAACTTGCTTTCCTAAAGAGAAACACCAGTATTTCTCACCAAGAGTGGGACCAAAGTCTTTTTGCTAGTTCAATCAACCATAAAGAACATGGCTTCTCCTTCGCCAGTCTGTGCATGGGCAGCCTGATACCGTTTACTGACCCATTTAATCCCAGCACAAAAGCTGCGTGCAAATATTATAAGGAGGTTGTACAGGGAAGGATGAAAGCAAGGGAAAGAGGTAACAGCATCTAGTACAGCATTCCCACCACCCAAGTAGATGATGGCTTCTGAAAGGAGCAGCACAGATAAGGAGGGGTGGATGGCATCCATGGGTTTCGGTTTCCAAAGGTTGAAACAAGAAAGGGGGCTAACTGCTGAGGATTAGGGATTGAGAGGGGAAAACTCACTGGAGAATCAGTCACAAAACTGCCTCTGTACAGACTGACTACAGATTTTTCTGAATACCATGAAGTAGTGCAGGCAAACAGGTGATTCTGTTTCGACACAGTGCTATTCCCAAAAGAAAAATCACCAGACACACCCTATACAGCACCACACACTCCCTTCTCTACCTTTCTGCACAGAGGGATGGACATGTACTCACACCCATGCCTCCTGCCCTTCAAGATAGTCATAATTTATCCTCCAGTTCCTCCAATGAAACCATCTCATATCTTAATCTGCTACCCAAGCCTTTCTGTCCTCCCGCATTCCTCTTGTCCTTCACTTCAGCATCCAGGCCAGACATCTCTTTGTGAGGCAAATATCCACTCCAGCCCCAAGCACCTGTTCCACACATCCCTGCTTAGGCAGAGTTCTCGGCTCCCACTTTCTCTGGCTACTGTTTCCTCCTCTCACACCCACAGCCAACCTCTCACTTCCCCTCTTTTAGCACAGTTTAGTTCATCTATCTGCCTGTTTGGCTTGTGTAGAAACTGCCACTCACACACTCTCAGTTCCCCAAAGGTACAGACAGATATTAAGGAACAGCTTTAAACAGAGCAAAGCAAAAGTTTGGGTCTAGTCCTGAAGTATTTGAAGTCTGTAGTGCTGTGATTGTTTTAAAGCATCTTAAAAATGTGTTCCTAGCAAAGCCATGCATTACTGAATATCCTGACAGTAGCTTTTAGACTACTTTTTTTTAAAAATTCCTAGTAGCTAGCATGTATCTACAGCAGTATGCATGTGTCTAATAGTTTAATGGTTAATGCTATTAGCTCCTAGATACCCAACAGGCTATTAAGTCATTAGCCATACCTTGCAGCCTGAGATGTAACTGAACATGGTGGGGAGGGACAGAGTCTTTCAGACCAGTCTGAAAATTATTTCCAAAAGAATCTTCCACACAGTATGCTCCAAAAGGTGCTCTTGACTAAAGTAATCTTTAATAAACAATGCAGAAAAATCATTTACTGTGTGACTGTTATCAGAAACTGCTGTGCACTTCAGAGTGGGCAGACATCTGTTACATCTGTTTCAATGAAAACCCCCAAGGAATATTCTGCAGTTTGGCACTGCAGTTGAATGTTATAATGTCAAATATGAAGAACATAACACAGCAGGGTGTCCAGGGACAGGGAAAGGCAATCCAAAGGACTGCCCTAGTTTCTGTTAAAAATAGGTCAAAGAGCCGGTATAATCAAAGTCTGGCAGTGCATACTAATTACTGACAGCACGTCTTACACTCGCATTGACTGGAAGCAACCCATACACAATCTTATTAGCTAAATACACAAGAAGCCTTTTTAGATATTTAATATTTGAACCAAAAACATAGATTTACTATAACTGTAAGAAATTGGTTTTACTCTGACCTGTCAGATTAATTTCCAGTTAAATCAATAACTAATGGAGACATACTTTCCAAGTAATGATTTAAAATTCATTAATGTATATTTGCTGAACTAATAAACAAATATGTTACACTATGAATCTCAAATAGCTTGTACATGTTAATTACAGGACCTGAGATTGCTGCACAAGTGCATACAAAACCACCCCTGATAGCACTGGCAGAGAGGAAACAGAATCAATGCAGAGAAAAGAACTTGCACATTTTTAAAGGTAAAATGCAGTAATTAAAAGACAAAGATGGGTCTCCAGCCTTAAATTCAATGTCAAGGAGCTGTATTAATTTTTAGGTGTGATCAGCAGCCTTACAATTCCTTTCAATTTGTGGAGAAATTAGCACAGGAGGAAAAAGGTAGTGTTACTCTTTCCCTGAGATAGAACATTACTAGTTTAGCTTGAATCACAAATTGCTCTACATACCCATACTTTGTGACTTGACAAGGATATCAGAAAAGGGAAAAAGGCTGAGAATTTCATTTTGCAGTTTATATTAAAACAATAAATGAACTGACCTGTTAAACAAAGGCTTTTTCCAGAGACCTCAAGCAATCTCACAAAATCCTCCTAAATTAACACGTCTAATGAAATAAAAAAATTTTGAATCTGAAAATGGTGCGATATAATAATGATTTCACAGTTAGATACATACACAACTTGCACATTGCAACATTATTGATTTGGCTGTATCACCTCTCCTCTTCGATCTGTTCACCCTACCAGAAAAATCTGAAATAGCAATAATGTATTTACTAGGCAACGAGATTATGGGTCTCTGCAGCCTAAGTAAGGATTGCAAACAAATGCTCTCAGAAAATTATTTTCCTTGAGGACTACTGCTCCATTTGCAAGAGGAGGAATGGGAAACCAGATAGTTGAATATAGTATGTATTTATTTTTTTCTACATCACTATTGAATTAGCACCCATTCTAGCCAAACAACAAATGTGTTTAGAAAGTCTATTTAGTAGTGAACAAAGGAAAGGTTTCCTCTTCTCACTCTAATGCAAACATTTTGGATAAAGCTAATGTGCAAAACTTGTTAATGGCAATTTACTACTCACGGAGTAGAGCAAGTTTAAAAAACCAGAAAATGCACTCGTCCCTTCAAACAAATAGATTTGCCAATTATAGCAGAAGTCACAGTCAGCAATACAAAGAAACTTCCTAGTTTTCTCAAATACTTTTAAAATTAGGAACAAATAAAAGAATCTCATTTACTTATAATCTTTATACAGTGGTTTTGTTTGTTGGTTTGTTTTGGTTTTTTTTTAATGATACATAGCAAATTCAGACACCTTCAGTTTTCACTGGCGCTAGGCATTTTTGTACTAATTTCATCCTGTACAAAAATTATATCAAAGCAGCAAGACGTTTTTAAAGCTTTTCACCCAAGAATTATTGCTTCTAAGTCAAGTTCTTCTGACAAACACATCAGACCTGAAAATCCATTCATCCCTACAGCAGGATTTTGCTGACAGCATATTCAGACGTGGAAAAAAGACAAACCTTATTATAATAAGTGGACATGTCTGGATGGATTAGGTACGTTAAGGAAATGTACAGAAACGTCTGCAAGGAAGCTATCAATTTAGCAAATAATCAATACAAAAAATTTTGCAAAGTCATCAGCAAACATGTGAACTTGATAAAAATCTATTTAGACTTGGCTTTCTCCTTTTTTTCCTACCAAGATACATATTATTAATTTTGAATTACATAATTTCCAATTAGTTTAATAAATCTAGATAACCTGAAGGAATGAGAGACCAGCAGTGAAGACATAACAGCATGGCATGGCACGAAGGCTGTGATCAGCAGCATTTACTGTATTAGATGGTAGGTCACAAAAGTTATTTGAGTGTTGAAAAAGTCTAGAGGCATACCATGAAAATACTCTCCATTTCAGAAGCAGTGAAAAACATTTCTTTGAGATAGTTAATTCTGCTGTATAAATAATGGCAACCTCCTCAATTTTCTTGTGACAACATCGATCCTGGGAGGCAGGATCAGTAGGAGAATTGATTAGTGAAGCATTACAGTTATACACCAATCTATCATCTAATAGAGGTTATCTAATGCTTACGGTTGCTAGTCTGTTGAAACCAGCCATCCAAACAGTAACTACTATAAACTCTCTGGTTCCAATAGTGCCAACATGGACAAATTGGTCTGTAACAAGTTGCTTATGAACAGTACTGAAGTTCCTGTAGTTCAAAGACAGCAGCTACCCTAATTGCTCATCTCCATGCTTCCAAGGCAAGATGTCCTTTACCGTTATTTAATTGCACATTGTAAGAAAGATGGAGAAGGAAATCACATTACAATCTGATTTTGGCAGTACTCTTCAGAGAATTCTTTCATGAACTGTATATTACGAGCAGTTAGGAGTCAATACTGAAGCACTGTATTTGTACACTTGCAAGCTCAGAAAACCCAGTCACTCATGCATTGCTGTTTCTCTTGACCTTAGCCGCAGTTATGAATTCTCTGCAAGCACAGCCCAGCTCATATAATAAACCATCATTTTTAAGAGGGAAGAAAAAATAAAAGTCTCAGAGCCAGTCTCACACCTGACCAGTCCACCATAGCTGAACACTGCATACAAAGATTACTGTATAAACTAACCAGCTTAATTTATTATTTTTTAAGAGATAACTAGACCTGATAGCTGGTGAAAACAACTGTCAGACATTGAGTATAAACACTGAAGAACCCCACAATTTTCTTCACATTTTTTTTCCATTTTTATAACCTAGAAATTGCCACAAATGGCGTTTTTTTTACAAAAAATTGGAAGCAAGAGTTGTGTCCCATAACTAAGATTATAGGAAACTAGTCTCCACTTTGATATTTTTTAATGCTAAATGAAGTTTCATGCATATGTGATGAGCAGACATAAGCATCCTTTATGTGAAAGCTTCTGTCCAAAGCAGATTTTTCTGTCCAATTCCCCCAAAGAAATAAGTCTTGGGCAATCATACTACACATGTGTACTTGTCCAGCTATCTGTCCTCCCAGCAGCTTTGCAACACACTGACCAATTTGAGCTTCATTTGCTCTTTGAGAGTATTACAATTCTACCAGTTTCACAGAAATTGGCAGCTATGTGAAAAGGAGATGAAGAAAGAGACGCAGATGCATAATTTTGTTTTCAGAAGTTTAACTCATTCCCCTGCCAAAAACCACTCCCCTAATACAAGCATCTGGAAAGCCTGTACCCCAATAGCCCAGGGACAACAGGCATACAAAGCCAGGCTTGAGGTAGCTGGCAAGCTGCTGGCCAGGACCAGGAGCAGTGTCCCCGCAGCTGTCCCTACTCACCTCTCCATCGCCAATCCCCACATCACCCTAATTTCCCCGGGTTGCCCTTCAGCACTGCTTAGGCACTTAAAGGAGAGCCCAGCTCCCCCAGACCAATCTTGGCTTATTGGTACCTAGCAATAGGTGCCTGACTTAAAATTAACATCTTGTCTTTCAAGAATCTGAAAAAACAGGCAGGCACAAATTATTTCTTATGTGATTTTTAAAAAAATCTTTTGTTTGTATATTTTAATTGACATGCAAAAATAAAAATCCACAAACCCCTCTCCAAGTGGTTGGAGATAGGTATTCATACAAATGAAGCAGCAAAAAGACGCTGAACCCGGTTCCATTTACAAATTTTAACTACATCTTCAGAGCTCCCAAATGTACCAAGCTTCCCTTGTTTCAATGCATTGCTTATTTTGTGCCCTGCTTTATTAATTTCTGAGACCTATTTGGGCAAAGCTTTTTGTTTTGGTTCTATCATCTGAACAATGTTGCCTTCAAATGCCAAATGCAGAACAATGCTTCGGTACAATATGCCTGTTAAAATTCAGAGTCACTTTTCAAGCAGGGCTGAGTAAAAATCAGCAACAAGAGTATAGCTTTAAGACAATACCTGTAGTGGCACACAAAATATTGAAATTCTGATAACATAAGTTGTAAAATAAAAATCTGATGTCTCATAACTAAGTCATGAGACCTCATCAGCTCACTACAACAGTCTCGATGCTTCCCCTAAAAGCCAGGCTGTCTCCGGGGAGCCATCTTGCTAATATTTCTCAGTAGAACGTAGTCTGAGCACAATTGCCACTAATTTTACTTACCTCATTTGCTTGGTATCTCAGAGTTTTATAATGGCTGGCACTTCTGATGCATTTCAAAAAGGAACAAGGCTGAATAAAGAGAAGAAAATGCTATTGTGTCTTTTCCCTGTGTAGCTGAAATTTAATTGCAAGAGCTTTACCATTTTTCTGGCAGAGCTACCAGTTTTTCACACAGGTCTCATTCCTAAAGATGTACATTGCAGTTCAGTACACAGAATTATGTGGTACCAGAGCACTGTCCATTAGCAATTTTTCACAAGCACTGCCTGACCCTGGACAGTCTGTAAGCAGATACTTGGGGACAGGAGAGATGGTAAGATCCCTCGCCACTGAGTGGAAGGAAGACCTCTGGGTCTATAATTGGGAGGCAGGTGGGAGCAGGCATGAACAGGACCCAGTCTCAAGAGATGCTGTAACACAATCTAAAGGGAGGTTGCACAACAAGACAGCCGTGGCTGGGCAGAACCATGGCAGAAGCACCAGCTCAGAGTGCAGGACACACTGCAGAAGACCACAAAAGGCACGTATGGTGGAGAAAATGCGTAGGATGCACACTTCGGTTTTTCCCCTCCCAGCCGCCATCAGCCCCTCTCCACTTGATGTTCCTGCTCTAGCAGCAATGGCTGTGACCTCTGCAGGCTGTTCATTGTGCTCACAAAACCACAGGATTCAAAATTAGCAAATGAATATTTAATCAATTAATATCAGGCAAGTGTGACAGCCTCAGATAAGCCAGTCTTTTCCACAGCAGGAAATCACCAACGTTTCATTAAACAGAGCATATTTCAATGCATACCTCATGTAAAACAGAAGTAATAAAACAAAAGGAAAAATAAGCCAGTTTCCACAAACCCCTCTAAAGGATTTTTTTTTAATGTACAACACAACAGTGTATCAAGCCTTTGGTAGCTATTTAATAAATAAAAATGGAAAGTTGCAAAATTATTTTAGTTTCAGACTCACTGAACAAGAAATTATCCCACACTATCTGTGGTTTTTCAAAGGAGTCCCAAATTTGTACAATTGTCTCCACCTCATCCCCCTGGGTAATTCTTCTGCTGTCACAGCAGCAATAGACACTCTAACACTGTCCAGCTCCATCACCCCACGGAAAACGCTCCGTACCTGTACAAAGAAGCAGCAAGTTCTCTGCATGGGCAGAATTGGCTTCCCCTGCCCAGTATGCACGCTCTGTTGTGACACCCCGGGGTTGGGAGTCTCTGGTCAGGGTGCTTACATTACCCAAACAGGGCACCTCCACCAGGCCCTCTAGTTTCCCACAACCCTTTCCACCAACAAGATTTTCCAGCAGCCCCTCCCCAGGCAACTCATCCTTCCCAGGGACAGAGCTGCGAGCACACTGGGTCCTCAATGCTGAGGCATGCCCCTGGGAGCGGGTCTGGGTCTGTTGCAGGCTGTGAAAAATCTTTCTTTGTTCACAGAGATCGGGGGGGGGGGGGGGGGGAGGAAAAAAAAATCATAGAGGCTTCTGTTGACACACACATGCGCACTCTGCGTGTGCAACAATTACTGAGCCATAAGTAGCAGATATGTTTTAAAGTGGAAGACAAAAATTAATTGGCTCCACTTTTACACACCAAAGTTTCCACAGAGCTCTCAATGAGGCTAAATTACAGACTATAGAAGCAGGTACAAGTGGCTTGTCAAGACCATGTTTTTACAGAGTTTTCAAAAAGGATATAGACCCTTGCGCAAGAGTTACTGGTGAGCACTTCTTTTCACTCAAGTGCTCAGGGCTTTTAGCTTTTCAGAGATGATAATGGGCTCTACTCCCCAGAGTGGATTTATGTATGCACATTTCCATGGATCATTTTTTATTTGTGACAGTAATTGCTGTCCCTCCTTGTGTACAGTTTTCACCTTACACAGCGTTAAAAATACCATGCTGCTGTTAGCATGAATGGTGAGGCACCAATTTCCCAGACCACCACCTTTCTAGGTCCAAACCCCACATCCTCAAAACTTCTTGCCAATCACGAGCTCACTCAGACCACCAGCCACCCGTGGGTAGTCTCATCATTTAATTTATAGCAGAGGAACATATTCTGCCTAAGGAAAACATCTGAATACTCCCTTTCCAGCACAGTTGAAATTAGTAAGATTCAACAGCAGTACCAGCAACTTTGTCAAGATTTTCCTGCCTTGTCATTCTCCAACCACATTCAAAGCAGTACCAGGGCTGTCAAAAAAGCTCTCAGTGCAACAAAGCTGTCTCATTTCAGTTCCTTCACAGTATCCTCTATGGGATTCCTTGGTTAAAATGGTAGGGCACAGTGGGGGGTGAAAAAAAATATGTTCACTTTGCTTTTCATCCTCAGGGGAAAAAAAACCCTCCCACCTATATCTTTTCTGTTGGTAAGCTCCTTTCTTCCAAGAAAAATACATCCCTATATTTAAAATACCATAACAATCAAGTCAAGCATCCTCTAAGGCTTTGCAAATACTCTGAATCTCTCACAGAACCAGGCTTCTTGTTTTCAATGGGAATTTGCAACCTGTGTCTGGATCCTGCAAAAACATGCGGACTTCTCCCCTTCAGTTTGCGTACAGTGATAAGCCATTTGTATGGGAATGAGATCCCTCTTAGTATGCACATAATTAAGAAAATGTCTATTTTAGAACAGGATGGCTGCCCTGCAGGTTATGCATCGAAATTCCTCTACTGCACAGCTGGTAGCCACATAGGCTTCTTTTAATAAAATCTAACTTCGCCTTTAGCCTTCCTGTAAATGTGGTATTTACCTGATGTTAACAATCTTTCAGCGATGATAATAAATGCACTGCAGACAAAATAAATACAATTCTATACAGTGATGTATCTGTATGACAAAATAATAGCACTACATTCTTCTGTGCAGTAGCATCTGCCAAGTCTGATAAGCAACTGCAAGAAAACACTTTTTTAATGTATAAATCATGATCCATGTGTAACACAGAAGAAAACTTGAATTTGGACAAAAACCTGAACAATGCAATGCTCTGGAATTAAATCCTTGGATGTTACTTACTTATCTGCCTTGCAGTGGGCATAGTATCACCTCCAAATAGAGTCTTTAACTCCAAAAAAAAACCAAATAGAGAAAAAGCTTCTTAAATCTGAGGTTGTGCACAGGCTTTCATTCTCAGAAAATAAGTTTCTATTTTCCAGCCATATATTTGCATATAAATATTTTCCATGCAGGAAATGGTCATATACTGTATCTTGATACAAACATTAAAACAGACGGCCTAGAACCCACCATATATTACACTTCAAATAGTAGAATTCCACTGACAGTGGAAGGAAACACCTTCTTGACTGCACTCAAAATCACAATGAAATCCCTTGAACTGGATTATGTATAGTTTATAATTAAGAGAAAAACATGCCGTGATACCGTCCTTAAAATAAGGACAAGAGCGTTTAAGACAGAAGAAACTGTATTTTGTTGGCAAAATAAGTTATTACCCTTGTGCCAAGCTGTGGTGTCTTGAAGGTTATTCAACAAGGGGAAGATATCTCTGATACAGATGGGTTTCTCCCACTCAAATATTTGTTGTGAACAAGTAACAGTTCAGATTCTCCAGAAGAGAGGTACAGATAAGTCACTGACAACTGTCTCTTACAGAAGGTTTAGCCCTATTATGTGAATGAAGAGCAACTGTCCCCCCTCTCTCTTTTTGGACCCTTCTTGCTCACCAGAGCAAGAAAGGGAAGAGAAAGTGTAGTTTCTTCTAGTAAGTGGCCAAAGCCCCATGCCTGAGGGCCCAGTCTAGTCTTTTAAGCCCTAAAAACTAACTGAAAAATAATTAGTAACAGGCATGAAAGAAACCTCAGGATTTTGTAAGGGTCCAGCTTCTCAGGATGAATGTTAACATTCGTAATTTTGGGGGTTGGTAACACTAATCCTACTACTTAAACCTCTGAGTACTTCTAAATGGTCATTAGCATAAGCATCCAACAGGTATATACACTCAAAACAAATACTTAAACAAGCATAAAATCAGCCAAAAGGGCTCTGTTCATTTACATAATTTGCCAGTACCTCTAAAGCATGGGCTTGCAAGTTGTAGAAATGTCAGAATATACTTTCAGTAGTAGTGAATATTTGATCCTAGCTCTTTAAATTCAGAATACATTTAATTTAGAAATACAGTACATAAGTACATAGGGCACATGCCCCTTTTAGCTAAGCATATTTAAAATATATGGGCAACTTATGATTTCAAAAAGTACTTTTATGGAAATACAGCATTAGAAAGGTCTTAACTATTGTTCCAAACTCCTGTGGCTGCACTTTTATTGAAAGTATGAAGTTGGGAGTACCTTGGCCATACATTTATATATGAAAGATACACCAAACCCTCAAGCTAGCTGTTGCAAAATCAGCCATTCTGCACAAAATTCAGAGCTAGAAAGACTGAAGAGTTCAAATTAAAACATTCAAGTGAATGATCACTGATGACCACTTCATTCCCCAATGGTATTACATTTCAAAGGCCAACAAGTGCTTCCCAGTCATTCATCTCTCTTGTAGTTCATGTTCAGTCCTACCAGAAGCTCCTACTTAAATATTTATGGCCCAGTCACAGGAGACTGGTGCTCAGCTGGCCATTTCTGTTCAAGTTCCTTCCCCACCACTGCCAAAACATACAGCACCGCTTCCTTATCTACCTCGCCATTAGGTGGCAACGCAGCAACATGCATCACTCACCTCACGTCATGGTGCCTGACACTGCACTTCTTCATATTGCTGGCAACATTATAGGAATGGAGTCTTTTTAAAATAACCAACTTAAAAATATTGTTTGTTTTTCTCTCCCTTGCACACCATTTGAGTTTAAGAAATTTGATCTACAATTCCCTGTCTCAAATTTTTAAGTAAATATTCCTGTTTTGTGTGATAAAGATTCCTTATGAAACTTCATTTTGCTCAAAAGAAAAGCTATCAAGCAAGGGTACTCTGATGTGTACCTGAAGGGCAGACAACAGTTTGGAAGGCCAAACAAGTACCTGACAGCTGGCGGCACCCAGTTCTCCTGCAAACCATGGAAACATGAGGAGTCATATCAGTACAAAACTGGAAGGCAGTGGCCTCAGTTATAACTTAAATCTCTTCACACTCCATCACATCATTCAGAGAAGGTTTATTGAAATGCAAGGAGCAGAGGTAATCATACATGAGTTTTATCACAGGCTAAGGGTTCCCTCACTGCTCCAGTATGTCACTGACAATGTACAGGACTATCACAAAGGAGACTGTTTAGAGCATCAAGCATTGACTTAGTCCAACATCTGCTTAAACAAAAAAGGAGGAGCTTCTTTCACTTCAAATCTGCTCCTGTTTTGCTTTGATCTCTATTTTTATAGCTTAAGAGTTCAGGAAGGGATGTTTAGGACAAACATGATGAACTTGAAATAAACTTAGGAGACTTGTCTTTTGCTTAGAAACCCAACAATTTCACAGAACAAAAGGAGAGACGCTGCTTCATCCTGGGAGCAGAAGGATCATACAGAGGGTGAGAGCACATACCTCTCTGTCCTGCCAAACTACTTAGCCCAGCCCAGATAAAAATCAGTCCCTAAGACTTTTTATAAAGACCTCATTTACACAACAGTCCCAAAATGCTACTTTCCTAACCACCACCAACCGTTTAAAGCCTAAAAAAAAACAATGGATGTGCTTTAGGAGATGAATTCTGTAGTTATCAAGAAAAATTGCCAGATATTTCAGGGGAGGACTAGTTTGACTAGGAAAGCATGTTCCACTCTTCAATTTGTCAGGCTGAATTGGGAAATAAGCTTGTCTCCTACAGGGAAAAAAAATCTCAATGAAAAATATATTTTAAAAGTTAAAGATTTCACATTTAATTAAGAAAATACCTTTTTCAACTGAAAGTGTAACTCAGTCAACATTTGAATGTCCTGGATTTCTCTTTGTCTTGCTTTGTTACATTCAGAGTGCCAGAAAAGTAGCTTTTAACTAAGCAACAGCTGGAGTCAAACTCTCTGGGAATTGTGTTTTTGTCTATGCTTGGTCCGACTCCTAACCATACCACTTCCTCTAGAGGGACTCAAAGTCTTTTAAGTCACAGGGTCACAAGCTATGACATATGTAAGTGCTCTGCAGGAATTCAGCAAAAGCATTTGCAAACAGAAAAAGAGGGTGGAAAATTGCTTCTATTAAGATTTATTCATTGACTCTTTAAAATTCCTGCAAAGAAATTCCACAGTCTGCTTCTTATTTTGTTTGTGGACCGTAACATTGGCCTTTGCATTCAGCTTGTGTTATGAAATTCAGCTGTAGCCAAGAAGGCAACTGCGAAGAGCCAACGAAACAAGAGGCTCAAGTACAAACTCCTCTCCCCTCCCTCAGTGTCTTTCTACAGCAGATGGATACCACTAATTTAGATGAGGGAAACTGAAGATTCAAGCTCTTTGCATAATTTCATTTGAGAGAATAAGCACGCACAAAAGAAGAGAGACATGGAAAAGTCCAGCTTCTACACAATGAAGTTTTAGAAGCTCTAGCCTATAACAAATCTCAGTCTGGCTTGCAATGAAACCTGGCCTACTTAAATACAGACAACTGAACTAGAAGTAGTATCTACATCCAAAGACAACAGCACTTAAACTTTAATCTTTTTAAAAAAGCCCTCAACTCTCCATCTGGACCACAAACATTCTTTTAAACTCATTTCATTAGACAAAAGACAACAGCAGTGTTTTAAGGGCTTCCACTGAATCTCCCCTTGCCTGCTGTGTCCCTCTGGGCAAGCTCTTTCAGGTCTGTTTTCAGTTAACTCAGTGACTGAGCTGCAGCAAAACATGCGTGCAGTATCCCCTGAAGCCTGACCGGTCCATACCCCTCACTACCATCTTCAAGATTTCTGTCTCCAGGTACATCTTTCCACTCCTTCCCCTGCCTGCTAGCTTCTGAAAAATTGCACTTGCTCAATTGCCCCCCTGAGGACAGGGAGCTCCACCTGACCGATCCAGATGCTTTCCTGTAGTAAGAAATATAATGCAAATTTGAACAAAGTAGTGTAAACTCAAATACTTTTCTTCACAACAAAGGGTTTTTACAAGCCTCCTTCTCTTGCGTACACAGGTTTATCTTTCTAGGTGCAATCCCTGTATTCAGAGGAAGCGATGCAAAGCCATGGGCACACTGAGCACAGTGGCTGATATCCTCGTTCACACTCTTTACCATGGGGAAACTTTACAGAACAAGACCGTTTTGTTTCACAGAACAGCTCCCATTTCCATCCACATTCTCCTTTCATTACCTGCACTCGGGCACCTTGCTAGTGGGTGGATCAGTAGCTCCTCAGTAACTGCCTCCTTGTTGCAGAGATTTCCATATATGACCATCCAAGTACAGCAGGACAAGTTGATGGAAAAGAGTACCTGTGACTGACTGAGAAGCCTTTACAACTTTTAATGCCTCAAGCAGTCAAAGGAAGCAAGAAGCGTCCAACACACATCCCCTCGGCAAAACCTGAGAATTTACCTTTGGGAGACAACAACAATTCATCTAAGTCAGATGGTTTCAAGCAAACAGTCAGGGGGAATGTGTCTGTCTCCTTAGTCCTCACCCAAAGTGAATGTCTAATAATCCATAAATAGCTACACCCCCTTCTGAACAGTCTGCTTTAATTATATTTCCCCAAAATAAAAATTCAAAAGAAATACTTTAATAGAGACAGGTCATAGCTGCCTGTCCACAAATATTCCCTAAGTTTTTGTCAAAGGAGCTATAGGAGTCACACATGAGCTGCTGTAACTGTTTAGTGACAGAGATAAATTAGGAAGGATAAGCAAAGCTGTGGTTTGAATTTTGCATTTCAGGTAAAAACATACAGATGAGATGGGGCAAGATTTTCAGTAGTGACCATTTGATTCTGATGTTTGTTCTCTGTGATGACGCTGTCTCTCAGGAGCCCTGCAAAACCTGACACAAGCCCAGATCACCAACTTCGCCCTGTGGCCCCATGCGATCTGTCCTATATCAGCAAACCAACAAAGCACGAGGATTTCAGCAAGCTGTAAAGAACATTTAATAAATAAAAGAGATTTTAATTAGAGTGAAGCAGAAGCTCCATTTTAGCATGCATCTTCCCCCCCACCAACTCTGTTATCACTGTAATAACAATGCTAGTGAAGTGGACAAAAAAAAATGACATGTCAGAAAATGACCAAAGAATTACCTATAACACGTTGTTTAACCTTCATGCTTAGTTATCACATGATGATTTATACCTGATAGGGGTTGACAGCTCAATTCAGCTCACATTTACCACACTCCAAGCCAGCAGCAGCACTATACAGGTAGAAAAATCTATAATCCCCATTTCTCATTGCTACAAAGATGACTTTTTGGTAATATAGCATTCTTAAAACTGTATACTGTGACTAAACATAAAGAGATAAAGTGAAATACATATCAGGCTACTCTGTGCATTTGTATTGAGAACAAAGCATTTCTCACTGTCAGCTCGAAAGCAGTCATCTCCCCCAGCTCCAAGGTGTGCCTTTGTGCAAGAAAGGTGTGAGGACCTTTGGTACACTCATGTGACTCGCAGCATGGCCAAGCACACAAAGGGTTTGCAGCAGACTGAAGCGAGGCACAGATTTCAAAGGCTGAGCAGCACTGCTCTCTGGGAGCTTTCCATTACGCTTTATTTTTAAAAATAATGCCTGTAAAAGCTAGCAGCTATAATCACCCTGTTGAAAGCAGTGTTCAAGATTCATTTTCTTGCTAGTAACTTTATTTTACTTATCACTGACTTAGGCATTAATGATAAAAATGAAAATATATCAATTCCACACCATACCTATAACTCGGAAAATATTACAGGCCTAATCACACTTCTGTAGGATGATTGCCAGACCAGTTGGTTTGTTGCGTCTTTGGGTGTTTTGTTGGTTTTGGGGTTTTTTTTTTTTTGGTGGGTTTTGTTAACTGGTATGAAGTTCAGTATAATCAATGAACCCACACCACCATAAAAATCTATATGAAAGGTAGAGAAGGCAGCCAGGGATGAGCAGTTCCTACTCTGATTGATAACGTTCACATTCTTGCTACCTAAGCAGCACTAGACACAGTATGCACTAACTGTTCTGCAATAAATAATGCCAAGCACAGAGTGGATTATGCAAACCCGATAACAGCATCCCACAGTGCTCCCTTACAAACAATAGGGTACAAGTTTGAGAGAACACCCTCCAAGCAAAAACCCTAATAAGAAAATGTGAGCATTAAAAGGAGAACACTGTAAAAAAATTGATTTTATAGAAAACACAAGTACACAAGACGCAACCCTGTGTGCAAATTCAAAGCCCAAAATTATGTTACTAGAGTGTTATTTACAAGGCAATATGACACTCAATCTGGGGAACTCTGTTTCAGGGAAATTTGTGCAATCTTTATCCTACCTCCTTGCATGTCTGCTCAGTGCATCAGGGTATCATGCAACAAAAGGTAGCTGATTACAAACAAATGTTTATCAGATTGAATATTTACCATGCTTCCAGAAGACTAAATATAGTTGCTGGCAGCAGAAGAAAGCTGTTATCCTAGGCATAAAAAAAATAAAAAATAAAGAAAAAAGGTAAGTAACCACTGGGGCAAGGTGACCGACTTTGGCTCCTTAAGACAGCAAAAAACATCTGGCTTGTCTCCACAGCTATAAGGACCAAGTGAGTCTGTCAAGACGACTTGCCTCACTGAGATCAGACTGGAGCAATAGATACCATTTTTCAGATGGTGGCTACAGAGTATAATTAACATTCAAAAGTTCTAGGATCATGGCATAGGGCACACAAGCTCTGAAGTAACTTCCCTGAGGGCTGATCTATAAAAAGCCAGGAGGCAAGTCCAACATAAGTCCATCCCTGTCCCGTCACTTGCCCTGCAACGCCCCCCAGGCATTCGTTTCTCAAGAAGCAGCCTCTGAGGCTCTGGCAGTGCCACAAAAAATGGCTTTTAGCTTTTACCACTGAAGCTACAGTTAGGTCTGATGCCAGCATTTTTATTGTACCAAAAAAACCCCCCACACCCCTAAAAACCAAACCAACAAACACCACCACCACACCACGCAACAGAAAGGAAGTTAAGATTATCACCATTGTACATCTGAGCTAAGATGGAACAGAATTTAAGACAAAGAAACAGCATTTGTCACAGCCTTAGGGCCTTCCTCTGCTGACTTCCAAAGCCTGGAGATGCTGAGCTTCTCCAGATATTGCAAAAATACCTTCTAATGAGAGGTGGTAGGAAGTCTCTTCAGAGAGGTCACTGCCAGCTCCCTCTAATAAGTTGTAGCTCTGCTAGAACAGTAGAAAAGACGATGATCATATGTCACTTCTATTTACAAAAAAGGCAGCAAGCCAAAATTCAGAGTCAGATCAATAAACCATGCCTTTGTTTACCGTTAAAGGAAGAACAGACAGCATTACCATAACCTCTGCACATTAGGAGGACACATCTCAACCTGAGATGGAGGTGCTCCTTACTTTGTGACAAAGCACTGCCCACAATTTATTCACTTAATAGACAAGTAGAGAGTAGAATGGGGTGGTTAAAGACTTTTCTACCAGGCAGAGAAGAGGTAAGGTACCACAGCCACATGGAACCTTCATACTGATGTAGATAATAGCAAGGACATTACTAAAGCCACATGCAAACATAAACACACCACTCCACAATCATCACAGCGTATTCCCAGCATTTTCAAAACATATCTCCTAAGTTCCAGAACCATGTAGTTAATAACGTAACCACAAACATACAGTGTATAGGCTTTCTTGTGCTATCGCACCTCTCTACAAACAGCCAGGCCAATTTATGACAAGTCACTGGCAATACCTGGTCAGACAGGGAGGCTTTCAGTACAGTAAGCAGTAGCAGTGCCCTCTCCTTGCCCCCACACCACGGCAGCCCCAGGGAAGGGGCAGCATCACCTCAGAAAAGGTTGAGCTTGCCCAGCCCTGCCCTTGAGCCTCTGGCTTTGCCACCATCTCCTAATTTTTAAAATCCCATCTGGCTCTCTTAAAAAACGTGAAAAGTCTTACTCTCACTTTTTTGCACAGTAGCTCTGGAAATTTCTACCATTCATGTCCCCCAAAAAGCAACCGGCTGGCACAGCAAGAGCTGGCTCCAACAGAGATTCCCAAACCCACTCTTCTAGCCTCTCTGCTTTTTTCCAGGGGAGCAAAGACATGCGCTACATAAGTCACTTCCAGTTTCTGCTGCTCTCATGAGATACTGTACAATTTAGGGTGCATCATAAAACCCCGGAGATGACACAAGTTCAAAGTGCAGATGCTGAACTTTAAAACACAGGTTCAGCTGGGTCTGCGCACTTTTATTATTATTATTTGTATTGTTAAAGCACAGGGGAAGGTGGGAGGGAAAGTTGTGAAAACGTTAAGGGGAAGTCAGAAGAAAAGGCAAAGCTGGCAGTAAAATGACAGAGGTTAATTCTGCCAGATTTTCCGTAGGTGCAAAAGATTTTGTTCAGTTCTGGGAGATTCTGGGTTTTAAATTGTTTTTATTAACTCCTTCCCCAGCATATCAGGGCAGAGGAGCATTTGGAGCCCAAATGACTAATTTATTTATTTATTTATTACCAAAGCAAATGAAACAGACTTCCAAAAATTTAGGATGATGGATTCTGCAGACATAAAAATCAATTTTTCTTCCCAGTTTTGGTCATCTCTGCCAAGTTACAATTCATTGCAGATTTTTTGCATCTGCATTTTAAATCCTCAAACATAAGTGTTCATATTGCAAAGTAATAGACTTCAGAGCTGCAGAGTGATACAAAGAGCTATGGCCAATCTGTTGTGAGCAACAAAGTGTAGATTTTTCTGTTGCAGGCACAGTCTTCTGTATAATATTTCTGTATCGCTCTGCAGCAGGGCGAGCGCTAGTCTCCCAGCTAGTAGCTGAGTTCATTTCACCTATATTTTCTCAACCACTTGCTAAAGCAGTGAACCAGATTAAGCTGGTTTGCACTGCCTATGACAGGATATTAGCTATTGAGAGGCTGCATACATTAACTGCCAGAACAGATGAGTGCTTTAACACTTACAAATCACGGGAGAGGAAGAATAGAGCAAGAAGAGATCATTCACGTGCTCCTCGTTTAGATATGCTGATATCTTATCAGCTCACCACAGACAAGCCAGATGTGGAGGTGAGCAGAATTCAAGTACAAAAAAAAACCTGTCTGCAAGCGTGGGCGGTGCATACCACAGGAGTGCAAACGAGAGCATTCTCAGAGGTGCTTAGCTCTAGCACTACAGAAATTCCAGCTGTCAAAAAACTCAATCATATATGGAAATTAAATCTCAATCCCCTGATGAAAAAAAAAAAAAAACATAGGAGGGTCAGGGCAGGCACAACTTCCTTGATTCAGCACAGGCAGAGAGCTTGCCTTGTTACTGACATTCCTTAATGGCAATCTATTACTGGGGAAATGACATGAATTCTGCTTAATCCCCATTTTGCTGCATATTGCTGTTCGCTCACACAGGAATTTCCATTTGTTTCAGCCTTCCACAAGGTTATTCAAGGGGCAGTGCAAAAACTTAAAAGGAGAGCTCAGAGATTATTCTTCCAGAAGCTCCTCTATAGTACAAAAAAAGTCTATTGCCTTTATGGACTAGATAAAGGCTGAGGTTTCCCATACACATATAATGTTTGTTTAAATGAGTACAGTAACTTTACATTAGAGGAAACACATTTATTTCTGTATATAAACAGAAGCGTGAAAGATTAAGGACAGCTGTGCATCTGTTTATCCGTAACATATACACTATTATCTGACTTGGGGCAAACAGACATTTTAAACCTCTCCTTCAGCACCTGATGTATCGTTTCTTTCATACTCAAATGCCTTCCTGTGGCTGCTCCTGCTCGCAGCTGTTAGAGCTGCTTGGGCAAGTGGTGGGGAATGGGACTGTTCACGTCACACCAAAGGCAGGTAGTGGGAAGGAAAGGGGTAAAGCCCTCCTTTCCTCAATCTCACTTCACTCTTTATCAGTTCGTTTCTTTCACTTCATAAAGCATCACTGTTTCAAGTGCTAAAGCACTTTTGCACAGCACAAAAAAATTAACTCACAAATTCCTTTAAAGCCAATGGAAAGGGGGAAGACTCAGAATTTGCTAGGATTAGACTGCTCCAATCCTAAAGTGACTCAATTCATTTATTAAAATGATGTAGCTATCATAGCCACCATGGCTTTCTGCAAGCAGCCAGAACCTGCCCAGTTTTCCCCTTACCCCCCTAGTCCAGTTACTGATGTCCATGGGGTATCTGAAGAGTGAGAAGTTATTAGACCAAAATGAGGGTAACTGGATCTGGCTCCCCAAGATCTGAGCATGTCTGCTAGCACCTAGTGATAGTGGGAGCAGGCAGGTACAGAGAGCAGAAAACTGTCAGTTTGGCACTCCAAAAGCACATTCCACGAGGACAGGAGGCTCGGAAAAGCGACCAAGGAGCACAGTTAAATGCACAGAAATTCCAGAGGTGCCAGCAGCGAGGGCTACCCTCTGTATCGCTTTCCTCAAGGGCTGATGCCAAACAAGATGTTTGGGCGTTTACAGCTGCAGCAGTTTAACTACCACTTCTACCAGAGAAGCACAAAACATTTCGTTTCTCTAATACTTGTTCATTGAAATAGGTAGACTTGGCTGGACCAGAATAATTCACTACTTTCTGAATCATTGCAGTTAAAAAGAATATTCAATACTGAGGGAGCACTTAATTGCTTTACTTGAATAGTTTCTAATACAAGATTTTGAGCACCACTAAAAAAGAGAAACACTTAACTATTAAAAGGACTAATGAAAATTGGAACAAACCATTTCCCTTCAGATGAAGTTTGTTTAATGTTTAAATGTTTGTGGATTTTTTAAGTTTTTAGGTCAATCAAAATAAGATTAGGTTTTTTGCAGTCGAATATTAACACAGTTCTAATAGCTAAATTAATACAAAAATGGTGGATAAGTCAGCCCTTACAGGGTAAAGAATGACAACATGTCCCTCTAACAGGGATCTGGGAAAAAGAGAGTCCTAGAAATCTCTAAATAGGGAGAAGGAAGGCAATTAATTCCACATTTCCCAAAACATCTTTTGAGTGTGTTGGTTGGGCTATGAAAAACAGAGTTATTTATAGAAACCTGTAGGACTCATGTGAAAGCAGACCTTGTTAGGAGAAGTACTCATTTTGGACCGGCCAAGTATAATGTGTGCAGTGCTTTTATACCTGCAGGGCATTTCCTCGGGGTAGAGCCAACACATTAGAATGCAGATTTCTGCGGTATACAGTCTCCTTCTCCCATATTTCTAGAGGTTAGTCTTCCCCAGGGAGAAGAGGGACAACTGAGACCTATTAAAAAAAAAATCAAAACATGGAGGCACTGACTGACTACCTCCCCTTCAAAAAGGGGAGAGATATACACACACATATATATACCTAATTGCATGTCTTATAAGCAATAACTTTCTATCTCTCTCTTTGAGGGCAGAGACTGCACACACATACATGAGACCCTTGAGTTTTGTCCCGATGCTTTTTTCCCCCCACCTATGTTCCATTTTTTAGTGGCTGGCATTGTTTTTTAATGAATGTTTAAGCTATAATTTCAATTTTTTTTTTCCTAACACGATCTGAAAGTAGAAGAAAACACACCAGGCTATGTTTCTATAAAATACATGCATGCTTCCTATGGCCTGTTACCTTAATAGGTAGGTCTAAACTTGTAAAAAGGGTATGCTTGCAGTTTTGTTAGCTGACACCCTGTAAAACCCTACTCCATACAGAAGGGGCAAGATCAAAATTCCATCTTGATTTTGTTGGTGGGACAAACCTTTCCACAAATCATCAGGATGAAAGAGCAGCTAGTCTTTGTTTGCTAGTATTTACAATGCTGTCAGTCAGAACAGATGCAGATACAGCATGAGGATGCTGGGGGACAATGCTGTGACCAGAAAAACGTGCTGCACCAAGCAGTGCAGGGAAGGATGGTCACACCAGCAAATGGTGAACCTACACCCCGCTGGCTATCATATTTTAGAGCATTTCTTAGTTTCTCAAGGCACTGAAACTTCTACACCTCTGAGAAGTCCATGCACTTAGAAGACATCTGAATATCAGCTTATAGATTTATGTAAATTTTCTACCTAATTACTTCCAGCTTCTCTTTGGGCATACAGAAAAGCTATGCAGCTTCCTATATCCAAGACATTTTTAAAAACTCTGGAATAAAACTGTTTTCTATTTGGAACCAGAAACATGGTACCAATCAAGAGGTAAAACTTAGCACCGACACGACATTAGGGGAGTGTCAAACCAGGACTCCTGCCCTCCTATTCAAAAGCCTTTTTCAAGCCTGGATGTTAGTCAATGGAGTTCAAGCCTTCTTTTTTTTTTTTTTTTCAGATTGTTGACATCTATTCCTGCAATTTCCTGTTCAATTCTCCTTCCCCTTCCACCATCTTTACTCTCCTACTCACTTTACTAAGAGAATAAAGAGGCAGACTGCTCTAATTTCTTCCTTACTCAGCCACCAATTTACACAAAGCTTATAGAAACTTTTCTGGAAGTCTGCTACCTACCTGTCTAGTTTGGTTAAAATTAGCCAATAAGTGAGGTAGGATGTGGGACAAGGGACTGGCAGTTGGTCAGACTGAAAGTACAAGCCTATTTCCATAAAAAACCCCCAAAACATTATTAACAAATTCAAGGAAACAGGAAACTGAATCCATGCCTGTAATTCTCACAGATCATTTTGCTGCTGTTACTTGGATCATTTCATTCATTCTTGGCCAGGTGTTTATCCTTTAGAAACGTAGACTTTTCAGGAAATGATTAAGAACCTAAAATAACAGAGTCACAATCTTGACCAGAAATGCAGATGCAAACCAGGATAAGTTTTTTCCTTGCACGTTAGCACTCCTGATAACCTTAACTAGCAACCAAGGCAGCAGTACCCAGAGTGCTAGCAGGCACCGTCAACAACGTCTTCCCATGCAGTCCTGCACAATTATCAACGCACAAAGCCTTCAGGCTCAGGAAGTAAGTAGTCATTGATCAATAGCATAGACAACCTCCAAATACATTTGCACTGTTATAGCTGTGTAGTGTGTTACACCATTACTTTTAGCCATTTTATCTCCTGGATCATCTTTTCTTCCCTTAGCAATTAATAATACCAGTAATTACTACATGAAGTCATACTTCTTTAAAAGCATAATTGCAACTTCCACTCCCAGCTAACACAAGGTAACAATCATTTGTGTGACAAACCTTGGCGTTATTGAACCCAGAGCTAAAGTACAGAGAGCAAACGACAAACAGTCCAAAGAAATAATTGCACTATGGATTTTATCACCAAATCATAAAGTTATTTTCTTCTTCTGCCTAGGAACATACAATTATTTAGTATTCATATTACAGTGCAGTCCCATCCCAGGCTGATTTAAAGCCTGCATTATAATTGCTAATGATTACTCATGAAAAAGAGACTATTATATGTAAAAACTGCAATCAGTGCTAATCTATTCACCTATCCATTTTATACTGATACATTTTCTAAACAAAGCTCTGCCTGAATTGCTCATAATTAGCTCCTATTCTTACATTTTTAATTGCTCTTCTCCCCCTCCCATTTTCAAAGAGAACACTTTACATATCTTCAGACTTTTTTTTTAAAAAAAATACTTGGACTGAATTTTTATGAGTGAAAACCTGACACTGTACAAATTTGGAGTTTTAAAATAACTCCTATGTTGTCAAATACTAAATGCCTAAGCAGTGTTTCTGGAAATAAATATTTTAAAACAAGATCACAATTTCAAGCACAGCATCAGTCTATATAGTCTGAGAGCATGTAAGAGTTACAGTACTAAGGGAGAAGAGGTAGCTTAGCTGCCTTTTTTTTTTTTTTCATCTCAAAAGCCAAGTGCATTCTGCCCCTCATCTGCAGGCTGTCAAGAGCCTAGTAATCAAGAGACATTTGGCACTCCAGCTGGGAAAAACACTGCATTTAAGGGTCTCTCTATTCTGAAACTCGTGCTGTTATGCCAGCTTTAGTATAGACAATATTGGAGATGGTCTTCCCACTCCACTGTCCTTCAGATACCTGGGCTGCATTGCCTGGAAATACAATTAGAAAAGCTCACATGTAAAGGACAACAAAGCAACCTCTGCAGCGTGTAGCTTAAGTTCTCCTAGATATTAGATCATGTGTCTTGCTTAGAAGTACCCCCCTGTCAAAGTGACACTTAGAGAAAATGGAATTCAAATTGTAATTCCAGTTCTGGTATTTTCTTCTTCTCACTCTACAAAAAAATCGATCCCACCTTATATCCAGAATAATATCTTATCTCTGGTCCTCAGAGGGCAAGAAGGAATGCATTTGGCTTTAGCTACAGGCTGAAGGCAGCAGCTTGTTGCTAAGTGTTCTCTGCCAAATCCCCTGCACACAAAAAGTTACGTAAAAGCAGACACAATTATCCTGTTTTGGCACATTTGACTTGTGGAAAAGCCACTGATTTTAGTGAACTGTTCCTCTGCTAAAGCACTTATAAGTGGCATTTGCTAATGCTTGTCTATACATGAATTTCAGGGGCTGTTGGATCAGACTCTCAACCTGCAAGAGTCCTTCACCACCAGTTTTATGCAATTTGCAAAGTGTTGCACTAATCAGTAGATGCTTTCATCTTCATAAATACAGGAGAGCTCTTAGGCACTAGTGCTACAGTGACTGGAGGAACTCATGCCAAAACATTTTATTCCTTTCAGAAGCCTTGCATTTTCAAACTTAACAGAAAAGGAAAAAGGGCATAACTGCACAAGTCTTGATCATGAAATGTTCAGAGCTAAAAGTGACCATGTTCACAGTATAAGTCTACTTTCCAGCACAGCTTGCGAATCAAGTCCACGGATAAATTTCTAATCAAGCCGGACAGCATCATGAACTGTTTTCTTTGCACCTGTATTCACAAACTCACATCAACTTTGCAAGATTTGTGCATGTGCATCATGAGCATTCATGAGAAAAATCATGCATACAAATACATAATCACACACATTCTATTTCCAGTTAAGTGTCCCAGCAGAGCACCTATGGTTTGGCTTCAAGGCAAAACTGCCTGACACATCTAGGAAAAGTTGCCTTTAATATTTGCTGGCCTCACTGTTGATCAGGTTTAGCTTACAAGCACAACTTGCCATATCCTCAGAATTGTTCCAGCATATACTTGCAACACATTCATGTACCCCTGCCAGCATGAGCAGCGAAGCACAGGAAAAAAGACAAATCTTTTTTGCCTTTAGACCCACCATGCTCAGGACCAGAGGAGGACATTATCATAGGTGAATTTAAAGGAAGTCAATAACATTGCAGTAGAAGTAAGGAATGGAGGAGAAAATGCAATCTGGTTAGCAGGATTTTTCAGATTCTGCCTTTTTCTTTCAATACCACCTGTACTGGGCCTGGCTGGGATAGCATTAACTGTCCTTGTAGCAGCCCATGTAATGCTGTGCTTTGCATTCGCGGCTAGAATAGCATTGATAACACACGAGCATTGTGGGCATTGCTGAGCAGTACTCACACAGCAGCAAGGCTTGCTTTCTCTCCAACCGCACCCCTCTCCCCAAAGGCCAGTATGCTGGTGGGGGGCAAGAGGCTGGGAAGGGACATAGCTTGGACAGCTGACCCAGATTAACCAAAGGGATATTCCTTACCACGTGACATTGTACTCAGCAATAAAAAAACTGAGGGAAAGGAGGAGGACAACATTTGTGGTTAATGCACATGTCTTCCAAAGGAACTGTTACACATACTGGGGCCCTGCTTCCCAGGAAATGGCTGGACATCTGCCTGCTGATAGGAAGTAGAGAATAAATTTCCTCTTTTTGCTTTGCTTCTATATGCAGTCTTTGCTCTTCTCATTAAACTGCCTTTATCTCAGCCCATGAGCTTGTCCATCATCTTTTCTCTTCCTTCCCCATTGAGGAAGGGGAGTGAGAGCGCACCTGGGTCTGGCAGCCAGTTGAGGTCAACCCACCACAGGATCATATCCATTTTAGAGCAAAAACTGACATTGCCTGTGTTTTGAAGTTAAAGTTCAGTTTAATTTTTAAAAACTTGTACATAAGATCATTTTGAGGTTCCCAGTTATGCTGGCACAACAGGAGCCCCAGTACACCAACACCACACTCGCGTTCATGGTTTAATAAAACAGGACAAGGTGAACATTGCCAATTTTAAGACTTATAATCCTGCTGCATGAGCCAAATAATTCACATACAATCCAGGTATGTAAAACTACTACACTTATTTGATGTGGTAGCTTCTCTATAAGGATTTAAGTGTCCTCAGGAGATGAAAACCTTAAAAAAACCCAGCAACAACAAAAAATCCTGTGCAGCCTATCAATGCTTCCAGCCACCCGAGCAATAAAGTTCTCTCTAGTTGCAGCTGTATCACCCTAAGTGTTTTCCTTGGTCTCTCAAGGGGAGAGAAAAAAAAAAAAGATCGCAACTGCTTTGTGTACCCAGAGGTATCACAAGAAAAGTAATTATTCATTCTATTGTCTTATCCTTGTGCCAAGAACATCGCCATCTTTTATGAGCCTCTATTTGAATCAAAACTGCTGTGTTTTGAACAGAGCCGTCAATCATATTTAGGACTTACACAAGCCTTTCCCAAGACTTCATGAAATATAAACAAAATCATTTGATTATCTGCCATTCATGTGTACTTGGTAAGTTGAAGAAAGTTAACTTTCAAATCCTTTACCACGAAGCAAAGGCATTCCTTCATGAAGTGCCTCGCTATCTAAAGACATAATGTCAGTTTGGAAGAACAGAGCGCGATGGATTTCCTCTTACCGTATCATACACCAGACCCTTACAACAAGTAAAGACTTTAATTTTGAAAGAACTGCCAGGAAGTGCCTGGAATTTTGACCCCAACTGAAGGATATTGACTACTATGTCCTGCATGTACATATAGGAATTGTCCTCCTTGTAGGAAGGGACATGGGAAAAGCAAAGTAAAAAAGAGCTAATGAAGATGGCCACTACATAACCTCTTCTGTGATGCCCTGTGCACAACAGTACCCTCAACATTGCTGAGTCCTGGGAACAGCCATTAATACTAAGTTCCCACGGAGCCATGCTACAAGAAGGAAGAGTTTGGAAACCAGCTTTAAGACAAAGCTCCACAGCATTGGGTGATCCCAGCTGGCATAGGATCCTGAAATACAGACCAGGGAAACCAGCTTCAGTTGCAGTTCCTTACTTGGGAGATGGAGTAAATTCATCCAGATCTGCAAGAAATGCAGATGTTTTCTTGAAAACTCTCCTTCCTCGCCGAGGCACTACAAGTGAAGCCCTGTGTTTCCTGTAGAATATTCTTACTTTCCCCAAATGCTGCGCACCAGTCACATCTCTCCCCTCTGACTGAACTCTGCTTTGCACCCAGCTGCACACACTCTAAGTTGATTTCCTGCATTATTTCTTTTTACTCCCAACATATTTCAGCTCAATCTTCAAAAAACATCCCCTTTCCCTGTCTTTTCTAGTAGCGTGACATGCCAACTGCAGACCTAGCAATATCTGCTAGGTCAGCAGTTGTCTGCATCATATTCTATAACATCCTTGGCTTTAGCATCACAGAAACTCTAACATGTAAGAAAGATCTGAAGACAGCAGCTAGTGAGCAAAATTCTGCTACATCTAAGACCTTGTCATAGGTTTTTCAAACTGGATGAATCCCAAGTACTTCTCAGCCTGAGAAGTTTACCATTTCTACTTCAGTGAAAACATATTTGCTGTACTTACAGTATAACTTAGGCAGACACTTTTATTCAGATTGATAGTACTTTAGTTCACTTGGAAAAAAAAAATCAAACTAGAGCTAAGCTAAATTAGAAGAATTTGCCTTTCCCTTTCACATTTTCCCCAAACTATTAATCCTCGTCATTAAGGGAAACAAGTGTGTACAGCATTCATATGTTGTGGAGGCAAACTGCTGATTTCAGCATTGCCTGGCATTATGTCAGCTCTATAGGCAAAATTTATGAGCATACTTTACTTCTTCCCACACGTTTAATACTTCCCACATGCAGTTTCATTTTCATTTCAAAAACACTAGTGAACCACTCTCTTTTGCCGTAGCTCAGGATCAGAGCAGCACTAAGCAATCTTAAGGTAGGTGAGAAATGGAACTAGGAAACAACTCCTGACTGGCATATGACAGATCAGTCAAAAACCTACTGATTTTAATTACTGCAGCCAAAACTAACCTACAGTAGCTCTCAAAGTGCTTTGCCATGTTATTGTAGGATACCCATTCTTAATTAAAGTTTGAGATACACTACCTCAGTATCTTTTGGAGGCCACCGATTAGCTAATTACTTTTATTCGCTATCACTAAAGCAGCATATATTTTTGCCTTGTAGGAATTTTACATGCACTTGCTGCAGTAAATGAGGATGCTCCATTAATATGAAAGATCTGAGAACTCTACAGAGCCTGCAGGAATTAAAACAATAGTGCATCTGCTAAACACTGATTATGACAGGATTGTTAGTGTGCTGACACTTATGGGTGGAAACAACTAGTTGGCATAAAACGCATACTTCTCCGCAGTTGGTGCTTTTCTGTGCCAAAACTTGCTTCTAAATGAAGCAGCTATTTGGGTATCTGAAATAAATAAGTGGCAGCTTCCAAGGCTCCAAGTTGCCTTATACCACATGGGGCAGTTGCTGAGAAATCTCAGAAACAAAAACATTCTTGCAAAGCCAACAGCACAGTGCTGAGTTAGCCAGCCACAGAACGTCTTAGCAACTCAACTGGTGTCCGTCTTCTAGTTTGATCCTAAAATGAATTTGTTAACCAAACAATCATCTGTGGACAAGAAAGCAGCTCTGCGCTGCATATTTTTGCAAGCATTCTGTAGTTTTTCTTATGTTGCTGTAGCATAATGACTTTTCATACTGATAGAAGAACAAACCAGTGCTTTAATTTTGAAAGTGTCATTACTTATATATCCAATCTTCATGAATTAAAGTTTAAGTAGAAAGCATAAGTGAATGCTGAAGTTATGCATTTTTCTTCAGATTTATTCTTATTTCATGTGGTGACTACAGAATATAAAATATACATTCAGTTCTAGTTGTAAAGTCATACAACCAAGTTTAACTGAATTGCATCCAAAAGTTAGATGCAAAAATTCTAAAATAAGTATGTATAACTAGATACCTTTTATATCTTCAGCTTTCATCAAATTATAAACTTAACTAGAAATTACATAAAGTAATTCGTCACATGAATAATTAACACTTTCTTATGTTTAGAATCAGTTCTGCAACTAAGAAAATTTCAAATTGCAAACAATTGACTTCATTTTTTGAGACTCACTGAAGTACTTCTTAGGTGTGCATGGTATGAATTAGGCAGTAGTTTATACATTAAAACCAGTGTCAGACTCAAGTCAGGTGACATTCACATACAAAATAAGTGAAGCATAAGTGCCATGCAAGGCACTTATGAAAGAAAAAGAGGACAGGTATATCTGTATATAGTAGGCATGTTTAAAAAAAAAGCGGAAGTCTTCACATTTGAAAGAGCATAGTACAGTTCACTATATTAATTTCCAAAGGAATTGTTTTAACTGTATTTATACGCATAACATACACAAAAACAGACACACAGATAAATCTGATTCCACATTATAAAGGTAATGAGTCACAAATATTTTATCGATCCTTTAAGTAGAAATCATGAACAGGACCTGGTAGGTGCAATTTTGAAGCGGGAATTCCTAACCTAATGCACAATGTAGTAAGTGGGATGCAGCATTTAGTTACATAACTGTGCTATTGGCCAACAAGTTCTATTTTTGAGGAATATATAGACGTTTTTGCTAGAAAAAACCACACAGATTTTGTTTATATTTCTATTCAACTTTGTATTTATATATAAACTTGTAAAAGGAAAAAAAACCCCCAAAGACCTACCAAAAATTCTTGTAATGTTATCAAAACTGACTTATTTACCTCCTTTTTGTTTTCCAGTCCTTGTTCAATCTGATGGTGAATGCTGTATATCTAATCATAATCCTGCTGTTATCACAGCTGTTATGTGCTTTATTTTTGATGACTCAAAGACAGATGTCCCAAAATTGCCCTAGATCCCTGCCAGCCTTTTCAATTGCATTATACAATCAATTAAACTTTCCTGACCCTATTCCTGTCTCGAGATAAAATTCAGACGTTGACACTTCAAAGAAGCAAATCATGTGTGTAAATTGGTTCTAATGACAGCTATAGATGTGTAGTCATATGCAAATAGAGTATTATCAAACATTAAAATGTCCAGGAGCAGTAGCTAGATGGATGCAGTCAAGAAAAATTAACTAGAAAACGCATACTCCAGATACTTCCCACAGTATGTAATGCAATTAAACAGAAGCAAAGGGAAATTCACACTAGAAACTGCCTCTCTCCTGCCGTGCCTATTTATTCCCCATCATCTGTTATTATTGTTGAGAATCTTCACATTGTGTCCCAATTAAGCAAATCTCTCAGAATTAATAAGGGTTCGCCTTCTCTATCACCACATCTTTAATGTTTGGAACTGAAAACATTGGCACCTCATGCTGTACGCGAGTGTGAGCAGTTAGAATAATAACAATTGTAAGATGTGCTTGCCAAAAAATGATTACAAGTGAAGCTTTATTGCAAGGGTGTCTTGTTTAGGAGGATTTAGCACAATTCGATGGGGTGACAGCAGTTGTCAGCCATTGATACTGAACATAATAACTATTAAAAAGACAACTTATTTATTGAATATTCAGAGGGCTAAGCCATTGTTGGGGCATGTTTGGAATACAGATTATTTTGCTATGGTTTGTTAGTCTCTTATAATGGAGATTTTAAAATCACTCCAGAATAAAATTTTTTCTTTGACATTCTACTCAGTAAGTTTTATAGAGCTCAATGACAACAAGATGACGGCATTCAAAGTTTCCTAAGAGTATGACTAAATCATCTTATCCAAAGTATTTCTTGCTCCTAAGTTACCTGTGAAAAGATTTCAGGGATTCTGCTGTATTATTCAGTATGTTTCAGTTGCATCAGTCTTATCATTACTGCTTTTACTTCCTTGGTGTTTTCAAGCTATTTCTCAAGGCTTTTTGCCATTTAATTTCAAAAAATATTAGGAAAGGATATGAGGAAATTATGCCTTACCAAAGAACTCTACCATTTATTTCTACCTCACAATATAGGGCAAGCTGATAAGTTAAGATGTAAAACAGGTTTCAAGAACTATGACTGAAAGACCTTCCAGGTTTTTCCTGAAATGTGAGTCCTCCACTTGAAGTCCTGAATAAGCATCAGCAACCATTCTGGAGACGTTTTGTCTTTTATAGCCATCCCTGATGTGGCACCAGGAAAAAAAAAATTAAAAAATACATGACTCCTTCCTCATGACCAGAAATACAATGAATGGTCCTCAGAAAAAAAACTTGAGAGAAGAATTCGGGGAGTATGATTTTAAGAATTTCTAGTATAATATGCTAGTTCAACACAGCTGTCTGCCTAACACTTTGCCTATTTTTTTCATGATCTTACTCTCTGCCCCTCACCTTCACTCTGCTGAAGGAGCCTCTGCATCATACTCAGAAAAGGGCTAACCATGAAGATGTTTCTGGTGCACCACACAGACAGCACGTGATACAGCAGTTCTCCACAGCCATTTGAGGTGGTCACCTCCTCCGCATTTAGGCTGTAGTCAGCTAATGTTGCACATAGCATACTAATATTTAGCACAACCAAAGTTAAAGGAAAGCAAGGATCCATTTTTCTCCTGCACATTATTGCAGAGAGAAGAAAATAGCAGCTACACACCTGTGAAACTGCAGTGAAAAACAGCAGCTATTTTGGGATCCCTCTAATCAGAGGAGGAAAAACTTCGAGAAAAAAAAATCATAGGACACATTCAACTGGGCCAAATTGGCCTCCTGTACATCTTTTTCCAGACTAGTCCTGTATTGTGCATCAACTCAGGCCAATATCCTACTTTTTGTTCACCTGTGTAAGGCAAAAGGAAGGGACTGGAAAGTCAATAGTATTATTTAGCATTTAAAGCTAAATCATTCCTTTTCTGTCCTGAATTTACATAAAGGATAATTTGTACCTTCAGGAGAAGTGAAGCACATGAAGGGAGTTTGGCCTTGATTAGACACCAGAGCAGTAAACTGGATTTCCCAGTTTCTCTGCTCTGTACTGTATTCTCATGCGCACACTAGAAGTACATTAAGATGTAAAGCTACAACATTTATTCACGCTCTCCCATTTCTTCTTCCCCTACATTGCTTTCCTTGCCCAAGGAATGTAACTTGGATAACACAAGCAGAGACTATTTTAATGTCAGGCAAGTTACCAGTTCCTTATGTCTGGTAAAGTAGTAAAAGCTCCTGGACACGTTACAAAGCTTCCCCAGCAGCCCTGGCAACTGCTTGAAGTTGAGTGCAGATTCATTAGATCAGGGGGGAAAAAAGTCTTCGGTCGTGTGTAAAGAGATAAAACTGGAAGACTCTGACAATCACAAGCTATTCTAGTACTGAATATATATGCTCTTTAGCTATAATTTATCATTTTTCCAGGTCTGTATGGGTGACAGATAGATGCATAAACATGGCTTATTTGCCAACAAATACAGCGCCTTTTCTGCCTCACTGAAACAAAAATAGATACCACTCTCATTCATAGACAGCACAGCGCTCTAAAGTTACCTGTTGAGCTCTCATGCTACAGTTACTGAACAGAACTAAACAAAAATACACAAGGAAATATTTCATAATACACCCGTTATAAATGAACATAAGGGAGCTAAACACAGGCTTAGCTTGTTTTTGTTTCAGAACAAACACGTTCTAGTCCAGTGCCGGTGCTTAAGATATTAAATGGTATTCTTCTCTTAGGATATTTTGATGGGATTGTACATATATTAAAAGTAGTGTTTTTCCATTAAGTGTTTCTTCAAGACTCACCCTTTCTGACTGGGAAGCTACATTATAAAGTAATAGTAGATCCAAGACCAGCTGTTGCATTTATAAACCTTGTGGGGACAAAATGGCCACTCAGATGAAGATACACCTACCTGACCAGGTACTGACAGTCTACTCAGACTGTTTTCCACTTGCAAGTCTTCCCCACCACCACCCTTAACTGTTGTAAACACTTCAGAAATTCAGCCACAACACTAACACCGGGCAAGCTAGACCCTCTTTGGGGAACACAGCTTCCTTATTTTGTCTTAGGCTCAGACCCACTCAGCCCAAATTTCACCCAAGTCTCTCCCTTTTACCTCATCATCAGAAATACTTGACACAGCACAAGGATTTAAGTGAAATTGAGGTAGATGAAAGTGGGCCATAAAACACATAAAATTCAGCTGTGTTTGAGTTAGAACTTAGATCTTAGTTTAAATTTGTTAGTACTTAACTGTTGAAGAAAGACACAATTCTTTCATTTGGCCTATCTTACAGGTACACAGAGTTACCTAAAAGGCTAGAGAAAGATTTTTAATTTAAACTGACAAGTGAGTTTAACTGAACCTAAAGTTAAAATCTTGCTTCTAACTTAAAGCACATCACTTCCTCAATGCAGCCTTTCTGACTTCAATTTTCATTCTTGTTTCTCTACCCTATAAAAGGCTTCAAACTAAGCCAAAGAATTCTCCCAAAATACATGCCTTCTGCGGCTGTTGTGGTTACAGGCAGCTATGCATATAACACGGTTAGACTCATCTAACCTGTGTCAGCAAACAGGCTGGATCAATCCTCTGTTTCAGCATTCGGGACCACAATTCTGGCCTCCAGTCACATTTGCTGCTTTCACCTTTCCTCAGTATCCACCATCTGGTACAGATTTTAATTATCAGGAATCTTTTAACCTAATGGGCAGATTTTAGGTCAAACCTTTGGTGAATGCTTTTTTCCTGCTAAAATGCAGCCAATTCAGACATACAGGTTTTGCCGCTCTTAGTGTTCTTTCAGATGGACCTGTATGAATAGTTCTCTCCTTTTTCTACAAATTACTGCATAGTTTATTTTGAACTACCACAAAACTCAGTTATCCCAAAAGATCTTTCATCCATAGAACTATCCATCTTTGAACTCCTACCACATTTTTGGAAGGAACTTTCTCCCCCTCACACACATTAAACATTTGCCACAAAGGCAAGATCACCAAAATCTCTAGGTTGTCATGAAGCTTAAAATCCGCACAACTTGGTGAAACACTGTAAAGAGACAAGCGCATTTGAAGGGCATAAATAAGACAGTTCAATAAAATAGTCACAATTTGTATAAGTTGGTTTTCAGATTCTAAACCACAGTGTCTTTGATGTTGTATACTGCAGTCATAAAAGAAAGCTGTTAATAAAATTAAAATAATTAAAATAATTATTTCAAAATAGTAAGAAGTGCCAACTCTATCATCCATTAGGCCTCTTTACTAGATAAAACAACATTAAAAATACGTCAGAAGCAAACTCAGGAAGATCAGTGTGGGTGTATCTCTAACTCAACAAGCATATCAGATTTCAGACATACCCAAACCACATAACAAAGTAATTCCAATCATGTTTTGTTTTTTAAAGACTTTCCACACCATTTTACATAGTCATAAACAGCTTAAGATCTTCCTTAAGAAAACAAGGTAACTATTCATCTGTGTTTATGATGAATTTATATTTGACATCAATGTGTTTATTGCATCATTCATTAGTATATTTCCCTAAATAAGGGCCTCTTACCTAAAGCAGAAAGGCTTTGCAAGCACTTAATGTATATTGAGATAATTCAAGAGCTCTTCTGAATGAACAACCTAATCTGTTCTACATATACTGTACCTTCAGGACAGGCCCATCTCTGTCCTGTTTGATCACAGCTCTTCGGTGGAATCTGAAAGTGGGAAATGTCATCCCGAGTGTCACAAAAATTCTCATTAAAGTGTGAGCTTTGGGCACACCTCTCACAGGGCTTTAATTTCTTACCACACAACCACTGTTCCACATGTCTTCTTATTTCAATTTGAAACATTTCCTAATTATCTTTTTATCTTGTTAAAGGGTGAAAATTCTCCAAGTAGTGCTTTTCTCTGGAGATTTGTTTCTACCAGAGAGACTTTGTTAATATGTGCAGTCTGATTTGCTGTCCTTTTGAATTCAATCTAGGTCTAAGTCTATTCCTTTGCCACAATCAAGCAGGTAGGCTAACTATAAAATAACAAAATAATTCAAATATTTTCCATTCTTCTTTTCAAATCATTAGCATTTAAAGCAGATCTCCCCTTACATACCTCTTCCTTCTTTGTAATTGCAATATCATCTCATAGAAGCTTTTCACCTACACCTGTGTGTGCGCTATCTTCACCTTCTGTTTCACTACCAGACAAGGCAGTTTTCTGGTTGAGAAAAGGTAGAAAACAACATTTAATATGCTCTGTTATGAGCGCTAACAATGAATTGGTAGACTCAGTATAATCTACTTCACAGCTCAACACACATAGTTCCTAGTACTAAGAAACAACAGAAGTTATAACAACTTCAATCCATGACCTTCTATCTTGATTTCTGTAATACAAGTGTAAATCAGTACCTAGAGTTCAAACCCTGACAAGTCTGCGTACAGTAACTACATTTTAGCTGATACTCAAGCAGAGCTATCACCAAAAAAAGAGGAGATTTTCAGAGCCATGCAAACAGCGTCTTGAAACAGTTTTTACTCAAGTTGATAAAAGTTCACTGACAGCACAGACATTGCAGCATCACAGCTTTTGAAATACTAGCCTGGGACACAGTGTCCAAATAAGTGAAATTCTTGCTTAGGTCACTGTTGTTATCTATTTGCAGCCATTAAGCTTTCTGTTAAAATAAGTGTCTCAGTAACATTGGCTAATACATCAATTTTCATACACTATAACCACATACCAAGTTCAATTCCCTTACAGCTTGGGGGGTTTTTCAGGGTGGATTCCCAAGGCTGGACAAGAAATGCACAGAGAGCCTGGAATTAAAGAAAAGGGACTGTTCCCCAGGTGGCAGAAGCCACAATGTGCATCCCAAGGCAGGAAGGTCTAGGAAGCTGCATCACCATATTTCATCATACAATCAGGACCTCACACAGCACACCAGACAGGACTAATGTCCTCATAATCTCCCTAGTAAATCCAAGTCTATTTCAAGCTGCATTTACACAACTAAAATGAATTTACACAACTAAAAATCAAGTTAACTTGGAAGAAATTCTCATCTAATCCCCAGATGGGCTAGTAACCAAAACTAAGTAAACACAGCAATGGGAAATCTGGTGTTTGAAGCTCTTCTACTCTGCTGCGCTTACCCTATGACCCAAGACAAATATTTTCACCTCTTTCTGCGCTTGCTTATACTCCTTCAAGAGCAGAATTCGCATTTCACATTTTTCACGTTTATAACACTGAACAGTATACAAGTAGTATGAAGTTATACAAATGACTAGTAAGTTCTCCACCATGAGACCAGATGGTCAGTTATTCTTACATACAACTAATTTTGTAATTGGACTGTGCTGACCTTGGAGCATATCGCAAGCCCCAGTACTGACAAAATGCACGCTTTCTAAGCTGTACTAGATTCAGCAACACAAAGTAATAATTCAAACCCTTGCTGAAATTCTCAACACAACGTACTGGACAAACAAGCACTACAGTCTTAAATCTCAAGATAACCCCTCCATTCTCTGGAAGAGCCTACCCACCAATTTCTCATCAAGCACTCTGAAAACTTTCTTTTCTTAGTACTACACTTGCACAACACACCAAAGTTGCTGTAAGAGTCAGCCTTATACCACAATACAACTCCTTGCCTGGCAATTGGTAGACCTCATGCTATGGTCTCTGGAAGCAGCAGAGACCAATTTGTGTGTGATCTATTAACATTCATCCTTTACTCTGAAACTCTAGTGTCCAGTCCAATTTGATATTTATGAGCACTACTCTAAACAAGCAAAAGGCCTCCTGCTGCTGCAGAATGAAAGCATGTGTCTGACAGGAAGCGGAGAAAGCTATTTCAGGATTATCCGTTTGGCTCAAAGTTAAACAGAATTTTAAGATGAAAATGCAGCAGGTCTTTAAAACAACATAACACCTTTGTGTTTTTTCAAGAGTATTTAATATGAAAAGCCATGAACTCATATAATTTGTTAGCTTTAAAAAAAAAAAGGCAAAAGAAAAAATTCAGTTTGAGGTCTTTGATAACAGCAGCCTGGGTGAAAGGCTACTCATTTATTTAGAAGAAAGGAGCTTCTTCAGAAGATAAGAATCTGGGTTAACAAAAGGTTAATATCTGTCATCTGACAGAGATCGGTATCTCCCCATTCCAGTGGCTAACATTACAGGGGCTACAACAATTAAACCATAAGAAAGCCATAACCAATGTAATGTAATATTTGTATTAGTCAGGCAGATCATTTTACATTGCTGGGTTTTCTGAAAGATTCCATGAGGATTCCAGATGTAAATTCTTGATGAAAAAGGAAATGATAGGAGTGTCTCAAAGATTTATTTTTACTTTCTGTTCAGCACAGTGAGCACATGGTAGAATAACGAGTCCATTCATTCATAATTGCAGATGTTTTACACATCTTGCTGAAACATGTGCATTAATATGTTATATGGAGCTCTCTCTTCTGTTTCCAAAGTATTACAATAATTATTCTTTGATTTGCACATTTGAAGTGTATACATATATGCATAAACTCTTCTGAGCTCCTGTTACAGTTATCACTGTTACAACTCATGTCAATCACAAATCAAATCCTCTCATCACTGGAAGGTGGGATGCTGTACAGTTACTGATACTAACTATACAGTTTATACTCTGATAGGTTCTGGCAAGCCGGTTCATTCCGGCACACAGTGTGAACCTCTTCACCCATGTTAGCTGATAACAGCACCTCATATAACATGGATATTTATATTACCACTGTAAGATTACTTCCAGTCATTCTGGAAATCTCATAAGCTAGCTGGTTCCTGTATACAAAACTTTCATAGTATTCAAAGATACTGTTTCAAACAAAGCAAAAAAAATACTGAGCAGTAAGAGAACACAAGGTTTCAGGGAATAACAAAAGGGCTTATTTTTCTTAAATCAAGTATTAAAACTCTTCAGATTAATTTCTTTCTATTCCATAGATTTATTTTTTTTTTCTTTTGAGTTTCACTTCTCCTGCTCTCTACTTCCTTGTCCTCCAAATCAGCAAGGTAGTTTCCTATAAAATGCTGTATTCCTTCCAGTTTTATAATCAATACTTTTTTAGCCTAATATGCTTCCAGAGGCAATCTACTTCTAACCATGTTGCCCAAATATTATTCTTTACATCTTTCTCAGTACTTGCCAATTTTCCTACCTGTAAGTTGCTTTGCCAACGTATTTGGTTTTTGTTATTAACAGTGATATTCATGGAATCACTGCATCCCATTTCCCTTACTACTTGTGATCTTTTTACATAGAGTTCACTTGTATGAAGAAGTTCAACTGATGCTTTTTAAACTTGAGCACCTATGGCTAGTCACTTAAGTACAGGCATAAAAGAAGCTGCCTAGTTTTCAGAAGTCCCAAGCCCTTCAAGCCTCCATTGACTGTAACATGTATTTTGCCGCCTCAGCTGCTCCAAAACAGAATCTACTATTTCCAGGGTCTTGGTATAGGACTCAGGTGCTTAGCTAAACTGCAAACTGGATCAGATCAGTCAACTTGGACTACTTCATTATAAAAATACTTTTAATCAAGCAAAGCATTTAGATAGATATGTGCTTTGGGATGATATTTATCTATGGTTTCATGGTAGAAGAGATTAAGAAAAATAGCAGTAACCCCAAAACCATTTGCAAGGCCAAGACCAAAGCAGACTCTAAACAGGCTGAAAATACACTGCGCAAAGCTCAAGATTAATTTTCTTTCAACAGAATAACACTTCAAATTTGCACTTAGTTCCCATTTCAAAGTAACACTATTTTGCCTTTGATTTCATGTTACCACTGTAACCATAGCATAAAGCCTGGCAGACTAGGAATGACTAGTACTAAGTAGTAATTTGAAAAACTTTCCATAAGCTTACTCCAGGAATAAGTGCCTGGTACACGGCGTGACAGTCCCCATAGTTACATTACCACAAAATTACAAAGAGAGCCACTTACAAGGCTACAGAGGGGTTGGGGATTTTTGTTTGTTGTAAGAGATATGCGTTTCTCACGATGAAGGAAAAAAAAAATTGAGAAATTAGTATAAGAGAAACTCTTGAATACTGCAAGGGTAATTGGCAGCTTGATCTTCATCAAGAGTCCCTTGAACATCCTGGTTATGTTTGGTAACAAGATTACAGAGAGACACACGAGGTCTCTCCCTGCCCAGCAACCTCTTTCCTCTCGTGTTGGTTAAATTACTTGTTGCATTAAAAACTCATCATAATTATGAAAACTACAGCTCAAAAATTCTCATTATATAGCACTAAAAATGCCTCAGTGGAGCTAAGCTAGCAGTCCCAGTCCACAGATCTTACTTAGGGCAAAGTTGCTACCTGACAACAGCAGTAGACACCAATCTGAAACTAGTACATACCCCACAAAGACTTAAAAGAAACCTTTATTGCTATGTCTTATTTTACACAAACCTATTTGTTTTACATACTTGAAGTACTTTAGATGCTCCCCAAAGTTGCCTTCCACTTTCATAAAAAAAGAAATAAAAGCCCACATGGGTTCTTTGGGCACCCTCTCCAGTTTTGGCATGAACATCCTGAGCACCAGGCAGCACATCTCAACCTCCTGGGCACATCCTCAGCCAGAAAGGGAGAGAACATGTACAGAAGGCACAGTGTCCTCAGTTTCCCCTCTGTGCCCACAGCTCTAACAATTAATTCCCTCAACACAAATGGATGTGATAATATTTGTGCAAGTTGCCTCTAGTTCAAGGGAAAGGCAGGTGAAGGTGTGCACCAATAGGTAACAGAGCTCTTACGAACTACTAAACTGTTTATAATGATAGCATTCTGTTATGTTTGGTCTATGCTGACATGGATTTTGCTGCATGGACTGCATCTAAGGTCTTTCTTTTTCAGGGAATAGTGAAACATTTCTCAGTGCTCTCTGTACATTCCCCTGCCATACAAAAAGACCCGGTTGGGGACATTTCCCTATTCTTTTCAATAATAAAGAGATCTGCATTTTCACATGCTCTCATACATGGCACACCTCATGCACTTGCTTGAAGTTTCCAGTTTACCTGGATGCTTGATTGTTCCTCATGTAAGCAAAGTCAGAAAGAGATTTTTTTTTTTTAAACACAGAAATAAAATTGTACTTTTCCCCCTAAACCACTGAGTTTTCATATAGTTAGCCTCAAAGATTACCTACAGCAGGAAAAAATGGTGTTTCATGTTATTTGACTAGAAAGGAACATACTGAAAAGTTATCGGCAACTCAATTTCCCCAGGAAAGAGGGAAAAAATAATTTGGAAGTCTCCACACAAAGCAACTTGGCCCAACCTGCCACCAAAACACTGTACGATAGCTCTTTTGAGCTTTCAGTATTTTCCAGCACATTTCTACCTTAGCAATGGATCATACCTATAATTTTGTTTAGTCTACAGTTATGCACAGGTAACCCACTGAAGAAGATTCCTATTAGTGATGGATATAGACTGACATTCTCATTAAAAAAATGCTGCATCATTATTCTTGCTGGAGCACAGGTAAAGTTTATTTTTACCCTATAATTTCTACCTAGTCAGAATGAGTTAAGAGGCTTGCACTTATAAAGCGTACATGATACAAAATGAATTATAAGCATGTCAAAGTAGGAGAAAGAATTAGTGATGATGGCTGAATCTCAGAAGAGGCTTCAGGTTCAATTCACAAAGGGTCTTATTTGAACTTTATACAAAAATATATGAATCTGAAAAACTAGGGTGAACACAGAAATAGCATCTGTCACAGTCTCTCAACCCCACTCTTAGCTTTCCATCCAGGTGAGAAACACTATAAATGTTATTGTTTCAGGATTTTTGTATTTCTGCTTGTAGTCACTGCTGAAGTTGGGAATTGCAATGTAACACCCAGACAATAAGCCAAGGAAAGTTACATTTTGGATTTGGTCTACAGAAGTCATATATGAATTCATGTTCAACATAATCAAGTTTATTTACCTAAAACACATATTGTAATATGCTATAGTTCCTGCAAAGAATGAAAATCTACCCATAGATTGAGGGACTCATCACAGGGTCATGAAGCATGGGAAATAACGTATAAGGCAAAAACCCCACTGAATCCACATTTTTGGATGATTAAGCTATTGTAGCTTTTCATATGGGTGAATGCTCTTGAGACAACGGATACAAGCTATTAAGCTGGAGCACTGAAAATTTAGTTTACACAAATATCATCTTTTCCTATCAGATTTTTTTTCATGACTAAAGGCAAGGGGGGAGCATGAGAAACAAATTTGCCATGAAAAGCTGTTTTTCACCCATGTGAAAAAGTAAAATTTTCCTAATGTGGTGATTAAGCAAAAATTAATGATTTTGCCTAGAGGATGCCTTTCTTTCACTGTGTCATGAAAAACATGATCTATTGAACTAATAGTAGGTTTTGTGTGGAAAGCTAATTTTCCTCCAGATCAGAAATTTAAAAAAAAAAAAAACAGGAATACTTAAACATACATGTTTTCTTCCATGGACAGTGAGAATAAGAAACATGAAACCTGAGGGGGGTTTGTTTCATGGTTTGGGGTTTTTTGGGGTTTTTGGGTTTTTTTAAAGAGTTCTATATTCTTTGTGTATCGCATTTAGGTTAAAGTAAACATCTATTATGCAAAACCTAAATTATTCTGCACATGGCATCACATTAGGCAGGCTTTGATTTTTTTTGCCTGAATACTAAAAGCTTGTGTGTTGCAGACACTACAGCAATGAAACAAAATCTACAGAAGAAAATGGATTTATATAGCCTTAAGCATTACGTTATGTGGAGCCTGCATGCTGTTCTTTGTTAAACAAGTGCCATACTCCCTGTCTGTCAGGGCTCCATTTTCAGCAATAGTTCAGCTCTGCCTCTCTAAGTGACACGTAGCAAGGAAAATAAGGTTTTCAATGAAGCCTCACACAATTAAAATGGTAAATATTTCACATACTATTCTGGTGTCTGCAGGAGGTAAAGCTTCACGTGGAGCTAACTTATCCTCCACAGCCAAAGGAAATGAAGCAGTTTCAGCCATCACATGGCATGCCTAAATACATGCTCCAAAGAGATTGCACATGCTTTGCTTTAATAAAAAAAGGGGGGAGGTGGGGAAGAGGGCAAATTACAAGATTTGAACTGCTCTCTTTGTAAGACATGCAGTACCTATGGGTCATACTGTACAACTGATTTTTCAGTAGAACTCTTCTTTGATTTCTGTAGGGAGTTTATCTTAAAAATTGATGAGACAATATGCCCTTATTAAAGCAGCTACGTTAGGAAAAAAGAAATCTTACCTGTTTAAGGTTCACTCCTGCTCCCACTGAAGTCTGACAAAGCCAACTATTGCAATAGAACAAGATCATCTCCTTTCAAGCCTCAATTTTTAAAAGCTCTTAGACACAAAAAGCTAGCTTGCAGAACAGGATAAATACAGCTGTTTGCAAATAAAGTTTGGCAAGTGCCTAAGAACTTGCAGGATTGGAGCCCAAATCAGGCGGGTTGTTAAAGTCACTTGCCTCTACCCTCTTCCTTAGAGCTACAAGGAGTAGGTTAAATGGAACAGAAGCACAGGCAGAATACACACATACAGAAGCAGAATTTATCTGCACCAAGTGTACTAACTTCTTAACCGGGAAACAAGATTTTGCAGTGCCATTATAAGACTAACAAGGTGTAATCCTACCAAGATTTGGCCCAGGGTGTCTTACCTTCTTAGCCCATTCATGGGAAGGTGCACCCACTGAACGAGCCACAGGAGGGCTCCACCATTGCTGCCAGAGCACCATTCCAGGCTACCCAGTACTCAGCAAAAAAGGTTGGTGGTTAGAATGGGAAATGACACTGTTGCTTAGCCAGGGTTTTTTAAACAACATGCAAAAGCTCCGTTATAAAAGGGTTAAATAGTTTTGAAATGCTACACCGCGGTCAATAACAGAAGCTACTTATTGAAGGGTTTCACATGTCACACTTACTGGTTCTTCATTTAAAAAAAAAAAAACAAACACACAGGAACAAGGAAAGATCAGTGTCATTGCCTACCTTTTGTCTATAACTGCCTGCAAAAACAAGGTAACATATTTCACTTTTATGTGTCATACGGGAGACTTTCATGTGTGCAGCACAAAGGCTGATGTCTGTAACAGCAAATCTGCTTTGCACAGTTATTACACACCATTTATATCAGAACAACAACTTGAGTCTGTGCTCAGTCCAAGTCCCCCCTCTGTCCTCAGCTGCACACAAACATTGCACATTTTCTCCCATAAAGTCCAAGAACAGAGATAAAGACAAGATTTGGAAATTACTGAGTCACAAGGGTGAGAGAGTTGGAAAGTTAACAACGTGACAGCACCACGTGCTAGAACTCAGCAACACAAAACGTTCCAGATGCATAGTGCCTTCTCTGCAAGAAAAATAAGCTAAACAAACCTATGTCTTTCATTTTTCCAACCAATTTGCAAATTCACAGAATAGTTTTGCATAGGAAAAAAAAACAACAAACAGAGAGAGGAGGGGCATGTCTCAAATGCTGACAGCAGCAATAACATTCTGAGAGGTTTTGAAAACACCTGGTGTAACAAGCATAGTTTACAACCTACATGTTTGGGATTTCCCCCCCCCCCCCAAAAAAAAAAAAAGCTGTGTAATCTTCATTCACAACTATCATCTGCTTAATCCAGGCCCTTAGTACAAAGAACAAAAGTGATACTCCAGCGCAATCCTCCAGGATACTCAGACGACAGGACTCAAGTTTCTCCACTTTTCCGGCCCTGGTTTTCCACACCTCTTTGTACACTTGCTCAAAGTCAAGCATTTAATTTTGTTCCAAATAAAAGCAGCATTTTTCAGGGTTTCTGCCAGAATGGCAAAGCAAGCAGGATTTCAAAGTGCAACAGGAATTTAAAGAATAAAAGCAGAAACCCCCATCACCTGAAAAGCGCTGATAATGACAGCAACTGAGCTGGAGGACCACTTGCAATCTTTAATCTGGCTGTGGTACAGATTTATTAGATACTGTCTTTAAAGTGCTTTAACCATGAAAAGCACTAGATAAATGTGTTATCTTCAGCCTCATCACCACCACTATGCCTAATCCTAACAGTATAAGGCATCTTGTGAAATTCTGGTGTTACACTGGGCTATTAAAATGGAGAACTGGTTCCATCCCTGCATGGCATCCTGCAAAATCATGACCAAGTTTCACACTGATAAATAGTTTGAAGAGGTTAGAAAGACAGTAAGACTAAGCTGCAGCACATTTTTCAATCGAATATTTAGCCAAACTGCTATATTACATTAAAAAACCTTTATTGCTTTTAAGCAAATTACAATTGATTTTTGGACAGATATTTGCAAAAATGATCCCCTGTTCATTCAGATCAGCCCAACATTACAATTCCTAATGTGTTCTGACTAAAAAAAATAAAATAGTATCTAAAACAATTTTAAAAATAAAAATAACTATTATTAGTTATTTTCACTTTCAAAGCATCAGCAGCTGTGACAGTAACCAAGCAATTAAGAGCTGCCTTCGGCTTGATGAGATTTCATATACCAACATCGTAACTCCTAAAGCCGTTCGTGTAGATTAGAGGACACTGCAGTCCAAAAAACTGTTTAACATCTCCCTTTGAAAACCACCTCTGCCAGAAGAGTGGGAGAGCACCACAGAGCAACCCTTTTACTTATCCATTACTGTTTAGACCAAGTTCAGACAACAGTACGCTGCAGCAAGTGGTATCTTTGGTCTTCAATTAACTCTTGAAAAGCAGCTCTCACTTAAAGGTATGAAAGAATGAAAAGATTCAGACATTCTGCTGTCTGACTACACGTTCACTGGCAGGGAAATATGGCAGAATTACACTGTATTGAAGAAAAAACATGCATTTATTTTCTGAGTCAGAAACTATCATCTTTAGCTTCCATATGACTTCTAATTGCATACTCCAAGATAACAGAAGCAAGGATAGACAAACAGAACTCAGTCCTGTAGTGTAACAAAATGTCTCAATACACAAGCACAGTACGTGGACTGCCAGGCACTATGTGCCTTTCTGCACTGTCCTGAAGAACTAACAAAAGTTTTGCACCAGTAATAATCACATTCATCAAATATTCCACCAAGAAATTGTTCTGCAAAGTAAAGCCAGAGAAAGTTTCCACCAAGACATGATTTATAGCTTCTATTCTTAAACTTAATCCATAATCTGTAGTAAAACTAACAAAACAGAGGAATACCATAGGATGTTAGAGGATTGCCATACCCTTCAAATTCTCTGCAAGTTATTATGCTGTTTAAAGATACATCCCTCAACCTGTGGGGTTTTGGGAGGTGATGGTGGTGGGCGGGAGTTACCTTGCCTTACCATGAAGGATGCAATACAGAGAACGTTGCACTAAGTAGTAATATTCTCTGTCAGCAGAAGCAAAGCTTGGGGATGGAGATCATCACGGGGAAGGAGACTGGACGCACAACATCTAGCAAATGTTTGATTCACCACCTGTGGTAACAGGGAGAACACCCCAGAGGAACCTCACACAGTTAGAAACAACTCCTAGGTATACATTTAAACAATTAGCGTATGAATCAAAAAAATGTATTTGTATCAATTTGACATTTTATCAATGATACAGAAGTGCCTTGCTTTTCTCAGGCAAAAGAATAAATTTCTCAGTCTTGTTTTCCTCTTTTTATTTCACGTTTCCTCATAACAACAAAAACTTAAGAAGGGAATAGCACACTTGCAGTGGAGAAACAAGGTGCGACAGTAGGAACACAATACCTAGCATATAGGAGATAGAATAAGGAATCACAAAGTACTTCAGTACTCCTGTCATAAAAGCTTTCAGGCATTTCCTTATTTTATAAATACCTTCACATAGGGATACACAGGCCTTTGTTAATACTACCTCCTATTGGAAGGACAGCATTCTACAGCAAAGCTCCATGATACAAGACCCAGTGCAAGAATGCACAATAACTCAGAATTTCATTTGGTTTCTATCCAGGACAGAAACAAGTAGATTTTAGATTCAGATAAATTACCATTCTCCAAATCATCATAGAAAAATTCTGCAGCCTTTTCCTAGAATCTACTTTGTGACTATCCTACAAAACATGTTACAGATTTACCATGGCATTTTATATGCTTTGCTTTTTTCTTAAGGTACCTCATTTTATTCATTGTCCTTGAGCTGAGGGAGCACATAAATGCATAACTCATCCCTTCTGAGCAACAGGCCACCCAAAATTTCTGATTTCACAAGGTAGGTAATTCACCTGAGTTTGAGCCTCAAAATCCATGATAGATGCCTAAATATGAAAGCCTTTACATTAGCTCATTCTGCCTGGCAAAAGCTCCAAGGTTCTGCCATGACTGGCAAGTCTTCCATTTCAAAACATAAGAGTTTTCAATGGAACATCAGCAACGTTGTTATGGCACTGTTGGAACAATACAACTCCTGAAGACTTACCACCAGTTTTTACATAGGTCTTTCATATAAACATAGTGTTCTGCACATAAATTGAGAGAGTCTTCAATAGAAACGTTTGCATTTCAACAGAAGTCTCCTTTGTGAGTGATCTAGCTTGTCTCTAAGATCAAAGAGACTTGCATTAACATCTTCTGGCTTGCATAAGAAAACCCACCCAAAACTGAAAGTTTAGTGAACTGCAGAAAAACAGCCACGGGAAGGAAGAGGAAACAGAATGGATAAACGAGATCATCCTCCAGAAATAGGACTGAATACAAATACAGATTAGCCTGGCAAACTAAACATTTCTAGGAAGCCTGATATGTCACTGTGTTGCTGAAATTAGAGAAACTATGTAGGAAGCAATTAGCTACTGTAGCTTCTCCCTACTTAAAATGATTATTCGAGGTTATATTGTAATATGCAGTTGGTCATACCAATTCAGCATGTAACTGTTGGCATGAAAAATACCATTTATTCAACCTCAACTTCAAAAATCAAATTGAGCAGAGAGAAATAACAGTTCTTTTCTTGACCCATTCTGCATTTATACTCCAATTCTATGCTCAACACGCAGCATTGTTGCATACATTGTATGAGTGTCCTCCATAATTAAAGCTTTATTTGAACCTCCCCCCTCCTTCCACATCACTCTTGGTTAGATCAAAACAGTAGAGACAAAAACTGAAACATGCCCGGGGTGCAGAAAGAGAGAAGAAGAGAGACTATTTAACAAGGTAGGCTAATGGTGGTGGGGAGGAAGGGGGTTGATTTTCACATTTCAGAACTGTTGAGCCTGCAAATATTACAGAAATCACATCTGGGAACAAAGCTCTGCTTTAAGTAAGTTCACCCATGAGTGTTGCTAAGCAATGGAGAAAAGGCGAGGGAGAGGGAGAGTGCCTGACTTTAGGATTAGAATGATAGATAGGAAAAAAAAAGTAAGGCTTCTATATAGCCTTATTTATATGAACTTTCTAGTTCTTTGTTTTTATTGCCTGTCTTCCAAACTATTTCTACTGCAGTTAATCAGATCTAGTTCAGTATCTGTACACCAATGAGTACCCAGCACGCAGAGAGTTGTGCTGCATCCTAGAGCACTGGCACAAGCAGTTATGCACCAGAACTGTCAACATCTGTCTCTGGATTAAGCAGGTAAGAATCAGAGAAACTGTCCTGATGCAACTATTATAGAATTTGCTGTCTATATTTTAGAGAAATACTGCAGACACTTGCTTTTATGTAACTTAAACTACGTACAGTAAGGAAAATAAAATGCTTGTGATAGCTACAGCTTGTTCTAACTCTATTCTTATGCTAGTAGTTACAGAAAGATGTGGTATTTTATCAGACAAGATAAATAACTGTCATATCTTCACCTAAATGAAGTTTTTCTGTCCACTCTCTACTAGCATCTTGATATTGTAGCAGTTTCTTGCTCTGCTTTAGTAAGATTACTTCCGATCTTTAGGAAAGCAACTATGCATTTTCAACTGCAGACAAATGCACTGCCTCTTATATTACTTCACAGCAGAAAATGTTTGCCGCCTTGTTCAGCTAAATGCCTGTGTAAACCATAGTATGTACATTTGTAAAGCATGCATTGTTGGAACTGTAAATTGAATTCTTTGTTTCATTTTTACGTGGCAGCAGTCTTTTTTTTTTTTAAATCATCATAAATACTCTGGAATGCTCATCTCTATTATTCTGAATTATACTCCATATACTAAGACATTTGCAGCCTTCCAGGTCATTTCATAGGCATTAAACTTTTACTGTATACCTGTCTTTTTAACATTTGCTAACAACTCATCTGGAAAGAGATGACGTTTGTTGCTGAGTAACAGATGTCTGCATACACAGCGTGAATTAGTAGCATTTCTCAGCCTGAGATCCTAGATTATGACTAACTACCTAGTCAGTATTCTAGTTAGAGATAGGAAGGCCTTTCCCAAAATTCAGGGTATTCTAAATATATCACTTCTACAGCACTGCAGCAGTGTTCCCTGCGCACGAGATGCACTTCCCTGACAGGCAAGTGGCATTTAACAGACTGAACAATAAAGACCAAATCAAGATTCAGACTTGTAATCACATTTGTATTTTGTACACCTTAATATTTTGAAAAGCAGAGACTCTAAACCAAATATTTTAAGCTCAAAGAAACTCAGGCATTGTAAAAAGGCAAGTTAAGCCACACATTGAAGAAACAACCTACAAGTTTTCCATTGAAAGGGGATAAATGAATTACTGAGATCGGAGAGTTTCCCATGCCTAACATAAAATAGGTCACCTCTTATACTATACTTTATTTACACACACACAGTCAGCAGCAAATCAGTGGGCAGTTGCTTTTACAGCCGAACAGACACAGTCAAACCATTTTTCATCCTCCAAGAAATCATACAGGCAGTCCACTACAAAGCGATCAAGTGGAAATATAAACTAGGATGGAAGAAAGATCCTGTGGATAACCATGTTATCAGTTTCATTTAGCAAATCTCTTGAAATGGATGACATGTAGAAAGCATACAGAGATACTTGATGTTGCATTGCCTAATTGACCTATTTTTTTTTCCTTTTGCTTTTTATTAATGAAAAGCAAGGAAGGAGAGAAGAAGAAATCTTTCCTATCAGCAGCAGCAGGGGTTGCTGCAGGAAGATGATAATTCCCTCCTGCTACTCTGCTGACAACAACCAAGCTTCACAGGAGGAGCAAGGCATTTTAATCATGGAATTGAAAAATACAGCAGTTTCTAAAGCTTCATCTCACCTTGGCTGACTTATATTCATTTTGGAACAACTAGCTTATGGTGGAATTATGGTATGTATGGAAGATAACAGATGATGAAGAATTCAGCGTCATTTTAGTTCGTCAATGCATAAGAGGCAGGGTGTCTATGTATGTAAATGCTTTTTGAGCATCCCAGATAAGCAGGGACCACTGAATTCCTTAACAGCACAGTGCAAACTTGAGGGCTCCCTAACTCCATATTAAGTGTTTTATAAATGCTATACTTTAAAATACATAGAATTAAATGGAAAATAGGAAAAATATTAACAACTGACAAGTCAGAGTCCAATATCTGCTAAAGTCATCAAAAAACCTGTGACAGATTATCGTTAAAGCAAAGACACTCCATAATGGGCTGCTAAGATAAATGCAAATCTTGAGTCAAAGACAGTCAGGCACCCCCAAAATTAAAAATTTGGGCACACAGCAGCTTACAGACAGCAGCTTTGGGCATGTGGCACAACATCTGTTACAAAAACTCTAGAAAGCAGACCTGCGGCAAACTGGACCACTGCCAGCTCTCAAGATTCCCCTCCCCACCCCCCCAACAAGGCTGTCAGTAAATGGACAGATGGCAGCCGATGCACTCACAAGATAGTTAGCTCAGTTAACAATCAAGTATGCTAAATGATTTCAGATTCACTCTGCACCAGGCATTGTATTTTCTATTGAATCATTAACACTATGTCCTAATAGGAACATAGTTTGGTGTAAAGAAACTGGTGGATACTGTATTTTACAAGACAGTTTCTCTGGAACAATTTGTCAGGGAACAGAAGATCTGCCTTCATGAATAAAGTCAGAATCTGCCAAGTTTACCAGGCTGGTTTGCCCATAATTTTAATTCTACAGTATTTGAAGAATGGGGATAGAAACAAACATTAAGATGCAGGTCAGTTAATACACAAGCTCTCCCACAGATACACTCAGCTGAAAGAACAGGGCTCTTCTGCCTTACCCTGCCGTTCTGCCTGCCCAGTGTGGCACGTCGCACTGAACTCTCCTGGACAGGACAGCTACCACAAGCAACCCTCTGGGTGACATGCTTGTCATCTGAGTGTACGGATGTGAGGATTCATCCCTGGAAAACTAAAATTTCTTGGCTTTTAATGGGCGCAATCTGTAAACAACGTTTGGCCTTCATACCTGAAGGGGCAAATAATTTAGTACTGAATACTAGCAAATAGCATACAGGTGGACTTTTGACCCCAGCATTACAAGATACATCTTTTAATTCTTCCTCTATGTCTTTAGCAACATGTTTATAGACTCAGTGACAGCGTTAACCCAATTTATTTGCTTTTCCATAAAGCAATGGGGCAAGAATAATATCTGAAAAAATATGTTGTTTTATCTTTAAATTGTCCCACACACCCACCCTTTGTTTCCATTGCATATCCATTTTATCCATTCACTCAAAATCCCATGCAGATAAACAACTGGTCAAAGAAGTAATTAGCTACAATCCAAGAAGTTCTTTATCACATATTTGGCTCCCATAACCATTTTCTTCATCACTGTTGCACCCAGTAAGTACCCTGAAAAAACACACACACCACCACCCCTTTTCTTTTCTGCCTGCACTAGAAAAATCCTTTAGCAGAAAGGGGGAAGAAAAAACCCCACCAAGAAAGAAGTGGAAAAGCAGAGAAGGACTAAGAGGAGAGAGAACCACAATTAGCTCTCCTGAAGGAGGTGGGAGTTGTGCCATGGACCTGAGCAAAGCCAGCACCTCACGCTTCTTATTTGTTAGCTCAATTGCAGAAAGTAGGACCGAAGAAAACAGAAAAATGTAAAGCACTTCTAACGGGCAATCTACAAATTAGTGGTCTACGCAGTCAGGTAACTGCCTACTACAGAACAGCAGATAATCTGACTGGTCCTGTGAGAGACTTGTACTTTGGACTCACTCTTTGAGCTCTCCAGAAGCACAGACCTTATACTGCTTTAAGCGCTGAATCAAGAGAAGCTGATCTGCATTGCATGCTACAGTGATCTGGAAAACTCTCACAGCAGTGAGCCTGCCTACGGTCGGTCTATGAACATTATGTAGATCTTCTGTTAGCCTTCCCTTTCTGCTACAACACTGGTTTTCTTTCGAGATGTTTATAGAGCATCACGATAGTTATACAGGGAAAATCAGCAGTAGCAGCCAAGAACTCATATGCCTTGCTCTTCTAATTCAGACATGAAGAAGTGTTACAAAAATTTCAGAACAGGAGCAAGAACTCTGCTATTGCACTGGGGTCCTTAGCAGCCTGCTCTGTGTGGCTTTCCTCTCTCTTGAAAAGGAGACAGAACATTGTGATTACTAGTGTGTGATCACCAGAGGAGGGAAGTCAGAGATGCAATTTTTTTTTTTTAAAAAAGTGTAAGTTTGTCAAAAATGGAGTCAGGAAAGCAACTTCATTTTCTGGTTCAACTCTATGAAAATCTGGTTAGACCTTAGTGAAATTTATTCTTTGCCTTCCAGACCTTCTGAAGAAAAAAAGTCTTCTGAGTTCATAAAGTATCAAGAGAGGAGAGACACCACTCAACTATGGGAAAATAGCTGAAAAACAATTGTTTTTCTTGGCACTAATCACCTGGTAAGTCTGCACGCAATGCCATTAAAAAGTAGATTATGGAAAAGCCACACATTGCTATTTTCAACAAAGTAAAAAATACACTTTATCAGATAGAAAGTCATAAAATAAAATGAAAGAGACAGGAAAAATTAGCTACAAAATAATTAGGAATGCCAGACATTCAGAAGATAGTATTTGTTCATAAAGCTAAGACAGTCATAGACACACAAAGTTTGGCTCCCAGTAGTCCTGCAGTGGTAACTTATTTCTTTTTATTTTTGATTCCTGCTACAGATTTACAGCAAAAACCAAACCTAGCAGATATATATTTTTATATCATCAGCCCTTCCCCAGAACAATTCTTCTTCACAACCACTCATTAGGCTGAAATCAACAAAACTCAAGTTCCAGTCGTCTTTTTCAGCCACAGGGTCCACACTTCCCTCTTCTTATCTGTCATACATTGCCTCATGAGAGAAACACAAAAGATTATTTTATGGCTTTCCTCAATTTTTTTTTTTTTTTTTTTTTTTTTTTTTTTACACTTTCATGGATAATGCCTGGTATCATTAGCCCAAAAGGGGGCAACTATAGAGTGCTGCTTTCTGGGAGTGATTAATCATTCACAGATCACCAGAAAGCTTTCACTGCAGGGAAGGGCTGTCTGTGGGTTTTCACTCCCATCTGTCAGCTCAGCAGCAGCCATGGTACTAAATGAAGTCTTTCTGCTCATTCAGCATCTGTGGTCTAATATTTGCCATGAGTTTGGTCTTGACCTCTTGGTTTGTGCCTACAGAACCCAGGATTCCCACGTGGTCTCACAGCCAAACATTAGCCTAATTTAGAATTGCTGAGTTTGCAGAATCAGTTTGCCATAGCCTATGTTTTGTTGATCAGTACATACTAGGAAAACCTAGAACACTAATATTTCTTAGATTCTTCCAATAGTCTACTTAATCCCATAAGATTAGGTTTTGCAGCTTTGGGGAAAGGAAGCAAGCAATTCTTATCAAAATACAGTTTCTGGGAAATTAAAAGATAAAAGGAAAAAAGATGAACAGGTGGTAAAATTTTATTTGTAGTTTTTTTCTCTAGTTATCTAATATGCCAGCCATCCCAGACCAACTCATTTTTACCTTATATCACGCTGAATGAATTGAAACATCCAGAAAACATCTTAAGAGAAATATAATTTAGGACCAATCCTAATTATGGATGTGCAGGTCTAAAAAGATGATGTACATATATTAACGTTAAAAACTAGAGGATACTGTATATATTGTCTAGGAGTTCAATTTAGTTTTTATATGCACTGTTTCCCCATATCCTTATTGTTGCCTATAGTATCCTCCACTTATTAATTCCACAATTCATACAGTCATGTAACAAAAACATGGTTATGTTGCACATAGTTACATAGCAGAATGTCTGTGGAATAAAGTACACTGATTAAAATCATCATATTTTAATCACGCAATTAAAAACAACACTAATATTACAATTATAATACTTGTAAAATGCATCTATGCAGAAAGCGAGAAAGAATATGACAGCCTGATCTCTTACTGTACAGATGTACAATAATTCTTAATCTGTTCTTGCCTGGGCAGGTAAGAGGTTGTGTCCTATTCAAGATTAATTAGAACGAACACGTGTTCCTTGTGAATGATGTCATGTCTAGTAATATACATAAATTAATTCATGTCAGCATTGGCCATGTTGTGTCTTTTCTTTTTTAAGGTACAGGATGTACTATTTTTTGACTGAGATTACTATAGATTGTCTATGAATTTTACAGTCTTTGTAGAAAAAGATTATGTACTTTAATAAAGCACCAGCCAATATGTAAGTTGTTTTTTTGCTGGTGTTTTTTTGTTTGGTTGGTTCAATCTCTGCAAACTGGGCTAAGAGAAGTCATATGATATGAACAGATTATATTCTGTATGGGCATCTATAACATTAACACAAAGTGGTTATCACAAAGGCTCAATAATTGCTACCTATTCTGAGCTTATTGCCTTGAGGAAACAGCACTGTCTCCAACACCAAAAACAAAACAACATCACATTAAACATGCAAAATCCAAGAAAGTCTCAGCTTTAAGTGTCCTTTGATCTTCCATCACAGAAGGAAGTGTAAACCAAGATCAAGTTTATTAAGTACAGATCAAAGTGCAGTCTAGTTCCTTTCTTTCCAACAGCAATTAAAGATTGGAGGTAAATTTCTAGAGAAAGTTATTCTTATATTTATATGTTATTTTTGCAATTGTAGAATCACAGAATGTGCTATTCTAATTTAAAAAACCCTCACAACTTCTGGACACTATGACCTATATTACTCCTAGCTTTAACTTGGAAATCCTTCTTCCCCTGACATCAGGTGGTGTGTTCATTGGGAGCATGGACATGTAGCACTCCTGTTAAGAGCTAACAAAGTTGCTGAAGTAATATAGCAAAATTTAGAAGTCTGAGCACTATTTTTAAATCTCTTACCCACAAAAGACATCTTTCCAACTGATTCAGCTTTTACTGTGAGAGATTGGTACAGGTTATTGGAAAACTCATTGACTATAAAAAAAATAGATTTCTCCAACCTTGGAATCACCTTGGAAATTGCCTTCTGTTTCTAGCACCATCTGAATTCATAACTTAAGTGCACTGCGCAAGAAACAACTATAGTGCACTTGAATTTCACTCTTTAGGAGCAGTTTAGTCACTTTTTAGACTCCAAGAATTGTAATTCTTTACAACGGTGGCAGCTTGAAATGCATTATAGTGCCTAATTATTTTGAAACTTAATTGTAGAACACTCTTAACATGGCCTTTAAAATAAAACACAATCTAAGTACCATAAAAACCTTACAGCTTCTTCCACAATTAAATTCCTTCAATGAGAGAGTATCTTGAAGTTTTGCAAGTCAAAGCAGCAGCTGTATATGCTAAAGCACAACTCAGATGTATATGCTCAATCACAAAGCAGATGCCATTAGCGATTGAGACTTTTATGACTGAACCTTTTTCCCCAAGTATGAGCCAATATGAACCCAAGATATCTGTGAATGACATGCTTTTTTCGTGTATTTGTATAAATACATCAGTCTTGAAAGAGGACAAGTATTTTCACTACAAGTTTGATCATTCTCACAGCAGTCAGCAGGAGGTTTGACATACTGTTCCTACTGCTAACAGTAGCATAGCATTGGCTTCTGGTAAGGCATCACCCTCAGCTTCCATCACACTAAGATAACTCACCTAAAACTTAACACATCCTGAAGCAGATTTTATTTCTTAAAAGATCAGTTGATAGATAAATGATAACAGCTAAAATTCAGACTACCTTCTTTATTAAAACTAACACAGCCCTACCTCTTCAAATTAACACTTTCACTCCCTCTTCCCCAGCTCTTCCCCAAGACCCTCTGCTACATTCCAGTACCACCAGCCTCCACAAAGAATGGCTGGATTGTGTCTAGGATTCACCTTCTTACAGCTGGTTTCAAAACCACAAGACAAAATGGCATTTATCCATATAGATGTCCAGCTATCATTACCATACTATATTCAGCTCTCTCCTTAAGTGCTTCTCATTATAAAGAGTTGGGTTTTTTTTTTAAAAAAAAATTCAAAACTACAGCCAATACAGACACATCTCCCTACATTCCCGAATTAGTTGCATAATGCTGCTGCCCTTTTGTAACAAAAAAGATAGATCACACTGGCACTTCAGAAATGGTTGCAGTTTCCAAGCGATGACAGAATTTCACATCCCCACCCTATTCCTATCGAGTGCCAGGATCCTTTCCAATGCCTGCAGCAATGCTTTGAAGTACGTGCAATTGCAGCAAATGCAAAAGATTAAAGGATTCTGGAGTTCATGGAGAGAGGTGCAGAGCTCACTCTCACCAAAAAGATTCAACTAAACGTTTTAATTTTTTATTTAAAGAATTTTGTCATGAGAAGAGTTATACCATAATACCCTTCCCCAGAATATATTTTACATAACTATGTTGCTTGTGACTAAATCCTTAGATGCATATAAATGGACATACATTCAGCCTTCCACTGCGTTCTGAGATATTGCAGGATCTCACCCACAGGCAACAGCGTACCAAGAACTGAAAGGTTGAAATATGTTCAAAATAGACAGCAATGTTACCTCGACTTTTTTTCTTGTTTAAGCAGCTTTCACACAGAATGTTTGAAGGAGAAGTTTCACATTTAAAACATCCTCCTACAGGGGGAAGCTGCAATATTTCTCTGACAGACATTTTCCTTTTTGTTAGGCATTTCACTTATTCAGTATCCTGTCAGCTTTGAAACTAGGAGTCGGGGCTTTCAAAAAGCAACTGATGACACATGAGCCCCAACCATTGCGTGTCCCTCCAAAGGTGGCTGACCAAGCACTATTTCTTTTAAAGCAAGGATTTTTTTATTATTTTCTTTGTTAATTCTTCAAATCACAACTGCTAACCAAGTCAAAATTGAAGACTCAGGCAATGAAGGTTTCCATATCACTAACCATTTCTGAATATCCTGGCATGCGTACCACTAGCAAAACTGCATACCCACATGGTAACACGAAATCTGTTCACTGAGGCATACTGACATCTGCTTCTAGAGGGCGCAATATAACACAGGCTCCAGCAGATTTAAGTCTAAATTATAGTAATATGCAATAGAAGACTCCCTAAAACTTTCTGATGAGTATACAAATAGTTGAAAATAAAGCAGATCAGTTGCATTGTTTATCTCTGTTGTTGTTTAGAAATAAGGATGACAGATGTGGAAACAGGACTTGTAGACAAAAGGCTTGAAATAGCACTGAGAAGCAGAAGCCTCTTCTGTTAATCTGCTACTTCTGTTTAACTCTGAGTCTGTCTGTCTGAACCTCATCCTCAAGCTTGAGGTCCAGCCTCTTCCTTCCCCCTAATGGCACATCTTGCCATCCCCAATCAGGACCTCAACACCTTATCCCTTTCCCCCAGTCCTAATACCACACACCCTATACTCCTAGCTTACCACAAAGTCTTTCTCCTCCTATGCTCCTTCCTTACCCTCTTTCCTGACTTTGCAGATCCCAACATTGCCTTAGGTGATGCAGAGCACATGGCTGAGCAAACAGCAGCCATGTCTTCAGGCAGTAACATGTTCGAGGTATCTATAGCAGTTGAGCTATCATAACTACAACAAGCTGCTTCTACATTTACTGCTGGGGCCCTGAGCTCTGTGATCTGCAGTTCCTACGAATCAACATAGAAAGCACATGAAGTCTGCTGGAACTCTCCCACCTTACAGCTGCCCCAATGAACACTAGTCAAACTGCTATTACTGATGCACTTTCATTTTAGAATCAATGCAAGTTATCGAAGTACATTTAGCAAAGGTTGAGCTTGGATTTTTCCTAAGACAGACCAGCACTGCTGGGATGAAGCTGTTTGCAGATCTTAGTTTCTCCTCCTGAACCTGCTATGCACTTTTACCATAAGATATTTTGTCTTATTTCCTGTACTTGTGCCTCTCCCCAACCTAGCCAAAACTGCTGAAAACACTTTACATGGGCATTATCAACCTCAGTCTCCATGTATAAGATTTCTTCTTTATGAGCTGTTTCCCATTGCTTTATTAATATTTAAGAAAAAGAGCAAGAGTGGGAAAAGGAGGAAATGCATAAGCAAAGGAGTATTGGCTGTATAGTTTGAACACCTAGAACTGCTGCAAGGTAAAGAACACAGTAAAACTAGTAGAAATATTTGCAAAGATAAGTTTAAAGGCCTAACACATAAACAGTACTCTGAGTTACAGCACTCTATGCTTAACAGAGTCAGCGTGAGAGCCCTAAGGCTACAGTAAAGTTAACAAGCATGAACAACAGAATTGCCAACACCAGGACACAGTTTATATGTATCCTGTGCACATGCTTTTTCAGATGTAACTAATTTTTACTGAAGATAAATAGGAATACTAATGAAAATATTAGCCTGTGGCACTGGGTTGGCTAGGTATCACGCACAATGAACAAGCACAAGAAAATAAAGAACTTTTAAAAAATATATTAGCAGTAACACCAATATTTAGCTTCTTGCTGTTTTGTCTTACATTTTCAGAGAAGCCTAATGAGATCATTAGACTCATTTAACAATTTAAAATTTCTTTACTTGTGTAGAGCATTTCAGGCATTTTTAAGAGGGTTGGTGTCAAGAGACTTACATTTGATCCATCTTCTTTCCAAGCTAGATGGCCATTTGCTCTCCCTAACCCCTATGATGTGTAGTCACACTGGGGTGGAACACTACCTAAGCTGATACATCCTCAGATCCCCTCTGGGCTTAGGAGTTAAATTTATCATTTTTCACTGATACAGTAGTACCTATAAGCCCCACGGAGTGAACAGCTAGCACTGTTTAATCTAGTCTGCCCCCCAACTCTTTCTTTTTTGAAAAACCTTTAATAACCCAGAGGCGTGAAGAGATGAAAGCAATACAGCAAAAGCCAGCAACCAAAAATACAAAATAACTCTATTCCCTGACTGGTGACTTCTAAGTTTCCTTGGCCAGTCCTCAAAGGTTCTTGCAGAGACCAGGAGCCCTTATCTGATGGAATTTAACATCAGTAACTTCAAAGTCATGCTCTGCAGGCATGATGGGGAAATCAATCCAACCATGATACACAGTGATTAGATCAGCTATTGCCACTCAGAAAAGAGATCTGTGGATGGTCCTGTGAAAGTGTCACTCAGAAAAGAAATCCGTGGATGGTCCTGCGGAAGCATCAGCTTGGTGTTCATCAACAAAGGAAAAATGAATCAAAGAGGAGCAATCATCCAAGGTGCAGAGAATGAAATATAAATCATCTTCATGTCTCTGTCACCCCAAGCCTATGGTGGCATCCAAGGTTTGTTTTGCTTTTTTGAACTGTATTCAGTTCTGCTTCTAATCCCAGAAGAGCCCTGAGAACAAGGAAATTCTAGAAGGGTGATTATAGATACAAAAATGTCACGAACACTGGAAGAGACTAGAACTACGACACTCTCTCAGACTGGGGAAAAAAGGTGATTTAGATGGGAATTATAGTATCACAACACAGTCCTAGAGTTAAAAACTCTCCTCAGTGCTAGAACATTTCTTCAAAGCACAACTCTGAAGAATCAATTTAGAGCCAGGTTGCCATTGGCAGATCCTCAATTCACAGTCCCTGTTCAAAAGGCCATTTGAAGTTGCACACAGCAGGGGAAAAAGTATAAAAATTGTACAGAATTTTCCCCACCACCACAACCAGAGGACAGAACCAAACCAGGCTGATTCAGTGTTTCTACCAGATGGTGTGTGCCAAGAGGCTCCCACAGAGCATTGGCTAGAATCTAAAGCTGCCCTAAAGAGAACATGCAATTTGAAATTGGAGATTGTGCAATGATGCCACCTGCTCCCCCTTGCAATGTAAGCAAGCCTCTGGATGGGAGCCAGTCCCAGGGGCAGAGAGTACTGCTGCTTGTTCACACATACATGCATAGGAGATTGAATGTGGTTTTTCTTAGTGCAGAATAGGAGTGTTGGGTATTTTCCCACTCCTCCCTCTGTAGATGCAGTGTATCCTGGAGAGAAGAAAGAGGATAAGGAAAATCTATACCTTCTTAAAAATTCTCTTTAAGGAAATTTAACTCTTTCTACTGCTTTAAGCAACAGATTCAAGTAAAGATCAACATGTGTTGTCATACTTTCAAACAGTTCTCATTAAGACCAGGCTTAAAAATACAGTCCAGAGGAAAAACAATCAGTGTTTCCCTGTAACATGGCCTGTCTAATTCTAGAAGGCTTTTCATATAAGTAATTTCATGCAAAGAGTCCCCTCACCCTTTGAAATTTAAAACCAAGAGTTTTTGCCAAAAACTGTACAACAGTTTTCACCAAATAGGAAGCTTGGCCTCCCAACCCCAGAAGCTCTTGATACAAGAAGCTGTGTTCTCCCTTCCACATCTCTAGTGCAATGCCAAACCTCATATTTTAATCCAGTACTTTTCTGTGTGATTGTCTTTGGGCATAGTGAACACAACCTTTCCTGAGGCCTTTGTATCAGAAAAATATTATAGATACCAAAGCCAGTGTCCTCTGATGCAAGAGATGACCATGAGAGAAACTCAAATACCACCAGAACTGCTATTGAACTGAACACTTAGGTGACAGGAGCAGCATGTCAACTTAAACCTTTCTGGCTGGCAGTCTCCCAAGTTGCAGATCTCAGGAAGAGGCATTGAAGTGTCATATGGTTTTCCTTCTGCAGCTTCCCACCCCATTAAAATGCTCTGCAAAGGTCTAGCATTTTGACAGGAGGAAGCATCACCTCTTGAATCTTTACACCACTCACTCCTGCTTTGACAGTGCTTGATTATAAACTACATTGTAAAAATCAGATGCATTTGCCTGCCTGCATTGCGGAGTGAAGATATTTAGCAGATACGTGGTATAACCTTTCAGAGTTACATCCGGCTATTAAATTGCAGAAAAATACTCTGTTGTCACTTTCAGCTGAAAGTACGAGAGGATTATTTTAACAGTCTCAAAGCTACTTATTATTGCAGAAGAAACAGAAAACAGGCATATCTGGAAGAGAGCAAGATCCAACAATACAAAAATACAAACTCATGACATGGAGGACAGCTGTGCAAAACAAAATTAGCAATGCTTTCACTGGTCAGAGCACATACTGAAATGATAACTAGAAACCCAGAGAGATATTATTCTGCTTTTGTTATATAACCTCGTCAGAACTTCACTTGGCTGGAAAGAGTCCTGTAGTTTTGTTTTTTCATTTCACCTCTAGAGCCAAGTATCACTTATATACACTTATTTTCCCAGCATGTCATTTTAGGAAGTTGTAATTTTATTCAATACAGGAAGTTGTTCATCTGTTCTCAAAAAAGAGCCTCTATCCAAACTTATCCATTGTGCATCTAAACACTAAGTAAAATCATTGCACTGAGAAAACATTTCATTATCCACTATTCAGATGACATCTTTGTTAGAAAATTGTAATGAATAGCACTTTATTACTCCAGGCTTCCCCATGTTCTAAACTGTGTTTGACCACAATATCCACACTCAAAAAACCTTCCAGTCCATTCTTGCAAGTGCTACAATTGCTACAGTCTGGGGTGAAATTTCTATTTTGCTTTCAAGCAGAATTTCTAAACATACATACTTGCAGCACAAGTTCTACTAAAATACTGGGAGACGGAACCATGAGGGTCTACAGATTTGCTCTTACTGCATCCACATACCCTATGCTACTTTCTGGTCAACAGACATCTCTTTCCTTCTGTGAAAGCTGCTGTATTGTCTGCTAAGTAAATCCATACATGGCATTTCCCCATCATGCTTCCAGTTGCCCAAAGAGCAAGCTAAAACCATAGCTAAACTTATCATTGCCCTGTATTCATTGCAGAAGTCCAGAGCAGCATTTGAAAGGCACTAGGATGAAAACACCTAGAGAGGCTGGTAAAACTAAGGGTCAATTATGATCAAGAGAGCACAAAGGACAACTGCCACAGATGCTACACTTACCACTAAGTTTAAAGAACTGTTCTCAGCACCGCAGCCAGTACCAAGTCCTGCCAAACAGACCACCAAGAACAACTGCACCTAAGCAAACAGTATCACTTGTATCAGCCAGCAATGGGCCCTTGCAGCAAAGGCAGCTAATGGTATTCGGAGCTGCATTAAAGTACTGCCAGCAGGTTGAGGAAGGCAAAAACTTCCCCTCTACTCAGCCCTGCAAGCCACACTCATTTCAGTGGTGCCCAGTGACAGAACAAGAGATACTGAGCACAAACTGAAACACAGGAAGTTCCATCTGAACATTAGGAAACACTTTTTCACCATGAGGGTGACTGAGCACTAGCATAGGTTACTTAGGGAGTTGTTGTGGAGTCTCTACTCTTGGAGACAGTCAAAAGCCATCTGGATATGGTCCTGGGCAACTGGCTCTGGGTGACCCTGCTAGAGCAGGGGGCTGGGTCAGATGACCTCTGGAGGTCCCTTCCAACCTCAACCATTCTGTGATTTCTAGGCCATAATCACTAAGTTCAGCAATGGCAATGTGATACAGCAACAGACCTCCTTTATCATCTCTTTCTTTGGCCTTGCAAGTGTATGTACTGCCTGTCTAACAATATAATTAGACCTTTCCCTGCTAAACACCATATGGTCAGGCCACATCATGAGCCATCGCATAGTAATGTAAGCTATCAGAAGGAATAGAGCAGAAAGCCATGTCCAAAGGTCAACTCCTATTTGCTACCACCTGCCTTTCTCAGCAGATGCTCATGGCCCTGCTTTTTCCTCAAACACCCACAGAATGGTGAACAGCTTTTATAGTCTTCAAATATTCACATGCACCTTGTAGCAAATGAATTCTGGGAACCCAAGTACCACACAGGCTTGAGCAGGGTTTGGGCAGCCTGTTCTTTCAAAGGCAAGCATCCAGTCACACTGAGCACATTCACCAGTCTTTAAAAATATATATATAAGCCAATTGCCTCTCCAACTGACCTACCAACAGATTAGGCCATGACACTCCTGGGTTGACACCTCCCAGGTAACAGCAGGTTCTGAGTTTCCACAGGCTCCCTGAACCTTACCAGGAAAAAAAAAAAAAAAAAAAATCAACCTCACATAATTTCCACACATCCACTCTGCCAGCATTAATATGTGATCCCAGCCACGTGTCACTGACTATATACTTGCTTCAAGAGCAGCAACCTAAACTGTGACTTTTACCAAGTGCCTTCATTCTGCCAGGAATTAATTTCTCCCTCAAGACCTCCTGACATTTCCATGGATCAGAAATCATTACTGAAATGCATTCAGTCATCTCACTTCTTCCTATTTTGCATCCTGAATCCAACAGCAGTGCTGCTGCAAGCAGGAACAGTTCATCTGATAGAGGATTCATGCCTTGCTCCCAGCTGGAATTGACCAAAGCAAGGAGCAGACAGAGCTGAACTCATGAATGAGTCCTCAGGACCCTTCTCCAGAGTCATGATGGGCAAGGGAATCCTTACCCCAACCTAGCATAGAAATCATGGTGCTGTTATGATCCTTGAGGAACACACACAGAGAATCCAGCACCTAGTGATTGTAGCTACATTGCCATGGGTACATAGATGTCTGTCATTTGGCTCTTCCCTTGGAGATTTACAGTTGTGCTTTGTGGGCTTCAACTCACACACAGGGAGCCCAAAAACTAACGCAGATACCTTAAACCACCACATTGAAAAGGAAAGTTTCCAGCTTCTTTCCAAGATTATACTTTTCTGATAGATTTTTATCGCATGTATACTGAAAGCTTTTGCCATCCTGAAGATTTTTTTTTTAAATTATTTTAATGTATTTTGCTTAGGTACACAGAAGGACTTTAAGTAAATCTGCTCCTTTAACAGTTTGCTTAAGTGGATGCTATTGCAATGAATTATCTTTCTTTAGCCACAGCTGCCTCCCAATGGATTTCTTCTGTTTCTTACAGGGAATTTAACAGCAGTCTCTCCAGTCCAACAGAACTGACAAACTACTTATTTGGTTTAGTGAGGCTCCATGCTGGGTGACTCCCAGAACCTCCTATTCTTTACAAACAGCATTTGTCTTAAAAAGGTGCAGAGAATTTGTTTCCATATGCTCATGATTTCTCAATACTGCTGTTCTTACAAACTAGTAAATGAATGCCTCCAGCTAGCAGTAACATTTCTATCAATGTAACAGCCCAGCCCACAGGGATCTAATTTACTGAAACTGGTTAAGTGCTACACAAACATCATCTAGAGAGATTAATTGGCTGTTAAAGTTTGATTGCTTTGCAATCCCTTGGTGATGGCTGGAAAATGAAAAAGTGATCTTTTGTCATTACGTAAATACCTTAAGGTATAGTATATATGCAGGGCTTTGTTTACATTTTCTAAACACAGCAAGTCTTCAGTGGGAAGGAGAGCCATGACCCATTTATTTATACTGAAGTTTATTTAGTATATTCATTATGGATGACATTTTCCTGAAGTTTATTTAGAAGTAAAGTCTTCCCAGGCTATAATTAATCCAAATTAAAACACATTTGTGCTGATCATTAAAGCAATTTGTTGCAGACAAGTTTCCATTTGATCATTTCCCAAAGTCTGTATTACTGTATTCTGAATCTTCCATTTCTTAAGTGCAACTTTTCAATTCTTCTAAAAAAAGAAAGATACCACAAGCCAGATACTCCTGCTCCTGGAATTTTTCCACTCCGAGGTTCCCTGAAGTTATAGGGGAATTTGGTATCAGTCTTCTATTACTTAGTTTTCTCCATTTCTGGTTTGTGAAACCCTTGCTTAATCAACGGTTTTATAACCCTAGTTTTCTCAGGGGGGAGAGCCGTAATCAAATGTGAGGAAGTTTACAGAATAGCTTATAGCTCTGTTCACTGACCGTGCTACAAGACTATGTGAGGAATCAGAACTAGAGACACCAGCCAAATGAGCTGTCAGTGTGATTATCTCATATAACTTTAGCAAATAAAAGTAGCCAATTTACACAGTGCAATCCCGTGGATACAAGAAACTACTTTCCCTTGACAAACTGTCATCATTTTTTCACAAGCTACTTCATTGACAACACTTGTATCTACAATGCCCACTGAAACCTACAGGCATGCCCAAAGGGATAGGTGCCCCTCATTATTGTTAGTATCAACATTGAGAATGATTCAGTAAGGATCAGCAATACATAGGCAATGGAGTAAGAGCAAGCGCTATTAAGATCAGAATGGAATTACTGAAATCACTATTAGCAATACAAATAAGAAAAGAAACATATTGTCTTTCAGATTCAGGGGAATTTGAAGCCCTTCCATATAGTAGGAAAAAAACCTTTTCATTCTTAGGCTCAGAAAAACCTGATCAAACACAGTAATATGAAACCCTCAGCATATCACATTAAATTTCTCTTCCACTGATACATGGCTAAACATCCATAACAATTCAGCATCTGGGTTCCATGCAAAGCTGTAACACAGAGAGGGTGTGGGAAAAACTAAGAACCATACCACAGATTTCATATAAAACAGTTCTAAAATAGACTTTCCAAGGCAGGGCACGAAGAATTTAAACAATTTGCAGATAGCAATACATTTGTAGTCTGAATATATGAACAAAAAACCCCACAACCACTTAGCTGTACAGTGTGTGTGCCAGCCCATTTACCAAGGAATTTGCACAGTTCTGAAAGAAGGAAATCTGAATAAATCATCTCCTCCAGTTGGGGTGTAGGGCAGGGGAGTGGGTGTTAATCCACAGTGAAGTCCCCAGCTGGTACAGGAAAATAGGTAATGGCCTTTTGGGAAAAATAGAAAAAGATGATTCTATGCATTAGCAGAAGCTCTAAAGTTACCAACGCAAAACAAAGTGCTCAGATACCATGGTGATGAGCATATTATAAAAACAAAGAAAAAGTGCCAGCTTATATTGTAAAAGGTTCTAACAGAACTGTCCATCAAATGGGACTGGACATAGTTTGCTCAAAAAACCCATCAAAACCCACCAACATGAGGTGCCTAACTTTGGAGTGTCTTATCTGCCTTGTTGATTACAGCTTTGAACTTGTGTTTGGCCATTGTATTAGAACTTGGGGGGGGGGCGCAACAACGAAGTTTTAAAACCAAGTTTTCCCAAGCTATATGCTAATGTTAACTCTGCAATTGTTTGCAAAAGCTGGTGCAGTAACATACACATACTTCCCCTTCCCACCCAACTTCTCCTCCACCACGGTTCTGTGATGCCTGGAGAGCCATGCACCTACCCAGGAGCATTTAGTCCATTTGTATGCAAAAGATTACCACTGGATTTGGTAAATGAGAGACACTGGAGACCAGGATTAGCAGGGGAAGAGGGAATGCACCATTTGGAGCAGTTAATTACCATCTACCAAACACATCTTTTGCAACACTGCCTGGGCAACAGTATTGGAAGACTGAATTTGCAGGCTGCACAATGGGTGGACCAACCAAACCCTACTTTGAATTATTTAAAACTAACATACAGCTTGGGTCACGCTTGTGTAAAATAGCTTACTCAAAACCTCAGTTTGCTTCTCCTGTTAAGATTACATTCCCTCTCTCATTGCTATATTTAAATGAAATGGTTTCAAAATAGGCACCTATATCACTTATGAAAAAAACACACTTTAAAAGAAGTAATAAAACTGTCTCCTTTTCTGCAGCAAAAAAGATCCTAATTTCCTTATGCTTACCAACATCTGCAAGATTTATGGTGCCAGTTGGATTCATCTCCCTCATATCCCATTAAGAGTGCCTATTTCCTGTCAAAGATACACTGAGCAGACCCTCTGCTCATGCACTAAGCAGCAGATAACAAGAATGGCAGCTCCCTTATTTACACTGCAGTCCTCTGGCAGTAACACTGTTTGCCTTCTTTACTGCAGCTGTGCACGTTGGAATCAGCACTCCAAGGATTTTTATGTTCACTTGAAAGTGTCTTTCCTGGGCAGCACACTCTGGAATCTCACCCATTCTATATGCTGTTTTAAACTCTGTTAGGCTTTCCCCTCCTCCCCCCATTTATAGCTTCCTAACAGACTGTGTTTTGCAATTTATGAGCAGAAACTTAAATGATCTAAGTCTCCTGTATCTAATTGTAGTGAGGGAGGCCTCATTATTTGTTGTGCCTTTTCACTGATTTCTAACCTTGAAATCCTTATTTTGTATAGCATTGTCAGAGGCAATTACAGTACACAAGTAAAGCCTGGATTCCACCACAGGTCCTAAGTTGTCACACTACGGTCCCTTCATAACCTGCAAATCTTATTGATGGTTCCGATTTGCTTGTTGAATTTGGCCCCCTGAACCATTCCCCCCCCACCAAGTATATTGGGTTGTTAGGGTTTGGGGTTTGTTTTTTTTGTTGTTTAAATGAAACATACACTATTTTCTTAACATGTTGAATATGCTTTAAATATTTAAAGACAGGATTTTTGTTGTCTGGTTTTGATAGAGAACAGCAAGGCATCGATGGCAAAAGAGCTACCAGCACTTTGTAATAGCATCATCTCTATGCAATTTTCCTCAGAGATTCTGGAAGGATATCTCTGGCTTTTCATAGTCATTCCTTTGCAGCCTGCCAATGGGCCTGGTTTATAGTTCAGCAGGTAAACAGTTAATCATATGACATTTTTTCCAAGTGTTTTCTCATTTGGGCCATTAAAATTCACTTAAACTTTAAAACAGCTTCTAAGACTTTCCACATGAATGACATCAAACAGTGCAGTCTAAAGTTTTCCAGTATGTTACTTGACCCTCTCAAATGAAGGAGTTATATGTTAGTCACATTCTAGACCTCAGGAATCTCTTAAACTGAGCATTTTTATTATATTTACTAGGTTTGAAGTCTGCTTAAAGCTTTTAATCTCCCTTTCCCCATGCAATACTTTGGCTTGTTATGCTTGCCACATATTACTTACCATTTCTATTATCTTGAAACAACTCCTGTGTTGTTTTTCTAGTAAAAACAAATCTGAATGATGATTAAAAGACATCTTTGCATTTCCAGTGTATAGTTACTGCACCTGCAAATCTTTCATCATGAGTCTGAATAATTCACTCATTTTTCAATCATTGCTTTCTCACTGAACAAGTTACTAGAATGCCTTGCACTACTGTTTTTACTTTTAGATGTAAAGTAATAAGAGAGAAAGTTATGCTATTTCCATAGGTAGCCCAGTGAAGGACTCCATCAGTCCCTTAATCTAATAGCATCCATTGCTTCTTAATTTAAGCAGTGATTAAATCAAAACCATATACTGGATACTTTTTCCAGTTATGCTATAGAAGAATTTTCCCTTAACAAGTTTAGTTTATTTTAAAAGGTTGAAAAAATAAAATATTTTAAGTCAGACATCACAAAAGCTTATGAATATTTTTACTTTCATAATTCCTAACTTGGCATACTACTTTTCTTCTATGATTTTTAGCCTAATACCTGCATTCATGCTATCACATCCATGTCAAACTCGAAATATAGCAAACTTTGTGCACATCCCAACTATTTGGCATTTAATACCTGACACATAGCATATATAAATGTCAAAGAGCTTAATAGCCTTCCAGGTCTTTGTACTCAAAATTAAAAAAAAAAAAAAAACCACAAAAAACCCCACTCACCATTTTTCCTTTAGCTGTACTTTTAGGTCTCTTCTGGTGAAGGAAGAATTGACCATTTTTTAAATCAACAGAAAATTTAAATTATGAGAGGCTAATTTTTAAACTATCTGCTCAAGTGAGAGAACACCACAGCTACGCCATGTTAGAGATTGAGAAAGGAATAGATTAAGCAAAACACTGCACAGGGTCTCCATTTTCAGTTTTATTAAGAGCAGCACATAGAGGGATAAGTTACACCGTTTTACACTGGAGAGAGAGAGGTGTGGGAGAGAAGGGCTGAACGAGGCTATTAAACACATTTTCTCTATTTGTTCCTATGTTTTTCAACACAATACAGACCCGCTGAGTATTGTTTGGGTTTTGCCACAGTACCATAGAAAACAACAACACTCTACATATCAAGGAGTCCTGCTGAGAAGTGTTTTCACAACATACATTATAATCAGAGCAGTTATGTCAAAGCATCAGTAAAGGGACAAATAAGTTTTGTTCCAATAGAAATAAAATAATGGCAGCACATATCATCCCCAGTTCTTTCCCACCCAGCTCTATTGTTCTTGCTTGAAAAGTCATAATCTCATTCGCGTATGTTAGAATAAACACAAAGAGTGTTGGGTACAGCCCATTTTGTTCATTTTTTCTTATTAAATTGACATATGAAGGCCAAACCCAAACAAAATATTCACACACTTCACAATGTCTATCACTGAGGACCCGACTTCCCCCAATAAGCATCTATATCTAAATATGGTGAAATGTTAAATAATCAAACAGCATCACCAACATGTTGACTGTCTGAAGAAAGGAGTTCCTCCAAAAAGTTTGGAGAAAAGGAGTTCTGAGGTTGATCCTTTGCAGAACAAACTTTTAAGATACCATCATTTCAAATTAACTACATTTGAACATTCCTATAAATATTTCAAAGCAAGCTTTCTAAATGTAGCCTTGACAGCAGTGCTGGGATTTAATTCTAACAGTATCTGGAGATGCTGACCAACTCCTAAAACAGTCAGCCCTGGCACCATCTTTAAAATAGCCATCCCTGCAAGCAGTAAGTATTCATCTCTTAGCACAGCCTCAGTATAATAGCATTTCTTGTCATTCCTGATGGAATTGCTCTAATATACTTGACACTGTATTTGTGTGGTACGTACAGGAGAACAGAGCACTAATGCAGACTTCCAGGTAATTTGATCTGTGCCTTTATTATCTTGTTTTCACTAGATAGTTGCAAATGTCTGACTCTAGTATTATAATGTCTAATTTATTCATATCAACTTTACTGAATACTGCAACTCTACTGATGTGTCACTCTGGAGGATCCATGGCTCCATTAGCCCAAGGTACTTTTCAACTGTCTATTTACTGAACCAATGTTTAAAAAAAAACTACACAGAAGAAAAAAATGAACAAATCCAAGAGCTCTCAGGAGACTGGTTAATGAGACTGAATTTAACAGTGTTTGTAGACCATACAGTAAAGTCATCATCCCCCCCAAGTGATTGCTGTAATTTCTTCAAGGAGAGTACAAATAGCATTTAAATCTATTTAGGATAAGGTTAATTCAACTGGAATGTCTGACTATGATTTCTTTCCCTTCCCTTAGCAATGTAAAAAAAAAATTCCAAACTCTGAAATGCATTAAAAGTTTTGAAGATCAATTGGTTCAAAACATTTGTTCATGTCTCTGTTTACAAAGGAAATCTTTGCATCATTTGCACAAGTATGGTAATATTATAAGGGCATATTAATATTGCCTTTAAAATTCTCAATACTTGAATATCACAGCCCTTTCAAATTACATACAGAACAACTTGGCATGAACTTCATGTGGGGTTTTAGTTATTTTTAACAAGCATTTCAAGCACTTTTTTCTCTCTTGCCATGCAGCAAAAACTAAGAACATTTCAGTCAAAGTTTAAAAAGACCATTTGACTGAAAATTAGAAGTGGTTAACATTCAGATGCAACTTTAACTGCCATGTGAATATCTAATTGGGCAATCTCTTGCCTTAATGGACTGTTTCAAAGTGCTCTGACCTCAAATCTAATGACTGATTCAGCACTGCATCAGCCCACTTTTACAGTAGAACTAACCCAGATTACAGTTCTTAACATTTTTAATTCTTATGATCTTATAATTAATTTCTTTGGAAAGCTTAAGCATTTACCAGCTTCCTTTAAGTAGATATTCCTCACACATTGGGGGTGTAGGGTTTGTAGCAGAGAGAAAGAGTTAAAACCTGCTTAATGCTCTAAAGTGTTATGAAAGTTATAACAATTTCTCCCCACCACCACTGGTTTGCAGTGGGATTTTTTTTGTTTGGGGTTTTTTTTTGTGGGTTTTGTGTTTTGTTTTTTTAAAGTATTCAGGCAAGTGACTGCTAGTTAAATACCACAAAAATAGTCATGATGCTACACAAACTATAGCATACCCCATAAATTTCACTGCAGCATAACATACAAAAATGATGGGTATATTTTAAATTTCACATAATCCCATTATCTAGATTACAGATGACTATGATTTCCAAAGACAACTTTTTTTATATGCCAAAAGCCTATCTCCTTACTGATAAATTAAACAAGTTTCATTATGAAACAAAAAAAAAAGAGATTGTTCTCTGCCAAGATTAGGCATAAATTTATAGGCTCAGAGTAATGAGGACAGTGTTGTCTGTTCTGAAGAAAATCTTAGCACAGGATATCTCCATTCATTTGCAGGATCAGCCTTCTGTTCTGGTCTCCTCATGAAGATCTGCAGTTTCTTGCCATCATTGGTTCATAAATGCACCTTGCTTTTATAAATAAGGAATGCAGAGGGACTCAACTGATGTCAGTGAGAGTTCACCACTTAGCTTTGAATCTGACACATTGATAATTTTGAAGAATACCAAGCACATGAGACACATCCAATAGTCCTTCACATCTAAAGCAGCATATGTTGGGTAGAATGCAGTCAATAGGTCAGTATAGGTCAGCGATGACCTTTAAATGAAGGCTACAGGGAAGACAGACCCAGTACCAGGATTTGGAATTGGCCAGGGGCATGCAAGAACCTAAATAACTGCTCAGGAACCACACATAATCATTCAGCTTAGCACAAGATCATTCTGTTCATTGCTTTGCTGAACCAGTTCTATAGCCTGCCTGATGTGTAAAAATCTGTAAAAAGGCTTGCGAGTGTGTAGATCAAACTGTGTATTCCCTACACAGATTCAAACTTATTATGTTCTATAGAAGTGTTGTGGCCCAAAATGAGTGGCAAAGAAAGTTATTTTTTCTTAATGGCTTTGTCATAACTTCTCCAATGAAGAAGTTTCCTAATCTATTAAGTGACACAGCCTGTTCATGACATACATTTAAAAATTCATTAAGTGTTGCCAACAGTAGTGCAATAGAATAGAAAAGGAGAAAGACTGACAGCTGAAGTCTAACCAAATTGAAAATGCTACAAGATTTAGTTTGTGCTGAAGTTTAAGAGGGAATGCAAAGCATTGTTTTCTTAAGAGGTATTTTAATTGTCATTTGTCTTCTCTGTTTAGGAATTGGGGTCAAAAGTGGAATTATCTGGTTTTTGAGCCATGACAGTGTATTCTTGCTTGAACTCTTTCTGGGAAATATTGAATAAAGTCCACTTAAAAACAATCTTTATTATATTCACTCAGACACTCATACCTGCACCAAAACAGGTTTTGTGTTTCTTGCACATCTGCCAGATTCATCTGAACTCAGACTACCACTGCTGGTTCCAGTATCACAAACCTGGAGCAATGGCAGCAGAGCCCATGAAGAGAGATGCAGGTCATGAACAAGTTAATAGGCACAGACAAAGCATCTGCAAGCAACATTATACTCCAAGCTTCAGTGGTTGGCTTTTTGTTTGCGCTAGTACTTGTGTTTTTACTATGTGGCAAAAATACCTAGAGGCATTGGTTGGAGGGTTTTTAATCTACGATTTAACTTCAAAACAATAAATAAAAAATAAAAATCAACTAGAGCAGCCAGGAAGAGAGAGCACTGATTTTGTTGGCTGCAAATGAAGGAGTCTACTATATCCTTTCATAAACAAACCTCCTCTGTACTAAGGCTTCCTGTAAGAACAGGCAGGCTTCAAAAGCAGTTCAGAGGCCTGGTTTAAGATAGGAACCCAAAAGTTCAGAAAATTCAGTTGGTCTGCAAAGCAGAGCTGGAAGTCTCGAGAGAACAGCTTGAGTGAGACTTTCTGGTACTTACCATGTCTGTTCAAGCATGAATGGTACTGTAAAAACAGCCTCTCAGGGTACTTTTCAGGAAACAAGACATTTTCTGCTGAAATGGCCAAACCCCATTAATTTCAATACATAAAATAATGAAAAGAGAAGTTGGCTGCCCTCAAACGTAAGCAGAGGTCAAGGTGGAGCTTGGCAAGCAGCTATTTTTTGGTTAAACAAGTGCCCTAAAAAAAGTTTTCATGCAAAACACCTCAAATTAAAAGAAATAATTTACATAAAGAGTTTATAAACTCTTCTGTTCATCTTCCAGGAATAATCCAGTAGATGAGTTTATTGGCAAGAACATTAGCAGATCATAACACTTTTAGGGAAAAACAAAAATTATGATTTGTCTAATAAAAATGAAACCATAATATTCAGTTTCAATTGGACCAACTATATATATATACCTGTCCAAATAAGAGAGGCCTACAAGCCTCTGTAGATTTTATTTGGCATCAAACAAATTGCAAGTTATCTGCAATTGGTCAGCAATGAGAAGATGAGGTTAAAAAGTAAATAAATCATTTCCTGCAGATTGTTCTCTGGATGTTGGTAATCTCATGCAAATTGGTTTGCTATTCCTTGATCCACAGTGCTACATCTTTTGCAGTTGTAACAGCCTCTGTGTTTAGACACCCAGGAGAAGGGACAAGTGTACATATTGCATGGAAAAGTGACACAACATGTTCTTGCAAACATACATTTATGATGTTACAAGTAAACAAGAGACTTGACTGACAAAGCTCCTTCACAGGCCTCAGTTAGTAAACCGATGAATCAGTACAGGTACTTGGAACTAGTATTTGCAGGTCTCCTGCTTTTGAGTGTATAGATGGAGTTAATAAAACTACAAGGACTGGGGTAAAGAGAATAGTTTTCCTCTTCTTTCCTTCCCATCCTCCAGACAATCCTGTTTTAATTGCTGCCTAACCCTACATACACCTTTGCTCCTTTCCCAGTGCTCTTAGTTTTCTCTTTTCCAGCTCATTTTTAGCGCCAAGGCTAGACAGAGAAGGTGAGGACTGTCAGAGAGGGAAAAGGAAGGGTGGGAGGGAATGCCCTTCCCCTGCAGCCTGGGACTGAGCTAAACAGGTTTTCAGAAATCCCCTGCTTTCTCATCTCATGCAGTGCCAGAGCAAACAGCTAGGGAAAGCAATCACCTGAACCCATGGCCAGACTGCCCCTTACACATGCTGCCAGCCTTGGCTTGCCAGCAGATGTGATCAAACACGTTCTCAGCTCCAAAGGATCCCCAACCAACAAGTTTTACACATCAGCCTTCCAAAAAAAAAAAATAGAAGGTAATCAATTTTAATTGCATCACCCAAAAGACACCTATCTACCATCTTTATGGAGCAAGGCTGATCAGAGGAATCTAGCTATACCTGTGGCCCACAGCAGCTTTGGAACAATGAAAATCAAAATGTCCTTGCCTTCAAAAAAACCATTAAAAATAGATATTTTGCTTGTACTTAGAAATAAGAGGCATGTTTTGATCCAGACAAGTCCAGGCTAGATTTCCCTGACCTTGACTAATCTTTTCTTGGCACGTTTTTTGTGCGCATCGTCTCATTAGAGCACAGCACAGATAACTTCCAGTTGCTAATGCAGCTGCTCTTTCCCAAGCATGCCCAGGTGAAGAGTTGGAAGCTAGATTTTCCATGAAACATTGTCAGAAGGCCTTTAAATGCAAAGGAAGACTATAGCACTGGCACCAAGATATTTAGAAGAAAAGACAGGGAAGCAAGGAGAAGAGGGTAAAATTGGAAGATCCAGGTTCTAAAGAAGAATGGCTCAGTTCTCAGAGGGGAGACTAGAACAAGGAAAAGAGCAGTAATACTAGGAAGAATAGGAAAGAAAACAAGAAAGCACTACTATAGGAATCAACCCCCAGGAGAAACCCTGCATCCTAGGATTAAGTGAATGAGGGTTTCTCCTGGAAAGAAGGGTGCTGTGGCTCCATCATGCAGCAGTATTTGCTTCTGGCTTTGCAGTTTCCTGACCTACTCGACAAGAGCACCTGGAAGCACCGGTTGGAAGGGCTCTATAACTATTTCAGCCCTTGAAACATATCATTTAGTCCCAGTCATCACCACAATATTCTTTTTTTGCAAAATCTAAATCTATTAGGTGTGACTGAACATGTATCCCTTAAACTGTCACAGTGATACGTGCCCAAAGAAGTGCCTGTCATACAACAGGACACAGAAGCATTTAGATCACCCAGGTCAGTTAAGCAACAAGGAAGAATTGGATACACAGCACTCTAGTACCTTCAGAAGTGGTCTAATAAGCTGCCCTAGTCAAAAACCCTCAACCCCTGCCCTAGAGCTCTAGTTCATCAGATACCTTAAATCACATTCATACAGCAACTTTTATCTTATGATTCCAAAACCATTTTATAGGCCATATATCCAGCATAATTTACATATTCATATACACTCTCCAACAGATGCTGCCACACTAAAGTCAGAAGAAATAGTCCATTTTCACCAAGAGGTGAAGATGTGAGGCATTTTCTTTAGTCAGATTTCCCTCTGCTAACCAGAGAAACATCACATGCTAAATGGTAGGAATTTTCTTATACTGGAGTAAGATCCTAATTATTGCTTAATTTTGCCAGTTCTTATGAACCACCAGGAAAAGGATTAAAGCAAAAGTAAATATTGGTTCCTCATCCTACTGACAGTAATCATCTCAAAGTTACTTGAGTCATTTACATTATTAAAAGGTGTACATGGTTATATTTTTCTCATTAAGTTTGCAGAGAACTCTCTGCAAACAAAAAGTGTTTGTCTGAAGAATTGCTGAAGTCTAAGAAGCAACTGTGCCCATCCTGCCAATCCAATTTTTCTGAAAATTCATATGCAAGCTGTTCCCATTGATAGGCATGACTAGGGTGGCAGTGGAGAACTTAGAGTATTGCAGAGAAACAGCAGACTGTAAGCCTTACGTAGATCAACAGCCTTGCATTTATCAGCAGCTAAAGATTTTCAGTGTGGCAACTAAGTGAAAAACTCCACCATCCCCCACCCGCCCTTCAAAATAAACTCTCCTGGAAAATTAATTTAATAACCATTTTTCAGGATGAGTGTAAGTATCTAGAACAAATAACACTACACCTTTCTGGCATTCCTTTCATCCCAGAGGATACTGCACACATTTAGAGCAAATACTTTTGTGTTTTCACTCTTCCCCCCCGCCCCGCCCCAAAATGTCCAGATGTTTGAGTGCTGCTGTCACTGGTTAGAAGAGAACAGCCAGAGAATCAGGATGAATAGCATGAGGATGAGTGGGCACCATCTCAAAAAGTCTGTGCTTTAAATCCATTAGTATTCAAGAGGTTTAACTGCCATGATGCTCAATTTGTTTTATCACAATGACTTAAATAGTCTGTTCTGCCACCTTAAGTCAGATAATCAAGGGCACAAGCATTTTAGTTATAAAAGTTTGCACAGCTACACCAGTTGCTTAATTATAGGTGTGCTATTTTATGGAAATGAAGACTTCTTTAAACTATATTTTTTTTCCCTTCCTTTAGTCTGGCTATTTTATTTTACTGAAAGACATGCTACTTCCTCAAAAAAAATTAATTTACAATAATACTACCTCACAAAGAGGTACCCAAGTCATATGGACTGGCCTTTGAAACAAAAGCCTCCATTCACATGAAATAACAGCAAAACAGTTCACACAGAAATACACTTGACAGTATGAATCTTTTGGGAAATTTTGGAATTAATCACAAAAAGGCATTTTCATTGAATCTCACCATCTGCCTGATCTGAATGTCACAAAGAGAAAGCAGAAAGTTAGAGTTCAAATCTGGCTTGCTTAAAGTCTAAATAATAAGATATCTTTGAGGTCCCTCATTACAAAGGGCCTCAAAGCTCTTTACTGGTTTTCTGTACAAATTCCATTTTACCCTTTGCCTAGAAGCAACCAACTCTCCAATGGAATGTGGCAGTTTGTTAATAGCAAGTAACAATATTGGGGCAAAAACTGAATGCCATATACAACCAGATCTACAAAAGAAAAATACTGCCATATTAGAGTTACAACACACCAAAACTTGCCTGAGTTCAGAATGAATGATGGAAGAGGTTTTTTGATCTGTGAAATGCCAGCAAGACACAGCCCTGCCATAAGTGCAATGCATAGACACTGGCTTGCTCCCAAGTCTGGGAAAAACATCACAGGCTGAAGACAGCCATAAAACAGCACTTTGTGTTTCTGTGACAATCTGTTTTGTGCCATGGGGTTTCTTATGCAAAAAGAAAATGTAAGAAATAAGTCAAAGCACACAAATAGTTGTAGATTGAACAGGAAAATGGAGAGGAACACTTTTCAGTTCTGTCTGATCCTAAAGATCTTAAACCGGATATATTACAAACATGACCTATCATCCAGCTTATAATTCCCTAACAATACAATAAGCTAACTTGACAACACTGTTTGCAGAAGATACCTCCTTATAACATATGCACACACTTGAACATACACACTTCCATAAAGTATCAAAGAGAGCAAGCAATGCAACATTTTTTGCTGTGTCATCAGCATGAAACTCCACTGAAAAGCAATAGCAAATTCTAAACCGACAGCATTGAAAATTTTATGGCTTTTTGCTGCATTTGCGATACACACTGAGTTGTAGCAAGTTCTCCCCAGTACACTCTCATCCTTCACAAGCCTTTCCTGCTATGCCTGAGGCTTGGCTGTTGGCTCCCTGCTCTTTGCATAAGATCCCCAGTCACTCTTAAGTAACCTCTTCTGAAGCTCCTTATCTAGCACATCCCACAGATTGCAAATCTCTCCTGTGACTGCATTCAGTAGATCACTTTTCCCCCTCGTGAACTTTCTCCCTTCTTCCAGAGCATTTGCCCAGTCATGCCTTAGAGAAACTCTCCCAAACCAAAACCAAACAGCTGTCCATCACAGCTGGAAAGGACAGCTTGAAATCCAAATATAACAGCTACCTTGACCTCCTGGCTTCAGTGGGTCTCTGGGAAGCCATCTGAGAAAAGGTAGCCTTCCACTGACTGAATGGGTTGCAGTTTTTTGGTTTACTACAAGTTCAGTACTGGCATCAAAATACTATGCCAGTGGTACAAGGGAGAATATAAACTGGTGCAAGTTATAGAAGACACCAGAACAGCAGAGAGTCTTACCATGGGTGTTGTTTCTGCACTACCTTGGTTTCTAGAAAATGTTGCCATCTTGAATGGCATGTACTAATGCCATGCAGCTCTCATTTCCTGAGTGTGATTTGTAAGAAGTGTTTTTAAACCAGCTTTTCCACTCCGTTCATAATCTGACTTCTAAATTCATCCAACTACTTGCTTATATCTGAGATTACCAGGAATACAGTTTTATTTCACCCAGTTACAAAGCAAAGTCTGATGGAACTTCGGGAGTAGTACTGATCAGTGTTTCAAACCTGCCTTTTCAGTCATTAAGTAGCAATAACACAAACAGTATTATACCAACCACAAACATTTTCATAACAAAATGTCCAGTTACCTCATTTCATCGTATTGAAGTGATTAAAAGGAATGTTTTTCTGAACCATTTCCTTGGATATGTTGCATTCTTGTTACATTGAATGTACAATGGTTTTTAAGTGACTACCAAGTTAAAGAGTAAACATTGCTCTGAGTATAACTGGGAAAGGTATCAGTAATTCCTTTGCCTTTTTTTTAAAGGAAATTCTAATATTAATAAAAAGGCCTATCTACTGGCAGAAACATGCAGTTGCCAAAGATGTTTGATCTTGGGCAGTAATTGCCACAACATGTTTAGCAAAGTGATTTATTATCAGACAAAATTCACAACTCTACATATTCCAGTCTCAGTCACTCATTAAGGCAATTGGCATGACCATAAGTGTCATGTCATAGAAAATATTTTCTTAAGAACTTGAAAAACAGGACTCCACCACTCAGTGACAGCAATAATGGTCTTCAGACATCTCAACTTGCTAGAGAGTTTTTCAATGCTATCTTTGCTCCTGAATACTTTGTAGCCTTAAGTTGTTTGGTGTCTACACGCACTAAGCGACCTCTCAGCAGCAGCACCTTTCCATATTCTAACACCACAAAAAACTGCTGAATCACAACAGCTTCCTGCTCTCTGCATGGATCTAAACTCTTTGACCAGCCCATCCTTTCTTCTAATGGTTTTTTTTTTTTTTTTTAGGTGAAAGTGGTTTCTGCTCTCAAAATCAATCCTTTCAAACATTCACAATGAGACTTTAAATGCTTCAGCACAGGACATCTTAGGCTGGCTTACAGCTGCTTTAACTTTTTTATTTTTAATAAAAACTGCTACCTTAAACTCATTTATCAAAGTTTTGTTTGATGGACACGATCAAACTTTAGAATCGGTTGTTAGCAACTGTTTGCAACAATATAAGCACTGGCTCTGCTGCTCTTTGTTGCTCATCGGTAAGGTGGTGACAGGATACTTGAAGTATTTCCAAACAAGAACGGTTCTACAGATATCAGTATTCCACAAGACTCAGCATTTAGTTAAAGATATCTTGAAATGCTTTGCATGATCTATTTGTAATGGGTCATTTAAAAATAATCAAGCAGTAAAGAAGAAAAAACCTCTGCCATCCATCCAGAAATAACTCATACATTGTGTGAGCTAAGTGACAAGGCATCCACCACAAAGAGTGGATAGTGGAAGAGAATAGTTAACAAGCAGTTCATGGTGAAAATAAAATGTGCTTGTGACTAAAGCAGTGAATAGCAGCTATGATAGTAGCAGTCAAGTTTCATTTGCAATTGTAAAAAAGGGACAGTATTTGCCAGCTCTGGCCCCGGGCAGCATCACCTTTGATTGAAACTTGATCAAAATGTCACCAAAGCTTCTCTAAATTCAAGTATGTTACTACATCGTCTCTAATAAAACATCTAAATAGTATCAGTGCTTCATCCACAGCTCTCTTCACAGCCAGCTATTATAATTTAAAAGAATAGTAATCGGCACAATTTTTTCCTGCTGCACATGAAGTTCCACAGGAAAAGCTCTGACACTCCCTTAGCCTGTATATTCTTAAGTCCAGTGCTGCTCCCAATTAGGCCAGGACAGAAGCTTGTAATAACTCAATCCTTAACTGGATTTAGGCTATTTCCTGCTTTTCCATCCAAGGCTAGGCAGGCCTGTGTTTTAATGTAGCAGCAGCCCTACTGGCAAATCCACTAATGAATCAGCAGAAGCCCATCAATCCAAGTAAAACTCAGAACCATTTGACACCGATTTAAACTTCTCCTGCTAGCCTTCAAGCCTCATTTTCTCCAAAGTATTTTTTCAAGATTTCTTTCCAGCATCTCTTGATTGGGTCCAGACATCGCATTTCAAAATGAGATGTTCAGTGTCTGCCCATGCCAGACAGGGTGCTGATCAGGGGTATAAACATTAGGAGATAAAATACCTGGCAACACCTCCTAAGCAGAACAACTCCCAGATGTGTCCAGCAAAGAACTGAAAAGAACGAGGCAGTTGTCCAGAAGGCGAGTGCTGAGCACAGGAATTGGGCGCATTGACAAATCAGAATCAAACAATTCAAAATACTTTCAAATACTTCTGTTTCCTTACCAACAAATATCAAAGAAAAACAAACACTAAAACATGTTTTCCCTTTTCCTACAGGCCAGCACCAAGCTACAGACTTTCTTCTGTTAGAACTCTTACCCAACAGATAATGGCAGTGAAATAGAAAAAGGAAGAATGGAAAACTGGAGTGACACTCTCATATTAGGAGCATTATTGATATTTGCACTGAGGCAAAATCAGATAACAATAGGATGAATGCCAGCCACGTAATGAAATAGTAAAGATGTGGAAAATTACATCTTGAATTCATCAGCCTGCTATTACATCAGTCTTTGGCCACTAACAGGCAACAATTTTCTCTGGAAATGGCAAATTTGCACTTTCGGTGTATGCATGCATGCCTGGACAGAGGCACAGAATGCAATATTGTTATGTTTTAGAGAGCGTTGGGCTTTTTGTGTCAGTTTTGCATGTGTGTTTTGGGGTTTTTTAAGCACAAATACCCTTTACTGTAATCCTAAATGAGGAATGAAATTTGCAGTGAAGAAACAACTGCTCTGCACTTCTTAAATACAGCCTACCAGATACTTATCCTAAAAACAAGTTTTCCCAGAATAGAGGTGAAAAAGATTTATAAACACTTTATCTTGTCCAAAGCTTAAATCAGTACCATTATATTTCAAGCTGTAAATTATGGCAGTTATACTATCTGCTCCAGACTGTTCTTAACAGATCATTATTAATGGTCACCACCATTCTGTTCTTCCTTTACATCTCCTGTCTGGAAATATCAATCTTTAAAAATAAGTAAATAAGGCACACAGCAGCCCGAGCTATCCTTCTCACTTGCAGCAACCTATTATCTGCTTTACAACATGGCTTAGGTGGCCCTCCCAGGGAGAAGGATCACATTGTCCTAGGCACTCTGCAAACAAACCAGAGAAGACAATCCCTGCCCCAAAGTATCTTAGTGTAAGCAAAAAAGAATCCAAATGACAAAATCAAGTTGGAACAGACTCCTGCATAGAGGCCAAATAAAAGAGGACTTCACTGGGTCAAAGGCCTTCAGCAAACTTTCTGCCCTAGGATAAGTTTTTCTGTATTAATGTAGGTAACTTTTAAAAATAAATATTCAATATTTGATGCTGTCATGGATAAAATATGCCCTCATACAGAGTCAGATAAAGTAGCCTGTTATTTCATGTAATAAAAAACACTAGACAGAGATAAAAATACAAATTTAAATGCACTCAGTTTTAATCCTAAGTATCTTATCATTCCAGTATAGCCGTATCCTACGTGGCACAGTCAAAGCAAATACAGAATTGGTACTGATGATTTTGCACATACAACACAACTGAGGGCTTCCAAATGCCAACGAGCATTGAGTAGGCCAAAGAGGTAGCCCTAAACATCATGCTTGCCTCCAAGTCTTCTGTGACATCTAAGGACATACATCAAAAGCAATACCCTGCTCTAGGCCCTCCCACGTGACAGCCTTGTGCTCTACGTGCTTCGAGGTGTACTCGTACCTGAAGATCTGTTCAAGACCTTCATAGAAACAGCATGTACCCTCAGTCAACCCTCACTGACGCTATGCAACCAATGCCATTTGACACTGAAGATTACAGCAAGCTAAGAAGAAAAAGGGTGCGGTAAAAATCCTTCAATGGCTCAAGGACGCATCTCTGGTGCACAAGTGCTCAGTACACATTGGAGAGGTTTCTGAGGATGGGACACTGATTCAGACCCTTGCGTCCACCATCAGGGTTGGATACCTTAAGTGGGCAGCTGCAGCAGATCTCCTGGAAATAACCGCGTTCTTTCCAGAATAAAGGAATCACATTCACATGCACTGGGAGCACTCCATGATCCACACTAATGCATAGTAAACTAGTAAATTCAAAATACATCATTGCTTTGAACTAAATATTTGTGTAGATTGTACATCAGAAACTATTCTCTAATCCTGCAATGAATTAAATCCTGCTTTAACCTCCCCTGAGGTCATTAAGTGTTGGTGAGAGACTGGTACAACCAAAGGAATCAACACTGGCAAAGACTGGAGATGAAGTGATTCTTCCTTCCACACCTCATCTTCAGCCCATGAGGGGTTGTTTTGCTGGGGGTTTTTTTGGTTGGGTTTTTGTTTGTTGTTTGGTTGGTTTGTGGTTTTGTTTTGGTTTTTTTTTTTTAAAAACACACTTAAAATAGTCTGCACTTAGAGACATAAACTTTAGTATCTCCAATGCAACAGGAATCCCAGTCAGTGGCACAGATTTGTCTATAACAACTCATGCAATTTTAGTGCAGTTTCCTCAAAACAAAAATATTAAAAAGCAATAGGAGGGTTTTTTAAAAAGAAAATAGCATAGCCCACATCTCCACTGAAAGACTCTTGAATGTTTATTTCAACCTTTTTAATTAAGACTTAATTTTGCCTCAACTACAGAGGCCAAAAGAATGATCTTCAAATCACAGATTTGACTGCAGAAATATAAGCAGGAAAACAGGTTTCTCTCATTTGTGAGGTGCCAAAATCTTGATAGAAAGGTGGAAAACTTGGTTAGAATGAAATATGAGGTCAAGTATTCAGAATGCAAATAATCCACCCAGAACCTAGGAGTTTATATCCACAGTAACCACATTGAGCTATCTGCCAAAGTTCAACTGAAGCTCAAGTTTCAGGGGAAAAAAGAAAAAAAGCACAACAGAAGACATCAGTTTAGACTTGAAAAGGACAGTTGTAAAAGATGCAAGAACAACAATATTTTAGTACTAGAAACTGAGTTTTCTTTAGTAATACACAGCTTCCCATGAATAATAAAAGAGTATTCTCAATGTTTTATGAAGTATAACTTAGTCATGAAGACTATCTGCAGGACTTACTTATAACATACTGATGCTTTTGCACTAAAAAGATCACAGTATTATTCAACTAACTAATCTAAGGCAACCACATACTACAATGACAGCCACAGGAAGCAAAATCAAAAAGGACATTGTAAAAAAATGGATGGGGAGCTAAAAAAATACTTTACTATTTCTTTATATTACTGTAGTATCCAGGACTCCTAATGAGCCCAGACCCCACTGTGTTAGACACTACTGTACAACCAATTTATGAACCAGACACGGTTCTCAATGAACAAAAGAAAGTACATGCTAATAATGTTATTACAGCATCAGAGCAGCATTATCTTAGACAATGAGAAATGTGGAAGTTTTATATGCTTTCTTTATTGTTATTAGAAGTAGCACTGTAACCTTGGCAACTGCTGAATCGCTTGGGAATTTGTTAAAGAAACCCAAATGTTACTTATACTTGCACATTTGCAATCAATTTAGGGAAAACAATTGGGGGTTTGTTTGGTGGTTTATTTTTTTTTTTAAAAAAATCACACATTTTTTCCGTATGACTATGACCCTGCAAATTTCAACTTTTTATTTAAATCAGTTCTTGGGATTGAATTAAGGCAGATCATATCTCATTCGCACCCAAAGTAGTCTGCACTTTCACACACAGTACAAGTCTAATAATCCATCGAGGATCTTGGTCAAAAATAGAAGCACAGACACCATGTAGTGTACACAAAAATACATATCTGCAGGTACTGGGCAGAGGAACAGGCATTTCACCTGATGGAGGGGGGAAAAAGGAATCCCAGACAACCATTTTGTAAGGGTCCAGACAACACTCCCAGATATACAAACACACAAGTGGGCAACAGTAAGTACACAGTATCCCTAACACACTGTGCAGCCAAATTCAAAACTTGCATGGCTTTTAGCTTCCAAGTGCTGGTATCCCTGTTTTTCTTTCGTCCTTCCTTTGCAGTATCTTTTTGCTTTTAAGATAAGAACTGGGTGCATGAAGATAACTGGGAAACTGCAGGAAGATCAGTCTGTGAGATGTAGTGATTGTGCGGGACAGCTGTTTTCTTTCTAGTTTTCATCAACATATTATTCCCCCAGTATAGGCCAGCCCAACAGCAATGAAAGAGAGTACCAGCAAATCCCACCTTTTCTGTCAAAGAACCTTATGAAACTGAACTAAACTGAGCTATGAAGAAAAAAAAAAAAAAAGAGGGCTGACTTTGGATCATCTCAATTTTTGAAATTGAGAATTGCCTCACACAATCACTGTGTGAGGCTACTCCAAGCAAAATACCTGTTTTCTTAAAACAAACACAGCCAAAAGCACAGCAGGCTCCTTGAGATTTTGTCAACTCTTTAAGGTGCACTGAGTGAACTGAATTAAAATGCATATGTTAAATACAAGTCTTCCTGACCCATACTTGCAGGACTGGTCCTTGGCTTCAGTCTATCTATTGGTGTGTCTCACAGCAAACATTATAGTCACAACTGAGTCCTCAGGAGGTGATCCTCCTTTCTGTCACCTCGAAAGCTTGCCTGGGGGTTACTCCTCTCACCCAGTAATTCCTGGGCTGAATTGCTGCTGCAGGCTCCCTACTTACTCACCTCTAGAGGCACCTCCCCAAAGCCTCCCTCCCTGTAAGCCACAGAGCAACCTGCCCAGTTAAATCACAAGGGTTTCCACCTGCCTCCCGGAGAAGCTGTAAGGGCAAGACAAACAGACTGCTGCTCAGCACCAGCAATTATAACAGGACATAATATACCATACATCTCAACTGCAAATACACAGAGTGAGCTGTTAAGCATCACCAAACATTAGAATTATGAGTCTTTTCAGCTGAACTGCAAAGGGACATGCAGACAACAGGATGCAGTTTCACAAAGTAAGCATCATTTTCCAAATGCTTTCCAGAGTGAAAGTTAGGGGTTTTTTCTCTAAAATTAAGAACATCTTTTCATTCTTTCTGTTAGTTGTTTAGCACACTATGCTTGGCTGTTCAACTTAAAGCAGAGCCAGAACTCCTGTTTTAAATGATTTAATATCTTTAGTGAGAGAACTGCTATTGAAACCCACCCTCCAGAAAATATGAATACTCACAAGACTGAGGAAGACCAGAATTCAACTGTATTTAAATACAAGTTAATTGTTTCATTATGAATGTTGAATAGTTACAGAGCTCCTGTTATTGCTACTGCATTAGAAACTAATTTGGCAAGAGGATAAATATAGGGCTATTGGTACCTCCACCATAGGTATGTGTTACGCTATGGGCCAATATTTATTATGATATTTGCTATATGCTATTATTAAGAACTGAAGAATTTAATTGCTCAGAGCATTTGAACCTTAAACACATAGTATTGCATTCATTTACAAGTACATAAGTCTGAGACAATGACTGTCAGATACAACCTTAACTCTGAATTTCCTTTTATTTAAGCCTCTAATGAGATAACACAAGGGCCTTAGTGTTTTGTTGTACAAGGTTTAGTAGAACTTAATAGCAACTGAAGAGTCTTCCCCTGAATTTGTTCTTTGGGATAAAGGAGGGCACAATATAGGAACTTAGGTTTTTAGGGTTTTTTTTCTTTTAAAAGGTACAGCAGGGAAGAATTTAAGTTTGTGTTTGTCTCTGAAATTAAAATATCCATAAAATATCCTCCTTGAACTTACTTAACTCTTTAAGTGGGTCACATTAAGAAGATATAGTATGGATCAGAGTATTTATTCACACACTCACATTCCAATATTCCCAGACATGTTTCAGCAGGAAAATACAAAGTTCAAGATCTGTGCAGAGACCCGTATGCTCAGGCCATATTTAAAGTTCCACATTTTCTCCCACACTGAGATTTCAGTTTATTCTATCAAGCCCCACTCTTGAGGGTGACCTTCCTGCCTGCAATATTCTTGTGTGCTGGAGCTGTAAAGACACTAGTCATAGAATGGTTTGGGTTGGAAGGCACATTAAAAATCATCCAGTTGCAACCATGTGCAGGGAGACCCTCCACTAGATCAGGTTGCCCAAAGCCCCATCCAACCTGGCCTTGACCTGAGGTTGTTAGTCCTTACCACGTCATCTACATGTAACAGCAGTGAAGTTCAATCACTTTTTCCAATCAGAATTACAGTATGGAGGAGGAGGATAAGAATGAAAAGTGTGAGAGCATATGGGAAGTAGTTTTAAAAGCTGCCCTCTTCCAGAGAGACCAAGCAAGAGGTTGAGATAAGAAATAGCACTAGGACAACTGTGCTGGGATACAGAATGATAAGACAGAGTCATCAGACTGGCACAGACATGAATTACTTTGATTCCTTTTTAGGCCCAAGTGCTGTGAACTCTAGGCAAAACCAAAAACAACACTGTATAGCACAAGGACATCAACGATGCCAGCAAAAAAATATTATATGCAGACAGCAAGAATTGTTATGACTTCAAAATTGTTCCTCCCAGTAACAACTCAAAGGAGGGTTGGCACTGACTCACACAGGCATCCCAGAGAGGAGTCTGCAGGTAAGAAGATGTAATAAGAGAGGGAGGAACAAAGTGAAGCCTTACCATTACCTATGGAGCAGCACTTCCCACTTTGATCTAGATGGGATGCTTAGGGCCATATTCTGATGCAAATTCCTGCAAGTAGGAGCTGCTAAGTACAGCCCCCAGTCAGCTGCTCAGTAGGAACAGCAAGTGCTGCCATAGCCCTCCAGCCTGGCACCTCTCTGCTGACTAGGCCTGAAAATAGAGGGAAAATTTGTATTATGTTCTCAGGGTATGAAAACAATAGCTATTGCTTACAACCTGTAAGAGTCTGCTTACACAACCATCTCCTGAGCAGATTTGCAGCATTCACCCACATTACGTTTTGGGGAGCCACTGGGAGGAAGCGAGGCAGCCATTTTCTCCTCACCACAAAGGAGCAGGGGAAGGCTCACAAGACAAGATGGCTGCCATGGACACACTCCTCAGAGCACTATGCAACAAGATAGAGGTGAAGAGACAGAATGAAAGAACTAGAAAGCTGCCATGAATGCATTTTGGTTGTGTTTTAATTATTCATACTAACCTAAGTCCTATTAGGCTAGTTTGTATTTACCCAGTTTCACATGGCACTATCACAGTACCCAAAGCAATTACCTCTGTTTACAGGACATAATGAATAAACAGCTTTCAGTACATAGTGTCTGGCCTCAGAGCTACCATACACTCCAAGATCACCTCCAAAACAGGGCCAAGTTGGGTATTTAGTTTTGTTTCCCAAAGGTGAGCAGCTACCTTTAAAAACACATCATCATCACAGGGATTATGATAATTATAGACATCCATACCAGAGAGAATAACATTTTCTTTTTGCTCTGTCCCCACTGTCCCTTTCTGCACTCCCTCCAAAGAGAGGGCAAGGAGGCAGTCTTGGGTAAAAGCACTTGTTGTACAAGACTGCTGCAGAACAGTGGTGTACTTGTACACCCGGTTTTTCCAAAGTCCCACAAGTGAAGATGTTAATCCCCTCAAAGTGCAATAATTTTCAACAGACATCACTTTAAGCAACATTCTAGAAGTCTTTTTCTTTAATTAAAAAAAAAAGAACACACATCAGGCAAAACTGTCTAGCAGAAGAGGAACCCTGTGATTAGGGAACAGGACAAAATTTCCTCTTGTACTTTAACAATGTGCAACCTCTGCATTGTTATACATAGTCCATTCTTCACTCAGGTTTTCTCCCTCTGTGTAACTCAACTAACACAAAACCAGAATATATTAAAAAAATGAAGAATGGAAGCAGAAGTGTTTTGCTGCATCTTCTTACCAAAGAAAAAATTGTTTAAGCTCTAGCTGCTATGCACAAGCCAATTCAGAGCAGCTAAAGACAGGAGAGAGCTCTTGCTAACCAGTGAATACAAGCAATTAGCCAAGAGAAAAGCATAAGCAACTTGTTCTTTGCTTTCATGCAACTTATCAAGTTTATTCTGCACTGTTACATTTTTGTAATTTATATAAAAAGCCAGCAGCTATTTGGCAAGATTTACATCTAGAAACAGCAATTTAATCGCATATGAAAGAGGAACTGGATGCCTCAGGACATTGCAAACTTCTCACCTCCCACTAACCTGCCTGAAACTTGCCTTGTTCATGTTAAACGTTAACTAAAAATAACTTTTAAATATCTGTTTCTTTATTAGGCTCATCTCTCTAAACAGAGGCATGAAATTTATTAAAGTTATCATGTGAAATATTGAATGGTTGCACAGCAGAAACGAGCAGCTTGCAAGTTCAGCAGTCATCCCTCTGCAGTGATGCAAACGCTCTAACAAAGCAAAATTCCTAGTGATTTCTTGGCCGGGCAGAAACAAGTGGAATGGCAGATGTTAGAGATTTCATAATGAAAAAAACTCCAGAAGACTGTCAAATTTGACTTTGCTCCCTAAAATAATCAAATGAATGCATTCGCATGTAACCTATATGTAGTAGCTTATGCCATCAAATCTAGGATACTCTATCCTGTTGTTTCAATGTTACATTTCTGACATTTTAATATTGAACAGCAGTTTACTTGCCAAATACATCACCTTTGAAGCCTGACCTCAAAGTGTCCTAAAGTATCAAATACCAGCACTATCACTAGGTAAGTGTCTAATTTGAGGTAATTCTGTATTTATTGCTGTTACACAAATAACAAAGCTCTTCATCAGCCAGGCCTCTCAGGAGCCTCAGTTCTTTCTTTAAAAAAACTCTTTACAGGCAACAATCAGAAAAGACCACAAGTTGTTTACTTGCCAATTGATGCTCAGAAATTTGTTATAAATGTGTATGTTCCTGCATTACAAACACAGTAGTTGCAACAGGTACCTTTCATGAACTCTTGAGGACTGGGGTCAAAACCAGAAGGGATATTAAGTTGGCATTAGCTTCTCAGACATGGCACTAATTGCTCCCATATCAAAGCTTATAGAAAGCATGGACAGCTTGCCAAGATGCAGTTGATCTGTGAGTAACCCTCTCGCACTTTGTCAATATTCCACTTCAGAGGAGGATGGAAATTCGTAGTTGAAAAAAAAGGAAAATAAATTTAGTGTCCAGTATATAGCAAAGCTTTTCCCAGCAAGCCAAAAAACCCCAAACATAGTTCTGCCACTTAATTGGAACTCTACAAAAATACATTTCATACATAAGCAGTTACCCTCCATTAATCCTTCCCTTCAAAATGACAAATCTCTTTGGCACCTGTAGCCTGGGGGATTTTTTTTGTGTATTTTTTTTTTTTAAACAGTCATTTATCTGTTTCTTCTAAAATACAAGCAAGACCAGCGTAGTGGAGAGACTGTAGAATCCACAAGGCTGCAGAGAAATTTCAAGTGCAGAAGCTAATGTACATCTTAATGCCCAGAACGGTGGGGCATTAGACAATTTCATCATCCAATATCTATGCCAAGGCTAAACCTCACTTCCTCCTATGTTCAGCTGTTTGCCAAACATGACATTATCTCACCAGTAGCAAAACAAATGGTGCTGCAGCATCCCAGCTTTCCAACACCTGCCCAGGCCTTTCACCATGCTTTTTATCCCACATTTATAATCAGACTTTTCTTGAAGGAAAAAAAGATTCTGATACAATTGAATCCAGTCACATTTATGAGGGAGTACAAGAGTAGAGATTCAGACTAAATAGTTTTTAAATTGGGAGCTCAGTAATAGGTGTCCTGCTTAAGATAAACTGGAAGTAATTGAGAAAGCAGAGACATTCACACTACAAGTTTATTATATTCCACTTCAAGTAAGCAACTTAATCAATACAATTTACAATAATAATTCTACAAAAGGTCACAATAGCAACAATCTTTTTTCCACAAGCTAACCAAAACCTTAGAGCAGGGATTCTATATTGCAATTTTTTATTATTACTTTCTTAAGTTATGCCATAGCTAACCAGCCTTTTGCTCATTGTCTTTCATCTTCACAACATAAAAGGATTCTCACAATCATCCTATTTAAAAACAAATCTGATTTAAAACAACAGTTGTAAACATTAATAGGTTTAAACCATAATGATGATGACTCGCCTGCAGTTCCATCTGTAGCCAAATCTATGTTAATTTACAGCAGAATTTCTAGCTAATTTGCGTGATGCCACAAGGAACCAGAGAGCTGTGCTCGATTAGGGTGTCCAGTAAAATAGCAAGATATGGAAAAATACATTTCTAAATAAACATTGCCTTTTATTGCGATTAAAGTACATGCCTAAAATTAATTTCTCTACTGAAAGGCTGTCATTTTCCAGTAATTTAAGATAGAGGAGTCAGATGTATTCTGAGATAAGGATGCTAAAGAAGAATCATTTATTCCTACAAGGCTGCTGTTTCACGTGGAATGAAACAGTAACACAGTATGTCTCAGCCGTGGAAGCTACCAGCACAAGCTTTTCTTCCACTCCATGTGGCTCTGGGCTTTTTCCATTGGCAGGTTTCATTCATCAGATAGCAGCTATTTCTAATCTGACCAGCATAGAAAGGTAGCACATCTACCCTGTTTTCCCTGACCAACCATTTGCACTAGAGACTAGTGATTTTAAACACACACCCCAGAAGAAAAAGCAGCTCATGTTCTCTCAGCTGTTCTTTTCCATTCTCTTCTCCCTCTGCCTGAAGCTAGCTAGAAAAGGGCAGTTATTTCTTAAACATGCTTATCAATTGAATTTTTTTCCAAATCATTATGTGCAGCAACATTTCAATTTTTTTTTATTTTCAATGATTTTTGCAGGAACCTTTAGAAAATTTTAATCCCAAAGGCAAAGCACCCATAACAGGAGAAAGTGGTTCCACATTGATCTACTGAGATGGTTAAAATGTAACACACAACATTGCCTTTTTATAGCCATCTAAAAATCATAACACTAGAAAACAGGTTAAAAAGAGGAAAAAATTAAGGAGTTTATAACCTAAAAGGCAAGACCAATGTGCATTTTATAATAGATAAGGAGAATTGTATAATGTGCAAAATTCTTCTGCACTTTATACTTCTCATATTACTTTCCACTAACATGGTCTGTTTGGTGATTTCCAAGATGTTTCTGTAATAAGAATATTTAATTCAGTACTGAATTAAAAAATAAACAAGCTGCAGAGAAGTTTAAATTGCTCCAAAGTTTTTGAATTAAAGATACACTTCAGTTCTGCAAATTGTGCTGTGCAGGTTTTCTGTCAGAATAGTTTAAAGGATCACATGCAAATCTGAAAAAACAGTTAATGGAAAGTAGAAAAAGAGGTGTTACTTCAACCAGGTAGACCATGCTGTAACTAACAGCAGCTTGGGGAGGGAAACAATAAATATGTTCTCTCCAAAGGACACAATCACACTATATATGCAATGCATATTTGTTCTGAAATACACTGTTTAGCCCAACCATTCTGACATCATTTATTTGAATTAAATAGGGAATTAACAGCTCTTCTCCCTTCCACAGAGCAACCAGCTAATAGATTCTTATTATGAATGAGTGAAAATTACAGTTTTCAGAGACCTTTGAACAGAAGAGTCATGTAATACCCACAAAATTCACATCTGAACAGAGGCCTTTATTTGTATTGGGCATAAAACCCTTTCTAAGATTTGCCCATTATTTCTGTAGTCACTCATCCTTTCTACTTACATAAGGAAAAAAGAGAAAAATACACACACACAGCCCTACAATGCACGTACCTGTGACAGGTTAGGAACAAGTATAAACAGAGAAACACTTTTAGACCAAAAACTTTAAAAAATCCTTGTGCATTGAGAGAGAAAAAATGCCTTCTCCCTCTACCCCCAGTCTTAGCTTTCTCTAAGTTTCAACTACATAAACCAGTCTAATGCTTTTATGTATTTCATATGTAAGTGATCCAGAACATTTACATAGTCTACCAAAAAAATCATTTTCTGCAATAAACATATTAAGATTCAGAGAACATAAAATTATGTTTCTCTTGTAAGAGAGCTATTTCAAAGTGAAATATGCAGCATTCTAAACTTTTACTAACAATACTCTTTCTGCCTAATAAGTTTCAGTCTTATAAAAATTAGCACCAAACATGATTTGAACTGTCATAAGATACCAAATCATTATAGGTCTGATTTATTTTTTTAAGTACCAATTTAGACCTGGAATGTGTGCTTTCTAGATTTACTTTCAAATTCATTTTGGTAATTTACCACAGTTCTTTCCAAACCTGGCCTCTAGTTAATGCAGCTTCTACACATATGGTCTGACTTTCTAAAGGGCCTATTAGGAAAGAAAGAAAAAAAAAAAAAGAAAAGAAATTCCATTACTGTTTTCATGCTTTTTCATTGAACCATCACTGCATTTGCTTGCAATAACTCTAAAGGAGGATTATAAAAGTGCTTTCCCAGAATGTGTACTAAAAGGAAAGGAGCTCCAAACCTGGAGAGTATCTGAAAGGGGCCTCTTGTGAAGTGAATTCTCCCATGCAGCCCTTTGAAACCCTTTGCCTCGTCAAGCTGCTGGGCCTCTACATACAATTAGCTATTACTGCAGCTTATCCCAAATACTTTCACCAGCCCATCACAGCAGTGATTAGGAAAAACCATTATTGCATATCTTCATGTCAGTAATAGATCCATTAGCAGGATCCTGCTTCAGTTCAGAACAAGTTGAAACAATTTTCACTTTCTTAACACATCTTCACTGCATGTGGGCTTTTCAAGAGCCACATGTTAGCTACTTCTCCACCGTAAAGGTTCTCTCCAGATATTCAGGCTTTAGTGATCACAGTTCTATTTTGCAGTCCTGCTTTGACAAATATGAAATGTTTTCAGCTTGTTAACACCATAATGTAAAGCAAGGCTCTGTTAAAAATCATTAATTTTATACACTAGGAGAGGTAAAAATAAAGCAAACTACCATATGTACTGTTTACGGTTAGACAACATTTCTCATCTTCTTATGGATGTGATTTCAAAATGACTAGCAAAGAACAACATTTTGGATAAGCGTACAGGGGAGATGCAATTGGTTACAATGGGGGGGTAGAAGTTTTTTTGTTCCTAAGGCAGCAGTGTAGCAAGTCTCTTATTTCTCTACTTACCATTCCAAATATATCCTCCCCTTTGATATTTATTTTTATGACCATGTCCCAACCACCCATTACTGGTATTTTACTTGAACATAATAGTTGGGTATCACCATCTACCCATACCATAGAGAATCCCAAATCTTCATATTCATTTATTCATACAAGGGAATAAAGTAGAGAAAGGCAACATTGTCATATATCCAAGGAGGCCTAAAGACCATGAATTAAACTAGAAATCCAGAAGAGAACAAGGTCCCTGCACCTTTTCAGTTTTTGAACCAAAATCTTAAGGAATGCCACAGTACACCTTAAGCCACATTACTTCAGGGAAGAAAAAACAACTCAGTTTGACAATTGCACTGCATCTGAAAAACAGAACTGGAAAATCCACAGGAGCTGAAGAAGTGCCAAGGGAAACAGTGGAATTTGCTAGAAGCTTTGAATTGCAAATGTAAGGGGAAATCCTCTTCTGGAAAATATATTCAAACTCTATGTACAGAGCACATGAATGCCAAAAGAAATCTGACACCTTTCTCTCTCTTTTCACCTTTTGTCTTTTACCCTCTTTTTCTGTCTCTCTACTTCACCTTTCCTTCTCTCTTTAATTTTTTTTTTTCCTTTATTGGCTGTGCTTTGTCATTGCTGTAACTTTTTCTTATCAAGAGAAGCAATCACAAAATGTTTGTTTTGCAGACCAGCCCAAAGAGGAAGGGCTCTGTTTTCCCCAGGGAACAGGGAAAGCCCCGAAAGTTTAGCTGTATTAGCAGTTGCCCCACAGAGTTCTTCCCTTATATCCAGATCTCTGATGTTTTTATTTGCCCTGTGCATGAGGTTTGGTTTTGTTTTTTTTTCCTGGTTTAGGTTATCCATCTCACCCCTGCTCCAGGAACCAGAGAGCATCTGTAGTACAAGCCCAAACAACCCTGATTTAAACTATGAATATGGATATAAATAAATGATGAATGAACCATTTATTTAGCTTAATCTCAAGATCTAATCTTACTGTCCAACAGAACTAAAATAAACAGCAGACTAGGTTCCTTCCTCAAGAAGATGGTTGGTAGCATAGCTCCAAGCACCATGCCTTGCTCGCACCTGTAAATTAGCAGTTAGGGTCTGATCCTGCACCAAAGAGGTCAACGATAACCTTCAAATTAACATTACTAAATGCAAAACCCTTGAATCATAACCAGGCATTCTAAAACTGCAACCCAACACAATTGCGCATCTGTTTCCCATTAATGTCTAATGGTTACCTTGTCACTCTGAAAGCTAATTTGCAGGTTCTAACCATGCTTGAGAAAAGAGAAGGAGCACAGCTTTCTACTGCTGCATTTACAGGACAAGCAGTTATGCATTTGTCTGAACATTTTGTGAGCTACATTGCATTCGTAGGTGCACAATTCATTAAATCCTATTGCGGTATTGTTTCCCCTTTGAATGATAAATTCTACACAAAACTGCAGTTAAATAGGTTTAAACCAAGTAACTAGTATAGAATTTAGCATATGGGTCCTTGCAAAATTGGAGTACAACTACAATGCACCCCGCTGTTAGTAACTAACAGGTTACTGCTGGGATTTAGTAAGGGTTTTCCCAATCACAGCATACCACCAGAAAGGTACCTGAAAACTAATCAATCCTTCCTTGCCCCAACATATTAAGTAAAAACCAAAACTTCAATCTTGCCTTAACAATTGGATTTAGGGACCTGAAAAGCATCTGAGGCTTTTATCACATACAAAGCTGGTCAGAGACTCATGGGTTGTAGCAGTAAAACCTGGATTAACTAGACATTATTGCTTGGTTTTTTGATCAGAAGAACCAGGATATGACTGTGTCTGCCAATAAGAAATAGCCCATCCAGGTAGCTGATGAAACGCTCCCTTCTACTTTCCTAACAACCTTAGTGCTACACACACAGAAGGATTTCTAATATGGTAGAAATGGAGAACAAGGACTACAGTGATATGAATTTCCTCAGCCCCTGAATTCTGAAAGTTTTTTTGGTTCTTTCTGAGAAACAACATTACAGAAAGAAATTTTGTCAGAGAGAAGAATTAAAAGGAGATTGACCTCTGCAAATGCTTCCCAACTGATGTAGGTTTGCAAACCAGAGCAGAAGTTACTTTCCAGAGTGACCAGACATGTGGCCAGCTTCTCAGATTATTACCCATACATGTTTTTTTTCTAATAAAACATACCAGATATTAGAGAAGCTTACAGCATTTTCACAGCAAAGGAGTTTTAAGTTACAAAAAAGCCCCAAAAGTACCTACAGGCAATCTCTTCACATCATATTTTGGGCACAAAACCCACAAACTTTTCTGTTTTCCGTCCTTCTGAAGGACTCATCCTTCCCAAAGCAAAAAAGGATCAGTTCCCTGTACCAAAAACCAGAGCACCACGTACCATACCCCACCACAGATTTCACTCATCCTTTGCCTCTTTAGCTCTCCTCTAAGCTGAAAAGGTAGAAGAACCCATCCCAGCCCTCTACTCCACTTCTTCTGACTTCAGCATCACAAATACCTGGTGAGCAGCAGAGAATTTTGTGCCTTGTCCTTCACACTGCATCCTGCCTCCTCCATTTTCCCTCCAGCAACAGCCCCATACCTCTCCCTCCTGCCCCATTTAACTAGGGCCATGATGTTGCAGCAGCTGCTTCTAGTCAGCTACTCAAGTCTAAGCAATTAGGACCTTCATTAGCTCTTTGCAGAGGATTGCTGCTCTATGACACACCTGTATCCCATCCCATCACCAAACATGAAATAACCTGTGTTAGGCACGGCAAATGGCTTCCATCAGTCAGCTGTAGTCTTTAAAATGTTAAGTCTTTCTGAAGCAGGCACCTCCAAAAGAGTCTAGCAACAGGCAGATAGTTCGGGTCACAACAAAATTGCCCTCCACCCTATCTGCTCCCCATGAGGAACACAGAAATGCTTCACGTGTGTGCCTGTGAAGGTCAGCACAGAAGGTGGATATAGCCATTATCCTTCCTTGTGTGTATAAGGATTACACCACCTTGAAAATTAATTTAATCATTTTATATGCAGTTGCACTTTCATCCAAAGATCTTAAGGCAGTTCTCAAACAGCAATTAATTAACCTCCACATCCCCCCGCGAGGTGTGCACATGTAAGTAGAGGAGCAGTTTTACAAGTGAATTACAAGCAGCAATGGGGAGTGGCTGTGAGGCAGCACAGCCTCCTCCTCCTCCCCACGCCTGTGTACAGCCCTGCAGCACGTCTGCATGTAGCCCAATTTATAGGTGACGGAAACAGACACTGGGAGATTACACATCATAAAACACATATATAGCAAAGCCAAAAAGCAGGTCATAGTGTATTGGGGATGCAATACTAATTAAAAATAGTAAGCCAGCTCCATGCTTCAACTTTCTCTGCACTTCTGCTGAGTATGAAAATGAGAGTTTGTATTTCTGCAAGCAGAAGACTCTGTTCTCAGTTTCCCCACCTCTAAGGAAGACTTCCATTATCTGCTCTCTTTTTTTTGAAACACTGAATTCCTGTGATAAACAAGTATCTATGTGCCAAATTCTGGTAGGCAAACTATGCACCTTGCTGGGGTAGATAAGTGGTATCTTCTCAAAAAGCATGAATACCGTGCAAATAGTACCAAAGACTTTAGGACAAGCATAACACAGCCAAGTGAAACTACAGGAGCAGGGCAAGTTAAAATGAGGATTCAGAAGATGGCTGAGCTGATTTAACAACTCACTGCTATCAAAAGGCCTAATCCTGCTCCTCTCTGCTCAGCAGCTTGGTCCAATCCCCCTCCTGCACTCAGCCCTGGCACTCGTTTCGCCCCAGAGAGCCTGTTCTGCTCTTTAGTCCTGCGGACAGCCATTCTCCCATTTTACTGTGTCAGTTTTAGCAGCAGTGCCCTGCTCAGGACCTGTGCCATTCAATGGAACAGCATCAAACATTTTTCTGGATATTTCCTACTCAGGAGAGGACTAAATTTGAAGTTGTCACTCCTGATTATAACACCGAGTCTTAACGAGAAGGGATAGGACTATGCTATAGTCTATGGCGTTTCAACTAAAAATGAAGAACAGGTTTTCATCTGTTTTCTTTCCAGCTCCCATTCTCTTTCTCTGGCCTCCTGGGATATATTTGCTAGGTAATGCAAGCTAATCACCAGTTGTCGAGATAATTATCATCTTCGTACTCCAGGTAATTTCTAGCTATCTTTTCAACCTTTGCCACTTCTCTGCACGTATACAGGTGTTTAGTAGCTTGCATATAATGTCTCTTTTTGATTTGCCATCACATGGGACATGATGCTGGTATGAGAAGGGATTTCAAACCAGTATTCTTGTGGCTGTAGTGCACCTCAATTTTTATTTTGTGTGTGTCTCTCTCAGCAGGCTGTCAACACAAGAGAAAAATCGAGTGGCAGACCGTGGGGCAAACGTATCCCATAGGCTGTGCTGCAGTGCTATAGAAACTTCATTTCACGTTGGTTGTTCTTGTGCACCACTGTAAACGATGGGAGATGCAAAGTCTAACCAGCCCCGATGCTCAGACTGCATACTTCTACATTTTCTTCAGACTTTCCCTTTCAGAAGGTAGTTTATTTGGACAAAGATGTGTCTTTGTTTCACCCTCAGTTATGAAATTCAAATGATAGCCCTTTGCCTTAGGTGCTGCTTCTGCTTTTCCTCTCTACTTCTTTCATTTCTCCTCCCTGCTGCTACACTGGAGTGAATAATGCATTTTTTAATGAATTTCCGTGGATTAGGCTTCCAATTAATTCAAGCCAGTTTTACAGACTCTGCCAATTCAGTTTGCTAAAATTCACTTGGAATTATTGGGGTAGGGTGAGGGGCTTACCCATAAAATTTTTCCAGATTAACTAGAAGAATTCAGTGGAAAGAAATTAGTCATTTTTACATGTGAGTATATACCATCAGTATGCACAGGGTTTGTTTCAGCCCAAACTGAAAGCACAAATTACACACTCTTCCTTTTTAAAAGGCCCAAACATGGTTTCACACCAACTGACAGTGGTAGTAATTAATGTGAAGGATCCCTGGGGTCTTTTAACCTCCTTTCTTAGCTTTTGATGGCTGAGACAGCCACAACCTGTGTGCCATTTAACTATCTATAAAACTGGGGGGGGGAGAAGCATTTAAACACGACATTGGGTTTTCTTTAAACTCTCTAATGAGCTCTAGATAAAGCAGAGAGGCTTTTACTGAGGATTTTAAGAAACACTTTTTTCCCCTCAATTGTTCTCCCTAGGGCAGAGCATTTCTGTCTCCTCGTAGACAGACAAAATCCAGGAACAGCTCCCACAAAAACCAGGAGCACTGATTGTGTCAAACTGGATTGCATGGTAAAGATGTGCTGTAGGACTGTTTACCCCTTTCATCGTCTTAGTGCAGTTTGCCATGTCTGTATTCACATGGAAAATTGTGACAAGAGTTTTTTCTTTGCTTGTTTGTTTGCTGCAGATTTGCCAGCTACTCCAGGGTAGTTGTGAATTATTAGCTCATTCAAATAATGCAGCTTTATGACACTTTACTTAAATCAACTAATCCCTAAGAGAGGTAGCAATAACTATTGGTTGAACCTGGGGTTGGGAACTAAATTTTGCCACTGAACTGTGATATTGGACAAATCAGTCAACCTTCTCAAACCCAGATCTTCATGTACTACCTCAGAATGGAAGCATCCCCCCGGCAAAGCACTTTAATATCCTCTAACAATGGAGCTTGTTGGAAGTGTAGTAGGATATTAAAGGACCAGGGAGAATTTGGTTTTAGCTTGATTTCCAGTTCAGGGATGTCAAGTTACCAGTATAGCAGTGACTCCTGGTTAAATTTTCTTCATAGTAGCTAGTATGGGGATATGTTTTGGATTTGTGCTGAAACCAGAGTTGATAATACAGGGATGTTTTCATTATTACTGAGCAGTGCTTACACACAGCCAAGGACTTTTCTGCTTCTCACCCCACCCCACCAGTGAGTAGGCGGGGGGTACACAAGGAGCTGGGAGGGGACACAGCCGGGACAGCTGACCCCAGCTGACCAAAGGGATATTCCATACCATATGACATCATGCTCAGTGTATAAAGCTGGGGGAAGGAGAAGGGGAGGGATGTTGGGAGTGATGGCGTTTGTCTTCCGAAGTTGCTGTTACGTGTGATGGAGCCCTGCTTTCCTGGGGATGGCTGAACACCTGCCTGCCAATGGGAAGTGGGGAATGAATTCCTTGGTTTGCTTTGCTTGGGTGCACAGCTTTTCCTTTACCTATTAAACTGTCTTTATCTCAATCCACGAGATTTCTCACTTTTACCCTTCTGATTCTCTCCGCCACTGTGGGGAAGGGAGTGAGCAGCTGTGTGGTGCTTAGCTGCCAGCTGGGGTTAAACCATGACAATTACAAACAACCTCCCTAAAATACATACCTTAAAGAGATAAGGCAGATGCAAAATGATGCACTCGTATGCTTGAATTAAGCCTGCTTATATCAGAGCTCTGTCAGACAGACTCCTGAGAAGGCAGCCAGCAGCTGAACCCTGCTCTGCCTTGTGTCTGCCTCCAGAGCCATATAGCAGGATAAGATGGGTTTCTGCTTAGAACTGACATTTTAGTTTAAACTGCCAAAGAAAGTGGGTTGCACTTGGAGAGCAGGCTGAACTGCAGAGACAACAGGCATATGTCTTTCCTGCTTCGTTGCAAGGGCAAGGAGTCCCTACAAAGGGCAGGAAGGGACAGCACAAAGCAAATAGCCTAGGCTGGTGGTGCTTCACATTGCTGCAGCTGAATCTACTTCAGAGGGTCCTTCAGCAGAGCCCTGGCTTCCCTTTGTCCCCCTGAGGTCTGCTCATGCATGACCACAAGGCCTCATCATATCAGATTCTCATCGCCAGTAACTGGTTCAGATGCAGCAAGGGCTATAGTACAGTCTGTACTTGCACTTCACTTCTCTCCATGTTTTGTCAAGTGTCTGAAATTCTTGGTTCAGACTGGAACCAAAAGCAGAGGACAAGAATCTTTTTAAAATATAGCTGTTTCTGGCTGATAATGAGAACAGTGAAGCAGCTATGCTCTGAGCTCTATTCCTTTTATTTATGTAATGCTCTGATTTACCAAAACTGCTTGACAGAAGATTTTCACACAGCCTTACCCTGGAGAAGATCAGAATTTAAGATCCAGCATCTGAAGCTAGTAAATCATATAAGAAACAGCAAGTGAATAAATAGATTTTCATATTTTGTGGTTTAGGGGGAAAAAAAAAGAGGAAAAAATTGATCTGAAACAGAAATGTTTCTGGCTTTTTGGCAGAATTTAAAAAAAAAATGGTGTGCTGGTGGGGTTGACAGTGCAATTCTGTTTGATTGCTTTCAGGAGCACTGAACTGTCTTCAGGTGTTAACCAACTTACAGGGACATAAGGGTTTGAACCAATAGCTGCTCCTTTAGACAGCTTCATACCATGTTTGTGATGTGGAAATTTAGTCCAGGAGACCAAACTGAATTTATTCTGAAGAAAAATCTCCAAAGAACATGTAGCGTGGATGCAGAAGCCTCAGCACCAGCTTCTTTAGTCAACCAGTCTGCCCCTATTGTGCTGATTTATTTGCTAATGTAGCCACAGCATAGGACATCTCATGGTGAATGTCAGAAAATACTATCAAATCACAAAGAGTTCCTGAAATTAAAAGCAATAAAAGAGAGCAATTTGCAAGATGAATTGAAAGAAAACAGGAAGGACACAGCAGTAAGCTCATGAAATTATTGAACTTACATTTCTTCACAACAGTTTCTTCATCAGGGCAGGAATTAATATCTCCTGTGTTAGCAGAAAGACAGAGACATCCCAGTCACTTTTAGGTGATATTAGGTAATCTTTCATAGCATAACACCTTGCTGCAAATTAATTTCAACAAGATTTTTACCAGCAGAGAGGCTGCAAAACCAAATTCTGTATCTTAATGGTAAATTATTATTTTTCCATAAATGTTCGTTTAAAAGTTAACATGGTAACTATGAATTCAGCTTAGTATTTTTAATCTGACCTCACATAGTAGTGTCTTGGCCTAGAAAAAAACTATGATGTCATATGTAAAATATTCATTGCAAATCCACTAATTGAAAACTTACCAAAATCCTTTGGAGCCATGTTCTAATAACATCAATGTTTCTGTAAGCAAAGAAAAGTAAAGATGAAAAGAAGTTGTCATTCAGCTCCAAGCCAAAACATTACTAGCACAGTCAAGTCTACCACAAAAGGATACTGTGTTTTTAAGACATTAGAGAAGTTTGCAGAAGTCTGCAAATTTGTAAGCCAAGATCCTGACATAAATCTGAGACCAAATGGATGAGATGTCGTAGACATCTCAGCTACATCCAAAATTTTCAGTCTAGCTATGAGACACACCATGGTGGATCGTGCTGTAAACACAATCCTGATGCTCACAGGCAGTGCACTAGGAACCCCCTGGACATCAGTGGGGAACAGAGAGGCCATAGGGAGCAGTCAGGCTGTAGGGAAGACAATCTTTGACAGTTCAGCCATGCAAGGAGTTTGATTATGGCGCATCGTGCAAATCCTGAAAACCTTATGTTACTAAACTCATTCCTAAACCTCAGTTTCTACAACACGTAAAAACTGATCAGAAGAGAAGAAGTTGCCACTTGAAGATACTTTTCACTGTAGTTTTTCCAGTTAGTGGGACTGTGGAACAAAGGGATGGAAGCCATGTAAAAGTGAAAATCCACAGCAGTTCTTTTATTTCTGTACTTCTCGTCTCTTGTCTTTGATGTGCCTAGCAGACAAAAATTTCAGCTGAACATCTATTATAACCAAAATTTTCTGGTTTGCTTTCTCAGAGCTCAACCAGGAGTTTCACTCTCACAGAGAATGTGTATGCACGGGTACAGATGCATCAGTGTAAAATAAGCTAATTCTCGCTTCTTGTCGGAGACTCAGTGAGCAAAAGATATCTTCTTCACTATCAACCCCACTGTTATCATTATGTCCTTTTCTTCTACACATATGACTGGATTTGAACCATTACTTTCTCATTTTTCTTCTTACCATACTCTGAGAAAGAAATAGAGAGAGAATATTTAAAATTAAGTTAGAATTTAACAGGTTTTCTCATTAAAACTTAATATTTTTTTCTTTGAAAACTTACAAGGGCTGCCCCATAGTTAGATAAAAAGCTGCCTAAATTATAAATGTATCTCTTCAGGCAGGATAAGTTAAGCACCTAATCCTTCAGGGTGACCCAAGTCCTTGCAAAGGGAACAGCACAAGGCCTAGATAACACTTACGTACTATTTTAAGAATCTCAGTTGTGAACAAGCTTGGACAAATCTTATACACTGGGGTAAGCTCCCCCAGAACCTTACTGTTTCAGAAGATAAATCCTCAAGCATTAAAAAAGACATTTGGGGGCATTTAAGAAGACAACACACAGAAGCACTGAAGGAAGCAAAAATCTCCCTACCTCAGGATTTCACCCAGCCCTGAGTCTGAAGCCCAGGTTTGTCAAACATGCCATTAATTCACCCGTTAGCAAGATAGTGGCCTTCCATAAAATTCCATATATATCAAAGTTAAACGTAGCCTTTCATTCCCTAGGGAGCAGATAGGTCTGCACTGTGAGGTGAAGTTGGTAGTGGTAGGCCCGTTGGCCCACTAATTTTCCATAACCATTAAAACCATAGCTTAACGCTGGGCAATCATATCATTTGTATATTGATTTTTATAGTTAGTTTGTGCTGTTTCAAATACAGACCACGCTTTTCTCCTGCCATGCCTTATAAAACATTAAAATGCAACTATTTAAGCCCAACAACCAAACAGATCCACAGAAGTATGTGGGGGGGCTATGGAGGGGAAGATGAGGGAAGTAGAAAAGATACCTCCAGAAGGATTATGAATAAAGTAAATCTAATGAGTTTTGCAGTCCCGTATGTCAGGGCCAGAAGACTTTACAATTTCCTGTGGAGTGTCATGTCACCTTCCAGAGTCCCATAATTCTCCAAGTGCATACTGGAAGAAACTCCACTTTGGGACAGCCGGAATGAGTATTTCAGCTAAGGCTTTAATATAAGCTACCAGAAACTTGGGTCCTTTCCTAAGTGTTTATGAAAACATGAGCAAGTGCTCTTGAGAGTATTCCAAGTTCAAGTTTATTTACTTTACAGATTAGAATTAGACGTCCAGAGAATGGTTCTTGCACGATAGGGGTGGGGGCACGGTGTTATAAAACAGAACAGCTTTTTAGCATTTACAGATCAAACATGAGGACTGAATCCATAACCAGCCTCTCTGAATTCCTAAAAACAGCATTTGGTGAGCCTGTAGCATTCCAGATCTCCAGCTCATGCTCTCACCTTAAGTAATTGATCAATACTAAACTATGAAGTCTCCAATTATTCTAAATATGCTTTGTTCTTGACAAGGTGCAATATATTATTCAAGGATTACAGACTTTTCATATTAAGAAACTGCAAACTTCTGAGATTTCAAAGCTTATCATTCTAATTGCGCACAGAGGCAGACCGGATCTGGAGGCTGGGTAATGTCGTTTTGAGAAACCTGTGTAATCAGTCGTAACTGTGGTGGGTGTTCATTCCTGGAGACAATTTAACACATAGTGTATTTGGGCAGACTGCTTAAATCATGAACAACAGAGGAGAAAATGGGTTTTTAAAGAAGTTGCTAGCAGATATAAGGAAAGTCTAGTTAGGACTACCTTTCACGACCTTGTTCGCGATTGAAGAGATACAGATGTTGATGAAACCTTCATAAATGCAAAAAAATTATCTAAATACTGCACTAAGATGCATAGTCTGAATGATTGGGATCCCAGTTTTAATGCAGCTTTCCAAGGTTTTAGGAAAACAATTGTGTCAATCTCCTTCATGTGTGAAAGGAAACATCAATTTATATTTTCCTCTGTGAAAGATAATTAGTAAGATGGGAAGATCCCATATATTACTAATGATAGCTTGCAAACGATAAAGCGTACCTATATACTAGACAATTCTACAAAGCATAGCATTAAAATTTGTTGAAAGAAAAGGTGATGGTATTAATCAGGAGACAAGGACATGAAAGTTCTGACGGAAAGAACTGGATTGCTGAAAATGCAATGTTCAGTGTGTGAGATGAAGGTGAAGCATCTGCAGAAAATCTCTTACCGTTCTGAAAAGGGAGGATTCTGATGAAAAATTAATCTCACTGATGCCGATCCTAAGAGATACTAATTCCAACCTTATTTTAAAACCAGAAGGTTAAACTTAAAAATTAGAGAATTTTCCAGAACATACGGACCTGAAAAAGTAAAGCCAAATAAACTTTTTACTTATTTATACATTTCACTTATTTGTAATTGTATTTTTTACATTTCATTAACCTTTATAAACTTGAGGGACAGGTGCCATTTTATTGTAATTACATGACTGACTTCCTTACTAATTTGGAAATACATGTATTTCACTACAACATATCAGTCAGTCACGTTAAGAAGGTGGTATGTGTTCCAGAGGTGGTATGAATAAATTATTACATGCAGTTGCCCTGGTAACTCCTAATTTGTTACTGCATAACAGAATTACTTGTGTTTAAATGGCTATAAAACTTTTCTTGAGGCTGTTATAAAAACATGCGTTTGTCATTTCCTTTTACTTTTCAAATCGAATACATGTATCTCTGTGTGTATACGTATGTATTAAATAGGAAAGATGCTTCTCCAGCTTAAATTTACCTTTCTTATAGTTACATATCCTCAGGCTCTCATTATGGAAAGCATATTCTCCATGCAAAGGAAATGATGGTCCTTGTTGCTCTGGAAGAGAAGTCTTCCAGAAGCTCCCCTCTTCAGGCACTAGCTTTGTAAAACAGATAGTAAGAGATTTTAAAATTCCACTTTACTGGTCTCTGTTAGACATTAGGAAGAAAATATAAAGCAAATACAGGATTTTTATCCTATTTATCCCGATTCTGATAGAAAACCACAGAATGATTCAACAAAGCTATTACATGAAATAAATGGTCTCATACTTATCACTCACTGACTGTGAATAAGACTTTTTTAAACATTTCTTTCATGGTTTAAAATAAACAGTAATAGAAAAAACACATTTAAAATACATATAAACCTCCTTCTATAAAAAACCAACAACAAAACAACCCACAAAAAACCCCAACTTTCAAGTTGCTTCTTTCAATGCTTCTTAACAGAAAACCCCAAAACTGAGAAAATGTTTTCATCAAATTTAACAAATAAAAAAGAACCTAATTTTAATCCAGTGACAATCTCAGACTCTAACAATGAAGTAAAGCATCCATAATTCTATTTAACTCTGCTTGATGTGAAGGTTTTATTTTGTGATCATTTTAGTGCATAAACCCTGATGAATAATGGAATTTTAGAAAAAGAACCCCTATTGAGTCAAGCTTCATTGACATCTGACTGGTAGTCTAAAAGCCTGCCGAGAGGGTCCAAAGCAGTGCATCATAGCCTCCCAGCAGGTCATTAAGGCATTACCCAATTAGAAAGCAAGGCTACGGAGCGACATTGTTCGCAGCAGAGCAAACATAATTGATTTTTATTTCAACAGGGGAAAGAACCTCCTTACTAAAGAGCTTTAGCATAATTTCTTATTTAGGAGAGGTTTAAAGAGATTTGTGCTGGAGTATTTAATTCCAAACCCTGGGACAGTCTCTGGCAATGTGTATAAATTAAGGGCCAGTTGACTTCACTCATTCATATTCAAAATAGAGACTCGCTCGTTGCTCAAAAGTGGCATGAAGATTTCTGAGCAATGGCATCCAACACCAGCTGTGCAGGGGCACAGCGCTTGGACCCTCACAACCTTTATATAGCTCGTGTAGCTATCAGCAAGCCAGCCTCCTGCTTTAAGACTTCTCTCCTAGGCATTTTAACATGCTAATACACTGTATGTAGTCAACAGCTCTTTAAGAGCACCGTGCAGATGGAATTCGCTCCCAAGACATCTTCATCATCATCGATCTCCTCCTCATCTTATTGGGTTATTTTTGATCCCACTGTTTATGGCCACCACTGGGTGGGAATGTTCAGCACCAGCCAGCCTGTAGCAAGAACGGCTCCTAATAAACGACAGCTAGGATTTTCTCAATATACGGTATTACGGTAACACAGTGGAAAATGTTACCCCTGTTATCTCTCATAAGAAACCTGCATTTCCTTTTACATATGATTAACATGATGCCTTTTCTCACTGCAAGCCACACAAGCTGAAAAAAAAAATAAAAAAACTAAGTCCTTTTGCAAGCACTACACTCCAGCTTTGAAAGCAATCAAATCATAAATTATACAAAGAATGTTTATTTTAATTTACTAACAGTCAGTGTTCAGTGGCAACAAGTAACTTTTCAGGAGAGGCTTTTTCTGTAGTCTTTGCATTTAAGGTCCACTGGAGAACCGATTGCTGGAAAATGCAATAAAATCCTCACTTTTTATGAGACCCAAAGCAAAACAACAAAAAATTTTACTGGAAATATTTGTAGATTGCTATCTCCAAACTATATACAGTAGACTTGAAAAAAAAAAAAAAGTATATTTTCCTCTATTCCTTTTACTTCAGTGTGCCAAATGAATCACTTAAAAAATAAATTAATTAAATAAAGGATTTCTCAGCTGCAAAGGCAGCAGTTCAAGCAGTGAACTTCATACGCTGGATCTATACCTTTCAATCATGTGACTCATCTGTCTCTAATTTTATATTTTCCATCATGTTTCCAACAAAAAAAAATTATCATTTCCAACTTGACTTATGCCTTAAACGTTCTTTTTTTATTATTCTTAGTTAAAGAAAAACGGGGGGGGGGGGGGCAGAAATTACATGGCACTTTCATTTCAAAGTCTGCCAGCAATACAGTGACAATTTTATTCCCCTCGGTTGTTCACAGGCCTACTCCTCTGTCGTGGTTAAGTGCTATCCTCATACACAAAGAAAGCGAAGATATGGTGTAAATAATTTTTACAAACACTTACGTACTCAGATATATCACAAAGCTAGCAGCAGCGAGGGCAATTTAGCAGTCGTTTGTCTTACCATGGCACTTACAAGCCCCAGGCACAGATTGCTACCCTTTAGTCACAACGCCAACACACATCAAAGAAGCAATCGCTGTCCCTGAAAACTCCTCCTGTAAAATATATGCCCAAGACCAGCTGTTGATGAGTTTATCCATATATTCCCAATTTTGTTCCCCTTTTTTAATGTTAGGATCAAAATCAATTTTTATTGTTGTGCAGATCAACACAAGTATAAACTTTCCATAGCAGCAGCAATATATCATGCGCTGTTGCTTAGTCAAGTAGCAACGGAGCTAGTAAGTTTTTCTGAGCGCTGCCAAGTCACATCCAGTGCCCATTTTACGGTAAGATTGGCATTCTAACCTTGTGCGAGGACTACACCTAAAATTAGCTTCTATGGACCCTTTACCACAGATATATTTGCTGTCACCTGGCAGTCAGTCAGATTATTCAAATCCACACATATTTAACTGACTAAAGGATCTGCTCCTTCCATCACATCACTGCTTAAAGAAACCTATCAGTACATGAAGTGGTGTGGTCATTTTTGTTAGTTACTACTACTACAGACTTACTACCTGTACCGCAAACTGTTTCAACTTCAGTGATTCCTGGGAAATTATCTTCATTCACAAAGAAGCTCCCACCAACTGATCAGCTAACAAACTGCAAAGCCATCAGTAAAACACATAGTTTCTAAGAAATAAGCTAGATCCACAAACATCCAAAAATGGTTCCGGATTAGGCTGATCCTTACTTTGAAAACAAATTATCTGAGTCAGTGGTTCTCCACCCTTCTCCATTTGTGAGCATCTAAATTTTTTCTAGCTGTAACAAATACACTGTATCATAAAATAATAAAATAATAATAACAGCAGCAGGAACAACCACCGCCTTTCTTTTTCTTAGGCTTGTTATAACTGTCACGTAAAAGTAAGTAGTCATTGATAATTAGGGGTTTGTAGCCTCAAGCTTAGCAATCACTGGTCAGGTGGTACGCTTCAAGTATGGAAAGTGAGCACATATTGATCAAATATCTAGAAAGCATGTTAGAGAAAGTTAAAAACTTTGAACTTGCTGAACTGCTCACACGTAGACATGCCGTTACTGTGCACCAGCTGCACAACTGAAGCAACAAACCTTCAGGGGTGCACTGTGCAATAGGCAGGCCAGGGAACGTGGCGGAAAGAGATCACGTGCTAAAAGCCAGATGCGGATACAGGAAAATACCCTTTCCAGCTTCGAGAAGGATAAATGGAATGGTTTACATCTGGAATTAATAGGTCTCTTGACTTAATGAAAATAGGCAATGCTTGGTTTTGTATGCTAGGTTAGAGTGTTTTGATTTGTAATGAGGAAAGAAAGTGTAGAGTACACTGTACACGGCCACGTTCTCCCACAGGTGTGTGATGTGTGGGCTGGAGAAAATGGGCTAATTTTAGAACTTTCACCTTGTTAAATGTTTCTGGAGTTTAACTTTGTAATAGGAGACATGCTGATATTACAGTCCTTTAACATTCCTCACCAGTGAGAAAACAGAGGGAAATGGTCTGAAAATTCAGTCCTTAAAATGATAACTATAAATTATACTGTAACTTCAGTCCTTTAAAAATGCTTATTTTACTGGTGGATGTTGAGCGAGGCTGTGTTTTTCTCCAAGGAAGAAATGCTGTAGTTCAACATAGTAAATCTGTATGCTGGCACTAAGTTCACGAACAACTATAATTTAGTCTATAAAATCCTTCTCTAATATTCAGTAAGTTGTGTGTTGTTGAATTCTTAAAAAGAAATCTTTGGAAACCATCCAAATTCTCTGATTTTTACATTTTACATAGTATCTTATATACTAGTTCATCTTCTATAACCTTCATTTATATGCTCACTGGCTAGCTGCGTGTCCAATGTTTAACGTGAATGGCCATTGTATGTAGTATGTTTGTTTGTATCTATATTAATTGAGAGACTAATTTCCAGAAAGAGAAAGAGCACAAAGAGTCACTTGAACATGAGAAAGCTCTAAGGATTGTTGACTAGGAAAGGAGCAAATTTCTGAGTGTTAGAAGAACTCGTGAAGGTTCACCTCTAACAGAGCCTCTCTGTCTAGTGCTTCGAAAGCAACGCTGGAGGCAGAAAGCCAGACCCGGAGAGCTGAGTTGTATTACAGTCATTTAGGAGGCTGCAAACTCCATGTATTTGCAGTAGTTTTGGTCAGCATTTTGCCCAAAATAGAAAAAGCAACCCACAATTCTTCAAATCAAAGCTGACAGTGCCCTGAGAGACTTTTTCTGATCTAAATGTGTCCAGGAGGACCCAAACTCTCTATCCAGTTTTCTTCTCTGGAAATCAGAGCAACAGGTAGGAGCTCTGATCATAGGCCAAGGTCCTTTTACAGTAGATGCCATACTGATACAGAACAAAAAGGCCTTATGACATAAACAATGGCACAACATGGAAAATATCTCCTAAGTGGCATCTTAATTTTCCTTCAGTGTCCTTCAAAACACCACCAAAAAAAAAAAAATCATCGAATGAGCCAGCAAGAAAAGTGACGTGAAAAATGACTGTCACTGGTTTGAAGGCTGTGTGCTTAATTGACGTTACTAGATCAAAAAGCTTCTGAGAAAAATCACTGTCACCTCTTCCTCCTTCTCCACTACATCTCGCCATAGCGATGATGCAAGCATGAATTTTCTCTTAATTTTGGCTGGGGGTGGTGGTGGTGGGAAGTCTTTAATATTTTTTGAGGCCTTTGTAATAGTAAAAAAATGCCATCAGAATTTTTTGGTTTCTCTGATTACTTCAAAACTTTGTAACAATTCTTTGAATTAATAAAACTGAAGGCACACAAGTGCTGAGGTGGAAAAAAAGCATTATTTGATGCCTGCTAACTCACTTCCACAACCACTGCATCCTCCTTAGACTTGCCACCTCTCAAAAATCCTAAACTGGAATTTACATATGAAGAAAAGAAGTTTAATGTAACAAGTACAATCCTATATTACATGAGGAAAACATATGTATTCTGCTTTTCAAAACAAAACAGGATTAGATTTTGAGGAGCTGAAGTAAATGGATTTTCTAATAAAATTCCATTCTGAAGGTGAATACAGTAACCTAGTTGCCTTAACTCATAGTTTTATGGGGGTTTAAGTAATCTATATTCAAAGACACACAGTACAGCAGAGCCTTCTTCAATGCATAGCTATCTCTAGTAGCTTTTGCAAACTGGCAGTTTATTTCACGCTGAGCTTTTCCTAAAGCGGAGCAGAAAACAGAAGAGATAGGCGTAGAGTATGTTCGGAAGTTTCTGTAGCAATCCTACCATTGCAACAAACCAATTCACAATAAGTTTATTCACTTTGAACAGGTAAGCAGGCTGTCAATATTTTCAGCATCCATGCCAATGTTTTGAGTTCAAGCATTTATCTGGCCTTGTGATGGTTACGTTCACAGATACCAGTGAAAAGATAGGTGCTAAGGTTCATTTATCTCTTCAGTGTTTCATGACTAAACCCTTGGTGCTGAACTGTTCAAACTTTACAGGTTTAAGAGACGCACAGTTTCCAATAGTTTTATATAGAGCAAGAAAGCGCAAGCAATGTTGACTATTTAACTCCACATTAACAAAAGGTGCAAATAATATGTTCTAATCACACGATACTAGCAGCAATAAAGTGGAAAAGCACTCCTGCTTTAGCTTAGTACAGTATAATCGAAGAAGAGCTGTATGTCACTGAGGAGTACTCCTGATCACGCAGTCCAAGTGCCTTTAAACGGTACAATAAGGTCTGTCCCGTAGCCCTGTGGAAAGCAGATGGCACGATAATGACCCAGGCCTGCAAGCGTTTGAACCTGCAGTGCCATGTTCAAAGTTCATTGATGTCAAGGCACATCTGTCATGTGCCCTGACTTTAAACGAGGTCCATAAAATAAACATCAAGCATGAAAGTGGTCAGGAGTCAGATGGGGCCTTTCTTGTGAATGAAGATAGTCAAGAATATGTTTGCCTGAAATCATTTCAAGCCTAAGCTCATGGAAAAAGGCCAGACTTTTAGTAAAGAGTTTATCAGAAAATGGTGCGCCATTCTTAGCATCTATAAGTATGTGCATTAATGCATTTTCAGAAACTGGCACATTATACCAAATTTTATCTAAAAGTAGAAGAGGGAGAAAGCAAGCCAGAAGACTTAATTTTTCCAAATACCTGACTCTTTCTAAATTTTCACATTATGGTTTTGCAACTCTTCCCTTTATATGGTTATATAAAAACTATATAACCATTTTAATCATTTACCACGGTAAAGAGATGGTCATAAACAGTCATTTTTATTTGTGCAACATTTTTTATATTCTATGCTTTCCATGTGCCCCCAGAAGTTTCAGGAATACACATGGGAGGATATTTGGGGGGAACAGATTTTAGCAAACTAAGAACTGTGAAAAGTGTTACACATTTTTCAACTTCTAAGCACAGGGAGTGAGTTATACCCATCTGATAAGAAATACACCATGGCCCCGAGAGGTCTATTCATTTACACCCCAAGAAGTATTCAAAAAGTATCTTTCATCTATAAATACCTACAAAGACATTCACGAAACTTGCTCCTGTGTCTGGGCAATTTACTGAAACTCATATATTTCAATCAATTATTCATTAGGATTTATTTTCCATAACTAAGTATCACACATAAATTACTGATAAATGCTAGTGAAATCTGACAGCTGAAAACATCTGTCCTCCCATGCTTATACATCTTAATTTTCTTCCTTCAACTTGTCTTTATTTCTCAAAATTAACTATGCCAAACAGCTTAAGGATACAGTATGTTTGATTGATGTCATACAAAACAGAGCTGTATGGCATACTATACACTTAGAAAGGATACAGAACATCGTTCCCAAGGCTGGAATTGTCTCAGTAAGAACACCAGCTTTTTATGCCTATGGCTAATGAATTTATCTTCTGAAATAAATGTATCTTTTGGACTTGGATCAATGCATGCCTTAATTAAAACCATGTTTCTGTATAAGCATCTAACAAGAACACATGAAGGCCCTATTTAAATTGGGAGAGAACAGTATAAACCGGTATGGCTTTTAAAACTAACTGCTTCCAGGTGCAAAGAGAATGGAAGTTTAGTGCCGTTTCCAACTTAATGCTTGGATGCCTTTGTTCTTGAAAGTGTAAGGTTTCCCTCATTCTCAGTTTTATGACTGCAGGTTTCTATGTTGCATAACACCCTATAACGGAGCACCAAAGGGCTTAGTTTTATTGTTTTGTTTCACTTTATTGACTGCATGTTTTATTCAGCTAATATGTGCCATAGAGGCAAGCAGTAACATCTCAATTACAACACCAGTGCTCTTCCTTCTCCGTAAGTGACCAGCTTCAGTCTGCACTTTATTATATTCACATGCAGATGTTAAAAGGCAAGAAGGGAGGGGTGAGGGAAGTCGGAGTTGAAACAGACCTTTTAAAGCGTTACAACTGGAAAGGCTTTTTTCCCAGGTAATCCTCTAAAGCTAAACACATTCCAGTATATGATATTTATGCTGTGGCAAGCCACCAAGCACAAGCAACTATTGCATAGAAATGGGTGTGAGAAAGTTCAAATCTAAATAAAAACTCCTCCAGAGTTTGATCAGAGCTGGATCTGGTATTTCGCTTTACTCATTTCTACTATTGTGCATCCCTGTTGGAGAGCCAAAGAGACTTTGGCAATGCAACAAGTATACAAGCAAGAAATTGGCACTCACTACAGCTTATTCAATGTCCTGAATATTAAAGCTTGTTTTACTAAGAAGGGGAATGCCGAGCAGGATGACATTAGGAGTCTTCACGGTTCCTTTTGTAACACCACTGGATTTTTTAATTCCCACAAGGGCAAAGAGACAGACTGGGTTAACATTAGAGACAGATACAATCTCTTCCTGTTAATCAAAATATGCTGAATTGGCAGGGCAATGGGTGGGAGGTTGGGGGAACATGAGAAAAAAATTTCCAAAATTTCTTATTAATGAAAGAGAAACAAGGCGCTCCTTCGCAGGTGGAGCTGTAATTGAAGTGAGTCAAAGAAAAACCCCTCCATTTTTTATCTGAAGGACACCAACTCTGATAATACAGCAGCATCAATCAATTCAGCACATGAGCCCAAGTCCTGCTAATGGACTTGAAAGTTTAATGTCTGCTTTTCTAGCCATTGACAAATAGCCAGATACCAACAACTACCAGAAATCACTGTCTCCATAACCAGCAGACGCTGGACACCGAAATGCTGTAAGGAATTCCTGCCTTCCTTCTCTGCCTTCCCATAGGAAGTGCCTGTGAGCCAGCAATGGATTGTTCCTGTGGAGGCAGAGGCAGGGACTGTGGCATTTTCTAGCTACAGACAAGGAAAGAGTCTTTACAGTGTTTCAGAGATATTAATAAAATACTTTAGCTGAATTGTTTGTACTGCATTGTGAGCCTTCTGGAAAATTATAATTTCGTCTTGGGTTTATAAAGAACTCAAATAGTCAATATCTAGCTCAGTTAAAGGCAACTGGAAACATCTAGATGTATTCACAGTGATACTTCATGCCAATTTGACAACAATAAGAAAGAATGATTTATTTTAGTCTGGTATAAAGGGTAGCTTATTACACAGACATTCCCCTGTCTTCAAAGGGCAAAAACCTGGCTCAGCTCTTCCACATTTCTCCCACATCCTGATTTTAGCATACGTCATTCTCATCCTATAGTGGTCATTTTGTCAAATTCTTGTCTCCAAGTATAAGTGACCTGTTCAAGATCATTCTTAGTAGCAAAGTCAAACAACTCAGGCAAAATGCCAACATGTATCCCCTATACAGGGCACTTGCTCCGCTCACTGGCTACATCCAGTGGATTTACTGGATGGGGAAAGGAGACAGACTTTGCAGACCAATCCCGCAAGACGTGTGTCTCCTGCAAGGTGCTACCAGCCTTTGCTCCTGTGGTGACACCAGGAATCAACATTTGGGCTGACACCTCACAGGAGCAGAGTATTGCCTGATGTTCTTACCCCCACTCACCAACCAAGCAAGCCCAGGGTTGATGCTTAAGTCTGAGGGGAAGCTAGAATGGAAACTTCCGAACTCCTAACAGCTTCAATTTGTTACGTGATACTAAGCTTGAGAAATTTTCCACATAACCTTCCAATTCCTTCTTTCTTAATTCATATCAAATACATGGACAACTACCCATGGTGGCAGTGCTGCCGAAGGGCCAGCGCTTGTGCTACAACACCCTTCCCTCCGTTCTGAAAGCCAATCTGCTCCTCACACCCATGGGATACAATAATCCTGGCTGTTTTGGCTGGAAAAACATTCAGCTTCAGGTGCAGAATGAGCAGCCTTGCCCTAGAAGGGACAATTCAAAATTGATTTTAGCAGCAGAAAGAAAGCAAGCCCTTTCTTTAAGTTAGGGATTCCTAAATCTGTCAGAGGAAAGAAGAAAGAGAGCAGGCTGGAGCACCCTATACAGTCCCTACAGAGCCAGGCAGAGCCCAGCAGCTGCTCCTGCAGTCCACAGGCAGAGCGTATAGGAGCCACAGCCAGGAGAGGTGCAGCAGCACCCGGCACGAGGTGGGTCTGCTCTTCCAAGCCCCATCCAGGACATCTGCGTACATCACATTACTCTGACTTTATTGTTATTTATGATTATTTATTGAGCATCAACAGCATGCCTGGAACTGTACGAGGGACAAATAGAGAGAGTCCCTTCCCCAAAATGGAAACAATCAGGCTTTGTGTGGGAATCCTGAAATCCACCCAAATTAAAAGGCCTCGGTCTCTGGTGCTGTTAATTCAGCACGTATCATAAGCAATAAATTCACTTGGAAAAAGTTTTAGAAATCAATGTTTGTTTGGTCTTTGTCAGCTTGCTCTGAACCAGAAGTTAGAAGTCAAAGACCAAAAAGTAACCACACTTCTCCCTCAATCCCCCAGTTCCTTTTTTGCCAAATCATATTAAAATACAGTCAATACCTTCAATATCCTGATATTTCTTCCATGACTTTTATGGCTGTATAAAGATAGTATCTTTGACAGTTGGGCTGGATGCTTTCCTGGTGTAAATCAGTGTCACACTACTAAAGCCAATATAAGTACACAGAATGAAACCATGGAACGATACAGACCTATATGTATATTTATTTTCTGAATGGGGAACAGGGTAGAAAGGCTTAATGATCCAACACATTTATTTCCTGCTGAGAGAGAGAAAAACTATCATTCTAACTGTACATAGTACATATTAAATTATTGTTATTGAACTTCCACGTTAAATCCCCAGTAATCTGAGTTCTGCTCTGTGGTGAAAACTATACTGCAGCTCTGCTACTGATAGCATCATAAATACAGCATTACAATAACTAATGCTGCCCTCCTATGACACACTGCAAATTAAGAACATTATTAACAAAACCTGAAGTGGATGCATATGTCAAGTCTTGCTAGATGAAAATGTATTTTTTCACTGTTTTACTCCCTTGACTATATCACAAAAACACCATTTTTCAGCTCTGTAAAACCATACTGTATATTTTTAATATTATACTAATTGAAAAACTGTTACTGTATCCTACCCTTTGTACACAGGAAATCTCTTTAACAGCCACAGTATTCACTATATAGGGTATGATTTGGGAACAAAAACATCCTTTGTTAATATTCCTCTTTAAATGGTGACTCCTTTATGTGGGTTTCATGAAGCAAATTATCTTTAAACAAGAAAACCTCCAGTGCTTGTTCAGTGATCCCCCTACTTCTGCCAGAAAAATCTCTTCAAGTCAATCTTCATGTCCAATTACATGGAAAAAAAGACCAAAAGCCACAAACCCCAATTTCTCATACCACAGGAGCCCACAGGCAGCTGTAGTGTGAACGAGTATTAAACCTGTACTGCTTTAAGAATCACCAAGGCGTGCAACTTGTACCAGGGGAGACGGGAATCTCTCATTCTGTCCCATGACCTCAGCAGGACCAACATCACTTCCCTCCATGCAAGCACAACATGGGGCATTTAATGTCCAGGACCAGACCCGCACATTCATTTATACCACCATGAAGTTTCATTTCACTCTGTCAAAGCGAGTGAAGAAAATTGTATTACCAAAGGACTTCCAAGTTACTGACATTCAAACACGAGGAGGAGGAGAAGATACCCTTGGAGGAAGCATCAACAGAAAGCTGAAGCTTGTCCCATTTTGGGGCCTCCTTTGTTTGTGCAAAGCACTCTAGTAAACGTTGCTTTCACCACCACACCAGCAACCACAAAACTATCTATCTGGCTTATTTGGCGAGATCCAGCAGAAGCTGTTTTTGTGGGAGTTTCGTCTGTTGGAACGAAAGCGCAATGGACAATGATCGCTGCCTGAACACGTGAATAGCCTCCACGTGAAGGGCATACGTAATGCCCCTCAGAAGGGGATCTGCACAGGCATGTTTTATATGCATCACACTCTCCTCGTATCTGAGGCTATCTTGAGCAGAAGGATACAATACATTGTTGTGGTGAATTGAGCATGTTCAGCTCCCTCCTCCCGAGCCCTCGATGCAGAGCTGCAAGCAGAAAATGGGCTGGGGCTCGGGGAGCGGATAAGCCCCTGGCAGCCCCCACAGCAGGCAAAGGTGTCGGAGTTAAACAACAATCTCTCTGCTTTGAGAGCAGTTTGGGCAAAAATAATTATTAATCCCTGCCTCAGGTACTCTCCTCCTCCTTCTCACCCCACAAATTACATTTTGTATGTTCCCAGCCCAACTTTTTTTCATTTATTAACGAGGTCAATAGTTCTTTTCTTAATGAAGCCTTAGTAAGCAGGCAGACAAGAAGCAATGTCGCTACACAGCGTATTTTATATTTTAAGTGGATATCATAGTAACAGTCTTACTGCGAGGTGTGTAACTCTGTATGGGGGGAGTAGGTACCAGTCAGGCAAGAAACATGGACTCGTTAACCGACCTGGCTAAAGAAATCACAGCACCAGTTCATCCCAGTGACCAAGGCTGGAGCAGAAACCTGGTGGAGCTGACTCTAAGCCTGCCTTTGGGCCAGGAAAAAGAAATAAAGGCTGGGAGGAGACTTCCCCCTCTTACCCCAGATACATTTCCTCTACCTTACAGGCCAGGCTAGTACATGGAAGCCCTGTTTGTATCTATTGCCCAAAACGAACACACACACAGATGCACCAAGTCCCCTTTTATAATTAGTTATACGTGCCCTTGGGTAGTCAGAAAAACAGCAGTGCAGCAAAGACTGCTCAAATGCATCATGTGAATAGCTAGAGCTGTGAGCTTAATAAAAGCTCTTTAGTACCACAAAGCATAGCTTGGAACATCATGTTCAAAGTATTTCTCCACGTACATTTTGGGTTAATTCCTGGTCCCACCAAAGACAGTGGGAGTTTTGCCCTTCGCTTCAGTGGGATGTATTTCACCTTTTGTGTTTAATTGCCAGTTGTTAAGGAATAAATTGCACTCCATTAAATCCAGGCACAGTAATAATCAACAAGTTCTTTTTTAAAAAAAGAAATGCTACCATGAGACCCCTTTATACCTAGCTGAAGGCTTAGAGACTCCTTTTTAAGTGTTCTGAAAGTTATTTTGTGATACTTTTTTTGTATTCCTGGATGGTTTCACTGCATTTGTATCAAAGCAACTGGATCAACAAGAAAAAAAAAACAGGGAAAAGCTGTTAAGGGACAAAAGACAAGATTTAAAAACCTTTCACAACCATCCACTTAAAAGACTGCACTGTTTAGCTAGCTTGTCCAAATTTACAGTGTAGCAAGAGCGATAATCTCCATCAGTACTGGTTCTAGCCCCTGCCAAGCTGAGAGCAATGTTCCCATTGACTTCTGTATGCAGATCAGATCCTAGAAAAGAGACATTGTATGCCAGCGTCAGAACAGCTAGACAAATGAGTGTAAACACTGAGATGGAGATATCCTTTCTCTTCGAGTTAAATTATTTTGCCATGAACAGGACATTTAAAGTTTGTAACTGTATGGTACTGAGACGACCCATCTGTGTTTTAAAGCAGATTAGAGTGCATTGGGAAGCAAATGACACATTGCATTACTTAAGCCAAATGTTCAAAATTCCACTTGATGTTGGTACAAGCTACACACGCTGTATCTTCAGTCATGTGTCTGAGCACATTCCTAGTGAGCTTAAACAGAATATAGTAATTGGATCAGCCTATGGAAACCTACCACACCACTGCAACCTGACGTTGCTATTTCTATTTTAGACGCCTTAGAGTAATTTGCACCAAGATCCTCCGATTTCTCCTCTCCATGTCTGCACTATCTGTAAAGATTACATCTTACCACAGTGTCATTATCATCATTTTATCATTGTACTTTATAGCATTAAAAATGCTTCTGTTCCGTCGTCTCGGTATTATGAAACATGTCTGTTGATGCAACATTCACCAATCCGATACACAAAAATACAAGTACAAAATATTGATCTAATCCGTTCTTCCCAGGTTGCCTCTCTGCTACCTCCTCTCGAGAGCCTCACCACGCGGGTGGCAGTTACGTAGAGCTGCCAGAGGCTTTCCTGCCATCCAGCCCTTGGACAGTCCTGCTGCTGCTGCCTTATGGCCTTCTCCAGGCGACTTGAGAGCCAGTTTTCTAGAGTCTACAGATTTTATCGGTGAAAGCAACATATGCCATCAGCAAGAGAGAGGCTGGAAATGTGGCACTCCCTCATCAGTCAGCACCGATGCTCAGAATAATCATTCAACATGTTATTCATGTTTAACACATCAGTTCATTAAGCTGGCACTCTCATCCCACTTACAAAGGTAAATGAAGGCTAGAAGGGGTCTGTGAAACTCTAGAGCTAATGAAAATGATGCAGCTGGCTCCAAACTGTAATTCTGGCTCCGAGGTGCAAGATCTTGGCACCATCTGCTCCTTCCAGAGAGCTAATATTAATGAAAAACTCATCACACCCCTGCTGATTGAGGGAATGCTAGCACACAGCTCCCGATAGATGCACACAGCTTTCAGCCATATTTTAGCACTGCTGATAGGTAGTTTCTGCCAGCTTTCAGGGATACAGAAATTTGAGATGTAGTATCCGTGTGAGTTCAGGCTGGTAGCATTTCTAACCAGGACGTGCCGGGGAGTAACACATCCAGATGCTCTGAGCAGAGCGAGATGGGTGTCAGAGCCACGTCAGGCTGCCTGGCCACGCTGTCTATGCAAGGTACTGCCTCTACAGGATTTCCCGATATTTAAAACATTCAAAAGTCAAAGTCCTCAAATTCCAAACAAAATTTTCAGGTGGAAAAAGAAGGTCCAGGTAGCTCAGATAGATGGTAGTCCTTTGTTGACTATAAAGCAATACATCTGTTTTAAACCAGGTTTCACAGTCAAAAAACCATGTCTCACATCTCTTCCCTACACCACGCTCAGTTCTATCCAAATGATGCCTCGTGGCCCCATTAGCCCACACGTCCCAATCACCCCGCCCTAATTTAGGAGATGCAAGTCCCAGAAAGACATGAGAGCCTGCTGAACACAGAATGGTTCTCCTGTGCTTCCACAAAAATGGTTTGTAGTAACATCCAAAAATATAGAAGCAAATAATTCCTGTCTCACTCCTACAATCCAGGGCTTCCCACCATTTCCATATAAAAATTTTAAAGTATGTAGCTTATTCTGCATGCCACTGAAACAAATAGCATTTTACTATTTTACTCAAAAAAATATTTGCGTGATTAGTGTACTTTGAAACTGTGTAACCAGTCTGCCCAGCTATTTGCTCAGTTGCACAAGAGATCTCATGCTGCTAAACCCTCTTCAGAATTATCTTGCCCCCACTCCACTCCTCAGAAGAGACTTCCCAAATAAAATAAATCATTGATCTAGTGTTAGGAAAGCTGCTTTCTCAGTATTATCCAGTCCCAGCATATTGCCTGTAGGACGGTTTCCTACAAATCATAGGGGTAACCCTCGGGCGTTTTACGGATCAATACACTTAAAATTTTACACATAGCCTTTTGCACTAACATCCCCATTACCAAAGATATGTGATCAGGACGGCTTGGCACACAATTTATCCACCTTCTGCATATCCCTTCAGTAAGGCAGAACCCCCGGAGGGCTGACTTCGGTTAGGTCCAGAGCAGCCAGTGTGGCTGAAATTGCTTCTGGTTTTAGCTGCTAAATATACCAAAGCTGTCCCCATGGGACACATGCAAATTGTAAGCTATGGAAATCCCTATAATGTAGCCAAACTGGCATAGATTAGAAATGGTAAAACATATAACCCTGGGTAAAAAGCCAGGCATTTCCTCCTTCACTGAATTTCAGGTCTTTGCTTCAAAGCATCAAAATATTTTACCTTTTCAAAGGTTACCACATTGCTTTGCCATTGTATTGTTCTCTAGCTCTATTCTCAGGAATAATTTCGGCTGAAATTTTCCTAAATAGTTTAGGGAGACACCCGGCACAGAAAATTTCCTCCAAATTTTATTCAAAATGGTTGAAGTCTGGCAAAGCGTACGCCAATCAAAACAGGGGCCTGTAAGAGGCAATGTTACACAATCTTCACTGTAAGAGACACCAGCAGCTCTGCCTGAAATATTTTTGCCACTTACAATTAATAGTCTGGAATAAGGCATCTTGAGAAAGTAAAATAAGTAGCACAAAGAGGAGGAGGGTTTCCAAGCAACTGCTTCATTTTCATTTTAAGCCCATGCTGCGGAAGTGTTAGCAGCAACTTAAGGGGCTAGGCTCATCCCCAGCCTGCAGGAGAGTGCAGAAACTAGGTTATAAACAGTAATTTCTTCCATATAACCTCAGATTAGCGTACAACAGGAGGATCAAAAAGAACAGTATTTTAAATCATTGTGCCCACAGTTAATTTCTATATGCAATACATCACGCAGTCAGAAAACATATTTGTATGGCCAAGTCACATTCCCACTGATTTTTGCACATCCTCTGGTCCCCGGATCTTAAATTAATAGGGAGAAAAATTATAAAGAAAAAGCAAGCGTGTACTGCCCTCTCTTAGCAAGGTCCTTCTGAAAAGCTCCCTTCCAAACCCTCTTTGCGCCGATGCTGGCTCAGCATGCCACCTTACACTGCCCAAGCTTCGCTCTCTCAGTCATCACTTACTTTTTTCTTGACCTTTTTGCTAAATTGTGTCTTGGAATTATCACAAGCCCAGTCCCAGCCTGCCATATTTCAAAATCAGGCACCTTCAACAAATGATCTGATTTCCAGGAGCCGCTGAGTATTGTCAGCAAGACAAGAGGACTTGCAGGCGCCCTGAACGTCCTGGAAATCAGGCCACTTTCTTCTATGCTCCTACTTTCTGCTTTTTCAGTTTTTCCTCCACCCAGTGGCCGCTAACAGAAACAAATCACCTCATAAAAATACACTGTACTACCATCCGAGTTACTGAAATGCACTATTAACATGGCAGTAGTCTGCTGTTTTCTGGATCACTACTTACAAAATAGCGCTGTGTGCCTCTGTTACAGCATCACGGACAGCGTTACTGAGGATGCGCCGCATTATGGAAAACATACGTATGACATGCAGGCGACAAAGATATGAAACTGTGCTCTGTGTGGTGATGGGAACTTACACAGGACAGTCAAAAATATTATATCCCCACAAAGCCCAGAAATATAGCCATGGTCAATAAAAGTAATTGCTACCATTGACAGGAGTAGAAGAAGGTCAAAACAAATTGGAAACTGTTCCCATGATCCAAAGCACAGAAATCTACATTCTTTCATACAAATCAATCAACTGATGGAATCTCCTGACCAGTTTCCTGCTGGTACTGGAAAAACACACATTTCTTGACAGCTGTCTGCCCCACCTGAGCAGGTGTGACGGGCTGCGGATTCAGGCTTCGGAGTGGAGCTCCTGCAGGACACGTGAGAGGGAACAGTCCCCTTTGGTCTGGCTACAGACTGCCATGAAACCCTCTGGTAATTAGAATTTAATTTTGGATTTTAATATTCAGTCAGAGATTTGAAAAATGCTTTGCTTCTGTAGATGATGAAAGCATGTTACCTTAGCCAGCTGGCAGAATTGTAAAGTTGCATTTATGTTTCATTACTAATAGCTATTGAATTAACTCCGTAATTGATTCTTGAAGAGTATTTGCAAGATATGTTCTGTACCGTACTCTACAAAACAGTTCTGCTACGCACTGGCAAGCGTAGACCGAGATACAAACACATACATGCAGATTCACCTGCACACGTACAAACATTTACACCACTACACGTATATGCTGGATAGACAGGATTCAGGCCTAAAAGAAGAGCTACCAGGTTAGACAATTTACAGTCTAAGATATAAAAAAAAACCCTAGGGAGATTCTGAAAAGTATACTATATTATTGTTTGCTTATGGAAAACTACAGTTTTATTTATTTTTAAATTCATTCGATGTTTGGCCTGCACCTATTTGAGTACATTACCAGCGCAGGCCTGCTCGTTCTCTGGTCACGCTAGCGAGGTGGTCCCCGTTGCACGCCATTTCCTTGCTCCTCACGGTCAGCCCCTTCTTCTGCTTTTTGACCGAGCACAGCGGACGTTTCAGCTGGACACCTGAACACACCAGGTCCGAATGCACACTTAGCCTAGCATGATGAGGCAGCACGTTTCCAGAGCTCGCAGCGCTTTTCACTTTTGCCAGGTCCTTTGAAGACTCCATGTGCTCCAGGCGAGCTCTCTGCAAACCCCACTGCCCCAGAGCATGAAAAGCAAATAAGGGCTGGAAATACCATCCCACAGATTAAACCATTGTCTGTTTGAAAGAATGATTGAGAAGACTTGCTGGAGTATTTGCCTAGCTCTGCCCATAAAGATCTAAGCTTGTTTGCTATTTTCCCCTCACCTTGAGTCTGTAGTTTATGACAAGCGGGGAGGGGAGGGTGGGGACAGCCAAGTAACTCAACGGTCCTCAGAGTGCTTTAAGGCAATACCATAAACGGGATCAGGGACAGAGCTCTTAGCCATGACCCCTCTCTGCAAACAAAGCAGGAATTACTGGGCAACAATCTCGTTCACAATATTTTCCCCTTGAAAGCACCTCTGCAAGAGCCATCGCGCTGGGCAGCGGCGGGCAGCTGCGCGCGTCCTCCAAGTAAACCAGCACGGCCATGGGTTTGCACGGCTCCGTGTCTGACCTGGCACTCTCGTGCTGGCCTGTGGAGCTGCAGACCTGCCACAAAGCTTCATGAATTATGTTGATTGAGCAATTTTCAGTATTTCTCTGGCTGACAGCAGCAGTGGTGCTCTGTCTGCCAGCTCTTGGCTAGACAAAGCAGATTTAGTGTCCCCCATCTGGTAGTTGAACTCTGCGTGCAATCTGCATGCAGCCACAGCCAGCACTCAAACTGGGACCTCATGGGGCCTTGGCAGCGCTGGTACCAGGTGAGCCAACACAAAAAGTGCTGCGGTAAACCTGTCGCGCTGGGAAGTGACTCTTTGCACCTGTGAGGAGCAGGAGTGGTGACAGAAATATAACTCTAAAATACAGCTAGCCAGGATTACAAAAAAAGGAACTTTAATAGCTATGCAGATTAGAGAAAACCCGCAGAGTTGGCAACACTTCTGGGTCTTGTTTACTCTTAATAGTGAATGCTGGTTACTACCAATATCTTGTTTAAAATACAAGGCTATTTAATAGCCAGCTATTGATAGTTTACTATCCTAAGGTGAAGACATTATTGCCAGAATTGTGCATTTAAATAAGCCATCATGCCCTATAAAAAATCACAGCTTTTGCCTCTAGGCTGTTGATCTGAATCCAGCTCCAATCAGTAATGACCGAAGCCAGTCACTCTGCGAGGATGCTCGGTGATCTGTATGCACCAAGCTCGCAGGTACACCCTCGCTGCGGTCTGCACACCTTGCCACGGGGCTGCTGCCTACCTCCACGGTTGTCCTGAAACCAGCCGTGTCACTCCCCTGCCTCAGCACCCAGGACACGCTTGTTAGCCTGATGTCACCTTCACCCCATGTGCTTCAGTCTGAAATGACCTCAAACTAGTGTTTCATCACAAAGAAACAAGTCCCACTATTTTTTTTTTCCTCTCCCCAAAGTGTCAGTTTGTTATATTCATCCTTCTTCACTGTATTTTGCCCGTGGTGTGCCCAGGCTGGGCAGCGCCTGCGATCGGCACCAGCACAACCTTCACCTGCCAGTTGGGTCTCACCAGGACCCATTTTCACACAGTCCTTACGGTTGGGACTAGACGCTATCCTGACATGGAAGCAAATGAATCTAATTTTGGACTATGACCCCTGCTCCAACAAAACTGTTGCAAAATACTGAACCTGAGTTTCCTCCGAAAGTCGTCTCCCTGCTCCCGCATCTCGCTCTGTTGTTTTGCACTATGAGTGCATTTTGGTTTCAATCTGTGCAACAACTTGCGAATCCGTATAACGCTGGCCAGGCAAAACCCGCTGTAGTAGGGCTCTTCCCTCGTCTTTGGAAAGCAGCCTGAACGCCCACGGATGTGCTTTGCCCCTGCATTTCAACCCTGGCCTCCGCGCTTGGTGCAGCTCTCCCTGTTTATGTTCGGCAGCACAAGGCAGCGAGATGTGCAGGTTACCCACATGAAGAGATCCCTTCCAGCTGCTTATCATTTATCATCGCTTCATTCAGGGCTTCTCAGAGAGCACGCGTAACCCGCGGGTACTCATCAAATGTGATGTTGCAATTAGAAGAAAAGAATTGGAGATCCTCTCACGTCAGCCCTATTTCAGATTTTCCAATTAATACCAACTAATTCATGATTTTTCTTAAAATTCATCACTGGCATATTCTACTGGGATACACTGTCAGACTGACACAGTGTAGGTATAGTTACAGAAGAATGTTTAAAGCGATGTGCACGGCCATGGCCGGGTAGCACTGGAAGACGAGGCTGAAGGCTGGTGCACATACAGGGCAGCCTTTGCCACGGCTGTCCACCAAAATCCTCTTTCATCTTCAGGGTCTCCTTCAGAGCCAACGATAGCCTGAGGTCTAAACATATCCACAGAAGCAAACCATTAGCAGCTTGGGGATTCAAGTGCCTGGATTACCACCATCCATCTCCAAATATTTACTGTCGTCAGTTTAACTCTTCCCCACCCTGAGTTTAAAGAAGCGGGTGATTTTTACGACATTTGCACACACGTGCACACACGCTGCAAAACACAACATTTTATTTTCCGTTCTTCCAGCTGAGAGGAACTCTTCCTTTACTTACAAAAAGGCAGATTTAGGAGGCCAAGGTCTGCACGAGCCAGAGAAGTGCCCCCCCGCTGCCAGGCGGCCTCTTTGTGCTCTGGCTCTGCCAGCACGCTGGGACTGCACTGTCATTAGCACAGCCAGAGCACCAGGCACTGAAAATCTATCATGCAATTTTATTCTGCGTGAGGTACCAAGCAGCTCTATCTGCGCAATGGAGCAAGCCCACCAGATAGGCAGGCGGAGACGGAGGCAGCACTGGATGCTCCACCGCTTCTTATCCCTAATTAGCTTTGGGATGATGGCTGCCCTGTCTCTGCTGATGCTCTTCATTAGTATCTTCAGGCTTTAAATAGATGCTGTCTGTCTGCCATGCCTATGTAGTTTTAGGCCAGTAATAACATGCAGGTATGAAAAACATTTAAAAAAAATTAAATCTTTGCAGGATTCATAATAATAGCAAAAAATTAAAACCAAAATGGCAAGTGTTCCAGTATGCAATTCTCCAGCACTTGTTCACTTGTTTCTAATGTGAAACAATCAAACATTTAAAATATGCAGGGACACACACACAATTTGTATGTATAAACATACATTATTTAGACCAGCTGAATTCTCAAGAGCTGCAAATAGTCCATGAATTATTCTGTAACTTATACTTCCCCATCTGAGAATATGCTTCCACCAAAAGATTTTTCTTTTTCAATTAAAATTCATTATGTTAACGTCCCAACCAAGCAAACAAAATAACACAGAGGGCACACATGGTATGACCCGTGGGCTTTGCATGTCAGTCTGCTCCCAGACATCATTTTCCCCATAAGCCCCCCAAGGCATAAGCAGAAAGCAGGCTCTGAGCCAGACGAGCCATTTTGTTCACACACATCCCCCAGCCAACACCTCTTTGGGAGGCACCTCAAACACCACAGTAGGATAAGACCAGCAAGAGCCTCCTGCACACACACAGTTCAGCTGATCCAAAACCAAGCAGCGAGTCAGATCGACTGCTCCCCGCCTGCTTGTTGGCTCACCCCATCACTTCGCTGGCGCGAGACTTTAGGTACCATTGGCATAACGAATGGGGTTTACTCGCCTCGTCTGTACACGTTTGCATGCTGACCCACCACTCGGATCCGATTTCAAATGTAAAGTGCCTGCTGCACATAAATATCCAACTTTCCTTAGCTAGATCAGCCACAGAGTAATGGTTTCCTCTGGAACACGCCTGCCCAGCTCCGGGATCCTGCACAGCACCGGGACCGTAGCTTGTGAAGCCACGTACTTCTGTGTTTGTACTGAAGGTTGTGTTGTGGAGTTTCTGCTCATTTTGCATTTGCTCCCAGCCTAGAGCTTCTGGAGTATTCTTTTAGTAATTATTTTAAAAACAAATAAATTAGGTTTTCCTCTTGTCTGTGATGTGTAAAATCACTTGAGAAGATACTAAAAAAAATATAAAGGGGGAAAAAATATTTGAACATTAGAAATTAATACTTTATCTGTCCAAAAAAAAAAAAAAAAACCCCACGCAGCCTATGAAAACTAATGTAATTATGACTGGAAAAGAAGATGAAAGTTGCACTACAGAGAGAGAAGGAATGTCAAGTCAGGCTGGTTCAGGTCCAATATTCTGCTTGTTGCACTAACACCTGTTGAGTTCAAGCAGTTAGAAGAAAGATCTTCTAAAAACTAAATGCCTCCGACTGAGCCATGTTTCACTTTCCTGTCCCTGAAATCCCCAAGGAATTGTCCAGGGAAAGAAGGGGGAGGGAGAGAGCAGCAAAAGCAGACTTTGCATTCCTGTTATTTTTAAATATAATAACAAAAAAATCCACGAGCAGAAAGCTGAGAATATTCAAAGCTTCCCAGACCTTTGTACAACATGTTTAAAACCCAAAGGGAAAAACAAAACAAAAAGAAGCAGTAGAAGCCAATTTTAAAGTTTCCTTTGCAGGTCACCTTTGAGATGAAGTCACAGATTTCCTCTACATAATATGGCCTGAAAATACATTATGATGATATTGATGGTTTCTGCACTAAAACAGCAGGGCCAGAAATTGAATTAGAGCTCTCCTGCCTTCTCCAAAGTACTCATGAAGTGCCCAGTCTGAAGTCCTGTTTCCTTGTAAAAACTTTCAAACAGAATAAAAACTCCTATCCCAAATACAAACACATCTAGTGGTTTTACCTGATAGAATAAAATACCATTACTGCTATTCGTCCTGCAGAGACTCTTTCTAACAATGCACACCAAGCGCACATTGGCATTTTCGGCTACTTTTTCTTCTAAGTTCCCCAATGCATTTGGTGTAGGAGGAACCCAGTCTGGACGAATGAACTTTTCTATCTGAATATACCCAAAAGGGTATCTAAGGGTATCTAAGAGGTTCACCCAGAATCCAGCAACATTGTTCTTTATTTATATTTAAAGCCTCAGCTGAGGATTTGGTTAGAATTTCAGATTCGTTTAAAGAAAAAAATTCAATATGGATTCATATGGGACAACACAATCACACTGAATCTAGCTTCAAAATCTTGCTGAATGAATGCTTTGCACTGACTATCACAAACTTATTTATGTTTGCCCACAAAGTGACAAGGCCACTTTGCCCCGTTATCGCGTTTCGAATGAACTCCAAACCGTTCAGACTCCCCACAGCTCAGTTCCCATCCCTGCACTGCTTACAAAGCCAACGCCACCTCCTAGGTGTCCCAGCACCTGCCTGCCCAGGAGCCCATCTTCCAGCCCTGGACCAGATCATTGCTTAGCAGCACTGCTTATGTGTTATGGTAAGCATTCCTGTATCAAATACAACTACTGTATTTGAAACATGACCAAAATTATGGGTCATATTTGGTAACCAAAGTCAGTGAGTATACAACAACTTGCATCATCATCCTATTGGGTGAGAATTTGAACTAGATAACCAAAAGCAATACCTTGCATTGCCCCAAAATGCAATCTTTCACAACTTACAGGAGCGATCAGGCAGCCAGACTGTGAAGGGGTCTGTATGCAAACCCTAAATCTTCCAGTTCTTGCCTGAGGATTGCTGTGTTTATCTACTTTCCTTGGTTAAGGATCTTTCGGAGCAGAGCAGCCTGACTGGCTAAAGGCAGTTCAGATTCCCAAAAAGCCCCTGAACTGTGAATAGAAACCCCATCAATTATAAACACCCCTGGAAAGTACTCCTGTGCGTTCTCTATCTTTACTCTTCATGAGATCAGATGTGGAATCATTTCCAAAAAACAGGCAGGGAAGAATCCTGAAAAAAAAAAAAATTAAGAAAAAAAAATAGAGAGAGAAAGAAAGCACTTTAACTCGCAGCCTGAACATTTCCTTTTTATTTGTGTTCTGCTACCCCCCGGGACTGCCAGCAATGCCCAGCTGATCACATCTGATCTGTATAAAACACTGTCTTTACCTGACACTGTTTTGTCCGAGGGGAGCTCTCTAAATTAATTCCACAGGCTTCTCAGAGCCTTGACAATTCCTTTTTGATCTTCTCTGCTGCTTCCCAACACTTTCAGGGATGTTTAAACCCAGTCAGAGCAGTCTAAAATGAGCGGCAACTCTTCTCATAACACTGTCCCTATTGCTATGGCTACTGAATTCCCCTTACACAACATCTCCAGGCAAAATCAGGGCACCGCACAGTCAAAATTAGCAGTATTGCAAATATTTCCTCCCTCTTATCTGCCCATCTCTGGAAGACTTTGTTAGCCCACGTACCACTACGCCAATGCTTTGCAGCCTGCTCAAATAGAAGTAGAGAACCGGAGGGCAAGCGCTGCAAACGCGCGAGACGGAGCTCTGGCTACCGAGGAGCGCGAGACACAAGCCCAACGCGCGCGTCTCCCTTTTGGGTCAGGGGAGGTGACAGCACGAAGCCCGTTGTGGAGAGGCTGGAGCAAATCCCTTCCCTGTGCCAGAGTAGTTTTGCTTGTTTGTGGGACTGGTATAAAAAGTATGCATTAAAGATACCTTGCCATGGTAAGTTGTGGCCGCACAATTTCTATCTCTACCCTGAAAAACCTTTTAAATTTTCAGGAAAACATCTTATACACAGAAATTTAGGATATAGCCATATTTCAAATATTCAAAATAAAAATAGCTGTTTCATCCAGATAACCCCAGCCCCATTACAAAATATTTCTCAGCGAATTAGATCCATCTCCTGTGGGAGAGGCGTGAAATAGATTTTCCTGTTCTCAGTCAGTTCAGGATTAGGTTTTGTCTCATTTCAAACCCCCTTGAGGATTCATTAGGTTGTGGGTAGGAAGCACAAAGTGCTTGAAAGCAAAGAATTTTCCTGCTAAGGCTAATAGCTCGCATTTCCAAACTTGGGCTAGCCAGATCACAGTGGGCACTTACAGAAAATCCATGACATGCCAGAGCAGGAGCTGAAGAAGTTCAGTTTAGCTGAATTTCACACCATGTCAGAGTCCTATGTGCAGCTTAGAAAATGAATTTAATAAAGCTTTTTTGCTGTAACACGGAGTGTCAGCTAGCAGATTCTCTGACACCTGCTGCTCTTTGAATCTGATACCATATTGCAGCATAATGTGGTCTAATTTTAGACTTCACACAACACACCAGGTTTCAATCTTTCAGAAAATAATTCTGTTCAGCACTTTTCATTCCCTAGCAGTGTTCTGGGACACGTGTCCTTTCTTTCCTGCCCTCTCCTGGACTAACACTTGAAATTTTTAAGGATGATTTTTGAATCAGTTGTAAAAAAAAAAAAAAAGCTAAAACAAAACTGAAATAGTTTCATTTCCACTTGATTGCAAATTATACCATGAAGAAATATATACGCCGATTTATACAGTGGCTTCCTACCCGCACCCCCACAGAACAGAGATAACGGAAAGCTGGAAAGCTTTCAACTTTGGGTGCAGAGAATTATTGTCTGAGAAGGAAAAATATCCAAAGCTTAAATGACAGTTGGGTGTTTGAATATCTATTTGAAGACTGAGAACCAACCACAGGAAGAAGCCAATGACAGCTCCACAGGATAATGCAATTTTTATGTATAAATTTTACTCATTACCAAAGAAAAGAATTAACCCGATCTATTTCTTTCTCTAATCAAGATACATTTTTGTATTACGAATTAAATGCAATTAAGTGATAGTTTATTCCTTTTAGAGAGAACTGACTGCAATTAATGCTATCATTTATTCTAAACAGTAATTAGATTTTTTAAAATGTGCCTAGCCTTTAAAAGCTAAGTTGGCTCCAAAACCCATCTCTCAGCTGAAATCACATAGGAAGCTTCTCTCACAAGACAAATACCTGTCTTGTTTTCCCCCGCTACCCGCAAACTCTTTTAGGACAGCGTGGAGCTAATATACGTAACGTGAGTAACATCTTGCTGTCAAGAAATCTAGCATTGGTTGGTGCACACCAACACAGACAATCAATGTCTTCAAGAGAATTTAGAAGAGGTTTAATTTAAGGAACAAAACATAAAAAAATTACAGATCCAGACATTAAAATATATGGAATTCACTGTGGCAGGAAAGATACAGTCCTTTCACTGGCAAGAAATTGCTCTGAGATATCCAATAGAATTAGTAACCATGTTCTCATCTTGGGAATTACAATTGATCTACTTTTTGTATCAAAATCAAATGGTTTCCAAACTTAGAATGCAACATCCTGTGTCAGCTTGCAAATGAGCTGGAGCAGAAAAGTAAACAGGTCACAAACACTAAACTGTAAAAATATAAATAGCATGCAAATTGAAGCAAATAAGATGTCCAGTGGAGAAAAAAAAAAAAGTAACTTCCCTCATTTTAACTGAATGTCCAGAAGATTGTTTTGTGCAAGATAACCCGTAGGAGTAAAACTGAATCTGATTGACTGCCTTAGTCAATTCATAAAACCTTCCTTCACCAAACATGTTTAAGCAAGTGACTATCCTTTCTTTAGATCAGACAGAGGAAGGTCACCGGGGTAGGGAAGAGGAAGAGGGCAGAGTCATGCCTTGCAGAGCATCGCTAAAGCAACCCTGAAACCGCACACGTAGCTGTGGGCTTCCCACCTGTGTCCCAAGAGTGGTATCCCATACTGGTCGGCCACTAAACCCAAACAAAAGGTTTAAAATCAAGGTTGATAAGCATCTGATTTTTGCCAGTATAAAGTGAATTGAATTCTCTACACACCGATAGCACATTTTAGCTCAAGAATTATTCCAAAATGAATGAGTTCGCACTGGACAGATGATGATCTCATCTTTCTCACTAAAATATATTTTCATCAGATGTTGCTGTTTCCATTCAAAATATGGGTGAAGACTGAAATTGTGTTCTGCACCAATATGCTATGATCCCTGCAAACCACTAACATTTTCCTGAAAATAATATGTCTGAGCAGAAGCTGAAGAGAAAGGAGAACATAAAGCTTCTATACATCTCATTTTGTTTAAACTAGCTTCACATCTTCTTGAAAATGCAATCTACATATTGAAACAAAGGAACCATCTTAATGGGTACATTACAATAACAGCTCCTCCCATCAATCTCCATTTACATCCATCCATATGGCAAAAAAACTGGTAATCTGAACAGAAAGCAGCTCCTCAAGCATTCCTGAAGTATTCTCAGGCTATTCAGCCCATCAAATTTACATCTATGAACATACTCACATCCCATGTTAGAGATAATATTCATTAGGCTCATCAAAGGTATTTGGTCTCATTTTTATGTTGGAAGTACAGATGCTTATTTATAGCATCAATTAAACTTTTTTTTTTTTTTTTAAATCAAAGAACTTTAAATTGCTATGGCCTGCCTGACTCAGAGGTATTCTGCAAGTACTGAAAATGCTGGTGCCAAAACCTTTCAGAAATACCAGTAATCCAAAATCTGCTACTTTGGTTACTTGGGTTATAGCCATGCCAGAGTTTTCCTCTGTACCTTGCATGAGCTCTTGTTCCTTTTTGTCCCCTGATTTATCTCTCTGTAAACCAAGGGTATGACTAACCAGGCACACAGGTGACTTGTGAGGGTTCATTAATAAAAACTTACATTTGTAAGATACTGAATATCTTCAGTATGCCTATAAATCTTCAGATGCATATGAATGCAGTTATTTTCAATTTTGAAACTACATGCATAAAAGTTATAGGCTATAAGATTGTCTAAGAAAGGCACATGCAGCATGCTGTGATTTGAGACACATTCAAGGCCTGGAGAAGAGCGCCAGGTTCGGGTAGTCTGGCAACACAAATTCTTGAGGTTTGGGTGGTAGCTCATTAGCATCGTTTTATGGCCATCCAAAGTTGATGAGGGACAGTCGTAAATAATTTATCTTTTATTTTAATGTTATTTCATGAAAACCAGCTATTACATTCTATTTGATTTTAATCTGTTTTAATCGTTTTGAATGCTATGATTAAGAGAGAAGGAAATAAAGAGGGTAGATCAGGACAGGCACAATCTTATCATATTAACTAAATTGAGCCTGGGATCCAGGCTGAAACCATTCTCATGTACTATGAAGTATATCCCCAGAGCAGCAAGAAAGGTCTCACTGTCCCAAGGCACCTAATACTTCCCCTGACCCCTCTCTCCCACCCTATAGCTCAGACTGTGATGGGTGATTCCCTGGGATACACAACAGTGTGAAGAAGTAGCTGGGTGATGGAGGACACGGCTGACTGCAGCCAACGCAAAACCCTGCGCGGTATTACTGCAGAAATGCACAGGAGAGAAGGTATACGTTTGGATGGTGGGCAGAGGAAATTGTGAAAGCTATTCAGAGGCATTGCCAGTGCAGAAAATTTTTCTATCCTTCTCAACTTTGAAGCATGTAATATATTACTTCATGTATGTTCAATGTTCCCAAAACCAGGAGGACCTGAAAGCCAGCCCTAAAAGAGGGAAACCTGACTCAAGCACAAGCTAGCAGTTATGAAAGACATGCCCTGAAAATGCACAAGCACGTCTTTAAAGAAAGCAAACAGCAGCAGCCTCCAAGACAGAAGGAACAGGTTTGCCTTCGTGCAAACAAGGTCTCCCTTTGCTGGGGCAACCAGCAGAGCTGGTAGGTGAAGAGGGAACCAGAGGGGCCACTCCAGAGGGACTCGTGTGGGATTAGGTGGCCACTTTCCTTTGTTTGATAGATCTTGACAAATCATTTGACATGCACATGGCCACAGGGAACACTTTCCAACAGATCTAATGGGAATTCACCCATCTGGAAGGAACCACATGCAAACCCCCACCCCAGTTTAGCCCTGTGTGCCCCATCACCTGCTTAAATACCTGTTCTGGCTGGATTCATAGGCAACGGGCAAACTCCAGTTTAATTCACATGGGGAGGGTATGGATGAACAGTGTTCTGCTACCTGAGTACCCATCTTCTGATGGGAAGAACTCTTGGCAACTCAGGATGCTAAAAGTATACACGTAGTAGAGGCTAGGCAGGGGAGCCAGCTTTAACTGCAAACTCTGTGTTTTACACACAGCCAGTAAATGGCCTGTTAGGGGCTTACAGCATCGTAAGAGAGTTTTTCAGATTTCTGTTTTGATGGATACATGGTTCTGTACCTATATACCATTCCAGGACTAACTTAAATGAAGTCTTGTTTCAGAAACAGGATGAAGTTATAGTTATCAAAAGAAGTGGAGATTGCTTCACAGGGGCTCTGTACCAGTATGACAGCATAGGACAAAACTGCAATTTGTTTTCTAGAAAAAAAAAAAGAAAAAATGTTTAGACTTTACTATTGCTACTAACCCCAGTATGAACCCCGTTTCAATAGCATAGGGATATCTTAAGCCGGTATTAACTTTCTTCCTTGCTTGGGAATATACCAGAAGGATACAATCACATCTACAAAAGAGTGATAAAGTACCACTGGCTTTACAGAGGACCCTCAGAGCAAAACTGAACATGTCAGACTCTGTTCAAACCCAGAATGAGCTGCTAGTTCACCTTCTTCGTATACAAATCAAGAAGGGGTAGCTGATGGGCTGCAATAAAAGTGCGATGCAGCCACCACCTTGGTGGTTTGTCATGATGATGCCTATTGTAGGTCTCTGTAGGTTGCCCAGCTTGAGACATGCACTGGGGAGCGCAGCCTGTCCACCCCGCTCACAGCGGGGGCTCTGACCATGTGCTGAGCTACCTTCCAGGGGAGAGTACTGTGAATCCAACGCCAGAGCAAGTGAGAAAACCTGAACAAGCCACACACTGCTTTTCTGAGCCAAAACAGAATAAAGAGTCCCTGCTTAATCACAACAGTCAAAACAATGAAACAGAACAAGTAAACAAGGTTGTTAATTTGTCATTGACTTGACTGAGCAACCACTGTAAATAATAGGAACCCAGATGACACTCCGTGGAGATAATCAATTGTGTCTTTTTGCGCAACTAAGATTGAGGAACTGGTGAAAATACGTATGCATTTCATTCCTGCTTGAGTAACGCATGGCCTGTGGCAGACTCCTGACAAACTGTAGTGTATGTAGTCTAAGATTTGCCTCTTCCATCAAATTTGAGCATGAATAATGGGAGCTCAGACCTCTGGGTGGATGGAAGTTAGTTATGATCTATGGCTCAAAACAGACAATAGGTCTGTGACATACCAGATATTTTCGTATTGGATCCACAGCAAGTTCTCCTTAACTCACTGTTGCTAGGTAGTTAATCAAGATGTAGTCTAAAAGAGTTAAGTGATTCTATAGTTCATAATTATTGGCTAAAATGTATTTTCAGTAACCTGGCTATTTGCCTGGTCCATGATTTTTCCCTGAGATTCAGTCCATCAGGCTGTAACGAAGCCAAGAGTTAGAAGAGATGTCCTCCCATTTTAGCAGAGGAGGAGGAACGCACTTCCCTGCTCCCCCTTATCATGACTCCCGATTACCCCGACTTGCAGAAGGTTGATCCAGATGGTGAACACAAGACTGCAGGCAAGCATGCCTCGAATGAATTCTCGGTGTGGAAGGGTGGAATAAGCCATATGTTTTCACAAATTAGGGGTGACTCTCTAACGCCTGAGTGATGAAGCAGATCCAAGAGTAAGTTATGCACGATCCTCCCCGATGAGTGAAGAGAAATGTTTTATTCAGTGCCTCATGCTGTGAGCTATATTTATACCAAACGTATCTCTGTACATTTTAAAATGTTATCTATTAAGAGGATATTGCAACTGCAACACAGGACTATGTACACCGTCATTTAAAACCCCAGAGCTATGGGAGGGCTGTATGTGGCCTTGACACCATCCAGCTGTGAAGTTACTTGTCCAGATAACTCAGAAAGGCCAAAGACCTTAAAATCCAGCTACCAAACTGCCTTGGAGAAAGCCTTTTTCCTCTACGCACAAGGTACAAAACCTCTGAAATCATCTGACCAGATGAAAACACAGCTAGCACCTTGTTTTCCATCCTTTGTTATGGTAACTATCCAATAACACACTGTCGGAGGCTTTTAAAAAAAATCTCAGCTTCTGTAATCTTTCGATTACATTAGAACCTTACTTTTTTCTTCTTTTGCTTACCAAAAAGCTCACAAAAATTAGACATCAAACTAAAATTACTTATTATGATGACTAAAATTATCATTCTTTTAATCTCAGAATTGTTGCGGAGAATTTCTAAGCCTCCGGTAACAGCGAAGGCTGCTCAAGCGGAGCGGTAGGAGGGAGGCAGCCCTTTGCTTGCCCCTCAGCCCCCCCGGAGCTCAGCCTGCACAGGGGGCCGACCCACCCCCCCAGGAGCTGCCGCTCTGCCTTCAGAGGCAGCTTACAGCAGAGAGGAGACGCGGCCAAACAACAGTGCTCTCGCAGGAAGACTGTATTTCAGATGGAGAGAGAATAACGGTAAAAACAAAAGCAAAGATCATTCTGACTGAAAATCCATAGCTACTCTTAAAGATAATAACTACAATCACATTTATTGACCAAGTTGCAGAGTTAGAGCCCATAGGCAAGATCATCAGCTAAGATGAATCGCCATAGCACCATTAACTTTACCATTCCACGCTTGATCTCGCCCACTGTGCTCCCAAAATGGCCATGGTATATTTTTTCCTTTTATTGTACAAAAACACCGACCATTTTAAAACGTACATTTACTGTACAGCTTACATTTCACTTATTTTACACCTCGCTGTAATTCATTCCCCAGCCCAATCTGTATCTAAACATAGGCAGCAATGCAGACTACCAGCACCCCGCTTATGAAATTCATGAACTGAAAAGACCATAGGAAAATTTTTGAAGCTCTCCCCTGACCTTTTAATCACTTGTTACCTTCTGCAACAGAATTTCTCAAAGCTCAGTTGCTCTGAATTCTTGCCTGTCTCATGTAATGAGCAGATGTGGCAAAGTAAGGATTTGTAACATGATGAAAGTTATGATGACAGGTCTTTCTCTGTCAAATTTTTATGTTTTTACAGGCTAACACTGAACTGCAGCACTTTTTTTTTAATTCAGCTTCTGACAAGAACACATAAAAAGCATATCAAAGGCAACAATAAATCCACTAAAATAGTTCTCTTGGTTCAAACAGATCTGAACTTTACAGGACTGTGCAGATCGTACTCAGCTTGAAATTACTCATAAATATCAACCCCAACATCTCAGGACTCACGGTACCCTGCATGTCCCTTCTACCGCCTAAAAATAACCCCATGTGTTACTTGGTGAGGGGACTTGAGATGATGATATGCAGGGATATTTAATTGGCAGAAGGAAAAACCAAACCCAACGCCAAAGACAATGATAAAAGGAAAACAGTCCTCTCTCTCCCCTGGGCAGTAAAGCAATTACGAGCAAGAGAGCTGCTCCGTGGTTATTATTGCAGGCTGAAGTGGTAGCGTTCTCCATGATTATCACAAATGTCTCCACTGGGAGGAGGGAAGTGGGAGGATTTACCAAGCAGCAAATCCTCAATTTCCCTCCCCCTATTCCCAGCGATTCCTGCTGAACTGAGCTCTGCACAACAGAGAGGTGCAGCCTTAGACAGCTCCAGCAGATTTACGCTCATCTCCTAGCAGAGCCAGACCAGGACAGGGCAGCCATGGGGACCACTTCTGCCTTGCCTGGCTCACCCAGAGCTATCGAGGACCTCCAAGGGTCCTGCAAAGCTTCTGGCTGAAAGCTGAGGCATCTTGGTATCCTTTCTAATATTTTTTAAACATAGTCTTTTATCCATTTTGCTTTGATTCAGGACACTTTGAAAAACATTTATGAAATGAAAATTCCAAGTTATTTATTCTCAAAAAAGTCAAAATGCTTCATCTTAGTGTCAACATTTCTAAGTGTTGTTACACAACTAAAACTTTGCTCAAAATATTTTGATGATAACAAGACAAAAAATGGTAAGAGTGAAATAAAACATGTTGATAACATCTCTCTGGAGCCTGAAAGAAAGAAAAAAAAAAATCAGAGAGTTTCCGTCTAGTTGCAAAAGTAACCAACAGTGCTGACACCTACCAGATCCCTCTACCAAATGGGCTGATAAACTGTGTCTAGCTATTAGGGGTACGCCTGTGCGATGCTTTGCAGGCTGACACAAACTTGTTCTGCCAGCGTGCCAAGCCAAAAGTAATCAAAAAAACCAATAAAGCAAGTAGTTTGGCAGAATGCTGAGCCCAAGCCAAGATACTTCACCACTTGGGCCACGCATGAGGTCAGGGCTGGCCGCACGCTAACACCACTTCACAACTGCTGCCCCGTGAGAGTTGGAGCACAGATAACTTGTGAACACCTGCCTTGTGAAACACTCCAGAAACATACTTCTAAATGTCTACAGTATAATTGGGCTAACAATAAGGCCCACAAAGCTTAAAACACATCACCATCCCTAGGACTACTTCCTCTAGAAGTGAAGTGTATTATTAGTGGGATAGAAGGGGAAATGGTCTGCATTGTCTAAGCAATACCTGCTCCATTAAGGGAAAATCTGCCTACTGGCCCACTGCTTTAGTATTTTCCTGGCTAAACCGACATATGGTTCATTATTATTGTGCATTACGATAGCCCCTAAGGAACCCAGCTCTATCAGGGCCTCAGTCTGCTAAGCACTTGTACAAACACAGGAAGAGAGCCCCTCCTCTGAAGAGCTTGCTGTCTAAACAGAGGAGACAGACAAAGGGCTGAGATGCTGTGTGAGGGTTTGCAAAACTCATCTTACAGTCGGGATTTCCCCCCCCCCCCTCCAATTGTTTTTTCTCTTTGGTGAAAAGAGGATTTTATTTTTCAAGGGACAAAGGAAAATGAAGGGAGGGACATAAGAAAGGCTGAGGAGATGAATGGATAGCATGAACACCAGGAACAGGGAGGTTAATGAGGAGAAACTGAGATATGAATAAATACAGACAATTTTTACATTTCCAAGAGGAAGGGGAGCATCTTTTCACCACATGTGCAGCAGATAAAAAGAGGAGTAATGGGTTCATATTGCAGGAAAAAGCATTAGGTATTACAGAAAAAAAGTTTTATGGAAGCAAAACTAGGAAAACCCAGGGACAGGCTTCTGGGTAAGCTGGAGAGACACCAACCTTGGAGGGCCTCAAAACCACATTGAACGTTTATCAGCAATGGCCTAGACGTAAGTGACTCTGCCCAGGGCTGGAGGCTGAGCTCCCCACCCTTGCAATCACTCTCCCGTTCCTGTTGTTCCAGGAGCATCACCTCTATCACATAGTTTTGGGCTAGGATCACTGCTCTGCTATCATGGCTGTAGGTACAAAATAAGCAAGTTTAAGCTCACTTAAATACAATCAGACGTGAAGCCACCTCTTTCCCCATGTTCTTATTCATTTTTGTACTCCTGTTTCCCCAGACATCTGCTATCTTGAGAGGTCAGTGGAGGAATCGCATACACAATGAAATATGTCCAAAAGGGGAAAAGAAAGCCCAGTCTCTTCAACTTCATGTAAAATGCCAAACAGTTGCAAAAGTCTGAGTTGTATTGCTTGGGAAATGTTAAAGATGCCACAAGCCCACCATAGATCCTGCAGCCCACAAGCATGGAGAGACAGCTCTCCAGAGGGCTAGACAGGAGGAAAGAACAGGAGATGACAGCAGTGCCAGCCATGCGATAAGCCTTTGCTAATTCCTTGAAACAGATCTGTGACACTTAACTAGGGCTGATGTCCGGCGTAATCCCCTTGATTTGTGAAGGATCCCTTTCTACCTCTTCACTGAGGACAAAGTGAGCACTTAAGTTAACAGAGCTGGGAGCACCAGAGTTTATGATGTGGGGGGAAAAAACAACTGATGAGTGTCCAAGTGTCATCTTTGTCTTGTGAAGCAGCAGTGATATCTAAGCCATCTGCTAGATCCTGTTCTTTGCTTCTCCTGCACAAGACGATCTTTTCCTTTACTCCAGGAAGAGAACAGCGATGCCTTCTCCCTGGTTCACATTCTGGCTGATCCAAAAATACCCTGCTGACTCCCTCTGCCCTCCATTGTTGAAGGGGACAGACCAAGTGACTCAGAGACAAAAATGCAAAGCAGTAACCACTTATCCACCGCTCCTCACGATCACAAGCAAGTGCAAATTTAAGTAAGGTCCTACAGGGCATGGATGACAATGCACTGCTTGCATTTTGAGCTTGCAAAGGATAATGCCATGTTTCTTCATTGCTACTGATTTTCTAGCAGGAGAGTCACACCCATAAGAAGTGCTCATCTGAAATACCTTTATTTTCCTGCAACGCTCTATTTTGACCATAGGATATGTTCCTTCCTTCTCCCCTCCTTTGAAAACCTGTTGAGAAAGAGACCATTATCCTGAGTGGGGGGAAAAGGCTCGTATGAAGCCTCTTCTAGTCTTCGGTAGGAAGTCTTCCCACAGTCAAGATCAGCCTTCTGCAGAAATAAACAGAAGTTAAGAGCCCTCTGTATCTGCTTTCAGCATCACAGATGCTATTGTTAACAGAGCACCACTTGGAAGGACTGAAGTGCTCCAGAAATGCTTCACTTCATGACCTGCCTCTAGCAGAGAAATAAGCTCATTATTGTTATCTTAAAATATTATTAAATTAAAACATTATGTTATTGTTTCATTGTTTAGATCCCAAGAACTTTGGTCTCACTCAGAGAGGTGGGTTTCTCGTTGGGAGAAAAAGGCAGTTCATGTTTTACTGAAACTAGTTGAATTTCAGAATTGCAGAGCTCTAGTGGTTCAATTGCTTCTGCAGCCTGGAGGAAGCATTCGCAGAGATCCTCTCTACCAAACCCAGCCTTCCCCCCTCCATCACCTCCCCAGCCCCACCAGAGCAATTAGCCTCAACATTCAAAGAGAAGGGCCGGGGGAGGGAAACCCAACCTAACACTCTGAAGCGTATAACCCGGAATCCTTATTCTGAGCATTTTTCCTTCACTGCTTCATCTGCCTGCAGGGAATTCAGCTAGTTACATTGCTAGACTAAAAAACCCTGAAGTTGTCCTTGAAATGAATGGCTCCATTCATTTAAGTGGGAGTGTGTTCTGGTTTTATTACCTGACCCCATATTTCTACCACAGAATCACAGGGCAAGTAAGTAAAATAACCTGTTCTCAACTGGGGCTGCCTGGTTATATGCTCCCATTACATTAATTTTTGTTATTTTTCTAGGATTAATTCAGTGTACTAGGAAAGGATAATATCCCCCACCTCCCTGCGAAAACACAGTTTTCAAATATCTTCTGAATGATTTAGTGCCACTCAGCCCATTGAATTTCTGTCTCAGCAATTAAAAGGAAAACCAAGAGAATTAATTAATAAACTGAGAGGAAAAAAGTCTTCTAATATAACCATTATGAAAGCTTACTGTAAGCAACAGCAGCCTTTCCATCATCTTCAATGGGCTTTATATCAGATCCAAACTGCAGTCATTTATTTCAAATAAAAGAGAGCTATTAAATTGTAACCCCAAAAAACCCCAACAGCATTCACGCAAATGAGGGTTGGTTTCCCTACCCTTTTCATCATCCTTTTACGAGGTTTTCAGGAGCGCATCTCTGAGAAGGCCCCTTCCCAAAACCACTCGACAAGAAATTACATCTCAGACATGCGGGTGCATAACTGCGCCCACGCTCCAACCCTGCCGCTCGAGCAGACGTCTCAGCGTGGGCACTGGCCCGAGCCCCCGGAGCTCGACACATCCCAGACCAGGGTTCACCTGCGCCAGCTGCCCGGAGCAGGGGTGGGGTGGTGCACCCACGGGTGCTCCCACTCAGGCATCCCCAGGGTTGCACCCCCGGGCACGCTCTTGGCCCCTCCCGCACATGGAAATAATCAGTCTCATAAATTTGGCCAGATATGCAAATAGGTCTTTATCACTACCAAGCTCTGTAACAGATAAATATACCTTATAGACTAAATCATTATCTAACTGCCTTTTTTTTTTTTCTCCCCTCAAATGGAGCTGGGCAATTATTTTTAAACCCTGCTATGAGGAATAATAGCTGACTTCACAAGGCTGGCTGTGAACAGCCCGTAATGCTTGGGGAAAGTCCAGGCTGAAATGCTCTGGAGTTTAATGACATGTTACATAGGGAGAAAAATGTATTTGGAAGGAAATACCATTAAAAGAGGTAAGAAATAAAATGCTGTACTGTAAAATGCTTATAAGAGAAAAAAAAATATCCGACTATTCAATTTTCAAAAGATTTCAGAGCTTGTCTGCCTGGTCTATGATGAGTAAACTAAAGAAAAATATCCTGGTTCTGGATAGAGCTGAAGATGACCTTACGGGACCTTTTTTGTTCTGGGAGACAAACTAAGGAAGGTAAAACAGGTGCTATTGTTAAGAAAGGGATATTCAGCCATAGGATGATTATGATTCTTCAAGCTGTAGAAATGCAGTCAGAAAAGTCTGCAGCAGCTTTAACTTCTATTAATAGTACAGAAGCATGTTCTGGCATTAAAGTAATGAGGAATGCTAATTCCAGATCCCTTTTGATCCCATCTCTCTCTTTTCTTTCTTTCTTTTTTTTTTAATGACATAGCTATTCTTTTTATTTAAATGTTTCTGATTATTCCGGAGATAATTATTCATAAATAGTTTCCAGTAAAACCTGTTTAATAACCCGTTTTCACTTAGCATCCCCAAGCAACACAAAATTGCTAATTACTTACATCAATGGTCACCTCTCAAAGATGACAGAGACCTCCCAGAAAGAATCCCATTACAAATGAGCTCGCTGGATTCCTGGGCTCGTAAGTCACAGTCTGTCTGTTCTGTACATATGGTTTCTACAGAACCCATTTGGTGGCTATAAGCCATATAACGCTGGCATTTCTAAAGCGGTCTGATTAGATACTCGTTTCCTGACTATCCTTAAAGGAGAATTTTGCAGCTGGAAAATTCAGTTTCTTTAAAAGAAAAAAAAAAAATTACACAGCTAGGATTTTTAAAGTAGTTAATATATATTTTGCCTGCAAGCAGCAAGGTCACATAAATAGATACCACAGCACTGAGAGCTCTTTCAAACAATTAAAAAAGTCTCGATCAGCAATTCATATATCAAGAGACCCATGAAAGAAAACAGTGCTGTGATGTATATCCAGTGGCTCCTGTAAAACACGAGCTTGAGACCCCCACTGCAGCCAGCACCCTATAACTGAACAGAAGAAAGAAGCCTCAGCCCCAGAAAGTTTTCAGCCCGTGTTAGGAAAAATGTAATGGGTAGCATTTTATCTTGTAAGTCTTTCTGAACTGCCCTATCGCTTATCTTTACAGCATGGTGGAACACTGGGCCACATGTAGGGTGCTTAGGCACTGCAAAAAATGAGGAAATTTAAAAAAAAAAAATTTTTTTTTTTTTTTTAAAAGTCAATACATACTGAATGAGAAAGAAGTAGCAACAAGGAAAATGGCACCAGTAAATCTGGTTTCATTTGTTGGGAGAGGCAGTCTCGGTGATCTGGCTACTAGCTACCAGCTCAGCGTGATATAGTTAATTAACTATGAATTGCTAATGGGAATTCCTTTCCAGTGTTGCCTTTCTGAAGGGAAAAATGGAAGATGACAGCCAAACACCTGCCAGCCAACACAAGGAGGGAGCCACCGCTCACTTGCGGGGCTGCTCCTTTCTCACCTCTGCGTTATCAAAGCGGCAAGTGAAGCGCAGGCTGGTGCGCAGCGCCTCTCCTCAGGCAGTTATCAACGTCAATCTTCATCTGTCTGACTGTGACCACAAATAATGAATGCTAATGGAGGAGCACGTGTTCCTGTGTCAAGTATGGCATGTCTCATTTTGTGACTCGGGCTAGGAGTAGTATTCATACAGCACGCTGGTGTAAACATCAGCTCACAGCAGACAGGTAAATAATGACAAGAAATTCCTCTACTTCAAGGAGCTCGCAACACAAAGGTACTCTGGGTACGACGAGAAGAGAACAACAGTGCTTGATAGCCACAGTATTTTTGAGGGTGGCGGGGAGCTCTTCTGGAAGCAGCAAGGTAGGAACTTCAATACAGCATCATGCAAAGTATTTTTAACTACTCGTCCCATGTATGCAAAGGGGCTGGAGGAGACCAGGGAGCCAAAAAGTTAAAAAAGCAGCATCAACAGAAGAAAGAAATTGCCAAAGGGATGATAACGTGAGGGAAAACATTGCTGTCCAGATGCAGGCAGGAAGGAAATTCAAGGGTAAAGATCATAAAGAACAGGCTATACTGATTGTCCCCTATTCGCCACATATAGGGTGCCACCATCCCTTGGGCAGACACGGGCAACTTCACGTGTGCTAAAACCACGTAGAGAATAACGAGCCGTGGTGAAAATTCACACGGCTCAGCCTGTCTCCTAGTAGCTGCTTCCCTAGAGAGCTGAAAGATGCCTCCTGTTAGACTCAGCAAAGGTCTACCTATTTCCACGTGGAAATGAGGTCTGCTCCTACCCACGTGCGCAGGAAAGAGCCTGACTGAACTGGTTTCCAAGGCATCTCAGCTTTACTGGAAGAGACTCTGGGAGGAGATCCTGTAAGAAGTATTTATTAGAGGGAATTTCAAAAGGTAACGTGGAAGACAATAACATTGGGAACAATCAATAGATGTAGATCACTGGTATCAGTCAAAGTCCCAATCTTTACCCTGGCTTACCAGCCCAAGAGCTGCCGGAGACCAAAGCTGTGCTCAGCAAGGACCAGTCCTAAACCCAGCCCAGCAGCCTCTAATGAAAAGCAATTCAGCACACTGTGACTCACTAAAAACATACATGGCGCGTGTACTGCGTCGAGCGATCAGATGCCCGCGTTTTAAGTCCACCTGACAGTCGGAGTGAGGACTCCTCTGTGAGACACACAGACACCGTATCTCTGAGCACCAGGCTGGCATCACGCAGGGGTTTGCTGCGCACACAGTCAGCCTCCCTGGACGTATTTCAAATGACAAGCTACATGCAGTGTAAGACTGAAGCCTCTAAATGAAGATTAGTCATTGCAATTCTTTGTTAGCAGGTACTGTAAGTAAAAGTGCATTTCCAGTTTAGTGAAGCAAGTGCATCTTGCTTTTAACTTACCCTCTGAAGTGCTGTCACCTGTCAAAATCTCTTCCCTAAGTCGTGATACCACACATCAGAAGTATTGCAGATGTAGACACATTGCCTCATGGCAAAGGGCTGACATTTCTTGGTGAGGTCCCACAGCCCTCTGCCACTACAATAGCAACATTCTGCCAGAAAAATCAGTATGTGTTCCTGAGAAAAAGATTCCTGGATATAAGAACAAAGAGCAGCTAAAAAGCATGTTGTCAGAGGTATACTGCAGCCTGGAAAAAGACATAGAGATCATGCCAAATCACATTTGAACCAAGCTGAACCATACAGCCCTCAGAGGAAGGAAGAAGAAGAAAAGGAAAGGGGGTGCCAAAGGAAAGAAAGAAAGAAGGGAGGGGGGAAAAAAAAACCAAAACAAAACCAACCACCCTACAGCTATACCACTCACCCATTAAGCACTGGGGAGACCTAATCCCTTTATAGGCTCGTTAGCAGGTTCCCAGCTGAAGCACACCAAGCCATGGGGCTTCCTGTGATCACCTTCACCTGCCACGCAGCCCCTTGATATTCAGCTGCATAGAAAAGCAATTAGAGTCAAGCATGAGCACTCTGTGATATTGAACAAATACTGAAAAATAGCATAAACAGCTTTTTTTATTCAGTACCACCAGGCTAAACTTGCCTGCTAGCTTGCAAGTCATTTTTAACTAGGTAATTGAATCTGTTGAAGCAGATGCTACCTTCTAAGAAGCTATTTGACTGTCTGCGGGCTGGAGAAGCCAAAATTCAACATGTGACCAACTAGCTCCTCTTTCCTTCAGCTCTGCTTTCACAGCTCAGGTGGCAACAGGAAAAATACCTGCCTTTATAATGTTATGTAGATTCATGCATAACTAGTAATAACGAACTAGGCGTACATCTGCACACTGCAACTCCCATAGATGTAGCAAAGCCAGTTTTAAACCAGCTCTGAAACTGATGGTAATGACTTAACACAAGTTAATCACCAAAGTTTTTAGCCAGCTTCTTGAGTGGGTTTTAGAGCTGCAGTGAACTAATTGTCAAAATGTCTCTATTAAAGCTCATCAATATGTGTCTGAGGCAGTCACTGAAGCACAGACGTACCCCTTGGTTACACCAAAGTGACAGAGCGGGAGCAGGTCTCCACTATTCACCTTCACAGAAAACTAATGAAGGTATCTCAATCCATCACAATTCATTAGCAACCCAGGACAGTGACAGCTCTATTATGTTATTTTTGCCAAACCTGGCAGGGACTGTGTCTCTTTGTTCCAGGTTTTGATGTGTCTGTATTTTCCCTCCCCTTTCTGTGTGCCAGTCATTCTCACAGGACGCATTTCGATCAAGCCGGGGTGGCACGGGGAACCGGCGTGCCTTTGAGTCCAGGCACACCGGCGCTGCTAAGAACAGCTTGGGTATTTTGCCACCGAAATAAAAGTACTGTACTTTATAGGATGATTCTTTTTGTCTAGGGTCGAAGTATGAGCCCTGAAGAAGGGCTTGTGTGCCTACAGCTCTGACCATGGATCCTTACTGTATGAGCCGGTCTAACAGAAGACATTACCTTCAGTGCAAAATTTGTCTTTCTGAAATTAATATTCGCTGGAACGCTGTTAACCACCAATACAGGGTGCTCAAAAAGAGCCTTTCAGGGACAAGTTCTCACGCCTCTGGTAACAATCATTATCACCTGCACTACTCTTAATCCCATTGATTTCTGGTACTGGTATATCGCTGCCTGAAGTACTATTTTGGGAGGTAGCATTTTTGTGACTAACAGCTTTCAAGCGTTTTTGTAGGCCTACTAGCAGAATAGAGCGCTATTCAGTGGGAGCAAAGACATGAGATTTGGTTCAGATGCTGGTATTCGAGATATGTGGCACCATTCCCAGAGGCATTAGAAGAGATTCTCTGAAAAATAGCATGAGAAATTGATCCTCCCTTTTCTTCCTCCTCTGGTTTCCGATCCACTACAAACCAGTGATGTGTCAGAAAGCACCTGTGGAAACGGTAATCAGGTAACTTGTCCTTTGCCTGCCAAAGAAATAAGGCTTTGAGAAGTACAAAAAGCTTACTGAACTACAGAGAGCTTTTGAATTAAAAAATATATAAATAAATAAAAATGTGGCGCTTTTGGCAATAGGACATGCTCTTCTGCTGCCTTTTTGTGTGTTTTTCACCTGCAAGACATGACAAAAAATGACCCATAGCCATATACACAAGGGCCAATCGACCCACACATCCCGCAGCCCCTCTCTTTTTGAAACCCTGTAAACACTTATCTCTGTTCTTACCATCCTTATCACACCCAGAGGGAATTTCAGTGAGCTTTTGCACCTGAGCTTGGAAGAGCTAGAACCTGAAAACCCCAGATAAATTTCTCTCAGCATTTCTGTCTGCACTGACTGCAGATATTGTTAGTATTTTTTTTTTTACTTGTATTACTATAGAATACATATTAATAGCATTATATAGATGCTTGCAATAATTTCAGCAAGCAGCAGGTTGTTACAAAAGGTATCAATGAGCTGGTGCGAGGTACGCAGCCGAAAGCAGGATGGCATTCGTTAGCCATGATGCGCAGTGATGTGGACTCATAGGAACATCCCGATCGGTCTTCGAGGCTTACAGATTGTCTCTCTCTGTGCAACCGCTGGCAAATTCTCCCTACACATCAAAGCACATACCAACAACAGAATTAAAAAACACAAAGGATGAAGGAGACACGCTGAAACTGAATTTAGAAACCAGAAAATAAGCACACCTGCTGTCATTTCCCCTCACACGTGCTTTCAGTTGACCGCGAGCAGCCCGGCAGAAGGCAAAACTGTGCTGGGCTGGTTTGGGCCCGATTCTGCCTTATAGAGGTTTGGCAACGCCACAGGTGACAGAGCGAGTCTGTCAATGAATGCCCACCTGCACACAGAAGACATTGCCGTTGCGATTCTCAACGAGTGTGTCTTCCACCCATAGCCTGGATGGGTGCTGTCCGTGCTGTTGCATACTGCTAGGCGAATGACGAGGGAAGAGGTAGGACTCGGCCTGCTGCTTACCTCAAATGGCAGCCAGTGAACGCGGGCTGGGAACACCTTAAACACATCAACCAATTTAATTCTGTAAATGTGCATAATATATTGGCTAACTAATAACCAGATTGCTTCTTAATGTGTGTTTATCCTAACAGTGATGGGTATCAAAATTCTAGGAACGTCAAAATGATGCTTATATGGTTCTTTCTGATTTTTTGTGTTTTTATTTACTGAAACCTCACTGCTTTCGATCCAAGCCCAAGCTTATGCAATAAATGTTGTATCTCTGCTATATCAAAGTAAGAATTAGTGCTCTGTTAGAGAATCCTCTATCATGTTAGCATCTTCCTAACCCTATAGGCAAATAAATAATCTATTAATAAAGGCATCTTCAAGTTCAAAATGGAATTGTACTCTATACATTTGTTTTCTTTTAATCCACATGAAAACCCTGAAAGGCCCGTTCACCCCTCGACAGAGGTTTACAAAAGGATGAAAAAAAATCTGCTGTATCAAAATAATTATATAAAACATTAGTCTGAGAATAAAAGGCTGGGATCACAAAACCCGTTCAGCTTTCAGATTTAATCTTTTTAATACGAGGCTAGATTAAACAACATGAAGTGAAAGGGGTTAAGTATAAATCCATATAGATGCCCAAAGTATTTACAGTGTGCATTAAATAAATCATTTCATGTGAAAGGACAGTTATTGTTACTGGAAAGGTTTCCTAATTCACTTTCAGATAAAAATAAAGAGGGCTGCATTTAGAAGCTTTGTACACTTTTTCCCTTCTGACAGCTTTCAAGTGGCAGCATATTATTTGGTCGCTGCTACATACAAAGTGTCTTAATTAAAGGTTGTCTAAAAATACAGAACAGTTTCACAACCACATCTGCCATTAACTCTTCTGACATTCTGGTGGCATTAAGTACCAGAAAATTCTCCTCGTAGGAAATAGCGTTCCTCTCCCTGCGCTCCGCCCCACAGCCATCCTAACGAATTTTAACAGCACGTTGCAATCGGTACCATCGTCAGGAAGGCTGGCACTGCCTGTTCTCCGGCACAGTGAAATGGCTGTTCTTCCACCAGATCCAGGCTCCGCTCCTAGCAGAGACACGGCAACCCCGTGCCGTACCTGAAACCCAGGACACTGAAACTTCCCGGCAGCTTTGGACCGTGTCCTAAAAAGTGGCAACTTGTCGCTGCCACGTCCTGGGCACTCTGCTCGCCATCTGGGGGCTGCGGCAGGATCCTGAGCCCACCTCAGCCTGGCCAGCATTTCACTGCCAGTTTGTACGTGGCCCACGGCATCAGGCGGTGACCCAAAACTGCTCCCAGCCAGCCCTGCCGCCAACGCGTCCCTCGGCCACGTGCAAGGGGAACAGCTGTGGCCACGTCCTGACCCGACCGGCTCGGAGGATGCGAGGCATTGCGAGACCTCTCCACGTTGTACTCAGGATAAAATTGACGCCAAATTGATGCCAAAGAGACCACAGCAGAGGAAATCCAGGAGTTACGATATGTGGCTGCTGATTTTATACAGCTAGGTTATGAGAAACAAAATCACCAAGGTTATACCGTAAGAGAAGAATGAAACCACTTTGCTTTTTTATGCAAAGGAATCATTCCACAGGCAGGAGTTTGGAAATCTGGTTTTCTTCAGTTACGTCTTGTGCACGCATGGCGGAAGGCTGGATTCTCGGGTGTCTAATAATGCAACTTAGCTAATTCTGCAGTATTTTCCCTAAAGGGAGCACTGATTTGTTTTCCCTCTGCTGGACTGCCTCTTCTTATGAAATTTGGAGGGCTGCAATATCCTTCAGCTCTTCATCTCGCAGTCAAATTTGATTCAAATCAGCCTTTCCCCACCTAGTTATATCACAGAGGGGAGGCACTGGCACTGACCGGTGAAGTGGGAGCATACACTTCATTTCCTCAAGAAGTTTGGCTAAAACAGGGCTAGTTCAACTCATTTAACATCAGGTACATTTAAACCAGAGGGAAATACATACTGCCCGCAGAATTCCTCTCTCATTTTGGCTACTTAGGCACATATAAGCCATATTTGCAATTATCTGCAGTAAATACAGTTCGTGGTTTAAGGAAAGGACTGACTCCCCAGTGAAATTAGGGAGTACTCTTCTTCCAAGTGCCCACATGCAATGTTGAACAAAATGAACTAGAGATTTTTTTTAACTCAGAAGACATTTTATTTCCTCCAGAGACTCAGCTTCGCTTGGTGCCCAAGGACAGTGACTTTTTAGACCAGAACCGTGCTGCACTCTAGCAAATGCTACACCCCTAAGATGCACCCATTAGAACAGAGATTAATTTATTAAACATCATGCAGGCAGTTTGCTGTTATTTAGGGTCTTCTGTTGTTGGGGTTTTTTTCTTCTTAAAACCTAGAATGCTTAAGCCACTTGTATTGATTTTCTCAAAGGTTAAAATACCTCTAGTGGATGTGTCCTCATGGAGCATTCGAGCTCAAAGAACAAGCTGTGTGACTCACCAGCTGTTAAGCAACCTTTAATGCACACGATTCTGAGAACTGCAAAGAATATAGCACTACAAAGTACCTTAGGCTCCCTGGGAAGATCCTGATAATAAAAACTACATTCTCACATTATTCCACTAGACAGATACGTTGATTGGTGGGATATCTGGCGTCTTTGGGGAAAAGGTGTTCCCACATAAGTGGAACATCAAACTAGAAGATTCCTTTATCATTCTGAAGGGGTTTCAAGGTAATTTATTCTAGTGTGAAAACTCACTGGAAAATTATTGTACAGCTTACTTATGTTACAGACCATCAGAGGCAGGGCTTAGCTCTTCCCTGTGTTTGTACAGCACCTAGCACAAGAATGCCCCAGCCCCAATTAACATATTTCAAGTATTTATGACAAAACTGACCTCTGATGCCCTTATCATGCATTTCCTTCACTCACCATCTCCTCCTGAGAGACAATGCTCTAACGGGTATACAGAAATCAACTTTGATTCAGAGCTTCAAGAAGTTGAACAATTCTGTAAAGCTCGACTGGCACAAAATTAACAATCCCTCCGTGGAATTACAATATAGAAGGTGAAATTCATATGAAGGAGGTGTAAAAGGCACAGTGGTATGATTTGTGACATTATACATTTAAAGACGGTCATGGCAGAGGGAGAATTTGCACTGGAAAGAAGGAGGAGCCTGGGATGGAAGCCAAGAAGTGGGGAAGCGTTCATGCCAGTGGGTTTCAGCTTGCTGTGCCGGTATTGAAAATGCTTTGCGAAGATGCTCTGGGTAAAAACTGCCCCAAGAAAGCATTGTTTGACCCACCTCTTCAGAAACAGACACTTTGTGAAGCAAGTTTCACTCATGTCCTTCGCCCCTTCAGAAAGACTATTTTTTCTTACGGTGTCAGTGGGGCTGACACTGCACCTTGTCTCTTCCAAGAGCGGCAGAACAGCGTAAGCAGGAGCATGTTATATCTGAGTTCATTATTTTAAAAGGCGGAGAAGGAAGGGAGAAGTGCCTATACCTCCACATCTCCTTGCTCTGTTATTAATGCTTTTCAGCTGTTTTAAATTAAGATAAATGTCTGAAATACAATGGCATTATGTTTGAACTCCATTCGGTTCAATATAAGTAGATTTTAAACAGGAAACTGATGGTCCTTTTGAATGTGAAACTCTGTATTAGAACCAAATGTAGCTCTTTAATCTCATTTGGTACATATACTAAAGTCATTATTACTTTATGAAACCTTTTTAAAGATTTATATATTCCATTGACTTGGACTTATATGGCAACTGCTTTTTCTTTTAGGTTTAAAATTAAAACAGGAAAAAAAATCTTCAACATTCCCAGAACTGTTTTATTTCTTTCTTGGCACAGAAAACCGTTAAATGAAGTCATTTTCTCCATTGTGCAGCACAGCTACAGCTACTTGTATGTCAGTCAAAATATACTTTACCCAGAAAACTCATAGCTGCCTTGTTACTGCAAGACTGAGGTTAGTCTTATTGGTCCAGTCACACAGTCACCAGATATAACCTCTGAAAGGGAGAAATAAAGTGCGTACTCTTGCTGTTAACTAGAGTCTCTTACTCGTGCTGAAAGCCTGGCAATCGCAGTGGCATTGAGCGTGGAGTAACGTGACTGTCACAGCCTGAACAGAGGGTCTGAATCCAGCCAGCTACGGGTAGGTATTTCATCGTGTCTGAGCGAGGAAAAACTATGCAAGAATTTTAATACATTCAATGCCCGAAGTAGGAATTTGTACAGGCTATGGATTATTACATGAGAAGCAACAAGAATAAAGGCATTATCCATCTGACCACTGAGAACCCTGTGCTGATTTTCTAAGAAAACCATAATGTCATAAATAAGCTAAATAAATATTCCTAGAGGTATAAAGTAAATCAAACAAAAAATGCATCATAATAAAACCCAATGAAGAGAGAAACCTCACAGGCATATTGTTTGAATACTTCTCTCTGTTTCAGCTAACTGATTGTCTGTGTTACTATTACTGGAGACTGCACAGACCTCAAGCAAGATATCACATCGCTGTCATGCTGGGTAACTCCTAAACACAGAGAAGCCCTGCTCCAAAGGGTGGACAACAGAAAGCCCAGCCATCGGACGAAGCAGAAGCACTGCTCCCTCCGTTTGACCAAACAGAGGCGTTAAGTGACCTGCGTAAAGTTACAGATGATGGTTGTAGCAGCTCTGGGACCTGAAAGCAGATCTGTCACAGCCCAGTTAAGTGCCTGCTCCAGAAACCACACTTTTACTGGCTTTTCACTTTTGGTTTTTGCATGTGATTACGTACAGTTTAAATTGTGCCGTGGCCAAGCGGGCTCCCAGGTCAGTCGGCTTATCGGGGAAGAACAGAAAGAAATGCCAAAAGCTGAACCACACAGAGACTCCCTCCGCCAACAGCCAGGTTTGGCTCAGAGAAGGTATAACGGGGTCAGGCTCTTTCCTGGCACCATTCAGAGTTAACTGAGGAATTTTGAAGGAAAGGTGGTTTCTAGAGAGCCAGCGTGGGCAGCAAGGTCAGAAAGCTCCCCATGGGGAATCCAGAGCAAGGTCTGCAGATGCCAGTGCTGATCTGCTTCCACAGGAGGAGGGATGGAAAAGTAAACTGAAAACGCAACTGAATGGGTTCTGATCTGTTACTTGGAGAACTTCCTTTCTCTTCAAAGAGGGCAGATAATGAGGTTTAAACACCAGTTTAGAAGCTCATCTATAGATTAACAGGCAAGCCTAAATTGTTCTAACAGAATTCATTTTTACCCAATATGGCTGAAAACTTTGCTGAATCCAAGTGGCCTCCCAGAAATGGGCAGAATAGCTCCACTGGAGCAAGGTACTACGCAGCAGATGGGTGGAAGAAGCTGCGTCCTATACAACTCAGTTAGTGTCACCAACGAGCACTATATTCTTCTGGGAGAAAAAAGACAATCTGGAAGCCAATACCGCACTGCACTATGAAAACACATGGCTGAGACCTGCTCTACCAATTCCTTGCCCTGCAGTTGTTTCTTGTGACATGAAGAAGATGAAAACAAGAGAAAGCAGCCACCAGAAGTCCTCCCCAGCTCTCAGCTAACCAAGAAAGAAGTCCGAAACCTCTAAGCAGTTGCCACCTTTGCCACAATTTCCCCTTTTCCTCTAGAGATTTGAAGAAGAGCAGCCATGCGACAGACAGACACCTGGGTCATCCTTCCTAGGAGGAACTCTAAGGAGAAATTTCTCTTGCAGTCACTGCTTTTTTGGGGTAAAAAAACCCAACTCAAACCTTGTGTATCTTTTAACAAAACCCCATATGGAACAGTTTGACCAAAGCTGCAGCGACAGAAGATCGTGAAGCCACCTGCTCAGAGTTACTGCTGTCAGTAGCAAAGCAGGAACAACGTGGAAAGCGCCTTAGGAGCAACCCCAGAACAGCAGCTTTCCCCGTGGACTCCGCCAGCCCGTCATGCAGCAGCAGGTGATCGCAGTGGCTCACGCTCCCCTGCAGATCCCGACTGACAGAGCACTGAAGGGAGAAACCACAGAGAAACGTGGCATCAGGGCCACACTCAGAGGGGGGTTAAAATCCAGTACCAACATTTCCAGCTTCTCTATCTGTTCTAACTTGTCTTTTATGCAGAAAGGAGGCCTACCTCTCCCGACACAAATATTACAATTGGGGAAAACCAATGAAAATTAATGCTCTATTTTTTTTAGCAGTGATGCTTCTGTATTCCACAAAACATGTATTACCCTTTTCTGATGACCAAATTTAAGTGGAGCCATTAATTATAAGGAAATCAGCCTCTCTACCCCTTTGCTACTCCACAACTGAACCCACTTAAAGATAGTTCTTGATTAAACACCATTTATCCATCATCTTTACTTTTAATGACTTTCCATTTTTTGAGAGAATGAAGAATAACACGCCGGACTCAGTGTTTCCACGCAGGATGTCCCTTCCCTCAGCTCTGGGCACCAGTTTAGGCACAATTCAAAGGATCAGAAACTGGTACCCAGGCACCCTGAAGAGCCTGGGGAGGGGGCAAGTGCCAGCTCACACTCATGATGGGGAAAAGTCCTTTCTCTCCAGAGAAAAAGTTTTGTTCTCATCCAGCCAAGGAAATGCTCTGCTCAAAGAGAGTTCCCTTATACTACTAAGTTACTACAGCGCCTACCACACTCCTTTTCAGCATTCCAAGCTGCAGACACAGCAGACCTATGCAAAACTTATAGTTCCCAGTATAGTTGTTCAGGCAGAAAACATTCACCTGGTCTCATACATCTTTCAGCAATCCATTTTGTTCAAGAGGGGAATTATAACATACTAAGTTAAACTGATACCATGAGAAATACATCATTAATCTGATTTTTTTCACAGCTTTTGCTGGTCAGAACTGAAAAAAAATATTCTGTGTTAAGGTAAAACTAAGTGATGGTAAGACATGAGACAACCTGGGACCTATTTACAGCCATTGGTGTAGCTATACTAGCAGAAAACCTTGCTGGCTGGCAGCAAAGCTGTTACTTGTTCACACAGAGAGAAAAAGCACCTCTAGCCCAAACTACCAGAGGCTTCTTGATTTTAAGAAGCTCCTTCAATCCCAGCAGATATTAAAATTATGAGACAGTCTCTGTAATTGATGCTACACTCTAAAGAGTTGTGAGTCCATAAATTCGAGAGTCCCCCAGTTCTTCCCAGCCAGTTCCCGGGATGCTACAGCACCGGCCTTGCAGCGGGGATGCGGAACAGGTACGACACAGGCTGGTAATGATGCTGCTCTTAGCAAACAGCAACTGGAGATTCCCTTGGCCATCTTCACCCATCTCAAGTACGCCTGGTACTGGTTCCAGTCCTGAAGTGAGTGACAAGCTGCAGTCAGACAAGTACCTTTCATGGACCAGGCCCTGGAAAGGCATCGTTCAAGTGAAAGCAAATTACCTTAATGAAACCAAAGAAGAGTTGCGCTCTGGCCCTGTAAGAAGTATGCCAGTCTCTTCCTACCTGGCCCCTGTCCACAAATGTTTGTGTGACCATCAGCTTTCCATTTGCATTTGATTTATCTGGGACATTCAGTTGTCTTGTTACCATGTGTATGCTGCCACATTCATTACTAGTGGGGCAAATGCAGCTTAAACATACAGGAGCGGGGCGGAGAAGAGGACAGCAGGAACGTGTACGGTGGAGAAAGGAGGTGGGGAGAAGAAGAAACCCCTTTCAGAGCCAGAGGTTTCCAGGATGATGCACAGAGGGGAGAGAGAGCTGGCTGGAGGAAGCCTTTAATGCCCACTTGGAAATCACCAGGGATTTTAACAGTTGGCTCCAGAGAATGCAACCAGCTTTAATGTTAACTTGGACATTCACCTGCCATTTCAGGTGAGCTCATTCTTCTTTAGCTTGTTGTACTGGAAACATCTGCAGGCATCTTTTCAGAATTAACTTGCATACAGTTATGTAAAAAAAAAGTCAACCCCAAACCAATCGCTTCCCCACAAGGAAGTTGCAGGTGCAATTTGAGGCTCTCTGCACATAGCCACAACCAGTCCACGCCGCACACACGCATTTACGGGACCTGCCAGGCTGTCCCTCGATGTGCTGAGCTCCTGCTCTGCTCAGACTGGGGTCACCAGTGGCTTAAGCCTTGGAAAACTGGGAGCAGTGCTGGCAACCTGAGGAGAAGCTAAATCTGCGTTTATGGTATTACACAATGTTGTGACCACTGGATGGGCAGCACTGGGCCAACGCAAATTCCCTTTGCCTTTGCAGACGTGTTTTAAATTGTTTAATGGGGTAACTCCGTACTGGAAGACTTCACGCCAGATCAGCAGCTAACCTTGTCTGGCTCACTGTCAGCCGTCCGCCCACAGCAAGCATAAAGCTAATCCGAAAACATAAAGCTGCATAAACTTTGCATCATTCATCCTGGCTAATTTGACAGAAGTGTGATTGCGCTGTGCCTCTTGATTCAGATCAAATTTATATTACCAGGTGATAACCTGCATCATGAACAGCCCCTTATTAATGATCACGACACCTGTGAAAACGTACCTGTGCCATGCCCGGTGTCGTCTCACATCCATTCTCTTCAGAATCTAAGGAATTGCCTGGAATCTAATCACATTTTATGCTGTAAAAAAAGAAAAAAAGAAAACCAAATTAAACTTACAGCATGGAAATTGCCTGGTTTAGTGCCATCTAAAGCACCGATTGATGTGATAGGGAATTTCCCCTTAACTTCCAATAACCAAGCAGATTTTAGGGGGCAGTGCTAGTGGTTCTCAATGCAGTCACTACATTGCTTTCTCCATGAAAGGCCCTTTCTCTACCTCTACCTGACATTTGGCTTTTCCCTCTATGCTGCTTTCTCAGCATACCTCCATTTTCCTCTGTTTTGCTCTAAAGCAAGCCTCCCCCTTTCCCATTTGCATGCAGAAGAGTGTCTCCAGACTGGTTTGTACTAGTAGGTTTCTTCTCAAAATTAAACTATTTGAATTGAGAAGGTTTAGCGGCACCTGTCTAGATAGGTACCAGCAGATGATCTGGGTGATTGCAAATGCTCATTTCCCTGAAATAAACCACATCTCACCGTGTGACTGGAACGTCTGGATTCAAAACCTTTATTCCACCCAGTTGCCTTCCCTGTCTTTTGCTTCTCACTTTGTGCATGCAAGTGCTCGACACGCTCAGGTAGTTGCTTGTCTTGAGATAGGTCCACGCTTAGCTGCGGCTTGGCCTTTTCTCTCTAGTATTATTGGCTGTTTCTCACCGAAATCTCTAATTCCTAGCCTTCTTTCAGCTGTTTATGTGATGCAGAAAGGAGGAGAAATCCCTCCAGCCCCCTTTGCCCTCCGCACACACTCCAGTCTGGTCTCTGAGGGCTGTAGCGATACACTATTTACAGCTCCATTCCTCAAGAACATTTTACAAGGATGCGTAGCGGGCTGCAGCTCGGAGCCCACTCTAAGTCATCTCCATCTCACTCAGACAAGGCTAGCGTCAAAACCTTGCACAAAACCACAATCTGAAGCAAAAACATCACATCAGACCATCCTTTCACCCCTGGGCATCCCTACTGAGAGGCAGCTTTTTCCAACGCTCCTCCCCAGTATAAACCCAAGTCACGCTTGTTCTCCCTTCGCCAGGAGACATCTGCGGGCACATCGTCCCCTCCTGGAGCAAGGGCAGAGACCGTCCATGCATCACCTTCCTGCCAGGACACAGCTGCGGTGGCTGTGTAAAACCGAGGTCCCTGCAGACCCTGCGGCACGAGCCGGAGCGTTAGGACAGCACTGGAGGGGGTCATTCCCAGACCCCAGAGCACCCTCCTCTCTTTTGGCTTTGCCTCTTCCATTTCACGGGGTGCTCTCAGCTGTGGGAGCTGGGGAATAGAGCAGCCAAACCACTCCAGTCCTGTGGGGCCAACAGGCCTTATTGGAACATGTTATTTTTATTCCTTTCCAAAATATTTTCATTCGAGAGGATCATAAGTAGTAAAAGAAAAAATAAGGCAGGTATATAAATGCAAAAATTGAAAATGGACTAGTTTTTTTGTAAACATTCCCAGAGCAATGAGAAAAAGTCAGGTTATTCTGGCAAGTAAATGGAAACGTTTTGCTGTATTTTGGTGAGTAAATAAGGCAAAAAGAAAAGGCCTGGAGTCTTCAATGTTAGCAGTTTTTATTTAGAAAAGCAGAAGAGATAACCCAGAAAAATAATTCGTACAGATAAATGGGTCGGAAACATTGGTTTCCAGGGGTGAGTCCTGTACTCACACCGTGGGTTTCCATACTGATATAAGAGAACAAAAAGGGCAAGGCAACATGAAAAAAAAATGACTGATCATTTCCAAGTCCAAGTGTATACCTAAAGATAGTGAAGAGGAAATGAATAAATAACTAAGCTTTTAATAAGGGCATCAGTGCAGGAGAGACCCGACAGGGTCTAATGCAAAGAGGAGACACTGTGAGACAGCCTGGCTTCTGAACTGGAACCAAAAAATCCAGTAACACATTGAAATGAAAACTTACATCCACCAGCAAGACCAAAGCCAGCCCCTAACTGCCTGAAAGAAAGGAGCAAGCAGGGGGAAAAAAGAGATAAAAAAGAATGTAAATAGTGGTGTATCACACTGAAGAGAGACCGAAAAGAATCTGGAGGAGCTTCTTCAAAGGGCACAAAATCCCCTTTCTCTTCCAGCTCATGATGTTATATGCAGATAACTTGAATAGCCTTCACAACTGGAAAAGCATGTTTCTGACTGGAGACAACGCGCATTCCCCGAGTTATCAGCCACGCAGAACGTACCTGCTCTGTGAAGCTTTATGTGTGTGATCACACAGGCAAAGAAAGGTTTACTTGCTGTCCAGGCAGCAAATGTACACGGCAGGAAAATCCTGGATCCACTGAGGTCGGAAAGAAAGCACGCGCTGACTCGGGTAGCTTCGGATTCACCAGGATTTTTGAAATTCTGAATGCTTCAATGCATCGGGGCAAATCCTCACTGTCTCTTTGCACAATTCATCTGCTGCAGCTTGTCTGTAAACTACCATGACCTGAGAGGTGAAAGGTAGGAGAGAGGTTGGATAAAAAAAAATACGGGAGCTTTCTACATGACTCTCTGCTAAATAAAAGTGTAACCTGTGAAAACACTAAAAAGAAAAAAAAAATTAGAATTTTGCAATTTCTATGATAATAATAATCCAACAAGACAGTAGGTCTAAAAGTCAATATATAGAGTTTGCTGGTAAATATTATTGAAAATAACACTAGTAGAGTTACTCAACTTTTCAATAACCCAGCATGCAAGATATGGTCATCTTGCACAAGTTGTCGTGCAGTGTTCCAGACATACAGAAGAGCATGTGTGGTACAGTGGGGATGTTGGTATGCAGTAGGTGTTGTTGACATCAGGAAAGCAACCCCAGAGTGATTGGTATGTCTCCTAATACCATGCCATGTAGCTATTCAGCTCCTGGAATTCAGTTTTATGCGATTCAATCAGCTCTAACAAGAAGAAATAGTAACACATTAAGCAAAGTTCCGAGAGACCAACAAATCAAAGCGCTGCTATACTGCAGCCACCGTCAGTCTAGTTGCAGCACGTTTCTTACTGGCCCTGTTTTTCTGTCCCGGTACAGAGAAATTATTGTTGAACACTAGGGATTAACCACGATTGCTAATTCCACAGCTTCTAACATAACAAGATGCTTCACATTTCCATTATGCTCTCCAATCCAGAATTTTAAGCATGTTTTAATAGAAGTTAACCTATCTTCACGGCACCATAATACAGGAAGCCAAGACTATTTCCCTGTTTAATAACTAAATTGAGAAGAGAAATCCAGTGATTTACTCACTTCAGAAGGCACAGCTGCAAGCCCAACTCTAATTCTCTGTCCTGTGTATGTCCCACAAGACCATAACAAGTGTTTTTGCCTGGTATGATAATCTCAGAAATGCTTGCAAGCGCCCCAAGGATCTTTTCCAGGCTCAGTTACCCCATCAATTCATTAAAAAGGTTTGTGCTGTCCGCTGCTCCAAGAACGGCTCACCCATCCGTCAGGAGTGGACACGGGAGTGTCCTTCACCACGCTGAAGAAATGCCACACATCTTAGTATTTCTGATTGCTTTACACTATTGAAATAAAAGACATTTTTGCTGTAGAGAGAACTGTGGCATGCTTCATCAAAAATGCTATTGAAGCCACGGCACTAAGCTGGTCAGATTTGCAGCAGCATCAGGCTAGGGATAATTCGTATCACTTGCGTGAATTTGCTCTGCTTTCAGAGACTGCACCTCTGAGGAATCTGACTGAACAGGTCTGATTTTCTCTCCAATACACTGACTTCAGATACATGCGGTTACAGTGATGTCACTAGTGTTAACTGTGATTTACACTTCCCTGAGATCAAAATTAGATGCAGTGCGCTTAGAAGGATAGAAGAGAAATTTACCAGGAAAATAAAAAGGGTCAGCTGTGCTCTTGCAAATCGTGGGGCTCAAAAATCCCCATTTAGCAGCGAAAAACATAATCACCATGCATTTGCAGGTGTTAACAGGAAGATTCACCAGCTTTTCTGATTTGCCATTATTTTACTGCCACTCCATCAATTATTATCTTAGTCTCGGACATCAAGTCTTTCTGAGCCTCTTGGCTAGAAAGAGATAATGAATTCTTATTTATTGTTTATGCAATTTTAGCAAATACACTGGCATTCCAATCTATAATGGAACTACCTTCCAAAACCAACACAGGGCTCCCATGATTATGGGGTTTTGATGTTTACAGAACATTAGAGCCTAGATAGTAAACTGATATTAGCTACATATTCCTGCACCGCCACACAGCAATCATCTCTCAAATAATTCCCTCCATTTCTGGAGTGCTTAAGACTCTGAATCATGAAAAACCATCCAGTTCAGCAAGAGGAGAGGTGATAGGGGGAGCAGAGGAGATGACAGAGGGTGTCTTTACTGCGGGTTGACCCCACAACTACAGGAAGCCCAGCGACTGCAGGGAAAGAGCCTGCAAATCCACCGCGACATGAACCAACCCCTCTGATGTGCGTCTCCTTACAGCAGAGAGGGTGAGCAGCAGATCTGGGTCTCGCTGGGCCAGGGACGGAGATCACCGGTGTGGCTCTGACCCTAATGCCCAACACAGAGCGCGCCTCAAAGTCCTGCAGTGGCTGAGACAGCAGGCCCTGGTGAGTCCCATGACAGAGTTTCCAAGCTTCTACATGCTGAGCAAAAACTCTTTGTCCTTCCTCTCAGCTTCTGGATGATCCAGGCTGGAAATGACAAACCAAGAACTCTTAAGAAGCTGCTAACAAGAAGCTTGTACCTACCTGAAGCTTTATGGTGGGTACAAGTTCCAGGAAAGTCAACGTGAAGCCCTAAGTTCTTTCATGTGAAAAGGGGTTGGATTATTTTTTTCTGTATGAGTTAAAGGATACTCACTAATACTGATTTAGGCAGTGAGGGAAGGATTAAATCAGTGCAGCTCACTCAGTCTGAAGAGCTAGTTGTGCTGTTAGTGTAATTAACAGCTGCATTGTAGAGGAACTGATAACAGCCAGCCAACAGAAACCACTGTCAGCTGAAAACCAGCCTCAGCAATTTGGGGTTTGGAACTGGAACCTGTTACTTCTGGGAGAAAAAAAGAGAAGAAATGGCATTTCGGTCGTGTCATGTCTTTTTACTCTCCACTTAGAAAAGTCACAGCCAGCATCTTAAAAAAGTAATTTTGCCAGCGCTTAGCCTTTAATATATGCCAGCGGTAGCTGATACTTTAAAAGAGGGAAAACTTTTTAAAAGGCAATAATGCATGAAGGGAGATGCATGCAAAGAAAGATGATCTTAAACAACACTAAAAATAAATGTAGCTTAAAAAGATTCCCTTAAAACCAGCTGTTGATGTTAGAGATTTAATTAAAATGTAATTAGTTATACATTCTCCTTTGAAATGAACAAGCACATTACAGCCTTCATCTACAATGAATTCCCTTTTACATTCATACCTTGCTTTTGCCTGTAAAAAAGGCAGGTTTTTACAGGAAGTGTTGTAAAGATAGGATAGTTCTACCTAAAATTTTACAGTCAAAGAAAATATACAGTGATTTTTTTTTTTAACCTACCGATACAAAGCCATAATCATTGTGCTTGCAATGTTCGTAAGACAAGTGTTCTTAAATGCACAAAATAGAAGAAAAGATAGAGATAAATGGATGAGGGATGGTGCTTGCAATAAATTAGGATTCTAAAATGGGTCACTAGGGACTAAATCAATCTGACTCCTTAATTGTCATTTACCTGAAAGAGAAATGCACTGTAAACTACTCACCCTGCGTGGATTTGTACAGGCAGCGTGCAACCAATAGCTTTCCCTGGGGCTAATGCTTTATGGAAGCACCATTGACCTGGTTTTCTATGGAAACTACACGGATGTTTTCAATTCCAGCGTGGAACTGCAGCCTTGGTCATAGCCATCAAACTCCGCATTAGACATTCATGCAGCATTAGGCATCCTGTAGCTGCCAAGGGCCACACAATGAGACATTGTTTGACCCGAAAGTCATATAATTAGGCCGATGGGAACAACACCAGCGGATGGTGCATTGAGCATATCCTAATTTTGGATGGGCCATTCTTTGGCTGTCTGAGTACCACTTAGCTGGGGAAGAAGTGAAGCCTGCTATTATCAACAGACAACTTTGCTGCTAAGCCAGAGTGATGATGAAAGGGCCATTTGGCTTCAAAATCACCATTGGGGAAAGGAAGGGCTGCCATATAGCAGAGATGCACTCATACAAACAGGAGACCCTACTTTTAATGACTTTTTATTTTTGCAGAGTGGGCGACCCTACCTTCTGGAAGCCATCTCTTTAGGTAGAGTTATGGCATTTTGCTACACCGGCTCGGTGATGGCCCAGCATCCAATATAACATCTAACACCAAATGGGTTTAGAGGCAGTGCTCGGCAGGACGAACACAGAGCTTGGGTCAGGGGGAGAAGTGTGAAATTCATTAGCAGCGCTGCAGCACGTTTGTGCATAGACTCTCTCCTTAAAAGACTGACCTCCTGCACAGCCAAGAAAGAGCTTTCCAAGAACCATGTGACTCCAAAGATTGAGGACATTTTCTGCTGGACTGCGGTTTTAATTCAAATTAGTCATAGAAAGTTACATTTTTGTGGCCTGAAAACATCTTCAACTGCGTCAAACATGAAGCAGTTTCATAATTGCATGTGATTGACTTTCTTTTTTTCAAGAAGTGACATAAGGAGAAAGAAATATGAATGTTTGTGAAGCTTTAAACCTCCCTCCTACACTTGTGCAACAGTTGCAAATAATTCCAAAAAATATCTTGTGACTTACATTTCCAACAACAAAAAGCGTATCGAGTCGTTTAGGAATGTGATCAGTCTCTGGAAAGCGATACAGACAGCAAGTGCATTCACCTTATTGTCAACTGTGTATTCAACATTATGAAAAATTAGGTATATGTTTCATAGCGTGTAATTACAGCAAGGCTCAGACAAATTCCACTGTTTCCAGCTATTTTTGCCATTTTAAAACATGCGGTCTAAGACCTGCACAGCTGTAGTCATATCATTATGCAAACAGCTTCCCAGCCACAAGTAGTAAGAATAGATCTTATTATCCGTATAAATTACAAACAATTTCACATCAATTCCCGTCCGATGCTTCGTGATGTAAGACATGTCTCGTCCCATCCTCCTTCACGCCGGAAAAGCTCTGTTCAGTAATACCCAGCCACATGCACAGGGATTACTAGATCGGTGCTGCACGCTTCTTTATAACACTAACGTTTTCATCTCCATTAAAAAAGGGCATCACATTTTAAAGTGTTAGTGATGCTACACCAGTGAAGGCAAGAAAATTGCTAGCCAAAGTTGCCTGTCTGTATCCTCAACAAAGCCTACCAGGGCTATACGTATAACCCTGGGATCAGATATTTCTCCTAAGTCAAGCCCACCACACCTGTAAGTGCCACAGGAGGAAGGGAGCTTCTTATACTCATCCTGTAAGATTGTTCAAATAACATGGAAAACCGGAAATCTGAAAAAAAAAACCCCAAACCCCAAACCCACAGATTTCAAATATAATCCAGTTCTGTGTTTGTTTGTTCTAGACCAAAATGATTACCACATGCTGGCTACAGTGAACTGATTAATTAGGAAGTATCAGTAATAATATTTTGTACTTACATCAGGACTTCCACCTCAGGATACTTCAATAATGTCAATTAATTAATCTTCACAATACTGCCTGTAAGTAGGTGTCATTAGTTCATTCACAGATGGAAATCCTGAAGCATATAAAAGGTGAAATTAATTAGCTGAGAGGATACAATGACTCAGTAGCAGAACTAAAGATCCTGAAAATCACTCCTCTTTTCTACCTCTTAAAGGGGCATGGTTTACTTGCCCTTTGCAGTTAAATCGTGGAAATAATTTCCAAACGTGTAACAGAAACTTTTGTGACTCTATCAAAGCCACTATTTATAGGTCATGCTCTCGCTGAAATTTTCTTTTGATTAAAATACCTTCTGCTGTTTCGTACACCCATCAAAATATAAAGACCATTAAAATCAAATAAAACCTGCCACTAGATCTATAATGAACTCGAGCTTTGCTACTGTTTTCTCAGGTCTAAATTAAGGCTCTTTTGTAGAGGCTAAAAGTGAATAAAACATAAAGACAAAGGACAAAATAAGAGATGATGGACTATGCACCCGTTCACGGCAGCCACATTTACAAGGCAGTTGCCATTCATGCTGATGTAAAGTGGGCCACACGGTTCTACCAGGTAGGAAAGGCAGAAGAGCCCTTATACATAAGAGGAAAAAGCACTTTACTGTATTTTATCTCCATCACAAGTGGAAAATCAGTAATGAGGAACATCAAAAATCTCTTTTTGTTCTCCATTTAAAACTAACAAGCCACTTCTCTTGGTGCAATGTTTTCAAAGGCCATAAATTTCTCCAGACGGCGAATCGATCACCTTTGTAGCGGTAAAGGTATAAGGTGCATTTAGTATGAATGTATTTAACTGACTGATTTTGTTCACCAACAATCTTCTTACAGTGGGGGGATAGAAGTTGTTACAAAAGATGTGTCAAAAACTTCCCTACCAAAAAACCCCAACAAACCCAAATTAGGGAGAAATACTATCTGTGTGCCTTGGATAAGATTTTGTATGGAAACAAACTTTATTTGCCAGAGTTCAATTTATGTGGAGAATTAACTCCTGATCAAGGGGGCTTCTGCTATTGGTTTCACGGACCCCCAAACTCAGAAAAATACCAAAACTGCACAAATCTTAAAAGATCAGGGCTACATGGTACTCACAATGTGGTACATATGTGCACGTTTATATCCAGGTCGCAGTCAGAGGTGCACATGCTATACGTGTACAGATAACAGTAAAGAATATTCCATATACCAAATGCTTAAATGTTTTTGATACAGCTTCGTCACTATATAAGCACATCATGATCCAACCTAATTCAGTAAAACTAAGCCAGAATAAGCTTTTTACTTTTTAATCAAAGTTAGAAATTAGATGAGATGTAATTATTTTACATATCCAACTGTGGAAGCCTCATTAAAATCCTTAATATTAAGTAATAAAACTACAATAAAACTTTTTCTAGTATTACAGCGGGTTTCTGTTAACATTAATGCACTGAAAAGGGAAAGATTTTCTAATCCATGTTTTTCTGGAGGATTTTAAGCAGTCACCAGTGTACACAAGTATATATTGAATATATGGTCACATATATCTATATCTATATTTTCTGAGAAGAAAGCGAGAGAACGCAGTAGTGACGAGTGCCTTCCCACTTCTCTCACCATTGCATAGAGCGCTTATCCACCTGCAAACTCGGGCCCTTTGGCGTTTGCCAGGTAGACAGACTATCATAAAAAGGTAAATCAGAAATTCAAATGATTATACAGACTGAAGCATCCCTTAACTACTTTAGATTTAAAATAGTCTTTGTTCTCTAATTAAATCATCTCTGCTAGAGAGACAACAGGTACAGGAAACACAAATAAGCAGAGGCAGGGTGAATAATTACTTTTTTGCTATTTCTAGATCAATTAAACGCAATGCTCACCAGCATGCTCTTCCAGCAGCAGAATTCCCATTCATTTCGGTGACAGCAAAGCATCATCTCAATTTCCAAAATGGCAAGACAAGGAGAATGGGGGGGAAAAAAGACGGGTGAGGGGGCTGGCAGAGAGGAGTGAGAAACATCAAACAAAACGCAATCTAATTGAAATACCTGACTGTACTAGATTCTTGCTACTAAATTTAAAGTTTGATTTTAAGTCTCATTTCAGTCGCTTTGCAGGGAAAAAAATAATCTAAAGAGTAAATTTAGATTAAATCGATCATTATAATTTATTTGGCAACAAAATAATATAGTGGAAAGACCTTTCTTCCAGTAAAAGGCTCTGGCTTTGATGTCTGATTGTTATGCAAATTCCGTGGAGTACAAGATATGGACAGAGAAATAATTAAGCTCAGGACTTTGTATATAACAATTCTTACAAATGTAAATTTGAGATAATTATGTGTATACGCACTGAGAACCATACACGTACATTAGCAAAGACAGGGAAACACGCGGACCGCGCAGGTCCTCGGCGCTCCCCCGGCCGGCGGGCTGGGACGGCAGGGCCACGGCAGGGCCAGCCTGCTCACGCGCGCCGGGGGCATCCGCACCCCCGAGCAGTTCCAGAGGCCGCAGAGGAGCCGCTTGTGGTGGAGAGCCCCGCGTACAGTTTTCAGCACCAACACACAAACATTTGAAAAACAAAGTGATCTTTGTTCTGGAAGATAAACATTGACCATATACATCTATATATTTCAAAGCACTCAATTAGAAACTGAACTTTGCCCCTTTCTCAGGCTTTGAAATGTTCCTGCACCAAACACGGGCCTTTATTCCCCTTTCGCGCGGGCATCCCTCTCCCGCTCCTGCACACCATATGGCCCCAGACCCTGGGACAAACTCCGCGCTGATTTACAGCCTCTGCAGTCCGAGGGACTGACCCACGGCATAAATCTGGGGGGCAGCGCACAAGCGTAGCCTGCGCGTTCCTCCCCACGCTGTCTCTGCTCGCGTGCGCTCATCTCCACCAGCCAAAGACAAGGGATTTTACGCTGGGAGCAGACCGGGGTTCGGGGCGCATCGCTGCAAGCCAGCGAGCAAGGAGACGGAATGCAGCAGACACCGCACGTGCCAGAACACCTCTGAAACGGAGGGAGCGGGCAGCGGAGGTGCCTCAGGTGGACGCTGCCGACCCCGCCGCCATGCCGGGCAGCAACGGGCCGGCTCGGCCATCGCCTGCGGGCACGCGCGCTTCAAGACAGGGCAGCGGCCACTCGCCGCATCATCGGACGCCGAAGCAAGAGTAATCCAGACCGGTCCCTCTGCGGGTGAAATAATTCCCAAAGAGGAATGAACACCATCAGTTTTTAAGGCACCGCAGCCCATCTTCCCGTCTCAAAACAATATGCACATGGAGCATGAGGGGGTGAAACGGCGTACAGAGGCCAAAAAAGCATCCGGGGCCACGGACAGAGAGGCGATTGCCTTTGTTTCAGCCACAGTTCGGTAAAGAAAATACCAAGGTAAGTCCTGCAAGATGAACACAGACGACGAGGCCGGTTGCATTTAATGAGGGACCTGGCGGCCGAGGGGAGCAATGCCGTGCCACGCCGCCCGGGTCGGGGCGTTTGTCGAGCTGCCGCACCAGTGCTGTGCGACACAGGGACCATGGCTGCTCAGTCTTCCGTACCACTGCTACTAACACCACGGAGACACACAGCGGTGTACATTAAGGGGACAAAAAAAAAAGGAGGAGAATTTAGTTTCCGCTTTTTGTTCACCCTATTTACCTCTCAGTTTCACTAAGCTTGGAAAATTAAGCAAAGTGATCAAATTCACTTTTTTTTTATTTAGAGCCATTTTCACAACTTTTCCCAGACAACAGCACAGGATCTTTACACTGAAACACGAAATTGATTGATGCATTTTGAGTACATTTCCTAAACACCCATCATCAAGAAAATATACACGTGGACTTAAACTTCCTGATCCCTTTAAAGCAACCAATTTTGCCCAGGATTTTTTCAACGTCTGTACCACTTCTGTATTTAAGCACATCTTCTCTGCCACTCTCTGGATTCTTTTCCACGGCTTTGGGTGCGGTTTTTTCCCACCATGCAAAACGACAAGCTTCTTGAGACAAATGCAACACTCAGTGCGGGATTTTAACTCTATAAATCAAATAATACCACAATCACAGTTCAATGAAAGAAGCAAAAATCAAATCAAACAAAGAGATCCCATCATCCCCTGCCGCATCCTCCCTCCTCCCCCTTCCCACGCAACCAGCAGCTCTGGAGTCCATAAAGGCGAGCGGAGCAAAGCAGAGCAGCTCTGGCACACACTGCGAAGCACAAAGTAAAACACGTGAAATATCCTACACAGTTTGGGTTTGTTTTGCCGTTTTCACTCGCCCGCCGAAAAAGTGCACCGGTACGCTCAAAAAGAAACATTTAAAGTGATCGGCAGCTACCTTCTGAAATCTGCTCCAACACGTTTTATCCAGCACGTTCATTCAAACACATTGACAACAATCAGCAACAAAAATATCGCAGGGTTTGCCTGGTGGGTTCGTAGGCTCGTTAGAAAGCGTCTGTACTTCCTTCACCCCAATAGCACTGCGGGCATCATCAAAAGCAAACAAACTTTACACGGCAATAAATTTTTTATTCAAATAAGCTTGTCAACACCAATTACCCGAACCACAACTGCCAAATACCAAGAAGCGCTTCCAAGAACTCAGGAAGGATACTACAGCCCTTGTTCCGCTCCAGGAAACACCGAGTTTGGGATGCGGTTCTGAGGGCCCTGGGCACGGCAGAGCCAGGACCTGCACGATTCGACCCTCCATCAGCACTTTACAACAAAGGCACCGCCCCCGCTATCTGCTTTTAGATCAGAAAGCCAAGAAAACCGTCAGCTCTGTCTCTAACCTATGCATTATTTGCTAAAAGTCACAATTCATACAAACCCAAGTATTTTTCGAGACTAAAAATTAGTATTTTCAGATATGGAATAACCCCAGCAATATGCCACATATTAAAAAACCATTTTTTTTTTTCCCTTAAAAATGTGCTATAAGGTATGTTTGCTGGCAGGATTATTCTGGAAGCCTTCACAAGCCACAGTTCCAGCAACATTAACATGCCACAGTTTAAACTCCCAACATGTTTCAGTGCCACAAACAGGGAACAAAAATTCCAGATGAAACTCTCAGCACATCAAATGAAATCACTACACAGAGTACTTTTTTTTTCTGTAATATTTTATTTTATTTATATAGAAATACTTAAAAAAACATGAAGTAGCACCATTACTTAAGTTTTACTTTTATTATGTAGAACTTTAAATGTCAGAAAAATAAAACTCTTGATACAATTTCAAATCTTGTCTCAGCAAATATAATATTAGTATTTGACCATGAGGTTAAAGGCCCTTTATCATAAAATAAAATATACTTTGTTTTTAAACTTTGCTCAGTAAAGTACATTTAAGCTCAAGTAACGTCACCTACATATACATAAACAAGTGGTAAACAAATGTATTAAAATAGAAATACTAAAACTATAGTGGTGCAACAGAATTTTTGTAATTTCCACTGAATTCTATTTATACAAATGTTAGAAAGCTTCAACAGTTCCTTTTGACATATGTTTATACATTTCCATTTTTGTAATAATATAGAATAAAATATGCTTTATATCACTGAATAGAAAATATGCTGGGTGAAGCAGATTTAAAAGATTTTTTTTTTCTGAACCTATAAAATCTCCATCCCAACAGAATACTGTTCAAAGCATTACACATTTTATGGTTTGTAATTCCGTTCACAATTGTGTGATATTAAAATAATACAGTGTTCTTTGCCATAAGGCCATACTAAAATAAAAAAGATTTAACCCAGCTACAAAAAGTTCACTGAACTTAAATTAAAATACTTGTAAACATCTTTGCAATATGAAATATAATTTTTCAAGTCAAAAAAGAATAAAATACTTCAATCTGTATTAATGCAATTTATCTTTAAAACCTTTAAACGTTTTTAATATATATAAGAGATATGTTACAGTTTGTGGTTTTTTTTTTTTCTTTTTTCTTTTTAAACTTTGATAAAGCTGCAGTATCATGGTTTTTCACAGGAACTTCTTGCCCTTTCAAGAACATTCAGAAAAGTATCCACCCATAGATTTAATTATTTTGTAATAAGCATCCTAGGAACTACCAGCACGTTTTACTAACAGTCCACACACCATTGTCATCATCATAAGCATCTTCTACTTTCAATATTTTTTTTCCCGGTTTTTTTGTTTGGGTTTTTTGTTTTTTTGGTTTTTTTGTTTTTTAAAAAAAGGGGGGGGTTTGGAAGCTTCGTATTAAAGTACAGTGTAAAAACTAGCCTAGCACTAGAATGGAGTCGCCCGTTATTATTTATAGCATGCACCCGCTGTCACCACCACCACCCCCCTGCCCTCCCTCGGCCGCGGCGCGCTCGCAGCCCGCACCCCCCCCCCCTCCCGCGGCGGGCGGCGGCCCCGGCCCCGGCGCGACCGTCCCTGCCCCGGCCGCCGCTGCCCCGGCCCGCCCCCCCGCGGCGGCGGCGGCGGCTCTCAGGAGAAGATGCGGATGGCCTGGGTGACGGCGCTGTGGCAGACGGGGCACTGCGGCTCCGTCTTCTCGCAGATGCGGTTGGCGCACTCCATGCAGAAGAGGTTGTGGCCGCAGGGCACCAGCGCCGCGATCACCTCGCTCTCGAAGCACACCGAGCAGTCGCGGCTGCCCTTCCGCCGCACGCCGGACGACGAGCAGGAGGAGCTGGACGAGGAGCTGGAGGAGGAGGAGGAGGAAGCCGACGAGTCGGAGGGCAGCCCCGGCAGGTGGGAGCCCAGCCCGTTGGCGTACAGCGGGTAGGAGGCGGCCAGCAGCCGCCCGCCGGGGTCGCTGCGCACCCGCCGCGCCAGCGGGTGCTCGGGCCCCGCCGCGCTGCCGTGCAGGGGCGGGGAGAGCCGCGCCGGGGGCGGGGCGCCACCGCCCCGCCGGGGGCCGCTCACCAGCAGCGCCAGGTTGGCATTGGCGGGCGCGGCGCCCGGGAAGGCGGCGGCGGGCGAGGGCGAGGGGGGCGCGGCGGGGCCGCGCTCGAACTGCGGCCAGATGAGGGCGGCCCCCGGCGGCGGGGCTGGGGCCAGGTCGAAGCCGGGCGGCGAGTCGAAGGGCAGATCGGAGCAGCAGTCCGGGGACGAGAGGACGTCGCCGCCGCCGCCGCCGCCGCCCCCCCCGCCGTACACATAGCCGTTGGCGCTGTTGTTGTTGTTGTTGCCGTTGTGGGTGAAGCTCAGCGCCGGGCTCGGGGGGCTGTAGTCGGCCAGGCGGGCGCCGCCGCCTCCCCCCGTGCCGCCCCCGAAGTAGGAGTCGGTGGAGGCGCTGCCCAGCGAGCTGGAGCTGTCGTTGCGGTAGTTGCAGAAGGGCTTGCGGCCCGGGGTGGGCGTGATGCTGGGCGGTGTGGGCTTGCTCCAGAGGCTGCCTGTGCCGTTCAGCTCGAAGCCCACATCCGTGCCGTTGGCATGGAAGTCGTTCTCGTCCGTCAGCTCGATGATGCCACCGGTGCGCATGGCGATGTGCGCCTCGATCTCCTCCCGGGCCCGGTCCACGTTCTCGGGCATGCCCGTCACCTCAAAGACCGGCTCCTTGTCCCGGCTCGGGGTCACGATGTAGGTGTGCGTCTGCTGCTGGATGCGCTTGATGGTGGCCCCCTTGGGCCCCACGACCAAGCCCACCACGCGATAAGGCACCCGCACCTGGATGGTGGTCTGGCCGGGCAGGTTCGGGGGGCCGGGAACGGTGCCGTTCAGGGCCGTGTTCTTGTTCCGTGAGGCTCGGATCATGGAGAAGTGCTCGGCCGCCGAGATGATCTCCCTGCGGGCCATGGCCACATCTTCCTTTCTGCCCGTCACAACAAAGAGCGGCTCCTCCCCGCGAACCGGGGTCTTGATGTAGGTGTTGGTCTTTGCCCGCAGAGCTTTGATTTTACAACCTGGGAACGAGATGCGGGAGATGGAGGGCGAAGGGGAGGAGGAAGAAGGGGAGGTGGGGGGAAGAAAACCAGTTACAACCCATTATTTGGGTGCAGCTAGGGAGGGGGGAAAAAAACACACCCACCCGAAACACATTGCCCCCTACCAGAGGTGATCGCTGGCATCTCGTCCAGGAGCCCCAGTCACGGTGTAAAGTCATGTCAGCCCACAGCCCTGGCACACACCCAAAGGCATCGCAAGTGGCCACCGACACATCTGCCATCCAAACTGCCCCAAAACTACCAACGTGCAGTTCACGGGAACGGCAACAAAAAAAGGAGCGTGCAGAAAAACTGCACGACCAGAAAAAGAAATAAAATGCAAGCAGCCGTAACAAATCAACACACCCGCCAGTCCACATTCCTGCTCAGCACTTTCCTTTTGGAAAAATAAAATCAGTTCTTAAGAAGGTGAGGAGCAGCGGCTGTACCGAATGAGCCACGTTCCCCACTGCGGATGCTTTATTCCGATCCCATTGTTCCACTTCCCCACTCCATTTCTCTTCCTTAAAAATAATCCACGATTTCTAACTTTAGGGGGGGGGGAGGAAGGCACCGAGGCTCCCATTTTCTTCCCGTTTCCTCTTGCAAATCTAACTTTTGCAGCCGGAGAAAAGGAGCGATTTATATTATTTTCGTGTTTTGCTTTGGTTTTTTTTTAATTCCCTCCCAGCAGCTGAAAGTGCATCTCGAAACTGATGCATAACGCTCCTCGGAAACATCACGTCTGCTGCACTTTCTTTGTCTGGGGGAAGCCGCCGGCACTGGCCACCACCGTACGGCTGCAGTTTTCATGGGAATGGCCAGTGTCGCATCTGAGCCGCACGCCCGGCAGCGCGGAGGGGAGACCCGCGCACCCACACCCCCTCGCATGCAGTCACCCACCTTGTCTCCCCACTATCTCAGCGACATGCTCCGAGCTGGGCACCGGGACGCATTCAGTCATGTTCACGCTCTTTTTCCGAGGCTCGCTGTCGTAAATGGAGCCCGTCTCGTCGTTGTCCAGCCCCAGCAGGGAGAGCTGATCCAGGGCGATCTGAAGGGCTCTTTGGTCATCCAGGGTCTCTCCCCCTCCACCACCACCACCACCGCCGCCGCCGCCGCCGCCGCCGCTCCCGTTCCTCTCCATGTCTGCAAAAAGCGAGCTGGGCATAGTCCCTGTGTGTGTTGCACCCTCCTCCTGCACTCGGCTCAGTAGTAAAAGATCAGACACAAAGGAAAACCCAAGGCAGATGGCCAGCAGGAGAGAAGGAAAGGGAGGGTGGGCGACTGCTGGAGACCGGGGAGTTGTTGCCTTTTGCTTGTATATTTTGTATCTTTTTTGCTTTTTTTTTTTTTCCTCCTCTCAGTGCAATCCGGTTTATAAGATGTTCTCAGGACCCCCCCCACGACTCCCCCCCCCGAGTTTTTTTTTTTCCTTTTTTTTTTTTTTTTTTGTCGGCTGGGGGTGGGGTGGGGGGGTGGGAAGAGGATAGCGAGAGGAGCTCCGGTGGCTTCCCCCCCTCGAGTTCCTCGCCGGCCACAATGCCAAGCGACGGCAGCGTTTCTTTAAGGAGCCCCTCCCAGGCTCCACTCCACTCACTCAGCGTTTTTTTTTCCTCCTCTCCCCTCCTCTGTCTGAGGCACTGCTGCAGCCAGACGGCTCTGGAGAGGCGGGCGGAGGGAGGGAGGGAAGGAGGGAAGGGGGGGCCGCGCCGGGCGCCGCAGCGTAAGCGGCGATCGCTGACAGCCCCGCGCCGCCGCCGCCATCGCTGCGCGCGCCCATTGGCCGGGCGCGGCGCGGAGGGGCCGGCGCTGACCCCCCCGCACCCCCCGCACCCCGGCCCGGCTCCGCTCTTTGTTGTCGGGTGCCGAACAATACCGGACCCCGGCGCTTGTTTGCGATCCCCCGGACCGGCGTGCGCCTATTGTCCGCGGGATGCCCGTCTCCTCGCCGCCCGTGTATTGCCCCCCCCCCCCCCCCGCACCATCCCGAAAGCAGGCCCGCTCCCGGCCGCCAGCCCTGCGCCGGTGGGGGAAGTTGGGCTTTTTTGGGTGGTTAGTTTTGGGGTTTTTTTTTTGGCGGGGGATGTGCGCCGAGATGGGCGGCCCCCGCGGTCCTTTGTACGCCGCCTGCCTCGGAAAGAGCGCGCTGCCGCTCGCCGGCACCGGAGACCCCCGCAGCCCGCCTGCCAGGCGGCGATCACCGACCGAAGGGCTCCGGCCGCCAAACGGAGCGCCGCTGCCTGCAGGTTCCGCACCCCGGGCAGCCACCCCCTGGCCCTGGCCCCGGCCCCAGACCCCCTCGGCCCGCGGACCCCAAACCGGCTCCCGCGCAGACCCGCCCGCCGCCGGCGCGCGTCCTGCGCCTGCGCGCTCCTCCCCTTTCCCCTCCCCGCGCATTGTGCTCGCGCGGCGCCGCGATCGGGGCTGACAGGAGCCGCTGGTCGGGCCCGGCTCCCTCAGCGAGCGGCGGCGGCGACTTCTGTGCCCCTCGCACGGTGTGTCGGCACGGGCACCCTCCTCCCAGGGCTTCCCCCGCTCCGGGAGCCCCCCGCGGCGGGACGGAGTCGCCCCCCTCAGGGGAACGCCGGGAGCAAAGTGGGTCCGGGGCCGGCGGCTGCCCCCAGCCGCGGTCTCCTGAGAAGCGGGAAGGCAGCGCCTGCGGACCCGGGGCTGCGTCCGCGGGGGCGCCTCCCAGTCCTTGCTGGCGGCGCTGCAAAGGCGGCACCTCGAGGGGGAGCCGCGCCCCCGGCGCCTGCCCCGGCAGTGCTGCGGCTCGGTGCATCCCGGGCGCTGTGGAGGTGACGGCGGTTCCTGGAGTGCTGCCGTGTTTCAGGCTGTAAAGCCCGGCCAGTGCCCTGCGCCGCCCGCCCGCTAGGCTGGCCGCCTGGGGACCCAGGGGGTGACACGCGTCGGCTACAGCCTGCAGCGGCACTGGCAGCCCTGCGCTCCCCGGCTTCCCTCGCCTTACTACTTGCAACTTCAACTTTCCTGTTTTGTAAGATCCGAAGGGGAAGAACGCATCACGCGTAACAGCTTTAGCATAATTTCACCAACATCTTACATCCAGTTTGCTAAACCACTAGAAAACAAGTCACACCTGCCGCCTCTTTGGACCTTGCGTGACCAAATCACTTTCTTGCACCTCTCTGCCACCACAGGACCCCCTCAACCAGTAAACCCAGTTTTTTCACCAAGTACCCTGCCACAAACCCCATCCTTTCACTCTGGTGAATAGACATGAAAGCGCCCTCACCGTTCTCGTAAAAACACCACCATGGCATTTTATCTCTCCAGCTTTTCTCCATGCATCTATGAGCACCCACGTTTAGTCCTTGCCAGCTGTCAGGTACAAAAGACTGACATTTTCTTACTTTGGAGAAATCAAATACTAAGTAATTGTTTTCCAGTATCAAGTTTGACAGGGACAGACTTACAAGTGCACACAGATCTGTTTAGCCAGCTGCCTGTACAAACACGTGTAACAAGTCACAGGTAATTGTTTACACGCAGTGTTTATTGCAAATTACTGTCACTTCCTCAGGATGTTTGCATGTTTTATAACAAAGCTCCAGTGGATTGTTTTCTAGCAAGGGTATACGCTGGTGATGTGCTTTCCTAAAGTGCTTAGTTTGTCCCATTGACTAAGGAAATTCTGTAGTTTCATATTTAAAAGGCTACTTATTTTACAAATTTACACTTTGATGGTTTCCAAAGGGGATAAACGAGAGGTTACTTATAAATGCTTACGGATCCAGAAGGCTCTTAAGTAGTTTCAGCATCGAGCATCTTTTTTTAAACAAAGAAAAAACAGATGGACAGCACCTCTGACAGCAATAAAAACAATGGTCTTTTTTATTTGATAAAATAAAACTGAAAAGTCTGCTGCTTTGCAGTCTTTTTAACTCAAGGACTCTAAAATCCATGAGCCAGAAAACAACTGTACCCATTTACCAGACAGGGGCAGGACAGGACAGAGATGAGGGAAGAACCTCCCAACACAGAGGATTAGTGGTGGTGAAGTCCAGCAGCGAGGGGCAGAAATACTGAAATACAAAAGATATGAGGAGAGTGGTTGGGTTGTGCTTGAGTCTCACCTGTTCTTTGTTGGGTTTATTCTCCTGACTTATATTATCCTCTTTTTTCTCCCTCCCCCTTCCCACCCCATCTGCTTAAACTCTGATTGTGTTTCTGCCCAAGATCACTACACTGTACTGAACATCCATGTACTGACGGAGAAGAAAGAAAACAAGTTATCTTCAGGTTCGTGTTCCGTCTATAGGAAAAAATTTCTCAAAGCGTGATTCCATGCAGATCTAGCTTTATTTTTTAATGTTAAGCTAGAAGCTCTAATTAAAAATGTTTAAATGCATTTCAGAATAAGCATGATACTTTCCGGGGGCAGGGGAAGGAGAAGATGCATTTCTGGGAGACTAAGTGTGTACTGGTCTTTCAAGCCTCCCATGAATTCTGTGGAACAGTCCAACATCTTGAGGGCTATTGCTTTTTTACTATTTTAGAAAACATTTAAGAGCAAACTACAGGGAATAATAATAATACAAATAAAAAAGTGATACTGATGTACCTTAAAACACGCATGCACCAACAGCACAGCCCCCCTGGGAACACAGATTCTATGCAATAGCGTGCTCATATGGCAACAAGCAGTGCACACAAGATTCATATGAATCTACTTATTCCACAGAAGTATTTCTTCAGAATAACTTAATCAGATCTAAATTAAAGTGTTACCTATCTACATAACTCCTTTCGTTCCATAAAACCTTGAAACGTATGCAGAATTACAGTGAGCTCCATCTCGGGGCGGGGGTGGGGAGACCAACCATCTACCTACCAATTTATAGTAACTTAACAAAAGCAGGAAGGGAGGATGTATTACAGGCAAATACAGGACTCGTTGCAGGAGAAGCATAATTCTCAGTCCTTTTAGTTTCTCTCTGTTATCATTTCCCATTTGTGACAGAGGTAATAAAACTTCCTTCCTCCAACCTTTATTTAATTAAAGGGTAAGGTCTTTGGGGCAGTGAGCTTACTGTGTGCGTATGTACAGCACCTATCATGAAGAGGTCATGAATTAATCTGAGGCCTTTAAATGCTACTCTAAATTCAAAGCATTAGCAATAATAAGAATAGGATATAATTTTCATTTAGAATAGATGAGACCTCTGTTTTCAATGTATCATCACAAAGAATAAATTACATGCATCTCAGGGAATAACTAAATTAAGGGTCAAGGAAAAGTATTTCATACCAGAGACTAGCAACTCCACTCTATCCCAGTTGCTTACACTTAAGAACACTGCTGCCTACTGTTACAGCATTTACTGTAAAATTCTTATTTGCCATAATCTTCCAAAATAATGTCCAAATCCCACAGGCCAGATCATCAATAAGATTAGGACTGTAGTTTATTCTGAGACAGTGCATGTGCTTACTGTAATAACATACCCAAATTAACCTTTTGCATGTGCAATAAACTGCAGTTAGCAATCTGCAGACAAATGACAAGCTCCTTCGTTTCCTGTCATACGTAGCAATATACAAGCCAGATTTCCTATTGAATCCCATATTAACCTACATTCAATGGCAGTGAAATCTCAGAGCACCATGTCAGAATTTATCATCTTTCAATGATAGCTCCACCTCTTGACAGTTCTAGACAAGATGTTTATAAACAACTCATCTGAGCAACTGCAGCTGAAAATGTTTATTATCTTCCCACCAGTTATTCCAACCATTTTGGATGCTTTATGCTAAGGGATGGGCAACAGTATGGTTATGTTAATAAAGGACAAGAAATAAAATGGAGATGGCTAGCAAGTGGCTTTGTGTTACCTCCCTGAGATGGAAGGAGGCTCAGGGGTAGGGGAGGCGCAGAAGTGCCCCTTTCCCTCGTGATAAGGAATGCCACATCAAAAACTACAAACAGGGAGATGATGTTGATGATTTTCCACACACGGCGCTTTCATCCCCATAATTCTACAGCTCTCCCTGCTATAGAATTCATTTACAAAATAATTTTTTAAAAACAAAGGTCTTCTGGGACTATTTGTGAAAAGCAATTTTGCCACAGACCAGAAAAAGTCTCAGACTTTTAACAGTCACAATCAGTCCCTGAAAATATCAATACAGTACTGCAAATTTATACCAGTAGCTAATGGCTTTTACTAGACTAAAATGCTTGCTTCCAGTATATTAAAACAAAAAAAAAGATTTTTGTAATAGTCATCACATACTGTACTTTCTTCATATGCATTTGCTATTAGTTCGACATGAACAATTAGTGTGTGCATGTGTGTAGGGGATGAGCTGCCTTCTAAGAATGCAGTTCTGTTTAACATGACTGATGGAAGGCAATTCAGAAAGCACCGAGATGCCTTTATAATAAATCAGAACTAACCAGCCAGATCACCTCCCCACTTTAAAACTCTCCACCTGGACTGTGAGTGGCCTCCTTCATTTATTGTTCCTTTCTGCCTCTCGCTTACGAACAAGGGTTATCGCACAGTGTATCTGAATTAAATGCCGTTTAACAACCGTGCCAACCAGAGTTCGAAAATGAAAATCGCTTTGCCTTTCCTTTGCTCTCACATTCTGTGTTTAGTCCAGCCTTCCAGGCTGCTCCTGTGTGCAGCGCTCTCAGTGGAGTGCTCCTCTCTGCTCGGCTGCGGGATTGGAGCTCTTTGTTACCATGGCCCTTGGGCCACTACTCGGTTTGTGATGCAGCGCTGGCGTCTCAAGTCTGTAAAGCACCTATCACACTTTTGGGCACTGTCTATTAAACAGTGGGTAGATTAAAAAAAAAAAAAGAAAAAAGAAAAAAGATTTGTATCTGTATGTTTAGACTAAGCTACATAACTCATAGATCTGTGAGGTAGCTCATAACCTTGAGTTGTTTTTCATCAGTTTTAATCTCTGAAATAGTAATTTATAATTAAAATTTAATTTCATTTTAATCTCTGAAATAATTATAATTACGGTCATAAAACACGTACAACCTTTGCTTTCTCTCTCCTCCATCCCCCCCGCCCCCAGTGCTGCTACAAGGAAGAGAGGAAAATAATTGTCCCTTTAATGCTAATTGTTTATAAACTCCTTTGCACAGAGACTATGTTTATATACAATGCCTAGGCAAAATCTAGGCACAAATGCACTACTCATAATAAGTGAGTGAATAATATATCTCTGACCATAATCCCAGTGCTCTCCAATAAAAGAATATCTAATTCCTGTCACAGAATTGCCTTGTAGGTTGAAGTTCAGCATATAAATACACATGGGAAAAGATTAGATTTTAATTGATAAGTATTAATCATCATTCATTTCTGTCTCTGCAGGAAGCACAATGTTAAAACATCTAGTTAATATACTGTATAATGGATAACCTTGAGGCAGAAGCTCTTGCATCTGTCTCTATCCAAGAAAAAATGTCAACATCAGCCTTTGTTGTAGCAAGATACTCTGACAGCTGCTGCTGCTGGAAAATTGACTGTGCAATCCTTGCTAACCTGGGTCCAGTGCCTAACCTTGAGATGGGGCCAAATTAAAAATCTTTATCTGCGCACACCTGTACTTAGGAATGTTTAAAATCTGGTCTGGGTCAGAACGCTGCATTTGTGGCGCATCTCCACTCTGAACAAACACATTTCTCATGTGATGCTCTCACTGCAACCACAAAGCATTAGCACTCACAAGAGCATCATTGAAGATACTCGGGCTGTTCATTGAGAACAAAGCCATTAATGATTAATACTATGGCAGGAGAAAATGTAGCAGTATTTCTTGGCAGCTGAAATGTGGCAATGTCCATCCTATGTGCAAAAGATTTGCGAATACCTTTAGCTCTTCTTACATAAGACAGTTCTTATTAACTCCGTGGGAAGAGGAATCAAAGAAATCCCCCAAATTAAAGGGAAGCGAAGGAGATTTTCACATCTAAAACTGGATATATACAATACATCTCTCTCTGACCGACCCAGCAGATGCAGAGATGCATTTACGTATCACAGACATTACTGTCCCAGCAGATGCTGCAAAGTTGTCACTGACACAGACGCTTACTGTCCCCACAGATCTGTATTTTGGGAGAGAATTTTCGTACCACAGACACTACTGTCCCTACAGAACCACATCTGCTGCTGGTAGAGTTATTGTTTCACATACTCTTCTGCTTCCAGCAGACGTGAGAGACTGCTAGGACGACAGGCATTTCTGTCACAGCAAATCTCCATCTACAGGGAATGAAATTGCAGCTTAAACTCCTGTTCTTCCCGAGCCCTTAGCGTGGACAATACTGACAGGGAGGAAGTGACATAAACCAATGAAAACATCATGCTGGGCACCTAGAACATCACATTAACTCTGCCTACACATGGCACTCAGCAGTGCTGTGTTTGGAGATGTGTCAGGAGAAAAAAAATAATTACTTGCACCCTCCTCCCACCCTGCCTTTAACAAGTATTCGTTCTGAGAAACATTTGAAGGAAAAAGTGTCTGATGCCACTTTCATAAAATAGATCCAAGAAAGCAAAGTCAGTCATGACTACCAAGTTGACAACCCTAATGCCCTGCTGCAGGGACCAAATGTGTACACTAGGTCATTTTCAGCTTGCTTTTGAACAGATGCCTCCAGTTTTGCTGGAGGCATTTCACGTGAAAAGTTTCAGAGTATCCAGTTTATTAACACCAGCAAATTTGATCCCCAGTTCTAGAGGCCTGAGAGCAGAACCAAAGGGGAGGGGTTTGGTTTTCTTTTTAATCTCTTTAATTTGAGCCTTCATCTTTTGAGACTCCGTATCATCTCCTCTCAGGTTCAGGGTTGAGCAGCAGCAGTCGCTGGGAGTTTTGCTCCTGTGCAGCACCTTTCAAACATGGGGAGAAAAGCTTGCGCCTGTGCTAAGACATGACTATGGCTAGACTTTCCCTCTGGAGTGAACTCGGCCTAAGGCCCATACCAGAGCATGTACTTACATATAAATAGTATGTATGGTATGTGAGCCTGGACTTGAGAGCTGTCTTGGGCCTTTGTTTGCCTGAGTAGATGTATCCTTCATGATTTGGTACCGGAGAGAGAAAACCTCCCGTGGTAATTCTGCAGCAATGTAAACCCTGCTTGAAGAAACACCATCTAACTTTGGAATTCCCCTGTGGGCAGTGTGGGCATTTATCTTTATCTGAAGCATCAAGAGCTGTCCATTGGCAAAGGCAGGACACATAAATTCCCAGAGTAATAATCTGATACAGCACAGCAAAACCTATATCCTTGGAGCAGATTGTGGGAAAGCATCAAGATTTTGGTTGCTCTGCCAAAGCAAACAAGATGTTTCAAGCCCCATCATCTGCTCTGCAGTTCACACCCTTCCAGCACTATCTTTTTCAGATGCCATGCCACACTGGTTAGTGGCAGCGGTGTTGTCATGTGTGACTCATTCCATTTTACTGGAAATTAGAAAACCACACGCTGCACTGAAGAACTGCTTATTTATGTAGTCATATCATCCCAGAGAGCACTCCTCCTCCCATTATTTGTATACAGATTCTTTCATCTAGAATTTTGGAAATACAGCTCTTCACCAGGGTTCATTCAGAGGACAGATTAATCAATAGCACATGCTCTTTCCAGGGCCTGTTGAGCCCTTCGTAGCTTCCAGTGCCACCCTGAAAAAGCAAATGGTATTTTAGAAGAGAGTATCTTCGTCATTACAGGATGTGTGGGAAGCAAAACAGAACAGATAGCAGTGGAATTGGAATTGTGTTAGCAGAAGAGTCTGTCACGTATTGATTTGAGCTTTGGGCAGGTGACTTTCACCCACAAGGAAAAACATAGACTACCTTTGTTTTTTTTACAGAGTGCCTTTATAAATCCTCATCAAATATTTCCTGAACAGATCACAATGCTACATTTACCATAGTGATTAATCCTCAGTATAAGTGATGAACTGGCATATTCAGGACAACAACAAAAAAACGCTAAAAGATGTTAACAGTGCATTCTTTCTATGGAATAAGAATTACCAGATAAAAATATTAATGGCTTTAAATAATATTTCACGGCGACAAGAAATCAAGCTGGCTAAGCTTTGTTTGGAGTTCTGAAGCACAGGTCTGGAATTACTTGTGTTTCATAGAACTTTATTTACTAGATCAAGTTTTTCTAGCCTTTATAAAATCAGTGTTACTAAGCAGCAGCACTAGGATCAAAAGTTAGATTTGATTGTGTGTTGACAGGCCAAGGCTGACCTCTACAAATTCCTAAACTAAGGGATTGCCTTACCCTCTACAGATACAGATAAATCCAGTCTTATCTTTAGATGAAGAAACTGTTAAGAAGATTCAGGCACCACATATTTATGAAGAAAGAAAATAGAAATGTGAGCCATTCTTTTTTAAAGGTTAGCATAGCTTAAACATTCCTGAAAATATTTATTGTCATAACAGACTAGACCTACTGAAATGTTCTTGCCTAGGATTTGGTCTTTAAGATTCTCAGCAATCCCATTGACTTCAGCTGGATCACACGGCTGCCACAGAAAGCAGAATTTAGCAAGGAAAAGAGACAAAGTAGTTAAAGACCATTTGGAAAAAGGCATTTGCTTTCAGCATTACTGACTATCCCTCAGGACCCAAATTAGAGTTCGGTTATATTTTAAAGCATTGCTTTCAAGCTTGCTGGAAGTGTCAGACAATTTGAATAGATCTCCATTTTAATTTCCAATCTAGCAATATGGAACAGCTGCCATAACTTTGTGCAACGTGGCAAATTCGACATCCTCATTCCTCAAATGGCAATCATCAAGAAGGGACTCTGAAAAAAGCATAATATGCTTCCACTTTTACTGCCTTTTAGTAACTCCCAGTCAAAATTGTACTTGAGATACAAGAACCCAAACCTTCAATTGCACTGTCTGCAACAGGAAGCAAAGGTGTTGGGTGAAAGTTGATGGGATTTCTAGAACTCTCTCTTCCACTCCCAGCCAGTGAGCTGGAGGTTAGTTTACATCCTTCTGGCTTATACGTTAGTGTTAAAGGCTCCCAGTCAGGACTTCCCCCCAGCTGTACTGGGAAGATGTAACGGAACAAACTCCAGCTCAGTCTCACCAAATCTGCCTTGTCAAAGCCTCCCAGCTTCTACAGCTCGGGCAGCTGGGGGTGAGAGTATCAACTGAAGTGCGTTGCCCTCATGCTTTTCCTGCTTCCTAGCAGAAAGAAAATATTGAAAGGAAGATGGAAATAACAATTACTATGTTCTTAGTTTATATATTTCAGACCATGTTAACTCAAGAGGGAGAATTGAATCCCGAGGAAAGGCATTTTGGGATTCAGATGAAAAGCCTTAGCACTGTGCCCCACTCCAGGACTGTCAGACAAGGATGAAGGCAGTTCAGCTATATCCAAGGGAATTTCTGTGTATGAGATGAGGTACCTTTCTGAGCACAACCCCATGTTACATGTAGTTTGAGAAGGAGTAACTTTTTTTTTTTAGAGTGCTGTAATGCTGATGAGTTTGTCCTGTTACAGGAACAATGTCCCATCTAACTCACGTTTCTTATTCATTCACAGAGTATATATTGTGTGCACTTAGATAAAGCTACCTCCCACTATTCTCCTTCATTCTGAATAGAAAACTCAGAGGAGTTTTGAGACCTACACCATATGAAGTCACCAGCGCACCAAGAAGAAACAGAACATCCAGCAGAGATACTGTTGCTCCAGGATGGACTATTTGTTTCTATACAAATAAAACACAATTAAAAAGCCTCTGGCATGGCTGATTTCAATTGCTAAATTAACATCTCTGTTCTCATTTCTGCAACACTTCTCTACTACTGAGTTTGTGGTTTCTTGCCTTCCACATGATGCAACCAGCTTCCGACCCTGAGATTCCTCCCTTCGATAGTCTTCATTTCTCATGAAACTCAGTCTCCAAACATGAAACCCACTCTCACTAATCTATTTTCCGTTACCAATATACTAACAGGTACATTTATATACCGGGGAGGACACACATCAGGGTAGCACGGATGTCTCTTACTTGAGTTTGTCCCTAGCAGTTACCATTTGAAACACAGAAAGTAGAACAGAAGTATTAAGGTCAGCATTTTCCAAATGGCCTCCAACTTTGGATATCTAACTTGATACTGTTTCCAGTCAACAAGAATAATTTCTTCACAAAATCGGATTCCATTCTACCTTCTACCACACAGTCAACTTAGATCCCAGGGAAACAGGTTAAGAACAACAGATAATACAGGAAGGCAAACAGGGCAGGGTACCTACATTTCACCTCCATCGTAGAGTGGCTGGACATGGCTGCACGGGACTGGAAGCAGGCTGCAAGGTCGCCTTATCACCTCCAACACCTGTTTATATCACATTGCATTTTCTTTCAGTAACGGAGACTGTGAGTATTACTTTGAGAGAAGAAATATTATGTGAAGAAGTAAGTATCAATCAAGCTGCAGTAAAGTGTAACCAGGACTCATTCACCACCAAAGATGGAAGCTTTCTGGTTTGGCAGTTTGGCTATCAATACACCTAAGCCTTCCTCCACTTGCAGGAGGACTACAGCTCCCTGAGCCCAACGGGAATCTCTTCAACCAGACACAGATCTCCTCTGCATAGCTCCTCTGGCTACACTAATTCTGCTTCTGGGAAGGGCCATTACTGCTCCTTTCCTTACTTTCACTACAGTTCCTGCCAGTGTAGCTCGTGGACACTGGTGGCACAAACACATTACTTTCACCTGGCAATGAAAGATTCTCTCTCAGCCTGAGTGCAAGCCAAGAAGAGCCTAATCTGCTCAAGAAATGACAAGGCGTGCAGCTATTTGCACTGAAACCCCTGCAGAAACAGCCCTCCCCCACTTCCTTCTCTGCTAGCTTGCTCTAGCAGCAGGCAGACATAAGTGAAAGGAAAAACAATGAGAAAGGAAACTTGGGAGGGACAGGTTAGAAGCAGAAGGAAGAAGCAAAGGTCTGACTCTGCAGACCGTATTCATGATGAAAAGCATTTGCACAAATAACCTAATTGCATTCAGTGGGACTGCCGGGCTGAGTAAAAGTGCTATGAGTGCAAGCAACAATTGCAGAGGCAGGAAACAAGTAGGAAAAGAAAGAAAAAGGAAGCCCCACATGAATCAGACACCTGCACAGAGGAGAACAGTCTCATACACCCCAGGAAAAACAAATCAACCAACACGCTCACTGCCTTTGAGTTATTGCAGAAATATTTATAGAGCCTTTCCCGACCTCTGCCTCGCTTCCTGGCAGGCAACACCACAGAAAGAATCTTTACCACTGGCATCCCCTTCTTCCGCCAAACAAAAATTCAGTCCCTTCCCAAAAGCACAACCGAGGCAGTGAGAGAGACAGCCGGGCTGCAAGAGCAGTTTGGTCAGTACCTGGGGAAGGGCGAATGTCCAGCCAGGGACGTGCTCATAGGAGACGTAGAAACTACTCTCACAGGAGGGAGCGTGGGCATCTCTTCCTGCATGAGGAGTTGGGGGAACAGCATTGATTTGGGCTACTCTCAGCAAGGAATAACCCAGGGGCCAGGGAAGCAGCGGTTTTCACCGAAACCCCCTAGTCTCTTCCAGATGGTCTCTTCTTTCCTTTCTTTATAAAGGACAATAAGACACTGAAAAGAACTGCATGTCCAGTAACTGTATTGCTCCTTTTCCAGTGAGATGTTTCAGGAATTCTCAAAACAACTTCTGTGGCAGAGCAATTCTGAGTTTATAAATCATTAAAATAATGCATTTATTTATCAAAAGCTCTCCTCCTAAAATGAAACACTAGAGAGCAATCCAATCATTCCAAATGAATACATGTCTTTGAATTCTCAGGATTCATATTAATTGGCACTTTTCAAAATGTTTCCAGTTAGGTTTGTCTATAAGCTTGAAAAAGAAAATCAAAATATGCCTCTCTGAGATGGGCTGATGTTTGTGAAACAGAACTATTAAATCAGTGAGACCAGGGACTGAATTCAAAGCAACGATGGTTTGAGATCATACATTAAAGATGACAGGATCTTTCTAAATCACCTCAAACATGAAACACTCGCAGTACTAACTTACAAACTTATCTGAAAAACACACACTACCACCTACTGGCAATTATTCATATATGTTATTTACATACTGATAAGTGGCAACAGTATGTGCGCATTTGATTTGCATGAACTTTGCTAGGACAGAGATCAGGCTTCATCGTTACAATTACTAGACTTGTATTTGAAGAAAAATATATTCCCATGCATGCAGTTCCCACAGTGTGTGACCAGTTTATTTTCGTCTTTTCAATAAGAACTTAAGTCAGAATAACTGTTTAAATACTTCTCATTTAAGGTTGTTGCTTTTGTCAGTGAATCCCTTTAATGTAAGATTGGGGTTTTTTTGCTTAACCATAGAAGGCTGGTAACGTGGTACCACCAGGCTTATAGACCTTGCCATTTTACACCCACTGTTCTGGAAACTGGGCGTAAATTACAATGGTGGTATGGGACCAGGGAGGAGAAGTTGGGCAAGCGCTGCTCCTAGGTATGACCTCTCTTCTGCATCAGCCACACAGAAGTCTGTGAAAAGGAGGGCCATGGCTAGCAGAGATAACACCAGGGAGCTATCATACTCTGAAACATCTTTTCCACGAGCAATTCCTTGCCTTTTGCTGCAGCTCTCACCTTCTTGCCCTAAGGTTCACAGTGATGCCATAGCAACATCTTGGAGGTAGAAGTGCTGTGATGTATATGCCAGAAAGTAACATTAGTCAAAGGGTCACATGTGAATACCACAAACATCATCTTTGCTGAGCTTGGCTGACATGTTTTTCAGCCTGCATGCCCTCTATGGAGACCTTTGCCTGCTGGCAAAAATCTGATCACTGATGTTGTGCTGGGGTGGACGATGCCTAGTTTTGGACTGTATGTGACTTAAACCAGTCAACATACAAGTCGGTGCTAGGACTGTGTCAACAGGACCTGCAGCATGACTGAGTCCTCACCTGCGAAAAGAAACATGCCAGGAAAGCTGGGACTGATAGTACTGCATCACTCCACGACCTGCAGCGCACTCAAACTCAGTCCTGGTGCTGCAGTACGGCTACTGCCATTTCTTCCCCGAGATCACCTTCCAAGAGGACTTTGGTACGTAGGTGGTAATGTCAGAAACACTGGCTGGTCCTGATGTAAAGGCTCTCTGAAGGCCAAAGATTGATATTGTGAAGAATTAGCCCTGCAGTTCTACGGGGGCACCTGCCCACATGACACCGAGTTAAACCGAAGACAGTATCTATTCAAAAGTAAAATCAGCAACAGTAGAAGCTGATTGCCAGGTATTGTAGCTCTGCAGGAAAACAACCTTTTCAGTGTCTTATAAATAAAACATTCTATCCAACGATAGCATTGTATCTATATAAATAAATATTTTAAAACTAATAAACTCTGATATATTTATAATTAATCAAATATATAGTTTAATTATATTTTTTTTGTACCTGAGCCGATTTTCAAAATATTTTTTCTTTTACTTGTATCTCAAACACAAGGTTTCCTCCTGGCAAGTCTCAGACTAGCTCAAGACAGGCCTTATATGCTATGCTAATGCCTGACACTCAGGAACAGACACTTTTCGTTCTCTTCAATATGTGCATTACAAGTAGTATTTTAATTGGGCTCCCAATTCAGAAGGCTGGAATGAGCTTGTGAGTCATTTTTACAAGTTGACTCACATGCTGCAAAACTGAAAAATTTGGTGCGGGGAAAAAAAAAAAAGAAAAAAGGCAGAGGGTGGATTTCTGCACATCACTGTCACTGGGGAAAGGGGAGAGTTTGTCCCTAGTACCCAGCTGCACTAGCGCAGTGGGTTCAGCAAGTGCATTACTTAGATGAGGCTTTTTTGTCTGTAACTGCTGAAGAAAGGATGCTCTTAGAAGGCTTTTGTTTCACGAGAGCTGTGATTAAGAGATTATATAAAGTATTATAATTTTGAGATTCTTTTCCCTTTGGAAAAAGGACCAGTCCTAGCATCACAGGATGCTGGGTTTCAGTGTGTTTCACTGACTGCATTTCAGCAGTTCCATTTTAAGACTGGTTAACATATCAACAGAGAGAGGGATCCCCTTCTCTCTTAGGTGCCAATCCTGCAGACTCAAATTGGAGGCAGACTCTGATTAAGTTCTTTTCTCCTTGCACATTACCGCTGAGGAAGTGTCCCACAGCTCCCACTATACCCACGTGAAAACCCTGTTGTCTTTCTGTTGTACAGTCTGCATTGTTTGTGCAACCTCAGAGCTGCAAACCATTTGTATGGGTGCAAGGGATGGGAACTCAGTCAAAACAAAGCAAGTGGAATCAAATCTATCCTTTTTGCTGGGTTAGCTTCAAACAGTGGTAAAAAACATATTTACTTACTGAAGCAAGTAAACGTGAACTGCAATACACAAAAGCTGCAGGTATGCTGAGTAAAAGACTTTTTTGAACTGTCACTTTTCCTGGTATAACCCCATTTTAACATTTTTCTTTCCATATCCTTAGAGAAATCCATATAATACACAAATGAAAGGCAAATTCAGAAAAGGCAGAAAATGCCAGGGTGTTTTTCATTGTCCTGAGGACAAATGCCAGAGCCCTTCTGGGACATTCAGAACATCTAGTCACTGTATCTTATTCAAGGGAAAAGCCATCTGTCAACAAACTAATCACTGGACAGATTCAGAGACAACTGAAAATAAAAAGCCAATACAAACGTGCCATTGAGGTTCCAGTCAGCAACTAGCCACAGAAAAACAAACAAATCCCATCCACAAAGCCTGGCATTTGGGTCCAGCCATTTTTCACTGAAGTCAAAAGCAGTGGGGGGATAATGCGAAGTGATCTTCAAACATAAACTTTCAAATCAATCAATACAACTATGGAAAGATGGGCATGATCCAAACCCTACCTGGATCCAAACCCTACCTACATAAGCCAGCAACAGCAGCAGAATGGAGTATGAACAAAACAACTGACCACGCTACCACATGTTATTAGCAGTAGCAAAAGCCCTGCTACTTCATATTAAACACTCAGTAATACCAGACAATTTGATGCTCAGCTCCTGGCTGAAAGCAGCTTTCATTTTAGATTAGAAACACACTATGCCAAGGGAAATACTCCGAGTGACTAATGTTCGTAGTGGCCAGGATTCTATCACCAGTGAAAAGTGAAGCATCTGCCCCATGTGTGGGCCCAACTCCCATATTTTTTTCATGAGTGTCTTCTGTGACAAGGGACTTGATATGTGGACTGCGAGAACTTTGCCAGCCTTCCTCTTGAAAAATGAAAGCCTTCTCCTGGGTCACCACAAGTACACTTTCCTCAAGCACAAAGCCACAAAGGACAACCCTCTGCAAAGGAGTTCCTCAATGATGAGGATCTGTAGTTCCTTCACTTTCCGAACCTCACTTCAGGATGTGCATGCAAATGGCAAAAGGACTTCAGCTGTTTTGATTCTGCACCAAATCTGCTTTCCTATTGGTGGAAAAAATTGAACAGCACAGAGGAAAATCATGGTATTTCAGAATATTAATGTGTGCCATGTTAAATACACAATTGAGTCAGACTTCAGTTTCAGCAACATGAAACATGAAAGAAGCTCAGTTTAGCACTAGCTGAAATCAACCTGAAGGAGTCAGAACTTCTGAGAGCTAAAATCATAATTGCTTCCTTAAAGGCATCACTTGAATAAAATTAAATGCATTTCTCCAAAAGCCTCACTCGCATAGCAACTGATTGGCCCTTGAGGATTCCTATAGATACTTGTCATTCAGCATGAAATCAGGTCAGCAGCTAAAATTAAACACCCACCTCTCCCCTGCACGGCATGTGCAGTCATCGCTTTTAGTATTGCTCAGCCTCTGCCTCCCCAAAAGGGTTCATTCTTACCACAAGCTTAAAGGATGTCTTATCAAGGAGCACTGATGGATACAGTCATTCCTGTTCTGAGATGAACCTGTTGGGAATCAGACTCGCAGTCCCTTTGACTCCATCTGCATTGATTAGCTCTTGGGCAGCCTGCCAAGGCAGTGTGCTGCCTCTTACCCTCGCCACTCTTAATCTGCCGAAGCGAGGCCTGCAAGCCCTACATAAACTGCAATTTCTCTTCATTAGTGTGATTCTGCCTGCATGAATCTGATAACATATGGGATATTATCATAAAACAGCCTATTTCACCAATTCATTTTCTCCTTTATGAAGATTATGAATGTACTGCAAGTGCATTGGGCAGGATAAAACAGAGGAGTCTACTGTACAGTTTATCTTTGATTTAGTTTCTAAAATGCAGATAGCCTTCCTTTTAAGTTCACATTTCCCAATAATCCTGTGCTAATGTATTATAAAAACTGCTGACTCTCTCTCCCTGATTTCCTCTAGTTCATTATGGGGCTGATCCATGCTACGTGTCACTTGCCTGGATTGAGACTTTAACGATGAACAGAGCTAGCAGATGCCGCACAATGGAAAAAATGGGAGGTACAGTAACTGTTTAGTCAACCCTAATCACTGCCACAGCCTGACTAAGCATGAACACGAAACACGATCACAGTTTGGCTACGGATTATGTAATTCCAAACACGTGCTTTATGCCCCCTCGCTTCCTGCCCATTTCAGATAACACAAGTCTGTTGGAACGGGCAGTTTCTGCACAGTTGAATGAGCGCTTTGTCTGGGACCGATGTGGATGCAGGTAGACTCCTACCTACTTCTGAGATTTATTAATTAGCACATGTCCCCATTTAATGAAGCCTGCGTGCCCTCTACTGGTACATGCATGCATTCCCAAGAACATCAACACTCCTGAACTGAATAGCCTTACATATAGAACTGCTCTTGGAAGCTCCTTGGACAATGGGTGCATGCTTGTCTTAGCATGCTTCCACATGCAGTGTAGAATAAAATGAAATTAAGACCTCCATTTATTCTAAACTTCACAGCTGTTTTGTCTTTAAAACTGTTAGGTTGGTTTTCTGCCTCTGTTTTGAGGGCATTTTCTGCTAAAATGTACCATTATAATTGCACTGATCCATTAAGGAGTTGGAGTAAGGGGATGTTGCAGAGGACAGAGAACACAGAAGCCCGCAGCAACCATAAACAACTTCTGAGCTGCTCCCAAGAAAAAAAAAAAGTTCAGTTTTCCAGGATTAATCCATTATCAAAAGCTACACTAACTCCTGGCTAATCTGTATCAGTTACTGAGTACAGACACATGCAGCAGAGGTCATTTTAATAAGCACTTCACTCCTTAAATTGCTTCCACTGCCAAATCAAGTCAAGATTGCTAGGGATCATAACTAAGGGATCATTAGCTTAACCCATCTGACAGCCTTTTCTGCACACCCTTCTAACTATTTATACTGTCAAACAACAGCAGACTCTAAAAGAATATGGAATGGCTCTTTTAAAAAAATGAAAATATAGCAAAAAGGGGCATCAAATGAAGATAAATATGCCCATATACTACAGCTGGTGCCAGTGCCCAGAGAAGCTGATCATTCCCTGCAGCTGGAGGGTTCCCAGGGGGAAGGGGACATGCCCAAGTACCACTCATACATGGTTGTAGAGCAGAGGAAAAAAAGTGTCTTGCTGTGCCCTAGACCATGACAAATCCTGTGGGGAAAAAAAACCCTCAAAAAAAGAAACTTTCATGCCTCACTAATGGCATTTAAAACAATAACAAGAAAAAAGGAAACAGCTGAGTGCACGCTGACTCCCTGCCTTAGGAAGCATGTTGGCATATTCTGATCTGTTCCTGGCATGTGCACAGCATCACTGCCACAGGTAGCTGTGAGAGTGTATCAGAAGGGTTAACCATTGCACATCAAAGAGAAGGTGCAGGTATGAATGTAATTGAAAACTGGCTGGCCCAGGGCACATTAAAAGCTGTGTAAATTTTAAAGGCTGCTCATCTACAAGACTCAACTCTGAGCGCTGATGTAGTGACCTATGCCAGTAAGGATTGGTTGCAAGAGGAAATTATTGCTCAGATGCATATCAAGGACTCCTATCTATTCTTTCCTCTCCTTTTAAACTGAGCAGAAGCTATTGCATCAGCATATGAGTAAGAACTGGAGTTTAACTGCTGCAGAAGACAGAAATGTCAAACAGCCTGTCAGGAATAGAAATCTGAGTTATAGTCAGTCCTGCCTGGATGAAAGTGTAGCACAAAATGACCTATAGTGGCATCTTCTCTATATTTTTGTGATTCCACTTCATTACTAAACTCCATTCTCACTGTGGTCTCATCCATACTAGAAGAGGTCACCTCCAAAAATAGAAGGAAATACTGCATTAAACACAATCTTATGCCCAATGTACTGCTATTTCAGCTCTCAAAGTATTGTGATGCACCCTGGGGAAGGAAGGGGAGCCAAGACATAGGTATAGGCAGATATTTTTCAAAAGTGCATGAGTTTCAAAGTAGAACCTGGCTGGGAAGGAGCAAGGAGGCTCACTAACCCGCAGGTACTAATGCATTTTGAAACATGACCCATTTTACAGAGTTAGGGTACAGCAAATGTCTGCACTGTGTTTCTAATAATGCCTGTGAGAGCGATAAGGGACACTGTACAGTGCCATTGCAGGTACGAGAAGCTGTGTGTGTAGGAGAGCAGGAGATGGAGCCTGGCCAAACACTACAGGCCCAGCTTCCTGCCATACACACACATACATACACATTATTTTTCCAAATGCAGACACAGGCTTATTCATTTCTATTTCAAGTATGCACACATTGTGCTAGAGACACATTCTCAGTAGCAAGTATCTGTCCCTACACGCTCAAATTATCTTCCTCTAGCTACTCCTGCTGGCTGGTGATGTCTCTGTTAGAGCTATGTGAGTACCACTGCTAGCGGCTCCCCCGATCGCTCCACATTAATTACTGAACAGCAACAACCCCAATTGCATAAACAACTCATCTGTGTCTAAAAACTTCATTCTGGGTGTACATCCTCAGTATTTGGTTGGACCGGGAGGAGACTATGCCATCTCCTTTTCCTCCTTCTGCTGAGAAGATACAAAGCAGACACAAGAGCTAGCAGATTGACTCTATTTTTATATAAAAAAATATATATTTATATATATAAAAATCCTGGGCAGATGGGAAAATTCTGCCTGACTCTAGAAGCTTTTCTATATACACATATAGATAGATATATATAATTTTGTTTTTTTTTTTAACTGTTGTCCTCCATTAGAAACACGATGCTGGCCCAGCCAGATCTGTGATCTAGCCCAGTACAGCTGTGCTGGTGGAGCAGAAGGGCTGAGGGAGCAGTGGGCTCTGAGCAGCCTCAGTCCCTGCCTTTCACTGCCTGCAGACAGGGTGCTCTCCCTGCTGAAAGTTGCCTTGCCCACTGGGTGGTAGCAGCATAACTGTCAGACAAGGTTTCTGAACCAAACAGGTTAGCTTCTGGAGTCAGGCATGAATTTTCCCATCTGGTCAGGATTAAAAACATGTTAGGTGGGTTTCCTGATCTCCTCCTACCATCCTTGAAGCTGAGTGCAAAGGAAGAGGAAGGGAAAGAAATAGCAGCTTTAAAAGAATGAGGTTAGGTAATAAATATCTGAAATATTATTACAGCTTCCCGCTTGTGAGGACATGAGCAAAGATCTTCAAAGAATAAGATCTTGAGGTACAGTTGTGCAGAAGATTGAGGGGGGGTGGTAGTGGGAGTCCAATGAACCTTGCTAGTTTGTAGGCTATCTTAGCTCCTCGTTACTCATGCCCTATTCTGCTTAGCAATGGGTGAACAGTAAGATCTTGGCTAATAGAAATAACCACCCGTCAGTTTTAAAGCATGAAGATATTCATCACTTTCCTAGATCCAGTTAATGTCTGGGTGTTCGACTCTTAAGATTAATGTTTATAAGGTTGCCTGCCAGGTCTTCTTCCTTTCTCTTACATGTCCTGATCAAACAAGAGTTATATAAGATTGGATTTTATTCTTTTAGTCAAAAGAAGTGTAGAAAAAAAAATTCTTAATTTCCTGTGAACAGATCTGGCTCACTTAGTGTCTTCTCATGCCTTAATCCTAAGCTTACAGTGACCTTAACGTTTGGCACTTGTTATTGCATGTATCCTCGCTACTAACAACCAGTAGCAACCACAGCATTCACTGCAGAATCAAAGCAAGTAAAACTTTTCTCTCGTTGGTATTTTAAAGAAGGAAATAGACTAGTTCAAGATTTTAAGAGCAATTCCTGTACTCAGAAAGATCTTAGAGTTTAAGCAAACTGGGAGTACTCACTAACAGTGATCCATTGATAAACCTAGAGAATGAAGTCCTGTTTCCATCCAAACAGCAGATAGCCTGCACAGTACAAGTTCTCCCATTTCCACCTCAGTCTTGTTCTGACATCATGTCTAGGACTGAGAAAGTTGCTTTAGTCTCCACGTCCATTCAATCACACTATTCTTGGGATTAGATCTGTGCCTTCAGGCCTCAACCAATTCAAGATTCAGTTGTATGAAGCATTCATAATGCGAGACAGTCCCTGCCCCAAAGAGCTTACCATAGAAACAGCGCTTTATGAAAGCAAAGAGCACACAGTCAAGATTTGCATTTCTGTATCAGACCGTCCGTGAGGATGCTAATTATTGCCAGGATAACTACAGTTTTATGATGTAAAAATCTTGTCTATTGGGAATCAAATCTCATATCCAGCAAAGCAGCCATCAGATGATGGTAACTATTTTTAGGCTACTTCTGACCTTTCAGAAAGTAAGGACTGTTCAAAACGATGATTAAAATACTAAGTAAATTATGCAGAGAGTTGAATAGTCTGAAGAAAATGTAACTTCATTTAGTCTTGCATAATGCCTTTGGTAACACGGTTAGATTCTTCTGGCCCACAACAGTCAAATTTTCCACTGTAGTGTTAGGATGTAAGTTGGGGTGGTTATTGAGTAATAGAGAGGGCTTTCTTATTTGTGCAAACTTCTTAACCTTCAAGAGAACAAAGATTAATCAACAACATTGAAGAGGCTGTTGTCATGAGATCCAGTCATAAGATTTGCAGGGACTCCTGCAGGGTTTGCAATCCTTAAAACTGGTTTGGAATAAAATCTGAGAGATGGGAGCACACAGAGAAAACATTTTCAAAACAAAATCCAACATAGTTATTAATGATGGAATAAAGGAGGTTCTACCATTGCAGTAAAGAAATCTAGAGAGCAAAGACCAGTTCCAGTGCCTGAAGCAGACACTGTGAGGTACGAAGAAATACAGACAGGGCCACCTGGTTACCTGGTTTGGTATTTAAAGTACCCAACTGGCTTTCAAAGCAAGAGCTCCTCATTTTGAAAATTACTTCCAAAATCATCGCCAGTGTACCTTTAGACTGGCTTCTCTTGTCTCAGGTCGGTTTTGTGTTAACACGGCGGTGACATAAAGCAAAATCTCTGTACCTTAAAGCAAGGTACCTAAGGGACGCACAGCTGCGTGGCACAGGCAAACATCCATGTGTAGCTGCAGTCTATGTGGTCCCAAGAAATTGTGGAGAATTTTCAAAACTCTTTTGAGATTGCTGCTACTTAACATCAGAATTTCCACTCTCAATGGGAGGACATCTACGCAGATGCTGAGCAAGCTCTTGAAAATTGCCTCAAAGGATGTTTGGTAGTATTTGAAAAGGGGTGGGCTATGGTCACCATACTGATCTGCTTGTGACAGCGGTATCTAAAGAAATCTTAGCAAATACTCCTTCCTAATTAAAGAGGGGCCAGCGAGTTTCTGAAATTCCTTAACTAGGAAACAAGCCTCCTCTCCAGGCTTGTCACCTAAGGCAGCCTGAGACAGGGTGGGCTCAGCTTGTCATATCACCTTTCTCTTAGCTGCTACACGTCTTTCATTGTGGCCTACAATAAAGTGCTTAACGCTACCTGGGAGCTGGTACAGCACTGACCAAGTTAGGGAGCTGGGAAAGGACCAAGCCATGATCACGTTAGAAGATGCCTCCTTAACTCCCTACAAAATTATTACTTACTACCAGGCAAATAAAAATCCTGAAACAGCTGAGTATTGAAACATCTGAGGCTTTGCTGCCAGACCTCTCAAAACAAGGGAGAAAGGGAACAAGTAGCTAATGGAAATCATAAAAATGAAGGAGCTGAACTTAGAGAGAAGGGTTAGCTCTCTGGATAACTTGGGGGAGAAATGAGAACTAGGGAAAGCTGGAAGCAGTTGGCTTCTGCAGCTGACTGAAGAACAAGTTCCTGACAAGGAACCGAATGGAAATAGTCATAGGGCTAAAAGGTCGGTCTGGACGCAGGGGAGACTGTGGGTAGGTCCAGACCTGCATGTTGTGTCTGAAAGCTGCAGAAGCAGATGAGCCACGGCTCAAAGGTCCTGTTTTTTCAGCTACCCCTAATAAAAATGAATGTGGCACAGGAAAGGATGGTGAAGGCAAGCAAGTGCTCTGTGTGGAATGTTTTGCTGGGTTTTCCACGGGTTGTCAGCAACTCTTTGGGCACTTCAGGGCAGTCAGGGGAAAAAAAATAAAAAGAAAAAGGAGGAAAGCAAAAACCACAGGCCAAGCTCAAGGCAAAGCAGTGAGTGTTGAGCACAACAGCCCACAAAGGGTGCCCCTGAGTAGCTGCAAATCACAAAAAAAAAGTGTGTGAAGAATTAAGACTTGCCTTTGCAGGATCCAGTGGCTGGGGACACAAAGGTGTGCAAGGGGAAAGGGAAGCAGAACCCAGGCTCCATGCCAACCCAGATAACCAAAGGGACCGGAGGAAGGAAACCACAAAGCTCTCAGTAAACACAGGGATTAGGAGAGGGGTAGATGAACCAGTCAGACAAAGTAACTGACCCAAAACTCGCCTCTCAAAACTCAGATAAAATTTGTGTTTTAAAAATATCCAGTGCCATCCTCTCCTCCCGCTTCCTATAGATTTTTTTTTTTTAACACTTTCTGGTTTTGGCAGGGATCAGATAAGAAAGTGCCAGGATACTGCTAGGAGATCTGTCTGTTCTCACAGTGTTTCTGGCCCAACCAGGAGGAGGAGGGAGCTGGACTCTCAAGAGAGAGTCTGTTTCCATTTAATTTCCAGGCCAGTTTTGCAGACTTACAAGGTCAGGGTAAGGTGCCAGACTTCTGGGTGCTGCTGAAAAAAAAACCCCTTGGGACCTTGGAAACTTGTTCCTTCTCAGCTGTCAGGAGAAATGTTGTAAACAGAAAGGGAAGAGACTTGAGGAAACATGGTGTCACTGGTAGGCTACTGATCCCATTAAGAAATATGGAGGGTTAGAGCCTCCCACACCACCTTCCTTTTCAAACCACCTCTTTCTTTCTTTCCAAGGCCAGGTCTCTGTTTTGTAACAGAAGCTGCATGAGCTTATTTAAAGCATTAAGCCAGGGACAGCACCCGGGTTGCACAGTACCAAGCAGATGCTTAATACATATGATTTCATTAACCACCTAAATGTTTCTTCCAGTTTTGTATTTTACAGATTAAAAAATATCGGGGAAACATTTTTTATTGTGAGTTGGGTGATGCAGGTAACATCTGGTTAAAATGCCAGAAGATGCTGGAGGGTTTGCTAGGTGAGGGGCCCTTGCAGGCTACTCACATATTTGCTGTAATTCCCTGGGGTAGCTGGGGGTGTTTGGAGGAGGCCAGAGGGGGAAAGAGTTCAGGGGCTGATGACTGAATGGCAGGAAAGGCCTCCCCGAGAGCAAGCAGAAGTAAAAGCAAAGCCTTGTGGGAACTGTCAGCGTGGGTGTAACTTGCTAAAGGTTTGGGTTTTTTCCCCTCCTCCCATGGCAGCAGAGCCTGCATTGGTATCGTTCTGACTTTCAGCTCCTGTCACAGCACTACTCTGTTTGTGTAACTCTTTTCCACAGACCAGCTCTGACAAAAGCTTACAGAACTTTGTGATGACTCTCAGTGTCATTAAGCAAATGGGGAAACGGTGCTGAACCTGTCACTCAAAGGGCTCAAGCAATCAGAACAAGAATTTGTCTAGCTTTTCTTTAGCATTTCTCTGGGGTTAAATTCTCAGCCCTTTTGAACGTATTTATTTTCTTTCAGCATACCAAAGAAACCACCCATTCAAAAACATTTGCTTTAAAAAAAACCTCAACCCATCCATAATCAAAGACAAATCATACTTTCTGGAATTCAGGGCAGGGAAAAAGCAAGGGTCCATATTTTAGATTTTGAAAGAAAATGTCACCTTACCTCTGGATGCAATTCAGACCTTTATTATTTTCAGATTTTTATTCTTCTAATGGCAGAAAGTTACTTCAGCCCAACTCTATGCTGCCAGCACCACTTTCACACAGGCCAAAGGAAGCAACACCTATCCTCGCTCTCTGTTTACATAACTGACATGTCCAAAGCAGGATGGCTGCAGCAAGAAGTCCCATACCAGGCACAGAGCTAGCAAGAGACAGAAAAATAGGATATAAAAGCAACTGCTTGACTTAAGGTAAGTGATGGCAACATATGATGCATAAAAAAATAAATGTTACTAACTCCAAAGTACTTCTGAACAAAAGTAAATTCAGAATGAGCATATCTTAATGCAAACTCACACAGAGCTTATAAAAAGACACTGGATAGGAACAGGATTTGTCTCTCCTAATACCATATATAAAGTGTGTTTAACAAACAAATATCACACTTCCAACCTCCAGTTCCAGCAGAAATACAAATTTCTGATTCCACCTGCATGCTTCAGAGACTTTCTAAGGTTTGAGATTTCTTGTAACAGGAGAAACTTCTTTGTAGGTGTGATCGGGCCTAACAGATGTTGAGATTTATACATGCTTTCCTCCCTACCACCATGTTTTTTCTGTTTATTTAGGAATTCTGGCCCCCTCCTCTCCCCATGAAATCTTTAAGGTCTAGGTGAGATTGGCACATAAGACCTTCTGTGGTCCAGCAGGTCTTAGAAAGCCTCTCTGGAGAAATCTCTCTTCTGAATGATTTTGGCATGTCTAGCAAGGGCATGCGTGCAAATGCAAGGAGCTGGAAGATATCCTTGAAGGTATTCAAAACCTGGCTGGCCATGGTCCTGGGCCACCTGCTCTAGGTGACCCTACTTGAGCAGGGACATTGGACAAGATGACCTCAGAGTCATCTGACCCCCTTCCAACCTCAACCATGCTGTGATTCTCTGGGTACAAGCTCAGGGCAGTGGGTGATGGACAGAAGCAGAAATAGAGACATACGTTTTATCCACACCAAAAATTTTTCATGTACGTATCTCTATCCCAAACTTGGACTTGCCTCCTTAGATGATGTGCCATATTTAAGTTGTTTTTCACAAATCTAGGAAAGATGTGAAGAACAAGCTCACCATAAGAGACAAGGTGCAACCTTAACTGTGAAGCAGCTACAAGATTTCCAGTTGCCAGCTATGCCACAGCATCTCTCTAAACCTGTTTTAAATGGCACAAATAATAAAATACCCTACGGGTTTTATTAAAAAGTAATAAATATTGTACATATGCCTGCTTTATCTACAAAATGTTTAGAATCAGAAGCAAAGGAAGAGTGAAGGCTAAACATTCATAAATGGTACAGGTAATGAAAACCTGGGCTATTAATTTTCAGCGCTGCACAGATGGAAGGAAACAAGGGCACAAATGGATATCCAAAAAAACACCATAAAAGACATTTAATTTTCTGACTCTGAGCTTAATAAACATGTGGAAATACTTTCCAGGCATGTTAGTTAAGGTAGTTGTAATATGCATGAATGCTAAAAGAAGGCCCAGGGCTGGGAGAGGAACCAAGGATGACAGTGTTCATTGTATAAGGTATCATCTATCATGTGAGGAAAAAAAGGATTTTAAAACCCTCTAAAGATATAGAGCATTTTCTAAAAACAACTTTTGAACATCAGCATCTTGTTTTGAGATTATTCAAACAGCAGTAGCTTCCACTCACTTCTGGGGAGAAGGGCAACTACACAGTGTGATATATAAAAATACACGACCTCTTTGATGTTATATGCTGCCAGATAATTGCCAGAATTGCACAGCTGGCTTAATGTTAGAATTATTTGGTTGCACTTAAATATTCTGGGTTTTAACATCGGCAGAAATGCTCAAGGCCTCCAACCAGTACAATTTTAAGTCATAAGCAGTAATTGTAAATTTACGTTCTGAATGTTACTTGGTCACCCCATAAATTCCTTAGCACTGTAATACTTTTTTCAGTGCACTGAGCCTTGACCCAATAACGAGCACTCTCTAGTGATCCAAGAGTGGAGTTTATGTTTGTAGGCATTGAACTTTAAGGAGTCTTTGAACAAAAGCCATAAGGCAGATACGTAATGCTTCCAACAATCCACTGGGGAACTCAACAAAAACATTAATACTTTAGCCAGTCAGGTAGCTTTAGGCTTCAGAAGATAAAAGAAAATACCCTAATTATTAAACCGTCCATTCTTCCCAATAATTTTAAATCACAGACTGAATAAACATTTTAGCTAGTTCAATAACGACATATATATATAAGTCTAGGAAAGGAAGAGTTAATGGGCATAGCAGATGATGGAGAGTTTCACCAGCCTTCCTAGCACACAACGGCCGGTAGGCCCTCGACAGCAGCAGCTGCAGGCTCGCTTCCAGCCTGCTCCCTAGCTCAGCTGTCATATTACGTACCAGGATACAAGGAACCTCTCTTGGCCTAACAGCTGTCTCCCTTAATGGATTGCCCAGCTCGCTCCATCCAGACATCATCAATTTCTCCCTGCTCAAATCCTCTTTGCACACTTTTGTGCGGCTTCTAGTTCAAACCTGCCCTGGGGATAGAGAATGGTCAAATTCCGGACTACCTTCACACAGGCGAGAAACAGAATCGGTTTGTTCTGGCATTCAGGCTGGAAACCAGATAATCCTATAAGTGAACTGAACCAGTCACAGTGTGAAGCTTTCAGAGAAACTAGTTATATTTATTTTGAAGTTTGTTATGAAATTATGGTAAACGTGCCTAAGTCAAAGACTCCTCTTTGAGGGACATCACAGATAGCCATCTTCCTAAACAGATTTTTACTTCCTTTAGTGGAAACAAAATACCGTGGATAAGTGCTGAGACGTGTCTCTAAGAGAACTCGCATTCAGAAGTGAGGCTGTTATCTTTGCAATCTTGTGACTGCGATAGGAGTGGGGTAAGCAAAGCCAGGGTTAGATACTGCTTGGCTAACAATAGAAGCATGTGGTGCCTTTCAAAGCATGAATGCCAGTTTTTTACTGCAGGTGCTCTTGTGGTGTGGCCACAGGAGGAAAGTGATAACTGACATCCTTTTCCATTCAATTTACAGTCAAAAGACTGTTTGTAATTTAGTAGTTGACTGGCTGAAGCTCAGCCCATATGGTAGCTGTTGTTCGGCAAAGGGAAAAAAAAATAGAGAGTACAGTACTTAAACCGGAAAGAACAGGCAGTCTGTGCATCAACTCCAAGCTTCAAGGGGGTTCTGGCCCACTTTCATTCATATTTAAATGTGCACGTTCACACTGGGGACAGGGACACCGAGACTATTTCCTAATATTGCAAATTACTGCTTTACTTTAGGTCTTGTGTGTTATATACAAAGAGGGGAAAAAAAAGTGAATGCAAATTTGCATCACTGTCCCATGAGGAATGCTGAATGTTAGAAGCAAAACCAGCTGGAAAATACATAAAGAGCACAACACAGACTACAGTCTGGTTCTTTTTTCACAGTATTTCTCTCCCATTTGCCTTCTGATCGGCAGCTCTAAAAGGCCCAGAAGTCACTGTCTACAGCACGCCATTCTGTACACAAAGAAAACAAACACAAACTGCACAGATCATTTTAAATACATCTATGAGGTGAAATGTAATTCTGAATAGAAATGTCTGGGCTTATGAGGAAAAAAAGTCATTGTTTTTTCCTTTCAGTCTTTTTAGGGAAAGATAGGCTGTTACCAACATTTCCTTAAAAACATTTTAAAAAGTTTAAAATGGCAAATACTTCCCATGGACTCTTACAGAGAAAAGAGTATTTTGAACAAGAAACTGAAAGAATGACATTAAAAGGGTAAAATAATGATTTCAGATTAGTTTTAACTTGGCAGGAGTCCTGCAAAATAAACGAATGATCAATACAGTGTGCACTGGCTGCTTGCAAAGAACAGGCAATCTTGCTGGTCTTTTGACTTATATTCTACATATGGAGCTTCCCAAGAAAACAAGGAATAAAGGAAAATGGAAGGAAGGAAAATGGAAGGACGGAAGGAAAATGGAAGGAAAGGAAAAGCTGATCTTTTTCACACTTGCCTTTCACCACTGTCCAGCCAATTTTTTTTTAAAACATTTATGTTATCACTGGGGACCTGGAACCGATACACGACTCAAAGTGGAGCTGTGGTTATTGTCCAAAGCTAATCACAATTTTAGAGTGCAGAGCTTGTGAAATTATGCTTTTCCTGTGCAAATGAATTCCAAAGATAGGAGCTTCACAGAAATTGTATTTGCACATCACCGTACACATTGGCAGCTACTGCCACGCAGCTTCATATTTTGTCCATTTTCCCTTTAGTTTAGGATAGGACACAGATTAATAAGCCAAAAAGGACACGTCAGCCTGAAATGAAATCAATCAAAAATGGTCAAAAATTATTTCTATAGTTTTCCAGCTACTTCCTGAACTGTCCGGTGTGTGTACCTTGCAATATCTTCTTAGGAACCATTTATCTCTTGCATGTCAAAAGCCATAGACACATAACAGGAAATTGTCCGAATATGCTGGAGAAAAGAGTGAAAGTGATCTGAAAACACTGGCTTGATTCGGCTGATGTTAATGCTATTATGAGAGGCATGAATTAGGCATTAGAAATTAATACCAGTAAACACAGAAGACTCATATTGCCCAAAAGGTAGAACACTTTCTGAGTCTTCAGACTCAGAAAAATCACAGCTCTTCACCCCTTGCAATACCCTACATGACAACATGAAGGTATATACTAGAGAAACTGATAGGCACCATTCACAGGTATTTTAAAAGAACTATTTGCAAGAAGCTCCACTGAAAACATGTTGTGTTAAATGAGAAAATTGTCTTTGTTGGTTCACGTAAAATTGGCCTTTTCTATAAAACAGAGGCTGTTTGCTGTGGATAAACCGATACATTTTGATTTTTTGCAATGTTTTGGAAATTTAAAAGTTGATCATTGTGGAGAAGTTTCTCTTTGCTGTTGTGTTTCAGGCTAATTAATAAAGCTATTTAGATCACAGAATTAAAAGAAAACACTTAAGTTACAGTTCAACTAGATGCGCATACTATATGGGTTGGCATATACTGGACGCATCAGGAACATTAAATGAAGCTATGTATATCCCAATTTCCTACCTTTAAAATATTGTTTTGAGCAGCTAAAAGTCAGTTGCACATCTAACAATATTAATTCCATACCATATTTCTGCAGGTTTTATTAGCAAGGCCAGGAGTCAACATTAGTGATTTACAGTCTGTAAAAAGGATGATGTCATTGAAATGTGAAGAAGGTCAGAATCCCCAAAGGCAACTTATCTTAACAATAGAGTGAGATCATTCCCTATACTTGTCTGCTCCAAGGGGCAATAATCAAACAGACCTACACGTAAAGCCTATGCCTGAGCGTTAGATAAAAGCCACAGAGGCAGCACTTATTCCAACGTAATACAGTAGAGTGCTGTACATTTTGCTCTGAGCTTCACTCATGAAAAAGCTTACTCTGCAAGGGTCCCAATACCATTCATTTTTGCTAAAACATTACAAAGAAAATGTTATAAGCATATGTAAGCTTGATAGAAGATCTGGTTCCATTTCAAATAGAAGCACCGATACCTACATGGAACAAAATAATGGGGCTCATTAAAAAAGGAGAGTTTGCCTTTGAACCTTCATGTAAGGTTTAATATACAGCTTTTCCCTGCACTTAAATTCTACGGGCTGATTAAGATCCAAATCTGCATAAAGAATAAGATCCCCTATTGATTTTCATAGGTTGTCAACCAGAATAAATCAAGTTTAATTTCTTTGATTTAAAGGAGCTACCACACTAGCTCACTTGTGTTAGCTACCAAAACAACAGAATTACACTTTTACAATATCTGAGGAAAGATCCACATTTTTGTTACTGCTTGAGTAATTTCTACAGGATCTTACTAGTTGTATCTCCATTACCTCCTGCAACATTTTTCCTATGGGTATGGGGGAGGTGGTTGATGTGTTGTGGTAAAAAGCAAAGCTGTCTCAACAGATCAGGGAGTGATGCTGATCACCTGCAACAGGAATGAGCAGTTCATCAACACATTCAAAAATTAAGACAGTTTTTTAAAATAATGAATTAATTTGTAACAGAAGGTCTCCTCTTACTTAGAAATGATAAGCGTTGAATTGTTAGCTTGCCTCTTTCATCTCAAATAAATTGCCAAAGTTCAGTGCGTCTGAAGTGAAAAAGAAGTCCTGCATACTCTGTTTAATGAAGAATTGCAATTGTGCTCCTGCATGAGCTAACTAGCTTCCTGGGTGTGGGTGTTTCATTTAAACTTCTAAGAGGACATCAAAATACATTTACATGAATATAGATCATTGCTTCCGCTGGGTGATTTAAATGCATCTTACAGCTGTGGAGAAGGATTTTCTCAGTATTCAAAACATCCTTCTTAAGAAAAGGAATTATTAACTTATTACTGTCTCTTTATATCCATATCAATAAAATTAGACCCACCTCTGAACCCCCATATTCTCTTAGCAGCAACACTCACCCTCCTTCCATTTGCCCTGTACCAGAACTCAAATACCTTTGCCTGACAAACATTCTGAGTTTACAGGGAATGCTCCTCCAGGTGGTAGACATGCTTCACAACTATTCCCACCTGTTGCTATCACCATACCCCAGCACAGCCTACAGAGTTTCTAAAATCAGGTCTTTCCATTACAGATTAACATTGGTGTGCTGGAAGACAGACCATCACGAGGAAAGACACCCCTCTACGAAATATGTTGTCTCTGGGTATTCCTTCCAGAAAGCCAAGATAATTTTTTAAAAAAAAATTTTAAAAAACCCCAAAAACAAACAAACAAACAAAAACCCCAAACCAACCAACCAAACAAACCAACCCCAAGCAGCAAACCAACCCCAAGGCTGTTCCTTCAGCAGGAAGTGCTGAGAGTGGAAACTCCATTTTGGACTTGTTTCATGAGGTAGTTAAATGTTTGCTCACTTTGCAGATCATTTGTGTGGGTGAAGGTGAATGATGCAGCCCTATCAGCTGATCTCGGGAATGTGGTCCATTAAAGAACCATCCTGCCCTGAGGGACCCAACAGGGTGTATGTATGGAAGGCTGTATGAATTAATGCTGCATAAACCGGTAATGACTTCTGATTAGTTATTATAATACATCCCTGAGCAATCAGCATAGAAAAAAAAAACCACCCCAGATTTTGCCAACAGTTCCTCCTCTGCTACACAATCCACAAATCATTCCACTTCCCACAAGTACGCTTTTAGCTTTTTAAAAAACATTGTACGGCAAATTATGTAGTGTTCAAAAAGACATTTGCCAGGGCTGAAGGAAAAGAGAAAACACATTTTTTGATAAATTGATGAGTTCCTGGGATGTTCTCCCTTATTTTTATATCTCAAAAGAAAAGCAGCACGCTCTTTGGGAGTGTCATTATAAGTCGGTGATGAAAATCACCAAGAGGTTTGATATAGCAGCATCAGAAAAGGAAATACAGCATAATAGGGGAAGTCCCTGTCTTTGCCTTGAAACGCTGAAAATATACCTGTATTCAAAAAATTTGTTTAAATTCACAGAGGAAAAGGGATGCAAAATAAACAAACTCCCCTTACTTTGCTATAATTCTAAAAAAGCTTTTTAGAGGATAACAACATAAACCCAGTATAGATGAAAGTCATGGAAAATGTCTTTTGATCTAGAAATTAACAGGAGTTGCAGAATTTCAATCTCTAATTATCAGGAAATCATTATTTCTGCAAACCTCCTCTGTAACAAGTCCATCAACCTTTCCTAAATAATATTTGTTGTAGCAAAAAGGCCTTTGAACCTACCAAATTCTTATTTTCTCTTCTGTAATGGTACCTCTGCTTGCACACCTTTCAAAAGTGAAGTTTGCCCATTTATCCAGTAATCATCTTATCTCTTCTGGCCCTGATTACTGCTTCATCTACAACGGCATTCACTGTCAACAAAAGCAGAGTGAAAAGCTTACACTGAGACTTTTTGTCCTTTCGTTACTTATTAAGGATGATTAAAGCTGATCTGAAATAATTTCAAATTGATTTTTACATCTGAAATATCAAACACAACAACTTGTCTTTTCTCTCCCTTTTGTTGAAGTGCTGTATAACCATGTTGTGCCAGACTTAAACATTAAGTCTTTCTCTCTCTCACTGAGCAAAGAAGAAAGGCTAATTCATAAGAATGGGTGAGAGAAGGAAAGCTCGAGTTCAGTTTGTAGTCTTATTTGGTATCACTTGCCCAGTCCCCTAAAGATTTAGCCGAAGCACTTCGATTCACAGAAGTGATGACTCGAGACTTCTCTAGTAAATGCACAGTACACACACACTTGTTTGCTCCAAGCCAAGCTAGGGGCTAAAGGTGGATTGTATTTTGAGAAAATCTTTATAAAATGAAACCCAGGGTGTAAAATTAAAATAGAACCAGCTATTCTTTAAACATTTATCCTGATAAAAAGTAGGGGTAACTCAGCAAGGAGGGAAGATTCAAGACTAGCATTTTCCCCCAAAACAGCTTGATATTTTAGCAGATTTACTGTCAGCCTCCAGCCCTTCTGCTTTGGATCATGCAGACTCAGATCAAGAATTAAATCTAGAGAAAAAGGCATCTGTTCAGGGACTATTAGCAGCTCTTTGTTTTATAAAGTGACCAATGTTTCCAAAGGATTCGACATCTTTTCTTTTTAAATAAGGATTTTGCAAGAAGCTTATCTGCAATGAAAAAAACCCACCACTTTTTATAAAGTATTACAAAAGTCACTTTTACAGTTACTGTAAAAGACCACAACACAGACATTAAGAGTCTGTCCTTCAAAACCACAGGTCTTTCATTTACTCAGTGGTTTGGGATTTTTTGTTTGTTGCTTTTAAAGTAAAATACTATATTTGGGGGTTCTCATATGCATTTGGTTTTTTCTGCCATCATGGTGAAGCTGCAAACATTTTCATGTTTTTCTCTAATTTGATGCCAACATCAAGCTGGAAACTTTTTTTTTTTAATGAAAACAGAGATTCTGATGAAATACAAGACCTGAGGTTTTTAGGAAAAACAAAGTATCACAAGATTTGTCATAAAAACATGGAGTTGGCAACAGTAACAGTCCTTATGCACAGTAGCTTGCTATTTATAGGAGTGCTCACAAGTCTGCAGACATATTTCTGCTCTCCAGTAATAAACCTATGGAGAAAAAAGGCTCAGCTAGCATTATCACAAGATATCTGGCACTTTGTAAGTCAAGAACAAAATGAAAGTGGCACAAAACCCAGATCCTCATCTGGGAGAAATCAAACAGGACTCAACTGAAGTCCCATAAACCACAATGAATTACCCAAAATGAGATTCTGGTCCTAACTCTCCATCTGTATGTACTAAAAACTGAAGGCTAGGCTGTATACCACACTTCCATGTAGTAAGGTGCAAAAGAAGTGCATATCCTCCAGGGAAGCACCACAAGGGACTCGATTTGCCACACCAATGCAATGCCACGCCAGTCACATGGCCACACTGAACTGTCTGGTGAAGTAGGCATGATTTTCATACTGCTCAGTGACTTTCTTCACTGAACAGCTCCTTTGTTCCTTCCAACCGAGGTTAAAGCTAATCTCCAATTTCAACTCTTTTGGCCTCTGTTTTCCTTCGGCTGCCTGCTCACAGGTCATACACTCTCCAGGTTAACACTGCCAATAGTATGGACTGGGGAACTTGTCTCTTTTGATTGTCTAAGAGTGAATCATCCATCATATGACAATGACATTGCTCGACTCCAAACTGCTAATATAAATACTAAAACTGTTTATACAACAAAATCAAGGGAACCTTAAAGTTACTTCACCTTTGAGACATGTTAGGAAGATGCGGCCATTTGCCTTTTCTTTTAGTCAGTGATGACAAAATACACAGTTTCATTCTTTTTGGCCAGAGAAATATGTTACCTGCAAATTCTAGAGCAAAACCAGAGCCCAGCTTGTCAGCCACCAACTCTTGTCTACAGAGTTAGGCATTTTCCTTTGTCAATCACAGTTTTAGCATCTTCTCTTTGGCTTGGAAGAATCATGTTGATAAGCCCAAGCACAAGTGATAGCTAAAGGAAAGCAGGACAGTTACTGTACTGTTCTTCAGGCTCCACCTGTTCCAGCAGCAAGAGTCAACAGAAGCCGTGACTCACTGCTGGGCCCTGGAGGAAAGGGATTACAAAGGTTATTTAGAGCTGCTTTCTATACAGTCAGTAAACTGGTACCCAGGGAACTGCTGTTGCTGGGAACGTACAGCTCCCGTCCACCACACTCCCTGAAATGATGAGCCTGCCACAGTCAAGGGGTTTCTATAAAACCTACAGGACAGCGAGGGAGAGAGAAACAAGCTACGGAGGCTTGTTCCGTCATGCTTTCCTTCCCAGAGTCAAGGCTATACAGAAGGCATGCTCTGACTAGTAATTGTATTCTGCCTGTCAAGGCAGCATATCTTTCATACAGCATGCTTGCACACTATTATCGAACACTTCCAGAGCAACACAGCAATCTCATTATGCAATTAAAACAGTTACTATAAAGGCATCCATACAAGTGTGATGTTACTTTTTTCCACAGCATTTTTACATTTCTTCTCCAGTCTTTCTCTTTCACACCAGCTGCAGTCAAATTACTCACTGGCCTTGATGCTTACAATGTTGGATGTGATAGGAACAGACTAGACATTGTTTTAACACAGGAAGGTTAATTTAAAATAACCTTCCTAAGCTGTTCATACTGCATGACAGCAACATTACAAGGAGAAGACATGGATTCATAAATAAGATCAGCTTTCAATCCCCAGACCAGTGATAGCAGCACTTGTCATGAACATACTGTGCTTAGTCTCCAGGGGAAGTGCAGCTTCAGCTGCCACTTACACAGCTCCTTCTGTCAGTCATTCCATGAAGCAATGCCAGCTTCTTCCTTCTAAAGAGCCATTCTCTTGACCTCCTAAAGGTAAATGCTACTGTGACAAGAGATGAAAGACAGAAAACAATTAGCTGCAGGTATGCTCTGTTGCACGCCTGCTACTGTATTTCAGCACCAGTTAGCTCTGGATATGCCTGTATCACTGAGCAAATAAATCAACCTCTGGAGTTAGGTTGATTGTTATAAAATCATCATTTAAAGGAGCAATATAAAAACAAAAAAAAGAACTTATGGTGAAATACATCTATTAGAGGCAACCAGAAACCACAGCTTAATGGTTGTATCACTCTGGCTGTGAAAATTTTTGAGGGTTTTTTGGTCATCTCAGTCCCTACTCCTACATCACTGACCTTGACTTTGCATCCTCCCCTTTGAACAAAGCAGGAGTAAAATCTCAGAGTACATAGGCAGTAAGTCTAGCCAAAAAGTTATACTGCCTTCAGACGTGGCAAAGGAGTGCGATACCTGAAGCTGCCATGGACTTTAAGTCCTCTTAAAACATGATTTAATCTGCCTCTTCATCATGATCAACCTTCTTACAGCTCCACTACAGACAGCATTTAGGTTTGCATTGCACGGGGGCTACTCCAAACCATTTTCTTGAATCCTACAATTACAAGACAGCGAAATATTCCCTTGTTCACATGCTATGAAATCATCACTACAAAATGCTTTCATAGGGCACCTCAAGTTAAAAGGCCAGAGATCGTTTTGTACTAACTCCTTCTAAAAGGTTTGTTGCTTACTCCACAGCTGCCTTTTTACATTAAGATTGTGGGCTTTTCCTTCCTTTTTAACCAAGTTATAATCCAGAATTACTGTTTTCAGAAGAATATGGCGGAGGGGACGATGATACACATAATTGTCATAGAACCATCACTAAAGCCCAAAAGTTTCTTAAGACCTGTCTCTAAGTCTGAGGCCTTTGCTACAGCAAAACAAATGACAGAATATTCCAGGGTAGCTGTTTACACTGGCATAAATCATTCAGAAAGCAATGAAACAAGAGTGATTTATTCATTACCTGACTTAATTTATTACAGTGTAAAAGAACCATATGAAAAATTCTGGAAAGAGCTCTCCACAGATGGGAAAAAGCCAGCACTGAATTGGTGATGATGATCAATCTGCCTCCCATTTGTAATTCCACTTGAGAAGATGCATATTTTAGCTGTGCTTTGTGGCCACTTCACAAAAAAGTAGCATAACATTACTGAATTCCCCTCCCTCTCAGGGGATAGCAAATGTGTCTGTGAGCATGTAGGAAATGCAGGGTTTAAAAAGGCTACAGATTCTTTTGACAAAAGTTTTATTTTTGCTGCCTGTGCAGATTATTATGTATTGTTAACCTTTTACAGCAGTAGCTTTTCTTGGGGGAAAAAAATGCATCTAGCTATCCCACTGGAGAACAGTGAGACATGCCACTTTTGTATGGGTGAAGGACAAGCCTTTTATACAGCCATCAAAAATGCTAACAGGAAAACACTACTGAAATTTTGCTCCCTTTTTTTTTTTTGTTCAAATTCCAGAATCAGCAAGTCTTTACAAAGATAAGCAGTTTCAGTAAAAAGAAGTAAATAAGTTGATAATAAAAATATTCCTCTAAAAAAAATCAGTGGAGGGGTTATGGAGTTGAATCCTTGGTAAAATAGGAAATGAAGGAGGAATGACTAGAGGGAGAGGAAAATAAATAAATAAATAAAGCTCCAGTAGGAAAACAGCATCTGTTGAAACAGAAAAGTGTCTGCCAAACAGCCCAAACCACACTACTTCATGGTATCTATTTTTTGCTATTGTTAGTCATGGTTTGCAGGAGTTTTATAATCATAGAATGAAACAGCTGTAAAAGACAAATGCCCCCTAAACTTTTCAGTTCAGTTTATTAACAGAAACTATAAAAATCATTATTAATTTTTATCTTATCTACTTTCTGGTAGATCCAAACTAGCACAAAACAAGTTAAAAAGCACACACTCACAACAGAGGATATGACTAAGCCACATCAAGTAGATAAGAGACCAAAATTCAGAAATACTGCTAAATCAAAATGGTATTTACATGTAAATATTTTATCTTGGATGTAAATTATTTGTCTAAGCATCAGTAACATCAGCAAGGCCTACAGAGACATCTCACGCTAACACTCTAAGTATTTTCTGTCTCAGGGCTTTACTGAAGCAAATCACAGATATTGCAAATTTGAGGAGTAAAACTGCAAACAGGTGAAGAATAGCACAATAAGAAACGTACACTCTTTTTATCATTTTACAGACATATCTATGCATGTTTTAAAATAGGAGATTCTACTCCACATTCTGCCAACCTTTCCCCAACTTCATTGGATCCCACTCTGCAGAAAATTCCCAGAAGCTTGAGTTGTGGCTGTGGAAATGGCATCAGTTTTTCTTAAAAACACCTTGTGTCTGGCAACACTACCAACATGGATGTTTGTGTCTTATACCCCTCAGTCACAGCTGAGATGTCGTAAGTGAATCTAAAGAATTCAACTGTAAGCTTGATGTTCAAAAAATAATAATTAAAAATAAAAAAAGCTGTTTCAGACAAGAATGTGTATTTACTTGGCTTTCTGCATATTCTAATTAGATTTGTATCTATTGGGGGGGCATACAGGAAGAAAATATTCTGAAATTGAAAGCTTTGGTACATTCATGCTTTTTAAAACACATCTTAGCTTAAAACATTTGTTTTCAGGTCACTCTTCCTGTCAATGATAACCTGTACTATACACAAATTTAATGAAAAGGCTTTTAGATCCAGAGAAAAGCTTAGCTATAGTCAAAATAAGAGAATAATAACAATGCAAAACCGCTCAAATTACAGTGTTAAGAGAACATTTACTACCTGGAAATTTTATGTAATATTTGATCTTTAAAAATCATGTTTCAGAATTGGTTTCACTTCCATGGATTTTACACACCGGAAGTAATGCCAGTTGACGGAAATTTCTTATAAGCATCCTGTAAGTGGTGATCTAGTAGTATGTAGTAAAAAAAAAATTATTAGCATTTAACACCCTCCAAGGAAGGATTTAAAAACATTTTATGAATACCAAAGGACTATGTGTCAACATTACAACAGGTACTAAAAAGACCTTACCACTATTTTCTTGACTGTCCTTACCCTATACATGATGGAACAAAGAAAACTATACTCCCTTGCCTAGTTTCAACTCTCGAGTCTTCACAGGCAGTCTGGTATGAACAAGAATGAAAATGAATCAGAAACTATGTGAGAATTCAAAGCAAGCATTGAAAAAAATGGTGCTGACAAAATAATCCAGCTCATTCACATCCTCTCCTCCACATGCTCTTCTATTTCTGCTTCCAAAGGAAACTAAGCAGACGCACAGAAAAGTCTACACAGCATTTTGAACCAAACTAAAGTTAGAAAGAAGAAACCCTAATAGAAGCAGCAAAACCTTTAGATGCCCTGCCCAAAGAATTTAGGCTGATATGACCGGGGCCAGGAGAAAAGTCACCTGAACTGCCAGTTTAAGTTCTGCTGCCAAGTCACACTGTGGAAGGTTTTAGGCAGACCTGCAAGCTTCTGTTCTTCAGGTTGTCTCATCTGTAAATCGTACTTATCCAGCACTAGGTTTATAAATGAAAAAAGTTTCAGATGGATATACATGAGGAACACCTCTCTAATCAAGAGTGCTGTTTTACTGCCAGAACTGCCAAGTGCAGTGTATTTACCTCCTGTGTAAAGTACGAGAAAGAAACTGATGTCCAGTTTCTCATTTATACCGGAGACACTTATTCCTCTCACCCAGTCTGTGGAAACAAAGAATAAGCAAGCACTTAGCAAAAGCTGAGGTTTTTTTCATCCTCGTAGGTCTCAGGTGGTTGCACAAACAAGTGGCTCCTTGCATGCACAAAACCATAATTTTCTCAGGCATGGCAATATGCCAGGCCTACCTGTACCAAACTCATTAGGTTAAGGTTCCCTTTTAACCTAACTAAAGATTCCTCAAGTACCATTAGAGAATCTTCCTGCCCACAGCTTTTCATGAGAGGAATCTTGTTGTTTATTTGTCATCTATTGTATAGCTTGACTTGACCTACCTCTCCCCTCTTACACTATTGGAAGGACTACTCAAGAAGATTGCAAGGTATTTGAACTGCGCTGCTCACAACCCTCCTACAAACTTTTTATGGCTTTCTCCATATATACATAACCCAATACCACGCACAGAAAAGCAGAGGGTTCTACTGCGCACGGCCATTTGGAGCCCAAGAATTTTGCCAGGACTGCTCTGCTCTAAGAGTAGGTATTCAATCTAATAAAACATTCCAAAATCACTTACAGCCAAATCTACTCTTCCATGTTCTAAATAATCTTTCATCAGCAGTGCAGTGTACAGTTCACATGTTGCGTGTTTCTCTCCTCTTGTTAGCACAGCAGCTGACTTCATGAAGGAGTGACATGCTCTGTTTCCTGCAGAATAAGCTTCCAGATATTAGTGTCTCAAACAAGAAGAGTTAGTTCCTAAGGTTAGTAGGGGAACTACATGTTTTTGGCACAGAAATATTGTGCTTCTCTGGTGCCTCTCTCTTCATCAATTGTAATATTGAGGCTGCAGCTGAAGTCTTAAACTAACATGTAAAGAGGGGCAGGAAAGAAAACACCCCACAGACTGCAGTCTCTTTTGGACTCCTGATTTAAAATTTAAGTGAAGTTTGTTGAAAGAAAGAAAAAAGGGGGGGGGGGGGAAGGTGAATCACCTAAGATTACTAGTGCTTGACAAAATGAAAGATGTTTAAAGCAAGAAGATAAAAGAAGTGTGACAAGAGAAAAGGGCTCACTTGGTCTTTATTCTTCTCTGGAGAAATCTCGTCCATATTTTGGGTTGGTTTTTTTTTCTTTCTACAAAGTGGAATCATTTGGATTATCATGTGGTTTGCCCACTGAATAGTTAGCATTCTCTAATAAATAGTACCACACAGAAGCTGTCTGTTGTTTTTATACATTATCAGTTGTAAGGAGCCTTGATTCTACTAAAGCCAGTAGAGCCAAATCACATCAACTGAGTGCGTAGTTTTTAGAAAGTTAAAGGTGTACTGAACACTTACACATATAAAATATTTTAAAAGCTGTGTATGCTTATTTTAAATATGTATTATATTTAGCAATAAAGCTGGTAATGGAAAACGAAATTATATAATGGCTAGCTCTCAATTAAATCTTTCCATGGCTTGCTCCATCAGCAATTTATTTATCCCGCTCTGCAGAGATGTTCCAAAATTATGCCATATTGTTATGTATGTGTAACAAAGCTGGGGAAAAACAGCTACATCAAGTTACTTTTTGAATAATCCAGAGAAAAATGCTTGGAGATTCATGGCACATAAGCAATTAGACTCTCTTCCCACTAGTAGCTGTTACTAAAGAAAACAGATTTCAAATATTGCTGCTAGCACTTCGTGCAGGTTGGTTTCATTTTCTTCTGCTAGTTAGTGGTTTTGCTCTTCACAAATAATAGTGTTGCAACCTCCTGAATTATCATCTTTATGTTGTTTGAGACGCTGCAGCAAGCTATCATGCCTTCCATGGCTATTATCAGCTGGCAGTGTCTAAGCCACCTAAGTATGTTTGTACAAGCTCTAATAGGGCTGCTGTGCAGACACTCCTTGCAAAACAACAGCAATTTATGGAACAACCTTCTAAGCAAGGCAAATATTTCATGTGCTTAAATAATTGATAAATACAATCTTAAAAGGAAACATTTCCATAATGAAAGCAAACAAGCTGGGAAAGAAAAGGTTGCTACTTAAAATAAAAGTTAAGCGTTCAAAATCATTCTACTTGTGAAACAAGTAACAGTTTTCTTTCCCGTAAGAAGCAAAACTGATAGGAGTAACTTCTGCTGCTGCATTAATTGACACACAGAGAACGTTTATTCAGAAAGACCAAGTAGCTGCTAAGGGAGTACAAGGCAATCACAAATTAAAGAAATGGTTATATTCTGGATAGAAAAAGACAACCTGTTTGCACAGTTACTTAGAACTCTTTGCAATTAGCAAAGACACGAGGTAGCAAAAAGTCAGTTGGCACAAGATTTAAGGACTTACTTCCCATTCATTTAACTAAATGTCAGAAATTCTTCAAGGGCACCTATTTATTCAGTCTTAACCTTCTAGAATTCTTGTCCTTTCCTTTTACAAACCTAAGCAGTCAAATGAGAAGATAATTCCTGCATCATGCTTCTCCTCTTCTATCCAAGGTTGCCATTTCTCTTAACTAAAACTCATGCCCTCTGAGGACTTTTTTCCCCTGTTAGTCTTGGTCTGAATCATTTTGGAGTCTTCTGCATCCTAGACACCTGCAAACGGCAGGACATTTTATATATTTTTGCAAGTGTTTCCCTTCACTGAATTCAAGACAATGGGCTGAATAGGTAGAAATTTCTGCAAGAGGCTGTGAACACCCACACAGGATTGGCAGAGTGCCTAGTTCAGAGATGACAGCTCCCACCTTAGGATAATGATACGAACTTTTTAGTAAGATGTGTTCCAAGGAAGGAAAAAGACAAATCTTGCTTGGTTTGCAGTGCTTAGTCTTCCACATGTGCTATTTTTGCCCTCTGATTTAAAGAAGATACATTAGATGATTGCTTACATGAGGAACAGAGTAAAACAAATAGTTTAAAAACTCCTAACAGGCTTACATCTATATGCATATAGGTAACTACAGAAAGTACTGGTGAGTAACAAATACATTACAGAAATTAAAATAAATTTAAAAACCAGAGTCAAAAACATTAAGGAGCTAAATTCAGTGCATAGTTTATTTGCAAGAAACTAGCTAACCAGCTCTAACTGTAATTACATCTGATAAATCAGAAAGAAACAAATTAAATTAGGAGTCCCTAATCCTGTGACAGAAAGTTCAATAGGGCAGTAACTTCCAAAAATTGAGACCAATTGCAATGAATATGCCTATATTTTATTTAAATAAACTATTTTCTCTGTATAAAAGTTGGAAAGGCTTAAGTTTATTAAAACATAAGCCACAGACATTATGGCATGTAAGAAAAGTGGTGTCAAAGAACAAAGTCCAGATGAAATTTTGAATGTGCTGCATAGAAAATAATCCACCCGCACTTAACTGAGTCAGGAGAGAAAGGAAGCAGACACAGCTACTTATTTCTACTGAGAGTTCTTTGCTTTTCAGCATGCTCCACAATTTTTTCTTCTACATAAAGTCCCTTTCGCTTTCTTACTGCATTCATGTACTTGCGGGCCTGGTTCTCTGAGTCTGCCTTTTCCCCAAAGTGCAAATATTCTTCCTCAGTGGTTGGCACCCAGAATGGGTCACTTGAAATGATCTATAAAAATAAAAACAAAAAAGTAGTACAAAGGTTTATTAGTACATTTCAGATAATCAGTCTCTGAAGTACAGCAATATGAAAGTAGAGCAGATAGAGTTTTCTGGAAAGTGTGCAATTAGTTATTTAAGCAGAAAACAAGAGTTAAGATACACTATGTAGCATTTGCCATAAGAAGCCCACAATAGCTTTTCAAATTCAGTTGCATTTATCTGCATACAAATTTTTTTTAAAGCAAATTTAATTGGCAGTCAGCAAACAATGCCAAATAACATTCAGAAAATTGTCAGTTTTCAAGAAGGAATTCCTTATTTAGAATATTATCTCACTATGATTTTATCAGAATTTAGAAGAACTGAAGGCTTCTGCTCATTTCGGTCCCCTATGTTCTTCAATCCCTCTGAGTTGGACAGATGGTTTAAAAACCATTGTTTCTGGTGCTAACATATTTAGTTGAGCTGTTCTTGAAGCTTAATATCTCAGGGGGCCTCCTCTAGAAGAGATTTCAGATCTAACACGATCAGAGAATAACTGGATGTGTCTTTATCCCCAGTTCATCCTATACATCACACACTTCTCAGACTACCATAGACAGTATGCCAAAGACGTAGTTATCTTTTCTAGTGTTATAAACATTTTCTTCTGATAAATACTTTTAATTGCCATATGATATTTCAAACTAAGCAAAATATCTCAAAGCTTCAGTTACACATTTAATCCTAATTGAATACCTCAATCTTAAATAACACCTAACACAGTCACACAAATTACACTTTATGGGGAGTTAGGAAAATAACTACAGCAGAGTTATTTTGTATTAGGCAACATTGTAGGTTAAAACCTGCAAAATAATATGTTAAGCCCCTAAACCAACAAAGATAGTTCTACTTTGTTACAGTTAAGTATATACATAGTCCTGGTAAATTAATGGAATATTACTCCTGCTGAAAGTAACATCAAATCTCAATGATTTAGGTGGGAAACGACTATGCATAGGGTTGGCTGGCTGAAAACCAAAAGCAAGCAGAGCTCAGAAATAAACAGTATGAAACTTAGCTTTCCAAATGTTTCTAGATTTATTATTAACATAACAGTAAGGACTGTCTAACCACAGAAGAATCTGCCCAAGTCATACCCATTCTGATGTCTTGTATAGGGCCTTACAACCAGTGCCTAAAAATTTAAAGGCGATTCCTTGACAGTTTACATCAATTAAAAAAATGAATGGTGCTCACTTCAAAGTTTTACCATTATTTTATGCATTAGAAATAAAGAAAAGGGGCAGTGAAGACTACTGGGGTTTTTCCAACTTTTGGGTAAAAAGTGCAAGTTGACATGCTGAAGCTGTAGTGATGTTCATCCTGAACATGCTAATGATGGAAAAACACCAGGGACTTCCCCCATTCATGCTCTGCCTAAAGAGCTGAACAAATGAAAAGTCCCAGAACACATAAATAAGAAAAGGTGATGCATGCTCAATGGATTTGCTCCAGACTGCACTGCTGAGGAAGGTTATACAGCTACAAACTATGGTAATTTAAAAGGCTGTTACTATCCCCTTTGATGACGGTTTTTTTACATTAGCAAGAAATCTAACACCGAGAGGTCATCCTCAGAGAGCGACAGTGAAGCAGTGGTTCTTGAAGAATGAATACAAACAGAGGAGTGAAAAGTATACAAAATTGAACTTACAGATTTAATCTACCTGTAAATATTTGGATACAAAGTGACAGATGCTTAAGAAAATTCGCAAGTTTGACTGACTGGCTCTTTCAATAATATATGAAAGACGGCTTCTACTAATATTAACTAAAGTTTTGCACTGGATACTTCTTACACTGATAATTCTTTATGCCTTGAGCAGGTATCTCTAGTTCTCAGGAAAGTTGACATAACAGAAGGCTCAAATGTACATAGTATGTACTACGTAGCATTTAGTATTCAGTAGCTAGCAAGAGTAAACTTGCAAACTTATTGCAGCACGGGGCTACAGAATCCTGAGTGAACCTTGTACTGCTACATGATGCAGAGCAGCATTGTAAAGAGACATAAACTAGGTTTCAAAAGTCACCTCAGGAGCTAGCTTTGCTTCTCAACCTCAAACAATTCAGGCGCTACATATTTCTTCTAGAGCGAGTTATGGTGGCATCTGAAAATTTCTGTTACAGGATCATGCCTAGCAGTGCAGACACACTGTAAAAGATTAGATTAATTAGAACATGCTATTTGTATTACCACACCACAGTAAGTAATGAGAAAGAGCCAGATCTACTGAGTCAGCTGGGACCTGGGGCATCCGTTGTGCATCGCCCTTTAAGAAGTCAGCAAATAGCCATGTTAACATTACCGTAATATAACTACATAGACGTGTCACTGACACAGCGACACAAAAAGAGTAGAAAGTTTTCTTTTAAAAAAGTTCTGTAAGTAAAGATGAGGGCACAGACTAGACTGTATCTTCTATTCACATCATATTAATGAATCAAAGCAAATGCACAGAGCAGGTGGCATCCATCATTCCCCACACTCTGTTAATACAGTGCAAGCAAGCAAAAGGAAAAAAACGTTTCCGTATAATGCTCCAAAAGCATTGTCATCAATTTGCTTACAATAGTAGCTGTCAGAATGGTGAGTCTGGGTTTCCTGGAATCAGAGCTGAGAGGCTTTTTAGCCCCTGAGCTATTGTTTGTATTCATGGGAACCGCATAGGGATGACTGTGGAATCTGTGACAGAAATTGAGTTTTTGTCTGGATAAAGTCCTAAATGATTAATTAGATTTTAAGTGGACCAATCCTTCTCAAAGATGATGTAGCCATTTAACAGAGGGCATTTACTGTGGATCCTGGAAGATCCACAGAACCAAAGCAAAAAAGATACCCACAAATGTTATTTATTCTATGTTGCATGTCACTTTTCATTTAAAATTATTTCGATGTTTCCACATACTAATTTTTCAGTACAAAACTAAAACATACAGCCTAAGATTCATTTTTAAAAGAGAAATGTGACAGCATCTTAACTGCGCTTTTTCAAAAAGTTACACTTGTAAACAAAAAATTCAATTAAAACAGAACTGGAAATTCAAAATAATATGCCTTTCACAGCTGAAAAACCTTCAAGCAACTCAACAAATTCAGTTAACCTATCAAAGGTCTTTAGTCTGCCTTTCCCTCATTCTGCCTGTGTGCCATGTGTGTCTGGGAAACACTGAGCAGGGGTGACAAGAAAATTATCACAGCCAAATTGTTTATACCCCAAGTATAACAGACAAAAGATATCAAGAGGAACCAGTATTAGGAGAAAGACACTGTAAAACCAATGTCGTGATGGTATTGTTAGCATTATGGTAAAGTCTATTTTAAAATATCACCATACTGCGTGTAATTTGATAACTAGAAAATTCAGCATATCTTTTCTTCAGGAACTTTTGCTAGGACTTGGGAATTTTTCTTCATAACAGCATAAACTAGCCACTGTACTATGCTTATTTATTATTCAACACCAGAATAATCTGATGGGGACAACAGCAGCCTTAACTGCAAACAGCCGAGAACAAACACATGATTACTCCTCCAAAGTATGCACAACAAAGCAACAAGACAGCTACTGCTTCCCAGTTAACAAAACCAATTATTTCTACACTACATCTGCAAGGCTCTTCTGAAAACAGTTTCTTTTTAAAAGTGAATCAAGGTTGTGTAGTGGCTAGTGGACTAGCATTTACTCTATTAGAGAACAAGTATTTTGTCTAAATGCAGCCATATAAAATACAACACAGTAAAATGAATTAGTGCACAGCAGCTGATACAATTCTTAAATCTGTTCTTGCAAATGCAATTCTTAGCGATGGAAATGTTCCTTAATAGTATTGCTTAACAATATCTTCATTGATCTACTTTATAAAAGTCTTGGGTGATATAATTTGTTTAAAGCATGACTATAAGCAAATCACTAGAATTCCATTATACTTAAAAGCAAAGAAAAAAACCCAGTCAAATACACACTGAAGAGTGAGTTCCACAGCTCACTGCAGAACTAGGAGCCCACTCTAGGTATAAATAAAACACTGTTTATAATGAAGTCAGCTGGGATTAGGTATTTCAAAAGAAGTGAATAGATTACTTCGAATACTGTAAGTGCAAGGGTAATCTCGAGAAAAAGGAATTCTAAAGCAAGATGTTTCATTAAATATCACAACTATTCAAACCAACACACCCAAACAATGAAGTCTCATAAGACTTGTTTAGTAACAGCATGCAGAGTAGCATAGGCAAAACAGCTGTCACTTTCTTTTAGCCTAACAACCTACACATTAATTATTCAAACAATAAATGCCTATATCTTTATCAGAGACATAATCTGAACACCTGTAATAATTAATCCATAAAAATACAAATACTACAAAAGTACTATGTTAATACTGAAAGACAATACAGTGTACACTAAATTCTGCAAATGATTATGTAAGCTAATCAAACTTTTCAATAACATTTGAGTTAGAACAGATCACTTCCAGTTCAAGGGGACTTGGAATTTTAAGCCTTAATTTGAGGATGATTTATTATTTGCATTTCAGTGGCACCCAGATGGCTCCAACAGTGATCTGGGTCCCATTGTCTAGTGTATTTCACAAAATGATGGTATGAAACAGTCTCTGCCTAAGGCAGCCTAATTATGCAAAACAAGGTTGAGAGAAGCATCAAAAGCAAACAGAAGGGATCTGCCTAGTTCATCCAAAAGGTCAGGCAGATCTGGGAACACAGCCATGTTCCTAGTAGCATTTCCCCTACTGGTCCTTACTGCCAGGACAGAAAATTTCTTTTCAGCGAAATATCATCAGTGTGGAAAATGCTTTAGTTGGACCATGAATAGAAAGCAGTCTTACACTGTCTGATGAAGATTTTAAGACCAGCAAGCAACATTATGGCCTTTGTGAACTGCTTAATAAGAAATCCCAAGAACCGCTAAATTCAGTGTGATTGGGCACTACCACAAGCAGCCCTTAGCATGCCAGGAAAAACATTATGCCAGAAGTTGTTTTTCAAAAAAAAATTTCAAAAGAACTATTATGCACAATTTCAAAGATGATACAGGCTTCATTGTATTAGAATCCTTTCTGCCTTAGAAAAACTGATGCTAGAAAGATACCTGAAGAACATTCACAGTTCAAATGGTGTCCATCACCTAGTGATGACATAGACTATGCAACTAAAAGGGTACAGCTGATATGCATGTCTTAGATGTCCAAAGCCGCCCTGTCAAATGGAAATTACCTCTACCTTTCAGGTGAAATGACAGAACTTTGTAGAGGTTTATGTGAAATGTGACCTTGAAAAACTGTTATCTGCTGGGTTCTCTGTAATATTCTGGGTAATGCTGTAAAAGTGTTTCTGCATTGAGCATAACTAAATGGTGGCAAGACTCGTTTGGATACTGGCAGCGTGCTTCCAGAACAGAGAACACCGGTAAGAATGAGGTCAGGTGGACTGGGGTGGGCTCTAAAAAGCGCCTTGTACACTTCTGGGATGTGGAACAGGGACAGGAAGGAGATGACAATCTCAAAAGTGGATAGAGGCTGATTTCTTGACTACACTCCTCCTGTGACCTCCGATCCAGAAAGACCGTTATCTCAGTAAGCTAGCCCTTGAGTATCACACGCAGCGTAACGCAGGGGTACCCAAGTGACTGGCTAATTCCTGTATTTGACCCAAGCAGCTACAGAGCCAGGAAAGCAGTGCGTGCAGTGTAGCAGCGTGCTACTGCCTAACACCTACCATGCTAGCGCCTGTATGGACAGGTAGTTTTCCAAGTCATTCCTTACTTCCATGTGAAAGAAAATATAGATTCTAGAGTGGTGTTGCAAGATGGCATTTGGCTATTTCAAAAGCAATCTCCACATCCACAGTTGCTTTCCATCAACCCCAGGTAAAACATATGACTGGGAGCTGCCATAACCTGTAAGTGATCCCTGTACTACAGTGTCAAAATACTTACGCTCAACAATATACAATTGAAGAATAGGTAAAAACTTATTACTAATTTTGCCGTTCTCCTTTCAAAGCAGCCAGGATCTCAGCCTGTCCTTGAAAGGAACCACAACTTAAAATCCCAAGGAAAGATTCTACATGTTTGTGTCTTTTCTTGGCTGTTATTTAACCAACTATTGGGTTTTACTGGGTTTATTCAGTAAAAAACCCTTTCATAACAGGTATCTTATTCCTCTGTCTTTACAGGCCCCAAATGCTTCCTGTTCAGAAAGGAAGAGAATATTCTCTCTGCAGATTCAGATCCTCCGTTTTGCTGCACCCATTCCATCACAGGGGAAAGCAGGTTATCACCTCCTGTCCTGTTCAGGAGTACTGAGTGACTGTGGGAAGTGCTGAGCACCTGAGACACTTCCACAAAACATCATGCTGGGGATGAGGATTAAGCGGCAGAGGGTGGGAGGAGAAATATCTACAATATGCTAAGAAGTTTACAGAATTACCTACACATAAGTGTTCTCAAAATAGTAAGTCACAGTTATTTTGTTAAAACACAAACTTTCACATTGTACCAAATACTTTGTGTACCAGCTCGCCTATTCTATAAATAGCCAATCTCTATACCACATCTTGAAAGAAAAAAAACAACAACAACAACTACTAATTTTCGGCCTCCCTTTTTACCAATTGTTTGACTACCTTGTAGTCAAATCTTGGCTTCACAGAAGGCTGCCATTTTGCATCACTACAGATCAACTTATGTATCAGACAAATAAACACAATATATCTTCTTCTCAAGATTATTATATCTGGTTTTATACAGGCATTTAAAAGAAAGCGTGAAAACAGATTGCTCTCTTCATAGTTAACTTGAAAAAAACCTCCTGATTTTATTTCTCTCTGTATTCCTTAGAAGTATTTTCTCTCAACAGCTCTTGATTGTAAATTACAAGGTTTAGCAAAAATACAACCGGGGGGAAAAAAAACCCACAAAAAAACCCCAAAAAACCAACAAGAGAAAGGGAGAGAGATGGAAGTTATAAGCCCAACAGATAAGTTAATTTATTTCATATCCATAGCCACCTTGCAAAAGCTTCAAAAATCAAACAAAGTATCAGACTCATAACTTTTAGTTTTCTCTCAGAGACAGGAGGTTTAAAGAAATATGGAAGAACTTGCAGTCAAACGTTAGAGGTTTAACCTAGAGAGATGTATTAGGAGTGTAGATTCCCTACAAGTAAAACAAGCATCCAAAAGTATTTCATAATTCAGAGATCCCATTCACAATATATAAAGGGGACAGCCAAGGCCTTAAAACACCAGAAGTCAGATATGAGAACTTGTCTTCCAATAAATACTGTAATAATGTACATTTACATATTTGGTTATAAAAATATATTAATACAAAGTTTATTTTGGCTCAAGAGCATTGTCCTTGTTTGTGTCTCAATTAGTGACAGCTGAGCTTTAGCCTTGACTTCAGACAGTAGCTACAAACAATTCAGGAATTGGAAAGAAAAAAGGAGATGTGTGGCTCTACTGTTGCATTTCTATTACTTAAGAAACATGTATTGAGAGGGAAGATAAAAGCCACACCACTACCACTTTTATTTACTATTTTAATTAGCTTCAGATGTCCTGGCCAATACAATGAACTTTTCATATTTGAAAGGTTCCGGGTTACTCCTAGAACTCATTTATACACCTAAACTGTGACTGGCACAATGATGTAGGTAAAGTTACAATTCAAACCTAGTATAGATTCACAGATTTAGAGTCTCTCTCATTACCTTAGTCTGCTTCGTGTTTAATGCAGGCCTAACAAGCTCATCCAGCAGCTTCTATATTAAGCCCTCATATTCCGAGTTGTAAAATGACTTACAATTCGAAAGGAATGAATTAAAATTCAGAATGTGAAACTTCCAGATTCAGGATGCCTCATATTCTTACCACTTATTACATGGAGTCCTTCTCTTACCTTTCTCTAGAACCCTAAAGCACATTCTAGACACTATTCTACTTAGAAGGGATACTGAAAAAGAACGTGGATTAAATGTGTTCACAGTTTGGCCACGCCCCCCAAGAATAAAAGTGTCTAATAACCAATCATTACACAATTTAAAATATGCAGGTTATCAGGAATACTATACATTTCACAACTTTACAACTAGTAGATGTCTTAGACAATTTCTGCACTTGCTGAGAATTCAATCAGCATCTGAATAGAGCCACAGGCATTATTTTTGTACTGTAACACAGATTTCCCAAATGGGATTAGAGCTCCATTATTCTAAGCATTGTGCAATCACAAATATCTTCTTGTTCAAAGAACCTTATGATTAAGATAAAATGACATGACTGAGAGAAAGATATAGCTGCAAAGAATCAAGACAGAACAAAGGAAACAGGCTCAGGCGAAAACATACACTAATTACAGGTATATTATTAATTCAATATTATCCCAAAGTTAAATATTTTAAACTAAGAATTCAGAAGAAAGTTTATACTGAAATCTAAGAAAAGATAGCCAAGTAAACCCAATACACTTAACATTCATCTAGGGATATCAAACGGGAAAATACCTGACAAACATTTAAAATTAAATTGTTTAAACTGGGATCAAACTGAAAGCTCCCATTAATGGTTATTTGGTGCCATCCTCTACAGGCAGGAATAAATTGTGTAAGCATGACATAAGAAATGAATAAAAAAAGGAGTATTTGACAAGACAGATCTCGATATGTGTATTGCTCCAGCCCCAGGGGCTGAACTACACAAAATACATTCATTAACTGAAGAAAAAAAAATGGTAATTTCATTTCCATAGAGACCAAAATGGCTTAATTTAAATGTAGGCTCTATCATTGACCTTCCTGTGTTTATAGTCTACAAATCATATTAATGAAATAAGAATAATAATAAAAAAATGAATTCAAACCACATTTCTTTAAAACATACGTTATGCATGTGATTTCCATGAGATTAAGTGTTTAAAAGTTTAAAAATACCAAAAAGCATCTGTTTCACTATCTGTAAAATGGGGATAACAACATGTTAGAAGGAATCTAATGTAGAGAAATACATGTCCCAGCTACTCAGCTAATGAGCTGAGCACACTGAAAAAAAAACCCAGTAATACAGAATTAATTCAGAATGCCATGGAAGGGTTTGGATAGCACGCAATTAAAGCAGCAACCATACACATAGGAAATGCAAAACAAAACCAAGTAACTACCATACTCCCTTTCCATTCTTAGCACTAAGGAAAAAATAGTATAAGATGACAGAGTTCACATCATATTATCTTACACGATGATACATTAAATAATTGGGATTCAAATAAAATGTTGTTGTTTATCATGTATATACCTATACTATCATAATTCATCAGTAATGTAGCAATGTCAAAGTCATGCCTAATACCTGATGCAACCTGATAGGATTTTTTATTTATTTGGGGGTTTTGTTTTGTTTTTAGCAGAACACAGAAAAAAAAATGAGAAAAGCTCTACAAATTACTCATGTGATCTGAGACACAAAACCATTTTTTCTGGCTTCTCTGTCATACCACCACTAGGGATTCTGAAAATTGTATTTATTTAGCAATTCTGCTGATGATGTGAGAGTTGCACGCACTCGCTCTGCCATCGCTGCAGAGCCAACATTGCTAATAGCTTAGTAAAAGGCTTATTTTGTCACGAAAATATGTGAGCATGACTTTCAATGTGACAAAAAAAACCTCCATCCCTATCCCTCCCCACCAACAGATTTGCCAGGTGGCAGTACTTTTCCAAGTGTACTGTTTCAAGGATTCCCAACTCTTTTGATAGCACATGATTCGGCTGGTTTGCAGAGATCCTCCTTTTCCATTAGCATCCACATAAAATTCCTGAGGCAGTTATAAAATTACTAATAAATACTGCTAGTGAAGTATTTAATAGATACTACCTATTATGACAATTTAGCCACAGGAAATGAAGAAGAAGCCACACCATGTGAAAAATCAGCATACTCTGGAGATAAACAGTGGTAAACGGATCATAGCTGGCAACTGCATGGAGTATTACAGTATTACTGACCTCAAAAATCTGTAGTTGTTTGTACTCAGAGACCTGGCATTGGAGGTCACAAAATAAATCAGAAGATGAAACAAAAACAAACAAAAAAGACTTTCTAATCCATTTACAAAAGTTTCTACGGTCCTAACACCAAATAAAGGAATACCTGACTAAAAAAGAACAAACAAACAAACCCAAACAGAAAACTCCAGACTTTAGTTATTTTACTGTGAAAAGCTTATACCCACTGATTCTTGCCCTTGAACCAATTTTTAGCTCCTTCAGTGGAGCGTTCCAAGAAGCCTTATGATGCAGGTTTGTTTGTCTTGAACGAGGAACTCTGATTTACAGCTTTTTATATTTCTCCTTGAATATCTACTATCCACATCACAGGAACAAAATAAAGTGCGCTCTCAGCCGATGACACTCCTTACTGGCTTTCCCACTTGTGTATTTCCTTTACACCTTCACTTTCACCTCTTCATTTAAGTGACAAAGATGACCAAATGGAATGATTTTGAGGACACCTCCACTTACTGTCACCAGAGTTAATTTTAAAAGAATGAAATCCATTCCCTTTGCCTTCAAGGATGAAAATGTATGTTGACTTGGAATATATAAGGACAAAAATAACTATGTGTCTGCTAACCCCTAAAAGGTTAACTTTCATATGCATCAGATTTGTTGATACATCTTCTATTTATTGGGGGGTTTTATGGATTTTTTTCCCCCCACTTCCCAAACAGGTTTACCAGAGAACTCATTAAAAAAGGCACATAAAATTCAAGAAAACACATTTATGAAGAATCAGTTTCATTTGTGAAGGACTTACTTCCTATTGAAATAAAAAAGCATCCCATCCAACAAAATATAAATACATTTTTGAACAGCCCATCTATAAAAGCAAGTAAGACTAATATAAAGCTACATTTTTCCCCTCTTCATTTAAAAAAGAAATTAATCAAATGTCTTGACCAAAACTTAACCTTTTCCGCTTATTATCCCAGTCTGCCACATCTACAAGAAATAGATCACCAAAACAGATGGAGTGAATAGATATTTTTACCTCCCAGTGGCTGAACACCAGCTGCGGACTGGCCAGGCCACTAGTTCTCTTCCTGATTTCATCAGCAAAACCAAAGCTTTCTGCTACTGGCAGGACTGCCTTAATAATAAACACATCCGTCCCCTCTTTCATCTCCTCTTGTAACACTCTGCCTTCTCTTTTGGACAAGACAGCATACACACGACCTGCAATGACATAATTTTTATGAGCTTACCAATAAACTTATATTCTGCATCATGAAGAGAAAAACATAAATATTTATTTTGGAAACTTCAGCATTAAGTAAAATACATAATCTCTTTGGCTAAAATTCTTCCCTGTAAGTGGCTCAATTAAGGGAACCCAATTAAATTCAAACAAACAACATATTCTGCCAGTACAATGTGCAGAACCATACGAGTAACATTTAATAAATTATTACTACAGCACGGATCTAAATAACGCTTGCACTAGGTGCATTTTATACAATCATATGGCTATTTTTTAAAAGGCAGTTTGCCAGATTATGTGCCTAACTTGCTTTATTTCTTACAACCAAATATTTGAGAAACATCACTAAGAAATATTACTGTGTATCAGGAATCATATCTTAGCTACAAGTTTGTTTGGATCACCATATCCCTATATGGTACTTGTCCCAGATACTGCAAGTGCTATTCTAATCACAGAAAACTTGTTTATCTGAAGTAATACATATTTATTATGTTTAATGTGTTCAATTAGTTTTTAAATTAATTCAGCCTTAAGTTAGTCATGGATAATTTTTATTTTTCTTTCCCAAATTAATATTCACTGCCTTGAAATACAGTGCATATATCATGAAAGTAGCTGTGAAAACACCCATGTTCGACTTTACCATAGGCATTAGGTTAATTTTTTAAAATGTTTTTGTAAACTTATGGGCTAAGTATTCTACAGACAAAAACTAACAAATACATTTGTGTTGATCAAGATAATAAAAACACAAGAAAACCTATGCACTGAAAAAAATGTTTTAGGAATGCCTTTGTTTACAAATGTGAATAGTTAGTATTAGATGTAGAAATTAACTTTAAAAGTACCTTGTAGTGAAGAACAAGTTTATATCAATTTCTAAAAGGTTCAAATATTTTACATTATATATTAATATATTTTACATATTATATTACATTGCACTGAAAAAACATGAATGCGTATTGCTACCTTTTAAACAGCTGGGCAAAACTGACTCTTGCTGGAAATAATTAGAAATATACATTATTTCATAATACAGGCCACCTCTTCTGACTTGACAGAACAATATCATTAAATACTATAGCCACGTACATTGATCTGCGTATATACTGTAAACCTTTTGTGGGATACCAGAGGAAATGTTGGAGTGGGTTTATTTGCCTTTGTTTTTTAAATACAGAATCTGGTTCTTGTTCAGGAAATTCAGCACAAGCACACAGCTAGTACAGTTAAATCTTCCTGTCCGATGCAGGTAATGAAGCATCAGTTCAGCACCAGCCATTTCAGAGTTTATAGTTCTCCAATAAAATGTGGGTTCTTTCTACCATCACTGATAATTTTATCTGCTCGTGCCCTTACCAGGACCTCCTCTCTCTTCCTCTGACTGAGCTTCACCTTTACTATGCACAATAATCTTCTTATTGCTCATGAAGAAATTGAGGAAATACTTAAGATTCTATATTTAAAACCACAAAAGGATTAAGGCATTCTGAAGATAAGTCACTGAGTTTGCCATGCCTTTGTTAACAAAACTAAGCAATTTCAGGTCTATGGAAATTTCAGTGAGTCCAGAAAATTCTCAGATATGAAAGGGTCATATCACAGCACAGCTCACAATTCAGTAATTGCTTTAAAATGTAGGCTTAAACATACACATTGCAAAAAAGCATCACATCATGGTCGCTGTACATATACTGCATACATACCACAGTATATATTAAAACCATTTGTTAAAACAAGTAAGTTCAAAACCACTTTATGGGTTATTAATGTTAGAATTAACAATATTTATTTTGCTAATTGTTTTAAGTAGGACTTAGAAAACTGCATGCATATTAATGAGATAAGTAAGGTAACATTTATCACAAAGCACTTTAGATGCACATATTTTATGGCCATAATTCACTGAAGATTATTCTCTGAAAACATAAAAGCCAGAAGACAATTTATAGCTTACTAAATGGTTTCTAGCTACATGTATTTCAACCAAGCATTCTGGAGTATTGTCTCAGTTAATGTTATCAGAAAAAAGCTACGCAAGGTCTTCAGTTTTACCACTATGGGCAGTCTGCAGTATACTGAAGAAACACTGGTTCTACCTCTACAATAATTAGTTGAATGGATTTAGCAGCATGAATCACTGAGAAATACTGTAAGATCTTCCTATTCAAAATAGTAAAAACAGTCATTCTGAAAACATGATACCAACATACAGAGTAAGTCTGTGCATAACAGACTCCTTAAAATATTCAAGTCCTGTTCACGATACTCAGCACGTCAAGTGAAAATGCAAAACAATTTCGGTATTCCCTGCACACTAAAAAAAAATAAGCTTCATACTGGAAAGAAATACTGTGGAAGGCCAACAGGATCACCACTGACAAGAGCCTAGACGTCACTATAAACTTAGCAAACAGGGAAGGAGGAGCTGCTCTTCTGTTTTGGATTCTGCATGTTTTCACTTACACAACTGAGCCAGAGATAATACTATGAATTGATATGAACTGCCCCTAAAATGCTGTGATTTAAAATTTTGGTAACTTTATTTTAAAAAAACATCAAAAATCAAAACCAAAAGCTACAAGAAGGTCTAGTAAAGTCCCTTCCCAACTAAGTTTCACTGACATCAGCACAATGAAAAGACAGTCTAGCTTTCAGTCTTGAGAATACAAAAGAGAGAAGGCAAGAAGAGCTCAAAAGGTAGGAACATCAATAGGCAAATCCTAATAATAATTAAACATGCGATACTAGTTCAGAACATTCTTCAGCTTTTGGGAGTTTACATAGAACTTCCATAAAGCAAGAGTGTGTAAAAATGGATTATTGTAGCAAATCAACTGTAGAAAAGAGATGCTCAAAGTACAACCTACTGGGAATCACTAGGTGTATGCAGGATCCAAGTCTAAACCCAAGACCCGTTACGCTGGACACGTACAAGCTTGCAACACATTTCTGTGTTCCTCTCCCTACTCCTCTCCTCAGCTTCAGTTCTGTTTATTTTCATTGTCAGAAAAGTCTGATGGAAAAAGCTTTATATACTGAGACAACGAACATAAAAGAACTAGCTTCCTCAGAAGCTAACATCTTAGAAAGAAGCAAATAATATGAAGATATATTAAACTCAATTGGCTATCAATATATGGAAAACCAACTGAAAGAATTAAAGTTACAGAAGCCAGTTGTTTATCACGTTAACTGCCAAGTCTTAAGGACAGCATGCATGTTCTTCACTTCCCCTACTAAGGATGCAATTTATTAGCTTAAACTTCCATAATAAAAATTAAATCCATTAATTTGTAATGAAGTAAGTACATGTCCAAGGTTATTACCACCCAACTCACATTCATTAGACTGGACTAATTTGCTTGCATCTCCAAGTCCTAAATTACACTCATTAAAAAAAAAAAGGCATTAGAAAACCATGTTTCCATTTGGTTTTATGGTACAACTGATGAGCCAATGCACGTTAATTACATCACTATAAACAATCATGGATAAGGAACTGGTTGGATGTTCACACTCAAAGAGTTGCGGTCAACAGCTTGATGTCCAAGTGGAGACCAGTGACAAGTGGTGTTCCTCAGGGGTCAGTACTGGGACCGGCGCTGTTTAACATCTTTGTTGACAACATGGGCAGTGGGACTGAGCGCACCCTCAGCAAGTTTGCCGATGATACCAAGCTGTCTGGTGTGGTTGACATGCTGGAGGGAAGGGATGCTGTCCAGAGGGACCTTGACAAGCTTGAGAGATGGGTCTGTGCAAACCGCATGAAGTTCAACAAGGCCAAGTGCAAGGTCCTGCACGTGGGTTGGGGCCATCCCAAGCACAACTACAGGCTGGGCAGAGAATAGATTGAAAGCAGTGCCGAGGGGAAGGACTGGAGCTGTTGGTGGACAATAGGCTCAACGTGAGCTGTCAATGCACGCTCACAGCCCAGAGTGTCAACCATGTCCTGGGCTGCATCAAAAGCAGCGTGGCGAGCAGGTTGAGGGAGGGGATTCTTCATTCTTGCCCTCTACTCTGCTCTCATAAGATCCCACCAGGGATACTGCGCCCAGCTCTGGGGTTCCCAGTACAAGACAGACATGGACCTGTTGGAGCAAGTCCAGGTTGCCCAGAGAAGTTGTGGATGCCCCATCCCTGGAAGTGTTCAAGGCCAGATTGGATGGGACTTTGGGCAACGTGGTCTAGTGGAGGGTGTCCCTGCCCATGGTGGGGGGGTTTGGAACTAGATGATCTTTAAGGTCCCTTCTAACCCAAACCACTCTGATTCTATGAACTGTGCTTTTTCGGTAGTGGGCATTTTCAGAAACAGCAAATTTATACAGTGGTTTTGTTGCTTGAAAATTAGTATCTTGCTTATAGTTTGATGTAGAGATTCAGAAGTATTGTGCTAACGTGCTCCTGGAGCAGTGATGTGTAAGACTACAAAGTCTAATTTTCATAGGCTTTCTGACATGTTAAAAAATAATTAAAGATTGTTCAAAAATGCAGAAGTTCTATGTCATAGTAAATGGTAGCTTAAGGTAATGTGCTAATAAGCTTAACACAGGACACCTTTTTCAGGCCTACTAAAGAAAAGAACAGGATCATGCATCTGTACAAAACAATTACTCTTTCAAAGGCATTTCTTTTCACTACATACAATTCTAAGTTTTGCTCTTCAGACCAATTTGTTTTGTATTGCTGCTATCATTATGCTTGTGTGCATAACAGCTGAAATTTTTACAACAAATAACCAAATCTTTAATTACTGTATGTGGGATTATACTATAATTTCTGTCATGAGTAGTACAGTCAAAGTAAATTTGCTGATAGCTTAAATGCAATGGAAGTGAGTTTTAAAGAAAATCTTGGTGCATTGGATCAGATTCAGCGTGCAAGCAACTCCTATGGAAAACAAATATTAGGGTAAGTTAAGAGGTATTATAAGTAGGCCATAGAAACAAGTTTAAGTAAGTGTAAAGGTAATATAAGTGACACAAATTTGGTGTGCACTGGGATTGCAAAGCAAGCAACTTGCATACCACAAGTATACAGACGCTGCTAAAAAAAAAACCCCTACCAACTGGACTGTAACAATAATTCAAGATTCTCTCTGTTTCCAGATTTTGCTTCTATATTGATTATTACATTAACCTAAAGCATCTTGAAATGGCATTAACAGATTCTGCACTGATTTTACAAACAGCATACGTTTCCTCAATTCTTCATGGAATTAATGCTTAATTATGAGGCACAATATTGACATTTCGTATCTTGCACTTCCAAAAAAGCGTAGCATTGTTATTTGTGCATGTTTCATATAAGCAAGAAGAATTCTACATTTTCATTCACAATAGTCTAAATACTACAGGCATCAGAGAGTCATTCTACAAATCTACTGGAGAACTATAAAAAACTTCTGAAAGAACTTTTAATCAAGTTATAATTTCTGATTCAGTCTAATTTATAAAATCTCACCTTAGAACTCAGAAAGAAAATTCTTGACAAAGGTTTATTGTGTCTGTCTTACCTAAAACTTCTGCAGTAGCCATAATTTCACATGTGTACATTGCTGCCATAAGCCTCTGTGGTTTTGCTTGCAAAGCATAACGACAAGCTTCCTTCATGGTGGCAATCAGTTGTCCAGAGAAGGGACCATAACAATCTGCAAGTAAAACTTCTCCTTTGTGTTTACAGTTTTTCTCAGGTGATTTTGGAATGCTTTGACTGCTGTCCTGGTGTTCATTCACACTGCTAACTTCATCAGTGCAACTGCTTGTTAGAATAGTATCTTCATTTTGTTTAACTTCTATGGCATCACATTCCCCTGAATCCTGATTACTAGTTGACAGCATCTCTCCAAATTTATTTATTTCCCATCTTTCTACTGTAAAACAAACACCCATGAGGGGTTCTTCACACATGGGACCTGAAAGTGTAGCCAGCTGAAATCCACTTACTATGCTGTTGTCAAAGTCTCTGTATTTACTCACTTCTTTCACAGCATTCCCAAGGCACTGCCACACAGACCTTTTATAGCCCTCAAAATTATATAACAAAATATTAGGCCCACACTTCCGTGGTCCAAATGACCAGATTTGATCAACAGCATTTCTCCACTTTCTTCCCTGCAGATTTTGCTCCAACTTTTGTTTGAATTCCTTGATCCTATCAAGAGTCTTCTGATTTATCTCATGGGTTTTTTTATCTTCATTCAGAGATGTGTTGAGTTGCTCCATCGTTCGAATTAAGTCACTGTTTTCTTCAAGAAGTCGAGTTACCTCCTCAGGAAGTGGCATTGCTCTTACGCTGAGAGTAGCTTGCTTATTTGGAGTAGATATTGTAACAAGCCCATCTGAATCAACCTGAATTCCTTCAGGAATTTTATTTTGGTCCTCTTTTGTTTGGTGTATGACAGCAACTTTCTGCTGTTTTCCTATTTCTTCATTCACCATATCAACTTTTGGAGGTCTTGTTATTGTCTCTCGGAATGGTATAATAGGTGCTGATACACTAATCTGTACCTTTGCAAACCTGTAAAGTAAGGTTTAAAAATTAGTTTAAAATTTAAAAAATACTTTTAAACTTGGGGTGGCAGAAGGAGGTAGGGAAATGGCGTTAACATGGAACATATATCTTCATGAATCAATCTGTTTGCAACACAGATTCCTAGATAATGCACTTGAATCTCAAACTCTTAAAAGCGCTATATACTGCAAAAAAGAAGCATTGCCTCTTATGTCTTCAGAAAGATTTGGAAAGGAACTGAAAAAATAAAAACATTGCTGTGCCTCCATGTAAATCTCTGGTTCACCCAGATCTTGGCAACTATGTGCTGTTGTTCTCTCTCCTCAAATAAGATACAACAGAACTAGAAGAAAATGAGAATAAGGATGATCAAAGGTACGAAAGTGTAAGTAGCTTTCACATGTTTCTAGGATACAACAGAGGTCTACAAAATTGTGAGGGACATGGGGAAGACTGATCAGGATTAACTCATACCCAAACCACAACAGGCCCTGAACTGAAAATGATTAAGGCCCAGGAAAGCATTATGGTTACTTTTACTGTTCCCCAGACATTTGCTCTAGGCCACACTGCTGGAGACATGATACTGAGCAAGATGGGCACCCTTTTTGAACGAGTACACAGCTGTTTTACAGTGAGATGCTCTGAAAAGATGAAGCACTGGGTAAGCTGAACAGGCACCTGTAAAGGAGTGTGGAGCCACAAGATTCTAAAATTTTGTGGGTTCAAATCAAATACTCTCTCTGCAGCCAGGAGCGCTTGGAGAGCCGATACTCCCATTTTCTTCATACTTGTGTTTCAGCAGACTCAAATCTGTGCATGGAACTAGCACTTGCAACACAGAAGCAGAAGAAGGATTAATGTAGGGATAAAAAAAGCCCCTAGTGACTTATATTGTGATTAGCTAGTGGAAGCCTTAACCATCATTCTCCTTACAAACCTGAAGGATCATCCTGAACTCTGATCTTGTAACGAATATAAATATACAAAGCACTGTTCTGAAGGTAGAAATCAATGACTGCCTACATTGGAATGCCTTTAAATTGGCTTGAGGAAGGGAACAAATTTCAAGTGAAATAGCTACTCCTGACTATCACCAGATGGACACATTCGTTATAGAATTATGCCAGATAATTATTTCATGTATAGACCTGTCAGTAATAGCAGCCTTTTCTCTGCTATAAAGCAAAACACAATCCCTCTCCCTCATACATCCCAAGTAGCTTTATACTGTACAGTCACTTCAAAGAAAATTGATTTTTTTTTTTTAAATAAAGTTACTTACGTGAGTACAGCTTAATACAAAATTAAAACATAAACAAACTATGGGAGATCATTAAAATAAATTGACCATTAACTACAGACAAAAATTAAACCATCAATTCTATACCAGAAAACCCTATTATTTCAGATCATTAAACACTTTTCAGTTTGTTAGAAGAGTTTATATTGGAAGATTCTCAAAGATAATAAAACTTCTTAACAGAAGAAAACAAACACATTTTTAATGCTGTGGATTCATCTTATTTTTAGACTAATTAAGAAAAGGTAAATTCACTCTTCGCCTTTAAAGGACCACAGAAAGCACAAAGTAAAATGGCGTATGACACAGTAGGTGAAGATTTTGGTATTTTTCCATGCTAAAAGAAACGAAAAAATCTTACCAATGTAGTTCAGTCTGTTTAACTATAACTAATTTATAGTCTGCTTTGCAAGCATACTAGCAATTTTTAAAGGAATTATTTTGGGTTAAGAGTTGAAAGACACAACCTAAAAAGCTTTCTTTTTTATTTTAAACTAAGTTGGGAAATACCCTACAAAGTGAAGAAAACCTGTGTCGGAAATAAAAATACTTAAGCCCAGATGTTACCTACCTTTATTTATACTACATTCCTGCTAATGAATGTTTATATAGAACTATTTTATTACACAAAGAGAAAGTTAGGGTTTGGATACGGATAAGTCACCAATCCTTGTAAATGAGGAGCAGTTAGATTTATTTTCATGCTGCTATAGTTTACATTCAAAAATAAAATTAATGAAAATCATATTGCAGTATGCATGACTTAAAGGATGAATTACATGATTGCATGGACATCTGTGAGGCTAATACAATGCATTCAGGAGCACTCATACTGCAGCTCTATCTCATTCTAAAGCTGAAATATTTTGCTTGTAATCAGTTTTAGAATAGCCACCACTCTGCTATAAGCCTCAGTTCTAATTAGTAGTACCTACAGCTGAAAGCTAGTAGCTGAACAGCTGCCTGCAATAAAACAACCACAACTACCGCCACCTGAAATCATAGGTACTGATATCCAAGTAAACACAGCACAAAGGAACTCAACAGTTTTAATCTATATAATTTGAGCCGTGAGAAATAACCAAAGGCTCTGTCTTTTGTGCTGTGGACTACATGGACCTAGGAGCTCTAAAGCAACTTTATTAAACTTTTATTAAACTTTGTACTAAACCTTCATATGAGCTCCAATTCATTGCATCAAAAATTGCTCTAAACCAGATTATTTTAGAAGCTATTAGTCTAAACTCCAAGAAAAGTGCAGCTTGAAGAAAAAAAACCTCAAGCTAGGATTGTGTCTGGATTTTTCTTGCAACTAAGCATTAATAAAAACTGCTAGGGTTATTACGCAGGAAATGGAAGTGAAGCCTTCCTTTACTCAGGCAACCAGCATTAAGTTAACAGAAATAATTTTATCCTTTGGACTGATAACCATTATTATAACAGTTTCATGATATAAAGTGATGCTTTAAAGTCAGCTGGAGCATTTTAGGCATATCAAATGTTATGAGTGATGACAAGGAAAAAGGAAGAATGATTTATTTTATTTATCTGACGGACTCAAAGTTCAGAGTTGTGTATCACTCTAAGTAAGGTCTAAGTAAGTTCATTAAATGACAACCAAAGGAGTAAACAAAATTTTCTAAGTTCTGGTAAATTTTGGCAGCAAGAAAAAAGTTGCAGAGGAAAAGCAAATGCAATTTTAAGTTTTATTTCCATGGGACTCCAAACCAGGAGATCTATCCTTTTTGCAGTTTTTCATGCACTTGTATATTGTACTAAATAAACAAACAAAAACCCCACACACTACCCCCACCATCTTCTTTCTCATCCTGAAACAAATCCCCTTATGCTTAGTATTTGCAATAGTCTTTGGACAGAAAGTTCTAAAAATTTCTATTGTAAAATGCAGAAAATCTTCAAAGTAAAAAGGTCCAATTTATTACTCTATTCAAAAAGAGCTAATTGGGAAGAAAAAATAAAAATAAATTTAGGGAAATTAAGCAGAACATCCACAGTTAATCATTTAGATAAACATGGATGACTGATCTTTTATTTGTTTCCATATCTCTTCAGATCTTGACAATAAGTATCACTTGAACATAATTTTCTAAATACACACTGGGGAAGCTAAAATTAAATACGTGCCTTTGAAAAAGTTTGATTAAAATCTTGACAGAGACAATTCAGTGTTGTTTCAACTCAGCAGAACCTCCTGTAATTACTTCTGTAATTATTCAAAAAATGGCAACTCTTCAAAACCCAGTTGATACAATGATGATGATCAGATCAGAATCCTGCCCCACTACTTTAAGTGTGACTTAAGCACTTTGAATAACCTTTCCCAATATTTCTGGGGAAAACCTCGTGGGTCACATTTTAAGAGTATTTGCTATTCCAAACCATGTGCACGTAAAAGTTAAACATTTGTATAGAAACACACAGAGAGCTAATATAACTACCATTTCAGCCCATAACTTTACCTCTCCACATTTTAATCGTTAACTGAAGCAAGTTTACCACTGTCAGAGCTCACATGGAATCCAAGAGGAATGGTGCAAGACAGGGATCTTCACTTTCCCTTCCACAGAACAGGGACAGAAATAAGGGACAATTCTTATCCCACGATCTAGTATGTAAGGGATGGCAGCTAAGATACGCTAAGTCCTCAGAGATGGTTGGAAGGAGTGTGAGCTAGTAAACATACTTGTTCCCAACTCCTTTTGGAAGCTGGTACACAAGTGAGAAAAAAGGCATCATGAACCATGTGTCAAGTTCAAGTGGGTCAATGGCAGGAGCCCTGCAAGCCTCTGCCCCCAGGTGTTTGTTTTTTCTACTCATGATGCTACAAGCACAAAGTGTTGATGTGCTTTGGTAGTTTGGCACACTGACAATGTCTTCTTGAGGGATACAAGTAAGGGACACAACATAGTCACTCCTGACAGTTTACAGTTAAAGCCAAATTATATGACAACTCAGAAAAAAGCCAAAATTATGTTTACAAAAGAAAAGGTCAGGAATCTAAATATAAAGACTGCTACTAGCTGCTCACTATAACCCTATTTCCCCATCACATAGCTTTTTTTTTTCTTCTTTTTCAAATTTTGACCAATGCCAATAATAAAGGTGTTTATACATCTTGCTATGCAAACTGCAGCTGGTACAACCAGTTTTGCTCTATTTAACACGTTACATTCAAGTGATGCGTATCAATAAATAATACTATGTTTTTAAAAGCGGTAAATATGTGTTGCACTAAGCTGTAATGAGGATAACCATTAAAACATACATCCAATTTTACAAGTGATCCAGTCTAACTTCCATAAGTGATTGCTGTCTAATATTAACTGGAATGAATATGAGCACAGTAAGACAGACATTTGACCATCCATCATCAGGTTTGCTTTTTGATTTAGAAAATGACAGTAAATGCATGAGGACAGAAGTATCAGAAGTTTTTTAGTAAATGAAGTTATAGGAAACAACTGTTTCAGACAACTATTGTTCTACCATTTGAAGAAACATTAGAAGATACTAAATGTATGCATTTATACTTGCAGAAAATACTGCTCATGAGTAAGAGAAGAGATTAACATTTAAAAAAAAAATCAATGCGAAGAGCAAAGAACAGGATAGAGTGTGAACATACAATTTTGGTCTTGTTGCTTTCTAATTTTTGAGAGTTCATTTATCAGACATGATTCCCCTCACAGTTTTTATTTTGTACAAATGGTACGTTACGTTCTTAATTGGACTCTTGAACCTATTGCAATTTATCATTTCTAGAAAATGCCCAAAAGGTGTATAAATTGTATGAAAGTAATGAGCTAGTGGCTTCTAACCAACTGCAGGTAATTTTATAGCTACAGAAAGGTGTATTTATGATCCAATGGTAAAATCTGTTGGTGGATGAAGCTTCTATTTTACCAGAATATAAATCAAAGATATGCATCTGACAAAGAAAAACAACAGACATCTATTGAACTAAAAATATTTCTTCCCCCTTGCCCCTCTAACCTTTCTTTTAGGTCATCCAAGCAACGCTGAAGATGAACTTCTCCTGCTGTCACTAGCACATGCTCTCCTGTCTCCTGGATTAAAACTTGGACACACGGATCAGCTTGGTTTAAAAGCTTCATTCCTCTGACCAGCTGAGGCATATCACCTGGCAAAATATGGTAGTATTAACAAAGAAATACTGAAGAAGGAATATATGAAGTAGTATATACTTAAAAAGAGAAAGAGTAACACTCATTTTTATGGAAGTCTAAACACAAATACGGTTTTTAGGAATACTCAAAAACTTTCAGCTAAGTTCTGAGGTCTTTCTGTGGGTAAATTTCAGCTTATGAGTCATGAAGAGTGGTATGGTTTAAGAGCAGCAACTGAAGATGTAAGCTATACTCATAATTTGTCACCAAGGATTTCTGTACTGATGATAAAATTCACATTATACAATCATAACCATGGTACACATTTGAATGGATTGCACATTTTTGTTTTACATAGTTTTACAACAGGTTTAGTATACCAAGCTAGCTATTGACTATGATTATGTTATATTGCTTCCTGTAGACAATTAACTACAGATACAGCTCATAAACAGCTCACCACCAATAAAAAACTTCAATGTTATCAATATGAAGTGATTAAAAAATTCAGTATTTCACTCCTCATTTTCACAAATTATCAAGAGATGTAACCTTTCTTATATATTACAACTGCGTAAAGTCATCTTTCAGTAAGTAACTGTACTTCTTTGCAATCTTTCATGGCTAAGCGTAGCAACCTGTAAATTGCTAATGCTGAAAATGCTCCGAAGACATAAATAATAACATATTAACTTTACTAAAATAAAAGCAAAAAAAGATTCCATATGGATTAATTAGAAGGCATAAGAGTGAATGAAGCACAGGAAGGATTTAAACTAGCTGGAAGCCACTGAAAAGCTTTAATGCTATTACAACCTGAAAAGGGGAAAAATGAGAAATGTGAGAGCTTCTCAGTGAAACATAACACAGCTGTCCCTAAAATGAAGGTGTTTAAAAAGAGTTGCCTTAAAGTCAATGGAAAATGAACAACCACAGCAGAGTCAAATTTGGCTAGATTACATCAAAGCTATGCATAAACACCTCATGTCAGCAGCCTTTCATAATTAATACAATTAAAAAAATTAATTATGATTCCTTTTTCTTATGTTACATAAAGTATACCCACAGGCTTTCTAGGAATGCATATTCATAATCAGAAGGAAGAGTGACATTCAACTTGTCATTCTCTTCGAGACTAGTAAAAGAAGTATGATATTGTATATTTAATGCTAAGCTTGTAAGGGTATAATAGAAAAGTACCCTTGAAAACTAGACATGAAAATAAACAAAAAGTGGAAAAAACACAGTGTTAGTTCACATGGCCAACACAGTTGAACAAAGACTTTCAACCTTGTCTCCTGCATTTAAGCCCACTGAGAGGGATGAGTAGATATTTATTCTTTTTTCTTTTAAAACTTATAGTAACCATACAGGAAGATTTTGACATGAATGTGAAGACATGCAGTAATTTGGTAAAAAATACACAGGGAAATAATTTGTATTTATTTGAGTCATTTTTCCAAATAAGCAGATGCAGTTTTGAAGTAGGTTTGCTGTGGAAATCCAAGGCACCCATATGTGACAATGTGCTAGGCCACCGCAAGACTATACGCAGCTCACTGGACAATTGACTGCTTTCAAGCTGAGCCTGCAATGGCCAAATTTTGCTTGTCTTCCTGTTATTACAAGCAGCAGCTGATTTTCAGGAAACTTTTCTACGTGTAGCTACCTGTCACTAACAAATTTATGAAACCATAGATTCAGAGGGAGAAGAAACTAAGCAATGGTGTAAGAATGATACAGCTTCATTTCCTTAAGGAAAAAAAAAAATTACTCAAAAAATTGTAGTTCTAGAATTACATTTCTTTAACATTTTCAACTTAATACTACACTCAGTAGAACCAGTAATTTCCAATACTTTCAAAACTGATTTAACAAATGCAGGATGGACAATATATGACTATCCGTTATTCAAACGGACGGGACAAATAGCTGCTGTCCAATCACTTTCTAAAAAACCATGGAATCTTAGTGTTAAGAGTATTTTCTAAGTGAAAAGAAAGCGGATATCTTGGTTCTAACAACACTACAACAACAAATGGAAACAGGGCTAAAATTCAAATATACCCAGATATACTAATCTCTGATTGGGGGAGAATCAATTAGAAGCAGTACTGCAAATCTGTACCACGAGCTTAATGATGCAGCTTACAAGAATGCCAGCAGAAGTGAAAAACCCAAAGATACACCTACCTTCACAGTAAAGGAATAGTGAACCTTTAGCATCACGTACTGTCTTACCTGTGGAACAGCTAAGTCTGACCACAAAGGGCACAACAAGGTCTGTATCTCCTCACCTACCGAGACAGGAGCTAGCCAGCTAGAAGAGTTCACAAGAACAACAAAGTATGGCCTCTAGGCAACATACATGTTTGTTTTATACTGGGTCAGTCTCTGATTCAGTGGATACATAATAAACTAGCCAAATCACTAAGGGTGCTGCATTGCTACCACACTGAATTTGCATTACCATCCCCATTCTCCTTTAAACTTACTTGGATGTTTTGGTTCAACAGCTACCCGTACAATCGGTGTAGCTTCAAAGTTGAGAGGTGTAAATGGTGGACAAGCTGGCGATGTTGACAGTGTTGCAGACTTCAGCACAAAATCTTGCAGGCCTCCTATTCCTAATAGAAATTGGAAAAAGTAAAGCAAAACAAGAGAAAATCACCCACTGCCATATTAAATGAGACTAAAGATGTGAACATCAAGTTAACAAAAGCCAAAATTATTCTAATTACAAAAATCGGATTAAAAAAATCACTCACTGTTCATTTAAAGTATCTGTTAAAATATTTGTACATAATCTGGGTACTCAAGTCTCTGGTGTGACATTTGATATTCAGTCTCACAGTTTCATTGCATTCGCTCTGTATTTTAAAAAGGCATGTTTATAACTCTGAAGAACACAAAGGACATGAGGACTTATTTCCCTTCTAATACGTCCAATCCTTTGTACAGCTCAGACATTTTTGGTGGTTTAAATTTAGAAAAATTTAGATTACAAGAGCCCTCCAAAGGTCATCTAGTCCAACCTCCAGCCCAAAGCAGGGCTAACTTCAAAGTCAGATCAAGTTGCTCAGGGCCTTGTCCAGTCAAGTTTTAAAAACCTTTAATGATGAAGACTGTACAGCCTCTATTGGCAAGCTCATCCAGTGCTTAATAACTCTTATTGTGAAGAATGCTTTTTTTTTTTCCCTCCTTCCTACCCCCTCCCACTCCCCTTTTATGCCCATTTGGGATTCTCCTTTTCTGCAACTTGAATCTTGTAAAATTTAATTTCTCACATAGTAAGCTGTTAATGCTAATCCTAATATATTTTATAATGCTGGCAAGTTGGAGAAAACTGAACTTAAATTGTAGTGATAAGAAAAATATAGAAAAAATATTAGCTATAAATCTGCAAAATAGCTGCTGTAAATGCATATTTAGTCTTGGCTGGCTGGCTGGCACATTTAAGACAATTTGAAATTATTGCCTTCAAATTCCTAACCAACAGGACATCATTCATAATTTAGTCAGAGCTATAAAAACACTACCAGAAGTGTTTGAGTAATAATGACAACAAATAAATCTGATATCGATACATAGTCACTTTTCCTGATTCTTCTTCAATCGTAAGCAGTGAGCATTGCAGTACTTCTAATGGAGTACAAATTAAATGCACGCGTAACTTATTATAAGAAAACTGAAACCTTACTGCTTAAAAATTAAATTTGCACTTGTAGATTGCAGTGTATTTGTGCTCCTTCCTCCTCTTTCTCCCCTTCATGTCCAAGTGGTGATAAGCAGAGAAGTTCTTAAACCCAGCTCCCCATTACCACCCTAAAACTTTTCCAGGTTCTTTTTTGGCTTAGTCTTCTTTAATTGAGGCCAGAAACAAAGAGGGTAAGCTTCCACCCTATGAGATCATGAGGGAGTTTAAACTGTGAAGAGCCAGTCTGCTGCAGAGTTATCATCTGCACAATAAGGCTGTTTCTACAGCTCTGTAGGCTGAATGTCTGGCCAGTAGGATATGCCAAAACCCAAAATGTCACTATTTAACAAAACCTGCCTTAAAATAACTGGAGGCAGAACAACATTCAACAGCTTTAAATGCAAGATAGCAGATGCTACAAAGAAAATAAATGTGTATAAACTCTGCGTTGCACCTGACCTATGACCAGCATGTATTTCCTCTTTTTCACTTATTCAACATGTGGTTTGAATGAAAAACAAATGCTGGATCATCATTACCACCAGGGACTGAGAAAAGGGATGGGTCCATTTTATTCTGATCTTCTCCAGCTGGTAAAAAGAAAATGATTTAGAGTGGGAGGTGAACAGCTTCTTTTCACAGTGTAACGTGAACCAGAGAAATCAAATTACCAATCTTACTTCAGATAAACTCACTCTTTTCTTGCCACGCATTACAGTACTCTTAATGACCATAACGAAAACTTAAAGCTCTCTGCTCTTTTGCGTTTGAAGGTAAAAGTACACAAATTATACTAGTGTCTGGCAACAACGATATACTAAAAATCAAAAACTGTCAGTTTTCATGAAAATCTGTTAAGCTTACAACCTGAGCATTTTAATTTCTTAACTGTGTGAGCTAGCATAGAGCAGTGTCCAGCCCTGATGAATCTATTTAATTTACAAATTCTTAGTAATGAACGTTGGCAAAAAAAATTCATAGATTAAAGGTTCTTAGACACTTTTTGGCACAATATGACTATGAGTAAATAACTGCTAATGTATTTTCTGAATAATAGTAGACGAAGACATAACACAACTAATTCCAAAGTACCACATTACATGGAATGGAAGAATTCTACTAATTATGCTGATACATCAATCCTAAACTTACTTATTGTTCATCCCACCAAAATTTACACATACTACTTAAGATATTAATATGTTAATTACTTGGACTTAGAAAAGCCACACCAAAATTAAGCTTATAAATATGCCTCCCATTTTAAGATTGGTTTTGTCCTGTTCAGCCCTTGAAGAAAGACATCATTATAACACACACATTTTACTTCACATTTCCTTTTGTGGTACAGTAATTTTCAAAAAGAAAGTAACCAAAGGTAAGAAAAAACCTACTTAACCAAGGAAGGTGAGACAAACTACTGCTCTTTTATTTTACGCTAGCTTGAAGAATGAAACGCTAAAAAGCATTGCAAGTATTTTCGAATAGTCTCCTCTCAAAGAACAACCTAGTCTACAAAGCATGCAGTCTGTCACACAGACACGTGCTCCAGTAGGCAGTTTGTTGTACATTGCTTTTATTTATTGATTGATTTTTAAGAGAAGCTGGAGTTAGAAATGTCTACAGGAATTTTTAAACATTTGTATTAACTCAATCAGGAAATGGCTTCTTTTTAGCCTGCGGTGTGTTACGTAATTTCTATACAAAAGAAAACGCTGAATTCTGACTATTCAGGTGAGTGTGTAAACTTCAAAGACACAAGAATTTATTAAAAACTCCTTATTAGAAATATCACATACTTTACTATGTACTGTGTAACACTAATTCTAACAGTGTACTTGGTAGCAAAGACTTTTCTTCCCAGTCAGGAGTCAAATCACTGTTACAGATTTTATAACGTAAGGCAAAGAGCCATATGTACTAAACAGTTACTACTATAAGTATCTGTTTTTCTCATGCATAGTCCTGCTGAGATTAAGGAGATTACAGTGTAGAGAACTGCAAAGTGAGCTACCCATGCTGAAAAGTCAAGCCTACCAAGGGATACCATATGATATGTGATACTAAGCATGAGACAAGATTATTTTTTCTGAAATTCGTCATCTGAATGCTTTGCTCCTACTGCAGAATAATACTTCTGTTTTGAAAAAGCATTCCCACATACTACTGGTCAATAAAGAAACACAGTGCTTGAACTCAACTGGTCTTGAATAATAACAGGCACTGAAAAATACCACTCTCCAGGGCTCTGACTATGTGCCAACAACTTCACTGAAAGAAAGGTAATTTTGCAAAGCTTAACACTCAGATGGAAACACCCACACAGAGTAGCATTAGTTCTATGAACTTGATACCATCTTTAAAAGAAACAGGCAAGATTTCAAATATTACGTACAAGTTACTCCTGGGGAGACTGCAGTTGGACACAAGAGGAAAATTTTTCACAATAAGAACAATTGGAATAATCTCCCCAGGGAAGCGGTGGATTCCTCAACATTGGACACTTAAGATTTGGCTGGACAGGGTGCTGGGCCATCTTGTCTAGGCCGAGCTTTTGCCAAGAAAGGTTGGACCAGATGATCCTTGAGGTCCTTTCCAGCCTGGTATTCTATGCTTCATATAATTTTTAAAAGATTACAAATTATCTCACCTCTCTTGTCCTAAAGAAGCCAATCCTACACGATTGTTTATCAAACTGATTGTTGCTAGCATATATTAAGAGTATTGTCCATATTTATAGAAATGTAACCACTTACTTTTTACATAGACTATATTCAGATTACTCCGACAAATCATTCACAGTGACCAACAATAAACATATTTCTAAATATTAAAGTTATTATTTCAATAATAATTGTCAATCTGTAGGTTGAAAATAAGACTTCCTCTTAACAGACAAGGAACTCATTAAAAGCCTTTGAAATAATGTTAAGAAAGACCTTCCAAGTTTGGTTGTCATTTAAAATTAGACCAAATTATGGTGTATATCAGGGAGAATTATTACACAGATGGAGGCACGTGAGATTTACAAAGGTCCTTCTTTTGTCGAGTTCTTTCTATTACTTGCCCTAGAAAATAAGAATACTAAATCAAGTATAAACCTACTTGTATCACCAGTGTTTCTACCACATGATAGAAACTAAATGGTAAAAATCGATAAGAACATCATGACTGAAATTTTCAAAATGGGTAAGAGATTTAAAACATGTCTCCATTTACTCTTCAGTTCTGTATCTTGCTGGTAACCACTACACCTTAGACACTAATTTTGCAGCCTTTAAAGATAAAGTACTTTTCCAGCTCAATTCAGCTATAAAGATCTGAACACATAATAGATCAATTTGAAGATATATGCAATTAGTTTTCTTTGATGTGGAAAGATTTAGCATTTAATATTCTTTCAAGATGCAAAAAATGAAGCACACACGACCACCATGCATAACTTTTTCCATCAGATAAGGAAATAATTTAGTTTGCAGTGTGAAAATAAAAAAAAAAAAAAGCTGTTTAAATTTTAACTTCTGCCACATTGTTACTAGCCTCAGCACATGAGTTCAGTGGATCTTCATCTTCTTTCACTGATGATATCAGCACTTAAGAATCCTTGGCTGCTTTGGAATGGAGACATATCAACCTTTAGACTAACATTGTAAGGAACTAACTAAAGCAAAAAGCTAACATTAATCTTCCCAGTGAGGGTCTGTCTCCACTGAAATATATCATTTCTTATCGATGTTGTTTGTTTAGAAAGATTAAGACTTTACAATACGCAAAGCCTCCTGGTTTAAATGCGCCATGCACTGCACTATGTATCAGTGAAGAAAGATCATGCAAGCTCTTTCATGTAAAAGGAGGTGTGATGCAAACTTTTGTACCTAGCATAAGCCTAGAAAAGATTATACCATTAGCGCACTGTTGCCTATTAGGGTGACTAATATTGGTTCACTGTTTCCACGTACACTTTAAGTGTCAGACTTCATCCTTCCATTACTATCCCTAATATTAAAAAAAGAATAAAAAAAAAAGTGAAGGGATTTTGCAATGAGAAACTGGCTTTTGGTAGGATTAAACTTGGTTACAATAGTATGCCTTTTATAGTTGAGGAATGTTAAAACGTTTTACAAATTACTGGGATTAAATGATGGTAACTGTAGGGACTTTGGACAAGCAGCTCCTATGGCTTAAGAATACCTTGTATTATACATTTATCACCTCAGATTTTAAGCATGTTTCTCTTGAGTCTCATGGGCACTGCACAGAGATATCTGAGGGCAGAACTTGACCTTTCTATATTAGAAACTGTTTCTGGAAAGGAAGGGAATGTAAATCAAGACAGAGACCACATTCTAGTTGAGATTTCATCAACTTTTTTCCATAATACAGACCACATGTTAGCACAGATTGCCGGTGAGCTTCCTCTTCTCATCTGTAATTGTGCACTTCCCCTCAATTGTTCTTACTTGCTTCTGAGGCAAGTGATATTGCTTGTATGGAAAACAGAATATTGTGAAGTATGTGCATGATTTCAGCTGTTCTCAGTACTTTCCAATCATTTTGCAGAAAAAGTTAATTCAACGCTTTCTTTTGTTTTTCATTTCCTCCTTCCCAATGTGGGGTTTTTTTGAGCCGAATCTCTAAAAATCACCAGTGTCCAATAGACTGTAGAAGCCTCTGTCTTGGTTTCTTCATGAGTTTCAAAGAAACAAGTTCTACCTGAATATGTGCTGAAGATTAACAAGCAGAAACACAAATTCAGTTCCTCAGTACAAAGGTGTTAAGTTGTACAGTAAAACCTTACTTCTAGGTCCACAGCAGTCTGAGGACAAATTGAGCATAACTTTCTGATCAGATGAGAATAAACTCAGCTGTATTATTGATAAGGGTATAACAAAATTCCCTCTCTCCAAGGGACACAATCATGCGATAAGACATTAAATGCAATAAGCGACTTGTGACACAAGAATCATAGAATGGTTTGGGTTGGAAGGGACCTCAGAGATCATCTAGTTCCAACCCCCCTGCTGCGGGCAGGGACACCCTCCACTAGACCAGGTTGCCCAAAGCCTCATCCAGCCTGGTCTTAAACACTTCCAGGGATGGGGCCTCCACAACCTCTCTGGGCAACCTGTTCCAGTGCCTCACCACCCTCACAGTAAAGAATTGCTTTCTAACATCTAATCTAAATCGACCCTCCTTCAGCTTAAACCCATTACCCCTTGTCCTGTCACTACACTCCCTGATAAACAGTCCCTCACCAGCTTTCCTGTAGGCCCCCTTCAGAAACTGGTAAGCCGCAATTAGATCTCCCCGGAGTCGTCTTTTCTCCAGACTGAACAATCCCAGCTCTCTCAGCCTGTCCTCATAGGAGAGATGCTCCAGCCCTCTGATCAGCTTCGTGGCCCTCCTCTGGACTCTCTCCAACAGCTCCATGTCTCTCCTGTACTGGGGCCCTCAGAGCTGGACGTAGTACTCCAGGGGGGGTCTCACAAGAGCAGAATAGAGGGGCAGGATCACCTCCCTCAACCTGCTGGTCACATACTTCTTTTGATGCAGCCCAGGACATGGTTGACACTCTGGGCTACAAGCGCACACTGCCGGCTCATGTTGAGCTTCTCATCAATCGATACCCCCAAGTCCTTCTCCTCAGGGCCGCCTTCATCCATTCCTCGCCCAGCCTATAGTCGTGCTTGGGATTGTGCCGACCCACATGCAGGACCTTGCACTTGGCCTTGTTGAACTTCATGTGGTTCGCACGGGCCCACCTCTCCAGCCTGTCAAGGTCCCTCTGGATGGCATCCCTTCCCTCCAGCGTGTCGACCACACCACACAGCTTGGTGTCATTGGCAAACTTGCTGTGGATGCACTCGATTCCACTGCCCATGTTGCTGACAAAGATGTTGAACAGTGCCAGTCCCAGTACCGACCCCTGAGGAACGCCACTCATAACTGGTCTCCACTTGGACATTGAGCCGTTGACCACAACTCTTTTGAGTGTGACCATCCATCCAATCCATGTCTCTCCAATTTAGAGACAAGGATGTCATGCGGTACAGTGTCAAATGCCTTGCACAAGTCCAGGTAGAAGCACCTCAATACTTTACTACTGAATCATCGAGTAGTAAAAGATGAAAAAGTGCATTGAGTTCTTTTAGGAAAAAGACAAGCAGTTCAAAGAACTTAGTTGTCTGCTTTTAGAAGAACTGCAAGGAAAGCAATAATATGATCTAATACCATGTTCCACTAAAATCTCCTATTGCAAGGTTATAGTTTTGAAGAGGATTGGAAACATATATAATGGATAAACAAGCATCATTTATCGTCTGCTGAGATTCTTCGGAAAAAAACCCCAATATATTTGATTAAGTCTTTAGACTGCATGATAACATATGTCTCCTAACCGTTGATTGAGTTGAAATTGTAATTATGAACTCTCTTATACTTTTCTCAGACCAGACTAAAAACAAGTTCAAGCAAACTATTAAAAAACCTTTTCCTTAAATGGTAACATCTTTAAAATAATCAAGTGAATGGACAAGGATCTACCTGCACCCAGTCTTTGTGAAAAAAGCAGACACCAAAGCTGAGTCAGGAATTTGCTTGCTAAAATACAAATTTACCTTAAAGTAAACAGAATTAAACCAAAATCAGTTAACATTCCAAATCTGACTTCTTGGTTTACAAATAGGTGTAGTCAAAATGAAATATTGATTTCCTTAAGTTGCTTAATGAGGCAAATAAATATAGAAGATGAAAGTATTTCTAATAATGATGTTTTTCTTATGCTACAAAATTATTTCATTTGTCATGCCATACTAAGTTTTGGAGCTCAAAACTAAAGTAAATGATCCTGATTTTTATATATTTATGGTTAAACTTAATTATAGCACAGAAACTTAGAAAGAAAGTTCCTGCTTAGATCTGTAACCCACCCCCACTCCTCTTTACGTATTATGAAATCAATGCACTCATAGCTTCACAAAAAAAAAAAGTAGAAAAAATATCCTTACTCCAACTTAAGTTACTTCAACCTTTTAACTGTAAAGTATTCTTGATAAAGGCACTAAACGGTACCTTTTGTGGTTCTATAAAAATGTTAGTAGTTCTACTCAGCAGTATACATGTGATAAATTTTGCCTGAGCCCACACATTCTAATTCCTTTCCACACACCAGCTCAACTTGACACCACTTCTAAGCAGCGATACCGAACAACAGTAAATATGTGGACAGATCTTTGTACAATGTGACCACATAGACACTGAAAGTCACTTCAGTTAGCCTGTACATCATATTAATACTTCCATTATAACATGTGGAAAGCATTTAGCACCATACAAAACTATTCAAGGGTTTCTGAAACACCAACCAACTTTTAGACTTATAATTACTTTGAATAAATGATTTTAATTTGACCCGACAGCAACGCAGCTGAATTTACTTATTTTTTTTTAAATGACTACCAGAACTTCAGAGGCAGTTCAGCATGGTTTTTGTCCCCGAAAAAAAATCGAATTTAGAAATTGTTGTTTCAACATATTGACTTTGATAAACTAAAAGTTTTCTGAAATGCTGATTTGTTGGGTTTTTTTATTAGTAGTAGTCAATATGCTTTTGTAAATAAATTCGTGAAATTGCATATTGTACTGGAAAACAGATCAGCTGAATTCAAATGGAACATCCTATGCAAGGGAAAAAAATTTGCCCAGCAATCCTCTTAAAGGAAAAAGAAAGCCTTCTAGACAACATAGCATTAACTATGCTCTCTAAAGAGAATATGTACTTTTTGGAAATGAGAAATGTCTCACAGGTGTAGGTCTCGATATTTCTAAGAAGCCCTTCTACTTTGTCCCACAGATAAACACATGCTAGTCATCTACTTATGATTTCTACTGGTTCAATGAGAAAAGTATTTAATAAAAAAGTTCTTTCATTTGTAATTCCTGTATTGAAACTCTCCAAGACTTCAGCTATAATGTTGACATCTGCCTTGTAGAAGACAGAAAAAGATGGGGCTACTGAATCTTCATAAAGCTGTTTTATACATAGCCATAAATTGATAGTAAATCTTATCCATGAAAAACCCCACACAATATTTTAACATTTTTATGAGTACTTGAGGCAAGATGCACGTGAGTGAAAATCTAAAGTTCATTAGGGTTTTGAGCACAATAGCAAACTGAATTCTTCTAATTTCTTGTCCAAATGCTTCCCACAAAAGAGCACAATAACTAATCTCAGATAATTGATCAATTACATCAAATGATTTCTTCATAAATCAGACTAGCTAGAGCATAGTCTAAAAACCAACTGACCATTAAGAGAAAAATGCCATTTTAGGCTTTATTCAGTTTAAGTAGTGTGTCCTGAAAATGGGCAGACTTCATGTATATACTGTTTTCTTAAATTGAAGATTATAATATATAAGTAACATCTGTTACTTCCCACAATCAATTATAAGTGGTGTTAAAATTAATGAGGCCTTCAGGCACTGATCTTGCAAGGAATTCATTTTAATCTGTAAAAGTCTTGGAGGTTTTGTCATGTTTGCCTAGAAAAAGCTACATGAACATATTGCTACAAGTTCTGCATTACATATCCTAGGTACATGGGGAATTTAGAATCTACTACTAGAAGTGCCAATTACAAAAGACAATGGTAGTTAGTTTAAAAGCTCATTAAATTTTGTCCACCCTTGTGCTGATTTTAGAATTTGTTTAACTGTAGAATCCCAATATACTTGATTTACATTTCATCAGTTAAAAAAAAAGAATGAGGCCTTTATCATTCAATACATCAGGTAAATGCAAAGACAGACTAATCAGTTCCTAGGATATTTCAGACATCACAAGGAGAAGCAGCATACTAATTACCAAACGTGTACAATATCCTGTGGGAAATGCCCTACTGAGTCATTGACCATTTATCCTGTTAACTTGTAAGACATGCAAGTAACTAATTAAAATTCAATTTTCCAAGACCTGACCCAATGCCTAATACTCTCCTTTAAAGGCAACCCCGCTGTCCCCCTTACATCTGCCTATAAGTGATTTCTGCTTGCTTATTTTGTTGCCTTGGGAAATATGGCTTGAAGTGTTCCAAAGTACAATGAATAACGGATCATTTCAGTCTACAGTATGCAGAAGTTGATGTTTATTTTAAATGCAATAATTTTCAAGAAAGATAAAAAATACAATTTGACTTCAAGCTAAAAGAAACCTTTAAATAGCTCATTTGGAGTTACAAGCAATAATATTTAGGGGAATAATTAATTAGAAGAAAGATTTTAACAAAAGAAAGAACCTTTCCAATGCCTCAAATTGGGACTATTTGACATAATGGGTGTACAAACAGATGGCATGAGGGGGAACAGGGAATGCCTTAAATACACTTCTTATATCAGCAGCTCCAATTTAATAGTAAAATAAATTCTAAAATAAACAGAAAATGCATTCAAATAAAAAAAAATAAAATTACTGCCACATGAAAACCTATGACTGGGCCATTAATACTGATCTCAGACTGAAAAGCAGAGATATGCTCAAAACACATCAAATAAAATTGAGCTAGAATAGTGACAAATTTTGAGTGAAAAGTAGAGAAAGAATTCCAGAAAGTTATTTCAACACACACACATTAATCATCGATAAAAGTACCTAAGAAATCCAAAATAATAAAATTCTGGAGAAAATGTTCTGCTAGCCCTTCATTATTCTGGTTAACATACAGTTTTGTCACAGCAATAAAAAAAAAAAAAAATCTTATTTTTCCACAAAATAAAGCTATATTTAAATCATGAATTTTACAAGTCAACTTCACATTAAGCATTTCTGGCAGTCTGTATCTGTGTAAACTAAGCATACCAAAATCATGTCTATTTAAAACACTAAAAAACCCCCCAAAAACATAAGACTACTACTCCTTATCTCCCCAAACTTTTTTCCCCAAAGGAAAAAAGACTGACATTTCCCCTCTAATTTCTGATTACTTCAGTTAATGTATCATTAAGAGTTAGTACTGAAATTCATAGTCCATATAACTTTGACTTGCTAAAATATTGCAAAATATTAACTTCTATTAGCTCTAAGTCAAAAAGAAAATGGGAAAAAATATACAGATCATTCCTAAGATATGAGAATTCTTAAGACTAGTACAGAAGACACATAATTGAATTGGTCATTAAAACATTCCTCTATTTCAAAATGGAGCAAAAGAAATTAAATGGAACTAATCTTGATTTTTAATGCCCCCTTGCAAAAAAGTGACTAATACAATTTAATTTTATTTACATCCCATCAGTCTACATGCAACGATAACATCCCCAACATTGCTCTCTTCATCTGTTAAAAACAGGCATAAGTCTTATACTGAAAAAGATACCAGGAAGGGAGCTTGGAGCTTTAGTATCTCCAGTTCTGGAAAACCCTTAGTATTTAATTTCCTTTTCAGCAGTAATAACACCAGTCACCGAGTGCTTCATTTGCATTAGAGGATGAAAGGAAAAGAGACCCCACTCCAAAAGGTAGTCTAAGAACACCATCTCAAACGCAGCTAGGATGATCTAACAGCCAGCTGCTATCAAAAAGGAATCCTGCCCCCAGTTCATGCTGCCCAGCAGCAGCAGTAGCATTTGTCAGACTCTGGGTGAGACAATTCAGAATACTAGATAAACAGAGTAAAACTAACCTAACAAAAAGGCAATTTCCCTTCTCACCCAATTTTTACTCCCTCAACTAAGGAAGCATTAATACATTTCTAAGAGACACTGTTTCTGACATGCTGTCAAGAAAAAGCTAATCAACATATTAATCACAGTGAAACTCCTATGGCACGATGAAGCCAACCAGAAATATAGGTTTAACAATCAGCATATAATAAAACTAGTTGAGACACCTTTTTTCCCCTCTCATCCATATAGACAGTGGAGCTAACACCTCATGGTCCTGAAACAAGTTAATTTGTCTCCATGCCCCACCGCTACCCCCTCAGAAACTAGACCAGTCTGGCGAACATTTTGCTGACTAAGCAGAAGAGTCCACATATGTGGTATCATGTATCACCCAGAAGCAACAGCAGGGACTCGCCTGCTGCTTCAAGACAAAGCAAAACCTTACAACACAGAATGTCAGCTGCCTTTCCGAACAAAAGAAACATGGCCATTTGCCACTGCTAGATAACAGCTTTAAATGCTTTGGAAGAGTTCTGGGTAGATGAACCACCTTCTATTAAAAATGAAAAGCATTTCTGCTAAAAATGGCTGATTACTTAAATGACTTTTTTTGGTTAAGAAGCGATGTTTCCAAGACATGTCATACTTCCTGATGGGAATATGTGCACAAAAAGATCCTCTTAAAAATGGAGTGTGTTTTTAGTCTCATTTCGAAAGTAAACACAACTCCTCTAATCACACAGTCTCCCCTCAACAACTTTTAAACATGTTGTCAACTTCCACTAAGTTTACCAGTGAGAGGGAGGAGAGGGTTCAGATATAATTAAGTTTCCGCAACTTATGTAAAATCAATGGCTAAGTACTGAAGGGAGACCAAAATTGGTGAGCTCACTGAAAAAAGGGCAGGCAAAACACAATCATTACATATCCCGCTTGGAAGCGGCTGCCTGGTGACCAGCACACGCATCCTGGCTGGCCAACTGGGACACGCACAACTGCGGGATAGGCGTAGCTTAGAGGGAAGCCAAGGATTTTAAGGACACCAGTCCACAGGAATCCAGGCTTTGTTAGTACCACTGCTCAGAGAACTTGTTTTTTGAACATGTCACAAAACAATCAGTGTTTTGTGTAAAAGCTCTGAAAAAATGTAGCCATCAGTATTCGATACATTTTAGGTCCCATTTTGAAAGCTTCTCAATACACAGCTCTTTGCATCAATGAACCATGTAGGCTGTCTTTAGGATTCATCACATGTGCTTTCAACTTCCTCGTCCCTCAACAGTTCCAGCAGACTAAAGAGGGGGGAATCGGTTTGAATGTCTTTGCTGATGTGTAAGTGCAGTAACTGATGTAACAAGAACTAGCAAGTTTGCATTTTCATTTAGATTAACGAGTTCACAGTCATGCAACTCACAATGGTTGACCCAATACTTCAATATTGCACAAATCGTGATTTGTACAAACCTTACCATATGACGCTTGGAAAACATGAAGTATTTAAATCAACATTTGTTGCTCAATACTATGTTTCAGAAATCCAACTAGTCACCGAAACAGACTTCTGTCGGAGCTGGCAATGACAATACTTTAGCCAATGAAGCCTAAAATGACAGTAACAGATAATCTGACTTACTCCCTGTACATTAACTTAAACAACTGTGTAATTTATACATTCCGAGTGTGGTTTTTCTATTTCCCCACCAGTACGTGGCCTTGGCTCAGGTCTGCCTACAATCAAGTCAATAATAGCATGCTTAAACCAACACCAAATGCCTTTGAAAAATCTGCCCTCTTCAAATTCATTAGGATGACAGAAATCTCTCCATTCTGTAAGAAAAAAACAACAACCCACAACTTTCACTCATGTCTCAGCTAGAGTCGTTAAATTCATTGCAATTTTCCTATTGCGATCTCACTGTCTTCACACAGACTGGCCCAGAAACAAAGACAGCAATATAAAGTGTTCACTACCAAATGAGGTGAATTATCTACCAAAACATGCCTGCACAAATCAAAGTTATCAAATGCAAAACCCCACTAAAACCACTAGCTAGAGTCCATGACAGTTGTGACAGAAGAGCAGCCTTGGAAAATAGAGCCTCTCATCTTCTAAAATCACTAGCTTTTTTTTTTTTTTTTTTTATTTTGCCTAAATACATAACAGACCTCACTTAGAAAAGAACCGTATTTCTTTTAGTCTTAATTAGATGCAAAAAGATACCTAAAATTTGGTTGCAGGTATCAATGTCAAAATTTCAAAATACAATCAATGAAAGTCAGCAGCTGTGCTGCATCTTAAGACAAAAACTCAACAGTAACAGTCCCTAAAACATTACCCCTACCTAACTATAACTGAAATTACACAATTCTTTATAAATAACAAAGTCTTACAAATTCAGATTCTGAAACCTATGAGGTGAAACTGTAAGTTTTATCTATGCTTGCTATTTTCAATTCATACAGTTTTGACAATGAAACTAGAATAGCTATGACTAGTTAAGTACAAATGGAGTTGAAACTTACACTGCTTGGCTTGCAACCTCTACAGAAAAATATTTCTAGTAAATATCAGCTTTTCCAATTATTTACTAAATGATAAACCACTACAAACAATCTAAACCTTGACCTAAACTATCCAGTGCTGCCCCTTTAACACTGTTGTTTAGCAGTGCTCCACAGTTTGACATCAGTTGATACTCCTAAATATAGCTCTGCCTTAACTCCCCCCCACAGTTCACCAGCCAGACAAAGCCAACTCTATGACTCACACCCTGATACAGGCCAAACAACCCTCACAACACTTTTGCAATTTAATGTGAAGCACGAAACAACGTCAAAATCTTGGGAAAATATTTAGAAAATAACTCACTAAAACATAGCCTTTATTAACAATCTCGTGACTTCATAACCTTCCCATTTGTTACACAGGATTTCAATTCAATGCAACCGTGTTCATGTTCGGTGGGGTTCTGTGCAGAATTCATTCCAAACTGGTCTTTCTCACTCAGGCTCCCATGCACTCACTGCAACCCCCTCCCTGCTTTTTCTGAACTCCTTGAAGAAATGTTGGTAGCAACAGGCAATGGAAGCAAAAGAGAAATATACAAAGTAATAACAGGCTTTTGTGGCTAGTTCAAATGTAGAAGTAGAGGCATTTCACAACTACAGATGGTATTTATTGTGAGACTGCTGTATATTACAGGCACTACGTCTATTACACAGTAAGACAAACACTTCTTCACGTGCGGGTGTGAAAGCGTGTATCCTGCTCCTCTCTCCTTTACACAGGAGGCCTGGCTAAGATTAGGAAGCACTCTAGCAGGAATTTAAAACACATTCAAATAAATTGCCCTCATGGATTAGAGGTTTATATTGCATAAACAATGCCAGTTAGGAGAAGAGCTTTTGCATTTTCTTAGGTTGTGGTTAACTAAAATATTCTCATGTAGTCTTTCTTTATTGACATGGGATAGCTAAGGTAATCAAAACAAAAGCTGAGGTAGAAAGAGTAACAGATGGAAAAGCAGAGAGAAAAGTGGAATCCAAAGAGAAAACATGAGGTTAACACTAAGATTTGGGGTGGGGAGCTTAGGGAAAAAAGGGTAGATTTCAGAGCCATGTAAACACTCCAAGAGCTGAGGGAGGTCCAGCCTAATTTCTACTGCCTGGCTATTACTCTGTGCAGAAGGCAATTAGTGTAGCCATGAAAATTAAAGAAACATTCAGAGAGGAGAGTTTTCCCATCTCTTTTTCACATAAAACTACAGTAGCTTTTCTCAGGACAGAGGAAGTATCAAAGAAAAAAAGGAAGCTAAACAAGATGTTTTCATGACAGTGACTTAACACTACACTGCCTCTGAAACCAGTACATTATTTCTGAGTGGAGCTAATAAGTAGGCACCACACTGATTGCAGATTTTTGGCTTTCAGAATACTCTGTGAGGTTAATTTCATTTCAAGGCAAAACATTTGTAGATTTTCTGCATGAAGAAATGCACATTAAAAACCATAATCCAAAGTTTTCACTACACTGACAGTACTGTGGATCCATGTGAGACCTTTACCCAAAATTGAAATAACTACACATTTTTGCACTGTATGAAAAATAGTGCCCTCTGGCTTCATATTAAATGTGAATAAGAAAACAGTTTAAAGGATAAAACAAGTTACCTGGTTCCTATCTACATTTCTAGTAAAGAAACATACGGAAAACTACATGACAACTCTAACTACCCTAATTTGTCAAGGAATCATCATCATAATTCAGATGCTCTGAAGACTGAGATCATTTGATATTCAATTTAAAATATAATCCTTATCAGATAGTTGTGCATATGTCATGAGAAACTGAAACTCAGTGAAAAACAAAGAAAACCACAATTTTTTTTCTTCAGAACTGTTTTGTTCACAGGATACTTGTTTAAAGGATAAAGATGGGAAAAAGCCTTATTCAATCAAAGCCATGTAAAGGAGTTTCAGTTTTGTGTAACCTTGGAAAAGACATTCTACAGAAACAGAGTACATTACAAATTCAAGAGAATTATAAATTTTCTATTGCTAAAAACCACATATACAGAGAACAACTTCCTGATGTACTAAAGCTGAAAAAGGTAAGATTTAAGAGAAATTACTCCAAAGTCGAGAACTATGCAAAAATAGTGACAAACTAGATTTAACCTACAAAACCTACCCTGCCTAGAAAAACTTTTATCCACCACTCATTCACTGCCTCCTACAGGGCACAGAGAGGATAACATTTTGAGACAATAATTTCTAGATCCTTTTCTTCTCCACTCCCCCTCCAAGTTACACATGTTATATATCACACTGATAAACATCAGAAGCGAAAATATTTTGTACCACTAATACGCTTATCTAAATGAGTAGTTTGTGTTATTTAAGGGCATGTTGGGAAAAGCACATTGTCCTTACTGACACTGCAAAAGGATAAAGCAGCAGCACTGTATATGAGGCCGAGCAAAAGAGAAGCTATGTTAGGAACAGAGATGCACATACATCTAAAATATATCTCTAAGATACAGAAAACAAAGATTATCTAAACTGATAATTTCACTATTTAATCTAAGGTTTACATCCTTCAATGTCTGTACAATTCCACATCTAAGTAAAAGTCTAGCCTAAACGATACCTATGAGACAGTATTCCACCTATATTTTCGTTATCTGCCCCAAAGTATACAATGACTTGATGCTATGACAAACATCCAAATTTTACAACTACCTTTTAGTACACAAATTGACTACCTTTGCCATGAAGCTGAAAAGCTTCATGCATCTGATAGAAATTGAACTTTATCTGACCAGAACAGCTAAAGGAATAGACAGCTGATGAAGAGTACACGCTTCTTTTCAAACACGTCACTATCTGACTGAAGTACACCATCACAGTAACATGAGAGGTGTATTTTCCATAAATAACATTGCAAAATTTAAAATCCTTTAGGAATAAAACTTCTTTCCTGCATTGGTAATTGTACACAGATTTGATTTATGGTGCCTCTATTATGTCTGAATTACTATACATGAATTTACATGTAATAAGGCATATATTTTCAAACTCATTTGCGGTTAAAGTGATTATTTTGTACCTATTCCTGAAATGACACTGCATGTTCTCAGTTTGAATTTTAGAAAACCCACGGCCACATTAAACAAAGGAAATGTTCCTTTAAAATAGCTTTCTGAAATTCTGAGTTTTACAGCAAACTACTTCTGCAGAGGGCATTATCCAGTGTGTTTAATTCAGAAGTAGGAAAACAAGCCTAATACCACTTTGTACAGAGGGATAAAAGGTTCAATACTATAGTCTAAATACAGATTCTTGGTAAATCAGGTAATTGACACCTCTGGTGAAAAATAAACTTAAACACCAATTCCTCAAATTAGGCATGCTTGCTGAATCTTTCAGTCATTTACTCTAGTGCCCTAGTGTCCAAGTTCATCCCTGAACTAATGTTTCCCACTTCTTCATCCAATATTTCACAGTGACACTAACAGGCAGGATATTCTTAGAAATGGAATTCTGACAACTTTGAGTACAAAACTGAAGTCACTTTGGTTCATCTCTCATAGAACCTCATTTAGTAATGGATACTAAAGTCTCTTCAGAGATTTTCAACCAATTAAGGCAAGTTAGATGGTTCGCATTAGAATCACATTGTAAGAAAGGATAGAGCACACAGCTATACTATAAACTGCCACCTATTAAACAATATTGACATTCTAGTTTTAAAGACGATACTGGTTTAAAAAAACCAAACAAACAAGAAACAAACAAAACAAAACACCAAGTACAAAAGCATGCTCCAAGTAATTCTTATAAGCAGATTGAGGGAAGGTATAGTTTTCAGGCTCTTCAAATGAAAATGTGAAGTAATTTCCCAAAATCATCAGTGATTTATCTCAGTATGCTGCAAAAACTCCCACACGCAACATACGGATGTGAGCTCAGCCAATCATCAAAAACTTCACTTTAAGACTTCTTATTACTATTTTACATCGGTGATACTAACTACTTTAACACTCCTGTTCTCAGCATTGGAACAAATAAGAGGTTCATTAGCCAAGTAATAAATATGGCTATTTCTGTAGATAACTGTTCTCCCTTTATTTATACATAGACATATTCAGTTTCATAGAGGGAGAAACTAAAAATAATAGATTGATGTTGACTAAAGAAAGTAGCTGTGAAATACTGGGGAAAATCCCTATCCTCTCATTTTAAAGAGACTTGAAAAATCACACCCAAGTGAGTACTCACACAGAAGATTTGGAAATTTTGGAAATAAGCCAGCTAGTATCCGGGACCTAAACCCACAAACAGTTAGCTTTTGAAAGGCTGAGGAACATCTGCCCAGAGGCAATGACTGCATAAGTCAATTCTCCACCCTCACACCAGGAAAAGGAGACAGTCTCCTTCAACACCGGCCCTGAATTGTGATCAATGTATGTTAGTGTAAAAATAGGCATCTAATAAATTTGAAGTCCCAAGGCCAAAAATCACTTCTTTCTGAAGCAAACACAGGGGTGATAAACAGAGATGAGTGCCTGAACCTCAACTCCACTTTCCACTCTATTTCTAGATCTTTTCGATTAAGCAGTTGTAGAGCATGTGCCTGCTGTTCTGCTGTGAGTTTCTTCAAGCGGCAATGGTATGAAATTGTCTTGATTCTTGTTAGTCCCACTGCTGCCCACGGGCATATAAGTATCAACAACGAACACTGACAAGTCTGGGCAGTTCTCTTTCTGGTACAATATGGGAAACCTCAAGCATCAGCAGTATCTGTCTGCATACAAACTCCAAAGAATCAGAGAAGCAGTTGCCTCACATTTAGAAGATTATTTAGAAATCTAATTCCATTTACATGAAAACTCAGATTTTACAGATTATAATTGAAAGTTGCTTTAAAATTGATACAGAATGTTTCACTTAAAAATTTAATTATTTGAATTTTTTGACATTATAATCCAACAGTGGTCAAGAGCAAACTTAAAGGCATTTTTGGCTAGAAAATGTGTTATGACTTTAGCTTAAATAATCTTATATAGCTCAATTTTTAAAATATGACAAAAAACCCCCTTGTATTCCAGTGCAAGACTAAACACATTTTTAAGATCTCATAATAAACCCCTGAAAATTAGAGCAGAGAACATTCCAGAAGCACTAGAGAATTTAAAAGTGGTTTTCTTCAGAAAGAATTACTACACTTATGATTTCCTTTTATAGTCCTAAGAAGCTACAGTCAGAAAAATAGAAAAATGTAACTACTCAAAAAGCAATTTAAAATCTTGAATATAAATTACAAAAACCCACCCAACCTAAAAAGGTTTTATAAGGAAACTATTAACCATTCAAAGTATTCTTCCCCCAAAACCCTTAGCTGGGTCAATAAAGACTCATGTCAGTGCTATACCTCTGACCTAAGACATGTCATATTTTTTCCTCTCCAGTGATATGTTGATATAGATTTGAAAACAAGGTATGAATCACTTACATCTTTTGCAATAAGCTTTGTCAAGTCAAATCCTCTGAAATGGAATCACAAAAAAACCCCAGCAGAAATAGTAAGGCAAACAGCATAAAGGAAACTTATCAGATCATCAGCAAAATATGGTTCTAATTTCATTTGATACCAGTTCATTAGCTGTACAACATGTTATGTTACATTGCCCAATAAGCAACAGAAATTACTCAGCCTGCTTGTTGGAACCACACACAGCAAAGAGCAGTAATTGCAAAGGGATCAAGTCCACTACAGCAAAAACAGAGTTAAGAAAATGGTTTCAGTTTCCAGCACTGAAAGAGGCCAAACAGCACATTAACTATCATGTCCTTAGCTCAAAGAAATAACTTGAACATATTTATTTTTTTCAACAATTTAACTAATTGTAAAACATTGATTGGGTAGGAAATTAATGTAGATACAATGATGTCACATAAACTCAACAGTTCACAGAGATAAAATGTCATTCAATAACAAAATCCATTCAACTATATACTGTTTCCTGAGCAGCGCTGGATTACTATAAACTACTTAAAAATGCAAGGTTATTTTATTGGGGTGGCAAGATTCCAGTAAGCAATAAAAATTGTAATTATTCAAAAACTGAAGACAAAGGTTTGAGTTTTCTTTGTTTCATTCACTATTTTTGGCTAATTTCAGTAACATTCTTGAGAAAGGCTGCCCTCCAGTGTTCAAATGATCATAGTATGCTGAGATGAGACAGCCCATGCAGCTGGAATCACTTCAAGCTGGCTATTTTATTTTTTATTTTTTTTAAATAATCACATTACTGATTCAGAGAGTGAAATTAGCCCACCAAATGTTTGCACAGAAATAAAAGGCTGGTGCAACAGCAGGACTGTTCCTAGGGCTTTCACAGAAGGTAGTAATGCTTGCTAGTTGGCATCAGTCCTAGAAAGCCATTCTGGGCCTTTAAAATGGCATTGCTGCTTGCAGCTGCTCTTTGCTCTTAACAGAGGCTGCTTATTAAAAGCTCCTAAATTGTTCGATGAAGTCCTAAAGGAATAAAATGCTTGTTAGATGCCTTTTAATGAGGTTAGCTATACTACTTCATACCGGCTCTTCAGGCTAACTGCAGCTGTATGGCACCTATCTTCAGAAAAGTACCAAAAAAAAAATTCCAGAAGTATGAATCCATAATCACCTACATTTCCCATATCATATTTTTTACATGTCAAGAATCCTATAAGTGCTTTATAAATAATTACAACATGAAAGAACATTATATGGCAAAACAAGCATTTGAGAAACAGAGAAACCAAGGTACACAGCAGTCTGTCATGTAGGAAGTGAGTTCACAGCGAGTTGGCAACAGGAATGACTTCTAGATTCCTGCTTTTAACAACATCATTTGGTAAGTTCAAGAAACAAATGCTCTTAATTTGGTAGAACACTTGATAGTCACATAGCTAACTGCATTTGAAAATATTCAGGAAATCATCTAGCCTCCTATGAGCATTACACTAAGGCACTACAAATCCAGCGGTAAGGGAAAAGCTTCGCTTTGAACAATATTCAACAAAACACAAAAAGCACTTAAATAGTCATATAGGCAGCTCTGAGAAAAATCTGGGTTTTGTATGCTAGCAAACACAAGACTATTCCTGCAGAACCTGTGGATAAAACGTATACGTGTCCATTTTAAAATGCATGTTATTCTGAACTGATGTGTTTGCACGTGCATGAGCATGCATGCGCAACATGCCTTGAGATTAAATTTATTCCAATTAACAAAAACGTATCACACTGAGCCAAGTTAAAAAAAAAAAACAACAAAAAAACCACAACACTATTTACTTATACAAGTACCTAAACCAGTGTTTTCAGAAACACGTTCCTCGTTTTTTACATCAGTGTTTGTTTACACTACTTAGAAATAAGAATCAATACCCAGCATGGGAATCCTAGGCCTTTCTTCTGTGCGTGGTATCACAAAAACACACCACTTTTTTGCCCATTTAAAATACATGTTTATACTAACTCCAACAACTGTTTTTGTTACTAAAGCCCTCCTTTTTTTTTTTTTTTGCAGAGAACAAAAAAGGCATTTTGCCTTCAATTACAGGACAGCAACAAGAAAAATAACAAAAAGGGGGGAAAGGAAGCTATTATGTGCATCTGGAGAGCATGTACTTGCTCAATTTTTACTTATGAGCCCAAATTACTTTTCCCTTATATATTACCTTCTAATTTTTCCCTTGTCACATTGGGGATCACCCAAATCTTTTTATCATCTTCAGCCACAAAAATATCAGAATAAGCGTTACAAAATGACACTCTTCCTGTATTTGTACTTTTCCTTTGCTGGTTTAACTACCTACCTAAGTACAAAAAATATATGTATAAAGAGAGAGATTCTTGAATGAGAATAAGCAAATCAACCGTCCCTACTTCCTCTTGCTTTCCCCAGAATACACTTACTAATGCTTTGGAACACCTACTGGTGTGATAGAGGTAGTCTTGATTTAGATGAAATATTCTTAATATAAAACCATAACTGAAATAATTTAAAACTTGCCTGTAATAATCTCCTTTGTGGAGCTTTTAACACTGTTTCAATTTATTTGTTTCCCTTCTGGTAAAGAAGCAACATTTTTTCATTCATGAAATGACATAATAAATACTGCTTCCCCACACCTTTTATTAACAAAAATAATTTGAAAAGAAAAATTCTTTATGTTAGCGTTAATTTTTCTACTGGTGTACCTGCATTATCGGTCTCTACAGTTTGTTATACAATACCTAACACTACTTGGCAAACAGAAGAACTTACATACAACATCCAAATCAAATCAATTTACATTTCATGACTGGACAATTTATAGTTTTCCTTTTTATAAGGGAAACTAAGCACTAGTAAGCAGAGTTATGATAACTAAACTAGAGATCAATGGATTTCACGCTACGACCAGAGGCTGACTTCCTGTCAAATACAACACATCTGGAGAAGATGCTTGCATGGTAGCAGGAACCTCCAGTACCACAGATGTTCCCTGAACAACAAGGGGGAGCGTCTCAGCAAGAACCTAAGCTTCTATAACATTCAATAAACTAAAGAAGCTAAACACATTCAGATAGCCAGATGATTGTCTATATCAACTTCTTTCTCCAATATATTTTGGCAAAACAAAGAAGGACAAACCTTTAAAGAGAGCAAGCTACTGTTAATTGCTCCACTATTTGCACAGCACTATATTATGTGAACACAGGTCAGCATTAATTATGGTGTCCCCAAGAATATGCAAACAGTCTTTAGAATTTAATATTCAAGTTCTGTTTCTCTCCTTAAAGACTCAAAAGAACACTGTTTTCGGAACAGCAAGGTCTATAATATAACAACATTTTCCTTCCAATGGATATTCAGGCAGTTTTCAAAAGGGGAGCACAAAATGTGCCCAAGATGTCTTGGAATCAAAAGATCTGAACTGATTTTGAGATTCAGATTTAAGTGACATACATAATTGTCACATTTTATGTTTGCAAGCACAGAGTACTTCTATATTTGGAATTTAAGCATGATTTTAATATATCTAGTTAGAATTTACAAAAACAGGTAACACTGTTTCTGTGAAGAAGATAAGGCATCAGCCCAACTGCAAGACAAGTGAAGCCGGTACAGAAGTTCATATGGTCCATAAGACAGGACAGAGCAATACAGAGAAGGCTAGCACTGCAGTTAAGAACAAGTAGTGCACCATTTGCAAGACAAAGCTCTCACTCTCAGGGCTTTCAGACCCTATGATGACAGGAAGGTTCAAATTCAGCAGCTGCGTACCATCCAAAAGCCTTGTGACCTGATACAGAAAAATAAGCCATTCCTGAAACAGTGCATCAAGACACATGATTTATTTTTGGATCAGTACTTCAACTTTTTTCCAAATTAAACCTCAAGACAGTTCTCATGGCCTATTCCAATGACTATCATGTTTTTCACTCAGCAGCTTCAATTAAATACAAGTGCCATTTGGAACCATAAGGCCACATATCAAATCTAGTATAACTTTATCTGCTGCTCCACTAACTATACTCTCCTGCAAGGTCTCTGTTCATTCAGAGTAGTACAGAGTAGAACCTAGTAGTACCAGTTACCAAGCACAATTTCCTTCTGCTGGCACAGGACCTCTAACAGAAGTGCAGGGGGAAAAAAAAATGAAAAATAAGGCAGTACTCTCTCCTCAGAAGGCATTTTGTTCACATACTCCTTTGTGGTTCTCAGAATGGAGAAGCAAATGGTGCTTCTAAATTACAAATTCTACAAATCAAGTGTTTTTGTCAGAGACAAGGATTTTACTATTTTCATAGAATATTCTGACAATTTTTAAAAGAAGATTTATTACAAAGGCTTTATTATCCTTGGTCCCCAAGAACTTTTTCATTTGTTTAAAATTGTATTTCACCTCTTACTCGAGGACTACAAAAATGTATAGTAGTCACAGAGATTATAAAGAAGAAAAACTGTGAATTATAAACAGCCATGTTAAAGGAGGCAGTATTTTGTGTTCGCCACTACTTAAAAATGACATACTGCTTGAAGCTCTTTGACAAATACTTTTGACAAAACATTTGAGCTGCAAACTTGCAATACAAATTAACTAATGCAAAGCAGTCTGTCTCTCCTAACTTCCAGGAACTCAGAATAATACCAGAAAATAACTTTCCAAAGCTTGCCAGAATGGCTATGCATATTAGACAGGGACATAGTATTGCTTTTCAGCTGGATGTCCTTGAGTTCTGTTTGTGTGACAGCGCTGTAGTTCAAATACAATAAGCTTCATTACCTTTTCCTCTTAGAATATTTTGCTACAAGTTTCCCAGATTTTTAGCAATTATAAGGAGATTAGAATGTTAAGAAAAGGGATGAAATGTTTTAAGGAACAAGGGATGAAATCTTTTCATCTTCAGTAAAGCAATCTATGTATCAAGCCATGTCTTTGATCATTAAACTTTTGCATAAGCCAGTATAAAGAAAAGACTGCTCACTAGGACCAAGCAGATTCTTCCTTAGAAGAAACAACCTATAAGTAATAGCAGAAAAACCCCAAACCCTGACGAAAAAAAAAAAATCTGAAAAAACCTATACCACAAGTTTTAAAGTGGAAATAGGCAGTCATGAATAACTGTGTCGCAATAATTTAATTATACAGAGTAAAACTACAGAGCTTTCAGAAAAACTTCCTTAATTTACCAGATAATCTACAAGCAATTTCCTTATACGGCTGGACAGAAATCACTGCTGTATGCTTTAAAGCTGGAAGATGGCCTTTGAAACAGAAATCACTGTTTCTAACTGGAATAATAAAAGTCTTGCATCACCATTGTTACAGATTCCTTTCATATAAATGTACTGCATTTTCTCCTGAGTGTGGTAAATCATCATCAAATCAGTAAAGGTGTTTATTGAATTTATGTAAATTAACAATGCAGCTTTACAGGGAAATAGGAGAAACAAATGAACAAGAAGGAATTTGCGGATTTTACTTTAAAGAATTTTTTTAAATTACATCAGATTTTAAAAAAATAAATATATATATATACACACACACGCACACTTGAGCTTGTATGTTCTAGGTAAAAATGAAAATTTGTTTCATCAATATGTAAAGGGACTAGACAATGATCTGGTAAAAAGAAATGAAATACCAAACATAGTTTGCTCTTACTGGTAATTCTGATCTTAAAATCCTAATGAATTCTTCTAAATATGACAAATCTTGTGTCACCATTTAGAACTTCCATATTACTCAACTAATATGCCTTTTTTTTTTACGGAAAATCTAGACCTCATTGAAGAGTAGCCTTCAGCAGTACAGACTACTCACGACTTTTTGGTAGAAGTAATTGGTTACAAAAACATCTCTTGAAATTTGGTCTGACTCTTAACGTTAAAGACATAACCTAATTCTCCTAGTATATTTTTCTCTGCAGGAGACAGCTCCAGGAGTATTTATTATTTGGCAAATACAAAGGTAATATCCTTTCACTTTTAACTGCAGAGTGTTTTGGGTTTTTTTCCAAACTCCTAATCATTTTTTGAAGCAAACAGACCATATACTTAATACATTTTGATACTGAAAACTGTCAACTTGGGCATCAGACTAGAGTAAGGTATAATTCAGAATTTTAAAATATTAAGCTTTCAAATAAAACTAACTCATCAGCTGCTTATGTTCTGAATATCGGGCCCATGTTAAAAGTGACCAGCACAATTAACTGCCTACATTAACAAAAGCCAACCGTGATAGAGTACACCTATTGTTAATTTACTATATATTTACTTTAAATTTCTAAAAGTCAGATGATAGACATGAAAAAAATCATCTTGTATTTTGCTGTGGTTCATACATTTTCATTCACAAAGTGAAAAAAATAAAGAACCAAGTAACTTTTAAAGTTTGCACTTTCTAAATTCTAAACAGCAGTTTTGATATTAAAAAAAGACAAATGAAGGACAAATTCAAGAGTGCTATTCATACTCTACAGCAAAGCAACTCAGAATCTGGCACAAAAGAGCACACCTCAATGATCAGGATGACATCACTTAGAACCTTGTCCCTAGAGAAAGTTCCAAATTTGCCACAGCCATAGAAGCAATACATTTTTAGCATTATAGTTCAAGCAGACCCATAAATAAAACTACAATTATCTGCATCACTAGAGAAGTCATATTACAGACTTTCTACTGTTGGGAAAATATTATAAGTAACATTTGTAATTTACAAAATATGAGACCTTACTGCTGCCTTTGGCAATTCCTGGCAGTGATGCTTACCTGACAACACTCTAACGTGAGGATAACAGTAAATAAGGCTAGTGTAATCCCTAGTTTTCTCCTGTTCATGCATCTTTTCCCTCCTCACAATTCAAAGTTTACAGAAATCACAGTTTAATTAGAGCACCTTCATTTTTTGCACACACAACATATCTAAAAGTATTCTTAGATTTAAGTTTTCTTATTATTAATCACATCAAAACAATTTCAGTGTATTTCAGATGACAAAAGGATTCAAGCTCTAGAAAATTAAATACTAGTTACATCTTACCCAGAACGTTTCCTGCAGGTACTTCTTCAAGATCTTCAAGTTCTCTTCCCATAAGCAAGTAGAGATTCTCCAATGTGCAGCAAGTCATATGAGGTACTAATGGCAGATCATCTGTAGCAGAACACTGGGATGACAGCTACACAGAGTAAAACAACCAGTGTTAAGATATTTATCACTTAGTACTGATACAAACTACTTCTTCAAAACCTCCTTGCATTCCAAAGCTAAAAATACATTCTAAAGCATTTTCATTTCAAAAGTTAGATATTGAAAACCAACATATACTTGAAAATATTTTTTCCCCTTCCAAAAACCCAGTCTTGTGGAAAACAAGTCAAACATTGCCAAGAAAATTCAAAAATAATGCTTTCTTTGGTCATTTTTAAATGCGTACTGCTCCTAGCTCACTTTTCATTGTCACTGACAGAACAAATGTTTTCAAGTAAATTCATAAGTAATGAACTTCTATGATCACAATCTCAAAACATTTAATACCATTTTTTTTTCCTCAATACTATTATGCACCTTCCTGTTCCCCAAAAGTATTGTTTTTTCCTTCACAAGTTTTTTTTTAATTGAAGTACACATATACTGGATTTATTGTTAGTGAATGCAATGCTGTACTTAAACTATTTTGGAAATGTTAAATTCCTTTTAAACCTTACAGACATGATCAGCTATTACCACAATTACCTAAATTACTTTGATACTTTTCAGAATTTTTTACTTTAACTTTTTTATTTCATTTTTTTGAGTGAGCAACATCTAAAAAGTTAAGTCATCAGTGTTTCAAAATAATCCCAAGTTATGGTAACATTTCACTGTAACATCTTACCTTATGCAAAGACTCAGCAGGATCATATTTTGGTCCTAAAACAAAGATCTTTTGCCCTCTTTGCACCACACCACTGAAGACTCTAGCAAATGCAATGAAAGACTCCTTGTTGTCTGCTTCCTGTTTCATTGCCTTCGAGGTCATGATCTCTACTTGACCAGTGAGATGTTGCTCTTCATCTAATCAAAGTTAGAAAAATACATGAAGTATAAAAGCAGTTTCTGCCTCATCATCTGAAGAAAAAAAAATCAATTACATATTATCCTACCACATCTGGTGACACATTAAAAGACAGCAAGAATGCCCTATTGTAACTCATAATCCAGTCCTGTCGCTCATACAATGCTTTTGTACCAATTTATTATTAGGCTGTTTGGTTGGGCTTTTTTAATGAAACGGTTATTCTCCTAAAAGTTTAAAGGAATTAAAAGTTATATTAGCATAAAGTATGCTAGTAACAAGTCCATAAGAAGGTTCTAGCAGTATGTTAAACAAACCTGAACGTTTCTACCCCATCAAAAGTCAATCACTGCACCTTTCTACTTAGAGTGAAAATTAAATTTTTCAGCAGAGCATCTCCTTCAAGCATCACCTACCTTCACTGAATCACAGTACTGAGACCAAGCACAATCTCAGGCTCTAGGAAGAGGTATCCATGGCACTATTACAGCATTTATGAACTATCAGCTTTCTTACAAATCCCTCCTCACTCTTCATTCAATGCCATCTACTGAGCTGTCTGAACTGGCATATAGATGAGTCTTTGTAAGGTTCACAGCCCCCTGACAACACCTAGACAGTACTATTAAATGTCCTATAAGAAAAATAGGTAGCAGAGCATTAGATACCTTTTGTATCACCAGTGTTTGTAGTTACTTCAGATGAATTTTCACTTGGGGACTTTTCTGACAGCTCCTTTCCTTGATTTGCTGCCATTTTTTCTGCATGCCTTTGTTTCGCAAGTTCACGCCGATGAGCTATTTCTTCTTGAGTTAAAGGTCTAAATTGTATTGTAAAATATTAGTATTTGGAAGTGCAATTTATTTTAAAATAAATTAAATCACAATAATTAGAATACTGTATTTGGCATAAGTAAAAACTTATGCAGAATGCCTTTTGTCCCCATGATACTATATAATTTAAGTCAGCTAAAATTAACAAACTCTTCCTCTACCATGTTTAGAAAGAGGTCACCATGTTAAACTTTTGTTTATTTTGTTAAAATAAGGCAAGTTTCTCCCACTGACATCTGAATTCTCACTTTTTCAGAAAAGATCCAAGTCAATTTTCAAAATCGCTTTTTACACCACGTCCACTACGTTATACTGAGCAAGAATGACACCTAAGACTAAGCATACAGTGTACTGATCTAGCTTATCTATACCAAGATAATTAGAAAAAGCTACCAGACTTCTCTTCCAAATATACAGGGATGAAATACTGTCATTTTAAATTACTTATGGTATCTTTATTATTTTAAGGTAGTCTTTACTGCAAGTGTTCAAATGCAGGGAAAAGTCTTTGCTTGCTATACCTACCTTTCCATAAAAAGTGAGTAACTTCATAAAGGACAAAAAAAAAAAAAAAGACAACTGAGACAACAACAACAACAAAATAATTTTAATATTCTGATGCAATTTCTATCTACTCACTGGTAAACCCTGCCTTTAAAAAGTGCTTTAATATAAGATTTAAAGTAATAAAAAATGAAAATTAAAGAATGGTGTTATCATTCTTACATAAGGCAATATAAACATACTTGGTTTTAAATTTAACTCTTTTCAAGCATTTTAAACAGCAAACTGAGTTATATGAAATCTAACAGCACTGCCTGAAATTTTCCACTTGATTTTTAAATCTGGCCCTAAATAAAAATCTGTAATTTTTTTTTACAGAAAAGGCATATAAATATGATCTCTACTTAAAAAAAATAAAGAAAAATAAATTGAATCACATCCCCATATAAACTATTTCACACTCCCAAACAGGAACCCATTACTTAAGGGTTAAAGTTTTTATCTGTATCCAGTAGAAACACTTACTGGACGCTTACTCTGCCCTTAACGGGATTAATTAGGGGCAGAAAACCCTGAACTGATTATGTGGCTGAGACCAACTCACTGCCAGCAAGATTTTTTTACATCATAACATAGATGCTTTTCTGCATAAAAGACATTCTGCAAGAGACAATTTAAAAAATGCTTAATGAGACCCTTTATTTTATCAAAATTCTTGTTAGAACTTGAGGAAATCACTTTGAACAGAGTTATCATGCTTACCTTGAATCCAAACTTTCAACTCAAAAGAGTAAGAAAACTACACATAAATTAAAAATCTCTCTAACAATTACTTAAGAGAGGCCTCTAGGATAAAATGTCAGAATTTGAATCACAGACTTTCAGAACTCAGAACCTAGGACAGACACATTACATGTCATAGAAAAGGCAAAAGTAAGACAAAACTGCCACTACAAACTTAGCAACTTTTTTTTCTGTTTAAAAATCACCTCTTAAACAATCCTTGTGACAGAATTAAGAATATGTATCTCTGAAATTTGAGATAGTGTGGTATTTCTGTTTGGTTTGTTTATTTTATTGCAAAAGAGAGTGAGGCTTAACAATACAAAATGCAAAGCAGATGGTGGAGAAGAAAACTTTTTCATGATGATTTTCCCCCCACCCCCTGAAGGCAGCTGTTCAAAGCTATTTAAGGGTTAGGAACGTCTGAAAAATTCCCAGAGGAGATTGATAGGGAAAGTACAGATGAGACAGCCAAGCGTATCATGAATGCAGTCTATATATGATGGCACAGTATACACATGAGAACATATGTATACATTCCAACACATTTTATTGTCCAAAAATACTTTTCAATTATGTAAACAATCCTGAGAGTAGAAGAAAAAAGTTTGTTTGCCTTTTTCCCCTTTACAAGGTATTTTTAAAAGAATCAGTATATTTAGGTGTCAGACAGCCCTTAATCACAACTGTTAAAGGTACCTTAAAGTTCTGAATGCAGTGATGTAAGTTGCAATACATATAAGCACAGTTAATTATATTCTCAATTCAAACAAAACCAGATTGAGTGTGGGTGGGACTTTAGCTAGTAGGTACAACCTAGACTTCTATCCTCGTTTCTGTCAGCATCAAATTCTATAAAATTAGTCACTCCCAGTAGTATCATTAGAAACCACAGAAAGATAATGTTGTCAAATAAATCCTTATATAGAATTGTAACATACTCAAGCAGAACACAGAACAAGATTAATGCACACAGGGCACTGGATCTGCAACAAAATCAGTTTTAAATTATACCCTGATTTATTCAATTTCTCCAGTTGGCAAAACCAATCAGAAGGGAAATCAATTGTGAACAAATGCTGCCCAAGCCAGAAGAAAGAATTCTCTCCTCTTCTTCCCGACCATATTTTGTCCCTCCCCTTTTTTCACTCCACAAGAAAGGATCTACAGCTTCATAATACTGGAAGGAAAAAAATAGTACCATGCAGTCACACAAAAAACAGTAAATGAAAATTCTGAATCAGAAGGAAAAAGGGATATTCCCTACCTCCAGAGAGATGCTACAGCATACAGACAGCATAGATGTGAACCAGGCATGAGTAATACAGCTGACATAGATGGGTACCCACATTATTACTACCTCATGTTAACCTCAACCGTGTGGTAAACAAATGCTATGGAAATAATAACGTGGAAAAGAGTATAATATACATACTATTACCATTGAGTAGATGTTGATTAAATGCATCAGATTTCAGGTAACGTAAGTAAGCTGCTGCTGACTTCTTTATTCCCACAGTGCCCCAGGATAACATTTAGTTCAAACTGAACGACAACTAAACTTCTTCATGCAATCAATCCTCTGATTATGATAGCTTTCCTACCCTTCCATGTTATTAAAGAGAGATTTCATTCAAAAACATTTCAAAAATTCATAGTGAATAATCAAAAAAAAAAAACTTAAACATAAATTAGCCTCTGATTAAAGTGTTATATTTTTTTAACCTTTTAACCAGACCATTTTAAAAAGGAAACATCACAGTCAGAACATCAACCAATTTCCAAAAAATTGATGCTGCGATCAACAACTGTCTGTGATGCATCTCCCATGCCATGAACAATGTTTTTGAAGTGGCTGAGAATGCTTTCTCTCCATACAGTTTTTACCAGTTTAAATTCCATGAGCTCATGGACACATGTTTGACTTCATGAAACTAAGGGGGTAATCTCTGTTAACATCTTTAAATCCAAGTAATTTATAGAAAATCTTCTGGATTAATCTTCATGACAGTGCTCTTCAGAATAAAGTTCTAGTTAAATTATTGGCTGCTGTTCTGCTCAGTGTCTGGCATTCAAAGACTTGTGACAACAGCACCCCTAACGACAGCTCTCTGAAGTGTAGCTTGCTTGGTACAATTCAGCACAGAGTATGTCCAGTGGTCTTTCTAATCCTTCTGAAGTTCACCAATTTCTGGATTAAACTTCTTAATGTCTGTGGAACTATTTCCATTCACAAACTAATGTACACCTACTAAGATTATTTCTTCTATTTGCTATTGCAACTGAAAGCATGAGGCAATTCACAGTAGAAATACATGTGTATACACAAAATGAGCAACTGAAAATTAACCAAATCAGAATTTACATAAAATTTCATAGAACGATCTTACAGAGCTACCACAAAGGGGAATACTCAATAACTTCTTCATATTATATAGCAATTATCACTCATCCTGAGATACGGAATGAAACTAAGATATCAATATCAAGTTGTCATACGCTGCCTTGAAAAACACTCGACTGATACAATGACCTTTGATTTATCTCACATACTAAATGTGCAATAAAGAAGAAATTTGAAGTCAAACTCTTCCAGAATGTTACATGCTTTTCTCTCAAGCTTACAATTACACAAACTAAATTCAAATGTCATCCATTACTACATACTCCTCTCTTAGCTCAGTTCCAAAGGTCTTAGCTGGATTCAAAGATATACTGTTACAATGAAATTTCTTTCATAATAGCCATAAGTAAGGTTTTTAATTTTTGAAAAGCATATATTACTCTATTAATTATATAACCAGGTGGCATCTTGAGATGTTAACCTGTAAATCTGACAGGCTGTTCAGATGACTCATGCCATATTCATTTCTAATGCACTAACTACAATTTAGAACTATTAATGCAAATAGAATATGATGGGTTCAGATCACGCTGAAGTCATTGAAAGTCCTATTGCCTATAAACATAAAAATTATTTACTTGCAAGAAAGTAATAATTTCTTACAGAGCTTGGAACTTTAAAAATGTTCTCTTCTTTTGATCAAGATCTTTTGATCAAGACGTCATGTCTTTTTAGCTGAAGGTTGGGCAAAAATCACTGGATTTATATTTTTTACAATACAATTTTCAGAAGACATTAAAAAGGAAATAGAGGAAGTACACTACAATCTGTTGATTTAAGACATGCAAACAAGCTGTACCACAAAACAAAGAACGAATTATAATCCTAATTTCATGAAGAATTGTATGGGAAAGTGCCTATTTCATAGTGACACCTAAGATAAGAAATAAATCCTTATTTCAAGCTGACTGAGGAGAAAGAAGTACCTTTCATATTATCTGGAGGAAAATGGTAAGGGTATTAAAGGTTTTATATCCCCCACTGCAGTCATGAAATATAATTTTAGTCCATCAGGTTATTTGGTCCGCAGACTTTTCTTTATTACTACTGAAAAACAGAAATGGAATTTCTGTAGTGTACTCTATTTATGTATATAATTCAGCAGGATTGTAAGAATGATGGACTTGAAATAACATAAACAGTTTGCCTCCTATTTCTGACATTGCATCACATCACTCTGACATTTATACATAAAGCTTTACAAAGTTAGTAGAGGATTTCATCATAACAAACATCTGATATCCAATTTACATTTTCTCAGTATTTTAGGTAAATACACACAGCAACAGCTAAAACTACTTGAAAGCGATCATAACTAATTACTAAATATTTCTCTTTTACACTGGGTTAGATAAAAACAGAATTCTGAACCTCAGGAAGAGCAAACTGGAATATTTATACTCTGTACCTAAATGCCAAGCTCTGCTTTTATTCATACACCCGCACTCAACCATTCTGTTTTTGACTGCAGTTCAATGTAGAACACTAGTAGAAAGGAGATAAAGAAATGGCATGTGCTGAATGAACACCTAAGAATAAACTACAGGCATAATCAAATAATTATGGCCTCATTATAAAAAGGAAGTAGCTCCAAAAGAAGCCATTATGACCCCATTTCCTACTGATTTTGATTTTAGATATTTTAATACCTAAAGTGAAGGAGAGGATACTACACTGTCTTATCAGGGGTCATAATTTGTTTGGCTACTCTGCTCAACCAGCAATTTTCAGAGAATTTACACCTTTGTCTGATTTGGAATTAGCAAATAATTTCAGAAGTTCAGCTAGAAGAAACTGGAGGGCAAAACATATTTGCACAATTCCCATTTCTTTAGAAAACCTGATAAAAACTGAGGGACATACTGGTACCATATAAAAGCCAAGTTTCAAATCTTTCCAAAGAAAGATAAATATAAGCTGCCAACCTGTTGTAACCTGACCACAAATTATTTTCCCATCTATTCTAGTGTTGTAACAGCTGATAAACTTTGTTATTTAAACAGTAAAAGCAAAAGCATAGCAGTTTTAGTATAGAATCTACTCATTTTTGAAGTCACCTTCTAGGAGATATTAGTTGCCAACAACAGTCTCAAAGGAGGTTGTTTTAATTAAAAATCCAACCTTCGTTATCATTTACTGCACACTCTGGACTTAGAAGGCTTTTTGCTTTTCCCAACCTATGCTTAAAAAGTATCATAAGCAGATGGCAGAAATGAGGCAAACTATAAAAACTGCACAGTCAATTTGCTGTTTCTAAGAAACTTACAAAAAGGTAACACTACCCAATACTACCTTACAAATGGAAAGAAAAAAGGTAGTAGTAGCATGGATCTACTTTTTCACCTCTGGAAATAGAAGAGTGTAAGTCTTGGAAAAAAGCCCACCAAAACAAATAAACAAAAAAAACGAAACAAAAACCAAACTAGAAAAAAATCTCAGATTTTTTACATGCTTTAATGTGCTTAAAAATACTTCCTCCCTTGCCATATTGTTAATACTACCTAATCAGCAAAATTACATGGTGCTGATAATGACTGGTTATCTCACAGAAAAAGTCATGTGATTTAATTTTAATACCAGCCAATTAGTAACTAATTGAAAAATTTAAGACTATGGCCAGCAAGAAATACTTTTCACACAAACTATGGAGCAAGACAGTACAATTTTCAGTTTACTGAATAAATGGGGATAAAGGACATATTGTCTACGGTCACCACTAACAGGCCTCAAGTCTCCCAGAATGAATTCCAGGGCTGTCCTCACTCTCCTGCAACATTATTTCAGAAAGCCTAATTTATCTAAATTCTGTTTGGATTTTTGGACCAGCTCTGCATTACTTGAACTATCAGTCAACTGCAATCCTCCACTCAGTAAACATTTTGAGGTTTTTCAAAACAGATTGATGATCAGAATTACAAATTCGTTGCACAATATGTGTCAGAGTGCAAAAGCGTAATTGTATTTGCGTTCTGAAAACCAGTAAAATTGAGAGCAGCACATTTTTTTATCTAAGGAGAAAATACAACCAACAAGTCACAATGCGTAAGCTTCTACACATGTATGCATGGTCATACATGTATTACGAACTACAATACATGGCAAATTTCTTCAAAATATTATTTTGTCCATTTGGGGAGCTTTTTCTCTCTTTTAAAAGAATAAAAGTATAACACATGGCATATGTTGTGGTTTAACCCCAGCCGGCAACTAAGCACCACATAGCTTCTCACTTACTTCCCCACGACGGGATGGGGGAAGAGAATTGGAAGAGTAAAAGTGAGAAAACTCCTGGGTTGAGATAAAGACAGTTTAATAGGTAAAGCAAAAGCCGCACGCCCAAGCAAAGCAAACCAAGGAATTCATTCCCCACTTCCCATCGGCAGGTAGGTGTTCGGCCATCCCCAGGAAAGCAGGGCTCCATCACGTGTAATGGTGACTTGGGAAGACAAATGCCACCATTCCCAACATCCCTCCCTTTCTTCCTCTTCCCCCAGTTTTATATGCTGAGCATGATGTGATATGGTATGGAATATTCCTTTGGTCAGCTGGGGTCAGCTGTCCCAGCTGTGTCCCCCCCCAACTCCTTGTGCACCTCCAGCCCACTCGCTGGTGGGGTTGTGTGAGAAGCAGAAAAGGCCTTGGCTCTGTGTAAGCACTGCTCAGTAATAATGAAAACATCCCTGTATTATCAACTCTGGTTTCAGCATAAATCCAAAACACAGCCTCATACTAGCTACTATGAAGAAAATTAACTCTATCCCAGCCAAAACCAGCACAGCATATAAACATATATAAACTAGCTCCCTTCCTGAAGGGGGATGACTAAGGAGAATTAAAAAAAAACCCCAAAAAAACCACACCACCAAAAAAAACCACACCAAGAAAAATGTAAGATGAAAATCAGGAGACAGGGAAGGAGAGTTTATCTGTGAGGCAGAGTGCTCATAAGTATATGACACAGAATGAAAATAGGTAAGAGTTATCCATTATTCTTGGGAAAGTCAGAATCTCTTATAAACAGTCTTTTGCTTGAAATGCCAAGTTGTAGTCACAAAACAGGACTTGCAGTAGCTAGCTTTTCCTTTTTAATTTTGACTAAAATCTTGAAAATATTTCTGAGACTTTCTGTGTCTGGTGTATGTAAAAGCCACCTTTGCCTCTATGTTACATCCTCATCACGTCAAAAAATTTTGATCCTCCCAACAAATAAAAGAACAGGTCATTATCAGTGATAGAACAGCCAGAATGTGATGGCCTCAGCATAGCCTTCTCTGATAACTATATATCCCAGAAAGCAGACAAAGCAGGAATGGCACTGCTGTGCTACACCAGTACGTGAGCAAGAACTCTTGTTCCAGATACATTTAAGGACAGAAGTCAAAGTAAAACTGCACCATCTAGTGTCTGGTCTATCCACAAGTGCAATGCATCTTTTCCCTGAATTCAAAGTTATTGTAAGAAAGATTTTTGATGGTAGATACGTAGATGAATGTGGTAAGAAAGAATTGAAGTAAATCTAGGAAGTGTGTGATAGTAGTATAGCTTTCACATATTACTACAGCAATAGTACCATTTTTTGCACAAAAATTTAACAGTCATCAGTCTAATTTAGTAGAAGGATTACTATTTTCTATATTAATATTTCTATATTACTATATAATGTTTCTCATTACAAACGCAAGCTGTTATGATCACGTCAAGACAACCTTACTGAAAATCTAAGAAAGCATTACAACTCAATCATATTTTCAACCAAACATCCTGAAACAGCATATAACATATGCATTAGGGTGATATATTTGGATCAAAGTACTGTTGTCCAACAAATGTGTTTTTTAATCCTTAACAAATTTGCTAAATCTTCTAAAACTAATATGGTTAAACAAATCATCTCTTGAACTCATTCAGAAAATCTCTACTTGCTGAAAAGATTTTATTGCATTTCAAAAATTAGTGAATTATGTTCTCAGGGTCAAAACAATTCACTCACACTTGCAACATAACCTTTTTTTTCCTGAAAGTATCTAATCAAAAAGTTAAACGTTACATTTTCTTACCTTGGCTTATTGTGTGGTAATGCCTTTGCGTCAACAGCAAACATTTTGGAAACAAAGACAATAACTGGGGCTGTTCCTTCACTACTGCATTTCATAAAAGCTAAACAAACATAAAAGGAAGTTATTTGTACAATTTTTTCCCAACAGTATGGATAAAACTATGGCTTTCCATTAATTTTGTAGGAATTACTGTTTATTTCCTATTTCAATGGATAATACGCTAAAGATAAACTTAACAAGAAAAGCAGAAAATTACTCTAGCCTAATCATTTGATAACACTGCCTATATCTTCAAGTCTGTTTCACAATAAAATAAAATGAGCAAAATTGTAAAAATAGAAGCCTTCATAAGAAACTACATATCCTCCAGCTAAATATATTGGTTTGATATTTAAAGCTGAGTTCATAGGCTGGTTTAGATTAGAATAAAAGAGAGAAAGCAGCTTAGCATTAAGACAGCACTATTTATTCAGTTTCTCAAAGTATTCTCCCTCCTTTCAAACTAAAGGAGGAAGTCCTGCAAATGTCCAGATGCTCATGTCTTCAAGAAATTGTAACAACTTAACTGCAAGAATGGATATTCCTCAAAGGATGAAAGATCTGCACAAAACTTACTCAATACTTACGAAATTCCCATAAACTTTTTTTTTTTCATTCTACTTGGAACACATTATCGAATCCAAAACAGACAGAATATCATGCAAAACTTCTAACAACAACATAGAAAATCAATCATCATCATCTACACTCCTTTTCATCTGATGTATGAAAAGACTATATTGTCAAGTGCTGAGACAAACAAAGTGCAAGACTACTACTGCAAATGAGCAAGATATTCACTAAATGTGAAGTACACTATTTTTTTCATAACCAGGAACAGTAGGATCCAAGTTTACAGGGGCAAATTTCTTCTTATTAACTTATACTGATACAGTATTGAATACTGTTTAGAGAATACAATGTTTGTAAATGTTCAGTAAAGGATGAAAATACCAGTTGCCTCACACCCAGGAAAATTCCTAAGAGCCTGTCAATTTGACATTCACATCTCAAATTGACATTTGAGATCTCATCCCTTCAGATTTCTTGAAGCTCTCTTCAAAACATTGTTCTATAAACACCTTTCACTACACATACAAACTTAAGAAATGTTTTTAACTGTTACAAGCTTAAGCATAGTATCTTCTTGTAATTTTTACTTAACTACCTCTTGAAATATCAGAGAACATTTACTACCTTACGACAAAATGGTATTCTGTTATATTCTGTTCAGTTAGAAAGAATGTTGGCAGAACAACAAAATCATGTGTATAAGGCCTATTTATCCCCTACAAACCTATCTGAAAAGATCATTTGGTAACATTCTTTTTCAGATTACCAAATGTGGGGGAAAAACATCACTTGATTTATACAGAGCTTCCTACCCCTTAGAGGAGATTACCACATATACGTGGAGAAATACAAGCTTTGCTTACAACTGACCATTACATCCATATTATCAATTTCAACTTTGATTTTCCATTCTGCTAAATACTTAGTTCAGCAGTTTTCATCTGTCTTTCAGGAAAAAAACCTCAGCAGAAGTTCTCCTTTCCAAGGCATCAAAATTTTTATGAAGGACGTATTTGTAAACATAAGCTGTGTTCATCTAAGTCAAAGATCGAGAAGGAATATGAGCATCTTACAAGCCCTTCCACACCCTGTATACCTCATTACTGCCTATACATAGTTCTTTTACTGCCTACAGGAACATTAAACCATTGAACGTAGTCCTTCCAGTCCCTATCATAATTTTAGAGCACAGGACTTGGTGATCATCAAACCTCCTCTTGCTTACTTTTGCACATAGATATCCCAATGTTCAACACAATATACTGAACATACTTCTAAACCCATTTTGAGGAGGAACTTTTAGTTAAAGCCGGAAACTCTGTCAGAACTGGTCATGAAATCATGATCTCAATGAAGTCAATGGGAAAACTTTTAACTTCAAAATATCAGGATTTTGTATCTTCATTTAACACTCTGAGTAAGAAAAAAAACATTTGTTGCCTTGGAAGCCTTTTGGCTCTTGGTTTTATTTGCTAGTCTTTTATCATTCTGGAATATTATGAAATAATGAAGAAATCAAGTTACACCTTGAGCTACGGAAATGTTGAAGAAATACTTAATGTTTGTAGTAACAGCAGAGCTACATCTTACTAACTTATCAGTATGCAAACTACTTAGCAAGAAATTCGACAGAATTTTTTGTTGTTGTTGTTGTTTAAATTACCAAAAACTGGGCCCAGTTAATCAACACACTTGTAAAAATGGAATCCAAATTCAAACCCTACTGGCTAAAAATTCATGGGTTTAATATAGCAGTTCGTAAAATATTCAATTCACAATGACACACCTTCTCCTGTTTAAAACCAAAACCAAATATTAACCTCACATCCTTCCAAATGCCCAGTTTCACTGTCTTAGACTTTGCAACACCTGCAGCTTGAATTGTCTAAAACCCATGAATATAGGAGACTGAAGAAAAATGTATGACCATAAAAATAAAACATACTATAACATGTCACTGACAAACATCAACAAAACTACTACAAGTAAAATAATTATAAATCTAAGTAGAGATTATTACCCATTGTATGATTCAAAGACAAACAAAACCACCAAGATAGAAACAATCTTCGTGTTAATGGGAGAACATCCACTCACCACTTTTCAGTTCCTGAGTTTCAGGTGGCAAAGAATCAAATGTTCTAGCTCCAACACACATCAGCTTTTCCACTCTCTCCGCAGTGATGTCAAGAGGACTGGGAAGTTTATTACACACCATGGCTAAAACACATTGCTAAGGATACATATTTATATATTTATATTTCCTTACTGAATGCAAATAAAAAGGAAGACAAATGCTTCAACGTTTGTTTCTTTAAATCAACCTCATGCACTAACTGCCAGCCACAACAGATAGCTAAAATCCAGCTCTGTCTGTTCCAGTGCATACAGCTCCCTCTCAAGTCAGCAACGATTTCTGGCATTTATCCAAAGGCAGAATGGATAGTTAAGTAGGGGTGACTCACCCTATGTGCAACTGGGAAACTAAGAATAGCACTACAGGGGCAAGAATTTAGAATTAATATTTATACATCAATAATTTGTGCATACCTACTATAATATAATGTGTATTACATTACAAATGATGAGAAGATGGTCTATACAGCAGACAAACAGCAAAGGCTGATCTTGGATTAAGAATGCATATGCCTAAAACGTAACTCCACATACTTACAGAAGCTCATGGACACGGGAGCTAAGATACACTATAAAAAGGAGATTGGCTAATCCTTCAAGAAAAACACAAACATTTGTATATAAAACTACATAATGAAAGTGTATCGTTAAACTTCCTAAAGTTTCATAACTTATTTTCATAAAAAAGGATGCGAGCAAAAGCACGACATTGGTAGAAATGTAAGGCTAATTGTAGATATGGAAATTAATATTACAAATGAAACAATAGGTCCAGCTAGCATAGGCACAGACATCAAAAAAAAAAAAAAAAAGAGAACAAATCATACCAAATCACACACTGAAATATATGAGCATTCTTTGAGGTCTGAGAACTGCCAATAGAACACAAAGAAGTATCTTCCTCAAGGATACAGAGGACTGCATCAGATATTGGTAGCCACTGGCTACAAATGGCATTAAGATGAACTTTAGGGTCTGCATGCCGTGACTCCCGTGCACCAATTTTCAATCCCAAAGAGGTGACTATCTTTTCAATTTTTTCTTTGTCTCTGTAAGGAAAATAATAAACAGATAAAAAACCACAGCAGCAATATATAACAAGCATCTACAATATTCCTTGTCTGAGTATTTCAAAAATCACCATAGCACATGGAAAGAGATTCAAGGAAAACTTCATAGATCTTCTCACCTTTTCATAACAGCTTCATACAGACTCCAAATGTTGTCCAGCACCAACTGCACAAACAAAGGTTTCTTTCCTTTTGACTGGTAAAACATAAACATACAGCTAATTACCAGCAATTCCTCACTTTTACAATAGGGTTAAGACCGTACTTTTAAGTGATCATTTTCATAAGGAGCATGTAAAACCTATATTCAAAATCAATACAGTTACCAATTTCTACACAAGATCACTACTTCAACAGTCTGTCTTATAAGAATGGTATAAGGCACAAAATAAACATGAACTTTAAAGCTGAAGGTTAAGGGTTTCGATTTCAGAAAAAGAGCCTGATAAATACGGAATGTGTCTACCTTGAGCCTGGTTATCACCCTTTTTATAACTATTAATCCTCACCTATGAAAACACAAAAAAATCATCATTAAATGAAAATAGGGAAAAGCCCTTCTCCCCTCTTAACTCTTAGTGGTGGAAACGCTTAATGCAACAGAAGTGTAGTTTTTAGGCCAGGGTTTGGTATAGCATTAAATGGGATCTCACTAAGGCATAAAAGATTTTCTAAATTCCAAGCTAAACATGAATATCATAAACCCTTAGCTGTTGAAGGACTCTTCAAGTAAGACAGAGACCCACTCACTGCTCTGGTTTCTACACCGTTAGTCTTCCATTCATCTTGTGTGTTTCACTCTATGCTGAATCCTTGAAGCTGCAATGTCCCTTATTTTGTGAACAGAGACATTTAACAGCAACTGTGAGCACTGTTAGATGAGATTTCCTCCATAAAGTTTCTGAATGGTCAATTTTGGAATGTTGTCTTCTGCAAGGACTAATGCAAGGGTATCCAAGTGACTTTATACTTCCACTGATGTTGAGTAAAAATGTACTGAGGTCAATTTTCAGAATACACTATGAGGAACAGAATAAAAAAAAAAACCTCAAACAAAATAAAAACCAGGTCATATTTCTGACAATCTCCCTACCTGATCACCTTTCATTATCTTCTTCGCTTTTGTATTTAGATAATAATCTCCCCATAAAGTCTTCAGAAGTACTGCAGGCTTGATTCCAATCTTTTGGCTGTACAGTTTGGCAAAATGCTCAATGCTGAAAAGAAACAAAGTGCATCTTGATAAATGTGTAATGCTGTTTCCATGCGCTTATCAGCCTAAGCAACAGACAGCTTACATGAAAATCACACACAAATCTCAAATCCTTGTTTTACTCTCATTTTTCCAATTGCCTTCACTTTAGCTCACATTGTTTAACACTCACACCTACAAAAATATTTAGTCATAACAGCTCAAAAATGTTAGTATTTGTATGTTTTTCTTTTGTTTCAAGTCAGTTTCAGGGCTGAATTTGTTTATTTGAAACAAGTATCTGTGTACTAACCTCCAGTAAAAACTAAAATGCATAATACAAAAGTTCTAAATATTTATGTGACGACTCTCAAACTATGAAAGACATCCCACAACACATTTAATCATGGTCTGTGACCAGAACGGTACAAGTTAAAAATCAAGTATTCTTTTGAGCCACACTTGAGCCAGCATGTGGTGGTAATTATTTTTTAAATAAACCACTTAGGGCATTTCTTAACTTTTTAATCACTGCTTTAATAATGAAGAAACCCCAAAAAATAATATCAAAACTGTAATGCCAAAATTGTGTTATAAAGCCAACTGTGCTGTCCAGTGGTCCCCATGAGTTAATAAAAGCAGGCTGGTTATGACCTAAAGAGGTCACTTTTACAAAAATAACTGTTCTGTTCACCTACCATTTAAGAACAACATGCTGGCTTCTCATTTACAAAGGTGATCATAGGCTGTTTATGACCACAGGCTTATATCACAATGTAGTTCTGTAACCCATAAAATCTTAATAGTTGATGATTTACTTGCAAATATCAAGTAGCTTGAGCTAAAGAAACAGCTTCTAAATTGCTTTTGAGCTTATAAGCACTCCACTGTATCATTTTCTTTAAGAAACATTTTTCTTAATGCTTAGCATTCCCTGACAGCATACTTAGAATACTAACACTAAACCTAGGCCACCTCTGAACTTACCAAAACAAAAACTTAGCTTTTTGTTTTCATTTATTCCTTTCCACAGGCTTTGTCAGTATCCAAAACAAATGTAAGCTGCAAATTGCCCAATCTTTTTCCATACAGGACAAAAATAGCAGATAGCTCTAAATCATTTCAACATTTGCTGAAGCAAGCATTCATATTCTGACTCCAAATTTGAACAAGTTTGGAACACTTGCATCCCAAATACTCTGTATAACAACCGTGTACTACCACAACCCATTTTTTTCCACGGAATTTCAATGAAAAGTTACAAGTCAGGAAAGCTAAAGCCTACAGAAATCAAAATACTGTTTCCCTGCACACCATAAAACAGAAGAGTGACTGTGGGCAGCATATGGGAATGGAGGACTTCAGATAAGATGTGTGTTAACGTGTGGATCACCAAAGGTATCAGATAACCCTCGCTAGCCTTCAGAAATGAAAAGGTCTCCCCTCACACACATCCTCTATAAAAATATCTCTTTCAGACTAAAGAATATTCTAACATGTTAGAATTCAAAGATTTTTTTCAATTACCACTTACACTGATTTTTCATGTTATTATTATTCATGGCAGATAATTAAGCTAAAATAATCCATTTTATTTTCCCTTTCCTCTGCTGTGATAAGAAATGTTTGTGTTAGACTACAACCTATGAAAGGAACCTTATTTAAGAGTTTGACTTTGACTTAAAAATCCTGGAGCTGAGGGTTTTTTAAATGTTTTGCCATATTAAAGACATGCACTGTATTACTGAGTGCATCTTTTTAATTATATTTTCATGATGAAGACAACGACTCCACCTTGTGGCAAGCAATCAGAACACCTGTAAACTTTATAATAGCCTGCTGCTCTTTGAAACTAACTACCAGGAACAGGGTTGAAAAGCAGAACTGATCACAAACTCAAATACAGTACCCCAGAATATTTCCTAAATTTATTCTATCCCCAAATTCTGACGTTTACTTAAACATCCTGCAATGCTTTTTAGCAACTGCTGAAACAGAAATATAAAGATATTAGGTAACTGTACTGCCACAGTTTTTGGCCTAGTCTATTACAGCCTATCAAATGTCAGCAATTAATAAAATACTAAGTTTACCAGGCGAGGCTGGACACACAGTGGGCTCAGCAGCTGCTGTGTAAGTAAAAGAGGGGTCCCTGTCACATCGATGACAAAGCTGGTAGTATTTTCAGCTGTCCAGTGTAAATATGTTAGAATTTACTATATACAGTTGCATATCACAGAAAAATATACAAACTATCTTTAGAAACAGGAAACAAGTGAAAATACTTTAAGATTAACTGCAGTAATCAATTTAAAAAGTCAGTAACTAAATCCCAGACTTACCCAAAACCCCAGCCATCAATTGCACTGGCAAACACCACATTTCCATGGTCTGGTGAAAAATAAAGATGTGAATCATCAGTATCTTCCAATCCAGCACTCCAGTCATAAATTTGATCTCCTGGTGCAGTGTCTGAAATACTTTCATTTTCTGTTTCTTTGTCAGCTCTTTCTTCGAAGACTTTAGAGGTAAAGAGTACTCCAGTGACAGCATTAATCTACAGAAGGATATGTAAAAATACCCTAAGATTTGTTCACTCTTTCACAACCCCTGCAATTAAAATGCAATTCCTTCCACCCTCCAAAATACAAAAGATTTATTTTTTTTTAACAAGATAGCATGCCTGTGATTCATTTTGCAATTTAAAGCACAGACCTTGTGTATCTAATCCTGCCCATTTGAAGACAACAGGAGTTTGATGAGACTAACATTTTGACTTAAAACACCTTGTACTTTCCAAGTCAGAGTCAGCCACATCAGAATTGAATCAGATATAGAATACCATGTGTAATACACTTTGTTTCTAAGAACAAGAAATGGTGAAATATGAACTTGTTACTGCCAACAAACAAACAACAAAGGAGGGCAAAGGGAAACCAGGTAGATAAGTGCTTGAAAGTAAGCTCTGAGGGAAAAAAAAAAGTTTGAAGGTAGCTTAACTTACAACTTAAAAGATGAATTAACTTTATCCTTGCATAAATTCACTCATATCAGAAGCATTATTTGTCTACTACTCAAAGAAGTTTAAGCAATTTAACAGGAAGTACAAAACATTCAGCATATTACTTCTGAAAATGAAGACTCTTCCTGATGACCTGTCAAGAGGCATTTAATGCTCTTTTCTCTATCACGGGCATTCTGAATGAACCTCAAAACCAACTAGAAATAAAATGTATCTCAATGTTAAAAATAGTGGTTGATCCCACAAAGTAAAAAAACCTGCAGTTCTGCTGCACTAAACTTATTCCATCTATAAGGCAGTGAAAATTACAGTCTCTCTCAATTAAAAAATGGAGAAAAGGGGGAAGAAAAAGAACCTCAAAGTCTACTTGAACATGACACTATAACATGAATACCTGTTCTAAGATATTCTTAAGGTGCAAGTATGCTTCCTGAGGGGTGAGCTTGAGCTCCACAATCAAGCGATCGATTTTATTAATCACCAATACCGGACGTATATTTTCTAGCCATGCTTGCCGTAGAACTGCTTGAGTCTATTAAGAAGGAAATAGTTTAAAAAAAATCCATTACAGAAAGCTTGATACCACAAAAGAGGTGGAATGATAAAGAAAATGACAATATAATTCTAGAATTTAATTAAACATATAACAAAGGACAGGCTGACATTCAAACCAGAAATTTGACTCCCAGAGTACATAGTGTTATTTATTACAGAATTCTGCACGACAGCAGAATTTCATAGCAAAAATGCCCACACAAAATAACCCCTCTTTATAAAAGCAAACCACAAAAAAAAAAGCAATCTCAATGTTATTTTGCATATTTTTTCACTTTCAATACCATAAAAAGCACATGTAAAGATATTAAATTATTTCCCTTAAGACATTTATTTCTTTTCTATGCAAATATTTGATTACCTGAAAAACTGGATACTCAGTGTTTCAATCCTATATCACTACACCCACTCCTCAGCATTGCTCAGTTTTTAGAGCACAGCTATGAAACCAAGTACCCTCTTTCACACCTCAAGTACATTGTAATTTATTAGAAGTTTTACAAAACTTCTTAAACCAGTTGATCTTTTATTTCTACAGAATACACTTAAGACTTTGCTTTCTCTGTCTTCTCTACCCTCTTTCTCTATTTAATATACTTTATTTCACCTGTGGACAGACTCCTTCAACAGCATCCACCACTATGATGCAACCATCACAGAGTCGAACAGCAGTAGATACTTCTGAAGAAAAATCCACGTGCCCTGGGGAGTCTATTAAATTAATCAGATACTCCTGATCACCTAGGATCAAACAATAAATTAGTATTTCAGAACAGTTTCCAAAAATATTTCTTTGAGACACCTGGTTATACTGCTTAAGCTACTATTAATTTCTAAGTATCAAATCTGCAGTAACCATTACACTTAAGAAAAACTCCAATAGGACAGGAAGAGTGCCAGCCGCATAACATCTAGTGGCTTGTGCCTAATTGGTTTTAATTTCACTCTTAATGCCAATCTTCATCTTTCAATGCCCAACTACCTTTGGAAAACTAAAAACAAAAACACATCAGCCAACCACACAAAAAGAAAAACTCTAACCCTGAAAAAGCTTGTAGTAGCATTATAAATAGATCATTAGTTAAACCACAAATCAACTGCATTACAGTGTGCATCTTAAAGATGAATCATGATAGACTATCATAAAAATAAACCCTACATTCTTGATAAAATGTCTCATTTCAACATTGTGATTTTTTTATAACACGCTTTTAACTCCATATTACTAAAATATCTTCAATATATCAGTACAGGAGAAGTTTTCAATATTTTCTACACTACTCCCCAAACAAATTTTGCTTAGCAGAGACTCTAGTCAACTTTCGATGAACTCACTGCATTTATCATCAGCCATAATCAAAATAAGATCAAACAACTTTCCTGTTTAAGAAGCTGTACTGGAGTCTAAATTTCAATACAACAGAACAACAACAGACATAAAAGGTTCTAACCATTAAAAGCAAGGTCATTTCAGAGTCAAAATAAACCAGCCACAGTTTACAATACTTAGCTAGAAGCTCGTTGATTTCAACTCTTTTTTATAATCGGTTGTAACTGAAAAGAAAAACCTAATGGTGGCTTTTCTGTTGATGCAATCTTTCTGTTACTCTTTTTTCTGCACAAGACTGTTAGTAATATATTTCATGTTTTTCATTCACCTAGCTGCGGATAAGACTGGCGAGGAACATCGAGTCTCAACAAAGATGGACCGTAACTGCACTATAAAAAACCCTCTGAACAATTCATAGCAGAGTGTAACAGGCACCTTGACACAGAAGTCTTGTAAAGATAAAATTGTACAAAATAATTCAAAAATTCGTTCTTTTTTGAAAGATCTTCCCTTTCAGTGACATTATTTTAAGACTTAAGATCAAAATATAAAGATTGAGATGTAAAATAAAAAGATAAAAGCAACTATAATTGCCCCCAGTCACAGATACAATTGAAGATGGTTTTCCTAACCCTGAAGTAGAACTTGATTATTTTGGTTAACAGTTGAATACACATTGAAGTCTTCGCAGAAACATGACCTAACACTGAGAAACACAAAAAGATCTCAACAGCAACAATGAAGAGACAGGGAAAATTAACAAAAAATATATTAAAGTTTATACTTGCCAGCATCAATGACTTACCTTTCACAAAGTGCAATGAAATTGCACTAGATTTCATTGTTATTCCTCGGACCTGTTCATCTTCTCTACTGTCTAGATATCTCAGCTGAGTACAAAAAGAAAAGAAGAGGTGATAAATCTGTCGAATTATCTTCACAAGTTACTTATCAACTGTCAAAGACTATGACTGCGAGAAAATGAGGTTTAGCAAGACTGGGAGTGGAATTTCCTTAATCATCACTGATTTATAATCCCAGCACATACCGACCAGAATTCTGTTAAAAATGACAGTATAACTCTACCTTTCCTGCCAAGCGGCTCGAGATTATTCCATTGCTAGATATCAGACAATCAGCTAGAGTAGTTTTGCCTGAAAAGAAAAATAAATTACTTAGTTTAAATTAATACAGACAGTAGAAAAAGATGTGACAATATTATGAATGCTGACAACAGTGTTCTGAGATACCAACATTAAGAAAGGCTTTAAAATGCCATAAAAATACAAGCTAACTTTAAAAAAAAATAAATCGGATTATTCAACTTCACCTGTTAGGTACAAACTAATTTATTCTTGAAGAGCGGATGCAACCTTACCTGTCATGACCAGAAAAGCAGCTGAAACAACAAACGATACACCAGAACCTCAATATATCACACAACTAGACAAAAGATTTGTATCCTAACATGAGTATTTATTATTTCCACCTATATAACAAACCTCTTCTATTAAGTAAACATAGAAATATAACAGCCTACCTCACACATGCATATATTTAATTCACGCCAACATTCAGCATCACAAAAGTAGAAAACATTTGGTTCCAAGTATTCCAAATTATTCTAGTGTAATGCTCTCTTAAGTTCTAAAAGATAAGCTGCATCAGGAAAAAGAAATGCACATAAAACAAATTTACTTCTCAGAATCAGAATTAAGACAGTTTAAAGCTATATCCGTGCAAACCTACTGCTTTAAAACCGCAACCAAAATATCTCACCATCATTCAAACCAACACACACACAAGTTTTCCTCACAGGGTGTTTGCCAGTGACAACCACCTGCCTTACCATGATCCACATGGGCTAATATACAGATGTTCCTGATTCCAGAAGTCTTCTTCTGGAGGCCAACCATCTTTTCCACACTTGTGAGGACCATGGTTCACTAATTCTGGGAACGGAGGAAAGCATTTTATTTAAGAGGCAACTTAAGAAACAGCTTTTTTATTTATTTTCTTTTTCAGTTATGTAAGCTGTGGTACGAGCTACTCATCAGGGAAACCTCGTCTGACACATGGAGTGCGTCACGTTCCACAGCCACCACCTGTACTACTACACCTCGGAGCCCAGAAACTTACAAATCACAGGACACGTTTCTCTGTTTAACAAGAATCAGGAATTTGGGGGGTTTGGTCAGTTTTTCGTTACGCACACACCCGAAGGCGCCCCGGAGAGGCACAACCGCACGCTTTACGCTCAGGCCGCGCCAACGCGGGGGCTGCCCTCTCCGTCCCGCCTTCCCCTCCGTCCGTTCGAGCGCTCCCCCCGGGGCTGCTCCCGGCCCTCCAACGCTTCGGTTGCGTACAGCCGCCCCAGGGACCGGTGCCCCGGGAGGGGACCGCCGCGAGGGATGAGGGGTGCCCTCAGGGCCGGGGCTGAGGGGATGAGGCGGGGAAGGGGGGAGGCCGCCCGGCCCTGTGCGCGCGCGAGGCCGGTCCCACGCGTCCCGACCTCCCCACACCCGCCGCCAAACGGCCCCTCACGGGGAGGGGGAGAGGAACACCCCACCTTCGCTCACTCCCGGCGTCGCGCCGCCCGTACCCGGAAGCTCGCGCCCGTTCCTCCCCCGGTGCGTGACGCCGGACGGAAGCCGGCGGAGGCCCCTCACCGCGAGAACGCCGCCGTTGCCGCGCGACGGAGCGCTTCCTTAGTTACCCCGGCGGAGAGGCGGAGGCGGCCGCAGGGAGCATGAAGCCGCCTCGGTGTCTGTGTGAGATTTGTACTTGCGGGTAAGCAGCCCCGCCGGTCGCTGCCGTCTTCGGGGAGCGGGGGAAGACTTCGGGTCCCTGGGAGGGTGTCCCCGCAGGAGGATGGCGGCCGCTCCCCCTCAGAGCTTCGCGCCCTCCCAGCGCCACCCCACAGAAACACCCCTCATCGTGTGCCCCCTCCTCAGCCACCCCGGGCTGCGCGGGGACCCCCGCGCCTGTCGCGGCTGGTATTCTTAGCAGTGGGAACGCAGCAACTGCCTTTCAACGTTCTCATTCCAACAGTTTCTGGATTCCCTTTTTTCTAAAAGGGATCTTCTCAGTAAATACGAATATGTTTGTGTTTACATCAGGTGGGGGAAAAAGCAGATCTTAAATCCATTAAAACAGAAAAGAATGGCGAGTCTTTTAAAGCCAGCTGGGCAAAACCTCAGTATCAGGCTTTTCCATAAAGCAAAGCCAAGTCTCACTGAAGGACTGCCCTGAGGAACCCTCAGAAGAGTTCCGGCTAAATCAGCTGTGACAGAAACCTGTGTAAGCACTACAGCCTTTAAAACAGATTTAACGTATCTGCCTTTCTAACATCACTTCCAGTAATACTCTGCACTGTGAAGGGAAGCCTGACTATTTCTTTACATTCAGTGATCCCATATGGAGACATACAGTTCATCATTGTACTATAGCCTCTTTGGCCCAGGGTGGCTGGCATAAAAGGGTACAGCAGGCAACTCTTTTGTTTAGAATTACTATTACAGCTCTATAAGCAATATTATCAATGCCATAGGTAAAAACATACACAAGCCAGGTTTCCCAACATCATAAGGGATTTAAACTTTGCAAAATTCAGATATATGTTTATAGGAGTCAGTGTTGACTGGAGTCAGTGTTGTTAACATTTTTAATTTCTTCTCTGTTTACTTAAACAAAAAAAATCAAACCAAACCCCCCCCCCAAAAAAAAAAAACCAAAGAAAAATAATCATCCCAGGATTTTCATCCTAGGATTCAAAGATTGTGTCTTTAATACAAAAAAAAATAAATTAACTACTACATACCAGGAGAGCCATCATAAGATTATAAGAGTGTGATCATTACCTATTGTAAGTACAGGGCCACCCCTATGGCTGCAAAGTGCACCATGATCTACAGGTTTCATTTCAAGGTATGTATAGCAGAGACGCTCCTTATGTGTATCTGTATGGGATCTGTCTGTTCATCAGCCACTTTTTTTTGTTTTTCATCTGTAGATGGAGATGAGGGACAGGCAGTGTGTAAAGCTTCTTATATTCTTTGGCCAAGACTGGGTGTAGTTTGCCCCATAAATTTGTTTCAAAAATCCTAGATTAACAAAGAGTTGGAACACATTGTTTTCAAATCTGGCTCAGGCTCAAGTATAAAGATAATGAGAAAAAACAATCTGACAGCACAAAATGAGGTTCAACTCAGCTGAAAATTATCTCAATTCAAAAGCCCAGTTTAATAATATGAATAACTGAGTAAAACATGCACAAAACGGATGGTTTAAAATGAACAGCACTGAAGTTTTTACAGTCAATAAAATCTTAAGCCATTATTGGTTTAGGCAGCACATCGTGTTTGCTTCAGTGTAGCTGTAGTGTTTCTGTTTTTAGGGGAAGACTGGTTGCTTGGCAGTGTTACCTGGATATTGCAATGCATACACATTTCAAAATAGAGATTTCAAAGCAAAGGAAAAAAATCTAATATTTTGTAGATGTTATCATTTAGCTATTTGCAGAAAATTTTGTGGAGATATAGTAACAGTTTACTTTTAAATAATAAAATAGAAGGAAACAATCTTTCCTAACTGTTCACAGAAGAAAAAAAACACTTGGAAAAATTTTACAAATACAGGGGAGGAAATTCAGTAAGACAGAACTTTATTCTTGCTACAGGAAAGTGAGAAGAGCCTCCAAAATTCCAGAATTACTCTTTTTTGCATTGTGACGTGCACAATCCACTCATTAAAGGCTCATATCTGAGTGCTGGTGTTCATACTTAGGGGTTGCAACCTTGCACTCTTAATCAAATAATTGTTACAAGATTTTTAAGAATATTTTTTGATAGATTCCGTCTTATTAGACTGAATCACTTTTTGTGCCTATTAGGTGTTCTTTGTCAAAATCAACAAATAATTGTAATGCCAAAAACCACTGGAAGCATACCCAGTGCTGTGTGCTCAAAGATCAATTTGCAAAATAGGTCCAATGCTGGGGACTTTTCCATTTTTAACTGACATAATTTCTAGTCTCTTGAGCTTAAGACTTTAAGACTTTTGCAGTAACATAAGATGCTGCCAAGGCAGTATGGTGATCATTTGCAAGCTGCTATGGTAGAGATGTAAGTTTGGTTGGAGTATTTTTTTAAGAAGCCACAAAAATGTTCTCCAAACTGCACTGTCCAGAGTAATGGCTGGATCCTGTATTGTTTCCTAAGATACTCCAGATCCATTTCTTATTTTAGAAATGGTATGTTTTTAATGTGGAGAACATATGAGATAGTCTTACTTAGGTTTTAGCCATAAAGAGAAGGAAATATTTTTATTTCCTTATTTCCCACAGGTTCCAAATGTGTAAACTTAATAGAAGAGAAAGCTACCCCTTGCCTAGCAAGTACAGTCAGGCTTCAGATCACTGGCTCAATAGAAATGCCTAGCGGTAAATACAGGATGTTAGATCTGGCTTCCAAAGGAAGAATGAAGCCTCTGAGTTAGATGAACTCTCTGCACTCACGAAGAGTATTTGTCTACTATAAAAGATAATCACACCATAGAAAAACATAGAAGTTTAGTTTTGAGATATAAACTACTGCTTTATCTTCTTCTCAACCTATCAGCCTTTCCCCATTTGTTACACTTTTGTTATCATTATCATAAAAAAATCTAGATTCCTGAATAAATGTAAGTTAAAAGGAAAGAGGAAGATTTCTCTAACATATGGGATATTTAAGCCTTCATACCAACCACATGTAAATACATGCTAAACCCAATTAAAACTACCAGGTCTCCTGTCAACGCTAGGAAAGTAGCATCTGTACCTAATTTCTGTCTTTCAGACCATAGCATGTGCACTGGCAGTTAAAAAATAAAAACTTTTGAGTTGTGGGGTTTGTTTGTTTGTTTTTAAATGGGGTTTTTTTTATGATGATAAACATTAAACTTTTCTCATTATTAGTCTAGTTGTCTAGGAGAAAAATGCTTTGTGGGAAAATTTCAAGGGTCTTGCTAGCATTGTATAAAAAACAACTGTATGTATGCCAGATCCTAAATAAGTGAAATTCAACATCATTCTGTTAAAATAATCAGAGCAACAGCATTTGATGCTAGAGAGCCCATATACTGTCAGTTTTATTTAGCTGAGATTCTGTTCAGACCTTATGCAAGCCACAAGATAGTTAGTGTCCCTCAAAGAAGGGGGGAGAATAATAATCCATCAAAGTAGGCGTCAGTCAGTCATGGAGGAAGGCATATTCTCACCAAATTCATTTGAGTCATCAGTAAGTCTGGGGTTGAACTTAAGATAGCTACAAGTAACAAGTTTAAAATAATCAGTGACTCAAGGAGTTTTGGCCAAATTGTAAGCAATATATTTCACTTATCAGAGTTGTAATCTGTCTTCTCTGATGGTTCTTAGCAGCGTTTCTCTAAAGAGCTGTGATGCCCTATGTAATCAGTTTTATAAAATTATCATCTAAATGAAAACTTTTGGTTTAGCAGTTGGACAACAACCAAAAGTAGATTTATCGGTTAACCGAAAAACTGCTAATCTCTTCTCCAAGTCAAATTCACATTGATATTAAGGTAATTTTACATTTCATTTTTAGGCCCACTGAAACTTCTTTCACAGCACAGAGTAGGATGTAGGATCTTCCTGAACAGTCTCATCTGAATCCAAGTAATTTTATGCATAGTTAGTGGCTGTTCAGAATTATTTCACATGCTAGAAATGACTGGGATCAAGGACATTTTTGATTCAGCAATGAATTCTAATGCCATTAAAACAATGTCTTTCCTTGGAGAAATATATTAGATTACTTTCATCTTTGTGTTGAATCTGCCAAGAACTACAGGCCTACTTTGCAAGTAATTATTTTTCTAGCATCTAGTTCTGTTTGTAGCATGACCATTCAGCAACACGGGGGATATACTGACAATATTGCCTAGAAAATAGTGACAGTTAAATCTTTAAAGACTGGTGATACCAAAAGAGAGAAGGTGGGTTTTTTGGTGATTGGTCTTTTGGACCACCTTATGGCAAACTGAAGATTGTCAAAATGAAGTTTTTGTAGATGAATATTGTTTGTTTCAAACTCCTTTGAATTTTATGCCTAAAATATGTGAAGAACATTATAATTTGATACCCTATATTTCAGCTAGTTTTCAAAACATACACTCAATGGTTTTAGTTTCTGCTTAGCTGTTACTTTGAGATGCTACATGACACAGCATATGCTGTTTATGTTAACTGAAAAAAATATTACTAAGGTGGTAACTGAATTTCATGAAAAATGTAGTGGCAGGCAAGCACCGTGCTGAGAAATAGCATACACTCACCTCCTTGTTTTCCTGTCTTTCCTGTTCTTTCCCTCTTCTTCCTTTTTCCTTTCCCTGCTCTGTTCTGAATAGGTCTCTCAATCGTTATTTGACTATCCGTTGACTTGATCGAAAAGGAGAAAGCACCTGAGGCTTTGAAAGGATCTGTCCTCTTAGACAGGGCTACTTCATTTCTCATTTATTGAGCTACTGAGCTGGCAAAGTCTGGCAGCTCAAACTAATACCAGCTTCAGGGATCTCCAGTTCCAGATAGCTTCTTTTAGTGTTTTTTTCACTTTACTTTTCCCAGCAGGAGTCCTTTGTGTCTGTTTCTGTATTCTATTTTACCTTGCTTTAACTTATTTTTTTTTCCTTTTTGGTATTCAGTGCTAGCTAAATTTCTCTACAGACCTTTGAACTATTGCTTGGGTATCTAGTTTCCTGAAACTTGAATTTATTTATACCCAGTAAGACCTGTACACTTTTACCCTTCTTGTTCTTTTGTTATTTTTGCTTTTCATGTACAGAATTTTACAAGACTCATTTATTTAAAGAACTATTTCTTGTTATTTCCCTTTGCTTATATCTGAACCAGTATTGCAAGTTGCCAGCCACAAGTAGGAGGAACATCTTTCATTATATATCTCCTTAAAGGAGAGATTAAATAATAACCATGTGTCAGTCAAAATAAAATTTTGAAACTGTGCTTGAAACGAGCTACTGGAGACATCTAAGTGCATTATGTAAATTAGAATGAATGTGAGAAGATTTTCAAAGCAATATAGAAAGTGCGTACATTTTTATTTCATGCATAATTTACACAAAACAACAAGGTATAAATAATAAATTGTCATGATATTTGTCTTTATACCTTTTAACACAATGGTGTCATTAAAATAGGCATCAATGACAAGCAGGTGTAGTTGAAATAAAACCTATTAAGAAAAACAGATGTCATTACTTCTAAACAAACATAGTTTTTGGATAGAGGATTTCATCAGTCCTTGGAAAAAAAAGGGTTGAAAAGTCAGAAATGGCCTGCAGAGCACTAGAAGTGCAGATGAGATTTCACACCACTAAAATTTTAATCAAAAAGGGTTAACCAAGAGTTGTGGTGAAAATAGGTGAGCAGATGCACAGAAATAAAAAGACAAGCAATGAGGGAAAACAGTGAAAAAGAGACAACATGAGAGGAGAAATGAAGCATAGTTAGTTATTTTTACAAATAAGTCTAGTAATATCTTTAAAAATTAAAAAAAGAGAGGAAAGTGCGTCTTGGCAGTAGCATCATTTAGAGGATTGAGATCAACTCTATCCGTCCTTTGTATTCTGTACTGAGGACTAACTTGCATACTGATACTGTTTATTACTGTATTGGTATACTGTGCTCTGGGATGTGTGCCATCAGCACAATATTTTGTGGTTTTATCACTCAGAAAAGGTTTTAAGCAAAAGCTCCTGACATTGTTCCATCTTCTCCATTTGTTATTCACTCCCAGTAGATAGGGTATGGGTTTTCCCCTTAAATGAAACTATTCAAAATGATCTCATCTGATGTGTTTTACCCAGGCGCCATCGCTGCCCTCATAAACCCACAAGGATTTATGATAATGGACAACAGCCGTGCCTCACAACAGAGTATGTGGAAAAATATCCCAAGTATAGCAACATCTCTCCTCCCCGGAGCCTTAAGCCGAAACAAGAGTACCAAGTGCATCGTGGGAAAATGGAAGGAATTACAACATTTAAGTAAACATTTTGAAGCAATGTGTTTTACAATTACTCTATAAAGTTTCTCATGCTTTCTCATTTAAGGGGGGACTGAACATTGTATTGCAATCATTTTCAAAATGCAATCATTGTATCCTTTACACTTTTAGTATATTTAAAAGTATAAACTTTGAGTGTAGAAATACAGTTACCACAAAAAGGTCATAAAAAGTAGTGAAGCACGCATACAAAAACATTTGCATTCTTTACAGCATCCTTTAACCTGTCAAAATAATCTAAATTTTTGTCCTGTTTTCAGCCTGTTTTGGAAATCTAGGTCTTAGCAAGCCTGAAAAAGCTGGCAAGCTGGGGAACTTTCTGTAATACATGTGTGGAATCTGAGATAGTGGGGAAATGAAACCTTAAGAAAAAGAAAAGGGGAAATTTTTTTATTTAGACAGTTCTAAATTCTTAGGAGTTTGAAGCAAACCCACTGTAAAAGGGTTCAGTAGGTTTGTCCTGTCAGTGCAAAGACTCTGACACTAAGCTTACAAAATTAAAGAGCATCTTTCAAAGAGTTAGAAAAAGACATCACTCATTAATAATGCGACTGGAGCATAAACATTTACTTTTTCCATTATTATTTTTCTTTGAAGCTATAGGGGCAACAGGTGAGATTTCTTTATTTTTTTATAAAAAAACAGAAGGGACATACATAGAAAGGCCAAATGCTCTTCTGCAAGATAGATTGTGTACTGCATATACTGTTTAAACACCTACATATGTAATATACACCCTTTTAATATAATGTGCCCATATAAAAAAGGTGAAATGCTGTTTCTGGTTATATTCCATTCTCCTCATGCAATTAGTAAATGCTTCCACTTGTAGCAGTTTGATTTCTGCTGCTGCTTTCTGGATCATTTCTTTGTCAAATTACAGCAACTTCTTCTACTCTCAGACATTTTAAAGAATATTTTTAAACTGGGAATGAGAGTCAGAGCATTGAAAAATTTGCTTCACCACCTACCTTTAAATAAAGGCTGTATCATGCATCAGAAACCCTAGATTTATGTACTATGATTTTCTTTCCTCCTTGCTATCCTTCCAACGTGCGGCATCAGATTGATTTTTCAGAGTAAACACTGTAAGTCATTGTTTTTCCATATAATGGAAAGATGACAAAAGTGACTCCATCAGAAAAAAAAAAGTTTTTTTAACAACTGTTCCCTTTTTCTCCAATTCAGATCTGATTATTTACCGTATGATATTGTGAAGCGACCTTTTCGGGTACAAGAAGAACATAAACCAAAGACGGGAAAGATAGAACTGCGAACCACATACCACGAAGATTATAATGCTCATAAAATACAACCAGTGACATTAGTAAGACCTCTAGAGAGAAAACACACTACAGGAGGAAAATTTGATACCATACCAACCTATCAAGGTAATAATATATGCCGCCTTTAGAAAGAGAAATAACCTAGATGAAGGTAGTATTCTGAATTATCTATATTAGAAACTGGATTTCTTAGTTTGGACCAGAGAGTAAGACATAATAGAAAGCAGGTGATAATGCCTTAACATGTTCAGCACTCTGGTTGTTTAGAGGTAACGTTTATTGGTTCTAAACAAAAAGCCTTCTCTAAGGTTTTCTTGGCTAGAAGGAGAGAAATTCTAACATACACTTGGTTAGGCTATCTCAGGCAAAAGTTGGTTGTAATTAAAGTGCCAATATATCTTTCAGATAGTTTTAGCTCATGTAACACATGTTTTTCCACAGAGTAGGTCAAAAGTTGATTTTAGATTTCTTTCTTGTGTACTGTATAGCTTGCATATCAACCTAGTAATGATCTGTTTTGACACAAATTATTCTATTACAATGGTTCAGCACAAAGGCACTAAATCTCCTTTTAATTCATTTTGGCAAGCAACCTTGATGTACTTTATACAAATAGAAATTTGTATACATAAAATGTGTTACTGAATTTATTACATGTATTGCGTTGTAGCCCCAGTTAAAAGTAAATAGAAATAAATTATATGATCTACTAGAGTGATGAAAATCAAGATGTTTCTGATTATGAAGGCCAATGGTATCCAAAAGAGAGTTGAAATAACAAGAATCAGATATGGCTACTAAAACAGGAAGTTAGAATGCTTGGTGCAAAATGAGCAGAGGAGAGTGTGCAGTGACAGAAAGAGTTGGAAGGATAAAATTTGGGAAAAAAAGGCTCTTAAAAATCCAGTTATTTCACTAGCTTCTTTAAGCTTAGGCCTATGTTAGACAGAAATACATTTATATAAATACATTCTATTTATATTTATTAATTGTAAATAATTTATAAGGAAATTTAAATATTTCTATTTAGCCTACATGTAAGTAGTAAGCTGGCAAATAATAATTTAGCCTAGTCTCAGCATACAACTAAGACAGCATGCGACTGCTTCATTTAAAATGTATGCTAGCAGTTCAACAGGGAGTAAGGTTCAAAGAATGAAAAAACACTGAAGCTGAAGTACAGTGATTGCAAGACAACAAATTGATTTCAACTCCCGTGAAGAAGTTTAGACTGGACAGTAAGTTTTGTAACTATAGCAGAGCAGTCTGTTAGTAAAAAAATCCCAGAAGCAAAGAAAAAAAATCCCAACAAGCTTTAAGATGATCTAATGTTGATATGGAAATTGAGAGAGAGAATTCTCCCAATCAGTAGTGAACATGACCCGTTGACCTATAGATTTCCTTTCAGTCTTGTATATTTGCATAAACTTCTAAATCAAATGTAAGATATTGTATATAAAACCTGTATATGGCTATTTTCTGTATAGAATACACACTAAATATGTACACAAACACGCAGATAACATTATCATTCTTCCTTGCTTCCATTTTCTTTGCTTTGCAAGATTTAATACCAGGACAATTTGGTTTAATTTTAAAGGAATGGTCTTAAGTAATAACACTTGTATGGTGAAGTTTTGTTTTTGCCTTAAAGATGACTATAGGTCATGGGAAGTTCAAAGAAGGGAAACTAGTAAGGGGGAGCATATATACCATCCACCTACAGTGAAGTTTGGAAATTCTACTACGTTTCAAGATGATTTTGTTCCTAGAGAACTGAATCCCAGACAAAGTTTTAAACCTCCTTGTGTAGCCAAGTTTTCAGACGTGCCTTTCGATAGTACTACTAGCCATCGCACTTCTTACGTTGCTCATCAACTGGAACCAAAATTCATAAGATCGACAGAAGAGTACAAGCCAAGCAACCAACCCTTTGAAGATCTCACAACCCACCGGAATGATTTTAAAGGGCTACCTGGGCAACTTGCAAAAAGCTGCAAGCCTGAAAATGCAAAAGTTGGATCCAATATTCATTTTAATGGAGTCACTGAATTCCAGGATCGTTTTCAGCCATGGTTGGTCTCCTTGCCTGAGGTCCGCAAAACAAGAGAGTACATTCCACCCACAGGCAACATGGATTTTAACTCCATAAGCCATCTTGATTATGTTAAGCATGAGATTTCTCCTGCTGTCCCCATAAGACCAGTTTCTAATGGAAGAAGAACCAATGCCCCTTTTCAAGGGAATACTACTACGAGGGAAGACTTTAAAGCTTGGGGCAGCTGTCGGCAAGAGATTACTAAGAAACAACAGGAAATTCCAAAACCCACAGGAAAATTTTATGATTTAACTACCTTCAAATCTCATTACATACCACATCAGATCATTCCAGCTCAAAGTTTCAAACCTGTACGTGCTGTAGTTCCTAATTCAGCTCCTTTTCAAGATGAAACTATGTATCGCACAGAATATACTCCAAAGAAACAAGAGATTTGCCCAGCAAATTATCCATCTCCTCCAGGTTATGTCTATGTAAACACAGATTCCCATGGTCACAAATTCTTCCGCCAGTTTACTCCAGAATTTTCTGAGTCAAATAGTAATCCTATTCCAAAGGAAGTGGCTGTTGTGTCATAATACTTAAATGCAGTATTTCAAGCACCCTGGTGAAATAATTGGAATCCTACTTGCTCATTTTTTCTTTAAATAATACTGAAAGCAAATTAAATAATGCAAATTCTGATTTTAAAAGCATTTAAACTAATAGCTGGAAGAAAATCAAAGCAAAACCAGAAGTTTATTACAAAACTAATGATTTGCCAATTTTTGTAGAAATAATGCATCTTACATGGAATCTATTCTTTTTTTATCATGCATTCTCCATCTCAAGCATATGTATTGTACATTTAATTCTTTCAGATTTTCTGCAAATCAAATGATTGTGAAATAGCAAGTATCTTTTGATAACATTTTTCATAGTAAGCAAATAATGTTATAGTGATCTAAATAATTAGCTCATCAGTCTAGTTTTTCATCTCATCAATACTTTCAGTAATCTGATAAGATTTTTTTTCTTTACACTTTGCTGCCCAAATAGCATCCCATGACATCTAGACATTTCTAAAAAACTGGTTTTAGCTTTAGTCATCATTACTTTTCCTTCATTCAGTTCTGAGGAGAGTATAAAGGTCACACTGTAATTTCTGATAGCAATTAACAAGAAGAAACCATGCTTTTCTTCTGTACACATACTTGAAATCACTCAGACATAAAAAGCAGGTCATTAGACTCTGTTTCCTAGTTTTTCTGATAGTGCTTTTTCAGCCTTACTTCCAAGGGAAACAACGCTGATGCAAAGATTTGTACACATTGACACACTAAGTGTGTGTCCTCCCCACCTCAATAATTTTTAAACCCAGTGTGCAAATTCAATCAAATTTCACAAAGCGATTTCACAGATGATTGTTTTTCGAGTTTCTAAGGTAGATGGTGAGGTAGCAGAGAGCAGCAGGCTCAAAAAGTTAACATCCATCCACCACAGATTTTGATCCTATCTGATTTTTAAAGCTAAACGGTCTGTTATCACTGCCAAAGTTCACTGCAGAGGCAGTCTGAAGGGGAAAATGGCAGAAAACTATAAAGGTGTATGTAGAGATAACAGAAAATAGTGTAAACTCAGTTAAAAAACGAAATACCAGCCAAGATGCAGAAATTGCTAGACAGCCTGGCTTCAGTCTGCTCTTCAAAGAATTACTTGTTAAAAATACACAGAAAACAAAACTTTTATAGAAATTATACATGCAATGATTATGCTTCTGTATGAGATATTTACTATTTCCTCTATGTATCCTTACCTGATTTTGGGAAATCTAGATGAACTGGTTTCAGTCCTATTATGTTCATGATTTAAACAAGTCCCAATAAACAGTTTTATGATTAACAGTATTATCATGTTCTATCACAGTACTGCAGTATGATTTTTTCCACTATGGCATATCTTGTATGCATTGGTTTGGGGCAGTCCTTTGGGTTCTGAAGAATTATGTGCTTGTACTTCATAAATCATCAATAAAAGGACTAAGATCAATGATGGAAACATGTTGAAAGCAAGAACTGGATCATATGCAAGGAACAAAGCTGAACTGAAGATATTAGCTGTGCATAAAAGCATTGCATGAGAGAGCTCCAGACATTACTACAGCATCAGTTACTTTTAGGTAATTTTTGTCTTTGTACTGTTTTTGTAATATGACTTACTCTGTTAATGAAACAACAATTCAATTCAACTTTTCTCTCTGAAGATTATTCATGTCCCCAGGTGGCAAAGACATGTGATGGATTGGGCATGAACAAGGGCAATGTAAAGATGTGATATCCTAAAAGCACAACAGGAAACAGTCCAATTCATTGTCATCCTTCTGTACCACAGAAGGAAACAAACTACACACACCCTTTTCTTTATGAAACTTGAGTCATTCTTTGGCCATAACTGAGGAAACAAAGTCAAATCTTCACACAGTACACCTACCCAAGTCCATATCCTATACATAATCTTGGTGCCTCATGAGAAGTTTTCAGAATCTTCTAATATCCTCCAGGTCTCTTTTCTAGAGAGGAAGAAAACTCACTTGAGAAATGCAATCTGAATCCATGAAGTTACGTCTGCCTGCGTGTTCTGCTGAAAATGGCTCCTCCTCTGGGTCTGTGAGCAAGCCCAGATGCTTTTTGTAATTTTCACAGCTGTGTTTTTAGTTCTTAAGTCACTTTTTCCCCCCTGTTAAGTTATGGAAAGTCATTTGCTGCCACCTACCAGCGCAGTACAAACATTTTTGAGAGGAAGTGGAGGGTATATTCAGACACATTTAACAGTTCCTCTGTAGATGTGTTTGAAGAGTTTTTTAGGGGGGAGGGGGCATATTCCCTTTCATTTTGCCCTTGATGTTTTTGCCTAAGTTTAACAGAGAAAGAGAGAAGCCTTTATTACATTACAGTTGAGAGTGCCACACCCTACTGATTGTGCTTCCTGGAAAAGCATCAAATGATATTATAAACCTTCAGACAGTATTCAATACTTGAGGTCAACTTTTTCATAAGCAGCATATTATTGAAATGCAGACAAAATGAACATCAGGCTGGAAAACTAATATTTCTCAAAATAAGACCTGTTAAAAAAGCATTGTATGATGTCACGCTAAACCAAGATGTAAAAGCGGAAAAGTTACTCATGGATTCAATTGCTGTTCTAAAAGTGCTTTTTGTGCACTGTGCTATACAGAATCTTTTTTTTTTTTTTTAAAGACTGCACAGAAAGAATCCATTGGTGACACAAAAGGAAAATTAAATAGACCCATGCGTCCTTGCCAATGTTATCATCTAGGATAACTCTGAAACACCACCATTTCATTGCTAGACATTTCTTTTCAATTAAATAAAATTTAAAGCTTTTCTTGTTCATATTATTTGAGACTCTTCTTTCTAAAGCCTATTACACATACTGGATATTTTGAAACAAGTTTTTTTCACGTAGCTATTTGCATCACCTATTAGAGCTGTTCTAATAGGTCTAAAAGAACTCTGCTTGGTGCAGTACATGAAGACCTGGCAAAGAAATGTAACTTTATTCCACCTTTTTACAGAATCCTGAATCTAGATTTCAATGAGTCAGAGCTGGTTTATTTGGATTTTGGCAAATTCTCTTCCCCACTTTTTCAGTCAGTTTACATCTATGTAGCCTCTTAACAGCAGTGCAAAGCAGACTAATGAAGCTGAGAATCTGTCTGATAAGCTGTCAAAAATAAGAACTAATCTTAGCTTTGAAAAAAATCCCAGAACTATGGATGTTGTAGGTTGATAAAATAACACTTGGAATGAAAGCATAGCTACCATGAAAATCACAGCAATAAAAAAAAACTCAGGGTAATCAGTGCTGAATAATCAAACTAGACTTTATTTCAGAAATATCAAAACTACGTTCAAGAAAGCTAAATATTAGACATCTTCAGTTACTGTAGAAGCAATAAAATAATCTACAGAGGAATGTCATGCCAATTGCAATAACAAACATTTACAGCGCTGCTTCTGTATAGCATGCATACTTAACCAAAGACAAAATTAAAGCAACAAAAAATGCTATGTGTTAACATTTGAAAACTTTAAATATAAAGGAAAAACATGAATAAGAAATTTTGGTAATAAGAAAAAATATATGTCCAAAAATCTTTATTAAACACTGTACAAAAAATATTGCACTTTTAAATCAGACAATAAATATCTACAAAAGTATCTTACAAATGTTTTATTTTAATTTAAAAACTGCTTAAACAATCAAGACCCATTGCTGATTAAAAAGGTAATGATCAGGAATATCCTCTCCTTGCAGTCAGCCTTGGACACAATAGTCCACATTAAACATTTTCTATACAGTAGTGCTAATCTAATTTTCAGTGATGCAAACCCATTGTGCAGGAATGCTGTTTCTAAAACTGTTCTTACAGCATACCCACTAATTAGCATGTAATGTAGATCAGTAATGTAACACAAGATCCAAGTCAATACAAGCATATAGGCCTCCAACGTGCAGTAGTTTAGAAACTATGAAAGAAAAAAAGAAACATCTATCTGCTGCCTCCTATGGGGTTCTCTCTGCTTACAGCCCTAATAAGACAATCTGCAATATGGAAAATAATTTACCTGGGAATATCATAATCAGAATTTATCAACTTGCAAAAGACTCAAATGGTTAATGGTCATGATGAAAAGTCTTGATGGAAAACTGCTCAAAATAGATTTCTTGCACTTGTCAATCTTCATAATTAATAATTCTTCCTTGGACATTTTTCCCCATTAATGTGGGGGGAAAATATTTATTCAAGACAGAAAAATCTGACAGACACGTTTGGCCAGTTATTGGCTCCCCGTTTGACTCGATGTGCAAGAGGACAGTGCTCACAAATGTTTCATTCACAGCTCTGACAAGGAAGCCTTGTGTCTAATTTAAAATCAGTAGAAAAGTCTAATCATGTCAGAATTTCAATTGTACTTCAGTGACTGGAGCAGAAGAATAGAAACAATGGAAAATGACACCTCATTTATTCAAAACAGATCTATTGCTGTTTTGAAAATTGTACTAGCATCTACAATGTCTTTTACTGCATACACATAAATACAAGCACAAAAAATTGAATGTACTTCTGTGTATCCATCTGACAGCTAATATCAGTAAAACATATCCTGTGAGATCGACCCTTAAGCTCAAGCTGTTTATGAAAAAGAAGTTGCTGCCAAAAATTTTACAGCTACAAGCCACAGCTTCCATAAATTTAAAAATTGCATTAAATTTGATAAAACAATAAAAACAAAACCTAGGGGTCAATAGTTGCTGCATTCCAAAATTCTTCAAAGGATTTTGTGACTTTGTTTTTCTCATAAGTTAAGGACAGCAAGCACTACCTGGTGCTTTTTGATAATGGTTTTTCCCCTCATAAAATTACGTGATGTGATAGCCTGTAAAATTTTACAGACGATATGCCATGATATTATCTTCCTAATCCAGACACAAAAATGCTTAAAACATTAAATGTTCCATTGCAAAGAGTGGATAATAAAATTTCCCAGAAAAAAACATCCTGTCCAGCATATCAGTCTGCAATAGTTTTTTCATTAGCCCCATGTTTCTATTTAACTGTAATGTCTTATTTACAAGTATATACTTTGAGCAGGCTAGTTTAATGAACATCTCATCTCATCTCTTCACTGCAGCATCATGAACTTTCCATAGAAGGGTTACATTTCTTGACATGATTGACAACATCTTTGTTTGTAGATATCTATCAAGCATAACTTTAGTTGCTTTACAAATGTACAGTAGTGAGTTGTATCCTTGCATTCACCTTCTGAAAAATAGATTTAAACATTAAAAGGCTTTATAATGGACAAAAGATAAATAGTAGAACTTATCATCATAATTTTAAACAACTGATGGACTCCTGGTAGCTTTGTAATAATTTTGCTTTGCATTTCTGGCAACAGTGGATTCAAAGCTAAGCTAGGTTACAAATAAGAAGTGTGATCTCACTGTATTCATTTACCTATTGTCTGTTTCAGAAAACTACGCCATCTTTCAGGAATTAACAGCTTGCTCAGAGACTTATGAGTCACAACTGGCACAGTCATGTAGGGAAGTTTGCATAAAACAACTTCCTAAATATCCTGTTTCTAAAAGTGCTTTTGAGGCTTTAATATCAAACTGGCCTACTCATGGAGAAAAATAACCCTGGGATTACGAAGTGCTCCTTGGAGAGGATAGTTTTACCTTTGATGTACAATCAAATGCTTGTAAAATCATTAGTGTACAACTGTGAGTCACCTTCTAATATAACTGCTACAAACTATTACTATGCTCATATATAAATAAACATTTACATACTGCCACAGGATGTGACATTGCAGTGTTGCCAGGTCACTGGTCTCTTCCTCCATCCGCAATACTGATCAGCCACAGGTTTGTTATTCTTTCCGTGTACACAGTACACCCGTCTTGACTGAAATCCACTCCCACAGTCCACACTGCAAGGCCTCCAAGGGCCTGTGCGCCAATAGACATCACATGCCTCTGAAGAACAGTTTCTTCTGACAGGAGACCTGTGGAGGAAAATTAATGGCAGTTAAATGTTTCCTTTTGTGCCAAACCCTTATTCACAGAATCATAGAACCGATGTGGGAAGGGACTTCTGGAGGGTGATTAGTCCATGCCCCCTGCTTATAGCACAGTAAACTACACCCGGGTTTCTCAAGACCATCTCTGTGTCTTGAATATCTCCACAACCTTTCTGGGCAACCTGTTTTAGTGTTTGAGAACCCTCACAGTAAAAAAAGCTTTTTCTTATATTTGAGTTTGTAGTAATAAATGGAAGTTTCACCATGTATTTCAGTGGAGCCAAAATTTCATTGTGTGTGCAGTAAAAATGCTTTAAAATGCTCACAATTCACAAGTACTTCTATAGCAAGAAATATGAAGAGCTGTATTCAGTAATCAAGAAACACGGTAACAAGTCCCATGTGTGTAATTGTTACCTATTTATTCCCTGCTTTTCATTGTCCTACCTACACATTTGTTCTGGAACAGTTTTGTGCCCCCAGACCCTCACGTTCACTTCTAATTTGTCTTTAATTCGGCCTTTTTGAGATTATGGTCTTTTATAGAGACTGCCATCCATCCATGTGCTATAGCACAGTCCCAAGCAAAACTGCTGATTAAGGTTCTGTGGAGCTGTCTAGGCTGTACTTTCCATATTGAAAGGAGTTGTTTAAAGATAGTAAAACAAATTAACAGAGTTCTTACAAAGGATGTGTACACCTTATCAACCATTCCATTTTTACGTACCTCATACATACCTCAACAGTGCATACTAAGAAGCAAAATGAGATCTATTTATGCAGAGAAGTACACCTTATTTCAGTAATCGTAAACTAGTAAACCAATTTACGTGGTTCACAAAACAATGCCCAGGAAAACTCTCATTTTACAAAATTTGGGCAGCAGTAGACCAGAATAGAAAGTATTATCAGAAGAGACCCAGTTCAGCAGTAATTAAAAAAAGTTATGGCAGATCACTCCAATTTCTACTTTCTTTTTGGGACTCAGGATTCTCGCACTCTATTTCTAGCTTTGCCATTACCACAGTGGAGGACACTGATCAAATCCATTACCCTCCTTGGGTTCCTGAATTCATCCAGCATATACAGAGGGATGGATAACTGTCACTACCTCCTTTCCTTGTATTTGATACATAAGAATTTGCCTATTTATACTGCATTGACAATCCTGTATCTTTAATTTGATCATCTAAAGAATCTAACTTGTACTGCTTCAAACTGTATACCTCTTTCTTTCATCACAAGAAGAGTTCGGCACCAAAGATCCATTACGAAGTTGACATATAAAATGACGATGCTGTAAACCTACAGAGCGACCGACACAGTGACCAGAACACTAAAAAGTGAGAGAAAAGGGTGAGGGGAAAGAAAAAGAAAGAACCAAGTTAACAACAACAGAATCACCCTTCTAGGCAGTTACCCAGTTACACAACCCAATTACAGTTCTTGATCTGCATTTCTCCTTCTTCAGCCCTATCATACCACAGTTCAGAGAAGGCCTAGATATCTTGGATTCTCTGTGTGCAATTTTGCCAAGATACTGACTTTCCTACCTATTCATAAAGCTAAATCCATTGTCTAGGCTCTCATCATTTCACATCTCTAGTGCTACCATGTTCTTTCTGTAGCTCTGACAATAACAAACTTGCCTTGCTAATACCTGTATCAGGAATGTAGCAACAGTAATTGTCTTAATTCATTGCTTTGCTCATTGAATAGTAAATACTGCATTAATAATTATAAAAATCATACCAATATGAACACAAGTTTACTGCACAAATGAAGAAACATAGAAAATATAAGAAAGCAGAGTTCTGTGTATTAAGTATTGTGGCAACTGCTTTAGAAGTGCATTCATAAATCTATCTTCAGAGACTTCACAAGTACAGCTATACAAACTGTGTTCTTATAAGACTGCAATAAAAGCAATATACTAGCTTAAAAATGGAATACATAGTAATGGATTAGCTTATAAAATATACTGAAACTAATACTCAGGTTTCAGATCACATCTTCCATAAATAAAAGTAGCTCAGACATCACAAAATGAAAAAAAAACCCACAGGATTTGTAGTTCACTGGTCTGAAAGGTAATTACAACTAGTGCCACATAGCTCCTCCTTTGTGCAAGACAATAGATGTTCAGCAAATGGTACAGTGATGCTGATACACTTTTATAATAAGTAGTTTCCAGACAAACTCTGTAACTTACCTGTCCTTTTGTCTGTACCGTCCCCACTGTACACAAATGACCCATACAGGGTTTCCTTCCCACAGGACGATCTCTGTGCATACAAGCGTCTGAGAGCAGTGTCAGCATGCTGCCATTGGCTTTTACCTGTTGACAAGTTATTTGTCGATAGCGAAATCCGTTGCCACAAGATGCAGAGCACTCAGACCATGGACTAGTTACCCACCTACAGGATGCAGAGACAAATTTATAGCAATTATGAAAGTATTGCAAACTTGCTGATAGTTTGCAGTGATCTGTTTGCAAATAAAAATCAAAAGAACCTGTCATTGCAAGTTTTAGATGTGAGAAAAGGTAGAATCAGCTTTTGCAGTTGTTAAGCAAGATCTTGTAAATATGGTTAACTGATGACTTCTACGATAACTGTGGCTCAAATATGCTAACAGAAGTGACACTGCTTAGTACCCAGAAGGTTATATTAGGTAAACCCTAATAGACCCTGCTGGATAGAACACTTCTGAAGGAAGGACAGCGTACTTTTCCATAATTTATAAAATGAATGGTACTGATTTAGTTACTACTAAGGTGACAGGTGCCATAACCCATCCAAATTTATTACATCAAGATCTTGCTAGATAATGGCTCAAACAGAACATGTTATTTATTGATTAGAAATAGCAAAGATTTAGTCTGTCTTGGCAGCTAGGAACAATACTGGGGAAGCAGCAGGTGGTAATAAAATTTATTTGGCCTGGTCTTTTCATAAATCTAGGCTAGAAATACAGAATAGGACTTTACGTGTAGCACAACTGTGATAACAGGAAAAATATTCTATTCTCTTTGACTGTTAAGAAAATGAAATAATTACTAAACAGTTTATATCCAATCAAGAAAGATTAACCTTTTACAGTCTGGACTCTTGCCTTTTTCTCCCTTTTAAAGCTCAAGTACTTTTGCAAACATTTGGTGCAGCGCATGCACAAAAGTCAGCAAGGCCCAAATTCAGCAAACACTTAAAGCACAAGTACATGCTTAAACCCTTATACATGTTTAACTGTACTTCTATGCTGTGCTGGAGAGAAGTGAAACACGCGTGCAAAATACTTAATAAGGGCCCATGACACTGACTGTACACCCAAAGCCTTTATAATTCTATAGATAGTTTCTAAAGAGTTGTCTTGGGATGAGAAAATCATGCAGAAGTCAGTAAGTGGGGAAATGGAAAGGGAAGTCTGACCATTCTGCACTTCCCTCCCAGGTCAGTAATTGCAGGGAAGGGGGAAAGGCTGGAGGCACTAGGAACCAGACACAGGGCTATTTTCCAGGCAGCTGGAAGCTCTTCCTGTATAGGAAGCGTGGAATATTTCATAACTGAAAAACAATTCGATGTTAGCATACATGCATAATTCAAGGTAGAGTTAGTTACATTAGTATACACACAATTCCCTTCCACTGGTAAATACATAAAGCCAAATTAAAAGCAAAATAAATCTAAGCATTTTAATAAGAAAGAATTCAGTCTGTTTAGCCATATGAAATAACTGATTGGGTTTTTTGGTGAATACTCTGGGTCCAGCAATAATGTAATTGTCAAGTCAGGCACTGCAGTCCACTGAAAAGGCATGACCTTGCTTTGGGGGCACTGGGCCCTCTAGTATCCTCCTAACGCTGTCATCTGCTCTGAACGCCTGGATTTTAAGAGGGAAACTTGCAACTGAGTCTGTGTGTTTCAAATTATTAGTTCTATTTCAGTATTTTTCCACTGGCAAAAAGTTTGCTTGTTATGGGCTGGCTGGAGTTCAAACTCATAATTTAAGACGATCTGGTTTTTTGGCTGCTTATAATGAAATATAAACAAATTTCTCCTGATATTTATCTGTTGCTATGTTTTCTGTACTTAGAACAGAGTTTAGAACATACTGGCAAGATGCACTCCCACAATGTCAGCTAAGGTCTTAACACTTCTCTCCGAACATTTTCCAGTGAGGGACAACTCCAAAATGTGTGCATGACTCTTCATCCCTCATGGATTTTTACATTGCTAAGAGCGATGGCCAATCCTTTTAAGCAACGGAAAGCACTTGTTTTGAGGACGCCTGTGGGATTTCCTGCTAAAATCCTAGAGCAACGCCTTGTTGAGCTGGAATGCTCAGTGCAACTCAAGAAGTCCAGAGGTAAGGCTTTGGCTTTTGGAATCAGATGTTGTGGTCTACTTGCCTGTGATACAAAGATTTTCTGTCCCAAGATCACAAGGTACTCCAGTTGATCCAGGCAGAAAATTGGCAGGGAAGCACATGCAAGGAGCGTGACGCTGTGGTGAGGGGGCATTAGACACAAATGAGGCATTCCACAGTAAACATCCTACTCAGAGTCTGCTGGCACAGAAGGAGGGGAGGTGAACACAGATTCCACTCAGGAGTATCCTGGCTGCTCTAAACACGAATTTTCTCTCAGGGTGTTGGCACAGATTCCACAAAACTAGCACATCACACTGTCTCAGAGAGACGTCCAGCTTAGCTTTCAAGGTATTAGTGTGGTAGCAGCAAGACTTGCTGCAGCAGCATGGAGACTTCAGTTGAATCAAGCATTCTCCTGCTTACTTGTGATCCATTTTCATATCTCTTATGCTTTATAGGGTTCATGATGAAATAAACCCCACATTTCAGAGTCAGAGTATAAGCACAGAAACAAGTTTAGGAGGTTGTGAGCACATTTGATAAACATAGAGCACATGGGAACAGAGTAGAAATTGTTTACCTGGCAGGGCAGTCATCTGTGTTGCATGACTGGTAAATAATCAGTGGCTTTTGCAGCTCCCTGCATAACAATTCATTTACTTCCTGTTTCTCTGCATTCATGCACTGCAGTCTTCTGGAGCGGGTCCCTGAATTCCCACAGCTAGCAGAGCAAGTACTCCACTCAGCATATTCCCATTTATAATCTAAGAAATGCAATTGAAAGCAGCATGAGAGAGGGACTATACATTATAACTGTGTCACATTTCAGTTGATCTGGCAGCATTTTCTGTAAGCTAGCTAGATATGGCATTCTCTGTCGAAAAGCAAAGATTTCAGCATTGTGAAAAGGGACCAATAAGCCAGAGTAGAATTTAGTCCTACTCAGCTTCCCCTCAAGTTCAGCCGTTACGTATGAGCATGAAGTTCTCTAGAAGGCAAGTGAGATCAGCATACGTGCACATGGAGGGCAGGACCTGGCTCACTGTAGGAACAGATGAACTTCTTTAAAAACTTTCATAACGTTTTTATGCAATGAACATTAAAAGAAGGAAATTGTAAATCATGCTCTCTAGGTTTCCTGCTGTTCTACAGGAAGTTTATTCCGAAGAAAACTCATCTTTCTCCAGACACTTCACATAATTTCAGGATTTAAGAGAATCCTGTACTAAACTATAGAAAAGGATTTAATGCATAAATAATTTGCCACCAAGGCATCTGGCAAGATGAAAAAGGAATTTGTTTTAAAGAGCATTTTATATTAAAAACCGATCACCTCTAACAATTACTACCTTTATATTTAGTCACAATTTCACATTTACCCCTTCCCCCACAATTTTTTTTTGACACTTGGTAAAAGATGAAGTACTATGTAATGTTGACAGATTTTTATGTGATCACAGAAGGAGTCAGATTTTTCTGTAATAACCAAGAATAATTGATAGCTACCAGCTGTGTCCACAGGCTCACTCTTCCAGCACATAATGAATTCTTTAACTTATTGTTTTTCAATGTTTCCTTATTACTTCTGGGTTTTTTAAAATAATACAAAAGGGCCTTTTTCAAAGCAGAAATAGTTAAATTTACTGACTGCAACTATGATGGAGAGACTGTATTGTTTGTTTAACTAGGATGATATTGCTCAGAAGTGCCCTCAATATGCCTACTGTGCAAAAACCAGCAAAGGAGATTTCGTAGTCTCACAAATGCACAGGTATTTCAGTGATGAAACATTTACATAAGCAACAATCAGACTTAAAGTTCACAACTGCAAAATGGAATCTCCCCAAAATACTGACCAGCCTGACTGGAAAGGGTACTGGGCAACCAAAAGGCAGTCCAGCTAAAGACTGCAGGTGGATGGTTGAGTACCTGGCTAGACTTGTTCAGATGTTCTAACTTTATTGAGATCTATATTAGGACCAAGGCCTGGATATATTTTGTGATAAACTGTTAGGACATTTTCTGATTCAGTTCATCAATATTTTGATTTACTTTTGATTTTAAAAATAAACATTTTGATCATAGATATGTTTCAGTAAAACTTCTCTGCAAATGTAACTGACTCCGCAACCCCATGCACATCAGCACCATTCTCACCCATAAAAGTTATTCACTGGTAGTCACTGAGAATACACTTATACACAGTGGGGCGGATTTGCAAGATCTGATCTTACAGCTTGAGTCCTTTGCACATAAACAGTAAGCCAAATGATATTGATAGGATAACAGATAAATCACATACAAAAACTTTCAATTTCAACAGATACTTGGTTTTTAAATCTGATATGCATTCCCTGGGTATCGACTGGTTAGAGATTTCTTTCTTTCTTAAACTGTCAAATGGAGTTTGGTGCTTTGCTGCCAGAATCTTAGTAGGATCTAAGTTCCTAACTCTTTTTTTAAAGCCTGATTATAATAAAATTAATTTCTAAAGCACTTTAAATATTTACAAACTTTATAAAATATTTGCAGATACAGCCTATTGTCCTGCTGGTGCATATGTAAGATCCTTGTCAAGTTCATCTATAATCCTCAGTTGCACATTTTATAACCTAATAGAAATGTAGTTTTGTGCATGCATGTTACATTGGAGAACATTAGAAAGCTTTCCTGAAAACGGAACATTGGAATTGCTGAATGTGCAGTGTGCCTTAATACAGTGGCTACCCTATCATTGTAATGATACTGGAATATGACAATTATATTAAAATTATTTTGATTATAATTAAGAGATTTCCAAAGATTACCTCAGTTGGTTTTGTTTCAGTTTGGTGGGCTATCATGGCAGCAATTTGTATGATTTGTTGAAAGGGAAATTGAGAAAACCTTCCTGATTTAAAACTGTTTAAGCAGTGAGACACTGAATCAGGCAACATTCTCTCAGCTTCTCAGCTACACAGGTAAGAAATGAGAACCCCCACATGATATTTGGATACACATTAACTCATATCCAACTCTGAGTATGGACATTGTCTATTGACTTAAATGGGACTATTCACACATGTGAAGTTAAACATGTATTTATGAATTACTTTGTATAAAAGCAGGTTAGGTTTCCAGAAAGTCTTTACAGAGTGAAAGAAAATATTTTAAAATTTAAGAATTTGTCATATAATTTTCAACAAACCTTCCTTCTTGACATTTACCCAAACTGACATTGGTTTTGCAGTAGCTGAAGTCCAACATTGGAATTGTCCAGCAAATTGTCCAGAGTTGGTGTTCACCTCTAGGATACGACCCCCAACCAGAGTTCGGTATTCCAAGGTCTTTACTTCCTCAATTGGACTATCTCCGAAAAGCCAACGAACTGTATTTCTGTAGCTAGGCAGCACTGGGCAACCTAAAAAATCAACAGAATTTTAGCAGGTTTTTCTAAACACATTGAAATGTTTGTGAATAAGAATGTATGATTGTGTGATTCTACAGAAAAGACCGTACCAGTCTAAATAAAAACAAGAGTATGCATAAATTCACTGAAGTCCAAGCTATGGCCCAAAATTCTGATGGCCCCTTGAGGGTTATCAGCTGTGCACGCTGATGTATACTTACCATAGTTCTTCATATTTTTCCGTTTCAGTAAGTTCTTACAAACTTAACTTCTATATGAATGAAGGGGGGGTGGGGGGAACAATTATTTAAATGGAACGAAGATTTCATCCCAGACTCTACAATATATAAATAGGTTCGCAATGAGAGAGTTTCTATCTATTTTGGACAGGAGTCAAACAAATTAAAATTGCTGCATTTTCACTCCACAGGCACAAGCAGGGATGGAAACAGAAGTATTCATTTAGACAGAAAAATAAAAAACCATTTCTATAGCTCAGCTGAATCTCTTCCCATCGTTTCCAAGTGAAGTTCAAAGAGAAATTACGCAGCTTCAGTCTCATGGTGAGTCACCTAGACAATGCCTAAAGGGTTGTCATTTTAAAGCATTGTTTGAAAAGCTGAATGAAAAAATAATTGTGTGTCTTACTGGGAGGTTCCCTCCCTGAAAACAGAAAGCTGAGCTATGGTTAGGAAATCCAGAAGGTCATCAAACCTGGACTCTTCGGAATCACACTTTCTCCATAGGGCCCCCTCCATTTTAATGAAATTAATAAATAATATAATTTAAATTACACAGCAGCAAAGACTACATACCTATTCTTAGTGGATCTCCAGGTACCACACTGACATTTGTACCAATTCCAGATGCCATTAGAACACGCTTTCTTCTGCTTCCCTTTGATAATAGAGTGTTATTCTCTGTAAATCTTTGTTCTGTAACACAATGCATGTGATCTCTTCTTAGCAAGAATTACATCACGATGCTAACAAAAAAATTGTATCAATATGTCCAACATGCTAGTTATGAAGCAGAAGGATAATAGCACTTTTGGATTCTTTAGGATTAACTTCATTTATGCAGTTCAATCGTCCGTCTAACAAATATACTTCAGATATGTAAACAGGAAATGTATAAATTATTTCTAATGTTTATACAAGTTTCTAAATTAATCAATTTAATTTTATTTATTAGAAAAATAAGCCTGTAACAGTATAAAAATAAGATTTACAGGACGTATGATGTATTTCCTGTTTCTCATGACAATGTTATTTATTATTTCATTACCAGTCATTCACATACAGAAATTTTAAGAAAAATAATTCTCTCAGTGGAATCAGGCCAACTCCTCTGTTCCATTAGATGGAATTATGACAGTGCTACCACAGAAAAAAGAAGAAAATCTACGCTATCTCTATGCATAATGAGATTTTTAAAATGTATGCAGAATCATATGCCTATCACTATAGCAACTCCTCCTTTTTATCATATGCCAGACAGAATAACTGCCAAAAATGTGGGCAATCTGTCAGTAACACACAGTTCTTGCCACTTAGTCAACATTTCTGTTTTAATGAATGTGCATAATATCTATGATTGTCCTTCCAGAATGGTTTAAATCTTTTGTTATGTTCTAAGTTCCATGGGTCATTTTACATTGGTTCAACATTTTTCCTGAGTGTGCAAAGCCCGTACAAAGCCTACTGCTTGTCTGAGTAAACACTGGGACAAAAAAAGTCTCCACGGAACCATGGTGAGGCCAGTCCCATACAGGCAAAAGGCTAGTTGTCTTGTCAGTCCTTAGGAACTTCTATTTTTTTGCTCTACTGCTTGACTTGCCCAGGTAAGGCAACAATTGCTGTAGTGAAGTCCAAAAGGCTGACATGATTTTGCTCTAGACAACACCGAGTCAGTACAATCTGCAAGTCCTGACACCAGAAGTCCTCCCATTTCATTGCAGTTTTGCGTGGCCAAAAAAATGGCAGAATTTGGCCCTCTCCTATCCACTCAAGATTTATTTAAGCTAATGTCATGTGACCAGGAATAGAAATGAAATTCAGACTCTTGTGAGCAATCTTCCCAGTCACGTCATTATAATAATATTCCTCTCTGGAACATTTGAAGTTTTGATGTAGTTCAGGAAAACTGAAACCAAGAAAGGAGCTTCAGTCTACACTCATCCTCACACAGAGACTCCTATTATGTCTTTGGTACGTCTTCCTTGGCCAACAGATCCAAATATCTAAAACCTGCCCTGCACATGTGTGCCTAAGAAAGCAAGCTTTGTAGCAGGATTGGCCATGTATAACTGTGCTGTACTTCATACAGCAAAATGGTGAGAAAGTTAATCTCTAGAGCTGAATGATCCATTTATTGCAGCTATTTTCAAGGCATGATTGTATTATACAGTATTACATTATTAATCTACTTACAATAGAGTCATTTAAATGGAGTTTTTCTTTAAGTTTTCTATTCTGAGAGTTAGCAGTTCATATTCAGAATTTTTTGTTTTCCATGTCCCTGTATTGTAATTGGCCTCTATAGTTAAAAAAAACCCCAAACCCAAAAAACAACAAACAAACAAAAAACAACCCAAAACCAGCCTTTGCTTTCATTTCACTGTGTTTCCCTGCAGATTTTCTGAATAACTCAAGCCTGCCCCGTTTCCCTAGATAAAAGCACCGGGAACAACATAATATACCAGTGGATTTAGTTTTCTAATGTGTGTGCTGGTTTAAGGGCTGATATTTTTTGCCTGGAAGGAAGAAGATGGAACAACTTCTGAAGAAGTCACAAGTCAAACCATCTGTACCTAGATCCACTATTACAGGAAACATAAAATAGAGAACAGACCCCAGACACTCAGATGCAATCAAAAATTCCAAGTTCATAATAAAGTGTTAAATATCCCCCAACTATTTTATTGCTTAAACTTCATAATCGAAGTAGCTCACTGTTATCAGTAAGGAATTCTCATTTAGCACTTACCAGTTAAGCGGAGAACAGACGTAGCTTCAGCTTTTCCGAGAGCGTTAGTTGCTCTGCAAGTGTATGTTCCTCCATCTTCATAGGAAACATTCCTCAGAAATAAAGAGCCATTCAAAACCAAGAAAGAATTGATTTGTAGAACGTCTGTCTTAAACCATGTTACATTTGGTTGGGGAACACCTTTAAAATGCAAATAAAACATTTATTGTGAGAGATAAGCCATAGGTTTTTTTATTGCTGACTGCTACCGTAACATCCAAGAATCCTAAGTTCCTTTGTCGTTTCACAGATAGCATAAACCAAAGTAACAACATTGCAGCAAAACAAGTACTTTTTCTACTCAAAACAAAACTTCTCAGTTGTGAGCCCTATTAATAATTCAGCATCCCACTGAGACTAAAAGTTAAGCACTGTAAGACAAGCTCACAGAACAGCTTTAAATAGTGCTACCAGTCCTACAGAAGCAATGTGAGACCATTAACCCCAATCAGGTTCAATTAATATAAAGATCTGCACAGCATCTTTTCATTCAACCTGCATCCCAGAATATACAAAGGAAGGAATATTCAATTTCTCATTAAAAATAAAGAAAAAAGAATGGAGGCAAAATATTTCTCTTGACAAGAAAAAGAATATATTTATCAATTAGATTAGAAAATAGTTGTGACTAGTTTCTGCCGAAAAAGCTCCTGAAAACTTCTCCAAGTAGCAGATGTCATACATACAACTTGTAACAATGCAGTGTGAAGGAGAAGGAACAGAAAGAACTATTAACAACTGCTTAACAACTGAGCCCTTAGTTCAATCTCATTTACCACACTGTAGAAAGCCAAAGATCTATAATGATTCCTACTGCAAAGCCTGAACTCTGAGAAACTCAGCATTTGCAGATAACCTGTCATTCTAAATTTTAATGAATGACTTTGGACATTTATTTTTAATTAGATGATTTTTCCACTGGCACAGTATCACCTCTGTTGGAGGACTTGTACTGTTTTATTTTCCTCAAACATTTGCCTTTAAAAGGATATTTTGCAGGTTGGAAAATCAGACACTTCATTGCTTGTGCTCTGGTTGAGCTGCTGCAGCAGAAGTGCTCTTTCAAAGCTCCAAAATCGTAGATAAATCACTGCGCAAGTCTGACACACATGGCACAGTGACTAGCCGCAGAGGTGCACGAAGGCACAGGGCACCTGACGAGTCAAGGCAGTTAAACTGTCCTTCACCTGAACTCTTTTTTTGGTAAATATGTTGATCAGTGCTCACTGAAGACTACCAAACCAGGTTCTGCTGACCTGAATGTGGGACATTTGGAAGTTTCAGCCATATTGAATGCTAATTCAGTCTCTTCTCCTCACAGATCATTGTGCAGTATTACTTTACAGATGATGTCTTCATGATGTGGAATAGCCTTTAGGAACAACTTTAACATTTCAATCACTGGCTTAGCACTTCCAATGCACACCTCAAGTTTTTCCTTTACTGTAATAGGAACCAGACATATTTTTTGGAACCCGCTATTTCACTGAAGGAAAAAGCTCCCCCCACCATTTTGTCTAGAAAGACAGCAAAGAGAAACACTCTTCTGCATAATCACAGATTTTGTTCTAGACAATTTAGCAGCTGTTCAGTGCTTTTAAACTCACAAGATTGTGTTTTACTGAATAAAACTGCATAAAACAAAGTACAGATCTGCAGAGTGCACAAGGGTCCAAAAAACCAGGCTGTTTTTCAAGTTTCCAGAAGCAGCTTTATGCCACTTCAAAAAATCCTTTTGGAATTAGGATGAGATCTTGTTTTAAGGGTCTTTTTTCCATTTTACCCCAGCTTTCTGGCTAAAGTGTATCATTCTCAGACATATTTTTCCTTTACAGTATACTTTCCATGGCCATTCAGGCGTATATACTTACTATACAGATGGGCTGAGGAGGTGTTGTGAGGATGCTGAGCTGTTTTAATCTAAGGTCTAGAGGTTTGCAGCCAGACTACCCTCCCTGGCACCAAAATCCTGTAGACCAATCAGAGCCAAAAATAAGCCAGAAGCAGCAAGGTTTAGATGGGACTGAAGTCAAAAGATTTGAAGTCAAATTCCACAAAACACAAAAATGTTTGGAAAGGTTCAAATTTAAGCTTTTAACCTGAGCCTCTATCAAACTTCAGCCCAATATCACCCCATGATACAGCCCTCCCTCTGCTCTCACCACAGCATTCAGAAGTGTACCTCATTCCTGGGATTTCACTTAAGTAAAATATTTCTTTCACGCAAACTTGGTATGTATCTAGAGTTTATCCCAGAAAAATTGCCATGCCTCTGTTCTTCTACCCATGTCTATTCAGAGACATGTAGAGCCTTTTAAGATCTGGACTGGAGTTCAGTTTGCAGAAGAAATCTGCAGAATAGCTTTGCCTCTCATTTTAAGTTCAAAATTGGGTGTCTGTCACACACCTTAAGCTCAATTTAAGTTATAGCAAACGATTGCTCTTTCTTTCTCCAAAGAGCTGTATACATTTCTCTTTAGGGGAAACAAGCAAGTAGTACCACACGCACACACACAAGTAAATCAGATCATTTCTCAAGTGAATAATGTGAATACACAAACATAAATTCTAGGTGTAAGGAGCAGAAGTGTGGACAGAGCCCTGCATGGCAGTCCAGCAACCAGCCCAACTGAAATGCACAATGAATCCATCCAAGCCCTCTTAGGGGTGCTGTCACTTACAGATAAAGTGGGGGGAAAAACCCCATGAAAAATGATCAGTTAAATACATTATGGAAAAAACAACAGTATTACGCATTATAGGTGGTTATACACACTGTCATTTTAAAACAAAATTAATGTTATGTAGACACCTTCAGAGTGCATCCATAAACGTGAGCTGTTTGAGCTGAAAATAAGTGAGGATCATCACAACACTCCTGCATTGTATTTTACCCAAAACTACCGAGAAGCAAGATTTCTAGCTAAGAGTTAAAAATTTTTATGTGAACTGTATCCCAAGTCCCTCTGACCCGGCCTCTTCACAATCATTTTGAGGACCCTTCAAGTTTTTGCATTTCATGGTTCCTTTTCTTTCCCCAACCTTTGTATTATGTGGAAACCAATTCACTGAGAGTAAGCCTAGGAGATACCGGACCCTCTGCTTAAGAACAACTGGCATTTGCAATCAAGTTCCTTCTGTGTCTTTTGTCATGGCCTTTTGATTAGGTTGCCATTAAGAGCATTAAGGCAAATCCTCAGCTTGGGCTAAGGAAAAAAGGAAAATACCTGTCAGAGAAGAGTTCAGGAACCTGCTACAGGCTGGAGTACAGCATGAAGGGGGGGGGGGGGGGGGGTAGGACTCGGCACACTCTGCAGTCAGAACATAGCTGTACACTAGAAATAGGGGCCTCTAACCCTGCCTTCCAGGGGAACCCAAAACTGGCAAGCACTAATATGATATAAAGCTTTCAGAGTTGTGCATACAGAGAGATGCAGCAGAGAATCTGGCCAGAGAAAAGGTTTATTGTGTGGTGCTATCCCATCTGCTGATAGACACCCGATCAATGGATTAAAGAAAGAAAGCAGGAGAAAAAGACAGCCCTTATAGTCCAGCTCCTTTGCATTCTTCGGCAAAGCAGCGTGTACATTTCAAGCTCTTCTGGACAGTTTCACTTTATCTGTATGTTCATATTGCCAGTGAAAAATCCTTTTCTGCCCTAACTCTCACAAGAGACACCAAGTTCCTGTGCATATTGTCATTTCTGGAATTCCTATCAGGAGAAACTCTTGCCCTTGAAGAATACTAAAACCCCCCTGGTTTTAGGTGTGCATTTACCTTTTCAATAGTGTCTGTGATTAAATAAACTCCATCTCATAACACAGCACACAGCGCAACCCCAGCATGCAGTCACCATTTATACATTTCAGGTGAAAAAGCTTCTGTCATACAGATTTTCGATGCTTTTCCTTTAGAAATTAGACTCAGTATTTACTACTCCTGAGATAAGATTTTTCTCCCCTACTGGTATGCAGCACTGCACACCAAGTTAAGTCTCACCTATCAGCTCTTGGGAGAAAGCAGGCAAAGTATACAATTCCCACATTCCTCTTGTGACAAGACTCTTAGAGTAGCACTGTGAAAAGCACTGCTTTCCTACACAGGATTGAGTTCAAGCATACCATCAAACTGCAAGAAAGCTCTTTATTCCTAGGCAAAGACTTAATGCCTACAATCTGTGCTTTACCTTTTAGTATTCATGTAAATAAAACTTTAAAAGTTTTAAGTACTGTTTTCTTAATGCAAGTAGAAACTGAACTAAGCAAAAATAAGCGAAACATGAGGTGTTGGGGTGTGCATGTGTTTGGGGTGTAGGGGTTTTTTGTGCAAGGGAGGTTTTTTTGGGGGGGGGGGTTGTTGGGGTTTTTTTTAACTTAAAGGAGCTGAAATTATACTTAAGCTTTGGGACATATTTTTAGGACTTCACAGAGAAGTTTGTCCTGTGCACAAGGTTGAATTTTACTGCAGATGCTTGACTCTCCTTTACATAAAGGTTGATTTACACAGGGACTTTATATGGACAAAATTAACATTCACGCTGTCTTCAAGAACCTTTGCCATTACAGAATTGTAGTGAGACGACTATTAACAGAGATGTTTAAAAGCTGATTACATTGAATTTTAAAAACATTTCTTCCTTATTGCTATAATTTTCTACCCTCTGTTCTGACTCAAAGAAGTTTCTACTGTTGTCATTTGTCCTTTCCTGAACAGTTTTAAAATGTGTCTTTCCTTTCACCTTACTGTCCAAATTTAACACATCTACATAAGCTTCTTCTACAGAATGGCTGCCTTTCTGTATGAATCAGAAGACACCAAATCATTCTGGGAACCATTTCCGAGACCTTCCCTCTTCAGGAAAAAAGTCAATCTTCAGTTTGTAATCCTGGAAGGAAGTCATTCCCTGTCTACATCCAAGAAAATATTACTTTCAAGCTGAAGAATTCCTGGTTTGATCCCCAGCCAGTACAAAAAGGGAAGAGGTTAGAGATGGCCTGTAGCCACCTTTGTTTCCTTCACACCCCACCTCCATGCAGATGCAGCTGAGGATGAGCCCAAAGGTATCGACTCACCCAAACTGCCAAAGGTTCAGAATCCCTGAGCGCAGTTTAGATCCCAGTGATTCAAATGGGAGATCCATCACTGACATCAGCTAGTAGCAGAATCAAACAATTGTATCCTATGGCTCCAAGTCAGGAAAGCACTTAAGCATAGGATTAAATCCATGCTTATTAGGGAATGCAATTAAACACATGCTTAAAATTAAGGATGGCTGTAATTGTCCTTCATGAACAAAGACGCGTTCCTGAACTCAAGCCTTCTTAGTCTTAGAAAAACCTTAAAAGTGAGAATCTTTTTCTTGCAATGGATCTAAATCCTCTGATGTTAAAAATTTCTACTATAGACCTAAGTGGCTATAAAACTTTAACATTAATCTATTTTTCTGACCTCAAACACAGGTTATTTTCCACTAGCACTGGAGCAGCTCTAAAATACTCAATGTTCCATGAAAAAAAAAGTAAGTCATTTTCCACCATGAGTGGCCCTGGGACAGCAAATGTTATGGAAAAAACCGCCAGCTCCGGATGGAACTGTGAAACACGTGTTTAAAAAAAGAAAAAAAAAAAAAAAGGAATCCGCACTATAGGGTGCCCTTAAAATATTCAGTGTTCAAAACCAAATTTCCTCCAACCTTGAAAGCCCTATGAAATATTACACACCATAAAAATCTTGGCCTACTAACTAGTTGCTCTAAAACATTGGATATGTCTTCAGAAATTTTTCCCCCAGCTATGTAGAATCTCATAAAGTATTCTGTATTTCCCATTCAAGAGCAAGGCAGAACTGTGCTGGCACAAACCACTTTTTGCTGCACTTTACTAAAAGTTTACCTAAGTTTAGAGCTAAATTCACATGTCAACTTTCAGAGGAAATTATTCTGGGTCAGTAATATACACAATGAATGTCACCTGATTATTATTTATTCTACACTCACTAACACCTAAGGTGGATTTAGCATAACTTACAATGCAATTTCTTTGATTGATACATCTTCATATTTTCTCCAGCAGAAGTCACAAACTGCCTTTACATTCAGCTGAATTATGCTTGAGGAATCAACTTCTAGTCAACTCTAAAAAGCCTCAACCATGCTGCTACTGAAATTTCCTGTATGAATCTTGCCAGTTTCACTGGGAATCACAGTCTTGGACAGAGAGCCAGCGGAGACACGTTGGTACTCAGTACGATCCTCCAACCTGCCCTCTGGTACAGCCCCATTCTCTCACAAATCTTTCAAAGCTATTACCTCTGCCTCCTCCTATCAGCCATGCAACACCCCCTCTTCCTAGGTGGTAGCAACATCTGGCAGGATTTAGATATACTTACTGACATCTGGTGACCTCCTTAGAGCGGTTCCTGAAGCAAGACCCCTTCCCATCCCACCCTTGCTACTCTGTCAGGTCCTGTTTAGCTCTCTGGCTGTCAGCTCAAAGAGAACTTGATCTTTTTTCCAGCTGCAGAAGTTTAAGACTAATATTTTTCAAAAATCAGGCATGTAAAATAAGGCAACTATATTTAGGCAACTAAATAAGAGGATCTGAGTTAAGTGTGAACTCAGCAATGACTGCTGGATGGAATTCTGTAGTCAACCCCCAACAAAGACTTGGTTGGTGTGCACTAGGGCAATTCTACAATTCAGCATTGCTATCAGAGGCTGTTTTGCCCAACTGGTTAGTGACTCCACTTTCACTTTGCTGAATAGCCATGCTGTATCACCAAGGACCTAGACATTTCAGGTCATAAAGTAGATACATACTCAGGGACCTGGAAAATGTAATTTTATCAGAAATTTAAAAACTACACCAGAATTGCCATTCTTAGACCCGAAGGTCACTTAACTCAGCATTTTGTGTCCACCAATGGGCAGCTGGGGATGTGTAGGCAAAGAGTACGAAAGTCATGGAATTTATTGAATAACACCTCCTCAACATATCTTCCCAGCTTCCTGAACTGGAAGTAGCACTTAGACCGCCATGCTTGTTTCCTCTAATATTGCTCTTCTCTCTACCTTTTCCAGCACTACTATACCCTTTTTGAAATGAAATTAGCAAGTTGCAAACAGGATTCACCACAGCTTTAAGCAATGGCAAATTTATATTTCCTATTATTTTGTCCGTTCCTCTGCCATTAGTTCTGATTTGCCTTTATGGACAACACCCAGGGAGTGTGCTGGTGTTCCCACAGAACTAACCAGCATGAGTCCACAAATCTTTCTGAGTGGCAGTCATTCAGGTACAGCCATGTGCACATGTCTATATTTAAAGGTTATTTGTTCTATATGTATATTTGTTCTGCAAATATCAATTCTGAACACCCTTTGCCTTCATTTATCTATTAAACACTATTTGCGTGATTCTGCTGCAACTCTTTGCAGAGAATTTTAGATCTGATTAGGTCTTGATTCTTCACAGCTTTAGTCAGCTAACTGTTCACATTCTTTTCCAGAACTTTTATAAAAATATTGAACATCATGAATCCCAGAACAGAGTCTTGGGGCACCCTGCTGGTAAGCTCTCTCCACTGTAAAGTTTGACCACTTGTTCCTTCTGATCATTTAATCAGATACTAACCAATGAGCTAACCTCTTCTTTTACACTATGGGAGTCTGTTAAACTTTGCCTAGGGAACTTCTTGACAGCTTTTTGCAAATTGAAGTCGGAAGTATCAAGGGAATACCCACATGCTTGCTGAGCACTCCAAGAACTCTAATAGATTTTTGAAATTTTATCTTCCTCTAACACGATGCATCTTAACCCTTCCTGAATTAAGAATCTGAAGGAAACTCCTGCTCCAGTAAGGAAAGCTGGGAGAGAAAGGGAGAAACATACACCAAAAAAAAGCAATGCTGTAAACTGTTCCAATTTATGTTTTTGTCCCCCCACAAACTCTGTAGCCTATATCTACATTAGCAAGTAGTGGAGGGCATCAGGAATGTGCTTTTAAAGAGACATAGTTGGTAGCCAGGTCCCAAAACACACTCGATGTGTGTTTGAATGAGGATTGCTGCTTCGGACTACTCAGTGAATCTTGCCTGGACCTTTGGACTTACTGCCCATTAGTATTTGGAAAGTAATAGGTATAGTCCCCAGGCACACCTTTCAGTTTAGCTATATCTAAAGGGATTCAGTTTTCAGGTTCCCAGACTGCTGGCAAGACACAAGGCAAAGCACAATTAAGCTTTTGGAACACATCTTTCAATCCTTCCCGCTTATGCCTGATCCAAACAAAAACTGTAATGGAGATGCACTTATAGTAAAAAGAAGCATAAGAGCAAAAGGGTTTCCTTTTATTATACTGATTATAAATAGTGTCATTCCTCATAAAATAAATCTGTACTTACCCCTTTAAACCTTTGAAATCCATTAATAATATCTTTTAGAAGAACACACAAAAAAACCTAAAAGAAATGAAGAGCCAGAATCCTATGTATTAAACCGCTATTTTTCTTCACTGAGATGTCTTCTGAGACAAAGAACAGCACCAAAGTTACATTTGGAATAGTGTGGGTAAATGAAGGAACAGATGGAAAAATCAAATTCTTGATTTATCTGGAGCTGTTTCAAGTTCCAATACTGACAGCAAGTAGCTGGTCCATCTTTGTGAAATGTACGTGCAAAACGATGACCCTGATTCAACAGGTTTTGTGTATTTCTCACATTTTTTTTACCAATATGTTATTCCTAGAGCGCCAAAATATATTCATAGGAATGGAGAATCTGGATGAAGATGGAGTTTCTACTTTTAAAAGCCTCTGTGCCAAGATATTTCAGAGATGCAATGTAATGTATATGGTAGAAATAACCTCAATGCAGTATCTTGCTCTTCTGCTCTCTCACCAGCAGGTGTCAGACAATGCACATTTTATACATATTTTTATTCCCCCCCCCCCCCCATTTTAATTCAACTTAGAACTCTCAAGGTTTCACAATAAATGGAGTCTGACAGTTTTAGTTTATTTTAGTAATAATCACAAGACGATCTTTTCTGCAAATACAATAAATGTTATCCAAGAGCAATTTGGAGCAATCAGTATTGATATTTATACCATGTGTGTTGATTGAAAAGCTCTTGCCTGTAAGAATGGAATATGAATCTACCCAGAATGTTATGAATATCTTCTAGCATATGCTCGTGTGGGAGCTATAAAAGTGAGTTTATGATAATTAGTGGAAAAATAGTTTTGTTATAAATTAAAGAGAGAAAAGAAAGAGATACTGTTAGCTCCAGCAGTTTAGCTAACTTTTCTTAATCTATTCTTTGATGTTCTTCTATTCAGTAGGATATGCTGCTCTTTAGCATTTCAAAGTTTTTTTCAATCTGAATGTGGTTTTTGGAATGTGCAAGGAAGACTTTCAAAAGGACAAAAAGAACCAAATCAGTAACAAGGAAAAAAGACAAACCTGTAGTCAGCTGGCTAACACTGCACGTAACGTTAAACTTCCTGTGCTTTCCATTCAAACCATCAAACAAGAGCTGTCCTGTGTAACATGGCCTAATGAACCCAGAGCCCCTTATGTGGAACGCACTTGGTTCTCTTCAGGCCTTGAATAATTAAAGAGTGTATTGTACAGCCATTAGCCAGTAGCAGAGGCAGTTGGGAAGTGTAACTTTCCTCACGACAGCACCTCCTCTCTACCTTTCACGACTGCCTTCATCAGATTGTTGGGTAGGCAGCTCCTACTTCCAGCTGAAATTCTGCTCTATGGCATGATATTCTCTTCTAAATGAACCATTAATTAAACCATTTTGCATAAGTGCAGAATTTTTATATGTTTCAGAAAGAAAATTCCTGAATAGACCTCACACTGCTAGACACAAAATGTAGAACTCAATATGTAGATTTATTCATAGAGAAAACTATGGTTTGAACAACTATTTTAAAAAGTATTATAGGCTATTCAGCCTACAGAAAAATATCTCAGAAGTCATTGCAGCCAAGAAATTGAAAAGTAATTTAAGAATTCTGCTAGTGGCATGGCACTAATATTCTTCACACACATGCAGACACCTTATTCATTAGGTGGTTCTTCTTATGGAGAGCTAATTTGTGGGCTAGCAAGATCAGATCAGATGATCTGCTTGACACACTGAGAAATCTGCAAGTAACCTTTGTGTAGAAGGACACACTGAGAAATCTGCAAGTAATGTCCATGTAGAAGGATCCTAAGTATGTAGCAGAACATGAAGAACACAAAGTCTTATCTGGTAATACTTCACTCAAGACAGGCAGAGTTGTTGTCATGCACAAAGACAAGACATCCTTCTTTCTGAGCATTCAGGAAAAGGTGCTCCAGATCTAGCCAAGGTCTCCCTGACACTAAAAGAAGGGCGCTCTCTTACAATTACTTTTACTGTTCATTCTAAGAGATCCTCAGCTGATAGACAGGCACATTTGATCACTGCCCAATGGTACTTTTACTCTAGATATTAACATTAGGGATTTGCAGTGGGCTATTACTCCAAGGAGGCAAAAGACTATTACTGTAAATCTACATGTCTAATGAGGAGAAAAGGACTGCTGCAGACTCACACTGTTTATAGGAACAGAACTTTTAGAGTGCATACAAATTTTAGTATTTTTTTTCATTCAAACTCTTGCTTTTCTGATAATTCACATAATGCTTTATCAGCATTCACAACAAAGTTCTCATCCTACTACACTGCAAATAGACACATTTTTGGGTCCCACCTATTAGAAAAACATTAGCATAAAGTGCTATTAAGTTCAATCTTCTAAAGTCACGGGTTTATTACTTTTCATTAAGGAAAGGAGATCAGAAAAAACTCTTCTTACATCATTGCACAAGTTTTTCTGCTTCTAGGTTAGTGACATTTTAAGACAGGCAAGCTCTATTATATTCACAAACAGTAATACTTACTTCCTTGGCAATGACAGGAAATAAAGCCATTAGATAAATCATTTTTTAAGTCAACACTGGTGTCTTAGCATAACTAAAGTTTGGCTCATGAATATACACAATTCTAAATCATTTGGAAATCTACAGTCCCATGTGAAAATATTAATTTATATTTAAATTGCTAACTACTTACCCATCCTAACAATATTAATATTAACAGTGTGACATTAACTCTCTGCTGATTTGAGATGTAGGTCAGTTATACATAGAGTTGTCAAACTATAGTTGGAAAATATTACTTCATCAAAGAATTAGCCGTGGTACAACAGTGAATAGCAGAGCCACATGTCCTAATATATGTCAGCCTGGCGCCACTATTGTATGCAGAACTATTTGCATATATATATATATATATATATATAATTTCTATCACTACTCTAGTTCAGCATCAGCACACTTTCTGGTATGCACTCCTCCTGCAATCCGAAGTGAATGGCACACTGACTTCTCTGAAGTCTCCTTGCACTCAGTTGCAATGTTCATTGTTATTAGCACTTTCATACATCATCTTCAACAAGGCACAAAGGGCTGACCTTAGCTTATTAAATATGTGACAGAATATTGCTGCTGTGAGTTGAATCTTACAATTTAAATTTAACAGATAGTAGTGATTGGATTACAAAGAAAATACCTATCTTTCCAACAAAGGACTAGAAAATAAAATGAAGCAGTGAACTCTTTAATGCATGTAGCTTCTGATTAACATTAATGCTGCTCCACAGATGTTGAGCTAGAAAATATCTATATACTCTCATGGCTCGGCACTTTTCTTTGTTTCCTTGCTGCAGCTGCAGACTGATGGCTCTAAAAGGTAAGTTTACTTCACTGTCAGGTTTAAAGTTCTATTAAGCTATGGCTGGAGATTTCATTTTCGGTTTTAACAATAGTCTAGACATATGTGCATCTCAAATAGGGGTAAGGAAAGTTCTCTGATGAGCAAGTCAGCTGGCCACACTTGCTATTGCAGGAAGATAGTCATTCACTCTGGTGGGCTTTAAGCTCTGTAGTGGAGCCTCAGACCACTCCATGGAAAGAAAAGTACTTTTAAAGGAAGGTCTGTTTGAACATATACATGTGTGTGTAAATTAAAGTGACAGAAAAGAAAAAGAACTGGTGTGGGTGACATGCCTAATAAAAAATGACTAACGATCAATGATTTTCTGCCTTTGCTGGTAATTTCTTTCAAGACGTAAGGTAAACTTCTGATTCCAACATCACAGGGAACTTCAGTGGTGGTCTTGCTTACCTTTCACTGGACATTCAACCATAATATTTGCTCCACTTCTTGCCATGATTGTTCCTCCAACAACTGCCGAGAGATTGCTGGCTTCCAGATTTGTAATGTTTAACACAGAGGACAAGATGACAGGAACCTCTTTGAAATTAAAGGAATAATCAGTTTTAAAAGCTTTATTTTACTTCTAAATATAGATCTTGTATTTAAATTCATCATGTTTGGAACAGAATTCAGTGTGCAAAGCAGCAGCCAGAAAATAGAGGTAGGATAGATACAAGCAGACTTGGTTCATACCTGCTGTGGTTTCAGAGCAACAAGACCATCTTATTGCTACCTGTTAAATCAGGCAGTTTCATGGATTGCCAGCAAAAGAAACTATTTCGCATTGGATTCACATTGGAGTGGAGATGGGTGCTTATATATAAAATGATAAAATACATGCTGGATTCTGCGGATGCTGCAGTCTTACCTGCACGCAATAGCAAAGATGTTTCCATATCAAAACCAAAGTCATTGACAACCAGGCATCCATATGTACCAAGCTCCTTTTGAGTAGGATTCTGAATCTGCACTTTTCCAATGGTGTCCAGGATCACCCTGCAGAATATTCAAGGGGATACAAGGGTTTGTACCCTGGGACAAACCCAGCTGGATCTTCTTGCGAGAATTACAGATACAGCAGCAAAACTCCTGTTTAGGAGTTTACCATTCTAGACCAGCGCACGCAGTAACAGTTCTGCCTCTTTTTTGGTGACAAAAGGAGAGTGCTAAGTGACACATGCATCGAAGATTCTTCAGCCCTTTAGAGGGCAGCGAGTTTGCTACTACAAACCAGAATCCCTTGGGAACAACAGCATGAATAAATCAGACTACCACAATTAAAAGTATTACGTTTGGCAAGAAATCCATCTCTCCATAGCAAGCTTGGTTTTCAGCAGAATTGGGGAATTCGTAAACGTATGGTCTAATCTGACTTCCAAATTACTGCAGGTTTTGGGTTTTTTAAATATTATCATCATTAAAGCTAAAGTCTTCCACCAAAACCCCACAGGTGTCTTGAATACCTTTTGCGAACCCAACAGATAAACAGCCCATTTACCTCCCATATTCTTTTTCAGATGTAGTACTATTAATGTCACTGACTTTTGAGTACACACATATATATGGATTTGTGTATAAGAAACCTTACTGTGAAAAAAAAAACGGAGAAAAAACTTGCTTTGCCAATGTATCCCTTAAGTGCAAGAATATCAGTCTGGGCTAAAATGAAGGCAATTTATGTAAGTAGACATTAGGCATCAAACAGATACTCACGAATAATCAAAGCACCATCGTGTCCCAAAAAAATTAAAGTATCACTTGCAACAAATTAATGGGAAATTATACGTATTTCACAAAATAAACATTATTGGTGGGAGCTACATGGTTCCAAAAACATTTGCACTTTTAAAAATGGCTTACTTTTGGTGTCTTTCCTTTAATTGATAGCCCTGCAGAAGTATATTTTTCTTGGCAGTGTGGTTAATCAGTTAAGTATGTTGAGAAATATCCAAAAGTGCCTTTATCATTTCAGAATCGTTTTTTTCATTACTCAAGAGCTAGCTATAATTCCAAGAGGGTCACACACGAAGTTAATGTTAATATTATCAGGTGAGCTTCTAATTTATCAGCAAAGAAGTAAAAGTATTTGCTCAGTCTTGAGCAAATATCTGAATATAACACACATGCTGTACTTTTTTTCAGATATAGTTCTCAAATGTGACGATAATACAGGTTCATTATTATTTTGTATTCCACTGTCCTCAACAGAAATATTTGTAAATTCTAAAGTATTGAAAAAAAAAAAAATCCATAAAAGCTCATTCTTTCTTTTTAAATTGAAGTTATGCAGCTACAGTTATACCTAAAGATTTACTGTGTGGAAGGATGGTGAGGGTATCAGTGATATTTTCCCTCCTTAAAATGAGTAAGAACTAAGACTTCTTTTCATCTATGCCATAGCAGAAGTTTTTAATGTGTTCCCACTGTATTTGGTATATGAACGAATCCAGTAGGGTTCTGCTCAGTTTCTGATGCAGCTGAAATGATTAAGGCAGATCACAAAAACCATGGCTAGGACATCCAAAACACTTTACCTAGTAAAAAAAAGTCAATCCTCCCACGTAATATTGTGGAAATGGACATACGCTTGGGTGGTAGTAAAGCCAAACAATGTGACAGACGCTTGAAAAAAATAATTACTTAAACAGAAAGATGGAAGGCACAGTGTTCACGCTTATCTCATTTTTACAACAGTATGTTTTAATATTGCACAGCAGGGTGGATTTTTACAGTTGATAGCAACATAATAAGTCATTCAAGAATAAAAGAGAAGATATTTACTTACTTCTCAGAGGCTTTTAATGTCTCACCATCTTTTGTCCAAGTATATTTCACTTCACTAATACCAGCTGTTTCACACAGTAGATTGACAGCATGAGTGTTCCTGGTCAGAAAAACTGTATTTCCAATTCGTACAGTTATGGTTTTGTTGAAGGAAACTCGGGGAATTTCCTTTTGCCTCATAATAACTGGAACCTTCTGGTCAAATGTTAACTTATCAACAGTTTTTGTGCTGAAGCGTTCAGATTCATTAGGTGATTTGCCTGTGAGTTTTGAGGCAAGTTTCTCCTCCTGGCCCCCCTTCCATTTTTCAGTAGTTGGTTGCGGAGGCCTAGATAATTCAGCAACTAATTGATAAATGATATGGGATGCCAAGTCATCATTGACTTCTCCAGTTTCAATGAGCTGACTCATGTTCCTTATCAGTTCTTCAAACTGCACAGTGTCCATGCTGTAGGCACCTTGGAGAACTGCTGCCTCCAGTCGCTTATTCTTGAATTCACGAGAGCTGAAGTCGTCTGCTGAGTTACTCCCAAAGGTTTCAAGATTTCGCAGAAATGGCTGATCATTTACTTGCCTGTCACCCAGATAGAGCTCATTCTTCTTACTCCACATTTGCCACATTTTGCTCATTTTATGCCATTTGGCCCCAAAGCTGTTGGCCTCATTGTGGTCTGCGCTACTGGTCTCACTGGCATGTTTTCTAAGATTTGGTGGTTCTATCAACCTGTTGTCAGTACCAATGAGTTTGAGTACAAATGTTTCATGCACGGAGCCTGCAATACACCGGTACACACCAATATCAGTAGCTTCAAGACTATGTATTTTCAGCGAGCCTGACTTAGTGATGCCAAGTCTTTTAGAGTTTTGTAAGTGTTGTCCATCTTTCTCCCACCGGATAAGTGATTTCTGGAACCTTCGCACAGGGCACTTAATTACTACAGATGTTTTGGGAAGTAAGTAGGCTCGGCTTCCTATGGTAAAATTAATGCGCTTCTCTTGTCTTGTTTGAATATAGACTCGGTGAATACTGACAATCTGAGGTCCATGAGCAAAGTATTTTTCTGGAAGCTTTGGTTTAATCTCTGAAAGAAAACAAAGTGCTGAAAAGCACCTAATCATTGGCCCTCATGCTTACAAAATCTGCTTTTCACAGAATGCTTGACAGAGCTTTTCCTGACTTTGTTCGAGTCAAATTGCAACATGCTGAGCTTTTATCCGAGTCACAAAAATGCAAAAAATATGAACAACATGAAACCGTAACATTCCCCTGCTCCAGCCAAGAATTCTATTGCTTCTTCCCCAAGTCTTCTAACAATGAAAAGATACAGACAACATATACCTATATGAAAGACACTGATGGTGCACACATACATAAACATATATAGAGATGTATTATATATAATATACTAATTTTTATATAATCCTCTTACAGTTATATTTCCTATATATTTCCTATTGCTGCCTCAGAAAGGCTAGGCATGACAGGAATGGAAAAAGTGAATCAAAAAATTTGAACACATTATCACTTTCCCCACATTTGAACGCTGTCGAGTGCAGAATGACCTAAATAAAACAAAATCTATCCAAAAAGCAAGGCTCCCCTTGACTGTTATTTGAAGTGCTGGCTGGCCATGCTGTTGTTTGATTGAGTCAGGCCAAATTGATAGCAGCACAGGAGGTGAACAAAACAGTCAATGAAGACACAGCAAATGCAAGAAGCAAGGCTACCCTGCAATCATTGGCTGAGGGTAATTTCTTTGGGTTGAAAGATGAGCAGCTCAGAGCGTTGCACCAAGAAAGTAGTGAGGGAAGGGAGGAAAGAGAGAAATAAGTCAAAATTTTGAGAGGTTGAAAACAGTAATCAGATGCATTGACAAAAAGCAGACTATAACTGCATAAAGCTTCATGCAGACTGGGGATGGAGATGATGGGTATTATGAAGCTCCTCCTGGGTTTTACTGCAGGCACTTGGACGCTGAAAGGTTTCTAGGGAGCTGCCCGAGCGACTACCACCACAGGCAGTGGCTGGGTAGGCACATGGGAGACAACACGAGACTGACAGCAATGTCTCAGATACCACTGTGTTGACTCACTGCTGGCAGCTACTGTGCCCCACTTTGATCAGTAGAACTAATCTTACTAAGAAAACACTAAGTAGGTGAGAAACAAAGCGCTGTAGGAGGTATGGAGCAAGGGCGCACACCCCCTGAGCTCGTTCCATGCAAGATGAAATTAGCCAGCTGGGAAGAGTCGGGAAACACTCTGTGTTGGTGCTAGAAAACAATTCAATTGTGTTTGGTGACCCAGCCTTTTGGTATGTGACAGAGAAAAAACTCAGAGCCTGCAGAATGAGTTGATGAGCCAGGAAATGGACACACAAATCAAAATGCTTCTCAGCGTGCCTGAATCTGAAGTCATTACTACTATTCCACTTGGTAGGTACATAAATAAAATGACAACTCTGCTGATGGCACACAAATGATATTTGAAAACTGCATGTTTCTTATATACATATGCTTCAAATATGCTGTGAAGAAATAGGTGAAAAGCTAAATGCTTCAAGCATTCAATAAGTGTGTACACTATATGAAGTACACCCTGGAGTGCATTCTTATGCTTATAAAACAAAATGGTTATTTTCAATGTTTTGGGTAATGAGTTCAGACCTGTGGGGATATCATGGTTTCATAATTACACAGCTTTTAAATCGGTATTCGTTATCCAGATACATGGTTCCCTCAACCATTTCACGTGATACAACAAATAAATTGCTTTAGGCACTCAGTTTACTAAAATTATTAAAGTAGTGTCCTGTTTTTAATACGTTACTGAGCCCCAAATATTTATTTTTAGGGAAGTGTTCCAGTATTAAATCTTCCATTTCCAAAATCCAACTTACAGACACAGTGAGTGTAACTTTAAACACACAAATTAAAATACTTCAGGCTGTGCTCTGTTTACACTAGTTATTCCAATGTGGAATTAAACCCAGTGCATACTTATAAATATGTTAACAAGTCTCATCCATTTCATTTAAAAAAAAAAAGACCACTAACTCTCATTAGTAGTTCAACACTAAAGGGTGTGTATATTTTTACTGGTGACTGGTGAGCAAAGCTAGGAGTGAAACAAAGTTCAGAGCTGTGGATGGCAGGCCATATAAATATATAGGGTCATATAAATATATGAGGCCACATAAGTATGCGCTTTCTAGATCCTTAGTATCATCCAATCTTGCAGCTGCTGAGGTAACAGGCTGTTTGGGAGAGGTTTTTTTCTACAAGGTAAATCTTGCTTAAGGATTAGATCCCCTGGAGCCATTGGACATTATCACCTGGTACAAATCCATCTGTGTCTATGACCTCTAATGGTTCTCTACAACTTCAGCTGGGCATCAGGTCCTGGTGAGCTCAGGGCTAGACTGGTGTTATTTCCTACTTCTCAGAGCCCACAGTCAGGAATGTTTCTGACTTAATAGGGCTTATTAAGTAGAAAACAGCTAAGATTACTAGTCCCAGGGTAAAAGATTAAGTCTAAAAAGCCTCAGCACTGTCATGAGACAGTAAAAAAAAGGAGGTGTTCATCTGAGCCACAGAAGCATAATCTTGGAGGCACATTCAGAAACAGTGCTCCAAAGGCAAGAACCCCTGCAGCATGCACGCCAGGTGCCAAACTACTCTTCACCGAGCCCGCTTCACACCCTGTAGCTAGGCATCTGCCCTTCCTAGGGCCATGGAGGGTTCCTGCCTGCTCTCCACTCCCCCTTCAAGGCAGCCTGAACCCATCGCCGCAGGAGGAGGAGATGCCTCCTGCATGTTCTCATGAATCCAAAGCCTGCTGCTCCCCTGGCTCCCTCTGCAAAACCCACACTGGAACTATGGGCATGGACACGTCTCACACCTTCCCCTGCCCTCCTGTCGCCCAGCCGGGGAATTGCCAGGCAGACCCGAGCTGCAAGGGCAGCATCGTTCCAAATGGCTGTGGAGCTGAAGGGAGTGATTCTCCTGTATGGCTTTGATCTGCACCCATTCAGTACAATCACATTCCCCCTGCAGTCCACTGTCCGGCTTTCTTGGCACTGTGGTGGAAGCTGACAATGTAACTTTAATATCAGTCTGTGCTAAGCAATTTGCAAACCAACTACACTGCCATTCAACTATCCACAATTAATTAAATTCAGATAGATATGCAGCTCAAAATATTTTATTAAACCTTATGCCAAGGACATTCCTGGAAGTCCACAGGGCTTTATTTAAGTGGAGTTTTGAACCTCAGGATTTTGGCATGTTAATCTGAAACGCAGGCCAGGAAAAGAAGTTTCATATTATGTATGAATCAGTAATTATTCTATTTCTTATTTTGTTTTGTGAATAATTTTTAAAGCAAAGCTTCAAAATGTATGAAGTAGCTATTTCTTGACAGCACTATGAATTGGGTCAAAACATGTCTATCTCTACAATCTGTGATCAAAACCAGGCCGTTCATGAAGGCTTTTGGGTTTTCCCCCACCCCAAAACTAAGAACTACTTTTTTCCTTTCTTTTCAGCGTCCTGCTCCCCAAACCTACAAACTAATGCTCTTTCTTTATAAAGGAAGGAGAGCACAGACTTAAGGAACCTGCATTCAGAACTGCCTGTTCTAAATTATTGTATGTAATTGACCATACTCTGTAACAGTAAGGTATTTCCATCGGTGTTATACATACGCAGTTAGTGCAACTACCATCAGTACCATAACCCAATTATGCCCAAAATTGTGCAATTCCTATAGACAGCTTTTTCTGAAAATATTTTTATGTAGACAGTAATAAAATACTGGATTTTTTGAAGAGTGTCTGTCCTGTCATCACTTTCTGCAAAGCTCATGAGACTGGGATTCTCATTTCTACAAGGAAAGATAGAAATTATACCTAAAGTTATCACTGGCACAGAGTTTCAGGTTTTGAATTCCACCATGCTAAGCGAAATGTCCAGTGTAATACAAATGTACAGTGAAAAGACAAGCCAGAACTGGATTCTTATCTTTTCTAATGTCCTTTGTAATTTATACTAATTTATGGATTTTTTTTTTTTTTTTTTTTTTGCAGTTGGGATAGTGTAAAGGATAAAGGAAAAGGCAGATCAAATGTAGGTAAGTATGAGGGTGAGAGGTATGTTCCATTAAAGTGTATTCAAAAACTGCTTCATTAGATCATAACCTTTATTTCTGACTGGCAGAAAAAAAATTAAAAACAATTCTGTTATTACTGGTCTAGTAATTATGACATTCAGTTTATCCCAGATTAGTAATGTTGTGGAAGTATAGGCAGATGAGTCAATTAACCTGTATACAGATTTTTCTTTATAAACAGATCACTACAAATCAGCAAGAAACTACACAAAGTAACATACTTACTGTTGCAGGCATTCATCTGACAAGACCTTACAAGCAGTGAAGGAGACAGACCACTACACATTGATCCATTTAATGTGACATATTGGCCCTTTGCTGTGAGGTTTTGGCAGGCAAGTTTCCTTCGCTGGATTCCAACACCGCAGCTTACTGAGCACTGTGAAAGGAAGGATGCAGTCAAACTAAACTTGGTGTCCCACACCACACATGCTAATTTTAAACTAGGTTGTGTTTTTTTTTTTCTTCTGAGAGTGCATACGCTCTAGTTCATATGAATCTTTGTGTTATCCAGACATGAAACTGTCTCCACTTTTCCAAGCAATAAGAATATAAAATAGATAATTTGTTCCACCAAGCAACTCAGGAGCAATTAAAATAACATGACAGTATTTCTTTATGTCCAACCATGGGCAGAACAGAGCAATGAGATCTAGTCTAAGAGAAACAATTCAGCATGATCTAAACAATCTCTGTCAAGTCTCTCAACTCTCTCTCCTAGTTTGTATTGCATGAACCTTTAATTGCAGCTTCTACATTCAGTTTTATAAATCTTTTTTGGAACAGGGAGTGGTAGCAAGCTTGCATTAAATGGGAAAGGAGGAGGACATATTCCAAAATAATGCAAAGATTAGCTTTTTGGATGCCATACTACGAAATAATCGATAGCTAAACATGTCTGGTAGAATGCACGCAATGCGTTACAGGCTGTCCTTCAGCGATTCAGGTGCAGCTCACGAAGGGGGATGTGATCAGTCTGGTTGTAGGCAGGGATGCAGCAGCTGTATGCACAGTGAAGTCCAGGTACGTGCCTTGCGAAACCTTCAGCCACCCTATGAATTTATTGCTCCCAACATCTTATTCACCCAAGCAGAAATCTTTAGAGCTCATGTTGCAACTGAAGGTTTTGGTTCACTCATGTTGAGGGCTGCTCACCTTAGACCATTCCCCTACGACAAGCTGAGGAGGACAATCAACTTTTGCACAGGGTTTACTAGTTGGCAATTTAGGTTCCTGGCAGTTGTCATCAGAGTGTTTCAGGAAACTTCCATCCGTCAACAGCTGCTTACAGTACACTTTGCGGGTCTGAATCCCTCCTCCACAAGTACGTGAACACTAAGGAGAAGAGAACATAGCATGTGCACCTGCATGGACATCTGTGCTCACCCATCACCTTCTTTTACACAAACACTGTAAGGTCCCCCCTCCCTCCCCCAATTATGCTTTCTTGAAAAATGACATCTACTTTTAATTAAAAAGCAAGCAGCACGTAGAAAATTCTTCTGTTAAAATATTCAGCTAATATATTAGAGCTGATGAGAATCTAATTACTAAGTTAAAAAGCCACATCACCTAAATGCAATTAAGTAGTAGAAAACTTAAAGAAAAACATACATCTTACATGCAGATCTGCCTATATCTCACATCAGTTAATGTATCTGGTGGGAGTTTAGGAAACTTTGTCCTTGAGGCAAAAAAACCCAAAACTGAAGCAATGAATCCAAAAACAGGTTACTGCATTTGCAGATCACAGAAAGAGAGGTGATGTCTGGAGTAACTGGTATCCAGCCTTCTGAAATCTTAAAAAGGACTTTCCACCTCATCCTGTGACCATTGGCATAGTAGTCAAAAGTAGTATTTTTGACCCTGGATGAGTTTGTTCTTATGAAATCAGTTGAAACACATACCAAAGTTAGGACCTACCATCCATGTTATTCCAGCTAGAGAATTTCAAGTACCTAGCCAGAGGAACACATTTAAACTATTTCTGTAACCCAGTCATACCTGCTGCCATTCCTCAACATGCCACACAGGGGGACAATCAATCTGGTTACAAGCTTGTAAAGAATGAGGCTTTTTGTCTTTGCAGTCTTCGGCAGCAACAGCAGATCCTCCCGGCTGCCGGCAGTACACGTCTCTCGTCTGTATCCCAACCCCGCACGTAGCCGAGCAGCGTCTCCAGGGGCCGCTTTGCCACCTGTTCCAGCAACATAGCCCAAAGCCCACATTTCAGCAACTCACTTCGGACTGGGGAAGGAGCAATCCTACCCAAAGAGATCCTAGCAAACAGTAACTGAAGGGCTAGTTATTGATAGATGGCTAAAACATCCCTTTGGTTTGGCTGCAATGCAAAATTTATAAACTTGCAGGTAACAAGGAAATGCAGAAATTATTAACAATAAAGCAATAAAGAGTCATTTCCAGCATTTACTTTCAGAATGCTCCTCAAAAAAACAGCCTGTTGGCAACCTGCTGTTGTTTACATTTATAAATGTAAATATGTAAATAGACCTTTCTTACATTTACAAAACTTCGTTTAAATGTGTATATATTTTCTGTAAAACATCCTGTTCCTGTTAACTTTTTCCCTACATTTTGCAAGAGGAGGTTTCTGCAAACACGTAGAAACAATATGCAAAGGATCAGGGAAGTCAGAGATCAAAAGTGGGTAAATAAGGCAACGCATGTCAAAATTTCACATATGGCCCTTTTAATGACCAAATCAGCTTGGTTTTCTTGGAGTTGGACTGGGTTTGTTCTTTTCTCAGGCTCTCCAAACAAACATAAGAAACCATAAGAACTATGTGGGGCTACTAAAGAAGCATGAAATTAAAATAACTTTAAATCATAATTTCAGCTTTTTCATTCAAGTAAGGATAGAAAGTCAATATTCTCTGGGCTTTTTTGTGAGATTGCCCTAAAATTTTCCTTGTACCACTAGAAGAGTTAAGGCTGTTTTTCCAGCTCTGGCAAACATCTACACAGAAGAGATTTATTTCAGAAAAAGTTCCCTATTTTATTAGTGAGATGTGAAGAGTGGAAAAGGAGTGAACAAGAGCAAAAAAAAAATCCCAACCCCAAAACCTTGTTAAAGACAGAAGTAGTGAAATTTCATCTCAGAGCAAGACCACAGTCCTGCAATCTGAACCCTTTCTGAGAAAGCCAATGTTTATTTAAGCCATATTAACCATTTCTTTGCCACAATATGATTTCATTATTACAGTTTACCTCGGAGGGCAAAGCTTCGTATTGCAAGTACGAGTCATTGGTGGTGGTCTCTTGGAATTGTCACACAGGGTTTCATTGACGGCTTGTTTTGTCTCTACATGCAGACACATTGCAATGGCTTCTTGTGTTCCTGGATTAAAAAGGAAAACACGCATGAAACACTGAACATGGAAAAGATTTCTGTAAAGCTTACTTCTCAGTCAAAAAGCTCCAAACTCTGAATTAGGTGGCAGGCTTAAAGCTAACCTTTCAAGTCATAAAGAACACTGAGATCGTTTCTATATTTAATACTCAAAAGATATTTGTGATTTATATCTAGTACTTCTGTGATATTTAAAAGGCTCGATTTGACATTCTACCTCTCTGAAAACCAACAGAAAAGCGGCTTCTCTCCCTGCCCGCCATCAGACACTACATCTGCCTGGTACTGTAATGGTCTGAAGTCAACTACTAGTTTCATTGTGAAAATCAGGGTAAACATGATTCCTTCTCACTTACCTTGACTTTAAGGAGCTAAAAAGCTGCAAAAAATGTAATTAAAAAATGCAGGAAAACTTGCAAAACTATAGGATGTCTGACTAAACATAGAACCTTTCTCATAAGGGCTAAGAGGTGCAAGAGTTTTGCTGAAGGCAGCAAATCTGACCCAGCCTAGAGCTTTCCTCACTCGTGACCATTCTTGGCACCTTCTGATCTGCAGCTCTTGCTACCTGGATCTTATTACTGAAGCATGAAAGATTACTAAGACTCAAATTTCTATGAGTCAAAATGAAACATTATATAAGTTTGCTTTAGAACAAGTCAGCTTAGCAAATACACATCTTGTGAACTACTTTTATTTTAAACCTATGTAGTTATCCAATTTTATATATCACATTTTTAGTGTGAAAGACTTGCTCAATTTCAAAGCTCACTTGCATGCACATGAAAGACAAGATGGTTTGTGATGTACTTGGGGGATCCTGTATATCTTGGATATTCTACATAAGCAATGCTAACGATCATCCTGTAGAAAAAAAAGCACTGAAATAATAAAATACCTGTTTTTTTGCTTTCAGGTAAAACCAGCTTTTGAAGAGTCACAGTTTAAAGAATTTAAATCTATGTCCTTCCTGACTCACTTATCTCCAGTGATTTTATAAGGATATGAACTTGCTTTCAGCAGCAGGTTATATTTCTTTTCTTACAACCAATTTCTAAGGGAGTTGCATTTTTAACTAGAAACTTTCACTAACCACTTCATGGTATCACCTATGACATCACCTCAAAACATCACAACTATTGTTACACAAAGGCTACTACAACTATTCCTGCTTCTGTGTCAACTGTGCATGACGACTGGCTTCGTGGCACTGTTGATCATTAGCCATTCTGATCTCAGTGGGCTTGAGGAAGCATCCTACACTGAAAGTTTTGTCTCCATGCCAATGGTCCATATTTCTCTCCTTTGCAACACATTCGTGCCACTGCCGTTCTTTTCAGAAAACAAAGCTGTTCCTTCCATCTACAAACAATTCTGATGTAGTCCAGTGTATCGGCCAGCCCAGGCCACAATCCCTCTTTGTGACACTTGAACCAGTCCAACTATTTCAGACCCTTCAGCAGGAGTAGACCAGCAGTGATTTTTGCAGTAACGTAGATTCCAATTTCTTTCAGGCTCTCTGGTACACCTCTAGATCCCCTCTGGGACTCATTTTCAGTTCAGAAAGACCTTGTTATAGAAATGTTTTGACTACATCTACAAAGTGATGAATTTTTATAGAACAGAAGACCTAACCTTAAATATGATTGACAACCTATTCAGTTCTCTTCTATGAACGTATTGATAATTACCTTAACATAGAACACATGCATTAAGTAAAAAGTATATTACTAGCAATGCTGAGAATAAACCACTAACAACAACTCCCATGGCTATAATGCTGACATGAAAATGCCCAAAGATGACAAACCAATACGCATTTTTTCTAGAACTCTATTATTTTATTGCAGACTGACAACCCAGGGAATCAAACATATTCTGTCCAATTGGTCCCCATGTATTTAACAGGAGCAGCTTCCCTGTCCCCTTTACATAGGAAATGCACATCTGGACTGTCTACAGGAGAGAAATAAAGATTTAGAAATTGTGTTCTGGCAGAAACAGAATGACATTAACAGACAAGCAATCGAGCACATAACAAGCATCCATATAATCTCTATTTTAGGTCAAAATCCACGCTATGCTACCAACCTTTAGTTTCACTGACCTCACTGTGTTCCTGTGGGAAAACCACACTCGGAGGTGATGCTGCTATGGAACAGGTTGTGATAAGTAATATCTTCTTAATATCTCACACAAAGCAGGGGAACGAAATGAGATTCCTTTCAGACCATCTAAGTCGGCAATAATCCCATGGGAACTTTTTATCTCAGTGTTATAAAAACTAAATTGGCCGGCCAAATGAACAAAAGGCATGTCATACCAGGTGATGGTTTTCTGACTGCAGCTTGCCACCTGGAGTTCATTAAACCACTTCTGCCTTGCAGCATGACCTACCTAGCTTTAATCGTGTTACCAGAAGAAAACATTGATATGCGGTGTATCTTTCATTTGACTTAACTACAGGGCACAAACCGCAGTTGTGATTCCTCCCCATAGAGGCTGTACTGAAAGAAAAACAGCACCCTGTTTTCAGTACAAAACAGGTATTAAAGAGTTGTTACAACATACCACACGCTCCCTTCCTGTTTCTTGGTTCTCAGTTCAAGGACTCTATTCAATAAATAACTACACTTAATTGACGCAGCATTTGCTTGAACCTAACTGTCAAAATGTCTTGACAATCAGATTTCTCACCCCAAACTATAATTTTCCATTAGTTGGAAACTTCAGTCACTGATAAATTTCTTATTCTATGTCGACTGGAAAAGGGAAAAAATCTATTATTCCAACAAGCAAAGTTTTATATGTATGACTTTCTTGGCTTATAATATAAACATAGTAGATAATTTAACTAAAACATTATGTATGCAGCAGGGAGCATTAAGTATTTTTACAGTAATTTGATGCACTATTGTAGTAATTATCCTACTATTCAGTGAAATAGAATATTTTCTATTTTAACCCAGCATTCAAACCACATACATTTACATTCTTTTACAAGCTTTTCTGTGCAGTGAAATACACAGTGCATGAAGCTGCGTTAAAAGATCAGAATGCTTGAAAAAAGCCCAGACTTTTTGTTTCTGCCTTTTTAAGAATACAAAGAAAATGAGGGTGGAAAGCTGCTGCGCAAATGGTAAGAGGGTGGATCCAGCCTCTATACCTGGAAGAGGAAGGACAGTCATTTATTTCTATCAGATAGTCTCCGTTTGGTGACTGCTTAAAAATATGTACTATCAGCTGAAAATAACTCAGAAGAAATGCCAAGTCCTACATACGCTTGAGCCTCTCTGTAAATCTATTGAAACCAGCAATGTTATTTATACTCCTTCTGTAAAAGAGTAAACGGTTAGTGACTGCAGTTCGTGAAACTAGTCATAGGAGTAACCAGTTATTGAATTCCCTACAACACTCTTGCAAATGCTCTCAGCTTTATTTGTGAGTCTCAGAACAGTCACCGTTTTTCTTAAGAGCCCTTAAATTTGGCTAGAATCCACTGATTTTCTGAGAATCTCAGGTTTCTTGTAAATAAAATAGTAAACTTTTAGCCATTACGGTCCAGACAAAAGCCTGAAAACACAACTAGACTGTACCCCAAAGCTTCCAAAGCCACAGACTATAGAGGAAACAACAGGAAGTGCATATGTATTTATGGTTTAATCTCACTATTTTTAAGCCAATGTAATGACTTTGTGGGGCCTGAATCATAATTTTTGAAGCCTATGAAATATAAAGAATAATAATTACACTGAAATACCAAAATCTGCCTCTTGAAATTAAAGGTATTTTTAAACAGGGACCCAGAAAATGTTATTTTTTTTAAATGGAAAAATCCGTTTAAAATATTGTAGAGTAGTTAAATGATTGACAGCACTAAAGAAATACTACAGATTACAAGAAAACAATTTCTTCTCCTCAGGTGTACTCTTTATTCTCATAACAACTATTACTTCTCACTGACAATACAATGAAAATTAAAGTTACACTTATATTGGGGGCTCTTGCATTAGGGCCAAAGTTCTTCAGATTGAAAAAAACCCCCAAAACCCAAAACATATACACACCAAAAAAATTCTGGGAAAATGAGGGCAAATCCTGAGACTCCTGAGCACACAGGTGGCTTGTTCTCAGTTTGGGATTTCTTCAGTCACTGAAGACAAAATAAATCTTCACCTTTCAGGATGGTTACAGATTTTCCTATGGATGTTAAAGGTGACGTCTGCCTTAATTAGCCTGGACAACTTTTATTTGCATTCATAGAAAGATTGATGAAAGCAGCATTAATTATGCTAACAGGCATAACACAACGCAGCAGTCATGGCACCCAACATGCTGCATGACAACTCACACAGATTTGGTGTGGACAGCACACAAAGTGACCAAAGCCTTGTGTTACTAATGCTCTAGAACCTGCTGAATATGATGAACTGGTAAGTAAAGATGATGATTGATAACGCCTTGCAGATCACTATCTCTGTAATTCTAATACCTCAAAAACAATGTTTCCATCTGCATTTTTATGTCTGCTTCAGAGAGGGACCAGAAGAGAGTTTGAATTAAAAGTCTAGTCTGTATGAGGATTTAAAAAAAAGTGCAAGTGACAAGCGCTGAAACAGAGATTCGGTCCTTGCTCAAACAGTGGCTGTAAAGCTTCCAGCCTTGCTTAGACCCTGCAGACTTTTCCCTCATTCAGGGTCAAGCACGAAGAAATGGGGGTAGGGAGTTCTGAGGATACAGAAATCCACAGGAGTTTATTTTAATAGCCACTGCTAGATACATACATACTAGAGAAAAAGTACCTAATATAATTTACATTACACTGGAATATTCCAAACTCAGACAACATTTATTTCTTGTAACGAAAGAGTTCATCTAATTGAAATGAGATTTGAACATAAAACTTAGCAGAAATGGATCAGCTCCTTTGAACTACACAATGGAAAAATAGTAGACAGTGAGATCATTAGTTAGTACGTTGCAATAAGTTGGAAACAGAAGAGATGTCTGGCTCCCTTAAAACTATTTATCAGCAGGTAATTTTTGGTCTGTTTGAAAGCCTTTGCCAAGGCAGCAAGAAGACGACCAGAACTGATAGAAGGAAAAAAATCACTGCTACCTAACTAGCATAACAGTACAGGGACTTCTGAAGCTGTTAATTGATAAAATATCCTGACAGCTTCCCACATTTCCCAGGAGCATCACATAAGAAAAACGTCTAGACATAGTACCAGTGATACCACAGAAGTCTCAAGAACACAACCAGATATTTTCTTTCAAACTTCTTTGAATGAATCGTTTCTATTTCGTATCAAACAAATGGTTAGATTACTATGAACACCTATAGCACAATTCTGGGTCAGGCAACCTCACAAATTCATGAAAGGGCCAGAAGACAACAACAGAATTCACGCTCGGCTCCCTCAGGAACAAAATTAAGCTGAACATGGGATTCTGCTCATCAGTCATTTTGAAATTCCTTTGTGCCACCAAATGAAACTACTGTCTTCAGTACAGGCTCCCTAAATTACCATCAGCTTGCACTCCAAGCACAAGTTTTTATGTGAACATTTTTGCATGGACAAACTCACATGTGAAGACACATGCAATGCAAACATGCACATGTGCAATAGCAGGCGAAGCCTAGAGATCATTTCAGCCTAGATGTCTGCTGATGTCCTCACAATGCAAGAACTTTGGAGTTTTAGAACACCTCTGACAAAGATATTGGCTAAAAAGCTGTAGTAAAGTGGATTTAAGATGGCAATGGAATGATTGTACATTACAAAAATCAGTCAAGATATGAAAAAGAACAAAAATCTATCAGGAATGAAAGTCTTGTTTCTGCTTTAGAGTACAATTTCCTTATTTCTAAAAGCAATTCCCTCATTGAAATGAAGAAACAGAGACACTCAGTATAATAGCTGTCACTACCGTGTCACTTTTATACGAATGTACTTGGACTATAGCCTCTTCTACGCTGCCAGTCATAACGCCCACTGAAGGTAGTGGAGGGAATGGGATGCATCAGCTTTAGTGATCACATGCGCTGCTATTCCTATGGATCAACCCTGTCAGTAAACAACAGTAGCAAATGATAAAGGAGACATTTAGTCACTTACCGTCCTGCCGATAGCTTTCTAAGGGCATCCCTCCCAAATTCTGTCTTCAGGGTTTGAACTGGTCAATAGTAGAAAGGAGGCTGCTTTCTGTAAGCTCTAGACTGGCTCTCTGCTTCCAATTGTTTCTGTCCTCCCTTTTCTACATTTTTTATTTCTTCTATGGGTACAACTGTCTTCACTTCCCACTGATGTCATCAGTCCTGTCATATATAGGTGTGTTCACAATTCCACTGCCTCCACTTAACACTTCATAACTCACTTGTGTTCAGTCCCAAAGAACAGGATGTAGTAGCAACACTAGCAACCTTGTCTAGTAACATGTACTTAGGATGACAGGGAGATTCGATTACATCCAAAAAGGAATGTGCCTAACTACTTGCAGACAGATGTATGGCACAGAGTTCCTATAGAGTGATATACTGTACCAAGACCTAAACAAATTCCCATTTGATCTTCATGTCGGGCAGACTGAAAACAAGTCTCCCTAATTACAACTTTGTATCCCTACTGTACTGCAGAAAATGGCAGCATTATGGAAAATAAGGAAGAATTAACATGGGAAATTTAACTCTGAAACTATACGCTTTCAGCTCCTAGGAAAAGAAAACTCATCTAAACATGCCCATCACTGCTGCATTAAACATACTGGTACCACCAGCTGCCTGGCAGCTGAGACTCCTGCAGCAACAAGACTAAAGCAAGTTGCTGTATCAACAACTTCTTGCACTTAACCAAATAAAGTTGGTGCTTGAACATAGGATATAAAGGAAACAAAAGTAGTTTGAAATACCCTATGGATAACCTAGAAATAAGTTAAAACTTGAAGCTGCATGTTTTCAATGTAGCTAATTTAGGGTAACACTAACAGATGACCCAACAATGTCAAACGATGCCAAATTCTTAGAACTACAATGCCAAATTCTTAAAACTCAGGATAAATAAATGAATAAATAAAGGTACCTCCAAGACATGTGGCTGAACAAGGAGTAAATCCAATGTATTCCCAGTCGTAAATCACACTGCCATCTTCAGCATGTGAAAATTCTGGTGTGTAGGGGACAAGATCAGTGTCACAGGATGCCTGGTGACAGACTCGTTCTGTTGGTGGCTTCACATCTTCACATTCCTCCTCAGGCAGTTCAACCTCAGTCTGAGTAAACGCAAGAAGAATTTGGCACTTCACATCTCGCACCTGTATGCCATTGCCACACGTGGCACTGCACGGAGACCAGGGTTCAGGAATAAACCTGCAAACAATCAAAGCACAATAGAAACACTTTAATTTTATTCCATGTAATTGTGACTGTGTATGCACAGTTAAAACATACCTAAAACACATAAATGTATGTCTATACACAAAGTAGACAATACATAATACTATCTGATGCTTAAAGATAATGCATAATCAAGTGTCTCAAGTCTTTCACTTGTCCCCCACCCCAGACCATTTCTCAACATTCACACACACAAAAAAAAAAAGTAGGAAAAGAGGAAAAAGAATCATGAAGAGTAGGGAAAGTTGTATCCTTTTGGCAAGAAAAAAGAACATCACCTAAATCTTTTCTTAAACTCCTTCCGCAGCAAAAAAGGAGAAATTCCACAAAGACATACCTATAAAGTATAAAATAGCTCCCCAGGCACACTAACTTAGGCATATGCCAAAAGTATATTTTGTCTGTTTAAATCTGAGAAAGGCCATCACCTTATGTCATACTAATAATCAGCAACGAGGCAGAAGAAAAGCACTTCTTATATCTAGCTATCTCCAATGCACACCACCGCAGGCTGCTGTTCAGATTTAATCTTGTAAGAAGGCTCTCATCTTCAATAAAGAGGTCTAACCGTCTCAGTCTATAATCCATCATTTTTATTAGAAAGTATTTATGCTCCTGATGAACTATAGTAAAATCTTATTTTACACATCATGAATTTACTGAACAAAAGGAGGTTTTAGTCTATAATGTTCTCTGACTTTGAGGGTCACATTAATATCTGACAATAATTTTCAAAACAGCACTAGAGCCAAGGGGCCAACTTTCATTAATAAAGTCATCCTGAGTGGCTCTAGGGTACAATTTATAAGAAGTCAAATATAGAGTTTCATATGACATTTTTTCAAAAGGTTGCAGTTGCTCTTTATTGTATGGCCAAATGCAGGTGATGATCAAAACATAAATGGGAGACACAGGAGGATATATTTGACCAATGTTAAAAATGTATTTGGAAGAAAAAAAAATCTAAATTAGTATTCAAAGATCTTCTCCTTATCTTTGATGAATAATTATCTCTTTACTGCAGAAAAGCTGCCCTTACAAATACAGGAACAGTTGTGTAAGACAAAAATCGGTATTTATGCTCTGCATACACAGTAAGTATAGAAAAATATCAACACGGTCTGGTTGATTCTGTGGACAGTTTATCATCTTGAGCTAATAACTTCTTGCCAGTATATACAGAGGAAGAATCAAATAGAAAAAAAGAACAGATGAGTGGGTAACCTGTAAGGATACTCTATCTCAGTCCTTGGGGTAGTCACCCAAGCTGTGCTTGGAATAGATCCCAAGACAGAATGTCTCCTGTGGAAAATATTCCCATTTCCAATAAAGGTTACAAGGTAACTGGTTATTCTTTAAGAAGATGCTGATGAAATACCTTTACAACTCTACTACGAAGATAAATAAAGATGTCAAAGCCCGTCACTTCAAAGTTTTCTTGAACAGAGCCTCAAAATTTTAGTTAGAGCTCAGTGGTCCTTGACAGACTTCAGTAAAGGGCATAGTATCCCCAGCTCCTCTTGAAACCAAGGAAAACTGCAAGTGCTCATCATTGCCCAAGTCTGACTACCTTTAAAGTAGATGACCAGATTGACTTTTATTGGAAGAATATTATCAAAATGGTGGATGGTTGTGTCCTACAGTGATAAAATCTGAGTAAATGCCATACTGGTGCCACCTAACAGCCCATTGAGTCCAACAGCACAGCTGGTAGGGGTCAATGTCCAGATGTTTTTCATAACAAATTCTGACCAAACATCTGTGGGAAAAGCTGCAAAGGAAGGCTTTCTCTTACCCCAGCAGATAAAAATCAGCTTAACCCCAAAACATCAGATCTTACAGTCTTTTCAAAGACAGCCATGCAAACTACCCAGGGTGGCCATGGCAAAATCGCCCTCTTCCAACAAAACGCTTAAGCACAAGCCTAACTTTAAGCACATTAGCAGTCCTTTGAAGTCAATGGGACTATAACATGTTCAGAGTTAAACTTGTGCTTAAGTGCTTTATTGGATCAAGGCCATTGTGCATAGGCTTAACAAAATGATGACTTTCTTCTCCTTTCTCTGTAAAAAGCCATGTAAGTCCATTTGTAGTTATGTACCTAATTTAAAAAATAAAATTGATGGACATTCATAGTTTAAAAGAGTCGGTTGGTGTTCTGACCACACCTAACAGCTTACAGTCCGAAAGCCTGAAAGCAAATAACTTTTTTTGGTAAAAGTATGACAGCAGCATACCAGAAATTAGTGTTAGTTTTGTATACTGTTAGTTGAATGCATTAAAACAGTCCAAAAATAATGTATGATGCATTCTTCTGAAATCCTGTATAAATGAAAGGAAATTTTGAACCACAGCAATCCTTTCATTCAGTAACCAATTGATTTATAAAGAAACTCAGAAAATTCTAAGCATTTTTTCTTTGACTTATAGCAAGCCTATAATATAATTGAGGTTTTCCTGTTGAATATTAGTGTCTGGTATTTTTCAGTGAAGTGCAAGATAAAAAAAACCTCCCAAAATACCTTTTATTCTACCTTGACATTTGCTAAACTAGTCACATGGCTATTTAGCTATTAAAATCCTAAATTATAGAACTTTTCAAAGGATGACCATGTAAAAGTCACTCTTTGAGTACCTTCAACTGAAGCCAATGGTGACTGCTAATACAAAATTAGAGCAAGGAACTGACTGGACAGTGAGAGAGCTCCAGAGGTTGGCATTGTATCTGAATTTTGAGTTCAGGCAGATGATTGCTTTATTTTTATATTTTATTTAGCATAAACACAACCAAAGCCTGTGACAGATCATTAAAGCAAATGCCATCAGCCTCAGAAGTAATATATTTTTTTGCTCAGTGGCATTCACAGCACACACATGGCAATGCTTTGGACACAATACTTCCCCCGAAGCAAATTCACTCTGCCTTTGATGGGCATACACTCAAAGTGATCTCAGGTCAGGATTAAGCAGCATCAAAGCATTTGTATTATGATGCCTTGCAGATCATCAGAAATTTATAATGGAATGGATAGGACGGTGGTAACTGAAAATTTTCTGAGATCTTTAACTAAGTTTGGAGATGAGATTCCTCTTCTGATTAAAAAAAAGGAAAGAATGGAAAAATGCCAATCCAAGCAGGCAGAACTTTTCCAATCAGCCTTTTTGTACTGTCTTTCCTTCCAGCACAATGTAGAAATCAAATGCCCCTATAATCTGCACAGATAAATGATGTACACACTACAGATGCAGTGGAGAGTATGTCCATGCTACAGTGTTATTGGTCTAACACTAATGGAAATGTGCATTCACCTGGCACACTCTGAAAAAGCCAGTGTAGGATGACCTGGAAAATGAAGCAGTGACCTAAACTGCTGATGGTAAAACTGGGACAGAACAGCCCAACCAAACCAAATCAACCCTGAACTGAAAACGTAACTTAGTGCAGCCTTCTGCAGCTTTCTAAAGACTTGGAAAAAAATGGTGTCTCTTAATTTTTTTTTAATTTTCTTTTTTTTATTTTCCTCATGCCTGCAGTTCTTGCTTTCAGTTAAGACAGGAAATGCCTAAATCCTGAAAAAAGGCTGCTCTTGCGATATTTTCAGTCCAACCCTACTGCGCCAAGGGGCCTGGATAAAAGTTTGCAGAAGCATCTAAAATGCTGGCTGGTTACTGTGGCAGAATTTTCATGATGCTGGCACCGTACCCCACAAAGCACCACCCCTGCCTGCTTTGAGCAGAGTTCGCTGCCAGCTTTTATCAATCTCAAGTGTAACGCCTTGGACAAAATCACCAGTCCATTTTCAGAGAAGCAGCTGTGAAAAATGTGTAATTCTCTATCACCAAAGGCACGATGGCAACATTTCTGTGAAAACCACTCAAACACAATGAGCAGTAATCTTTATGAGATGCACATTGCACATTCAGTGACTGCAACTCCACACACAAACCTAGTGATTACTTTTTAGCTCAGGTTGCTGAAAAAATATATCAGCTTTGGAAAGCATTTTAGGTTTGTCCTAAGCCATGACAGGGAAAGGCAGTTGAGGTGTCTATTTCTTTAACTTATGATTAACAAAAAGGATGCAAAAACCTTGCTGGAGCTTCTCTGCGAATCCCACTGTAACTAAGAAGGCTCAAGGGAAGAACATTTAAAATAATGATTGGTATCAACTGTCATCACATTCCACAACTAAAAACTAAAAAGGTCAGACCTACATTTTTCTTGGCCTCACTTTAAGGGCAGTCATTTTTTATTTTGCTAATAATAAAAAAAAAAAAAGCAGCTTTTGAACATTCCCCCTCTATGTAAATTCAGGACACCAGCCGTGGTAGACCACAGCGGCAGAAGTATTTATCTTCCACAAGCTACTTTTGGCATATCCATCATTTGTGGGTTCTAAAACACAGCTGCATTTATTCTCTTATTCATTATCAACTAAAATATCACACGAAAGCATAGAAAGACAGTTGCAATAAAAGGATGGACTAGAAGTTGAGACTTCATATTGTGGTTTAAGTTTGGATGGCAACAGAATAACTACAATTAAAAGTGATGGCATTTTACCAAGGAAATCATAAGCCTCCTGCTAGGCAGAGGTGGGCTGTGAGTTATCACTGCACCATGTGTAACAGAAAACAAAGTTAAACAGATCCAAAAGAGAGGGAAATCTTATTATCATTTACTCTAGGAGAAGCAACAACCTATTGTTAACAGTTTCTTTTTAAATCCTAAACCCTGACCCAAAAATCTCACTCCAGCTAAAAGACAGGAGCAGTTAGGGCATGAGATTTAAACTTTTTGTAAGAATTGCTCTGACTACAAGACCAACAGGCAATGTCCAAAAAAGAATGAAGTCAAGGATCAGTTACTTCTCATTGCTCCTTACCTGCCAGCTTCCTTAGAAGAATAAAGAGCAGGTGACAGCAGAAGACAGGCGAAAAGAAACGAAAGGGGAATCTGGCTGCAGCATTACAGCTGGGTCCCAGGAGAACCCAGAGTACCCAGACTAGGAAAGCACAGCACCTCAGCAACACCTCCGTAAAGAGAAGGATGGCAGAGAGAGTCATCAGAAAGAAGTGGCTGGAGAAACCTTTTAGACGTAGGTGAAGATGCTTCCAGAGTAAGTGAAGAAGAAAAATAATTCAGGAAACTGCAAAACTGCACAGCTGCGACAGGACCTGCACTGAGAACTCACACACATGGCTGCATTCACACTGCGAGGCTGCGGCGGAATACATTGGTCATGTCTAGGAAGGCACGAATAACTGCTTTCTTTGTAACGACAAGGTACGAGGGAACCCATTACAAAGTTTCCGGCTCAGCTCTATTATATTCTAAATATACTCTGAACTGACATGCTGTGTCCCTGCCAGTCCTTCCTGCTTGTTCTGTCAGACTGCTGCTGAAGGATCCTAAAAACCTAGAGACTACATTAGCTCACAGTTACCACAGCATGATTTTGTAATGCCAGAGATCATTTTCTTTATAGCTTCATGCTGAATCCTATTTAGAGGTGGCCTCATATACCTTCTTTCTGATATGCTGACATTCAACAGGCACACTTGATTGCATCACCCCCTTTGACAACCACACTTTATTTTTATATCTTTGCTACTACCCTGCCTGAATTCAGGGCCACCAATTTGGAGAGTGAAATAACCACTCACAGTAGGTTGACACTTGACTCAAGAGGCTAGAGCAGTGAAAAGTTTAAAGTCCAGTCACCATAACTATGCAAAAACCTGTTTGGCAAGAGGTTTCTTCTGTGAGTCAGTGCAGGTGTAAAGATTTTATTACTCATGATCACACCTGTTGGTGTTTGTGTGCCAAAAAGCAGGAATAGCTACATGGAGAAGAAAAAAATAATAAGTTATAGGGCACACTCCACTCTCAGAGCAATATAAATCCAAAGTAACTTCAGTAAGCTCATCGAAATTATTTTAAACTAACATTACTACAAATGAGTGCAGAATTTGGCAAAGCACAACAAATTACTGTTCAAAATCTCTCATGAAATCCTTATAGAAAGTTACTACTTTCTAGAAAGTTATATACTATATATTTAATATATTAGATACATATATGTATGAAATGTACACAGGGGATATAAGCAGTTGTGTGGATGCCCTAACCTACAAGGGACAGGAACAAGTGTAGCTAGATTTAAGTTATGCTTTCATCCCCAGGACTTAAATGTTGCAAGGCTTACCCCCATCAGCTTGTAAGGGGGCTCACAAAATCCAGATGTTAGTTCACACACGCACGTGTGTGAAATATCACAACTTATCCCCATAGATTCAACTAAGCTCAGAGATCAGCAGGTTTTTCTCACTTTCTTTATGCATTGGTCTCACCCCCCCAAGGAAATCCTGGCAATGCTACAAAGTACCTCTTAATTTTTAATACAACTACTACATTCTTGAGGTAACAGCAATGAGTGGGATAAAACTAAATTTATTTAATTTACATCTGCTGAAATGCTTCCCAGCATTAATTAGGGCTTAATTAAGCTAAATTAAGATCCCTTTGCCTTGCTTGAACAATACAGGGACACTATAATAGAGCGGCTCTGTGTCATCCAGAACAGGAGCTCCAGAAGCAAAGCTATTGAGATGTAAAATTAGGAACAGCTCACAACACAACTCATCTCCCAAGGAGGGCCAACTGTCAAAGCAAACTGCACAGCAACAGTCATTCCAGATGATCTGCGAAACATGCCGGAAAAGTTTCTTCACTGTAAAAGACAATGTACTTACGTTGGCTCTTCTGAGACTGTTCTGGTCTCTTCCATTTCATGCGCCTGTTTAAACCATGGCAATTTTGCTTCCACAGGATTTTTTTCTGGTAGCGGAAAAAAAAAGCATTCAGTAATTCCTTAAAATCAAAGCAATATGTAGATGTTAGCATTATTCACCTTAGCACTTCACACTTTGCATTGCCTATTGATCTAATGCTTTTGAATAAAGATATACTGGATAATAAAACATAATTTACCAGAAAATTTCTTCATGATGTTTGAGCTCCATTCTGACACCCCTTTTTACTGAGAGGGTACCAGTAATCCAATTTCCATCCCTTTTTAACCTTTTACTTCCCTCCTACATCTTCCCCAAATGCAGGCAGTTTCTAGTAGATTGTACTTTATATCTCAGTGTAATGGACTATCATCATAACTTAAGTTTATAGCTGAAGAGAAGCCAGAGCATAGCAAACGTACATTGCTTTCCAGATAGACTGGCTTCATTAGAAAATTTTCACAGAAAATATTTTCATTTTTGCAGAGTTAGCTGGCTTTCCCAAAATTTGAAGTTAATTTAAAAGACAACACTAGCTTCTTTTATCTGTCTATACAACCTACACTTTTGTGATGCTTTTTCTCGGAGTACTGTAAGGCAATTGAGGATCTGCGCCTCCAAACTTAAGTAAAACCCCAGAAGGTGGTTCTTAAAATTTCAGTGCTAGTTTCTACTTCATGGTTTAACCCAGAATAGTTTTCTGCTTGAGGAATTCTCTAGAGTCTGAAAACATCCTGAAGAGAAACATAGGGTTGTCTACAGAGAGCTTTCACTTTTTTCTACGTAAATCTTTATGTTGAGTTGTGAAGGTCTGAAATACAGCCTTTCAAATAAAAACTGAAAGAATGGGAGTAGCACCCACTAAAATTTTCTGGGCCCAGAGGAACAGAAACGAGCAAAGGACAAGATATACTAGTTTCCCCCCTCATCTCTATTTTTTCTTTTCACCTTCCTACCAACTGCTTCATGACTTACGAAATCTTTTAGAGAATATTTGTCAATTTACATCATTGTTACAGACCTTTTCAATATGCAGAAATGGAGAAGAGAGAAGGAAAACACTTTGATTACAACTTAATGAACTGATGAGGCCCACTGAGAATGCTGACACATTTAATGAGATGCAAACAAACGAGATCCCAGGTGATACATACAGAGTATTATTCCTGTTTCAAGTATTATGGAACAACTCCTCCTCCCCATGTTGAACTCATAAATTCTGGTTTTCCCAATTTGACCAGGCTGTATAGATTTAGTTAGCGTGTTCACCTCACGACAGTCTGGCCACATTATCAGCAAAAAATATCAGCAGGGCACTTTTCCTAGCACCAATAATTAAAATGCTTATTTCTGCCAAGACTGAAATAAGTCCTAGTAAATTCCAGCTTCTGGCATTTCTGAAAAAGGTTACCAGGGACTTTTAATTCTTTTAACAAAAATGTAAAACAATAACAGACCCAGACAAAATTCCAGTTACCTTTTGGCTTGTAACACGGTATTGGCACGATGCACTCTTCTTTTATGTGTAGTTTAAGTTGTGGATTACAGCCACCGACATGCTGCCCACGGTGGTCAATACACAGCACTACTCGGTAACGCAAGCCTCGGCCACAGGTCACTGTGCACTGCGGGAGACAATGCAACCATCTCACACTGCTTCTTTTTTATTATATTTACAAATACTGTTAAAAAGCAAGTTACAAGTACTGATGATGTGTTGACTAAAGTTTTTCCACAATCAATCAGGTATCAGAGACATATGAATTTGTCCCTGCATTGCTAGGTGAATAAAGAAAAGGTTGATGCTGGAAAAAATGTCTAAGTTTGGGGAATGCAAGTGATTTCTTGGGGTACCGTAAAGCTTATCTGATTGGCAACAGTCTGAAACAGAGGTGGCTATGTGCTGAGAGTATGCTCTCAGTGGTCATTTTCAGTTACAGCTGGGTCAGACGTGCTGCAAGAACAGTTTCTTCACTGTATGTCAGTGATGTCATTTGGATGAACTAAGAAATTATAGAAGTGTTGAGCTATCTGACTGTATCAGATAACTACAGCCAAGATAATTTGGCTTTATGTACTTGTTACTATAATGAAAGGTAAGAATGCTGGAAAATCACCCTTGCAGACATGTCAGCCCCTAGACAGACATGCCTTTAGCTATTATATGCAGTGAAATATTACATTTATCAAGAACTGAGAGACAAACGACCTGACTGCAAAGGGGCCTGACCTCTGGCTCTGATTTCTCCTCCGTGTAAAGCAGGAATTCAACAGGCATAAATAATTCTATATGCATTTTTCTCCACACAGACATGTTAACATTTTGATTATCAGGCCAAATTACTTAGCGCAAACTTCTCCTAGTATTACGAATTACACTTGCAGGGCTATCTTTTTTTAATAGCCCTGTGCTCACAAATACACGGTAACACAAGACTAGAGGCTTTCTTTAGAAAACAAGAATAAAGGTCAGAATTACTTTTCAACTTACTTGAGACCATTCCATAGCCACCCATTTAGGACAATCAAACAGGTTGCAGGTTTGAATGACTTTGGGCTTAGGGGCATACATGCATTTCCATTCTTCCACTTGCAGTATCTCTCCATGAATGGTCTCCTCTACACACACAAAACTTCTCCTCTGAATACCCCCTCCACAGGAAACTGAACATGCAGTCCAAGGGTTGTGTTCCCACCTGGAAAAAGAACTCACATGTATTAAAAATAAGGCTATGTTTTTATTCCACTAACCTCTATTAAAAGTGCAAAATACTGAATTCAACCTTAGTGTCATTAAAACCCACTGATAGTTTGGTTGCTGGATTCTTACAACACAGTGAATATAAATACACTGAATTACAGAGCCATCTTGCATTATTCCAGGCTTAAATTCATGTGCAAAATGAAAAGCAGAACTATAAATACATTTCCCAAAATAACTGAAAATCTTATTCTCATACATGAGTTAAAGACCCTGAATATACTGAGTTCGGTTACTGGAATTATTTTATTTACAAATAGCTTAAATCATCTAAATGGAATATTTTTCACAGTTAATGTACATGGTCAAATATGCTCTTCTTAACATTGTCAGAGATCAAGAAGCATACGTACTTGAGATTATATGAAGTCCAAAGACAAAGACAGATCTGTCTCTGCTGAGGGTGTTATTACCCACAGTTGCTCATCACTGCCCACATCATGCAGACTACCCTTAAAAAAATCTGTTCATGAAAGAATTTTTATGAGAATTCTAATACTTGCTATGGGTAAACCCAGCCATTTCATTTCAAACTGTCTTCATCCATAAGGACTGTGAACAAATTAAATTGTGACAGGTACCATTTGGCTGGTCACCGCTGCAGTTCTGCAAGAGTTTTCCACCCTCATTAAAATGCCGTTGAATGAGTTTGTATTCACACTTTCCAACTTGCTTCAAGCAAAAGGCAGCTGCTCATCCATTTCAGCTGCTTTGGCTAACCTAGCTGATTTATCCTGGAGCAGGGTGATGCACCCATTAAGGAAAACTACAGAGCTCTGTCAGCCAGCAGAGCTGTGGGGTAGTACCCTCCAACAGAGGGAAGATAAAAAACCTGCTTGGAGGCGATGTCTTCAAAATGGACATCTATCCATGATCTTGGACCCAACTGCAATAAAGATGGAAATTGCTGCACCATCTGAAGTGACAATTACTTGGAGGTTTTTAGGTTAAATGAAACTGTTTCATTTTTCTCTCGGTCTTAGCATGAATGTACACTTAAGCAATCACTTCTTAACAAAAACTAACTTCAATAATGTCCTGCCCCTGTCATGTTTAGAGATAACAAGCTTCTATCATAGCATTTCTCTGTAAGTTCCACTGACCCCCATGCAATTTTTCCTCACCTTTCACACCCTATCTCTTGTTTGCTGTTCACCATCCACCCAAATCAAAGCTAAGCCCTGGGAAATTATTTTCTGCAGCACATCTTATGGTTCATCAATGTCTTGTTAGTTTAAAACTTATTCCTGTTACAATTGCAGGGGCTCAAAGGATCATGAAAAAAATTATATCCATTATGAACAATGGACTCAGCAAATACTGCAATATCCCACCAAAATCAATTCATCAAGTGTAACTTAGCTATCATAAAGGAAGTCATAATCTCAGAGTAGATGAAGCAAAGGCCTATAAATCAAAGGTAAATTTAAGTAATTACTACCCATTTTCTATGATACAGCAGTTAAATCAAGGACACTTCCTATTTTAAGCAATTCATTAAACTGCCTACAAAAACATATTAATCATGCTTAAGCTCAACAGAAGAATAAGTATGTAACATACAGCAAGCCATGAAACATTAACCATAGAGTATATACTCAAAAGCATTCAGAATAAAACTGTGCCCAGATACTGATATCATATCACAAGTACAAAATACATTTGAAGAGCAACAGTTACCTTTTTTTTTTTTTTTTTACTTTCATGAACAGCCAATATTAACTCATTTTCTTTAAAAAAGTCAGGAACTAAAGAGCAATTAACTGTTCAATGAATTAGCAGCTCATGGATTTATACCTATAAGGCTCACTGTGCTATATGTAATACTAGCCTCACAAGTGTTTATAGCATAAAGTTTTATAGTTGTTTTTCTTTATCTCATCAGTTTCGAACACACTCCAGATCCCACACTCCCATAAGCATTTTCAAGATGGAGTGAGGTCCATGGCTACTGGGGAAAAGGGGGGTCTTGGGCAAGCAGTCAAGGAGATACTTTCCAGAACCCACAGCTGTCAAGGGATCCTCAACAGTCCAAGAAGTCTGAAATAAATGGAGGCATTCCAAAAGCTTTAAAAGAAAATTTTCATCCTGGGAAATTTTTCTATTTATTTCAAAAGAATTCTTCATCTGTAAAAATATTTCAGTGGGGCATTTACAACTCTAGCCACAGGAGAACTCTTTCAAGATCTTGCGGTGCACACCATGACTTTCCCACAACTTCCTTGTGTGAATGGGAAAGTAGTGGTAAACGCCACAGGACTGCAAAGCAGCCCTCCACATGGCCCTCGTGTTATGTAGGAGGTGTGATGTATGACTGCTGGTCAAGGTGAAGGAGTGTACAGCTTTGCTCACGCGTATCTACAGCACTTGGTTTTCTGTCTGCTTTGCAAGAACAGTCTCAGGTTAACATGTAAGAAACAGGTAAGAAAAGAAAAAGCCAAAAGAATGGGTGACGAAGCCCCAGCAGAGCTGGTGCAGACTAATGCATTGCGGTTACTCGACAGGCAACAGCACAGAGAAAACGCAGCCTGCTACACTGAAGGAAGACTTGCATCCACGCTGGACCAGATGCACCTCACGATGCAGGTATGCAAACTGGCTGTTTCACCTGCTCTCTTCTTCCAGAAATTCCAGCAAGAAAAGGTGCTTTTACACCTCCGTTGTGTTTCTTTATGCACCCTCCCAGTGAAACAGCCGATATCCTCTCTCCTTCCTGCTGGCACCAACTCTGAGCCCTGCTTGGCTGTCTGCTATCTTACAGTTCTTAGTCCTGAGCATCACCCAGGAAGACCATGATACCTTCTGACAGGACACACTGAGGTGTTGAAATGAGGTGGGCCTCTGCCTGTAGCTCTCAGTGTTTGAAATAAGAAAACCTCCCCACAGCTTTATCGCAGACAATCTATCTCGCCACAGTGTCATGCAAACGTGCTGAGCACAGTAAAGAACAGAAAGGGGGATTAAATTTCTCTCCCAACTGGTCTCCAAGCCCTGAGCAGTTCAGAAGACGAAATACTCATGTAAATAAATTGTGCTGAGTTCCAGAGGAGATCTGAAGTACAAAGGAATTGGCAGCAGAAATGGAAGGAGAGACACACAGAATATAATTATGGAACTTTACGGGATAAAGCTGTAGAGGAAAAAATCTCTATGTATGAAAGCCAAAGTACATCACAGGACAGCAGATCCACAACAAGCGTAATTGCTACAGAAATAAACTATGACATTTATATCAGCTGTAATCAGTAGCTCCACTGAGCCGTGCAAGTCTATGATTTCATTCTTATTACTTCATATCTTTACTTCTTAAGAAAAATACACATTATTCATTTCATGACATAATAAAGCAGAGGTTCAACTCAGATAAATATGCATCTAACTCCATCAACTATAATTCTTCACATTAACTGTAAATCTGGCTCAATGCTTTTTAGTCCTAACATCCTTTACAAAACATCTAAACCTTCCAGAGAAGTTTTACATTCTTGTGATTGATTCAGGTAAAACAAAACAAAACAAAAAAGTAAAAAAAAAAAGTGCTCTGATGACTTCATTTTAGGCAATAGATATTCAGACAACTCAGTATCTTTAAAGTGACATGTCAGCCTGGATGTCAATAAATAGAATGTAGCTCTAAAGAAGAGCAGAAGAATGAGACCTCTCGAGGGAAAAAGAATTTCTAGAGTCCTGTAACACAGGAAGACATGCTCTATAAAAGAATATATTCATTGCATATATCTTTGCAATAAAAACCTTTCAAGATGAGAATTCATTCATGCATTTTAAAGGATGCTCTTCTTGGCACTACAGCAAGAGAAGACTTAGGGGGACAACTCTTTATTCTAAAGTCTTCCACACTGATGTTTTCAAGAACAGCATATTAACCCCTTACTGTTAAGCCAATCATCCAGCGCACACTGAAATAAATCACAAGCTTCAACAACGTGTACAGGATTGTTATAAACTTGCTCTCCCGGACAGCAAAAAAATCAGATGTTCCATAATCTTAGTACTCAAATAGTATATTTCCAGTGAAAATTGTGCTAATGCTGACGCATATGCTATCCTGATTATACATACCGAGGAAGTGGCTGGAAGTGATCATAGGGCATGATTTCTTTAAATCCATCACTGTCAACAAAATAAATATTGCATCATTATTTCTCATACCCGAGACTGTACATCAAGTACACACTTTTACATGTTCATGCTTCAAGTAAGCAATTCCCAACGTGAAATGAGGGAATCTTACATTCATTACACATTACCCTTGTGGCAAACAATGACTTGTATAATCTTACATCTTCTGCTGGGATAGAGATCTATTCACCATACAGTTTCCCCACTTCATACCATCAAAAAAAAAATATTAAACGAGCAAGTCTTTGGCAGAGGAATTTATTATCAGTGATCCTTTAGGTTTGTGCTACATTATTAACAAGAAAATAGTTACATACTTAATCTGTAACAAAGACCACTGAGGAACATGGGTAGCAGCGAAATAAATGCATAACAGGATTAATCCTACGTAGGTCCTGAATGGTGCTTAGGACCCTTCTAGAGCTATTTATTTGAACTGCACAGCATAGAAAATGCACAAAGCCTTACTTCCAACAGTAAGAAACATGGTATTCTATCATGTAGGACTTCCCTTTTTCTGTCTGTATAAGCTAAATTTGCAAAGAAAAAGCTAATTACGCTCGCTCTTTCCCTAGTTTTCCCATTCCAGCTTTGCAATATTTGGCACCCATTGCCATTAAGCATTACTGAAGTCTTACCACTCCATATAGTGATCAACTCTCCAGGAAAAAACTTGAAAGTCTACACATCTATAACTGTTAGAGGTCACTATCAACGATTATGTTCAACAGGAATGAAAGGAAATGGACAGTTTAGCTATAGGAAATGAAATCCATTGAGAGTGTTTCCTTTTCTTCTTGCATATAACTCTAGCTCGGCCAGCTGGCATATTAATGTGAGGTTCTGGGACTTGATACTGTGATGTTATTTTAAGATTCTTTAGCACAGCCAGGAAACCTCACCAGACAATCCAAAAGTTAGTTTGAAATACTGTAGTGCAATTCAATACAATTTATGTATACTATAGCCTTCATAATTTGGCAATAATATTCTGTGGTATTTGTACCACAAGTATATTTACTTTGAATGATTTTTTTTTTTAAATTCTTAATGTAAAAAACCAAACAAACCCCCCAAACATTAATAACTGCACAGTACAAATGAAGAAGGAAACTTTTATGGTAGGCAGATGAATAGACCAAGTTAAACCAAGTGCAAAACTTGTACGCTGACTGAGAACTGGAGCTACTGTCTGTCTAATGAGAAATCCTGAATGGCAGCATCAACAAATCCAAAAGCAGGCAAACAATCTGTCCTCCTCACACAATCCCTGTACTAGTGCTGTGCCACTCAGCAAAAAACATGACGCAGAATTAGCCCTTGCACAGACTAATTGGTATTTACAACATCTCCATATAAAGCAAAGTCTCATACTCTACACACTGAAGAAGTGCCACTGATCTATTGGCAGTGGTGCCAGCCATCAGCCTCTAACATGTGCAATAATCAACCAAGATTAAGTAGCCCTAAAGATGAAAAGAACTGAAATTAAGTAAATACAACTGTTTATTCCTCAGTAACTATACCACACACTTGAATTTATTTGTCATACAAACCTAGAAGGACAGGGATCCATGTTGCATTCTTTTAGCTTGGGCTTTGGTTTCTTATTTTCTGGATAGTAATGACAATAGTGGTCAGGAACAACACGCTTCAGACGAATATCCACGCATTCAGCTGAATTAAGCTGATAACCTAATGCAGAAGCAAAATTAAATTTTGGCAATGGAGATAAATTTAAGCAGCTTTATTTGCCTTCCCCTGCCAAATAATGCACTGTCCATGGAATTGAATTCCTGTGTTACTCTCCTTTGGTTTACTTTTAAACAGGGAAACACTGCACAGGAACATGCAGAATCAGATCTTCATTTAAGGCAATTCAGCATAACAATTATGTTAACCTATCTTAACACTAGATGAGTCTCTGGCACATTATTCTAATAATATTCAAAGAGTAAAAGCAGGAACACATGTACTCAAGCAGCTTACCTGGTTCTACAACACATTCCACAATTTACAACTGCCCTCCCTCAAGGAGGAGTAACCAGGTATGTTAGCTATACTACATAGTCACGCATGCTAAAAAAACCCAATAAAATACTTAAAACAGAAAGTCAGAGGAATTGAAGATGAGATCCAAAAACATTGTGAAGTTAAACTATAGAAACCCGAGAAACAGTTTCAAGAACATTCCTAGTTGAAGAGCCAACAAAAGAAAATTTGAAGTAACTACTTGGAGAAAAAAAAAAAGAAAAAAGAAATGAGACTGGTTACAAGAAGAGATCTGAGTTTTATAAACCACTAGGTTTCTTTTTTGGCTAAGAAAAAAAGACTCATTCAAAAGAGCTGACTTGGACTTAAACTGAGGAGAGGAGAAGGATGTTCTGGTATGTGCAAAGAAAAAAAGTTTGAAACCACAAGAATTAAAATCCAAATAGAGTCAATAAACTAACAGTACAAGTCCCAGTGTCTACTGCAAATGCTAAGTATCATATACGAATGGCTTCACTTGTGTGTCTCTTGGCTGATTCAAAGTGTCATCATGCATGAGAGTGATACCCATAAAGAAGAACTAAGCAGTTCCAGTGCTCAAAGCACGTATGTTCCAGTTGTAAGTACTGAAAGGACCCAGAAGATATGCCACTTGCAAACAAGATAAACACAGTTTTGAAACATTCTAGCTCATGCCAGCTTGACCGTGCTTTCTGAGATACCCATCACGCTCCTCCTTCCCACACATCAAAAGATTACAGAATTAAATGTAGAAGCAGCATCCAAATGAGGAATGGTGGTTCACTGCTTCCAAGTCTCTGTTGTGAGGAACTTTTTCTTTTACTGTCAGTAAAAGGCACCAAACAGACAATCTGGATACTAAATCCACTTTAAGATAAGAAGTTAAAATCAGGCAGCTGCAGTACAACCTCCCTGCATGCCTTGGTAATATGTCATTCTTAACGCTCCTACTTCATGAGTAAGCAGTAGGTTAGGTTCTGTGCTTCTTCAGCTACTGGCCTCTCTCAGGACTGCCATCAAGAGTGTCAAGCTCTGTTGATAAGGGTACCAGTTTCATATTATAGACATGCAGCTACAAAGTAGGGCATTGAAAACACTGGCTAGTTTCAAAAAGGTTGACTTGTACCTATAGTTTTCAAACCATAACACCAGTCTGAATAAGGCTGAATTTGAGCAAATAACTTTGAAGGTAAATGTGTTCCTTGAGTTATCCAGTGTTCACATGCAATCCTCTAAAATAACTGCGATGCTTTACACTTCCCTTGTCAGATAGGTTAGGGAAAAGTTCATAAACACAGTGCAGTGGAATCATCAGAGGATACGTATTGCCACTCACAGTTCCAGTAAGAATCACAGTTCATGAGGTCAAGTATCTTGTAAGATACAGTAGTTTCCTGTGGGATTGCATATTATACCCATATATTGTCTGCATTTCAGATTAAAGTGAGGTGCAAGTGCCAAAATGAATGGTCCATCACAAGATCCTCAGACTCTGCTTGTATTTTAAACATCTTTAACTCTTTGTACTCATGTCCCAAGTAACTATTTAAACCATATTTGTACTCTGCAAGAAAATCACTCCAGTACCACTAGGATCCCTGTCTCTTTTTTAGGTGACCTGGGTAATGCTGGCTGAACTGAAACAGCCACCTGAAACGTCAAACACTCCTCCCACCATGAGGCCACGATTTTTGCAGACCAGACGGGACAAGCAGTGCTGAGCTGTACTTCGTCTAACCATCATATAAGCTGTAGCGTTTAAACCAGGAGCAGACCCTACGGCACGCTACCTGCTGCTCTAACTACCATCAGGACTAAGTGCCTAGGATCGGACAGCCATAGGTATTGATAGCAGCTGTTCCTTAAATTCCATTTACTTATTCTGCTTTCATTTAACTAATTTCTAAACTCAGTGTGCCGAAACTCTCCCTCTTGTCTACTACTGTGGCCAGAAATACCTTCCTTCATCTCTCGATTATCCGTATTTTAAAATCTCATCGTATTTGTTTATTTTACAAAAATATCCTTTATGAATTGTTATTTTCCACTTTGAATGTCATAGCTTTATTTCTTTATCAAAATTCTTACTCAAATTATCATTCCTTATGAAAAAAATGATTTCTGGTAATACAATATATTAAAAAAAAAATCTATGCTCATACTAACTTAACCAACTTACCTGCTACTCTGTTACTTATTTTTCTGAAGAACCACCAGTGTGCAAAGAAACATAAACATTTAATAAAAATGCAGAATGAAGGTTGTAAATCAGCCACTTTTAATCTTTGGCTGTAAACACTCCTGAAGAATTGCCATTACTTACCTCCTCCACATGTCACTGTGCAGGGGAAGAAGTCTGTTTGTCTCCATTGATGACTGATGGGTTGATAGAAAAAGAACTGAACCACACTCTCTTTTGATCCAGAGTACCTGGTCTGAAGAAATTTCCATTACAACACGTGTATACTGCAGTCCACTGTTCATGTCATTTCAAAACATAATTGATATATAATAGCAGTGCAGAGAGTAATACGACAACAAGCACAAAACCTCTAAAAAGTCTAGAGTAGCAATTAAATTTAAGGTTCCAATACTCAAACGCTTGTATGTTTCTTTGTTTTTCAAATTATTCAAGGTACTAATGTGACCATTTGATTATCTATCATTGATTGGCAAAGTTCTAACTGTATTCTTCTGCCTTATTTCTTTGTTAGCAAAATTTTTAAAATTTGCTGGAGAGGGAAGTCTATAATTGATCTAAGCACACTGGCTCACGTTCAGGCGAGACTAACTGCACATGTGGTATGCAAAATAAAAACTGCTGAAAGTCTACTTCTACAACATGACAGATAAAGCCAAGTGGTGTGACAATATTGAAACATCCGTCATTTCCAATGGAAAAGTCTATGATTATCTTTGGCTTCAAATATTGTTATGTTTCTACACATAAATATCTGCATGTATGATGTAAGCCATTGGTATGTGGTCTGGGTAGAAGAGAAACTCAAAAGGATTAGAAATGGTCAGTAGCTGGATTAGCAATATCTAAGGGAGATTCTAGGGCGCTGCTAGAAGCAATGCTCAGATTCAGTAGGTGGCAGTCTTCAATTGGATTAACACCAAGCCACTGCACAGCACCACGTTGTTATTCTTTTGGTAATATTCAAAACTAATTCCTGGCTATTTTTATCATTAAAGATCCTGTGGTACTTTTTACCACTGCAAAGACATTAGCCTTGTAATGTTTTAATTTGTTTGGATATACTTGGTATAAATTACCTCTGGACTTCAATTAGAATTCCTTATTTGCTGGCTAAAAGATTTTGTTGTATTGCTACAACATGACTGACAGCCACCTACTCTGTTGCACGTACTTGCAATATCTTGGTAGATTTGTACATAGGCACATCCCACCTTGATAATGAAATCTGCTCCAAGAGGTCCCTGAATCTTTATGACTTCCCTGTCTGTACTCTTCTGAAATTCAACAGTTGTATTTTCTATGACAAATGTCCCAGGACCATTGAAACTGTGCTCTCCCTTGTCTCCTTGTAGTGTCTTTGACTCTATAACTAGAGAAGAAACATGCAATTAGTAAAATTAAACAGGATATTTTTTCTTTTCAAGGAAGTCAGAAAGTAATGTTTACAACTTTGCCTTGCAAGTAACAGTAGTATATGTACATTAAAAAACCACACAGAATATCTGTGAGAATATTAGCTGCTTCAGATTATAGGCTGATACATAATTGCATGACATGTCAGCACAGGAATATCTGCCTGAACACACTATCCTCTCATACCAGAAGCACTTCTGGGACAGTTTTTCCTACACCAAGTGCTCTATACAGTTATAAAGCAATAGATTTTGCAGGACAAGCTGAAAGAAACTCACAAAACAGGTAGAACACACAGAAAAATAACGCATACTTCCACGCAACTCAAAAGCCTAGCAATTTTAGCAGTCAGTCTCCAGAGAAGCCTGAATCATGTCAACCTCACCAAACACTCACCTCAATACCTGTATCACTCTACCCATTCCAGAGGTCATTAACTCAGCTTTTAATATTTCCCACATGAGCAAAAAGCAAGGCCAGGATCTGCGTAGCTACAGCACTGCCTGAGGGATGTCCCTTTCTCAGAACAGGTGGTGATGAAAACCCTTTTTGAGCTGTTCTGCCTGCCTTGGAAACCGATTAAACTAACAGCCCACAACCTCCAAAAGACAGCTGAAGCATTTTAGGATTAGGTCACTTCCAGCAAACTGACTGAACTGTAAGTGGACAAAGGTAAAGGAAGATATTCATGCTGAAGGTGGAATTTTGGACTCCACATAACACAGCGTATGTGCACAGCAAGAGGCATGACTTGGTCTGGTTACAATCTATCAGGGCACTGCGTGAGAAAAGCATGAATCCCAGATAAGCTCAAGGCTAGCTAAAAGGAACCTTTTGACGAGCTATAAATAACCTCTTTCTCCAACTACCTTGCCTTTTTTGGTACTTTAAACAATTACCTAATTCAGGTAAGCATCTGTTTTTACCTGCACTGAAAACATACTCTGAATGCTGCGGTCCATCATTATTGTTTTCTTCCTTAAGATCCTTTAAAACACAAATGCATTCTGGAGCATCCCCAGAGAGTGAAGCAATTCTACAAGAAATTAACTTCCTTGAAAAGGTACCAACACTATCCCAAGTTTCTAAGCATTAGGTTCCACTATGGTCATAGGGATAACAAAGATCACATACATGGCTGGAAGGAAGTTTAAGAAAAGATATGTTTCTAGGAAATTACTTTATGTTGATCATAGTGTAGGAATCTAGTGATGGATCAAATGTACTTTGTCAAGAGAAAAAATAAATCTGGGAGTATCAAAAGTGCCCCACTGTCCAATGCATTTCCATTAGAAACACATAGTTATAAACAAATCAAAGAAAAAAAACAACAAGTATTTAGATGATTACTATGTGTTTTTGTTTGTCGCTTTTATGGAAGTTTTCTTTCCTGATCACATTACAGAATAACCTTTTAAATATCTGGAACTCAGCATTCTTGGATTAAACTTCTGCAAGCCTTGACCCCAAACTTACACTGCCTAACAGTAAGTATTAATGCATGGTGCCTGTTATTCTGTCATTTTGTTGAATACAAGTCAGATCAGCAAATCTCAAGTACTCCAACTCCACACAAAGTCAGTAGGATCCTCAGGAGTACAGGACTCCTTTGAAACTAGCATTTAAGATTGCAAAGCAAGACACCTGGCTTTTACAAAAAAGATTTTAAAGATGTTAATTTGGTGACCTCAGCTGCATTACTTTACAGTCTTTATGTTAATTTTCTTAATAAAAATAATTGTGTTTTTCTAAGCACAAACCAAGAACATTGTTCCGCAACCAACATAACTCACTGACAGCTGACATGCATTTAGACTTTAGAGCTAGACTAGATTTGAATCCAAAGCATGTGTTTATTTGCAAGGTCCAGCTATAGAGTGATGGCCTGTATCTCTGGAGGTCGTGTCAGTGAAGCTTAGAACAGCTGCTCAGATTTTCCCAGAAGTGCATCACACAGGGAGATGAAGAGCTATTCCACAGCACAACAGATAACCTCTGATGCAATATATTCCTGCTCAGTAGTATCTAGTGCTTGTCATCACAGGCTTCTAAACCAGAGTGAAATCAAGCATCTAGTGTATGTAACACATATGTAACATAATAATTCTTATTAGGGAGCGGTTCTCAAAAAACAAAACAAAAAACTATCACTTTATTGATTTCAGAGCAGTAACTGGGAACAAGGGTTTCACCAACTGGCTTATAGGCAAGGTTTAGAAAAGAATTCACCAAACGTACTCATTCTACAGGGTCCTGTAATCCTGGAGAGGTAGGAAGTTTGACTTGAGGGGTAAGCTTCCCCATCCTAAGTTAGGGAAACATTTCCTTGAGGGGTCTTTAGGACTCCAGATGTGCAGAGTCATAAGGAGAGGCAATTCTCTTGAGTGCTCACCTGTTTCTGTGTCTAACAAGATGATCACTGGTGCCAAAGACCTATGACTGTCTGGTTTTGTGTTACTTCCCCTTACCTTGATAAAAAGAACGTTTTCCCCATGGGAATGACTTGCCCAGCTGTGGATGGATGATCCACTGCAAAAGCCTCCCATACTCTTAGTGGCAAGGAAGAGTAGGGCAGTGTGGCATGGGGAACCCACAACAGACACCTCACTGTGTAGAGAGATGCATGGAAGAATTCCCAGGGAAACAGCTCCTGCAAATCATGTTGCTACCCAAAAGCTCGCTCTTTTCCATGCAATTCATTTGTAGATAGCGCAATACAGGCCCAAAATAAAACATGAGTTCTTTTCAAAATGCAAACAACATTGTTTTCCTCTTGGTATCTGTCAAAAGACAAAGCAGTGCATAGCTGTATAGCCAAATATGGCCAAGTGATGCAAATCACTGCAAGCGGGGAAAAAAAAAATTGACAAAAAGGGGAAAAAGAGTTTCAGTTCCTTTTAGTGAATTTTAACCTCCCTAGGTTCATGAACTCAGTTATCTAGCATTAGCCACTTGTGAAAATATTAGCTTCTGGTTTTCCTGTTTCTTCTGCTGGAGGATTAGTTTCAGGGAACTTTCAGTCTTTCTTTTTATTCTAATGCTCTTAAAACAACTGCTAGAAAAGCCATAATATAGTCCAAATCACAAACAAAACCAACACAATGAAACATTTTATTCATAACCATTTTTGTACTAAATATTTGGTTATTTTCCACCAAATCATTCACAAAACCCAAGCAGAAGTACAAAAGGGACCTATTTGTAAGAAAACTCTAACGCCTTTGCTCTCTGATGGATCTGTTGCCTGTCTTAACATGTCCATACACACAAAATACTTATTCTTACCAGCTACAAAGAAATACAGTCTTTCCTAAAACACTAAGCTACTGATTGTAAAACAATGTTCGGAGCATTTATTTGCTTCAAATCTGTTATGCACTACATCTCCAACCACATTTCCATTTTTGATTAATCCAGCAGCTGTGCTTCCCTGGAACAAGAGCAGGTCATAAAGCCCAGGATGAAGCACAAAAGAACACAAGATAAAGGGAAAAGTGCCAGACTCTCCATAGTGCTCTTCGAGCGTGCGTTATTGCTGCTGACTTTACTTGAAGAGCAAATATATAGTGGCAACAGGAGGCAGTATAAAATTCTACAGTAAGTAGTCCCTGCTCCACCTGTTAAATTCAACTCCTTACAAGCCAGGAAGAACACCTCTGACAAACGGAGCCTGTAATTATAGGTGATTATTTTTTAAATTCTGCCTTTATTTATACAGCACACTCACACAGAAGTCAATGAAGTTGCAGACCAAAGATCGCTTGCTGTTTTCTGTTAAAGGACAAACAGCCACACACATACATACAGTCAGAAAGGCGGACAAGCAAATTGTCCCAAAGCACTTCCCCTAGAACATCAATTCTTGAAGATCTGGCTATAACGCCAGAAGCAATTTCGACCTCCCTCCCCACAACACCCCTCACTTGTTTTTCACCTCTGTCTTTTTAAATATTTTAGGTAACAAATGTCGAAATCCTCACAGATTTGCAAACAGATGTGCTGGGGGAAGTGGTTAAAGGAACATTTTACAATTCTCATCCAGCTAGAGAACTAGCTAACAAAGGTAATGCCAAGCCACAGCTTCTTTACGGAACCACCCTGGGTGGGAAGCCAGGAGCACTCTGTACTTAGTTACAGAGTTGCTGCTGCATTCCTCAGGAGCTTTCCAGAAATCCCCCAGGAGCCACTCAATCTAGTACTTTTTCCTCATACGAAGCTGAAACAACAACTTCCTTCTGCAGAACTACTTAAGACCAAGAGTCCTGACCTGAACTGGTCAGGATCACTCCTTCATACATCCCTCGCAATAGTTTTACATGAATATTACTTATTTCAAGATAAGTTCAGCTTTGTACTTTGTTGATATCAGTGTTAAATACCTAGAAGTTATTGTCACTCTGGAGCTGCTCTAAAATGGAAGTCTTACTCAATTTTTTTCTTTGAAAGTAAATGGCAATATATTCTTCAAAGCAAACAAATGGATGAGCAATTTTGAAATAAAATGCATTTCTATCTTCTTTTTAAATATCTCAGAGCCAAACTCCTTTTTATTTCTATGATTCAGACTAAGTCTTCCACTTTTACTAATAAAAAATTGCTCAAAATATTAAATGAATGGTTTATTTCATTGTTTGGTATGGCAGTCCCACTTATCATTGAAACAGTTAGTTATGTAAAATAGGTGTGTCGGTAAAGAAATTACCATAGATACTACCATCAGCCTTATACAATATATTAGAAAACAAACGTCTAACAGAAAAGCGAGCTGTTTCTTATAGATGGTATATAATGACCAAAAGTATTACAAGGAAACAGGACTTGTGTAGTTTATGCATTTTGGTTACCTTACCTCATTTTTACCTAGATTACTTTTCCTTGAACAGTGCTCACTGACGAAGCGTGACTTGAACTGGACTATTTACACTATCTCAGACTCTTCAACAGAAATCTGGTGCTGGGTTATGAGAGTGCTATCGATCCCACACATAACACTTTGAAAGTAATTTTAAAGTAATTGTTTGCACGTAGCTTAAGAGTGACTGTATTTTAGAATTACTTGGTTTAAATAAATTAATAAATTTAGAAACCACCAGTATGCACACTTTTTTTTTTTTTAAGTGGACTTGAGTGTTCTGTAGGACTGTCTCCAGGCTGGATATTAAAGATGGGAAGACAAATTAAGGTCATGATCTTACCCATAATCCCAAAGTTTGGATGAGTTCAGATATAAGATTCTGTTCTTATCTGCTGCCTACGAATAAATACACAATAACAGCTCAGTCATACCAAGGTGTGCTGGTCCTTTTAGTGTAATTCTCACACTGCGACTCCCATGTGGTACAGCAATCACGGTTTCTTCCCCTAGGAAAATTAAAGAACTGTTTTAGAAGTTATCTTGCATCAGGGAATTTGCACATCATGTAACTAGACTGAAAACTGTCAAACGCGTCTAAGAAAATATTTAACAGGCTTCACAATTTTTATATTAAAAATAATCATGTTATTTTATTAAGTACAGTATACTAAGTCTGTTTGCCATGCTATGCATATATTAAAACCTACGAATGAACTTGTAAATCTTTCTTGCTATTGGAAAATTATTTGCTATTAACAAAACCAACTGAAATGTCAGTAGTGTATTAGGAACGTATTTGCACTCTGTTGTCCTAGTTTTATTTCCTAATCACTGAATTGACATAAGGAATCTGCTAAGTAGTACTTCCCCCTTACAAAAATCTGCAGCTGTTCAGTTTCATTTTGCCCACACCTCATTTCCTGCTGCAGGTCACAACTTTAATAAGTGGCAGGACTTGCAGGAAATAAATCATCTACTTAACACTAACCCTTAACCAATTACAGACCAGTTAAGAGCAAATATATATTAGTTATAACGTATATGTTATAAGAGTGTCTGCATCTAACTTGCCATATAAGATCATTCCTTCCAGTAAAAGCCTCAATTTAAAATTAGCTATAAACCAAACCAGCCCTGAATAGGACATGTCAATACAAACCAGCTTTTAGCTGCCTGAATGGCCTCATCATATATAAACGTACAACACACTTACTTCAGTGCATTTTACAAAGGCAGAAAGTTATTACTTTCCATTTCAAATGTAGGAAATCTGTGATTTGCCCAAGCAAACCGAGTTAACAGTCAAATCAGAGTCTTTCACGCCAACAAGAGCAGTGCTCTCAGACAAGGGTATGCACAGGGCACGGCAGGGATATCACAAAAGGACAAGAGAAGCGTCCAAGCAACAAAGTACCAACGCGCTGTCTCCCATCTCCATCACGGCCCAACTGCAGATCTTTGAGGCAGGACTTGCAAGCATGGGCCCATTGCAGGTACACCCCACAGAGGTGCTCTGCTCAGTGAGGGCATTAATATAGGTCTAGGGGATGGTGTAGTAGAGGAAGCTCATTTTTGCAAATTCAAAAAGTAATGCGAGTTGAAGGTCAGTGATACGTTGGCTCCAGAATTACTCATACAATATTTAGAGGAAAAATATTCAAGTTTAAACTAAAAAATAGTTGAAGAATGTTTCTTTCCACTTTAAACAGGACCCTTTTATAGTAGATGCTAAATTATCAGCTTCTGGTTTACATCTCCTTAGCATAAGTATGAAATCCTGCCAAATGTTCAGGATACTTCAAGCAAATACTGCAATTATTTTTTCTGAAATAAACACCTTCTTATGTTACAGTTTTTATATCGCCAATTTCTAGGAAGGTCATTTAAATATAACAATTTATTTTGGATGTAATAAAATATGATCTTTATTAATTTCATACTTGGGTATTCCACCAGAGTGCAAAATACTACAGTAAGAACAATAATACAGCTAAGGAGCCCTGGAAAAAACATTAACTACTGAACCACTTAATATCTTTTTGCATCTTGGTTTTTCATCAGACGAATTGCTAAAGATAGCCAGAAGGTAGTGGATGTGTGTATCTTTCAAGTAAGGAAATAACTACTGAATTCATATGTGCTCTACAGTATGTGAGAGAAAGCAGGTTTGAGGGGCCCATCTGTCCCTACTTGGTCAGGAATTGTATCCCGTCTTGACAACCAACCAGCAGTTACAGCACAAAACCTCAAATAAGAGTCTGATTATGACCAGTTCTGAATACATGAACTGCTGTTTTGAAGTGGAACCAAGAGCACTCCGCACTGAATGGGCAAGGCCCAGATTTGCAGATGTGCAGTGATGTGTAGGACTGCTCCTCTTGAGAACAACCAGGGTCGTTCTGCTGTGCTTCCTCCACCTCCTTAGAGCAAGCTCCACTCGCCTCGGCAGGCCTTGTTGATCCCTTTTCAGGATGCTTCACATTCCTTTAGCAGTACTACAGACATTCCACCCTCACCGAAGGACTCTCTGATATGGTCCAAAAGTCTCATGGGGGTGCTAAATTTGGTGTTTCTCTGCAGCAGAGACAATATTACCAGAAAGTATTTTATTTGCATTAGAGAAGATGACTAAGTTCACCACCACAGCAATGTTCAACCTCTGCAGGCCCACAGACCTGTCAAAAAGTCTGACAGCAGGAGATTCTTGTAACCTGACTGAGATAATTATGACATAGGGCAGTGTTTCCATGAGATGAAGTAAATTATAGGGGAAAAAATAAAAGTGACAGTTTTCGAATTCTGAACCAAGATCGGGAATTGGAAGAAAATGGGACAGAGCTGACCTAAGGGACTTCCACCTTCTCTTGAGGACAGCTTTAACTTCCTACGAAACAGTAGTTACAATTGTTCAGGTCTGACTCCAAAACTATATATTCCAAAGGTCTCTGGTTCTCAATTGAAGCATTTAATTCATATTCTTAAAGGAACACAAGGCCCTGCAAACCCATTTAAAAATGGTTATGCTGTATATTTCCCATTAAATCAGTAGGATCCACGCTGTTAAAAGCAGTGAACTCTTATGAAAACATAAAGGGAAATTGCTACCCTGAAATCAATACTTAGAATTTCCAATTATCTCTTTTCCCCCCTGCCCTTATACTCTTTATGTATCTTTGAAAGTTAATTGCTGATCTAAAGCTAAAATCAAGTAAGCCCAAAATTGTCTGGAACGTGCAGAATCACTAGACTGTAAAACCTGATTTTAGACTCATAAAGCTCACCTTAAAAACTGAGAAACAGGTGAGATATTGTCTCTCTATTCTAACACCGCTTCCACTGTAGGGATTCCCAAGGCACGTGGGTCATCTTTCTCCAGCACCAGCTTGAAATGGGCTTTCTGCTTTTACCAGCGCACTCCCTCAGCAAACGTGTGTGCACACACTGCACGCAGCACTTGCTGATTAAGCTCCCGGATTGCTTTTACTTTAGATGGCAAGGTTTGATCCTGTTTCTATGGTGTTAATGTGGATTTAGATTTTGGATTTCAATGAGAACAAGATCAGACTCCCTGCTATGGTAAGACTGGGAGCTAATCCCCAGGATCAAAATAAAGGAGCCACATTCCTGAGCTCAATCCAATTCAGCAGGTTTTATTTATTTTTCCATGTGGGTCATGGTGGACCCATTTACTGTTTCACATATGGGCCAGTTGGGATTTTTCCCCCTCTCCTCTTACAGCAGGGCAAAGGGTTTATTTCAGGCCTATAAAAACTGTTTCTTTCCATGTATTTGCTCAGCACTTATCTGCTGGTCCTCCAGTTCTGATCAAATGCCTACGTGTTCTCAAAATACAAAGAACAATGGTCCAGGAACAACTACCAGCACGAGGGAACTGAAAAGCTCAAAATGTTTGGAGTCTTATTGCAGTGGCTTCCCTCATCCACTCTAACATTAGGCATAATTTCAGAAGACATTGGTGCTGGGATATGTGCTGACCTGCCTAATTGTAAGACTCTGTGCAAAGCCAAATACATACTCTTGAAGAGACACCTGAACTAGATAGGTATGTGCTACTGAAAGCAGCAGTTATATATCTTGACTCTAAAAGTCACATTGCAAAACCTATATGGGCACATCCTTTCCGTCCTTGAGTCCTTCCCTCTCCAGTCTGACACTCTCCGACTCCTCTGTGCACTGGTCTTATGACTCAAGGCTGCCTCTTCCTTTGAGAGTGCCACTTCTTTGCATTGTTGAGTAAGTATTTCTAAGGTGTGGTAACCTGCTTTTGAGACAAACAGTGTCCTCAACTCATTTTAGTAACAGACTTCTTTCTACTTATGGACACCTCTTCTAAAATTTGTATGCACTGCAGAAAGCGTACAAAGACACACAGTAAGCAGCCCATCAAGAAAATGGATCTTGAGAAAATACAGTGTGAAATAAACAATGAAATAGCCAATGTTCTTACATAGGAATTTCTCCAAGTAAGACAAGAGAGGTCAGGAAAGTAAAGGAGGAGGCTTCGTACTACCAAAACCAGCCCCAAGTAAACCAACAAAACTAAATGGATCTGTAGACTGAAATACTTGGTGCTGAAGATCCAGCATCCACACTATACCCATTGCAGGTGCTTCTCTTTGGACTAACTCTAGTTTAGTCATGGACTGCATATTCAGTAGCTGTTGAGGAACATAAGGTACTGTTCTGGGGCGCATCTTCCGGTTTAGCTTCTTCTAAACAAATCCAGTTTATGCTCTCCAAGACCACATGATGTGAACTGATGAGCAGTACGCTAGGACCATGATGAAATTTGCTTCAAAAAACATACTCCTTATCCATTCTGAAATGCTAATGTATTGGCATTCTATCCCTCCCCACGCACACTTTTCCTGCCAAATCAGTCCCAATTCCCTCTCCTGGCTCTACATGCAGTTGATTTTTCCCCTTCCTCTCTGAGTGTTTCTGACTCCATCTCCCACCCCAGATTCCTTATCTAATCTCAGTCTTCCGCTCTTCCTCCTTTTCCTTGACCCAAAGTATCTGTACAGCCAGTCCTCGGTCCTCCTCCCACCTTCTCATATCTGTGTTTCCTTTGCTGTATGAACTAATGTAATTTTTTTTCTGTTCAGCTAGTCTCATCTTGTCTTTCCCTCCCCTCATGTGGTCTCATCAACCCCAGTCATAAATCTGAAGCTTGGAAGAGTCAGAAGCCCTCCACAAAATCTCTTCTGTAATGCCTGAATGTGAGGCAGGAGGCATCACAGAGTTCATCCCATGGTACCCATTCTACACTGCAGCAAAGTAAAAAGCAAGAGCAACCTCAAGGACACTTTTTAATAGCTTAGGTATGGAAGAGCAACATGTTAATTTAGTCTAAGGAGATTGTAGATGTATGATCTGTTTGCAATTAGAACATGTAATAAGCTAGAGAACACTTAAAAGGACAAGTTTTCAGAAATGTCAGCTGTTACTTCCAAGAAGCCTCCACAGAGCCTGAAGGGAAGGGTTTTTTTTGGGGGGGGGTTTGAATGCGTTGTAGTAAAATGTGTTGATGTTCACAGATATTGCAAAAGACTTGTCCATGACCAGAAGACCATTGCCTGCCAAATTTCAAATCCCTGCTCTGTGATCAAGTCCAACAACGGGGGATGTTAAGATATATTAAAGAAAAGGTTTCAGGAATGTTTTGACAGTGGGAAACAACATGTTTTTCTCTGCTGTGTCCTTGGAATACGCTGACTTGTTTTGGCTGAATTTTCTCCAAAACATTCAGCACCTGGCATGGAAAATTCCTGACCCAACTGTTGAATTTTGGCAAAAAATCATTTGTTTAAAGTATCCGGCAACCTTGACAATGGGTGTTACTAGCTCCACATATATTGATTTCAAAGAGGTAAAAAGATGCAAGGTAGCAAGTTGTCACAAAACTGAGCCAGCTGATGATATTGAATGATACTGATGATACTGAACAAGGAGCCTTGCAGAAGGCCTCTGTTTACATAAATGATCAAAGTGAAATTAGGTTAAGTGTGATGGGCTTGCGGGTGATGACATACAAACATGTGACAATAAGTGACCAATGGTAAATTACACAAGTGACATAGGAAATAAAATGCATGGCAAGAAATTCAAACAGTTACAAGGCTATTGACATTGAAGCCTTTTGTATGAAGCTTTTAGCAAAAAGTTAAGAAAGGTAAAACTTGCAAGTATCAAACAATTTGAGAATGAAATAAGACCAGATTAGGACAAGTCTGTGCCTTCAGCTTCACTCCCTATTAATTTCAGAACCAGCATCTTTTCTTTTTCCTCGGTATCAGAACCAGAACACTTTCCTACCATTTCTTGCCAATAATGGTGCAGAAAGCAGACATCAGGGCCCAATCCTACAATTTTTCCATGTGCTCAAAGTGCAGTGGAGTAAATGGGAGTTCCATGCATATAGTACTAGAAACATCAGGCCCATGATATCTCATTTCCCAATGGGACGGTACATTTTACAACCTATTACACTTTTTGTTTGAATATCATTAGTCAAACCTTTAATCATTTTACCAGAATGTTAGAATCTGGCTTGCTGGCAGAAGTTTAACTTACTTTGTCTTTCAAAGGCAATTAAGTGTTAGTGGAAAAAATAAAGAACTTTTGAATTGACAGTTCATTTCATATTTGCAAAACAGTAAGCTTTCTTTCAGTGCTGTTTAGCTTTCCGATCAAAGGCAGGCATTCATTTTATGTAAAAACATATAAAAAGATAATAAAACAAAGTGAGTCCTTTATGAGAAATCATTTGCTATCAATGCCTAAATTTCTTTTTTTAAAATAAGGACCAAGATAACTAGGTACTTTTATTTTCCCTTATGTCTCCTTTTTTTCATAATAAAATCTTTGGCTCTTGCTTTCCTTCCAGTTCTTTAATTTGCCTCATTGCACAATAAAATTCACATCCTGCTCACAACCTTACAAGCTCCCTCTTAAATACATGTCTGTCATGTGTCGATATTTTACTTCTCAACACTAGTTCTGAGAGCTTCCAAATGACTATTTGGAAGATATTGTCTCTCCCTTCACTGCTACATTAGCACAAAGAAAGCATGGCTTTATTTCCACATTTCATTCACACAGAGGTTGATTATAGGGAACTGCTTCCATAGTGCTGAACAACTTGACCCAAAAGAGATTTTGGCACTATCACAATACCAAGAAAATCATCAAAAGTTCTGATTTTAGTAGCATGCATACTGTTTTGCTTATGTGAATGGTAATGCATTCATATAATCTAGCCTACTGCAGTGCAAGATAAACCCAAAACTTGACATAACTGACATCTTTCCCCCAAATAGTCTTTCGTCATCTTTAAAATTAAAGAACTCTTCAAAAGCCACTGAATTATGACAGAGGAAACAATGAACCTCGGGTATCTTCATAACCTGGTCAAGGCAATGGGAGATCTCCCACCAAGTGATGTCAACTGTAGTCAGCTCTTACCTGTGCCAGAATACCACAAGTGAAATTTATATTTTATATATTATATATATATTATTTTTATATAATGGCAGTTTCAAAACCAGATCCCTTTTACCACTTTGTCTTTACTGTACTTACATACTAAGCAATTAAACGTGAATCTTTTTATTGCACTTATCATGAACTATCCAAGCAGATTTGCCAATTCAACAAGCTTAGTTTGGGTTGCCTTAGAACTAGCTAGGGTGTCCCCAGGAATCATCCTTCTCCAGGAGAATCTCTGTTGCTGTATAACTGGAATAGACAATGCAATTCCTTTCTGTTCCAGCTGACCTCCACATCAGAAAGGGGAAGAGATAATTTTATGTATGTATTTCCCTACATATCCATCTATATATAGACACATAAAATAAATACAACTTGGTAATATTACAAAAATATTATCCAATCTTTACTGCTTTGCAAGTGTTTGCTCGGTGCTGACCAGAAGCTCCAAGCATTTGATATGACAAAGTGAATAAAAAGTGATCCTCCATGAAAAATCTTTTTCAGCTCATTGTAAATGTTCAAGAAATTTTCTCAGTTTTTCAGGATGAAAAACTTTATAAATTACTGAACTACATTCTCTCACCCACAAAAAAAGGCCTCTAGTAAAGGCAAGGCAAAGGCTGACACTGATGGCCCATCCAGTACATAAAAAAAAAGGTCTTTGACTTGTGCAAAATTATTCTGTGACTTTAAAAGATGCTGCCACAAAATATATTCACTTTTTAATTTAGATTAGCTTTGTTATACATATGTACTGTATTACAGAAATTACCCACCTGCAGAGCGTAAGATAACCTAGCATGAAACCTTGTAGATCAATACAAGTAATCACACTGCAAGGTAACAAGCATTAAGATAACATACATTGCGCTTCAAGTTACAGCCACGTTGAAGCGTACTGCAAGTAGTGGCATTAAAAAACACATGGAAATATTTACATGTACTGCAATAAGAATTAAGCACAATTCAATATACAGCAGCTCTTTCTAAATCAGGGCACAAGTGAAATCTCTGCAGCTGAACTACAACAGTACTAAAATACATGCAGCTGTCAAAGGCAGGTGCTTCCTCCATTAAAAAAAACACGTGCTTGCATTTGAACTTTGAATATTGACTTCAAGAGCATCAGATCATCACTCTTGCATCCTATGGCTCTGTAGGAAGGTAATGAACCCCAAAGGCTCCATCTCCATGTGACAAATGCACATTGTGATTTCAGAAACAGAAAAAATAGATGTCAGGCAAGTATCTCACATGATAAACGCATGGGACATAAGATGTGATATTACAGGGAGCATCATCTGTAAGGGTGGAAAGCACAAGTGTCAGAGGCGAGCCTCTATGTGAAAAACCTTGCCTGGATATCAAAATAGCCAGACTCTTAAGACTCCAGTAAAGGGTCTAATTCTGATACCCCCTCCTCTCTTACATTTTCAATACTACTGAGACCTACAGAGTTACTCACAATAAAATGTTAATTATATTGAGAAAGAATGGCAAAATTTGAGCCAAACACAAAAAAAGAGAGAAGAAAGTATTATTCTCTTTCACTTTGTGCTTTTTGTACCATACAAGTAGTTAACTTGTCTCTGAAGTTCAACTGTCTTTAGACACTTTAAAAAAAAAAAAAAGCAAAGTTAAGTTGAAAACCAGGCACTTTCAATCACGGGCCACAATTTCCATAAAACCATCTATAAGATGTTTCCATGATTTAAAAACATTGCTGCAGCATCACATATATTGCAACATGAGGATACCCTCTAAAATAATATGTGCATCTTGATGGTTATTCCTGATAGAATGAATTGAGTAGCTCTATAAAAAAAATACATATCTCAAATTCTTTCCTAGCTATACCCTAATGTGTGGTATCCCTCACGGAATTTCAATAGACTAATCTAGCACAGACTTTAGAATAAGTAGCTTTGGAAAACTGCAAACAAATACATAGTTAAAAGGTCAACACTCTGTAATATGTATGTTAATATACAAGCAGAAAACATAGTCAAGGATAAATTATCATAGGATCAATTTGCAACCTACTTTTTTCTGGAGAGACATGTGCCTTAGCTTGTCCCCTCACAAGCCTGCACGTTGAACCATCTCCTGCACAGATTCCACAGTTGTCTTCCTTGGCATTGCTCCCAAGTTGTCGATCACAGCCTACTGCCTGCCAACACCAACATCACAGTCAGAAGGAGGGCAAAGCTGTAGTAGACATGCTCAGGTTTCTGGAATTTTATTTATTGTATTACCCTTTTGATTTTATGAGCTGGTCTCATTCTGTCAAAGCATATCTTGCTATTTAGGATTTTAAAAGCACAATGTCATTTCCATTTTTTGAATGATGAACCACAACAACTGATATATTAAGCTATTCAAGCACAGGAAATACATGACTGTTTCCCACTACTTATGTGAATGCATACTGTTGAGCATTATTCTTTCCAACACAAGGGACAACTATGTTATTTACAATTTGGTTTTCATCACCTGTTTAATTATGTCTGAAATGAAACAACCCAAGTTAAATATTTAAAGAGCACTCAGCCTTCAGCTTCACAGCCGTGGGCAGTGCTCATAACCCAGTGCCTCAGCCATTCAAAATTTAACTGGCATTCGTGTAGATCTCCTATTTGCCACTTACATCAATCACATATACATTCGCTAATCACGTTTAAAGAAACTTGGATGATTCAGTTCTCACCTATTGATGTTTTCTGCTTCTGAATATGAGAGCCGATCTATAAAACTTTCCAATGATTATTATAAAAACACTCAAACTTAAACACTGCCAAATATTCCAAAAGCAAAGTTTTTGAAAAACTGTCAACTGAAGACTCTCCAAAGTATAATGAAAACATTTTTGGGGTTTTTTCTTCATATCAGTCACCCTACAAGAAGTACGGGAGTGAGAATGGGAAGACAAAGAAGAATAGAAAACATTGACAAAAAGCACCTTCCTGCTGAAATGAAGATAGGTGAGAAAATATTTATCTCACCCTTCACCATTTCATAGAAGAAATTTGTGGGGAGTACCAAATGCTGAGCAATGTGGTAAAAAACTAATCTGCAGCTTCATGTTTTCTCAAGTCAGCCTATATGCCTTTTATACCCACATATCCCTGAGAAATGCAGTTAATTTGTCATGGTCATATATATTTAATCAAATTCCAAGTTGACAAATGGATAGAAAGCACTCTGGAAATTCACAGTTAAAAGCAGTGCTAGAATTCTGAAATTGGCCAGCACACTTCTCTTCCTATATAAAAATGCTTGGAAGGGGCAGTCTTAGCTGCCAAGATCCACTGCATCTGTGCTATGCCAAAACTGACACACGATCCCCTTGGAGAGGTGAGGATCGGGTTTGCACGTAAGAGGCAGAGTTGGGTCTTCCAGTCCGAGTTAACACACACACCCAGCACAAATCATGCGCATCTGCTGCCAAACATGGAGAAACGTAATCTCGAAGATCCATGTGTCTATAGAAAAGACAGCAAAGCAGTCCCACCTCCCAACTCCTGCCCCTTTCCCTTATTCTCCCAGTTCCCTACATCCTGCATTCTCTTTAGAGGAGGACGTTAAGGAGGACAATTTATGATACTTTGGTTGAGAGACATGCCGCACTGAACGGCATCTCCCTACCAAAGGGTTCAGAATTCTACGGTAGCAGCAGGAAATTATTTTATTCCTGCAACTGAGACCTTCATCCAATGTAGCCCAGCAAATAATTAATTTAAAAAAGAAATAAGCAGCTTAACTGAAATGTTGTTAGTGTTAAGTGTTAACAAAATTTTAGTTGTAAAAATGAAAGAAATTAACACATACGCATGTGAAATCAGCTTATCTCAGAACAGGTGCTTATTTCCTACATAGAAGCCATGCAGGAACACTGTACTATAATTTAGGATTGGATTAAAGATTAAAATGTTTTCACTTGAAGATGTTTTTAATGTTAGCTCTGGGTTCATCACTGACATCCAGAAAATAACAAAAAGAAAAAGATTGTAAACGAATTACCCCAAACAAGCTTATCTTCCCATTTTATCACCAATTAGCATTGGGAAATGAATGAAAACATCACCATTTCAGAAACAGAAACTGACTGGGCCACTGTGTGAATCAGAAAGCAGATAAAATTTCAAGGGATATAATAATACAGTGCTCAAGACATTGGCCCTAGACTTGACAACTCACTCTCAATTCCCAGCTCCACAACAGACTTTCCTTTTGAAAAGTCTCTTTTTTCAAAGACTTTGCCCTTTGAAAACTTCCTGTGCTTTTCGATTCCAATCCGTGAAAAGGGTGTAACTGCAACTCCCCGCAAGTTGCAAGAATAAATCTCCTAAAGATTCGGAAACATTCAGATGGTGCAATGATGGGGACCATACCAGTAGTTGAGAGAGTCTATATTTCTCTCGGGTAGACTTTTAAAGTATTTATTGCTCTCCACTGCTTCTTCTCTTATTCACATAAAGATACTACTAGCACATGGAGGTAAATTATTAGAACTACTGCAAGTGTAGTATCTCCCCAGATCTCGCAAACACATTTCCATTTCATCGCGTAATCTCATTTTCTAAATATTAAGAATCTGTTTATTCACTCATCAATTAATTCTCAAAGGAAAAATTAAGCTGCACATTATGATACTCTGTGTGAGAAATTGCTATTTTTATTAGTTTAAGCTGTTGTGCATTTGCAGCCTACAGATCCTGCAAGCCTTTAGTGGGAGGAGGGTATTGAGCAAGCAGAATACTTGCAAGACCAGCCCATTAAAGCCCAACATGATAATAATAAACATACATACTGAGCTATTACACACAGTCACTATGAAAACAAATGCTCATTGCATGTAACAAAAATTATACAACTGTGCAAACACAAGGCACTATTGTGTCCAACATGGAATGTAAGAAAAAAGATAATCAGCACAGCAGCATACTTTAGAGGACTGCTTCATATAGCATTATTGCTTATTTTTTAATAATACACAGATGCTACAGAAATAAAACAAGAGTGCTAGCTGCAAGGGACTTGGATATGGGAAAAAAGCCTTATAGCTCCCCTGCCAGCAAAGGTGGTGTGTTCAGCTAGATGCATTCACCCTCTCTGGACTTCCTTCCAAGATTACATTTATATCAACTCTTATGAATACGAGTATCAAGCAATATCCTGGAACACAAGTTATAAAATAATTCAAATTAGTATCATAATTTAGACCTGAAATGAGCACAGAATTTCAGATTTTGTTCAACATGAAGCACCCAAACATTCTGCAGATTTTAATGTGACAAGCCTCAAATTTAGAGCTAATTCAACAAATGTTGCTACCCTGGGATCTTAATGAACAAACACTAGGGTGGGGTGTATTTCAAACCTCAGTGTCTAGAGTCACCTTTTTGATCTGTTTGTAAAACCTTGATAGGAAGCAGTATTTCTCAAACGTGCTGGACAGCCACGGATCTCACCAAAGTAACAGGAAGCTGCTAGGTATAGCTTTGGAAACTAGGCCTCGAACACATATGGTATTTTGACACCAAACACGATGAATTTCAGGCATTCACATTTTAGCCAATAACTATTAGGAAAATACAGTGTTTGATGAAACATTTTGAAGAGAGTACATGCATATTTGCAAGCAAAGCTGCAATGAGAAAATGATCTATGGCAACAGCCTTCCTCAGCTCATACACCATCTCAGCAAGCCAGAGAGGTCTGATGATTTTCACAATTAAGGCGTTTGTTAGGGTTAATTTACTCCACATTGCTTGCTGTTTACAGAGCAAAGGGATCAGCTATAAATATTACAAGCAGATTGGGAAAACATCTGCAGGCTTTTGGGGCACAGTCAGAAATAATTGTATTAGGTGATTTTAACATAGGCTGCATAAATGAAACAAGTGATAATACAAACGGTGTAATGGAAGGATTGGGACCTTGTCAAGAAATCTGTAATCATAAATACCATCATTCAAAAACACGATACAAGTATTGTAATGACAAGGTTGTAAGTGAGCTCCTCAGACGGCAGGGAGAATATTGACCAATATGGAATAAAATGAAGAGTAAGTGGAAATTTAATATAAAAAGGTGTTGAAAAAACAGGTACTTTGTGCCTTCCATAAATCGGCCATGATGACTTATCTCTGAATTTGGATATGGCAGGATTATTGTCAGAAACAGGTGTCTGATCCATTACTATTTTAGGACAGAACCTGAATATTGTTATTTCGCTGTGTTCTTCCAAAGGAAAAAAAAAATACTGTTTTGTCACAAGCAGCTAGGATAGAAAGTATTTGATTAAGCAGTGAACTTAAATGCTCATCTGCTTCAACAAACTTCTAAACTGAATGCTAGTATGCCAGTGCTATTGTGAAAGACGATACTGAAGGCTGTTAAATATTTTGTAGCATGCTTAGAATAGTTCATGTAGGTTCAAAAAGGCAAAGGAAGAGCAAAAGGTCAGAGTATAAAATATAGTGATAAAGATGAAAGAGACAAATGAAATTGCTGCTGATCTGTTAGAGGTGACTATGGAACGTTACAAATATTTTTGCAAATATGAATCCAAAAATCACTCAGAAGCTCCCAGAGCTGTTTCTTTAGTAGGGTTACAGGTTTTCTTTAGTAGGGTTTGAGCTGAAGAATTAGACTTAAAGAAATTAATATAGCATTTTCATTACAATTTGTGAAGGTCAAAGTATAATCTGTTAAATTCAAGAATCTTCCTTTCTTAAGGAGATGTTTATAATTAACTATGATGAGAAAATGGACAGGACTGCAAGGTGACATATTTTTAACTAAATTTTTAAGCACAGAGGCGAGCTGCCAATTATAAAAATGTTTTATGTTAATTATTTTTAAAAAAGTGTTTCTGGGATGCTAACGACTCAAGATGATATACTTCAAATAAAGAACCTGAAGATATACCTATGATCTACAAAAGAAGAATACTTATCCAAAACATGAGTAAAACCAGAGATCTGCGCACAACAAGCACCATTTACGTGTTAAGTATCATTATTACTATCAAAAGCATGAAATTATATACAGCAATATATATAACTATATACAATATTTCTCTTTAGAAAGGGGCTCCCCCCCTTCTATGGTCCTCTGGAGCCAGAGATCCAGGTACGGCCAGAAAAAACAAACATACTGAGTTCTCCTAATAGAAGTAGCCACAAAAGAATAAAATCACTGCTGTTTTTATTTGTGACAGACACATAAATTCTATGCAACATTAAGACTGAAGTTGCCCTAGTGCCATTCTTTCTCTACCTACTGTGTCATAGACTAAGCTCTTTAGCAGACAGACCATTTAAACATTCAGCAGTGTATATGCTAAATACTGTACCATTTTCTACTGTTAAAGGCGTAGCTGCTGCCCGAGCATTCACACACCGTTCACGGTGTTGTGCACACGCACACACACTTATTCCTGGGCGCGCTTCCTCCTTCTTCGACAGTTGGACTTGATGATCTTAGAGGTCTTTTCCAACCTTAAAGATTCTATGATTCTGTGATTCTTCAGGGTTGACCCTAGGTTTCCCAGAGCAGAGTCTCAGGCACTGGATTTCATAAAATACTTAATTTAATTGAAATGTGCAGCAGCAGGATCAGCCCGCGCTGGGTGCCTCTGATGAGAGGGACCCAGAACAAAGAAATCCCGGGGCAATTATATCCTTGGGTCCCATACACCCACCCTTCATGTGCTGTCCATGCATCCTCTAGTCTAATGGTGATTTTTGATCTGGGGTCTTCTAACATCTACTTGGATTCATCTTCTGTGTCCAGGCAGGCTCTTATCTGGTTGACTTGCAGTTTCTGCAGTTTTCCCCAAAGGTTGGAACCTCCTTCTGGTTTACACTCCTTGTACACCTGCCCTTGCTGGTGGAACCTGGAGAACTAGAGTCCCACACTTGGAAAAACACTACGGAGACTTTAGTGTGATATCAAAATACTTTCCCATACTAAAAGACTAAACACAGCACTGTACTAGCTGTTAAGAAAACTGCTAGGAAAATTACTGAGAAAAATTTCTCTATCATGGCCTAAAGCTTCACCAAATCTAGCTACTCATGCTATGTAAAGCTAAGCAAACAGCACAAATCTATTATATTCCTAGGTAACTTATTCTAATTAACACTTATTTATGTTAAACAACTAATATGCCTCAACATCTTTGACCAACAAGTGTTTGATTGATATAGACTCTCATATATTAGTGATTCCATTAAAATAAATTATGTTTTTCAGTGTTCTATGTTTACTCGAAGGACTGGCAGGCTCAGCGTCAGGAACTGATACCCTTTATTAATGTGATTTGATTTAATAGAATAAAAACAGAAAAGCAATTCAACAACATCTTAATGTGACATAATTACCATCCTTCTAGAGTTGCTGGGCGAACCCCACAATGCTTGGGGAAATCCAGATGAAGGCTACTCTGTGCACATTTGCATTCGTGTGCTTTCATTGGCCTGGCTATTTCAAAGGATGTACAACCATGTGTAGTCATTAAATAGTCTGCTAGTGGGATTTTAACACACACATACAGATGGCATTTAGTGAAATTCACCCAAGGCAGAAAACCCAGCAAATAATTCAAGGGGAAGTGCCCAATGTGCTTAAAATGTAAAAGAAATACTACATTTCTGCTGAGCAAGGAACTGCACTGCAGAATGCACAAATGGAGATGATAATTACACTTCTTCACAAGAATGTGATAGAGTTATTATAGAGGAGATCCTTTTTTTCCCTCAAGGGCTGAACAGTCTGTAATTATGCCAGTACATGTTGCCCAGTAGTTTTTGTTTTAAAATTAGCTAGGAACATATCTGTTACAGCAATATCTCAGTAAGTGAATCCTGTATTGGTTGGATCACTGATCTGCTGAAGGGTGGCAAAGACTTTGTGGACTAGGTGCAATTGAGTTTTCACTGCCTATGAAATTTATCAAGATGTGAAAAATATAGAATGAAAGTAGACTCTTACACCAAATAGATCCCATGAAGCGATGTGACTGGCCTGCCACCATGGTAGTAGTACTCGGGTTGTTATAACCATACTACTTATTTCAGTCTTACAAGAGATCAGAAGTAAGATAAAAATGGAACAAAAAACATCTACATACTTTTAAAGGTTATCAGCATTGCACAAAATACAAGATAACCTCAGAATTATTTCTGGCAAAAATATCTTCTCCAAGTCTTGTGACTTGACTAAGAAAGGACACGTTTTATTTCAACATTTACTAGTAAAAGAAGAAAACGGTGAAAAGTTCTTGCATGCTCAAAAAGATAAATCTCTGTTGCATTTTATTAAAATCACTCTCAATAGAGGAAATTCTAATTCTCAGGGTCTTGGTCAGAGAAAAAGAATTTCTATTTCTACAAACACAGACACCACAAAATCCAAAACTCAGAGAAATTAAGACTGTGTTTTACTGCACAGTTGCACATGCTATCACAGTACACAGATCTTACTGCATCGATGTCTGCTATCTGCTGCATTTTCTCCTGCTCTACTTGTATAGCACAGAATCACAGTACAGGCAGATGTTAGGAATGTCTGCATCCATACAACAAATAATTAATTTTAAATATGACTATGGGAATTTATGGTTATAAAAACTTAAGTATAAAACCTGTCACGTGAAAATCCAGCTCTGTCTTAGTCAATATTTTCCATGTCTCTTTACACTGCTGCAAAACCCTGCTGTCACTCAAAGCCCATCTATTCATTTACTTTGCAATCTCTGCTCCCATCCTTTGCTTTGTGATAACTGCAGCTTGTACTTTATTTCTACACAGATAAAATATGTCCCTGGAGAGAATATAAAGAAAAAACTCCCACTGTCTCTTTCCCATGCTCATCATCTACAAGTAATTGATTCAGATAAGCAGAGGGAGAGATACCAGAATATCCCTCCAGTTAAGAAAGTCACTTTTTCATTGCGGGTTTTGTTTGTTTGTTGGTTTTTTTAAAATTACTTTTAAAAGTAGTGTGCGAATATTAGCTTTCAAGCACCACTTTCAAACTCTGGTTTATCCTCATTGAAGATTTAACTTGATCTGAGACATGATTTTTTCCTCACATGGTCCTACCTCATAACTTCAGTTACGTCTAAGCTCAGCCTAACAAAAGCCTGATTGTGGCACAAGTTCTCACATCTCTGCAGTCGAGCCAGTGCAGGTCAGTAGCAGCCCAGACAAGCTGACACGGGCTTCAGCGTATGTTAATAAACAGAATACAGCCCCTTCAGGGACCTGGAGTATGTACTCTGGTTAACAGCGAATGTCCCAGCCCATCACTGCACAGCAAATGAAGCAGCAATCCCAGCTGCCAAGCTGAATGGGTATTAGTGGCAGTGGGAGTAAGAAAGTTTCCTCTGTGTAAGGATTTTCAGTTGTTCGTAGAGAAAACAGGGAGTAAAGACAAAGTGTGTCAAAATGCAAACTTCAGAGGCATAAAATAAGTTAGAATGATGGGCATGAGGAGACACACCATGGTGTTCAAATTCCCCAGCCATTCATGCAGAGGAAAAGAATGTAAAGCAATAAAAAAACCCCCAGAAGATAAAAAATACAATGCATAAAATTCATTGCATACTAAAAGGCTCCTGAAAAGACTTTCCACGTATTTCTGCAAACATTTTATATCTGAAGGCAAGAGGCTAAAGAGTGTTCCGCAATTCTGTAAATCCATTTCCATCAAATAAAACAAAGTGTTTCCAAAACATTTAACTCTTACTACAGGATCTGTCACATGCTGGAGCAGCTAAGAGATTACAGGACCACCCAGTAAGGGAGCAAGTACCCTTTCCCACACGGTCTCCATTTTAAAACACACACACGCACCCTCAGAAGACAGGACACAAACTCCCATTGGGCTTCTTGTTTGTGAGAATGCTTTCAAAAAAGAAATCAAATATGGAATCAGATTACTTTGCTGTTTTTCTGGCTGGGTCCAGCCAAGTCTGCCTTGCTGTATGAAGGTGAAGCTAGCACTGGGGAACTTGAAGGTTACTAAGGCTCTAGTTCAAGATGACACCCAAATAATGAGGTTTTCTACTATAACTGCTCACATGCTTTAGGACCTTGCTAGGCTGGGAAGTGAAATTGCATTTGTACAAAGCTCACTAAAACAAAACAAAACTTGGCAGATGGAATCACTTAGGAAAAAGGAAATATAGATAAGAAACTGGAGATCAGAAAAAATCCACTACTCATCTGACAAGAAAGGATAAACTTAGACAGTAAGAAATCCCTCTAGGGAGTATTTCTCCATAAGAAACAGTAGGAGGGAGAATAAGACAAGATCTGAAAGGAGACATCAGTTTCTAGCAGCAGTGGGAAGCTGCAAAATAAAACCAAGTGATTCCAAGAGACCTTTTCAGTGCCTCAGAGTATCCTGTTATTAGTGCAGTAAAAGCATACCTCTGAGTTACCAACGACGTCATCGCAAGGGAACCACTATACCGAGGTGAACTGTGACATTAAAGGTGGTGCAAGTGCAGCCCTTGGAGGGTGGCTACGTGATGTGCTGGCTTGGCCAGTGCTGAGAGCCTCTGTTGGGTGAGGAAACCAACCCACTGAGGGCGATGCTGGCAGGTTACGTAGGATGTGGTAACCCGTGCTCAGCACAGCCCCATCCTTCACTGGGGTTTCTGGAGATCCACCAACATTTCCCAGCTGAATTGCAGCTGGAACTCCCCGCTCTCCTCAGTTTTATGACATATGTCACATCTATGCAGTCATATGAAGATTTTGATATATAGCTCTGAGAGCCAGAAGGTTTTGTTGGATCTACATGAGTAACTCCCATAGTCTCTCTGGATAAAGTCCAGCCTGCCAACTCTGGTGCTTGCAGTAATATGTAGACAAGAGTACAGGTCTCTACACAGGGATTCCTTCACGCTCTAAAGCGTACTTTACTCTGTGCATTCACTAATTAATGGTACCCAGAAAGAATGCCAGGCTCAGTATAAAGGCTGACTCAACACAGAGCTACCTCAAAATCAATTCTTCCTATGAAAAGTTACTAGAGGTTTGAAGGCTGAAAAGGAGGGAAAGGCAACGTGGAGATTTTTTTCTTATTTTTAAATATTTAAAAAAAAGATTTGAAATGTTCATTTGGAAAAAAAAGGGTGCTTTCTAAACTGTTATTCAAGAATTAACTGCTCTAACGTGTGAGAAACACAGCTTTATGTCCGCAGTAACACTGGATGGAAAGGAAATATTCCTTTCTAAGTATCTGAACACCAAACCTCCCATGGATCTTGGGCAATCAAAAAACACATTTACGGGCAAAAAGATGTATCTACAGGAACCGAAAGGGAAAGTTCACAAAACACCTTAAACGAGCACTTTGAGAAAGCAACTCTCAGAATAAAAGGAGTCAATATTCAGAACAAATTAATAATCTGCCATGATTTTAAGTTTTAAGCATGAGCAAAGCGCATTAAAAAAAGGTGCAATAGTCTTCTAAAAGTTTACAGAAGTGATGATGGAGGGAGATACCTACTTGTCATATCATGACACGTGACAGAAAAGAACTGGCATGGCAGAAGTTGATGGCACTCCACTTGACATATGGGATGTGTTATGTCAGCTAAATTTATGCCATATGCTACAAAGCATAGTATAGTGCCTGCCTTTTTTGGAACACAACAACTCGCTGACACTAAACGGAAAGTTCACCACAGGATTTACATCATCTTTGACCTAATCGCGACAGCCTAGGACAGAACTACTCAGGTTGCTTCTTAGGACTCCAGATTTTTTGGGTGATGTGTGTATTTATTGTCCAAACATTACTCCATGTTAGGAAAATTATCACTGCAACCATTTCAGGTACTGACACAAGTAACACTCCATTCTGTATTCTGGTAGAAAAAAGCAAGTCTGCATGAATTAAAAACAAAAAACAAGAAGAGCCAGGGCCCCAAAGCAGGCAGAGTAACTGGGTAAAATGTTGCCCACACATGTGTCTGACGTGCAGATGTTTTTAAATGCCTCCACCCACATCCAGATGGGCACAGCAGGAATATATTATATGAAAAAATGTGTTGGGACTTGTGCAGAGACTAGAAAAAAAATATCAGAAGTGTGAAAATCCTCCTGGCAGTGAAGTTTTGACCTGTCCCCATTTAACACAACAGCCCAGATATTTGCTTTGGTAACAGAAGCACAGCAGTAGCAGACTAAAACATGATCAAATGGTTTGGCTGAGTTAAGCCTCAAGCAACCCCAAAATATCTTATTAACTTTCCCAATAAACTTCTCTCTGCTCTACTGCCTTCAGATTTCACTTCCCCTGAAGCCTCAAACCTCCGACCCAGAGAGCAGTTTTGCTGTCTCGCGTTTTTCTTTGACAGAGAGTTATTTAGTTTGATTCTGCTTACTAAGGGAAGCGCAAAGAATCAGAACTAAAGCTGGACAACAGGAACTCACCGTCCTTGTAAATTCATATGCTGCCAAGGAGAGAGCCTGAACAAGAATCCACGAGGCAGAATTAGTGATGCAGCCCTACCTTACCAAGAATAAGAAAACAGATGAAAGTGAAATCATGGGGGGGGGCGGGCGGGGGGGAGGGAGGAAGCTGAGATCTTATAAAACCTGCCAACTTTAAGACAATAAATGAGCAAAACCAGCACCAGTTGGAAAGGGACTCAGGCAAGCCAGTCTCCTTACACTAACTTCTTGGTGCTCACAGGCGTAAAAGCAAAGATATCCACATCAGCAGTATGACATGTTTATTTAGATGAGTTAACTGTAAAAACACTTGCCAAGTTATTTGCAGGCTGTGCCAAGTATATGTCAGAACCCAACAGACTGATCTTATAGCAACAATTGTAGAGAATCACAATTTTGCTGTCTGTCTCTTAACAGCAGTTGACTAAATAACCATATTTTTCCAGGAAAGATTAGATGTCAATTTGTTTTCTTTTCCTGCTTGAACAGGAGTAGCATCAAAGCTCAGTGTGGGTTTCTGAGGAAGTTCCTCACCTCCCACAGTCCCTTTCACAAGTAACCAACCTTTCCACTCTGCCCCCAAAACAGTCCACAAAGAGAAAAAGGTTATTCAAATGACCAGAGACTCATTTTTACCACAATAAAATTATGCAATACTAAATTATCAAATATAAACTTTAAAAAGAAGAAATTCTCCATTTGTGCAAAAACCCCTCAGCAATAGCCAGTGACTTAAAAGAAATAAAGTGAAAGCACCTAACAGCTTACAAAGTTAAGTTATAAATTAATTAGATTGCATAAGTCACAGCATAGAACATCCTAAGCAAGGTGGGGTTTTGGTTTGTTTTCTTTTCTTTCCCCAAAGATGTTCTCTCACACTGAAAATATTTTTGTGGCATTAGAAGAAATAATGGAAAAAAGAAGAAAATAGAAGAGATGAAGAAAAGCAATAGATTCTCATTAACAGTGTAAAAGAGCTCTGGTGCCTGCTTCTGGCATGATTAATTTTTTCTGCCACTACCTGGTTTATTTGAAAAATGGATTATTTAAATTTCCAAGCATTTGATGTCAGATATATACGTAAATACTGCAAAACACTAATAAGAAACGTTGAAGGCAGCCCTTTTAAATATCTCTTTCAACTGTTCTTCACAAAATTGGATCTACTCTAGACAAAATGAATTTTATGCTATGTATTAAAGATGGTAGATGTTTGAGGTCACTGTGGGAAATCCCACAGCACTCTGCGCGAGATTCTCACAAGCCTCTGAAAAACCCAGAGCTCTCTTACATTCAGCATGACACTTCTGGGCTGCAACGGACACAAACGGCAAAGGCTGCTGTAGACGTACCACCTACAGAAGGCTTTGGCATCCTCCTGGGCGTCAAAGAGGAGACATCACTAAGAATATTGCAAAAGAAATGTATTATTTGGCAAGTGCTTCCAGAGTTTATAGAGGTATATCCTATTTTAAATGTGCAGGGTAATGAACACTGTTGGATACCACTGTGAAGTACTATTGATAAATGCAGTCTCTTGAATAGGAAAACCGTAAGGAATTCTTCTATTTCAGAGGCAGCAGATGCATTGTGTGTTGGCACGACTGGTATTGGAACTGCAGTATACATAGAAGTGACGGAAAACCCACAGCAAGGTCCAGATCATATATTAATGTTGCTGTAATCCGTGCACCAGTCTTCTGCCAAATGTGTCGAGTTTTTCCCTATAACAGAACTCTTTTGCTCACTGGGCCATATTCTGCATTTTTGAGTCGCACACATTTTAGGCACTTAACAGAGCAACAACCACTTGCAGAGAAAGAAAACTAATTGCAATAACATATCCATTCTATACAAAGTTGTTCTGTTCATAAAACTTAAAATTGCAATATTTCTTTGCTAATAAAAATCTGGCAAGCCTCAAATGTTATAACTCTCCATTTTTGCACCAACTGTGTAAAGCTGATAGCGTAACTCTAATAAACAATAATAATAAATATATCTAGAAATGTAGATTCCCCGTAAAAAGATACTGACAATCAATTCATTCAATCACAACATATACTCATTCACCTATACAACAAGACAGATATACACACTCACACCTGCCATTCTGGGCTGGATCCCATAAATCGTCAAATTTTCTCCTTAACAGTGTTCATGAGATATAAGACTCAGAGAAGGAGTGAAATGAAATGGAAATGGAAGGCTACTTCTTCACACCCTGACAGACATACGAAAGGTTAGAAAGCTGTAACTAGTTTCATTAATTTTCACATGTATAAATAGAAGAGTGAATGTTATTGACCTTTTATTTATATATAAAAATATCAATGGCTAAGGCAGTCAGGAACTTCTGTGTGCAAGAGAAAGGTAAGTTATCCACAATCCATTTGGCAGTACTTGCAGATACATCTAAAGTAAACTGATACATGAAGATGAAAATAACCAAGACGTACTCTCTTAACGTGCAAAGTGTCTCACAAAGGTCGCAATTAGACTTACACCGTGAACGTACCTGGCATATTCCACTTATGCACATATCCAAGGATTCAATATTGCAACGAGTACCATCTAGAACTTTTGGGGCAAGCTCCACAATCAAGTTCTTCCCCAGAGCTTGACATTTCAGGGCACATGGTGCAGTAGGATCATTATACACAGGGATCCACTCATAAAAATGTCCCTGGTATTTGACATCATTGTAGGCTGAACACTGCTGTGCTCTAAAGTCACCAACATCTGAAGGGCAGTCCTAAAAACAAACCAAAGGAAATATTTTTTTAAGAAGGGAATATTTCACATTTACAAAGAAGTTATCTGATGAATTACACAGAATCCATTCAGGGAGGCTTGGTTCAAGAACTAATCTGCTATGACAAATATGCCATATTGCAAAGTTTTACTGTGTGTATTAAAACAATTTATGTTGCTTAATCCATTGCTTGCAGTGCAAGTAACAGAACATCATGCATATTCCAGTAATAACATAACTTATACGAGAGGATAATTAAAAATGCTACTTTTTATGACACTATGTGGTACATTTAAAGTCTGGTTCTGTAATAAGAATTAGCTTCTAAAAGAATCTATATAATTTAAGTTATTATAATGAGATGTCTGACATTTAATATTTCTCCTTTCAGTTTCTGAGCACTCTGCACTCACTTATCAATTTGTACGTCCGAGTAACGAAACAGGTATTATCGCTACTTATACATAAAGAAATAAAAAATTATCTAATTAATTGTTCAGTATTGCTCAGAAAGGGGACAAGAGCATTAGGAGGAAACCCCAGAACTTTCAGTGCTTAGTCCTTTAGTCTAATTACAAAACACCTTCACCTCATGGAAGCAGTAAGGCTTACTTTGCAGAAATAAAATATACTTCAAATTAGTAAATATTGATTATATAGTTCCAGTTCTAATGAGACAATTCTGTACCTCCTCCCATACAGAGCCTCAGCATACACAGCTGAAAAACCAAATATGAGAACCGTTTGAAAGAAAATATTCTAAAATATTTTTTCCACATAAAGCATTGCACCCAAACAATGATGTTAACGTTAAACTACGGTGACAGGAATGGAGATGAATACTGATTTATGCGAAAATAACTTTGGTAAAGTACCGACAAAGGAGTTCGCGTGTCAAACAATTTCTCACTAAAGACTTCATTTGAAAGTATGTCCAGTGTCAAACAGTCCATACACCAGACTGAAAGAACATTTTTCCAAGAATTCCAACTGCACATATAAGCCAGATGTTAGGCTGATTTTAACAAAGTTTTGTTTTCATTGGATATAAGACTGAAAGATTGTGATGTGTCAGCTGAACTCATGGAATTTATTACTAAGTATTAGTTAACAATACTTCAACCTTATCAGTGAACTGAACCTTCCCTGAAAAAAGCTAATGAAATAGTAAGTGCATTTACACAGTACTTGCTCATATGAATCTGGATGAGTTGGCAAGTGCATTAGCTTAATACTTTGTCAATGTCTTAGATTTTTTTCACCATAGGAAACGATAACCTAGAAATTACTCTGGTTTATTTGTAATCTGCATAAAATACCTTCTAAAATCAGCATTCTCACTACTGATCAACACTACTGATCAACTGAGCAATTCACTGAGCATTCCCAGCAATGCTTTTCAACTCTGTCCAGTGCTATACCTTACAGTGAGAATAACTCAGAATAAAAGAATACAAAATGTATTAGCATCAATCTGGGATAATTCTAGTCTAAGCCATATTTATTTTTTTAAACTATAAAATGATGGAATAAGACAAGGAGAAATTACAGTTACTGTAATTCTTTGAGAGTTTTACCTCTGAAAAATCCCACAAGTGAGAGCTTCTAAAAACATCAAGTAAATACTGTTAGAAACCACCCTTATTTACTGCAGCGTCACTCCCAAGAAATTCACCATGTTTGCACTGGTGTAAATGAAAGCAGAATTTGGCTCTGACTTATCTGTCACCTCTCATTTTCCACAATAGCAAGTCTAAAAAGCAGAGAGGACTTCAGAGTTCATATGGATACCATATGGTTCCCCCTTCCACCGTTGCAAATAGAGGAGTAGCTAAGGATAAAAATAATAAGTGGAAGTTAGTTTCAGGTAAAGTTAGAAGCAATGTTTCAGAGTTCTGTTATTCCGCCATGCACAGCTACATTTTCATCACAAAGAATTAAAGAACTATCTGTAAAACAGGCAGAGCAATGGCTTTAGGCTGAGTTTTGACAGGCTGTGTTACAATTCATTATCACTTGGTGTTGATGCAATGCCAAGACACAAACACCACAATGTCAGGATGTCAATCCATAGTTACTGCATGTTTCTCATTGATTCACCACAATGCAGCTCCTTCCACTCACTTCCTGGCTGCTTGAGAGCAAGTGAACTCTCATCTCCCTATTCTGTTTTGGCATCTTCAAAGAACACAAAGTTATCCTGGCAGCTCGATTCACATGCCAGTTCCACCTGCTTTTGTGTTTGAGCTGTGTTCAAAAGCAGGAGCATAAAAAGAGCATTACAAAGGGATATCAAAGGGCTAAAATTATCATTTGCATTATATCAGCGTTTGGATGGCAACCAAGTTCAGATCACTGTTTTCCTGGGAACAATGCATATTTGCATAGAGGAGTTTATAATCTAAACAGAAAGACAACTAAACACAAAAAGGGATGTAATCAAGACAACAGGAGGACTTATAAGCTTTGGGTTAATTCCATTAGAGTGGGTAAGAAAAGTCAGAGGTAGTTTAAAAAAATAGAAAGGAAAAGGAGGGGGTGAGATGTGGGAGAGGTAGGCAAGGGTGAAGCGTGTTCAGGAATTGGCAAGGCTGCACTGTCAGACAATGATCCAAGGGCCCCAATCCTCATCCTGTTTGCCTGTCTTTTTGGTTTTAACCTCTTTCAGACATCAATTCATTCAGTCATTCTTTCTTCCCTCTCCATATTCCGCTTTTTTTTTGTTTGTTAAATATTTTTGCTACTGATTTCTCAGATTTCCTAATTTCAGCAATATCTTTTGTCTGACACTCAATCCACTGAACTGTAGCCAGGCTGCTCCTAGGTTCATACAGTACATAAGGAGCTGAAGACATATCTATGAGGTCTAATACATGAAAATGTTGGCAAAATAATCACATTCAAATCCTGCAGTGGAATGAAGTGTATTTATGACATGACTTACGAACATATTATTAGACAGATAGATCTGAAAAAGATGCTTCAGACATGACTACCATGCAGGTTAAAAATACATATATATATATATTTCCATTCTTTTTGTGACAGATGATTAAAAACTACTGAATTCAAAGGCTGGCTTCTTATGAAATGTATCATTGTAGTTTTGGCAGTGAGCACTCAGCCTTTGAAAACAAAGCTAACCTGGGAAATCTCTATCTTTATAGGCAATGTTCATGTACAAAATATGAAGGTTGCATCAGACCTTGTGACTCCTGCCAACAATTACTGCTCTGAAAAAAGCACAAAAGAGAAGGCAAGAAAATTCCCAGTAAAAATGATGACACCAAAGAAAGTCTAGCCCTTTGTCTAGTTTTATTCTTTGAATCTCATTTTGTTGAAACCTAGCCAAAACCAATGAAGTCATTGTTTTGTTTTCTTTTTGAAATTAGCTTCAGGTTCTATGTTTTTCCTACACAATTTTCAGGCCACTTCTTAGTAAAATCAAGATACCTGAGCTAGAAACCCTAGCCATGAGAGCCATACAGTGTATCAGCATTATAAATATAAATTAAATAAATGAACAGATTAGAAAAAAACTATGCAACTCAAGGTGAAATATTATAGGACTGAAGTAGACACAGTTCAGCCAAGATTTTCTGAATGGGATAAATGAGCTGGTTAAGAAGTGGATGCTGGGACAATAATCTGATGAATACGTTGAACAAGTGTGAGCATTATCTGCATATAATAAAAGTTTATAATGGAATTAAACATGGGCAAATCTGTTACAAAATGGTGTTCATTCTTACTGTAGAAGAGTCACTCTGGCAAGTGTGTAAGTGACTTTTTGGCACATAAGAATGTGAAATTTATGGGGAAATGGCCCAAATAACTTGTTCTATGAATAGGACCCTAAAGGATTATCTTAAACACTTCCATATAGTGCACATCATAGCATTAGAATGTAACAGTATATACAAAAATGGAAATATAAAAAAAGAAGGGTTAAGAAAGACTGAAAATCTCATTGAACAGCATATAATGAATCATTTATATAGTTTATTTCTCTAAAGCTTCTATAGGAAAAGCTGAAAGCGTATACGCAGTTTTAGGAAGTCAAGCACCTGGCACCCCAGTTACGATAGAAAGATAAGCAGGCTATACATATGCCTTAATCTCAGCAATTATTTTGTTGCTAAGACCTTGAATTAATTTTTTGATTGAAACATCACTAATATTATTCTGGAACTATGCTTGAGTTCAATGAACTTACTACTATTCTATTACAAATCCAGATGAAACCAATTTTCTGGTAAAATGATTCTTGTTCTTTTCATTAGAATGACACACATATTAAGTTGTGCTTCATTTGTACTCCCCAATATAGATGTTAGTGGTGTAATGTATCATGTAGCAAAATTACATTTGCAGACAACTTTACACGGTGTATATATATGACTGTTGCATGTGGTTAACAATAATACCGACTAATATGGAAAGAAGCTAGTTTAAGCTTTTAATTTTCAAACTAAAATTTTACTCCGAAAGCGAGAAGCATTCATTAGAATTAATGCTTTGGGGAAAATCATATCATTCGCAACAAAACTGGCCTAGTAGTCCCAGGCTCACATTAGGTGTAAGCTCCCATTTCAAGGTTAAGTCAGGTCTAATACTGGGTTTGAATTCAGTGATGCCAAATTCAAAGATCAACTGTATTAACAGTAGAAATCTCATGAAATATATTTTTCTCAGGAGTTCTCCATTATCTGATCCATACTCTAGGAAAAACCATTCCTGAGAGATTCTGGCTGTATCTGAACTGAAATGGAAACCTGATCCCTTTCAGACATGCCCCAAAAGCAGAACTGTAAAGGCAGCTTCCTGTCTGGAAATTAACATTTGAATCATCATAAATTCAAACAGACTCACATACAAGACGCTTGCCACTTATCGCTTTAAAATAAGTCCTAAAGTTAAAAACCAGGCCCCAGTGACTTCAGAAAAAATCCCTGGGAGTTCAGAAAGGATATAGTAATCATCTTAATTTTCTCTATGCTGAAGCATAGAGTGCCTTCATTTCCATCAGATTTTTACTGCATAATCCTTAAAATGAACAGTGTCCACAACTGCCCTTACACATTCTAAAAGCACGTAGACCTCTGCTTACAGCAGAGCACATGCCCAAATTGACCTCCTCCTCCTTTCTCGATACACTGGGTAGAGTTCTAGTCCTTTGGCTGGAAGAACCCAGTACCCCACATTGACTTGTCTGGACTGTTGCATAGGAGGGTGTAGCGTGCAGGATCAAGCAGAGGTATATTACTGTATACAATGCATACAACTAGATATCTGGATAAGGAACGTAGCAAATAGATTTTACAGCGGCAGTTTGTTTATTGCTTACATACTGGCTGGCTGGCTGCAATTTAGCTTATCACGCAGCTTTAAAAGATTATGGGGGGTTTTTTTGCATGTGGCATTTTTATTTATGAGCTAAGGACACTGTGCACAAAACTGCTAGGCCTTTTCTTCTGAAAGGGCAAGTGACAGGGTTTGTTTCCACAATCTGATTTTTGCATGCACTGGGCCCGATTCATTAATCACTTCCACTCGCTTCAGCCAGCAGAAACTTAGGCTGTGAGCCGCTGTGGTGGAAAATCCATCCAACACTGCAGAGTGGAGTGTTAGAGCAATTCAAGGTGCTCGCAAGCCTTGTTCTGGAAGAGGGCAGAAGCCAACTGGCACACAAGAAGCTGTAGGTGTGGCAAACTGAAGAGCGGGAATGGCCAGTTCTCCCAGGAGACGCACTGATTCAACATATTTACTGGGCAACTTCCAGTGTCAGGCCTCCTAAGGAGAACATGTCATACTTCACGGTTGCCTGCTGCTGGCAGAAATCACAGGGCTGGCAGTGACATGAGTATCACCTGCGCTTGCCTGGGTATAACTCAACCCAAGGGAAATGCAGACCTCACCTTTTAAGGGGTATTTGTGTGAAAATTGCTTTCTTTCTCCCAGAGCCAGAAGCAGATTAATCAAATACCCTACAGAAGAAGAAAAAAAAAAAGCTTTTCCTTTACTTACTTATCTACCTTCTCTCTTTCCTGGAATGGGATTATATGAATGTCACGTTGTGCTGTAAGGTAACCCTTCCCTTGCAGGGAGGTGACTCCTGACCATAAACCATCCTGAATTATCATGTTTGTATACATTCTTTTGCTCAGTGATATCACAAAGTCCTGCATGAGCTGCACACCTTAGACTACAACATCTGGGTTGACAGGCAGCAGCTGTTTAAACAGCACAGAGCATCACTACAAATCAGTTGAGCACAAGTCATGAAGTACGCTGTATGTGACTGGTTTTCATAAAATGTGTCTGTAAAAATAAAACGTGATTGCATCACACTTACAGCAACTGTATTGTAAAAACTCTGGCTTTACATTCAGTCACGGAAATTGTCTATGCCAGTGTACCTAAATACACGTGCTTTTGCATATAGACGTATAAAGACCTGAGCTTAGGCAAACAGAGGAAATACAAGGAGTAATTATCCAATTTAAGTTGAAAGGGACACAGGCAGTTAACCTCTTTGCTGATGTGAAGAGTGCCACTGTATCATTAATGATCACCAATAATCAAGAGCTCAGTTGAATGCTTCATCTGAAAGACAGCACCCCAAGGAAAAGCACTTGCTAGTTTAAGACGAGAACTGATTTTTTAATCCTCCAAAATGTGTAACTTTCCTAATAAATGGTATAAAACATTCTGAATCACAATTGGCACTACAATTTCAAAAGAAAATGTCCATTTGGGAAGCCTAAATTTGAGACCTGATGGTGTCATGCAGACTGAAATCTTTAAAAATGGTAATAATGATGGAAAGAAAATTATGCACAGGTTTTAAACAAGCAGCAGAATTTCTTAAACTTTAACACATTGTTTGAATAAGTAAAATAGGATTAAAGACCAGACTCACATTACTACTGCAGGTTTTGTATCGAATATTCCGACCTTCACAGTTCCTGAAAAACAGAGTAAAAATGGTTACACTGCATAACAGCAAAACACACCCCTGCCTGTTTTATAGCTAGTTATTCTCTTGAAAATTAGATTTTTATTGCTACTGCCCTACCATAATTTGAACTTAAAATATAAGGTTTAAATACAAAGGGGGATCTGGGGACTCAACAGGTTACACTGCTGTCTCTCTTCAGCAAAGAATGTGTGGCTTTCCCTGTAAGCCCAATTTACTGCAAACCTTATGAAAAACACATTTATTTTGTGAAAAAGATTTCACAAGGCATCCCTAAGCCTGATCTATGCTGACTTCAGCAAAGTTACTTCTAATCCATGGGATGTAACCTAGAGGAAAAGAGGATCAGAATATCTAAGCAATCATTTAATCAAGCATAAGGCTAATGAGCATTAAGTGTTCTTTCTCCTATTTTGTTTAGGAAAGAAACAAGAGCCTCAAACCTTTCCTTTCTGCCAAAAAACAATGCAATACTTTTGAAGAACAGCATGTAATTTTACTGACTCAAAGACACATAAGCAGAATTCATAATTTTAAATTAATTATAATTATCATGGACTCCATGCATTTCTAAGGTGCCCAATGCATATGAATCCTGAAATCCAGGCAATTCAGGTTCTTAGCGAAGTCTGTTGTTAGTAGCTGATGTAACAGGCGTATAATAAAGTCATGATTATTTACTCTGGTCTCATAAATATAGGGCTGTGTGGGTTTCACAGGTTTTTTTTAGGGACAGTTTGCGAAACTTCTCAATAAGTGATGGGCACTATTGCACAGGGTGAGATATTCTTAAGAATGGAAAATCAAGCCCTTGAAAGAACTGAAAAGATATTTCAAATGACTTGGCAGGAAATTATATTTAGTGATGTCTCTAAAATTAGGAATAGTGTTTTGGAATAATCCCTTCACACCAAAAAGACCTACCTTACATTAAAGGGTGCATGAGTGTATAGCTGGTAATTTACAGCTCAGACTAAATTTTCCGCTTTTCGCATGAAAATTGATTGCAAATATTAAAACATTCTTTAATATCTGTGAGGGATTGAAAAACATCATTTGAAAAGGAAAAAGCAATGGATGCCTGGTGCAAGAGTTCAACCAGCTCAGCTGAAGGTACAACTCTCCAAGCTCAAGATATTACGTGCCTCAAATTTCCAATCTTTCGCAAGAATGATTGCATCACAACGTGCAAGTTAAAAATGTTTATGATACATACAAATGTGAAAACTTTGTTTCACAATTGTGCATTTCCTGGACATTACAACAACAATAAAACAGAGAAAAAAAAACCTTTTAAACTACACATTTGTCAAGGTATGGAAAACACATGTTTTTCACAGGGGAGCACATTAAAAATATTAATAAAACCACAGTGGAATTTATATTGCTACAATTTATTGAGCTCATTTCACAGTCCCTAACACTGGTAGAATATCACGGCTTCTTGCTGGAAATATTACTTTGCTCAAAGATCTTTGTGCATTTTGCACTAAAAGAAATAGGCAGTGTTTTAATTAATCACCTTTAGCTATATATTTCATACAGTTTGCACTTAACTAGCGTATCATACTACAAGCCTTCTTTAAGAAAAATTGACTTCCTGGGCGATATTGCATCTTGCATTTAGCTTAAAAAATCTCAACAAAATAGAAATTTAAACGTAATCAGCATTTTAAAAAATGTTTAAGAATAATTCAAGTAAAGCAAGCTATTATGGACACCAGCACAGATGCTTCTAAGCTGGTTGGGATCTCTTCTCGCCTGACTACAGGCCTATTGCATTACTCATGCTTTCAGGATTGTAGCAAAAAGTCCTACATTAGTCCAGCTTTACTACTGAGGTAAATTGTTTTCACCACATATGCTGTTCTCTTCAAGCTACACTGAGGCTTATCCACGAAAACATATGGCCACCAGGACCACTGCATAGAAAGAACTGGCAGAGGAAAAGTTTCCTAACAGAAAGCAGCATTTGATACATCTAGATGTGGAGTAAGTCACTTGTTTTTTACTACAGGGAAGACATGGAGGAGCCTACACTTGAACATTATTTCAAGTAATGTTCAAGTGCAGGCTAATTTGTATGTAGGTAACTCACCATTCACTTTATATTACGGTGACAGGGACTTCTCTCAGTATTTAGCTGTGCTAAATAAATCATTCTTATTATTCCGCAAACATATCTGATAACGCACTAAAGTTCTACCAGAGCTGAAGGCTCAGATATTTATCTAATGCTTTACAAAAATATATTAAAAGCAGGATTTAATAACACTTGATCTGTACACAGCATTTGGTTCAAGAAACAGAACGATGCTTCTCTAGAGACACCATGAGAGGACAGGGAAATATGGCAGAACTGCAGAAGAATAAATACACATAAGCATGTGGCTTACCTGCCATTTAAACATCTCCTCAGCGAGTAAGAGGCCCCACCACCACAGGTCCGTGAGCAATCACTCCAGGCCCCCCAGGCATCCCAGGAGCCTTCCTTATCTTCATCAGAGCGGGTAATTCTAGAGGTCTGAAAAAAATGGAGGATGGAGAGGAGGAGAAAAAAAACCCCAAACGTTAATTGATTTGGTACATGTTTTACTGCTTGGCATTAACAGTACTGAGTATAGTACTTCGCTGCTTATTTACAGTAACTCAAATTGATTTGCTATTGTAATATGTAATAATTACATGAGAAAGGAAGCAGAGTCTTTGAAAATACAGCGTATTTGATGCATTGTCTTCTGTCAATGGACTGCGATGTCCAAATATGCTGTCATTCCCAACATACGTACGTCCAGTCTGTGTGGCAACTACACAATTGATCTCAAGCAGCCAGACTGGGCATCATGCTCTGAGCAGGCTGCTGGGCTTTCCAAAACCCTAACCAAAGGAGTTTCATATCCAGGACTAATGAGGAACAAAAGTCTCTTTTTATCTCCTCAAGCATGAAGAGGGATATTCTCTCAGGAGAATACTTTTTGGTTTACGATTTTCTTCATGAAGAAAGCATAGGAAAACCAAATTCAGGATTTCCCCAAGCATTTCTTTGACTTCACTACAATTCTTCAGCAGCTGTTCCATTTACATCCTACTTTCACTCCTCTGTCCCTGCAACCTTTAAAATTTCTCTCTTGAAAAAGCACACAGAGATTTTTTTACAACAAAATGTCAAACATAATGATCCCCTGAGAGTTGTCAGACACGATGGGCCTGTTATCATAAGGAAATTAAGATTTTTAGAACCCCAAATTACACCCAGACTGAGATGAAAACACCAATTTCTCTACTCACTGTGGTGATAGAGTTTGCACATAAACTATTGCAACATAATAATGTAATGGCTATTAACATCATCACAAATGAAAGTCATCTTGTACATAAAAATGAGGCAGAGTCATTTATCTCAGGTGACAGAGAACATTGGCTGATATTTACTCTGCCCCAATACAATCGCCAATGAGAGAACATGAAGAGTTCATCCAAGCTTTACCGAAATAATTATTTATACAGACAATTTTTTATTCCCATTGACTTCAGTGGGCATCCTTGGATAAATAAAGGCACTACATTCACATTACTATTTTATTTTTGACACCATAGGCAGGCACAACTTAATCTGATGATGTTTCAGAATCTTTACACCCCCTCCCAAAAAACAAGCACGCAGAAATACCCAACAAAAGCACTATCTGTCAGCAAACATAAGGTGAGGAGATAAAAACATTACTAAATAAACTGCATCCAAGTAAACATTTAAATCCTCATAACTGCCAAAAAGAAAAAAAAATGTTTAAAATGCTGATAAGATTTTCATGAATAACTAGATCCAGAGAAGCACAAGTGATTAGTATATATCCTAATGATAAATGAGATGAATACACTTTAGTAATCCATATTTTCTCTGAGAATTAGCTTAAGTTCATGAGAGCAGGACTCAGTCCTATTTTCTTCCAAAATGCCTCACAAAAGTGATTTAAAGGTGAGGGATGTGTAATTCAAATCTTACAGTACAAGGGGAAAGAAATACATAACTCTCCTTAAATTAACAGTACAGATAAAGTCAGCTCATCTTCAGCCATGAAGAAAGTTGACTCAGACAAAAACCTACCAAGCTTGAAGTGGCAAACAATAAAAACAAAGCTGTTTTCCACATAGCACCATATAAGGAATATGACTCAATTCCATGCTGTGTAGGCAAAGGGATTTTCTCCTAAATATTACAGTAAAAAAAAAAAAAATCGTGTGCCACAGAACTTGTGAAAACTGGCCTGTTTCTGTGAATGAGCTGTTACACTTAGGATGCATTCACATCACAGTTTTAAGTACAACTATTGAACAAGCATCATTTTAGAAACCCAAATGGCAAATAGTTAAACTTAGCTACACTTAAGCAGAACTAAGGACTACACAAACACATTTTAAAGGCATTAATAAGAGTAGGCAGATGTAGTATAATAGTTGTACTCCCCATAGTTAAGTGGCTAACAAACATCGGCAATTTCCCAATTTGTCCATTCCTTCCTCAAAAAGCTTGAGCTGGCAAAAAAAAAATTTGTTAATTAAAGGATAAGCTATCTCCATTTGAACAGTAAACTGCAGAAATTGGTCTAAACACATCAGTGGCTCCTTAAATTTCATGCTCCCCTAAGTTTACAAATTTTATAAACGCTTACTGTAGAGCTTTAAAAGTGTAGTTAGGCCTATCTACTGTTCCAGAAACGATAGAGCCCAGCTCTGCCAAGATCCCCGAGGAATTTTCTTGCTGGCATTGGGTTTACTTTACATCAGAAGCCAACTCTGAAATGTCTGACACTGAAAATGGAACCAACTGCCTTCAATCTTGAGCAAAAAGAGCTCAGCACTTCTCAACAAATCACTCAGCACATGAAAATAAGTCAAGATGAAGACCCACTTCTTTCAAATTTATGAGCGCAAAATTAAAGTTTGTCCTCTGTAATCCCAAGGCAAGCGATTGTTTTTTAATATGTTGAGAAATGATTAAACTTATGATATTAAAAAAGCAATACGTGCCACTCTCTTTTAGAATAGCTAGTTTCTTTTGACAAAGCAATGACAATGCCTAAAATAATCCTAACTTCATAATTGTATTAAAACCAGCCACATGGTATTAACAGACAGAATGTCATCTAAAGCCCTAAACAATGTCCAGTTGTTCACTTACCAAACCACTTTGATAAAAGCCATTGTTCTGAACTGTATCTAATTAAAAAGCTGTAAATACTAGGATGATCAAAGCAGAAGTTTATGCCAACAAAGCCTTCTTCAGAATCATTGACTAATTCAGTGCCCACAGTGTTGATTTAAACTCCAGCTAGTTCAAACTATTTGTCCCATGGGAAAGAGTTAAAAGCAGCTCGCACTGGCTTAGTAATTTACTAGCAAAATAATACTGATTTACTAGCTGTCTGGTTTCATAAACTCTACATATTACATTTGTCTACACCATGGTACCAAACTGAAGTAAAATAAAGAAAAGATCATCAACATCATGATTTAAACCAACAAAACCTTGGAAGCTCGTTTAGGAATTAAATCAAGAGCTAATTGCAATTGGGCACAAAAGGGTATTATTGTACCTCGGGATTGCATTTATGGTTTGCTGCTTAACTTCAATTTTTCTTGTTTTTATTGTCTTCAGTCATAATTTAACACAGCTCAGCAGTGAAGCTTTGCTGAACCACATTAGAATGGAAGTGTTTTTCCTTCAGTGGTTTAATTTTGCAACAGATGAAGTGCAACATGTACATTAAGCATATTCATTGTGAAAGTATGTACCTACACATACATAAATGTGTGCATGTACACGCACATGTGCAGCCATGATGTAACATGATCAAGTAAAGCCGCAAATGCTGTAGTGAATCCAGATAAAATAATTTAAAACAGCTACAAACACAACCTGGGGATGATCTGTTGCTCTTTACATACAACTAGATGGCAAAAGGCATCACACTTCCAGTAGGTCCAGAGATGTTAGTGGGAGTTGTATCCATTCCAAAAGCATCGCACATGAACGCAGGGTTAGATGCAAGCATTGCATTCAAAGCAATATTGAAGAGCCTATACAATGTTCTCTGCAGAAATAAATCCGGTTTATATGATAAAGGTAATTTCGAATATTTTGTCACAATATGTATCCAATTTATAACTCATTTTGAAAGTAAAAAAAGAATAAGTCATGACACTGCACATGGGCCTGGGCAAGGATCACTTGAATCAGGGGATGGGGGAAAATAAACTACAAGTTTTGAAGGCAGAGTCTCAAAGACTGAGATGACAATATGCCAGGGTTTCCTCAAGGTCTGAGGCCCACTAACGTGCAATCTGAGTCTCTGCTGACAGCCCTTAACTGACAGAGGCAGCCCTGTACATGGAGAATTTTACTGAAGGTATGGCACTGGCAGATTTGGATGGGGTGGGGGGGGAAGTTAGTGCCAGTTTCCTTTCTTCTATCCAGGGCTCTGTTTTGCCTCTGCCACATTTGGGCACATACTGTAAGACTAGGTTCTGCAAATGATTTGTGTGCGTTTTCAGGCCATACTTGCCTTGCAATGCACTACTCAAAGAAACAGAGTATAGCAGAAGTGGGCACTGAGGTAAAATAAATGAAATCCAGATGTTACCAGTGCTGATGATGAATCTAAAACAAGGGGATTTTTTTACTGTCACTTGTAACACCCAGTAAATAACAACAGCTACATTGACACACTTTACAGAAATCAAATGCAGTGCTGTTATATGAAGAAAAATGATTATCTGGCCAAACTTTTGTTTGGCTGTTATGAAGGATGACATAATTGTCTTAAATTTGGTCATGCAGACTTCAAAGGAGATGTGGTGCCAGAGAATGAAGGTCAGTTTATGCAGTTTTATTATTCAGACATCCATTACATAAGGCTTGGATATGTAAATGTTTAGCATTCAGTGTAACAAAGATTCAGCTTCTCAACAGAAATGCTCTAATACCTTGTGTTTGTTTTCCAGAGTTTTTAACATACATTTCTGCTTTAAATACAAACACAAGCCAAGTATGCAGCATCTGACACAGGAGAATTACAGTAACAGAATGTGTAATGAAAGAAACATAGAGATCCAACACTCAGATTTATCTGCAAGGGTCCCCGAGCACCAGTCCCTCTGCCGTGTACGTATCGCTACACAAAATACTCCAAATTCTGCCCTGTGATGCGCCCCTGAGCACCTCCCCAGAGCAGGGTGCTCAGCTCTGACAAGTTCTTGAAGAGATTCAATGCAACCTCTGGCCAGCATCTACCAATGCTGACTGTGCCTAGGGCTGGACAGATACAGAAAATTATCTACTCAAACAGGTTAGAGCAAATGTGGCTCACAAAATAAGACTTGGCCATAACAAGTAAGGACTTGGTTATGCAGGAATATTTACCAATGTATCTGCTACTATGCCGACATCACTGCAGCCCTGTGGATGAGTGCTCTTTGGTTTTTCTCACGGTTTCTTATCAAAGTGGTTAGTATTAATTTGAAAAGGCATGCCAAACTCCAAAAGAGAATCCCCAAAAGGAGTTACATTGGCACAGCTATATCATATTGCTATTTAATAACACGTTCCTTATAACTAAATTTCTTCATACAGAATTTAGATTCTTCAGATTAAATTCATCCAAGCGAAAGAACATATTGAAGGGTATAAACACCACTTCGGTCCCACTGAAGGCCTAAATTAAGCAATACCCAAAGCTCAGTACTGGCCCTTCTCCCAGGAGTGAATTTCATCCTTGATGGTATTTTGAACAGAGATGAAGCATTTCCTTTTTATTGCTTCTTCCCACTCTCACAACCCATAAATACTATTAACACTATCCTGACTTTCAGAGTCTTCCGAAGCGCGAAGTTATGTTGCTGTTCACTAATCTCCATGCACAGCGCCGCACTATGCCATTTTCTTCTCCTCATACCTACAATGGCTCCAAAGAGAGGTAGCGCACGGAATTATGGCACTGAGGGGAAAATATCCTGCTTGAGTAGCTCTGTGATGCATTTCCCAGATTCTTCTTTCCAGACACTACACTTGGTGGAAAAGGTATCAAATTGCACCGTTGACTGTATCCATGAGCAGAGTGCATAACTGAAAGAACAAGTATTTACCTGTAGATAATCACTGGATATGCTGTTCAGCCTCAGAACTGTGTCCTTCACTTTTAACTCCGGCTGTTACGTCTATGGCTTTGGGACAAACTATACTAGAAATCTCTTTCCCTGCTAAGGTCACATACGAAAATGATTTACACCTCTATTTTGTACAATTTCAGTAAGGTGTAGAATGCAGATTACAGATTTAGGAAAAACTATTTCAGTTGTGGCAGCAACTAAATAGAAGAACACTCAAAACTTATTGCCAGACAAATAAGAATCATTAATGAGATCTTGCATTACCTGATTTTAGCAGAAAAACTTCCACTTATTTCATTATGACAGATCTCAAGACATTTCCTGATATATTTCTACTATTGCTGGGTGCATTATATATTACCTAATTGTGCACTGTATATGTCATTAAGTTTAATAAATCTTTTACTTATATGTACCAAAGTAAATTATATTTTATTCTGTATGTTAAAAAGGACATTTCTGGAATTATAAAATCCTGCAGAGAAAACAATGCATCATTAGACTGATAAAAAACACCTGGGAGTAAATGCAGCTATTTTAAGCAGATGTTTAGAAGTAATTAGTTTTAATACAGCTAACATTATTTCAGTCACATTAACCATTCCTTGCACTTGGCCTTGCCACAGTGTAGGGGTGTCCATGCACTACAAACTGACTGCAAAATGGAATCTGTTCACCAGAATCTGGTAAGAAAAAGAGCATTTCAGAAACACAAGCTGGTAAAGCTCAGTGACAGACCAGGAGAATCACCAGCAAGAAATGAGTCAAAAAGCAAATGATGGACTTATTCAGCTACATGAAAGAATACATCTGTGGGCTCAGATGTAGTTTAGAGCTCTCAGTATTGAATTCTGCAATATATTTTCATTCTACAGCAGTTTTGAATAAATTCAAATTCAAGTTTTGGAAAATAAAACATGGAAAAGAGTCACACACAGGAAATATTTACAGCGTAATTCATTTTGATACTAAACTGAAGGCGAATCCCAGCATGTTTTTCAGTATTATACTGCATCCAGATTTTCCATTGTCAGTGTGTTGCAAAATTTCATATTGACAACGCAGGCCTGCACTGCAGGAGTTGTCAGGACAAAGTTGGAGGTTTTGGCAGGTGGAGCAGGGATACTTGAGGCTTTTGGCATCCAGGAAGGGATGAAATGTTGCTTGGCTGTTTGGCACCTATGAGCTAGCTGAGGCTTTTGGCACCAAAAGGAGTCTGTATCACCTCCTTCCTTCTTTGTGAGCAGTAACAGAGGGAACATGGAATTTGTGGGCATGGAGAAAGTATCATGGCTCCGGCCCTAACTCCAAGCAGAAAGCAACAGCATGAGTATACTCGATTCCTGTGGTTATTTCTGCATCTAACAGCAGCTAAGGACAGCACCAACATGTTCCTGCTAAAAGGAACCAGCAGTGAAGTAGTTAAAGCATAATTAAGTTGCTATTTTTCAATTTCTGAGTTAACTACATTGTTCAGATGAGTTTAAAAACACACACACATTCTAGTTTTACTCACTGCTGACGGGTCTTTATGACCTACACTGAAGTCCCAGGGTACATTTTCATTACATTGCTGACTTTTACAAGAGGAGCACTTGCCTCTGTCCTCTCCTCTGGATGATGGAAATCTAGTTTTTCTTGGGTGATATTCCATAAATTACTATTTTGACAGATAAATGTCTAGCAAAGAGAAATCCTTTTTAAAACTCTGATAAGCATGTCCCACAAATACACTTCACTGACAATGCACTTGACAATCCAGCCTTAGTTGCCCAGGTTTTCATTCATGCTTACCCAACTAGAGCCATATGAGCCCTGTATCTGCCTCATCGACAATGGTAACTATTATTCCATATTCACCAGTATTAGAGCATAGATAAGATCGTGGGTCCTGAGAACAGGGACAAAGGCTAATAACCAACTTTGACAATAACCAGTCAGGTAAGAAGTGCATGCTTTTCTACTGATTTTAGGTCCAATCATCCAGGACAGCTGACCAGAATCAAAAATATGAAAAACAACTCCCTGAGTTTCCAGTATTTCGTTGTCTTCCAAGATTTAAAAGTACACGTGAATACATAGCTGGAAACATATAAATCTGAACTCTCAAAACATATCCATTCCTCTGACTGCCCCATCTGAAATGGAAACTACACTGAGAAATGTTTAGCATCACTCCAATTCCCTCCATTTCTAAGTGGTCTGGAGAATTATAACTTAAAGGTTTGCACGTGTAGCTGGCAAATAACTCAAAAGCCACAGACCTTGGGAAATGCACACGGATCTGAAAGGGAGCATAACCAAGAAAGCAATATAAATTGTAGCACACACTGCCCACTTTCTCGGTAGCCAGCCTGAGGCAAGCACTTGCCAGGGCTTGGAAGAGAGATAAGGCAGAATTTTGAAATAAGCAAAAAAGGAAGGGGATGCTTTAAAAACATTATAAGAAACATGATACTCCTTTTTAAAATGTCATCTATTATATTAACGTTCCCAATGAAGGACTGAAAAGTTATATCCTAGTAAGTATAAAAATAATTTTAAAATTATAATCAATTACACAGCATTCTCCACAATATGCTATTATTAAATACACAGTCTTTCCATTTGGGTGTGCGAAGAAATCTTATTATAGACATAATGAGAACGTTTTCATTTTCACATGACAAATACAATACACATTCTTAATACTTTTTGACTACAGCTTTTAACACTATGTATTGTTATGTCCATTTTACAAGAGAGAACCTGACCTCAGGAAGGAGAAGGATATGGTGAGGGCATTGTGCGTGTAGCACAGCTGAGAATTACATCTCAGTGTCCAAAGTCGGATTTTAGTGCCTTTTATAGAGCTCTTCCATCTCCCATTTTGCAACCATAAACACTGTCCTTTCTACTATGTGTATCTACTATAGGTAGAAATGGACATTTTAACATGTTAAATATCTCTGGGCCTACTTACAAATCTGCACTAAGAAAATTCCATATATTTCCTGGACTCCACAAAAGTAGTAAGAATTCATGCAAGCTTTACTGAATGCTTATTCAAAATTTGCACCTGGATATGCTGGGTTTTTCCACCTTCACACTGCACACCACATGTTCCTCATCCAGCATAAACAGTGTGATGGGTCAGCCAGAGTCCAATGTGCAGAACTCCTCAGGTGCATAATAGAAAAAGAGATTCCAATTTCTGGGAAATATATCTGGCATTATTTTTTTTCCAAATTACCTGATTAAATATATTTGCAAGCATCCAAATAAAGGTGCTTTTAAAAACTTTACCATGTGATTTTTAAAACTGGTCTAAAAAGTTAAAAACTGCATCACTTCAGCACACGCAGTAGAAAGAGAAGAGCAACACTGATAAAAGGATGAGTGTTACATGCCTGTGACAAAGCAGAGGATTTCCATCAGCTTTCAAAGATCACACAGTGGCACATTGCTGCCACTGTCAGATGTGCAAAACCTTTCCTGGCGAGGTTTATTTTTGGGGGGTTTTTCCATATTCCAATGCCATATGAAACTGCAATCATACTTCAGTGATTACATATTTTTGAATGCTTTTAAATCATGCTTTCCCTGTAAAAAAAACTACAAAAGAAAAAATCCTAAACATTTCTCCTAAGGGTCAGGTGCCTATCGCAGACTGATCTCCTCTTGATAAAATACTTGTGCCAACTTAGGACTTCCTCATTTCTTTCTTGGTCTGTTCATTTGATGGAGACTCACTTGACAGTAGTTGAGGAAGTCATTTCAGGGTAAGGAAAGCTATGGCAGAAATGCTATGAATTACTGAAACTCTAGATTAAAATTAATCAACAAGGCAGTAAACTTACAGTTTACAAGTAGAAGAGTGACGAGGGAGAGCAGAGGGTGGGAATTCTTGTTTTGCAGCCTACAAGTAAGCTGTAAGAACATGGAGATGGACAGATCCTGACACAAAGCCAGGAGTTGTTACCATAATCATCATCAAATTTCACTCCTGCTGATTTGTGGTGGTCCTGGTGGTATTTGCCCAAATTAACACTGCAAACCCTGAAGTATAAGAAAGGCCGTTCTGCTTACATGCCATGCACATGCCATCTGAGTATACCTGGATCCTAGACCTTACAACAGATTGACATAATGGTAGCTACTTGTCCCACAACTTTATCAATCACTGTATTATGCTGAATTTGTTAAAGGGTTGATTTGCCAAGACTCTTGTGTACTAGATTTACAGATAGGTTATGGAAAAGTAAATAAAGACAAAGAGGGAATATGGACATTTAAAATTATTTACATTATATACGATTTACCTTACAGTTTATAAAACCATAAATGAGCTTTATCCCACCACAATGATAAATTACATATTTAAAGCGATACCCTAAAAGCAATAACTTCAAAATACACAAGTCCTTCACATTTACATACAGTACCTCTCTACACATGCTTTTGAAAAAATATCACTTTTTCTAATCTAATTGGTCATAACAATCTTTCTTCCTTTAAGAATTTGTTTAGAGGATTTACTGTGAAAAAAACCACTGAAACCAACACTTTTTCAGAAAAAGACTGCAGCTCTAATTTTTAAGAGAGCCCCAATACATATCATATATTTTAAAAATTTGTTTAAAATAATTTCCCTGACTTGAGACACTGTCTGCCAAGTTCCAGCTAGAAGCAGAATTTTATGGCTAACTGCCAAACTTGTGAATAAAAGGAGTTTATAGGGGAAATACTGACAGAAGAATAAACTGTAGCAAGAGCAGCCAGTATAGAAAAGTCTTTCCTGTGCACTTTGTCTATCCATAATCTGCAATATTCATAACCCTGGATATTGCGACATCGCACTCCTGCCTGGCTCCATTTCATGCCAAGATCATCAGTAGTGCCAGACCGTTTGATGATTTAGTTATAGGTATTTATACCATATCACTCAGATGAGGCATCCGAACTTCTCATTCGTGAGCTAGAGATTCGACCCATGTCTCCTGACTCACCCTGCTATTTAATACTATATGTAGCACTTTTAATGGTAATATTTCTATAAAAGTAATGCAAAGCAGATCACAGAACACAAGCAGATACACCTGGCAACAGAACAAATGTCAAAAGGAGAAATATTAAAGCCACATTGCTAGCTGACAGCAATTATAAGAATCCTAGTTTTCCTTTCTATAAATGTAGAACAATTAAGTTTATCAATTTCAAATTTTAAAGGCATTATTTCATGTTGATGTATTTCTCACCCCTGATTTTTAAAGCAGATATCACTTTGTGTAGAGCCATTTTAAATTAATATATTGAAGAAGAAGACTTATTAAGCCCATAACCAAAAAGCAGTCTGACTGAAGTTAATTCTGCCCAAAGTAACTTTAAAACTTGTCAGCCTGATCGTGGTGCCTCTTTACTGTGGCATAAATCAAATTTAACAAGATGAATTTTCTTCTCAGAGAAAACAGTTCTTGCCCATTTAACCATAAGCTGATCTCTGAGTGATATTAAGCAAGGGTATAAATGATCCAAAATCAAAATATAATTTTAGTGTTTCTTTTTATTACTCATGCTTAACTTAGAGACAAATTTAACATTTAAGTTTGCTCAGCTTCACTGGCTCCAGCTGATTTCCTGCCCTTGAACAGTTTCATTCATTGTTGTGAAGAGCTCACTTTTCACGAGGGTAGCCTGGCACGGAGATGTGGTGAACCCTCTATGGCGGGCACCTGCACTGGTGAAACGTATCCTTAAGCTGCTTCTGCTGCTGTTCTCTCATACATATAACTTTTGTTTGATCACTGCTTATTCACAGCAAAAAGCTTATACCAATTCTGTCATCTCAAGCTTCCTCTAGCTGCGTTCTCATGTACAGCAAAACACACGAATTCTTCAGGAAGATTTTTTTAGATAATTAAAAAGAACATTAAAATATCCTGCCTGTATCTCATCTTGTAGAGGAACCCAATATGCAGAAGCTGCAAGCCAAAACATCTTTTGAGGGCAGATTTTTGGATATCACATTTGTACAGGTTAAAAAAAAAAAAAGACAGTGTTGCTGAGAAAAAAAACAACCTTCAAAATTAAGCCCCATGTGCAGAGAACACAGTTTCCCAGAAAGGTATTTTATGTGGGATTAAAAATGTAATATTCTCTTGTCATTGCTTTCCACTTTGACTCAAATAAAATATAATCCACTAAAACTCATTTGATATCTGGTGAATAGTTTCCCTTTTATTGATTTTCTAGCTTCCAGCTTGGGGAGAAAAAAACCTGTCAAGGGAACAGTTAGAATGGCAGCACAAGTCTAGATCCAATTCCCAAAGAAGCAAAAGAAAAAAATGCCACTGACTTCAAATAAAGGAAGATGAGAGCCTAATTACATACGTGGGGTAAGGACATACATTTCCTCAAGCACAACTTGTTTTTTCTTCTGTATCCAAGTTTCTGGTTTTTTAATTTTCCAAAGACAGAATTATCCAATCAATAGTACTCATGGTAGAAAAAGACAATTTAATCTATCTTGAGTTTGATTCTGACTTCACTCCAGATCTCTACTACTGTGTATGTTTAACTACAGTATCTTTAGCACTCGGCACAGGGTAACACGCCTGGATATGGAATATTAGCACGACTCTTTCCATATCTGTTCAGTGCCAGTGTTTCCTATTATCAGTCCAGTATTTTATGGTTATTGTATTAGCTTCCCAGCAGTACTTTCTCAAGTTCTGTAGCCTGAAACCTCCATTAACAGATGCTAAATACAATAGTTGTTTTTCACTTTTAGATCTTGCAAAAGACCATAAAAATGAGTGGTCAGTTTGTCCAATTTTCTAAAGAAATTTTCCAAGATTTGAATGGGCAACATATAAAACCACTAAAAATACTCTTGGCAGCTCATTCATTTGGATTGTGTTCCTTCTGCCAAGCCAACTAATGAATAGCTTATTCCAAGATAGGACTTCCGCATGAATTTTTTGTAGTAAAGGTAAGAATATCTATTTATATAATTCCCTGGTTGCTTGTATTTGAAGGGCTTCGAGAAGGGAGGAGTTTGGGGGGTTTTATTATTATTAAAAGGGACATTAGCATTTGGACTTGAGGAAAATTTGTGTAAATAAATTAACCAGCAAAGCTCCTTTTTTGTTTTTAATTGTGCCTTATACTCTGATTAATGAAAGAACCAAAATATTACTGTTGGGCAGTTAGTGAATAAAGCTTGATTTAAAAGCCATTGAAATAGATGGAAAGTATCTCACTGATTTTGTCGGACTTTGTATAGGACCTGCAAGAACCACCTGAATTCCATGTCAGATCCAGCCAAACTGGAGACATGGATGTGATTTCTTACACATATGGGCAGATAAAGATCAAAGAAGAGAGGAAAAAACCTCCTACATACTTTTCCCAAATTTATTTCTTCTACCAGCCTCTATTTATCAGTGTTCTGGCTACAAAGGAGGTATTTGGTTGGAGTCTAGAACTATGCTTCTTCAAATATCCACAAAAAAAGATCCGCTTAAGAACAACATCCTTTTTTGGCCACAAGAGAAAGAAAACAACATCAGCTCTTGATTGTCTATTGAAGCCAAGTTGTGCCTCAGATGCCATGGATTCCCCCCACCCCAAAAATAAGTTTCATTTGTTAGATAATGATTGTTTTACCCTTGTTGCAAAGAGTTGACAGTCACATTTTAGTTCTCAAAAGTCTCTTATCTCACTCCCCAGGTTAAATATGAAAATATTTGCACTGATACTAAATGAGACTCTTGAGAACAATATGAGACTTCAAATGATTCCCAACACATACATTTTAACTAACTAGCATTTTTTCAACATCTTTAGTCTAGAGAAGCTTTTTTTTTTTGGCATGAGAGAGATGTATTTTTATGTCCTTTCATGTATTCTGTATACAAATTTATTTCAAAACTCCAAAATAACTTCCTGCTTGTTTGCACACTTCTTCCCCTGAAACACATAAAGCTAAAATAATTTAAGTGAAGCTTTCCAGGGGACCAATGAGCTAGGCAGTCCGTAACGTACAGCTAACAGATTTTTTTACTAGTTCACGCACTGTCAGATTCCAAACACTTTTGAATGTTCCACATTTTATGGCATTACTTCTCTTCTGAAAATATATCATCACAAAAAAGGAGGCTTGTTTTCCCTTAAAAAAGATTTTGTTCTCACCATTTAGCAGTCAATTCAAAGACGACAGTATAATCAGTTTACCATGTGTATGTTGCCGAGCACAAAGGGAGATCAGCACCCAGTATTTTCTTCCTCACTGATGCACTGCATCTAACTTGCATGGATTTTCCATGTGTATCATTCAACTCTATTAAAAATTATCTGTGTAGCATCTCATTGGTTCAGTAATAAAGAACAATCTTTTAAGTCTCTGTAGACATGACAAATAGCTAATGGTAAAAGTGTAAATTTGGCTTGTGATCTCATTCTCCTTTCCCCTTTGTGTGCTCAAAGCCACAGCAGCAGCTATATAAGAATAAATGAAAAAATAAGGGAAATTGTCTAACTACAATGATAAGTAAATGCTGGGGTTTGGAAGGTTGTGCAATCCTGATCACCAAATACATTTAAGAACAAGCTAGACAAATATCCATCAGGAAAAGTTTACTTGGACTTGATCCTGCCTTGGAGCAAAGGAACAGATCAGGTTTTGTTCCAGAGCCATTTTCTGTTTGATCTATACCAGAACGTTGAGGGAGGGGAGAAGGGCTAAGATTTAGCTACTCTGAAGAAGCAATCAGAATTCTGAAAACAAAAGTAAGGAAGCAAAGGCCTATCACTGTTTTAATCCATATGCCTTGCAGTGACTCATATTTTGCTTGGAGACAAGGTCCATCTCTCAGCTATCTGTTCTTTCCCAGATGTGTGTCCTGGTTTATGCCTGCCAGAGGGAACTCTTCCAAAACACACTATTTCACAATATATTTCCCACTTTAGGCAGCATCCTTCAAATCATCTAACTACTGTTTTGCTCTACCCTTTTATCAAATCAACACTGTGTTTCTTATTTAATATAAAATCAGCTTGGATAACTCAAGACAATTCCATTTTCTTCTGGAGACTGGCTAAATATACCTGTTCCCAGGTGGTCTGTCTGGAAACAGATACATTGCATACCCAAAACCTATTTCTCCTTTGGGGCTTTTAATCTTGCTGATGAACTGTTCCTGCCCAATTTGGATCATTAACTTACACTCCCAAATCCTTATTTGCACTACAAATACCACCTATCATACACACATATATTTTCTCATACTGTTGGTCACAATGCATTAACAGCTTTCTTTGGAACTACTCATAAAACTCCAGGAAACATCATTAACACAAATGACATCTACTGTGTCCAAATTCATCTTTCTTTTGCTCCACTTCAGTTTTCAGCATTTGTACACGGTCACAAAGAACGGTTGGGCTGCATTCTGTGTTGCACTTCAGAGCTACGTAGGTCACAGGGGAAGCAAAAGGAGTGAAGAGGGATAACCATCTAACACTTGCGTATTTTCTAAATCTGAACTGCTGTAGGGGCCAATCCACTTCCTTTTTGACATCTCTTGTTACAGCAGGTCTCTGACCTTCCTGGAGGTTGCGTTACAACGGAGGTTCTCCTGAGTGTATGCTAGGCTTTATATTTGTGCTGTACAGAGTCATAGATCAATACCACTACTGAGCCAAAGACATTTTTCTCAGCCTTCTGCACTGCTTTTTTGGATGTCCTGGGGCACCAGGTGAAGCCCCACTCCTTTTATTTCATTCAAGTAGTTTATTGATTTTGATCACTGCGTCTCCTTCCTCTTACACATCCATACTGCTAGAGGGACAGTTTCGTACATCTATACATTGTTGGTCTGGAACTTACAGTTATACAATCATAATTCATATTAGATGCCAATAAAGGGTTTTAAAAATATAACTATGAAAACATGACAAGGATTTTAAATCTACTTTGTGTAATTTGGCTAAAGTTATCATGTTGCAAGGAGATCTATTCATAGGCAATCCTATGGGGGTTTTTTAGTCTAGTTCTCACTAGGGAATGTTTTGGAAGAAAAGTATAAAAAGACATTGTTTCCTTATTATATAATGCTCCTGACTTACGCCAAGAATATTCTCATCATAAGCATGTTCATAATCTCAAAGACTGACACAGCTATTGCATTACTTGTGTCTATACAAGTACAGCTTCTAAAAATACGATTCCTTGACAGTTTTTGAAAGGTGACTTACATATGATAAAAAAGCTGTGTGCTTGTGTTTGCATTTCTGATTTGTAAATCCTATCCAGTAATTAAAAGCAGATCTCAAGTGTGTCTGCACAAGCACAAAATGAATACAAATCTCAGAGATGTATTAAAGGAAAATAGATCTTTGCTGGTAGACAACTGTTTAGACACTACCAACAGTTTCCCCAGGTAAGAGAAAGTTCCTAAGTTAATAGTAAAGTGATCATGTTAAAAGAAATCTCTTCTAAATTTTTAACTATGAAAGTCTAATAAAGGATTGACAAATAAAAGAGCATTGGAATGTACCATCACACCAAACATTTTGATATAATGGCACAAACACAGCACCTGAATCAGCTAATAAATTCTCTTCTGGGAAACAGTAATAAAGCATCGATTTGCTGATTTGAAAAAGAGGACGGATATCTAGCCTGATCATCTACTCTGACCTCTTATAACAAGAGCAATATTCTTAATGCCTCACTGAGCAACATAACTCAAATATGTCACTCCTTACCAATTCTTCAGATGCGGAAAAATAAACACATCCTGAGCTGGACATAAGTGATACTTTCCAATTGCACAGCTAACATTTTTTATGATATCCCAAAACCCTAATTCAGGAAGAAAGCTAGTCAGTTCCTCCTGACTAAAAATCAGATCTCCCAGTACAGATACTTTGCATCTGCCTCTTAAATGCCATAGGTTTTGCATTTACAGTTATGAACTCATTCAAATCTGCTCCTTAAAACAAGTTTGCAATAATGAGGCATTTTACTTCACTGACACAGATGTCAGTGAATGATTTTGGTCTGTCAGTGCAAACCCTTTATACAAAGCGAGAGAACAAGGAAGTACTAAATAAAAAAGGTGGAAAGAAAAAAAATTACTTCCGTGTTTTTACAGCACTGAATTAAAATGTTGTACTTGCCCACTATGCAGAATAGGAGGCTCACATGGTTTGATGGCGCTTGGCAAAGGACACTAACAGGACTTATGAGTACAGAGAACTGAATAGGATATTTAGGCAGCTAATACTTTCTTCTAGAACATGTGCCAGCTTCAGAGGACAATATTGTGTGCTTTATCGTTCATCTTTAAAGGAATAATCTTTAAAATTGGAAGAAAACTTGTACAGTTTGAAGGCTAGTAACCTCACCAGCAGCAATGGTTGAGCACCCCGACTGACAAACACATGGATTAGAAGAATATTTTGTGCTATACCTATTCTCCCGTTTTAGCAAGCTGCTAGAGTAGAGGCTCTTTGTAAGAGAGAAAACCTCTGCCTCCATCATGCTCCTGGCTGATTCTGACAAAGAACTAAAAGGTAGTAAAACTTACACTGCTTCTTCAAAACTATTTTTCCATTCCTTGCCATGCAGAAACCTGTGCATGAAGGGAGTGTTTCAGATTTCACTCTTGCTGCAATAACTGCTCCCTCATTCAATTTCTAGGCCTAGCTGAGAAACTGGGAAGCATCTTAAGGAACGGGGCAGAGCACTCTTCGGCTGTGATCGTACCACACAGTGCTCTAGTAGCTCATCTGTGTCGGGCAGAGCCAAAACACCCGCTCAACACCAACTGTAAACTCAGCCTGTCATAATGTTAATCTCCCAAGTGAGAACAAGAATTGTATTTAAAAAAAACCACACGATCCTCTCTGCCAAGCAATCCCTATAACTAGCCCAGTTATTCTGCATAAATCCCAGCAATGCTAGGGGAAAAACGCAGAAGACAGACTACGCCCTTCAGTAACTCAAAACCACAAAGCAAAGATATCCTGTTGTAACGTACATGGTATTCCAGGATTATAATTTTTGCTTTGAGCCACCTTTCAACGTACACCAAATAGAAGCAAAACTCATTCCAGAGTTTTACAAAGCCAGTTTTGTGTCTCTCACAATTACGTTTGAAACTATAATGACAGATTACAGGAAATGAACATATGGACAGGGTGATTTATAAACACTTTTAAACAATGTAACTTTTATCAGTTCTGCTACATCAATCACAAAGCTAGGAACAATTATGTTTTATATACAATACTCTCAAGAGTGGTCAGGACAGGATTTGCTGACAGTCTGTCTTAAAAACCCAATTATAAATTGTATTCGCTTTCCATGCCAGTGTAACAATTCTATACAGATAAGGGAAATCATACGCTTTTCACAAACAGAAGAGCATAAGCATAGAACCACGGAGAACTTTGCTATGTACACCAACAGAAAGGCAATCTGGTCAAATAAATCTGATGCCACAACTTTGATAACAGGTGCGGCTGGGAGGGTTCATCAGTTATAAAAAAATTCAGCTTTTGCAAGGCATTTGATCTGGTACACACAATTTTAAATCAAGATTTATAAAATCAATAAAGCATGTGCTAAATGCATGTAAATGAGTGGCAGATTTCAAGTAACCCTTGCCAAGGAATCAAAGGGAATTGGGTATAATTACTAATTAATAAACAAAAATACTAAGATAAGCACTAAGTAGCCAGTAAGAATAAGAAAATAATTACAACTGCACTTACAGATGGTGAAACTCATTTTCAAATGCCCTCCACAATTCTGGTGGGCATATTTTTAAAAACTGTTGAAAAGCTGAAGGTCCAAGAAGTAGTAATAAAAATGGCCTAAGGGCTGAGACAATGTCTTACCTACAGAGCTTCACAAACAGTGAGAACACAGGATTACAGCATTCCAAATACCTTCCCCAAGAGCAAATACCACTTACTGGAAGCCCATTTATATCTATTAATTGTAGAAGGGTGTCACTGGAACCAATCATTGGAAGTTGAAATTGGACAAATTCAAATGAGACACTGGACACACATTTTTAATGCAGAGAACAACTGCTTGGTTTGATAGAGGTGAACTGGATGAATTAGATATACATAAGGTGACAAACATCATTTGATAATCCTTTCTCTTTCAACTTCTGTGAACATCTTAAGAATAGGGAAAAATCAAGTCTAATGCAACATTTTACCATGGGTATTCCTGAGAGCTAGAAAGAATCACTGAAGAAATAAAAGCTGCAGCTAGGAATCTCATTCCATAGGGAGATCTGCAACACAAAGATGGATTATGAATAATCTAAAATCTATTTATAGATTATATTGGAATACATTGTACATATTCTGAAAATGTGCAAAAAAAGCTCTCACTGCAGTGCACCATGAATGTGCAACCACTCATTAACACTGGCAAAAACAGCATTGCAAGCTGGAAATGGGCTGAAATTCCAAGTTACCATTGCATTAGTGCATAATTCAAAGGGCAACCTATGTGTACTACTGCCAGGGGATCTAATAGAAAATTATACATTTAAAAAAAAAATAAATGAAATTGAATCCTTGCCTGCTTTGAACCTAATTATACAAGAGAGGTTGCCACACAAGACTATTTCTGTCATTATGGGACAATGGTTTCCATAATGGATCAGATTTTCTAAGACTAGAACTCTGAAAGGAGATTACATAGCTGTTTGAATTACTTCTCTGAGGGTGAGAACACGCAGTGCTTCCTACACTGCATTCCACAAAGACCGTCACAGCTTGAACCATATGGTAAGAACAAGCCTCCAGTACAGCAAGAGTGTTGGCCAATGGTTTACAGACCCCAAGGCTTCTTTCTAGACAACAGGAGTAATCAGAGGGTGAATCTACCAAGGTACCTGGTAAAAAGCAAAACATCGTAGAGAAAAGGAGGACACAGCAAAAAAACCCACAACAAAACCCACAAGAATAGAGGAAAAGAATGAGAATCTACAATTTAATTTATAGTTGACTCAGAGAAGCTCCCAAATCAAAAATCGTAACTCCTGATTTCAGTGGAAGCTGAAATGGCTCCGTATTTCTGAACATGAGATCATTCATGTTGCAAGCAAATAGTAAAAAAACCCTGTTTGTACATGTACATATATATATAACAAAATCTACCCTTGTCATGAAACAAGAAAACCCCATGATCTCAGTCTGACTCATGTCAGACTTTTCAGAAGAGAAAAAAAAATTGTCTTCAGATAAATTTATTTTCAGCGTAGCATAAGTCTATTACTCTAGTCATCGTTACTAGCAACTTCTCACCAGGGGAACTACTGGGCCAATTAGATGGTAGAAAGTAGAAGAACAAAATTAACCATGCTTCTACGATAGCAAGGAGACAGCATTATTTTAATGGAGCAGTAGAGGGCACCGAAGCATAGTAAAGCTCAAATATTCTGGTGAAGACAAACTGACTATAGGTGATAACATACAGAAAGCATAAACTAGTATCTAGAACACAAGACCTGGGATCCGAGCTTCTACTTCCATGTCTAATGAGGAGCATCTACAAGCATTTGGATAAATAACTTTTTCTGACTCAGTTTCCCAACCAATAAGTGAGGTTATGTGCAACTAATATTGACAACACTTAAAACAGGTTTGTTTTTCAAGAGTTATGAGAGAATGTAACATTCACCTAAGTAAACAGATAGCTGGAGATAGTCAGGCTAATAACCTTTGAGAGAAAGATGCTACTTAGACACCAAATACTATCACTACAATATACTCTTCACAGCTAACATGGATAAGTCCATACTACAAACGCATGCCTTATTCTATTTTAAATTATACTTTGAGTTTTACCACTTCAAATATTCAGTCAGTTCACAAGGTCTTGCACATCAGGGCATGAAAGCAAAGTGTGTAGTACTTCCTTTGGAGAGCTGCCCAGGGTAGATTGGCCTCATTGCTTTTTCTCTTTCTGTCAGACATGTTCCAGCAATATCCTCTGCCTGTTCCAAGAAGCTGACCATCAGCTAAAGGGAAAAATTTAACTCCAGGTGAAATGGCCGATAAACATATAGCTGGAGAAGATGAAATCTGAAGAAAGCTTTTATGGAATAAGTAATCTAGTTGGCAATCAAGAGCTTGGTTATAAACTCTGAAGAGCAAACGTCTTGTCTTCATTTTATATTTCTAAAGTCTGCTACCACACACAAAAAAAAAAAAATCAAAGTGCAAGAACAACTAGCAGTGGGGCAGTGTTTTCCATATTAACCATACACAAAAAAAGGTTAAAATATGGCAATATATTTAAGCAGGGAAGTGTCTAATAACCTACACAAAAAAGGGTGAGGAGGAAGACAGATGTTTCTTATTTTCTTTAAACTGTTTTCAACCTTTTTTATGTGCTTTTGTGGAAAAAAAGCATTTATACTCCTATAATGTACAGCAACCTCCCACAGAGACTGGAATCCCACTGGAAATTTCTACCAGTTTATCTGCTACCCAGATTTCAGTTCCATGAACTTGATTCACTTTGGATTAATCTGCATTTTCTGAAAATGTATTATTCTGACATTCATTTTTCAGCACTCCAATCATGGACTGCTACCCTGCGCTCACCACGAGCGAGCTCATACGCCCCTGGAGCAGAGCTGTTGGGCTGTGAAGACACACTTCTCAGTTTTTTATATAGTGGTACAAAACCAGTTTATCCATAAATGAGGGTAGGCACACAAGCAATTGTCACTAACTTTGTCATGAGGTCTCACCAGAATAGTGGGAAAACAAGTAGACAGCAGAAAGCCTTTTACATAGAAAAGTCCTGGCTGTTCTGTTTTTCAGTCTTCACTAACTCATGCTGCTGGGTCAGGGGAAGACCTGATCCTAGCCCAAAAAAGGAGACTTCTCAAACAACATACTCAAAGGATAGCTATGTCTGCTCTCTGTCATCCACATCTTACTCTGCAATAGTAATGAGGTGAGAGAGATTTGCAGCCTCTTAGACCATCCTGCTTAACCCATCTGGAGGCCTTCGGCAAACAGCACATTTCTGGGCAAACTAATAAAGAATAAAGCACCATGACTGTCTTGCAAGATGGGGAAAACAACAACTGTTTTCTCTGTGTGAGGTAGGGGCTGTAATACCCTAATGACACTTTGCCTGGGAAAGGCTCAGTGAAAAAAGCCTCTTACTAATCCTTCCTGTGATTGTGCTGTGAGCTACAGATCAGAGACTACATTGAGTTAGTTTGCTGCATATTCTTTTCATTTGACAAGGGTAAACTAGTTCAAAAAGGTATTTGCTTTCTTACTCTGCATACATCCAGAATATATTATCTTAGTCTCTGATCAAGAAGTAAAGACACTGTCAAGAGCAGCATGAATGCACTTCAGAACAGGTGTATTAGAGGGTGAGTAATCTAAAGTAGCACTCCAGAATTAAATACTACTTGATGATTTTCCTTCTCAGATATTCTTTGGTGGCACCAAAAGTCTTGCCTTTTGTTTCCTTACTCTCTTGCATCAAAATTATTCTTGACAGAAAGAGAAGGCTGCCACACAGTCGTTAATTGGGAAGGCTGTGCAGTCCCTCAAAAGGCTGGACTATTGGCAGGTGTCACATACCAGTATGGATAGACTCTTTCACAATTCAATTAAAAAAACTAGCTTTCCTTTTACATAGTGGAAAGTGGATCTACTCCAGAATAACATTTTAGTGTCCATTCTTGGTCTCTCTGAATTCAGTGGAAGAATTCATATTTGGTACAACGGTAACAAAATCAGATTACTATAAGGAAATTCAACACATTGAGATCCAGTAAAACCAGTCCGATTCCACTTGTAAAGATAAAAAACAAACACTATATGGGGGAAAGCCACAGCAAGTCAATGTCAGACCAGACTTCATTAAGCCTGGCTGTAAAGTGCAGCACAAAAAATAGGTGGTTGTGCTTCAAACTGATGCAGAAAACATTCAGCTGCATTTCTTGTTTTAATTCAGAATTTTAGCATCTCATTCTCTAGAAGATAGCAAGAGAATACTGTGGAGTGTGGCTACATTACTCTTGGAAAACAAGTAATAAATTTTGAAGAAACAAATGTGTATTTCTAGACATGTTTGATATCAAGACAGATACATCATTGAGATCTCAGGGTTAGATAAGATTACAAAGAAATATTTGTTGTTCTGTCTCTGATACAAGTTACAATGAAAATTCAATATGCCTCTTAACTGTAGACAAGTCTTTAAAGTCACCTCATGTATTCTCCAATATTCCACATATTCACACAGAGTGAGAAAAAAAGGCAAAACGCATGCTATCTTGCAAAGGCCAGGAAACAACCAGATGCAGTATACCCACACCAAATTTGAAAACAAGCTTTTCTGATTTTGCATGTTAAATGTAAATTACTTCCTCTTCTAACAATTTTTTCCCCAAAATTCAACTCAGTTTCTGAGACAATCTCCAAAGTTGCTACTAAGCTTACTTCATTCTGAAGATAAATTGGACAAATATGGTATTCAGTTTTCAACGAAAAACTAGTTGCACAATTGCCTATGAAGTCACTCCATAATTAACAAAATAAGCACAGAGCAAAATCCAACTTTTTTTTATTTTTCAAACATCACTGCTCTTCAAAGCATATTTTGGAACCGTCTATTTTTGAAACATACATACAAAAATAGTTAACTTCAATTTCTCACATATTAGAGTTTACCTAAATTCCAAATAAAATATTCTTATTCAAGAAACATCTATTTCAAAGAACAGTGCCTCCTATCTTTCATGGAGGAAAAAAAAATCATGGACTTCTAAAAAGCCAACTGTTTTATATCAGGAACAATGACTCCAAGTTTAATCAGGTGAAAAGAGGTATTTCAGAAAGCTGCCTGGCTTTATTCTAATTATGTACAAAAAATGCTGTATATAAGCAGACCCAATCTGTTTTTGAGCCATTTATGGTAACCCATCAGCCAAAACCTCAGCTGAATGCAAATCATCCACAAGACAGAACACCAGAAGTGGAGATATGAGATTAAAATAACAAACTGGGTTATTTCACTTGTGTGCTGTCAAATAATGCTTCTTCCAGAAGCTTGTTTAAAAGCTGTACCCTTAAAAATTGCTCTGGGTTATGTTCCTGATGATTTTTGGCACCAAAAACAATGTTTCTCTATATTAACTTACTAACAATGAATAGAAGTAAATCACCAAGGTAAGGGAAAAAGTTCTTACTATGTATTTTGAAAGTTTATAAACCATGTTGATTCCTTCCTTTGTCTTCTCCCCAGAGAAATTTACTGGGGTAGCTGTATTGATTTACTACCTGCATGAGATCTGAAGGTAGATCCAACTTAGAAACAAACATGAAAGTTATCTGGGTGGCATCAGATGAACTGTACTTCCAAATGAATGTAGAAAGGTGCTCTTGGCAGAGAGAAGAAAGGCTTGAAGAAACTCAAGGGGAGGGAAGAATACCCGTCCTGGCACAAGGACACAGCAACTCTTTTGGCCTAATGCTATTTTTGGAGCAGAGTGAGCGTCTCTTTTACAACACCGGACTCTTCCTGCTCATCCACCTCTACACAGTATATTTCTGCTAGAAAAAAGTGGGTCGACAGTAACAACTCCAATGTCATTCTCATCATTAGCTATATCTGATATGTAGGAACAGAGAAGAAAATCAGTGGTTTTATAGAATAAGCTGAACTATGTTCCAGTGTGAGTGGTGAGGGGATGGAGAAGAATGCAGATGTTGAAAAAAGTAAAAGTAAAGAAGAACAGCACTTCAGCATCTACAGAAGACACTACAAAGGAGTGTCTGGGTCAAAGTACATCATAGCAGGGCAGCGAGTGATGAAGCTTGCAGGAATAACGAAGGGCCCAGGAAAGTGATAGTGTCACTGGGTCAAGACTACCAAAAGCCTAAACCTATACCAGAAAGTCCCTACAAGTTTCATAACTGATTCCAATGACAGCAGGATTTGTTCCTTAAAAGGAAAAAAAATCCAAACAGCTGTCTCTGGCCTTCAGAAGCAGGTGTGATGCATCATTTGAGGCAGACAAGAATGAAAGCTCTGATGGGTAAAGTTACATAACTTGCAATAAAAAAAAGGATGAACAAAGTAGAAAATATTTCATTTTAACGCTATTAAGCATGTTCTATTATTTTCCCTCAGCTTGCATATCTGATTCTTAACTTTTAATTAACAAGAGAAATAAACTTTCCATTCTTCTTTTAAATGCACATTTTGGTGAAAATTTACATTACCATTTTTCAGTTACAGTTTTCACTTTATTGCTAGAGTTAATTAAAATGAACTTTTATAAGGAGGGTAACTTAATAAAAAAGAATCAGTGTGATAAAAATGTAATTGAAACACGAACCCTGAGATGGCCAACAGCACAAATTACAAAAACAGAAGAATGCCGAGCTAAATTTGGTAAGCTGAACTTCAAGGTGACAGAGCAAACAAAGAACCCACAGTGTCCACAATTTGGGTATGAAAAGCAGTGCAAGAGGTACTACAAAATTTTTCCCTCTAACCTATTGAATTACATGTTTGTCATTCCTAATTAGTTTTGTCATAGAATATACACATGGAGAAAAGATTTATTAAAGAAAAATAACCTTACATACACACAAGATCATTCATTCTAATTAAACGGCATTCCAGACAGAAATATAGTTTCAGCTATAGACCATTTCATCAATAGAAGATGAAAACAGTGCAGATGAAAGGACAACCAGAAATATAGGCTCAATTCTACAGTAAGAGCAATATGGAGGTCACTAGTAGGAACAAGGGTTTCCTAAGCACAGCAATGACGCAGCTTTTACTGCAGCTATTTCAGCAGCTATCAGTGGATATGGAAGGCGTTTGCAGAAAAGATGAGATGTACAGCTATTCTGCTAAAGGTGCAGTTTGCACCCTGGCCTGAGGACAGAGCTAGGAGCAGCTGGCAGGAAGAAGCACTCTAACTGGGACTAAATCTTACATGAACTAGGGCTTGCCCCCTCCGGTATCCTCAGTATTTTGTGGTCTTCTGAAAATATCATCACTTACTAACATGAAAGTAACTACAGCATGTTTTCAGACATGTTAATTTTAGAAGAGAAACCTGAAATCTGATCTCTAGCCTCAAAAGCAAAAATAAAGGTTTCCTGCATTTCTTTTTTAAGAATTTCCTGATCTTATTCAAATCTTAAACATCCCTGATTGAGATAAAGTATTGTCCTACCACGTCAGAGAGGTGAAGACAGCCACGTTGAACAGGGTCTCCTCTGGCACCGAGTCGGCAGAATGATTTCTGCTCAGATCATTAAACAGTCATTGCTCTAATTGGCAATGTGACAGCACCAGAAAGAGTACATATAGAAGGCACTTTGAGAGTTAAAATAATAAGCATGCGTTAGAACAGTGATTCTTTTGTCATTGCCACTCAATTATAATAAAGCACCTCTCATGTGCCCATTAGTAGCTCTAGCTCCTGCACAACCTGACAGAAGGTCATTCCAGGAGGTACTACTGTAAAGCAGTCCAAAGCCAAATTATTACTTCACAGTAGTTCCTTCCTCAACCAGCTTAAATTAGTTGGATCATTTCTTTAACGAAAGTTTTCTTGGCTCCTCTTGCACTTGGGAGAAAATGGATACAATAAGCTGGTTAATATACAGGATAGTTTAAACACTGGTGCGTTGTACAACTCTCGGGTTGTAGTAACAGTGCAGTCCACATCAACATCAGGCCCGTATCTATCGAAATGATCTTTAAGGGCTATCTTTTCATTTTGCAGTAATTACTTCTTTGGAATCATTATGGCTCAATATAGCCACCTCTGTGCAAGGAGCCTAAACAGTTTTGGATTCAGCAGACCTCACAGTTCCTCCTCAGCCATTATGTGGTTGCCTAAACACACTGCAATATATCATTAATTCAACCGCTTTTGCTCTATAATACCAACCAGGCTATTCCAAATAACATAAAATAATATATAGTATTATTAATTTGAAATACAATGAATAGTATATAATCCTTCAAGGTTGAAAGGTTTTAGTTTGATAGGTTTTAATTGTATCTGACATAAGCATTCACTAAGAAAACCTGTATAAGTTCCAAAAAATGACAATATATTGACACAAACCTCAACAAAAATTAGATTTTAAAACCAGTGAAAATTATTTTTAAATACAGTGGAAGACAGACAGCAAGGGAGAAAACACAAGCCCCTGGACTGGTCTCCTTGGTAAGTCCAGCTTCAATGCAAAGCACCATTATCAGAGCCAAACAAAAATTCCAAATGGGAAAAGGAGGTGTATATTTGGAGAAGCTGATAAGTTAGTGAGTACAACTAAAAAGCCATCTTTTCCACCATACTTACAGCTCTTAAAAGGTTTTAAAAATTTGACTGAAGTTGACCCTTATAGAAACAGAAGAGTACATTTCTTTTTCTGATATTTCCATTGGTGTGCACAGGCACACTTCTCACGTGATGTCAGCCAGTTTTTCAAATGTTCACAGACAGGAGATAACGGCAGAAGAGTCAAAGTGCACAGTAACAAAACTATAACTGAAAAGATATTACAACTGCTGACTGTACACATTGATGTTGTGCCTCTATTAGCATCTGTCCTTTGACTTCTTTTTCCAATTCTGGGTAAAATTTTGTAGTTTTCCCTTGGAACACATAGTTGCTGGCCTCCAAGCCAGGGCACAGTATTTCTGGATTGCAGCCCTTCAATTTAGAGGTAAGCCCTGCATACCCCCAGCACAGAAATAAATAGTATTTTCACTATGCTTTAAATATTACTACACTTATTAATATTTGCACTATGCTTTGCACAGGTCTGAACAAGCAAGAACACAATGCAGCTTGTAATCGCGCACAGATAGTTCAAGGGTATAAATGCTGGTCTAGCAGAAGTTTACAATGCCATCCCCACTTCAGGGAGCAGCACTTATATTCCGAGACAATCGAATAGGAACACTGAGCTGCTCTATAACTCCATCAGCAACTATCTCCATTAAGTCAACATGCAATCGCCAAAACTGACTGACTCTCCATCCCCCAAAGGTCTCTGCCTAAAGGGAACCATAAATACATTACAAAGAAAGGCACTACAACATTAACGATCTGGCCTGTCTCCTCCTATTTCCTTGCTTCAGCTCTTACTAGGTTCCTCAAGAAACACTTAGAGGCTGATGTCATTTCAGCCACAAAAGAGTTCTACAAGGATGTTCGGTTTGGTTCAACCTTAATTTCTGCTGCATAATATCTAAGCATAGTACAAGCACTATTTGGCAAAACTCAGTCACACAGATTTTGGACTTGGAACATTAGAAAGTTTATAATATTAAATTCAGAAAGAAAGCCCAAGGAGCAATGAAACAATAAATAGGGATGGTGCATATTTTCATGTTATATGTGAAACAATTTGCTTTTACCATAAAAGGGACTTTGCATATAGCTCATAAGGAACTTGCATACAGTCATATTCTCAAATATGCCACAGCCAATAGCAAATTCCCTGCAATCAGAGATGAGTCAAAGGAAAAACGCTATCCAGAACCACGCGCCAACAGACAACCGATTATACATCGGTCCCACAGGCTGCTTTGCAGCCAATGTAAAAGCCAGCAGCATCAGAGCCAGCCAAAGCAGTAAAACAGTGCCAAGTCAGTACTATAATTGTTTGTGCCATTAAGCATAAAGAATGCCATTGCTTCCCAATCTCATACAGAAAAATTTAGTATGACAATTACTACATGATAAATTACTTTTAAAACCCTATACTTGTTACACCACCACTCACACATCAGAAAAGGCATTTTAGGGTAGGTTTTTTTGTTTTGGTTTGGTTCCTCCCCCCCCCCCCCCCCCCGAAGTGGGTTATTACATCATGGATGAAGTTTAAAAAAAATTTTGGTTTTCAGTGATGGTTCCTGCTTTGTTTTCTCCTATGAAGCCACATAATGTCATATATAAAAATAAATCAGGAGTGAAACATGAGCACATTTCATCTCTGAATTTGGAGAAGGCATTCAGCCCTGCCTAGTGCCAGGCCTCCTAACAGAGCTACTCCAATAAACCAGGGCAGAATATCAATAAAGTGCCCTTTCTCCATGCAGTGAAGATACTCCAGAATTTTCTACACCATGCATGGAAACACCTGATGCAAAAAGCTCTTTTGCTTTCTTTCTGTTCTGTTGTTACATGTACGTATTATGGGTGTACTGGTCTATTATACCTAGGTCTAGTGGGAATCAGCAGCCAGAGTAGGAATCTGTTATAGAAATCCGTTAGAGTAAGGGTGTGCCTATTGGTGTATGCACTCTGAAGTGAACCAGAAGCGTTACTACACTGTTACACATTTGTGAGTCTAAGACACAGACTAACCATAAACTCTTCTCCAAAGGGAAAGATATAATGAGAAAATTTTCATGCCATAAACTGAACTCAGTTATGTTACCCCACGCTCCACCATAAACAAGGAAAATATAAAAAGAGCAAAGGGTCCTAAAGAAACTTGGCAAATTCAAATTTCAAATGGAATATTTATATATGTATATTTCTTTTAACTTAGCACTCTACAAACTGTAAGATGACATAAAGCACATAGTCTTGATTCTTCTTTTTAGCATCTAAGGTGATAGAAATCGCTATCTCATTCTCTTCCAATTCTTTCAGGGAATTACAATGATCTCTATTCACTTTGAACCACTGACTCTGGAATAAAAGACTAATCCCTATCACCATATGAGTCATCCAATGCACTGAAAAAAATACATTTTTCAGCAATTAGGTGCAATACATGGTTTGGATTTTTTTCCTGTCGGTCTGTTCTAGTGTCCCTTTGAAAGGTACCACAAATCCCATGCATTTTTTTAAATAATACATCTTGATTCATTTCTCTGCAGTGTACTTTTATAGGTGTACTAGCACCACAGTTCTCCAAACTCTAGTCAATGGACTTTAGAAGAGAAACAGTTTTGCCTTTCTTTTTCCTTCTTCCTGCCTGTATTGCAGGAAACCCTGTCCACCCTGCTGACTCAGAAAATATGAGTTTATATTCTTTGATCCACTGATTTCAATGGATTTTTTGCTCTATCAAGAGCAGCTACATAAGGCCTATAATCTGAGAACCCCAGTATTAGCTACCTAGTCATATTGCTGCAGCACTATTCCTGTCCTAGAGGAAGAGGTGCCATATACAGTACATTTCCACCCTGCTTGTGTTAATCTTTATTTCAGCACCTACTTAAATAGAAATGTAGATAAAAGCATTCCATTTGCAAGGAGCAAGAACTCAACCTTCTCAGACCAAGTGAGGGTAACTGCATGCAATCTGAATTAGTCAGAAAGCAGAGTCCCCAGTCTGCACTGGATGATGCATGCCTCCTTCCTTTCACTTCAGAGTCTTTGGTAACATCCTGTGCTATACAGAGGAATTATGCTTGAATTACATATTTGCAGAAATATATTGCTATCTCTGGAAAAACAAGGACCAATCTTATGAGCACAACATTATTTATTATTCGTATGTCATCCTAGCTATTTAAAGTAATTTTACAATAAACCATAGGCAGATTTTCCAAAGGTTATTACCATGGACCTCAGCATTCAGTTCTTTATGAAATCAAAAAATAGCAACCATCTTAGATGTTGTTCATGTGGTTTTGATACCTTTATCAGTGCTATGCCTCCTATATACTCCATGTACATGTGCAAATTATATACATCTACTTAAACTGATAGCATCACCCAGTGAAAACTACTCAAGCCACTTAACATACAGATTATGCATAAGCTTTGAGCCACCTTTTAAAGCAAAAAAGCAGTTGAGAATCCTCCACTGAAACCTCCAGCTCTAACATACAAAACTAATTACAGCCAACAGCAGCTGATCTCAACTGCTAGATTTCAGCTGATGCCTACTGCAACCACCCTCTCCAAACCCATATTGTGAATACATACTTTAGAATAGAATCAAGTGCCAGGAGGCAAACTGTCAGCCTGGGCAACTTTTCATGCACAGTATACTGCAGTGTGGGTGACCTGGTAGATACTCTGCATTAACTGGTGTTTCCATTTAGTCTTCAAGATCCATTCTGCTGAACAAAAGTCAAGCTCGAGCGGCTTTTAGTTAGAGAGGTGAGGTCTACACATGAAAGCTATTGCAATATCATTATCAAGTGAAAACTGGGCACAAAAATAACCTGCACATCCAGAAATGCACAACAACCATAAAAGCTCCAAAGGCTGCAAACTTCCTTAATTGTGCTAACCAAGACTATGCATACTGAATATTTCCCCAACTGTACATTTAAAATTGCTATATTGGGTTCCACGAATCTTCCATACACAAAGTTTTCATGTTCTTGTTCGCATATTCAAACCAATGTTTCAGACTCCTTTGCTTCAAAGAAAAAAATAATATTCTTATAAATTCTGAAAGCATTGCATCATACTGCTTATCTAAATTCTTTCATAAATTCAAACATTAGCCCTGGCACAATCACAACATTTCTGTTTAAGGCTCTTTTCAGTCATAGCTTGTTCATTCTGTTATTTCAGTAGTGTTGTCTCAGTGAAAAACTGACTTTAGTCCCTCAGTTCTCCATGAACAAAAGCTAACTATTAAAGGTTGTATGATAAGAGAGAACCATTTGATAAATCAAACTGAAGCCCATTAATAGATGGTTTTGAACAAATGTATTATCAATTACTGCCTTGAAGTCAATTAATTCTCATTTTCCAATGAAGCCAGACTATCTCCAAGTGATTTTTTTTCAAAATATATTACAGAGATAAGAGAAATATTTTATTTAAAAATTAAATCCTCAGCAATTATATACACTGTTCTTGTAACACTGCAATAAAAACAAGCCCAAAGCTTCCCAATAATCCCATGTACACAATAACGGCTTGCTACTATGAAAACATAGTAGCAAGAAGAGACAGCCCCATTTAGGTTTGTCATGAACTGATAACGTTGCAAGAAAGGAAGGACCCTCTACAAAGCTTCCTACAGATTCATCAATGGATTGCATTTCAAGATGTACCTTAAAAAAAAGTTCTTTTAAAAAAGCAGTACAAACCCATTTGGCACTGCAACTGCTGCAAATCCCTAAAAATACATAAACATGCACATATACACTGCCTCCAGTCTTCCATCAAGGACTCCTAACACAAGCCTGATATGAACTTAGTATCCAAGCAGATTGATATCAACTCCTTTCAAGGATACCTGTATTCTTCAGTTATCAGACCATACCCTGGCTGGAGGGGGTGTGTTAAATGCCACATCTGTTTTTAACTGACATCTAGTACCAATCTGATATAGTTTCATTAAAAATTCCAACCAAACTACATATGAAGCTTTTAAAATATCAGTATCAGAAAAGTTAAAGACCTCCCAAGCTCAGTACTCTGCCATTAAGAAACCACAGCACTTCCAGTTTTATAATAAGCAATATACATTGAAGTTTGTACTCTCGTGACATAGCCCATAGGAAATCTTAAAATAATGCAAAAATAACACACACACAGAAACCACTTCCAGTGTCTATTTTTGTTTAGTAGGGCATACATCTCTACAACCCTTCACGGAGTAGTATTCAGAGAAAGGTTTAAATGTTCTGTATTAATGTAAGGGATCTATTAGCTTTGTGTAGCACCATCCAACCCAGGATCTCACAGCACTTTACAAAAGCACTATCTAATTACACAGTGGAGATACGGGTTACCAAATCCTCCCCTACAAGGCCAAAGCATGCAAAGTAGAGTTTACAGTTGCCTGGGTTTAAATTTGGAAAGCTTAGCACTATTCATGTAACCCTCAAAGTTCTTCTGCATCAATGCATGTGATGGGTCATGTTGAATACATAAGGAGAAACTTTTGGCACATCAGGCAACATGACATGAGGAAAGCTGTCTTGGCCCACACAATATGCAAAGACCACAGTACTGGGCTAGAGTGAAATGCCTTTTAGCAGCTCCTCGCTCAGAAACAAACCAAAAGCGGCAGAACACATTACATTGGCCCTTCCCCTGCTCAGGGATCCCAGTGCCAAATACAAATGAAAGGATCTGCCAGAGCAGCTGTGTCTGGAGTCTCTGGTGGAAGGCCACAGCCCCACAGTAGCAGAGAACAAGCTCCAGCTGCAGGGGAGCACAAGAACAGCCAGTTGCAGAGTTTCCCATTCAATACCTGAGCCTGACAAGTCTGCAGGAAGCCTTGGACTAAATCAGAAGTGTGAGAATATACCCAAAATTGATGGCTACTTCTGTGCTTTAGGCACAAGAACACATTGTTTCCTGAAAGGAGTATAATGAATATAGACATAGTGAATATATATACACACATCCCAATATATAAGAGCTATAGATAGATATATGTATTTGGCTTTGATTTTATATATATATATATATATATCTCTCTCTAAATCTTGGCTTTTGATTCTCTGAGGTAAGCTGTACAGGTGAGATATACACCTGTACAGACCTAACTGCCATTGAGCTTTGCATTGACTCCAACAACATACATTTCCACACTAAAAGAAACATGAGAAATGAGAAATACTGCACTTCAGTCTGCATGGTATTGCATTCATAACCAGCTTTCAGGGGACCATTTGCATTACATCCATTATACTGCCACATATAAGCTAGTACACTTTCACAAATACTTTAGGCAGGTCTCTGAACCAAGTCAGGTTCCCTATGGATTTGTACAACAAGGCTGAGATCCCACATGGTTTCTCTGATGTCTAATACAGGCTCAACTCAGGCTGCAGCCTTTCACTCAAGTAAAGGCCACTTGTAGCACTTCTCCATTCCATATAAATACCCATTGGTATAAGCCATAGAGTAACTTAGCATTTTGGGATCTGTCACACCTCTGTCAAATTTGGATTAAGTTAGCAAAAAATTAAATTATTAGGTGACAACTGAGACATAGGCACATACATACCTCCTTCACTAAGTCTTACTAAGAGACTAGACTTAAAAAAAAAAGGAGCTGAGCAGTTAGACACTGAAAGTCAGAGAAGTCACCCAAACCCAAATAGCAAAGGAACACCCAGCTAATTACCCTGTCCATTCAGGGCCACCATTTATGAGAGTCCTGGGCATTACCTGAAAACACACACAGGATGTCTCAAACATACTCTTTGTTCAGGCCACAGATAAAAAGTGGTCATAATAGCTGGCCAGTTTTTAAGCCATCCATTTTAGGATTGGCAAACTCTTATCTCAGTTCAGCCTTAATAGTGATTTCTGCTCAAATGTGAGCAATATCCTCAAGTGACCTTGTCTACAAAGTGAAGATTTCTAAGGTTTTGCAGAGGAGCTCTGCTACTTGTGTCAAGTGGATCATTCCTTGTTCATCTGGAAGGGTGAATGCTGCACATGCCAGTAATTTTCTGAGTCAGTTAACAAATGATAACAAATATAAATATTTCCAGTAAAAAATTACAAATGCTATTTTAATAACTTTAAGGATATATTAAAACATGAAGAGTGGTAAAACCTGTTTATTTTCATATGATTCTCTGCTTGGCAGAAATGTGCAATACCAAAAATCACTCCCCATAACTAGTCAGAGTTATATAAGGGCAAACAACTGGCAATATCTCTAAGATAAACAGAAGGCTTTTGCTTCCATGCTTCTGTGTTACCTTTTATCTTATGTATGATTTTAGGCCAAAATACTGCTGGGTAAAGTAGAAGTAATGACTCAGGCACAGGACATACATGTCTGCTAATTCTGCACAAATGCCTAACACTGTCTCCCTGCCCACTGTCATGTAGGATCCCTTCAACCTCAGAAAACCTGTTCAAAATTTATCTCCAAAGAAAAGAAAGACTTTTGCTATAAGACAAAACCAGTGTCCATACTCCAGAAAGTTTGCCACAGTAAAAGTATTTGAGCAGTTTTAATCACTCTCCACAAAAAGTCAGGTACAGCTGACAAACAACAGAGGTTTAATGCCTTCCAAGTTATTACCTGTCACCCTCCCACCTGAAGCCTGGTGCTTATCTGCACATTAGAGAGACAAAAACAGGTCTGGAGACTCTCTGGATAAAAACCCTAGGCTTAAGAGAAACATGCAATTCAAACACACAATACGCGAGGGCAGAAGATTTAAAGTACACAGCTTATAGCTGATATAGACCTTTCATGCTACCAGCCAGATCCTTCAAAAAATATACTGTGTAAAATATAGAGTCTAATTGCACTGGAAATGAGCAGTGCCCCGCTCTTCAGCATGAATCCAGTCTCAAAAGAAGAACTGAGTTAAAAATGGATCTATACTCAATCTCCTGCTTTTCTAGAATCCTAAGGGCACACTCCTGTAATCACTACACACATTAAAGTCTCAGTGCAACAGCATGCAACATGAAAGCTATAAAATATCACGTCTTTATGTAGAGAAACATAAAGCTATTTCATGAAATTAAAATGATGCTCATTGAAGTCAGTAGAATTCTCAGTGAAACCCAAATGCTTTTGCTTTCAATAGCTTTGGAGCAGATTGTTAAGCAGAAAACAAAGCCAGACAAAAGAAGAGATATGGACAAAAGGAGGGAGCAGGTAGATCTGCTGTAGCATGATGGTTAGTGACAACTGGGATTAAAATTTAATACATGATACATTCTCAAATACCTTCCCCTTTTTATTGCTTACCTATTTTTGCATCTCATGTATGACCTTTAAGAAGTAAAACAGAGCATTTGCTTGATCCAAGCAATGATCTTTCAACATGGTGGCCAAGAATTTACCAATCAGGAGGTTCAGAAGTTGAGTTTCCTTAACATTTCCTATTCCATACAGGCAATAAGAGAAAGTAATTGATACCTACACTTGTCACAAAAAATGAATGGTTTCAAGCAATTTTCATTTAAGAAAATATATTCTCTGGACAATACTTAAAACAGCAGGAACCATCCTAGTGTAAGCATATAAACCTATAAAGTTACAGTGCTATTGCCAAGCCAACTTGAATAGTATCTGGATGCAGACGCATTACTGCTCATTGGCAAAAAACGGCTGGAAATTTTCATCATCTCTGCATGTCATCTATGAAATGCTGGGTTAATGGAAGGAATTTTATTTTAAACAAAGAGGTTAATAACTAGAAAGGTTGTTAAGAAAAATTATTGTTACAAGGAAAAAAATCTGAACGAGCAATACACAAATACTTCAGCAAGTAATACAGCCTAGGAACGTCCCTGAATCTACTGTTACCATCATATATTAGTTACTAAATATTTATTAAAGCGCACAAAATAACATATGCACAAACTAGTTAAACATTGAATAGATACCATTTCTGCCCGCCAATGTGTTAAACAACTCAAATATGTGTGCATGACCAGCGTGGCATGTATTTTCCCACAACTGGTACTCCAAAAAATGCAGTTCTGGAATGGAGCTCCTGAGGCTCCAAACACAGACTTGCAGCAGCATCACATTTCTATAAATGATTGTGTATCAAACACATCTGTTTGTTCCCCCTCTCAGCACTCCTGTCGGGCAGTTACTTCAGAATTGTACTCACAAGATTGCTAGAAAACCGCCCTGTAATTTCCATAGTGAGATTAACTGAAGGCCAATAAACTTATTGGTGTGCCCACAGTGTCTGTAAATACTATTACTTCTCCTTGCCTAGCCTCATATAGTGACAGGCAGCAATCATGTGTCATCAACACCTTTCCTCAGCCACTATAGAAGAAATCTGTCATGAAATAAGCTGTCCATTCTCTAATCATGCTGATAAACTTTCTCCACGTCTGTTTTTTTCTGAATGTTATTTTCCATATTAGACCTTAGCAGTACTGGTAAGTTAGAACCAAGTTCTACATTGCCTTGTTTCCAGTTATGAGCTCCAAGAAGAAATTTTTGCTGGTGGTCCCTATGCGCATGACAGTGCACTTTTTTTATTGCTCCCATCTCAAGGCCATCCAGTTATTACTGTATTGTTCTCATATTCATCTGTGTTGACAGTTCCTCCCAACTTTATCTTATCATAAAGTGCAATGAGCCCAATCTAAATCTTTTTTTGTCACAGTCATTAATGAAAACACTAAACAGCTCTAGTCCCAGAGCGACTGTGTGTAACCTTTCTCTAGGCCAGTATTTCTCTTTCGGAACAGTCAGTTATTATCTTCCTCTCCCATTCCTTATTAATTTCCCACTTCACACACCAGACCACATCTCCTCTAAGTTAATTTCCAATATGGCATTATATCAAATGACTTTACCAAAGTTCAGATAAATGAGGTCTCTATTCCCGTCATTTAGTGGAAAAAAACTGATCAAAGAAAGGTATAAAATGAGTTAGGATAGGTTTGATCTTCCAGATAAATCTGTTTTCTTCAGTTTTCCATTTACCTTCATGTTATTAATTATTTCTTCCTCAAAAAGCATTCCAAAGCCTTAAACACTTAAGATCAGACAGACACGCTCAGAGTTTCCTGGCTCTTTCCCTTCTATATATTTCAGTACTACCTTAGCTATTCCCTAGCCACTTGGTACCACCCTTGTTTTGGTAGGCTTGTTAAAAATGCCTGCTATCAGAGCTATGACTTCATGTGTGCTTCTTTCAAGGTTCTATACAAAATTCTTATCAGATCCCCCCGGATGTGACTGCATTGAAGCTCTATGAGTTTTGCCACTTTCTTGAATTATAATAATAATAAACTCCTGAAGACAAGAGTACATATCATACCCTGGTAAAATTCCGTTTACAGAGTGGTTCACATGATTGCTAGTAGCATTGTTTCATTTAAAAATAAACACATACTTAACAAACAAGACAGTGTTTTAACTCCAGAATAACAGCATCCACATAGGTGTGTGCAATGAATACACAGGGGCATACATAAATGCTTTCTGTCATTGTAGGGACAAACTATTTAGATCCAGAAACATTATATACATATTGCATTGCATAACTCATTTACCAAAGAAGCTGCATAGGGAGTTGTGTATGGAAGAGTAAATCCTTCTGTTCCTGGCACTAATATTTCATACCAAAAGTACAATATGTTATAAATTCTTATACAGAACGGTCTTTAATAGATAAAGTGTTGACAATAACCATAGGTTTCTTCTAGAAAGTCTACAGCTGTTAACTTGATTATTAAATTCCAACCAAGAACATCCTTAATTTTCAGTTTGAAAGTACTCCTCCAACTAAATCTACACTATTATGTAAACTAATAGCTACTCCATACAGTTTAACTTAATTCACATAATCTCTTACTGCACAGATAACAGGGACATAGCAAGGTTGGTCTGCATTACAAGCACAGGATCAGACCCCAGACACACAAAAGTTTATGAAAACAGCTAGCAGTCTTAGATTTACCATTGTCAGTTAGAGCCCCTCCCTCCCATTTCCAATCCCACTATTTTTTGTTTATGTTAATCAGATTATACCAGTTTTAAATTAACAGATAGCAATGTGAGACTGGGCAATATGTTACTGTAAAAATCACACAAGACTGTGGTGCTAACGTCACATTACACCTTAACGTGATACTTGGTTGGTTTAGGTGGCCACTTTGTTGTTCTAAATATGCATTATTTATAGTCTGGAAAAAAGTGAAAGTTATCATAGTAGAAAAACAGCTGAGATTGGGAAGAGCCATTAGGCTACCTGAGTGCTTGGAGACTTGCCTGTGAAAGCATATGACACAGCCTATCTGGATAGAAGAGCAGAAGAATCATGGAAGGGCTAAAAATCAAAACAGACAATGGTAACAACTCCAAAGGCAAAGTAATAGTCAAGATATTCAATTTGAAGAGTTTTGAGTCAACTGTAAATATTCTACTACCAATCTATATACAGAAAAGTGAACTGCGAGCACATTGGCTAACAATCCATTGAGACTCTAGATCTCTTCAGAACATACTAGACAAAGTATAGTAATGACAGATACTACAGCAGTAGAATCATACCAAAAGGAAAAGAAAGAGGCCGGAGCAATCACTTCACAATCTGTGATAGGAGGTGCTAAGCTCCTCTCACAAGAACATCTAGTCTTTTAAAGTATCTTACTTTGTATGCACCAATAGAATTAGATTTTGTTGCTCTTACTTTGCATACCAGAATAAAGCAGTAGATATCAATAGAAATTTCTCTGGCTATCCCCAAACTCACTAAGAGCAAGTTTGGCTGAGCACAAGAAAGGGTAAGGAGGAGACAGTCACAAGAATTGCAAGATAATTATCTCTTTTTTTCTGTTTTCCTACATATAACTAAATATTTCTGTCTTGTTAGTATTATCGCGGAATGAACAGCCTGCACTGTTCTCATTTTATATGATCTCAGCCTCTTAAGCTTCAGTTGCACTACATGCACGTAGACCTGCACCACACACACACAAGTTTATAAGATTTTCTTGACATCCCCACCAGCTAAACAGCAATTAGTGACACTACCCTGCAGACAAATCAGCTTTCTCCTTGTCAGCTGCAGTCATTTCAGATCTGTCCATCCCACCTCCAAATCTAAACCACCACCAAAGTGCAGCTGCAAAAGTCATCTCTCCTCCGACTCTAGGTCCATCTCCTCCTAGACTCTGCTGGTCTCCTGCCAAATCATATTCAAGTACCTTGTCTTCACCTACAAGATCTTGCATAGTAATAAATAATATAGAAATAACCACAACGTGCTGAGGAATTATCAAACAAGTCCTTTTTAAAAAAACAGAGGAGTAAGACCTTACATTACACCCTTTGCCATCAATTACAGCCCTGTTACATTTCACACACTACGCCCTCCTCCCACTTCACACTCCCTTGCTGCAATCCTGTGACTTACACACTAGCAGTGCAGTTCCACTGGCTCCCCCCCGCTCCAGCATCCTACAGGAAAGATGCAGATCAGAGAGAGAAGGCCATAGCGCTGCAAAACAGACAGGGATCACGCGCAGAACAGCACAGTCCCGCACAGAGATGTTTCAGCAAACTCTCCCAGCCACAGCCTTGCACCATGGTCTAGCCCCAGTGACATAAACTAATTTGCCCATTGCAGGACTAGACAGACAGATTATATCTTTTTCTGGCTGCAATGCAAAATGTATGCAATGCTCACCTTATACTGGGACACAAAAAGGCAACATAGAGGGACTTGCAAGCATACTATCCAATAAGTGTAGCTACAGGACTGCAAACAGAAATCAGCTTCAGCTCATTTTTTGACCTAGCGTTACTACCACGTTCAGAGCTGTTTTAAGCAGGTGGCTCTCCACTGATCCCTGCCTGCAACTTTGTTGGGCTTGTCTAGCAACACATTTAATTACAGTTTGGAGATTAGACAGTCAGAAGATTAACTAAACCCTAAATAGAAAAAAAAACCAAAAAACACCCAGGCCTTCTGAAACATAAATCTTGCAAGTATGATTCCATACAGCACAAATCCAGATCCCCGAATAGTTTGTGATTCTGTAAAATCTTCACTGTAAAAGACTGCATATACTTAAAATTTGCAAAGGTAGCAGCTTAAGTTATTTCTAGTCAGCTCATAAAAATCTGTCTTTAGCACTTTTTTCCTAAGAAAAAAGAAAGAAACCTAGACATACTCTAAGCTTAGTGAAAAGATAAGATTCTGGATATAGCACCAATATGACTTCACTCTTTATTTTGTAAGAGTTCAAAACAATACTAGATGAAAGTTTATATATAAAGAATAAGGGATCTGCCAAAATGAAAGTGAAAACCCAGCAAATTGTATTTCAGACACCTTGACATATTATACACCACGCATGCTGTCAGCTTCACTGTCCTTTCCTTTGCTGTAGGCCGAACGCTTGAATACCAATCTTATTAAACTACAACTCTGAATTTATCCACTATATATAACATTCCAGATGTCGTACCAGCTGGGAACAGGCCCTTAGGCCATCTTTGGTTGATCTCTTAGTCGCTTTCCAGCTTTTGCCAGGCATTCATCCAAAAATATGAAGGAAAGTGCTAAAAACAGATGTCAGAGTTAATGGTTTTTTTCTTCATGGTAGGAAATACAGAAAACTTGCACCCTACACCTATTCCATGAAATATGAATGTTGTCAACAAACCTTAAGTTAATTTTAAATTAAATCATAACGCAGCAAAGTTAATTCATGCACTATTTTTCTGACAACAGGCCAGCCTCCATCAGTCTGTTCTTTGAAAATACTACGCGGTCCTTTAGATTTTTTCATTAAGTTGGAAAATCTTCTGATGTCGTCAATCTGCAAAAATGGTTTCAAGTCCCTCATTTAAGAAAAAGCAATGCTTAAAATGTAAACTAGACTGATTGCAATTCATGGTAAGCTTTATGACAACAGTGGAGTAATGGGAGTTATTAAATCAGTACACATCTGAGCTATGAAAGAGAAAGACCTGTTGGCCCCATCGTATTACACAAATGATTTCAACTTCCACTCACTGCAATATGAACAGGAGATGTTCAGAGCTTCCCAAGAGGTGCTCTCTCCTTGGGGTCTTACAGGAGTTTAAGCATGGAATTTCAAAGAACAGGGCTGGAAACGAGGCCCTGATCCTGCCAACACTTTTGCACATGTGCATCTTTACTTATGTGGGTAGTTCACTGACATAGATGGGAGTCCTCACAAGAATTAAGTTATGCATGTGAATAAATGTTTGGGCCCTAGACTGTAAGGTCTGTGCAAGAGAGGTCATCTATCCTATCTGCTCTAGACAGTGTTCCAAATTTTCTGTCCACACTCACCAAAATATTAACAAACATATGTAGAACCAATTCTCAGAAAGACTTCATGGTGCTGCCAGCAAAACCTCCCTTCAGCATGCAGGACCTTGGTCTGCCATATAGCAAAGTACAGGAGATCATTTAAATTACAATTATATCTTAGAAGAATGATAATCTCTTTTGACACTCTAAAGACATCCTTTTTAAAATGAATTTTTGGGCATTAGTCCTTATTGAAAGGAAGTCGCTTAACTGCATAGAGAAAAGACTATTCATAAGAAATATTTTCACCCTCCTTTTCTTTGACTCACATTCATTAGAATGCAGAGCTGAAACTATGAGAAAAAAAACTATCCTATAGCCTCAATATTGAAGGAGCAGGAGAAGAATGAACATTAACTGGCAAGTTCATTGTAAAGTATAAAAATATCTGCAAAAAGAACAAAATCTTTTTCAAATGAAAAAGAGCAGGGCAAGTTTAAAATTTAGCCCTAATACTTAAATAAGATACATTTCTGATTCATACATTAGAATGCAGTATTACCCTAATGCAAGTAGTTACCACTTAAGCCAGCACTCAAAGGTGGTAAAATTTAATGATTTATAGTCTGATATTTGAACATATTTTACATCATCTATTAGTAACATCAAAAAACCATTCAGGCTAATGCACTGCATTTCTTGTAAGTAAAATTGATGCATTTTAAGTCTTTTTTTTCAAACAGTATAACAAAAAGGTATTTTGCCATATGTTGTATTGCTGTTAGGAGGCATTATATGAGCTATCTGAAAGAGCACAGCTTATATCTTCAGATTTATACCACATAAAACCATAACACTTAGAAAAAGGAATATCATTGACCTATATGCTACACATTTAAGCAAATATGCATATTTTTAGCAAGATGGGGCATGAGTGGAGTAGTAAACCACATTTTGTCAATATTTTGTGATGTGATTTGAGTATAACATACTCATGAAACAGATCAAATGTTTTAAAACCAGAATTCATTTCAGCATTCATAGTGTGTGAATAAGTTTGCTTGTATAAATCACAGAAGATTCTGTGATCCTCACCAAATCTGCCAGCAGTTGGTTCAAATTAACAAAGTTTACTATATAGCAAGTCTTCACACATCTTTTTGACACCAGATTTGAAAACATTGAACTTGTCCCTCTGCAGAATACCGAGGCTGCAATGATGCTTGTGCTTTGTAGCATCTATCTTACTTTCCAGTAATGCCTTAGTTTAACACTCTACAGTATTTCTTCTGGGGTACCTGAATCCAATCTGCCTGAAATCAATGACAAATCCCTTTTTGCATTAAAAAAAAAGGAAGGCTGCTCCAAAGCCTATTGAAATTACTACAATTTTTGGACCAAAGCCTAAATAATCAAGTAAAGGAGAACGTATCATCTTGTAAATACAATTGCAACCATCTCCCAAGGGTTATTTTAAAAACTACCAAAAACATCCCATATCATACAGCAGCATATTACTACTAATTTGTCTCACTCATGCAAATACTTTAGTCTGCTTCATGAACCTGCAAATCAGCTAAAGGTTTAATGCCTTTTTTAAAGTCCTCTTCCTCCTATGCAACATAAAAATGTTAACGAAAGAAAGGCTTATCAAAGCACTAAAATACTTTATCTTATAGCATAACACAAACAAAAAAATAAATTTCAGTAGCAATAAGATATTTTTATAAAGCTAAATTGCACAGGATCAAGTGGCAAGAGGTCAAGTCTTATAGTCTCAGAGTATTAAAAAAAAGTCCAGATTGTTTCCAGCTCTCAGAGGTCTGACCGCCACTCCTTCTAGACTAAGAATCAGCTTAACAGTTGCCTGTCCATAGGAAAGTGTGGGGGGGGCGGGAAACAAACCAGAGAATGAAAAGGAATGTTTGATTTGCCAATCATTCCACAAGATGCAAGACCTACAATTTGCATCAAGTACATTAAAGTACTGAAGGCTAATGTTCAAGTATAGCATTACTCTTTACCAAAGACCACATTAAACGCTCAACGAAAGCACTGAGCACCTTCAGCAGTTGACTCAAATCACATGCAAGCATTTATTTCTGTAAATAGCTTCAGACACACAAAAAGATCTATTGACATTCACAGGACATCCTGCATACTGGAAGTTACATCCAAGGCTTTAGTGGTTTCCTGGGAGTAATGGTTTAAAGGGATTAGAAAATAAGCAATATTTTTTAGGCTACAGTCCAAATAGAAGAGCAAGTAACTTCCATACATAAAATAGAGGAAGAAGAAAAAAAATCACAAAGCTTTCATAACATGAAAGAATGAATAACAAATTTCTTTTTTTTTTTTTTTTTAAATACAAAACACACTCCCAGTTGTTACTGAAAACCATGGTCATCCTCTATACCCTTAAGTCAAGTGCTGATAAGCCTCCAAGGCTCAGCAACACTGCTGGTGGGAATCTGCACATGCAGCCTGACACTTGAAACACACTGCACCAGGATGCTTCACTGGGGATTACAGCTACTTCTATCTCTCTGAAATGTGAAGATATTATTTCTTATATTATTTCTTCTACCTCGCCTTGTTCTGATCCTGAAGCTCCATCATTCTTGCCCATCCTACAACCTGACCTGTAAATCAGTTCTGCTTTCTGTAACAAAAACAGTGAACAGCATTTTCCTCTGTTCAGAGATGTTTGACCTGCTTCCTTTTCATCAATCATTACCTTATCAGTCTCTTAACATAACCAAGTAACAAGGGCATAACTCCCTTTCGCAAACTGAGACAGTTGTTTATAAACAGCATAAAGATTTAGCATCTGGTCACTAAAGGAGAAGAGCTCCTGCCCTTCCTGGCCATGTTGCAGCCACATCACTTGACTACATCACATAAACACACTTTTATTGAATTAGATATCAGAAAAGACAGTTGCTGAAAGCTGGGAAATAGAAGAGACTGTCCCCTTATTTCGTCATTATATCAACAGCACATTATTAATGGGTGTTGTGAAGCCTGGTACAGTTTGTTTCACATTAGGAGCATTAAAATGCTTCAGATCTTACAACATCACAACCTGTAACACTTTCTAAGCTCTGAAAATAATAAATACAGTTGTCAGCAGTGATCCTCTCAAGAATCTACATTTACTATTTTTGCTGCTACTGCCAGAATTAGTAATTAATGTATGTAATTTTCTTCCTTGTGAGCAAATAGCTTTTGAAGTCTAATGGTCAGTAGATATAAATTAGGTTTACTGGAAATGCTGACAGTTATTTTGAAATAGTGCAAAGTGAAATAACTGTTTGAAGTGGTAAAGATTGTTCTTTAGCTGTCCCAAGGCTGGTTCATTGCACAAGTGCTAATGATATCAAGCACTATTTAGCTATTTCTAGACACAAAGCCAAGATAGGCAGATTTTTAAAAGAAGGCTTTTCACTGCATCTTCCACATTTGTGGCATTGGAAGAAATTTAGGTTCAAGTATATCTCCACTAAAAAGGTCATTGTGACATCCAACCTGTACTATAAATCTGTTTTCCATGCTGGACAGGCCTGAAAGGATGACTGTCAAGGATGTGAAGGATGTTATCCACATGCTCTACGACATAAATTCCATTTACATTACCCACTGCCTTGCAAAACAATAGAATATCAGAAACACCTTACATGGAATGATTCATTTTACCAAGCAAGCATTTTACTCAGTATTATTTAAGAGCCAGTATAAACTGAAGCTTCTTTTATTTTTGCACTAAGGCTTTCCCTGTTGAGAGAGATGTCGCTATAAACTCTCATGAGTCTTTTTATGTTATCTGTGGCAGAAAGCACGGAAGAAAAAAAACAATTCACCACACTCATCCTTCATGAAAAATTCAGCAATGCAACAATTTTATCTTCTCATTTACGCACAACTTGACAAAAGTTCGGAACAGCTTGAGAAGTTCAATAAATTTACCTATATTACTGAAAAAACTAAATACAATCTGTTCTGGTCTTGAGTGAGACCAGTGAAAAGATGTAGTTCTAAAATGTGTTTGCATTGTGTAAACAAATTGATTAATTCACCATTGGGCTTTATCAGCCTAAAACATCCTCTCTTCCCTGTACAATCTGAGAATGGCTTTCCAGTTCCAAGCATTGTGTTTCCTACAGTACTTGAAATATATCTCTGATTTAGAAGCACTTCAATATCTCAATGAACTCTTAGTGATAGATGATAGCAGTGGTGCTTCAGAACTCTGTAAGCATGGGATCATTTCTGCTACCTCCAGATCTTTCAGTCTTAATTTAGAAATCTGAAGCTAAGCCTTTATCAATGTCAAAATTCTTGGGTAAGTACACGTGCCAACTGCTGGAGGTACACTGGGGGCGTGAGGTCAGTGGTAAATTCACATTACATTGTACCAATCTCTTATGATTTAATCATTGTTCTCCAGTAATGAATGTCAAATGAATGTCTAGTCTGTATATTGTTAATTCATTTCATCAGGTGTCTTGTTACTAGTTCAATGTAGCAGAATTGAGTTAAAGACCTTACAGTAGAATATTTGCCCAAGTACACATCCTTTTGTCTACTTCTAAAGGAAAAAAAAAAAAAAGAAGAGAGCTTAAATCCATTGCTAGGAACTGAAAAATGTATTTGGGAAAACTCTAAATTGAAAACCTCAGAACATGAAACACTGAACGTGAGATAAAAAATTTAGTCCTTTATGAAAAATGTGCATGGAAGAGACACTATAAAAACAAGGCACTTTAAAGTTTTTTGTTTTGATATACACCAACCTCAAACTGAATAAACGTGCAGTTGTGGCCCCAAAGATATGTCCAAGAAAAAACGGAAGAAACCAAGTACATCAGAAAGTAGTGTGCTTTAACAATTAAGTTCTGTTTTCCATTAGTAGAAAAGATACTCCTGATTATTTCTCACTCAGTCCCTACGAACAGGTATTTCCTCTAATCTGAATCTTCTTTTTACCCAAGTCAGTGGTCTCAGTCACATACTGCATCGAGCTGCTCTCAACGCCACTCCAAGCAGGGGTATAGAGCAAAGCTTTATGCCTCCCTCTGTAGCCTTTCATCATCCATTAGAGCAGCTGCAATATCTGTCCAGCACCCAGGGGAGCAAGAATAACAGAAATACCTGAAAGTTTCTGTCCATGCTCCTTTCTTCCTTGAGAAGTCATTTTGGGGAAGGACCTTGCAAATGAGGGGCTGCTTTTTCTACCTGGGGATCCTCTGCCAACTGCTGAGGCCAGTATTATCACAGCCACAGAGGCCTAAAAGGACTAATGATCCAGGCCAACAAGTTTTACCACAGAATTTAGTGGAATAGGATTACAGCCTCACAGTAGGTATTTGATCCAAATTGAAATGATATAAAATGTGTTTTCTGCAGAAATTGTATTATTACAGATTCCCTGTGAAGGCACTTATCCTGCACGAGGTGAAGACCTACTGGCTTCTGTAAGTATGATTTACATGCAGAGACCCTTGGCAGGGTTGGGATTAACACAGTAACACAAAACAAGAAAGTCTGTGGTTCTTTGTGCACAAAGAAGAATGTACTGCACACAGCACTTCCACTATTTTCTCTGAACGGCAAAACCCTGAGCTTAAAATGTAAGTTGGTGCTTTAAAAGGTGCCAGTTCCCCATTCAGTTTGCCAATAAACAAAAGTATGTTAAAACAGTTTTCAGTTCACTAAGTAATCTATCATGCACAAGAATATATCACTAATAGTATAATTACTTGTGCATATGCTAGTCACACACTTCCAGAAAGCAATTAGCCTAAACAAAAGTATTGTTTGAATAGGATCATGCCTGACTTATGCAGTACCAGTCTCTGTAAGAGTAGTTTTGCCTGAAATTGTAGGTGGTTTTCATTTGTTCTTAATCCCTGCCTCCTTTCCCTCCTCCCACTCCAAATCAGAAACACATTTCACTTGATTACAGAGCTAATTTCCTTATCCAAGATTTAAAAAAAAAAAAAAAGCCAAAACTTAAAAATAAAGAGGTCTGAATTAAACCTGCAAACAAAAAACAAAGGTATCAAAAAACCAAGCAGAAGAATTGAAAATATTAGGGACCACCTAACATCACCTTTAGTTAAATTTCCACAAAAACACCAAATGATGCATTTTATCTTTACACAGCCTTAAAAACACATAGCTTTATGAACATGATTTAAAACTCCTTATAACATCTGTAGGATTAGTATGGAGTACCACAAACCTGACCTCATAATTTGTTACTTACACGAGATGTCCCAGCTAAGGAAATAGAACTACTCACAGGACTCAAGTCAGAGGAATTTGTGTTATTCTAATATCAGCACACCAGCTGAGTAAGGACTGCAAGGTCAGTCCCTTACGCAGCTGAAGAGGAATATTTCTAACATAATGCTGAAATTCAGGTAGCCAAGTATTAGCAGTTGCACCTCTGGTGCTTAGCCAAAACTAAGTCTATCAAGCTCACTCTCAGAATACACAAATGAAACCACTGGGAGTGTTTGTTGTTGCAAGGTTTGCACTGTAGAAAAACACCTGAAATAGTTCATGCCCACGAGAGAACAGCTTGTTTCATTCCACAAGGATCTTTAAATTAAAAGCTAGGCATTGAGATTGATGATGTTAAGTCTTTTTAATAGTTCTGAGTGCTTCTTCAGGGTATCAGCAAAAATGTCATGTCACAGTATAACACAGGTTTCTGCCCCCTCAAAAGGGGAGTGCTGGAGCTTTATGTACGGGGTAGCAGTTGTGCCGCGAGCTACAAATCTTACTCCCTTCTCAGGATTAGAGCTTGTCTTCACTGATGCGTTAATTTGAAACAAGTTTGTCCCTCACATGACTCATCTCCAAGCCCAAAACCTTCTAGCTCCATCTCACTGGTGATTTACATGCAAACTAGCTGGCAATGGCATAAAAAAGCTCCAAGTGGGAGCAGAAGCCAGCAGCAGCTGCTGCTCAAAACCAGGCTGTGACTCCCAGTTCCAGAAGCAGACCAGGGAGGATGGCAATCATCAGCAGGTGGAGTGGGGAAAGCAGGCAAGAGAAATTGGGGGAAAAATGGCTGTCAGCCCAGCTGGATAGATAAGACAACTTCAGTTTATTTTATCCAATATGAAAAAGATTTACACAACAAAAAAAACATGTACTGCTAGCTGACTACAAATAAAAAGGTGGAATAATAGGTTCCCTCAGCTTATTTCTACATTAATTTTCAAAGTCATCCAGATCCTGGGTTTGTTGGGTTTTTTTTAATTAACCCTTTAAAAACTATCCTTCTTCCCCACACACACCCAAAAAAAGCAGAAACCAAGCCAGATTATTTCTCTTGTGGAGGACAAGGCATATATCAGAGTATTTACTCTCCCAATTTTGGCATTCACTTCATAGCAGACTTTTCTAGCAAACCCAAAGAAAGGCTAGTTATTAAAAAAAACTGTACCAGCCTCAGCCTGTGTATTACAACTTGCAAATCTATTTGGAAACAGACTCACTGGTTTCTACCTTACCTCGCATAGCTAAACACTTGCAAGTCTGAAGTGCAGAATTTCATTATTTTAATTGCTTGCTGGGTGGTTTCAAGATGCCAATATTTACCACTCTTCCTGGCTGCATTTTTTTTTTTTAAGTATTTGTTTAGAAACACTACATTTCTTTGCCAAAATTGGACTACTTAGCATCACATATCTAATTCCAGAATCAGGACTTCCTTGTTATGAATTTAAATTGGTAAACATTGTAAAACTTAGGAGCAAGGTCAGCTAGAAAACTAACTGGTCAAGCAAACATTTTCTCACTTAAAAGAAGATAACCTCTTTTTCTTTTTTCTTTCCTTCCCCCTTCAAGAGCGGTCTTTTTCAGCCAGCCAAAGTGGAAAGGTACTTCAAACATATTCAGCCCAACCAAGTTTTCACTGCTGTCCTTGGTGGTGGTCCGTCATATGGAATGGTTTTAATACTTGGAAGCAATACCTTAAGTGTCAGAAAACAAGAACATTTTATTTCTGCAAGAAAGCTTTCCAGTACTACTAGTATTCTGGAAAAGAAAAAAAAATGCCTTGTAGTAGATTAAAAGGTGAAAAGCCAAAAGAAATCAGAAAGAAAACTAGGAAACTATTCCTTATGGCAAGGTTCAACTCATATCTCCAAGCTGGGGGAAGGGCTATTACTTCTTTATTTTAAAACTCATTCAAGAGTGATATGAGACTGGCATATTTTTTTCAGTCTCAAATTTCTAATGGCAAATGAAGTCTTTGGCGACACATCAAAATCTGTTTGGTACTGTTAGACTTAAATTACATTGACTCAGTAGAATTTTAGAAATGCAGTATGCAATGCACTGATGCAAGACATAGCTTGCTGAACAATGCAGAGCTATAAGAAAATGCTCAGTGTAAACATTTCTACATTTCTGTTCTTTGGGAGCCCTCAAAAGTATTTGCTCTGAAACACTGTTTTTCTTTTTCCCTGAAGATAAAGCAGTAAATGTGTTAAAACTACAATGTACCATTCTGTCCAGATGTCATCTCAGTGAATAAAGGTGGCGGTATCTAATCAGATCTTATATGGTTCTGTAGTCATAGAGGGGGTAAAAAAAGATATATTCACTGAATTTTGAAAATACCTAGCCAAAGAATTTCATCTGCATGTAATTCTTAAGTACACACATAGCAACTGAATATGCAATGGGGTTAGTGCAATCCTGTACAAAAATGAGAGCACAGTCCTGCCAGATTAAACCAGAACAAAATGTACTATCTTTATGTACAACATGAATCCATATGTAATTTTGCTGAGCTAGAACAGAGTACAGTGTGTTCCCATTAATATTTACTCATCTTCCATTTCAAGCTGTAAGTTCATCTTGTCAGATAGCAAATACTTTTGAATATTTAAGTAACAACTAGTTCTATTTTACTGAGATTACTTACTAACAAAGGAATGAATGATCCTGATTAAACTGGCTCCCTGTTTGAAAAATATCACACACAACAGCCAAAGAAAACCCCTTTGAAACATTCCTGTGTTTGGAGAATGTAAGGAAGCTAATCTTGGACCATGACAATGATGATGCTGCTACATAAAAATAATATCCATCTATCCCAACAAACTGGAAATTTTATTGGCCTGGATATGAGGAACAGTGCAAGGGGTAAAAGCACACTTGGGAAGATATAGAAGGATCACTTCTCCTGCAAGGGTCTCGACATCTTGCTGGCTAGCCAAAAGAACAGAGGTTGTAACCCACCCTCTTCTCCATGACCTTCTCTGTGTCAGTATCTTAGGAGCCTCTCATCCCTTTTATCTATTCTGCTCCCTTCCATGAATACAGAGGCATGGTCTTCACAACAGATTGGGTAAGACTTATCTCTTGTTTTGTTGGGGTCAAGTGCACAAGTTTATTTCACTTGTCCAATTTTCAGCTCAATTAGTGTAACTTAGGATGTTCAGGAACACTAGGAGTCTGTAGGGATACCTACAGGACAGTTCTGGTGTTCAGGGAAAAAGAAGGAATGTATTTCCCACAGGCCAGCACCCCTTCACAGTGGGGCAGCACAGAAAGTGAATTGCTGAAATTGAAGTTGTGTGAGAAGATATGACTGCTTTTTTATTATGTGGCAACCTTCCTGTACTGATTCCATTTCCATGTTGGATACATTAGGTAATTAAAAATGGCCTTTTGATGTACATACATTTCTCTTTTTATTCACCTGCATATCCTTATCACAACTACCACATACCAAGCCTATTCATACCAGCTGACAAAAATTCAAGAAATTATCTGATGAAGGATTTTTACCCTCTGGTTTAAGACTTCCATTCATAGAGTAAACATCGTACAAAAGTATAGAATGAAACATAGAAAACAAGAAAAATTCAAGTTTTCTGGCTCAGTTTGACCACATTATAAAATTGAGTTTTGTATGAACAATTCAGCATAAGTAAATTATAACTGTACATTATTATAATCCTATGATTGTCCTAGAAAGTTAAGAAAAATCTTTGTATTTACTGAAGAATTCTTGGTTTACTCACAGAAAGGTAAACTAGAGATACAGATTTGTAGTCAATGTATTTATATTTTTTAGTAAATAATGCTTAAGGACTGAATTGCCTTTCAAAAGAAACTACTACTAATGCAGTTGCTTTTATTTTTAACATTCTGATATTTTAGCACCATTTTGAGTTCCAAGAATTCAAACTTGATTTCATACTGCTCACTGACCATCTGGGAAAAGCAGGCTTCAAAGCTGAATCACATTTGTGAAAGAACAGAAGCTGACCATATCTAAGATGCAACTCAGATCCCAATGGAATTAATGGAAAACTTTCCATCAAATGGAATTGAGCCTGGAACTGTCTTTTGTATAGAGCTATGCTGGTATTTGAGGGGTTTTTGGAGGAGGATTCATTTTGTTTGTTTTTAACCAGTTATGCTATTCACATAGTCCAAACAATCTATTCAAAGACACAGACTATCCCTCTGATACATTTGATTCATCTTCTCCATTTAATGGAAGCTATTTTGATCAAAGTATATAACCTTTATAGGGTTTTTCAACTACTGTCATTAAATGCAGCCAGAGTTGCAGCAGCACTTTACTGTCCTGTAAGTTATTGCTTTTCCAAGTGTTTGGTCCTGAGGACATTTTATCTAAGTACCTTTTCTGTTGATAAGTCCCTCTGGGGTAGCAAAAGTATGAATTATTGTAAACATATTTAAACTAAATTCAAATAATTTACAGTAGCTCAGCATGCTTTTTATTGTATCTTTTCTGTTCACTTTTGTCTTCTTAAAAAGGTACTCAGTCTAAAGCTTTAACAGTCATCTCAGTTCCCTTCTTTCTTCAGAGTAGTGATGAGCAAAGTATTTTTCTCAAAGTATCTCCTGCAAGGAGACCATCTTTCAAAGTAAAGCTGCCAATCACTTGACAGAACCATACCTCATGAGTGCAGGGCAAGTTTGGCTCTTCTCTCACTTTTACAGTGAGTGTCTCCTAACAAATTCCCTCCCCTTACATTAAGAAACATACTGTTAAGTGTCTATGAATTTAATTCAGACAGTTTTGATGTGAAGTTCAACTGACTTCTGGAACATATTGTGTTATGAGTAAATTTCCACAGCATGCCACACATTTCCTAGGTTTACTTTAGATCTTTTGCCAAGATTAACAGCATTTTTTTCATGTTGCTTTCTTTACATTTATATCTATATTCCATGTTTAACATAATGTTTCTATGGGTCTGGAGAAAGCATTAAAGATCTTTAACTTTAAAATACATAATTTGTTGCTTTCTAAACACTCTGCTTCATCCATTATTACACTTTGCATTTGTTTCTGTATAATTCACTCATCCTTCCCTTCTGAAAACTTCATGAAATAAAGTGTGCTGACTTTTCACAAGCTGGTAAAAGCAAGATCTGCCTTATACTGATTTATCCATGAAATAAAACAATTTAGAATAGGTCAAACAATTCACAGAAAGGAAAACCACCTCTAATTTTACACATTGTACAGAACTAGCTATAAACACCTATTAACACATCACTAAAACATTGTTGCTTTCGTCTCCGCTACATCCTAATATTTTCCATAAGTGGTTTTGATATTTTATTTCTACAATTAAGTGCCTTATTCATTTCATATAATGTGTTACCATCCAACTTGCTATAAATTTGATGTGTCTTCAAAAGATAATGCACACTTTGTTTCTTAATTTGTTTCACAGTAATCTATATGTGAATGTGACGATCTCTATCATTTTCACATATGGCATACTGACCTGGTCATCATAACGGTAAGTGAGGAATTGTTCCCCCGTAGTATCCTCAAGAAAACTCCCCTGTGGAGAAAGTGCAAACTCAGGCAAGAAGTATGCACCTTGGGATTGCTCTGCTCTTGTCTGTAAGAGATTCAGAAAGGTCATGTTACAGCTACTACAAACGCAAGTCAAAATTTTGAAAACCTCTATGCATATAATTACAAAGACTAGACACAAACTTCTGGAAAAAGCAAATTATGTGTTTTCTGAGTGGATACTTTGCTACAGAGGTCTGTGACAAGGATATGCCAAATGTTTACAGGGGTCCAAAACCAAACAAGATGCCTCAATAGCAGAATCATCCATTAAACAAAAAGATACCATCTCTGGCTTATCAACCATCACTGCTGAAAGACGCTGTAAAAAACATACTAGAAAAGCAACATTAAGCTATACTTTCTTTTTCCTTATACACTTCACTAGACAATTACTGGCTGCTACAGATAATGGGCTTTTGGTTAAATACGGTATATCTATCCTTACAGGAAGACACAAAGACAAAATCACAGAATAACTCAGCTTGGAAGACATCTTGAGAGCTCATCTGGTCCAGCCTCCTCAAAGTAGGGTAACCTATGAAACCATGACACAATGAAGACAGGCCAAGAGAGTTGGGGTTGTTCAGCCTGGAGAAGAGAAGGCTCCAGGGAGACCTCAGAGCAGCCTTCCAGTACCTGAAGGGGCCTACAAGAAAGCTGGAGAGGGCTGTTTACAAGGGCATGGAGTGACAGGACAAGAGGGAATGGCCTCAAACTGAAGGAGGGTAGATTTGGATTAGATATTACGAAGAAATTCTTCACTATGAGGGTGGTGAGGCACTGGAACAGCTTGCCCAGAGCAGCTGTGGATGCCCCATCCCTGGAAGTGCTCAAGGCCAGGTTGGATGGGGCTTTGTGGCAACGTGGTCTAGCGGAGGGTGTCCCTGCCCATGGCAGGGGGGTTGGAACTAGCTGGGCATTAAGGTCCCTTTGAACCCAAACCATTCTATGATTCTATGAATTATTTTCCTATCCTGCAGAAAGAAATTACTGTAAAGAAGAAATCAGAAGGGAGCAGGGAACAACTGGAGTGAACATCAGGCAGCAGTCCATATTAGTTCCGTACACTATTCACAATTAATGAAGAGCATTTGAGAACAGACTGGGAGAGGAAGAAGGGCCCATTTTGAGCTACAGAGGAGCTAATTCTGTCAGAGTCAGTACCTCCAACTGGGCTGTCTGACACCTGGGCCCTATTAGACAAATGGCTTTTGCTTAACTGATCTGTGCATGCTCAGTAATCATAACACACCTGGAATGCGCTAGACTTACTGAACACTTGCTGGTTGAATATCCTGTCATTGCATTGTAGGTCTAAAGCATTCCAGATACATAGCAAATATACTGCACAGACACTTATGTCCTCATTCCTACTACATTGTAACTCTACCTGAGAAGCCAATTGGTTTGCATACTAGAGAAAATAAGCAATCATCATTTGAATGCAGAATATTGAGTCCAGCTGTGGTAAGGGGGAGAGTGGAAAGGGCAAGGGGATGAAAATTACCTTCCAAAAGGTTGAAACCTTTCAGGGAAGAAAACAAGCCCTGAAATGTACAAGTTACTGCTGGACATTTACCAATGAGTCAACTTAATAAATGGATTTTAATTAAACTGTTTGTCATATTTTTGACATATACATAGTAATTTTACATGAAAGCTAGCAGTCGCCATCAACCAGTTTCCAGACTGTTGGCTACAACTGTACCAAATATAGGTGTGTAATCTCAGTGCCAGTAACTAGAGATTTCAAAAGTAATCCTCAATTCAACCAGTTTGTGGTGGAAAAGCAAGGCAAGACCTTCTGCAGTTTCTCTCTTGCAGTGAGTTCACTTTCTGAAGCTCAACTTATCTCATAAAAAGCAGATGACACGTCATTCACAGTATGGGTCTGGAGAAGCTTACGTTGCTTTTGCTTACTCTGTTCTGCAAAGAAGCTGTCAGCTTCTCAGACTGTAAACCCTGTCATTTGTGACAGCATTAAATTAACATACTTGTTTTAAATCAAGCAATCTTCACATAAACTAGAAATAGCTTGCAAAGGACATGTCTAGACTGGGGTAAAAGGTCTTATTTTAGCATGCAAGACCTAACAAGATTTTAAAGAGGATTTTTTCATCAGGCCTGTATAAGACTAATTCATGCTCATATCATGTTATCAGGACATTTCTATAAAGCCTATTATAGCAGTGGTCTCACTTGTACACTTTAGCCAACTGACTTTATTTATGTAGAATTAAATAATAAAATATGGAGAATAAATCTACATTTGATAACAATAGTTTTCCCATCAAGCAACTGAGAGAGGTCCACAGTTATGCTTCGTGCTGAATCCAAGCTGGCTGCAGTCGATGCAAGCCTTGACACATTAAGTATAACCCAGACATGAAACTGGCTGACATAATCTGGCATTTTTCCCCACTGGTTTCAGTGGGCTATCGATAGATCCTATGTGAAGGAATATGGCAATGATGTAATCCTGTGATTTCAGCACAGGACTAATGGATAAGAGATATGTGTTCTAAATCTCAAGTGGCCTGGGTAGAAGTAGTTAACATTTCTACCTCAGTTTCCCCAGGTTTAAAACAGAATTACACCACCAACTGACCTATATTAATGGTGTATTGTAAAGTTTAGTTTATATTTGTAAAATACTTTGGAAAAGAATAGTGTTAAGTGCTAGCGATTTATAATAGTATTTTTGAAAGAGCTGCCTTATTTACAGACAGAAGAGAATCCTAATCACCCCACCACACTACTTAGATAAATGTATGTATCATCCTGTTGCTTAATTCCCCATAAACAAATTTGTCAGTGGGATATGTAGTGATTAACTTGCTTGTGTTTCTCATTTTTATAAGCTAAACATTTAAAATAGAAAGTCTTTAGACATTCATCAGTATTATGTTTTGAATATAAAAGATGCCAACATTTGAAGCTGAAATAAAAATTTAATAAATATGACATGAAAAACTAAGGGCTTCTCACATATATTCAATTTTCATATGAAAAGCTAATAAGCAGCTAGCCAGTGGAGAAGCAGAAGAATGCTAGCTAGATTAAGGCAAGCTAAATCTGGCTTCCAAGCATGGAAAAATTCAACGCAGAAAATGAATGTTTCATAAGCTTACACAGGAGGTTACAATGGAAACTGATCTGCCAACTACAGCAATAGGTACTGCTACTTACCTAGTATAACTAGAGTAAGGAATAATGCAGCAAAGCATTTAATTAAAAATCTACCAAGAACACAGTACCAGTTTTCATGGCAAGCCGACACTGAAGCCAAGTAATTACAACTGATAAACAACCCAAATCAAGAGGTTCATTAAAAAATAATCAAAGCTTCAAATTCTCAAAGAACTCTTTTGTATCAACTCAAAGTAGCAGAAAAACATTTTTTCCCCTCTAGATATAGGTGCCTTCAAATAATCTGGATCTGTCCAATGCACTTTCATTCATACATTGTACTGAACACAAAACGTACTGTTTCCACTTAGTCCACTTTATTTCCCACTGAGGAATCTACCAATGTTCCTTGTGAGGCTTTTATATTTCTATGGGCACTTTTGCTTAAACATAATTCAAATTTCAACAGTCTGTGGGTTTATAGGATATTTGGGATCATCTCTGAATGACTTACCTAATCCAATATAAATTCATGTTTTAAACTAAAGACTGCAAGTTTCAGAAAACAGTTACATTTCCTACTAGTGTTTTAAGTCTGTTTAATGGCCAGTTTAATGTTAATAGCTTTAAGTTAAATGTGTCAAATTACAAGTACACTTAAGATTTAGAACAGGCATTTTAAACCAGCTTTTATTATTTTAAGCATATGAAGACAGTAGAAGGTGATAATGTAGCCAAACCAAATATAATAATAATAATCACTGCATAAAATTCATTGAAATTAATATATCAGGTAGCAAGGAAGTGTGTACTACTGTACTGACAAAGAAGAAAATTTAAAAGTTGGAAACAGATTGGTGTTTGAAAATCTGGGTACTGGTTGATCAGAACATGTAACTTAGAAACTGAGTCTTCCATGCTACATCATTCTACCTATGTGATCAAGAACTACGCTGATAAACAGATAATGTATGTAGGTTCTGGGAAGTGTAAAATGGCACCATTCTTATTCAAAGGCTTATGCTCTGAGCACAGCTTTGATCTCAGGTTGTGATTGCTTCCTCACTCATCACTCCCCACCTAAGTGCTTAAAGACTAAATTACTGTTCCACTCTCCATTGCAGAAGACAAAATGAATAGCTTCTATCCAAGCCTCTGGTTTGTAGATCTCCCTCCACTGAGACGTGCATGTTGTCATCTTTACTGCTGCCCAATTTCATTGCTCTGTGTACTACTCTGACTAGAAGCATCTGCCCAAGTTGAAGTTGCTGGACTTGAGGATTTTTTTTTTTATTACTGCAAGTAAGAGGGATGATTACCAAATGCTTCCCAGCCAATACTGACATTAGCAAGTAGCATGGCCAAGTAGGACTGAATCTGCAGATAAAAACAGGGTGAAGGACCAAATGCCCACACAAAGCATAGCTGAAGGAAAGGGACTTATTTTAAACTAGGTCTAGTCAATCCTACAGATGGAGTATCTCTTAGTGACTGAAGCACAGCAGGTGTGCTGCTGGGGCACATCTTCTGGTTCAGTTTGACTTGAAAGCAATCCTGTTAGTACACTCAAACCACTACATAAGGCAAACTAATTGCTCTTTTTCCTTGATACCCAGGACTGATATCAACTATTGCCATCTGACTCACTTGTAATTATCAAATCAGAGCAATCACTAAAATGTGGTTTCCCTATGACTAAAAGTTACAGATATTAATCATTGGTCATTCTTTCCAAGGTACAGATTAAGAATTTCATCCAAGGATTTAAACTGTTATTGTAATTTCAGATAAATTAAAAAATGTAGTTTAGTCTACAGTTTTCAGAGATCATTTGATACAAAGGCTATGACAAAGTTCAACTGAACCTCATAATAACATGCCACTATTCTATTTAATCATAGCCACCAGGAGACTGGAAAGTAATTGTTCCATATTTATATATAAACAGCAGCAGCTTTAGAAAGTGAGCTTTCTGCTAAGTCTGAGTTGCGAAGGTCAAGAAGATGAGAAAACAGAGATGGAATGTCTCAAAGAAATTACTTGAACATAATTGGAAATAAAACACTAATCTTTCAGGTACAGAGAAATTTTTAATTTTAGAGTTTCTTGGCACCAAGAACCATATCCAGAGAAAAATAACAACTATGCTCTTATGTACACATCTTAATGCAAATCAGTCATTCCCTAACTAAGCTTCTATGTTTGCTAAAATTGGGAGCATAATGAGAACAAACTGCTTTGCGTAATGAAGAAAATGAAAACTTCAAAATTATCTATTTTAAAATGCCAAAGATGATAAAATACCCCACTCTTCCTCAAATTGCCTCAATATCTTGTTTTTTGAAAGAGGAACAGACAAAAGTTAAAGGTCCAGTCACCTAAAGCTTTATAGTTATGCACTGATGCACTATCCTGCCCAAAACAAATTCTATAAAAAGACCAGCACAGTGAAGCCACTTTGCTTCTCATAGTTTTGTGGCTCTTTTATTAGTACTTGTTGGAAGGAGAAAATTGGGCAGGGTCTTGAGAGTGTTAGTTTCCAAAAATCACTGTTTTAGGGAAAAAGATGGGAAAAGCAGATAAAGTGAGGAAAACTACCTACATTCATAATGACTTGTAAATACATGTTTGTCAGATTAATATGCATGGCAAGTCCAATCATATACCAAAATGTGTGCCTTCTGATTTAATTCAAGTTAATATCTGTCTACTAAGCTGCTGTAGCATATGATTTATGCACCAGGGAAGTAATATACCAGCTAAGTAGCAGTTCAATTTAATGGATTTTCAAGGACTCCAGTACAAAAATGCTAGATAGAGCATAGCACTCTAGCTTCATCAAAACATGAAGTAGTGTGTTAGTAGATAAACAAAGTCACGCTAACAGTTCAGAACTTCAGATATCTCCAGAGCAAGCAATCCTGATGAATAAATAACTAGTAAATCTCAGATTAGCTTCACTCATGGCCAAGATTTAGAAAAACAACTTCCCAATGCTAGACGCTCCAAAACATTTAAAGACCCTGCAAGTGAACTGAGTTTCCACAGAAGCTGCCAGCAGCTCAGTGTTTCTGGAAACAAGGCCAATTATTTAATTATTAATATTAAAACTAAGAGGCCAGCATTTCAAACCAGAATTAAACAATAAACATAATTTCTTCTTCAAAAAGACAAAGGGCTCAGCTGAGCCAGTGAAAGCCATGAATTTCTTCATATAAGAACCCTGAAACAGTGAACATGACTGTCAGGTTTCATCAGGGAAGTCACAAGTGACATGAGGGGACAACCTGAAAGACTGAAACAAGATTTCTTCCGGGGTCAGAGCTCAAATGTGTGACTCAAAGATTGTTTTTCCATGGTGCATGCTCTGTTTTAGTTAAAGGCAGACTTCAGACCTGTCTGATTTAAGCCCAAAGCTAATGATTTTTTTTTCCTCTCATCTCTCTCTAGACCTGTTTAGAACATGTAGAAATAAAACAAGATGGGAAAACGTGCCTGTAACTTGAAGATACATACAAAGATAAGTAAAAGACAATTCGTAAGTATTTTACATAAGCCACCTATTTATGACACAGTAAAATGCTGCCAGCAAGCAACTTAGAAACTGAAAGTTCAGCTATGGCTTGAATAGTGTCTACTATTGAAAACTGTATTTAAGCTATAACATAAATATTCACAACTGCAAGAAAGCAACCGTCTACACTATCTGTGCTGCTCAAACCAGACCCATTCTGTGCCCATTCAAGCACCAGGAGTCATTCCACTGACTTGAATGTACTTAAGATCATGTCATCAAAACAACAGTGCTCATTCTAAACCTTTTTTCATGCTGTAGCTTTGTACAAATTAAAACCAACACTGAACACAAGAAGGATAATGGGGATCATTTTGGTTTGAAATTAAGATAGTATCTTTCAGCCTTTTCAAAAAGTATTTCTACCAAAATTTTTCTTGATTAAATGTAAATACATTTTCTTTGGCACAACTTGGGCTGCAGACTGGGATCAACACATTTTAGAAATCTTTCTGTACCTTCTGCAATTTATGCTAGTGATTAAGCTTTTGGATATTTATCAACAACTACTTATGTTTTCTCTTACTATGGTCTGGCTAAAAGATTAAACTTTTCACTGAAAGGCTGCAGTAGTATTTAGCCAAAATCTCATTTAGTTTCAAAACCCAGCTTAAATATTACTTCTCTCTCATATTTCCAAAAGAAATGTGAATCCTGGAGTTTTGCTTCTTCCAATGAAGCTGCTTCTAAACTCTGTGTTAGGCAGACTCTGCCTTCTTTCCAAAGGATTGATGTGCCTAATATTTGCTTTTAAATGAGCTGCACTAGCAGACTGAAGTTGCTCCCAGTGATATCAATGGCAAAGTTCCCACGAACATCCTTACAAAACCAGGGCCCAAGTATCTCTGCAGCAGAACAACGGACCTTGCAATAGAACACTTACTATTAGGACTGTGGATAGCACTCAGTGCTCTCTAGCTTTGCTTAAATAAGAGCCGAGGTGAAAAATACTGCACTCAGACAAGATGACCCTAGAGCAGTTCATTTCCAATTATTGTCAGAAAGTTAGCGACCGAGGATCAGATTCTGCTTTCAAAATATGCAATGCCCAATTATCTCCCTAAGTCTTTAGTTTAGCCTTGGGGAAATGGGCACAACAATATTTACAGCCAATGTAAAAGCAATTTTATAGCATATGGATAAAACATATACTATGAAATCAGGTATTACTATTACCACTGAGAGTAAAGTTTCACATACAAAGCATACAAGCCTATTCTTAAGAACAAGAAAAAAGGCTTGCAAAGATATGGATTTAGCAGTAGGAAGAGAAAAAACTAGATTAAAAAACCCCAGTAATTTTAATCCCTGTCCTCTGACTTCCTGCTACAGTGGTGATACTACTTATACTCCCAGCATAGTGAAATGTCTACTTTGGACCTTACAGATGCTGAGAAGCTGCATTAAGCATTCCAGGTGGCATCCGTGTTGAAAGGCTGAGATGAGCTGGCAGTATGGTGAGGAAGAACTGTACCTGCTGTATGGAGGAAAAGGAATTCATTCTTGAACTCATTCCTCCTGTGCACAGCTTGACTGCTCCATCACATTTTTCTGTTTCTTTACTTGTTTATGTGTTTTATATAAAGGTCTTGTTCAACAATTTAACTTAAATAAAGCACTGCCTTATGATAGCATGAAATTCTAACAACAGCTTGGAATGGTGAAGGATGATTCTACCTGCACATTCTCTGAGGCTTGGTGCTTTTGGGGGCAGGGGAGTGGTTGGGGGATGTTTTCAGGTTTTTTGTTTGTGGGGTTTTTTTTTAAAAAAAAGATTGAAGTTCTTAGTAAAATCCTCTTCATGAACACTCCTCTGTGCTTAAAACAGTAAAAGGGAAGGAATATCTTGCTAAAAAGTCTGGAAAGGCAACAGAAGATACTATTTCATTATAACTGCTTTTTAAAGTCTTGCAAGCAAGACGCATAGGTGACAAGTCTTTAAAAAGATTTTTTTATCCCTTCTTTCATCATATGTTCCACTATTCCAAACAAAAGCCTCTTTTTACTCTTTGTTTAGTAATCTAATAATTGGTAAAATTCTTGTCATAAATCAAGTCCTTTCAGCATTATTGGAGCACGTTCTCATGAAACTATTTCTCTTATTCGTTGAAAGTTTCTAGGGGTCCTTATGATCTCCAGAGAAAAAATATGCTACAGAGGTACTGTCAGCATCCTTAGCAAAGAAACCAGGATAATCTGTAATATTTTCTTAAAGTTTTGTTAAAGTGTCCTTTATCATGAACACCATGTGGTGAAAGAACTCTTTTGCCAAACTGACAAGCTAACAAATGAATGGACTCATTTGCAGGAAATAAACAATCTTGCTTGTTTATCAATGGACACAGTTGCAGCTCCAGTGACATACTGGAGGAGACTGGAAGCATAATCTTTGAGGAACAGCAGCTTTATTACAAAAAGCAAGAAGGGAGCATAGTTTATGGCTACACAGGATCACAGTCAGAGGCAGTGGAATTATAAAGCCCAACAAATCAATACATGCACTGAATGAAGATTCCATTGCTTAAGGAGTAATAGAACAAAATTAAATGAGAAAGGATATAGTTCAATTCCTTCACTGTGCAGTGGGAGCCTCTATCATAGAGGGGCAAGCAAGGCCCTTTAGTAGCTTTGGCAGGCCATGCATTAACATAGGCCTCAGGATTATTCAATAACACAAAAAAAAGTTTGATGATTGTGGGCCACATGTGATGAATGAGAGGCTGTAGCAGGCTGAGCTGCAGGTGCCTAATCCTTTACTAGTGAGATAAATAGCATCCAATAGGTCTGCAAGGGCAACATCACTTTTCTAACAAATTACTTCCTTCTCATCCCCTTCCCCAGTATCCAGACTGGATAATTGCTCTAATAATGCTAAAAAAAAAAAAAAGGGTAAAGAGGTATGAATGCTCCCAGGTACCCAAGAGTCACATTAAACAGGAAGCCTCCTAAAAGCTAACAAAGCAAGAATTTTGGGCAGGTGAAACTTCATGGCACCATTTTATAAGCAATTCTGCACAGCGCTTACAAAATGTCCCTTTGTTTTCACTTGGCTGCAGTGACATGCCCACACTGAGGTAACTGCAGGATTCAGGATTTAAGGAACAATATCCTCAGCTAGATATGGCCAACCTTTCTATATGCAGGTTTAAACACACCAAGGACACAATCCAGAGGGCTAGCAATTCACATATTTATGTGTGAGCAAAATGGGACCTAGCACATTGTTGGGTACTGCAAAAAAATTTGTTGGTCGCTATCAGATAAATGGGCTAATGATGAGAAAGTAGCATATAAGACTTTACACAATACTTAGTGTTTCTATACAATATATTGTGCAGAATTAGAAAATACACTTATATCCTATAATAATTTTCATCAAGAGATCTCATATGACTCAAAGTTGTCATTATCCTCATTTTACAATGGCTGCTCTCAGGAGAGTCTAGCTAAGAATGACATGGGACTCCTGACTCAAATTTTCCTGATTCTTTTTAATTTAAATTATAACCTTAATGTTATTAATGTTATGTTATGTTAGTGTGATTATTTGTATTTAATTTCCTTTTGGGATTTTTCTTTAATAGTGATATAATTTGAACTGACATAGTAACATGCTTTTCATATACTTCAGCTGAAATTGTGCCTAAGGGCAGTGAAATTCTCATCCATAAGCTCCATAAGGAAAAAAAACACTCTGGTGCTCAGAAGCCAAACACCTGCTAGAACTAGTGGCAGATCCAGATTTTTAAGAGAATTCCTGTTGCATAATGAAAACACAAAGAAGGGAAATGTGTGGGGCAATGGAACGGTATTAAAACCATGGTACTTAGGGGAAAAAAAGGAATCCTAAACCACAATATAATTCAGAGCTAAATACTGAAGATTGACATTAAAGATGTTCACAAGTACAATTATAAACAAAGACCTTTATGATGCAGGGAAGGCTGAACAGTGACTATCATACATTGCAGGGCATCGCCATGCCTTTCGTTGCTAATGATAGGGAGTTTTCTCCCTGCCCTCAATCTCAGTACATCTGCTTCTGATTCAGGTGGCAGGGGAAAATTGGCAAGTATTCAGCCCTCAAAAAAGCCTGCCTAGCACTAGTAATTTTTCTTCACTGCATACTGTTTATGCAATATTGTCATCAGCAACAGCATGGTGTTGATCATGAACTGAACAGGCAGATGAAGTGTATGGAATTGCTCTGCTACTGTAAATGACTACAAATTCTCCTGACAGAAATAGACCTGGAAACAGGGAAACTCTCAGCCACCAAGAGCTGGAATAATTTCTGATTAAGAAAATATACTTTTCATGCATCTGTTTTGAAAATCGAACAGCCCAAAACTCAAGTACAAGAACCAGGAGAGCATGCAAGTAAGCAATTTTGACAGACTAGGAAGACAGAAAGTTTCTGACAATCAACATCTACCATCACTCAGTCAATGAGACTCTCAAAGAGTCCTGTAAATGCCATATAAACAAGTATATTCCAGTAATATGAAGAATAAGGTAACAAGATTCCTCTTCAGAAATGAGTCAAATCATTTTGCCTTTAAAAAAGGATATATTTATGTTATCCACAAAGGTCACTCAGCTATACTAAAATAACTAAAACTAAAATAACACAAGAGGCACGAACAATCTTTATTGATCAGCAGTGTTTGCTGACCTACTTCAGCAACTTCCACAAATAAATACACATAGATAAGGCTGTGTAAAGGCTTATGCGTGGACAGATTAACAGAGTGAAATTGCTCAAGTAAATGGAGAACTGACCTCAGTGGCGCCAGAATTTCTCTTGTACGTTCCAAAGGCACTAATATGACCTGTACAACGCTGGCCACAAATCTAGGTGAGGAAATTTCTGCAGCAAGTTCCTCAGTTTTTAAAATAGGAAACATTTTCTAAAAGATTCAGTCAGTTTAGAGTGTATCAGGGAAAAGGGAATATACCTAATATATACATTATTTCCACATTTAATTACCTTCATTGCTAAAATTCTGTATATTTTTGCTCTGAATTTGCCTAGCTTCTGATCTAGGCCTTTGGATTAACCTGTAGTGTTGTTCTGTGCTATATTACACTGTCCCATATTATCAAAAATAATTTTCTCTCATTTCCTCAAACAAGATGGGAAAGGTGGTGTGTGGTGGCCTAACACCACCCACAAATGACAAAAACAAGCACACTCCTGGTACTGCTGTTCTGTGGAATAGGAGAGCTTAGGTTAACACTGGTCTTCATCCACCTTTTTCAGCATGACCATCCTGTCAACATGTCTTCAAAGAGGGGCTGGGGGGATGTCCCAAAATTCTAGTCAAAGACAGACCAACTTGAATACAAGTGTAAATAATCAAAATGGTTCTCCTCCCTCTTACCTCTAGCTGATGAATACCTTCTCACCTGAAAGAAATTAGACTGTAGAAAATGCCACAGCTAGATGTTCATTCTCAGGCTAACTCATGATTTACAACAGCTCAGCACATGAATGTGTCTAACACATGGTGAGAAAAACGTGATTTTTCCACTGTTAGTTTTCCACCACTCTTGATAATTTTAGTGATGTTAACCCAGTTCTTCATCTACTCTTCTTTCTCCATTGCAGTAAGTCTCTTTGCAGGGTTTACAGACTAGGCAGCCTAGCACATTGACTCGGTCAGGCACATTTTCACAATAAGGAAGCAGTTAAATGGTCATGGCTCTGCTGTAGGAATGTTGGTTTAAGGCTATTAATAAGGCACACGAGGTGAATGCCTTTCAGCCAAGCCAAGCACCCTCCACATGTGCACACCTGTTTCAGCATAATTTTAAAGAGAAATTCCCGAAAGAAACTGTTCACAGCACGCAGTCTCTAAGTCAAACGCATTTTTGCAAATACTCTAGAGCTTTTAACCTTTTTGTGCTTTACTGATGTCAGGAATACTGATACACCAATCACCAGGTAAAGCATGCTACTTCCTAGTAAGCCATTTTTCCCCAAAGAAATTATCTTTGTCTTATCCTCTCTGTTGTTCTCATCTATCACTGTGAGATTATTGCCTGACTTTGACTATCTTGATCCTTCCCACCTGATCTGCTGCTGCTCAAATGCCTTCCCAGACCCAGGCCCACTGTTCAAACACTGCAACTTACTTCTCAAAGCATGCATCCACACAGTTACATATTTAATTCAGCCTCATTTAAATCTCAGCTTAACTATTCCCTCAGTTCAGCGATGCCTGTCTTGATATCTTTGGTCCATCCATTTTCTCATTTCCTTTTAATTTTTTGGGGGAAACAGGGGATGGTTGTTCTCCAAGTGTACTTTGTCTCTTGCCAGTGAAAGCATCTCAAGCAGGGCAAGGTTTTAACTGTGTGTTGTATTGAGCCAGACACACTGTCCAGCATTAACAATGCAAAGGCTGACTAGAAAAAGTTCAATAAGTAAACAAAAAGCAAATATAATGTAACAAGAGAAGCAGAAGCACGCACCCCCCACCCCACCCCCAAAAAAAGGACTCCTAATCAGAAAAGAATGAATATGAAAGAGGACCTACCATTAGTCTGAAGATTGTCATTGCTGGTCACAATTCATCTACTAGCATTAACTGACAGTATTTCACATGTACGCTTACTAATAAGCCACTACTTAGATAACTATGCTTTAGCTGTAAAAAAGCAGAGCAATTAAGAGCTCACATGACAGGCACTGCAGGCATCTGTTCACTGACAACTGTTAAGACTAATGGTCATTAGTTTAATGACTCATTTTTGTTCTTCTCCATAATGTGTACAGTAACGCTGGAGAACTGATATGGTGAAGGGGAAAGGGTTCTTACTGAGGTGAGAAAAGATAAACACAGGATCTGCTGCTGGAAAGAATGAAATAAATCCTCTGGATGAACCGGAATTGCTGAAATGTTAAAAGACACAGCTGAGCAAGTTAGACATCCTTTAATCAGGATAGTTTCAACTTTATCACCCATCTTCCATAACCAGCAAAAAAATTTCATCAAGCAGTTTTAAAATGATCCAGATTACAGAAAGACAATCAACAAACTGACAACAGAAAAAGGATGAAAAATGGAGAACACTGAAGAACATCTGTAATTCAAAGGCAAGACATTGTCTAGTGTTTTGGAATTTAAAATAAAATACGATGCCCTCTTAAATGCTCTGCATTTTCTTTTTAAATATTTTAAGCATCAAGTGTCTTCACTGTGACTGATCTCACTAACGTACCATTTTTAACCCTCTAATGGTCTATATTTCAAATGCAACCAGTAGCAAGTATAAGCAATTAACAGGTATCACAGAAGGAACACTGGAATATAGGCCATGTGATTATATTCCTGGTCACCCATCTTGTATTCTCGTTCAAACAGCTGAAGTTGAGTGAATTGCTACACTATGTGTGCATTACTCTGGGAACTTGGCTACCATATCCACAATATGCAATTTGCCAATACATACCACCTGCATGCTGAGGGAACGGAAGACCTTCCTGTGGAGGAATATCTTCCCATCCTGTGTGGGTGTACAGAAGCAGATGTGTACGTACAATGGATAGCTCCCAGGACAGATGAATTGAGACATGTCATAAGTCATGCATTGCTTTCCAATTATGATTATCTTTCTACGGGAGATTTAACAGAACAATTTTACTCCTTCAGAATACCACATTGGAGTTTATGATGGCATAGCAGATGGCTAGCAAGATAAACGGTCTTGTTTCCTTCTCTTTTCTAGCAGTTTGAAGAATGTAACTGTAGGAGGTGATAACTTTTCAGCATGTACCTAGTTACCAGCATTTCACAGAACCTACCAGCAACTAAAAATTAGACACACAACTGAACACTAAATAGAGGCTGTAGTCAAGCTACTGGAAAGCCCTCCTACCTTGACCAGTACAGGAAGGGTTGTGGAGGGACTGAATCTTATTGTTGCTGCTGGTACAATCAACTCTCTTAAAGCATGTCTTGCATGCAAAATGAGCAATTAGCTCTAAGTGACACAGACATCTTTAGAAGGTGAGTCATTCAGCCTGCCCTGCTTCAGCAAAGTAGAAAGCACCACTATTTTTCTCAGAAGTAGGACAGCTACTAAGGAACAGCTTTTCAAAAGCAGCTTTTATATACTGAATTCTAAAAGAGTGCACATAACCTTGGTTTGTCCACTTGACCTTGTCTTTTGAAAAGCTGTCATGCCTCTTGTAGGACATACTCTGCTCACTGCTTTTTAAAAGGGCAAGGGGAAATGCAGAGTTCCCAATACATGCCTGATTTCTAATCAACAGGCAAAATCACCTATTCTTGCATACCTAGCAGATTCTCTTCTACTGCTACCATTCGCACATAAGGTTAAACAGAATTCTTGACAGCATAGTGTAATTTTAAAGATTTACAGAAGGGCACTATTCCTACAGAATATTTTTCAAGTATTCCTGAGCACTTTTGGATGGATCTGTGGCAATAACCTCCCCTGAATTTTCTTATCCGCAGTCAGCTCTTAGTTTGCCAGTACAAGCTAATGTGAGCTAGGAGGCCAACCCTAACAGTTCAATATCTAAAGCTTTAGCATGGTTCCAGATACTCATATGTTTGTCTTTAGCATTCTAAGACTTTTCAAAATACAGACAGAATCCAAGAACAATGGACTGTGCAAAGGCAGGGAAATAAATTTATCTGCCCTTTTATTTAATTGCAGAGGATTCCTTTTGCCCTTTATAGCTACAACTTCTCAGACTGAAGACAACCATGACATTAGAAACTACTGAAGCTAGAACCTACACGATCTAGTGAATTTGCAAACAGTGGTGTAAAATACCATGCTCTTAATGATTCAGTTGATCTATTCCTGTCCTGCATAATTATGCATCTCTTCACATTCTCCACTGCTTTACAAATTGTAAACAATAAGACAGTCTCAGTCTCACAGTTAAACCATGCTGAAGTTAACTGTGACAGCAATCCTATTTTCATTTGCACTTTTTACAGGCCTGGCTTCCTCTGCACTCTATACAGAATAAAATGTTATTATATGAAGCCTAAACAGCATCCATTTTAAATAACAAGACCTGAATATAAATCTTAACCTGGGTATTTCTATGCAAGTTTGGCTGTACTTGGAATTATCAGTCCAGAACATCTCTATTTCAGAGCCCAGTCCTTTGTGCCAAGAGAGATGTTCTTTTATCCCGATTATAGTGAAAAAAGCCAGCTTGCTGGCCTGACTCAGGCTGTAATTATTCTGTGCCTTTATACAAGCTTTTTATAGTTCCTGGTAGAAAGGCTGAAGGGAATCTTACACATCCACACAAGGTCTGAAATTTGTTGCCCTCTTGGAGAAAACCATCCAAAAAATGACTGAATGAGATTTGTCTCTTCCCTATGTGCTTTTCCTTTCTTAGAGGTAAGATGATGCATACAGCAATTTCCCTCATTTTGTGTTACTCCAGCTTTAATAGCAGAGGAAGGGGCTGACTGCAAATGGTTCTATAAAAAATACGACCATTTTCTCAAAAAAGTCTGATTACCTACTTAAATAAAATCCTCAAAGAAGTAACTACACACATTAAAAGGAAGTATGGGACAATAATAAAATCGCCAAGTCAAAATGCCTATGCCAAGAAGATTTAATATGGTCTCTGAATCTCAAAATAAGCCCAAACCATTCGTTCCCACCATTTACAAACACAGAATCATTCCAAATTGCCTAGAAGCCATCAGAATCCAAACCAATCACCAGCATTTCACAGATTAATCAAATGCCTCATGCAGACTGGGAAAACAGAGCTGTGCTGCCCTCCTAGTTCTGCTCCTTCAGCATCAAGCCAAAACCTGATACCTGTTCTAAATCAATGTGTTCCATACTACTGATTCCTAGGAGGCTGGGAGTTGAAGACATGTAGAAAAGGGAGAGCCTTTCTCCCAGTTCTTTACAAGGTATAAAAAATATATTTAAAAATTAAGCAATATAACAGGAAACCTTGCACTTGAATCCTCAAGTCTACTGTGAGCGGACAAATAGAAAAACAGGGCACTTAAATATTCCATCTACTACTACTATTTTTCTCCTCGTGTATATGGAAAACAGCCAATTTGTACCACTTTCAGAATAATATTCAAGGAACAAAGTTAGTTATGTACAGCACATTTTAAAAGAAGTCAAAATACAGAAACCAAATTCAACTTCAGTTGAGAAATGTTTTAAAGAAATTAAAGTTAATAGAATAAACCTTCCTCTATAAATCTCCTCTTATAATTTCCTTTAGTTAAAGATAACAACATATTGGCTTTAAGTCCATACATAACATATCAAATGCCTTTTTTTTTTTTACAGAGGCTCTATTCATAGTAGCTTGTATTTGCAACATATGCAGCAAATTATACTATTAAACACTTAATCCTAATAAAGTTTAAATTTCACCCCTAACAATAAAGCTTGCACAAATCTTACTATACTTGAAATAGGATTCTAAAAATAACCAATAAAAGTCATAGGTAGTTATCATGATAATTAATAATTGAACATTTGAGATGCAAATTTAGCTGTTTACATTGAAATGTTCTGATGAAATATTAAGAATTATGATTTTTTGCAATTGGTTAAGGATTAAGGATTTTCTATGTAGAAGATATAGGAAAATAACAGATAGGTGAGACCCCTGTGAGTCAGTTGACATGTCTCTGAAAAATGTGAGATCTTATGTGCCCCCTGTAGCAGCCATGAATGGACTGATACCACTGAGAGGCCTGTGCAACTCCAGCACCTTGTGGAAGAGCAACGGGTGTTAAATGCTCCTTTTTAAAAAAAATGTGCTAGCTTTTCTCTGCAGACTTGGTTTAACTTGGAGATGCAGATGTAATTTTTCAGAATATAGAAGTCTAACTCTTTCAAACCCATCAACTTTAGACACTGAAAATATCACCAAGAATTTGGGTCCTTCATCACAAGGACAGGTTAATGGAACTGAATCTGCCTCATATCACTTGGGAATCACATTATTATAAAAATTAGTAAACTGCTTAAGTAGCATGGAATAATTTCATGAAGGGGGTTGAAGTGGTCTGATTTTGAGAAGAGCTGAGGAAGAACTAGCAGGTGCAAGGATGTTGTACCAGGAAACTCTTCTCTCAGGAGACTGCATAGAGTTGATGACATGGGAAACTTGGGTTGCCAACTTTCTAAAGAGTATATAACCCTGAAACTCTAGGGAAAATGAGTTGGATCATGAAGGTTTAAGAGAGGCCAGCTCATTACTGAAAGATAATTTAATTGAATTTTACCATTTTTATCTGGATGATTACTCTCAAGATGAAGGGCTAGTGCCACTTTTTCATTGCTGCTAGTCTGTTTTCTTACTTTTCAGCTCCCTTCTTTCACAGATCCATCTGGAGCTAAGAAAGCGCATTAGTGTGAATTCCCCACAAAGGACTGCATTTGTGCAGCCAGCTATGCTTTCTCCACACTTAATACAGCTTTTCTTGAGAGGAGTTCCTTAGGACTCAATATCCTTACTCTCAGAGTAAAGCATTCTTGAAGAGAGTAAGACAATATTGAGTGGTAACAGTGGAACCTAAAGGTTGGCTTTGACTATTCTGATCCAGACATGCACATCACTAGTTAATGTTTGCATAATTCATTCGCATTTTGTGCCAGAAGAATCTCTTACTTCATGAGTTAAATTTTATTCATAGCTGAAGTCTACATTCAGAATAAGACTGGGCTATTATGGAGGCAAAGACTTATAAAAATTGAAAACTCCCTTTGAAACACACGCTTTCCAGTAAAAGCAGCTAGCAAAATGCAAAACACGGTCAACATTCCAACACCATGATGTCAATTTTCATATGCACAGACAAAATGCTACATGTAGAAATCAACTCTATATCTTCCTTATTTATGGTGTGCTTGTGTTTCCCTCTATTTTCATTAGCAGAACTGCACCATGCAGTGGAGAGTGTAACCCCTTAAAAGGTTCAAAGGAATCTTCTGAACATAGCGAATCTGGCAAAAAGTCACATCAATTTTTAAAAAGTGTATTTCCATGTTCTGCTTCAGTTCTCCTGAAAAATAGCATACATGCTCTAAGGACTGGTTTTGATGTTTCCCTCTGCAGTAGTTCAGAGAAATTCCTGCCAACAGGGATGGTCTGGAACACCTGATAAAATGGTCTTCAATGACACACAATAAAAAAAAGTGACGTGAAAAAATGGAAATCACTTCAAATTTTGCAAGGTTTATAAAGCAACAGGAAAATTATCTTTGTATTATCTCTGCACTTTTTTCCAGAGGGATAAATACAGCCAATTTTCAAGAAAACTAACAGCTGCAGACACAGCTTTAAATGCCATCTGTCCATAGCAGTTATGTGAAGAAGAGATGAAATGATTCACACCACACAACAGGAAATATGATAACCAACTAGTTAGCACTAATGAAAGTCAGCCTCAGTTTGCTTCCTATGGGCAGGTCTTACTCAGGAAAGACTCCCACTGATGTCTCAGGCAAAGTGCCTGCAGACTTCACTGGCACTGTTAGTCAAGTGCAGAACATTGTACTGTTGAAGTAGAAAGCGTGAATTTTACAAAATAAGGTCCCACTTGTGGCACAGTAACCTCATGAAGTCCACAGGGCTCCTCAGCCTGGATCTTGTTCAGGACTGAGGTTTTATAGTGCCTAGGCTGAGAATCCTCATACTACCACTGATTTAATGTGAACTTCTGGCATACAAGGAATGATAGGACACTCCTTCAGTACAGCTGAAGAGGACAAAGTCTTTTCTGCAGTGTTCTCAAGGACTGGCTTTAACATTTGAAAAAATAAAAAAGGAAGTCTACAATTCCTACATTTTCCCCATTTTTAAATAGTGGCTTCTATGTGACATATGACAAATGGCTCACAGAGGTCTAAATTCAGCAAGAAAAATAAGCAATTATAAACAAATACATCATTGGTGTTTGCTAAGGACATAATTCAAGCAAGTTCAAAAGATCAGAACAAGACCCACATGTTCTGTTATCCCAGCTAAGGCCCTTCACAAGATGGTTATCTACAGGAAGAAATTTTCTCCAAGAAAAGTTTAGCGTTCCCAGTACATCTCTGTTGCCCTTGTAGAAACTGTGCAAGTTTTTTTTTTTTAAATAAAATTCAGCTTATAAATAAAAATTTAAAATATACGGAAAGTTTTCCCTTTCAAAGCAACACTGCTATTTAAGACTAGGTAAAGATTTAAAAGGTTGCAAGTTAAGAACAGGTGATGCTAACAGGATATTTGAAAGGCCCATGAGACTTGCAACATTAAGTAAAATGTATTTGCCTACTGATCTAATTGCTTACTAATTTTCAAATCTATTCCCACTGGCTAAGTAATGGCATTTTAAGCCCAGCTCCTGGCATTAAAAATACATTTATAGTTTCCTCTTAGCAGAAGATAAACAGCTGCATGGTAAAACCCCATACATTAAGATGGCATTCTGGAGGTTTTATTATAGTTTTAACCAACCTATTGTGTTCTAAATTTAACTGAAAGAGGTAGGAAGAGGAAATGGGAAAAGCATTTGGGTGCGCAGTTTCACACCAGGGTGAAGGCAAGTGCTCACTCATGCAGGGAAAACGTCTGCAATATTTGTGTCTTACAGAAGGCCTGACTACATACTGAAAGTGGAATTTAAGCCAAGTCTTATTTTGTAAAAATATCAGAAGCCATTTCTCTATTTATCTTGCTCAAGAAAATACTAGTGTTTGTTTAAAAACAAGAAACTGCTCCAGTAACTAAACAAGATGACCCAAATTTCCTTGCATACTTTAAAAATCATTCCAAAACTTTAAAATTTGAAAATGCACCAGAAACATAGTAAAAATGTTTGTAAAGAAAAAATTTAACAACAATGTTGTAAAAAAATAAAAAATATTCCAAGCAGACACAAAGAATCTCAGAACATAGGTACCTATGTAGGTTTTGAGCAAGTTCTTATGCGTCCAGGACATATCTCCAGATACACCTGGAGTCTGGAGAATGTATTTCTTTAATGTTAGTATTTAAATGATGAGTCATAAGTGACAGCAGGTCTCAAATTGGTTCTAACTTCCAGTTCAATGATCCTCAAGTGTAGCTCTAAGGAATACCAACTTGACATAAGAACAGCTGAACTGGTTCAAACCAAGGATCCATCTAGCCCATCAGCTTCCAACAGTAGTCATAACTGGACACTCAAAAAGTTTGCCCAGAGCACGTATGTACAATACTTCCCTGGAATACTTTCCTGAACTCACCTACTTTCCTTAGGCTGCTGTTGTTTGTGAATATAACAGTACTTAGTAGATCTTCCCAGTACTCATCCTGTATCCCCTGAAATCCATGTAACCTTCTACTCAAACAAAAAATTATGGCAAGAAGTGCCAAAGATCATTACACGGAGGACAACCACCTTCCGTTGTTTCAAATCTGTCTCCTAGTAGTTTTATTTAATGGCACTCAGTTCTTAAGCTGGGAGAAAGAAGTGACTAAGTGATCCCTGTCTAGCCTTTCCACCCCATTCATGAAGGGATCAGAACTGTAAACAGTGCTCAAGTGTGGGCAAACCAGGAATTCATACAGTGTAAGGATACTATTCTCTGCTTTGGTTTACACCTTCCCTCCATAGCATTTCCTACCATTCAATTTGCACTGTTAACTGCTGCCAAGCTCTGAGCTGGCTGTTCCATGAAAAGACTCACTTGACAATCAATGGTTTAGAAAAGTGTAATTGTTAGTCACATAAAGCACCTTATATAAATAACATTATAAAATCAGGCCACAAAAACAGAGTCTGTTCCAGCAGTCTTATCAGTTAATGGCACTAGTAAAATCCCTACATAGCACACACATCTCCAGAGATAGATGTATTCCCTCTTCTGCTTTCTAACGAAAGTGTTGATGAGATGAGCTGAAGGAATCAGTAATATGTTGGATGTACCTAGCACTTTCCAACTAGCACATCATCTACTAAGCAGGCAACACTCAAGACACTATTATGCTATTGTTTTTTTCAGCCAACATCCATGTTAGTCAACCAGAGAACAGTTTAAAACTATTTGGAGACTCAAGAAAACAAAACACCAAATGAGTAATGAGACCTTGAAAACATCTAATAAAAGACTCTTAAGGGAGGAAGTCAAATCATATTTTAGCATATTTCATTTGTAATACATCCACAGAGAGCACTGAGCTTGTTTAGCCTTCTGCTTCCACACCACTGCTACACCAGCAAGAGGCTGCAGTAGCTGGGAAAACAAGGAAAACTCCCATTAGAGGAGACAAATCTAAATGTATTGGAACCAGAACTTGCATTGCCCTTTCACATTTCTCCATGCCAGTAGATGACCTGGAGCAGCCACATATACAAGCAGGGAAATTGCAACAAAAGGGGGGGAATTTTAGGCAGCTAGTTGATTTCTTGCTGCATCAACCAACTGGGAATAAAGCCAGTATCTGCAGTCTTCTCAGAGCTTCTGCAAGGTGCAGGCCAGGAAACATTTATTGCCAGAGCTTGAGAGAACACAATCCCTTACTCTTCGCATTCTGTGGCAGTGCAGGTGTGCCCATGTCATCTTACTTCTATGATACTAAAAGGCAATAATCAGGCAGCTAAAATTCTCTATGTCTGCATTTACTATAGAGTGAGCCTCTATAGGTCCTTTCACATATGCACACTATAAGAAATACCCTGTTCTGCTTGCATGAGCCGACAAGAGATTGTATCCTATAAATTTTAAGCAGCTTTGATTTTTGGCAGAGCACCTGATGACAGAAAAAACATTACATAAATACAAAAATGCATGTTTATATATAGAAACAAATGCTCCACTTATTTAATGCTACAAAACAGCATCATTAACCAGTTGGGACCTCCCACCATGACACAAATGACAACAGTTAGCATACAACAACAATCTCGTAATTGCAATCATAAATGCTTTTTTAATATTGTTGCACAATTCAGTTGAGCTAACTTGCATTCACTGTGCTTCTAGAGGATCCAGAAGCATGACAAACTGACAATTCTTGGAAACCACATTTCTCAAAACAGACTGAGAATACTGTTTTCATTTTCTCTCCATAATGATGTTAAATCTAATAAATATAAAATTAGAAACAGAAATAACATTGTTCCTAAACAATTTATGTAATATGCTCTCTAAAAGGGATATATTAGGCCAAGTTTTCAAAAACTGCCCTCCCTTTATAAACATGTGATGTGTGTACTTGCACTTCTCAAGTATAATCCAAATATCTACACACCCAGGTACTAGAATTTACATGCCAGAAACCTATTCTTTCAAAAGAGTTTTAAGGGTGAAAGTTTTGGATTAATCAGCGAAACATGACGACAGATGCTTAGGCAGACTTTTCGAAGTGCCTAAGGCACCTAATGCCTGGTTCCCATCAGATTAATTGAAATTTACCTTGTTACTTGTTTCAAAAAATCCCGCTAAGCACCTACCAATACAGTTAAGTACTTAACAGTATTTGCGTTTAACTTATTTCTCAAGTCTTACTGAAAGTCATCAACACAAAGGCTCCTCATCACAGAGACCCTTCTGAAAACGCTGCTATATCTGCATTAAGTTTAGGACCCTTTCATAGCTGACCGTCATCAAAAAGTGAGTTGGTAGAACTGTACTTCCTCCTAGAAATTGGAACAAGGCCATTTTGAAAATGACCCTTGAATTCAAGAGCACTTCATAGTCTACATACTTCAGCTAATATCAAGAAAAGTTCTCCTCTCATGAGAAAGAAAGTTTATACATGCTTTCAAAGTCTAAAGGAATCTATCTATCAGTGACAATAAAGTGAGTGCAGAGGGCAGATCAGAACTGCAGTGCTATACAGTTCTTCTGTGGCTCTTAGCTGTCTCTCCAGAGTTGCCATGGCTATATCCAATGTCCTTTCTGGAATGTGGTGCTCACTAGCAAACTGTACTTCAAAAACAAACCCACTCTTTCACCACGCACAAACTCTCTCTGTTTTACAGAGATTTTGCATAATAAGAACTACACTGAAATTGGTCAAGTAAGACTGTGTTGGACTGTATGCAGCCACAAGACTTTATCATCAGTATTATCAATTATATAAAATCTTAACAACACACTGACTTAACAGTAAAGTACAATATTTGCACAGTATGATGTACTCATGCCCAAAGATTTCTTGCATAGCCTTACAACACAAATAAGTATAGAGGGACAATTATAAATCTGCTCCCACTATCACTGAAATTAATATATTTTACTACTTCATTGCAAGCCACATTATATTTGGTGTTTACTTAAACCCCAGCTCCTGGATTCAGGTGAGCATGGAGAACTATTTTAAGAAAAGCTTCAAGCCCAAAAATTGCAGATCAAGACATAAATGTGAACCCTACAGATTCTAGAAGTAAAAGCAAATAAAAAAGACTCACATTTTAAAATATATGTTCTTTTGAAGCCAAACTCATTGTTTTGGATGGCTAAATCACGATTTCTGAATGAACGCTAAAAGGGATTTAATATCAGTACAATCAATCATGTACATTTTCTGCGATGCAAAGGCAGGAATGGAATTTGGTGCACTGTGTAAAACTGCCATCTCAATGCTGTTTATGCCCCAATTTGGTAAGGAATATGAAGGATCCAGCTGCATCAAGCAGACCTGAATGAGTAATTATCAATGACTAAACATTCAAGTATCTGCTAAAAACCAAAGATCATCCTAGAGCTATTCTTTTATTTCTTCACTACTTTTTCAAGAGAAATTAGAAGCCACTGGCTGTTGTGAGAGATTATTCCTACACTTGAGGCTTCTCTAAAAGCGTTCGACTCTTGGATATCTAGTTTTGGAACCAGCAATTTGCAGCTCTACACACAACTGATTGAGAATCTCTGCCCAATTTTTAGTGTAACCTCATCAGAAATTATCATTACTGTAAGCACTGATACTCATGTTCAAAGATGTAGATACAGAATTTGAAATCTGGCTGGATATTGAGACTAAACCACCTTTGCCACATTGGAATCAATGGGTTTGGACCAGCTTCAGCTGAATAACCAAAGCTTGATTACCTGAGTTGTGTCACTGCAAGCTTCACTTATAATCACTATGATAAAAATATTTACAGAGAAAATGAAAATAAATAAATGAGATAGTAAAAGGATGCCTTCACTGATATCATCTGTACTCTGGATCATCTCCCATAGTTGACTTTTTTATGAATACATTTTAAAAAAATAAGCATTCATACATAGTTTGTGTCTCAAGTCACAAGACAGATTCATCACAATTTTTCTGGCAATTCAACTCTTTTGGATTGTAAATTGGGGGTAAAAGCAGTTCAGATCCTATGAGCACTGGCTGAGCAATCATTATTAGTCATAATTTCAAAGCAAGTTCAGAAACTTACATAAGTTTTCTGGTAATGCTGTCACTGAGTAACAACCTTGTCAATAACAATGAATATTTTAAGACAGAACACTTCTACAGAGTCTCAAAAGTGTTATTTGTCTGTAGTAGAGGCATTTGAATATTCCAAGTAAGAATAAAACCAGAGGCCTATTAAGGCTGATGGCAAAACTCCAGATGGGTGCAGAATTGCAACCTGCCTACGAAAAAAGTGAAACTTCAGATTTAACTCTGGACTTGCAAATCTCATCCTGATATTTTTGATTAAAGTTACTGGAGATTTAAGAATCCTTATTACTGTATGGCATGTAGATCATAATCTATTTTCTGAACATCGGAGTGCAATACATTCAGTGACTGTAAAACAATATTCCAAAGGTTTTCCACAAAGATGGTCTCCAAGTCCACTATGTCATATAATGGACATCAGATTTTTGGCCTTGCAAAACTCAACCTTAAAGACATTTACTATGTTGGTAGTTTTTGGCAGATTGGTTATGGCAGAATGATTTTGAATAAGATAATGTTTTCAGCATGTATATCCTTTACATCCAAAATATCACAGATAGTTAGAAAAAAGCATAATGCAGGCAGGGATTGCAAAAACATAAATCTTGGGAGTAACCAACAGTTTACTCCATGAATGTGATCTATGAAACTTTCCCTTCCATAGAAACCCAGAGCTAAAGCTTCTTAAATATCCAGACATGGTGTGTTTGTTGTTATTCCCTCCTCAGACATTAGCAACCCCATGGTCTTTGGAGGTGAAACTGACTTGTAGAAAGCTTAACTAGGACTGTAGGAACCTAAGAAAATGTCGGTGTATTCCTGATTTGAAAACAACATATCAGAGAATAAATCTAAAATTAATCCATGTGTAAAATTATTAATGATATATGTATTTGTCTATATGAATCTGCTAGCCATCATTTCTTGCTGCCATTAATCCATTAGTAAGAATATACAGATATACTGTCTTACAAACATTTCATAACAAATATATCAGCATCTAGCTGAATCATAGAACCACAGATTTGTTTAGGTTGGAAAAGACCTTTAAGATCATTGAGTCCAACCATTAACCTAGCACTGCCAAGTCCAACCACTAAACCATGTCCCTAAGCGCCACATCTATGTGTCTTAAATACCTCCAGGGATGGTGACTCAACCACTTCCCCAGGCAGCCTTTTCCAATGATTGACAACCCTTTTGGTGAAGAAATTTTTCCTAATATCCAATCTAAACCTCTGCTGGCACAACTTGAGGCCATTTCCTCTTGCTCTATCACTTGTTACTTGGGAGAAGAGACTGACACCCACTTGGCTAAAACCTCTTTTCAGCTGGTTGTAGAGAGGAATAAAGTCCCCCCTCAATCTCCTTTTCTCCAGACTAAACAACCCTAGTTCACTCAACTGCTCCTCATAAGACTTGCTCTCTAGACCCACAAGCCCTTCTCTGTTCACAAACAACAGATCCAGTGGGGCACCTTCCCTAGTTGGCTCACTCACCAGCTGTGTCAGGTGTAATAAAAAGTTAACACAAGGTTAAGAGAGTGGGTTACCAGGCTGAACATCCTGCCTTTTCTATTACCAATATGTAGCCGTATGTACTCAAGAGATCACTTAAACAGCAAAATTGGACTTGGATACTTCTGTTTATTAGCTTAACCATCTCCTAAAATCTATAGTATTGATACCTCACCTGCTACCACGTGAGAAAAATGAAGAGCCTTTTACACCAAATTTAGCAATAAATATACATGAATAGTTAAAATCAAGACCAAGGATATAATTAATGTTCACAAATACATACAGTCTGTGGAATACAGTAACTTCTTTTGGATTCATTATTTAAATCTTTAGAAACAACAAATTATTCCATGTCGCTGCTACCATTTGGAGTGGGGGGTGGAGGGGTGTTTGTTTTTAAGAACATACAGACATCATTTGCTTGGATTACCACTGGCTTTAGACTAACACAGTTTCATTCATTTCATTTATATTGGCACATATCAGGAAGAGTAAGCTTTATGTCTGCAAAAGAACACAGCCAATGCTAGCCCATAAGCATCCTCCTCCTGAGTCAAGTTTATGCAACTACTCTTGGTCACAGAATATATTTAATCAACAGGCAGCTCAGCAATGCTCAGTGGTAAACTATTTGCTGGGTTATCCTAGGAAATCTAACATACCTACTAGTATAGCAACTAATCTGCCCTTAAACAAAACAATTTTGTCAAACGAAACACTGCATATCTGTAAGTGCCAAGTTCAGTTTGGAGCCTAGCTAAACAGCATGCTGTGCTTGTTACCATGCTATGAAGAATCAGAAATGGCTCCTACAACCAAAGTTAACTTTCATTTCTTCTCAGGAACAGCTACCTCTTTTTCACAACTTCTCATGTTAAAGTTTTCTTTGCATTACATCCGTACCACATTTCCACCACATTCTTTTAAAATGGTCATTATTTTATTCTGTACCTGCCTCAAGCAGGATGAAATTAATCAATTGCACATAAGTGACATGACATAGACTTGTGACCTTGCCCAACATCCAATTGTTTCTAATTGATTAGCTCCAGACATAAGCACTTTAATAGCCAAAAACAACACAAGTGGAAGCTATGGTACAATATGAGGGTAGAATGACTGTGTGTGGTCCATATAGCATGGCCCCAAGCAACCAATTAAAGAATTAATGGTTATTGGATACCAAAAATGTTATGTTAAATAATATAAAATATCTTTAATGTGCCTAAAATTGTGATAAAACACCTAAAACTTAGGAGCAGAAGGGCCTCCTACAAGATTGGGGTTAAGTGCTAATAATTCAAATACATCAAAGAGATTAGAATATTTTAAAGGACAATCAAGACCAAAAAAATTTGACCTGGATTAAAATATTCATAAAGCTACTCACAATAGCCTATTGATTACTACAATGTGTTTGGGTTGTTTTTATTCTAAAGAGACAAATGAAGCTATGCCAAACCATTTGTGGAGAAGAAGAAACTATGCCACTACTGCTTCCAGTTCTACAATAAGAAAAATATGAAAGAAAAAAATACAAGAAATATATTGTAAAAGAAAAAAAGAAAAGGGTCTCTTCATAACCAAAAGGCCCAAACACGAAGTTGACATTTCCCTTCTCTGAACTTCTATTCTCATCTTGAACAGAACTATTAAGTGAACTTTAAATACTACTGTGAGTGTTTTATAGGTCTGGTTATTACAGCATCTCTCAACAGATTGCACACAAAAATAAAAGCTGAACAGGCACAGCAAACCAGTGACATTTTTGTTCTTGCATAAGAAATATGCAAGCAAAAAGCAGATCTCACTGTTGCCCTATCTGCTTGGACACGCACTGAATGCACTGTGGTTTACTGCATAATTAATGAGTAATAATTTTTACTTTTATGTTGAGTCCTTTATTTAAGTAACCAGTGTACTTTCATGACTAGCTGCAACCATAATACGGATACACGAGATGTTCATCAACAGGTAGTTGCCAAATGATGCTCAGCACAGAGTGCGCTCAGCAGCGCTACTGAGGATGAGTTGGAGCCTCATTTCCACTACCTTAAACCTCAAAGTCCACCCTAAATCGATCATAGCTTACTCAGCTGTGTAGTTCAGTCCTCTCAGTTCTTCATAATCCTTTTGAATTTACTTTTACCTGCTGTATTATCCTTCAATTCAAAATTCTTCAGTATGTACATTTATATAGCACACTAGGCTCCAGTTTGAAACCACCATCTCAGCATTGCAATAGTACGAATGGTAGACAACAGTATTATGGTAAACAGCATCACTGATTTGATTTAAAACCAGGATTTTACTTTGTCAAAAACTACTACAAATACTTAAAAAAATGATGCTATTTATGTAAAAAAATATTCTCTAGTTTATTTAGCTGTCCTTTTCTAAGGATTTCTGGATTTGGGTGTACTTAAGACTGAAGAATTCTTGAAACGTTCTGTGCTGTGGGAACTATCAGTATAGAGAATGACATACTATAACAACATCTCTGCTGCATGCCAGCACACCATATTTCTTGAAATACTCACTTCTTGGAACTGATTAGGCTCATGTGTCAGGCAATAGATCAGTTGGCAGCTATGGTTTTCCTCCATGGTTCCTGTATTCATTGAACACTTGAAGCAAAGGCCTTTTTGGACCATTTTCCCCCCAACGCTGACTTCCAAGTGCTTTAGATGTTTCTACCCAGGTATTTATATAACCCTTGTCACTTACAGTATCTTAACATTTATCAGGTGCTAAACCTCCTGGGGGCAAAGAGCAGCTGTGCTGCCTAGAAAGACCCATGGCATTACACATCTGGCAAGATGTCCCTTTGGTCCCCATATAACAAAGTCAGGTACGATATTACTAGGAAGAGAGAGAATATTAATTTCCCACATGGATGTCTTTGAAATTCCGTTCAGTGAAATGAAAACCTTCTCATTGGGAGTCTTTTATTTACAGTGCAATTCCTTCACCAGTTTTCTGTTTAAAAAAACCAGTAATTCAAAGTGTGCAGCAAGATCATCTGATAAAGGACCAGGCATGACAATAGCAAAAGGTTCATTACCTACCTGTAGATGAGCATAGATAGCAATAGCAAGCCAAGTGATCTCCCAGGAGAGCCATGTGGCTTTAGGGCTGGCCATCCTTGTGCCTTTGGACTCTGCTGAGAGAAATTGTTTCAAGTTACAAACAAAATCAAGTGGGCTCCACCAGAATTTCAATAACTAAAGTAAACTGGGCAAAGGCATGGAACTGGCCTTTGGAAGAAATACAATGCAAACACTGGCATTTTGTGCTGGCCAGAGGAGCAGACACACAGTACATGCCATGAGCACAGCCTGCAGGGTGAGGTAGTTTCAAGTTAGGGAACAGAAAGGGGGGAAAATGAAAGGTTTGGGGAAGCTGGCAATAGTGGGCAAGTTTTATTATGCCCTGAATGCAGAGCAATTTATCAAACTGGGAACTCCTCCCATCTTGATCTCCAGAAGGTAAAACTCAAGGAGCATAGGATTTCTGATGTCCTGTTCCAGAACTTTCACCCACTCAAAGCTGAGAGCCCAGACCTGGGACTTCAGGAGTCATCTACTCTGCCTTTGAAAGCTCTGATCATAACAGCTCAAAGAATAAGCAATCAGGGCAGAGAAAAAAAAAGAAAATCCATCCATTTAATGATCATCATTTTCACAGGGCCAACACAAAACCATGTCACTTTTACTAAAGACTTCAATTTAAAATAGTCAACAAGAAAAAAAAACAAACATGTAATAATATTGCTAATTCTGTTAACTACTGGCGTCAATGCATCTTTACCTCAGACTATTCATTACCACAGTGATCTCAAAATAGTACAAGTTCCATGCACCCCGATACACATGCACACAAACAGCCCTCCCTTCCTCTGAGCCACCACCCTGCTACTTTGCAAAGCCCCACAGTGAACATAAATCTCTCCTTCAAAAAAATACTCCTTTCTAAAAGGTCAGACATCCCAAAGGAAAACCATCTATCCAAACAGTTCTTGCACCTGTCAACTAAACATAATTAAGAGTCCTTACAGGAATAAGTGTTTTATTCCCTCCCTCCAAAAAAAATTAAAAAGCTCCCCTCCCTCCCAAAACCTTTAGCACTTCTGGATACTTTTGTCATTCAACTATAGCAACAAGAGAAGGACGATTATTTTTGCCACAACTGGCAAAACACACCAGACTCGGTACTTCACAGGTGTCGGTGCCTGGGCTCCACAAGCGCTCCACAAGCAACCCGCGCCGCTGTGCCCTCTCTGCGGCTCCTCTAGGACGACCCTCGCCCGGCCCCGCCGCCGCCCCCGCTTACGCTCAACCCGACCGGCCCGTCTAGGGCAGCCGCCCGCGGGGCCCGGCCCGCCACCCGCCTCCCCCGCGGGAACCCGCTCGGGGAAGCGGGTCGGAGAAGCTGCCGCAGGGCTCCCTCCCCCGACGCGGCGGCCGAACTCACCCACCTGGTGCGGCGCCGCGTCCCTCAGCTCGGCGGGGAGCGCGCAGCGGGGCTGGGGCCGGGAGGGAGGCGGAGAGCGGGTCCGGCTCTGCCGGCGCCTCCTTCCCGCTCGCAGGACAGGGGGGAGCCTTGCCTGTCACGGCACCGGGGATACAGCATCCTGCATCACGAGCGGCGGCCCCTCCCTCACGCCAGGCTCCAGCCCACCGCCGCACGTTAGCCAAGGTCCTACAGGCTGCTGGCAGCGGGCCGCCCCCGCCCGCCCGCCCGCCGCAACCCGGCCCTAGCGAGAGGCGCCCGGGCGCCTCCACCTGCGGCGCGCGGCCGCGGCCCGGCCCCCGCTCCGCCGCCGCGGCTCGGCACCCCCTGCGCAGCCTCTGCCTCCCCGGCCAGCGCAAGCGGACGGGCGGCCGGCCAAGAGGGCCCGGCACCCCCCTCCGCCCCCCCGGCTGCAGAGGCGCTGGCAGCGCTCCGGTGTCGGTGGCCGAGACCCCGGCAGCACGGACCAAGTGGTTCGTCTTCCCCGAGGGGCAAAAGCTACCGTGAAGTCAGCCCCCAAGTCTGATGCAAAGCAGCTTCCAAAACCACAACCATCCTGTGTCTCATCTCCAAGTAACTCTCACAATACAGCTGCAAATCTGCTCGCACACCGAGGAGGTCTTTAATCATGCTGCCCTCTACGATATTTTTAGGTTTCCTACTGTAAATCTGACGAGTCCGTCTCATACGACAGCTTTGCTCTCGGTTCTCCCTCTGAGCTTTGGGCTGCTAAACAGCAAGACTAAAATCCTCTACCTTTGCGCTACGGCTTCCACTGGTGTCCCAAGTTTTCGTCGAGTCCGCTACGAGCGGCACGTAGAAAAAGGGCTATTATCGCTGCCACTGAAGTTAAAAATATGCTCCAGTGAACTAAACATAACCGATGAAGAGTTTGTTCAAATACGTTGCACTGGAAACTTTTCCAATCTGTATAGGTTTCTCACCAGCACGGGAAAGCGCCTCCTCCCTCCATCGTTAGGAACAGAGTGCCCTCTGCTGAAACTAGCCTGACAGACCACCAGCCAAAGGCAAGGCACGGAGCGGGAGGCAGCCACTCTGGGGGAGAGCTGCACCACGAAGGCTCTGCGGGAAAACACCAACAGCTCGAACACCCGCGCTGCCTGGCCTGCCTCCTCCGTGCCATTGTAAGACTCGGATTGCTCTGCCTGCAGGTTCACCCTGACAGCTGAGGCAAGCTGTTCTTCCCAGCCCACCCATTACCATGATAATCGGCTGTGCAACAGGCAAGAGTACTGCTAAGGACCTGGTCTTTTCTTTTCCTAATACTTATCACCTGAAAGTATATCAACTTTCTGGAAAGCTTGGCTTTCCATCCATTTCAGTTGCTACAACAACTATGTGCTTAAACAACCACATAGTCCTTTGACTGTGACTTCAGTTATACCCCTGCAATTTCTTGTCTTCAAAACAGACATACAGGTGCAGTGAGCATATACTTCAGGCATGATTGCAAGCAGTCTTAAAGCCAGAATTTAGCCTTTAGAGCCACTGATGCAGTAAAACAATTTTCTTCTCCCAAAACTAGGGCTTGTAGTACAAGAACAAACCCAAAAGAAATAAGATATGTTCACAACTACAGGATGAAGCTGGCCATCAAAGACCTGCCATCTAGCTAGGAATCTACAGTTTGCACCATCCCTGTTTAGAGTATCATTTCTCTTAAAATTATTTGCCCCTCAATAGTGAAGCCTGGGTCCCTGAAGCAAAAGCTGCAGAGTGGGCTATTAATTTGTTTGCCAGATGGGCATATTTAGACCAAATAGCTCTGGCTATGTTACTAGCACTGATATTAGCCCATAGATTACATTGAAAGGTTTGGCCCTGATATTCTAATAGCATTTTCCAAATTTGAACACTGGTCAGCATTTACTTTGGTTGTCCCCCTTTCAGTGCTACTTATCTCTGTGTTCTCTACTTTCTCTAATACCTTCCTTCCAAGCTGCTCCTGGTCTTTTGCTTCAGATCAGTTGGCTGTGTGCATCCCTAACCATAAAGGATAATCAAACATCATGTACCCAAGTCTTAGAAACATTTTCTCATCTTCTGCAAAAAATTTGAGAGTAGAAAAGAAGTTGTGTAGTAGGAAGTAGCCTAGGTTAAACAGCTCACATCAGATTCAGCAACTTAAGTTAGGCTGCTGCTGTGTTATATACACAATCCTTGTGTGATCTGGGTCCTAGGTTATAGGTTCTATGGCTCCATTTATACAGCATCTCCCCTGGGAGATTTCAGAAAGCAGCATTACAATAAATAATGCAAGTACCTTGTGGTACCTAGCCAGTAAAACAGCAATTGGCAGTGTCTTGCCCAAACTACTGAAATGCCATAGTGTTGTTAACACCATTCTCCCCCACCACCCACAGTCTGGTTTTGCTTTCATTACATTCAAATAATCCTTTTTGTGAGGAAGGTGAGCACCCAGGAAATAACTATTTGGAGCATCAAAATAGCCTCAGCCTACTACTGGAAACTATACAGGGGTTTGGACAGCTTTTAACAGGGCATTTTCCTATGTGAAGCTCATTATCATTGAATGCTGATTTGTTGCCTCCTTTATACAATTTATTTAATTTCTTCACCTCAGCTTTACTCCACAATCCCTACCAATTTACTGTTTTCTCTCTAGAGTTCCAGTGAATCTGGAAACTTTGAGATTTTGACTCCCATTGGAGATCTCCATAACTCCTTCTGCTGAGCCAAGCAAAAACTGAATGAAACTCAGGTGTTCAGGCAAGATCTGTTTGAAAACAACCATTTCAGAATTCACAGCACCTGCAGCTCCATGACAAACTCCTTCAATATGCACCCTAAAGTTAAAGGCCACAAACATACAGGTTTCTGGATGCCTAATTTTCATCCCTGGAGAAGTTCATCAGCAATTCTGCAACAACTAATTGACCATTCAATTGAAGGAATGAAGGAAATGAAGGAAACATGTGACTTCCCTTCTGCTCACCCTGTCTTGTCTGTATGGATTATAAACTCTTCAAGGCAGGAACTATTGTTATTTGTCTCTTACGTTATGTTTGCACAACCCCTGGTCAAGTGTCAAGTCCTTTAGGAATTACCTTATTAGCAGTTTTTAACCACACAGTCTTCTAATTCCCACTCATGGCACATTAGCTTGGCAGAGTTGGTATTAGATTTTTGAATAGGAAACTACAGCAATGCTCTTAACATTCAGAGTTCACATGCATAATTCCTGTATTTTTTGCTCTTGTTATTAGCAATGCTTTTTTATTGCATATATGCTTTTCTTTTGCTGCTCTCTAAAATATGCATCATTTAAATTACATTAAATATGACAGCTGTAAAGTCCTTGGTGTTCATAAAATTGTGAAATATGGACATTTGCACTTATTTCATTGAACACACAATCATGTTCTCATCCATCTGTACAGCTGGCATGGTCTCATGAGGAAGCTGGTTGGAAATATGATGGTCTTATCCTTTGTTTTATACTGACTTAAGACCACGCGTCTTCACTATTGAACACAACCATGAAATATTTTGTCATTTGTTGATTTACATTCAATTGTAACAACAGAAAATTTCAATTTACACTCAACAGTGCAGGCAGAAATGGCAGAGAAAAGAAATTCTGCAAGATATAGCCAAGGGCAAAATTGAGGAAAATTAAATCTCTGGTCTGGTAAACAAAAACCTCTGTTCAATCACATGATAACCACCAGATTTTACTCTCTCAGTGAACATTAATAGAAAACCCTCACATCTAAAAGAAAAGCCACATTCCTCTTTGCCCTGAAATGCAGGTATACATACTTTTTCAGACTCCACTTTATATAAAAATACTCTCTCAAAACAAGTTCAGCTAAGCAAATCTGATTATCATAAAGGCTATTCTTTCATCATAACAAAAGTCTATACTACTCAGGAAAAATATGTTTGGCTAAACTACAAATTTTAAATCCATTGAAACAGTGCAGAACAGCATTTGGCTCATAAATCAGGATTATGTCTAATGAATACCAAAACTGGAAGTATCCTGCTGAGGCCCCATGCAGAAACAGAATTTTGGTTTGAGGCCTCAAAGTTATCAGTAATAGAGCTGCACCTGATTGACTAATAAAAGGAAAATGTTAAATTTCCTGTAACTAGAGTCACGAGAACCCTGACACAGTATAATCAGTTCTTTGGCCCTGCATTGTATTTGTACAGGGTACTTGTTTACCCTGAAATAACAAGCTCTCTGGGGTAGAGAGCAATCGCACACTGTCACACTTCTCAGATATGTTATACTCTATAAAGAGTAAAGCCTCTGTTAGTATAAAGGTACAAAGTTCAGCTACAGCACTGTGTCTTTGACTTCTTGGTGTTTTGAAACCCATTGCGTTCCACATTGATCCCTGCCCTGGGCTTTGGAAACAGCTCCATCAATATAGGAAGTAGAAAAAATCTTGTGGCTTAAAGAAAGAAAAACTACTTATGTATAGACCTAAACATTATAGAAGAAAACTACTGTCTTCCTCTCAGTGTGTGTTTAAATGAATCTAACATTAAGCAATACAGTATATACAAATGGTCACTATTTCAAGTATTTGAATAAATATTTGTCCTTTCTTGTCTCTCAAATTCCTTTTTATCCTCAAGCAAAACAACTTGTGGCTCATTTGCATATTTATGATCCTGTACAATAGTAGCAGATGCATTAAATTTCATGACTTTCCAGAACAAACACATCTTGACTCAGATGGCACATACTTTTGTTGTAGTTCAGTGTTCATAGCCTTAACTAAAATGTTAGAACTAACATTGAGATAAATTTATAATACACTTAAATGATCATTTTGTGGTTTTGCAGCATATCTTTTCAAAAGGATTCAGGTGCTATTTGTGGGCATAATTAGAAAATATGAACTTGTAGAGATGAAGATTAAATGCAGATAAGGCAAAATGAAAAATTCTTTGCAAAGATAAAATAGCTTCAGTTTATTTACACACAGCCATGTGTTCTTCAACAGATTTTTTTTCCTAGTTTGCAAAAAAAAAAAAAAAACCCCACTGAGGACTGTGGATATGCCAGATTTGAATTCCTGAACTTGTCTGCCATTTTCTTCTCATGCAACAGTGACAACAATCTGTTTTCCTCAGTCTGTGATGGCCCTTACTTCTACGATCATTAAAAATAAAATGTTATTGATTGCTATGTGAAAGAGGCAGCATTTGGTAAATTAACAGGGGCTCTGAGGAAATCAGTTATGTTGCAAGTCAAGAGCAACAAAGATCGGCAGGACAATTACTGTCCTCAGTGTAATGGTTCACAAGAGAAAAGCAAGAAGAGTCAAGTAGGTGACTTGCATCTCACCAGATGACTTGTGCATGTCACTACATGAGTGTCTAAAGATGCACACCAATGCAGAAACAGACAAAAAGATCATAAGTAAGGAGAAAACTGTGAGAAGGAATGAAAAAAAAGGACAAGGTTGGAAGACATGATACATCATTGGGAGGAATACTAGTGACAATGTGGTTATGAAAGCAGAAGGTGAAGAATTAATGTAGGATAAAGTGGCAAAATTAGAGGAAAGAATAAGCATGGGTAAGAGTTGAAACAGATTAAAAAACTAAGTTCCCAAAACAAAAGTGAAGTCACCAGAAAATAGCTTCAGAAAAGTGACATTGTGCATCAAACATTTGGCAGCAAGAGGAAGAACATCTCCACTGTCTCACATACAGTCTGTGTGTCAATACAAATACAGAAAAGACTACAACAAAACGCATAACAAAGTGGCCACACACTCCTGCAAGCTTGTGTGGGTGGGAATAAGGCAGCCCAAACTCTAGTATGAGATAGTGTACTAGATAGAACTCCGGCTCTATCTATGCTTTACAGTTGAAAGTAAATGTGAGGACAGAAAGCAAGCTTAAAGTTAATTTTTGATTATTCTGTTCTTTTCTACTTGCCGACTTCTTTTGCTATGTTGGCAAATGCTCTTGTTTCTTAAGTTGCACATTTACAGTCTTCATTAAGAGACTGTATTGTGAACCATTACCAAGGAAAAGTATCCATCCTCCTCATCATAGCCTGGCTGCAGCCCAAGTGCTCCATATTGAGTGACATACTGAGTCAAGTGCAATAATAGTGGGGTAAACTGTTTGCTCTCTATGAAATGGACTCGACTCATCTCAACTCGGCAATGTTGTCTGAATATAAATGAAGACATTTGTGTTATTATATTCCACTAGAAGAGATGGAAGTGACTTCATTTTCACAAAGGACTCAGATTTCACTTAGGTCTGGTGGATCAGAGGTGGTTCCTGGCTCCTCTGGGAGCCAGCTGATGTACTCATTAAAGTCAGTGATGACATAATTGAATACAATCTATTTGACAATGAATGAGGATAAAGATGGGTGAGCAAGATTTGGTAGATGGAGGAAAAGAAAGTTTGTAAAGCTCCAGATTCAGTGTGGAGCTATATAGTCACTGAAAAAACAGATTATTTTCCACTTTCCTTCATATTTGCTTCTTTGCTGGCCCTGTTGCCTCATGCTATGAGAGCCCCTCAATCTGTGACATTTCTTCAAAGTCTGATACTGGTATTGGTAGCCTATAGAACAAAATTCTATTTTTTGCAGACCTGTGCAGTACCTAAGACTTCTTTTCCTCATTCTGTATCGACATTCCTTGCAGAAACTAAGATGCATTGTACATAAAACTGGAAGAGAGCATACCTCTTCAGACAGCAAGCCAGATTCTAATCATAGCAGTACCAATGCAAACTGTCCTCAGGAACAGCTTCTCTGCATTTGTAGGTGAGAGTAGAATTTGGTCACTGGCAACTGGAAACTAGGACAGCCTAAGACAGAATCTTATCAGGTGCCACCTACAAAATGTTATTTTCTATATTTCATGTTTTACCGAACAAAAATCTATTGTTTACTTTTGCATGTGGTAATGCCACAAATAATTTTGTTTCTTTACTGATTACCAAGTTATAGAAGGCTGTTGTTCCAACACAGGCAAAAACCACTGTAAACTGACTGCTTTGTCCTGCTTAATTTCACAAGACAAGTAGAGGCATATGCTGAAGGATCTACACAGGAGGATTGCTTGTGCAGTTACGTGTTCTGGAAAGGACTTTGCCATCTATGTATGCTACCACCACTGACATGGAAACATAAACTGCCCTTTCACCTTTATGCTGGATAATCTCTAATTTTCTCATGGAGCCTCTGTATCTACTCTAGTGCTGTGTCAACCATTGTCAGGCTAGTAAAACTCAATCTGTCTTCATTAGCTCTGGACACATGTGAGTCACTAACACCTGTCTTTAAATAGACTGCTTAGCAAAGTATTTATTGAAATATTCTAATACATCAGAGTAATACCATTTGAAACAACATTACTACTATACACAGATTTCTTAAACTGTTACAAAGGCTATCCAGTGATACCTTGTTTTGTTTCCAATGAATATTTAGGAAGAGACCCTCAAGAATTACAGAGCAGAATGACTATCAGAAAAAAGAAAAACACTAAAATACTAGAGAAGTTTCTTTGTCTATGCTGACTCTGCACCTATGCCTACATTTGCCAGCACAATACTTTCATACTAGTCAAGCTCATCCACTTTCTAGGCATAGCCTCAAGTGTATTTAACACTTGAAAAGTACATATGAATTCAAACATTTTGTATAAGGTCCCAAAAAAAGTTTAAAGAGAGGTACTAGTATCAACAAACTTGATCTTACCTAAGTATTTAGCAGTATTTAGTATTTGCTCTAACAATCTGTCATCGAAGGAGCAGCAAGGTCCAGCTGCTTCCTAAAAGACAGAGAACCAAGTCAGGTAGCCAGGCTGGCAGAGCAGGAGCCACACCAGTGATGGTCCTGTCCTGCTGCTCCTAGGCAAGACACACAGGGGGCTAGAGATGACAACCAAGGCATACAGAGAGGCCAAGCATACTTACAGTAATCAGGCAGGTACAAGATCAAGCCAGAAAATTGGTCCATAGGCCAATAAAGCTTATAGCTAGGCATAACTATAGCAGAGCTTAAAGAGTAACTGAAGGCCAGGCCAGATCTTAAATGGAGTTCCTGCACCCGTGGGCAGAGGCGTGGGGTGAAGCCCCAGCTGAGGCTGGTCAGGATTGTTCAGGTGTATTAGTGCACTCAGAGCCCTGACAACATTTTTGAACCAATTCTAAGATTGCTTGCACATGGCTAGAATCGGTTAGCAGGTACCTAAGGAAAAAGATACTAAAAAGTTCAGATGACTTTTTCCTGGTTTTCATTGTACTGCTGTATCACTGTGGGTTTTCCCACTTAATTTCACTAGCTCAAGATTAAGGCCTGATTAAGATACTTGAAAAAAGTCCACTTTTTTTTTTAATTATTATTCCAATTTTGGAATCTGCTAATACTGTCTAAATCTCCGATATCTACATTTTACCACAAAAGAACTATTTGTAGAAAAGCTTTTACTGTGCTTTAGTGTGGGATATATACCTTTTCCCACAATTTGTCCTGATACTCTCCGTATCTCTTAATCCTGACACATTCCTGATATCTTTATACTTGAAACAGTAGGAAAAGATGGTACAAGCTCATCTCTGCAGGAATTCAGCAGCTCCACTTGTGGTCCAAGCAGTAGAGACTAGTCTTTATCAAAGAAAAAGTCAGAAAGAGCATCAGAAAGAAAAGAATCAGTGACATTTCAATTATGCTCTTCTTCACTTGCCACCTTCTGTTCTCACACAGGGAGAACAGGTGAAGAATACAAAAGGTAGAACTAGCTCAAACTATTTTTGAACTATTTCTTTCAACTGTTTTTGTTTGCACTATTACAAAGCCTTGGCAGACAAGGAAAATATTCTTCGAATAGCAGATTTCTTGCTTTGTTCTGCATCTGTTCCAAAACCATACAATTGTATTTGAACAGCTGGCCAGTAGCATGCAACCATCAAACATGACAATGACATATGATCACAGTGTTCTTTGTAGAGGACTGAGGTTTCAAAGCTGAAGTAAACTCTCAGATGTACACATCTTGGTCTTAGAGGTACATATTCAGATTTAAATTATACTTTTTATTTTTCTTGAATTGAGCTTTCTATTGGCAATGAAGAACAAACAAGTACTCATTATATCAAAATAAAAAACTGGAACCACTCTGCAGAAAAGAATTTCCTGGTGCTATTGCTAGGACTAGAACCAGAGGAGCTCAGTCTGGCCGTATGTCATTACCATGCTGCATGTAGTTTGAGAGTTTTGAAATTGGGGGGGGGTATACAAATGTGTAAAGAAGTTCAGAAAAAAATCTTGATGAGCATCCATACCTCCTTCTATGTCCTCACCTACTTTGTAACTTTGTATCCAGGGGTATACACAACCTAATTCTAAAATCCCCAGCTACAATCCTCGGTCCAACTATGTTGTTCTCCTATGTTACGTGCCTGCTGACATATAAAGTGAAGCTTGAATTTACACCTACAACCTTCATAAAATCTCTCTTTACATTTAAAGAACTCGAAGAGGATGTCAAGGCTATTTGTGTGTGTGTGTGTATGAAACAACATTGAGTTAAGCTATGCTCTTAAGTGAAGTTTCTTGTAACTGCTGCAACAAGCACCATAATTAACAGTTATATTAAATTTCAGGGATTTTTATGCTCATACTGAATGAGATCTGTACAGCACCTGCTCCCCAAAATGTAAGTGAAAATGAAAAGGGTAAATTAATTAGCTACTGGAGAAAATTGACAATTATCACAGTACATGTCACTACTAAAGAAGTGCTGAAGCAACTTTGTTATTGAACAATGATTTTTATAAAATGTAATTAGGGTAAGGCTTTGCAGACTGTTTCACATGTTTGTCTTGATGCAGGTGCCCTTTCCCCCTCCGTTCTTCCTTCTGCTCACACCATCAGCTTTCAACCAAAACACTGTAGCACTGGGATGGCTGACAGCCACCACAGCCTAACCTAAAAACTAAAACCGCTCACAAACAATAACCAAACCAAAACAAAAAAAGCAAGGACTAGCTTTTTTTTTTTTTTTTCATCCGCTGGACAAATTGCAAAAAAACAGACAGAACAGCCAGAGCACTGACACGGCAGCATGCCGGACTGTGAGCATCACTGCAGCTGACATGCATCTTGCTAAATCTGTGTGGTTTGTGGTTTTTTCACCCGGACCCCTTGAACCGGTTTGTAAAAACGCCGGGTTGCTCCAGGCTTTTCCTGACAGCTCCTTCCCCGCCCTCTCCGGGCAGCACCATTGGACTGATGAGATGCAGCAAGGCATATGCAAAAAAATAAAGGAGGGGAAAAAAACCCAAAGAACCCCAAACCAACAACGTATATTTTCTACACGGAGCCGCGGGGGCGCCAGTGGAGGAAGCAGCCAGTAGCCCTTTAAACTGCCCACCCTTGCCGGCAGGCCGCGGCGGCAGCTGGCGGCTATTTATACACGGGCGGCGGCAGGCGCTGGGAGTCTTGCGCGGGGCGGTTCCAGTAGCGGGGCCTGGGCCGGAGCTGCTGTAGCCATGGCTTTCACCTCCACCCCGGTGAGCGGGAGCCGCTCTCTCAGTCAGGCCACCGCCTCGCCGCTGAGCCCGACACGGCTGAGCCGGCTGCAGGAGAAGGAGGAGCTGCAGCGGCTCAACGACCGCCTGGCCGCCTACATCGAGCGGGTGCGGGCGCTGGAGGCCGATAAGTCGGCGCTGCAGCAGCGGCTGGCCGAGCAGGAGGCGGGCAGCGACCGGGAGCTGGGCAGCCTGCGGCTCTGCTACGAGGCGGAGCTGGCCGACGCCCGCCGGGCGCTGGACGAGGTCGCCATGGAGCGGGCCACGCTGCAAGTGGAGCTGGGCAAGATCGGCGAGGAGCACCGGCAGTTGCTGAGCAGGTCGGTGCCCCGGCCCTCCTGCCGCACCTGCCTGGCCCCCAGCAGGCCTCCCTGCTGGGAACCACCCGGGGCCGCCTCCTCTTGGGGGCTCTGGCAGGGTGAGGGGAAGGGGCTGATGTTGCTCACAGCTGGGTTGGGGAGGGAGTGCTTGGAGCTGTAGGGTGGCTGGGTCATGGCAATGGTGAGACCCCAAAGGGGTGCTGGGAGGTTGGAGGGTCTTGGGTTAAGAGAAAGCATAATGTCTGTTCTGAAGAACACCTGCTGTAGGGATGCTACTGTGAGTGCCTCCTGCTGTAGTGCTGCTGGGCTGCTCTGGTGCCTCCCTGTGATGGGCATTTGGGGTGTTGGGTGGCCTTATGGGGATAGTATTGCATAGCTGACTGGGTTGGCACCACACCTGTGCTTAAAAACACTCAAAGAGCTGCTATGCTGGAAAGCATCTAGAAAGTTACGAGGGTGAGGGAAGGAGTCTCCGTATGGAGTCAGCTCACATCTTTTTGGGGCTTTTTAGCTCAGACATTGTCTAGAGGGGAATACACAGAGGAGGTAGTCCTGTAAGTAGTATAGCTTACCTGTCCATGATGGTACTGCACAGAAATTGTCTTAGTTGCTTTTAGGTCTTGATTTATGTGGTACTGGGATGAACTGCCTGCTGTTTCGGGCTTGACTTTCTTGCAAGCTGTGTATCCTGAGCCTGGAATCATCTTCTTGTCTAGTGTCACCAAGCCTGGAACAAAGGGGTTCCCCAATATAAGTGCAATCAAACCCTCTCAAAGGAGGGAAGAAGGTGGGTAGTAAAGGGTAGGGAACAAGTGTCCATTCCCAATGAGATTCCTTTATGGATATATACAGAGTGCTAGCATTACTAGTTATTTTAATGCCCCATTGTACTGCTACATTAATTGGCGTCGTGATAATTTGGGTGTCCACAGGTCCCCTAAAGCTTGTTATGAACTTGTATCATAGCACCTTTAGGCACCAGCTTTTTCTTTTAACACTTGTATGGAGCAAATACTGCCTCCTTGTAGGCTCAGTAAGATTTAAGTAGCTGTTTCAATTGAGAATAAAACATGGTTTTACTCTAAGCTTCTGTTTTCAGTTGCTTAAAAGCTCTTGGGCTTGCCTTATTCATGCTGGGTTTTGATTTGTAGAGCTAGTTCATAAATCTAACCAGCCACTTGAGTGGACAGTGAGGGGAGCATAAATGCCAGTTCTAAAACTTTTCTGTTGCTTTCTGGTTGTGTAACTCTGTGGCTTTGTTTATAAAGCTCTAGGCTTGGCAGGTATACAAGCCTCTGGACTGATCTTTTTTTTTAAAGTAACTAGGTCTTAGAAGTGGTTAACTTTACAGCCCATGAGAAATGATACCTAGTACATGCTGCTTTCTGAAAGGACTAGACTGAAGTCCTAATATTAATGAGTGTTTTGTATCTGGGCTGCCTAACTGCAAATGTCTCAGATGACTTGGAACAAACTACTTTGAGGGTATCGTGCCCTTTATATATACACCCTTTAAATAACCTGGAACTCTTATAGGATGGAATGTTACCAGATAACTTCCCCACAGCATTAACCATTGGCTCTTATTAATCACTGATGAGACCTCAAGCTCCAGAAACAATGAAGTGTGCTTGCATTTCAGCTTTTTTCTTACTACTTTAAACAGTGGTAATTGGAAGTAGGCCAAAGATGTTTGGGGAGGAGGAGTTGTGGATAAGCATATCAGTTAGTTTCAGAGCCTGAGGAAGGTCAAAGCAACTACAGTAGCACAGCAGAGAAAGCTAAGACTAGGTGTTTTTTGCACCAGTAAGTATAAATGTGTATTTTGCTACTGAACCTTAAATATGTAGTATAGCAAGCTGAAGCTGCAAGAATGAATTCTGCAAGTGCTGTTAACATACCCTAGTCTTGACAAACTGGAGGCCGTTTCAAACATACCTGAACTCTTTAAGTAAAATTATTTAAATTATCCAGGTCAAGCAGATGTGGCATCTTGATTTACAAGGAACGTGATTGGCAGTGCCTTGAAGTTATTGCTTGCAATTGATGGTCAATAAGTCATGATTAGTTCTAGAATGGTTGGTGTGGAATGTTGTAGAGTACTGTAACTGTTGCTGCATAATAAAGTGGTGTTCTGAACCCCAAACTTGGTTTAAAATGGTAGTAAATGTTCTTGTCAAAGCCAGACTTCTTTCATCTTTAAGAACAGCAATTTAACAACTTGCTTCAGGGTTGTCTGAAAATAATATTTGTGAGGAAAGAATACAGGAAACTTGAACCTGGCTTTTGGAGGCCTGCATAAGGAAAGTGGACAATCGAACAACAGAGTTAAAACACAGATACTAATGGAATTTCAGTCTTGCACATGCTTTGATTGCAGAAGGAAACTTATTTTAGGATGAAACAGTCAATATTATCATTAAGTAGTGTTGTTGATGTATACTTGTTAGTATCATAACTAGTACTCACAATAAGTGGTAGCAGAGATTCCAAAAGGAAGGTGGCTGATTAATATCTAGAGAAGAAAGAAACCTGTAAATACTAAAAAACCTACAACACACTATCTTGTTTTTCATTGTTACCCCAGTAGAGTTCCTTTTTTCCTAGAGTCTGAGTGAAAAAATAAAAAACCTCTGCTAGCAAAACACTTGGTTTTGTTGTGGTCATGAAGTATGGGACACAATCAACAAATGTCTCTGAATAGCAGGGCTAGAAAGTCTTGAGCAGGAACCTGATCTAGCCACATGCCCTAGGCCTGCGTTGGAAGCAACTGTACCTGCATCCTTTCCAGCAGATGTTTGCATAACCCTTTTTTTAAATTCCAGATGATGGAGATTCCAGAATATCCCCCCCAGGCAACGTGCTTCAGTGTTGAACTACTGTTAGTTTCCTCTCCCTAACATCTAACCCAAATATTCCTCCCTGCAATGTAAGCCTGCAACTTCCTGTCTTTTCCACAAAAGGCATGGAAAACAGATTGCCTTTCTCTATGCAGCAGTCTTTCATGTATGTAAAGACTGTCATGTCTCTTGTCATGTTTCTCTTCTCTAGACTAAACAACCCTTACTTTCCAATCTTTCTTTGCAGTCCAAGCTTTCTAGAGCTGATCACTCCTGCAGAATGAATTTGGACTATCTCCAACTGGTCTGCACAGTTATCAACTGGAAAACTCATTGGATGAATTATCACAACTTAGCCACTTGGCAGAACAGATTTTGCTAAAATAAGTTGAATGCTGTATTCTTTGCAATCTCAAATCTGAGTTCCGAGCAGGAAGTCGGATGATGGCAAGGACTTTAGAAGTTAAAGCAGTCTGGGAAGTGATCACCTCTTTCTCTGACAGGAATTTGCTGTGGGCCCAGCACTTCTCTACTGAGGTGCCAAGTAAAAATGGCGACTTCAGCAACTGCATTAGCTATCTAGGTGGTACCTGAGGGCTCTGTACCTCGATATTTGTGTAAGGAAACAGCCCTATTCTGAAGGCAAAGCTTCTCTTACCCTATTACTCTGCCACGGTGTGAAGGGGGGAAGAGTGTGTGAGCCTTCCTGAGGGACAGGAGTTCCTTACAAGAGTGCTCTGAGGGAAGGGTGGCTGCTGTGGGGGCTTGCTGTGCTGTGGCAGGAGCTGAGAGCCTGCAGGAGGCAAAGCCCCAGCTGGGATGAGGGGCTGAGGAGGCCTGCTGGGCCAGTGGCCTCCTGGGGACAAACCCCTTCCTTTGCTGTGGGCAGGAACATCCTGGGGGTGGAGGAATGACACTCTTTGGCAGCCACACCTGCAGAGGAGGGGCTGCTTTGCCCCATGTGTGACCAGCATTGCCTGCCACCCTGCCTCAGGCCAGCAGGCCTTGTGCTGCTTGCACCCAACCTGGCTGCCTGCAGGTGCTGCAGAGCTTCCCTGGGCTGGAGTGCCCTCCATGGCTGTGCACTCCTGGTGAGGGGTGTGTGGGGCTCAGCAGCAGGGTGTTCTCATGGCCAGTGGGCTCTCTGCCAGGAAGCTGGTGGCAGCCTTTGCTTCTGAAAGGAGGTGTCTGTGTGAGCAGCTTGTTTGGTGGTGGCAGGTCACTGGTCTGGTGAATTTGGCTTTGAGTGTGACTAGTCCCTCCCTGTGGAGACAGTGGCCTGTGCTGGCCCTTCCCTCTCTGGTTGGTAATGCCGTGGAAAATAGCTGGCTTCCGCATAGGATTCACACAAAACAAGCTGGAAAACAGGTCAGAAGTCTTTCTGGTTAGACAAATGATACTTGTCTGAGGGGCCTCTCTGGTTTGTTTTTTAAAGCCTATCCTGTGCTCTCACAAGTGTTAACTATTGTTTCAGTTCTGCCACAGATTCCTGTGAAAGTAAACAGATAAACTTTCTCCCTTATCAGCTGCAACTTCTGAGTGCAAAACTTTTGCTTGCAGGAATTCAAAAAAAGAAGCTGATTTCAACCTGGTACAGGCTCGTATGAGAGACCTGGATGCTCAGCTGAATGCGAAGGAAGCCGACTTAGCAATAGCTTTGAATGAGAACCGAAGCTTGGAGAATGACCTTTCTGAATTAAAGGGTGAAGTAGTCACTGTAAGACTTGTTCCTGGAATTTCAACTTTGCCTTTGTTCCTGAAGCTTTTGCTTGTTTTTCCCCAACTAGTTATTGAGATTTAAAAGCAGGGAAAGACTTATCTATGGTGATGGCAAGCAGACAAAAAGATTTCTGCAGTCTTGCTGAAAGCGAATGCTACTGATAGTTAGTCTGTTAAAACTTCCACCTGTTGTAGCTACTTTTAATTGTATTCTATGACCACAGTATGTAATGTTTCTTGTTCTAAGGACAAAGTCAGTTGATGTGTTTTGTACTGCTGTAGCCCCTGTACTATTCTTTAATGTGTCAGCAAAGGGAGCATTTGACAGACCCTGCTTCACTCTGCTTAAATCTAGGCAGAATAAATAAGTTCTGACTACTTTTGTAGGCTCTTGTGCTACTAAAATAAACTCTGGTTGAGTTGCTACTCTATCAATGCATTTCTAAGAGCATAGCTGTTTTGTCTTCATGCTTTAATGTGATCACTGAATAACCCAATTCCAAATTTTTAGGATGAAAACTTAAAAACACCCAACAAACTTGTATCATTAAAGCAGCACACTCCAACACTGGAAGAATATAATAGTTTGTCAACCTAGTTAAGCTATATTTGGAGTATTTCACTTGTTAAGCATCAAACAAATGATATTGAAAGTTAGAGAAGTTTGGGATATTTAGTGTTGCAAAGAAGAGGAATGTGTATGGATGGTACAATTGATTCATCAGAAGTCTACTTTGAGGAGTCAAACTTACCTGGTAGGATTAAGGACTGTTCTGTTTGCATTGTGGGAAATCTGGTCTACATAACAATTAAATAGGGTTTTTTCTGTTGCTGATATGCTGGATCCCACTGAAATAAAACTTAGAGTAGTTAACTTCACAAAGCAGTGTGTTTTGATTGCTGTGGGAAATGAAATTGAATGACCTGTAATAAGTTGACTTAGTTTGGAAGAATGACCTCTTAATTTTGATTACCCTGTCTGTCTTTTCTAGCTGCAGCTGTCACTGGAAGATACCAAAAAGCATCTCCACAGTGAAATGTTGAGGAGGGTGGACCTGGAAAACCATATGAAAACTTTGCAGGAACAAATGACGTTCCAGAAGCGCCTTCATGAAGATGTATGTTTTAGCTTATTAACAAGGATTTTTTTAGGTGTCCATGATACCTGGATGCACTAAAAGCAACATTAAGATGGGCTTTATCCTTAAAAAGGTAGCTAGCTGAGTCAATTTATGACAGTCCACCAGCTAATAAAACCCACCTAACTAGGAAGACTTCAAGAAAGTACACAACCTCATGTTAACTGGCATAGTACCAGTAGGTATCTGGAATATGAGATAATTTTCTCAGGCTGCACTTCTGAAGGTAACTACAATCCCAATACACTACTTTGTGTAACTGAAAGTGCATATATTACAGTTAAAGTTAAATGATTCCAGATGTTTGCTAGAAGCCTAAAATAATCAAAATAGTTAAATCTGCTTTAATAAGCAACTTCTGTTCCCTACCTCCTTAACACCTTTATCAAAGGTGTCTGGTGACCTTTGTGTGAGAAGTCAATATATAGAATTAAAAAACATGTGAATGTAAACCAACTTCCTTTTGACTAGAAAGAATCTCAGTGTGTGGTTTAAGTGATAGGGAATTCCAATTTCTCTAACCAACTGCTATTACTTTTTGAATAAAACAAGAATAGGGGAAGTAACAGTGCTTAAACTAAATCATATATGCATGTGTTCTAAGTATAGAAAAGCAGAGAAATCAATCAAGTTCAAAGAATTAGTCTTAAAATGAAATACAAACTACTGCATTTATTAGTTTAAGCAATGTTGGCAGTGAGGAAGCAAAGCAACACAGTGCAGCTAAGCAAGGTGGAAGTACCTGACCTAATAGATGAATATCTAAGATCTGAATAAAGATGAATTACCATGTACTCAGTGATAAATCTGCTTCAACATTGAATAACTTGCTAAGCTGGTACAGTAAGTCCAGTCTCAAATAAAACTATTTGCTTGCTTATTATCTGAGAAACTTCTTCTCCTAGGAACTCAAGGAGACAAAAAGAGTCCATGAGAGCAGGATAGCAGAATTAATATCTGGCCATCAGAGAGAATTTGAGAGCAAGCTCACAGATGCTCTGCAGGAGCTCAGAAAACAACATGGAGAACAAATTCAAGGATACAAAGAGGAGCTGGAACGAACATTCAGTGCAAAAGTGAGTCTGTAAAAGATGCTAATAAAAATTTTACAATAGAGCTTCTACAAACACTTGGTCCCAAACAAAACTGGTTCAAGCGTAAATACTGTGCCTTTGGGGAGCAATTAGGAATGTCTAATGTAATGAAGTTGATCATAATACAGACTTCTGACAAATTCAGGACTAAGATGTGCTATGTTTGTATTACACAAGTTCAGTATTATTGAATAAAACCTGCTCTACTGATTATAGTTTTACTAAAATGCATGAAACAAGGTATTCTTACAGTTCTATAAGTGCACTTTTAAATGTCCCTTTCCAGTTGCCAGTACTGGATAAGGGAGAGGGCAGCTATGGAAGTAGCTTGGCAGTTTGTCTTCCAGAATTGGTCTGTCACCTCTCTCTCAGCATTAGCCATATATGCAGGAAAAAGTAATACTTTAGGTTTATACCCTTGGTAGGTGAGATCCCAGGGGTTTCTGGGTTGGTTGCAGTGTGTGTGTACAGCTTTGGTATCTTAAGCCTTCTTTAATACTTGGTGCAGAATCACATGATCTGCTACTTTTCTCAACAATACACATGTTCATTTCTTTCTGGTTCTTCTGGCTTTCTCTATACTCCAACTTAGATGCCAACTCAGTGAATTCCTTTAGGTGCTTCTGTCCAGGTTTCCACTGGAAATTCTGTGAGTTCCTTTTGTAGTGTCGTGGCTCTACTATATCCTTTCTTGGAACATCTCAAGGCTGAATTGCTCTAGAAATAGCTCAGTGCTGCTTATAGTGATGCAGGAACTTTTTAGTAACAAACTTTTGGGGAAGAGCAATAACTTGATAAGCATACCTAATATCCTGTAGCCCCATGCTTTGACAAGCAGCTTCTAAGCATATTTTCCATTGTTCTTCTGGAGAATCCATTTACTTCATAGCTATACAAAGTCTTCATGCATCTGTAACTGAACTATCCTAATCCAGCAATTTTCACTACCTGGTTACTGCTGACTTTTTCTGATGTGAATGTCAAACTTGTATAAACCTCCCTGAAAAGCAATGAAAAACTTTCTGACCTGGACTTCATTGATATCTGTGCACTTGGGTAAAACATAACTATTTTCACATGTAAGAGCAGGAAATCACTTGGTTTTCCTTATTTAAGACATTGTCATAAGCAATCAATTACTAACAGTGATTTATCCGTAGATGAAGAATGCTGAGCTATCTGCAGCAAAAAATAGTGACTTTGCCAATGCTGCTCGGGAGGAGCTGATGGAAACAAAGCTGAGAGTTGATGTTCTGACATCTCAAGTTAATCAATATCAAAGCCAGGTACTACCTTTATTTGTATGTCCTTAGAATTTTTTAATTTAGATACTCAATTAAAAATATTGGCCTCTCCTCTTTAATCTTCAGTTATTGTTTAATTGATTTTTCCCTCCCTTTAATTTTAGAATGTTGCTTTGGAGAACAGAATAAGGGAGCTACAGGAGACGCTGGATTATGATCGTGATCTCCATCGGAGGCGTATGGCTGAAAAAGAGAAAGAAATGGCACAAGCCCAGCAGCAGGCACTAGCACAGTTGGAAGAATATGAGCATCTCTTAGATGTGAAACTGGCTCTAGATCTGGAAATAAATGCCTACAGAAAGATGCTGGAAGGAGAGGAACAGAGGTAGGCTATGACACATCCTCATGTGAGGACTTGCTTCATCAAAGATCTCTATGCTCATTAACTATATATTCTTCAGAGTGTGGAGGAGGCAAGAAATAAATATTAACTATGTGATTAGTGCCATAATTTAGTTCTTGAAGCATAATCTTCTGTAGATGGTATTTATATCCCACACCTACCACATGGTGTAGTAAGATGAAGTAACTTGATAAAACCCAACTGATAAAGTTCAAAGGTCCATTAGACATCACTCCCTAGAATCAAACTTTCTCAAAGCTCTGTGCTATGTCCTAGAAATATATCTAAGACAGTGCTTAAGTTTCATGAATGAAACTGGGAAATTTTATCAACTCCTGACTATCCCGATGCTGCCTGGTGAGAACAACATGAACTCAATACATGCTAAGAAGGGTCAAAAACTACTTCCACTAAAGATTGTGTCTGTAGAGGCTTTAAAGGAATACTTATTGCAGTTGAATATTTTCTTATCAACATAAGCTTGCTCTGAACTCTAGGGCTGGGGCTGTCTTCCAAACTTAACAACCTACTTAGCTACTCTTGCCAGTAAAAATAAAATCTTATATTCAAAACTTCATGGAAAGCTTGGATATAAGAAGCTGTTAGGCTTGGCTGTAGTGGGAGGATAGGAGTGAGAAGAAATAAGCACCTCAGATATTCAAGGGGATGTTATCTGACTCCCTCCTAGGCTAGAGCTGTCACCCAGTCCACCTTCACACAGCACTGAAACTCAAGCAACAAGTCAAGGGCGACGGTTCCTGTATGGGAAGAAAAGGAAAATGAAAGAAGCCAAAAAGAGAGGGCATAGTGCTGGATTTAAGACTGTTCAGCATGCTTCATCTTCTGGAAATGTATCTATTGAAGAAATTGATGCAGATGGGAAATTTGTCAGGCTTAAAAACAACTCCGATGAGGTACTCCATTCAAGTCTGCATGGCCTTCATTGCAAAGTATGACTGCTTGTGAACCAACTTGTAGCTTAGGGAGAGATGACACCAGGGAAGGATGAAGAGATGAGGGAAGAGTACTGCCAAACTAAATATAACTGGGGACTAACCTGGCTACTATCAAGAGAAACTAGAAACTAATTCTATTTTTTGGTACTGCAGGTGTTTTATTCATAGGGATGTCTAGGAGGTGCTTTTGCAGGGAGGTACACTGGGTTCTGTGATGTGGAAATCTAACACCTTCAGTTGTTTCTCATCACATTCAGGCTAGCACTATCAGAAGTAATACTTATCATCAAACTAAATAAGGTGCTTAGTAAATTGGATAACAGCTTCTTATTACTTAGAAATGCTTAACAGCTAAAAGGGTGAATAGTGCTGACATCTAATCCACATAGTGTTTATCTGACCAATTAGATAATTCTTTGACTTAGTCTGCAAATCCAGAATTATTAGAATTAATCCTCAGAGCTCCAAAACTTGTGGCTAATAGCCACTTCAGCCTGAGATGCCTTAAACCTTCACAGGCCACTGTGTATATGTTATATGGCCCAAGTTGGTAGATGGGCATGACCAACTTCACTTATCAGAATCTCCCTGATAAAGAGCATCATGATCCCCCTTCAACAGAAGGCAAGAATAGATGTGTCTACACTTGTGGGACTAAGATTAATCCTAAGGAAGTGCTGGGAGAAATCATAGGGAGGCTTTAATGGAAACTTGAAGGCTTCCTCAAAATTGATCAGATTCTCATATGCTACAGGAGTGGGACTAGACTGACCCTTGAGTCTGGAAAGAACCTTGCACTTCTATGATATGGTGTTGGTCTGTAATGCTGAGAGAAATTTCTTGTCCCACAGGATCAACCACTACATGGATGGGTGTTAAGAAGACATATTGGAAGTGTGTCAGATGTAACATACAAATTTCCTTCACGGTTCATTCTTCAGGCAGGCCAAGTAGTTACAGTAGGTAGTGGTTTTGTAAAACTTACTCAGAGCTCTGTTCTTATGTTAGATGGCAATAGAGATTGATGTAATAAGGAAAACTAAATTGATATTGCAAGTGCCTAAAGAACTAAAATCCTTATTTTATGTGGAAAGGGAGATGGAAAAAATCCTTGCAACAACTTGATCTGAAATCCCAGTTAAATTTTTTTTAAAGCTAGATCTTGGATTGAACTTGGAACATCCCAGATTGAGATGCTGTTATTTTGAACAGAATCAATATATTCTAGTTTATTCTTAGGGTTCCCCATACTCCTGGTATTTGATACAAGTTGTGCAAAGGCTGTTACTAAAAGCTTTATTCTGCTACAGTTCAGCAATGCTGAGCTCACGGTTTATGGTACTAAGCTAAATATGGGCCCTAAAATTGTACTCTTAAGTACATTTAGACAATGATCAAAGAGCCTAATTCTACACTCTGCACTCCAAACTCTGTATGAGCTTGCTCAAGAGGTCTGTGAGTGATGCCAGGCTAGAGGCTATCTTGTATACACAAATTGCTGCTGTGAGTATGTCTGTAACTATGGCTTGGTTCTGACTCAAATAGTATGCATGTCCAAGCAAGGCTGCCTCTACCTCAGGTAGAAGCTCTTAACAGCCTTTTCTATGCCAACTGGTTTACAGTCTTCAGGTAGAACATTTAAAAAAAAGACCCCACCAAACCCAAAAAAAAAATTACCACCATTCTTGGTAGATCTGAAAAGAACTAACCTGCCAAGGATCACAGTACAGCTTCTGTTACTGCATGTCTTTGGTATTGGAGTACTTAAGAGTTAATATATATTAGACTGAATGCTAATCTAACTATAAATAAGATTAATCATAATCTCACTCTAAATCTGTTGCAGATCTGGGGTGCAGCTGCTGATGTAAGCCCAGGTCCCAGTGATCTGGTCTGGAAGTCTCAGAAGTCTTGGGGAACTGGGGATAATATTGGTGTTACACTCATCACAGATGATGGTGAGGTAAGTGACAGAGTAGCTTCTATTTTCCTCATGCTAAACTTGTTTGATGTGCTTAATTCTTGAGGGTTCTTGGTGGCAATTCAATTGTATTCTAGGAACTTGCAGAGAGGAAGATAATGCTTGTACCCAGAGAAGAAAGCGGTGAGCAAGATGATGATTATGAAGAAATAACTGGAAGTGGAATGGAGTTTCCATCTCAAGTAAGCTGCCTGAAGTTTAAACACATACTATCAACAGAATCATTCAGTGGTCACTTCTTTTCATTACTGTATAAAATACTTCTGCAAGTATTATCCATACCCTACAACTCTTAATGTTTCTCTTGATGTCAGACCAAAAGAAGAAGAAAAAAGAAATGTTGTTTGGTTTCATGATAGTGGTTCCTGTGAGCATCCTTAAGCAGGTGAGATGGTGAGAATCATGCTTGTCATCTCATAGAAAACTTGCTTCATTTATAGTGCTGCAGCCTTTTATCCTATGTAGGATATAGCTTGCATGGCTTTGCATCAGAAGCGGAATTGATGTTTTGCTTATTCTCTGGTTGAATATGATCAAATAGTAGCATTAATTGCTTGGTCTCTTATTACTGACACACTGAAAAACACTACCTTTAGCGTCTGTTCCATGTAAACATCTGACTATGAATAAACTTAAAAGCTGTTACCACAAGAACAGTATGCAAATGCTAACCAGAAATACTTTATTTCTGTGGGATGAAGTGACTTATCTGACATTCCAGTTTCCCTGACTATTAAGATAACTTAAACTCACACTGAAGAAACCTAGTATTTCCATTCAGAAGGATTAAAAGGCTGAAACCAAAGCACATTGATTGCTTAAGTCCCTCTTAAATTCAGGTATGACTTTGAGGCACTTCTCTTCCAGCTCATTTCCAGGAACTCCTTTTTTTTTTTTTGTCCTAAAAAAGTATCTCAGCCATGCTTCAGTCATAAATACTCCCTTCAATACTTTCCAAGTGGAGCTTCAGCACAGATGCAGGTCATGCCAATGGAATGAACATAGTCAAATAGAGTAAGCATGTTTTGTCTTCAATATACTTACAACTCTTCGGCTACAACTTGCATATTGTAATGCCCTGTGAAAGACTCTCTAGCCCCTCCAAATGGATTTTGACTGATCATGTTACAAGTCTGAACTTTGGCATATTGGATGCTCCTAGTGTATTTCACTAGGCTAGTAGCTGGGTATCTGTAATTGCTGAAGTAGTCTAAACCAGAACTAATACAAAGCTTTAAATTGGTCATAACTGAACAATTATGGACTGTACCCAACTCCTGTGGTTTTTCTTGACTTGAAATAGCACTGAGTCCCTTTTGCTAGTACAAATGCCAAGGCCTAAAGAGCAAGGGGATGCCTAGCTAAAATTTCATTCTCTCCCTTTTGCTGACACAGTATGTTGAGCTACAGCAGCTCTTGCTAAAACTGATTCTACATAGTTACAAGGAGGACTTGCATCTTACTGCACTAGGTCTTAAAGCCACTGCCATTTCCTAGATATTTTCATGATATACCTGTGTGAAAATGTAAAAGTACCTTAGTACTGTCTTTCTGAAGAAAATGTACCTAAGAACAGGCAGTTACTGCCTGCTGCTTGGTTCTTTCCTTATCCTTCTTTCAAAAAGAAAATCTGGGTAAATATCTATACAGTAATACCATCTGGCTTGAAGGAGGTTTATTGAAGTCTCCTGATTTACATGCATGTTCTTGTAATATTTTTGATGTCTCACTGAAGGAGGGTGAGACCCTGTTAAATAGGCTATTGAGAGAGGTTCTATAATGCTCTTCTGGCCTTTGGGGCTCTTGCTGCACAGCATACACCAAAATGGTTGAAGTAACACTAGTGGAAGCTTTAGGCTTTTATAAGAGACTTAATACAAGTTTCTTCATGTTTGGAGTAGGGCCTCTCAAGTTTTCTTTAAGGTTCTTTATCTGACTTCACTAATAGTATGGCTTGTTTGGCAATCAATGATGAAAGCAAAAGTAACTTTTTTCCTTACACCTCTAATCTGTTTTATCAGCAACTTTACAGTACAGTTGTGTGCCACTTATGGTAAGAATCAATCCTAATACTCCCACTCAAATGTTAATGTCACTCCTGTCTGCTGAATTCCTATCAAACTTTTGTCATTAGTACCTATATGCTTCTGCTGCATTAGTAGTACTGAAATAATGGCAGCTTAGTAAAACACAGTTAACTTCTTGCATGTTGTAAAATGATGCAAAGAAAGCATGCTGTGCTTTAAAGGAAAACAGGGTTTCCATGGGTTTTGCTTCTGCTTTTACCATTCTAACTAGGATAGCATGAATGTGCATGCCACATGTTGATAGCTCTTAATTAAGAAAGGTATAGGCTCATGTATTGCATGGACTCAAAATTCTTAAAAGCTTGTTGATTTTTTTTTTCTCCCCACCACCCCTAAACCATCTAGTATAGTTAAGGTACTGCCTCTTGAAAACCTGCTGTGCTTTATTAATAAGCAACTAAATCTACACAACACTAAACCCTCCCATACCTACATGAAGATCAGGTAGGTAATCAGCAATAAATACTGTCTATACAGGTGCTAATTAGCTTAATGTCTTAATGATTTATTTCTGCAGCAAAATGAGGATCCTAGCTGTTCTGTCATGTAGTGTGGACACAGAGATGATCATCTGAAAACACTTCTCAATCCCAGGTGACATAGACTACATGTGTTTTGGTATCTTCTGCAATAACTGAAACTTGGAATTCAAGTCTCCCATCTGACCTCTTTGTAAGAAACATTGTCCGTAACATGATGAAATTTCCTACCTTCTGGTACTGGACCTTGTTCTTGGATTCACTGATATAAAGAGCAGTAGAATACAAGCTCTATGTGAAGTTATTTTTACTTTAACACAAGGATCTGGTTTCTATGACCTGCTGAAACAGGGGAGGGTACACAGTTTACAAAACTTCTAAACATATGCCCTAGAAGGGTGCTAAATACTTGACAATGAGCATGAGGCTGCCTCAGCCTGATATGGTGTTTCTGCAAAGGGGATAACTTGTTTCAAGCCTGAGTGGGAAACTACATGGGCCAGATCACACCCAAGGTTACACCCTAAGCAAGGCTGAACTTGGCTGCAGTAATCAGCACTCTTCAGGATAGTGTTGTACTGGAGACACTTCTAGCTCAGATCCTGATGCTGAAATATATGAAACTGGTCTAGATTGCTTGCTAGAGAACATCCCAGAGTTTAAAACTAGAAGTTGTAAAAAATATTCTTGTCTTATTACATGTACTGTACTCTAGCACTTGGAAATCTACCTGTTTCAGTAATATATATTCTTAGATACAGTATATCACAGCATAGCTGCATTAAACTTAACTTGGACAGATGTATCCTGTAAATGTGAAGAAAAAATCTCATTCCAATAGAGAAGGTACTGCAACTAGCAACATTAGCACTCTGGTCCCAACAAGCCAGCTTTTTAAGGTGCTAGAGAAAAAAAGACTAAAAGAAAAATCAAAACTAGGAAACACTAACTGTAGTAACAGGTACATCAAAAATACCTGCTCTTAGAACCCTTATGTACTAAATCTCTGCCGTACGGCTTGGTGTATGTCTAATGGGGCAGTTGGGGGAATACTGTCTCTTGGCCAGTATGTAATTTACTGTAACTACAGTAGCTCTGTAGTCCATGTAAGGCCTGACCTGTAACCCTCAGAAACCAAGCAGTCAGCCTCTGGGGCCAGTGCATTCAATTATTCTTAGCCTCTTTTTACTAAACTGCTTACCTTACCTGCTGGCTCTGGTAAAGAAAGGGCCTGATGAGCCACATCACTTCTTTACAAGTGTGGGGGGAATAGCTGAGATTGCTGATTTCTCCAAATGTTGGCATAGTTTGGGGGGTTTTTTGACTGTCTCTTGTCTTGCCAAAGTATTCAGTTCTGAATTTAAGACCTGTTCTATCTTAGGATGCAGTTGTTAAGAGTTTAAGCTAGTATAAGGAAAGCTTCACCTTAGTTATTTAAAGTCTAGTTTTGAGACATCAACACTAGATACTGGTTTAATACTTGCATTTGAGCAGATCTGAATTCTTGTTGTACCTTATGGGCCCACACAGAAATAGATGCTGCTATAACCTTGTTATATTTATCTTGATTTCTTAAACTTTTTTAATTAATAAAGATATTTTTCATGAATATAAAAGCAGTCTTGGAGTTTAATATTTGCAGGTTAAATAATAAAGTTCTGTTTGTTCATTGATCTTAAGTTAAAAGACTTTGAAGCAATAAAACTGGTGAGTTTCAGGAAAATTCCCTTCAGAAATACTGTCCTGCCCTGTTTTATGTTCATCAGTGAATTTTTCAAATAAAGCTCAACTGCTATGAACTTAAGAGGACTCTTCAATATTTCAAATGAAACTTTTTCCTGGCACAAGGGAAGGGTGGTATTAAGCAACAACCATGAAAGATTTGAACTAGTGTACAAGTCTTGATAGGAAACAGCAGTGGTAGAGGTTGCTGTTTGGTAATGCCATCACTGGTCTAGGACAAGACCTACTTCTGTACAACCTACTGGGCCCTTTATGAAACTTATTCTTAGCATACACTCTTAAAAGGCACATGTTAAAGAACTGATTCTCTGATGTACAAATTGTCTGTGGGGTAGCACACCTTAAAGTGTGGTTTCCTATGACCCTTCTCTATAGTTATTCTAATCAATAACTGTATAGTGCTTTTTTGGCTTGCTTCCAGCTTACTACTGTTGCATAGCTGCTCCTGTCAGGTGAGACATCCATTGCTGCTCAGCAGGAGCTCTATACTAAATGGCAAGTTGCCTACTGCAAAATTCAAACCTTTATATGTGCACATGCATGCTTGTGCAGATGCAATTCTTTCCTCTAGGGAATTCTGGTGGGGTAAAAAAAGAGATTTCAATGCCTCTTTTCTTGCCTGCTGAGACCTGTCTGATAAAGGGGGGAAAAGCAAAAGCAGCTGTGAATCCCAAATACTTAAACCTTTGAAAATTGCCCCATACGTTCTTGTATTCGGAACATCATGTCTACTGTCATTCAAAACCTAGGTCAGGACACGTTACTTCCCATATTGCTGCTCTAATAACTACTAGGTACTCACCCATGAATTTGGAAAAGAGCTGATGAATTTTTTTCTTTACATGAGCAAGTCCAACTTCTGAGATGACATGTCTTAAGTAGCAGGCTGTAGCCAAAGCTGCAAAGAATAACCCTCTACTTCTCTTGTGGTGCAAGCCAAAGCCAGAGATGAAAGAAACCAGAAAGCCAGGGTTTCGTTAGCCAGTTAGTTAGTTACAGAACCAAGCAAAGCTCGAAGCTCTGAAGCTGGATTTAAGCTAGTTTGCCATAAAGAGTTCAGCTCCCTTCTCATTGCTCTGTTGTGTACACAGAACAATTGGCAAAAGATTACATGTTCCTCTGAGGCTGCAGAATAGTTCAGTCATTACTAGATCTGTGTTTTCTAAGCAAAGCAGGAGAAGGCTAACAGAAAAACAAATTAATTCTATCTTTATTTTGATAGTACTCAAGATGCCCGAGTCCTTCATTTTGAGGCGCTTTTTTGCATAGTTTCAGTTATAGCATGTCCCTCTCCACCTAGTCTTCTCTTTCTCCTCCTTCTCCATCCCTTTCAAATAAATAAAAAAGTAGGAGTGTATTGACTTTTCATTTGTTGGCAGTAGTCACCAGAGATACTCACCCGTTTATCACAATGGAGTTCTATACAAACTCAGTGAAGTTAGGGTAAGTTTGTACTTAGTTCAGAAGAATTTGTCTCTGATCCTCCTGCTAGAAGAAAATTTTAGCAGGTATTATAAATGCTACACAATCAATAGAGAGAGAGCAAGATTATTAACATTCCAGTGGCTGAGGTGTCATAAAACTAATACTTTGGTTTTAATTCATGCATTTTTAATGTAGCATTGTTTTCTTCACTGAAAGTTGATATATTTAGCAAAAGTGACCTCCAGCTCAAAAACAAATGCCAGAACTATAGGAATAGAAGCAGCAACCACTGTTCTTATCCCACAGAAATATTTATTCAGTTGGTCAGTAAATTATAGGAATTTTTAATGCTGAGAACTTGTACTTAGTACAACAACATCATAATATTGACAACAACCACTTTGCCTTTTGTCAACATACAATGTGAAACATGGATTAACTTGCTCACAATAAATTACAGTGTGGTATATGAAAAGAGCTCAATGACATCAGTAACTTAGGAACTGGTTACAGTTAGCTTCACTTACAGTATTTTTAAAAATGGTTTTCAATAGTAAAATCATTGCAGCCAAAGATAAAAAAAATCCACGTACAATAATAGCAAGGAAATGCATTTCTGGAGCAACAGTGAGCTACCAGGAAACACTTCATACAGTGATCTTCAAGGCACAAAGCAAAAAAACTGGGTATGGGTTTTTTTGCAGGTTGATGGAGTCAGGGAAGGTAAATTTTTTTTGAATATAAAATAAATACATTTTAAAAAGACGCGTACAAAAGTCAGTAAGTCAGTTAAATAGCAAGGCTTTCACAGAATGCCACACTGACAGAACATTTGTGAATCCATTTCAGTCATGAAATCACGTTCACAGCTTGAATGACACAATCACTGAGGCAAGGGAACCATCACTTCAACATAATTAATGGGGAAGAAGCCAGACTCTCCATTTAACATCCCCTCATACCAATTCTCATCAATCTGATTGGTCAAGGTGATGATGTCCCCTTCCTTAAACCCAAGCTCGCCTTCGTTTTCTGGCTCAAAGTCATAGAGAGCTTGGCAGCACGGCTGATCCATGTGCATTGAAGAACCTGCCCCAGTGACAGAAAAGACCCACATTAACAGAGTCGCACAGCATCCCACCAGCCGCTAAGCGTAAAACAATGGGTCAAAACATGTAGCCCTGCTATCGTGAATTTCTTCCTCCCCCTTTGCAACATTTCTTCCATTGCTTTCACCCGTTAACATATGGACCTTCTACATATAAAAATAATACTAGTGGTAATTAGTTTAAAGCAGAATTCAGTTTCTCCCTTTGGTTCAGATGCTACTCCATTTTCATTCCTAGTTGCCTTCCCTTTCAAAAGGATGTTTATCTCAGAGATAGCTTGAGTAATCACAGTTGTCTAAGTCAGCGTGGTCTCTTTGGAGTGGTGGCTAGAGGAATTGGAATGGTAGGACTTGAGGAAGTAGAAGAGTCAAGAGAAGAAGTGACAAGTAACCATTTAAACAAACTGTGAATGCCTACCAGCGGGCAGGGGCTCAGAGCCAGCCATCCAACCATGCGCTGACAGCTTGGAGGCAGCCACCTGGATTTGCATGCTATGTGTGTTTGCAGGAGCAAGGCTTCTAGCCGCACACTTCCAGGTGCTCCTTCCATCCTCACCTCACTTGAACAGCAACAGCCAGTTCTGGGTTACTGCTCCCCAAGTTCCTGTGTTCAAGCCCTTTCTTGTACACATCCTCCATCTGAACTAAAGTAAAGGTTATACTAGGAACAATGGTGCCTGTCAAACTATTTTACAGATTTTTTCCAATACAGTATCAGGCTGTTATTGTGACTTACAGGCTGTTCTTCTAACTTATGCTGCTTGCCCTGCTATAAAGATCTTCATTCAAAATTAGTCTTTTCAAATATTAATGGTACCATATGCTAACATCGTAGTAAGTACATATATTTACAGGAAAACAAGTAAATATAAAGTACAAAACAGAATCACCATTAGCAAAAGAAGTTAACCTTGTAAATGCACTCACCTTTTTTAAAGACATTTTCATGAAGGGGTGTTAATTGGCTTGGATTTGTGGTATGGACATATATGTAATATATTCATTCATTCATATTTATGAATAATAATAACTTATTCTAATAAAATGTAATATAATGTTCAAATTGTAAAGCTTAGGTCTGTGGCTGAGGACTAGCCAGAGGTTCAACTCAAGTTTAGCCATAACAGATTTTTGAAAACATATACAGCATATCCAAGTAAAAGTCTGATAGTTTGAAGCGTATTTACAAAGAATAGGAGAAAAAAAAAATCTCATGCTGTTGCCATGTAAACAGTAGTAAAACACATTATAGCAAGGCAAAGAGCTCTAGAACACTAGTACTTACATTAAAACACTTAATATAAAATACTAAGTTATTCAGGTTGTCTGATTTGCAACATTGCAACAATTCTCAAATATTCTAGTCCTGACTCTCTCTCCCAGCTATCACACATGCTAATCATGCAATCACCTTGGAGAATAATATTTGTCTGGGTAAATCTGCACACAATGGGCAATGCAATACAGATATAATAGCTAAGATGTCAAAAAAGCATCTTTTTTTATATGCAGAAATGGATTTTACTCTGCTAAACATCGTAATGTGTAGGAAACTATTGAAAAGTAACTGTTCAGGCATTTTCTAGTAACAGGAATCAGGAGAAGTCTCTTAACGTAACCAGCTGACAACTATGCTGGTGATCAGTAAATGAGAAGAGGTGAAAGCATCTTTTTAATCGACAATAATAATATTGGTGGTAATACTTAGTGTTAAAACTGGGAAGTAGGAATTACTTTTCTATTTTGTGGGTACATTTTATCCTTTAGAACAATAGAAGAGAGCTTTTATTTATAGCAATGAAAGAGAGCTGCCAACACAGAGATCCCCTCAGCAAACCTCCCCAGAACATTGCTGTAACAACACTGGACTAGTCCACTGTCTGCGTCTGCTGCCCAGTGACGAAGTTTTACAAGAACAAACTAAATTATGGCTAGTCTAGTACAATCACACAGGTGAAAGCTTGCTTCTGGACATATTTTTGCTGAAACAGTCCAAGCAGAAAAAAAAAGATGAGCCACAATTTCCTTAAGAAAAATGGTCTGATTGTGTTCAAAACCAGCTGAGTTACTTTCAGTCTTTGCCAAGGTAGAACCGGTACCAGCTTACCGGAACTGTCAACAGCAGAAGGCAGCGCTCTGAATAATTGACAAAGTTCCTTGCTTTCACCAGCTGCTCCAGTGGGGCTAATTTATTATTGCAAGGCGGTTCATTTCTGACAGTAAGGTACCTGATATGAGATGGATCATGTTTGGTTCATTTTAAGCTGCAAAGAACCAAAAAGAAGTGTCTGGCAGCCTGGAAAGATTTTTAAATAATGGTCACAGCCAGAACAACTGGTTTCATTCCAGGCAGTAGGATCAGTCAAAGTCTTCATTAGAGTCAGGCAGCTGCTGCTACTGTATAATCCAATGAGTCAAAGCTTCCCTGACAAAGGTAACAGGGGCAGCACTGCCTGACAGTCTGCAACACGCACTGTTTAACATCACAGAATTGGCGACATGATTCCAGCGTTTTCCTGGCTATTCAATACTTGCACATCCTTTCCTGTTGCAGAGATTTAAGCTAAAGAAACAGCACTCTTTTTTTTCCCCAAACAGGGTTTATGTTAATTTGCAACACCATGCATGCCTCCTTAATTCTTCCAGCTGCGGAGCTAAAATGCCACACCTCATTGTCATATTCAAAAGATGACTTGTCATTAATCTCCAGACTACTCAAACCTGGTGGGGAAATTGCACCTAAGAGGTTAAAAACACAGGTGTCCACTTATCTCTTATACAAACATTGTGGATGGAGATCCGCAAGGCTGGTATGAGAAGCAGCCGAAGGAGGGAGTCTTAGGGCAGCAAGACAGCCCTGTTTTGGCTAGAGAATGTGGAATAAACAGATAGACGGTTTCCACACAGAATTTTGAAGGCCACAGTGCCTGCAGTGAGACCTTTTGCTTCATTATCTGCAAAATGAATATTCAAGTTGACACCCTAGATATGCTAATGAGCTAAAAAGGCATACATGCTAAACATATATGACTATAGTACTCAACTTTCCACCCAAGTCATGTTAAATGTCATCCCTGGGAGGGAACAGCTAAGGTTGGGGTATAAAGGACATGGAGGAAGTTACCCCCGGGGAGGAAAGCAGAAATTGAAGACCCCAAAGGGGCAGTCAACGGGCTGTGCTCCTCCTCCTCCACCCAAGACAGGGACACCTTCTTGGTAAGCAATTGCAATTTCACATTTTCAGTGAAAATAGCCGGGATAGTATTTTGCTAGCATTATAATAATAATCATTGTCATATATTGGCGCTATTGCAGTGAGTGCATTTATCAACAGCAATTCCAAACTCTTTGTATCTCACTTTAATAAACTTTCTGTTAGTTTCAACTTTGGAAAACTGAGTCAGTGCAAGTCCTTTGGGGGCTCTGACAGACAAACGTTGACTCACACAGCACAAATGGAAAAAACCATCACAAAAAGAGGCTTAGCAAGAAGCTGTCTATGATTTCTGGAGTATTATAGAATGAAACCAGAATGCTGTTCAATGCTGGTTTGGTTGTTTGTTTGTTTTCCCCAAAAGGGAGTTACTGCCTGTACCTGCATCTACTCTGTCTTCTATACCACGTTGCATACATATGGTAGCAAAATTATACTTTAATAATCACAAACTGGAAGCTTGCTAAGATCATTAATCCAATTCTTCCTCACAGCTGAAGTGAGTAAACTTCTAGATGCTTATGTCAAATTCCAACACATGGCAACCAGACCCATTTATTTCATATCACAGTCAGCCCTGATGAACAAAAAGAATGAAAGGCATGATGTAACACAGCATTTAAAGACAGTTGTAAACTGAGCCAGATGATGCTCATAGCCTCAGCTGATTAACAAGGATAACAATGAATTAGAACAAAAACACAGATTTGTTATCTGTGCTTAATCAAAGCAGCTAAATAATTCACAACATTAAAATGAGGTTGCTGCGAATCTAGCCCTGCAAATGTGTGCAAGTCATTAGTAGTAAATAATCCCCATGTGTCAGGGACCATACAAAGGAAAATACTATTTCTGCTCCAAGCAGCTGATACTTGACTTGAAAAGCTGTGGTGAAACACAGGAAAAGCCATTTCAACACTCAGAACTGGACCGTGGTAGTTCTGCTGAAGGTATCACAGCCTACTCTGACTGTCCTGTTGATTTCTATGGGTTTGCTGAATACTAAGATACTACTTACCTTGAGTGATAGTGTCAGAGAAATTAAAGGTCTACATTTTGATAGGGTCAATGTGTAAACAGGGCAAATTAAGCACAAACAAGTGCTTGTTTGTGTTGGATGAAGAGGTCAGTTTTCTAAATGAACAAAGAAGGTGATCATGATGCTATCCCCCCTATCACATGGAGACCTTAAAATATTTAGCACTTTTGCTGAGAGATGCATGGTTCATGTTTCTAAAACACAGACCATAAATCTAACCTGTTTCATGATTCTGATTTTAAACAGGAACAGAAAGGTTTCCCCATTTACAAGCAGGGCATATCGACCCTACTGCAGTTCCACAGAAATCCATATGGATAACTTTTGAGTATGGAACAGGAAGAGAAAGAAAACAATGAACAATGACTTCACTGATGCTTGTATCTTCTGGGGAGAGCAGCACAGCATCCATAGCTTCTTCAGGAGGAAAAAACATGATAGATGGTCTTTCTGATATTAGTAGCAACACTGAGAATAGCAACAATTATTAAATATATCCCATTTCTCCTTTTCATCTCTTTCATGGTTGTTTTATTTCTTTTCCATTCTGACAGCACTGAGTCAAGCAGTAAGTGAAAATCCTTCACTTAGTGATACGCAAGCAGTTGATGCAATAGTCCGTGAATGGAATCAATGAATGGAAGTGGCTCACCCTTCCTTATCTTAGTGTTCAGTAGTCATTTATTTCAAGTTCATTCACTGAATTTTAACTCATTAAAACTGGCGCTTTTTTTGCTCTTTTTTTTTTTTTTAAGTGGGCTGTCATCTAGTCCATGTTTCTCCCAAACGCAGGACTGATTACCCTTGAAGGACATCTTGGATAAATTGCTTCATGGCAACAATAAACCACTGTAACACATGTGCTGTTTTATCTCTGATCTGACACACTATTTTAAATACAAATGCTGAATCTGAATCTCCTTTCTCCACTGCATGTGCAAAGCAGAAAAAAAAAAAAGCCTATCTAACTTGACAAGTAATTGATAGGGGCCTAGAAATTTTATGCTGAATTTTTAATAAAGCTTGCTATGTTTTTGCTACTTTCATCCAGATGTGCTGTGAAAATAACTAGAAAGTTATTGATTGCTGCAAACATCCCCAGTGCTTTGAATGAAATGTGTCCTTGCATCACGTCTTAGGAACTGGTGCTGTGAACTGAGAGCAGGTTGTGTCCCTCAATCCCACATTTGACAGCAACACAAAACTGCTCTTAGCATTCGGGCAGCACAGGAGCTTCACTAACACACCCTCAAGTAGTTTGAAGCACAAAAGAAACAAATCAAGGAATAAGATCTTGCTGGGTGGATTTATGCTGCCAAACTGCTGCAAATCCCCTTCAGTACGGATTGTAGAATAGCTTCATCTTGTAGCAGAGTGCAAGAAAATTAGAGAGACATTAGAAGGAGCATGAAATTACAGCTCCAAGCTTTATTCTTTCACCTTTAGTTCTCTTATTTCTCTCCGAACAACCTTTAAAAAGGAACAAGACTGGAGGGAAGAAGAAATTGGAAAGTGAGGAAAAAAAATGAAAAAGCTTCTGAAAAAGATCCTAGATACCAAGGAGAGAAGGGAACCTTTGGCTCACTGCTTCCCCTCTATTTTCCTTACAAATAATGTTTATGGAAAAATTTGGCTTTTTCATTCTCTTTTCTTTACATATTGTTGTCTTTTGTGTAGTGGTTTGTTCGGTTTTTTTAATTGGTCTTCTCTCATCACCACTGTAGCCATTAAGGAGATATGAGTAAAATTATTTTGCCCTAAGATGAGGAAAAGCTATTTCAATGAGTAGTGTAACCTTACGAATTAATATCATTCACACAACTTTCAAGGGCTTTCAAAGTTGGTTTTTTTTTCTGTGGAATCAGGGCCTAATCAAAGGAAGGGATCCTACTCCCACACCAATAGGTACCTATCCACTTCAGTTCACAAATGCACACACTTTGGTGCGTACTTCAGGGGACAGTAAAACACCTTAATATAATCAGCAAGGCTGGGAGTCATGTCTGAATTTTACATGGCTAATAGTTATGATTCTGTACTGATCATTTATGGTCTCAGACTGTGGAGAGAAATTAGCATCTGGAGATATTCCAGAAAGCGATCTAACACACCCACCTTAGGCATCTGTCTTTGCAAGAAATGAACTGTTTTCTGCAGATGCCGCTCCCTCACTCTCCTCCCACCCTCAGTGGCAATACAGAGAACCTAAAAGGCCGAGCAGAATGCCACACCTAAATTTCAGATGGGTGAGAGACTGTTGAGAGGAACTCTGCTTCACAATTCCACTTCCAAATCTGGGAAGCAAACTAGGGTCAGATGCATGGATACTGATGCTTCATGGATCCATTGTTCTCATGGTACAAGGAATACCTCAAGCAACAAACTGGCAAAACATCTATCAACACGCTAATTCTGTGGCCATAGACTTACCTGATGATTTTATGGAAGAACTATAGGCAATCCCATTGTGCTGCTGATTATCACCAATTTCCAGAGTTGTAGTTACTACAGGCTTTGGCTTAAATTCACGTTTAGGCCGACTAGACGCTACATTTATTCTGGAACACAAAGAAGAGGGGCAAGAGATTTACTTGAAGGAAGAAATACTTATGGAGCTTCCACCAGGTTCAGTGCTTTGGTGTTTGAAAGGTGGGAAAAAACCCTTCTGCTGGTTTTGGTTTCAGGCTTTTTTTGGGGGGTGCGGGAGGGAGGGTAGGTTTTTTCACTAAAAACTACTCAGTTCTCATGCAGTATTTGAGTGTCAGCAAGTCCCTGTTTTATTTAATACTTTGGTCCTGCTGACAGAGGCATAAAGCTTAACAGCCTGAGTTTGAGAAGTGCTGAGCATCCACAGCTGCCACTGAGTTCAGCAGAAGTTCTAGGAATGAGCTCCCTGGAAAGCTCAACTGCAAATGACATATGCAGAAACCCAGCCAGGACAGAGGCCCAGGGACTGCATCTCACATGTTGCCTTTTTATTAGAGAAAATGGGAAACAACCATTTGGTCAGCACAACTGCCTCAATACCACTTCCTGTATGTGCTCGTGGCCCAGCTGAGACCTTCTTGTCTCACTGGCCCCTCCAGCTGCTATGGTACAGGGTGGCTACAGACACAGCTACCCTCATGCTAATACAGCCACCACGTCCGCCCTGACCTCGGGAAAGCCCCAAACAGTTACCTCGACTCTGCGACTGCAATGTTAGCCTACACTATGGTGACACTCAAGTCATTTAGGTCTCCTGTTCGCCGCCGGTTCTCTGAGTGACATATAAGAAATAAATGACAGCAGCATTTTTTTCTTCTATTAGGATGACACAAAGTATCTGAGCCTTTCATAAGTGCATTACACCACAGCTGTGTTCCTAGCCAGCTGGCTATTTCCTTACTCTGCTGCAGAATTTTGTTATACCCCCTTAATCTCAATAAAAGCAGGCCAACTTCTCAGCAAAGCCTCCACTGCACAACTCAAAGCATGCAAGTTTAAATAAACCTACAAACAAATGGAGGCTGTCCTGATTAACCTCCACAGATGTAAGTGAGAGATTCTGCACACACTCAAAGCTTTCTGGGCAGATCCAGCATTACATTAAAGGCTCGCGGCACAGCAAGAAGTTGCCAGGTGGCAACGGTTTAAAGCAATGAAGTCCAGTAAGGCACAGAGCACAGCAAACATGCGTCTGTGAAATGGTGCTGCAAGATCTGTTGCTTCAGTGACTTTTCACATTCATGAACCTCAGCTGCAAAAAAAGTTCAAAATTTTCTGATGGGTTCAGTCTTACCGGTTTTGCAGCTTGCTCTGCAGATCCTCCAAAATTTCTGTGGATTGTTTATGGTAATCTAGTGCTGCTTCTACAAACACAGCCAACTGGCTAACTTGTTCTACCTGAAATATAGAGAGGGAAAACAGTTGTAAGGAGCCTGCAGTACATTCAGCTGAAGGATAAACAAACAGATCATTAAAAGCAGACGTGGTATCTCAAAAGACCATGATACCTTGTGGAGGCTATTGAAAAAGAGCGTATGTGATTCTATCAAACAAATTGCCAGTTGGAAACTGAACAAAAGTGAGGTGTAACTTCTAGTTCACTAACTAAGGGCTGGGTCCTTAAGTCATTTCCTTTCATAATGTGCAAATCCCTTCTGCTTTCAACCTCCAAGCCAGCTGTCTGTCAACACCCGAGCCTCAAATAGTTAAAAGGACATGGCCCCTTAGCAGGAGAAAGAGGGACTTTTCTGATCAGCAATGCTGGAAGAAATTACACTGTGATGGCTCTTACAACTCAGACCCATTAGTGTTTATTAGCAATGTTTACAAACTACAGTTCCAAAATGATCTGGACTTACCTCACTAGATGGCAGCATTTATAAACCAATAAATGAAACATGATTTATCTGCTTGGATTTAAAAAGTATCAGCCTATCATTCAAAAATGTGAATGCTGAGGAAAGGAGGAATGTGAAGCAGAAAGAAAAATCAAAATATTTTAATTCATGAGGTAACAGAGAATCTTATTCCCCTAACACAAACTGAAAAGTTCAAGCTGTACTGGGGATGGAGCAGTAACAGATACTTATTTGTCCTCTTCCTTTAAGACAACGTTAAGAAGACAGACCCCAAGAAGTCTGACATGTTGCCATTCCATCACGATGTCTTCAGACATTGGATCACAAGAAGGTATCTGAGTAAACTTTCTGCAAATGTTTTACGGACCCATGGCAATTCTGTGCTATACTTTGTCTGCTTTTACTCGGTTAAAAAGATTATTAGAAATTCTGCCTGGACTCCAAGAGAGCCAAACATTGTCACATAGCATACAGAAACGAAATGCACAGAACCAAACCAACAGCTGACATAATTCCATCACGGTCAGAAGAGAGTAATGTAAACCAGCTGAGGACAACTCACAAAGTGCCTGGGGTTTGGATGGGGTAGTCAGAGAAAATGGATAGACGAGGACTGTCCAAACAAGACAACTAAGAGCCAGGAGGGATATGGAATTGTGGATTAGGAAAAGAGAGAGAGAGACTGGGAAAGAGCCAGAGAAACTTGATGGACTAAAAGCCACTCAGCAAGAGAAGCCTGGGACTGGCTGAGTGGGAAAGGCAGGAAGATGGATCTGATAAGAAATGCATGCAACAGTGTCTACGTGGGAGGTCTGGAACTAGCTGTGCAAAACCTGAGAAAGAGATGTGGATGAGGACAGTCTGGGAAAGGTAGCTGGCAAGATGGCTGGGAACCAGAGCTCAGGGAACACAGATTGCAGGGCAAGACGACCAAGAAAGGGAGACACTTGGGGAATTGGAAAGGATGGGAAGGAAGCAATTGCAGTTAAGATCTCTGCAAACCCAGCGAGACAGTCTGGGGTTAGACAACAAGGCTGTAATGACACGTTTGAGGAGGACAAACAGACTAGATCAGCATGGAAAATGGAAAGGAAGGAGCAGAGCGTTTGCTTTAAACAGAAACAATAGAAAGCAGCTATGGAAAAAACCTCACAGGGACATCAAGTTCAGCCCCTCCCAAAGACATGATTAATTATACTAGAAAGTATAACTCATCAGTTCTCTAGCAGCCCAGCTAAGCCATTTTAATCCATGCATTGTTTTAGCTTCAGTTTAGTCTTTATCATCAGTCAAAGCATCATCTGAAACATTTCTCAGCTGCTTATGCAAGGCAGAATTATAACACACATACATTGCAACCAGGCAATTGGTAGAGCCTACAGTGGAACAGTGTGCTGAAGTTGTTGATAGAGGAGGTTACATTTTTTGCTGCCCTCATATAATTTGCACTGGTAAAACAGCAAGAGGCTTACTGACATACACAGCTGTAACAAATGTGTCCCACTCACAAACAGCTTAGGAGCTACAGGCTAGTTTGTAACTGGCTGTTACACAGGTGTGCATAGAGGGCTAAGTTGCTTGCAGTTAAATATTCCCACTTGACAGCTCCTCCTTCTTGTAGTTTGCTCACAGAAGACAGCACATTTCTTAGTTTCTAAGTGTGTTTTCTGTGATGCTGCATCTACAGGAGAAGAGAAAGCTTTGGAGTAGGCCCAAACAGGTCCAGTTGTGTTTTCCTACAGTTCCATGATTACGTGGGAGAAAGCACATCCTGCTATTCCTCTGTGTGGACAGAAGAGAGGATTATTCTGAATGACTGCAGCTGCTCCTTATTTAAACATCACTTCATGATGGTCTTGGACTCTGAGCCAAAGTCCAGGTACCTGAGCCCAAGCCACAAACTCTATGGAGTAATTTTCAAAGCCAAATAGTAATAATAATGATTTTCAGAGGTAAAATAATTTAGAGAGTTCAAATCAGCAGCAAAGTTTTGACTGTAAGTGAGCTACAATTCAGAAAGCACCAGGTAGATACCACTGCTCACAGTTTCAGCAGCAGGTCTGTGACTATGTTAATCTCCTGACCTTCTCCCTGCATTCTACTCTCAGATAGTTCATTGCTCATAGATTATAAAACTACTTAAGACCTCCGTGACAATCTTGTCTGAGCCACTGCATCTCAGAAATTCTTGAATTCTCGAGTTGTCCCATTTACTGCTATGCATTACGTTCCCCTCTTACAGGAGAATAAAAGAGGAGGAGGTGCACACTTCCTGGATTCAGACCTTACCTCCTATGAAGGATGGGACAGGCTTTATCTAATCCCACACACATCACCCTCCTGCATGTACTGCAGCAAACAAAGCAGGACAGACTTACATCATTTTCTAAGAAATTGAACATGCTTCTTTCAGCCAGTTCCTTTGACTCTTCAAATTTTTCTACTGCTTGTTTAACTTCTTCATCTGGTATCTTTCCAAGGCGTTTCTTTTTATAATCATAATCCAAACGTCGTCCTTCTAGTTTCTTCAAATGATGCTAAATAAGACAGAACATCTATGAGAAGGTCCAAAAAGGACATGCCCAAACAAAGACATTGTGATTTAAGTAAATTTCAGTTATGGATGCAAATATATGCAGAATGAAAGAAATGCAAGGCTCAGAGATCATCCAGTCCATCTCTTTGATCTAAGGCAGCATCAGGTAAGTCTAGGACTGTATACATTAATAAAATTTTAAACTGTATAGACTTTCAAAAAAAACCCCATTTGTTAACACTTGGGGAACTGGCTATCTTGATTTGCTAAACTTAGGCATCCATCATTGAGGCAATCTAAATCTGTGTGTCCCCCCATATTCTACATTTAATTCAATTTTATCTCTTGAATTATTTGAAATATGACAGCTAAAAGTTAAAGGGTTATTTTCCCCTCTCATTCCATAAGCAGTACTCCAACAAATCTTGTATTCTTGCTTTCTTTGTTAGGTGTCAACTTGACACTTCTATCTACTGTAACTACACAAGCTTTTCTGTTGCCAAAAGTCATGGGACTGACAGCCTTACAGAATGGACTCAAAGTGACAGTACAAAATTCTCATTAGAGCTAATGTCAAACAATTTCTTTTCATCAGTTCAAAAGAACTACAACTGAAAACAGTTACGTATCATAGGAGACAGCTACAGACATCAAGACATTATGACTATCTTTTTGCTATGCTTTCCACATCCATTTATGTGTAAACAAATAAAATAACTTTCATTTCTGCATTTCATCAGGGTTTTAACTTGCTTATTACCCCAGTCTATTGGAATCAACAGACTCAGACAGAGACTGCCTGGCTTTCTTTGAATTGTCACATTGTAAACAAAAGCACTGAAAAACTTAACTCTAAAGGTTAAAAATGTTTTCCTCAGCTTCCTATATTTCTTCTATAGTGGCATATGGCACTTCAACATTTCATGGCACTTTTCAGATCATTCTGTGATTGCCCTGAATAGCCTTTTTCAGCATTTATATTCATGCTCCATTATAAACAGCTTTAGACTGACAGAGACGGCAAGATAGGATAATCAGTCACAGTAAATCACAGACCGCTCACATGTTTATAAGGATTAATAAAAAAGTCGGTTAAAATAAAATAACAGAAAAATAAAGAATATAATTTTCTTGACTATCCTTCTGGTACTGAATGTACAAGCAATATAGCAAATTGAGTAAGTTAGACAAGTGAGAAATAGCCAGGCATTGATTTTAAGCAGATTTCATCACTGTTTTGCTAGAGAGACAAACTTAAATGGCAGTGAAATTTATTTATCTGGTTGCTTTCAAGAAAAATATCTCAGGGAACTAGAGTTTGATTGACTCTGGTTATTGATAAGTGAAGCTTTATCCTGCAAAACTTACCCCAATCTCTTTTAAATCTTTGTCCTGCAATAACTGTAGAGGATCAATAAAATTTTGTTTGACATTAATATCAAGCGAGTCCTTCACCTCTGCCATTTGCTTCATGCTCTCGCCAGCATCCAGCAACGCAAGGCCTATGGTAAAGAATAGGCTACTTATATCTCAATATATGTAAAATCAGAAAATTTGTCTTATGAAACAGCTGTTTCAGATAGATATCTTTATATCTGCTGCAGGCCCTTGAAGAGTAAAAAAACCTGATGCAAGCTATGCACTTGCTTGTCCCCTACAAAAAACTAGAACCGGAAAATTTTTGTTCCGAAGTATACTTTTTTTCCCAGAAGGGCATCAGGGAAAAAAATACTACTATTTTCCCTACTGTATTTGGATAGGTTACAAACCTCCTCCACTTTGAGAACTGCAAACCAAGCTGATTAATTTGTACAACTGTAGCAATATTATTACATACACAAAAAGTGAGTAACTTTTTATCACAAAATCATGTTTTACAGCTTCCTCACATACAGCGTACTTTTTTTCCTTTTGGTCAAAATTGTTGCTGCTTCTTTAAAACCACCTATTTAACATAGCTGTATACTTTATTAAGCATGCAAGTATCAGCAGGCAGAACAGCATTCAAAATGTTCTTTCCCCTTTCCTAGTTTTATTTAGTATCCTCGTTGCTTTTGCAAAAACACAAATACATCCAGCTCACAGATGAGTTGTGCCACTTCACTCTTCGAGAGGAGAATAAACGACTCTTCGGCTTTCAGCAGCGTCTTTCCCTATGCAGCACCTACTTGGACTCAAGTGCGAAGTCCCTACACCTACACAGCTGTTACTATTTCAACACAACCACTGTGTACAATCGCAGATATTAACAACAGTATGTAACAAAGCCAGCCAGTTCTGTAATGGCTTCTGCACTCAGTCCTAGCCCATACCACTCTCTCCCAGCCTCAGTCACCTCGTTCTCCAAACCAGGATTCTCCTTTTCTCATGTATTTCTCCTTGGTTCTCTCTCAATCCCAGCCATATCAGTAAGCAGCCACTGAGTAGCTCTATGACAATGCTCCAAACTCATTCCAGCCAAGCCCGCACAGTGTGCATGCTCAGCAAGCAAGGCCTCTATCAAGATTTTGGCCATGAAGTACCAGCATATCTTGAAAGGAAATAGGTCAGATTTGATTTATCAAAGAATTGTAGCACAGCCAAGCTAGTTCATTTTCATGAAAACAAGAAAATGCGTATTTAAGATGCACTGCTCCAAAGCATAGGAATACCAGATCATTATAAAACAATTTTTAAAATCACCCAAAGTTACTGTTTATTTTTTTCTATGAGATATTTTTCCTATAGTTTACTTCTCAAATATATGGTAACCAATTTTCTTTAAAGGTAAAAGAAATATAGTCCATCTAAGAATCACCCTAAATTATCTAGGTTTACCAACTTAGAAACTAAAATGGTTATGGTAATACTATGAATCGTCAGACAACATCAGTAGTAGTGTTATCAAATCCACCTGAACTAGAGGTGGACAAATATGCAAAAGCATCATGTTTTGTTAATTGTATCAATCACCCCTCGATCACTGTACTTAATTTTCCCTCTTACCTGCAGTAGCTATTTACATAGGTTATGCCACTGAGTAATATTCTGCAAAGAACTTTATGCTGAAACATTCACAGAGGAGATACACAAACTCACCAAACATAGAATCATCGCCAAGCTCTCTGCCATACCGTATCATGCAGTCTCCTAGGAGTCCCTCTGTCTGGGGATAGCCTGTGGTTTTAACTTGTCCTCTGATCTTTGACATAGTGTTCAGCATTCCCAGCTTGGCTCTGTATGCTAAGGAGGACACACCAAAAAAAGAACAAAAGTTATCAAAACACTTTAAAAACTAAATATATTTAAAGCAATAAATCATTTAACAAGCAATGTCATGAAGCAAGTCACTAAGCTGGTCTGTAGATTCGTAAGTTTTTTTGTTGTCAGTACTTCATAGTCAGAAGTTGAAGTAAGATTCCGTTCAACAATATGGGTGATATGAAACTTTTATTCCCATGTGAATAAGCATCATTTCTCCAGGCAGATATATAGTGGCAGTGCTTGCCATCTTCTGTGGATCTTCACCAATACTCACATTCCTTTGAATATTCCTGCTTGTGAACTCCTTGATTAGAAGTTCTGCAGAAAGCAAATGCAGAATGGATACAAGCAGAGCCAAAGCCAATTTCACACGGACTCTCTCCTCTTGCTTGTGGGAACTTTGCAGAACTTACTCCCCGCCCCCCCCCTTTTTTTTTTCTTTTGTTCCAGTAATCAAGCCAGTAGAAATTTATTCTGCAGAATGGCCCGGTACATACAAATTAATTTATTGTTATCTTGCACATATCATGACAAAACCATGTATTTATTCTTGGAGAGTTTTTCCAATCTACCCCTTACTGTTATCACTCAACAGCTTCTTCAACACAGTAGCAGCCATGGGCAGGGCATTCCTGAGGAATGTGGACCATGGTGACTCACTTCACCTTGAACATGCCGAGTGGGCCTTGGTAAAGGCCTGCATCCTATCGTTCTTATGTACACATAACCCACTGAACTTCTTCAGGGATGTGCACCTCATAAGGTACCCACAAGAGGCGGCTATCTCTGAAGTTGCTGGCATAGCTGACTAAACAGGAATTCAGTCAGTTATCAAAGAATGAAGGTTCTTCCAACAGCTGGCGTGGACTGTGCATCAAGGTCATAACAGATAAACTTTGTGACTGACTGCAAACATAAATGTGTCTCCTTTCCTGTTTCTTAAAACAACATTTGAAAAACCTGTATTAACTAACAATCCAAAAATCCACTGAGACCTAGCAGTGTCCAGAAAATGAAAAATCTCGTTCAAATGCCCAGTAAGCAAGTAACAGCCTTCTTCCCCAGCTACATAACCACCAGCATCTCTGATGGCAGCAGCCTATGAGTTAAAAATCAATAGCTTTTTATAGCTCTGCTTTAAAAAAATGTTGGCATTCTCTTCACTTCAGGGATCCATATCCCACTCCAGGAAATCCAGCACAAATATGAACACACGTGCTGTACCACAGGCCCAAGCTGTCCAAGACATGTCATGTGTGCACAACCTACGCACACCCAGTAAACCAGATGCACCTTGTGCCGCAAGTTGAATGCATCCCAGATCAGACTTACCACATATAAACTTTACAGTTCTTCATTGCAAACACAGGTAAAGTTCTCTAGGACACTCAGAAGCCTCACGACGATGACCCAATTAGCTTTTATTTACCTAGGATGAATTTCCAAGTAAGACGACAACGTTCAGCAAAATCCAACACCTCTTGTTCCTATCCTACCTGGATTTGGCTGAAGATACTCTGTGGATTTCGACAAAAGCTCTGCTACAGCTTTATTAGTAACATCAATTTTCTGAAAAAGAAAAAGTAACACAGTTGATAAAAAGCAAATCGATTACTAGAAAGTTTAGCATTTCACTGATTATGAAATGTTACTTAAAATAAAGCAAATATTGTAGCTTGAAATAGCTAGCCACATCACAGTTATGACAGGATTTTACCAAAACCATATTAATTGGCAGGAAGTACTGGGAAGGAGAGAAGGTTTATATCAAAATACGGGCTTGCCTTTCCAGCCCATCAGTCTTGACTGCTGCTTACACATTCTAGACTACAACTTTCCTGCCAGCCCATCAGTTGTTACTAAGACTGCTTTTCTCCACAGGTGAAACAGACTGACCATATCCCTCACAGTCCTGGGGTCAGGGCCATTTAAAGCAGTAATTTGCACTGTCTTCCCATTTAATCGTTTCTAAAATGCCATAAAAATCATATTTCTGGTTTGTTTCTCTCTTCCTCCCTTAGGGCCTGCATGTTATTTTTCCCCTTATAATGCAGAGAAAGGAAATAATTATTATGTAGCCAAAGAAACTGAAACCTAGAAAGCCTTTTAGATCATAAATTCAACAGTGCATGTTGGGGAAAGAAAAAGAACTCACACAAGACTTTTTTCCTCAATCTGCCAAAAATAAAAGCTGTGACCTAGGTCTACTATGACTATTAAAAAACACACAGAAAGACAGGAGCAATTAAAAAAAAAAAGCACGTAAAAGCTGAAAAAAGCAGAAACTGGCAGTAACATTGTTTAATTTGCAACACAACTAACAAGTGGATAGCAAATATCTCAATTTCCACAACAAATCATGTAAATTTCTGAACATGGATTTAAACTAAGAAACATAATTCTGTATCAAGAGAAAATTTGACCCTAGTAGTTAGATTTTTATCATGAATAATAGCAGACGGAAGGCTCTGTGATACTCACAAAGACTCATTAAACACTGAAGACTTCTCTCTCTGAGCTCCCACAGAGACAGAGGAGAAAGGCCCCTCCTGATACTCTGCGCCATCCTCGGAGCAGTTTCTGTTCACTGTCGAAGAGGTGTCGGTGGAACCTGCTTCCCCTGCTCAGGCAGCCTTTGGGGATGTCTCTTCTCCCTTACCTGAGCTGACAAGGCTCAAGGATAAATTTGCACTTACCCGTATATATTTCTGTTTGGAAGCACATGGTGGGGTCCCCCCCAAGGTAAATCTACAATAACATTCTGTCACTTGAAACGTGAAACATTTTTGATTCCGCAAATAGCTTAATATTGAAAACCATGTTACTTTCCTTACCCTTTCCATCTCTTGAAATTCTTCATCTAACTTTGTTCCTTCTGCTCCACTTATTTTTTCACTGAACAACTGTAAAAAGATAAATTTAACAAAACAATTGCATGATTATTTACTGACAGAATAAATATCTCTGAGAGTCACAGGAATTCACTCCAGATTAGAAAATATGCAGCAACCATTTGAGACAACCATGCAAGAGCAGAGTAACCTTAGCCTTGGAAGTGAAGCACTCATTTCAAGAGAGACAAAGATACCTGATACGAATTTACAACAGGCAAACAAAAAATCATTTCTCATCCTTACATAGTTTGCACCCTAAAGACACAACCTACACTGCAGATTTCAGATACAGGGACCAAAGTCTGACTGCAGGTAAATCCAGAGTAACCTTTCAAGTATGTCTCTCCAGCTCTGCACTTGTGAGTACCTTCCAGTTGTCTGTGCCATGACTTCAGGGATACGACTCCCATTCCCGCTGCTGGGAGTTGCGTGCAGTTCTGTGGAAGGAACAGACTCATGGAAAATGCTGCACTGTGACCCACCTGTGTGACTGAGTATCTTTATGATGCTGAAAACAAAAATGCCATGCATTCTTCAAAAACTCAAAACCCAGTTTTAAATAGAGGATTTCAATAAACCTTCTTAAAATGGCTGAAATGTTATCCAACTTTTGTGTAAAAACTCCAGGCTGTCAGACCCAAGTTTGGTCCTCACTGAGTAAGTCATGGCTAGGAATAAGCACTTGAGCAGAACTCAGCTATGTCCATCTTGCAGTGCATGGTACCTCACTGCAACAGCATGAAAAGCCACCCAGATCCTTGCCTGGGGTGAAACAGCCTTTGAAAGCATCACTCCGCTACGGCAGAAGTGGTTTAACACGTATTCAACAAATATTAAACATAAATTCCTAGTGTAATTCCTGCAAAAATACTACACATTTCTCTGTTTTAATTGACTTTTATCACCGAATCTGTAGCAGTGTAATGTAAAATCCAGGCCTAGCTCACTGACTGCTGGCATTCCCCAAACGTGCCCCCAATAAAGCGTTTTGTTCGTCCTCAGCACCTTCTTAAAGGGAGTCCATCTTGCTGAATTAAAAAAGCCTTGGAGACTTGCCTGATCTGAAAATGGGTCAGGGCCCGTTGTAGTGCAATGGCCACGGCCCACATGGCACAGGTGCGGAGGGAGCACTCTGCCTTGCCAAAACACAGCGATGAGCTGATGAAGCAGAGCTGGGAGCTCCATGGCGGCTGACCTTGCATCAATATCACTGCTACCAAAAGAGCAGATCTGCTTAAGGGAAAACGTGAGTTCAGAGAGCGCCGTACTGCTAATTATGTCTATTGGCTTTACACTAGGACTCACAATCTTTACACTTAATATGTCAAGCAGCCCACAAACTTGTCAAGATTATTTCTCTTCCAGAGCACTGACAGAACAAGCACAAAAGCAGATAAAAACAGAGATGGAGAAGCCCAGGCACCAGTGAGTTCCCGTGGGTCCTCATCTTGCTGCTGCAAGACATCACAGCAGAGAAGCAACCCGAGGCCATGCATGGAGGGGGACACTGCCCAGGTCTCTGCAGGTACGTTGGAGGAGTCCTTGAGCGCAGGATGGAGAAAGGTGCATGAAAAGCAGACTATCAGAAATTGCGCAGCTTCTTTACGCTGGCAGTTTGTGACTCCTTTCTGTGCAATGTTATTCCTAAAATAATCAATGCCATTTTCCACAGCCTCACACATGTTTTCTTTCTCCAGCAGGCAATGAACAGATCTGTGGTTTCCTGAAACCTCTCATGGTGATGCCTTTTCAAAGGCTGAGTGCAGTGGGGGAATTATCCTTCTCAGGCTGAAGTTGCAAAATCCACATTCAGTAGCAACCCATAGCTGTCTCATTACAAATAATCCATTTACATGTTGGCGAAGGATAAATGCAATGAAGTAACATGATTGCTCGACTGTGAAAGCATAATTAATAATAAATTACTGCACCAAATTACTAAAATAATGAAACATCCCACACTTGGAGGGAGTAGAACTGAATGTTATAACAAGAAGCACAAATGGATGAGTAGAAAGTTCACACACTAACAATAATGCCAGAGAGGAAAAAAAATACCCCCTTGCTCATCGGAAGGCTGACAAAGATAGTCTGAAAAATGCAGTTTCTCATCAGATACACTGGAATTGATGTTTTCAGTAAATGCCTTAGGGCATACACTATTTATCCATTGGCATCCCTTAGCTCTCCCTGGCTTCCTGATGGCCATACGTGGTCACACACACCTCCCTCGAATAACAGTCTGAACGTTAGGCTTAGTTGTTGCTGTTTTGGCCAGTATTGCAGCTGCTGATCCAGGCAGTTACACTTGGCCAGCAAGGCTGCCCTCCCAGCACCCACAGCCACGCACCTCAGCACCGGGCTGCAGCCCGCTCGCCCTCTGCACATCTGCTCAAATCTGCCACCCATGTTTAGTTTTGTTTTCTCTTCTGAAATGTTGAAAAACACTGTGTTTTGAATGGAGAACGTTTGATGCCACTCACAAAGGGAGAAACTAGTTGCAGTAACACTGCGTCACTCCTTGCAAGGGGATCACTGGACTTGCTGAAGCCGTAGGGAGTAAGGAAAGCATCTAAGTAAGATCTAGAAGGTCACAGAACAACTGAGACTTCTACACACCAGCTTTCAGAGCGCGAGGCAGAGAGATTCTGCACCTACAATTTGCAGAGAATAATGAAATAATTTAATTAACAATCTGGATGATGGCATAGAGTACAATCCCAGCAAGCCTGGAAGACACCAGTTTGGGAGGAGCAGTTGATACACTGGATGGGGGGGGGGCTGCTCCTCATAAGGGCCTTGACAGGCTGGAAAAAATGGTCTGACAGGAACTTCATGAAGCTCAAACACAAATGCAAAGTCCTGCACCTTTCAATGATATTTACTCTGAGCTCTAATTTCCTTTGCAAAGGAGACTACCTCGGTGCTCCGAGACATGCAGTAATGACAGATTCCTTAAAGTCTATAAGCTGTCTGTGCTCCTGACAATAAAAATTGGTATAAAGTTCTAATAGTTATTAAATTTTTCACCACTACAGCTTATCTCATACTGGTATAATTGGGATTGGCTTTACTAGTCTCACATTTAGGAACGTGAAAGCTTTTTTCCCCCCCCCGCCATACTGAATTTAGGAGTTGTAAAACTAGTGCCATCACTCTCCCAATTAAAAGTCACAGGATACCCAATTAATTACTGAAAATGGATGCACAAAGGAGACAGCTGCTGAGTTTTAGTTCTCCCGCTATTTGTTGAGCATCATTTACAGGCATTATATCAAGCTGCAAAATGCTTTGAACTTAAATAGAACTGTCCCCAACTGTGGGACTGTGTAATCACGTGGCAATACCTATGAGTCAGCTAATCAAAGGTGAAACTGCTACCATCACATAAGGCATGTACTCCAAAGGATCTTGGAATTACTTGTGCAAGAAAAATCCTTCATCTCTAAATTCAGAAGCTGGGTGCCAAGGATTTGGTACATTTTCACTACACAGGGCCAGAGCCAGAATTTGAGGCTCTGAAAAAACACCAACCCAAACCAGTTCCCAACATGGGGGCCATCACTACCTCACTATTACATTGCCAGGTGGGAAGCTAGAGTCATTCATTAGTCATATTTCTGGTGGAGCTAATTAGCTTTCCTCTGGATCAAAATTTACACCTAGAGACTAGCTGTGAAATGAGAAAGATTTCTTCCTCTCAGGTGTCTGAGCAACTCCCTCCATCACACTTGATGTATTAGAGTTAGCGGGGGGGAAAAAAAATAACCCCTAAATATGAACATGAAAACACTTTCAAATCAGCCGTTGTATTATTACCCCTCATTTGTAGTTATATACGATAAAACTTGCATGGTCTATATAATAGAAGACCTTTTTGCCTGAAGAAATACTGCAGTTTGTAACACAAATGCTCTTTGCTTGTAAATTCTTCCTAGGTCCTACTCTTCTTTTCAATATTGAAAAATTAAATATGATGTTAAACTGCAGACAATCTGAAAGCCTCTGGTGGGCTTATGTGGAATCTTGTGGGAAGACAAATCTGGAAAAAAACAAATAGGTTTTGAAAGAAACCCCTCCAGATATTGTGATTTCTATTTAAGTTCTGTATATCCAGCTACTGTTCAAAATGCAAATTGCAATTTTCTCATACAGTCTTAAAAGACTAAATATTGATCTGCTAAGGAACATATATTCCAAGAAATTCTCTGAGAAAACATTTTTTCCATGAGATTGTTCTCACACTAGTTCTTTGTTAGTCTAATTTCTTTGAGATAACGTAATTTTCTTTTTATTTGTTCTGTTGTAATGAAGCATGAACACAGCACACAAACTGTCTACAGTTTAAACTAAAATCTATGGCTCACCAAAACTCTACACTAAAAAAGCCTCATGTAATTTTTCAGTACTTTTAAGTATGTTAAGATTTATCCTTCTTATTGCACAGGAATAGTACATTTCTCCATTCTCATATGGATTATAAAAATGAGCTTCAGAAAAATGCTGTCTTTTACTAATGTTTTATACATCACACCCACTAAATTAAAATACTTTTTCATATTTCACTAAGGAAGGTTACTGAACATGAGAAACTGCCAAAAATATCCCAGATCAACAGAGAGCTGATAAAACTCTCAAAACAATTACCCTATATTTTTTTATATATCCACTGGGTATTTTATAATACAAGTCAATAGGATTCTTGCCAGCCAATACTTGCACACATCCTCTGACCTTCTGTTTCACTTGTTTTGCCTTTCTTTTGCAACAGTCATTAACTGGGACTGAACCATCATAGTTTCTTGTTGTGATTCAGCTACTGTTGAAACAAGTGGAGCTGAAGAAGTCCTTAACTGGCCAGCATAACTCTCTTGTATGTAACCGGCCAAGAAATCATCAAACACTATTTAATGACTGAATGAAAGGTATCATATTCTATTAAAGACTTCAGACCTTTTAATGACTCTTCACCAAGCAACAGCATTTATTTTGTTCTGAAGGAGTATCTGCTGAAACTATCTGTTGAAACTTTAATGGGATGGAAAGTTCCTACATTTGTCATAAATATGCACACTGTCAAACCCATGAGGCAAAACCTAGATTTTAGGAAAAATCTTTTAATAAAAAAGCCAAAGCTATGAAAATACTTTAAATTTATTTCTATCTCTCTAAAAAGGAAGTAAGCAATCAACTGGGACAACCAATAGATTCATCCCAAAGTTAACACACAGAAAGCCAGGAAATAATGTAACTATATGGCTGCATTTCCCACGGAAACGTGTAACTGGGCCAAAGTGCACAAATACATTAAGACATATCTTTAAATACAGTACTTAGTACAAAATACTACATTCCAGTATCGTTAACGCATAATAGTTACACTTCTCTCAACAAATCTTTAAAACTTCCAGTTAATGGCCTACAGCCATGCAAGTGGTTTGTTTGGCGTTAAATTATTATTCATAGAGGATTTCATGCAACGTGACAATACTAACAGCTTTCTGAAGAATCTTATTAAAGGCTATCATAAACAATGGGAAGAATAAGGTGGTGGGCAAGATGTCTTCTGGCTAACGTAGAATTTCCTTGCAGTGTTCAACCTCCTGAGGGGGGAGAGAGAGAGATTTTCTGGTTTGTTCTTTTCCAGAATGCTCCATCAGATTAGAGAACCAAGATGCCAGCCTGTCTTCTAGATAAAAACTAGTTTAACTTCAACTATTGGTAATTCCCTGTTTTGTTCTTCTAAGTTCTACTATGATGCTATGTATAGTATGTGTTTTTTCTCTTTCCCGATTGCTATATTTCGTATAGACTGCTAATTCCCACGCTCAAAAAGAAGGTTACTACAAGTTCATATAGTGCAGACTACCAAGAACTTGAACTTACAACACAGCTTACTTAATATCGTGCATTTTAGCACATGTTTAATAACATAAAGGAGTACACACTGGCAGAGCCATCTGCACAAAGTTTGCCACTATGATAGAAAAATATTCTTTAAAAAAATAATATATTCTGCTTTATTGACTAGGTGAGCATCCAAAATGAATAGGCAGCTTATAGACACCCCTGTGACTGACTTCAAGAGATATACTGAAGGTCTGAGTGTTCAAAAGAAAAAGAAGTTCCCCACACCAATAAACTAAACTAAGGTGCATATTTTGAAACACAGATCTAAACAAGACAAAGGAAACGCAGCACTTGGCCCCTGGAACAGTTGCAGAGGATGCTGAAGCCAACCAGGTATGAGAATGGCAGCCTCTTCAGGTCTCTTCTCCCGCACCAAGAATGTCCCAAGACATGGCTATGTAAAGACAAGGATGTCAGAGTCACTAAAAGTGGAAAATCATCTGCAAATGAAAATGGGTAATATATACCTAAAAAGAGATTTTTCTCAGGCTCCTTTAAAAAAAACCACAATAATAAGGCAAAAAGTCAAATAATGAAAGTGTACCAGCACTGAAGTTGTTCTTTTAATTATATTGACACAGCTTATAGTATCCTAATGCTTTGGAGAAAATCCAAACCTCTTATTTTAGAGGTTCAGCACTAAACGATGGTTTTAGTCTTTGGTTCCCTCAGAACGCTGTGTTTTCAAAGAAAACAAAAATATTCTTGCTCTGATGTACTTGAAAGAAAAAGATTGATTCTGCCCCCCAAAACAAATAAGGGGTCTACTACAAAGTGCCTATGTTTCAGTCTTGCAAATATGGCACACTCTGGCTTACCTCCAGCAAATCATCTCAGCTCCTACTTCAGTAGGTGCTTAAGTGCTTTGCCGGCTCAAGACCGGAGTGCTCAGCAGTATCAAGCTCAAAGGGTCATCACCTTTACATGGAATATTTTATAAGTTTTCCTTCTACTAAACTTTCAGCTAGCAGGAGCACTTTCGCCAAAGCACTTGGGGAAACAGTAAAAAAGATTTCTGACAGTAACAGAGAGAACTGGGTGTTTTTTGAAAAAAATAATCAAGCAGCTGAATTGCATCCTACTGCTATTTAATCAAAATTACAGACTGCAAGAAGCTGCGCCCTACAAATCAAATACTTGTTATTGCTTTCAAGGCTACATGAGTGGTATTAAATATCTCTGAATTCAATGACACTTGTACATGGCTATTTAAGAAAGTGAAGCTTTTTCTCTTTTTGCTAACAGTTTATGCATAATTATAAAATGAAATCTAACATTTTAATTTATGTGAGATATTAACACTGATTAAAAATTATAATCATGTTGCAGATACAAAAATTAAAACAGCATTCCAGCAGTACCTATGGCAGAATACATTTTTATTTAAACGCAGGGAGACAAAGAAGTGTTGCATACAATTGGATTAATTTCTTCTAATTATTACCTATCGCAAACAGCTGAACCAGAACTCCAGAACACCACATTTCTGGCCATAGAAATTCATGTCCTATTCTTTCACCGAAGATCTCTATTCCCAGATATTTATAGTAGAAATACAAACTGTAGAATGTACCTGTACTTCAAAGACAGGTCATGATTATGCTCACACTAAGTAAGGGCATGCCCTACATCTAAACTTCCTTTAGGGATTTCTGGTGGCTACAATAGCAAATCTTGTCCCAGCAGCCAACAAAATGTAAATACCAGAGAGTTGCATTTTTTAAAAATATGAAGGATTTTAAATAGATGTAGAAATGTGTTACATTTAAGGACATACTAAGATAAATATCATTAAAATATTTCTTAAATATTTTCTAATTTTAAAATTTTTGTAAAACTTGTAAGCATGAAAAATAAAAACGGAGCCCCATTTCATTTTCAGAGCACAGTTTAGGTAGGAAATTCGATTTGCAAAACGAAAAAACCCCAGGCCATCTAAAGGACATCAGGAATTTCAAGGGCCAGTTGCCCAAGAAGCAAAACATACTTTTTATACTAAGAGATCTCTGAATCACACAAAGTTACAGAAATGCACAAAAGTGCTGCCAGAGTGTTTATATTCATGAACATTCTTATCCCGCTAATATTTATGAACCCTTTATTTCATTACTTGTAACTTCTTAGACAAACAGGAGCAATAAGATCACAGTAGATTATTTTTAGGAAGACAGATGAACTGAGTTATAAAAGGATACACCAGATAAAGGGGAATAGAAGAGAAATATGTTTGCAATGTGACTTGCCTGGGAAGTATGGATCTGAGGGTGTCCCCATATGCGTACCGTCTGCATGGTGATGATGTTCTGTGAGCTGCTGGTGTAACGTTAACTCAGCTTCAAGCATTTCCCTGTTAATGGGCTGCATGCAGATCTATGTGAAGCATTATTATTAAGCCTACTTTCTAACATGGAGCAAATCTTTCACAGCTGAGCATGACCCAAAGTGTAGAGAAGTCCAGCCAGGCAATCAGCTGAGACTGCTACAGTCAACTCTACAGCTGCCAGTATCAACAAGAACGGACCCAGTCCATCAAAACTCCCCATACGCTTATAAAGAAAAAATACCCATTCACATCATGGAACGTAAGGTCTGCAGCTACTATGCGGAATCAATGAACAGCCACAGCTGTTGAGCTGCAACAGCACAGTTCTGGCAAAGGTTCAGAAGTGGCAGCTTAGTTTTATTTAGAAAGGAAGCTCAAATAGTGCAAGCCATGTACGCTGGGATCAAGAAAGCCCTTACAAGCACTGGTACATGCAGGAACATTTGAGTAATGACAGAACTCCCCGCTGATGTACGGGTTTCAGCAGGCAATCTAGACACACCTCACACAGACAATCCAAGACGTCTTTCGGCAAAAAAAAAAATCTCACCAACGGACGCACCAGAGGTCCCGCTTTCAAACTAGTGGTGTTAGGGACAAGAATTTCCACTGATTTCAATTCTTTTATGTACAGTTCTTCTGTACCACTTAGTGTGATCTCCCCTAATTTAAATCAATTTGTATGAATAAGGACTGCTGAAGACACCTAGATACATGTCAAAAGGTATTTAATAAATCTAACAGCCTTTGCTTGGCAAATTACATCGAAGAAAAAGGAAAAGGCACAGAACTAAGAACATGACATCAGCGAGGTTATTGGTTGACGAGTGCCTTCTTTTCTTCAGGAAGGACTTACAGAAACAAAAAAAGATGGAAGAAAAATACAGAACATTAAGAATGTGATTACTTGAAAAAACTGATATGATTTTGTGTACTCTAAACACAAGAGTCTGTCAGTTGGGAGTATTATCACAACAGAAATTTTTCTAAATAGAAGGGCATGCCATTTTGACAAAGCTAATGAGTGCTTTACATAAGATGTGCCGTACAATGTATATGATGTGGGTGTTTGACCATTTCTGTAAGTTCCTAGCATCCTTGCAATTTTTTCTGCTGACATAACTCTGGGATGCAAAAAATGTTTTTTGGATTCCTGTTCTTTTAAGAAAAGAAAAAAGAAAAAAGGAAACAGACACAAGTATATCAAAGGTTTTGACAGACCTGTAAGATTCTGTGTGTGTGCTTTAGAAAATCATCATCTCTAACATAAGCAGCAAACAATGTAGTAATGCCTTGTGCTCTAAGAAAAGATCTGCAGCTGATAAGGTAAAATGAAGTGTCTGGCATTAAACAATTAAGTCATCTGTAAAAACAGGACAATGTGACAGTCATGGTCTGCAGTTTATGAAAGTCAACAATAACATCTAGTGAAATTGATTTATGACTCAATTTGTTATTTGCTGTATTTGTGGAAAAAAATCTCCCCTGACAGCAATACTCAGAACTTACCCCATATCATTCCTGTGCTCTAATATATTTCTCATATGTAATTTTTTTGCTAGAAATTAGGGTTTGATTATGGTTTTTAGTAATTTAGTAATGAAAACACCAGACATTACATTATAGCTCTGACACTCCTTAAAGTTGTTCTGCAGAAAACTAAATGCAAGCAATCTGTGCCAGAAAGTGAGTTCTAAGTAGGGTCAGGAATGCTGGGCACTTGCTGTTACGTGGTCAACACTCAAAATCCTGTACCCAGCTGATCCAGCCAGTACACAAACAGGTAGCCTTTCAAATTAGCCTTATTAACAAAATCCAGCCAAAGTATGCGTAAACACAGACTGTGTAATCTAGACTTATAAAGCAGTTTGCACATTGAGAAGGGTGCTCTCTCTTCCTCTAAGAAAGCATGCTGTTCTAAAGTTCTTAACATATTTCAGAATATTTTATCTTCACTTTGTAACGGACAGTTTGACTCTTTCCGTGACACTCCAAAGGTCTCGAGTCTCTCGTTAAAAGAAAGCCCACACTACTTGTGCTGCTGATATTGCTTGTTCACAGGTCTGGATTCCAGACTTTCTGCTCTCAGCAAGAGCTACTTATTAGCCACTGCTGTAGCTTTTGATGCTACAGCAAAAATGAGGAACAAACTTCCAAGCTCCTAATATGACAGTAATTTGGGGGGGCGGGAACTGGAAGCCTAAATACTTGACTGAATTTGGGTTAAACTGACTTGTCCTTGGCCACACAGTTAACAAGTGGTAACTCTGACATTAGAATGCCGAGTCCCAGATCTCCACTCTTTGCCCTGAAGGATCTGTCTTACATAAAATATTCTGTATGTGTTTCTGAACAGGCAAAGCAAGTGAAAGTTATGTTTATGGGATACAAATTGTGAGTTGTCGATTACTGTGCAGTCATTACATTTATTATAAGAATGCAATTCCAGATTTTGTCAGAGAGCAGAATTCAAAAAAGAGTATACAATCTGTGCAAGATATTTTTCTTGTAGACAGTCTGTTAGAAAAGTGAAATGAAAAGGGTTTATATCTGTTTTCCATGTTCAAACTTATATGACTAGGTGCTTGAAATTTTCAAATTTTGAGTGATAACACTTAAAATCTGCAAAATTATATTGGTTTCCTGCTGATCTATGCAATCATGGATTACACTACTTCCTAAATAATTGCAAACTTACAGAAGAGAAAATAGATACAAAAATCTGCATTTGGTCCATGTATGCAATCATTTGGTTAGCAGAAAGTTGAACAGTTTGCTCAAGATTACACGAGATGGTTCTGACCCCAATGAGGAATTGAATAAACTCCTTGCTGTCCAGCTGAACACCTTTGTCTTAAAACCAAACTTTGGAAAAACATTACATCGAAGCTACCTGGAATTGTACACAAAACAAGGAAGATGTGATCACTCATTTTACATTAAGATAAGTTTAACTAACTCTGCAGTTATTTATTTTTATTTTTTAAGTAACAGATCCTAGACTAACTGAATAAATTCTGCTAAAACTAAACTTAAAGAAAACAACAGGGTACTACAGCATCCAGTTGCAGTCCTGATTCAGCAGAAGTAGCTTTCCACAGGAGTATTATTAATGAAGTTGAGAGCATCCATAAGGATCATAAATCACATCACACACAGTTACAGTGAGGCAACATTTCAAAATATATCAGTAGCCAAAATGTTAAATATTGACTACGCAAGCGGAAACATATGGGCAATATTTGACAAAATATTCCTTAGTTTAGTCACTTTTACACTTTTTTTTTTCCTAGTCACTTTTAGCTTTTTTTTTTCCTCTTAAATGTAAATCTGTCAGAGCTCAGCAACAAAACCATGCTAAGCTGGAATTTGCAAAATTGATGTCTTAGCAATAAGTATGACACACAACAACATCATGCCATTAAACCTGCTGATGTGTGTCAGAGGATACTCTTTTCCAAGCAAGTCAGAAGGTACAAGGATTAACAAGTTTCCCCTTCGCCGCACCAATAGAGCAAGTAAGGGAAAACAAGAATAAAACAAAGTGATAGGAAAGGCAGATACAAGCAAAAAGTATCTGTGAAATAACTCAATGGCTCAGCAGACTGGGATGGAATGATATTTCCTATTAAATGGAATATGCTTTTGCTTCAAAAGAATAGAGCTAACCAACAGCTTTCATATGGATGCACATATGTGTGCACACATGCGTGTGCACCCCCCTCCTCTCACATCCCCTCAAGAAACCCAAGAGGTATTAAGGACCTGGATGCTTTTGAAAACCCCACCAAGTGCTTCGCTAAATCTCTAGGCATGTAAATACTTCTTAAGAGTCTAGCCCAAGAGACTCATCAGAGAAGCACACAGGACTCAACACTGCCAAAATACGAGCTCTGTTTAATACCAGATTCTAGTCATAAACAGCTGACAGCAGCTAAACTAACTACTACTACATTATTATTACTTAATGCCTTCTTTCCAAGCAATATTTTGTCCTTGTGTTTCTTCTAGCACAGCATAGCAAAGGCTTCTCTTATTTACATTCATAAATAATGGCTGGATAAGTGGTGCGTTATTTTCTTAAACAATCTATGCATTCACAATGTAGAACCATCGGTATGCTTTAGGGCATATATACAGTTTAGGACTGCGTATGGTTTACAATTATCACTTAAGAAACACTTCAAAAATTATCAATATTTAATTTATTGCTTGAGTACAGTTACCTGTGTATGTCTGGACCCAAAACTTATTTGCAAACTACCATATATATATATATATGTATATCACTGTCACCTAATACATTTCAAATGGCTTTAAGAATTCTGACAATCAGCAAATACTTTCCCACAAAAATAAGCAATGTGTTTAAAACATACACCAAAAGTTGAATTCTCTAGAAAGAAGGCAGACTTGCACAACAAAGCTCAGGGCAACGGCTCCTCGCTTGGAAACACGCTGCTGGTGCAAACGAACAAACACACTTTTACAAAAGACACATGGTATGATTGTTTGTAAAGCAATGGCAATCCTACCTACCCAAAAGACACATGTAGTAATATTAAATTATAAACAGAAGTCCCATTTTCTACAATTTTTTTTCTGCAATGGATTCAGTAATCTCTTCTGGGAGTCCCCTACCCCCCTTCTTTTTCTTACCTCTCAAATCCCAGTCCTTCCTGCTAGTGAAATTAGCTCAAGTTGGAACTTCTCTCACCTGTATCACTGGTGCCAGAGTTTGCAAAAATGAAGTTTTAAAGGAAACCATGGCGGAAATTGTTACTTTTGAAAGGGTAGCATATTTAATGCTTCATAATAATTTCATTTGAAATCCTATGTACAACATTACCACTTACAATTTATGTATTTCATTTGTGAATCTGAAAATTTAGGTCTACTGTCAGTAGAGGTTTGCTGCAAATTCTCCTTTCAGCCTGAGGGTCCCAGTCTCAGAGCCTTTGGCGAGAGGTGGCCCGCAGCTGTACCTATCATTCCCTGAGAGCTGACTTCTGATACTGGAAGAGGCGCACAGGAATGAAACATGTCCCTGGCAAGAAGGGATGTAGCAATTCAGTCCATTCCCTAGGCAGCCACCGCCAGCTGGGTTCCCAGAGCCCTAGCGACAATTAAAAGCTTGCTGCAGCTCTCAGTGCAAGGCTGATGTATAAACACAGCTTGCCTTCCTGGGAAGGAGACAGCAAAATCGATGCTCCTCTGTACCATCAAGGTTAAATCAATGCCACAAGTTCAAATACCAGGAACAAAGTCTGGTCCTTGTTAGAGTATCATCGTCTTAATGAAACTGAGAAAAATAAGAGTTTGGCTCAGTGCTCAAAAACTGAAACAAGAAGCAGGGAAGGGGAGAGCAAGAAAATCACTTTACCACTGACAACTATTGTATTACACACAGCTGTGCCAGGGGCAGTCAGCTCTATTAAGGCACTAAATCTCTGCGTCAGGTTTTCCTGGCAGTCCTATTTGCATGCCTACCTCACATTACAGTACAGAAGTGCAGAGCTGTCACTTTCTCCCATCTCTTGAGTATTTCTACTAGGCTTTGTAGATTTTCTCTCTCACAGAAACATTAAGCCAACCATGCATCCTGAGACACATTTTCTCCTCATGCACTCACTAATCACTGGTACCTCTGCACTTCTCAATTCAGTCAATTCAACTTAGTCTCTCTTCACTACCACTGCTTCATTTAGTTTGTTTTTCTCTCAGTCACCTCACCCCTCCTTACGACTTACCTCTCTTTGCCTTATGTTTCTTTCCATTTTATTTTCTTTTCTCCATCTATGCTGTAAGACCCTGCTCCAAACCTGAGCAGATCACATACACACACACAAAGGAAAAAGAAAAAACCAGCAGCAGCATTTGAGCTGGCAGTCTCCAGCAGCTGCCAGCAAGTAGCTCAGAGCTCCTCAGAGGGACAGAAGGGGCAATTTCTTCCATTTTCTTCCATCAATCTTCCCTGTTAATTTTCTCCCATAAATAGCTCTTCAAATATATGGTTTCATGAAACAGATTCCAGGATGTTACGGGTTTAGATTTAAATCCATCTAGAGTTCATTTTCCATTAATGCTGAAGCACCCCTCACATGCAAAATAATGACACTGCTAAACCATGGAAATTTCAGAAGAAAAAAGTTTTTTCTAGTAAAGTCAGTGGGAGAAGGATGGAAAAAGGAAGCAGTGGTGTGAAATATAAATGCTGGCTCTGATCACAGCAAGGCATTTAGTCTTATTACCATACATTTATCATCTCCATCTTAGATTATGCGTAACCAAAATTATCAGCATAGCTAAGGCCAAACTACCCATCCTGGCACTCAAGCAATACGCCCTGCTACAGGACTTGAGGTTTCAGATGTCAGATAAAAGCAATTCTCCAGGGTGCAAGTCTGGATGTGAGGGAAAGTACTCCATTGCCGCTTCAGACCAAGACTCAAAACCAAGCCTAAATAAACAAAGCTGGTTTTCCCCCTTGTAGACAAATGAGGAAAGCCTACTCACTGCTTCTGCAGAGGGCTTATGTTTTTGAATGGTTTATATTTTCCATTAACCTTCCAAAAAAACCCTAGAGATTAAAGCCAGTGCATCGAGGTATGTTTTTATTTTTTCTAACTGGCTCCATTTCATTTTGGGACGCACGTGCATTCACAGTGAACTGAAACCAAACCAAGTATTGCTCAGCTACGGGATTCTATAAGCAAAACGGGCCAATTACTATTTCCAAACTTCTTTTAAAATTTCTTTTTCTGTACCTTCTTCCTACTCAGGGTATTGCCACTGCAAAAACAGCAATACCATTTCCTACAGCTGCACACAGGCCACAGTCAGTAACACTAATGAAGGTGATACAGGAAAGTGCCTTGCTTGTTGTTATTATGCTGTCGCTATTTTATGGTTTCTAATATTTCCTAACTGTACGTTGTTTGGGACAGCAGATTGCCCATCGTTCATTGCTTCCTTAGAGATATGTTCAAGTTTAGTCAGACAAATGCCTTTGTAACTTTGGAAATTCTGCACATTCTATAGCAGCATCTTTGCCATAGAAATTATTGTATATATCTTAGTATAATTTCCTTGACACACTGAAACTAGAGATGAACTGCACTAACTCTTCAGAACCTATTATTACAGACCATATGGATATCAATTTGCATCTGCAAAAGCATGGGAATGGAAGGTAAGTCCTGGATAGGCTATTCGTTTACCAGCTGGTGAAAATAGTAATTTAACTGCTATCTCAACTTGCCTGGAGGGGAGGGGTTGATTCCATTTAAAAGAAAAGTAACAACTAAAGGAAGTGTCATTATTTAAATGATTTTATATGTTTTTTTCCTATGATTGCGGAATGATGTCCTAAAGAGATTTAAAAGTGCAATAAGGAGTAGACAACAAAATAAGTCTTTTCTTCTTCAGTGTGTCTATTTTCTGCATTTGACAGTACCTTCTAGTAGTCCAATTGTTTTCCCACTAGCATGATACAAATTTTCCATTGCTAAGCTGAATATAAACAGAGAGTTTATGGTTTGTTTTCTTTTTTAAATTATAGTAAATGTACATAAATCAAAGGAACCCAGGGAATTTGTAATATATATATATTAATAGCTTTTTTTATTTATGTATACTGACACAAACTAAACTCATTTAGAGCATATTCATTGCATTGAAGTCTATTTTTAATGTGAGTTCACCCTGTTTGGAGTTAGTCAGCTCACATTCAAACAACAGAGAAGATAAAGTAACTTCGCTTTTACCCCCAAGCTCTCTCCCACCTTGGAATTTGATAAAGATTGATATAGCCTTGTCAATCTGAAATCAGGGCACCCATTGATGCAATGCCACGTCCATTAGACAGGTTAGCTCTAGAGATTTGTTTGACAGCTTGTAAATTGTATATTTACTTAAGTCACTAGTTTCATAACTCAAGATTTACAGTCACACAGCGAGAGCTTGTTGTGCTCTGCATTAAGGAATAGAATTTCTTTACCATTTAAAAAACAAATTGATTGCTCACAAAAGGAAAGCCTAGCGACAGGACCATGACCAAGTTTCTCATCTAGGTACTTCTATGAACGGGTCCTCACAGAGTTGTTCCAGATGCACTTACTTGTGTCCCCTCTGGCCTTGTCATCAGTATATATTGGTCCTATGAAACAATTAATTATTAAATCACTTAAAGATGAAATTTACTAAAAAAAAGTCTAATCATGATGTTAGTTTCAATGTTAAGCCTAACAACAGACCAAAGAACTGTCCAGCTATCGTTCCAGTTGGCTGCTTAAGTTTCAAGAAAAAAAAATAATCATAGAATCATAGAATGGTTTGGGTTGGAAAGGACCTCAAAGATCACATAGTTCCAACCCCCCTGCCATGGGCAGGGACACCCTCCACTAGACCAGGCTGCCCAAAGACTCATCCAACCCGGCCTTGAACACTTCCAGGGATGGGGCCTCCACAACCTCTCTGGGCAACCTGTTCCAGTGCCTCACCACCCTCACAGTAAAGAATTGCTTTCTAACATCTAATCTAAATCGACCCTCCTTCCGCTTAAACCCGTTACCCCTTGTCCTATATTCCCATAGCCATGAGCAGTGGCTTGATAAATTGTTCAGAGAATTTATACTTAGGCAGGAGAGGAAACATTTTAGAATGGCCAGTTACTTTGTGCATCTACAGATGATGATAATTCATCCAGCCCCCCATCCTAAATATTGTCTCTCACAAGCCAGCCTCTTCCTCCCACCACCTTTTTTTTTTTCCCCTGCCAGTCTCTGCTTTCTGTCCCCAGCAAGAGCTGCACACACTTTTGTTCTTTTCAGTACTCTGCTTAGGAGTCAGTTATGGGTACCCTCTCATGTTCTTTTATCAAAGTACAAGACGGGTTTATACTGTTAATTTATATAGTCTCTAACTCAAGGTTGAAAGAATGAAGAGTCCTAGGACAAAAATACTGTAGCGAACGCCCCAGAGAAGATCATGTACTTGCTGTTATTTTGAGAAACAGATAATAATGAAGGGGGGGGGGGAGAGCTAGAAAGAGATATAACTACCTTTGCTTTCAAGGAGAGTTGCAACAAAGCTTTGCTTGGCAAGCTACTTCCTATCATCAGCTTTGCTTTCTGTCACAGAGATATGCACTGTTTATGACTGTTTCATTAAATTTGACCTTCTGCTTTTAAATTGCAAAAGCACTTTCCCACACATGCACGGACACTTGAACGTAAGAACACAACAGATAAGCATCGCCACTTATATTAACTGTGAACGGCTACTTGCCAAGCGGCTTATAAAAGTACTGCAATGCCAGGCTCAGAAATTACAATACACAGAGAGTTCTAAATCATCTGCAAGAGTAGAGGTCTCTGATTAGAAGTCTTTCACTTAGACAAAATGTCATCGGCGTGTATTAAATCCTTCAATTTTTAAATGGGACTTGAGTCTCCTCCTGCCTTCAGATCTGTCAGCAGCAAAAACACTTTTTGATTTAAGCTCCAGGTCAGACCCTGCAGCTCTACAAGGTAAGATTACTAGACAAATACACGAGCTAGAAGGATACAGAATGTTTAACATTATTCTAGCAGGAAACAATTAAAGGAATATATTCCACCACTTCTAAACCTAAAAGGCCAAGTCCTTTCTCTTATAATGCATACAGTACTTGTTTAAGATGATTTTTTTTTTTACTAAGCTTTGACAGAAAATATTAAGCAATCAGTAACCATACACAGATAATTTTGGCAAGACCCTCAACTGTAGTTGTAAAAGCGCCACCTTTGATTTCTTTCCCATAACATACAGCAGCTTTCTCAGCTTCCTAATTACACGCCTTCTTTATTCTTTTTTAACCATTAGTACAGAGCTTAAATACTAGCTGCTGAATAACGTGAAAAGAAATGTGTTGTACATTTAAAATAAAGAGCAGCTGTCACAAAGCAGAAGCTCAGTTCCAGGCACAGAGAGCTAGCACAACATCTCAACTGCAGAGAGGCCTGGCGTTTGCTATTCCAAGCCATTCGGGCAAAGGAGCCCAACGCCAATAAAGAGCAATTCAAACAAAATTCCCGCCCCCTCGCTCCCCCACAGTCCCTCACAAATGAGCTGGACCACCCAGTGATTAATGGAGCTTGTTATTAGCTTACCCAAACAATCTGCTGAAGATGGACTTTTACCTTTGGGTCCTATAGGGTCTTAAACCAGCTGAACTCGGGCATAGCCACTGCTTCTAGTGCTACAATTCTGAGAGGCATTGTGATCTCAAGTCTTTCTTTTGGACACGGCGATCCACCATCTCAAATGCTTTAAACTTGAAATCTCTATCAGACTTGACATCCTTCCCAGGTACCTCAATAGGCTTTCTCAGCACACGCCACTAGTGCTGCAATTCTCACTTTAACTGTTTGACCACGGCAGTGGAATGACAAAGCAAGCAACGCAGGCTTCACATAGGAATTTCTAAACCACAGCGCTTTTGTTCTTGATGCCCTTGGCAGCTACTGAACTTTGGAGGCAGCAAAAACACTGAGAAGTACATTCCAGAAACTGAGTCTATCCCATTGCAAACTCATAGTTTTTCAAGCTTTCTACATGCTTCCTACTCCTCCTTGCCAATAAATGCAACTCGCTTGTGACAAAATCCAGCTCCCTTCCAAAGAGCAAAATCCTATTCCTAAATAAAGCCTTAATCTCAATGCCACTGTATAAATCACAGAGCACCAGTAACTATCACTCATGCTTTCTCCAAACTTGTCCCAGATCTCTGCACAGAAAGGTTTCAGACTGCCCTTTGATGGCTTCTAGCTATGGTCCTTCCAAGTAGCACCAGATGACCTTTCCTACTCATTGCAACTGCTCCAACAGAACATGAGCAATCGTTCAGGCAAGCCCAAATAATGACAGCTCTGACAGCTCTACATATAGCCATGTAGAAATATCATGGCTATTCCAGTTTGACAACCATACCTCATCTTCAATCACATCTAAAAGTGCAGTGAAAAAAGCATAATATATAATACGCTTTTAATAATAAAAATAATAATATACTGAACCCATAGAAAATGGAGGCAAATGATACAAATGAAACAGATCATTAGCATGAAATAGTGGACACACCAATCCTCAGCATGGTATCTGTGAGCTTAAATTAAATGCATACAGATAATGAAGAAAAACAGTATCACGGACAAAGGACATTCTTGTCCACATATGAATAAAGTACAAGACTCTGGACTCTATAAGGCGACTTTGCATTTCTGTAGACAGTGACTCATTTCGCACCAGGCGGTGACACGTCACAGTATTACTGAGCATTTTACTCAAACTTGTCTGCTAAAGCTATTCTTTAGCACACGCATTGTACAACAAAAACTACTTTGTATTGCAAAACCTTGAACACTTTCCTGACAAACCTCCACTGTTTCCCAAAGAACTCAACACTGATGCCTACACATGCATTTATAAATCAGTAAACTGAAAGTAATCGTTACTGTACACGTCAATAGGAAAGCATCTTTGTAAGAATTCAAATCTAATAAACTAACCTATCTAAACTTTTAGATGCAGGCACCATATTTGCTCTGCAAGCCTACTTAAAAGACTATGTAATATACTGTGAGACTAAAGACTGTCTACTTTTCAGAAGAGAACATGCAAGTGCTTTTAATGACAAAACCTGATTACACTGAAGTCTGACAAAAATTCAGTCAAATTCATTGATCTGAGATTTCCTATAGCCAAGAACAATGACATACATGAAACCATAAAGCTCCACACAGACAGAATCACTCTTTTACTTCTGTATTTCATTCTGCAAATCTAAAATACTGTTCCCTAATTGTTTAAAATCTTGCTCCTTGTGGAAGTGAGCATATTCTAAAAACATAAGTATAAAGCCACCAAAGGGCCATAAAAAAAAATAATAATCTTTAGTTAATAGCCTTCCTCACTTTTCCAATTTCACTGCCTCTTCATTCAGTTCCAAACTTTTGCTAAAGAAAACATTCTGAATTTCCTTGAAAAGTAAGAATTGTGGATTTTTATTCCACACTATGATCTATTTGGCACTTCCTTATCCAGCCCAAATACACCGAGATGGCATGTACATGAGCATGGTGGTAGCGGGTACATTGCGCAGAGGTAGTCCTTCTGCAGGGTGACAAAGGACAAGCAGCAAGACTCAGTGCTGGGTACGTACCCTGCCGGCACCATTTCCTGCCTCCGTTTAGGCATCTTGTTTCAGGTATAACAACCGGGCAATATCTCGTCCCCCTTGCTCTGCCTGGAGAGGAGCTAGAGCTGTGAATGACAAGTTACATGCAGAGCGAGTTCCACTGGCTGTTATCACATTAACACTTCTTCCTTCCTCCACAAGCTCCTGGTGCAAAAATTCACTTGGCAGCAATACAATCCTGATTTGGCCTTAAAACAATCCCTCTTTCTAAAGTTGTTCTCTGTGCCTGTAAGGAAGGTGTGGCTTCCTTTTGACAAACTCATATATGCCCACTGCGAAGATGAGAAAGGGTGATTATACTATAAAACAAACCCCTTAAAAGTAGAGATTTAAACAACCCCTTTACACGCTTCCTTTCCAAGTAATATGAGGGCCTTTCATATTATCTTCTTTCTTACTCCAACTCCGGTGTGATTTAAGATGTTTCTACATTAGATGTCTCTCATGACTGAATTTAAAGATTGCTTTTACAGATGCTAACAAGTAATTGTCAAAGTAGTCCCTTAGGACATTCTGTTTTGCCCAAAGAGTATTGAAAGATCATGAAAAGTTATATCACTTTTAGTTTTTTAAAGGTTAGCTTGCTTCTTGCTACCTCTAACACCCTTTTAGAACTTTACCCTAATGTGTATCTCTGTTCTACATCATTCGCCACACTAGTCCTGGCTGTAATTGAGCAGAACTTCCTTCCCCTGATACTCCTCACAGCTGAAATAAGGGCCACCTTTCCTCCACCCCCTCTTCTTTTAACAGCATTCTCAGTTTTCCACTGAAGTCAGACTGAAGACTCTCAGCTCTCATTGTGTAAGCCCCATCACTCAAAGGATTTGTAGGTTACGTGGCTTGTGGTGCTGCTTTCACCAGGAACATTCCTTTTACCTACATCCAGGTTGACCACTGTTTTACTTAAACCACTCATTTGCCCTGTTTGGACCACAGGCTTGCTGCAACATGGATAGATCTTTTTGTCTCCTCTGTTTGCCCTCAGATGATCATCATCATAATCATGACAGTCACCACTAAACCTGGGGGAACTGGTAGCAGAGATCTCTTGTTGACTAATCATGCAGAATGTCAATTAGATGCAAAGCATGGTGTAGTCTACTCCATGAGCAAAACAGTCTAATATTCATTAAGGTATTTTTCCACTGCTGCTTAGCCTTCTCTAAATCCTTTTCATCCCCATCGAGACATTCCCACCACCTCGCTTGCACTGGTACTAGCTCTCGTGCAACTACGCTGTGAGCTGCTTCAGTGAGTTAATCCACCTGCAAGCTAATCACAGATTTGAGCTAGGTTAGTTTTCAGATGGATAAGCTGCCTCTATCAGCTTAGTGTGTGATCAGACAAGCACTCAGAGCTGACTCCAGGAAGTGGGCAGGACCTTACTCTGGGGGTAGAGCAAGGCTACTATGGCCTAGATTTAGGGTGGTGCAAGTTGCCGTGCAACTTCATCCTCAGTCTGATGGCATCCAGCTGTTAAAGCCAATTCCATAAACACAAGACTTGCAAATGCAGTGGGAAGGTATGCGTACAAAAAACAATCTAACCCTCCACTGAGGTAGTCTGACTTCTTTAATGATCTCTCTGTCTTAAACTAAGTAAGCTTTACACTACATTGTCCATTCAATACCTCTTCATTTCTGTCCTCTTCACATAACATCTAGCAATTGTCACTCAGTCTAGTGAAAAATCTATGCTTTGCCTTATTCTAGAAAGTGTTGGCATACTGTCAGTCATAGTTCTGGAAGAGTGCACTACTCTGATTCATAGCTTCTAAGAGGAATCTATTGCACTTCATGTTCCCAGAACCTGATCTGACCAGTTCCAGCACAATGCCCTGGAATTAAGCCCAGAAAATGGATCCTTGACTTTTTTTTTTCCCCTCAGGTTAAACCACCCTAGCTTATTCAGGCAAAATGGCTCGCGCTGGCTCTTGCGAAAGCTAGCATTAAATACGTCACTGATGATAGTACAGGCCTGAACTCAGGAGCGGGTCTAGGCAGCTTTCAGCGCATGAACAGTCCCAGAGCTGGCCATGGATGTAAAGCTGAGCAAATACCTCAAGGCTTCATGGAAGCACAGCCCAGCGTATTGCCCTGTAGCTGGGTCCCCTATGAAGTCCGCCTTGGTTAGAGGTGTTACAGAATAGCCCATTGCAACATCTCTCTGTTAGAGTAGCACATGCTAGTGTTGTTATTTCTTCTACTTCATGTGAAACAAAAAGTAAATCCTAGTTCTTCAGATAAGAGAGATCAGTCAACACATAAATCATAGCTTGCATGTGCAGAATAGGCAATTAAAATCCTTAAAACATTTAAATAATTTTTTCTTCTTGAAAACACTTAACTGCACTGCATAATTCATGAATATCCAGTTGTCCACCTGCATTTTCCATGACCAGAGATCTCTGCTTATTAGATGGCTTTATTGAAAACCCATTTGAATAAAAATCAGCTGTGGTCTAAAATTGTAGTTGGTTTGGTGTTTTGTTTTTTTTTTTTTTTTTTTCCTTTGAAGGCCGAGTACATTGAGCCTCCTTGTCAGGACACCAAGCACCTAACACCTCTTTCTGACTTTAGGCCTTCAGTTTACTCAGGTTTTAGGCTAACCTAATTCTGATTTCTATTAAGTGCGAATAGAGACCAATCACAGGAGAAATAACATAGATAAGATGTGGGCACTTTTAACAGTGATTCACAGTTTTAAGCTCAAAGCTTATGTGTTTGGGTTAAATATTCTTAAATTTGTCTAAGCTCAAGAGCTGCTAACACTAAAAGATATGCTGTGAATAGTTAGGAGTACCATTTTTAGCTTTTAAAAGTTATTATACAGCTATGTATTTATCTACAGTAAAAATTCCCTTGGCAGTGCCATAAAGTGACAGTTTCAGTGAATCCATTATCCATAAAAAATGTGGTCAAGATCATCCACTACAGAGCCCCAAGTGAGCTGTACAGAGGAGAACAAGACAACTGTCAACAGAAGTTGTATATAGCCAGATGCATTGACAGTCCAAATCATAATTTTTGGTTGATTTGGCTTAGAATTAACTTCTCCCCACATTAGCATACTATTGCTCATCACGCTTCAGCATGACGTTTATCAGCAAGTCTACTTTGTATACATGAAAAGTGACAAATAGTCTCTATTTATTGTTCTTTCAGAAACTACCTTCCATCAGGCAATAACTCTTAGGCATTCCATTCCCACATAATCAAGTTAGAGATCTGTCCTTCAATGTTATTAAATTACTGCTTACATTTTTAGCACTTACACTAGCCTTGTGGATTTTATTAAGTCACTATAAAATGGACTGACAACTCCTTCTCTTACCCTTACTTTTTCCTGCACATTATTTTGATTTAAGTGGCATCATTCCTACTTTTTTGAGCAGTCAGTTCTGTAGTTTCCACTGCTTTTAGTGCATTGTGAAACACCCACATACTTCCACCACACAGTCGGTCCCTGTTACTTGCTACTCAAGGCAATCCACCTGTTCCTGCTGTACAGGCATTGCATGCTCTCCCTTTGAATCAGCAAGACTTTGTCATCTCCTCTGCTTGAGAGGTTTCTTGTTTGTTTGTTTCTTTTTTTAAAGCCATCTTAGTTGACAGTTTTCACAAGCCTTTAAGTTCACGTTCAGCATTAGAGCACTAAAGTAATGTGCTTCCTGTTCCTGGTCTGCTACAAAAGCAACTGAGTTTTAATGGTGTTACAGTCTCATTACTCAAATATTTTGAAAAATCCAACAACATGCTCCCAGCAGTTCTGCAGTACTGCTGACTTCACTGGGGTTCATGTGAAGTCCTTAGCAACGATACCCATGGGGAAAAACAAGCGGACTTAAAGGTATCATCTTCTCTTTGCTAATACATCCTGTGCTGATTGTGAGTTGCAAAACCTAAATGGAACAAACAAGTCGCAACCACTCTTGTGTATCTGAAAGTTTTTAATAACCCATGCTCTCTTGATTCACTTAACAGAAAATGAAGAATTCCAGGTATCATAGTGAAAAGAAAAAGAAAAAAGGATTATTTTCAGCACTGTGTTCACTGTGACTAGTCAGGAGAGGAAGTCACTGAACATTTTTGCCTTTATTTTCACAACTCCATTTCAAAATATACTAGTGGTTTTAGGCAGCAACACACTGTTACATGCAATACCACAAACCACACTGCTAAGACTGACAGGCACTGCCCTGAATCTCCACGAGGCACAGTTCTTTCTAGTGGTAACAGCAGCACTGCAGAAATGGACCACTGACTTCGTCCATGGGGACAAAAAAGATCTTTCCTCAACACGCACACAAAATTGCCTGTATTTCATTGTTACCAAACTTTACCAAATTCCACCTTTAAACAAATGACAGTGAAAACTGGAAAAGTTTTCCAAGCATAATTTGCACACAGAACAATACACAAATCCCCAACGAGCTCTGAAGCACTAGTGCAAGTGATGTCAAAAGGCACTGTCCTCCTCAGTACTGGCACATGGCTTTGTAGCAAGAAATTCCTACAAAGGAGGCAGTACACCCATCAGCAACAACAGAGGCCAAGTCCCATACAACAGGAACCTTTAACCACAGCTGAAGAGATCACTGAAGGGTAAATCTCAATCGCTAACAAACTCACTTGCAATGAAAATGTCACAATTCTTGCATTCTTCATACCAAAGCAGTAAACGTGGCCCTTTAATTATCATATACATTTGATCGAGATTTAAGAACATACATATAGAAATGTGCTCTTCATGATGCAATTTAAAGTTGCATTATTAATAATCTACAGAATCACAGAGTTTTCCAAAATTTGAAATCGCTGCTTGGAAAAGTAAATACAAAGAAAAAGTTTTGCTATTTTTCAACTCCTTTAAGATGTGCCATGTAGAATGATGTGCATAAATTAAAGCCCTGACTGACAGGAGTTCCACCAATGTCTGCAGTACCTAATTCATTTTACAGTTACTTTCTGGATTATGGAAATACAGCAACTGAATTTTTTTTTCCTAACATTTGAACACTATTTTGAGCAATCCTTGTGAACACACTGAATGCATCTTTATAACTGCATTAATTTAAACACACAGAAAGATGTAAGCTTCCAGGAATACTAGAAGAGGAAAACAATTACAGACAGGCTTTTTGCACAGCAGTATTTTGTGAGTAGTAATGACAACTGGCATACATATAGAGAAATTGCAAGTGTTGGTAAGTCAATTTCTGTATATTTAAGTCACTTAAATTTAGAAATAACAGGCAAGTTGACAGAAACTGTTTTCTTTTACACCAATCTAGAACAGTAATTTTAGCAAGACAGTATACTTATTTCACTCATCTGCTAGAATAATAATATGCATTACTAGAATTAGTGTCCATGCTTCATCTATGCCAAAGTGTTGACGCAAAGATAGCCCATTTAGCGTATTTTACGTGCTCCAAGTGATGAACAAAACATAAAATTTAGTCAGTCGCACGTACATTGGCAATAACTGAACATCTGCTGAAGGAATAATTTAGATGATACACTACAAAAATTAACAAGGCAAGCAGTTATTATTTTGGATGACAAAATAAGTAATGTTCTAAAAGAGTATATACAATCTTCATAAACAAACTTTTTCCACCTGAAACTAGGCTTTTCAAAACCTGTAATTTTTCCAACTTTTGTATAATTTTGAATAAAGTATCACATAAACTGACGTTTAGTAAGATGAGTTCATGAAGTTTCACTTTTTTTATTTACAAAATAATTTCCTCATTTTTTTTAAACGTAATTTTGATATAAGCCAAAAAAAAGCAATTCCCAGAAGCATTACTACTATTGTGCAAGAGCAGCTATATTTATGTGCATCTTTTCCCCTTGTATAAATGAACTTTTTGTTCATCAGATAGAGTGAGCTGTACTAGTCTTCTGGCTGCTTCCCAAATGTGCTGACAGACAAAGAGGTGCTAAGCGCAAAGTCACAAATCTGTTATGCAGGCTAACGATAGCACAAGACTTCTTGCTCTGAACTTCTTCTTTGCAGCAGGGTCCAATCCCACACAGAAAGGCTTAGCTTCTGCAATCCCACACTAATCTGACCAGAACTCAGAAGTACAACAATAACTAATGAAGAAGCTCTAAAGAGCATTTTCACAAAGGTAATGTCCAAAAAAGCAACATAAGAAGCTACGACTATATCTGATAAAGAAATCTTGTAATTCAGCCTCGACCTTTGATAGACTGAGCGACCCAGGGCAGCACTGCTCAGGGCAAGTGTCATTCCACACGCTGAATTTTCAGTTCTTTTATAAGCAATGTTTGCTCAGATATACAAGTGTGGAAACTGAAGGGCAAGTTTTTTTGCCTTCTAAGAATATCTTGCAAATATATTTTGGGCAGAGGCTATCTATGAGGAGTTTTTTTGTCCAAAGGCTTAAAGATGGTGGGGGAGGAAATACAGGTTTTATATATACACACTATATTTATACATAATAATGGAACTATCATCATCGATTTCCATTTACCCACAGTAAAACTCTCAGAGACAGAGAGGTAAGACTGTTCACACCTATGAGCCCTGAAGGATTTTTGAATTTCAATGCATTTCAAGATCGTACTGATATTAAATTAACTGTAAATATATATACATACTTCAAATCATTGAACAATTTTGTGTAAAAATAAAACTACCCTGAAAAAAGTCCTTTGCTCCACCTTTGGAAAGAAGCTGGAAACAAGAAAAAGATTCTTCTACCACAAACAAGTCACATCCATAACACCTGGTGAAGCCTAATGACCTCACATTTAACCACAAATGGGAACAGCACATTGCAAACACCTGCTTCATTTGACCTGCACAGACCACAGCGCTCAGGCCAGATGGACACAGTTGTCATTTCCTGACTCTACAGTAGATAAATACATGCAATCCTGACTTTTGAACATAGATCATAAGTTTCATCACACTAATAAACAAAATACAGTGTGTTTGGGAAATTAGATCACCTTACACTAACACAGACATTTAGGCTGGGCCAAATCTGTAATTGTGGATGCTTCTGTTTTTCCTTTCCATTTGTGTTACCTTATTTACATCCTTGTTTTACAGGTCACCATTACAAGTCTGGCAGCTGAGCAACTTTCGGGTTTACCAGTGCCTTCAGCCCCTTTGTGAGCAGTGCACCTGTACCTGGCCCACTCAGAATAAATGAAACCAAGTGGACGGTTTCAGAAAAACCTGTAGAGCATAACTACTGGTGAGAGACAGTATCCACTAAAGACATATTTAACTTGGAGTCTCCTTTGCAACCTCGAACATGAAGGTATTGCAGCAAGTAACTCCCTTCCTGCCTAAGCTTACCATTCACCTATGTTTGTGTGCCTCTCTTTCCTACTGTTCACCACAGAAGTTTTCCTTCCCGTTAAATTAAAATACTGTGACAGACACTAGCGCAAACTCACATTGCACAGTAGGAGGAAGGGAAAGTTCCACTGAGGAACAATGTCAGTGGTCTTTGAGCATTTGGAGAGCTGCAGGACAGACCAGGGAAGCGAAGAAGTTTTGCTTGCTCTCCCTGCCTCCAGCAAAAGCAAACAAAAAAGCCCCACCTCCAACTCTAACAAAGTAACTTTAGGTGATTACTGCAATTTACAGGGGGAAAAAACCAGGTAGGGAGTATTCAGATGCTAAAGCAGTAAAATAATAAACAGTTAATCTTAAAGGTAAGTAACAGTTGCTATGTTCCAGTGCCTCCAGGCAGACATCCAAGCAGCTTACACCAAAAGCAGAATTCATCCTGACATCTTATTATTTTCTTTGGAAGGAATTTCTAGACAGCAGACTGGAACTGCTGGTTCTGAATTGATTAAAAGTTACAGTCTTTGATGAATAACTTAAAGGGGCTTCTTCCCCTCCCACCACGCACACACCTACTGTGACCCAGAAGCCAAGCTGACAGGTGCTACATTCTCTGTGGGTAAAAAGAAAGCCTTCCCACGTTTGTGGCATTCTCTGACCACGCAGATGGCACAGGCACCAAATTACACTTTCTAGCGCTCTCAACAGGACCGTGAAAGGGAAACTCACAATTTGGAATCAAAACAATGACTTTCTGACCTCCAATCCCACATCTTATTTATGGCACTAAGTAAATTTTTTCCCCTAATTATTCTCTGCTGGGGAGACATCGTTATCTGAAAATAAAAGATTGCTTGACAGTTCGAGAGGTATTAAAAACATTAAAGTGAAAATACCATGTTCAGCCTGCTGAACTTTGAGTCAGTGGAATTACACCACATTTATACAGAAGCTTTAATCCAAACTCATATCTACATTTCATATTTATCCATACATCTTATGCAAAATAAAAGAGAATTAAAAAAAAATCAGTTACATGTGACATGGTTCTTCTACACACCTTTTCAAACCCCAAAGTTTGAAAGCACAATTTCTAAGGATTGGACATTGCATCTATAGTCTGGAAACACATAATCTACTTTTCATTCTGCCACTGACTAGCTCCTTGACCTTGAAGTCATGTCACCTTCAAGTACCTTATTTATTTCCATCTTTTAAAAAAAAGAATAGGAACAGCGAGACATACCTGCATTTGCAAAGCACTCACAAGGGAATAAAGGGGTTGTTACTACCTAGGACCATTTATACTTGTTTTTAATATTTTATTTCTTTTTTTCTTAGTAAAAAAAAAAAAATTCCCTGCTTTTTCAACTTAGATCTGTAACCTGACTGCACAAGAACAGAAACACTGCCAATCATGGAAAACGGAATTTTAGAGCCCCCTTGATTTCCTTTGAGTCCTGGATTCTTATAATCATGTTCAGTTCCTAACCAGGCTAATTTCACTGCAGGTGTTGCAGTTCATTAAACACAGGTACAGTATCAAAAATGTAATTTAATTAGGGTAGTACAGGAAGAGAATTAATTCTCATCCGAGGCTTGGCACTGTCCTTTGAATCAAAAGCATACAAGGCCAAGTTATTTTTGTGTTTCACATACACAGCTGCTGCTGTTTAAGATGTTGCAAGAAATTAACTGGTATGTTCTTCCATCGGTGCATATAACTCTTAATAACTTTAATAATAGAAACAGGTACACAGTGATAGGACACTAGGAACAGAATTCAAGGTGTAATCCAACATTTGATTAGCCCTTTTCTAACTGGACTTGTTAAAAGCATTGTTAAAACGTGCACCTTCAACTTTTAACTAGACAAAAACTTCCAGCAGTGGCTTCCTTTCCACAAACAGGGAAAAGACTAACAATGAGAAGACAGCACAGTAAGAATTAGACTGTCACAATACACTGGGGTGAAAGTGGCATTAACATAAATAGAAGCAGTTTGTTCTCAATGGTATCATTGTAAGACAATGTTTGGGTTTTACAGGGTTCTTACAGAAGGTATGAAGAACAGGACGTATTTTGTAACTTGAATTACATGTATGTTTACAGAAAGTGTGGGTGTTTGGATGGCACAACAGACAAAATGTTATATAAACCCCACTCCTTCAGCAATAGCTTGTTCTGGAACTGCAGCTATATTGTGCCACTGAATATATACAACTTTCTTATCATAGTAGGAAGCAAGCACTTGGACTGAGGTATTATAGGCCAGATTCTGCTCTCAGTTATACAGTTATGCTGCACATTCCTTTATAAGAGACTTCATTGAGTCATCCCAGATTTCTATCAGTATAACTAAGCAGAATTGTCCTCCTATACATATATTACAAAACGTGTCCCAAATTCTGTATAGGAATGCAACTTCTTGGTAGAAATTTATCTGTTCGAGATATTTAAGCAACTTCAAACCATGTTAAAGAAAATCTGAATGCAATGCTGTTGCTGTGCTTCACTTGTCTATTTGTTTTTCAGCATTGCAGGATTCTCAAGAGACTGCACTGCAATATATTACCCAGCATGTGCCGCAATGACTCAGGCACCAGCATGAGTTAAGGACGGAGCGCCAGCTCTCACTCGAACTTTCAGGATGCCGGTGCAAAACTCTTCAGCATAGCCAAGAATCTATAAAAGGACAGGCGTTCAAGGAGAAAGTTCAGCTTCCATTCCATTATGCTATACTATTTTCTACTGCAATGCCATTCAGATTCTTACATATAAATATTTTATGTGTAAAATACAGCTAACCTCCTTCCAAATTGTAGCTGCATCTCTGCTAGATTCCCAATTTACAGCCTTGTGATCCATCTATTGCAGCTTTGAGAGCTGCATTGTTAAAGGTTGCAGAGGCATATGATTGCTATCTTCTGCTAATTTGTACGCTGACTGAAGTACTCAAACTTTCTTTTTCCTACATTGCTACCTTACAGGCAACTACTTTGGAGGTGATAAATACAATTCTAAATATAACTATAAACCTAAAGCTTGAGAGTTAGTTTCTCCCTCCTCCCAACTCCATCACATATATTTTTTAATATTGAAAATCACCTTCATGCCACAAGGAATTGTCTTCCTATTTCCTACCTGTTTTGGTCCCAGGAAGCAGGCTTCAGTGTAAGCAGGGAGGGCTACACAACAAAGTCCGCCACACAACTCAAGAGTGAGTTAGCCTCACTAATGCCAAAGAAGAGGCAAAGTGCTGATTACCATCCCCTTACTGCACCCTGCCCCCCGCAAAATCCATGCTGATCTTTGCCACAAGACCACGTTTCCCTCCCTTTTATTAATAAAATTTTGATTTGAAAGAAAATGCAAAATGAGGCCTTCTTTTGCAAGCACTAAGTTTTCCACCAAAAAACGAAAGAAAGAAAGAAACCCCAACAAATACTCCATAAACTAACAAGTCTTCAAAGATTTACACAAACCCTCAGCCTCTCCTCACATCATCTGAGGAATTTAAGATGAAAAGTATATCATCCACATTATAGTTTTATAATTACTGGATTGCATAACAACAGTCTCCAGTCATGACACAGGTAAAGACAGACTATACTGTCTAACTAGATATCAACATATATACAGACACTAGAGCAATGTTATTTTTTGTCCTTGCCAGTGGCTGAGGGTTTACTCTCCTTTCTGAAACACGTCTTTAGAAGTATAATTATCCATTTCAAATTATCTCAGACAAACTAAATTCTAATATCCTTTCCACCACTGTCCTACCCCCACAATTCTATCAGATTTGCAAAAGAATACACGCAATTATCTAATAAAAACTAGGAACAGGATAGAAGCTCGCTCGCTCTCTACTAAGGTCTTAGATTCATCACGCCCAATTCAGGTTGGATGTGAAAAGACAGTATCTCTAACTAGGAAATAAATTTATCTGCACCTAGTCAATAAAGAGTTTCTCTTCATGTCTCACTGGCAAGTTCAAGTTCTCTTTGTATAAGGTTTGCCTCTTTCTCAGTTTACTAAAGTACTTCCTTTGCTAGCAAGAACTTGTGTAAATAAAGTTTTTGTGTATTAACTCAATGTCAACATGTACTTTAAAACAAGCTTAAATATTATGTCTAGGCTAGTATCATTCAAATACAACATAACAAAAGAGAAAAATAGTCAGGACAACAAAAACAAGCACACAACAAAACCCAGTCATAAGACTTATTCTGTCTGGGGAACAAGATGATCTTGATTCTGGTCTTCCTTCCAACAGATTGGATCAAAATGCCACATAAATCAATGGAGTAAACGCTGAATCTGGGAGAGAAGCAGCAGCATTCCTACAACTGGTGGTGACAGCCAAAAGTTTTTAAAAAATAGAAAAAGGTCTTTAAAAACATTGCTAAAAAAATGCAGTCCTTGAAGAGACAAACGCCATTTAGGGTACATAAGAGATAAGAGCACAGAGCATACACTTTATTACACTATGTTAAATAAATTTCAGAAAGCGAAGAAGTTGTAACAGATTTTGGTTGGTTTGGTTAGATCTGCTCACCATCAGGCTCTATCTATAGACAATAGAGCCAGCTCCTGATTCCCACTCTCTTGGAGCCTCTCTTTCTTCCGTGACAATAGGAGAAGGTTTAACAAACCAGTCTGCATAGGCCAACAATAACTGTTGATGCCTACATTAAAAATAAGATATTCACAATAATTGGCAGTTATGTGTTTCCTCAAAAGACTACTAATTTCTACTATTGCTGAGAAGCTAAGCCTAAGAAATACACTATGAATAAGCTGTTGATAATGAGATTGCTGCTATACACAGACTTTAGCTACAATTAAGAAAAAAAAAAAGACACAAAACACATGAATTCAAGATCAACAGCAGATTTCCTATGCCAGTGTCATGGTCGAGCTTTCAAAACACCCTGAGGGAGGGAGGTTCTCAGCTCACTAGCCTCGAATTACTTTGAAAAAATCACGTATCTTTACACCGAGATACTAGCCTGGCTGCAGTTTGAGCACAGCAGAAGTTATAATAGCATCTGCTGCCTATTAAGGCTTTCTTATTCACTCTCTACACTTACTGCTTTTCTAAACAGAAACACCACTCTAAAAATAATCCCAGTATGCATCAGAAGATGCAGTCCTCCCACCATCTGGGTTATCCCACATGCACAACCACCACAAGAACAAGTCCTACAAAAACAGCAGGCAGAGATACACCCACCTACATCAAAAGGTTTCAAACTGAAAACAGGAAAACAGATAAGGTATGTCAGAGGCAGAAAGCGACTGAAGACAAATTTTCACTGTGAACAGAACTCCCTGAAGGTTAATTAAAAAAATTCTATTTGAAAATACATGTAAAAAACCCCAGAAAAAACAGCTGAATTCCATGAGACTCACTAATCAGCTCTGAGAAACAGCCTGCCCTCACTTATCAGTCGGGGAGAGGTGGTAAGATGCCACACAGGTTCTGCTTGGTATTTCATTAGTCAAATGAGTTATACTCAAGGGATCAGCCTCATTCCAGTCCATCTGAGTGTTTTAATTTAAACTTACAACCTAAATAAGAAGCACAGTAAAGAAAATTCTAGTGCACCTGAAAGCCATTATCTATTACATAACAGATATATAACCTTTGGGTCTATCAGTGCTGTAATGCCAGAGGAAGCAATTAGTAGGGTACAGATAATGGAACAGAATTGCAGTATTATATATTGGAATATACAGAAAAATAGATAAAACGCTGCTCACTCTGGGGTGCAAAATTTACTGCAGTAATTCCAACATATGCTCATAACTCAAGAGTTGTCTTCTGAATCTCACTACCAGATACTTAGGTGAAAAAAATCTACACATGTGCACTATATTCAGTAGGGAAAAAAGAATACAATTGAGTAAAAAAATTTTAGGACAACAGCATCAAGAACACTTATTGTGAATTAATGGATTGCAAACAGAGATGTGACGACTTTTTACTACACCAACCAAGTCTGCAATAGTGTGTCATGCCCGATTTCAATGAGGGCTTTAGAAATCATAGAAGTTAGCTGCTGGCCTTCTATAAAGCAAACACCTACTTACTTAACTGTAACTTTAGATAAGCCAAGCTGACACATACCAGACAAACATTCCAGCAACCTCAACTGCAGGTATAAAACTGTAAATATTGTTTCCTTTTTTCCCTGGACTCTCTAAACTTAGAATTTAAGCCTACTCACAAAGGTTATCACCACTAGTTAACACAAAAACTGTCAAGACACACAGAAAACGCAAACTTTTTAGGAAAACAAAACTGAAATGCATTTCTTTTGCAAAAAAAACAAACCCCAGTTCTGCAACAGTCAAATGGTTCAGTTAGAGTATAAAGAGTTATAGAGGAACTCCATTTATTTTACTTAATCTTTCTATAACTATATATCTATATTACTGTATATTTCAGTTGGAACTGTAGTTTATTTCAGTTGAATGGAAATCTATTTTAGCATGGAAATAGTATCTTTTGAAAATATATGGATCTTGTCACTTCTTTGACATTTATTCACATTTCTGAATGAATTGTTAAATACAGTCTGTCTTAACCCACTTGCTTCATCCTTCAGGTTTTTTTGTCTTTAGGTTTTGTCAGCCTTCAAATATTATTCTTATTCCTTAATCACATGTCCTGGCACAAGTCTCATTCCCTTCAGTATTCCTCAATGTCCTCTGGGAAATTTGCCAGTTTTTGTCATCTGCCCCCATTCTCCTTTGGGAACACTAAAGGAATTAATTTCATTCTTTCCCCAAGCAATGCCTGTCTCTGCTGTTAACAGTTACCCTTGGCTCTCTCATCCATTCAATACACAAAGGTATAGATCTCCTTAAGTGATCCTACAGTACTTAGAGATTTAACAAATGTTCTGTTGAGAAATACCTCTTTCATGCTCTGTATTTGCTTGGTTTAGCATTTTGTAAAGGAATTTAGCTGAAAGATAGAGTGCCAGTATTTCCATTTTGCACGTTCCACTTTCATTAGTTGGCAACAACTGTTTAGTTTGCAGCTTTATAGGTATGGCCATGACTGTGTCTCTGCGTGTCAGAGACAAATAGATCCATTATTTAGACCTGGATGTTTTGATCAACTATATATTCTATTACATAACAGATGTACTATTTCTTCTGTCATTTTTTTTCCACTACGATTTTGCCCAATATCATATCTGAATTCTTCCAGAATGAGCTCTTAATAAGTGTCTTGTGTTTCCTCAAGCACTGAAAAAAAATCCATTTCCAGTTCCTTTTTCCTGTATGTTAATTTCCTACTAAACAGTATTTCTTTCCCTGAAGAGAGACTTTTTCAATCTTACAAGCTTATCTTGCTCAGTCCTGCATTTGAAAATAAGTGGAAACTTTATCTTTGACCCACCCTGAGAAGAAGAAAATTATCTGAGTTATGCATCTCATTCCTTAGTGTAATTACTATAATGAATACTGGAAGTCATACCACAACTTTTCAATAACTGTACAGTCAACTTCAATATATTCTATTGTTCCTTTTTGCCATTACTACTACTTTTATCAGATCTCCTCCTTTTTTTTTTTTTATGTTTACCTGACATCTGGGCAGGATTAAGCAACTTGCACTGTTAGCAGTTGCTAGACGAGACAGCACTTGTTGTGGTTACCTCTCAAACTTCCTCAGTTAAGTATCTTCTGCTTCATGAGTTACAAACTCACCATTGCAAAGGCTGCATCACTTACCAGCATAAGTTAGTTGCAAAACAAGCAAATTGTCCTTGGCTTCATTTACCCTGGAAGTCCCACATTTTCTCAAAGAAACAGTGAAAGTTAACTAAAAGATACAGATTCATGACATTTTTCAAGATCAGTACCTAATATATAAGAACACTACTGAAAAGAAACATTAGATACAAATATTTAGCATCTCTATATCCAAACAAAGTGCACATTCTGCAGTTGGGCTGCTGACAAGTCAAATATCTGAAGGAGGCTTTAGAAAGATGACAGCTAAGCACTCAATGAACTTTCATGTTCTCAACTCTCACCAAGATAAGCAGTTGTCCAATCTGACTGAAAAGGTACCAGACACTAATTTCAGTATTGCCATTATCATTAATGAGAGCCAACACAAACACAGATTTCCCAGGCTTGGAACAAGGAAAAAAGCCGCTGAGGCTTCCCAACACCTTCAGTGAGAAGAATCCCACTGCTGCCACTGCCTGAGGTACCAAACAACTGTGGGGCTGTGGGTCAGCACTGTTGTGCTATGTAGTGCAACCAGTCCACCTGCTTGACAGAAAACAGTTTCTCTCCTAAGAGAAATCAGCAAAAGTATTAAAGCAGCATATTATAAAAGAGAAAAGAGAACAGGAGAGAAAGGGGTCAGAAGATGAAGGTTCACCCAGGAGAAGGTAAGAGTACAGCATCTAGAAAAGGAGGGAAAACTCTAGAAACACATGATAACCTCTATAGGACAAATACATGGTACGCCAGGTAGGGTATTAAACCAGGAGTTTAGGAAATAACACCACAATGAACTCTTCAGGGGAAAGCTAGTACCCTACAGCCTCTACCCTTAACAGAGGCCTCAGAGTACAACCACAAACCCATCATTAAATAACAAATATTGATAATTAAAAGAAAGACCCGAAGCCCCAAGGTAAAGAAGGGAACAGGCAATCCTCCCGTGTGAGGATCAACACAAGAGGCTAGGAGGCAATAATAAAGGGAAGGACCCAGAGGTACAGCTGAAGGAAACGCTCCCCGAGGTGCCAGAATGATGCCACCACCTAGACGGAGAAGGTCGAGGAATCCGCTGCCCGTTGCGGCGGGCGGCCGGGAGCGGGCGCAGGGCGAACCACCCGTCAACAGCAAAGCCCCCTCTGCGGCTCCGCCACCGCTCCGGCCCCGGGAACCGCTCCCCTTACCTGGCTAGCTTTGTGAAACTGCTTCTTGAGCCCCGCCACCGACATCTTTCCCCCGCGGCTGCCCGAGGCAGCGCCGCTGCCCAGGCCGAGCGGCCGGCAGGTCCCCGCGGCTCCCGCGGCCGGCCCGGCCTCTCGCTGTGTCACCCGCACCTACGGCCCCGCCGCCCCGCGCAGATGGAAACATCGCCTTCCAAGCGGGCTCAGCGGCTACCACCCCATTGGCTACCGCCAGGGCCCATGCAAATGACAGAACCATAGACACCCGCCCATTGGCTGCTTGCGGGGCTCATGCAAACGAGAGGGCTCGAAGACGCCCACGCTGCGATGTCGCATGGAGACGGCGGAGAGGGGGAAGCGGGCGGCCTGCGGCGGGGCGCTGCCTGCGGCGGGGCAGCCGGAAGGATCCCTGCGGGCAGGTCGCACCGCTGCTACGGCTGGGGCATCCTTCCTATTGCACGGTACTTGCTTAAGCACCAGAAGGCCTAGCTGTTAGCTCTCTGATTTCATTGAGCTAGTCTTATTTTTAATAAGGCTCCAATTTTTTCTTTATAGGTCTCATTTCTTGTGTTTCCATGCAGCATCTTTATTTGAGCTCATTCACCTCAGATCTATTATTATACGTCATAATTATATTGTAGCTTTTAACACTCTTGCAGTGGTCCGGAATGTAACTGGTTGTTGCTGTACATCATAACAAAATCCACTTGGTAGTTTGACTCTGCAGCTGCATTTATGCTGCTCAAGGCTCAGAAAGGCACAGTCTCCCACTGCCTGCCTCCCTCTTGGAGGAGCAGATGGACTAGAAAGAGCTAAGCTGGAAGAACGGCTCAGGTGTTTGCTTGGTTGGTATAAGATGGATTCATTGTATGCTTAAATATGGCTGTGCATCAGCAAGGGGCTGATAGAAGTATGAGATGTGGTTATGCCTGCACTGGTAAGGCACTCCCAGATTCTGTGGAAGACATGATCTGTGATATGCTGCTCCATCCTGGCCGTAAGATCGTTTGGGAGTTATGATTCAGCTGAAACTTATGTATGGAAGCAGTTTAGAGACAACCTTTGCTGCCTGCAGCAGGGCTCTTGGTGCTACCCACCATCATGCTTACCACATTTTTTTTGAGTTGGGAGAGAAAGGCATCTCCAGAGTGCGTTACAGTTACTTCTTTATAATAGCAAAGAGGACAATGGCAAAAAAATACAAGAGCTTTTAGAGTAATTGTCATGTTATAAATTGGGAGAAAGGAATCCCTGTCCCACCTGTTAGAAATAATTGTGTACCACTGTGAAACAAAGTGTGAAGACAGGTATATTCAGGAGTTAAGGAACTCCTAGGGCTATTACTTGACAAAGGACAGTCTGTAGAGGAGAGGAAGAAGAGATAAAAGAGGATAGCACCAGTCCACATTCACTCTGGAAGACAAATGGTGAGGTGAAGCCCTTTCAGGTTTTTGGACTGAGTCCTTTTTGAAGGAGATCTGCAATCACCATGCTATCTGGTGCTAGCTGTGTCTAGGGAAAGAGCATTTTCAGCCTCTTTACAAGTAAACATGATTATACCACAGGCACTCGATTGCAGCACCAATTTCTCCTCATAATTGAAACAGGCAGCAAGATGTTAACTGTCCAGGGCAAGCTGGGTATGGCTTAAATTAGTGACGTGTTTGTAGAGATCTCAGGTGAGAAAATAAGAAATTGGAGTTCTGTAACGGGTATTAAAGCAACCTCTTAGCGTACCATGGAATTAGGGAGATAAGGCTTTGGCTAATCTTCACCTTTAAGAAAGGGTGGACCAGAAGCAAAGAAAGGAGTTTGAAATAAGTCACTGTGGAAGAGAATTGATGGATTATGGAGTAACTGTGGCTGTTAGCTGTAAAATTGGATTAGATAAAGAACTTGGGTAAGGCTATATGTCTGCAACTTCCTTTTTTTTTTTTTTTTTTGTTTTAATCCCGCTTGTAACCCGAGGGTAGCAGCCGTGTTATCTCTGCTGAAGTGGTACAAGAATTTGCAAGTGGGAAATGCCCTGTGGAAATTCAACTGCATAGCCTAATTGCTCTATGATACAGACAGGGTGAAAACCTAATTAGTGAGCCAACTTGAGTGGTCCAGGTGTTAATGGTTTGGTAGAGACACCCTGAAAAAGAGACTGGTATTCAGTTCAGATACAAGCAAAAGTTATAGTTTGTAGCCAGTAATATATGCTAGCTAAGCAATATCTGAGAGCTTTGTAATCACAGGCATAGTTATATCTCATGGAAAAAAGGGATTGTGATTTCCTGGATGATATTCCTTAAGTTTTATGAAAAGTTACTAATTCAGTCTGTAAAATGAGGGAAATTAGAAACAGTGCAAAAACTATGGGAAGTGGTTCAGATAAATGCTGACATGATGGAAAAAAAAAGCTTCTATTAAAAATAACCATTAGAAACAGAAGACAGACCAGGGCACAGTGAAAAATGCTTCACAGTCTGGGAAAGAGGGGGCCTTCAGGGCAAAAGTTCTAGATGGCTCAGTATTTAAACAATTACCATCCCACTACTGAGAAAATCTCAAAGTGCATGAGAACAATTGATGATGGTTCCAACATGTTATTGTTACTGAATCAGATGTGAAATTTATACAAACTGAGAAATCCTAACCAGGCCTAAATCAGGGCAGTGACTAGAAAATATGTACTGGCTACTTATATGGGAGAACTGGGCTTGAAAATCAGTCCTGCAAAATTCAAAAAAAGATAGATATTTGGATAAAGGAATAAATTCATAATTCACTTGGATTTCAGTGTGGCCACTATTATGTAAAAAACACAGTCAGCGGAAACTCAATCTGAAGATGTGGCAAACAACCTTATAGGCATTTGGTTTTCCATGAACAAATTACCTTACCTGTAAGAGCTGCAACTGCAATAGCAGCCATATGAAGTATTAGGTTTTCAGCAGAATGAAAACTAGAAATATTTAAAAAATGTTCCAGAGGCATCTTACAGTTGAAATTACTTGGAATTTGAAGCCAGCTACATCCAAGTTTGCTTGAAAAAATAATGAGAAATCTGTTGGTGAAATGTTATCTAGATCTTTGGTAGTTACTGCCACAAAAGAAAACCTCAAAAGGGGGAGGAAAGATGAGTTTGTGATGAAATTTTATTGGATTTAATTCTAGGCCACACTTACTACTGAGGTAAAGCACTTTTTTATTCCTTAAGGCTTAAATATTCAAAACAACTTACTGTAGCCACTAATGTCCGTAAGGACTATATGTGTTTAATGACAGTGCAGATAACCTGGTTAGTTTTTCATGTTAATTGTCAAAACCGTGGTCATAGGCTGTGGTTTTTTGGTCACAGGAAAAGAACATATTTGAAAACTAGTGCTTAGAAAATAAGCATTCTGAAAAAGTGATCCTCTAGGAAAAGTATGCCATTTGAAAAAACAGTTGGCCAATACCCAAGAGCAAACTTATAGAAAGATTTGAAAATAAAGCAGGTGCAGATATAAGGTTGTGTGCTCTTCTAAAAAGGTGAGAGTTCATCTGGTTACACAATTCTGGAAAAAAGAGGGGAATACTAAATTGAATTGACAGTGATATTTGAGTATTGACCCAAGTAAATGAAGTAATGGATAACATAGTATTCCGGAGTGAAATCCAAAGGACTACAACATTTGATTAAATTGGTCCTAAATCTAATCCATTTAATTATTTTCCAGTGTTAGCTCCCAGGTTTGATATTGCAGGACAAACCTGGGAGCTGACACTGGGAAAACAATGCCAACAGCAAACTACATAACAAAGAAGAGAATCCTTCTGCAAATAATGCCCAAGCCACTAAGGACATCTCATGAGCTAGTTTTAGCACTTTTTCTATACACTTATATGAAACAATTATTTTAAATTACATTAAGAAAAAAAAAGTTGGTGATATGAAAATATGTTCATGTACAGGAGCAGGCTAACACTATGGTTTTGCTTCTAGAACATAAACAGGTAACTCTGCATATCATAGCACTTTCTGGGCAGATAAACTAGCTCAGGTATTTCTGACATGGCTTTGCATTGCAGTATGCATTTCATACGAAAGGGAAAAGAACAGACAGTCTTCTCGACACAGCCAGCACTGACCAGAACTTGGAAAGCTCCCCGTTCCACACGGACACTGCTGGCAGTTAGCGCTGGAATATGTGACCCTGGGGCCGGTAGACACTCTGGCTAACCTACTTCATTTGTTTAGGATGCTTATGTCTGCTCCCCAGATCTTCGAACTAAATGTAGCTAGTGAATTATTTTTGGCATATGCAATTGTTCTTCTCAAGCTGACTTTCCATATGTGTTGCTTTACCATTATCCAGATCTTTGCTTCTCTTCTTGTCTCCTTCCTGTGTTTGTATTCCACATGCTTCTCCATGATCCTGCAGATACCTTCTATCCTCACTTACTTTCCTAAATCTCTGGCAGTTGTTCTGCAAGTGCCAACAACAAAACAAAAGCTTGTTAGACCTTGTTAGACCATGAATTAATAAATATGGTTCTAACTACATGTTTCTTTTAAAAGGACATGCAAACATTTTAGATTAACTCAAAATCTAGATATAGATATTTTTTAAAGTTACATATGGGTATACTATAAACAGGTACTCTAATTTTGAAAACTCAACAACCTACTTTTTTGTGTATGCAGCTGTGTCACACTGCAGTTTATAACAGTTTTGCAATCCTAATCTTTCAAATTATGCTATGTGGATGAACTCCTGAACAGCTCCTACTTGAAGACCTTGTAACTTTTAGGTGCCTATCTTGTTTCTGATAGTAAAAAAAAAAGTTTTTACTGTTAGCATATAGCTAGGCACTCAGTGCTCACAGACAACTTTAGACTGTTCAACAAAAATGAGTTGCATGTGTAAACTGGAATAAAGTTGTGAATGTCCAAAATTACTCCACATGGAGACAAATCTGGAAATAATAGAGTATTAGTTAGTGCTAATGCTGGATACCCTGAGCATTCTATTTCCTCCATGCTTGAGATTTCTATCTTGATAAACTACCGAAAAAAAAATGTTTTCCTTCAGGTAGGTCTGTTTATCCTAAAAGGAAATATTTCTGTTTTCTGACCAAATCGTAAAAAAACTTAATTTCAACCTCAAATCTCTTCAGTTTTGGTACACAGCATTACTTCACACAAGGACCTGATTTGCCTGCTTGATCCTCCCTTTTGGGCTGTATTCCCTTAAGGGACTAATCTCCCCTAATGATGTGTGGCCATGTGCATGCCAAGGTGGGTCTCTCCTCATGGGTTTGGTCAAGAGAGTAGCATATGGCACTGTGGGAGATGTAGTCTAACCAGGAGCCTGGCCAGCAAGGGGCAACTGCAGCAGGTTGTTCCCAAGTGGAGCTTCTTCATGGAGGTACCGTGGCAAGGTGACAAATCTATGAGAAAAGGCTGGGTTGTGAAATGGACCCACAAATCTTTTTTCTAAGGAAAATAAAAAAAAATACCAAAAAGAAATATGTAGCTATTTCTGAACCAAAATTTCTTAACCTCTTTTCTGGGGAAGAAAAATCAACCTATTTTGAAAACGTATTTAGTTTAAGACAAAAACAAGTGTTGGTATATCAGAAATAACCACATAAGGAAAATCCCTCTTTTTGCTGGCCTTTCTAAAGTAGCTGTATTCCTTCTTATTAAAGAGTAAGGCAAAATAAGCTGTAACTTAAAATGAGTCAATTTGGTAATGTGCAGAAATGTTGCTCTGACTTCAAAGAAAATGCACCTGATTCCTGTGCTGCTATTTCACCCGTGACAAAAAAAGAGCTACTAATTTTCTGCACACAGCTGCCTGTGTTCATCAGAAAATGATGACATTCTCATTGTTGACAATACCACAGCCAGCACAAAACTTGAAATAGAATGTTGCTGGAAGACTAATACTAGGTTCAGGAAGGTGTAAAGGATATTCATCTTCATGTTAAAACTACTGTATCATAAATGGTGTGGACTGTTTCCAAGCAGAATGTTGTAGTATTCTGGCATAAACTGGATCACAGTTACTGTTTGAAATCCACTCTAGAATTTCACATATCTGTTCTTCAGTTATGGAACAAAGCTTTAAGTATCATCTTAGTAAGTCTTGGTCTTTATAATAATCCTTTTCAGTGGAAAAAGGACACACTGAAGAACAACACCTGCTGCCTTGCCTTGCTTAGAGAATGCAATGCACAAGCTTCTTTGATAATACTTTATTCAGCTTTATCAGGGAAAAATATAGAATCAGTGAGAAATCTGAGTAAAAATCTGAAAGAATACGTACTGTATGTAACAGGAGACAAACAGTAAAAAATAAAACAAAGTAAAAAATCCAGTGGTTTATCATCTCCATGTATAAATATATGCCTAATTCTATTTTAACTTGCTTCATATTACAGGACAGAAAGTCATATCAACTCTGTGACGGAGTGTCCTTATATAATACACAATGTGGACATTTCAAAGAATTTGACTGATGTTTAAAAGCAATTTGAATATCAGTAAGTATCTCATAGCAAGTTTGTGAATATTCAGACATACCTGATTTTAACAAAACTTTTACAGCATGGATGTTGTTTTGCTTTCAGTGTAATTTAATAGGTCTTTTGGGATCTGTCATGTTTGAACATCTGGGAATCATCACATGTTGTCTGTTGATCAATGAGGCAACAGGAAAGGCATGATGTGACACAGATGTTAAATATGGCAATACTCCATAGACCGACTGGATCACAAATGGGAATGATCAGACTTTGAAAAATCTGATTAAGATTCATCGACTGGATAAAATTCAATATTATTTTTTTCTTGAATTTCCTAACTGTTCTGATAACAGATGGTATTATAGTGGTCAAAGAATTATTGGAAACTGGCTTATTTGGAGGAATAAAATGACATAACTGAAGACAAGGACTTCTGCTATCAAATACTTTGCAGGAAGGTGAATTCAACTTGCCAGGTCCCTGCTGTCTTGTCATGATGATTAATGTCTACTACTGGATAACTCTGCCACTCCTTTTAAAACAAAGAATACATAAATCAAATTTATTGCATTAGTTTAAGCATCATGGTTAATTGAGTAACTGCCACTATACTAAGAAACCGTTTTCTCCCCTCCCTCAGATGCAAAGAAGAAATAGCCTATATGAATTCCTTTAACAGTTAACCATGAATGCCACCTTCTGGCTATGTACAGAAACGCCCCTTGAGAGCGATAGGGAAAAAAGCACAGCTTTCATTCCGTAGTTACCAGATAACTATTTCAATTAAATATACGTTAAAAATGTGTGAAACACAGACATGCCTCCTGACAGACTTCCTAGCTTGTTCATTGAAATGTAAAGGTACTCAGATGTTTACTTTTCTAAAGAAATTGTGTAGTTTAAAATAATAAACACACCTGATGTTGACTTTCTGTAGAAACAACCTGAAAACTGTTGTATTTAAAGGTAGCAGCTGAATCAATATCATGAACGAAATTCTGACCTTACTGAAGCTGACCGGACTTTTTCCAGTGACTTCAGTAGTGCCTAAACTTTTAGCCTGGGTTTTTTGAAAGCTGCTCTTGTGAAGTGGGGTTTGAGTTTTCAAAAGATTTTAAGGAAGCCAGGCATATATTCTTCTGCAATTCAGTGGGTGCAGGATTTTAAAGAGGAAACTGATCCTGCAAAACAATGATGGTAAAGGTTTTCAGAGTCAGAGACCTCTCCTTCCCTATGATCAGACCAGATTAGCTGTTGCTTTTATTGCTTGAATTTCTCTAGCAATAGACTTACAGTTGTTTAGTGTTGCTAGTACAGGTAAAAGCATGTCATACGTACCAGAACATGTTCCTTGAAGCAATCATATTATCATGGTGTAATGGACTCCCAAATCAAAGAAAAATTCTACTCTGGCTGCTAGGATGATATACAGACAGCAGAGGAAACAAGCCAGGGAATTTCTTTCACCTGGGGAAGCAAATAAGAAGCATTTCTCCAGTGCACGAAGAAGAATATTTGGGCAGACGGTAGCTGAAATCCCCTGTAGTTACAGATTGCTTTAACTCTATTCATTTAACTTGCCTTTTTTTTTTTTTTTAATCCCAGCTGTGTGATCTCTGGCAGACTTAGATTCTCCAGTCATAGTTAAAAATAATTTCAGTGAGCCCAATCCTACACTTAGGTACACCAGTGGGAAATCAGTCGTGTCGTCTTAGGGTCTTTTTGGTCTTTCCTATCAATTTCTTTACTGTGTCAAGTATAACACATTAGAAATTGTATGCTAGGTGACAAATCACTTTAATGTAGATGCTGGACCATTTTTAATTCTAATATTTTTTTAATGTTGTCAGATATGCACTAATTTCAAGGATTCAGTGAAACAGCATACATTGAAAGAGATTTAAAAATAGTGACAGCTGTTGTATATTAAAAACTGATGTCTGACTTGTTTGCTAAAAGTTTTCCTTACAATTAAAGACTTTCTATCTGAATATGGAAGATACAGGAGAGAAATTAACTTTATTATTTTTCCTTTTTAAAGTTATGTAAAATGTAATAGGTTTCTATATGCTGCAAATGTGTGGTTCTTCTGCAATAAAAATAGCATGAAGCTTGATCAGATTTTTGGTTTTACTCCCTTCTTTGGAGGAAGAAAATAAAAGATGGGGCTTAAATTGAGCTTAAACTATAGCTCTGCTCTTCCTACAGTGCCATACTTGCTTGTTTTTCCTGATAGGTCATCTTGTAAATATGACCCAGGCACTGATACGTGGAAAGCAGGTACCCACGTAATCCATCTATACAGATATCCATGTAGTTTGTTATTTTTCTTAGCTGCTATCTGAGAAATCTGTAAGAAGCCATTTATAATTTTGACAAGTATACTAAATTTTGACATATATACTAGGTAATGGAAGGCATATTTGTGAATGCCATTTCTTTTTTTTCTTTTTTTTTTTTCCTTTCAACTTTCACTTAAAACATTACAGGGCTTCTAAGATCCTTCCAGTACTGTGCTTTTCCTTTAATGAGGGTGATTATGGTCAGGGTGCCACAGAGACAATAGTGTGTGTTGGGTTACTTTGTGGGGGTTTTTTAAGGGGGAGGAAGGGTTGAGGAGACAAGTGCTCAAGGCAAAGAGGGAAAAATGTTCCAACATGAGATAAACTGTTCCAACAATTTAATATTAGTGATACTATCTCCAATCTGTAGATGGCAGTGATCTTCCACTGCCTGCTTCAGGAGGGAAGCAGGGGGGAATCCTACAGTTAAAACCACTATGCAAAACAGATGTGGGGAAAATAAGTCGTGAGGTTAACTTAATTCTATATACCAACCTTCTTCTTAAACTAAAACCTACTTAAAGAATATAGAAAGGTATATCCCTTATTGTATTTCCTTCATGGAATGAGGAAATATGTCATGCCATTTAGAACCTATACATTTCTGTATTGAAGGATTTTGATGACAAATTCCAGAATACTGTGTTTTGGAATTTATCTATGATCAGAACCCTACACTGGCATTCTGGACATCTTGTACATACCTTTCATTATTTTAAACACGTTTATTCCAATAATATCTGCATTTTTCCTCCCAAATGCCTCTGGGTACTTAGCTACCTCCTTCATCAGTTGTTCAGCAGGTCTGTTTAATTTTTAGCTGGTTTTCTCTTGACACTGGCATTAGTTTTCACTTTCATTCAAATGTCTGTCAGAGTATACTTTAGTGAAGGGTGTGATGTGAAGTCCACTGAAATCAAAGAAAGTACTTCTACCAGTTTCAGTGGATATAGAATCTCGTCTCCCAAAATCTACCTTGCTTGGTGACTGGCAGAGGGAATTTTCTAAGTATAGCACAAAGTCTAACCTTCCCCTTTTGTCACTATTTTCAGTTGTGGTTTGTTTTTTTTCCTTAATGATTCTGCCTATAGGATTTTAAAATATGAAATCAGACTATAAAAAATACAACATTCTTGAAGTTCTATTTTAAGTGTCACAGGCATTTTAAATGGTATCTAGACACACAAATGCAGACGAGGTGCCTTTCAAACAGCACCTAAATAGCATTTTTAAATTTGCTTCTGAAGATTATAAATATCAATGAGATTTGGGGTTTTGTGAAGAGGAAGATGCCTGTATATGCAAAGTGAGACACAGAGAAGTACCTAAGCCAGTTAATTTCTTAATATCCATTGTTTTCAGTAGAAAATATATCACTGCAAAGAGCAAAAATTACAAAATTATTCATCTGCTGCTAAGGCAGCCCAGTGCACTTTAAATGGCATGAGCATCAGATACCTTAGAGTGACTCCAAGTTGAGACATTCCTCAGCAAATCATGAGAAATTATTTGTGTCAGGTTCTTCATTTAACATTAATCCATTTGGCTCCTTGCTGCTGAAAGATGTTTTGCAACATCAGTACACCTAATTTGCAGTCACTGTTGTTTCACTGCAGTCGAGTGGAGTCTTGTCATTGGTATGACCAGTGGCAATTTTGACAACCTCTAGTGCAGAAAGCCAGTATAAATTACTGTGCATTGCTTAAATCCTTTTTGGAAAGCTTAGCTGGGAGTTATCTCCTTTTGCACAGAATGTATCTCATCCAATATGTTCTGGAACAAACAGGACCTATACTCTTCATCCCAATAGCAGGCTTTCAACCCATTCCAGTAGGAAGATAAAACCATCTATATGACATCAGTATCTTAGAGCTTTCTCTAAATGTATCCTACATTTTCTCCTCTGAATTTTGTCACCTCTTTTTTGCAATGCCTCTTCCTTACTGACCACGCTCTTCAGTTCTTTGAAAAACAGCAGCATTCAATCTAATCTATCGGCATTGCTTAACCTGCGGTTCTAAAAAAGGATTATTTTTTTTTAATTAGTGAATGTTTAATCTTTTCATATTCCATTGTCAGAAAAATAATCCATTAATCTGTTCCCAGTATGCAGTACACAGCTTCATAATATGCATTTTCACTCAAAAAAAAGGATGGGAAAGGGAAGCTAAGGAAGGATGCATGGCCTTATTCCCTGTTTATTTACACAAGTGCATGTATATATATCCAGACTTGCTCTTTTCCCTCACACTACTGGCAGAGAAAATAGGGCATAGTACAGAAAATAAATTTTTTTAACCTGCTTATATTCTCCCCCCCCCAAAAAAAAAGACTATTGTGAGATATTAAATAAAACCTAGGTTTAATATATCCACTCATGCTCTAAATGCACACAGTAAGGTCCCTTCTTTGGCAGTTACTCTTGGCCACTTCACGAAAATGTCAACATTAGAATTTTGCAAAAAACTCAGTTTACTAAGCCATTGGCTCGGTTTGCTTCAGATACACTTAGAAGATTGCAACATGAGCTCAAAGTGTGGTAGGACTCTGTGTAACTCTCCCATAGCTTCCAGTCATCTGCCTGAATTGCACTGTTACTGTCTATCCTTCCTCCCTTCTGCTTCTTCCCAATCTCATTGTTCTGCTCCCTCTCTTCATCTTTCTAATTCATTCCACATGCCCTTGAATATGTACCGTGTAAGGTGCTGTTTTGCATTCAACATTTGTTTATCCTGGGACTTATCACAGTATCTGAGAATCTCATAACTTTCACAGATTTTTATCCTCTTGAAGCCTTTGTGAAACAAGGAAGTATATGTCAATTTACAGATGGGGAGTGGTCACACCGTAGATTAAATGAGGTGCTCAGAGCCCTGCTTAGCCATGGGAGCTGTATTCAAGTATTTCTTGGCTCCTGATCTCCTGTATAGATTGAACATTCCTGTCGAACTACCTCTCCTGCAAGGCACCACAGTCTCCTTTAGCAGTGAGGACAGGCCATCACACTAGCTTTTTTGGCTTCGGAGACTTCTGGGAGATATGGACTGGCTGGGGAGACTCTTTTTACACTAGAACAGGGCATGAGACACAAATCCAGAAATTTCAGAAAATCCTATTGTGACTTTTGAAAAACCAAATTTATGGATGGGTAGAAAAGGGAATGTGTGTGGGAATTGGTTCAAGTGTCTGACCTACATTTCTAATCCCCCACAAGAAATCAAAGCATCCTAAAAAAAAAAAAAAATTAAAAAAAATTCATGCAAAGCAGATACTTTACTCAAAAACAGTTAATGATCTAAAAATGTTGGCTTCTGAAGAAAATTCTGTAATGGCCTTAGTTGTACCATAGACTAGAAGAAGAAAGGGCACATAACTAAGAAAGATTTCACTACAGTTAATCCTTCCTCCTCATTTCAGAGTATCTGCTGTGAGGACAGCATACTTTTTTTGCACTAAGATTCACCTACCTGTACATCAGCACATTTAGAACAGTCTCTTAATGTGGGTTCTAAATTAATTTTTGGGGGGTTGTGAAAACATAGGAATGTGTGTCCAAGTTTTACGACTCAAAGGGGTAGCTTCCAAAGCAGTGAAAGGAAGGCTCACATAAGGACTGAGGCTGGCAACATGTGAAAATTGGGTGCCAGATTATTAAGTATTCTGATTTAGCCGTGATGTGAAACTCCACAGTGAGCTCTACAAACAGCTCTGCTGATGCTGAGGTAGTGACCTCTGAGGCTCTCATGTGACTGGGCTGCCAATGGGCTGTCTGGTCCACCAGGGTGCCACTTTCCTTTGATTTATCTTTGAGTCTGAGGAATTTTTTTCTTTTTTTTAGTGTAGTAAGAAAATCCTATTTCAAATTCATTATTAGAGCTATCTATACTGTCTGGCCCCAGTGGATAAATCCTTGTAACTAGATGTGTATTTTCCATGGACCTATGCACTGACTTTAAGACAAGCCTCATGCAGATAGAAGTCTGGTTTTCCTTATTAATTAAGGGAGATGGAGAAGGAAAGAGAAAGGGGAATATATAATAGTTCACTTACCTGAGAAAACCTGTGCAGCTGGGTGTGATCTGTTGTATAAGGCAGAAAATATGTGTCTAATCAATTGTACTCTCTTGGAACCTTAAAAAAAAAAGTGGTTTATAGCATATGTTATACAAACTTGGTGATAAAACAAACATTCCAACTACTTCTGCACTTTTATGCAGACTGAATACAGTCATCACAAATAAAGTAAAAAAAAATTAAAAAAAAAAAAAGCAAAGTAACTGAATGAAGTGTTTGTATTTATGTAAAACTACTCTGGTAGTGAGCTTGTATCTCCTATTCTCAGGACTCAAACTGCTTAGCCTAGAACAGCTTTCAAAACTGACACACAGAAAGAGTCTGCAGTCTGCTGCAAGCATAACTTCCAGTGAACTGTGTAAAAATAAGCAAAGTACAATGTCAACACTAGGAAGAAAAGGTTGAATTGCAATCTTTGTATACTTCATGGGTGTTTCATAAGAAAGCCTTTTTCAGTAAATCAGTGTAGTGCTATTGTCTGTTCAGTATTAAAAACATTGCAGTCTAATCGAAAGTTTCTAGATCTATCAGAAAAGAATGAGGTAGCATCACTACAGGCTACAACAACATCATTGTTATTCTATTTTTTGCTTCATATTTTCAGATGCATAAATACATGGAAGCATTTTACAAGAGTTCCAAAGCTTCCTGAGAAGTGACTGACCTTTGTAAGTCTTGGAGTATGTGCAGTTAATTGAAAAGTTCTCCTCTCTATATATTTTCTCTAAACAATGGAGAAAATGTATGTTAAACAGAACCCCATCCAGGTATGTGTGTAAACTTGAGAGAAGAATGCAAAAGAGTTATTTATAAGAGGATGAAAACATTCAGTATTATTTATATAATACCAAATATATTCTTGGTTCTTATCTGTTCTTACAAGCAGCACTTTGTTCATATATGGAAGAAGCAATTTGAAGCCGTGGCAGCTGAGCTACAGTAATTTTGATAAAATGGCTAGGAAAAGATGCCAACAAAGTACCTTTTATGTTCATGTTAAACTTAGCTTTGGTTGACAATGTGCCCACTGCAAAACATACACAATACCTGTAGGAATGATAAACAGAGCCTTCCCCAAAGAAGACTTTATTCACTTCTATTGTATCTTAGTTACTAACTTAGTGCATAATTTTGCCTATCAATTCCTCATCTATAAAAAGGATGCATCAGGACTTCTGGGAGTCTTGTCCAGACACATTTCAGTTTCTTTTGAGCAGAAGCTATCCTGCTAAGTGTGTTGCACCACACGTACTATCCCAAAGCCCCAGTCAAGACTGGGGCTTCAAAGTACAACTGTAATAACCAATATAATATGAACCATTAATTTTCTTATGGTAGCTGCAGCCCTTCAGATTTTAAACAAGGAACAAAAAAATACTATTGTTTGACATATAAAGAGTATGAAGGAAAGAGTTCTGGATATGCTTTAAAATATATTAGTAATGTTTTCTGAACCTCTAGACACATTTACTATGATCACATCTCTTTTTAAGTCTTGTAAGCTAACACTGTCTTATTAACTTTTAATATATGAAAAATATGCACTATAGGAAATGTAATGTTACTAATGAGGTAAAGATCTTCCCCCTCACTGTTATTTCCTGTCCATCTCCATGGTAAGTAACCATGTATCTTTCTATATGGACATGTGCAAGATAAGTGGAATAGCTACTTACCCATCTTCAGTCCCTCTGGACCTTGATTAGCTAGTATAAAAGGCAGAGGCCACAGCAAAACAATGCTGTACAGAAGAAACCCAAAGAAGTGCATTAAGATTCTGCCCTTGTAGTGCCAGCTAGTGAGATTTTCATACATGGGGAATACAGACTAGGATCTTCGAAAGCTAAAAGATCTTGCAAATCACAGTTTTGTCCCATCGTCAATAGTTTTCAATAAGATAAATACAAAGAAATCTGCAATAAAAGCATAGAGAAATACTCCCTATTCCAGAAAATATCTCAGACTTTTAACTCAACAGCAATATTCCCCTTGTTAGAAAAGTGGAGGAAATGTGTTTGCTTGTTAAACATAGCATATAATAAAGAAGCCTTTTCTTTACTGAGGATTGCACACAGCTTTCAGATACTTTTCTGCAAGCCACATACAGACATAATTTTTTCTAATATAAAACTCAACTCTTCTGCAGTCTAATCAAAACTTAGACTGCCAGGCCCCAAATGATACTAAAAAAAAAAAAAAGTCACACTAAGTTTCTAAGGTCTTTCTACAAAGAAAATTAACTATCCCAACCAAAACCAACACGTATTATTAAAACATATTACACGCTCCCTCCAGTAACTTTGGAAGCTAATTACACTATCTGGACACTCAGAGTATTCCTTATAGGCAAAGAACAAAGTATGTTGATGTTAGAGGCCATACAGAAAGCAGTCTCTTGCTTCCCACTCTGCCCATCCTCTTGTTGTCCCTGGCCCTCCCTGTCACTCTGGCCAAAGCCTAAAGACAATAAGCACAAGAAATAGCATAATCACCCAAGGAGTGCTGGAAAGTACTGTTATAAACAGGCAAGCAATATCAAATGTAGCAACAAGCAGAATTGAGCACTGCAAGCTGGGCCCTGAGGATATGGACATCTAGTAAAGATTGGGAGGGAAGTCTGGTGGGTGGGAGGCAGGGAAGAGCAAAGAATGACCTGCCTTAGCTCCTGCATACACCAAGTTTGTGTATGCAGGAGCTAAGATACTCCAAGAGCAAGGTTCCATATCACTCATACAAGTGGTCTCAATTTAATTTCAAAGGTCATCCCACTGCAATGAGGTCCCATCTCTCATTTGGTTGGAGAGGGCTTTGTGTAAGGTTAACAGTGCAGCAGCATGTTTGTCAGTCATTACCTGATAGTTATTTGATTGTAAACACAGGCTCTAGAGCTGGTGCATAATTAAATTATCTTTTGAGATGGAAAAATGGTTTAGTAAGTAGACATGGCTTGGAGACACCTGAGACAAAGATGACGAATCATGGTCTGCAAGAAGTTATGTCTCAGCTAAATAGTTAATTTTTTTTTAAAAAAGACACTTATTAATCATGACTAAAGGGTCTGTAGATCACTGGTGATCAATCCTGCAGTTAGAATAGCAAATCATAACATTACCTTACTACAAAGGCTTTGAAAATTTGGGTATAGCTACTGAAAACCACTGGAGGAGATGAACCTGTACATGTGGCTCCACTGATCCACAAGGGGTAATAAGACACCTGCAGGCCAGAAAAAGGCTTGCTATCCAGGTATCCCTGCAATAGCGACAGCCTGACTACAAGGGTTAGCAAAAAAAGAGAAGGATTTCAAAATATGTAAGATATGCCTGTCATTAAGCTAAGAAGGCCTCACAAGAAATTAACTCTATATATGTTAATAAAATAATTCCTTTCATTTTAATCTAATTTTTCTTTCGAAATCATTGTTACTTTTGGATTACCTTGGATTCCCGTTTAGCAAACTTTTAGATAGGATGATAGCTTAAGGAGAAATTATGTATGTCCTTACAGAGAAGAAAACTCAAAGGTGAGATACAGTCAGTATAGCTCAGGTACGTACAAAGGTGTTTTTCTAAAGGGCTGCATTGGCTTCTTCTCCTAGAGTCCAATGACAAAAGAACACAAATGAGAAAGCTAGCACTGGCACTGGACATCGTGATCTCCATCCCTGAGAAGCTCCTGTTATTTTTATTCCAATATATGATCATTCTTGTTTGCCCATTTTTTTTTCTCAGCTTCTCATCTTGACAATTGTTAGTATTTTCAAAACAGAAATCTTACAGAAAGAAGGAAGGTTAGTTCTAGTAAGAACATCTAAGTCTGAAGGCAAAAGTGTCCATTCTATTTACTTCAGAAAAGCTTCTTTTAAAACTATTTCTACAAGCTGCTGGTCATTATAAAGTAATCTGTTCTCCTTTTTTGAAAAGATATTCTCAAGAATAAGACGAAAAACTCAAGAAAAACTGGCTTAAGTCATTGGTCAAAATTTAAACAAAAACCACCCCAAACCAGCAAACCATGCAGAGCAGACCAAGCTCTGAATTAAAGCCAACTCATGTGAATTTCAGGTCAACCAATGGCTAATAGCAGCTCCACAGGGATTAGAAGCACTGCCTGCTACTAAACTGAGCAACCATAAATGTGAACTCACTCATCCATTGAAGTCGTGTTGAACATTTACTGAAGCATGACTTAAATCAATATATAGAATTCCAGATAAACTGGTGAAAATTTGTTCAGCAAATGAATACAGTAGCAACTGATTTAAAGGGGGCTTCAAATCTCCCTGATACCACCTACTGTTTCAACTTTTCTTGAAAGGTTGATTCAATACAAAACTGCACTGTAATACTTCCATGGGCTTTAGATTTCCTGACCTCCAGCGAGATGGAGACTAATCGCAGTTTCCCTGGATGTCTAAACATGCATCTTTTTTGGAATGGAACATTGGGCATTTTGTCACTACATGAAGTGCAGTCCTGTCTGTGCTGAAATTTAGTTTCCATAAATTAAATAACACTTGGTAAGTGCCAAGAATATCAGGTGATCTCTATCCATTTAATGGTACAGCATCCTGGCTCTTGTTGACTGATACATAGATTCCTAAGATTAGCCTGTTGGAATTATCTAGAGGGATATGGGGTTTATTTACAAGCTCCAGTATATCTGCTCATAATTTATTTATAATCATTATAATAATTTATTTTATAAATCAATTAGCTTCCACTGATTTCCTTCCAATTTACAGAGTGAAATATCTTCTGCCTGTTGTTACGCTGGCTATTTAAGTTGGGTAAATGTCCTTTAAATCTGCTTCTTGTGTTGTCAGATGATGCCCTGAAATTTCATTTTTTAATAACATTTTTATTTTACAATTCTTTTGAAAAGTTTAGTAAAAGGAAGATGACAAGACAGCTAAGGCATGTTGACAAACCAGGAATTATTATTATCTTAGCTTTGCTTTAAAACAGAAGCAAACAAACAGAAAGAGTACATAACCAACCAGAAGAAAATACATTCCATAAGGAAAATAATAAATAAAAGGTAGAACTAGCACAAATGTACAGACTGTTCCGTGAAATAGTACTTCTGAAATTAAAGAAACTCACTCAGATCTGGGTCACTGGGTTAGAAAGAACTGAGTTAGTGAAAGAAAGATTACTGTCTTTCTGATTTAGTTTACTGGACAAATAGCAAAACTTGATTTCAACAAAATGTTTCTGACATTATAGAACAGAGTTATGCACACTGCAGCTAAAAACAAGTTGATAAAATTCTTAACAAAATAAGAAGGGGGGAAATGTAAATCCACCCTCTATGCCCCACTTCTTCTCCCTACGTACCCACACAGTGGTAATTCTGGAAGAATGTAATATGCAAAATGTATATATCTGGGCTCTCTGCAAGAGTACTATACAGAAACAATAAATTAAAAAGCAATTGTACAAATGAAATTTATTTTTAATCTCCACTTATGTTCCATATTAAAAAAAAAATAAAAGGAAAAGTTGAATACTTTTAAAAATCAGTGATCAGCTTTATATAAAAGATTCTCAGTAAAACTTTAAAATATGTAGCTAAAAGTCCTAGTCCTGAAATATTTTACATATTTTACCACCTAACCTAAGACAACAACACACAAAGACAACAGCAAACAAACATTGCTGCCTTAACAACCAAATCTCTTCATGTAAAATAAACCCTTGCCATGAATGCTACGCCGGATTAATATACATGAAAATCAACAGGTTCCCTCTTCAGACGAGAAGACCTTGTAGCACCATGCTACAAGCCATTGCAAGTAGATTAATATTTTTATGAGAAACTTGAGATGGCCTAACAGTAGCATTGCATGCATGTTTGAAATAGGCTGGAATGAAAATTTTATTCCAAATTAGTAGTATTGGATATTCGTAGCACTGCGTGAAAGGCTTTGACTTTTCTTACCTTGTATTTGGATTGTGCTTTACCTTGCAATTCTATATGATCTCACACTGAATGATTATGAAGCATTTATAAATGTTAAGGACAATGTGATATTTAACTCGTCATGCACTAGGGGAATACAATCCATATTTTACCAAAGGACTGATACAGACTGGTTAAGGAGTTTGACCTAGCAAGTAATATCAAAAATGGGTCTTGAACATGTCTCTCAGGTTCCATAGTTGTGCCTTAGCCAGACAAATGCCTTACGTCCTACCTGGTGTTCAGACTAGACACCTCACTGAAAGTCTGCGTCACAGTACTCTTTTGTCCAGAGCTTCACTCTAAATATATGTGAAATTAGAGCTGAAATTCTCACCTTTTGAGTCTGCAGAAACAATTCTGGAAGGCATTTTGCCTCAACATTTCCTTTCACTGACACCTAAACTTTTTTTTTCCCCTAGAACAGAAGACAATCCTACTTTAGTAGTAAATTGCTACACAGGAGAAAAGCAATGAGAATTTCCCTCTGCATGAGATCACCTCTACTCTATTATTGAGATACAATTGCCATATATATATATATATATATACACACACACAGACCTAAATAAAACTACTGATATAATTCAAACAAACTGGTAAAATTATATTAATATTAATTGTGTAGAAGTGAAAACCAGATGCATAGGTATTTCTTGTGCACACTACAGGTGAAAGGCTACAGATCCCCCAAATGAAGGTACGTTTTAAAGCTCACTGAGATTATTGGAAAAACCCAGATTTCAGCAGTCACTAGTTCAAGCCTGTGGACAACAAGGTGAAACTGAAGCTTATTTGACTTCTGCAAAGCTGCAGGAGCACTTAATCACTAATAAACTGGTCCATCTTGGACAGTTGGGAACTTTGCAATAGCCCTCACCAGGGCTAGCATTTTATATCTGGTTCCTCTTTCTTTTGGTAAGGTCTCCAAAACCTGACATATTTTGGTATCAGCCCAATCCCCTCTCCATCAAACTGACTTCTGAATCAGCCTTTAAAAGAACACCGTATTGGCAGTATGTACTGTAGGCAGAATAATCTCAGTTCTCTGCCATATGCCCCATGTGGTATTTTCAAAAATGACTGATTGCTGCATGATTGTTCTGCTTTTCCCTGTAGCTCTTGGGCTGACTATATATCTTCGGGTGTTTTAAGGTATGATGCCAGACTAAAATCTGCCTTATTAAACAAACTCCCAATAGCTCTGATATCACTTTTAATTTATATTATAATTTCTAAATTCTAGTTGCTCCTTGCTAATTTTTATTTTTTTTTTTTTTTCCCACAAGCGCATCTGGAGCTGAGAAACAGTTTTGTGCAGGAAGCAACCATGTGTATTAAATGACACCCTTCTATGCCTCTTGCTTCTCGGTGCAATCTGACCCCTTTCACCACAGTGGCCAGTTGAGTCTCACAGCTTCTGGACAGTTCTTACTGTTTTACCTAAAGCAAAAAATTCCTGGGAGTGTCCACAAATCTGAACCGGCATCTGTTCTTTTCCTGTTGTTTCTTCTTTGAAAATATAAACAGAATGTTAATTACCTTGCCCTGATTTTATCCTGCTGCTCAGTTTGTTTCCTTTTAACTTCTGAATCTATTACCACCTGCCAATTTGTCTAATCCTGTATTCTGGCAGATGGAAGGTTTTAGCTGAGATTCCTGCAATGATCCTGAAGGAAAATGAGCCATATTCTACTAGGTCAACAAGACTCAGAAATCCAAATCTGTTACAAATGTTACATCATTATTTGCACAAATTGGAATCTACATATTGACACTTATTTCATAAATATGTTCATGGATGTATTCTGAGGAGCTTGACCTCTCACATGCAATAAAATGAGTCACAGGCTTTGAAGATTTTTGTCTCCAACACTTTGGGACCCCACTGTCCTTTTTATTTTTGTCCTGTTTTGTTCTTAAATGAATAATAGAATGGAACTTTAAGTAATCTGGAAATTCCTCCCTATTTCTCAGCACATACAGAAGAAAAAACCTGATTCAGCATTTTCGCACGTGCTTAACTCTGTAATTGTGTGCTGTGCTAAATTAGAGAGCTGTGCCTAGGTTTCATATTACAAGGACTACTTTAATTTTATACAGGAAAAAAGGAATATTTTACACTATATTTTAATAAATAATTAATATTAAACTGCATCTATTAAATAAAGGTTCAAACTTGCACAGTGCCGTAAGCTCCCACTGGATGGTGTTTATCGACTTGCAAAATCAGGATTGGGTACAATGATATTTGGAATGCTCTTCTGTTTCATACTGTGCCAGTTCAATATTGCTAACTACAGGTGTTTAAAAAGCATGAAGTGGTCCATCAAATATCAAAAGATTAGCCTGATGCTTGCCAGATCTTAAAAAAAAAATAAATAATTTCAGGGCTCTGCTTATTTGCCTTCTGTTTTTTGATACTCTAGGGTTCAGTTGGCTCATGTTTTCATGTTTTATCTCTAACCATAAAGGCTAGAACTTTTTTTTGATGGAAGCTGAAGTTTGCATCTACTCACTAGCCTGCAGGAGCAGACTTTAAGAAAACATCAAATATCATTAATGCTCATGGGAAAATTGTAAAAATGGGCCATGCTGCTTGATAACGTACTAATTTACAAATTTTAGTAATAGACATTGGTGCTTTGAACCACTGATGTGAATTAGCCAGGTTCTGCTACTTACTTAATAGTCCATGTTCCTTGTGGCATTGAAATTACTGTGGCTCAGAAACCTACCCTACAACTGAATACAATGTTGCTTGCCATGTGAATCTGGGACAGATTTGTTCCTAGAACAGTGGGATTTTTACATTTTATGTTGCAATAGAAATGGTATCTTATGACTAGATTAAGGATCTTAAGGCTAGTTACTCCAATTTTTTTAATAATGAAACTGTTGTTTTCCTCTCCTATTTCAGTTCCTTGCCTCCACTAAGTTGTTTCACAAAGTCCAATTTCGTGCCGTGGATTTTCATTGTTCATTATCTGATGGATGGGGCGCTATCATAGGTATTTTGTGAGCCAGTTTTAAGCAGAAACTGTAAACCCCTGACCATCTACATGTCTTAAACGCAGGAGCTACTGAAGCAAGAGACATGGGGTGGATTTGTTGGAGGAATGAACAACTGAGTAGACAAGAACTAATATATACTAAGGCCCTATCACTGTATGTAGCAGCACTGTTCCAGTGATGAACTTCTCTGAAGAATTAAGAGTTCGATTTGAAGGCTCATTCCCCTGTCATTTTTTTCATCTAGCTAGATTAATTGGCTTCAGAAAAAAAAAAATCTAAAACTTTTGGACCCATTTTTTACCCTGTGTGCTGTGAGAATAGTAACAGAATTATTTTCTTTCCCAGCCTGATTTAGTGATTTAATTGGCTATTGGGTGAAGTAGAAAATATAAAATCTCATTTTATATTTCATACCTAACAACCTATGCATCCTTCAGTTCCAACGAGACTGCAGTGGTGAGCACAAAACAAGATCAGCTGAGAACAAAGGGGAAGACTCTTTTCTCATTATCTTTTACAAATGTCTTGTGTTGGTAAGTAGGTATAGTAAGTATAGATGAACTATACATAAACCCACCTAATTTAAACATGGTGTTTTTATAAATTGAACAAATAATAACAAAAAGCATTTCAAATTATGAGATAATTAAATGTCCAGATTTTCTCCCTACTATTCCATTCAGGTTTACTTTATTTTAGGATTAACAAACTGCCATGCCTAAAATTACTCTTGAAGTACTGAATCAGTATTTGTGTACCTCCTACCATGACAGTGCTCTGTGAGGCAGTCTCAGCATATATATTCCTGTACTATGTTTGGCTTGTTTGTTTCCAAGGGTCAGTAATTACTATTAACAGCTGAACAAGCAGAAAACTATTCACCCACTTAATAATATGAAATATTAGTATTCTAAATATTAACAATTAAGTGTTATACGTATCAGTGGCTGAAAACATGGCTATATTCAATTCATGTAGAATTGCTTTATTTCAGAATCAACTGCGGAATAATAACCTTACATTTAGTTCATCTAATACCCTCTGCTGGACTCACTAGGTTTGCAGCCTGTCTTCTTCAGCAGAATCTGCCAAAGTTCATCACTGAAATCAAATTTTAATTTCTGTTAATATCCATGAACTTTTGTTGCATATTTCATACTATCCATGCTTACATGATTGTTAGTTATTTTATATAGGTGCTATATTAGTAAGGTTCATACTTCCTTACATTATTATAAACTCTACATTTATTTTTTATAAGAAAATAGGACATTTTTAGAGCACTTATGTTTGCATGAAATCAGGAGAAGTTTGGAATGGCCAAAGAATGCAGATTTGGGCTTTTGCTTTGGTAAACGTTAATTACGCAGGTATTTGCTGCATAAAGAATTACTCTCTTAGAAATACAAAACTGTGTTGTGATAGTAAGTATTTTTAAGACCTTTTTTTTTGTTACCATGTTTTTTTGCTTTCTAAATCAAAAAGGATTTTTTTTTCCCCCTCACAGTTCATTTATTGCTTTGGTTTTTTACCCCCTGAAGTACATCCCTGAGATTTTTATTTTGAATCTGCAATCCCACTGGGTTTAGAATTTCACTGAACTTTTGAGAAGTGTCCTGGCCAAGGAAGGCTTGCAGAACTGGGCACTTTTAAGTGCCGAAGTATTTTTAGTTGTGAATATTAAAAAAATGCACTCTCAGCTGTTCACACAGCAATGTTTGGAGTATTTGGAGTACTGGAGAATGCTGATACCATGATATGTTTTATGAGTGTACTGTAGCTGTGCTTCAGGCAGAAATTCTTCAGAAGAATGAGCAAAAAGAACACCAAGTGGAACTGTTTAAATTAAAAAAAAGAAAAAAGGTTTTTGGTTTTTTTTTCAAAAAGGGACAAGAATAGTAACAGAATTCATATGGGCAAAATATAATACAATGCAGGTATATTTTTATATGGGTACAGTGTCCGATTTTGCTTTTATTACACAATGACTCTCTATATTTCTGAAAGGGGTAATTATCTCAAGTAAATGCCATAACATGAGAATTATACAGCATACTCTTTTGGAACTGATTTTATTTCATTTTTTTCATAATGCTCATGAATATCAAGCTGTCAATTGCTCACATTGAAAAAAATGCGTGTAGGAACACAGGCAAAACCAGATTTTCCAGGGGGCTTAGAGAATGTAATCTGCATGTCTACTTCTCCAATGTCCTCCTCCACCTTTCATTTGCCCCATCTGAAAGGAGAGCACTTGCATTTCTGCATAAATGTGTTCTTTCAAAAAACACCCAGCCCCAGTAGCAACCTCGTTCTGCATCTGACCAGTGGTCCACGAAGCTCACTAGCCTTTTTCTGAGTAAAACCCAGTATTGACTACAGGGTTTTGAAACCAAGCAACTGATTTCAATCTGCGAAGTCCTCATGAACTGAAGCTGGCAGTTTGCACGTAGTCTTAGAAAAGTCATTTTCAGACTGCAGATTTAAGACTTGGCGATTGGTTCAGAGAAGTTTGTTAATATTTGGGTGCTTTATGCAAACAAATGAAACCTTTCAAGTTTAATTTATTTTTACTTTTTTTGTTCGATGCCTGCAAGACCTGTTTGGAAGAAAGCATGACTGCCATGACTGACCACTGATACTAATTAATAACTTCCAATGCAGTATGCATCCAACATTGCAGTTAAAGACAATCTTCTGTTTTCTTTGCTTTTGTTTAAGGAAGAAAAAACATAAAATAACTGAATCTTGTAAATAAAATAAAATCATAAATTAAGATAAAATATCACCCTTTTTCTTTCCCTCTATAGCATCATGCATTCCTTTCAAACATGAAATAACTTTTGAAGGAAGGATGGCTGTAGTGAAAATCAATATTTTTCCTCTAGCTGAGCCTACTTCAGAGAAAAGTCAGATCCTGCCTATGCCCTCTGCTTGCATCTAAAAATTTTAGGTTTCATTCCCTGTGGTAACTATCATAACTATACAGCTACTTCATACACTATATATTGACTTTGTAAACTGTGGTTGTTCTCTGGTGCGGGGATCAGTATTCTGGACTGAGCATTCAAGTGTGGAAACAGGAAAAGTCTGACACATTATTAGATGCGTCCTTACTCATGCTCTTTGTAAGATTTCCTACATATCCCTGGATAGAAAATCAATGGTTACGTATGAAGTATCTGTGGTTACCAATTGGAAATCAGCAAGATGCTTCCTCTATTTGTGAAAGAAGCTTGCCTTTCTTATTTAGCAATGGAGGACTGTAAAAGACAAAAATACAGTTGATGTATAATAAACCTTACCTTTGCCAAGTTTATTGTGAGAAGTACCACAAGACACAATGAGCAGGAAGTGAAGACCTACATGCAAACAGTCCCCTGCTAACTGCAGCATAAAGATTTGCCTTTGAGCAGAGCATAATCTACTGCTTCTGCAGAACAAGACAAAGTTAATGAGGTAGTATAACTGAAGCCTAAAGAAAAGTGACTACAGACCCAAAATGAGAAAGTAGAAGAGAATTAAAGAGCAGAAAGGTACTTTTATACAAGAAGTCTTAATAAGTCTCACAACTTAATATAAGGTACTCATGGCATTTGCACTATTCTAAGTTTAATAAATCATAAAAAATATAATAATAATTTTTCAGTGGAACTGTAGTTAGGAACAGGGCCTCATATAATTATCAAATAAAAGATGATTTCCTGCTCCAAAGAGCTTCCCATCTAAGTGCCAGTCAAAAGCGTCCGACAAGAATGTATTGCTAAACTGTCAGTCAGTTATTTTGTTTAAAGTTCTTGAACCAAAATGTGGTCTTAGCATCTGTGGGTTATCATGTATCAGCACAGAGCTAACATATGTTCATAGCAGAGCTGGCAATTACAGCTCTGCAAGACAAGATCTACTCTCTCACATTTCAGATGTGAAAATAAAGCAGAATATGTGCCCTTATGAGGTTGAAGTGTCTCTAGTTGAGGAATCATATAATAGGTCAGATTCTGCCCCTGGTTATGTGCCTTTGTCAACTCACTGATAATATTAACTACAAAATAATACAAAGTGACACAGGCATTAAGCATTTTTGCAGCTTAGAAAGTAGTGAGCTCACCTAAGAACATCCAGGCATTCTAGGCTTAAACTAGTTATATCTTGCAGCTGCTAAATGTTCTTAGTGTAGAGTATACATATAACATAGCATGCAGGTGGCAGTCATATCCTATCACTATTGTAAAAACAGTTTATTAAGCATACGCAGTGTGACAGGGAAATGGAAGACAGCCAGGAATTTGATCTTACCTGGTGCTCCATGCTGCTGCTTCACGGTCTCTTACCATGCTCAGAAGTCCTATGCTTTGTATTTGCTTCAGGCCTAGAGCGTCAAAGTGTATCAGTTCTTTTACAAAGCCACACAGCATCAGTATGACATGTGAAACTAGCCAGTTCTACAGCTCTTTACACTTCGAATGTTTTCAAGATATTGAGCCTTACAAGAAAAATGTCAACCCAGCCTGATCTTTAAGCCTTTCACCATTGAATCAACTCATGTATGTCACAGATATTCAACAGTAACTGTAGAGATGGGTGAACCAGTTTGTGGAAAATCCTGACCCAGCATGTGTTTGCTCCAAAAGCCCTCCCAACCCTCTCTAAAGTTCATCTCACATCAGTGGGGATCTTCTTATTTCTTTGTTACTCCTTGCTAATTTCCTGGTCATCACACTGCTTGCTGATGATGTAGTAAAGCCACCATCCATCATTATAACCAAGCCCTTCAGCTTAGTCTACATAGCACAATTATGAAACTTTGGTGAGGTAGATAAGCAAATAACTAATGTAAGGGATAACAGTCACTCTGCTGAAACAAGCAGGATGTTTCACATGCTGAAAGTGAAAAATGTGCTTAAATACTTTGCTGATTTTTTTTTCCTTATATAACAAGCCATTTTTTCACAGGAAGTAGATTAATTCTGAAAAGTAAGCCGAGGGAGAGGTCAGGTGTTTTGGGAAGCATGAGCCAGCAGTGTATTTGCTGTTTTACATTTGTCTATATTCTCTATACCATTCCATATCTTCCCTTTCCACTACTTTTTTTCCAGGTTTTCTTCCCCTTTATTTTCTGTTTCCCTCTTTTTTGCTCACAGACTCCACACCTGTAAGGACTTTGCTTCCTAACTTTGTCTTGTATAGAATGAATTTAGTACTTATCCATTATTTTGTGTTATTCTGCCTCAAATGCATACGTACCACTGTCCAAGCAGAAGCAAATGACCTGTGTGAATGCTGGTGAGTGCCTTGTTCTCTGCGGCTGACAGGGTATAAAGCCTGTCACTCTTAATTGCCACCACAGATGACCTTTCAGCCTAAGTTTTGAAGTTCAATCATAAGATATATGGTATTTTCCAAGCTATTTGCACATGTTTTAACTGAAGACTCTGTGTGTGTGTGTGTATGCAGCCATGGGTCATTACACAAAGTGAAACCACCAGCTTGTATGTCGTAGGCCACCAAACAGTCACCAGCTGATAATGACTCTCCATTATTACTAACCAGGGTCAAATTCATGCCAATGACCTAGAAGAAAAGGGCTCCATATCTCATTACTAACATCCTGAGCTCTCTACTCCTACCAAACACTGCATTTAGGTCTTTAAGTAAAAAAACAAGTCACACACCAAAAAATAATAATAATAAAAAAAATCTCAGGAAACTAAAGCAGGTATTTGAGTAAAAGACATGCATGGTATATTACCACATTAAAAGCCATTCAGAGCACATGAAATTCTTCCACTCATAATCTGATAATGCATTCTTAGCATACAGATATCTTCTTATACAAAACAGCTGAATAACTATAGACAGAGATCCCTATGTATTAGTATGATAGAGAAGCAGTTCCAGTCTGTTGAGTGAATAACAGACATTTAAAGAAATCCCTAAATAATTTTTACTTGATAGCCCTTAACTTTTCTGAGTGAGTTGCTCTGGTCTGTTCAGAAAATAATAAGATTCACAGAAGCCCTTGAGTGCATTTTAACAGAAGAATAGGTATTTCAAAATGTTCCTTAATTCATACTAAGATAAACTGTAAAGCTTTAAAGAAAGTTCATTTTTTAAATCATAAGTCATAAATAAAGTGCCTTTACAAATATCAAAAGAGGATCCCATTATTCAAAAACTTAGGATTTTAAAGTCTGTTCCTCCATTTCAAGTTCTTATGCAATATTTTTTGTTTTCTGTTTTGGGATTATAAGTAACTGTTGTAAAGTTTCAGGATATTTAGACATAAAGGATTCAAATCTGCAGAATACCTCTAATGAGATACTGATCCAGCAAAAAAATGCAAATGCATGCTTTACTGCAGTTAAACTACTGATTGCCAGAAAACATTTTAGGATTTAGTTCTAACAGATCTGGGAATTCAGAGTCTTTAAAGCCTAATTTAAATAAATATATACACTTGGCTTTTTACTCTCCTTAAACTGATAAACAGTACAAAATCATGAACTGTAAGTTCTTTCCCACATTGTACTACCATGTAAAACATTTCTAATGTAAATATCCTAATGTTGTCAAGGCATTCATTAAAGTATGAGAATGGATACCTGCTAGAATAGCAGTTATGCCATCCTTGCATCTCTTGAAACACTGAATCCTAAACTTGGGCTTAGGCAGGTAAGTAGAGGAATTAATTTTTAATATTTTGTTTTACTATAGATTTGGATCACTTAGTTTGTGAAGAGCACATTATTCAGCTACTTATTTGGGCTTCTGGAGATATTTGTTCCACTTATAGTAGGCTATTAGCCACCTTCAATGCAAAAAATGTGTTGAAATATTGTGTCCAAATTAGTTCATTTGCCTGAAAGGGAGTGGGAGGGGAATAGCGATAGTAAGAAAACTCTTTGGGTATATTGTTCGAGGCATGATAGCAAATCCTTGCCAAATCCAGGTGTTCAAAAATGAGAAGACAGTTCCCCAAAACACAAAATTGGATCAAACATCACAAGATTAATATCTGTATGTTTTTCTTTTGATTTATTTTATGGCTTCTGAGATTTAATTTTTAAATGAAAGCTGAGATTCTTGCCTAACCACAGAATTTTGGAAGCCGTGAGTTTATTATACTGAAACCTGCATCTGCCCCTGCTTTTGCCCACCCTCTATTGCTCAACATCTACGCTGAAACTGAGAGGAAGGCACTATACAAGCCATTTCACCAGAGCTGCACCACCTGGATTCTCCAACACACTGTGAACCACTGAGCTGCCAGTTAATGCAGCATTAAGTCTGCTTTGTGTTGAGGAAGTCATGCAAAGCAAAATGAATGGCCTAGTGAATTTTGTCCTACACTGGAATCCAGTAGCAGTTATCACCTCCACTTCTCAGTTGCACTAAACAGAGGCACATCTTCCTGCATCTTAAAACTATGGTGGTGATTTACAAGCATTGCTCAATGCTCCCCCGCCCCCCAGAAACTGCTGCAAAAGAATTGTCACTGGTGTTTGTAAAATGTTCTTCAATTTCAGTGAAGGTTTTATTCTTAGTTGTTCAAGAGGGCTGGTACACTAAAAGTCTAGTTCTGTAACACGGAATTGCAGTAGATATATTTGTGGAGTTATCTCAGAAATCAGTTACTATAAAGGCCCACAGCATAACACAGGTTACCCATAGAAATCCTGCTGTTGATAGAGGAAGACATTTCTAGGATCACGGCCTTCTATCTGCATTAATGTAAACCAGACCCCAGCAAAAACTGCTAACTTTTTCAGCTAAATTCAGGACATCCATCACCAAATAAGTTTGATTATTCGTGTTATGTGGAGAGCTTCCATTTGATTTCTTCTGTGAAGGACAATCTCTGAACTCTGAATCTAAATTTCATACATTTGGCTTATTTTGCCTCTACATAGACTAAGCTGAAGAAATAGATGCATTTTGATTCAGAGGCTCTATGGGAGTCCAATATGTGTACCTTCAAGTTTGTGATCTGCCTATGATTATCTCCTAAGAAAGGAAAAATGGAATTGAGCAATGAAATATTTTAGCACAAAAGAAGGTGACAAATTATACTTTTTTTTTTTTTTTCTCAGAAGAAAAACAGGGAAACAGGCACATCTGGTGATCAGGGAACTACAAGAGACAGATGGATTTCTGTTTGACATTTTTATACTATGTAATGCTGACTTTGCAGACTGCTTTATGATAGCAGAAGACTTAAAAAATGTTTCCTATTTATAATCAGGCTAATCAATTAGTGTGTAAAGTAAACAGAAATCTACCACTTCTATAAATTAATTAACCCTTTATAAATCCTAAACTTTTAAAAGTTTTCAATTTAAAAGACAAATGTAGTCAACGGAATTTACCAGCAAGTCCTACCTTAGTTTTTAGGTAAGAGTGTAAGTAAATTAATCTAGTTAAAACAGTGCATTAAAGACAGTGGTTCCAACTAAACTAACCATAGTTGCCTGCTGCTACAGGAACAATCCTGTAAATGTGTCTGTATATTCATGCTGTTTCAAATCACATAATACAAATCATGTAAGACTGGAGACAAGTAGCTCAATAACACTGAATTCAAAGGAACTGTATTAGCTGTTCATTAAGGCAAGCAGGCATTTATTTTGCTTTGACTAATTTGCATCTTCACAAATTTTTCAGCATAAGAGGCTCTTCGGTAAGAGCTCTTCTTTTAAAGTAAAGATTATGATTTTTAAATTAAAAACTGTATATGTACAGCCATTACAAAGACATTAGAAATATTATATCAAAGAACTTCAGACTATGGCCTCTTCACAGCCAGGACATATGATATGCTATCCTCAAAACTGAATAAATATTTGATCGTATTGTTAACTGATGTGTGCTGGTATGCTAGTCAAAACATACATACACGTGTATGCATGTATATATATATATACATGTCTAGCACACCACCATAATTTAGTGGGAAATCGTATTATTTTTAAGCCTGACAATCAGAAATGGAAACAAAAAGCTCTGAATAACACTGAGACATCAACTGGTGACCCCTACATTGGTGAATCAAGGCATCAAATACTTGTTACATAAAGAAATTCACAGACAGAATCTTTATATGAATCAACTTACATAGAGTAAGTTCAAGCATGGGATGTTACGTTACTGTGTTGATATTGATGAGAAGTTTAATGAGTATTTTCAAAATATTGTTTACAGAATGCATATGACAAAAAAAAAAAAATCTTGTGGGTGAAATTTGTAACCACTGTTAACTCCACTGATTGCAGTGGATTTATAGCAAGAAATCCTATGACACACTTTGTTCAAATGGATTGCCCTGTTCCCTTTGGCATAACAGAGGTCATTTGAAGATGGTGATCTTTCATGGAGCAAGTAGGTAGGAGCATTCAAACCTCAATTAAATATCAGTTACATATTCTGCCTCCTTGAAGGATAAATATGTACCAGTTGAACAAGCAGCACTCCATAGATAGTCCTTATTCAACAAAGAACTAAATTAAACAACTGAATTTATTACAGCTTCTTCAAAAATCCTTTCCCAAATGCAGCATATGGGGATTTCGCTGCACATTTCCACAATACCAAAACTTTCCCCTAGATGCTGGTATAATTAGCCTTAGAGACTGTCCTAGATTCAAAGTTATTTCCATGGTATAAAATGTGGAAGGAGAGGCAATGTGAGTATGCTGACATAAGCAGGTCTCCTTGGACCCATTCCTGGGATAGCGTTATTTACAGTGTTTAGGAAACTATCTGATCTCTGAATCTGTTTGTCTAGTTTAGTCCAGTGAGTACACACCTAAGTAGTACACTAGCCTAGTCTAGTATTCAGAAAGCATTACTGTGTTTCTAACCTGATCATCCCAAGCTTATGCAACTGTGTTTTCTGTCTTTCCCACTAACTTTTGAATCTATTGGCCAATCTCAAACAAATTTGATAGAAGAGCAGTGATCTGAAAGATATTAAGTTCTACCCAGCTACATGAAAACTGATGACTAGATAGATGACTGGCCTCATTAAGGGAAAAACTGCAATGTGAACTCAAAAGTTCTGTTTAGTCTGGCTTACCAGCTGGACAATCAACACACATCCAGCTCATAACCAGCCACAGGACATGCTCCCTCTTGCCCAGCTAGTAATTAGCAATGAGACCTCAGGATACTGTGCATGGACAGCGAGAGAGGACAAGAAAGCACACAGGGAAGGCTTGAGGTCCTGGATGAAAGAATCATAAGGTATATGAGAGGAGGTAACCGATACTACTATCACAGAGCTGTACAGAGATATAAGATTAAAAAGCAGAAGTGTAGGTGTTAACTCATGACAACATCCTTTGTCATAGGCAAGGTGTGTATTTGGTGGTTATCAATAATGAGCAGCTCTTCTTTTTTGATTTTTAAGAGGAGAATGTATATCTGAGAATCCAATATCTAGGTTAGATGCTCAGTCAGAGGTCAGTGGGCCTATACTCAATTTTAGAAACAAAATATGGCAATAGTGAGAGCAAAGACAATATTGTCTGTGAAACATTTATAGCCTAAACCAGAAATTTTCCACAGTGCATTTTAAAGGCAAATCTTAACTGACCACTCTCTGCCAACCCTGCTACAAACTGCACCATTACGTAGATGTCACCAAGAACAGGATTTGGGTTTAGAATATTTTGCAATAGTAAAATATGGAGTTTCCACTGGCTTTCACTACTGTTTGACATCGTATACACAGGTGGCATAAGTTGCCTTCTAGGTTATACAGATGCTTGAAGTTGCAGTATGTCACATATCAGAATATATTAATAGAATAAAATAGGGACTACCTGGTGACATGCCATAATGCTCCATGATAATATATATAAATACTATGGAACGTCTTCAGCAATATGTGAATATATTGTCTTATTAAGGTATATGTTGTATAACCTAACTACAGTGGTCACAAAGACAGAAATAAATTTCCCATGCTCAATACTACAGTACTGTGCACTTGCATGTTATGCTTTACCCTCTGATAATAGTGCATATTCTCATTGTGACCCTCAGTTGTTTTCAGTTGTTGAACAAAACTGAAGAAAATGTGCTAAGATCACAAAGGTGAAGTTACATTTTCAGTAGTTACCCTTTCTCATACAAAACTTCAGTAAAATTCTTCCCAATAGAATAAGGAAAAATGTAGAACTGGATTCTTTTCTTTGCCCAAAGATCCCAGGGTGAAGATGAACTGCAATGTATGAGCATCGCCATCGCAAAGGAAATGGTGCTGATCATGCATGGGGTTGCTTCTGAAAATAATTCTGCTGATTTTGAGTGGGAGACTTGAGTACAAAACTGGGCTCCGTAGTCTCTGAGTGCTCTTGAAACGCATTTTTTATACAGATTTCATGCTTTGGCAGACCCATTATGCTATATGACTAAGCAATGGGGATATTTTTCTTATGATGCCTTTAAAAAAGCTATCATTATGCTATTCTCCAAGTAAAAGGAAAGCAATGACTGTACAAATACTTCGGTATATGGTAAGAGAATAAAGGCAAGAGTTTTGATCTGCATCTCTGACTCATGTTCATGAATTCATTAACCTCAGTGGACTCATTCACCTCTGTCCAAGAGTAAAAACTACTCTCAGTGAAAGATTAAGCTGCAAATGGTAACATTTACCCAAACTCATGGCTGACAAAAGCCATTTCATTGTCTGGTATATGTTAGAGTGCCATTAGGGTTGCTGTGATTTAAATCCCTCTACCTATAATCATCAAAGGACTGATGCTTCAGCTGGGGATCAGCGGACATACACAATAGTGACACTGTTGGAAATGCTGTATTTGAAAAGTTCTTACTCGAGAGGAATCAACATCTGGAGATACCTATTAGCTCTCTGATTCCTTTGTATACATTTTGCTCAGAGCTCTTGAGCAGGACTCAGGAATTAGCCCCTGATTAATTTATCCATCTCGGTATTTCTACTGGGCTCATCAACATGATAACTTGTTAAGATGTGCTTAACTGCTTCTTCAGTTGAATGTTATTATTGCCATCAGCATGTCTTGGGGATCTTTCAGTGAATTTACAATTAACCAGTGCACAGCTTGAATCCATGAATTCTTGGCATCCACCAATAGCAATGTGGGGATAAGACTCTTCAGTTCATAATCAACAGCATTAAATAAATATCACTACAGTGCATAAAAATCTCTATTTTCCCAGAGCAGAGCAAAAAGCCTAACCTGCCTCTTTCTTTTTATAGTCCATTAAATTACATCTACTGTACTTCCCTATAATGAAGTAAAAATACTATCTGGTAACACTTTCCCTAACAAATAGCAATGCCCTGAACAGTCTTTACTACTAGAACTTCAATGCCTGTAACAAATTTGAGAAAATTAATCATGCTGTAGCTTAAACACTAGTGGGATCAGTCACTTCAGAACTGGTTTGCAACAAAGCATCTCTTAGAAAGTATGGAGCACCACAAATCCCATTGAGCTCAATGAGACTGACACTATGTGTTAAGATGAAAACTTTTGCATATGTGTAGGAGGAAAATATGTCAGTCTATCCCACAGTTTATAAATTGTTTTCTTGAGAATAGTTCAGCTTACACAATTAAATGTTTAAATTCACAAGCTCTTTTCTGAACTATATTAAAGCAGATCATATTCTGACATATTTGCTCTTGGTGCTTCCTGATCCTTAATTGACTAACCAGGGAGTGCCATTTTTGATTCGTAGCTGCAGATTTCATTTATGCAATCTTAATGTTTTGTGCTTGCATTAATGAAATCTGTTAGAAGCAATCACCTGTGTCTGTGTCTTTTGCTTTTCCACATCTTGCAAATTAGCAGCATGATAGAGAAAATATTTACACAAAACTACTAATGCAGGTGATTTTTGTCATAAAGCAAAAAACATAATCACAGAGCCATTTGTCTCTTTTCCTGCAATGAATTCCTGTTGCTTTCTAGACTGTGACTTTCAAGGCTTGTCAGGTCTATCCCAGGTAAAAAATATTTGTGCCAGTCTTTTGCCAGCTGACAGTTAAAACCAACACAGCTCATTGTGAAAATGTTCTGCCTGGCTTTTAAAATCAGACCTAGGGTTAAACTAAAGATTGTACCAACTGTATGTCTTAAATCCATTCATTCCATCTGACCTGCAAGTACACATCTGCTGCATGTTAGCCTTACTCTGCTGTCTGACAGTGGCACACATTTGAATCCTCATCATTTTGATTAAAGACTTGGTTTTGTTAGGATGTCATGTACAGTATATCAAAGGAGATCAGTAACCAGTCTGAAAGTCAGATGACAAAGAAAACAATCAGCACATGCACAGCTAAGCAGAGTTTCATGAAAAGAAGGCTTAATGTAATGAGTCATAATTTGGAAAAGTGTCTGTACGTGGTCTCAGCACTCAAAACTCGTAGCGGACAGTTTAGGATTTTAGAAACAGTTACTAAGCGTGGATAGTCACAAGAGAAGTGTTGTCATAGGCTCTGAGCTACTCTGAGTACAAATTAGTTATCTCAAATAATCAAATTGTACAGCATTCAGACTTAGGACAGGCAAAGGACAGTATATTTCAAAACATTTGGTAATAATTTTTTTAAAGTTTTGAGATTTGTCCAGCTGCTCAGTAAATTAATGTAGATTAGGAAATTGTCTTTCCTTTAATCAATGGATAATGAAGAGCATTTGTTTCTGACTTGTAAGACTATCCAAATTACTAACTCTGCCTTTGTTTAGTGAAAATATGAATTTTTTTTGCCTCACCACATTAAAAAAACTGCTGGTTTCTGCCTTCCTGACTGATTTCTGGTTTTAACATCTTAACCTATTATGTTTTCTATTTGTGTTTAGTAGTGTATATATGCGTGCATCTGTGTCTGTGTGTCAAGATCATTATTAATCATAATAATGGCAGGAAAAAGAAAGAAAACTTCTAAGCCCACTGAAAGAGCAATAGTGTTCCAGTAAATTCAAGGTCTGCTAGGATTAAGGTTTGGCTGATCTGAGCCACCTGTTCTTAAAGTGAATGCAAAAAGATGTGAATATGGTTCCTGAAGAAGAGAGCAAGGATTAGCTAGTCTTAGGAAAAGACAAATCCAGATCTTTGCTGAGAAGAAATGGTCAGTGTTAACTGCCAATCCTACCAAAACAAAGTTTAAGGCCTGTTGTTTGTAACAGGTTCTTTGATGGTTACCTCTCTACATGTCTTTATGTGATATTTTAAAAATAACTATTCGTGTAAGACTTCTATATATGTATCTATTTCTCAAGATATACAGGAAAATTTGGTACAAATCTCGGAGTTAACTTTAAAACTGTGTGATTAAAATTGGCTAAATTATTTTTACACCAGAAATCAGTGGTTTTATGATCCACCAGTCCTTTTGCTTGTATCACTTCAGGATTTCACAAGTGAGTAATTCATAATCACTTGAGCTGTCCACTAAAGGATCAGGTTTCCATCCCGTATACATATGGCACTTGTGCCTTAAGGCTTTGGGTTTTAAAGCCGGTAAAGAAATCCAGTCAGGCATAAAGCAGACTACCTGTGACCAAGAAACATGTGTTCATTAAAGAACACCTCTGCAGGAGGGAAACAGTACAGCAGCTGGTAAAGCTGCATCAGGGTGGATTTACTTGGGTCACTGTGTTAAATGCATTTGGAAGGAAAAAGAGCAGCTTCTTGCACAGTAAGAAAGATATTACACGAACACTCCTACTAACTGGAAAATGCTGATCTTGAACATACGATTAATGTATTTCCCAGGTTTCCTTTTAAAATCATCTGTGTTGTTTTAATGCAGTTAAGAGCATCCTGTGTTGTATCTTCTGCACTGACATCAGCAGAAAATTTTCCATGGTATGCTAGTATTTGTGCATGATCTTCAGCAGGAAGCTATTCTTTGGTCCTCTAAGTCATGTGCTATTTATTATAGAACTAGAATAGGAGCTGATATTTTCACAAGCAATTATGTGAATGGGGACCACAAGCCCTTCTGACTTTCAGTAAAACTCACCTGAAACATTTAGGTATTTTGAAAATTTCAGCAACTGAGTTTTGAAAGAGCTTTGAAAGAGCATGAACAGAACCCTGTACTTCACCCTCGTGAAAAAAATCTTTTCTTTCTTTTTGATACTCATTCCCTCTGTATCTTGAGACCAGGCTACAACCAAAGGTAATATTTACTTACCAATTTGAGTTCATATGGCTTTGTAAACATTAGTTTAATAATAGAGTAATAGTTTCACTGGGATTTCCTTGCAAAGATTGACTCAACATCTTCACAGTCATAAGAAAATGTGGATTACCATACTGGTGAGCCCAACATATCATAAGCGATTTTGACTTGTCTTGATTTTATAGACTTCACTGCCCTAAAAACCATCCAAGTATCTTAACAGACCAGAATCCACAGATTAATAGGATGGCTGCAGTAACTTATTTTTCTGTTAGTGCTTGTTTAAGCTCTGTTAAATCATTCTCTCTGTCTTGAGTCACTGGAATAAACTTTGGAAAAGGGTAGATTGCTCTTATTCAGCAAAGTTCTCTCAGCTGCACATTGCAAAAGAATTATGGTGATCTTTATTGCAATGGACAGCATCAGAAATTCTAATGCAGTTTAGGCTCTCTTATTGGCTGTAGCATAGGTACATTCATTAATTCTTTTCCCTTCCCTCTCAAGTTTTTGTTTCTTCAGAGTGACCACAATCAGATATCTGTATCCTGGGACACCCCTGCAACAAACATCCTCTCCCAACATGTTTTTTTTCAAGATTTTCCTTTTCTTTCCCAGGCTATTTGACAGTTTTTGTAGAGAATATTTTTTATATGATATTTTTCAATTCTTTAACACATTAAAGTTTTATCATGTGCTTTTGCTGTATTAATACATAGATAAATCACAGGTTTATAGTAAGAATACTTATTCAGGACACTCTGCAGATGCAATACCAAATTTGTGTTCAGTTTCAATGATGCACAAGAAATAGATGCTCATACTCCTTAGTTATCCTATAAGCTACTCCTTTACATCCATGTAGAATGAGTGGTACTATGGCTGTACACATAACATCTGAAGCTTTCCCTCAAAAAGCAGTGCAGTGTAGTTCCATTTAAAGAATGAGGGGATTAATTAAGCCCCCCTCATTATTTCTGGGAGATTTGTGACATCTATTTCCATTAAAAGAGCATTAGATCATGAAAATGAGCCTACTGAGTCCCAGCAAGAGCTTTCCTGTCCTGTATCCTATCTTCAACATAGATGGATGCCTAGGGAAGAGTAGCAGTAAGACAAACTGTGCAGAACACAACACAGTCTCAGTGCTACAGATGCACTGCATCTGAAAGCAAATCTTTGCTTAGTTCCTTTTTCAGTGAGCATTTCCAGTTTCTACAGTTTCATGCCTTTTCACTTTGGCAAACTGTAAAGTGTTTTAGGAAATTAAGGTCCTACAACAAAAAAAGTGTGTATTTATCATTAACAAAGCAGACTGACACTGGCAGAAACCAAGAACTCTGTAAACACAAAATAAACTCCACATCATTGTGAGATAATATGTGCCTACAAAACACAGTTTCCCAAATTTTTGTCTTTTGTCTCACTTAGGAAAAAAATAGAACATTTCAGTAGCAAGTTTAGGGAAGCCCTGTTAGAACAAGACACCTTCAAAGGTATGTGCTAATTCTCTTACCTGGTGCTCAGCCAGCAGATGGGGCTATTAAAGTCATATGAATGAAACAGAGAAAGAGTGTAATTTGCAAAATTAATGAAACTCTCTAAATAATAAAGGACAGAGTAAAGTATACTTTACAGCTTAGAAGAGATTTGGATGCACTCAATAATACAATAATTTACTGTCTTTTTTTAAAACAATGTGCATGTGCTGGAGAGTGAACTAAAGGTATTGCACATATTCATTTCTTTTGTAAGGGGCTGATCTTTCCAATTTTATTGTCTGGGATAAGTCTCTTCCAGAAACGACACCCACTTATGTCAATGTGATACTTTTTAAGTAAGATAAAAAAAAAAAAAAGGTAAAAAAAAAAAGTAAAGGTGTCATGATTGCACATCAAGTACTAAATCAGTATAATTTCAGTGTTTTGAATTGCCATGGGAATAGCTGAGTTCCCATCAAGTTAAGTCTTGCATAGGTAGCAGTCATGCTTCTCTTTTCCTAATGGTGCTACCATCACTCCCTTCCCTGTTGACTATTGTTCAGGTATAATTATAATGTGCCTGCAGAAATCCCATTAAATGTCTAGCTTTTGTTTGTAAATTATATGTATCATAAGGTTTATGAACTGATTTGTGTGTTAAAAATTCACAGAAGAATTCCAAGTAAAGAGCTTTAGAATATTATTTTTCAGTAAATAAAAATAGCAAAAGTAGAAGCCATGTCAGTGTTTTAAAGTGGAGATCTGGGCCCTTTTCTCCAGCTCAACCGAACCTGCCTTTCAAATATTACAAAGGACAATTGGGCATTGCCTAAGGCCTGTGAGTTTGCAAGCAACACAGCCAGTGAGCAATTTACTTATTAAGGGCACAGCAGACATGTCATTCAGCTGCACATTTTGCCCAGACCTAAACCCAAAAATGCTGTTAGGGACCTTAAGTTCTTCAATCGCTCCTGATCCTACCCAAAATATATTGCTGGAGTACAGTTTTGTTATCAAAGTTGAACTGCAAAGTGATACAAACAGAAGAAGGTTTCTTGTTTAAAAATAAAAGCTCATCTGCTCAGAGATCTGAAATCACATAGAACACTGAAAAAAATACATTAAAAAGAAAACGGCAAAGGAGAAAAGAAGGGACATATTTGATGAAGTATGAGGTCATTCTGCTGTCTCAGCAATCTTGTCTGTCTCTTTTTATCATCGAGCTTGTGTATTAGTTTTCCACATATCTTATGTCTGGAAGGTTAGGATTAATACTTGCTAGAGGGTATATGGTCCACCAAACATTTAGACTGCCCAGCTGTGCAGTAGCCTGCAGCTGAGATTTGTACTTTTATAAAATTTAAGCTATATCAAAACTGTTACCTGGTTTCTTAAAGGGCAAGGATTATACATGAGAATTTTAAACCCTGCATCTAACGTTTCTCCTTAACATGAGTTTCAAAATAGTTGGCTTTTATACAGCAATTAGTTTTTGCATATTTAGAAGGACTGAGATGGAGAATTAGGTCTAATAAATCTGGAACTAGCACACTATTAAACATAAGACCAAACCCTAGCTTTTCTGTAGTATACTAATTTTTAGCTCACTCTAGAGCTGAGAAACATGGAAATGCTAGTACTGGTACATCAAAGCATTGGAAAAATTTAATCAACGGCACCTTCAAGCTATTATGCATATCAAGTGGCAAGATAAAATCATGAATAACAAAGTTCTGCAAAGTGGTTGCACAAACACTGTTGAAGCAATCTTATAAAAGCGCAGTTTTGCTGGACTCGACATGTCCTCTGCATGGAGGACACCAAGCTCCCAAAGGAAAAAACATGTAGTAAACTTTTAATGTGTGAAAGATCAAGACACCGACTGAGGTAGAAGTAAAAAGATGCCCTGGAAAGAAAGAAAAAAGAACCTCACCTATTGTGACACAGGTAGCAACACATGTGGCAAACAAAACGTGTTGGCGAGGCCCATTAACATCTGCTGCAGAAAGCTTGGAAGACAGACATGCAAGCCAAGAGGAGAATAGGGTAACTGGCAAGCAGAGAGAATGTGAGAGCAGGAGCACGTGCAGAAAAGCTGCAGAAACAGCCAGCAAAAATGATCCCAGTGTATGGAAGTTGATGTCACACAAACTCGTGCTGCTTCTTTCGTGTTCAGAACAGCAGGCATCAACCGACGATGACAACTTCACATTTGGACCTTCATGCCAACCCTTAATCTGTGGTGCAGAAGCTAATGTTATTCTTGGAGCTAGACATAGTCTTGCCTAAACAGAAGTAACCTAAAAGAGTTGTGTTCAGTTTAGCTCCATTAAAAAATGTGGGTGGGGTGAAGTACATGGGAAAGAAGCAATCATAAAAAAGATCCATAAGGAAATTAATTTCATGCTTCTGAAAAGGATTTGGCAATACGTAATTGGGGATTTTTTGATTGGGGAAAGGTCTTTGTACTTAAAAAAAGAGAGACGAGTTATATAGTAGATTTGAGAGAGAAGAGGTTCAAAGGCATCCATTTTTATAAAAGAAATCATCTATTTTTTCCATTTTCTCCTTTTGCCCTGGCAATGCCTGCTCCATTTCTTTGTTACTGAGCTTAGGAGACTTTTACTTTCACAGGAGACATGAAAGAAGGACATTAAGTTCACGTCACATCTGTGAACATGTTGCCATGTCAACAAGCAGTACTTTGTGGCTTAATTATTGATTGACTCATGTTCCTTTAGGACATAACACAAGCAATAACAGCACACAGAGCAGCTTTTCTAACTTAGATACCTATTTATGCCATATAAGAGGTGTGGCACTTCCAACCTAAGCATGGCTAAGGTCTACACTGGAGTCTTATTATAAAAGCCCCTACTGCAGTCATCTGGCATAAAGAATATGATGGTCTCATATGTACATAATTATGTTAATCACATTGATAAAGAACTAGGATTAGAACCTTTGCCTTTAAGACCAAAATCCTTAGCCTGCACAACTCCAGCTAAAGAAGAGCTCTTTTAGGTAATGAATGGATTAGTTCCTACAATCAGTCATTAGATATAGCAACCAGAACAAGTTATTTCCAGGCATTAACTGTGAAGTAAAAAAAGGTAAGAATTTACACTGTGTTAGCTAATCCATGGTAGCTATTCATGAGTGCACTGTTCTCCTGTGGGTGGGTACAAGGTTGCTTAGCCCACTTTCATTGAGCAGCAAGCTACCTAAAACTACCTTATGTTTACCAAGATGTAAGAGCATATACCCTAACCATTAACCATGCAGTACCAAATTCTACAAACTACCACCCTAACTTGCCTCATAGGAATTTGTTCCCACAGTTACATGCCAGTTATGTGTCTATATGCACAAAGCAAGGGGACTACAGACAGGCAGAGAGGAACACTGAGTAGTTCCAAGAACTCTCAGTAAAGTGTGGGGAAGATAAGCAGAATGGGAAGAGAGGAGCAATATTTTTTAAGATGACAGATCTGAATCTCATCCATTTCATAGCACAGTAAATCAGGATTATCTATGCTGAAGTCTTACAAAGTCTCCTTTGCAAGAGTAAATTTGGATCCTGTATCAGAACCATAGTCAGGCAGGATTCTTAGGCACTCAAAAACAAAGCAGAAGGCTAGGGTCTCATTTTTCAAAAGAGGGCATTTAAACCAGGTATATGGTAAAAGCATGTAGGAATGCAAGACAGATCTCTAGTCTAAAAAGATATTTTTTTCTTTTTTTTTTTTTTTTTACAATATAGGCAATTCCTTTGAAAATTTCATCTACTACTTATGATTTTAAATTTAGTATGCCTGGAAGTGGATGCACAGAAAGAGGCAACCAGCATATTGGAACATCCTTTTGATGTGTGTGGTCATATTCATATCTTGGAAAGTCTAATATTTCAAACCCAACTTGTAGATATAGTGGTTCTCACACTCACTCAATTTGTCACTGCTGTACCATTATCTATATGCTGTGGGCCAAAATAAGTGCTCTTTGCAGCTTAGTTCTTTTATTGTAACATATAGAAATAATCAAGATATGGTTTAAGTTATATCTGAAGCAAGCAAGTTTTAGTTAGGAATGTTGCACCATTTTTTGCAAAATGTTTTATATGATGGAGAGATACTCTTCTAAATATGTTCTTTGAAGTCATTTATACATAAAAATTACATTTCTTAAGGATGCATAAGTTATGCTGAAAGATATACTTTTACAATAAACTTTAAATCTCTTTTCTGCTTAGAATGTATATTTATTTGGAAACGCATTTCACATTTGTTGGGCTGGCAATATTTGCTTCTCAGTACTTCACTGTTCTTTGGAACTTACTGTTGTTTCCTGTGAAGTATCATCTCCAAATCAGAAATCTGGTTTCATGCCTAAGGAAATGTGTTCACTCATCAGATACTCTGTGGCTGGGATCAAGTTTGCCCAGGCCTCAGAACCTCGTCTACTTAATCAGGAAAATTACACTTCCCTTCTACTTTTATTCTACAGTGCCTACTTGGCTGCAGGGACAGTCTCTTAACATATCCAGTGCTCAGCATACTGGGATTACAAATCCTGTTAGGGCTTTTTAGCACTACAAATGAATGATAATGACCCTATTTTAGTTTCAAAAGAGTACACCCATCCAAGCCATTTGTGTAAACAAGTTAACTTGATACACTGAAGTGCTGCAGCCTTACAAATTTTGTTTCCCCTAGTCTGTAAAAATGACATTTTTAGCTCCTCGTTGTTCTTGATTAGACCTACTTTTCAATTTAATGAGCAAACTTTTCTCTTGCCCCTTCACTCCCCTCTCTTTAAGCATTAATCTCTTGGGTAAAACATTGTCAAATGACTCCTGAAAATCTAAAAATATAATGTCCATGGTACACCCTATCTTGGCAGTGTTATCTTCAAAGAGTTCCAGAAGGCTAGTGAAGCATGACTTCTTTTTTCCTAAACCATGTGTATACAACTAATCAGGCTGAAGGATGCTTTTACTAGATACTCCTTCTCCTAATCTGTTAAAAATCTTTCCAATATCTTTCCTACAGATGTAATTAGCCTAACTGGTCTGTAATTCCACATGGTAAGGTCTTTATTAAAGAAAACTCAAAATGAAAGAAAATTATGATACAGAAGAGCATATAATTTGTGAGGGCTTGACATGCACTTCTCTTGCAAAGTCAGAAAACTCCTCGTTTGCCTCAGAAAGTGTTACATGAGTTATTATGTCATGATGACTCAAACTTTCTTTCTTCCTTTTAAACACTGGAATTACACTGACCACTGGTCAGCTCTGAAAGAACCATCTCACTGCCTGGGCAGAGAGGAGCCCACAAGGAGTCTCATTCTTGTTTTGTACAACCTGAAGAAAGCAAAATTCCAGAATACTCTTTTCTTGCGATGTTTGTTACAGATAGGCAGTAGAAAGGAAAAGAGCCATGGACTCTGTCCCCACAAAACTGATCAGGATAGTCATGTGTACACAGCAGCAGACATGCAAAATGCCTCCTGCTACTTGCTCTGGATTGATACACCTTGAGATTACCCAAAACAAATTAATATCGTCGAAAAACATATATTCATACACCTTAAGGAAAAGTAGCATTGATTAATACTTTCTTTGTTATGTCACCTTTTTGCTGCATTTTATATGGTCCAACCACAGAATGACAAACCAAGAATTTGTTCTTTCATGCAATTCCTGATTTCACCATTGCCACTCAGATTTATGGCCCCACAGAGAGAAGAATCTCTCAGCTGGCTTAAGATAGAGACTCTGTAGCTGGCGTGGCATTACTAACCAGTTGTTTAGCTGAATGATAGCATAACCTTGCACACTCACCCTTGCAGTAAAGGTACAAGAGGAAACAAGATGAACCAGAAGTGAAACAGCACCATATCATTTTCAGCAGTATGGTTAGACTGTTTATTTCTTTACAGCTGGACACGTATCCTTCTTATCTACTAGCTGTGGTAAGCCAAAATGCCAAAAGTGCAAAACATAGCTTTATGAGGTCACCGTGGCATTAGTCAAATTTTTTACTCCAAAAAAAAAAAAAAAAGTAATTTGAGATGCTGTTCATTCTATTGAATTTATATACTGATACATGATAAAAATCCTACCTCTACCAAAGATTCATGCAGAAAGACTCTTCAGTGGCTCAGCAAAAATGTGCCGCTGGCATGGATCACGTGATTTTTTTTCCCAGTGGTTAGAACCATGATTACTCTTAGATGCATTTTCCAAAGATTTTAGAATGCAAGTAATTTACAAGCTTTGTTTATCAAATGCTATAGCTAATGTTTATTATGAAGTTACAATACAGTAAGTGTTATATGACATCGCTAACTGATTCACAACAGAGCTACTCCTGTACCCTTTATTCTCCTGATAAGTACAACTCTTCTTTTTTTCTAATGCAGTTCTAAAGAAATTATGGGCAAAAGTTGCTTCTCCCATATGTAGTACGTAATACCACCTGAGTGACTATGATGGAGTGAAGTTGTCAGAGCTGGAGAACAGAAAATAACCAGAGGGTGAAGGGAGTCAGAAAATAATCTGATCTGGGGTTCAGAATGTCTCCTGGGCTGCTGGAGTCTGCAATGGTAGTGTATTAATGAATTAAACACAAGAGTGAGAATAAAAGGTAATGATCTCTGGTATTTAAGAAGTTGGACAATATAGGCTAACGAAACCTCTGGCCTTAAGTTTTGTGTGCCTGTGTGTTTTTACTTTAAAGTTGTATTTAGTACATGCTTAAGATTCAAAGAACCTGAAAAAGCCAATAATTTATCTGGGTTTACATTTAGCATTGTGTAATATAAATCCCTACACGACTGAAAAAAGTTCCAAGTGATTCTTGACAAAATCTTCTACAGGTACAGTTCCTCACATTTCTTCCGCAGCCAAATATAAAAATTAACCAGGAATTTTGAGTATTTATTCGAAATTTAGTGTTATATTAAGGACTCTGCTAGGTCCAGACATTCTCTCAAATACTTTTAAATGGGCTTTCCCTGGCTTACAAATTTCCTGATTTAGCCGTCAGTTCATTTAGTTGCGCAAATGTCTTGGTGTAGGACTCTGTTATATCAACCAGCTGTAACTGTTGCCTGTGGAGATTTTCCTGGACAAAACAGATGACTCAATGCCTCTTCTTGTCACAAAAATTTGAGGTGTGGTTACCTACCCCAGTATGTCTCTGTCTCACATAGCAACCTTGCATGACATTCAGCATAAAGGAAAAACTCCTGTAATAGTTTTACTCCTTCTGATCGTTCTTTAACATTTCAGATATTCACGATATTCTATGCCATTTACTTCTGACCAAGAACATCAGTCAGGAACTGATAAATTTTCAGGAATACAACTTACAGTTTTGCTTAAGAAAAAATCCCTCCTTCAGCATTGTTCTTCCTGCATGGTAACCTAGACTGAACTCCTCCAAGCAAGAAATGTTTGCCTTCTTTTCCAGCTGCCCTAGAAAAGGTATGGAGGAGATGTCATTCTCCCATTCCTTGTACATTTCTTCACACTGAACAACAAAATTTGAATAAGCAGTAGGATGACCCAATATATTGCACCAAATACCTTCACGTGATTAATAATCAGAAAGGCCTGTGCTGGTGTTGGTTTGGGGTTTGTTTTGTTTGGGGTTTTTTTGTTTGGATTTTTTTTTTCCCCAGAAATCCATTCCTGGGGTTCTGAACAGTCAACAGCAAGCAACAGGAAAACAAAAGAAAATTTAATACAACTTTGCTGAAAACAAAGGCACAGTTTCCAAAATCGGTCTGGAACTCCGAGTCTCCTCTGCTAATTACTGCTGGGTAACCTTGTTTGTGGAAGTAGTTCCATTGCCTTGCCTTCACTCTGTCTCTTTTTATTGATCAAGCATCCTTTGAAAAGTAGAAAGAACACACCTGGAGATTACAACTCTGGCTACACCTCAGGCAGAACTCTCTAGTCAGGAGACCATGCTTGCTAGCACACACCTCTCCATTTTAATATATGCATGTTTCAAAGTAAACAGAAGTGCTCATAACATATTTGCATTCCCAAATATTCACACTGATTTCAGAGTACCAGTATTCATCAAAATACTGGGCAGAAAAATGCAAGTAAGCATCTCGAACATCCCATTTCAATTTACTTTTTATGGACTAACATCCATAGCTGGTCACAGTCCTGAATTCAGAGTCTGTCTGTTCTCTTTACTCCAAGGTTTAACACAACACTGCACCGTGAAGGAAACACTAGTTCACATTCCAGCCCCTTCACTAAATGGAATGGAAATTGTATACACTCATTCCAGGTACAAAATTAATCTCTTCCTAGTGCTCACTGGACTATTAGCTTGGCAGCCTTTCAGCACTATGCTTTTAGAGCATTGACTCATTTCAAAGAAGAAAATAATGAGTCTTTAAACTCCTGTTTATAGAATCGAAATTCTTTGATTCTGGTTCAGAATCATGATGATCATGACATAAAACAGGAGAGTTATGTGTAGAATGAGTTGTCTATAAGATCTCTATTATTCACATGCATTTTAAACCTTCTGAATTTGAAAAGACCCGATTACTTGAAGAAGAAATATTATGGCTTAGTGAACTTCACTGTTTTGGTGATCATATGCTAGACATTTACAAAAGATTCATGTAAAAGACTTTGCTGTGTATATCCCACATTTTTATTGCAAAACTAAATAAAGACTAGTAGTAACTTCACTTGTAGCATTAAATCAATATGACTTTTTTCCTCAAATCTGCTTGCTTTCTGGATAGTTATAACAACATATGGCATTAAAGAATTTCAGTGCAGATATTATACGTATCAAAAACCTCATATAATGCCCTCAGTTTGCCTGCTGTAATATGCTTAATTTGTTTCATTATTTGAACATTTTTGCCTGATTAGTAAGTTGATTCTGTAAACTCTTTCTCATGTGATTAACTGTGGATAGTTGGTTGACTTCAGTTACTGTTTTCACTAAGACCCAATGAGATTGCAGAGGACATAAAGTGATTAAAGTGTTCAAATTTTGTGCATCATATGAACATCTAACTATGTTTGTCTGTTACTACATGAAATCATGTACAGTAGTCATTAAGTACATATTATTTAACAAAAAATAAAACTGTAAAGGTGTAACTATGTCCATGCAAACTGATCTTCCAGAGCTATATAATAACCTTTTAGCCTAGTTGAAAAGATACTAGTTATTTTGGCAAGAAGGTGCTAAGATATTTTTCCCTTATGTTCTGTGTACAGGGTATGTGCAAATACAATTTGTATATGGCACACCATGAATATGCAATAGGGTCTTTTTTATACATGTAGTGATCCATATGATCCATACCTTGGAGTCACCATTTCTAAATGAGTATAGCTTCTTGGGAAGATAAATGGAATTCAGACAACTATTCATTTTTGCGTTCCTGACCACACTGGTGGCCCCTCTTAGCTGTGGAAGCCTCTAGAAGAAGAGGAGGAAAAGGTTAATTCTCTTGTCACTTGCCCGAGCTTTACACTGATGTAACTTCACATGCTGATGTGGGATCACTCCCACTTCACACAGGTTTAGAAGTCAAATTCAATCTTTTCATGAAATTCATTCTACGCAGATGCACGGACTGACAGGAAAAGCCACCTCTTGTCAAAGGGGCCTGAGCACCTTCCCTCAGCAGGTGCAGGGTTCTGGAGAGGAACCTATCCCACAGGTGGCAGGTCCCCACCAGACTTCTTGGAGGAGTCAAGGACCATGCTCCTGACTGTACCTGAGCAGTAGCCTTCTCCAAGGCTGAAGCACTGCCTCCATGCCCAAAGTGGCTCTGAAAGCCTGGTGGGGGGAACCCCCAGGCTTGGCTTCGACCGCCCTCAGCTCGGCGACGCTCAGCCCTGCTGTGAGGAAACCGGCCGGCGGGCGCGGAGGGACAAGAAGTGCCGCCAAACCCGCGCTCCTGCCCGCAGCTGAGGGGAGCTCGCTGGTAGCGAGGCGGACAGCCGGGGTGGCGGCCCCCTGCGGCCGGGGCAGAGGCGGGCCGGGGCTGCAAAGCGCTCCCAGGTGTGGCGGGGCGGAGCGGGGCCGCCCAGCGGGGGGGTGACAGGCTGATTGTCACCTGCGCGGCTGTCACCCTCCACCGGCCGGGCGTTAAATCATGAGGGGGAGGGAACCGCCCCTCCTGGGAGAAGACAGGACGCTGCCGCCAGGCTCGGGTCGCCTCAGGACCTGCTCCTGAACCGGGTGCTTCGTGGCCCCGTCGAACATGGAGCCCGTAAGTACCTTCCCGGCGGGTTAACGGGAGCGAGCGGGCGGCCTCTCCTCCAGCGGCGGCCTGAGGGGACCTTGAGGTTACGTGGCACGGCGTTGGGAAGGGGGGAAACCCCGCTGGAGCCTCTCGGGAGGGCCGGCGGCTGAAATGGTGCTGGCGGGCCGGGTCAGTGCCGACCCCACCGTAAGGCGGCCGCTTCAGTCCGGGCGGGCGGGCGCTCTGAGCTGGGCAGGGTGGCCCCGGCCCGGCGGCACCGCACGTGGCAGCGCCCACGACGCCGAGGCGGCTTCGTGGGGCGGCGGGGGACGGAGCGGGACGGGCGGCGGCGGCCCCGTGAGCGCGAACGGCTGAGGGCACGGTGGGCGTTTCGGCGGGAAAACGGCCTCAACGCTACCGCGTCCCCTCGCGTCCCCGAAGGCGCGGGGACAAACGGCTCACGGGCGCACGCACGGTTCCTTTCCCCTTACTCGTGCTCTGGGAAAGTACGAGGTTGCTTTGGGCCTCCATTTTTTGGCTTTTTTTGGCTTTTTACCTGGGAGAGGACATGATTTTTTGCCCTTTCTCTTGGAACACCTAGTCGTTATGTGTGTAGATGATGGTTAATTGCTACCTTGTAAAGACTTTGATAGCGGTAAAGGAAATGTGTCTGTGGTTGTAGGGAATTACTGAAATACTCATGTATGTACATGAAATCACTGAAAAATTGACCGCAATATCATAGGCTTACCATCAGGAATCTTCCAGAAGACTCTCTGGTTTCATTTTTCTCATTCTGATGTTAAAGGTGAATTTTCAGATTTAGCTTTGACACTCAAGTTTTAATGAATTACACAAACACTGTGTTTTTGTGTTATGAGTTAATTTTTAAGGTTTCTTTCCTCCTGCATTCAAACACCCCATCTCGCGTTTTGGGAGTGCCTTTTCTTTCTCAACTACCGAGAGGCTGGAACCCAGTTGAGCTCTCTTGTGAGCAAGCTTTCTGATTACGTTTATTACTCATAGGTGAATGTGACCTTTTCATGTACAAAGGTCTCTACAAACCAAAAAGGCAACTCTAAGGGAAGTGCAAAAATGCTTTTATCCTTTTTTTTTTTTTTTTTTTCCTTTACATCCTAATACATTTTCTTCTGGAATCCTTTTCACAATTCCTCTTGTAGCCAAATCAGCACATGTGTTACCTTCAAAAGATTGAACTGCTTATCTGTGAAATAGATTGTCTTAATTACACCATTTCATTTGATGTGTGCTTCAGCTGGTCACTTCTTCAGTTGCTGTACGACTGCTTTGAAGGGCAGTTTTGAATTAACGAGGGTTTTTTTTTTAATCTTTCAGGGATGCTTCTATTTAAAAAAAAAAAGGCAACCAAAAAAACCCCTCATTCCTCTGGTTCTTTTATGGTCTCATGTGAATAAAGGAGTGGATAAAAGGTATTTATTTCCTCAGCTATTGGTGTTTATACTGTCTGTCCCCATTCTAGCTTTTTCCAGCCTCTCTTTCAGTTTTAAACCATTGTAATTAGAAAAAGAATGCTAGTATTAATTCTGGTTGGGATAGCTAACTAAAAATACAAATGCTAATGTAGCAGTCTGTCAGCTCTATGTGCAAATATACAGCTGGACAAGAACCTATGACAGATAAATCACAAAACACCATTGTTCAGAGTCGAATGCCAAAAATAGCTTTGGAAGCCTTCAATTAAGGGAATTCTTAGGTGGGATAGGAGACTGGTTGTAAGTTTTGAGCATTTTATGAATGCCACCAGTGATCCCAAATACGTGACCATCTCGCCGATGCAGAAAGCTGTATGTTTGAGAGAAGGGGAAAGAAAAAGAAAAGGCTGCAAAGCCAGGTTCTCAAATTAGGAATGGTGTTTGCCTGGACAGTCTTAATCTGGCCACCTTCTGCGTTATGGTACTCAATTATTTATCATTATGTGCCTTTTGGGGGACACGGTTCACTCAGTGCACATAAAGGATAATGCTGACTTATTTGGGATCATTGATATGTTTTTTTATCCTTTTTAATGGAATAATTAGATAATCATGCTGTAAGACATAAAACCGAATTCAAGTGCACACACACATGCAAGCCTTTTCACATTTCTTAAAAGGGGAAGTTTCAGCTTTGCAACCTGTATTATTCTTTCTTTTTTTTTTTCCAACATGTATTTTAATGTTATTTTTCACTTAAGCAAAAAACTCTGCAGTAAAACCCATAGAACCATGTTCATTTGCTATACGATAGGATTTAAAGGACAGAGCCTGTAGAAGGAACTTCACGTGTCAGATCTTCACCTCACTGGGCTTATTGGCAACAATAAACAGGCTGTTAAATAAGCTAACTGGGGAGAGATCAGACTTCTGTTTTGTAAATGTATTTTGTAGCTGTTTGCTGACAGCTGTTTGAGAAATCTACATTCCTGAGCTCTGTACCCTTCTGCACTGGCCCTTCCATTCCTATCCCCCCTGTCTCCCCTAAAGTCTGTCACCTAAGCATGCTGCTTGTCCTCTGTTTCCCACAGCAGGAGCAATTTTTTTTCTTCTTCTACACTGTCTGAATGTTTTGAACACTGCATGTTCAAAAAAGGCATCTTTTGTCCTCTCTGTTCTGGTACCTGTTGTTACACTGGCCACTTCCTTCATCTAATAGAGATATTTGATTAAAATGCATGTTCAGTCCTTGCATACCCTGCAGTCCAGAGCTTCTGCAGTCTCAAGCACTTTATAAATGTTTATGAATTAACCCTTGCCATACCATTTCGGTAAGGAAGCATTCATTTTCCCATCCACGGAAGAGAGGGAGGAAGGTGCACTGATGAGAGTTGTGAAGCACTGGCAGTGGGAGCTGCGTGTGAAACCTCTAGTGTCTTAGGATCAGTTTGCCTAAGATCACAGAGGGGATCAGGCCAAGCCCAGGAGCAGAACCTCCACCCAAGAGCTGTGCTTTCACCAGCTGGTCCTCCTTCCTCAGTGGCCAGACCTTGTCTGCTGAATTTTTTTTTTAATCACATTCCTTCTTTAGTACTCCATCATAGAAGCATCAGAGTCATAGTTAATAGAAGCACCTGCCCTCCACAAAGGAGCAGCGCACAGTTCCAGGCCTGTTCACCTGAATTTAGTCTCTGCACCTTGAATCATTTTACAGGGGCACATTTATATCCTGAAACACACAGCTTGATAAGTAAGTAATGTCATGCAGAATGATATAAGTCTTATGCGTATTGCCAGGAAGCAAAACAGCAAAAGAAAATATACTTAAAATTAAGAGAAAACTGTAAGCCTAACTCTTCAAGTTCAATCTCTGCCTAATAAAATCTTCAAACCCTTTTTAATTACAAAAGATTGGTTTGCTGTCTCATAATATTTGCAAAGCTTTGTAAACTGCTTAATTCAAGTATTTTAGTTCATGAAGTTAATATAGTATGTTTGGATAGTACGGTTTTACAGAGATCTTTGCAGAAGTCATTAATTTGGCTTTTGAATAGCATGGAAAATTTGAGCACTGGCAAGTAGAATTTTTTTTTTTTGCCTTTGTACTTCCTGAGCAAGTTCTGACACACAAGTGACAACACATCTAGGATTGTGTTTGAAATAAGTATCTAAATGTTTTAATTATAAAATCAAAATCTTAAAAAAAATCTAAAAAAATGTTGATGCCACTATTTTTGCTTTTGCTTTCCTGCTGTTGTTCCAAGCAAGATTTTTACATCCTTTCCTCTGCAGAATACACTGAAAAAAATCAATACTGAGCCTTTGTGCTGAAACCTAGGTCGGTTTCTACCAGCTACTTGTTGGGCTGTTCCTACTTAAATCTTGTTTGTAATAATTCTTTTTAAAGATAACTTTCAGTGTTATGTTTGTGTTTACCTTCTATCTAACAAACATTTTTAGTGCAAAGCCCTCAATAACATTAGCATTTCTTTCATTTTAGTCCAGAAAAGTGTCTTGTCACTCAGAAAAAATTGATTCTCACGATTGGTCTTTTATTCATCTTAGTATGCATAGAATTTCTTTGCATACTTCTATGCCCATTTTTTAAGTACAAACATACATATTTATAAATTAGTATATCACTATTTTGGTATAGACTATTTAGCAGATGATGATGTGCTTTAATTTTTTTGGTCTATCCCATATTGCTTCATACTTCCAAAGTCAGGTCTTACACCATGACTGGAACCAAACGTTACTTCCTAGTGAAAAGTAATGTATGATACATGAAGTGTCAGGCAATTCATCAGGAGTAAGGAGGAGATGGCCCTAAGGCAAACAGTTTGCTCTTTAGAATATAATGGTTACTTAACCCTTTAACTCATATAGCATATGTATAAAGAAAAAACTTGGGGAAAAAAATTATTCTGTAGATATTGGTGCAAGCCATACAATGATACATTAATTCTCCATCTTGAAATGTCAGTAAATGAGAACAGGCCCTTAGCCCATCAGTGTTGATGTTTCTGAGCAATTAAATTATAAAAACTGCATCTGAGTTTTTCTTGTGAACTGTGGATAGTTACTTTAAGTGTTTTTAACATTATTAGTGGCATGTTCCGCAGATGAAAAATAGTTGCAGGCTTCTTAATTTTTTCTGACCACGTTCAACACTGATTACTGTATGTTTGTTTTCAACCAGAACCGAAATAACTATTCCATTCAGGGTATTTTTTTCCACAAATGTCAGAAACCTGAAATGTATTCTTTAAAACTGTTTAAAGAAATACTGATGTTCAACTTGAATCCTAGCTCATTGGAAATCAAATCAGAAGTAGTTTTAGGAAGTACAATATTCATAAGTGCTTTTTTTTTTTTTTTTTATTAAAAGCCACACACAAACCAGAGAGGCAAAGGCATTTCGTACAGGAGACATGGGTGAAATTGCCTGGGTAACTACTTTCAAATCCACAAAATAAACTAGGTGCAGAATAGTGGCCAGTCTTACTCTGAGAGCTGTGAGCACTTGCTTGCTGTTTATATCTACAGATACTTTTACCTACAATACTGTACAAAGAATCTTAGCTGCAGTTGAAATTTATTATTATTATTATTTTTAAATAAAATCGATTCTGCCTTTTATGAGAGGGGCATGCATTAATATTGTCTGATAGCTTTTTAGCTACTGTTTACCAACTGTTGGGTCAGTAGTAACTTTTAGGAAACAGTATGTTTACTTTGTTACATTTTTTCCTTTGGTAGGAGGAAAGTTGTTTTTAACAATGTTATTCTTTACATGGCTTCTGTTTTCGTTTTGAAGTAGCTGTCTTAGACCCTGGCTGAACAAAGTACTTAAGCACATGTGCAACTTTAAGCCCAGGGACTGTTCACAAACTTACAAGTTGCATGCAAATTTATGTCCCTGGGGCCAGATGAGACCCAGAGAAACAGTTGTAGAGTTTACTGTACGGATTTTGGATTAGAAATCCTGCTGATTTAAGGCCCAAATAGTCTGTTTGGCTGAAGGGCAGTTAATGGGCATTCCGATTCCAAGAAGGTAAAGCAGTGTCCTAGGTCTGAAAAAGTGAACATAAAGCTGTTTTGAAATTTTTACTGTGTCATTTTAGACAAACATGTGGTACCACAGCATGTTGTGAAAGAAGGAATGTTTTATAATGGTCTTAACTTCTAATTCCTGTCTTTAAGGAAACACAAGAACTGACTTACTAATTATCACTGATGGCCCACTATCCGTCTTTTAGTTAGTCAAAGTTTTATTAAGCTGGATCAAGGGTGGGTTGGGTTTTTTCCCCCTCTTTCTAAAAAAAAAAAAAAAAAAAAAAAAGGCAGGAGCCATTCCTTAATAAAGGTCCAGCACCAACCCCTTAGTTACTCCTGAAGGGGTTAATACTGCAAAACTCTTCAAGACATCTGGCAGAAGCTGTGGGTGTTGGGTGTGGCAGATCCCAGGGCCGTACCAGTCTCTACAAGGGAGCTGTCATCCTCCTTGATTTATCCTTCCCTAATGTCACGGGGTATGGATGTTGAAACTGTGGCTAGAATGTGAAATACGAAAAACATGAAGATTATGATTTAGTGTCTGGGGAGGCTCATTGTTGGCCTCTGTTCACAAGTTGTAAGCATCGGAGGTAGCTTGACACAGGTTACAAAATCTGGAATGTAGCACAAAAAAAAAAGGCAAGAGTATTTTGGCGTTTGGAACTCCTACATGTGTTAGTGCACAAAAATGAATGACGGCAACAATTAAATCAAAGACTGTGCTAATGATATATTACGTTGGTGGCACATCGAAGTTGCTTGTAAATAAAATTTAAATAAATGTACTTTCTGGTCCTTCATTTGCAAATAAATAATGGATACAATAGATGAAGAAAGTAGGGAATTAACTGTCTTTAGTAAAGACAGTTTGGATAATTAACTGATATGTTAACAGAGCTCAAATGTAAGCATATTATGTTCATGGCTTGGCATCTTTTAGAATCTGACATTTATAGGAAGTTAAGTTTTAGTATAGGTTTACAAGCATTTTTTTTCATAATAAAATTGACTTAACTCTTTTCTTCCTTCTATGCTGACACAGTTAAATATTCAATAATTACAGTAGTTGGAACAAAATTAGTACCATGGATTTTTGTCAAAATATCCCCCTATAATGAATGTTAACTATGTGAAATAAGTTGGTTGTTTCTTTGACAGGACGGATTGAATTATTTTTGTCTCTTGAAGCAATATTTATTATTTTTATTGGAAGCAACTAACTGAACATTGTTGGTTTTCCCAGTATTCTTAATTTTCTCTCAGGAAGTAAATTAAGGCATAATCCCAACTCGCAGGAGTTTAATACAAAAGCAGTAGTCCCATTTATAGCATAAAATTGCTTTTCCTGCTTCATTTTCTTAAAGCGTAATGATAAATGTGATTGTGCTTTCATGATGATAGAATACATATGTAGTCATAGAAGCTGTTAGTGCTTAAGCATCAACATCATATCTAATATCTAAAAAATTTTCTGATATAGCATGATGTATATACAAGTCTTATGGGTAAAGTTCTAAATTTTTTTTTACTATATATATTATTTGGATGATAATACCATTATTTTCAGCAAAAGCTGTGTATTTTGAAAGTTGATTAAACTGTTCTATACAATCTAGTTTTCTAAAACACTGCTTGCTTTAAAAGTATCGTAAGAGCTGAGGGCTCAATGCAATATCTATGCTTGAATAATTTCTGACTTACCCAGTTGATGCTGAAATTGGAGCCTGTTTCACAATAAATAAGTTCCAAACTGGGAAACACATTTTGGTGGACTCAGGTGTGAGTGACATTCCAAAGAATAAAGGGTATTTGTGCTGAAGTCAGGGATACTTTTTTTTTAAATTTGTATTAGGATGAATCCTGTATCAGGACCTGAAGAACCAATCCTGCCTTCCTTATTGTTATAGTATAATTCATATTGGCTATAGAGCAAAAGCAATGCTAAATCCTTATTGAGGAAAAAACACAATTAAATTTTTAAAATATTATGTTTAATATATAAAACAATATATTTACACCCATATTGAAATTATTTTTCCTAGGGTTTTTTGTGATCTGATTTGTTGATTTTGCAGTTATTTTAAAGGGAAAAAAATGGCATTGTGCTGTTGTTGAAGCACTTTGGAAACATTTTGCCAGGTAGTTACTCACACTGACAGCCGGGTAGTTCTTTTCATCTTAACGCACCTGGATGTATGATAAAAATGCTACAAATCAGTTTATACACTCAGGAGCATCTGTGAAACTACTGTTTTTAGACATGCTTTGTCAGATGTGTTTAGAAATTTGCAGTTGTTTCTGAGATGTAGGGTGGGATTACATTTTGAAATGTTGCTGATATTATCGTGTTCCCTAAGATGTTCTGCAGCTAGAATTGTATTGGGATTCCACATTAACCTGCTTCAAAGCAGGGAAGTAGCCGCTTTTCTGGTACCTTTCTTTGTACACTGAAGTCTGTCTTGGCATTGCTTCCTATTAACTTTGCACAGGTCTAGGTGATATACCTGATGCAATAGAAGCTGAAGAGCAATGAAGACTTAGGTATCAAATATGTATTACTCAGTGGATTATCTTTCTGATTATCTTTGCTGTCTGAATCTTGTTTGGATTACCAGGTCATTTGATTTCAGTTATATTTGTTGGGATCTCTGTATAATCCTATCTTCGTCTTCTTGTGTTCTCATATAGTATCATCTGAGCTCATACGCTGTAACTGTCTGAAGTAGTCTGGAATAGTGGAATATGGAGCAAGTAAGACTTTATTAAAACAACATACCAGTAGTAAAAATGGAGGGGAAAAAAAAAATGCAAACCAAAAAAACAAAAACAAAACAACCCCAAACCAAACAGAGGATCACAACATCATAGGTATTCTCTCTCAAAATTATGTAGATTTGGACTAGTCAGGACATCTGGAGGGAGCCTGAAGCCAGACAAAATGGTTTAGCTGTACAAGGCCGAATTAAAAAAAAAAAAAAAGGCAGCTACATGGATTCATTATATATGCATAAAAAAGGAAATGAACAAAGTGATGAATTGTAAGTTCACACAATGATGTGCTAATAAATAATGTCAGCCTACCCAGCATCTTTCATAAACATGGTATGTTTATAAAAACATAAAAATCAGAATTTTTCATTAAAAAAAGCTTTATTTTTGTCATCCTGCCACCCTGCTGTATGCATGAAAGTAAAAGGTTTGAGAAAGCATGTACCAGCAGAGGAGTTGTGCTTCCTTTGGTGTCCTCACAGTTGAGTGTGTGACTAGAAATACTGTGTGTTACTATGCTTACGAACTATGTTACTCATGTCTTGTCATGATCAGGCAGTGGCCCTTTTTAATGTCCAAAGAGTGTTTTCCTGGTAAGTATAGGTATGGGTGTCTAACAACCAGACTACTCTGCTGTTTTATGTCACACCTACTGCAAAAATGAGATCAGCTTCTTTTCCATTTATGGATGCCTTCATTTAGGAGATATGTTGGAACAAGCTAGAAGTTGTCATAGGGAGAAGGATCATTCCTACTAGCTACAGAAAGCCCATAGGCTCCTGGATTGAAAGGCCCTTTTAATTATAGGAAAGGGTCTAGGCACACACATAAAGTCAAACATGTTGGAAGTTGGTTTTCCACAAATCTTTGGATCTTTCCAAAATCACATCTTTCCAAAGTGAGTGCAGCACTTGAGGAAGTTTAATGCATTTTTTAAGAGCTCTGTTTCAGATAATGAGCATAAATAATTAGAAATACATTTTTACACTATCTTCCACTGGTTTGGTTTTGTTTACTTAGTCTAGTCTCTACCTTACAAACTGATAATAAAGAATCTAGAGGCCTCAACTGAGGTTGTATTAATTATTATAGCTGTCTTTTTGAAACAGAGTGACAGATACGGAAAATTCAGTAGGACGCAAGCAGAAAAGAGTTTTTCGGTGGCAAAACTATTGCACACTTTTCTGAATCTTGCTCTACAGAGAAAAGCAGCTTTATTTGTGCAAGAAAAGGTAAAATTTTCTTAGCACATTAGTTTCTTATGTAAATCCCATTCAAGACCATGAATATTTTTGCTAGCCCTGAATAGGCTTTCGATCATTGGAGTCTTAATAAATTAATCCTGTTTGGTTTATTCATCCTTTATGAAGAGACTGTTTGAATCACATGCTTAATTTGGAACATCCAGTTGTTTTTGGTTTTTTTATAATGATGCTAAAAACAACTTGTTTTGTTGTTGTTTAGGTTACATCTGTGGGAAAATATACAGGAAAGTATAGTATATAGCCTACTTCAAGTCTAAACATGATTGCTAACGTATATACAATTAAATGAAACACCTTCAAGATTTGAATCTAACCTGTCAGTTCATTGCCACATTACAATAACTTAAAATCCATAGCCCCTCCTTGGACCAGTTACTATTAATAATCCAGAATTAGATGTGAATTTGAGCTTAGCCTATTATCTTTGCTGTTCGAGGTTTTTTTGTAATTTAAGATGCCCGCTCATCATAACTGAGAATTCTATATATTTTAAGGAATAACATTTCTGTCTTAAGTGCAGGCTTTTGGGGACTTCTGGTGAGCCATGACATTCTTGGCCACAGTGGTAAATAAGATTCAGGTTGGAAACTACTTACTTAAATTGGAACTGTTCCTCCATTAAATCAGTGAAATGATTCCTTTGAGTAGCTGCTCAGCAGTGTGGATAAGAGATTCACAATCTGTTTGAAAAACCACATGCATATTTTCCAAGAGTGTTACACATCAGCTTCTGTTAGGTCAAGCAGTTGCTTTCTATGTAGCTAAATCCTCTTCAGTTTAAAGTAAATATGATATTCTTTGCTTTCTGTCCTAAATATTACATAGGAGTTCTGTCTGCTGTTAAATCACTTTCATTCTCCACCCAGATGTAGCTGTATTTCAATGAAGAGCGAAATGATTCTTGTATGTCTCTTTCCTCACTTGCCATAGAGGCGGGGGGGGTGGGGGGTGGTTAATAATTGGTTGTAAAGGAGTTTGCAGAGCTTACATGAAGTGCGCTGCTACGGAAGTATGAAGTTATTTACTTTCAAGATGAATAGTTCTTTAAGAGATGGTTTAAACAGTCTGGCTAATATACAAGATGTTAAGTCTCTAAAAAGTCATTGTACATATCATTTGAAACAGCATAACCCCTCCCTCCATCTTAAGTTTATAGCAATAATAAGCTTTGCAGATGCTTTTCCTGGGAATTAAGGACCAGCTGGGGTAAACAGACCTCAAACTATCCTCTTAGCCAGTCATTAATCTTCAGGGAAAGCCTGTGCTTTGATCATTATTGCTAAAATATGCCTAGTGCAGCCTGGTCTTACCTCCCAGTAAAAGCAAAATAGTATTTTGCCAAAACATGAATATTCTTTTGTTTTTCAAGTAGCCCTCTGTCTTGGACTCATTTTTCATGTGTGTAAGCACACTTGTATATATGTGCACACATAAAAACAGACATGAGGGGATGAATTTACAAGTTGAATTATTCTTTCTGCGTTTATACTGCTGTAAATTGAGTGGGGTTTCTGACTCAACACTGTTGTATCGAACAACCTTTTAGTTAGCTTTGGTTTTCTCAAAACTCAAAAGTCTTGGGTCAGGTATCTTTGCTTTTGAAAACTGATAAGAAAAATTTTATCCATTTATGACCTTATGGAGACCTACTTTAAATTATGTCAGTGAGCCTCACTGAGAGCCAAAAAGAATTGGGAACACTACAACCTATTCTACCCCAGCCTGGCCTTTTCTGGTGCAACTAATTGACTGAGAAGTATGTGCTGGTGATGTCAGTGCTCTAAGTTAAAAAGCTGACAGATTTCCCAAACCATTTTTTTTCATATATTTTTGGAAGGGACTTGTCACGGTATAGTTTATCTAGTAAATAATCACAGGTTTTAGAAGTCAGATGTAGTACAGTGTTTCTGCATACAGGTCACAGAGCTGAAAGCCCACCAAGCAGTCTTCCTGAACTTCCAGGCTTTAGTTTTCCTAAAGTGTTGCAAATACAGAACTCTGTGAGCTCAGAGGTCCTATGAATCACTCTCCTTCCCCAATTAGCTTGCCGTGTGTTATGTGTTAGACAGTGAGTGTCTTCTGGTCAAGAACTAACAAGGAAACAACACGTACTTCAGATATTTGCTGCTTTTTGCAAAATTATCTGTATTACTTGTCTATTTTGTCAGCTTAAGCCTGGATCGAGGAAGGTATTCAATGTTTGTAGTGTCAAAATGGTTAAGTTCCACTACAGACAGCAATTCTTGGTGAATTTCTATAAACATCCCTGAATTTGAGAAAATATTTGTATTTCTTGAAGGAAGAAAATTCACCTAATTGCCTTTTGTAGTAACCCTCCATTTCTTAGATGGGGGATTACTTTTTTTTTCCTGCTGTGTTGTCTGTCAGAAGAAGAGGTCGTGCGGTGCCCTGTTGCATGAGGCATGAGGCACTGTAGCAATATAACCAAAGGTGCAGTCAGGTATGTGAAGTTTACAATTGAATTGTATTGAATAGATCCAGGAGAGAGCTGTTTCACAACCTGTGTCCTTTGCCCTAAAAGAGACTTTTGGCTCTTCCCCGCTACTGCCAGTGTTGATTTTCTTTGTTCTGTGTCCCCTGAGGGGAATCATCAAAGTAGCAAGAGAAGGAAATCATTCCTATATCTTCTTGCCAAAAGCATTTTCCCTATTTTACTATAAATGAGCACCATGGAGGAAGTGGAGTGGGGGAAAAATCCTGCAGATCCTTAAACACCCTGAGCAAAATCTCTGCTGTTGCAGAGTGTGAAGCTTGCGGTTGTCTTTGAGAGCCCTGATGGACCTGCTTGCAAATCGGGCAGCTGGAATGAAGAAGGCTCCTGCTGGTAGAGGGCTGGGTAGAATCGATTACTATATGGTGTGATCAAAGATAAAAGTACATTATGTACAGCATATATAATGGAAACTTAGAATCATTTTTTTGCATGTTTAAATTATATATTTTAAATGGCAGGAGTTCATCACTCTGATGTATTGCTATTAGCTTCACTGAGCAGAATCCAGTTGCACTTCTTTTGCTACCAAGTGCAGTTGCCCACGTAATTTTTTCATTATTATATGGCAAGAATATTTTGGAAAACAGCAGTCTAGATATAGTTGCTTGGTCTTTTTTACAACCCCTCTCTCCCAAAAGTACAAAGCAGTAAATAGCTAGGCTCGGTGCTCTGTAAAAATAGGCTTTTGACCTTTCCATTTATTGGTATACCTTTAACCTTGCAGGTTTCTGACAGTTTTTCTGTTTGGTGCCATTTTCCTCTGTGAAAGAAGAGAAACTGTTGCTAAAGCGTGGCAGCAATGCAGTGTTGGGTTATTTTCTGAACAGTTCTTAAATTGTTTCTCATGTATTAAGGGAGTCTTTAATTGAAATAATCAGTTGCAATTTCTCTTTGTGTTTCAGCTCAGGCTGACTACTTCCCATTTAAAAACTTGCTGCTTCTGTGCAGTGATAGACTGTGCAGGCTATCAGTGTTTAACTAACTTCTCTGCCCCTATAGAAACTTCAGCTAGAGTAGGCAAGTAAATCAAGGTGTCCAATTTAAATTCATTACAAAAGCTGCGTCATTATTGTTTAGCCCATTCCCATCATCCTCTTGCAGTTACTTTGGTTTCTTTATTAGTAGACATCCCAGGATGTCTCTGGCCTGGAAAGTCATTTGAAAATTCCTGTCTGTTTCCTGTGCTGCAGGAAAACTGCCTGCATGTTCCCCAGTCCCACAGAACCATTGCCAGCATTTTTCTTCTGCTTCCTAGCAACTGCCAATTTGGCAAAAATGAATGTGTAGGACCTGGAACTTTCTAAGCTGCATGAGATGCAGAAACAAGGGTCTGTTTGTGTTGCACGGATATGTTTTATAGTTGTTTCAATAGCAAAGAGGTGTCAGTGTCACCAGCCTGCCAGCATAAGAGATCAAGGAATAAATTTTCAGGGCAAAAGGTATCCCTCCTCTGTAAGAAGTGTTTGCAGAAGGCGGCAAAGACAGTGTGAAGAAACCCCTACTATACAATGTGCAGTAACATTTCTCTGTTTAACTAATGGTCTTCAGCCTTGGACAGTATGCCCACACTGCTGTCAGGACCGTGAATGCAAATTTAACTAGCATGGTTTTAAAGAACTGTCTTACTCAGATACAGTGTTTTCAGCAAAGAGCTCAAGGCAAGATAATCATCTCAGTATAAAACTGCTTGCTCACTTGAATTGTGCAGCCCACACTCAGCTTTGTACATCTTCCATTACATTATTTTTGGTTTAAACTTAGTCTGATGCATGTGGACACTAGCTGCCAGTATGCTGGACTACAGCGTGCACGTGTAAAAACTGTCACACCTCTGGCTCATCCCTTGCTCAAGTGAGGGAAGCCTACGTTGTCTGTGTGGTCTTTGCCCTACTCTTCACTTTTTTAAAAGGTCATTTGTTCCTCCCTCCTTAAAATTGCATAGGTCACTGTCTCTTTTTGATCTAGCTAATCCCAGTTACAAAACTGTTTGGTGCTTGTTTAAAAAAAAAAAAAAAAAGAAAACCCAAAAAACCCCACAAAATCCCCAAACATTTGGAATTTTGTTTTCTTTATTCCTCCTTTCTACTTGCCTAATCTGCAGTCATGCTTCTCCATAGTATTTCTGATAGGAATCAGGAAGCAACTTGCTTTGCACTGAAAATTCATAACTAAATGTTCTTTTTTTGAATGTTTTGTCTCTTCAAGCGCATTTAAATTCTAACATTTGAAGCACCTGATTAATTTTTTTTCAGAATGTTGGAAACAAGTTATCCCCTGGCTGAGATCTTGTACAAAACATTTCAGCCTGGAGCAAGCTTTTCTTTTTAATCTGAAGTCTTAGTAAACCCTCAAAAAATTGGGTTTATAATTGAAGTGACAGCACAACCCTAATTGTAGCACTGCTGGCACACCTCCATAACCAGAAGCATACATTGCTGCAATTTTTAAGAATAAAATTAATCCCTACTATGCTAGGCAGTGGACTTTATGCTTCCTGCAGTTTTCTAAATTTGTTATATTTTCATAAAAATCTGAAAATTATAATTTGCAGCATTGAGGATGGACTAGCTATCTTTCCAGCTGGCATAAATCAGCGTAATTCAACTGGATGCAATGATATTGTGCAGATTAGCCCAAGGTGATAGAGTAGCATAATAAATTTTAAAAGTGTGAGTTTGTAACATGTAGGGAGTTCGTGTTTTCTTAGGTGGAATAGCTGGGTATGTTTGATTAGGGGTTTTTGTGTACAATAATACTGAAAGCAGCTGAAATTTCCAAGTCCCGTTTTGTACCAGGAAACATCTCTTTAGTGAGGCAAATGGGGCAGCTTCCTCTACCACTTTATGGAGAAGAAAAAAAAAAAGTTGTTGAATTCAAGAAAAATAAAACTGCTCTTTAAGAATTTAGATGATGATCTTGTGATCTAACATCAAACCTGAGTGGCCTGAGCTGCTGGCTGGGCCAGAGGACACTCTAACTTACCAGTCAGAATTTACATTGTATAGTGACAGATACGGGGAAGAAAAATAGATCAGTGTCCTCTTCTCGTGCATGTCTCATGATACTTGTAAGCATATGAATATGTAACTGTCTATATAATCACCTGTCATTCTCTATGGTGTAACACATCTGGACTCGGGACTCCAGGTCTTTGGCAGGAATGTAACTGCATATTAGAAACTCCTTGTTATTTTCAGTTGTCAGGACTGACAAGTGAAGCAGAGTATCCCAACAGTTATATTCCAACAAGTGGGGAGAAAAAAAAAGTACTTTGAAATGGCTTGCATTCAGCTCAAGAGCCAGAAGTCATGGCCATGAGGGCAGTTTAGTGATCTCTACTAACAGTTCTCAATTAGCTGAGAGCCTAACCAGGCTAGAAGAAATGGGTAATCTTTCACGCTTTGCCAGGACTACTGACATTTGCCTCAGGACTTCTGTCACTTGCTGTATACTTTCTTTACCACTGCTGGCAAAGCTTCTGCTGCCACTGCTTCCAGTTCAAGGAGCAAGGTGCAAACACACCCGGGCTTGACCCTACATGAAGCCAGCATGTCCGGTTTGGGCTGTACATGCACAGCAGAAGCTGCCCGCTGTATGATTGCTGGAATTTGCTGATCTGCAAGCCATGCCCTCTCCCTCCATCCTGTTTTCTAGAGATGTGCCAAAGGCACAATACCTTGTTAGCAGTCGAATACCCTTTCTCCCTGTGACAGAAGGGAAACTGAAGGGTGAGTGTTTATAGAAGGCAAATGGTGGTCCTGTCTCGGAAGGGTCTCTTCTGGCCCAGGCTGAGGTCAGCCTGTGCAGAGAGAAACTTAAGCTGCAGATGCTATTGCTTGCCCTGCCTTTGTTGTATGGACTGATAAACATTTTGTCATTTAATGTCTGTTATAAGATACCTCACAGGTATCCCCTTAAAAGGGCACATAAATGACAGCATAAATTAATGTGCTTGATATTTAAGGCAAACCTCCATGTAGTTAATAGCTTAACTGCACAGTTATGTGTTTAATATTGCATTGCTATTTGCAATATTGCTTCAGTGTGAGTCCTGCCCCTCAGATCAAACAGCACCGTGCTACCACCGTAGTCCCTATGGGGAGTTGTTCAAATCATTTGATTCTCCCTCGAAGAGTAGATGGGGGAGGCACATGACAGAAATCACTGTAAACATACCAGTCTGCATCACTTCCACCAGCAGTTCTCACTGGTGTTATCTCTGACACTCAGGCTAACTTCTTGTAACCATCATGCAACATCATGAGTAATAATCTGTTGTTAACACACTGTCCATTAGAGATGTTTACTCACAGAGTGACAGCTAACACATCTGGACTACATACTGTGTTTGATCTGAAATACCAGACTCGCTCTACTGTAACAATGACAAAACCATGCCACAGTTGTGTAGTTCAAAGCATAAAATGTATGGACTGTATTGATGTCTGATTTGATTTAAAATATTTATATAAATATAATATATTGGTTTTTATAAAATATATATTAACAAACATTGTCTAAAAGAAAGAATACAATTTGTAGGAACAGACCTCTAATATTTACTTCAGTGTGCATCTTTACAGTGTTATTGGTACTACTTCGAAGTTAGAGAAATCATTCTTGAACTAGGTTTTATAAGTGTACTGTTTAGTGACTGCACTGTACAGTAGCAGCATAAAACATATATAAAGTCCGTCTTACTACTTCAAGTAAAGGTCTTCTGTCAAAGCACTCAGCTTTGAAGTCCAGTTATCTCCATTGTCATGAAAGCTGTATATTCATGTAAATCAAGGACTTGGAGTTGTTGTGTCCTGCACTTGATTGCAGAGAAGGCTTTTTGGACACGGACTGTACCTTTTGCAGATGGGAGGGGAACTCTGTAGACAGCTCTCTCACCACCTGGGAGCTTCACGCAGGGCTTTCTGTGGCCCTTGGTGACTCAGTGCGGGGAATACTGCATCCATCTCCTGCCATTTACCTTCCCTTGTGTCTTTAGGACCCCAAAGGGAACAGCAGCTTAGCCCCAGCCTGCTTGAGTCCCCGGCAGAACAGCACCAGAGGAGTTCACTTTGCCAGTGAAAGTGTAGTGGCTGTTGTAGACTCAGGCCAAACAGATAACATTTGCCTCCAAGCCTATTAAGTGGATAAGTAAACCTGACCATTTGCCCTGTTCATACCCTTAATACATTCACAGTTGCAACTGCATTTTTCTCTGGGGTGGCATTCTTTTTTTTTTTTCCTAACCATAGCCTATAACTTTTCCAGTAGACTATCGTTGTATCTACAGGACACAGGCATAATACTTGTCTGATTGTGTATACAGAACAGATCTTGCAAGCCAATAAAATATTTATTAGAAGAAATTTTAACATTTAATAGAAAGATCATCATTTTGGATCAACTCATTCAATTAATCATTAGCTAGACATAGAGGTTGTGTTTTCCTTCCGAAACCATAAACCATTTATATGCTTCAAACTGATAGTTCATGTGACTTACCCTTATTAAAGCTCACAAGCTATAGGTTCTCCTTTTAGATTCCTGGTAAAGTTTTCTCTCAAGATTCCCTTTTATTTACCAAAAAAATGTATAATAACCCTCAAAGGTAGGTATTTATGTTTTCGGCATGTAAGTGGAGTAGATGATAGCAGGGCAATAGGGATAACTGGAAGGGGACAGACGGGAAGTAATTACTCTTATCTATTTCTCTGGATCATGTTTAGCAGGATATTGTGTAATGAGTGTTTCTGTGAGTTAAAGAAGTCTGAGATGTGCATGATTCTTGTTTAAGGTGAAGAATCAAATAGTGCTGGGTAGTTCATTTAGGATGATGCTGTAAGGCAAGAAAAAGCACTCTTGCATGTCACATGAAAAAAATGATCAAATAGACATTTCATGACTGGAAAAATGAGTACTAAAGGGGCTTATAGGACAGAAAAAAATTATGCAGAGTTTTCTCAATTCTACCTTTAATAATCACCCTCTTTCCTAGAGGAGCTCTACCTTTAGATAAAAATAATCATGAAAAGACTGTAATTTATATAATTTTATCCTTTGAAACTACTGTTCTTCATAAGCCTAAGAGTGTCCTTTTGCAATAATTATTCATTCTAAGAGGTAAGGATATATGGTGGGGTTTTTTTCCTTTGGTCTTCTACAGCCTGGGGGAAGAGCTTGTTTGGGGATTTTTTGTAATGTTAGATTGTATACAAGGTGCACAGGAAGGATTAAGTTAAAGAGGAAAATGTAAAGGTAATTTTGGCATCTAATAGCAATTAGAGCCTTACTTTCAAAGTGATACTGAATTATTAAATGTCAGGGAAGGTACGGCAAAATGAAGAAACAGTGTGTAGGTATTCCCTAGAAAGACCTGATTCCTGTCACAGGCTGAAATGAGAGATCTTTGGAAAACTGGAGGCCTAACTCGGAGCTCTTTTTTCCTTTTTCTGATTAGTAAATAGAAGAGATGTCTAGAGTGAAAGCAACTGGACTTGTGGATCCTTCTGCATAAGATGAGTGGTTGCATTCTAGGTTGTCTGCAGGTGAACTGTTTCTAGAAATTGCAGTTCTTCATGAAATTTACTGTCTTGTAGCTCTAAAACTGTAGATGACTGTATGTCTTGTACTCTTATGTGGTTTCTGCAAGGGGATATCTGTGAGAAAAGCAGAAATACAGCAAACAGTGTGACCTTGAATCTCCTGATTCTGGATGTGTGAACGTGGAGCACTGCCACGGCATTTTGATGACCCCTTTACTTGCTTTGTGTAAGCTAGAGTGATTAAAGTAATGAGGAAGCTGAGATATGTTATCGTTTATTTCTCTGCACAGAAGGTACTCTTAAATTTGTATTCAGTTGTTCACTTTATAAGTAGGTGGAACTATGTATGCATTAAAAGTATAAACTCGATAAACAGAGCAAAGTTAAAACTAGCATTGAGAAAATGACTGAATCCCCTGAGCTAGCAAGAGTCCTCTTGTTTATGTTTTCATATATTTCATTGGACAGCTTTCATTTTAAAGCCAGCTGTCACAACCTGATGTTTCACAGCCTTCACTGTTGGAACATGCGTGTGTTCTGGCATCAGTCTACGTGGAATATCTGTTTGAACAAATGTAGTATCGGGGCATGCCAACTATGGCCAGTTGCATTTAGTTATAGCAGTTGCTGAATGTACCTGGAGGGTCAACATTCAGCAGGGAATGAAGTCAATTTTGGCATCTCTCTAATAATACTTTGACTTCAAAATTTGTACCTCATCATAGTATATGTGGAAAAAGTGACTTTTCTATTGAAGCTGGGATAGCTTGTCTGGCTGCGGGACCAGCATAGCTGTGAGGACTCAGTTTGCAGTTGGATTGTGAAGGACATTGCAAAGGCTTAAGTGAAATGCAAGCCTTAAACTGAAACACTGAACCCCAAGACCACTGTAAAAAAACCCAAACCCTTAACTGCTCCCTGGATTGTCTCCTCCCATATATTCTTTCTAGTTATAAGAGCATTTCTAAGTAACTGTTCTGCTCCCATGAGTAACCCTAAGGTAACAGCATAGTTTTTTGTTGCACATATTCCGATTTTGTGACATTCTGTAGGAGCAGTATATGTATAAGGATGCAAATAATTTATTAGAAACACTAGAATATATATTAGGCCTAACTGCAGCCATCACATTCAAAAGTGTAGAAGGTTCCCCTAAAATAACCCAGTGAAGTCACAGCTTCATTCATGGGAATGTGCTATGCCATAAATGGTCCTTTCTAAAATACACAGCATGTCCATCTTGTTTGCAATTTTGACTGTTTGAAAGAATCCAATAGTCTGTACTAGACTAGTTGTACACAAATCAAGTTGTCATCAATCACACTTGGGGAGACCGTACCCTTTTCGGAGTCAATTATTGTTAGAAAACTACAAACAGTACAGCTAGATCATTTTGTAGGACTAAGGATTCATACACAAAAAGAGTAACAGGTACAGTATTTGGAAAATTAGTGAAGTATGTGAATTAATGTGCGTTTTAAGAGAAATATTCTAATTAATCAATTGAACCTGTAACAAACATTATGTTTACAGGTAGGATAGAAAAGACATATTAAAGAAAAGGAAATATTTTCTTCCAAAACTTTAGGGAGGCTGATCCTGACAGCTCCCACTGACCTCATATTCAAACTCAATGAAATAATGGATCACAGTTAATTTGGGGGCTTGTCTGTTGTGGAGAACTATATGGAGCAAAAACCACCTCAGGGTGGTTCTGCTGAGTGTTGTTTGAATACTGTCTGGCATTCCTGGGGAGCACAAGTATTGCTCCATCTTGTGTCTACTTTCAGAGTTCTGGTGGGATGAAAAATGAGACTTATTTATATCTGATTGTAACACTCCTCCTGGAGTGCAGGGAAGGAGTGGCCTCTGAAGAGTGCAAGGGCTGTAAAATCTAACTGGTCCATTAATGTGACATGAATGGTTAGAAAAAGTCCTTGTTTTCCTTCAGTTCCAAATGTTAAAGGAAAAGCCAGCTGGATCTAAGCATGTTGAATGCACTGAATCATGACCATTGTCAAATCACTGCAAGGAAAAAAAGCTGAAGCTTCAAAGCAAACCCTGTAATTGCAAACTGCAGGCACTAGTCTATAATCCAAAGATGCCAAATCTACTTCATGTTCTGCCATGTAGAAGGGCCACTTACAGCAAATACACTAAATTCTGCACAGTTATGTACCAATAAAATCTAAATTTTAATATCAATGTACTGCTCCTTCGTATTTGGCACTGTCTGAACTAGTTTGGGGCTGATTTGCTTAGGGGAAGTGGCATAGCTACCCTTGCACAGTGTTTCTTCCAAGCTTAAGCCCCTACCAGGAAGATTCAATGCAAATGTGATTGTACTGCTTCCAGGCTTGAACTGGTACCTCCAGACAGGTCTGCAGAGCTTCATGAAGTCTTATGGTGTGAGTCAGCATTCTGCTCCACGCACTGCTATGCAGTTTTGACATGAGCCAACATTCATGGGGTGCCCATGGGCCAGGAGACATTTTGCAGGCTAGGTAAGCCCACCAGCTGTTTGTTTGGCACTCACGCTATAATTCCATCTTCAGAACAAGTATTTTTCCTACTTGAGTACAGACCTCCATGGTACACCTTTTGTGAGAGAAGGTTACTCATGGAAGAAAAAGTTTTGCAAGATCAAGCCCAAAAAAAAGGAAAATGTGTGGTCGCATTGAATACAAGATGTAAGGCATGTATGTGTTATGCTGAAGTTGTATTGAATAAGGCTTTACACAAGGAAAGCTCTGGAAAACAGAGCAATAAAAGAGGTTCCAACACAGCCAGCAGTCAGGTTTAATTTTCAGTCTTTAACCTCTTTCTACATAGTTACTCCACTGCAAGGTAGAAATACTGCTTGATATCTGTAGCTAGGACAGGCCCTTAAAAATATTTATTTAGGATATTTCAGAGCCATCTGAAATAATTCTGAACTTGTGTACACATAACAAATGTTTTGACTGGGACTCGAGGGGGCCAAGTTTTAGAAGTTTGGTTTGTTGGTTTTTTTTTTCTGGTAGATGGAGAGATTTTTCTCAGTCCAAAGCCAGAGGATTTTGGTAGTGGACATAACATACATAGTGCTACAGCATGGCTTGCTCTAAAGAAGCAGGTAAAGGACAGCCGTGATTATTATTTTAATATTGTTATGGGTAAATTCCCAATATAAATGTAATATATATAATATATATAATGAGACTCTCTGATGGGAAAGTGGAGCACTGTGTCAAATACAGATTGGATTTCTATTGGCAGCCATGTATTTTCCTAAGTTCAAATGACCATGTTTTGTCCAAAGAGAAGTCTTTAATTTACTATCTGACTTGAGTTATTTGCATACAAAGGATCTATGGCAAAAAACCCCCACTTAAATGTTGGTATTTTTATTGGTTTAAAAAGACTTGCGTCTGCACCCTTCATTTCAGAAGATCAACATCACTCTCAAGATCTGTATATAGATAGCAATTACAGAAAGCATTTCGCCCACACATATGGCGGCTTAACTCTTTAATAACATTTTATTTTTGCAAAATAGCATAAACATATCTCAATCACTTAATGCATTTTTGTTGTGCTGCAGAATTTTTTATTTCCTTAAACTGTTTAGGAGCATGAGCTGATAGCAGTGTCACAGCAGTACTACTGTTGTGCTCGCTAGTGTCCACGCACTTGGGGGGGAAAAAGTGGTAAGCCTGAAGAGCTCTTAATTTATCCTCTCCATATTAGTCCCAAAAAAAGAAATGAGCAATGAATGATTCTACAGCAAATAGTGCAGAAAATTGATTAATATCTCGTGAATGAAGACTAATTTAATTTTACCATAGCTAATACTGAGGCAGCATATATAAAACCATGAAAACAAATGCTATCATGTGAGGTTTCAATGGCATTTAGATAGTGTAAAGCCATGTTTTGTCTTGTGCTATAAGGAAACTTAACTTGATATGTGCTGGGTTTTTGTGTTGTCTTGTTTCACAGTTATTTTTTGCTTCCCATCTCTGTTTACACTTTTGGTATCTTGCACAAGTATTGATACTGTTATTTTGGCTCCTATTGAATCCAGTCTTGTCACGATAGTCAAAGACAAAGCCTTCAAGCACCTCAGGGGATGTCTTGAGGACCCTTTCTCTTCCATTCCTCTACTAGCCTCCAGTTACTCTTCTGTAGGAGCCACAGCATATCCTTTACCCCTCTGAGGAACCAAAGCTCTTTAGGTAGGGAAGGTAGCGTTCACCAAGTCTTTAACAGAAGAGAGAAGGAGTTGTAAAAAAAAATCAGTTATGGGGCTCTGCTTCTGTCTTGTCTTCTGTTGAAACCTCTTAACTGTTCTCTCTTATTTTTTCTACTCATTAATGATCCAGTGCCAGAACCTAAGAATTTGCCCTGAAACCAGCCCCAAATGCTCTTTGGTGGAGGAAGAAAAGCCTCTGAAACTGTGGAAATGACAGATAGGTCCAACTGGGGTGAAAGGGCAAATTTGCTAATGGAGACTGTGGATGATGCAAAGTATTGTATAGCTGACATGAAAAAGGCATTTGGTAGAAAGATAGTTGCCAGAAATCTTTTTTGGCCCACTGTAAATTGCAGGTGAGCAGAGCAATGGAAAATCAGGAGAGAACTAAAAAAGAAAGAAAACCAAAACCTAACCCAATTAATTAAAAAACTTTTTGATCAACATAATTTAAAACTTCCTTCATTATTTGGATAGGAGTAACATGGGAGACACGCTTGCGTATGTGTATAAGTGCGTGTATTTATGTACACGCTTTTTTACTTTGTACTTCTGTTTCTGGCAGTATCATCTGTGTCTTGCATCTCTGTTGCCTCTCATCCTGTGCTTGGCTTATATAGATTTTGGTTTTGCGACTTTCTTTTCATAATATGTATGCATGGTTCCTAGCACAGTTACCAGCTTAGTCCTGATTTTAGGCTACAGAAAGCCTCAGCTATTAAGCACTGGTAATAGTCAATGCTTATAAATGGAGAAATGAGTGGACGGAAAAAACCCTTCAGATGCACAGTGGATGTTTCCCCCCCTTAAGCTGGCACCAGTTTTCTTAGCTCTGACCTATGGTGGTTACTAAAAGAGTTAACCTTTAAATGACCAGGTTCCATTTTTTGCAAAATGGGTTGCAGGATGGACTTTTCTTAAGGCAGAAGAGCCCTGCTTGTTGTTTGAACTTGAATATTATTTGAAGTTACTTTTTTTTTGGCCTCTTGGGCATAAATGGAACAGGTGTGCGTTTGCCACAGGCCACAGCTCGGGAAAGCTGTGTCAAAGCACAATGAGGTCATTGTGAAACATCAGTATTCTTCCAGAGACCTGGCTATTACAGACAGGAATACTTAAGAAAGCTCTGTGAACTGGATTCCAGGTGATAGACAGAAAAGACTTCAAGAAAAATCTTTACATCTGCCTAATTGTGTTTGCCCAGTGAGAACTATATCTTATCACCTACCTCTGAACAAGCTATTTGAAACAACTGCTGTTGACAGTGAAGCGGGCTTGCGCACAGTGTTGGCTTGATCTTTGAGTGCTAAGGAGATCTGGTTTCTTTAAACAAATCATTCTGCATGTGAACAAGGTGAATATTTTTGTTGTAAAGTGTGCTTTGACTTTGAGTGTGTCAGGAAATACTGTACCCACTAAATGATTATTAAATGGGAAGGAGGGAGGAGTTCCCAGGCATTACGGAGCCAGCTTCTGCTGCCGGACTCTTAGCTGACACCAGCAGCACTCTGCCAGGGGTGAAAGAATATGTTGTATAACTCACTGGCTCTACCAAGTATGTAGTGGTACTCTGCAAATAAACTTTCATTCCAGGTATTTTTGGACTTCTGCCTCAAACCAAGTGGATAAGGAGCATTTATGGCTCCAGCAATAAAATTCTGCAGATGTTCTTTTTTGTATGTGCAGTACTAAAAAGGAAAGCCATGCTATGCTTTTATCAGATCAACTTGAAATCAGTACAAGTGTAGCTCAGGGTTGGGATTTATGCTTTTGCAGCAACATATCTTTTTACTCCAAGAAGTCTTTCAGTGTTTGTGCTTAAAGTCCCACATTAAGCCCCCCAAAGTGACAACAATATGGTTTTCTTTGTGAGATTTGAATGTCTGGATTAGGTCACTTCACTCTTTTATAGCTTTAACCAGCTTCAACTTGTACTGTGGTGACACACATCTGCTGACTCGATGGATCAGTGCATTAAGCTTCAGGCTGACTGGTGGGCCATGCTTGAAAGACTTTTGGCATGTGCTGGTGCCTGCATTTTTCACCCTTGACTGAAAGCATATGCTTCATACAATTGAGACAGTGTTAGCATGTGGGTCTCAGGCAGCCTCCTACACATCTGGCAGTGCCTGGCCCTCCTTCCAGGTGAATCATCTCTCCTGGGAGGGTGGCTTGCAGCACTGTGGCATCTGCAGAGTGGCAGGAAGTGTCTGAATTCATCTGAGAGTGATTTTTATCTTCACATGCTTTTCCAATTTCATCAGGCCCCTCATGCTACATTCCAAGTGACATGATTAAACCTGCCAAAGACAAAGGGAGGCTGATTGATAAAAATTATCTTTGACCCTTCACAATCTGTCATAGCTTAAGATAGTAGTAATAATAGTAGTAATGATGGAATGAAATAAGTGTTATGCAAAGGAAGCTATTATTGTTTGAATAATATTCTGTAAAACAGGATTCCTTCCTTGCTTTTTGTTTCCATTTTATCACCCAAATTAACTTGTCATCAGCATAGCAGAAGAATGGACTGAAAAGGATTATAAACTTTACATTGACTTTAAGTGGCACTTTACTGTGATTTCCATTGTCTTGATTTTATTTTAACATTTAAGTTTGAAGGCACAATAAAGATGCAGACCAACTGCAAAGGATCAGTTTTCACAGAGAAGGTTAGACATTTAGGCAGGGGTGTTTTTTAACAAGGAGTGTATGGATCTATTTTTCTCAATATGAAAAGAAAATCCTTGAAGGAAGGTTCTAAACATAACTGGTACTGCACAGCAAATAGAATATTTTATAAGTACAGTACATAAAAATATTTTTGTTCTTTAGTCTGCTACACTAGTCCAGGCACTTGGGTTATATTTCCTCCCAACCAAGCATCTGGACTGACATGGATGATCTGCAAGAAAGGAGATTAACTCTTTGCACCCTGAGATGTGTTGCAGATCTATTGCATTTGCTGGCATCTCAGTAATGCTGGTGACAAAAAGTTCTGATAAAAAATATAGTGAGTCTCTTGCCTTCTTTAGAATTTACCCTTGATTTTGCCAAAGGAAAATGAAAAAATATTTAGACCATAAAGCATGTAGATATTTTATCGTACAAAAAGTAGCACATCGACGTAAGGTACAGTGAAAAGCAAACAGTGCAAATTTAGTTCTTGGTTACTGTAGTGTTAATGAAGGATAATTCTGTTGATTTTCATCCCAGTTATTCTGAATTAATGTATCTAGTGAGGGCAGAACCTGACCCACTCTGCTTTGATGTGTGCTCTGCTCTGTCAGGAGCTGCTAGGTTCTTTTGAACAGATGCCTGTATTCTACTGATACGCGGGGTCATTAAAAAGATCAAGATGACCAAGCCTGAGACATTCGGATAGCTGCAGACAGCTGCGCTTTGCCTCTGCAGTCTACACAGGGGTGGATTCTCTATGAATTTTCCCTCTGAGGTTAGCTGTGTGGGAGCATTTTGCATACTGACCAGTGCCAAGCCTCAGCCCGATGGCTGGATGTACGAATCTGGGCAAAGATGACAAGTTACAGCTCTTTCTCAGAAAGCAGTAGGTTCCCATGTATCATGTTGGAGGAAATCCATGCAGGGCTTTTGTTAGGCAGGCTATGAGAAAGTTACAGGGCTTTTCCCAGAGAGACAAGGCAGCAAATAAATAGTTGCTGAGTGTATTGTTTCTGTACTTAAAAAGGTTTGGTGTTTAGTGTTCTGTAAGTACAGGACTTTGCAGTTTACTGCTACCACAGCAAAGCAGCTGGTCACCAAGTAGCTGAGTCAATGTTAGATAGCCTGCAAGGCTTCCTTCCAGATATTTTACGGAGGAGTTAAAATTGCACAGGATACTAAGATATCCTCAAGTGATTGCAATGAATACCAGCTATCAACTTAATCAGGAAATAATACTTCAAATGTTGCCAAGTTGCTAACAAGAAACTTCTCTGGCCCTCTGGCAAAGAGGACAGTTATATCTTACTAAGAACCAAATGTTTAATTCTACCTGTTCAGCTTTGTTTTCGTGCTTTTTTTTATCTCTCTACTGCTGTTATAAAGTACCTTAATTTAGCATATGATTCAGTAGATTCTACCAACGTGCATTTGTTCTTTTTGTGATTTTTTTTCTTCTTTTAAAGTCTATTGGAGATAAAGGGAATTGCATGTGAATGACGTTATTACTCACATACAAACACATACATAAGCAGAATAGCATCATTTAGCACAGCAAATATGGGATTTGTTCCTCAATACAAATGAGGGTCTTCAGCTAAATTTAACTTAAAACATTGAATACTTTAAATGAGAGCAGAATAAAGCCATACTTCATTATTAAGATATAGTGAAGCATAACCTGCATTTTTTTAAAAGTCATTACACACTTGGGATCTTTTCCAGCTGTATTTCCTGATTCAAGAAATGTGTTGGTAAAGGCAGTAGAATGGGCTCCGAAGAGCAGGGCTAACTGCAGCCATCATCTGGATGTGGGCTGGCAGACCTACTCGGCTGTGACTTCTCCATGTGACCCAAGACACCAGCGTTGCCGTCAGTGGTGCTGTGGGGTGGGAGGAAAGGCTATCACACTTCCCCTGGGGAATCCATTCCAGCTGAAGAGCTAACAGCCCAGTGATGGAACTGGGCCACGTTTAAAGTCCTGCAGTGGAATCCTGTGAGATGGTAGCTAAATAGCTTTTTTTCATTTGGACCTGCACGGTTTTCCAGAAGAGAAGAAGGGCAAAGTAGACTGACATTTGATCCTTCTCTTGGAGAGCCTCTTTCATTAAGTCACTGCTGATAGGAAGTGTCATTCAACAGCTGACAGTTGCAGACAGGTCTCTGGAAAGGCTGTAGACCAAACTGAACTTGAAGCCTACAGAGCCAAGGACGGGACGCAGGTGTAGGCATGCTGAGGTAAAGCCTTACAGGACAGTACTTGTCAGTCAGACTGGTGTGCCACTTGCGTGTCTTGTCCACTCTGCAGCCAGGCAGGTAAAACTCTCTGATCTTTAGAAATGCTGCAGTAATTTACATTTATGGCAAACTGTGCATGTAGTAGTCATTGCAGGAGATTTTTTTTTTAATGAATTTCTTGCCATTCACTGTTTAGGAGCTTGTATAAGTATGTAACATGCACTATGCTTCTTGGATTCAACAGTAGTTCTCTTTGAAGATAACTGCAGTAAGGCATAAAGATATACTCCATTGTGGCAGAATTATCCTTGACCTGTAATAAAAGAAGTGAGGTTGTAAGGGTTTGGTTTTTTTTTCCCCCCAGAAAACAAATACACTAAGAAGTATTTCAGAATTCCTGTTTCCAGAATTCCTGACCTGCCACCCATTTCTTTGGTCTTACGCTTCCGTTTGGAATCTCTCCATTGTTCAGTAGCATTTTCCTTCTCCTCTTGTATGCTTTAAGATTGCCAAGATAAGATATTTTAGATCAGGAAAAGTTAGAATATGTACAGTTTTTCATATATATTAATGCTTGTAAATTTAAACGTACAATGCTACATACTCTAACATACCTAATTACATACCTAATCGTTTAGGTTGGAAAAGACCTTTAAGATTATCAAGTCCAACTGTTACTCTATGTATCTATATTTTCCTACTCAGTTGCACAGATTGAGAAATCAGTGTTTGTGAAGTGACACTGTGTATGTAATTGTGACCTAATGTAGCAAAATATAACATTCTTGCTGTATTTCTTGGCACTTACAGTTAATTGTAACCATAACACTGTATAATGAATCTATTAATTTAATTTGCTAAGTGCAGGGACTGCTCTAAAACATACTCCCCCTCTTGCTTCTGTGTGCCCTTGCCACTAGGCAACGGTCTTTTTCCAGGTTGTGTTCTCCTTGTCTGGTAAAAAGGTCTGACAAATAGATGCTGGGTGTGTGTGTGCGTGCATGCACATGTGCATGTGTTTACTTTACTCTCATTTAGACCCATTAAGAACTTGATCCCACAAGGTTCTGAGCATTTTTATTTCCTGCTGGCTTTTCAGGGGGAACACCTTGTAGAAGGCATTTGGTCTTGATCATATAATCCATTGCAGAAAAACAAAAAGAGGTGGGGGTAGGAGAGGAGATGGGAGAGGCGAGCAGAGGAACATGACGAAAAGCACCGAATCCATCATTCTTCTTTCTGTCTGTCCAGTGTGTTTGCTGCCATTAGATTCACGACAGCCAACCAGTTTGGAGACAGGACTTCAAATAGGTTAATAGGTGTGCATGGCTTTTATCTATCACTGCCCTCTACTGAATAGTATATGAGATATGATATTTCAGCTATCTGTTTGTAACAATTTCAGTCTTGAGGTATCTGAGACTCCATTAGCTCAGACAGTAGAGGTCACATACCTCTGAACATCTTTAATTTTGTGCAGGAAGTGATATACAGCCTTCTGTCATCTAATGCAAAGGCATGGGGCTTGGATAAAACACTCCTACTAATGTTAAAATAGCAACAGAGCTTAAACCCCTTGTATTCCATGCCTGTAGAATTAATAGCTCTCAAGTCAGCACATGAAATGTATACTTAGCTTTAGGAAATGGATGATCATCATCAACTCTTGTCACATACAAATCAAAAAAAAAAAAAGCACTGGGCAACCTGTAAGTAAAACACAGTTTAATTTTCATGTAATCTTCCTGTCCATAAGAAATTATTTTAGTAAATGAAAAAGAGCAGCAGTTGTAGCTTTTAATTTCTTTGCCTTTAAGAATTCATGGCAAAAGTTGTATTTGTGTTGTTTTTTAACCTCTGACATGAACTAAACAGTGACTGGAGCTAGATATGGTCTAGGTTTCCCTCAATTATTGGGGAAAAAATCCTTCTTTTGGGCTGTCTCACTATTTCATCAGCTTTCCCTTTAACTAAAGCAAGGGACACAGTTTCATGGTGAAACAGAAAGCAGCAAGAGAGCTTAACAGGGCCCTCCAGGTAACATGAAAGACTGCCTCAGTCATCCTCTGTCTTGTTACTCTAAACACCAACTGCATTGTCTCCAGTCGTTTTCCCTTGCGGGAACACTTAGCCTTACCAAACACAGCTCAGCCTTACAGGTACATTCCCACCAATTAAAGAGGAGGGGTTCCTCACAAGTCCTGCCAATGCACCCACCTAGCTTGAGCAAAGATTGCCAAGTACAACAAACAGTGCCAAAGCGTGTGGTGGTTTTGGGCTCCGCTCCAACGGGGACCAAGATGAGACACTCAGTCACAGTTTAGCCTTTACATAAAGCCAAATCTTTGTGTATTCCTCTGGATTAAACTTGGAGCCGTCCTCATAATGTAATGGAGCTATACCTGGGCGGCTGCTGGCCTCTTCTGCTGGCAGAGCTCCACCCTGGGAGAGACTGGGCAGCGGTGCGTGCTTCTGGTTGAGACTTAGTTTGGGGGCTGCCAATTAGGTTGTCAGGTCTGGTTTGTGGCAATCAAAATTGAGATTCTCCTCCCAAGATTTTCAGCTGTGAAGTGTATGAATTTGAGGCCTTGCAAAACGCCAGCCTCCCAGAAGACAGAAAATAGGTACCTTCCAGTCTTGGATCTAATAAAGAACTGAACCCAGAGGGTGGGGTTTGGATAAAGGTTCAGATCTGGATTCCCTGTTTAGTTTCAGCATTGTGGTTTTGGACCATCAGTAGTGGTAACATACAAATGATTTTTCACTCTAAAGAGCACAGTAAAATGCTATTATACTTGCTAATCTCCTTTTTTATATCTTGCCAAGTGAGGACTGCTATGCTGCAGCAATATAGCTGGCATAGTGGAGGTACCTGTGTTTTTGCCACTCTTTGTTCGTGGTGGAATGAGGACAGTTTTCTGTACACAGTATTCTGCCCTCCCCTTAAAACATCTGAGTCACACAGCTGTTTCCCAGTTAAATCACAGGCTCAATCTGACTGTACATTAAGTTGTGTTATGCAACACAGGCTGCCAAGCTTGGCCAGTGATACAAACTGCACAGAAAAATCTGAAGATGGACAAAATCCCTTGAGGTGGGTTTACTTCTCTTTGTGCCAGTGACACACTTCCATTATAAGGCTACCCTGCCTTGGTTAGCTAAGAGGTTTCGTCACCATTATGGCTTGTTGCAGTAGGCTCTGTCAGACTGCTTTAAAATCTGCTTGAATCTCTGTACTAGGGCCCATGGCAAAAGATGCTTACACCACAACACCTTGGGTTGCCGTAGCCATGAACCTGCCCTGGCCAGGCTGTTCTGTCTTAGTGCTGCTGCTGCATTTAGACCCCCAACAAAGAGGAAGGCTGTGGGTGCTTTCCACTGCTGCAGCCTCTCCCTGCTTTGCTGGCAGAGGCCGTGTGTCCTGGTTTACATTGGCAGAAGCCAGCATAGCTCAAGGATGAATTTAGCCTTTGGCACTCCTTGGAGAGCTGACTCAGATGACTGCACATGAAAACTACAAGCCGGTCTCTTATTTAATTCTCCTGGATGTTCAGTATTTTATTTTTTTGTTATTTTAATTTTTACTTTTTATAAAACTATTTTTGTGTTCAGCGTGAGAGATTTGCTGTTGGACTCCCTGGGATGTTCTGGAGTTATTACAAGAATGGAGTAATAATTGTTTTCACATATATACAGTACCTTATCCCTAAGGATCTCAAGTCCTACACAAAAAATAAATTCAGCCTGATCATTGGGCCAGCTGACAGATAATGTTGTTTATCTTGTATATGAGAAAAGGAAGGTATGGAAATTCTAGGTGATTTGCTCAAAAGTGCATGGCAGATCCATTTCGGAAGTAGCATAGAAGGTAAATATCACAGTTCCTTCCTCTGAAAACTGTGGGCAAAAGGCTGACCTCTGGAGCCAGGATTTCTTTTCTTCTGCCAACAACTGCCGTGGATCACGTTAAGGTGTAACTACATCAGTTTGTGTCTTGGACATCTTTTGAAATTGATTACCTCAGAATTTCAGCTCATATTTTGAATTTAGCATCCTCCTGGTCTCCACTTTGAGAGGGGGAATCTTGAAAATTGGGGCGAAGTATAGACTTAGAAGGTAGAGTAGCCTCTGATACCTAGGGACTAGCTCAGGGAATGTACCCACGCTGCTCAATGTGCTATTGCTAGTGTCCAGTGCTGCTGGGGGCCTGAGACACAATATCCTGCAGTGGGAAGAAGTGATTTGAGTTCAGCCAACCTGTCTGAACAGAGGCGAGGTATCTGCTGCGTGTGTGTTTGGGCCTCTCAAGGAGGAGAAAGAACCCCTAGGGCCAGAAACACAGCTAGAAGGGAATCTGCAGTTAAGTATCAAATACCCTTGAGTTTAAGCTGGTGGAGACTTGTGCTGTCCCAAGCAGGGGACAGGGTCACACTGTACCCATGTTATGGCACTTGGGAGGCTTACACATTCTGTGTTAGGAGGTATCTTTTCAGCAACCAAGTACTATCTGTGCCTCGGTCTTCACAGAGGCTAAGACTCCTTGCACCGTTTCTGCTCACTTGCAGTTTTGCAGCATGCAGCACATTCCTTAGATTTTGAGGCAGAAATATTGGAGTTTGTCTTTCATACTGTGTCAAAACTTTGGCCTTGGAGAGACCTCTAGACAAGGACAGGAGGAAACAAAGAAGAGATTTGCTTCAGAAATAAAATTTCACTGCCCTCGCTGCCATTTGCCCATGAAACTGCTTCCTGCCAACTCTGCGTCTGACGCACAATTTATATCGGAAGCAGAATTGGTCAGGGCAAGTTTGTGATTGTAGCTGGCATTTCTGTCATGCCTCATGCCGAATGCACAGCCTCTCCCTGCGTCCCGGGTGTCTGAGCGCATTAGGTACATTGCGGGGAGGAGGGCCTCGGAAGTGAATGCCAGAGGAGGAGAGCCACAGGGCAGATGACTGCACAGACTCAGTGAGCAGAGTTCACTGTTCCTCTTCTCGGGTGATCAGAAAAGGTGGAGGACAGGCTATTGAAACTGCGATGCAAATGTCTGAGACACCATTTGCTAATATGATCTATGACAAAATCTAGCTACTAATGTGAGATTTCGCTACAGCTATAAAAGATTTTTTTTCTAGATTGATCTCACATGCTACATGCAAATATATCAACTTTAAAACAAAAAACCCAACAAATTTAACTAATAGAGGAAACCAAAATCACTGGATTAGTTTGCAGTGGAGGGACTATATTAATTGTTCTAATAACATTTGACTGAAGAATTACCCTGCTGCTCAGTCGTGCTGGGTTTTGTTTCTTAATCCAATCACCTCATGACTGCTCTCTAAGCCTTCTCCTTTCTTTTCTATTCTTAACATGCAATTAAAGTGAAACTCCCCTATATTATTATGGCAAAAAACACTAAAGTAAGTGAAGCACATGCGTTTCAAATGTCAATGCTTTGCCTGCTCCTATCAGTTAAATGGTATTGCTCTGATAATTTAGTTTTCATTGGACGTACGACAGCACGTGATTTGTCCCCTTACTAGTAGATGATGTTCAGTAATGACTAGATATGATTTTGCTTGTCTCTGATATCAAGGTGGAGTTCATTCTTGATTTAAGTAGCCATGCAGGTCTCTTAGTGCATCCACTGAAGAAAACACAAACGAGCATGTGGAAGCTGCTAAGCTACAGAAATCTGTCCTCTTGGAAGTTCCTAACTTTCTTCCACTTTTATACTTCAATATTAAATATAAAAGTCCAAATGAATTGGACAAAAGAAATGTACTTTCAAAACAAAATATTTCATCATTGAATTAAAACTAAGTGATTAATTCCAACTTTTCAATGAACCCCTGTAATATGCTACCAAAACATTTGGTTTTGACTAAGTTTCACTAAAACTCTTCCAATTCAGAAAGTTTTTGACACTTCTCTGAGCTGCTTTAGAAACTTACTAACAACTCTGACTGAATTCTATTGCTCATGAAATTTGAACAAATGGCAGTAGCTGGATCCTAGGCAGGCCATACTGCCAAACTGCATATATATTTCTTCGCAGCCCAATCAGCCATGACTTGGACCTCAGTGGGCTTTGGATCAGGCTCTTTATGTGTGTTAATTCAGTGCAGCAGTGCCTTTGCTCCCTCTGAGCAGGATTCTTTAAAGACGATTGTACACTACGAAGCTGGCCAGATGCTGTGATTTTTGTGATGAGGGTAAATATCCAGTAGGAATTAAGGTGGATTAGTCAAACTACCTTTATATACTTGCCAAGCTTTCAAAAGTGAAAGGCTGCCACTAAGCCACAAGACCCTTAGCACAAGCAGCACCATGCTACTGTAACTGGTATTTAAATGACTGCAGTGGGAGGTATCTCTTAATAACCATATTACTAGTGCAGAGTTGCTTAATGACTTCACTGGCAAATAGATAATTAAACCATTAAACACTATAGAACTGAAAATTGTGTCCCCAGCGAACTTCAAAGTTGTCTGTCTCCTTAATGGACTGTGAAACCCAAGCCTGGGTCTGAATCACTTATGATGTGAAGTGGAAAGAAGCATAGGAGAATATGGATTTCGATTTTGCAGCTTGAGCCATTCTTCTGATTTGTCAAGTCTGAGTTATCTACTTTGCAAACATACATGTAGATGTTTACACAAGAACAACAAAATTCTATCAAGTCTTGAACTATGAAGGGGATTCTGTGTATATAGTTTATCTTCCGTTTCATAGGAGAGTGATATGGAGTTCAATAGGAAGATACTGTGAGAGGTATAATTCTAGTAGAGTTCTACTTTTGGATTTATGGTCACAAAATTTCTCATACTGTGGAATTTTTGCAGCATTTATGTTAGGTGCATTTGTATCCTGAGATAAAGCAGAAACTAAGTTCTGAAACTGGCCGATTTCCTCACTGGAAGAGAAGGGTGTCTCTGTGTGTGTACACTTAGAATGGGAAGAGGTGGATGCTTTAGTGAGGTCTCCAGTACTCCGAACTTCAGGCATGTATCTTTTTTATCTTGAAAACTTAAAGAACACAAATAGCATCAAGAATGGCAAATATCTTGGATCTCAGATGGCAAGATTTGCAGTAGTATTTCTTCTTTTAAGGAAACAAGAAGCCACAGATTTGGTCAGTAAATGCTATGTCATAGGAACATGTGTTATTTAGTGTACATTTCTGTTCTAGTATATGCATGTATCTTTTTCTGTAGGCTAAAATTAAGCGTTTTGATACAGAGCTAAAGCAGACTGCAACGTTTGTAAGATTAGAAGACAAGGTCATCAGGCTACAGAGCATCTTCAGTTTCATCCTCTGAAAATAGGTGAACATATTAAAAAGCTATAGAAGAGTTTTTATAAGTGAGTAAATCTTAATTCTATAACAAGACTTTTATTTCTTGTCACCTGTCTGTTTTTATTAGATTTTTCAGTTTTCAAATACCATTTTAAAAAAAGAAAGAAAACCCTCTGAAGAGGACCCTTGCCTCTAGCAGGGAGTATAATCTCCCTGTTTCTCTCTTTCTCTTTTTCTCTCTCATTATATGCTGGCATGAACACTCTGACATTGCTAATTGCCTCCACATTACACTGGCTGAATTCCAACAGTAGTGGCATAAAAATTAATGAACAAGACAGAGCTCACACATAAGGAACATATGGTGCAATAGCGGTCAATTGCATTCTAGTTTAAAATAATGTCTTGAGAGAGTCATGATCAAAGCATTTTCACAAAATGAAGAGGGCCAGATTCTACTTGCACTGTGTATCTATGCTACCTCGCTGTCCTCAGTGAGAGTGCATATGTGAACACGAAGATTCCCCAGACTGTAAATAGAGAATGCCAAAAAGTTGTTTCTTTTTCAAATATAATAGGAGTCTCCTCCACCATTCTTATTGTGAAAAATACTGTGAGTCAATTTTTCTCTGTGAAGCAAGGCTAGGGGAAAAAACGTTCTTAGAAATGGAGAGAATTCTTCAAAGATTTTATCATTATCTCCGCTAACAGTGCCTTTACAGAGTGAGCTATGCAGTTTACAGAAAGGTGACACACAGTTATTTCCCATTATCCTAAAATGTGCAATTTAAAGTTAACGTGAGTTGTTTTTATCTGTGTATATGCTTCACACAAAATCCAGATTTTGAAGCAATTAAGATAGTGTTAATACAAGGTACTCTCAAGATTCTTTCAAGTTGAAAGCTTGCTTAAGATTAATGTTAAAGTTCAGGTTTTATTCTCTTGCCAAAGTACATGCTAGGTAACCTCTTGTTAACATTAATGGGAGTTAAATATTTGCACTCAGAGGAAAATAGACCCCAGTCATGATACAAACTATGGTTATATTATGTAATATAAATAAACATTGCTCGTTTAATGACTTTTACTGCCTTATTATGGAACAAACTGTCATAATAGTATTGCAAGGCTTTATGATATAAACTACTGATTTTTATTGTGCTGGTGATTTCCTATCATTATAAATGTATAAATGAGGTGTTCTTTGTCTCATGAGATTTGAACACTAACTTTAACTTATATGGGCCAAGTCTTTCAACAGTTTAATGAATGACCCAAATAAATCACTGTATCGGTACAGTACTTCATATACAAGGAGGGGACCTTTATATCACTTCAGTGTCTGTATCCTCAGCCAAATGAGGTACTTTGGTCCGTACCCCAGACTACAGCAGCCTGGGTGTTGCCCAAATGGAAGTGTGGCTGCAGATGGCCCTGCTAGGTCATTACAGCCACTGGAGAGAGCTGGAATGCAGAAATGCTCAAGCCACGTCCCCAACATGCCTCCTGCTACTCTGCAGGAATTTCCTTGGGGCTAACTCACACTGGCTCATAGCTATTTCTACTTTAACTCCCAGCAGGATAAAGAATAGGTAGGACAGCTTATTGGGGCAGTGGGACTGAATGGTAGGTGGTTCTTTACCTATCTGGATAAGATTCTCATTTGTATTTGAATTTTTCTCATCTGCTTAAAGTATTTCTCAAATAATTACTGAAACATCCTTTCAGTAATCCTGAAGTAGCAATTGCTTCTCGTCTGGATTTTCTGTATATGATATAATGTTGATTTCAGTCGAGCTTTTATTTACTTATTTCAAGGTTAAATAAAATACTTGATTTTCCATTTTTGACATAGCTTTGATTTTTGCTTAAGACACTACGAAGTATATTTTAAAAGGAAAATCATACAATAGCTGAGAGCTGAGTTCAATGCAGTACAGTGGCTTCAGCATAACCATTTCTATTTACAATGCAATTAGATGTTGTTCTCCTGCAATTAATGGGCCAAATGACACTCCAGTTATTACAATAGGCTTCCTGATATGAATCTGAGAACTCAGGTTGATACTAAGACTTCTGGAAATGCCCGTGTTCTACACAGATGCAACTGGGAGAGAAAAGCATCAGCTGAGTTGCTGTTTCTGCCGCTGTTGGTTTTGGCCCACTGTGTCTTGGTCTATATATGAGGAAGCAGCCTCTCTCTCTCTTTTCTCCCTTCTCATAAAAAGAAGGCAAAGGGTACCAGATGGCATGTGTTACAGAGCTTTTCCTTCTAGCATAGAATTTATTTCCAAGATGTAAAATTGTGAGGATTCCTTCAGTCATCCCCCTAGAGTCACAGGTTTGGTATCTCGCCAATGGCATGTAATACACTTCCTGGCATGCTGTAGGAGAAGTAAAATTAGTTCAGAACTTCACTTTACAGTTGAGGGGTTTTTTTACTGTGTTATTTGAACATGCCTGGAAAAGGATCAGTGTTTAAGATTTATTAACCTTTTCATTTCTGAGTTAGCCATAGCCTCCCACCCTGGTTGTAGATTGTCAAAATATGTGAACACTTTGAGTCTTGTTGCTTAATGCCACATGCAAGTATCACTCATGCTTTGTTCCATTTGCTTGGTACAGACTACAGCATTGGGAGGGAACTGGAAGTGATATTAGGAAAAATCTTTCATCTATATAGCTTTTCTTACCAAAAAATATTACTGGTAAATTTTATTTTTCAGGAGTTGGGGTTTCCAGGTGTAGTTTCAGGGTTGTTTTTGTAGACAGAAGAGAAAGAAAACAAACTGCAAAATACAAGTGAGTAATTATTGTAGGCTGTTGCCCTTATAAGGTTTTTGAGGGAACTTAAAGCCACGTCAAAAAAATCCTCATGAAACAGTTGTCACAACCCAGTGATTAATACATATAAATAAATATTTCTCTGGTTTGCAGATTTGGGTGCAATTTAACAAGTTGAGTGTCAAAAGAAGGTTTATCTCAAGGGGCTTCAGCAAAAACTTTGTTTAGCTATTGGGACATGACAATGAAATTCTTTGATGGCATTTGCCTCTTGAAGGCTTTTTTCTTTTTCTTTTTTTTTTTTTTTTTTTTTTTGCATTCTGAGTTTTATTACATGGGTGTGAGTATTTGTTTAGTATTATGAGGAAAACTTCCTGGGTTTGGTTTTTTGTTATATCTCTCATACATTCCCTTGCCAATTTATGGGTGTGCTGCACTGTTATCTCAAGAACAATACACATCACACCGTATCCATGTAGTTGAGCGCATGTTTATACAAAAAAGGAGATTGTTTCTGTCTTGCTATAATCCATGTTTGTACAATTCTTTCAATGTCTTTAATTGTTTTGAACTCTAAAATGAAATGACTTCTAGATAAAATGAGCTTTCAGCTCTCTCCTTTTGTGACAGATTCCAGAGCATCTCTACCTCAAGGCACGTTTGGTCACCATTTTGCCTTTGTGACCCTTCCTAACCTGTACCACTCAGCAGGCTAGCACTAATGTCAGTACTGTTTACTTGGGCAAGACTGATAGCATCCAGGTGGAGTTTCCAGTCCTCTTCCCCCCCCCCCCCCCGCCTTTTTCTTTATACAGCCATGGAATGCATACCCTAACCAAAAAGTCAAGCAGCAGGCTATTTTGCAGATACGCCAGGTCTTTGTTTTACAAACTAGTTAACATTGTAATTTTCTTTTGCATAAACACAGGACAAAGCCCCAAGTCAGTGGGAAATGGTCTGAGGTATACTAAGGACCTGGCTTGCAAATCTGCATTTTTCCCTTTATTTGACCTTTTCCAAATACCATTTCTTTACACTTTGCAGTGAGCTTGTAGCCCTCACTTCTCCCTAAAGTACTAACACCAGCACATCTTTATTTCATTGATTTTAATTACTTGTATGCTGGTTTAGTGACACCAGCTTACTCAAATGCCCTTTCCCTGTGTTTCTTTCATTATTTACAGATTTCACCTAGATGAACAAGGTTATGCAAATTAGTATAAATCAGTCCACTTACAACTTCTGACACTTATGATTAAATACTGAATTACTGTCCTTGACAGCTGAAAGCTGCACAGTTCCTCTCCCTTCTGAATTTAAGACTGGAAAGTAATTCTTAGCAATTAATAATAGATCATTAGAAATATTCTGAAAGTATCCACAATTGAACTGTAAAAGCAGTGCGACTGACCAGAATCCTACAGAGTACTGCAGCAGCGCCTGTCAGAGAAAGAATATTTAACAGCAAGTGCTTGCCTGCCTCTCAGCTCCTCCAGCCAGCGTAAAAGCAGGGTAGGACAAGTCCCCAGTCGTGTCTTTAGGGACAACCTTTGCAAAGAGCTTCAGTACCATTAGCGTGGCAAACTGTGCTGGGTACTTCTCACAGTCAAGTACAGGAAGTCCAGTGTAACCCCACCGCTCAGCTGAGGTTACATTTCTTTAATGCACGGAAAGCAGGAGTCTGCCACTGAAATGCAGTGTGAGTCTCCATCCTTTGGCTCCAGTTGTAGAGCTCATGCTCTTACCTCTTTTCCAGATAACAGCTAATATGATAGCTGTTTTCCAAACCTTTAACCGAAGTTTAATGCTGATACCCGTGTAGGTTTGCTGGGCAAACAGATGCAGCCCACTGAATTTTAGAGACACATAGCTGAATGAATTTTTTGCTCATTCAAAAAAGATGGATTTTGTCAGCAGGTGAAAATCGCTTGATATGACGGGTTTTAAACATATTTTGTCTCTGCCCATTGGTCTTGAGAGTGGTGACTTCCTTTTTGCTGATTGTAGGAGTGGTGTGAAGCACTCTGTCCTTCTGTGCTCACCTATCAGTGCTGCAGCATCTTTGTAACTCTGAACGAGGATTTGTGCACTGATGAACTAGTGGTGAGATGGTGTCCTGTCCCACTCAGTGGGTGAGGTTAACTTTTTAATTCTCTGTGCGGTAGTCACGGGTAACAACAATTACTCCATGTTCAAACAAATCACAACTTTACTTAAGACTCAGCAGAACTACAAAAGATAGAGACTTGGCGAAAGTTATAACAATACTTAAAACTTAGTGGAACTATGAAAGATGGCTTAGCAAAACTTGTAACAATATTACCCTAATGTGCCGAAAATTTAGAGACAAAGAGAGTGACAGAGGAAAAGAGAGAAAGAGAGGGAGGAAAAGAGGAAAGATATCATCACCCCTGGATCCAGCGATGTTCTCTGCTCATAGTGGTAGTCCTCAGGTTGCGGGCACACGCCGAAAACTTATGTTTCCTCTTTTTATAACCCAATGTGCCTGTCCCATAGGTGGGGGTCTGTCATCACCGAGCAGGTGCAGTATGTGCTTAGGAAATGAGTTGGTGGGTTGTGGAGGTCTTAGAGGTCTCTCAGTCTTCCTCACTTTGAGGTTGACCAAGTTGATGACCTTTCACAGGCACGCACATGCAGAAGACAGATGGTCTTTGTCTGTATGTTTCAGGAATAGGGGAATGGGCTCACAAGATGGTATCCTGCCTCCGCAGCTTCTGTCCTTGGTCAAGACGGATGTTTGCGACATTCCCTTGTTATCAGTTTATCCCTGCTTATGTCAAGGCAGATGCTTGTGACATTCACTCGTTATCAGACCCTTACAGATGGTACTAAACAAAGTACCCCCAGAACCCCCAATTTCCCTTAAGTTTAAAACTGGAGAACAGCAAAATATCAGTGACTTTGTTTCTGATTAAAGTTGCAGAGCTGACTTTAACATAGGCCAGTCCTTCATTATCTGTTATATATTAGTTTGGGATTCTGCTTGTTGAGAAGCTGAAGTTCCCTGCAATAAGATGAAAACCTGTTTATTGTGCCTATTTTCTTGTGAAAGTGAGTTGCAGCTAGTTTTGTTATCTTATGGTAGTTGATTGAAATATTGAGCAAGAACTCCTTTTTGAGAAGGTTCATAGATACCATTTGTGGACTTGTTATAAAATGCCCATCTAAGAAAACAGTGAAGATATTTACAAGTCTCAAATCAAAATTCATTTACCACGGAATATCAAAGTGTCCTGCTATTTACTCTATCTTTGTGCAGGAACACAGTCACTGTTGCTGCTTTTATCACTGATAACATATGGGGATCTAATTTTAAATGTGCTTTAAAGGGAATGTAAACCAAGAAATCTAGAGGTTTATGACATTACCTTGATTTGGTAGTGTTTTCTCCAATATGTTTGGAGGCAAGAGAGAAGGAAGGGTGGAAAGATGATGCTTAATGAAGCTAGTCTTCCTAGGCTCCATGTATTAACATTTCTGTAGAGGACTGTGCAGAGCTATGCAGAATATCTGCATTAAGCTCCTGTTTCAAAACCTACAGAAGGAGTCTTTCCCTCTGCGCTGAAGACAGAGGAAGCTTGGAGAGAACAGTCTTTTGGAATACCCTCTACTGATGCTTAGTAATTATCAGAGAAGTCAGGACACTGTTGCGCTAAAAATCAGTTTACTCGAGTTTTTCGTTCTTTTGAGCATATGGTTTTCAAAACTTGCCAAGAGGTTAACTCATGGAACGATAGCACTAGACTACCTGGCTCCAAAACAGCCCTTAGCAGTGCAGCCCCAGGTATTGTCCTGCTTCTGCGACTAGGGCAAACCCCAGTCTGCAGGCAATAGGGAGGAGAGAGAGGGAATCACCTGCCTGTAGTCGCACAATTGCCTGGCAGAAGGTTGGGGCTACAGTCCAGGTCTCTCAAGTCCAAAGTCAGCATTCAGCTCATCAGGCCAAATTCCCTGAAAAACTGTGTAATAAATCTATGTAAGTCCAAAGGTATTTGAGCTTAAACTTGCATCATAAGGTCTTGCTTTGTTATATAAAGAATTGTTCAAAAACTTTAGTTCTTGAGTGCTACTGAGTGCATGACCTTTTTACGTGTAAGATTGATTCAGACAATGTTTCTGCATAAGTTAGGTGGCTACTTGCAATGCTAAAATGGACACTTTCTCCAAAGATAAGAAATGTCTGGCTTCATTGCTACCTCAGGAATTAAAAAAAATATTAAAATTACACCAATAAAAAGGTCTTGCATCATGCCTAAGGTCATTAGCATCTGGCTTTGGGAAGCTGCCAAAGGGAATGAATTTCAAAGGCTGAAACTATTAGTTGAGAGCCTGCCAGTCCCAGGAGATCTTACCTCAGTCTTGGAGCAAGAGCTTCCTGGCAGATCTTAATAGCTGTGACAGTACTTTCAGTGTGAGGATATGACTTATGATTGAGTCTAGAACTACTCAGGGCTTGGAAGAAACTTTTCTAGCACAATGAATGGCTCCAGGAAGTCACCTGAACCCAGCGAATGGCCTGCATGCAGGTGTTGCCTGCTCACATAAGTTCTCTCTGCTCTGGGGGAAAACAGATGCTTTTCTGCACCTGCTCTACTTTCAGCCCAGCTAAGAAGAATGCACTGCATTAATCTTGTATAGAGGTGACCAAAGCAAGGTGAATCTGCATGGTCTCTTCCCCAGCCATAAACAGGCAGCTCTCTAGATGAGCACTGTTGTATATAACCCCCTAAGCCAAGAATAGGCGGTGCATATGCAGAGCAGGCATTGCTCTTACTGAGTCCTCCAAATACTTTTCCAGCCAAAAACCCCAATCTTGTCTAGCTAATCTGAGATGAGTCATAGTCAGATTGTTTCATAAAGTCCCCTGCCTTTGTCAGGCACTGGGAAATGGATCTATGGTCGAATGTTATCTGCCTGTTAATGTGACACTGCAGATCAAAATAGGTGCCCGTGCCTTCCAGCAGCCTTTACAGACACAGCAGTGAGGACAGAAGAATGCAGACTATTCTGGGGTACAAACAGCTGCCCAGGGGTGTACTTTGGAGCACATCCATTCATTTTAAAAGGGGAAAGTGTGTGTGTTTTAGCACATAAATAAAACCAAAAAGAACTTTTTGGCTGAGAGGCATGCAGGAAGTGAACTTCCAAAAAACCCCTCATAAATAAATAAAGCAAACCTGCAAGTCGAATGCATCACTGGTGTAATTCCTTTTCTTCAGTGCTTTTTGTCCCTTTTCCAGTGTGCTTTTGTAGTCAGTGTCAGTTATTGTCTCCAGACATTAAAAAGCTGGTGTCCTCACCTTATTACAGATGGAAATGTGAAATGCAGTGATTACAATGGAGAGAGGTCCTTGGTTTCTTTTAGAGATGGTAAAATAAGTGAGCATAAGCACAAAGGTATTTAATGGTTCACCAAAACCTGCCTTGCTTCACTTTCAAGTTCACTGTCCTGTTGTTCTCACCTGTTCTTAACAGATCATTGGTAACCCAGGTGTAATTGAAAGAAGTGCCTAAAATCACTTGCATGGCTATGTAAGCGGACAAAGAAACACACGGCGTTTGTTCCAACAGTGCATTGGTGTTGCTGTACATAGAGATGAAATATATCTTCTAGAAATAAAAAACATCATAGTTTCACAGAGAGAAAATGTTGGCATTTAAAACTTAACCTGTGGTTCATCACTCTTCTGCATGAGATCATTGAACAGAAGAATGAATTTCACAAAACATAGTACAGATAATTTTAAAACAGGATGGATTACTGTCTTGCTTTAACCTCAGTAATGATGACTGGAAACTGTTCCACAATGTAGAAGTGAAAGTTGATAGGTCTCACTTCAGTTTGCATATGGATGCAGTTTAGTTCTCATGTGGGAAGGTGTGTACATCACTGAAACTGCCATCTATTTTTTCTGGTTTTGGGGGGGGGGGTTGTTGTTGTTTTGGGGTTTTTTTTTTTCTTTCTGGTAAATGAGCAGCAGGATCAGGGAAAACACGGATTTGAGTGAGCTGTGAAAAGAGAACATGTTTTTCTAGAGTTGGTCTCTCCAGAGCTAGATTTGGGTGCTAAGTGGGACAGGGTGGGAAAACGTACACACCTAGTTGCTGTCCCCAGACCCCTCAAATGTCTGTTTGATGCCTTTTCTCAACAGCTAAAATAAGACATAATTTTAAATACCTGCTTGCATGGGGCCTGTGGATTTTGTTGTCTGAGGAGCCAGAAAATTTTTTGCAAATAGTAGAGAAAACCTGTTGTTCGTATGGTTGAGGTTTGGTTCTTAATTGCAGGTTCAGTGACATCCTTTGTGCAGTTTCATCTGTAGGGTGAAAATTTAAAAGTGATACACAAGTCACTTAAGTATTTTAAAAACATTAACAATCTTATTATGCTTAAATTTAACTTTAAAGAAACTGTCTGAATCTGAAATAAAATACGTTTGACAAAGATTGAGCAGTTTGACCTAAAATAAAATTTTGAAGAGCTGCTGAAATATTTTTTTCCAAATTGTACTTGGAAAATAACTTGGCAATCTTTTTACTGATGATATTAAATGAAACTCAAGTTAATTGTTTTTAAAAATGCAATGATTATAAATTAAGAAAAAAACCCCCATAAATACTAATAAGTAAGTTAAAAGGAGATCAGTGCAAATGTGAATTCTGCTATGCGGCCCTAACTTCTTGGTGCGAGGTACTGGCATTGGTAATTGGGTGTATTTTTGCCTAAAGCATCGCAGCAGAGTGCCGGACCTGGTGTCCCCTTGGTGCTCCCTAGGTGAGTGCTTGGGTGGTACCTGTGCTTCCTGGTAAAGAACTGTATGATCTCAGAGAAGAGGAGCAAATGCTCTTTAATATGGATGTCTGTCTTTTCCCAAGATTACTGTTACTTTATTTACAGCTTATTTATTTGCCAGCCGCGTTTCAAAGTTAGCTGAGTGTTCAGAGCTTGGTACAGATGGAAAGAGGCCAGTCGGTAACTTCCAGTCCAGGATACAGTAGTTAGTCACCTGAGGTTTGCAAACTGCAGGTCTTTGATAAACACTCATTGTTTCAAACTGTGCTTATTTACTAGAGAGGTAATACAGTAGGTATCTGCTGTACTCTTGATCACAACTGTTATTTACTTATGCTCATTGTGCCAGTTTTTCTAATTATGACTGGCTAGGTGCGAGGCAACACTTTAATTGGTAAGTAAAATAAGCAACATTTTCCACTGCTAATGGCTGGCTGTGCAGAGCAGTTTCTAATTAGACTAAAGAAGCACCAAATACTGGCATTTTCACAAACTGGCTTTCCGACAGCTTATTTACATCACAAAATCGGTATATAAAAGTAGCTTGCATCCCTCCTCCCCTGTAAACACGTGTTTCACATTCTGTGAGGCTGATGCTTTACAATGAATGTCATCCAGATAATGTAGTTATGGAGTATGGAGAAAGCATCTTGATAAACAGAATACACAATTTGTATGGCTAGAAATGAGTTTTTAGAGCTTTCTAAAGAAGCCAATTTTTTTAATAGATGTATTGCAAAGGCTCCGTTATTTCTCTTTGCTGGCCAGTATAATATGATGGTTCTGCACAAAGACGTCTTTTTTCTAAGTCTATAGAGGAAGAGTTTGTAAAGGCAGGGATTGTACCTATACTCTGCTATTTTTATAAACAGTAATTGTCACTTGCTTGCTAAAATGGTGGTCAGGAGAAAGTGCTATTCTTGGGAGGAGGATGAAGCTGCAGGACTGACTGAATGACAGCCTGGCTCTGTCACGGGTTTATTACAGAACTTTGGGTAAATCACAAATTTACCGGTTTGTAAAAGGGAGATAATGCTAAGCTTACAGTGAGGGTCGTGATGTTTTATTGGTGTGTTTTTAATAAAATGCATTGAAATTACTTGAAAAGAATGGCCTTGGAGGTATATGGAATTTATTACAGATCTGGTATAAATTGCCTTTCTTGGAACTAAACTAATTTATAGCAATGAGGATTTGAACATACTCAGAGTCCAAAAAGGCATGTCCTTCCCTACCAAAGAGAAAATTAAAGTTGACTCCAAGTATTTAATTTCTATTTAAAATTTCAACAGTTTTTTTAATAAAGATTGTGCCGACAATATCATGGCATCATTTTGGCATGAGTGATTTCAAAAGAAGATAGCACTAAATGCTGATGTTGAGTTTGGTATTTTTCCCTATTCAGGTTTTTGTCTAATCAATGTAGAGGTTTAGTGCTCCTTTACTAGAGAGTGATAGAGGCTGGATGCCAGCTGCACCTCCTGCTTGTAGAAGACACAGTTCAAAAAGAATATTCTCTTAATAATCCGTCAGGCAAGCTGTGTATGGTAGAGCCATATCTGGGTGAAGAGTTTAATGCAGAAAAATTTATGACAAGCCAGGGGCTTTAGAACAAGGCATGTGGCTGGACTAATAAAAATGTCTCACAGTTACTGCTGGAGGGCTTGCTCTGGCTTCCCTTGAAGCAAGCGACGCAAGTCACGTTGGCCGTGCAAAGGCAGGATAAAGTCCTTTAGCTTGTGGAGACCCCCAGCAGGAGGGGACACCTGTCCAAGCTATTGAAAAAGGCATCAAAACTAATCCTGAACTCCCATTAACCCCATGCTGCTCCAATACAGCCTGTTGCAGTAGAGTCGCCTTTACATCCTATAGGGCAATGACCGTTCAGCGCTTCTCTATAGGAGCCCCAGGCTCCGTCTTACAACTGCTGTGTGGTTTATTTTAACATGAGGACAACATAAAAGAGAAAAGGAGGTTTGTGAAAAGTCACACAAACCGTGTGTATGTTTAGTATACCTGAAGGCTCGTTACTTCCTTGTGGTAATCCTGCCAGGCCTCCTTCTTCAATCCCTTCTGTGTCGGTCTGGCAGTCAGCTTCCTGCAGATATTCTACCCCAAACCACTGCTCCATAAGAGACTTCTGTTTTACACCTGCCATCCTTCTTTTAATTGTATGATTTCGCACCTTGTTCTAGGCCTGGCACTCCTCCAAGCAATTCCCAAGCATCCACTAAAAAGTGGTTGGTCTTGAAGCATTTTTCTTCCTTCCCACTTTTCATGCTATGCATGCCCCCCTATTATTTTAAACCAGGGTATTAATGGAGGGAAAGCCCTGGTAACCAGTCCAGTGCTTCAAAGTTATTAACAGGGCGGCTCTGGTCTCACCCTAAAATAGGCTCGTGCTTGTTCAAGTGTATTTCAAGCAGCACAGATGCTAAAATTTAAGGGACTCAGTAGCTAACACAACACTTATTCATAGCAACTTTGTGTTTCTTGAATTGCTTCTACCTGTTGCAACATTCAAACGTTCCCACAAGTAAGTTAGTTCCCAAACTTGCTAGCTGTCTAAATAAGCATCCTAGCCACTTTACCTGAGTCTAGTGTCCAGATCACCCAGATAGATACAGCTTGAGCTGACAAGGAGTTTAGTTCCAGTCTGAACACATTTAAGCTAATAATTTCCAGTGTAAAAGTCTGTTGTTAATGTTGCCAAAAAAATACCAGGCAGCAGAGAGATTCTGGTTTTTTCTGTATAAGCAGTCTCTTGTCAGAAAGCTCCGTGAGGCAGGGATTAGCAGGAGGAGGAGAGGGGCTGGAAAGCCTGGGTGTCTGTAAGCGGAGACGGGCTCTGTGCTGGAAGGCTGCTCTGTATCCTGGGTTCAGAGGAAGGCAAAAGTGGTGAGGGGATGAGAGGAGGGGAACTGCGGAGACTGCCGCCTTGCCCCATTGCCCAGGCATCGGAAAATAAATGAGAGCTCACGGCAGATGCCGATTCCTCAGCCAGCTGTTCTTGGCAATGAATAAAAAGGTTAAAGCAAGGAAGAGTTATATTTATTTATATATGTGTGTGTATGTATATGTATGTACATATTTTATTTTTAAAAGATTGCTTTTATTTCCAGGTTTTTAATTATTTCAAAGGTTGACTGTATTGGAGGTGCCACTCAAAACTTCAGAGACAAATCTATTATTGCTTATATCACAGGAATGCCCGGAGGCCTCTTGTAGGGACAAAGCCTCATTGTGTCAGATGTTATGGAAACATCATGTATATCTTTGATTCATAGTGGATTTTGAATCACCCTTAATAGTTTAATATTTTTTTCCCATCACTTAATTTCAGTTTTCAAGCTCTGAAAGGGGCTTTTACACAGGATTTGTAGGTTCTGGCAAAAACTTCTACAGATCGCTACAGCTGCCTCTGCATACCATTTCTATACACCACCATTGGCAAATACCAACAGCAGGCAATAAAACTAGATATAAGTGATTCTGAGAATGTATCGCAGTGACAGATCCAAGCATTAGTTGAAGAAAGAGTAGGAAAACTAGACTTTTTATTTTTGGTGAAGTAATCTTAGAATTGAAATGTCCCTTTATTAGCAAATTATTTATACATTCTGTGACCAAAAATGGAGGAGAGAGAAAGGTAATGAAAACACTAAAGGATCATTTGGAAAAATTCAGTGTAACATTTTCAGTAAAGTATTATCACATTTAGGTTTTTTTCCCCAAGATCTGTCCTAGCTGCTGATAAACCTTTTTGGTTTTTTTTTTTTACAAGATAATATAACAGACACTAGGTTGACTCTACAGTGTAAAGTTGTCCTGTTGAGCAGACAGATAGTAAGATACTTGCTCACACCATTTAGCAGCACACTCTGCAAATAATCTTTGGAAGCCACTGAGACTATTCATGTATTTTAAACAAGTGCTTCTGTAAAGTGCTGGCATTGCCCAGGAATGGTCATTTTATTCATTATGTGAATGCAGCAACTTTGAATTTGTTCAGTGCAATATAAAATAACATCACTATGCACAAATATTGGAAGACATTTGGACTATGGCTGCATAAAGTGATGGTTTGTGTTGTTTAGACTGGTGTTAGCCAAAATTCCAACATTTTTGTTAACGCCACTCACATCATCAAGGTATATCCAAAGCTACCACCAACTAGCCAGGCAGCTTTCACATATTATCCTTCTGCACTCCATTTCTAAAGTCTTATCTCCCTTGTCCGTAGCCAAAAGCTACTAACTTGGAACAAAGTTCAATCAAGACCCAAACATAATGAAGAAGGAGAAATCACAAAAGATGGAGTTAATGGCTGCAGCTACCGCTGTGGATCCTTTTGCCACAGGCTCTGAAAGTCTGGAAAATTAATCAAAGTTCAATCAAGGATGTATGATATTGCGGCTGCTGCAGCAGCAGTGTCTGGGGTCACCTGGGAGCTGTCCATTAAAAACAGCTCCCTGCAAACCATCCTGGTATCGATGTGCTATCCCGGTTGAAAGGGGTAGTCAGATGCTACTCCAGGATGTTGCTATACCTTCTGCTTTCACTCTTGGGTAAACTTCAGAAGTTCAACACATTTTAGACATAAAAAGAATAGGCACATGTCTGGAGCAAGTTAAGGAAAGAGGCGGTTTTAAAGGAATCTACTAAGTGGAAGATGGGTGACCCTTTCAAGGAAGCTTACTTGGAATGTCATTGTAAAATAGGAACTGAACTTTCTTCCTTCACATCACTAAGAAGGGGATGTAGATGGGAAAAGATTACTGAGAATAAAAGTTTTGGCTAAAGCATAAAGTTTTAAGAAAAGTCTTCAGCGGAGTGGGAGAGCTGGTAAATATGCCTCCATAATAAACAGTGCTTGACCTGGTAGAAACAGTACTTTAGACACAGTTGTTAATTTCTGACCAAATGGTTGAGTTTTGTAGCTTAAGAGCTTCGGGGAAAAAAAATCTTACACAGATAAACTGTAGCAACTTTTTTGCAATAATTCTTCATTCAAAAATTAATTTTAAAATACAGAATCTTTGCTTTTTATTTCATTACCTGGGGAAAAAAGTGCCCTGTAACCTGTGGATGTTTATGATTAAAACTTGACAACACTTGTAGGCAGGAAAAATTAATTTTTCATTTTATCAGTCTACCACTGAGACATGTCCTAGTCATCTCTCTAATACTCTAACACTCCCATGAAACAAAGCAAAATTGCCACCGCTGGTATTACTGCTATGTTACTCATCGGTTATTATATGCCATAATTTAAACGGTTGAAAACCACTACCTGGTATTAAAGAACAAGAAGGACAGGAAAAAAAAACCAAAAACCAAAAAAGAACACCAACCAACAAACCACAACCAAGAGGAAGGAGAATGCTGGAGGCTGTGAAAATAAATACAAAGCTCCATATTTTAGGTGAAGTGTATCCTGCATTGGTAGGACTCAATCGTCTCTGGTAAAAAAACCCAACAGCATGACTGTTTCAAGTATGATACTGCCAACTCTCCTTTTTTTTTTTTTTTTTTTTTAACCATGTGAATGTGAGTGGCTACCAGTTTTATGGCAGGCATTTTATTCTGACTTCAACACACCTCCGGCCCGATGTCACACCCTTTGGCCCAGGGGCACAAACGTGGTTCCTGACTATTCCTCTTATGACAACATGAAGTCTCTGGAATTCTGTCTCGGCCCTTTCAATCAGATAGCGTAAACATGTCTGTCTCCCCATTGTATTTCTGCCTGCTTCATCAGTATATCTTAACTGAAATTACTGGTATTCTTTTGATAAACCATTAGTGTTAGGAAGGGGGTTGAATTTTTTTGTTAATTACTACATCTTGGTGACAGACAGAATCTGCCTGTTAAAACTTGTGTTGTAATTTGAGGATTAAATGCTGCACCTCTGAGAAACATCAGTATCAAAACTGATTTGCTCTAAGAGACTTAATGTTGTTAGGAGCTGCAGTTTGACAAAGTAGATTCCTTAATAATAGAGTTAGCAATTAAATGTTTTAAACTCCTCACAGGATTTGCAAGATGAGAGAGCGGTTGGTAGAATTGTGCAGAAAGGGAAATATTTAGCCAATACAGCTCCCACCTTAATCCCTGGCAGCAAGAGACTTCAACTCCCATTATTGTTTGGTTATTAGATAATATTTGAAAATTGTATTTCACTTGATAACACCTTTCTCATCTTGCCCAAAGGCTTGCAGGTTCATATTCTCTGCTAGCATTTTTGTGCGAGCCCACCCCAAACTAGATGACCATGCAAAGAAAGATGGGCAAAGCTGCCAAGAACATTTGGGTATCTTGTCCTTGCTGCAGCATTCCCATCTCACTCTTCAGGGTGGTATCTCTAGTTGGGTAGGCATCTCATTCATATGACATTCATGATGCAGTCTTTTGCCATCCATTTAGATGGAAGCCACATATTTCATTATAGTTAAAAAAAAAAAAAATTAGAAAGGTAGAGAACAGAACAAATGGGTCAGCCAGTTTTCTTTCTCACAGTCCAGGGTGGGGGGGAGCGGGAGGAAGGAGAAAAAGTCCTTTAGGTTATGTCTAAAGCTGTTCCGATCGAGGCAAGTCACTTTAAATATGCTTGCTTTGGATAGCAATGTGTTGTGATTCATATTTTTGTAACAACGCTTCCAATCTTGATATTTGCTGCATATATATATACACACGCACAAAGTGTTTCTATTTCTGCGTTTTTAAACAAATATATTGCATGGGGTTAAAGAACTTCAAAATTGGTGCTTTTTTGGCCTGTTTGCAAGCTTTAGTTACAAATACAGATTTGGATTCTGAAGACCATTTCCCCTTGAAGTTTGAATTTTGTGGAGGTTGATCTTTACAAAAAAATTTAAAGATGACAATATTGCTGTGTATGCTCCTTATTTCTTTTCTTGTACTCTTTGGTTGTACATATGGAAATCCAAGTATAGAAATTACTAAGCAAGAAGGTAAAAGGTAATGTATTTAGTTTAACATTATAAAGCGGCAAAAAGACAGAGAACAAACAATAGGAACAACCAGGAAGTTTGCAAAGGGCCAGTAGTTTAGCTGGATGCTCCGGGCTCCACATTGGGTCAGATGGTGTTTATTAAAAAGCTGGGGAGGGTGGAGAGAGTGCAGAAGGAATGTTGCTTGCAGAGAAGATACATGTTTTAGACTCATTAAGACTCTGAATTGTAAGGTGCTCTGAAATGATCTAATTAACCTACCTAAAGAGCTGATGAAGCTGTTGAAAAATGCAAAGTAGAGCATGATGGAAAGAAATAATTTGGAGCTTTTGTAAATGCTGTCAGATTCTGGAATGAAGCTGTAAGCATTCAACAGAAAGTCCCAGTTATCACACAAGTGGGTGAACTCACCGGTATGGCATACATGAACAATGGATTATCTCTACTGCTTTCATTAGCAGAGGAAAAAAAAGCTATATTTATCTGTTTGTCATGAAGTATATGCTAAAAGTTGTGTGTCTCTCTTGCTTGGTGCAAAAGAGCATTAAAGGGAGGAAATTAAAACGCTAGGAAGCAAAAAAGTGGAATAGAGTAATACTACAAGTATGTTAATGCTATCAAAAAATCAAGTGTGGCAGCGTATCTCTTCTGGTCATCCTAAGACACCTCCAAAAAGACTTAAGCAAAGAATGAAGAATCAAAGTTGAAGAATCAAAATACACAATTATAGAAATCATTGGAAGCAGGGGAAGGCTTTGGTAGGAGGATCATCAACAGGACCACCTCAATTAGCAGAGAGATTAATAAGATATGACATGAACAAATGTGGTGATTAGCACAGAGTAGTCGAACCAAGACCTTTGCTTTTTGCTGTTTCACACTTAAAGCAACATGTTTTAAAATCAGTATATTGAAAAGCCTTTGCTGTGCAATGCATAACTAAGCTATGTTGTATAAATATGGTACCATGCATGCTGAGAAATTGGCCTTGAAAAAGGATTTAACTTAAAAAACCTAACTATATTAGATGGCAAAATGTTACAAAATCACGTTTTTCAAAGACAAATAGATTGTGGTATAAAACAATAACTAATAAATGTTAAAAAGAAACTTACTATTCAGGCAGGGTTTTTCATAATTGCTAATTGCAGTGCTGCTTGATCCTAGGGACTGTTTCAGCAAAGAGGCACTGTTTCATGGGGATGGATCAGTGGTACGATCTGATACTGGTCATGTCTTTCTGGGTCTGCATATGCACTACTTTAAATATTAATATTTTGTAATGGCCAGTGCTCACTTTACTGCTATTTTGAGCTACAGAAGAAAAGTAGTGCTGTGAACAGTTAGATGAAAATTAGTGCTGAAACAGGGATGCAAATGCAGACAGCATTAAGTAAACTTCTTGTTTTTCTTAGTGCAATTAGACAAGAACCCAAATTGAATGTAAACAGCAATACAGCAATCAACATTTGAACTCTGGTTAAGCTGTTAGGGGGAAAACGGTTTTGGACACTTTATATTATGTGTTTGGGCCACCTTACAAAATCAGACTACCTGGAAATACTGAACAAGAGATTTGGGATTCCCTGCTGCTTTGACGAGAACTGGAGCGTCCTACCCAACCTTCCACTGATCTTAAGAAACTTTATGAAGTACTTTATGGCTTTAGCAGGCCTATTTGTAGTTTGACTAGTGCTCAAAACCTCCTCATTTTCAAGATCTGTTTCCTTTTTCTCCTCCTGCCTCTGCAAAATCTTGTGTCCCTTCAGTCCTGGACCGCAATTCTTACTCCTGTTGGCTTTTCTCCCTGAAAGGTGACCCAGTGCCCATCTGTATGATCATGGGGCTGACCATTCCTTCACTTGTCTTCTGAGAGGTGAAATGTTTAATCCACACATCTCTCCAAGGCGCTAAGCGAACAGAGCATTAAGTTAGTGCTAAGATCTTTGCCAGCACTGATTTAAGTAAGAGGGACATAGTGTACTATGTGTTTGGAATTTAGGCCAAGCAGGCAGGACACGGAGGTTAACGCCGTTTTGCAGCTAACTCTGGTAGAAACAGTGCGAAGCAGGCAGCACGCGGTTGGGGAAGTTACATGCCCATTTGCCTAGGGAACACAGCAGCAAGGACCAAACCTACTCCTAACATTTAGTCAGTGCTTGATTAGTTTCTTGATATTCTTTCTAGAATATTTTTTTCTTTTTTGGAATCAAACACCAAAATTGAGGTCATGATTGAAATTTCAAAGTCAGGAGAAATCTTTTCGTGGGGATTGTATTGAACTTTTGTGCTCTATCACACTGGCTCAATTGTAGTGATTCCCTAGGATTAATACCCATTTTTTAAGCATCCTAGATAAGAAAATCGGGTAAGAGCAGCAGCTTTTTGTCTGTAGTCCGTTCCCTGTGTCAGAGCTCTTCTCAACACCATGAATACTCTTGTATCTGGTTAAATAGTTTTAGCACTTCACGATCTGCCCCACATCCCCTTACGTTCAAGCTGCTCTGAACACACAGGCTGAGACACGGAGAAGAAGAAACAGGCTGGGGCAGGTGGGAGGAGAAAGCAGTTTTCCTTGGGCTGCGTTGTTACACCATGATTCTAGGTATTTACGTTATGACTTACATGGAGTTCAGACCAGGGAACCCCTTTCCTTTGCCCTCAGAACTGTCCCTGAGAACACAGTAAGATGCTGTGGTTTCCTGAAGGAGCTTACAACTCAAATAGATTTAAAAAATAATAATAATTCAGAAGCAAGGCAATAGAAATCAGAATTGAAATAACTTGCCCAAGCCTGGTGCTCTGTCCTGATGCTTGTTTCATTCCACAAAAAGCTGGTTTTCTGTTAGATTTTACTGCTTGAAGAGGAGTGATGGGAGTCAGCCTCTGGTTTTGATTTTGGTCATTCTTCAAGAGACATCTTGATAACTGTTTTGCACAAGCAAGCTTGAACTACAAATCAGCTAAAATTACTGCAAACGACGTTAATGTGCCAGTATTCCTTTAGAAGTTGACCTGTAGATACAAACTGTGCCTTGCACATGTCCCATTATGCTAGAGATCATTGGATTTTACTAAAAGGTGCACAGATAGTAAAATGCTGAAAAATTGCTAATCAGTAATAGTGAATAGTTTAAAAAGAACAAGGCATGAATATGTTCCCATAAAATATTCATTGAAAAAGCTTGAATACTGAAAATAATGCTTAAAATAAAAGACTGTTAGTAGATAATTAATTAAGAAAAAAGTAAATTGGTCTTAAATTGTTTGCTATGGATAGTTGGCCCATTTAATAAGAATTATCATCTTCCAGGCAAATGGCAGATAGCTGGTAAACAGTTTTTTTTCCTGGGAACTGGCTAGAGGGGAGAGCAGCTCTCCACACATCTAAGTTTTACTCACTTATCATTTTGAAGTCAATTCAGAGCTTCTGGCGATTTGTGTAATCTTAAGCCAGTCTTCCCACTTTTGTTGTAGAATTCTCAATCAGGTAGAGCCCTTTTTAGTTACATCGCTGCTTATTTCATTAAGAAGGAAATATGATTTTAGCAACAAGGTGTGCCTTTGGCTTTGAGTTATCATTATGAGAGAGCAGTTAGGTTTTGTCCTCATCACAGAACACATGCTTTTAAAACACTACTGTTAAGAATCACCTCAAATGATGTTGGCCTTGACTTCTCAGGCACTTTTTCCTACAGTTTACAAGACTGCTTATAATCCGTGTGTAGCTGTCCTGGCACCAGGATAGAGAAGTGCCCCCGGCACATTGCGAGGGGCAGAGTTGGCACTGAAGCCCCCATGTAGAGCCCTGCTGGGGAAGGACCAAGTTGCCACAAGTGTTTGACTCTTCTCTTCCTTTGGTGGGTTTTGGCAGAAGCATCTGGCAAACAGTACTATAAAACTAAATCCCCCTCTCCATTTTTCTGTCTTGTTCAATAGCTCAGTTGGACAAATGAGGTACAAGGTGGAGAATCCTAGGGATTTAGGGCCAGCGTATGCTTCGTGGGACCAGATTCTGGTATCGCACTGGCTTTATCCTGGCCTGGTTCCAGCCACTGCCATGGAGCTAACATTAGCTGTACTCCAGTATTTAGTAAAATGTAAATTTAGTTCTCTCCTTAAGCACTGTGCACGTATCTAGCAAATAGTAAATAGGATTAGAAGACAACAAATTAACCAACAATAATAATATGTTAGCTGTCTTCTCCCTACAGCCATCTTATTTCCTGCTGCCTTTCCTATGGGATTACAGGTATTCATCTGGTCAGATATTGTCCTGGTATGTTCCTGCAAGGATTCCCACTGAGTTCAATGCGACTTCCTCATGTCTATCTCTGGATGTAGTACAGTGTATTCCTGGGTTAAGAGAGTGCCAAGAAATTATCTACAGGAGTCAAAAGTAGAGTAGAGAGGAGGGGAGAAGTGTTTTTTTCAGGGTTTTGTTTTGTTTGGTTTTGTTTTGTTTTTTTTTTTAAATAGGTGAGAAATGACTATAACAAAAATCCTGCTCTAACTCATGAATGCAACCCAACACCTGAATAACTGAAACCAGATTTTAGTCCAATTACCAGAAAGCAATTCTTCTCTTGTCTTTATGACCTGTACTTCTGTTAATAGGAAGCTTCAACTTCATAAAATGAAATAAAATTCAGCTCTAACTCAAAAGTAAGTTGATAGGGGGAAATGTTTTAACTTTAAAAAATACACACCCCACTCAGTGAACCTTTGAGACCTGCAAATGTTTAAAAAAAAAAAAAAAACCCACAGCAGCTGCAATTTGAAGAACAATGCTCTGACGCTAAAAATAAGTAATTTTAATCATAAGTACCTCATAGCTTATTTGCAGATAGTTGTATACTCTGAGAAGAAAAAAAAAAAAAAACCCAAGGAAAAAAAAACCTGTAATAGGCCTTAGGTCAGCTGCATTGATTTAATGCATTACTTAGGCTGCCAGAGCAGAGGTAGAATCTCCTCGCGCTGCATTAGGAGTGCCTTGAGCCTCCGTGACTCCTTTTGATCAAATCTCTGTGAAAGATGAGTGTCATGCCCTCTTCAAGCCAGCTGTGAGGGGACTGCCCTGCGACTGGAGGAGCACGCTGGAGCACACCACTCCGGGGCAGCGAGGTGAGAGCTGGCTGCAGAGGTGAGAGGCAGACACAACTTCGTACTGTAGGTCTGGAGAACACCAAGGGGGAGGATCTTATTTCACTCCCCTGTGCACAGCCTGAGCATACATCAGACCTTGAGGTGCTCAGAGTCAGACAAGAGTAAAGAGGCGTGTGATGGTTCTGCCTTAGTACTTGTACAGGCAGGAGTGTTTCCAGTACTTCTTTGTACAACTCACTGAGGGAATGGGAAACTGTTTTATAGCTCTGGAAACATAAGCACAGTAAGAATGTCTGAGGTAAGGAAAGTTCTTTGCAGTTCTATATGAATGTGTATTTTTACTGTGCAACTTTTACTTGTGGTTATGCACTGTGGAGATATAAAAAAAATCTTGTAATGGTGTTGTTTTGGGTAATGAACAATGGAGATGAGAGCTGTAGGGAGCTGTACTCTCCATTTCTTCATTACAAAAAGATACTGTGAAAGTAGAAAACTAGTTTATGTAAAAAATCCTGTTTTTCTTTCTGTCGTGCACTGTAAACAACTGTTTGACTTTTCTGTTCTATAGTAAGTAATGCAGAATTGCAGGCTGATTATAATAAGCAGAGCCATCACTTGTGTAATTGTTTTCCAATTGTAGTAGCAGCATGTAAATCATAAATACTTGACCATGTTTAATTGTACAAGTCCTCAATATACATTCATAGCAATAAAATCTGTGATTTGTGACTCAGATGTTTTCTGAGTCAAGTGCTTTAAGCAGATACATTATCATTACTGTGACGTATAAATGCACTGGAGAGCAGACAACAATGTAATTTCACTATGAAGTTCTTTAGAAATTACCACTAAAGTGGAGTCTAATGTATGCCCTTTATATACAATTTATTCTTGACTATTTAGCATCCAGAAAATAAGGCCAGTAATTCTTTTCTTAGGATCAGTCTGTCTGTATTTGGGGGGGGCAGGAGGGGAAGAATGAGTGTGAGAGTGTGTGTATGGGGGGGGTCTGGTTTTTTAAATGTACTGTGCTAATTAAGAGGTTAAATGCATCAGAATACAAAACGCTTATTTAACTTATTTTGATTTTTTTTTTCATCACATAAAAAAATAAACATGGTTTAATTGTCAGCTCATACATATTGAGGATTTGTTAATGTGTTTAAGATACAGCATTTTACTTTCTGGCTTATTAATTGGTCAAATACTTCTAGTCCTCTGTGTAATGAATCCTTGGTTTAAAAATGAGAAGAGGGCAGATCACTAAGAGGACTACTGATATACACAGGCTGTGGTTTATCCTTCTGTAAAATCCTATGGATAAAAAGTGACACTATTTCCCCCCCTCCCCCCCTTTCTTTTTCTTTTCTTTTCTGTTTTGTTTTGGTTTTTTTTTTTTAATATTTTTCAGTTTGAATAACCTGGGAGCCAGACAGCATTCTGATATTTTGGGGATGTGGGAGAGAGAAAATGAAATGAACTGGTTTTGGTTTAATTTAAAACAAACCATTGTTTGTAAGACATTTAGCAGTCAATTTTCACATCTGATCTGAAGTTGGAGTTTACTGTGCTCATTTAGCTGAGATTGTTGTTCAAGCGATTCCTATATAAATTTTTGTAATTCATGTAACTACTTGGCTTCTTGAACCTCGGGAGCTGATTGTTTGTCTTATCTTTTGGTGAGCTAACTCTGCGTTATGTTGCAAAACCTTGAGGCATGTTGTGTTTCTTCGTGTTCCTGCAGTCTGCAAGTGAAGTCAGCTTCATTAGTTTCATGATGGCACATCAGTGCATGGCTGGTGTTGCCGCTTCCTTCAAGCTACTCCCGGAGCATGATCTGGGCTGCCTTGGTTTGGATAAGCTTGTAAGGATTTGTCAGCCAGATGTGACAAGATTGTCAAGAGGCAAGTAAAGAAGGAGATCTGATATTAATCAGTGCATAGCTTGGAGCCAAACTTTCTCAAATGCAGTGTAGTAACATGTTCTTCTCATTTACTGCTTCTCTTTGTGGCTATAGAACTGCCACTGTCTGAGTTTGACGGTTAAAAGGGATGCCAGCTAATAGTCTTTAATTGTAAGGATACATTTCTAGGTGGGAAAAGATCATATGCTTCTATTTTTAACATCCTTTTGGAAAATACAGTTCTGTTTACTGCAGTTTGCTGAAAAATATGCAAGCGTTCTGTTAGACAAGAGTCTCTGTTTCTCTACTTTGGTTTTAAAATACAGAAATTGTGGCTCAGCTCTCAGTGCTGGAGGAGTGGGAGGCGGGGAGCCTCACGCCACTTCAGGTCATGGTGCAAAGTAGGACTAGCATTATTTTTAACTGCTAACAACAGTGCGTGTTGGTTTCCTTTGTTCTAGTGATCATAACAGTATCCACTGAAGAATACCTTTCTAATTTCTTCTTTTACAGAAAAGGGAAAAAAATACGGACTTTCAAAGAATGTATCGTGTATATTGCATTATATCTATTTACCATTATGTGCATAACGCTAATAAGTTTTCTTTATAATCGGTATAATTGTGCATTTCTGTTTGAATTAAACTCTAAAGTTTTTAGTAGTTTGTAGCTTAACCAGACTTTCCTTTTAACAATAGGTGAATGTGTAAAAAGTAGCTAATCTTACATTATGGAAAATACATTTTTGTTATACTTAATATATGGATTTTTGCTTGATTGATTTTTAAAAGGTAATTGTTCTGTTTACTCTTTGAACTACCAAACCATCTACAACCTATTCAGAAACCTAAAACTAATGGTATCTGCAAACGCATCCAAACCTGCAGAAGAGCTAAATCTTCACAGAAACAGGAAAAAATATTACGAACGTTGGGCCACTTCATGGGCTTTACTATAGCCGAGATGAAATTCTGCCTACTTAGGCTGCAACAAGGTTTGGCCTTTTCATACCAAATGTCTTGACTTCCAGCTTCTCTGCCTGTTCATGATATTGTTTAAAAATCTGTTCATAGAACATTGAGCATGTCATTCCATTTCCAATCAAACAAGCCAGTGATGTATTTTGTTTTCAGGAATAAAGACTTCATTATGATAATATTAAATATACCTCTGAAAAGAACAGGAATGTTCTCATTTTAGATTAGTTTTTGCTACATATACATGTTTTAAAAGCACATTTTCTGTGATTTGACATTCAGTATACATTTTTCATGTAGATTTCAGCTAAAATTCAGGTATGGATCTTGAATTCATTATTCCAGGAAAACATCCACCAAATGCAGGGAAGGAAAACTATTGCTTTGGCCCTCTGGGTCATCTCCGGCCCTTCCTGGTTTCAGTGGTGCAGTTCCGATGTGCTGGCCAGCCAGCAGTTTTTGTCCTAGCAGACACTACAGTTGAAGTTGTACAGCAAGTGCCAATAACTTTTTTATTTTTGGTTTTTATTTTTTATTATTTTGTTGCTAATTGCTCTCTAAAAAAATCTGCTTAGAGACTGAAATTTCAACATTCAGATGCAAAAAAAAGAAATTATTGAGGGAATGAGGACAAGTGACGTTTTCTATCAGACTTGTCATTTTAGAATAAAGAACAGTGATATTTTCATTCCATACTTTAAAAACATGGTAGGATTGTTTCTTTAAACAAACGGGGGGGCAGAAAAAAAAAAATGCAAACTTGACTTCAAATTTCAAATGTAGATGATTATCAGTGAGAAATGGTTTTTTTTTTATTTGAAAGTAGCTGATGTCTCAAAGCCGGTTAAAAATTTCCTCACCTGTGTTCAATAAAAAGGAATACTAAGTTTTAAATTGTGAAATTGCCAATGGAGCTACAATTGTTGCGTAAAATATTGCGTAACTGTAGCACCATAGATAGTATCGTGTCTATGTGTACAAATATTGTTTGGGTTTAAAATTTATGAAATTGCATTAAATGAAATTGCGTAACGCTAAATATTTCAGAGAGCTGTTATTTTGCTTTTATTCTTTAATCTATGTCTTTACTCTGTAACAGGAAAATAAGAAAAAATTAAGCATGCATATTTTATGGCTTTGAGACTTAAGTAGCGGTGTGAGGAGCTGAAAAAGTCAGGATTGTCTTAGAAACATTAACTCACCCACATTGCGCACATATAGCGTTTTATAAACTAAGTAAAGAATTAAAGACACATTTTAAAGGGCTTGCATTTGATTTATACTAATATTCTTCATTTCTCTGACACATGGGCATTTGTGTTTATAACACTTATTTCTTGCTAATGTAGGGCTTGGATTTAAGTATTTAATTAAACTTCAGTTCATGGATAGGCCTGTAGTTTCAGCATTTAACGTGGCATGCATAGCATGTCAATATGGATAAATAGTATGTGTGCAATTTATTTGCTAGATTAAATAGCATCTAGTGCTTTATCATAAGAAATTTCACACCATTTCTATCCAGTGACTTATCTTTACCCCTGAAGCTTATGCAGTTTTTCTCATCACGATGCAGCAATCTGTTACTCATTTTTGAAATGCACTAATAAGAATGATTTTTCCTGTAAATTTATTAAAAAGGGGAGTTACTTCAGTATCTTCTGACAGACTCTGCTTAACACTCAGCAAAATGTTTCTGACCTGCACAGGCTGGGGCAGGCAGGCCATGGGATCTGTAGCATCGTAGTCTGTTTCAGAATCAAAAGTAAATAACAACTGTAAGGTAATGATAATGCCACGTTTTTCATTCCTCACTTTGTATTTGTTGTTTTTCTTTTCCAAACCAACTGGCAAAAGAGGCTCTAAATGCATTCCCGAGTTTGACCAAGCTGTCTGTCAGCACACACCTGTTGTTAACAAGGCAGATTAATTGCAGCGTGAGCCAATGTATCTACAAGCACGTTGCTGAACAGCAAAATTAAGTTTTACTGTCCAGTGCTTTTTGTTTAAAGAGTAGCAGTCTGAGTGTGCATGCACACGCGCGCGCACACATGCTTTTCTCTTTATAATTATTTTGACAGTGCCATTAACAAGAGTTGCCCTAAGGGGCCCTACAGGGTAAGTGACATGCACGAGGAGTGATTTTCATCCCGCAAGTTATGCTGTGATTAAAGTTTGGCCTTGCAGCGTGCTGCCTTGCTCAGAAACGGCTCCCTTCTGCTTCCTCGCCCAGCCACGTTGCCCGAGACCGCCCAGAGCTGCCCTCCGTTAGCTGTGAGAGCTGCCGCTGAGCCCGAATCGGCTGTAGGGTTGTGAGCCTGTGGTTAGTTTAGTCTCTTATCTCAGCTCCTCGCTCTCAGGACTGTTCTCAGTTAGAAAAACTCTTTAACAAAGTGGTGACATGTGGGCTTGTGGTCCCTAATTCGGTAGGCAGCTAAAACTGTCTTTTAAATCCACAGGCATCGTTGGTTTGACGGGGTGGTGCCATTGTGTGAAGGTATTACCTAATTTCACTTCCATCTTACTGAGCCTTTTCACTACCCTACACACACACACCCCCGCCACTCCACTTTTTGGCTGGTTTTGAGGAAATTTTAGTCAATTATTACAAGGACAATTAAACATTTTCAGCTCAAGGTGCTCAACTGCACCCACAAGAGAGAGATTTGATCAAATTCTAGGCCAAAACTGGCTTTGTTCAACCCCACTGAGGGAGAGGGTAATGGGGTAATGCAATTTGCTGCAGATCTGGGTTGTAAATACTCTGTTTATGTCTATTCTCAGGCGGTGGCTGTTTAAAAGGAGGTCAGGTTTTGGTATCTGACCCCAAATAAACAATATGAATATATACATAAGGATCCAGATAATTAATGGGATGTATTCTGTGGTCTTATCTAGAAAATGCATTCAACTTGTGGCCTTTGTGTTCTTATGATTTAGGAGTAAAAATCATAACATAATTTCCGCACAGAGAAGGGATAAGTGGGAGTTGAGTGGTATCAGCACAAGCCAAAATTTTCAGCACGATAGGCGTTCAGTTTAACTCCTAAATCCATGTTTGGCCTCTGAAACAAAAGCTTTTTGTCTGGGTTTTTCAAAGGTTCTTGCACCTTCTCAGCTTGGTAGGAGTGTACATGGTCGGTGTGTATGAAAACCAGCCCAGTTATTGAGGAGCCGTCGTGGATGTAGGAACCGAGTTGTGAGCGTGACTTTGTGTTTGGTGGCACTGTAAAAGGCAAGTTGTGGCCCATCTCCATCTTTCCCATCTCTCTTCCAGCTGGTCTCTTAAGTAGGAGACAAGAATTTTGCTAAATTATTTTACTAATAAGCAGTTTGTCAAATGAATCATCTAGGGCTAGTATTTTAAACTTGTTAATGGAGAGGGTTGGAGCTATTTGGTCAGTTCAGTTTACTCTGTCGCATCCATGTGCAACTTTACTTACTTCAAAGCTCACAATACAGAAGATATCAGACTGTTTTCTGGATACTACAAACTGTAAGGCTTGTTTGCTTCTCATGAAAGATGTTTGTTGTTACTTATTATGTTTATTAAATAGCTGTATTAATAGCAGCTCTTACTTTGTAAGAAACTTTTTTTTTTGTGAGATAAGACCATGGAAATAGTGTGTGCAGCATTCAGTCCAATACAATTAGAAATCTTATAAGGACCTTTTCCTTGTTTTAATATTTTTACGTAATTATTTAAGTATTTTTAAACGCTAGTGTAGAAACAGCAGAACTTGCAACAACCAAATGTACTTGAGTTAGGCATTAAATGTACGTGAACGGAAATCCCTTTGTTTCAAGGGCTAAGGATGTCAGAAGCGGGCAGTGTCTGTACACTGTCGGTGTGTGTACCTTACCAGTACAGTTCTGACCTCAGCCATAACTGAGAACCTTAAACATGTGACGAAAGAAAACACCACAGTACTGAGCTGAACACATGCAAGTTGTAGCGTGGGCCGAGTCTGCTTTGCACGGAGTAAGACTCAAATTGGCATTGTCACCGTCAGACCTGCACATGTGTAAGTGCGTGTCAGCACACTATTGCTTGGTGAGTGTCTCCCTTTTCCCCATTCCCTGGTTGTCCTCCCAGCTCTACTTACAGGCAGTGAAGGGTTTCCATATTCTGTCCATCCTCCAGGCATCCATCCCGTTTCCTCTTTGAAGTGAGCATGTTGGGAATAAGAAAATGGCCCAGAGCCTTTCCTTGAAGATGTTGCAGGGGCCCTCCTAATGTTCTCTACAGGCACATGGGATTCGTAGCCTCACTGCACCTTGGAATAGGTTGAATCTTTCAAGGAGCAATAGATATAAGATGCTTAACTCTAACAGATAGAATATCAACATGCAGTTTAGGCTTAATTGTTGGGCTGTGTCTTCAACAAGTGCTTACACTATCTGGAGCAGCCCAACACCTTTTGTGACTGTACTTAGAATATACTGGAACATATTTGAGTTCCAATAAACTAGAGGGAGCTCAACAGAGAATCAAAACCTGAAGTCTGTGTTTAGGAAGAACAGCTACAAGGGCTAAATATGTATTATAGACTGGACAGGGTGGAACTCCACAAATACATGTGAGAGAGCTGAAAAGAACAAATATTATTAATGTGATACAGATAGGCACAGCTGGGTTGTGATACAGTGAAAGTAAGGTGAACAAAATGTAAACTGAGAACTTGTTTTAAATCATGACAAAACTGACAGACAGTATTATTTATCAGTGGAATATATCCCTAGGGGAAGTGGCAAAAGTTGCCTGACAAAAAATGGACAGAGCAAAGCTTTGCTCATTGTATGATGTGGAAAAGTACGGCATTGACAGAGATGCTTAAGATAAGGTTTTTTAAATTTCTCTCTCCTCTTTCAGTGCTTGTTCAAAGGATTCAAATGCAGAAGTAATCAAATGTAACTGGGTGATGAAAAAGGAAAGCTTATTTCAACTTTACAATTGCAAGAAACCTGGTGGGTAACAGTAAAAACAGGAAAAAAACCAAACTGGACAGAAAGGCAACTTTGCACTCATGTATAGTTACTATTTTCCTTACTGAAAGATGCACACAGATTTGGATTTGGCCTTTGATTTAGCTGTGGACTATGCTTTTAAGAGATGGTAAATGTATCCTTCCCTTTACATGCCTTGCAAGTCTTTTACAAGGTGCAAGCAAGAAAATATTTCCTAATAACCAGACATATCTCTCATGTTTAATTTTATTTCTACAAACCAAAAAGAGAGCTTAACTTCGGTGTATTATTCTTAATATGTGAGAAGATTGTTACCTGTACTCTAGGAAGTAAAGAGACTTTCATGTTTTGTCTGCTGATTGGCAGACGAAAAGAAAATCCTAATGCTTTACAAATTGGTCTTTTTCCCCTGTTATAAATCTTGCCTCTTCCTCCACAAGTGTTCTTACTGTGGAGCTACTGCAAGTCTATTCTGCAGAAATGGGACACGTCCCAGTTCTTTCCTACCCAATATGTGCTCACCGTAGCACGTATCTTGGAGGGTTACATGTATTCAGTGGGATTACTTTTTTTGGGAAATGAAGGCAAGATGGCCATAGGAGATGCAGCTTGTTGCTAGAAGCCCTCAAAAAAGGACGTGAAAAGCAGTGTCTGTTGTATCTCACCTAATGAAAGTTTCTCTCACACATTTATTTCGTGTAACTCCTATTTATTCTTCAAACTTACATTTTAAACTGTTAGGAATTTCTAATCCCTGTTTGCAAAAGATGTTCCTGTAATACGGCATCAATGATACCATTTTGTCAGTCATCCACACAGCAGAGCAGTGAGGCTCTCCATGGGATGGCAGTAGCTTAAGAAAAAGCAGTTTCTAAAGTGAGGGGTAGCGCTGTGCAAAGAAGACGGGAGCTCTTCTTGGATGCCAGAAAGAAGTAAGGGTGCTGATCTGTGCATTACTGATGCTAAATGCTACCAGGGTAACCTGGGATTTGCTCTTCCATTTTATTGGTGTCTGCACTTGCAGCTCTCACTGCCTGCAGGGAGCCAGACCGGCTTTCTAGCATGAGCACAGATCTCTAACTCCATCCTGACAGGGTCTTCCAATACTTACTTTTTAATTTATTTCCCAAGCCAAAGTGTTGTCAAACCAGAATCCACTTAACACTGAATGAGATTTGATACAGTCATAGTGCCCTTCTCTTCCTGCATTTTTTTAAACCAGCTGTTAAGATGTTGCCAGTAAGCATAGGTTCCAGAAGGCTTTGGGAGAGCACAGATGATCTCAAACGTGCTTTATGAAACAGAGCCTGATTCTACACCCAGAATCAGAATGAACTGGTCCCATTAGCCGGTGCTTTGCTTTAGCTGTGAAGGCTGCGAGTGGGTTGCAAAGAAACATTCAGCAACTTCTGAAACATAATCGAAGCCACATCAATATCTGGTGAAAAAGATGTCAGCAGTCATGACTTTCAGGCAACAGATGTTCAGATTTCTTTTCCAGTGATTAGTAGTTAGATGTTTTTCAGTGGCCAGTTTAATGGTTAATCTGTCTCTCACGTAATGAGGAATCATTTATTAAAAATCCGATGTTCAGATTCCCACAGTCGTGCTGGTAAAACCACAGAAAATTTTGATCAGATTTTTCAACTCTATTTTTTTAAAAACATAAAGTGCTGCTGATAATGGATTTGGAAAGATCCATTCATGAGGGAGAGAGTGACTGGAAAGCAAAAACAAGATCCTTGATGATAGCATAAGATTTATTTTTTTAAACATCTGCCTTACATTTCTGGAAAATGAAGCTAAATAATAGACCTGAATGAAAGGATTGCACTTAACAAATTTTCCACTTTAATTTCCATCTATATTTCCAATCCTTTAATTATGATTTTGAAGCTTTAAATGTATGTAATATAGAAAGTTATTCCTTTGTTCTATAGAATGAAATTGTGTGTACATTCCACTTGTTGGGAAAATAAAGCTCATTAAAAGACTTGATATAATTACAGTGCCTTAGAATAGGTATATTAAGGATAGTAGGATTAACAGGCAAAAGACAAGCATATTAATCTCATGAAGTTTTGCGAAGTTTCTCTTCATTAAACTCTGATATAAGTTAATTTGGGAGATAATCAAAGTGCATATTTTTACAAGTGCCTTTTTAAGTTGAACAATGAATGAAGATTGAAAATTGTGACTCACCGATTATTTTAAAAGTTAATTTTGCCACGTTACGTATTCTCTGTGATTATATTAATGCAAACGTTGCTAGAAAACTTTTAGGAGACACAGACTCTGACAAGCACAAATGAAGAGAAGTGCTGCCAACCTGAAAAATCACACTTGTTTCTTCTCAGGGACCCTTACAAGTAATTTTTTAACTCAGCGACAGATCCCTGATTCGAGGGTACACCTTTGATACGTTAGCAGCATGCATGCTAACTACATCTAAGACTGGTGTCCAGAAGCAGTAATGTATTGACTTGAGAGGGGATCAATTCCGTATTTGGAATAGAAGGGGAACTCTACTCCCTTTCTAATAGCTGCTTTCATATATGTAAACCAAAATGTCCTTCTTTTACTTTTTCTGATTTTTGCATGTGCAATCTTCTAGACATCTACAGGAAGACAAAATAAATACATGTACCACGTAGAAGAAAGATCTTACACAAAGCTATGAAATGCAAACTTGTGTGGTATATCTTTCTTGTCTAAGTAGAGAAATTAAGAAGAAAAAATAGCTTTAAAGGTCAGTGGTTTGTGGAACATGTCCAAAGGAGAAGGAATGAAAAAAATTTTGAAATCTCAATTAACTTATCATCATGACAGCTTTTTTCATTGTGCATATTTCTGTTACTTCTTGCAGAAAAAGGAAGTACTCTTTTGTAATTTTGTCTGGAGGGACTGCAGAAAATGCATTCATGGAATGCACTGTAGCTTACCGAACCTAGCAGGGTCGCCTATGGAAGGGGTTCAGTCTGTGCAAGTCACAGGATATTATGTATGTACAGAGGTAGAATACTTGAACTGCATTATTGTTTGATAGCTTGTGAGAGAAGTGAATCATTAGCCAACTACACTTTTTTTTCCCCAACCTTTCCATATGAAATTTATGGCTTTTTATTGTTTATATGAAAGTATTTTAGCATCTCAGTGAAAATATATTCTCCATTAAAGTGAAGCAATTCACACTGTGTAGGGTATTGATGTGTATTTTATGACTTTATGGGGAGCACAGAGCTTTTCTCAAGCATTCAGTATTTTGCAATGGCTCCTTTAAAAGATTAAAGGCAAAGTGATTCAGAGAATTCAATAGCCCTGTTGCCACTTGCTCCGATCCTTCAAATAAAGATGAATCTCAGCATCAAGCCACTGCAGTTTGGAGATGTGCCTGTAAGCTAATTCCTTGATAAGCCAGCTACTGAGATTTTAAAATCTCAGTCCAAATCCAGTCATGTAAAGCACTAGGCATTCAAACGTCCTACACGTGCTCATTTGACTGTTGGATGTAGTATCCTCCTCTGCCCTGAGTCAGTCAAATTCTTCAAGCCTAAAGAAATGCCCATTGCAACCCCAGTGAAATTAACCTTTCTCTTGTGTCCTTTTCATTTTAAACATTTCCTGCGTCCATCTTTCTTAGTCTGATTGTCCAAAAACTTGCTGCTTTGTATGTTTTCCAAAAGTGCCAATGTGGGGATGCCAGCATTGAAAAGACATTAGTTTTTTCTTCAAATCTTGTTTTGGTTTTCTATGGGTGTTAATAAGTAGGGAAGTCCCTGTTTTGCCTGAGGAGCAGGAGTAGCAGCCAGTAGTGGGCATAACTTTGCCTTATTTCATATTTGCCTCTCTATTGTTTACAAAGTAAAATGTCTTGTTTTAAAAACAGAAAAATGCAGACATGTTACCATTGCATTATCTTTTTTTTTTTTTTTTTTTTATTCCAGAGCAGCCTCTGTGCCCATTAATTTCTTCCCTTTCCTTCCCTTAATAAATATTCCATTTATGCAGGAACTATTCTCAGTATCAGATCTAAGCAATACAGAATCCTACAAATGCTTTGCTCTATAGCAGTCCCTATGGAGCTTTAACTAGGACCTCAAAGTTATGTCTGCCTTCTGCAGCAGATGCGCACGTACAGAAGAAAGCATATATTCCAGGAAGTAAGTTTGTATTACCCTGTTGATTAGGAGTATCTGAATACTAATTTGATTTGCATTATAGATGACTTTGGTGAGAGTAAAGTGATGCACAAATTGAACTGTGCAACTGGTTGCTATCTGTTTGTGTGCTCTGTTTTGCCTATTATCTTTCAAGCATTTCCCTTACAAAATGTGATGACTATAGTCTTTGAGGAGTTGGAGTACTTTTTGGTGAGCTTTGTTACTGAGAAGCATTAGTGAACTCACTTATTTTTGACAGGATACATATATTCTATGTGGATACTGCTGTATGTGAGGGATGGCATATATGCAGAGCTAATGCATTGCTCATTAGAACTTCCTATATTGCAGTATGGAGTTCCAGCAAAACTTCGAGAGTGGGACTTCCCTCAGTATGTCTTTGTTTTCAAACCTGCCTTAAAAAAGTGATCTTACATGAAGATCATAGCTTAGGTGAATGCACAAGAACAATTTATTATTTTTATAAAGGTGCTTCAGCCTAAGTAAATCCACAGAAGTGTTGCTACATGTGTCATTAAATATTTTGCTTCCATAATATTCTACTATTCTAGCTGGTGACCAATTCTCTTTTAAAACAGAGGTAGAACTGCATAACTCGGGTTTTGCCTGGATTATTTATATTGCACATTGATAGGTATGTGCTGGTATGTTAACTCTGTCTTCATATGGATTTTATGGGTATATCGTATATGTATAATCTGCACACTCTAGATGGTGCTTATATATTACCTGTCATCCTTTCTATTGATTTCCAGGCTATCCGATGCACTCTTGTGAACTGTAGTTGCCAGTGTTTCAAACCTGGGAAAATTAACCAGCGACAATGTGACCAATGCCGGCATGGATGGGTAGCACATGGTAATATTTGTTCTTACAATCTATATAAAACCTTTTAGGATCTTCCTCCATATAGCTTGCTTTTTGTGCCACCCCTCTCCCCAATATATTTTACATTTCCTTTTATCTATGTCTTCTGACTCAAGTTTATTTACATTTTGTGATTTTATTTTCAGCCCTGAGCAAATTAAGGATTCCCAACCTCTACCCATCAAGCCAGGTAGAAATAGTTCAATCCAATGTTGTCTTTGATATCAGTAGCCTCATGTTGTATGGAACCCAAGCCATTCCTGTGCGCCTTAAAATTCTGCTAGATCGGCTTTTCAGTGTTCTGAAGCAGGAAGAGGTTATACAGATTCTCCATGCTCTGGACTGGACACTACAGGATTATATACGTGGATATGTGCTACAGGTATTTAGAGTGGCTTTTTTAGAGAGAGATATATATAAAAGTAGTATTACATAATGTTCTCTAGTTTAATCTTATCGGTGATTCACAATGCATTAACAGTGTGGTACATCTGAAAGGCAGTAATAGACTTGTAGAAACTTAGCGCCAGAAAAGAAAGGATGGACTTTTGGTCATTGCTCTCTTTTTAGTCAGACTTAACTGAAATCTTCCTACTTTGCTCAAATCTATCAACAAAGGTAAGCCAAGATAAAAAAGAAAACGTTACTGGGAATGTATTAAAGTAAAGGCTCCAGAATTTGGTCCAGTATTATTTAACCAGTGAGTTTACTTTTATGCAGCAGAATAATACATTGACAAATAAACTTGCCATCATTTTAAACACCAGGGACAATGTTCATCTCTGGTGTAGTGCTACTGACCTTACTGGAGCTACATCAAGGATGAATTTGGCCCTATGTGCTTACACTGATGTTAGTCCTTGCTACTGTGGAAGTTACCTTTTATGTAAAGTAACGTTATGATCTTACATTATGACACGAATCAATATTTAATGGTCTCGATAATCTTGCTTTTTAGTGTTAGGATTAAAAATATGGAATCAATTACCTTGAACCTCTACCACATGAAAAATTTATAATGTTACGTTCTTCATCATCTTAGAAACTCTTACATGCACTGTGAAAAATCTCAGTAGGCCATCAAATACATGTTCTGTGATAAAATATTTATTGTAGTTATTGGGAAAAGTTAGGCATAGCTAGAGTTTGAAAGAACTCCAACACTCTAGTGTAATTACAGCTGTGCTCTGTGAACACTGGCAATAGATCAATACAGGTTCATTTGTTCTCTGATCTTAGTTGCTTGGAAGATTATTAAACTTGCAATGAAAGAATACTTGACTTAAATGAGGAGCTAAATCTTGGTCTGATTGCTCCATCTCTGCTGTCTGTGCTTACATGATACTAACTGTTGTTCAAGTGAAGTGTCTTAATTTTTGTGGGGAAAAAAGAATAGTTTATTGGAAAGTATTAGTTCAGAAAGAAATAATATCACCAATGTGGTAAAATTTGGAAGAAAGTATCACAGAATTGGCATTAATCACTCATTAAATAGAGTGATTTTTATCATTTTGCTAGAAAAGAATTTTTTGTCCCTGAAAAAATGAGATCTAGAGGGGAGGGGTTTTTTTTGTTTACCTTAACTAATGTCTGATTCATTTAAATATTTTTGGCTTTAGGATGCTTCAGGAAAGGTGCTGGATCACTGGAGCATAATGACCACTGAAGAAGAACTGGCTACATTGCAACAGTTTCTTCGTTTTGGAGAAACTAAGTCCATTGTAGAATTAATGGCAATTCAAGAGAAAGAAGGGCAATCAATTCTAATACCACCACCAACTGTCAATTTGGATATTAGGGCATTCATTGAGAGCTGCAATCAACACAGTCCTAATTTTTCTGCTTCCCTGGACAAAATGAGTCCCACCAACATTCATCCCTTTGAGAATATTGTAAATAACATGGCTTTCATGCTGCCGTTTCAGTTTTTCAGCCCAGTGCCTCCACCTTTGATAGGTTCACCACCAGAAAGACATTTGATTGAGCAAGGTCAAGACCATAGCAATGAAACTAAACAAGATGTTCAGATACCATTTTCTGACAGCAGCTTCTTAACTTCTAGTTCTGCACCATTTCAAGTTGAAAATGAGAGGAGCATAAATGGTCCAGATGTCACCACTAAAACAGAAGATGATGCCCTTTTAAGTGATTCCAGTTCACATAATACAGCAGCAAAGCTTGAAATGACAGCACTATCTCCAGAAAACAAAATTAAGTCTGTTGAAAAAAACGGCACTGCGCCAAGGAAAGGGCGTGTTTTCTGCACTGCATGTGAAAAGACATTTTATGACAAAGGTACTTTGAAAATACATTACAATGCTGTTCATCTGAAGATAAAGCACAAATGCACAATTGAGGGCTGCAATATGGTCTTTAGCTCTTTGCGTAGTCGAAATCGTCATAGTGCAAATCCTAACCCCAGACTCCATATGCCAATGAACAGAAATAACAGGGATAAAGATCTAAGAAATGGTTTGACCATTGCTGGACCTGGAGATAGTAAAAGGACAGAATTTACAATTTTAACTCCGGATAGCAGAACTATTACCAGCTATGCCAGCTCTTGTACAGATTCAAAGGGGCAGGCTGGGTTTCCCAGTATTGGACAGAATGGTGTCCTCTTTCCAAACCTGAAGACAGTACAGCCTGTTCTTCCTTTTTATCGTAGCCCAGTCACACCAGCTGAGCTTGCTAATACTCCAGGTACTCTTCCTTCTCTGCCTCTTGTGTCTTCCTCAATACCAGAGCAGCTTGTTTCAAATGAATTGCCATTTGACGTGCTACCCAAGAAGAAATCTCGTAAATCAAGTATGCCTATTAAGATAGAGAAAGAAGCTGTTGAGACACCTAATGAAAGTAGTGATGTTGCCAGTTCTGAAGATGATACGCGTCTGCAAGTGGTAAGCGATGGAGAGCTTGAGACCTGTGAGCATAAGATACAGAAGCGGGTCACCGACAGGGTGGAAAAGCACCCTCTTTCAGGTAATTCGTGGAAATCTGTCTCTGGGGTAGAGGGCCCAAAGTATTTTGAATCTGTCTTTGCGCCAAATAACAAATACATCAAGGATATCTCTGAGAATGAATTGCATCACTGTGAGAAAGAGGTTAAACCAGAAGAAAACCAACCATTAAAAATAGTTTCCCATGAGATTATGTATGAAGATCCAAAACACCACCACAATGATGTTATAAAACCAATGACTGAACCCCCCATGTATGTTAAAGAGCAGTCAAAGCGCAGGATTCCTAAAAATGACTGCCCCGAATTGCAACACCACTTGCTGACCGGGGGCTTTTTCAGCACTTTGTCAAACAGGGGTGCTGCCATTCCTTGTTTTGAAGACTCTAAAGATATGGATCATGTCAGTCAACATGCACTAGGGATTCAGAAGGAAGAAAGCCGCTTTCATTGTGACATCTGTAAGAAGACTTTTAAAAACCCTTACAGTGTAAAAATGCATTTTAAAAATGTACATCTCAAAGAAATGCATATTTGCACAGTTGAGGGCTGTAATGCTGCTTTCCCTTCTCGTAGAAGTCGAGACAGGTAAGAAAATTATAAACAAAATTGTATTTATTTTACCACCACAATGGAGCCTAATTTGAAATTAAAATGAGTGTTTGAGGAATGGAGCCTGCAAAGATTTTCTGTGTATCCTCGTATAACAGGTACGATAACTTATCAGAACATTCATGAAATGAAAATCCATTGAAAGAAACATTTGCTTTCCACTAGACTATGAGGTATTAAATAAAGCCATGAAAATTTCATAACTGATAAAGACTGCAATAGTTGAAAGAATACTTTAGAACATAAAGGAAAATCCACAAGGGTATGAATTCAGCAATTTTCCAGTAGATGCATGTGTGGACTTATATGTTTAATATGTACTTTCATATGTATTTTAATGTATACAGTGTTCTTTAATGAAAAAGCAATGAGATCAATTCAGGAAATCTTCACTTGCCCTTGTCCTTGCTTTACTCAAGGATTTTGAACAGATTGGTGGGAAAAAGCCCATAAGAAAAGCAAGATTACTCTATGTCAGTACAAAATTAACATTACACAGTGCTAGTTGAACTACCACGATCTAGTGTGTATCCACATTGGTAGCACTTTTATGTGAGATTACATACTGATTCCTAAACTATACCGTGAGCTCAATTCAGTTTACTGTTAGCCGCAGTATTGCGTTGCTGTAAATCATTGTATTTCAGCCTATTACGCACATAGGCTGAGAAACAAGAACTGAGGATTTATTGTTGACCATCAGTTACGTATCTGAATTGATAAGTGATAGACAACAAACCTGCTAAAGTGCGACTAAGTGTTGTGAGTTTTCTAACCCTCCTGTGACAGTGTTACAGCAGCTTTTGGCTGCAGGAAGCATGCCTGGATAGTAGTTCAGAGTGACACAAGGTTTAGATTGTCTGTGATCTGCGAGGAGTACTGGAGCCAGCTGATGCAGTCCAGAGAGAGGATGAGCCAGTCTCTGAGAGGACTGGCCGCTGCATCTGAGATGCACAAATTCATCTGCTGCTGGCAGGGCTTCACACCCTGATCTGCTGCCTGCATCTTCCCAGATGTGAATTCCTCTCCGCTGTAACTGTGATATGGGCCACAGGAAAGAAGGCCAGCAGTAAGATTTGCGTTCACATGCCACGAATTCCTTCCCACACCAATATATTCAGTTAAGTTTTAACATAGGTGCTTTCGGAAGATGGTTTATTTAAAAACAAATTTTAAAAAGCCAACTCAGAAGAAAGTTCACAAGCTTTGTACAAAACAGTAGTTATTTGGAACAACTCTGCAGAAGTTTCTAGAGTTTAATGTAGAGTACTGTAATGGCAAGTGCAAAATATTTCTGTGCCCTTTTGAACAGTTCATGGTTTGGATGAAACCATGATGGCAGGGGGAAAAATGAATGGTTTCCCTGTCTTGCAATAAACTGAATCTTCTAGCCTGAGCCTGGAAGTTCCTGGTGAGCTGATTGATAGTATTCAGTGAGGAGCAGTGATTTCATATGTTTTGGTGGTTTTAAACTGAATCTAGAGATGCCCATTTGAAAACTGCAAGTTACATAAAATGCAATATTCCTTCATTCAAGGCAATTCCTGTCAAGGAAAAGCTCTGTACCAATGTTTACAGCTGCACCTTGGCACATGGTTACAATACTTAAGAGATCAATATTTTTTTGTAGATTCAGGTGTCACTCCTTTCCTGCTTTGGCCATTGGGAAAGGATCTTGCTTCTCCCCCCCCCCCCCCCCCCCCCCGAGTCCATTCTCTGATCTCAGTTCAGTACACAGAAGGTTTTTAGACTGTCCCCTAATTTTTAGGCCCAGCACTAGATGTAGTGGAGCAGACAGCTATCCGCAATGCTGGAGAGAATCTGAAACGTTGATTTCTGTTGAGTTATTTCTGATATATGCCAGTGCAAGCAAGTTCAGATACCCAGTCACATGTGTAAATCGTCCGTGTGCAGTCCCAGTGTGGCAGTTGGTCAAATTAGAAGTATTACAGTTCATGCATGCTACTAAATATTGATTTTTTTTCTTTGTTAATGATCATTATGAAACAGCTGTTAAGTGAGGCGAAACACTTTCTTGCTAAGCTTGTCTTTGTTCTTCTAGACATAGTTCAAACCTAAATCTTCATCATAAGCTTCTGACTAAAGATACACTGGAATTCAACAACCATTTCAATGCAACATACCTCTTGAAAGACATGGCTAAGGAGTTTTGTCAAGATGTCTCTTTAAAACAACATGTTGGACATACTTCTGTAATCTTCAAAGGAATGAACAGAACAGGCAGCTTGGTTTTTCCAATGAGCAAAATTAGAGAACCCTGTTCTGAGAGTTATGGATACGATCCATTGAATGATGGAGCTGTTCTGGATCTAAGCACTACTTCCAGCATTAAATCTGAGAGCAGTGCTCATTCTTCTTGGGATTCTGACGGAGGAAGTGAAATATGCACCATGCCCTTGGATGATAGTGATGAAAGCTGTGAAGGACCCAGCCTATTGCCCAATGATGAACTCTACCAAGACTGTACTTTAATTGAGAAAGCGAATCAAAACTTTACAAGTTTACCTTCCAGTTTGCCAATAACTTGTCATATATGTCAAAAAACTTATAGTAATAAAGGAACTTTCAGGGCTCATTACAAAACTGTGCATCTCCGCCAGCTCCACAAATGTAAAGTCCCAGGTTGCAACACGATGTTTTCGTCTGTTCGCAGTCGGAATAGGCACAGTCAAAACCCTAATCTGCACAAAAGTCTGGCTGGGTCACCAACTAGCCTACAGTAAGATCGTGCTGATCTTAATTTATTTCTGCTAAGAATTAATCATTTCAGTTAAGGAATGTGTTAACTTTAGTTTTATTTAAACTCATTTGACTTCTAGCCCACTCAACAACCACGATCAAATTCTTTTCTCCTGTATGTGCTCTCCAGCAGTTTCCTTTAGCAAAGCTTGGTGCTGTAGTTTTTGTGCAATTGTTTGGTTCGATGTTAAAGAGCTAAAGCTTCTGTGAGGAAAGGAAAGTATCTTAGAAATGGGGGAAATATGGAGTCATTAACTAAAGTATTTCTGATACCTGTGAAGTATTACTTGTCAACAATAGGAGCTTCAAATAAGAACCATTGTCTCTTGTGTTTACATGTTAAATAAGTTGTTGTGTCGTGTAAGAAATGAGTAACGATTGGGGTGAGTTTCTTCTGGTTGGGTTGAGAGTTGGGGCTACCATTTCGTTCCTGAGACCATAGTCTGAAGCTGACTTGCAGTATTAGTTGAACGTGGTATTTGCAGTTTATTGTATCCTGGAATCCAAAAGATAAAATACAAATTTAGGAAGACTTTGAATACGGTCCAGTATCCTGCAGTCCTTACTCTAAGTTGGCATTTCACTTGAATAAAGATTGCAGTATTTTGGCTTGCTTAGAATTTAATATCACTTGCTTTGCAAAAAGAGGGGCTACCTAACTTGGCAGGGTTGCCTGAATAAATCTGAGATGTTCTGATAAATCATAGTGATAGGAAAAAATGAATAGGTTAAGCTAAAATTTCTAAACCACAGGAAATGCATCCATAAAATAGGAGGAAAAAAAAAACAACTTTAATTTAAAATGCACTTTTTGAGTTCCACTTTCAGGAAGAGAAAAAGTTTTTGTTAAAAATAGAAGAAAAAAGAAAAAAAAACAAACTGCTTAAGAGTTTGAAGGTGCAATTCTGAGAGAGAGAGAGATAAAATGGATGCGTCCATACCTTTCATGATTCAGCAGTTATTGTTTCTCTTACTGGTGGGGGAAAAACATGTTGATCTTTGTAACACTAGAAGAATGCTTATTCCCATTCACACCTTTTTTTTGATGAGAGCATTGTTCAATATCTGTTCAAATGTTTAATACCTTTGTACTTGTCCCTGTCATTAACAGTATTCTGCATTATGTTCTATGCACTTAAGAAGACTGGTCTTGCATTGTATTTAAAAAACACTTTAATATTTAATTTGTAGTCACATCATACAAATGCTGTGTGTGTACTTGTGGTGCATCTTCTTTGACTGGATCACTTCCAAAAAGAAAGCAAGTCTTACAGTACCTTTTTTTTTTTTTTTAAACTTTAATTCACCAGTTGAAATCTGTGGATCAACTCTGGTATGCAAGCATGATATTGACAGCACAATCTGTACATATTATACCAAAGCGCTTACAGTATTTGTGGTTTCTAGAACTAGTCTAGTTTTCCAGTATAACTGGATCTTAGTCTTTATTCATTTTTGTGACTGAATAAAAATAGACTGAATTTCTGGATTTCATATGTATGTAGAAAGAATAGTACCATGCTATTGCCATATGTCTTGATGTTTAACTTATTCTAAAAAATACTATGGTATTGTAACCATTTCATATTGTATAAAAGAAACAAAAGTGGACTGAATATTTCACTAATTCTTTTGAAAACTGGTTCGTGTGTGAGTATGGGTTATGCAAGGAAAAAACATGACACAGTTGTAAATGTTTGTGCTCACTAGAAATGGTTTCCATGCATTGTGTAAAGTGATCTTCTATTTTTTTAATTTACAGTAGGTTTATGTGATATTTAAAATAATCCATTTGTGCTTGAAGCTGTCAGGAAAAATTATTAGCCTGGGGAAAGTTGTGCCATTGCTTTGAGTTTTTGTGTTTTGGTGGGGGATTGGTGTTCTGGGGTTTTTGGGGGGAGTTGGGTGGTGTTTGGTTTTGTTTGTTGGGTTTTTTGTTGTGTTTTTTTTTTTTTTTTAAATGGGAACTTATATCAGTGGAGATCATGGTTTGAAAGCTTAAGGGCACAATCATAGAAGACACAATTGCTCCCAGCTTTTGATAGTATAAATCAATGATTTGTTATCCAGCTATTTCAAGCTCTCTCTTTTTTTAAATATATATATATAAACTTATTTGTTTAATCATAAATGGTGTTTTTTTGAAACAAAGCGCGATGTAAACTAATGCTGTAATGCCCATTAATTTAGCTTTCACTGTGTCCAAAAAGGAAACACATTTGTATACCCTAATAATTTTGTATGTGTTAATAAAAACAAATAATAATGCCTCTGGTTGATTCAGAAAAGTAGGCTTTTTGACTGAAAAAAATTACTATTCTTAATTTTTATTTAAAAAAAAAAAATCTGAAAACACAAATTCCATCTGTAGAGAGCATTGTTTTGACAATGGTACTAACTTATTCCAGAATAAGAAAGTGTCGTTATTTTAATGAGCCATTAGAAATAATGTAATAAATGCTGCCAGATATTTTATTGATTTTTTTTCTTTGTGCAGTAGGCAAGGGTAGAGATTAGTTTAAATGCCATCGGCTAAACAGAAGGTAAATATCTCATAACTGAGAACTGTGCTAAAATATAGATATTTTGGGCGCTATTTATACTTTATATTTTGGAAAGGTGTTATTGTTATTTCTCCAAAAACTGGACAGGATGGGAGATTTATCAGAATAGGCTAAGCCCTTAGTACCTCTACTACGGCATATGTATCTCATGAAGCATTTGTGTAGCTCCCTCCTCCTAATACCACAATGTGGCTGGACCAAGCCTTAACATCTCCTGTTAGTTTTAAATATGTGTGATGCTTATAGCTGCCTGAATCACATATTCACCACAGATGTTGAAGGAAGTAACCTCACTTCAGAATAGTAGTACCATTTTTTTTTTTGAGCTTTTCAGAGTCAGTTTGGAAAGCTGAAGCAGCTTCCACTGCCTGAGATTCAGTCCCAGAGATGTTTACATCTGTGATGCTGCGAGTATGTACAGTTGGAGGCTCAAATCTTTGTGTGAGATTCGAACTGGGCCTGGACGTGCCCACCCTTGCTACCCAAGTATGTTGCTCCATTTTTTATTTGTATCTTTTTTTTTCTTCCCTTAGAAAACAAGAGCCTCAAAAACTAGATCCTGTCATCTTTCTGTGACTCCAAAGGAGAAGGCACAGATGCACACTGCGGGGTAGCCACTCTGTACGTTTGAGCATCCGATTTCTCAGAATACAGGTATTTTGAATAGTTCTTGGTAGCAAGCCTATGTCACTCTGGAAGAATGAGTGTCCTAGTGCTTAAAGGAGTATTTGCAGAAATGCATTTTGAACTGAGTGTAAGGAATCTGTTTTTATAGCTCCAGTTTTCTAGGTAGTTTGAAAAGAACTGCGGCAAAATGAGAGGCTATTGTTTCTGATGAATCTTTAGTGAAGTTATACACTGTAAAACCCAGCAGAGTGGAGAAACAAGTTCTGAAAATACCTGTCTGATGCCCTGCTTTGAATAGGGAAGCCTAAAAAATAGCTAAACTACTTGGACTTAGTCCAGGGTTTTTAAATAAAGTGCCAGGTCCTCTGTGAAAAGGGTTCACAAGTGGCTTCTGATTAATCAGCAAGCATAGGTTTAAGAAATGCAGCTAAACTAAAAACATCTTTAGAGTTTGAGATACAGCCCATAAGGATTCCATTCAGCCTGCAAGTGAGTGTTCATTTCCAAACTGAAATGAGAGTTTGACTCTGAATTGGGAAGGAGACAACAATGCAATAAGAGAAGGAAGGCTGGATCAAAGAGGTTTTGTAGAGAAAGCCAGGCCACAGGTTTTGTTCAGAGCAGCATTTACTGCCAGTCCCCCCATTTGTGGGGAGGGCAAGACAATATATAAAAGGTAAGGTTTGAAGTTGAATTAAGTATGCATAGTGTGATCAAGTCAGCTTTGGATTACTTGGAAAACTTTTGGAAAACTCTTTTGAACAGCTTGCTGGCTAGCGAGATTTCCACGTAACCTCAGCAAGCATGTTTCTGAGATAGACTGGCTTTTAATTTCCCCTTGCTTTCACCCCCTGCCCCCCAGCTCCCCGTGCCTTTTGGCACTCCTTGGATTACGCAGAGTTGCTAACTTGCAAATGTACTGTTGAAACATCACCCTGTTAAGCTCTAGCCTTGTCAGCTCCGTTCCCTGTGAGCACCCTTCAGCTTTCATGTGTGTTCTGTAAACGGGTGAAGGAAAGGCAATGCTGTGAAGTGACAGTCCCTCTCTGGTGAGCACAGCTTCTACTTCTGCTCCAGTTTAGAGCTTCACAGAAGAACTTGCAGCCCTTTGTCTTGTGTCTCTGTAGCTCCTATCCTAAACTGGTAAAACTGACTGTGAATTACTTGCCATTATTGCCTGCAGATGCACGTGTTTAATAACCAGAGAAGTTGCTTTTAACTCCTGGGTGCAGTACTAAGAGTGTCAAACTTGTGCTTGCCAAAGTCTCTAACAAAACTCTCATTTAGTTTCAACTCTAAGTACCACCGTATATCAGCATCCTTCTACAATTTTCTGAAACATTTTTCTTTTCAATGAATTAAGGCAAACCCAATGTCTCAAGTGCAAGATGATTCTTTGCTTCAGTTGTTTAAATCTTTGGTCACTAATCTTGTTCTATAGTTTCTGCTCATTCAGCGTAGGAATTTCCATTATGTGCTCTCTTATTATTGTTATCGTTAGTTCCCACCTCCACCACTCTTTTGAAGCTTACAAGTTTAAGTAGAGGCAATCATTGAAGACCGTACGCTTAGCAGGTAGTTGCAAGTCTGAGAAACTGTCAGGGTTGGACTGTGGAAATTAGTTACCACTTTCTGGGAAAGCATGTTGATGTGCTGCTTGAAAAGAGGTCCTAGAAGCACCACGTACTAGAAAAAGCCCAAGCCTTTCCTGTCATATGATGATAGGAGTGAGAGAATTCAGTACTTTTGAAGCTTCCCTGTTGACTTTTTGAGGTTCTGAGTCAGACTGTAAGTTTCTTAAGATGTCTAACACATTTCCTACTCATTCTCTGTCTGCACATCTCCTACCACAGACTAGCATTTCTCAAGTCCAGAAGCCCAGTCTGTCCTTCCCACTGAAGCCTAAAGTCATAAACAGGGAGGTGACTGTCAAGGATGAACTGAATAGTCCTGGATTTTTTTCACCTCCTCTCTGTATCTGTTCAAATTCAGAAACAGCTAGTCCTAACATTTGCTCAGTAACAATAATAAACTACAGTGGCTTCCTAATTTCTTTTAAAAAAGAGGATACTTGAGTTGCAAGTAACAGATTATTGTTAAGGTCTGTACTGAGCAAATTACACTGCAGTAAAATTGAGCAGGCAAAAAGATTTCAATTTGAGTTCTCATTTTAATACCAAAATTATTATATTTAATTATAGTCATTATACAAGCCCATTTCTAGAAAAATATTTATCTTATCTGAATCTGCTGATTTATAAGAATGACAGTATATATATGCACTCCATACAAAAGTAATTTATGCACACATATATCAATACATAGTATAATTGCATATGCATAGGGCTGCATATTTATGTTAAACCTAATTCCACTCTCATTTATGGTAATATAAGTTGGGAGTAATTTCAATGAGTTCAGTAGAACAGGGCATATAATACCAGAGTCATGTCTCAACAAGGATCGTAAGTTACTTGTGTGAGTACATAGGCTCACACTGGCTGCTTACACTGCTTTGTACTCGCTGGCTTACTGAAGCAGGTCAAAATATAATACTTTGAAAGAGCAAATAAGTTTTACTAATTTCTGTGCCCCATCTCCACTATAAATAAGTACTTTGCAGCTGTATTTCTACATGACCAATGTAACAACTGTATTATGAGAAGTGTTATCTTTGCTGGTAAGATAGGATGAGACAAATGTTGTGTAAATGTAAAACACTAACTCTGAGTGAGCTCTGCCAGTTTAGGCAAGTTCAAAATCTGGACAGATATACCTTATGACAGTCAGACAGTCTCCAGCCAAAAATTCTCAAAGAGAACAAAATGTGTGAGTGTATGGCATATAGAGATGTGGAAGAACCAGGAGCAGCCAGAGTGACTTCAGAGGAGACTCTAGGAAAACAACATAACTTACTAGAGAGGAGACACATTATTGCTGCTCTGGGAAGCTGACATCTGCATCTCTGTGTGGGATGATATAAACCTTACGTTGGATTCCTGAGCACAGAGAGGCCATGTGCAAGTGAGAGGTATATGCAGGCTTCTCAGGCTGCGAACAGCTTGAATAGAGCATGCTCCAAACTAGCAACTTGCCTAATACTATCATATGCACAGTAATGCAGGGCTTGTTAATAATATCTACAAAAATGAGGGCTTATCTCTCTTCAGAAAGTCACTGTGCAGAGCTTCCAGCCTTCACTGACGTCCTATAGACTGTGAGCCTCTCTGCTTTCCTAGGCATATGCAGGAAAACCTCCTTTGAATGAAATTATCTGCTTAGTTTGCTTTGCCAGCACTCTGCCTCCCCTTGCTTTAGCAAAAAATCATGTCTTTACCCTCTGTATACAGAGGATGGAGTAGCTACAGCTTCTGCTGTGCCCATCCTTACCCTTCAGCTATTTCTTCATCTCCTCCCTTTCCAGGGGAGGAGGGGGCACCTGGGTCTCTCTCACTGCTGTGGAGTTTGACAAAAATCTCCAGGCTCCTTTTGTTTTTTCTCAGCCTTATCTTGCACAAAGAGAAGAATGAAGAACAGTAGCTGGAAATGAAACTGGGGGCTGTAACTTGGAGAGCAACCACAGGGTGGTTCCAAAGGGTGAAGGAGTGCATGGAGCACATAGTTACTAATGCGGGTGACATTTGTGCGCTCTTGTGTGTTATCACCATTCACAGAGAGAGAATCTTTGGTGAGGGGTTCCTTCTAGGGTATTTGTGGCAGAAGCAGAGGAGATCTTTCTTTGCTGAAGCAAACAGTAAGAACTGAATGGAGGAGAACCCGTTTGGGAAGCTATGCAGGCATGAACGGCCGCTGCCAGTGAGCGGGTGATGATATTGTGGGAGATGAAGCATGAATGGAGAAAGATCTGCATTTTGAAGATGAAAGGGAAAATGTCTGTATTCTCTGATTCACTTTCTTTTTTCCTACTCTTTTCCCTGTTGCATTTGAGAAGGCTGCTCTCCCTTCTTGTATTCTGTCATGATAGGAGAAAAACCTCTTGTAAGGGGACCAGTCGGGAAGCAGTCTCAATTTCTCACCCATACATTTGCAACACTCTTTGTGGTAAAGGGATGGGGGTTTTCCCCTCATTGGGACCATGCAGTTCAGCTGTAAGAAAAAAACCCAGTACCTCCTCTCACACTCAGCTGCCAGCATTGCATTACACACTCTTTGCTCACTTGCTAGTGCCCTTGAGCAGATGTAATGTGAGTCTGGTACGTGCTCTGAGGATGCATTCTTCATGTGGAGGAGGGGAAGGGCTATCTACAGGTAACTGAGCTGGTTTGGAGCTCAGGAGACCTCCGTGAAAATTCCAGCCATAACTCTAACTTTCTGTTTAATTTTAGGCAAAGATCTGCAAGGGCAGAATATGAGTTTCCAACCTCATTAGAAAATTGTGAGAGTAACTGAGCTAATAAAGGCTTGGATGTATGCTGTGATATTGCAGAACATGTAAGTTCTATAAAATCCTTTTCGTGTCCCTATGGATGATTATTGCAAGGGCAGTTTTTGGATGATATTATACTTCCCCATCCTTTAATTCCTTATTTAAAAAAAAAAATCTTCAGTATTCATAAGCAATCACTTCCTCCATCATCAGTCTCTTTGTTTACAGCAAAATGGCAATAAAAAGTAAATGACTCTGTTTTTCAGATCTAAAGAGCAATAGTCACTGATGTCAACTCCCATCCCCTTTCTATTACCTTTCTGTGTGACTGAAAGAAATCAATTTGTTGTTAAACTGGCATTTATTTTGGTTTACATGTCAGGCTAGTATTGGAGGGAGTGGGTGATTTTATTTTTTTGGTCATTTTCTGAGTCTGTCCTGTGAGGACATGTTCAGCATGGGTATATACTGCTGCACTCTTCTGGCTGGAATCAGAACTGGCCAGACCAGCCTCTTCATTGCTAACAACGGGAGGCAATTCTGGTTCTGCCACATAGTAGATGCCTGTGTAAAATCTACACAGGCATACTTTAGAAAAATAAAATCTAAATTTTCTTTCCTCTTGTTTCAAGAGGTTCATAGCAGTAATCTCCCAGGCAATGCCTAACTTGACATACATTCCTTACAACACACCGTATTCTGTCTTATGAGGCCTGTCGGTCATTGTAACGGACCAAGATCATGAAGTGTGCAGCACAAACCAACTGTTAGTGCTTTAAACTTTGAGATAATAAATACACATGACCATGTTAAGTAATGGAAATATATCAAGTGTTGCACATCTGGTTTCAGGGATGCATATAACCCAGACAAAAACAATAGTCAAACAGGGAAAGTAGAATCATTTCCAGGTCAGTAATAATAACTGTTCACACAACACTCAGGGGAAATCAAGCATGCGTACTTGCATTCAGATATGTACTGCAAACTCAAGAAGTCTGCATACCCTTCTATAAAAGCATGCCAAAGTTTCTTTCAAAAGTTGTGTTTTTCATCACATTAATTACATGTTGAATTTGGATAGAAGACCCCCATCATGACGTTACATCAACAACTTTTGCACTAATATAAATACCGCAAAGAATCCTGCAAACTAAAATGAGCACTCTCTAGCCCAGAAATCTCTGCAGAACACGGTTTAGCAGGGCAGAAATATCACCCTACTTGGCACCCTGCTTCTGAAATTTAGAATACCTCCTGAAGCAGTGATGCTCTTCTAGAAAGGGAGAAGATATCTTTCTGATTTCAAATTTCTTCTTTTGTATTTATAGTTTCTATCTTTATATTAAATCACAGATCTTTCTTAGATATATTTTTCCTGTGCTTAAACATGAATGTAAGTGGAAAACTAACACAGTGCCTTTGAAAATCCCAAAATTGCACAAATTCTGTGAACAGTGAAGAATGCACCCCTTTCTTAACATCAAAGGAGAGTCTCAGAGCATTCAGAATGAAGATAAAAATGTTTAATTCTGTGTACAGAAAATACTTTCAAGTGAAGCATACACTGGAAAGAGAAAGCTCCCTCCCCAGTGTTTTGGCCTTCCAGCCTCTCTAAAGTCCCAGGACTAAGACTGAGTCACAAGTAGAATTTGAATGCTTTATTTGTTGTTTGTCATCTTGTCTGAAATAATTATATGCTGCCACATTAGTGGAAGAAGGTTACTCTATGGAAGAAATAGGGGTAGTTGGATGCTTTATAGCAGCTACGTCTCAGCTGGAGGATAGTCCAAGTTTCTGGATCCGGGTGCATGACCTTGTGTCCATCCCGGTGCAAGAGTCAACTTACAGTCTTATCGTGTCTTAAGGACCAGTGCCCTAAGGCATGCACCTACGTTATTTTCATTGCAAACAGCGTGGCTTAAAATGTGTCAGAATAATATCATTGGAATGGGCGTGCTTTGAGGTTTTTTTCTGCGTAACACAATGATTGACTTTTTCATCCCACTTTTCCAACCTAGGGTCCTGGCACCAAGCAGCTGTGTGGCTTCTTTGCACCAATGCAAAACTTCAGAAATATAATTTGATTAAATGAAGGGAAAAAGATGTGTATTTTTGTTCTCAGCCCTGAGAATTCTTACAGAATCTAAAGCTAAGTGGGAATTAGAAATGTGAGAAAAAGGACCCAAGCATGGAGAAATTAGTGCCATTGGTATGTTACAATAAATGTGGTTTGGGAAGTCTCAGCTATTCAGCATTGTATTCCTCCAACCAGCAAACCCAAAACGTAATACATTATAATTCAAATTGTTGTTAACGTTCCATTTCTATCTGTTGTTTAGAGTGTGAAAATCAAGCCCAGTGCTGCATCCTTACTCAAGGTCTATGTTACAAGATCTTTCTTATGTGGACTGTGGTATAAGGAAAGATCATTCACATGATCAAATCACGGCCTTCCTACGTATTTACTCAGGCCTTTTGCCCTGAAAAGGTGACCCTCGTTTTTAAAGTGCTAACTTTGAGTAACAATACAGAGCAGAAGTATATTATTTTTTAATTTTAAAAAAATGAATACTGTCTGTGCAACTTTATCATGCACGAAATTGAGAGTGGCTGTTGGAATTATACTATCTAATCTGTTGAAAGCCTTGAATTCACACCTGCAGGTAACTGAATTAATAGCACTCAGTTTTGTAAAACAGCTAACTAATGGCAGTATTATGCCAAACATCTGACAGGTGGAATACATATGAGTTCTCTTCTGCAAGTATTGTAACATTGCTGAGTTCTTAAAGTTCATGGCTCCAAAACCTGAGAGTAAAGAATTGTAATCTCATGACTTGCTCCTTTCTCCACACTGTTCAGCAATGTTTTTTCTGTTGTTGAGCACTTTTTCTGTTGTTTTCTTGTGCTGTGTTAAAAGCTGGACCACATTCCAAGTTTAAAAGTGAGGATCTTGTATAACTTGTGCACTTCTGCTTCTGTCTTCTGTTATTCCCAGATTCTGCTCTCACATAATAAATGTATATTTCTGCTGAAGTCAATATGTAGGGGGAATTTTTTTTTTCCAGACTAATGGTAACCTTTCTCAATAAAAGGACATCTTTAAATGTTTTGCTATAGCAGCTGTAAAGCAGAAGGATAGATGTTGGGGGAAGACGTGTGGTAAGATGGCTCTGAACCTCTCTGCTAGAATTTTTCTACAAAGAACACATGCCAAGAAGAGACACCCACAAACCCTCTTTACTGGTCTGATTATTCATCACCTTCTGCTGGGTTCTTGGTCTATTCCTGCCCTATTTTCATTTCTTGAAGGTGGCTATGGCCTACTGAAAGGCCTTAAATTTTGAAGCAGCAAGAAAGGAGGGATCTAACTCTTGTTTAGGGACCTAAACAAGGACAGAAAGTTCCTCAATCTCTCTGCTTCTTTCACGTGAAGTGAACATAAGAGCCACTTTTGGACACAAAACAGGGCCAATGTGTCTTCTCTCTTCTTCCTCTGTTGCTCATCTTTTCTTTATTTGATACTTTTCTTCTGCATCCTGGTGCTTCATACGGATCAAAATTCAGTTGATAGTTGAGCTCAAGGCAGGCCTTTGATCTGTGGTATTCTGGTGAGCTTTAAATCAAATAGACTCACTTTGAGCTTCTTCAGGTGAAAAACATGACAAATGTGCCTTTGAACCTGTAGCCTAGGATCATTTTCCTTGCCATTCGATTTCTTCCTAAATGTAAGCTTTTTGAAAGGTCTTTGTCTGAAGATTTTGGCTCATGGAAACATTTTGGCACAATACAGAATATTTATGGAAAACTAAGAAAAAAGCAGTAAGAAGGAGGGATATGGTCAATTGTACTTACTGTTCCAGACCACAATGATACTTGTGTGGTAGCTGCAGAGGTTCTGAACTCCATAACTCCAAATTAAATCTTTGTGTTTTTCCCAGACAATCCTGACTCCCATTGTAGCTTCTTCCAGCGTCTTTCAGTTATACAATTATCCAGCAGGGTAGAAAGAGGAGGGAGTTTTATCTACAATGTCATCCAGACTTGCAGCAGCTATGTGGGAGGAAAGCATCTAACTGCAAAGTATCGGAACTGGAATTGAACCCTGATATGCAAAGGTTAAGCAGGTTTGCCTCTCATCTCCCCATTATCATAATCACAGTACATGTTTTCAGCTAAATACAAAGTAGCGGGACAGATTGGATCATGGTGATTTCCCCTAAAAGTCAATATACCATCTTAAATCAGAACCAATACTAACAAAACAAGGATCAGCTTTAGCTGGAATGCAGGTATTTGCTGGGAAAGAGGGAGTGAAACATGAATCAAATTCTACCCAGAGTTTGCAAATCAAAGAACTACTGAGTTGCAAGTGAGTTTTTTTTCAAAGGACTGCAAGAATATCTACTGGAGTACCCAGGGACTTCTGTCTCATGGTGAATTACAAGCAGAAGACAGGTCCAGGCATTGATTTGACTAAAACATTCAGTTTGAGACACAGTGGAACTTTTTGCTGTTTGATTAAAATTCCTTGTGCTAAACCACAAGCAGTTCCTCTCTTCCATTTTGTCCCAAAGGGCTTGCTGTAGCGGGGGACACTGAGCAAGGGAGCACGTTATCAGTCTGTTTGTTCAATACGTACACCTGCTAGCTGTGCATGAGTAGGAGGGATTGGGTCAAAGCTGAACAAAGAATTATGGTGCTGCTGGAATTTGGCCTGTGATCACATCCATATAATGCCGCCTTAACTCCAGTATGATTACATTGGTGTAGGTCAGAGTAAATGGCGCTCCTGTGCTAAGGCAAGTTGTAGGTCTCGTGCTATGTGCTGCAAGGAGTATAATACATTTTCTCATTTTGCAGTTGTTTGTTGTCTTTTAAGGCTGAATTTGTTTCCCATATTGTTCTCAGTACATGCAGCTTCCAGTACTGCCTCAATGCCCCAACTTGTAATATTTTGTGGAAATGGAGTGAGAGAGAGCATGTATGTATGTAGTTACCATCTAATAATGCTAGATTTTATGACATGAGTAAGAGTTATTAAGAAATTGGCTTGTGATTCTTCACGCATTCCCCACAAAACCTGCTGCTGTGAGTCACCCCACTGAGATTGGTAGGATCAGACCTTGACACGCTCCAGCGGTATTTGTCCAGTGGTCTTCTCTTTACAGAAGCTGGTGGTGGTGACACAGATGTGACACAGATGTGCTAGATGTGCTGGACAGGTCACTGGTCTTGTTTCAATTTGAAATATGGAACTGTGATTTTTGGAAAGCTGGAGATGAAAGGAATGTGCACCTTTCACATCACAGTTAAAAAACTATGCCAGGATGTATGTATCGAGAAGCGTTCAGGGTGAACAGCCATTAGCAGTATTTTGTTATTGTATCACAGTTATTGTAATGTTGGCACACAAGAAGGTGTTGCAATTGTGCTACGAGCTGGGGAAATTATGGCGATCCTGCTGCAATACTCACATCACGCTGTTCTCTGCCATAACAAAATATACACACCAGCAAATGGCTTGGCACAGAGGAGGGTAAAGTTCTTTCCTGAGGTGAGGGAAGGGAACTTGCCCCACCCTGATGATATTGTTTGAGCTTCAAAAGAGCCTCTGTTTGAGACTTCTTAAATTTTCTTGGTAAATTGAGATGCTGCACAGAGCAATTAAGAGACCAGACCTAAAGGTAGAAATGCTTAATCCTTATTTTTAGCACCTTGCATTTCACGAGTGCATCCCACTCAGTGAAGTAGATTAGTAAATAAAATTAAAGACAGGGAAATGTAGGCATAAAAATAAATCATTTTCTCATAAGCAGATGGTACGCTTGTATTAGAGCCAGATGAGAAGCAAAGAGATTGTAGCCTGAAAACTGAATGTCTCTTGGAGCAGTTCCCCTTTACCATAGTTAGATTTCAACTTAGGGATCACAGTACACTCTGACAAGAAAGGAGAAGTTTTTTTTCTTCACTTGAAATGAACTTGTCTGGTTTGCATCCAGAAGTGTGATATTTACAGTTTAATACTTCTCTGATTTATTTAACAATGAGGGGCTCTTAATTCTTAAACTCTTTGAAACATGTTGCTTTTGGTAGATAGGCTCCACGTGCTGCACAAACCTTAACAGAGTTATTTAAAATATCTTACATAAGGAAACCTTTCTTGAGATTCTCTGTGTATGCAATAGATGGGCATTACTGCCCTATGAAGTAGATGATGATTTCTCAGGCACTCAGATTCCTGAAGTCTTGGTTTTGTTTCTTAATCCCGTGAAGGGACAAAGCCTAACAATGATTTTTGAACCCTGCGATGTGTAAGCAGTCCAGCCAGACTTTAATTATTAGTAGGCAGAGACCTCTGCTGGAAATTGTTCAGTACTTCAGGGAAATATAAATTTCTATTAACAGTTAGAACAAAGCTTGGAAAACCCTCCTGGTGAGAAAGGTCAGAGGCCTGGGAAGGACTACGTCCACAGCAGCGCAGATATTCTTTATGTGGCTGTTCTCTCTGTCCATTCTGTGAGAGCTGAATGGCTCTCTTTAAAGACAATAAGTGATCTAACTTGGATCTGTACACGAGTACAACAATGGCAATACTTTTGCCTCTGGGCAAAAGCAGTCCGTTTGTCCCAGCAGTGTCTTGGCAGACAGCAGTATGTCCATGGCGTTGGCAACAGCCATGCAGGAGATGCATCTTTGGCTAATGCGGGGGACCCCAGGGAGAAGAGAAAGCCCAGCTGGACAAGTCTTTCTGGCAAGTACACCATAGTAGTAGCACTAGCATGTGCTAAGTAGTTTCAAAGAGAGCCATTAACTGCATTGACAAATGATCAGCAAAATGTTGAAGCCACAATCCCTGTGCTAGTCTGTCCTGCAGGAGCCTCCGCACTGAGATTTTCTTTTATTAATAGTTGCAGTGCTTTTGGACATGATGGTACAGCTAGCAGTATGCTGCCAGTTTCTCATCTCAGGAAAGGCTGGATAAAGCTAAACCAGGACTTGACCCAGTAGTTTTCACAGTAGGTTGCAAAATTTGGTAGCAGTCAGAAGAATTGGCTTCCCATTTCTGAAGAGAAAACCAGTTTTGCTCTGGGACAGCACCACAAACAGCAAACCACCAAAGCTCTGTGTGTGTCCTACCAGGCGTAATTCTGAAGACCCCCAAGTTTGTCTCCTGATAGAATTCAAGCTCAAAAATAAAAGAACACTTCTCATGGAGACTGCAGATCATAAGCATGTGCTGTTATCTTCTCCCCAATTCCATTAAATGTCACAATAAAATGTCTAGAAGCATCTGGATTCTTTGGAGTTGATCAGTCAGTCCATTGGTCTGTTATAAACAGTACAATTCGGTGCATATTATGCTATAAAATGGCCCTCATGCAAAGTTTATTAGTTAATGGAAGGATTCCTACTGACTTCAAGTTTTTGATTGTGCTTAAACAGAGCATCTCCACCAGCTACGTAATATGCATATATAGTAGATCACATTTTAAGAGTTTCCCTCGCCATTTACAACAACTGCAGCTTTCTCTGCTTTAAACTAAGCAGGGTGTAGCTGGTGACCATGTGTACAAGGACTGGTAGTAAAGTTTTCAGTGTGAGTGACAGTCTGACAGGCTTCTTGAAGGGGTTGGCATATTAACTTTTAAACTAAAGCTTCCCAGTGGATTTCCCATTTTTCTCAGAAAAAAAAATGCCAAAACTTTCTTGGTTTATCCTCAGACCAATGCCCAGTTTATAAATCCTAGCTTTGTAGTATTTTATGGTTCTGTCTGCTAATGTTTCTTTCAGTTAATTTTCATACAAATGCATTCCTGCTCTTATTGACCAAAATAGCCCATACTTGTGGACTAGTTCAGTTCACACACATCTCTCTATCTGAAAGAATATCCAGAGTCACAGATTTTCTGATTAAAGAAGAAATCAGATAATCTTGGCCTAAAGGTCTTTCATCCAGCACCCCACCCCACAGTCCAGCCTCTATATGTAACTGCTTGTTCAAAATTCCTTCTCAGTGAGTTTCATGTTCTGCCTCTTATTTGGCTCTGTCTCCTCTTTCACAAACCACTTCTCACACCAATGCTAGATATATCTTAGGAATTCCTGGGCTGCTTGGCTTTTGATTTTTAGAAGAAACCACGTGTCTCAGAACCTTTATTTTACACAAAGAGCCCATTGACCTAACCATTTCAGTGATGTTTAAGAGGCAGAGGATCCTCTGCTACCACCTTCCTAACACATTATTTGACTTTTCTTTGATCTACACTAACATCATCATTTTTCTATGGTAAATAGAATATGTGGCCTTGTAACATTTAAAATAGATAGAATATATTACATACATAATAGACAGAAGATATTAAATAGAGAGCTGCATTCATACAGATTAGCTTCCTTGACATGCCAGAACAAATTATTCAAATATATTTTACATTATTTACTATTGATCATAAATAAAATTCACATTGTGATAATCCTTGCTATCATATGGGGCCTGCATGTTGTTAATTTCTCCAGATGTAGGTGGTTTTCGTAACCCGTATGTATCTAGTTTTTGTGACAAACACGTGTCACAAACATAGGCTCTACTGGGCTGGGTGCTAGACGTGCAGAGCAAAGAGAAAGTTTCTGATTTTTCTATACACTCCACCATAACGTTCCCAGGCACTATGCCTGAACTTAGTTTTGTATTGCTTCTCCCTGTGAGCGTGCTAGTCTGCACTGGCACTTCAGGTTACTTAAGCGCTCTGGTGGCCATTTTAGTGTCAAAGGAGAAAAAAGAATACAAGTAAGGCGTTCGGAGTGCTTGGCTTCCATGTCATCCTCAAAAATATTCTGATCTAGTGATCCAAACTGAAAAATAATTTCAACAGGTTGTGATAGAAATTGGCAGTCCAAGCAATGTTCATAAAGAAACACATGGCCAGCTTAGGATAGTACAAAGCTGCAAATTGACTCCGTTATTTCACAGAGGATCAAACACTGGGCAGAAGTTTACTGACGCTACTGTGCTCAACCCTGATGAAATAATTGAGATTGCAGGTGGAAGGAACATGTAGCCCATCGAATCCTTTAAAACGCCCATTGTTTTTATTAGTATTTTTATGTGTTATGCACATCATTAGCACTGTAAGGAAAACAGGAGTCATAGTACATGTATTTCTGAAAGGAAGCTAATTTTAGAGAAAGCCGTTATCTTCCTTTTACACTACAAAGAAGATTATTAGAAGTACAACAGAAAGCAAGAATGTTTAGAAACTGCTTTGGAGGCCACTTTAAAGGCATTTGTATGTTATACATGATCACGGAAATGATCATGAAAAAATGCATAGATGAATTTTGAAATTGTAGAGGTTTTGGCAAGCAAGCGAGAAGCCCTTTTCTCATAGTCATCTGTTTTTACTTTTACACTAAAACAGCGCTGTAGTATCCTTTTAAATGGTGTGGGAGCCCCCAGCTGGGCCTCCCTGACTTCCAGTGCAAAACCCACCAAAATGTAGGAAAAAAGCTTTCCCTCTAAATAGCAAGAGCCATGTGTCCAGAGTGCATGTGTGTAAGCTATAATATAGATCTGAGTTGTGTGATTTGTGTAGATTTTACAGACTAGAAGTGAAACCAGTTTTGTCACCATATTGACACCTTCTCCTAGAAGAAGAATTCAGACCAACCAGAAAACAAAAGCCCAGCATTGCGACTAATCAGTCTTAAAGATGGAATAAATTAACATTTTAAAAGCAAATCCATCCCCAGCAGAGTTGTTAGCCAAGAAAGGGAAGGCTCCACTGAATCCAGTAGAGATTCAGCTGTTGACATTGCACAGGCATATTCCGACGCATGGTGACACAACGTCAAGAGGTAACATCTTGTCTTTTCAAGTAAGAACCTTTAGTTTGCCTCTGTAGGATTTTTCATACGGAGGTGTCTTTACTACAACATTCATTCTATTCAGTCATTTATTCTTGGAGTTTTTCCTATAACATCTGAGTGATTCAGTCAGTATATGTATAGGCAGTAACAATAAAGCTCCAGGCCTTAGGAGCATCACAACATAACCCAGATTCCCATCGATTGCAGTAATAACAACTGTACATGTTCTGACTTGGCTTCTGCTCATTACGGTAGCAGCATCTCCAAATGCCACTGCCCATTCAGTGGCAGACTGGATGCTGCATGGTGGGGCAGCAGCCTTTGACATGTCTGGCAACGAACTACATCCCATGAATCTGGAGACAAGCATTTAGGTGCTCAAAGTCCTAGTTTTTAAGTGTTTGAAGCACAAGCTTCAAATAAAAGAGCTTGCAGGGGCACTTCACTAAGAAAAACGGGAGAAATGGAGCATTTGTCCTTAATACAAACCAGAATGGTTACTGACAGAAGAAGGGCACTGAGAGGATCAAAGCTGTTGCAAAAAAAAAAAAATAAATGTGGTAGTTATAAGAGAGGGTGCAGCAGTATCCTCGTTCCTGCAGATACTTACCTCTCTGCAAAATGCTGAGAGAGACTGCACATAAACATTTTTATTATCATGTCACATGATGGTGCTGCATTGACGGTGATAGATTTCCTGGCAAATGTTTGTGTAGAAAGGCAAAAACATATGGCAGAGTGATCTACTGTGAGACGGCTGTTTGGACCTCCGCCCAGCCCTTCAGGGATTCTCAGGATCAGTAAGAACCAGTAGGTTCATTACAGTGTGTGTGTATGAGAATGTGTGTGTGAGAGAGAATGAGTTCATATTCAATGAAATAGAGGAATGTGTGTATAACATTCCTGATGTCTGAAGGTTTACATCAGCTTTGTGTGTGTATACTTCACTGAATACAATTTTACGTTATATATGTATACAGTTTAAGTAACGTTTAGTATAAATTTAATCTTCCAGGTTTTCGTTAGTAGTCTGTAAGTGAGCAGAACTATTTATTCAGTATTTATAAGACTGAAATTCTGTCTGGAGAACTCAAATGCAGGATCTTGCTGGTTGTGCAAGTGGGCAGTCAGAATTACTGGGAGTTTTACACTCGGTAGGCTTGCGTGAATGTGCTTCCTTTCATTGCCTTGTGCAGCAGAGGACTGGATACACCGGGTGCACACTGGCCAAATTATTCCTTCTATTGGTATCAGCAAAGTTGCACCAAGAGCATTTGGCCTATTGACCTCTGCTACAATTACAATTATTATGAACTACGTATTTGCTGAGAAATTAATTCCTCACTTTAATTTGTACACCTGCTGTCACTTTATTAACTTTGAGAAATGAACATAAAATGGAACCCTCTTTTGACTGTTCATTTAAAGCCCCGTTGCTGAAACAAACAAACAAATTGCACAAAGTCTATATCATGGCCGGCACTAGATGTAAAACAGCGTATGGTTTTCAGTTATAGAATAGCCTGCTGTTACTGGATTATACTACTGCCCTGAATCTCGATTGTTCATGCCCGTTGTTAACACGCTAATTTTATGTTATGTTATTACTGATATCCAGGTAAATAGTTTATATTGGTTTGGATCCCTCCATATTGGATGCTGAAGTCTACATGCTATGAGTTCCTTAAGCAGCTATTGTAAGGTGCAAACTATGCTGGAAGGCTGGCAGTAGGCAGAGGAGGGCACTGCATGGGAAAGCAAGCTGCAGCTCATTTCAATGTCATGCCATTGCTGCCTGAGACCTGTCCTTCACATAGATGTATGGGAAAGTGCATCTTTTCACGTTGGCAGGGTCCAAAATAACACACAGGTCCAGAGCTAGACCTCAGTTTAAGCTCTGTGCTTAAACTGAGGCTTGCAGGGCAGCACAATTTAACTAAAGGTCTGTGGTGCCTAACCAGATGTATCAATTCTTGCCTTTCTACTGCTCCTCTGCTAGCCACACTTCAGAAATTCACTGTTGATCACTTGATGGCACAAAGCAGTGGGGAGCGTTCAAACTATTTCTCCTCTTTGGACACCGCGGGCCACATGGCAACAAAGACTGGCTTTTATCTTCATAGGGCCAGCATCTGCCCGGTACGGCAAGCTGTCAGACCCCATGAGGTTGCAGAGGGAGGATGCAATACAAGCAATTAATACAGGCATTACATGAATGGACAGAAGATTTGGATATCGCTTTTGCTCCCAAAGTCCCTGCTCATCTCCAGACAGGCAATATGCCCTTTGAAAGTTTCAGTGGGAGGTCTGCCTGAGTAAGACAGGAGCATCATGTCCAGTGGGAGTAACAGTCTATAAATACCTGTCCATTATAAGACTATCATTGCCAATTCTGTTTGGCTGCTTCATCTCATAATATTCTCTTTGACTTTCTTAATACTAACCAGCCTAAATATTTTATGCTTGTCTTCCAGCAATATACTAAGCCCCTTGCTGCTACTCAGTGAAGATAGGTATCATTTTTCTGTTTATTCTGAAACATTGTAGTTCTCTGAACTACAGTGGGAAGGTTTGAACTAGTACTTATGTTCAATGAGATAGCATCCACTTAAACATAAGTGACAGCTAAAGAAGAAAATAAACAAGTGGCCAGAAACAAGCCGTTTCCTCACCAAGTCACTATGTTCTAATTAAATAGTAATGTTGTCACTTCTCTTGAAATATGTACATTTCCTGGGTTATAATAATTTCTCTGCAAATCTGTTAGGATGTCTATTATTTTGTAATATTTCTATTGTCTTTGTACCTTATTCAGATTTTACATTTTAGCAACTCAGTTTCTCAGTGATATGAATCAGGACCAACTTCACTGTACCCAAAGTAGATAAAGTGGCAGAAACAGTGGCAGAAACAGACCCTTTGACTTCCAAGAGACCTAGTGCATATTGGCTGTTTGCTGGCAAGTGCAGTAGCCCTGATTTATTATTATTCTATTTATTATTTATAAACATATAACTTTCCAAACTCAGAAGAAGAAAACTATGCTGCCTTTGAAGAGGGCAGTGTTGAGGAAAACAAAGTCAGTCTATGGGGAAACGGATACATTATACAACAAAGGAATCACTGAAACAGCAGGCAAAGTTATGTTAATTATGAGTTATAATCTTAATTGTTATTAAGCACGCTAACTTCCTTTCCTCCTCCACATCCCACTCGTGACCTTCTCTTCTCATCCTATATACCACTTTAATTCCAGGCTCTTTACATTCCTATGCCAACCCTTGCTCATTCGAGCTGTGGTAGACCTAATCAGCTGTCCTGGGTGTCTGGGAGGGCTAGGGTTTTGGGGAAAGAATTCAAAAGAAATGAGGTTGTGATTCCTGAGAAGCAGGATATGAAGAACATGTCACGAGCAGGGAGTATAGGCTGGAGATCTCTGAGAGACAAATAGGTGAGCAGGATATTAGGTTTGGCATGGTAAATGGGGAAACAATCGACATGTGGCTGCCACATGACCAGATGTAAGTAGGAAGGGGCAGTCTTGCAGGCCATCGCAAGAAACATGATCTGGAGGTAGCGGGTATGTGGAATGTGTGAAGAAATGTGCTTTTAAGAAGTTCTCACGGGAGCCAGCTGGAACCAGTTCTTGCGTTGCACAGGGTGGTGTGCTGATCTTTCAGAGTACACCAGAAGGCTTAAGTGATAGCATTTCAGACCAACTGTGGTGCTGGTGGATTCAGCAGCTTCACTCCCTCCCTTCCAGCTTCCCTTCACTCCCTGGAGAGGAAAGGAGCAGCTGCCCAGAGAGTTGGGTCCTTCTTTGTTAGGAATGAGAGAAGGAGAGAAAATACACATTTTATGCCTGGCCAGTGATGACTTACTTTCCCTGCAACCCATCAGGCGCAGTATCATCCATATCCACTTCCCCAAGCACTTCTTCACATCCATTTTCATCCTGGCACCCATCATGGTCATCACCCTCAGCATCACCGTGGCCACACAGCCCAAGGACTCCCTCAATGGCTTCGACTCCAGCAATATCTCAGTCCTCACCCCCGAGTTCCTTTGAGAACTGGTCTCATCCAGGAGTCAGGGGGATGATGCAGCAGGTCTAGGCAGGATGAGGGTGGGAAAGTGAGGAAAAATGTACTGGTTTTGGCTGGGATAGGGTTAATTTTCTTTACAGTAGTTCATATGGTGCTATGTTTTGGATTTGTGATCAAAACAGTGTTGATAACACAGGGGTGTTTTTGTTATGGCTGAATAGTGCTTATGCAGCATCAGGGTATTTTCTGTTTCTCATGCTGCCCTGCTAGTGAGGAGGCTGGGGGTGTGCAAGGAGTTGGGAGGGCACACAGCCGGGACAGCTGACCTCAACTGACCAAAGGGATATTCCATACCATATGACATCATGCTCAGCAATAAAAGCTGGTGGAAGAAGGAGGAAGGGGGGATGTTTGGAGTTATGGTATTTGTTTCCCAAGTAACCACCATGGTGATGAAGCCCTGCTTTCCTGGAGATGGCTAAACACCTGCCTGCCGATAGGCAGCAGTGAATGAATTCCTTATTTTGCTTTGCTTGCATATGCAACTTTTGCTTTCCCCATTAAGCTGTCTTCATCTCAACCCACAAGTTTTCACTTTTACCCTTAAATTCTGGAGATATCTGGAGAAAAATGCTCATGGAAAAAGAAAGATACTAAGATTTGGATGTGGCCTAGGTAAAAGAGGGGGAGAGAGCTAAGACCCATTTTACAGATTTGAGTCACTGAGAGTTTGGTGATGTTGACCATGGGAATAGAGGAGGATGATCTGAAGAAAGCTTCAGAGGTGACATCATGGGAAAAAAATGCTGAGTTTTTCTACTGATTTCAACAGAGTTGCCAGGACATTCCAGTCATTCAGTTTGGATTCTGTTGAACTCTTCTTGATGCCAAGCTATCCAGGAAGACACTCCTGACCAAATTATTAATTAATTCTCTGTCTTTCCTGTGATAACACCTATGCATTACAACAGATGAGATTCTGGAGCTGTGAATTCTAGAGCAACAGGTACATCCCAACATGAAACGGCTGCCTGACAAGGGTTTCATGGTACAAAAGAGTCACAATCTCAAGAGGTTGCATGCTAGCCACATTATTTCTTTCTGTTCCCTGGCTTCTGGCACTGTCATTCAGGTGACACAAAAGTGAAGTTACAAAGCTCCTTAAATAAATATGTTCTGTTGTCCATGTCGGGATGTAATTATTCATTAAGTCACATTCCAAAAGGCACTTTGATGAATGTACCACAGGGCGTGTGAGAGAAATCCTTTCCTTGAGTATTTATGAGGGGAAACTACAATGGGGTAAGTGTCATGAATCTGGCACTAAATTTATTGTTCCTGTCAACTCTCAACATATTTCTCACCCAATAAATTTCTGAGGCTTTAGATGACACATTTAAAATATTTCTCCAGAGGAGAAATGTCTGTTGCAGGTTTTCTTTCCTAGGTATTATGGCTTTATAGCTTTAGAGATGGAGTTTCTCACCTGGCCATTTGAAGAGGCATTTTATAGATTAGTATATCAAATGGAGATGAGAGTCATTAGCTTCGTTGTAATGAATGATGTCTCTACCAAACATTTAAATTATGGGAATGGCAAAGTAGACTGTGCAACTTCTGTCCGACAAGATAATCTTCATATCACAGATGATGTTTACTGTGTGTTAATGGAAGAACAAGATTTTGATGAGTGTGTCTCAACAAATGGCTGCTAAAGCGTCTCACATGCCACAAGAGAAAATTCAAAGAACAGTGAAGTTGCAAAGTCAGGTAGTCAAATGTTGGGAAATACTTGTGCTGAGGTTGCTGGTGCAACTTTAATTCTGCTGTCTTCTTGGAAGGTTTGTGATACAATCTTTAATAATCTCTTTCTGGGATGGTTTGGTTGGGTTTTTTTGCCTGTAGAAAATCTCAGGCTAGTTACCAGTTAGAGACTCTAGGAGGTCAGAGAGTCCAATACCTTTGAATGCAGTGTCAAGATTTCCACAGAAGTTGATGAATTAACTGATGGCACAGTAACAGATCATTAGTCTTTGCATGGAGAAGTTACCAGCAGAGAGCGAGATGTACTGGGCCACAGAATTTTGTTAGATCATGTGTGGGTTTTCTCAAAGTTGTCTAAGATATTCTGAAATCTTTGTGTTCCTACACTCATGGCTGCTTTCACCCCTGTATCCTAATTCTTTTCTGCTTTTCTCACATCTTTCCCAGGCTGTAGCTCCTGCTCCTCTTCCAGTTTCTCCCAGTTCTCTGCATGCAAGTCTGGTCACTCCAGTCTGGCGTACTATCCAGGTACTCACAGGGAGACAGCTGTGTTTTCCTCTCATGAGCTTTACGTCCACTGTCATCTCCAGTCATAAGCTGAATCACATCTAGAGCATGTTTACTCCAGACAGAACATCTGAGACTTGTTTATCAACCCCTGTTGAGCACATAGGAATGCTTTTCAGAGTCTTGCAACTTGGCTACATTTTTATGGATATTCTTAGGACAACAAAAGGTACCTGGCAATTTGGTAATTTTACAGTTCTTTCTTCTACTGTCACTGTCAGAAGAGTTTTGATTTTAGCCACACAATCATTGTGGAAAATTTAAATTCTAATGGTTAAATTATGAAAGATATACAAGCAACTGAAAACAAAGGTTTGAATTGGAAATTGTTAAGCAGCATTAACTGTAGGCATCTTTTGTCTGCTGTAGCTTCACTTGAAACGCCTGTAGAGAACAAGGAATGGCAGCAACGCATACTTGCTAATAACATTTCCATCCCATCCAAACCTTTCCAGCTAATAGTGGAAGGCTCCCAGTCAGACAGGAAGTTAATTTTAACCGAAGTGATCCAATCTTTTCTGCCGCCAGGATATGCATTCACACCTCTGCAACATGTAAAGCAATCACCTTAAAGATTGTCTAATTTAAAATCATTAGGAAATTGCTCCAGTGTATAACATAAGATTCATGAAACTGAGTATAGATAACTTGCTCCAGCTATGATACACACCCTTCTCCCTTCTAAGCTTATTACAGAGAAGGCTTAAGATCCCCTGGCGAGCTTCTTATCTCCAGTAATTAAGAATATCCTAATGGGCATGGTAAGTGCCTTTCTGTGCACGTGGGGTGGACATCTAACATCATGGCCTCTTTCTGCCTGACATGAAGTAGCACTGTGCTTGCAGACAGTGCTCTCAGACATTTCTTGCGCAGGGGAATGGCTCAATTGTGACTCAGAACAATTTCCTATTAAAATATTTAACAGACAAGCACTAGCTTACTGTGGACATAAGCAAAATACTTATCATCATAATCATTGCTGACACATTTTTACACACAGGAAAAGGAAATGCAGAAGGAAAGAAAATTATATCAGCTATAGATAGGTAAGTAAAAAGAAATAATTTTATTTCAGTATCTTGCAGTGAAGTTGATTATACAAGTGGCCATGCTGCAGAGCATTTATAGTCTGATCTCAGAAGGGATTTGAGTGGGGAAAGCAAAAATTGTAAGGTGGACAGGGACAGAATTTCAGAGGCAAATATAATAATCTGTGTGGCTTCTACAGACACAATATAAGCAGCATCTCACAAAACAGCAAGTGCAAGATAGCAGCAGGAATAGGATTCATATACAAGATAGTTTGCATACAAATGTCCAATATATATGTGCAAAACTATGATCATGGAGTATTTTATGCAAAACTTAAATACATTTTAAAATTTATTCATGACTTTGTGGGTGCTTTTGAAATTAGGCCTTTTATGTCCACACGCTGTTTTCTTAAAGATTGATCCACACTTTTGAATCAATGGAATTCTTTCTCTATGAAAATTTTCAACCAGGAATGTAACTATTTTTCTCCTCAAGTGAATGGGGGGAAACAACCAGGGCTGGCTTAAAGCTTCTCAACAGCTCGAGAACACTGTTTCCTGGGAATTATTGGGAAAGCAAAATTCAGTACTGTGGTAGTGGCTTCAAAACAGTTACCTCAGGCACCATCTGTCCTGGGTGACTCATGGTTTCACTGCTGACCACACTCCTGGCCCTGCCACCTCTCTGCATGGTCCTGCTGGGCTTCTGCCTTTACTCCCTTCCCCTGCTCATACTCGTATATCCTGCCCTGCTCTGGAAATATAACACCTGTCTGGTAGGATGAAAAGTGAGAGGGAACTTGGTCTTATAATTTTGGGGAGCTTAGGGGGGGAAGGGGAGAGACATCCCTGCTGCAGGTCTCCCTTGCTCAGTGAGGACACGGTGTTGCTGCCTCTGTGACCTGCTGCTCTCTCTCTGTGCCCAAAACAGACTCAGCTGTTGACTTCTGCAGACTCAGCACCTGGCCTATATACACGTAGCGTACATATTAGCAAGCCTCCACACCCTTCCATTCACAGTTATGATCTGAAACTGCTCTTGAAGTGTTTGGAAGAAACTCTCTTCGTTCCCCTTTCCCACTTCTGTGTAGAAGGGGTAGCTGAACTCCTCTTTGTAATAGAAGAGAAAGGAATAGAATACAGGTGACATAGCAGAAGATCTCAGGCTTTGTATGCTGCGATGAGCGGCTGATGGGGTTATGTACACTAAGAAACTCCTTTGCTGTTTGAGCTGAGGTGGTTTTCTGTGCTGTTAATGTGTGGGTTTTCACTTATCAGCAGGGAAATTTGCTTTTTTTCCCCATTCTTTCCCAGCATCTTAACCATGGCTTAATGGAGGAACCGTCTGCAAAGTGTGTTTAAGAGTTTGCAGCTGGACAAAGCTGAGCAGAGTTCTTACCTTGGCAACTCATTCATCCTTTGCAGCCTACACACAAGAGAAAAAGAGAGCCACATCCTTGCATGTCCATGGGAGTAGTTTTCTTTGGAGCTCTAGGATGTGATTACCTTCACTGCAGACTAGAAACATTATTCATTTACGGCATCTTCTACAGATACCAATGCTGGGACAAACAGAAGTTAAAAAGTGGACATTTCAAAGAGATGTTTCAGTTCAGTATCTAGTCGCTTTGAATTTTGTTATTCTGACATTAGGAATACATTGTTGCATGGATGTGTATATCATAGGTACAGTTTCCTTTTGGAATAAATTGGCATACATCCTGCTCCTTTCTGATTTAAGGTCATAGGGTCAGAATCATAGAATGTTTTGGGTTGGAAGGGACCTCAAAGATCATCTAGTTCCAGCCCCCTGCCATGGGCATGTCACTAAATAAGTTACTAGAAACAGCTATTAATATCTGTAGATGAAAAGCAAATAATGTATTTTAAAAAAAACCAAACAGCTCCATCTCTCTAGTAAGTATTCCGGAGGTGAGGCTGGTTTGGGATATAATAGAGGTGTGGGAGGTAAGACACAACACACAGGATTATTCTGGACAGACTCAGACCAGAGTCCACAGCTCCTGTACTCAGAGATTTTATATTACATTTTTCTGAAGGGAATTTAAACTGAAATGAGCTATCAGTTTAAAAGGATGCAAAATCCTATCTGATGTGAAAGTGAAAGTGAGCTGTTTGGCCACATGTCTATACTGAAGGTTGCTGCGTTGGCAACCCTGTCACTGATCTCGGTACTTCAGGAACAGATAACAGCATTAAGCACAGTGCAAGCTAATCATCTAAATGTTTATCCAGCTTCTTGGATTGTTTTTTTTCCATTGTTAGTCTGCTACTGATACCTAATGATTTTACAGCAGCACTTCCCCAGGCAGAGAAGTCCTTATCCTATTTTATGACCTGGAGTGACAAACTTATTACCTCGTGTATTACCAACAGCAGCGTTTGGGTACCAGAACCACATGTGGGGACACCATAAACAATAAGACTCTTCTTGGTCCTGTTCCAGCCCAGGAATGGGTGCTAGAAGAGGCATTTCTTTCTCTTCTTTCTCTGCCATTACCAGCCCTTACACACTGGTAGTGCTCTCTACGGTCCCTCTACCTCCCCCCCCCCCCCTCCAGAAATGTGACCCTACAGCCTTCAGCCACCTATTTCCTTCTTCATCAGCCAGAACTGCCTGCAGCCAGGTGCCTTCCTTGGGACTCAGAGAAGCACCCAGCCAGAGCCATCTCCCTAAACCCAAAGTGGACAGTTGCTGTCTTGCATGTGGCAATGGTTGGGGAACCCACTGCTACAGTCTCAGCCAAACCTGCAGAAAAATCTTTTTTTTTTTTAACTGGTAACAATATGGTAAAACCAGCAATACCTGGGGTTTGGATTTGTGAGTTGCCAGTGCTTCCCTTTCACAGAGGAGCACGTTTGTAAAAACTGGCATCATCTGGCAGGTCCCAAACACCCTCTGAGGGGAAGCCCTTCTATGCATTTAAGCAGATCCCAGGTCCAGGTCTTTGTGGCTGTAGGCGGGGGTTTTTGAGTTTTAGGCTGAGAAGGAAGGTGGATGGACTGGTGATGAGGAAGAGGCTGGGTACAGAAATTGGGAAAACCCTGTGCCCTGTAGCCAGGCCTTCAGCCCGGGGCCTGCCTGGGGCTGGGTGTTCGGCCACATGGGGAGGGCCAGGGTAAAGCCAGGGGTGCGCAGGCACCCTCTGGGTGCGGGGAGGCTGGTTACAGGGTGTGTGCCAGCGGCACTGGGGGCCCAGGCACCTTGAGGAGACGATCCACGCAGTGGCCTGGGCCTCCATGACAAGGGGGGACAGGGCACCCCCAGGCCCAAGGGCTGGGAGCCTCTGGCCAGGGGAACTCGGGGGCTCTGCTGCAAAAATCAGCCGGGCTCAGCCGGCTTCTCCTCGTCGCCCAGCCTCCATGTCGGGTGCGCATAAAGAACCATGTCATGCTTCAGCTGGGAAGGAAGGGCCGGGAGGGACTGGAGTCGCTCTCTGTTCTCCTATTTTTACAGAAACCGATCTGTGTACCTACAAAATAACAGGAAGGGAAAGCGCGGGGGGGAGGCGCGGGCGGGGGGGGATAAGAAGATCCTGTTTTCGGTCGCTGCCCGAGGAGTAATTCGGAGGAGACGGCTCCATATTCCCGGGGCCGCGGCGGCTGCGGCGGGGATGGAGCGGGCGGCGCGGGCGGCGTAGCCAGCTCGCACGGGGGGGCCGCGGGCAGCGCCGCGCCCGCCCGCCGCCGCGGGGTGAGGGCTCCCCGGCCGCCCCCGCCCGGCCAGGCACCCCGCCGCCAGCCGGCTCCCTGGTACCGGGGGCTGCTGGGGTTGTGTCCAAGGCCTCCCCCTCCCCCGCGTACACACTCACACACACACACACACTCACACACACACTCACACACACACCCCATCTTCTCCTGCCGCCGCCGCCGCCGGAGAGATCGGGGATTGCCCGCGGCCCGGCCCCGCTCCTGGCTGCGCCCCGTGCCCGGGCGCATCGCACCCCGCGGGGGCTCGCCCGGCTGCCCCCGGAGCGGTGTGTGCGGGGCGGGGGGTGTGGGAGGGCGGGGGGACACACGGCGGCTCCCGCGGCGGCTCCCGATGGCTCGTCCGCGGCCCCGAGAATACAAGGCTGGAGACCTGGTGTTCGCCAAAATGAAGGGGTACCCGCACTGGCCGGCCCGGGTGAGTACCGTGGCGGGGGCGCCCGGCCCCGGCTCCGCGCCGCCGCCGCCCCCCTCGTCCTCCTGCCGGGAGGGCAGCGGCCGGGCCGCGGTGAGCCTCCGCCGGAGGCCCCGGCCCCGCCGGACGGGGGACCGCGGTGCGCGCCCACCCTGTTATTATTGTGCATCTTTTCTTTGATCTGCAGATTTCTCCCCGGCCCCCCGGGAGGAGGAGGAGGAGGAGGAGGAAGGGAGGGGGGCGAGCGCGGGCTGTACCTGGGTTGTTATCGCGGGGAGGAGGCTTGGGGAGCCGGCAGCGCTGCCTGCATGACAACGATGCTGTTTATTAAACGCCCTCCCTCGCCCCGGCCCCCGGCGCCCCCGTGGGGCAGAGGGGCCCCCACCTCCCCCGCGGCCGGCGCTTGGGGCAGGGTAGGGCAAGGCGGCCGCATCCCCCGGGCCCAGCGCGGCCCAGGACCCTGGCGGGGAACAAGGCCTCGGGCCGGGCCTGGGGACGTGTGTGTGGAAGGGGCACGGCCCAGGGCAGGGCCATGTCTAGGGGAGCATGTGGAGAGAGGTGAGGCCTGGTGGCACGCAGGGGGAGGGGGCCGGGGCCCGGAGGCAGGCAGCTGTTGTCCTCAGGGTGGTGGGTGCCAGGAGAGCCTGGAGGCATGGCTTGGTGTGGAGAGGTTGGGTGAGGTGAAACAGGGCCTAGCTCTGAGGTGCTGCCCTGTCCGTATGGGGTGCTGACATCCCTACAGCTTGGTGGCTGCCCCTCTGTACACAGGCTGAGCGTTGGGCCTCCCGGTCAGCCACTGGCTTTATTTTGTCTTTTACTGTGTTGACTTTCTTTCATAGCTCTTTGTCATTTTTTGTTTTATGCCACTGTGCTATAACTGAGGTGGAAAGGCATCGTGGGCATTTGGCAGTCAGATAAGCACCCCATTGTATTTAAACATCCATTTTTGGTGCCACTACAGTAACGCGGAGCAGGGCTTTCTCTGGAGTGTCTGGTACCATGGCACACTTAGACAGCCTGTCCCTTCCCTCCTTTTTGGTCACTGTTGTGTAAACTCACTGTGAAACCTGTGTGGTGTGAACTCATTGGCAGGCATCAGCCGGTGACAGTCTATTTACTGGTCTTCTCCAGCCTTACCAGGATGATTGGTTCGTGCTTCATGCCATCATTTTCTAGTCAAGGAAAGATGCTGGTCTTTATAAAGAGCATGAAGATAATGAAGTGTTGTATACAGCATGCAGGAAAACATAGATGGGCAGGATAAAAGACTGACATTTAGCATTACCCTTGACAAGGGAGCCCATGAAAAGGATGGGTGAGAGTGGTGGAAAGTGAATTGAAAGGTGTCCTGAGTATAACTGAGGAAGCAGAACTGATGTTGAACAGCAGACACTGTACAAGGAGGGAAGGCCAACACCACAGGCTTAAGCAAAGGTTGGTGAAGAAAGAATAGTGAGGGTGCTAAATATCTAGAAGCATGTAAATAAGGTGGTGCATTCAATTATTTTGGCAGAGCAGACTAAAATTAGCATGCAAAAGGCTGAACTTAATCAACACTGGGTTGCGGTTTTGTTATTCTATCATTATACAGGTTGGTGGATACACTACCTAAAAAATGGCAATTTATGTCAGCAGAACAGCATGATCCACTGAAAATTGACTTCTTTCCTACCTCTGTCATGGTTTAATTTACTGTGAAAATTTTAATGTGAACAGTTGAGACCATTACCACGTTGAAGCCTGTTAATCCCTTTCCTTTTTGAGCCTTTGTAAAACTCCCGTTTGTTTACCCAGAAGCAGAACAGGGCCTTTTGTTTTAATGGCATTTTCTTTCCTTTAAAAAAATCATTATATGCTATGCAGCTGGTCGTAGCCTTTGACTGGGTGTCTAAATAGGTATCTGAATGGCAGTAATATCCAACAGAGTGCATATTCACTAGGAAAAAATAGGTGTGCTATTAACATAACTTACTTCCTTTGTGCAAACTAACAGGATGTAAAGTTCAAGCGAAGACAAAGCAGTCTCTAGTTTTAACATGACTTAGCAAGCGGAGGTAAAAACTGTAGAGAGCCCAGACCCTACCGTCGGGTAGGAAGAGAGCAGTCAGGCTAGGGGAGCGTGAGGGCTCAGTTTTAGTTCACCTGAGCGTCAAGAGGCACAGAGTGTGTTCCTGTAACATGTGAGGCAGTTACATACAACTTCATGTTAGATTAGGCTGATGTCTGCGTGAACCTAATGTATTGTTTGTGAAAAATACAGTTCATACCATCTTTACTAGGACTTTTCTTCATCTTGGTTGCCAAGTTTTGCCTGATGTGCACTTCCTGAAGCGAAGAAAAAACCTAGTGAGGATGCTAGTCTTTATTTTGTTTCCCAGAAAACATTATTATATACAAATAGGAAGAAAAGAAGTATTTGAGTTGAGAATGCAAGTCAGTTACTCTGATTAACTGAATGCCTTTTATCCAGGGGATTCACTTGTTTCGAGATCCTTGAGTGTTTGCTACCTGCATCTTTATTCATTATGCAATTAGCGTGTTTGATCTTTGTATTCTCGTGTAAAAACTTACATATTTCATGCTAATACACTAGCTTAATAATACGAGTAATAATACATTTAAATGGCAGTGTTATTGCCCTTACCAAATGGTGTTTTGCATCTCTCAGACCTTTAGCATGAATTTCCTGTCTATGGACAAACTTCTTAAACTGTGTTTAATAAACCTGAGAAGTACTAAAGCAGGACAGAAAGACTCTGCCTACCCTTTAATGAAACACATGGACTTAACTGACCTGGCTCAGAATCAACCATGTATTTTTGTGTGCATGGGTAGGGTCATACAGAAAATCTAACTCAGATCCCAGAAGCAGTCCAGCTGCAGTAGTGCAGATCTGCAGCTAGGTCAATTATCCTTGTCTGTCATTAGGTATGCTTCTGGGCTCAGGCAGCTCCATGTGGCACAACACGGTCCTAGACCATTAGCCTTCCACCCCCTCTCTTTGGAGGTACGTTGCGATCAGCAAGAACGAGACTGGCAAACCTGACTTTCATCACTGTGAATAAAGAGAGACAAACCGTGAAGAAAGTGGCCAGATAGTGATGATATGCCCAGGGACCATTGAAAAATTTTGCCTAATAATTGATGTTGCCTTATAGCAGTCAAACTGCATTTCACATTTCTTTGTGGATTGGTCTAGAATTAATTTGAAAAGGACTAAACTTGCCATACTTTGCCGAAACGGTAATGGCTAGTAAATGTTGTTTTTACATACCCTATTAAAATAGAATTGGTGAATAAAACCACTCTCTTCAAAAGATGCTTTTAGATACTGGGTGTCTGAAAGACGTCACTTAGGTCTTATTACCTGGAAGGCCTGCTTTGCATTTTGGTATCATGTTTTCTTGGGCAAAGCCAAAATTTCCTTGAGTTTAACTAGAGGACAGTGAATAGGTTTGGGGTTTCGGCCCCAAGAACTATACTGAAGCTTAATAATAACAGTAGATAAAATACTGGCAGCAGTTTGATTTAAACATGGGTTTATGTTAGCCTGTGATGTCAGTTGTCTTCAGATGCTCATCAAAAATGCAGAATAAATACAAATTGGCCAGGTCATCAGTCGCTGTAATCTAACAAATAAGCAATTGTGTATCCAGGGTGCATGGAAAAATAAGAGGGAAGGTATTATTGTGGTTAAAATGTAGGAAATAAGGATTCAATTCATTCTACATTTCATGAATGGTCTTTGCCTTTGAAGCACTAAATCCCTCTGTGTCTTAGTTCCCTGTTTGTAAAAGACAGTTAACAACACTTTTCCCTTTAAAAAGGTGTTGTGGAGACAAAATCACTAACATTTATAAGTTGCTTGGCTACTGCCATGCTAGGAGCTGTGTTAGCAAACATAGACAGAAAAATCTCTTTCTTCAGATACCCTAGTTTATCTAGGATAGAGGTCCTGCTTTATTGAGAAATTGCCCCTTGAATAGTCACTCAGATGAGATAAAAGGGAAAAACTAGTGGTAGCTTCAGAAAGATCAATAATGGTGTTTGTTTTATGAGCGACCCTGAAGAAACAATAAGCACTTAGTTGCTGAAATTAGCTGCTGATTTAAAAATAGGAAGGAAGCTGTTAATGCAACTGTAGAGAGCAGAGGAAAAAGTCTGGAATGACCTCAATAAAATAAGAGCATGCCCAAGTAAATGGCTGATGCCATTATTGAACAGAAATCTAGGATCATACAGCTGGGTGGACAAGAACTATATTTGGGTAAAAGCAAGTAGTGTGTATAGGGTTGGTAAAGTTGATTTGGTACAATGCAGAAGAGATCCAAGCAGGTAAGGCGATGTATTTCAGTGTAAAACACATGGATGTGTAGAGCTGTTCAGAACATTTTGTGTTGGGAGGAGAACGTAGCCTTTAAAGCAAGGATGTCACTCTAGCTATTATGAAGGTGGATTTACTGTCTTGTGGAGGTGAATTTTCCTATTTTCTCCTGTTTGTCGTGTCCAGTTCCTTTATTGCTACTCTGAATTAACACCTACTTGAACTCCAAATTTCTTAGTTAGCTGACAATCCTCATATGTGAGTATCACTATTACATAGCATCTGCCAATAGCAATGGCAAAATGGTATTTGGGGCACCTTAATGTATTAGAGTTGCAAATAGGTACGAAATTTTCAGTATCTTGCTTAGAGTAATACATAGTAAATGCTATCATTTTAATGGGAACTAGCATCTGTGGCAGGCTGAGCATCATAAATATAACAGTGATTACATGATAGGTTTTAGTGGAGTATGTTTTTTCAGTATTGTTGACTATGATGTCCCCCATCCAGCAAGGCATGAAAGTAAGGCACTTTAAAGTATGAACTAAAGTAATCCAAGGGAAGGGCTTAAAGGTAAGCTTACGCTTAAAGACTTTGTTAGACTAGAGCCTAAAAAGATAAGGCTAGTAACACTACAGTATTATAGCATAATATAACGTTAGAGACTATTAAAAGAAATTACTACTACAGAGTGACAGAATTGCAGACGACGTTCAGTATCAGTAAAAAAAATCAAAAATCATATTTTTTACACCCCTATGCAGGCATTTTAGTGAATAAACCTCTCTCTTCCAGTTCAGTGAAGTATGGATGGAGCTAGGGGGTTGATTGTGGTGAAGGTCTCAGTATAGGACCAAGGCCTAAGTTCTGACATAGTTTGGTAAAATACAAGATACCTAACCAGGAACAACTTTGGACAGCTATAATTGCAAGTATGACAGCTTGGAAATATCAAACTCTCAAAGGCATCATAGAAGAAAGAGTCTACATTTTAAGTGTTTGATATTGCAAACAGACCATTTGTTTTCTTATTAGTATAAGGATAAGGGAAGGTAGGTTTTCCCTGGCAGGGTTTATCTTTTTTGGCAAAGAATGACAGACGAAAATCAGATTAGATCCAGAAGACTTCAAAGGGTCCATCAGAAATAGACAACAGATCTTTCTGTTTGTTTTTCTGCCAAAACCCATTCTGCAATCTTGTGAGCTTTTCTCCTTGGCCATTTGGGACCTGTTCAGTCCTTCACCATGTGCTTTGCTCCTTTTTCCCCTTTTGGTTGCTCTGGTTTATGACCTCACTTTTGCCATGTTACTAAATACGAGTCTCCTGTGACTTCTCCTTTACCAACTCAGAGCTTCTTCCATCTCTCTTCTTCTTTAATTATGTACGTCATTCATACATCACTCCTCAGAGATCTGCAAGCAATTTTTCATGGCAGGTCTCTGTTCCCTTCTGACATGAGACATGATTTGCTGATCACTGCAAAGGTCTGTCTTCACCTAGGAACTAATAGCGAAGTCGTGGCTTCTTCAGGCAGCACTCCCATGACTTCAGCTGTGGTGCATCTGAACAGAGCACATTTAAGGCAATGAGTACTTTATGAAGCTGGTTTTTACTTTCTAAACCTTCTGCACCAGGTTGGCACATGTTAGATAGCATTTAAACTTTTATTTGCAGATATCTGGTCATATTTAGAGTAGGTGTGAGTGCCTTTTCAGTGACTTCGTCAGCTCACTGAGTACTGTTTCCTTCATTTCCTAAAGCAAAACCAACAAGGAGTGAAGTGTGAATTCTCCTAGTATTCAGAAGGTGGGGAACCTCAGCAGCTGATGGACTTTCTCCATGCTCCTGCATTCTGCTCTAAGTGTGACTTAAAAACAGATTTCATCTTAAAATTGTAGTGTAAAATGCAGTATTTTTTATACATAAAGGTGAATCATAGCTTACAGTAAAACCTTTATAGTTGCTCTTGTTTGGCAAAGAAATAATTTTGGGGCCAAGATGTTCTATGTTTGTTGTTAGCATGGCAGGGATATTTGGGAAACTTCTTTAAAATTCAGTTCTTTAAATCTCTCTGTTGGTTGTTTTTTTTTTCCTTTAGTTTAAATAACTAGCCCCAAACGTGCAAGTCTGATCTTTTTGTGTAAATGACAACGGGTGAATACATTTTCTCCTGCGGTGTCATGATTTTAAGTCCAAATGAAGATAACCCAGAATGAAGACAGTTGTCTCAGAAGTTTTGAGGCAATAAGCAATTAAAGTTTTTCATATCCATACTGTACAGGCTTTTTGTTAGATAGTTTTCCTTGTCATTTTGAAGCCACTGAATAATTTTCATCAACTAATCTCATGAAAATCATTGGATACATGTTTTGTCTGAAGGAAGGGTGCCCCACTGAAATTGGTAGTCTGTCAAGTCAATCTCTATGATTTGATTGTAAAAAGATATGAGAAATGTTAGTTTCCATTACATTAACTGACAGATCTCTTCTTTTTATTAAAGAACCTTTTAGGACCCCCAACTGGAGTGAATTTTTTGTAAGCATAGACAGCAAAACGAAGGCTGAGTTTTCAGTCTTAACTCTTCATTTCCTGATTTCCCCATCAGAATAATGCATTAACGAGTCTTCCTGTATTTAGGGTAATAAAAATCTTGTAAGCAAGTGATTGCTGACAGTAAGTATATACAATTGTCATTTGAGGATAGATGAAAGGATTTCCTGATAATGCTGGAAAAGTGATGACAATGTAGAGAGCTTGGACATTTTAACTGTTTGAAATGGTGGTGTCTGAGCAGTAAAGACCTTTTCACTGTATGCTTGAGAGGCATAAGGGAGAACGAGTGTGCCTGAGGCCTCTCAGTAATACTGTAATTTGAGTGATAAATATAGCAACAAACACTGGAAAGTAGCCTGTGTGGAGCAGGCAGGAAGAGGTTGTGGAGCCAGCTTTTTAAAGGTGTCAGGAATTGGCTGAACATCAGTACTTCCCTGTACCTTTAGGTACTTTGGTACTTTTCAAGTCTTCCCCATGTCATCTGTATCTCTGATCTCTACATACCATGGACATGTATGTGTGTGTATACACATACCTGTTCTGTGCATAGATATACACACCCCCATAGAAAAGATAGATGCTTAAAGCATAGGTGTAGCACCTTGCTGTGGTAGCACATCACTTGACCTTGGACTCCAACAGAGGCAGCATCAACAGAGAAGGGCCCGGTAGTTTGGCTGAAGCACAATAGAAGCAACAAGAATAAACAGTTATTTGAAAGAGTCCAAGAAATATTTGGCAGACAATTGAGTATCATGAGGTAAAGCTTCTAAAACTTAAAGAAGGAAACAGATCCTTGCTTCCTCCTCTTGGGAAGGTCTCTACATTACTGGCTCTGCACATCTGAGATATTGTTTCATTTGTGTAACGGCCAGTTCTAAACTTGATACAGAAATTGGAAATAAACTGCAGATTGATTTCCAGTTTTCTTTTCTTCTGCTCAGACTATTTGACATGACAGTCTTGATAATACTTACTTTTACCTAAAGGGTAGGTGAGACGTGGCTTTGGTGACTTTTTTGTTGTTGTTGTTGTTTTACATTAATTTTTTGTTCTAGAAAACAAAAGGAAGGTAAGAAGTTTGAGTAAATACTCCAGCATCTTAACAAAACAATGAACTTCCCATGTTATGATGTAGTTCCTATTGCCCTGTTCTGAAGTTCCTCATCCTTCGAATGGTCTCAAGTCATCCCAAATATTATCCTTGGCATCACTGCTGCTTCAAAAAGACACATAATGTTCTTGAATTTCAGAAGAATTTTATCTCTGTCTCCTGGCCTTTTGTAAAGCACTGCTGTAATCTGAAAATACCTTCAGAGTCAACATAAAGGGAGGAGATGCTCTGGGTAGCACAAAGCCCAAAGTTAGAAGGGACAGGTGTCCATAGACTCTGGTCTCTGCCTTAGAAAAGTACATTTAAATCTCTTTCAGTTTTCCATTAGCAGACTGAAAGGATAATTAGCATACATCTGTAGCCCTGAAAATGCAAACTGGAAACAACTGTTTATTTTGCCTTGCAGCAACATGTAAAAAACCTAGAGAGAGGCTGTTTGCCAGCTCTAGTTTGGCTGCTTGAATAGAAGACATCATGTAACAAAAGAGGAAAAACAGGGCAAGGAAATATCACACACCAAAGAATTTCTTCAAGACCGTCAGTTAACAAAGCATTCTACATAGAGCAGAGTAAGTAGGGCCGGGGAGGAAGGAAAAAATCCAGGCTGGAGGGACCTTACAGGGATCACTGTGGTGTCACCAGTATCGACTAGGGAACATTGTGTCAGCCTTTAAAGTCAGTAACCTTGTGCTCCTTGGGCTTGGAAAGCACCTACCTGTGAAGCCACTTATAACACAGAAAGTAAAACCACACTGAGGCAAGGAGTAGAAGAAACTTGAAGTCTGGGAGAGCTCGATACACAATTGCACAATAATGCAAACCATTTCTGGGAATCGATCCCATATCAGACTGGATTACTAAATGAACTAAATACAAGTACGTATTGAAACATGGGGAGTAACCTTACAGAGATGTGTAGCATCAGTCTGGAGATGCAACCCAGGTGGGAGCAGCAGGAAAGTACAGATAGAGGAGCAAAAGCTATAGTTGCAAATAACAATTCTGGAGTTGCCGTCCTTCCCTTGATCTGTTTAAGCATTTTGCATAGAAAGTGATTGGATATACACAGCTCTTTTTCGATTGTTTTTCTTCAGCTCCACAAATCTTACATTTTACAGTGTTCAGGCTTCCATGAAAGGGATAGTATGAACCCCTTCTTTAGTTCCTGGAGGATGAGGTATCATCCTCAGCTGGAATCTCCTCCACATGAAGAAAACAAGAATCCGGGTCTCTGTTCCTGGCTGTTACCCTGGTCCCTAACCTATTGTTTGGTAACTAGGAGGCAGTTCCTCCAGCTCCTCCTCCACATATCCTTTGGGAAAACTTTAGACTTACGGTTCACCTTTTCTATGGAACATATCAGTATCTTCCTGTTACAGCAGCTGGCGGGGGCGGGGGGGGAGGAAGGCACTGATGGGGTGGCATTTGGACTAGCATGTGCCGTGGGTCGGCCATCCTGACAAAGCAGCATAAGATGATGTCAGAAAGCAGAGCACTGTGCCTCAAAAGGAGGTTTGTGTCCTTCCTACTCTCGAGTTTTGCCTTTCTCTTTCCTACCGCTTGTGCAGAGACCACCCAAGCACAATGGCCAGCAGGCATAGAGGGGTGTGATTTGCACCCCATAGCAGAAGTGAGGCCGTCCATGCATGGCCTGCCTGCCTTCCTTCCTTGGGATAGTATTTATTATTCATCACTGTATGTAAATTGATCCCTCCGGCCCCATTGGTTGCTTTTCGGTGTGTGGGTTGACATAACTATCTGTGTATTTTTCTTTAGCTTCCTTCAACTTGTTACCAGCCTGCACAGCGATGTCCTGCACAGGGCCAAAATAATTTTCCTGGGTGCGGTCACACCATGTGAGGTTGTCTGCCAGCTCTCTGGCAGGATGTGTGTTTGCATATGGGGATTTCTGCATATTGCCTTGACCTTTGCAGCACATTGGTTGTTCAAATGTAACTTGTGGTCCACTATTGGCTTCCTGTAGTATTGCTGCTTCCAGCTTTCTCTCTCTTATGTTGCTAGTCCTTTTCCCCAGATGTGTTAGCTTTTTCCTTTTGCAAACTAAATTTCAATTTACTTGTAGCTCTTATTTCTCACAGACCCAGGACTCTGTGAGTCAGTTGTCGTATTGGTTTTACCATCACTGGGTGTAGTTAAATGACTGCATGTTTATACATACATGCACATGAGCATAAGAGACTATCTTAATACTTGCTTGCTGTCCCCAGTGCTTCTTCCAGAACATGGAAGAAGGTGTTAAGTGAGGCAGATCTGGGCAAGGAATAGACCTAAGCAAGGCATCTCATGCCAGGCACTGTGCCCTACTGTAGTGCCATCTTTTGTCATCTTTTTCTTAAACTAATTAGTTGCTAGTTCGTTTTCAGCCCAGATGTCACTGTTTCCATCTAAGCCAGTGTAAAGTTGTATTTCTGTCAGGATTTCTTCAGTCACCATTATCTGGAATCCAATTAGGTAGTGTTCATTCAGGGTGCATCACATGTGGAAGTGTTTGCAGAATTGAGGTTCCTGTGTTCTTAGCAGCCTACTATTACCACTGTGTTTCATTATCCTCCAGCTGGCACGGGCTTGGGCATTTCATGTGTTCTGGGAGATCCACTGCAGGGCTGGTGGCTTGCTGTCCTGGTTGTTAGGGAATAGCGGAAGGAAGATGATAGCTATCCTGTTAGTTTGCTCTCTAAAGACCATGTCCCAAAGGCAGCGAATGAGTTTGACTGCAAAAAGATTCCTTGATTTCAGTAAAACTGCTTACATGTGTGCTGCCGTGCCTGTAGAAACATAAAGTAGGACCACAGCTTAAGGGAGAAGGCAGACGTTCATGTTAAAAAAAAAAAATAAATAAAAGATGACATTCCTTACTGCAGTGCCTCTCCAAATACCAGGGCTTTTGAAAGATATTAGTGGTGCAACGAACTCGACAGATAATTCTTTTCATATGGTGTCTGGATCAGGTGACTCACATATGTTCACATTTTCAGGTACCCCGTTTGCTGCTTTGTATCGCGAGTTCTTTTTCAAAATCTTCCTCTTGTGCAAACTTTATTTTTCTTTGTCACAGTCAGTATTTCTATCACAGCTTTCAGAGGAAGGTAGCATAAAGTTATTAAGCCTTGTGGTTAGAATTTTAATCTCTGCAAAGATATATCACCAGTAATAAGCTTGTTCTATCTGCTAATATTTTGTTTTCTTTGCATTTATTTGAGAGTCTCCAGTTTGGAGCTTTTTATTGTTGTTAAGTGAGTAGGTCAGTTTTCTGAGCAGGTATTTTGAATTGGTTCTTCTGGTAAAATGACAAGAATTCCTTGTTAAAAGATGAAAACAGATTAGAGAAGACATATTTGTCAGACAGGGCTCTTCAGCATTAAAATGCTGTGAATGTTTCCTCCTTATCTTTTGGAAGATGTTTTATGCCATCTCCTGCCTTACAAATGAATGGATTCACCTGCATATATAATTGCCATGTTATTGTGCTGGATGGGATCTGATCATACAAAGACAATGGCTTTGTTTATGCTGCCAAACTGTATGCCCAGCTGTGCTTGCAGGATCAAGCCTCTAGTTGTTAAGTGTCTAGAAGCCCATAATAATAAAGATTTTAGTGGCAATATGTTAAGAAAAAATGCCAGCTTCTTTAGCAGATGTGGGAGCAAGGGGAACAATTTTTTAATGAGAAGCTTATACTTTCTCTGAAATATTTGCTGCTGGATGAAGGTGTTAGTTTACTTGTTTGTCAAATGTCAGCAATACAGTTGACCTGGTACAATAACAGGGCTGTCAGGGTTGTCTCCAAGGCAGATTTATTGAAAAGGACACCATTGTGAGTGCTACGTGTGAGACTGAATTGAGGATCTTGACAATTAAAAGCTTTGTGAGCTAAAACTCTTTGGTTGTGGAGCATGGTTTGGACACGTCATGTATCATCACCAGTGTGTTAAAAAGTAAAGGCAAGGGACACTTAAAATTTTGAATACTAACTGAAAGGCTTTTGGTTGGATTTTGTTGATTTGTATGAGGTGTATATAATCACTGTCTCTGGATCCCAGGATAAATTTGTATGTGCAGTGTTCCCTAATGCCCTTTCTAGTTCCAGATATGTGTCTCACTAACCAAGTTCTCTTTTATGTGTAATTGCCTTTTCCCAGTTATTTGCGCAATATGAGTCAGAATAATATGCTATTTCTTTACAGCTGCTTTTTAAAACAAAATGGTAACTGGATTTAAAGCATGTTTTTTTACTGATATGCCAAGGGAGAGTGCTAAGCTCCCATGCTTAGTATGGATGCCATTCCTTATTCAGAGGTAAAGGGTGTTTTAAAAATTTAATATTAATGTATGTGGGAAAACAGCTATTACAGTTCCACACGTGTAATTTGTCCCTTGAGAGCCTGTATCCTTTTAAAGTCATCATTCCTTTAAAATTAGTCTTCTGATTACCCCTCCAAGTCTGGTATAGAAAGGAGAGCGAGCAATGGCCAGAAGGCCTTGGTCTTGTTTAGGGAAGGAAAGTTAGAGAAAACCAGAGACTTTTGGAAGAAAGTAGATTCTAGAGTAAATGTTGTGACTTCTGTAACATAACTGCAGCTGAGTCACTAGGTTTTGTGGATAACTTGTGTTCATGGTAACACCATATTCTGAGAGGTTATTTGAAAGTAACACCAAATACTTACATGTACCTCATACACGTACTCAGGGTAACTTACTGGCTAGAAAGAAAGGATGTTATAAAGTAGCTCTTAATCCTACAAGTGTATAAACATCTAGGCAAGTTCAAGCCCATAATTAAGAGAATGCTCACATGCTTAAAACCCATATTTAGTGTTTGTGATGTAAAATATATTTTTTTAGAATAATGGACATCCCACCCTAGCAAGTCTGGTCACTACCATACTGATATATCATCTTGTCTCTGACATTAATACCACTTACAAGTCTAAAAAACCATCTTTTTGTCTTTTTTTGATTTTTTTAAATTATTATTTCATTTGAGTAATTTTTTTTCTAACATGGTTTAGTAATTAGGATTTAAGTTTGTGGGTCTGCATGTACATAATGGAGTGCTTTGAATATTTTTATATAAAGAGTTTCATTCCTGTAATCTGCTGCTTGAGATTATTTTTTTTTATTTTTTGAGGGAAATGTTCATTTTGATAAATAACATTGTTAATCTTTTAGGGACTATCTAAGTAAATTTAAGCAACATTACATTTTTGGTCAAAATAAATGAAAACTCTCATTCTGAGCTTTTGGAAGCAGAAAAACAGGCAGGTGGGGAGGAATATGACTTGGCTTGGAAAAACTCGCTCCTGACTCTCTTTAGGCAGACAGATTAAAATTCCTAAGAGTTTAACCTAGACTGAGGAACTTTGCAAAGAAGGTATTTGACACCGTAATGACAGCTCCTGGAAATCTGAGCAGAGATTGAAAGCAAACCCAGTAAAAATACCAAAGTCAGGTCCAAGGGCTGCACAGAGACTGCTGTGACTCCATGAATCTCTTTTCATTCCACGGTTTTAGCGACTCAGTCGACAGAGGCAAAAGTTCCATCTTACCAAAATAGTCTGCCGATTTAATTGGTTGTTTTGTACCGTAGATGGTGGCTAAGGCCACGGAGTAATGGAAACAATTATTTACAGGCAGTTGTTAGGTTTATAGCGACCCTAGGCTTTCTACAGACACTGAGCTCTTCTGCAGGTACGAGTTTGCAGTTTGTCAGCAGAGTAAACAGGAAAACCTGCCTTTGAAAAATTATTGCAAATCACTCCATTTCATTGGCTTTGCAATTAGATGCCACTGCTTCTCATTCCCCCCAGCTTGTGTACGTGGTGGTGTTGTATGTGTTATTTGCATCATGACAAAATAATTGGCCTGTGTGCCAGTGATACCTGGTGATTATATTTACCCATAGCTCCAAAGTCCAGACTGAGGGCTCTCCCCTGCTGAGGAGTCCCAGTCTACCACCTTCATGTACGCACCCTAAGTGCCGTGATTTGGTGCTCTGAGTGTGCCTGTGCTTTGGCAGTCCTCAGCACCGGGATGTGGTGTCTGCCCAGGGACCTCCACCATTCTTGGTGCCTGCAGAAGTTACCTGTTTGTCTGGCTAAGTCATAGGTAAATTAGTTTATGATACTGTTGAAACAGAAGTTTATGTTTTGAAGTAGATGCTTAAGTCCTGCAAGTAGATATTCTGATGAGAACGCATACATTCAGGTATTTAAGACCACAAGTCTTTATGGTCTGTGGGTCCACAGAGGGCATCATAGTGAAGCCAAATACATGCTTAGCTGTGTCTCCATTCCCTCTGGAGGACTGGTCAGGACACTCATGTAGTCTCATCTCTCCTACTGCATCCAAACCTCAGAGGGTTGCAGGACAGTAAAAATGTTTTGTGCTTTTAAGGGACAAAGCTTTTGTGGTTTTTTCCCTTGTAACAGTAAGCATTTTTTTCATGCAGGCACTTGTTCAGTGACAGGAGTGTTTCAGTCCCCTGATAGACTCCTTAGCTGCAACTGACGGTAACAAAACAGGTCACAGAGGAGACAAGCAGGAAGGTTTTCTGTACCCAAAGGCCCAGATGATAGTTGCAACCTCCAGAGTGTCAAGCTTGAATCCTCTCTAGCAGGAGCCCGCGGGCTGCAGCAAGTGAAGCAGATTGTTCCCTTCTTTGTCTCTAGCATGTTTGTCTTCACCCTGATGCAAACTGGAGGCTTGTATTCTGGGACCTGCAGTCTCCATTGATCACATTTCCTTACTTAGAACAATTTTAGCCGCAAGCTGTAGTGTCAACAGGGTTTTGTGTACTTTGTGGGAAGCTGGACCAAATATTGCACAGGGAAACTCGGTATTCTTCAGCCTGGAAATATTGTACAAATCCAATTTTTTTAATTGACTTTTTGGAGAAGTAAATTACATTGGAAAAGAAATAATAAATTAAGCCAGCCAAATCTAGGAGACAGCAATCTTCCAGAAATTTGCTTACCTTTTGGCTTTAAGTGTGCCAATATGAGTATAAGGACTAGCAACACTTATTTTAATAAAAGCTTGAACAATGGAATATGGAGCTTTGGATATGTGGAACAGGTGAGCCTTGAGTATAAAATTTGGTCGTGTGTATTTGACCAAATGTCAACGCTTTAGACAGACTGTATCTGATAGAAAAGGTTTTGATCAAGTTGACTGGCCAAAAAATCCTCTCTCATGAATATAACATTTTCCTTAAAAACAAACAAAATCAATGAAATAGTAAAATTGTAGTGTAAATATTGGAAGGCCAAAAAATAGTCCTCGGTCTGATGAGTTCTTACACCATCCATTCACTCTTTCTAGCAGATGTGATATAGAAGGTGTCAGGGTTTATCTGAGCACTTTAGGGAGGAAGATGGTATGACTTTCCATGTCCCTTTGGTTTATGAGAAGAGAGTGGCAGGAGAGAAATACAGTGTTTGTGAATGTGGAGTCCCTAAAATTTCTCATTTGTTGATGTCTTGACTGGTTAATTAGTTTCTGTTTGCTGTATGTCTTCCAAACACATTTTTGTATGTGCATTTCTTGCACACTTTTATATTTCAAGACAACAATATTTGTAGTAAGATGATAAAGTAGGATCACCGGATTTTTTCATCAGAAACTGCTTTCATTTGGTGTTAGTGGGCTCACTGCGGTTTGCTTAGGTGGATGTACATTGCAAATAGTATTTTGATATCTGAGGAATAATTCAGATAAAGGAGAATCAAGCTTTACTGTGCTTAAAGGGAAGAAAAGTAAACACAAAATGCCTCAGAGCTGGCAATATTTGTTGAAAACTAACAACCTCTCCCCACCCATCCACAACTAAAAAGTAATTTTGTGAGCCATGAAACTTAAGAAGTTTATTTTTCTCTGGCTTGCCTTTATGTGGAACCCCTGTTGTCTGACGGTTTGGTTGAGCCTGCATTGCAAGCTGTCTCTCAGCATATGGACTACTTGTCTGTCTGTCTTCTGATGGACAGCTTATTTATCACAAAACATGGGAAAATTTAATATCTCTTTGGCCTTTCTCCTTTTGTCTGGTTTGGCAAAATTGTCTCATGTGTCCCTGAGTTATTGCAGGTAAGAGTTGGACTGAGAATAGTGTGATCACATCCTTCCCTTCCCTTCCCTTCCCTTTTTCCCTTTTTCCCTTTTTCCCTTTTTCCCTTTTTCCCTTTTTCCCTTTTTCCCTTTTTCCTTTTTTCCCTTTTTCCCTTTTTCCCTTTTTCCCTTTCCGAACAGACTGAGGGAGAGGGGGGAATTCCTAGTGGTAGCACCATTGCTTCACTCATAGTGGCAGGGAAACACTTCATTTGGAAAAAATGGAGCATTTTTGCAGCAGTCTAACTTTCGGCTGTGCTCACTGGGAGGATTACAGTTTGATAACCTGAAATCCTCCTCTGACAGAGCTGCAAGTATTTGTTATTAGTAATACCTAGCATTTTAGCCATGGACCTCAAGTGCTTTCTAAAGAGGACAGTACCATAGTCCCCATTTGTAAAGTGAGACTGAAGGAGATGCAGTGATGTGGCCAAGGTCATCCCAGAGGCCAGTGAGAGAGATAGGACAAGGCTTTGTCTCCTGCTCTGACAGTCTTCTGTCCACCAGCCACCAAAGCTCACAGAGGACTTGAATCACACGAATAGATCTGTTATCTACAAAGTCATGCATATAGATACCAGTCACAGAACTAAGCTATGGCCCCATTTTCATACTGAAGATTAAAGCAGCTCTGCAGAATGTGTATTTCAACTTTCTGCCTTAAAAATATGCTGCTAATTAGGGATGTAAAGGGGCTGAACTCAGCTGCAAGACTGCTGATCTTTCCTAGTGAGACATTGCCTGCCAGCATTGTTTGGACTCCAACTAACCCTTCATTGTCTTCTATCTCATAAGGTCCTGAGCATGCACAGAAAAAAAGGAGGATTGATGTCTTTATATTGTCATTTCTGGCTGTCTGCAGAATACCCTTCAGCCATTTTCAGCAGTGCTCAAAAGTATGCTCTGCTGTTTTTAATCTTGTTGTGCTTTTTGTTTTTGCTGGTGGCACTCTTCCATGCCCAGAGACTTTTTTAATTTTTACTTTTGTAGCTGTGCAATTCCACCTTATTAACTTGGATTCTGCTTCTAGTCTCACCCTTCACAGGGTTATCTTTTTTAATGGGTGAAAAAGTGCATATGCCAGCATTCCATACTAGGAGTTCTAGTATGCGATGTACGTTGGGGAAGGAGTTGTGCTCTGCTTCACATATCATATAGTCCTGATAAATGAGAGAAAAAATCTGCAGTCTCCAATCAGCTTTAGTTGGATTGCTGTTCAATTTAAGTACTACAGAATTTGAGTCAGTTTTTAGCTTGAAGGAGATTGGATATATTTTTCTTTTTTTCTTTTTTCTTCCTTTTTTTTTTACATTTTAGGATCCTCTGGGAAAAAAAAATAATATTTTACATTTTTACAGAACAGTATTTTAAATAATGGTTTAGAAAGGATACTGCCATACTACTGACTCCGAGTAGCATTAGCTATTAAAAAGCATATTAAATCCATCTGAATAAAAACATTGTAGAAAAGCAAAATATCCTATTTTAATAATGGATTTTGAAGAGTATTGCTTTTATCCATCTAGAGTTTTGCTAATAAGCTAACTGCAGAAGATCAAGCTGCTTGCATGTGTTGGGCAATAATAAGCAACTTGAACCACTTTCCAGCAAAAATACTATAGGCCTTTGCTCGACTGCTGTGCAGTGACTCCAGGGATTTCAGTGGGAGATACTGATCTCTGCAATGCCTCTGTGTGCTTTTGCCAATCAAAGGCATTTACAGTATGTCAAAACAATCAGTGATTACTGCTCTGCAGTTTTAATTCCCTCTTTTTGCAAAATAAAAGGACTTGTTCTTGTGGTTTCAGTGCCCACATAAGCATCTCTGCATGCTGAGGTAAAGCTTTCTTGTCCGTACATGTGGACCTGATAAGTATTTTTGCATAATGCCTTTTTTTTTGCAGTGTAAGATTCTGTTAGAACATAATGGAACAGGGTCTGGTCTGAAAGCCACCCTGACAGCCTGGAATTCCTGCTTCTGAACAGCAGCTTATCCACAGCACAGAGATTTTGTGATAGCCATACAACATGACACCTGCTGTCCCTCCAAGCGGAAGAAGACGCATCTGGGATGCCCTTCCGCCTTGATGGGCAGAACTGCCCCTTTCTTGACCGCTGCAATAATGTAAACCTCCGCAGAAAGCTGCTTCACATAGACGAGCAGACAGACAAAGCTTGCCATTTTCTCTGTACCTCGGAGAGCCGTTTCCCATTTTGCAGGGAATGTAGAGCTCTGCGGAGCAGAACACCCGGGGGGGTGCAGCTTCCTCTGGTTCTGCACCAGCCCTCCCTGGGAGCTCCTGCGCCTGTCTGGAATATGCCATGTTATCCCACAGGCAGGCACGGGGATGATTTGTGCTTCTGGGAGCCACTGTTGTTCTCGGAGAGCAGCTCTGCGCTGTCCTCCTTGCAGAGCTACGGCTCTGCAGCTCCAGTCCAGTCCAGCCCAGCCAGCCAGTGCCTTTCTCCCCAGGGTCCCTAACCTCATGGCAACTGGGAAGAAAGTGTTGCAGTATGAGTAGTGCCAAACCCAGCCTGTGAGAACCAGTTGGAAACACTACCTGAGAAGTCAGCAATTACTCGGCACCACTGAGAGCAAAATATTCGGGCTGCATATACATCCCAGCCAGTAAATCACAATGTAAGGAGACAGACTTCTTGCTTGCACATTGGTAGTCCCTAGCAACACCATTTGATAAAGCCCTGCTCTGGTTTCAGAGGTCCAGGCTAAATTTTCTGTTCAGTGTTCCTGACCCTAGAAGTCTGGCATTTGTTTACTGAAAAAAAAAAAAAAAAAGCACAGCTACGTCTTTAAAGCTCTGCTGCTTGGTTGGCAAACAAATGCTGGGAAGTGCAGCTCTGCTGAGGTTGTGCAAAAAGAAAGCAATTGTTATTCATTAAGCAGATGACAGCAACGGGAGCAAAGGGGATAAAACTCGAAATCTGAAACCACCTGCTTTAATTTTAGCCATAATTGAAGCGGCTGCCCGTGATGTTGCTGATGCACGTATCAGATTTGCACGCCATGCGCTGCTCTCACTGATTTCTGTGGCAGCAAGCTCCAGCCCACTGTCTGCTCTGGTTCAGGAGGGGATGAATCTCCTGTTTGATTGCAGGTTATAACGGGCACTTTAGAATCTGTTTGTTTCCTTCCAGGAGCAAAATGCAATTGCAGTCTGGCTCTCTGATAGACAGATGTTTTAGTCATTAGTGAGGTTTCTGTGGCCACACCACTGTGTCCTAGTATGGGTGCACTTATCTCTTTTGTTCCTGGTTCGAAGCAGTGCAGCTTTTCTCGCTCTTGTGCTCACATGCTCACTCTCTTTCTCTCTTTCCCTCTCTCTCTGTCTTTGATCTTGCTGGTATGGGGAAAAATATCAGATCCAAATCTTCCACATATTTAACCAAAACATCTTGTAGGATGGGAATAAATTGTGACTGAGTGCAGCAGCAGGGGGCTGCAGTATGATTGCTTGTACTGCTTGCTTTCTGTTACTGCAAAATAGCAGCAATCCTCAAGGAGTGCTGGGGCTCTGCAGCTACATAAGCACTTAGGGGCTCAACATTCACAGAGGGCTAAGGTGGTTTTGCTGGGAATGGGTGGGCTGTGCAAAGCTTTCCTCTATCGGTCTCAAATTCACATGAAACAGGTAAAAAGGGAAGAGATCTTTCCTAATGGCAGAGGGGGTCTCATCCTTCACTAAATTCCCTGGAGTTTTTGCCATGGAGTTAAATGGCCGTAAGATAGCACTGTCACTTCATATTCAACCTCATTACAGTACTAGCGACATAAGCCTCAGAGCTGGGGAGCTCACAGCAAAATCAGTAAAGGCAGGAAAAGTCTTGACCTCAGCTGCACAGTGAAATGTTAGAGTGGGAGCAGTAACGGTCTATCCTTGAGCTGTTTAGTGCAGATTTATACTGCATGTGTTTGTATGTCTATGCCAGCTTTCAAAAGCTATGAAAAGCTTTTTTATGGTTTCCTGTGATGATACATAGTCAGAGGGGATGCTCAGATGAATAAAGAAATATGCCACGAAATGGGGAACAGGTGAGCTGCGTGACAGATGTGTGTGCTGTCCTTTGTCGATTCAGTGCTGCTCCTTGGCTAACAGTATGAAGTGCCGGGAATACGACATGAGGCTTAACTCCACTTGGGATGTTGCTTAGGGAGAAGATCCTCACTGCTTTGGAGCATAGCACATTGTGTGATGTAAGATCCCCATTCCCTTCTGATCAGCCTTCCCTACTAAGCATGTCTTCATTCCTCTGCTTTACTGATCATTTACAGCTGTTTGCTTTATTTCATGAGAAATTCTTAAAGGGCTGAGACAGTAACTGGACTGCGCTGTTCTGTAATGCAGCCCAGAGCTGCCGCCGCGTTTCGAGCGGCCAAATGAGATTCACACTCAAGTCCCAGCAGACATTGTTCATCTTGGTTGCAGGAGTCCACATTTATCTGGGGTCTAGTATCTCCCTGGACATCTTCCTTGTCGTAATAAAGACGAAGATGGCTATGGCATTGAGGTGTAATACCCCCCTACTTGGTAGACTGCCAGCCCAACCTTTTTTGGTCTGACGCGTAGATACTGCCATCTTTAAGGAGGCATAAAATGTGTTGCAGAGTGGGTCATACCCTGACATACTATCAGTTTGTAAAGTGAGTTGCAGTGGTTTTTCCCTGCAGTTTTTTTATCACTGTTATAGTCTAATACCTGTATTTAAATAATGAATTAGTGAGCAAATAACCACATTATGGGCACTTACTTAAAAACAAATAGTGTCAGAAAATAATGAGTTCTAAAAAAATATCTCTGGCAGTTTTTCCTTTATGTATTCCTGGTGATGAAGAGGACACCAAACAGCCTGTCATGTCGTTTCAGTTCCTTTTACGCACAGCTGGGCTAAAAGTGAATGCACGCTTCCATCTTTCACCAGTGTGTATCTTCCTTCTATATGCATTTAAATAATAGATTCTCCTTTTATTTATCAATTCATTAGCTTTTTTAAGTAAAAGAAGTTGTGTAATTGCTATGCCCACGAGGCGTGTGACACCTCTGACCATCATGGGCTGTCTCCTGCAGACCATGCTGGGCAGTGAGTGCATGGTGCCAGAGCCCACCATCCACAGCCCTAAGTCATGCCGCAGAAAAGACAGGGAATGGTTTGCAAATGCACTTACATCCCCTCATTTTGGTGTGGCTTCAGAGAATGCTCCGCTTAGACCTAAAAGATAGGCATCCATTTCTTTTGCATAAAGGAGTCCTGTGATGTTACAGCTCCACATGTGGCTCTGGTTTCTCTGTCCCCAACGAGTATCCTTGCAGAAAGACCAAAAGTACTTGAATTCTTCTAAAAGCTCATACTCCTTTGAGAGCTACGTAGCCAGCAGATGCTTTACAGTGAAAGAGAATATCCTTTGAAAACAATCTGGTGTTTATTAATCAACAAGAATTCAGTGTTTGGGGTCCTTTGGCAGGAAAAGAGAAGGAAAGCACATGTGGCCTGGCCTCCTGAGTGAAAACATGCAGGTTCCATCCCTGTGCTCTGCTGAGGAGCAGATTTTGTATAGCATTGGTATGTCAGCACTTTGCTCTCAGTTCCAGTGACATTTGGCAGGATTCAATATGCTTATGTTGAGACTGAGTTGCCTAAAACCCAGGCAGCAAGCCATTCACCTGTTCTCTGGTGTTGCCCTATAGATACCTAGATTCATTAGACTCCCTCTTAGCTAGAGAGTTCTCTGGACGCTTAATTTTAGACGCCCACATATGCTCAGAAGTGCCATTTCTGGGAAGGCAGGCACTTGGATCTTATTTAAAGCTGTGCTGTGTTTCTGGTTTATGTGGGTAGGCACCTGGACTCTGGTTTTTTGTTGCAGAGGACTGAAAAATGAGTTATGGACAAGACTAAGTCACGGGCCTAACCTCCCGCCTTGCGACCATCGCTCTTGCTCAGACATCGGAAGATGGGATCTAGGCGCTGCTCAGCCTGAGGGGTTAGTCCCCATCCTGACTATATCTCAGGAGAGCACCCTCACCATCCCTCCCTTAGCTGCTCTGCAGCTGTATCTTGAGAAATATGAGGCCAGGGATAAAATGTGAAAGAAGAGATTGAGCACAGAGGGGAGCAGTGACCAAAACCAGTTATTAGGATGCTGCAGGGGAAGGAGAGTCCCAGGCCCTCCTCCCTGGCATGTGATGTCCATTTTACACTGGGTACCACCATCGCCATCAGGAAACACCGATGGGAGATTGTCTGGTTTTCTGGCTGCAGAGTCTCAGAGGTGCCATCTGTTCCCCATTTGTTGCAGAAGTTATTTAGGTGGCTGTGTGAGACAGACAGGATGACCCTCTGGGCTTCGGTGCCTTTGATGAGACAGCATCTGAAGTTAACACTTAAACAGACTTGATTTTATTGCCTTTGTGTATAATAATGCCCATGAAATCATTAAAACTTTTTGTCTGCTCCTTGGTCTTCTGTCATCTCCCTGTAGTGTTTCTGTCATATGCTGACTTTGTATGACCTGCCTGCCTGAAAAATCACCAGCCATCCTCCCTTTCCCAGCCCCGCACGCAGGGGTGCGAGGTACCTGCACTGGCACTTCCATGGCTCGTTAGGGATTCTTGGATGAGGGACACCACATTTGGGAATAATCCTTTTTCCATTTCTGACTCACAGATTGATGAACTCCCTGAAGGAGCTGTGAAGCCTCCAGCAAATAAATACCCCATCTTCTTTTTCGGGACTCATGAAACGTAAGTGAATGAACATGGTCTTTTCCTTTGAAAATATCTTCTTCCACTGCAGCTAATGTAATCTCCACTGATTTTATTGGAACAAATCCTGACTGAAGCCATTGGGAGCCTAGAGATAGGTCCTGTGAGCCCAACTCATTTGTATCAACACATGGAAGTGAAACCTGAAAGTAGGTGGGAGCACTGCTGCATGGATGGTATACCATGGTGTAAGCATAAATAACTACTGGTGCCGGTGTTTCCCATAAAGAAAAGTGTTGGCATAAATTTATTAAAGGGTCGTCTGAACTCAGGTGAAGGGGCAAACATTTTTTGCTTGGATGTACGTGATAGCAGGGATCAGGCACATTTGGGTTCGTGTCCTGTGTGAGAACTCGCTCGGTAGTTTGTAAAATGAAGGGAAACAGACCCCAGAGTCTCACGCAGTTTTCACATAGCTTTAAAATATATGTATTCCTGTGAGATTTGTGCTGGGGATGTTGTAGGATGGAGCTCTCAGAAGTGATAGAAGAAATGAGCTGGCTGAGCTCATAGGAAACGAAAGAAATCAGAACAGAAAGGGTAAGTTAGGTCTAGTAGTAACTGCCACAGAGTTGTGCAATTATAATGTACGTGTGTCTGTTTTAAACTATGTCAGAGGTAGTTAGAAAAAATAAATCAGAGTTTCCATTTTGCATGAAATGTTTACATTATAAAACTTTTCCTTCCCCACTTGCAGGGAAGGAATTCCTTAAAAAGCGGAAAATGAAAAAATGAAATTGTGATGACATTTAAAATTCAATTTTAGAGGTTAGAAGCTTTATTTAAAATTTATTGTTTATTTTTGAATTTTAACATTATTCCAGAACATAATAAGCCCTACAGCTCATACATTACATTTTATTTTAAAAATCTTTAAAGGCAGTTTCTGCTTAATAAGGATCAAAATAGCCCCTCTTTAGTTAAAATATTTCTTCCTGTTGCTGTAATGAAACAACCTGATATTTTGATATATTGTGATCTACTACTAGTGTCCCAAAATAATCTAAAAAGAATAAAGTTCAAATAAACTTCTGATGCTTTAAATTCAGAAACCAAAATGTTTGTTTTTTTGTAATGGAAAAATTCTTCATGAGAAACATTTTGAGAAAAACCTCAGACCACTTTTATTCTGAAATGAATGAATCCCAAACTGCTAATCTCTTTTGTTTGGGATGTTGTTAGCCCATGATCTGACTGTAACGTCTGCAACGGGAAAACAGTTTGTAGTTACTACCTTAATAATTTAAAAAGCATAATGATTAAAAATGAACTGTAGATTGCAGCTCCTTAGTTTTATAGCAGAGCAGTGGAAACTCTTGTGCTCTCCCAGTGGCAATGAATGTATTTCAAACAAAGATGTAGGCAATTTTTCAGTGTTTACTATACATAAAAGGCTTTAGAAACATTTCCATACATTACTGTTGAGCTAAATTAAGGTAACTCACGTAAGTTTCACGCAGTTTTCCTTTGTTATTTGTATTAGAACTGTTTGTATGTATTTTTTTGCAACAAGGAGACATCTAGTATTAGCAAAAGCATAGATAAAATAATTTATTCAGATCCCTTGCTCTGTTGTAGCATTTAATATTAACCAGACATCTGTTAGTTTGGAAATCACTGTTCGGCTTTCAGGTAGAAATGCATTTTTGGCTTTGTAATTATAGAATTGAGATATTTCTCAATGAGACAACGAAGTGTGGATACCATTCTTCTCCTGTGTTGTTAAAAGGAAACTCTTTCCCCAGAGACTTGCCATCTGATGCCTTTAGCCACCAGTTTGCTCTGTAGTGGCGAACTTCTTGGCCAGTGGGATGATTTAAGTGAATGAGACTTTGCACATTCATAATGCTGGGAAGAATCAGGGCATAAATCAGGCATTAATCTGAAATAATGTTTACAGCAAAGAATAAATATGATCCTGTGATTAAGGTGTTAGACAGAGACTGAAGAGAGTTGGGTTTTCCTCTGTAGTCTGCTGTCAGTTTGAGTGTGACCTTGGGCAAATCTCTGTGCCTCAGAAGCCTGTCTGCAAAAAAGGGCAACTTCCCAACCTCATGGGGATGTTATAAGAATAAATGTGTTGTAAATGGTGGAGCTCCAACATCCCATGGTAATGGAGACCATAGAGTTAATGTTAATTGCAAAGATCATCAGGAAAGTAGGACAGTGATTATAGTGAAGGACGCTGTGACTTGCTCAGCTCCAGTCATTGGTGACATAGAATCTTCCATGTGGGAATGAAGTACTTTTTTTTTGCTTTCACTGTTTTTAATTTAACTTACAATTAGCCATCCCCTCTGTACCGTGATACAGAGCCCAGTAAGTATACTGGATATAGATACTCAGTGAAAAGCAAATTATGCTTTCTTCAGTTTTATGTAAGAAGATAGAATTTTACTGTAAAGTATGTAGAAAAAGTAGGATAAATCACCACTCTTCTTTTTTTTTATTATTATTTTTCCCTGCATTGTGCTGCCTGTGCCTGAAATTAATTGGCCCAGTGCATAGCTGACTTATGCAGCAGCAGAGCACAAAATCCTTCCTTTGCTGTGCTGTCTAAAAAACAATTTGGCCGCAACCACTCTGTGTGTCTCATTGTTTCCTTGTATTACTCATCTGCCTATATTTACCCATTGTTTCTTGTCTTATATGAAATTATAAGTTTTTTGGGAAAGAGAACATTGTTATTGTGTTTGCACAGAATCTAGCATGCGGGGGGCTTATTCCAAGACAGACGCTCCCAGGCCTACTGGCAGTATAGATAATAATAAATGCCACTGCTTTTACTGTCTAGTAGTACAAGGGATAAGTTTTGGCTCATGGGTTCTAGGGACTCCTTACATGCTTTAACTTTTCATAGGGTATTTTTAGGCTTTTCTGGATGTGTAACACACAGGACTGGAAGTTTGGTCCCTTGCTATCACAGGCAATTACGTCATATAATCCCTTTCATAAACTGTTCAAGTGCCAGTTCCCAGCAGTAGTTAATATAATAAATGAGACCCGTTTTAGTTGTTTCTAGAGAGACCCAGCATGATTTTGCAACATCAAACGTCAGGATGGTGAGCCAATACATTAAATCAGACTCACAGCAGTAACTCAAAGTCAGCGTGTTAAATAAATAAATAAATAGACAAGCAAACAAATAAATAAAACTGAAAAAGAAATGATGGCCTGAGCAGAAGAGTAGAGAAAATATTTGCACTGTTAATGTTGGGTTTTTTTGAAGAGGAGGAATTTAAGTCTTTTTTTGAATGTTACCTTTGTTAAAATGCAGTGCGTTCCTGGGGCCCAAAGACCTTTTCCCATATAAAGAATATAAAGATAAGTTTGGGAAGTCAAACAAGCGAAAAGGATTTAATGAAGGCCTGTGGGAAATAGAAAACAACCCCGGAGTAAAGTTTACTGGATATCAGGTAAATGACTTTCACTTCTATTCCTCCTTATCTTTCTTGTTTTCTTCTTTGAAGACTTCTTGTCGATGTAAACATTGTATGAGTGATGTGGAAGGTCCTGGTTTTGGTGGAACTAGAAAGTTTCACAGCTTTTGTAATTGTGTAATGTAAAGACAGCTGTGGTCTTGCACTCTGTGACAAATTGAACTTTAATCGTACTGCAGTGCCCTTTGCTTTCTGTGATATTCTGGGGTGGTGAAGTGGAAAGTTCTGTGGCAGATTTAGTTGAATTAAAAATGGAAGATTTTATTTACTCCAGTATAAACATGAATAATTTCTGACTTCTTCTTTCTCTTGTTTATTTTTATATCAGGCTCAGTGTATTTTACACAGACCTTAAGGTCACTGCACTTTTGATTTTTACATTGGTAATGTATAACACGTAGGACACCACTGCCAAAGTTGTGAGGGGTGAGAAGGTGGAGGTTTACACTGCTGTTACGAGATAGTAGCTGCTGTACAACAGCTCTCCCTGTTGGATGTCCGGAGCAAAAAGTCAGTGAAGCTGGAGGGGGGGAAGAGTAGTTGGGCTGTGTAAAACCAAAGAACTTTTCTCATTAAAAAAATGTGGTCCTTTGAAGGCAGAAATCACCTACAAAAGGCGGCGAACACCTATTACATTATTAGCACAAAACCTTACAAACCAGAGATAGGGACCACCTGCAGACAAGCTGCTGCCCCTCTCAGTTCCTGTTTCATATTTTCAGCCCTACAGATGTTTTGCATACACTTGGGGATTTAAAAAAAATCTAGTGAATAGTCTGTGGGAGATGGACTGTCAAAGAGCTCTCAGCCTTCTGGTCAGGGTTTGCTTTTTCCTAACATGGAGATCTTGCCCTTTGAGGGGTTTGTAACAACCATCTTCTCTCCTGAGTAAGTCTCTCCTGTTGCAGCCAAAGTCTAAAAGTTTCTATAGTTTTGCCCAAAGTGGAACATGCCAGATCTCTGCACTGAGCAACCCTTAGTTCTCCAGCAAATGCATTTTTGTTATCAGATCTTTTGTTTCTGTGTAAACCCTTCAGAACACGCTATCCCAGAATCTGCATCTGATAACTGTTTCCAAGTGGTGACTGAGAAAATTGCCTTTGCAGCCCTTTTTCTTGATAATTGCAGGAATAACCTGAGCTCTTCCTGACTGTAGTGATTAAAGTGTAAGCTGTCTGATACCAGGATTTCTGTCTTCAATATAGAACAAAAAATAAGTAATAGATTTTAGTGATATTTTTGTTGTTTATGTTATAATTGTTATTGTTATTTTAAAGGCAATTCAGCAACAGAGCTCATCAGAAACTGAAGGAGAAGGAGGAAATACAGCAGATGCCAGCAGTGAGGAGGAAGGTGATCGGGTAGAAGAGGATGGAAAAGGAAAAAGAAAGAATGAAAAAGCAGGCTCAAAACGGAAAAAATCCTATACTTCAAAGGTTATCTTCTGAGTTTTGCCATTGTTACCCCTATGCATTTATAATTAGAATACTGTCCACCTCACAGCAATCTATTCTTCCTTCTTCAGCATTTTGATTCCAGTACTGTAATGATGGTGTTCAAACAGGCAAAGGGAAGTGCTCTTGCTTTTGTAGGCAGCCTCGGTGAGACAGCACTTGAAATCCTCTGCCCTGTTCGAGCACCCACACTTTGAGAAGGAGGTGAAAGTATGGGAAGGAGTTCAGAAGGGCTGGAACGGAAATCTATGAAAGATGGATTGATAGGTTTGATCATCTTAGATAGGTATTTCCCCATGAAGAGCAAAAAAAAATCCTTAGGAGTGTGCCTCCTGGGAGACATGAGATCAGGTTTGAGTCCTGTCTGGGAGAATTCCAGCCTCCCTCTCTTGTCTCCAGTGCGAGTACCCCAGATGCTGTGCTAAAAGATACAGCAGGGTCAGATGTGCTCAGCTGCGCCTGTTGTAGCTGAGTGTCAAATACTTCAGTACAGGATACAGAATGGGAGGAAGAACTAATTCATTAAGCAGGGAGTAGGGCATTCAATTTGTAGATAATAGACCTGCACTGTAGTACCTAACTGACTTGTTAATATCTAAGTAACGGTATAGATGAGGAAACTAAGAGTAATGTGTCTCATAATGGCTGGTGAACGTAATCACCCGCATAGTGACAGCTTTGGGTTCAGATACACTTCTCACTTGTTGCCTGGGTGAAAGGGAGCAACATTATAGTCATTTCCTCTGGTTCTGTGTGTTCCTCCAGGTTTGTACTTCACTTAAAAAATTGTGGAAAGTGTGGCAGAGTCATGTTCATTCACATTCATGTTATTCTTCCCTGAAAGTGAAAACTAAATGAAATGAAAAGAAGCAAGCAAACAATCTGATCCAGGCTCAGTTTGGGGGAGAGCAGGAGTTTTTGTGGTTCACTTGCTGGACAAAATGTATTAAGTAATTTCACCCCCTTTGTGTGTTTTATATTAGGAATTCAGGTCTGGTCTACCATCTTCCTTCCAGAAGACCCTGGGCAAACAGAGGATTAGGAAAATGGTGGCTTAATGCCACAATTTATCCTTTTGTACTGTAGAATTGCATAACATAAGGGGAGCAGAAAAGATGTATTGGTTCCACATGGCTTTAATGCTAATATATTAAAGCTGACAGCACTAAAAAAAGTATGGAAAGCAGCTCTGCTAATGTTATTCTCATTTTACATCTCTGTGTTTAATCAAAACTTTTGTCAAGCTGGCACCATCTGTTTCATTAACTAGCAAAACCTACAGGTGACCCAACACTAATACCCATCTCCTATTACTGTGTCTGTCTCACAGTCAATTGTGCTGCCAACCTGTGCTTTAACACAGAATTTCTCCTTTTGCTTCAATGATGGCAGTAACTCCAACTACTTCACCTGAAAAACGCTTTTCACCCCACGTATCCTCCCCAATATTCACCTTGAACCACATGATCAGACAGCGTTCCATGTACATTTCAAAAGTGTCTTTCTATGATTGAAACTCAGTTTTTACTTTTTAACTTTGTTGTTGATCATTTTAGAAATCCTCCAAGCAGTCACGGAAATCTCCTGGAGATGAAGATGATAAGGACTGCAAAGAGGAAGAAAATAAGAGCAGCTCTGATGCTGGGGACGCAGGCAATGACACAAGAAACACTTCTTCAGATTTGCAGAAAACCAGTGAAGGGGTAATCTTCTGTTAATATAATTCACTTCCCGTGCAGTTTGCTACTGGGGGCTTTGGCGCTAGGGGTGAAAGGCATCGCATTGCCGTGACCTGTGCAGACCACATGCCATCTTTTTACATTGCATTTCAGTGCTCAGAGTGTGTCTAGAACAGAAACGTGGGACTGGTCCCTGCATTGCTACAAATTTTGCTCTAGAGAAATGACCAAACGAGGAAAGATACTATTAGCATTATTTTTGTTTCAACACTAGCATGGATGTCAGCTGAGAGAAACTACTGAAAACCATGAGCTGGAATGATGCAAAATTGATGCGAGAGCAGATTCAGACTGTGTAATGCATTTTGGCTCACTGAACAGTGGGAGCCTTCACAGTTGGTTAAAATTTGTGCAGTCCCACTGACTTCTTTGGAGTTCATGAGGGTTGATGTGCACTTCACAGACTCTGCATACAGCAGGTTTTAGGGCAGGTGCTGCTTGGGATATGATCTTCCAAGGAGGGGACATACGGTCTGCCCCAGAGCAGGTTCATATGATCTCCTTGTACCTTTGCGTCAGTTGTGTGTTCATATCAATATTATTTTGTTGTGATCACAACAGCAGAGAGGAAGGCTACAGAGCAGGGGGATTGGCACAGGAATTGGGTAATCATCAGCCACCTTTAACAACCACTACTATTTCCATGCCTCTGGAGCAGCACAAGCCTCCCTGCTCCAGCATTACCGCTCCAACTCAGACCCAGTTCTTGTACAGTTCCCGTGCCAAGGCTCTGCCACGTGTCCAGCAGCCGGGCTGGGCTGTCACAGGAGCTGCTGAGTGACATGAATCCCCAGGTGTGAGAGGAAGCCAGCCAGCACAGGCTCTCCTCCGACATTGCTGAGGTGCCTTAGCACCCAGCCGCGTGCTGAGCCTCAACCCTTTTTCACAAAACACAACCGCTGGGGAGCTGCTGTCGTCTTCTCCTTAAAGACTCCTCCCAGAGCTTCCTTTCCCCTCGTGTCTCTGTGGTACAGTGGATGTGTTTTGTGGCTCTTCACCTTATGAAGACTTTGATACATGACTCGTGGCATCAGGAAGGTAATATGCCCTGACCCTCTCCCGTTCACTCTGAACAAGCAGCTGGCTTGAGGCAGAGACTGACACAAGGAGACGTGTTCTTCCCAGCACCTCACCAATGTAGTCTGAGAGTTTGAGGCTGAGTGTGGTGTAGTGGTCATAGCACATGTGTTGCCCACCTTCTGGCTGGTGAACCCTGTGACTCTTTCATATCTTCAAATAGGTATTTGAGTGAGAAAACTGGCCATAAGGTCCATCTGAGGTGGCAAGAGGTTCAAGAAGGCAGTGACGGGATATGTCTGTGAACTTCAAGCACACTCTCCATGAAAGGACCAAATGCTTGCTGAGTTAGATCAGTTGCACATTACGTGGCTAAAAAGTCAGATAGGATGTTGGCTTTGTGGCTGGTGACATTCATATGGCTCTTCCTTCTGTATGTGACATGGTTGTAAGCGCTAGGAGGTCAAGTCCAGCGTGCTAGAACATCTTGGTGCTCTGCAGCCTTTTGAGGATTGCAGGTATGTCAGCCCCTGTGCTGAAATATCATCAGCAGTCTCTGTGTCCTTCCTGTCAGCACCAACTCCAGAGAAATACTCAGTCAACATCATTGTCTTACCCATGTGAGCAGTTGGCTTTGCTCTGACTTCTGCAACCCCAGTACTCAGGCTTGACCTCACACTTGAACAACCAGTCTTTAACTAGATATTGGATGCTTTTAACTCCACCTTATGGGAAAAGTGCAATTTTAGTAGGATGTACTAAAAAGAGATGGAGAGACCGTTCTAAGGGCAGTTTGAGATAAAGGCACTGATAAGTTTGGAGAAATTCACATCCTGATCCAGATATTTCACCTTGGGCATTTCTGCTGCAGGATCAGCATTTCACATGTAAATCCTCTTTTTAGATTTTGTCAGTAGTGCAGTTCTCTTTTAGGACCAGGAGGGGACACTCCATCTCCTGGAATCCCCAAAGCCAGACCAGGTGTCTTTTTAGAAGGTATGCCTTCATCAGACACAAGGCACTCAGGGAAAGAGTAATCAGATTATTTTTTTTCAGTTGGTGTTAACAGCCAGTCACACAGGATGTGTCTAGATTGACCTGCTGGGTACAGAGCCGGCTGTCCTGCAGCCACCTTCTGCTGGACATCCAGACTGGGAGTCTGCCGGAGGGTGTTGAACTTCTCCAGCTCACACACACAGGAGGACTTCTATAGAAAGGAAGGTCGAGAAAGACCAACACGTGCCTGCAGAGTTGGGATATGGTCCTCTTGTTCACACGCATGAATTCAGAAGAATGTCTAGGTCTGCTAAAAGACTCCATCATAGATGAGATTATGGTCTCTTTAAAATCCTTTACCTTGCGAGAAGAGCGTTGTACCAACGCCCCGCAGTCAGAAGAAGGGCTGTCTCCTCCAGAGGCGCTGCCTGCCCACCGCTGCCCATCCTGTGGGGCCAGCCGAGCTGGGGGGGTCGGTGTGGCCATGAGATGGCGTCAGGAGCACGCCGCTCCCAGCGCTGGGTGCTCCACACGGGGCTGGGGCTGCCCGAGCCTCCACCAGGAGAGACGTGGTTTCTAAATAGCCTGTAGAAAGGCACCATGAAGGCAAAGAGACAAGAAGAATGAGATTTCAGGGCCCTGATCTCAAGGATAGGCGTGTTTGATTCCCCTGGATTTGCCACTGTGACCGGCTGCTTAAAAGATGCCAGGTAGTGGAGGCTGGGGAGGGCTGTGGGAGGCAGGTGGCAGAAGGCTGGGGGCTCAGCTGCACCCTACTTGTAGTGTTCCCCGCGGGCTGCATCCGGAGAGCCTTTGGCTCCTGTGCTGTGCACCTCCCAGGCCTCTGACCGGGCAAGAGTTGCCTAAAGGACACAAGCAGCTTTTCTCTTAATAATGCTAATAATAATGAGGTCGTGATTATGTTTTATGATGCCTGGACTGCAGGCTGAAGACGCATCTCCCCTCTTCAGACCAGAGGGAACTTTGCCTTTTAATCACACTCTTACCCTCAGCATTATGGGGATCTTCTTGAAGGATTAACAGCTGAAGCCAAATGATTGCAGGAGCATCTTCACCTATATTTTTTAATGAAATTTCTAACCTCCAGGTGGTAGAGAAAGGCTTGAAAATGTGAAGTGATGGCTTCCTAAAGACTCAAAACCCAGAGCAAATAAAAAGTGCTTCCAAAGCTATGATATTTTTTCAGCCGATTTCATACTGTTCAAGGGCTCAACTTGTGATTTTTTTTTATCCCTGGGGTTGACAAAGCTGCTTTCTTTTCTTATCTCCATCCCTTAGATTCTCAACTATTCTTGAGGACTACAGGCACTTTCAACACAAGAGACATGTTTCCTCAGACTCAGCCACAGTTTGTAACAGTGCCCCGCCACTGCCAGTTTCTCAAGCTCTTTTCCTCACTGCTGTTCTTTGGCTGATTCCTTCCCCAGAAAGATGCAAAGCCTGACCCTCAGGGTTTTATTATCTAATATTAATTAACTAATAATATATTAGCTAAGACAGCCCATCCCAGAGTTTGCTCAAGTCAAGAGTCACAGACACCCCCCGCCATGACAGTCCTCTGCTATTAAATACTAAATTGTTTTGGTTTTCTCAAAATACCGCATAAAGAGAATATTCCAGTGGAAAGGCTATTCACAGCTCTGTGTTGGTTACTTTCTATGGAACAAAATTAGCTCATAAATCAGTGAATTCATGGCAGCGGATTTACATTCCACATTTAAATCTCCAGTGACTTGTATGTTTGTTTCTTGGCTGGTATAACTCTGAATTTTCATAACTGAACACCTAAGTTGCTTTTTACTGTTGCTCTCTGGATACCCATATAATGACGTTTGAAAGCTGGCTGTAGTCCCTGCCCTATTAGAGAGTATTTGAATGTTAAGGTCAACACTCAGGGTGTGTGGCAAGTTTTTCTTTTGGTATTCATTATTTTAGTTACAGTCTGGACATTGTGTTGGTAAACAAGGCATTCTCTTTGTGTAGCGATGCATGTGGTTGCCTTTCAGGAGGTGAAATTATTTTACTGAGTCTTTGAAAAATAATAAATTTGTTGGAAATTAAATACATTTTTTTTGCTCCTTGGTACGGCCCGAATATTGGAGTAAAGGACTGTGATCTTTTTACTCACACTGACAATCAGTTACTAACATGGGAGTCAGTGGATCTATTTGTGGAGGCGACTGCTTGCCAGCATGAATAAGGGGATCAAAATCTGGTCCAAAATTACTGCCATCTGATACTATTGCAATTGGGAGAACATATTTAAAACAGCCTGTGTCCAGGACGTATTTTTTGTTGTGATGTTCTTGTGGGGTAGCAACAATTCCAATTACTGCTCTGAAAGACAAGTGTTATGGCCAAACTGGCCATAGAAAGACAGGTCCATTGTGTCCTTCTGATGCGGTTTTGAGATGTTTGGTTCCTTCATTCTTCCTTCTTTACTTCTCAAGAATAACATTGGTTAGGCTGCATTACAGATTTGGGGTTTTATTGACATTAAAAGCATAGCATTTAGGGCTATATTCAATGTAAAAGCATTTATGTGGGTACTTCTTAAGAAAATGAAAAGAGAGTATGTATTTGTGTCTGAATTTTTTAGCAATTTAAGATAAGTTAAAATCTATCCCTTCAAAAAAGATAGTATTTGTAAAAAATGTGTTTATTGCACAGTAAAAATTTCTATGTAAAAATCAAATAGTGGCGTACTCTCTGGTGTAAAGAGGTGTGTTTTCTGCTGCCTTCATATAGCTCAGGACAACAGCACTGCTAGATAAGGCAATGGGACATAACTCGGGAGAAACATATATGTCTGAATGCAAGCTGAGATTAAAGCAGCCGGTGTAGATGAAATAAATGCTTTGCATCTCTGTGCACATCGAATCCTGTAACCATTTTGACCTCAAACCAACATGGAATAACAGTGATCATACAGAGCAAGTAAATAATTATCTGTCTGCCCATCCAGCAAGAGCCTTTAAGTACAGGATGGCTGAGTCAGTTGCCAGACACTGTGGAGGAAGGAATTTTCAGTGCCAGAAAAAAAAAACAATTTGTGGGTTTAGTTTTATTCCCCGCTCTGTCCTTCAATTTTATTGATGATTGAATTTTTTCACTCGAATCAGTCAGATTCTGTGCTCTTTGTTTTGTGCGCAGCAGTGTTAGTGCGACACACGTTGCACCATACCTTACAGTAAAGCTGAGGGACTTGTTCAAACAAAGATGATGCGAGTTGATCTGTTTCTGAAGAGACGTGAAACCATGGAGACCATGGAAACCGCGCAGCTCTGCCGCATCCTCGTTCAGCGGCTGCCGCAGGAGCCGGGCAGCACGTGCTGCCTGGGAGGGGGAAGGAGCCCAGGTCCCTGTGCAGCCCCACTGGCCCCAGGGGCTACCTGCATCTGGGGAAAGACAACTGCTGACTTCTGGGGCACCTGGGAGTGCATCTGGGAGGCAAAATGTGTGTCGTGCTGGAAGGTGGGTCTGGAAGCTCAAAATCCTAGAGGATGATTTGCATACCTGGCTCTTCGTTGTCCCTCCTGTGCCACGCCGTGGCCCAATGGACCTATCTGAGACAGCGGGGAATGGAAGTGTGAATATTCCCAGCGCCCCACGTGAGAACGGTGCCTTAGCCCAGGGGGGAATTGCTGTTATTAAGTACAAAGGTTCCATGCTCCGAAAGGAGAGCTTTCCTTACCAGATCTGAGAGCAGTACCATAGGGACCGACTGTTTCACCACCCATCCTGCCTGTCAGTGCAGGGCAGCAGCTGTCATTCCGAACTTTAGCAGAAGGCATGGCTTGATTGACTGATCATTTGTAGTTGTTTTAATGGGTGTCTGCACTTCCCTCTGAAGGGAAAGAAACAGCAGCAAACCCCTCCGAGCCCTGTCTCCAAAGCTTCTGTAAGTATAATCTTATTGACTCTTAAACAGGAGAGAGGTCACTGGAAGTGCGTTGTTCTGGATGAGCATTGTTACATCTTTTGGGGGTGGCAGGGCTCCAGCAGTTCCTGCAAGCCGTCATTACACGCATGAGCATTTTATAATAACCCTTCATCGTGTGTCCTTAGTCAGGATGTACCAGGACCTCCCACACAGAAAGTGCAGGTTTCCATTACTTACTGTTTGCAGACCCCTTGTCACAGGAGAAAAGAACCACACTGAACAAACACGGTGCAGGATCCCACACTGCTAAGTGGGCACTTGTATGCTCTTATCCTCTTGGGTAGAGAAGCCTAGTCCACCTGTAGCCATGACATCACACACAGCAGGTATGATGGGCCAGAGTGGGAGAGCGCTTAGGCAGCAAACTGCTAGCGCAGGGATGTGAAAATGTCTTCATATCCTCCTCTGGATCCTGTGTAAAATGAAAATTCCGTCATCCCCAGTGGATTTAACCTGTACCCCCCACACACTTATTCCTTCATGCTGAATTTTTTCTTGGATGACCAAATACAGTACTCATTCCTTCGTACCGCTTGTACGTTGTGTTTCTTTCCATCCATCAGGGTGTGAGTGGACAAGCGTTCACACTCTGAATTTCTTACCAAGGAGAAGGGACATATTGCTCAGGGTTAGATAGTCACATTAGGTGTAACGTTGCATGTCTTCGTGTTGGAGAAAACCTCACCTGTGAGTGAGTTTTGCTATATTTGCTTAATATGAAGAAACCAAGACTTGGAGACACTTACATGACCATGAGGACAGCCCGGCCCTGTTCCCACTAGTGTCAGTGGAAGCAAGAGCTGACCTGGCCTCAGCCATGAAGTAGGAGTTTCTTCCTTTTCTGTCATCACCTGACAGTGAACTCCACGCCAGACTGTTTCCTTTTCAGCAGCAACATTCAGATACGTCAGCCGTGAAAGCTGCTTATCTGTCTTCACCCTTGCCCAGTGTTCTCTGTTTTGAGCAAAAGGGGGTTCTCATCCCAAGGCGTTTGGGAACCCAGCAGCGCCTCAGCTTTTGCATGAAGCCTGTCAGTGATTTGGTGCAGTGGGAAAATGCGAAACTTGGTTGTGTGTGAAGTATATGACAAGATTCCTAATGAAGCGATTGGGGAAAACAAAAAACAACCCACATCCATGACTGGAGCTGCTTATTTGAATAAAGCCCTAAATGTTCACTTTTAAACCATGTTCTTTAATATTTTGTAGTGGTGTGTTTAGTGGATGTAACATAAGCAGTTTTCTCTAGAAAAAAATGTCTCTTCAAACCGACCGGGCAGTTACTTGTACCTGTGACTCTGAAGTGTGGGAATATGGCATTAATTATACCAAGTTTGTTGCAGCATGCTTTTTCTTACATTAAATGTGATTTTTTTTTCTCTCCTTCTCTTTCAGACTTAACCAACATAATGACTGCTGAATATTAAGGGAAAACACAAGAAGGTTACATGTTTGGTTGTCTAATATTCTTGGATTTGATATGAATCACCGCATCTGTTCATTAGTATCATCAACAGCATCCCAGTTTGTATGCACATTATTCACATTCCTATCTGTTGTGTTTGCAGAAATGACATTTTACCCTTTTTTCTAAGGGTTACTTTTTGATTTTCATATTCTTTGGTTGCATGAAGTTGCCCTTTACCAGTGGCTGAGGTTTATGAAGTATCGCATACTTGAACATGTTTTAGATCCCTTTTCTGGATAGAAAAGGTGTAACTCCAAATTACATCACTCTAAATCAGCATTTTTTTAAAAACAAGTAAATCTTAGGAATGAGTCCCCTCCATATGAGACTACAACAATATCTTCCACCTACAAACATAATTTTCAATTTCCCTATATCCATGCTATTTTGATTTTTGATCAGTTTACAACATAAAAGAAAAATTCCTTTTCAGTTGAGATCACCGCCAAGTTCAATAATGTAATAAAATACCTTTCCTTATTAGAAGTACCTAGCTAGTTATACTCTTAATACTTCTCAAAATCATGATGTAATGTACACTATCTGACTTAGTTCCTATATGTGGAGTTAGTGAAAGTCTTTTTGTGTTTCTTTAGATTAATACAAGGATTTTTTCCAATGCCAACACAATTTGAAATCATTCATTTGGATGCTTTCCATTTTTAAGCTTACTGTGATATAGAACCCTATGGGAAACCAAAAGAAGACATCAATTTTAAATAATGAAAGGCTTAAAAAAGGATGCTGTCATTCTGGCTTTTTTTTCCGTTTGGAAATAGAACTAGACTAGTAAGTAAGCATTCCAAATCCATTATTCTGTGTACATTATTGTTGCTATTGTGATAATAGAGATTTTTATTTATTTTTATGCCAGCTTTTATTGTGAAAACATATTTAGTCTGGTTTTATCAATCCTTGTTATGCTTGTCCTTGGAACATCTTTTGCGTATTCAAGGTTTGTAGTTGACGAGTTTACTGTAAAAAACTGAAAAAAAACCACAACAAAAAAACAAAAAACAAAACAAAAAGAAAACAAAAAAATGTATTGTTTTTACAGAATAAATTTATTGGAATGTGTATTGGGAGTAAGGTTTGAGGTTGTAAGCAACTAAGTTAGCGTCATATTTGGCTTCATACGTGTAATAATGTGAGGTATTAATGTAAGTCAAGTATTAAAGCAAAACATTCTGTTAACATGAGTTGACCATAATAGATACAAGTGCAGGTGAGATCTTTATTTTTTCTGTACTTTGCCTTTTCTGGATAACAGGAGGTTATTAAATTCACCTTGAATGTACTCAAAGTTTCTTTAAAAACATTAGAAGGAACATGGGAGGCTCAAATGCCCGTTTGTGAGCCAGCATGTCCCATTACAGCCCAGCAGCTCTGGGGTTGTTTTCCTGGGAGGACGTACTGGGACGGAGCTAGCCCAAATTGTAGTGTACCTGGGAGGAGCCCACGCCGGGGAGGCTGGGTGCTGCTGAGTTCCTCTTTGCCAAGAAGCACTGACTGAGATGTGTTGTGCTTATTTTGGACCTGCCCCTTTGGCCAGAGGTACCAAACCGTGGGTTCTCTCTTCCGAGCGCTGCTGTGAACTACACCGCAGTGCTCGACGGGAGAGTGTTAAAGCATGAATTTCTCGCTGTTCTGATAGTCCCCTTCTGCAGGGTTGCAACATGCATGCGCATGAGCTGATGCTTTCTTGTTACTGGTTAGGTTGAAAAAGACAATTAAAAATCTCTAAATCAAACCACCCAAAAGTCAACATCCCAAAATAAAGTGTTTCCAGTTAAAATGTATCAGCTAATTTCATCTGCCAGAAAGGCACTAAATGTACTGCTTTTAGTAAAAATACACGTAGAAGTCATAGAAGTAGTTCCGTTTGCAAACAGAAACATAAATACACACCCCAAGGCGGTTGCATTTGCTGCTACTTGTTTATGACCCAGGAGCGTTAGCTGCAAAGAAGCACAGGGCCAGCCCCGCTCCTGACAACGCGTGCGGGGGTGTGAGGCCTGCTCAGTCAAGGGAACAATGGTCCCCCTGTGCCCAGCTCGGAAGTGCTAGTAAGCACACGCTTCACTTCAAGGAGATGAGCAGTCCTTGCCGAAGTGAATCCTTAAAAGAATTAACAAAACTATATGATTTGCTTATTGTACCTAGATTCCTACCGTAAGAGTTGACTGCTTCTTCAGAGATTTCTTGGGATTTTTAACAAGGCTGACCCACAAGACATACTTTTTGACAAATAAAACATGTGCATGTGACAGAGTTACGTATGTTAATTTTTCACACTGCAAAATATTGACCTTCACATTCTACAGTAGCTCTGTGTAGGGATTGCTAGCTCTGATATTCTTCAGTGTGTGGAGGCTAAACACTGACATCATTATTATTATTTAACTTCATGCAGTATTTCTAAAACTGTCAAAGCAGCTTACTTAAAAATAGCTATGTGAGCTAGCGGCTCCACTGCAGCACAAAGTCAAAATGTTGAGAAGTGGTACTGAAGGCAGTCATCTTTATTTTCCCTTTTTGAGTAGGATAAACAAAATAGACCGCGCAACTTTACACAATTGTGCAATTTTACACATCTTACATGCTTCAGCTGGGTTCCATTTAAGCAGTTCAATTACATCCCAACCCAATTATATACATAGCCAAAAAGAGGAGCAGAAAACAGTCGTGCTATTCCATTTTTTCTTCTTGTTTTGTTTTCATAAAAAACTCTGGCTTGTTGACACACCGGTAAGCCAGCAGCTGGGGAAGAATCCCATACATTACGTTCAGTATCAGAAAAAACTGTTTTGCTTCTTCAGGGACTCTGTAGATGTAAGGAGTTCGAGCATGAAGAGAAGCACCAATATGGGAAAATTGAGCCTGTGGTGTGTATAGAACGTATATATTAAAAAAAGGGTGAAGTTGATGTGTATTTTGGAAAGACAGCATAATCTGCATGCATGTATGCATCTCCAGTGACATTTGCCAAGCCAATCCTTTTATTTCAGAATTATCCATCATACTTCTGCACAGTGGTATAAAAATACAGGCTAAACTAAGGTCATTAACATCTTGGTATAAGAGGGACTGACAGTACCATGGTAGGAGGTTTATTATATGCACGTGGTGGCACTGCTCTTTGCATCAGGTATAGGATTTCAGCCCTGGCTTATGGGTGATTATTCATGCAACAGGGTCCGTGGTCCCTCCCCAGGCAAACAGCTGCGGGCATCACCGCAGAGATCTGCGCTCCTGAGGCTCAGCCCTGCCATGGGGGTAGGACTCGCACCCGCCTACCCAGGGATGTTGTGTTTGGCACCAAGGGGAGGCAGGCAGACACTCACTCACTCACTCTGAGTGAAGTTAGAAAAAATCTTGGAAGCTATGTTAGTTTCTTTTTTTTTTTTAAATCTTAAACCCAGTATCCCAGATTCTGATCCCAGAACTCCTGATGATTTCAGAAAACATCTGCAATATTTGGCTTTTGGGCTGGGGGCGATTCTGAAGTATAGATTAAGTTTACAGTGAAGGTTGTATGCAAAGACAGGCTTGCTGGGCTGAAGCGTATTTTTAGCATAAACAAACATTTAAAGATAGAAGCATCAGGATAGTCGCTGTCTTTTGTCTCCATCTGTTACCTGCTATTTCAAGCCACAGCTCATTCACATTAACTATTGTCTGTCCTTTTTATTATTAATAGTTAGTTTACAGGGGAGGAGATCTGAGAAGATAAACATCAATTTGACCTTAAGCAGAGCAGGAGAAAGGGACACCGAGATTTTAGTAACACAGAGGAGAACACTGTGGCCAAATTGCGTCCTCTGTTCTGGCTTCAGCAGGAGTTACTTTGGGCTCAGAAAGAACAGAGTTCTGTTCACAGATAGCAAAGTAGAAAGTGAAATACAGTGCAGGTGTTTTAATCCACACACCTCTAGCAAAAGGTTAGGCTGAGACTATACAAAATGGAGAAGGAAATCAGTTCTCAGGTGATTCTAACCACCTCCACTTAACAGGGGAGCTGATCTCGCAAACCTGAGTCAGGAAATGGAGCAATCAAAGAAATCAAACACAAACACACTTCAGCAGAGTGCCACTTAGCATGTTTCTGTAAATAGCTATTACACAGGTACCAGATGTTCAGGGGCATGGTATCAGCAGCTTTTTTATATCAGCCCCATAATTCACTCACTCTCTTGCAGCCTGTGTGTTCTCACCTGTCTCAGCTAGGAACTACCTTTGGCTCCTCTCCCTGCTACCTTTCCTTGGGAGCCATCTCAGCCAGAGCATTAGTGCTCAGCAACAAAGACCTCTTCTGATGTGAGGTAGCAGTTTCCCAGGAAGATAGCTGGCTGCTGTCAGGCTTCAGGTAGGAGGTGTGGGGTTGTCTGATATTACCTAGACACTAACAGCCTCTTGGTAGTGTTTTAGAGCCTCTCCTGGGGTAAACAGGATGCTAAGCTACGTACTCCTTTATGGAGGATTGCAAGGCCTGCCTGTCTCCAAGAGTAGCCAGCTGTGCAGCATAGTAAGTTGATAGTAAACTCATACTAAGTTCATAATAAACTGCCTCAGAAAGAGCTGTAAGGGACTGTGCCTGAAAGACTTAGAAATCTCACAGTCTCCTAGATGCCTTTGAAGATCTAAGCCTTATTTGTGGTCTTGTCTCTTGCAAGAATTGTGGCACATTAGTGAGCTTTGAGCATTATAAAAAGACAAAGCAGAAATGTTTTGTTCTATTTGTAGCCCATGAAGATTTTTATCTAGCTAATGATGTACCATATAATGAAGTTATTGTTTATTAGACTCATTTGTCAGTATAACACATTGCTTTTTCCTTTCATTACCAGGGAGGATATTTAGGTCTGTTAAAGTCACTTTTTTTTAAATTTGATTTGCTTCTGTGGAAATTGCGTTATGTCTTTAATCTCATGTGTTTCCTTTCCATGACTGTACTCTTGCTTTTATTTTGGTTGGGGGTTTTTTGGCTACCTTGGGGCAGGGATGCGTCTGCAAAGCAGATCTCTCACTCACCAGTAGCCCAGTCCTGCTCTTCTTTCAAGTACCAGGCAAACTTGCACCAAATCCATCATTTTAAGCAGTAAGACAAGAGCCGTTAGTTACTGCAGCACGCTCTGCCTCCTGCGCGGTAGACTGGCATTGCAGTGAGAGCAGCCTTGAGTCTGCTGTGTTACCTTGCTGTGATCAGATCTTCTCAGTGAATAAGCCATTCCTTGGTGCTTTCTGTTACTGAGCCCTCTCTAAGTGGAGAATTTTGAGGATCAAACCCCTAAATCTTGGCTGAGAAATCAACCAAATGAGATGCTGCAGGTAAACTTATAAGGTAGCCTTATACATTTAATGTACAGCCTTTGTTAACCTCAAAGCCTCGGCCAGCCTGCTGATCAACCCATCCTACAGCAATTGGAAGCTGTCTGGTGCTGGACGTGGCACTGCTTGACTTGATAGCTGCAATTTGCATGCACCTGCTAATCATTAAGCTTCTTGTCTGTATGAAATAGTTTGGGTTTGGATCTTCTTACAATATATTTTACCTGTAGCCTAATCATAGGCTGTACTTTGAATATTTCTTACCCTGCAGTCAAGAAGGCCCTCCCGCTAGAGACAAAGAAAGGCCTGGAAAAAGGTTAGGAGTCCTTTCTTCACTCTGTGCCTTCTCTCTAAAACTGACTAAAATTAGGCAGACTGTAACTGATTTTGGAAGGGTTTGGACCAGACCTTATGCTTATAAGGAAATGGCTTATAAAGAAAGCCATCAAATAGAGTGAGAGTAACCTAGAAAAACATGTTCCTTGGGTTAGGTTCTCTTGTAGACAAGAGGCACTAGAGAAACTAGCCAGCAAAAATTGCAAGATTAAGGAAAGCACTTAGATGGAGAAGAGAAAAACTTTTCACATCTTAGGGAACAGGGAAGTGGGCTATGGAGAGCTGGTGAGACAGAATGGTTTTGGAGAGCAGGGCTGTGGCCCACTTGCATTGAGAAATGACAGTTTAATCCAATTCAGAGGCTATTACAACCCTTTTGTGTACTCAAAGCTTCTGGTACATTAGTTGCATGTAATTTAAAGAGCTCTTCACAAAGCTTCAGAAAGTCCAATGACGGTTAAAAATCCTCAACCTGGAGGAATTTTTTTGGAGTCTGGATGTTAGTAACAGAATAATTCAAGCTGAGAGCTATGTGTAATTCTGAAACAGTAAGTATTTCTCTCTGTGTGTGAAAGGAAGGGTACTTTAAGAGGTTTTCAGTAGATGCAACACATAGTATTTTGAGACTTGTTTTTGTAAAAAAAAAAAAAAAAAAAAAACCCAACAGAAAAAGAATTTAAATCCCCACATTCCTCATCTATAGGAGCAGTGTTCATTCCTGGGGGAAATGCCTACTGTTTCCATCATCAGATAGTTACCTTTTTTGTACCTTTGTGCATAACAAAGCAGAATGTGTTTCAGTAACTACATACATTTTACTTATCAATTGCAAGTGTTTTAACTTGAGAAAACAGCAGTCAAACTTGGAAATGTGTGTTGTGCCTCAATTACCAAAACTAAAAATAATACAGAAATGAGCCCTCAATTCATTGTCACACACATTTTTTCATCCCAGGTTGCTCATAGTTGTATCAAGTCAAATCAATTAAATCATGCCTAGTTGTGGGACGAGTGCAGTTGATTCTGCAGTGTGTTAAAGTCAAAACTACAAAAAAACCCAAACTTAAAGAAATGTTTCTTGAATCAGGATAAAATGTGGGGAGTGTGCAGGAACATAGTTCTCTTAATCAGTTTTTGTCAGGCTGTGGTTTTTGCTTGTGCTTAGGACAAGCTTCAAAGAGTAAGATGGGAAATTGAGTGTTAGCTTTGGATAGCTTTTCTTTTCCTTGTCTGACGTGTAAATCAGCATTATCCTGAAACCATGTGACAAGGGACAACAGAGGGTTTCTAGGCTTTGGCAACAAAATGTTGCATGTATTAATTGTACAGCTAAAAGGTACAAGGTGCCATTAAAAAAGTGAGTGTTTTGTTATGGGAAACATCTTAAAAAAAAAAAAAAAAAACCACAAAAAAAACCCAACAAACCAAAATCAATCAAACAAAAAACTGCCTCCAGTCTGGAGGGCTGAGCTTCTTGGGGATTTTGCAAGGTTGCAATAGCACATTCTGACTTCTTATTGTGCTAAATAATCTTTGAAGGAGCGTTTCTTTCCTGACTGGAGAACTTGTGAAACCTGAGTGATCTCTCAGTAGAGAGGTTCCTGACACTGGCTTGCCTACTTTAGCTAGCTTGTGCTTTTTTAGATTAGATTTAGGCCAAACACAGTTGTATGATATTTATGATACCTTTTGAGCATTTCAACCTCCTCATTAATATGTTTGCCAGATTCTGTTTTGATATAATTTGGTGAATCAAGATTCTCTATAAACTGGTGTGTTTTAAAAAAAAAAGTCATATTCTCTGTGATAGTTGCTCAGAAACAGAAAATAAACTGTCACTCCCCTGTCCTTACTGGGCGGTTAAGCTGGATTGTAGTTTGTATCCATGATTGTTTCTGGCCTGGGGAACAAAGTGTTGGTCTAATAGTGGTACCTGACTTACACTTATTGCCATGTTCCTATGTTCTCGTTATCACTGCAGGATTATGTGCGTATCTTCTGCATTGTCTGGATGCTCATAGTGCATCTCACTTACTACATACAGTACAAAGCAATTGTCACTGTCTCAACTGCTAAATGGTCAGTCTATATGTCATGAAGTCATTTGGTAGTTCCTTTTGAATTGTTTTGGCCAGTCTTCTCATAACCATTAGCACCATGTAGTAATTAACAACAGTTATTTATTTAGGAGAATCAGAACAGAATGAGATAATAAAGTATGATCATTTCCTTTGGCAACATGAGCCTGTATTAGTGTTATTGTGGTTTGTGGCTCAGGAGGTTCCCAGTGTTATATCAAAATCATCAACTGACATTGTTCATTTTGTATGACTACTAGATACTTTTTCCATTTATCTTTTACACTACCTAGTTGTCCAAAACATTTTATGGAAACAATGTATTATGTGGTTTTGGTTTTTTACATGGTTGATAGTTACAGCTTTAACACAGGCTTTCTTCATGGTCTCAGCTAAAGAGTAAGTGGTGCCTAATATGGTTTAAATGAACCCAATAAAAAGATTCTGCAGAAGGAGAGAAGTCTGGTGAAGCAAGAATGCAGTCATTAGAGACATATAATAGGTTTGATTCTCCACTCTCTTAGTTTTTTACAGATATAAAAGGCGATCTGAGTTACAATGGCATAAAACCTGCATGGGAAGACCAAGCCCTGGGCCCCTTACTTATTCCATAGGTCTCTACTTATTAACTTGTAATTCAAGAGTGAACATCTCACAGAGAAATACCTGAGCTAGTCCTCCAGCATGTATAAGGGTTAAATCGGGCATCCAGGAACAACCAGGCACCAGTAGGCCATACAGAGCAATCACATAGTATGGCACAGAGTAGAACATGTATGCCAGCATCTGCATTTTAAACAGAAATATTAGTTGCTTTGCAGTGTGAGGGAGATACACTTTAAAAAATGAGCCAGCTGCTGACTGAGGAGTTGAGACTGTTCAAAACTACACTCCTGGCAGCAGTATTTCCTAGGCCTTTTTGCAGCTGTACCTTCTTTGAGAAAAGAATTTTACACCTGGATGCTGTTGACAGGATCCAGCTACCCTGAGGCTTCCACTAATACTGATGGCCATTGTCTCTGCCCCATCCAAATCTACTTCATCCCAGACATGTTTTCCTACCCCTTGCCATCTTGAGACCATGTCAATAAGCATGGTTTAACCTAACTTGGTGTCCAACACAACATGGGTGTCCATTTCTCAAGCTCCATTGCACTTTCAGTTGGGAGGCAAGAGATACACCCAAGCCCACCCCTTTCCCAGAAAGAACAGGTCCAGCAGAGATATTTGGGTTCTGCTCATTGCCTCACTTGAGTCCTCTTATGGCTTCAGGCCCTGCCCCCATGCAGCAGCCAGGGTTACCTTGCAGATACTACAAAACTAAAACACAGTGTTCCTTCCTCTGCAGTGCTTGTGTAAATAGGGTTTGGAAAAAGAGTGTCAAGTTTCAAAGAGTGTGTTACTTGTGACAGAAGTGTAACATGAGCTTAAGGAATCTAGTACTACTACACTCCTTTTCACTCCATTATTCCAGGCTGAAAATCTACTTTGCCCTTCTAAGGAAGAGGAATGATCATAAAAAGCATGCAGGTATGTTTCATGGGATATATTAAAAGAAGCCTCAGTAATTAGGATGTGTAACTCCAGGTAGCTGATTTGAATCCAAGTTAAGTTTATTGCAACAAAGTGTTGGTACCCTGTAATGGCTGTAGTAGAAAACATGAAATACTGTTTAACTAGCCATGAACAAGTACTTCCCTTATTGATATTGTCTTCTGTGAAACCCATGGCTTCATCTTTGCGCCAGTTAACAAATCACTTCTTAACACTCTATGCTCCACAGTCAATGCTTTACCTGAAGCTTAGGATAGGCAGCAGGATCTTTTATATAAGGCTCGTGAAGTTGAATATATAGCCGGCAGAGTTCAGCAGGGCAATCCAGAGCAATCTAAGAAGAATTTTTAAAACTTCCTGTGAACAAAGAATTTGTTCTACAACAAACTAACCTGATACTTCTTACCAGCCCTAAAGATTCACTAGTGGTTTGCAGCACTGCTACCCTGGCGTCTTGCTCAAAATCTATTGCAAAGGTGATCAATTTGATCACCAATTAAAATGCTGAAATGCAGCCTCCTCTCAGCTCTGGCTCAGAGGGTTTGCTAGGAAATGCTGACAGCCTGCTTTAAAGATTTTGACTGGAAGAGAATTCAGTCAATTGGCTATGCTGTAGTAAAAGTATAATTGCTATTGATTTGCTCTGATAAACAGTGTTTGATCCCAGCAAATGAACTTTCCAATGGAAAATTGCTCAAACAGTGGAAACTTGATGTTCAGCACCCAATTTTAGGATAGCAAGCTATGAATGTAGGCCAAGTAAAGAGTTGCATTGTGGCAAGGTAGCAGTGAAGAGCAATGCAGAGAGATGGGTGTCGCTTAAAATAATAATTTTAAAGAGTAGCAAAGGAAGGATTATTGGATTTTACATTCCTATAGAAGGAACAAATTTCCCAATAAACATGGAGAGAGACCCAGTTGTAAAACTAGTTCCTTTTCATAGTAGCCCTTAAAACTACTTCAAAAAATACTATTCTTAAAATGACTTAGCAATCTGTCAACAGCTGTCACTGTGTTTTATAGCAAGGCGTTGTTAATGCCTAAGTTATAGGACTGAACAGTATGTTTTGCACAACTTAATTTCATGTGTATTTGTTGTGTGACTTTGAGGGGGAAATGCAAAGATTTACAAACAGTGGATATTCCTCCCTGTTCTTCTCCAACATGGGCATCCAAGAAGCAGGTCTGAGTGGACTATAATGGATTATGTTTTCTTAGCTTTTTCACAGAATCATGGTTACTGCAGTTTACACAGAGATGTTAAGTTGATCTCTGTGTGTATAAGCAAGACCAGTAAGCAGGTAAAGGAAATATATAAGGAAATGACCACACTCTCAAAATCAAGAAAAATAATTCCTCTGAGAAATGAAGTGGGATTGCTGAACCAAGTTAGATGTTGGAGCACGAGATTAACATTTCCCACAGCGAAATTACAGGTAAAACAGCTGATTAACCTGCATCAGTGGTGCTCTGAAATAGCATGATCTGTAAGAAATGAAGCAGTCTGTGACAAGTTAGGAGGAAAAAAAAAAACAAACTTGAGGCAAGTTTTCAGAGAAACAGCAGAAGATGACAGAGTAATGTGAGCAGCAGAACTACAAAAGAACTGTCTGTGCTAGGTAAATAAAATGTTGCTTGGGTACTTATCGTCACCTCTTACTTGAATTATTCTAGACAGGATCAGATCTACAAATCAAGCAAGCAGGCAGGCGGTTGTCTAAGACACCTAAACATTTGAACATTCTGTTCACTGAATGATACACAACTTCCCTTCTGCTAAAGACAGAAAAAGCTTTAGAGCTGACAAAGGACTAGATTTACCTACTACTGGATTTACCTACTTCAAGCATTTGCAGTACTGGTTAATTCCTTCAGAAATTTTAATTCAATCAACTATGCTTAAAAAGCAAACAAAAAAAATCAGCTCTTGGTAAGTAGAAATAACGTGGTGTTCAGGTAATGTGGATTTTTTTTTTCAGGTGGAAATGTACTATCTCATGCAGTGTAAATTAACTTGGATTCCTATATAATTTTAACTATGCATCTCTGTTTAGACAAAAATTAATACAATTTAATTTAGCTGTTTGTCACCATGTTCTTGGCCATAAATGTAACACCGGACCAATGAAAATAGTTTTAAGTCATGTTGATCTGTACTTGCGATGCTATTTACTCTTGTGATTGTGCACCTCCATTCTTTTGAAAAACATACTTCACACAAGGCAAAATGGAGAAGCAAAGCACCACTAATAAATAATCAAATTGTTCTTTATATTTCTAAGGCCTATTTCAACCCTGAAAGTCACAGGATTTCCCTTAACCAAAATCTACATACTTTTTAACACAGACACAGTGGTTTCAAATTTAAGTCTGACTGAAAATTAGAAGCCAGAATATAAAAATATCTTCAACTTACCATGCCCCTAAATATGCAAAACCCCGTTGCTAGAATGAGGTATGCAGCTAGGAGTAAATCTATTGGTCGTCTTAAGAGTCCTTTCTTCTGGACTTCCTGAACCACCTGCAACACAGTGTGTGTTTAGTAAGTGCATCCTGGTTCCATGTGACATGTATTTAACTCCAGATCACTTGCTATAAGAAGGGTGAAGCGGTGAAACGTAGTGATAGAAGCAGTTAGTTCTCAGTTACATTACACTATTTACCCACTGATTTCAGAGACAGAAAGATTGCCACATCTAGAAAGGTGATATCAGACTTCATGGGATGCAGTGAGGAAAATTAATCTGAATAAACTCTAGAAATGAATGGATCCAACTAAAGCCATTTCAAAACAGATTAGCTTACTTTCAAAGCAACCTGAATCAAATGAACACTAACTCTGCAATCCCATAAGCTTTAAAGCAGCATAACTAACTTCAAAGTTGCATCTTTTGTTAATTGGAATGAATTCATTTTCCTGAATGTCTCTATATAGAAAAGCTTTGAAAATGCACATTTGTCTCAAACATTTGAAGTTGAATCTAATACACTTTGTGAAAGGACTGTTTGGAGGGACAGTGAAATGAGGGTCCATCTCATTATTGACAGTGAATGAGTTTCAGCAGCCTGTGACGCTATTGAAATTAATGGAATATCACTGGCATAAAATAAAAGCTTTTCTTTGGCCAGGTGAGTTCTCTACTGAGTTCAGTGAGCAAATAACATATCTTAATATGTAATGCAGAAATAGAGAATGAAATGTGTGTGTGCATATGGAGCATGTGGAAAATCCTCCTTTTATTACTGTACACTGTGGAGTCCTCCTGAAGTGTGGAAGCACTTCTCAGCACCTGGATCTGATCTGTTCTGTGCCTTCTTTCCTCAGCCTCAGAACAGGAATCCCCTGCTGCACCACGTGGGCACGTGAGGGGTTCACACTCCACAGTGGCAAAGGCCATGTAGATGACTAACATGGAAGATGGCTTGGAGGAACCAGAGTCATCTCTTTGCCTATGTGGTAAAACTTGCAAGAGCCGTGGAAATAAGTTGAAGTAGACTTTCAGCACTCTGTAGTCACAGACAAAATTATAAGCACTTCAGAGTATCTTTCTGTAGTTCAGAGGGAAAACTTCCCCATTTATATGTTAGTCATTTCCTCTTCCTTTTTATTAGCCGTGTGTTGGCATGCAGACAGCAAAAGAAAAACCTGATTTCCTTCCTGTTATACATTTGTGGAATTGTCTCCAAAGCACAAAACAATAATTAGGATGTAGAGGCACTCAGGATCGAGATAACTCACAATAAAGTTATTGAAACAGGAGAACTGATCTTGCAAGCACAATTCCTGAGTAAGAACTGCAAGGTCTGAATTGTAGTTTAACAAAAATAAGGCTGCTTTAAACACATAGGCCATCCCTTTCATAAAATGATTTCTTTTCTTCTTTTAAATGATCTTTTTCAGAAAACAAGTGACATCTTTATTTTTCAAACACAAGAAACAGGTCTGTTTTGGCAGAATGGTAATTATTACCTGGGCCTGTGTCACTTCACGGTATTTAAAGTACTAGTGTAGGAATGTTTAATATTACCTGCAAAGAATATGTATTTTCTAATTTTTATTCCTATGAAAGACAAAGGCCTCCCATGGCTGCTGAGTTGCAAGTCATTTTCAGATGTAGTCTACCTAAGGATAATGGAAAGTTTGAGGGTTGATATATCTTCTTTCCACTTTTGTCTAAGTATGAAGCTTATATATATTTGTATCATTCCTCCTTTCAAAAGGTATATTAAATGAATGTGCATATTTACTGTGATCACAAAGCTACACCAGAACCTCATACTTAGAGGTTTTGGAGACAAAGGCAAAGTTAGTGGACACAACCTTTGATGCAGTACGAGCTTGAAATTGCCAAGGTACAGAAAATTTGTACCTTTTTTCTCTATGCATATATTTATGCAAACAAAATGAAAATGCAAAGCTTAAAAAAAGCAGAAGCAAGAATTTGGAAGACAGTATGCACTTGGCTGACAGACCTCAGCTACATAGTACTTTTGCCTTACCCTTCTTTTAACCAGCAAAGTCACCTCATTATGTGCTAAAATGAATTATATGTTAAGTACGCTGGCCAAGTAGAGATGACCTGCCACAGGTTTCCCATTTATTGCAAACAACATTGAACTCCACACAGATCTTGCCAACCTGGCTGTTTCTCTTGTGTGGCAAGGAAGTGTGTAGGCATGCTTTGTAATTTCTCTCACTTCAGGAAAAAGCTATTTGCTATCACTTCTGTGAGGCTCTTTACACAATCAGTTTTAAGGAATCAGAATAATCTTGTGTGCTGTCCGTAGAAATCGGTCCCTTCAGAATTTGTGTGCAAATCTGTTTATGTGTATTAATTCTGTTAATGAATTTTAAATTACATTAAGCTTTTCTGAGCTGATACACTTATAGCTAAATCTGCTGGGCTTTGTAAATACTGCAGCACAGCTGGGTCTGATTCTAAGTGAGGGCATAACTCCATTCCTCTCCTGTGCACTCACCTCCACTAGAAAACACCCAAAGCTTGATTACCTCTTCTCTGTCCCCACAGTGATTTTTTTTTAACTAACTTGCTTATAATAATATTATAGCAATGAATACCTTGGCCAACAGAATATACCTTGTTTATGTTGCTTTCACATAAGTATTTTTTCTATATATTTGCACCATCGTGTTTAAAAGCATTATTACATTTTCTTCCTGAATCTTTTAATACCAACTCTGAATAATGATAGCTAAAAACAGTTCAGTTTTACAGCTAATTGCAAATGATCTATTGAAAGAGAACTAAATGTTTTCAGGACTTAACAATGATTACCTAACTGATCAGTAGCATTACACACAATTATTTTGTGGAAACACTATTTAATGTAGGACTGAGTTGTGTGAAAAATAAGAAAAATTCCTGAGGAGTCATGTTAAGTTTTAAAGGCATTTTAAGGTATGCAGTTATTGAACCCAGGTAATTATGGTTGGATATGGAGCATAAATTAGCTGTGAAGATAAAATGCAACCACTAAAAAAGAAACAACTTGGGAAGGGTAGGAGGCCCCAGTGAAAGTAATCAAGGCTTCTTCTATGACCTTCTGAGCAAGGAAGTTTAGGTTTACAAGAAAGGATTCACTAAGTGCAACATTAAATTTTCAGATCACCAGCTTTTTATGCACTCTCTTTTTGAAATAAAATTTAAAAACTAAGTTTGTCCGGAATATATACCAAAGTAAAATATCAAACCTAGGTAAGCAGTTTAGCTCCTGATAAGCACAGGAGACTTGGCTGTATTTCAGCAAATAAGCAGTCCATCATGTATTTTCTCGATAATAGCAATTTCTGTGGTGTTCTCAGTACTACGAAAACAAACTGAAACCTTCATCCATCCTCCATGCAAAGGATGTTCTCACTAATATATATGGCAAAAATCTCCATCACTGCCTTTAACTACACTTAACTTCCCTACCCTGATGACTCTAAAGAATGTGTTTCTGGCCAGAGTTACTGACGCCTTTAAGTAAATCAACTCAATTTGCTCTGGGATGGCATATGTGATTTCCTATAAACCTATACAGGAGGGTAGAAGAGGGTTGAGTACCTGAAGTCTCCCGCAGTTTGCCTTTCATAGGGATTTGCCCTAAAAGCATTGATTCTGTAGCGGTTCTTCAAACTTCAGGAGATATGAACATCTGTCTGTACTTCTCTTTCCTACTGAAGAATTATGGATGGATGGCTGAATGCTCCCTTTCATACATTTCTGGGAAAATCTGTCAGTGCATCATCACCTGTTATTCTATGCCATAGGCTATGCCCCTTACACACTGACTGCATATTAGCTATGGAGTAGGAACTCACTCCTCCATCAGTGTCTTATGTTTTCAGTTACAGAATAAACCTGACTGAGATGCAGGAGCTCTTGTAATGCAAAAATATTAATGGATTATATTACTTAAAACTGATATGGTATGCTGTGGCAATAAACTGGCTTGCTTATAGCAACAAAGCGTTAAAGATCTGTTCTGTGCTTTGTACTGCAGTGATTTTTTAATTTTTTTTATAGAACAGTGCATATACTGTTATTGCATTTTTTGATTTTATGTTATGTTTGATTTATTTAATGTTATGACAGCCCAACTATTAAATTCAAAGGCAAAGGTCTTAGGAGTTTTAAGTAAACATTATTTTTACAGATTTTTTAAGCAAAAAGTAAATAATTTTCATATCAATTAATGTACAATCTTACCTGTAAAATCTAATATTGAAGAATGCACATACAATAACAAAAAAAAAGTTACATGAAATCTGTAAGTCATCTGCAGAAGAATATTTTCCTGCAGAGCTTCTATAAGGCTTTTGTGGTGTTTTATGAAGCTGGTATATGTCAATATTTTCATCAGCTAAGAAAGTGAAAAAAAGAAACTGCATAGATAGAGGGTTGTAATACAATTACACATAGAAATGAGTTTTCTACTGTATACATGAGATTCTTTCACTTTTTCTTTATCCCACCATAATGAAATGGTCCTGCAGTATAGATAATTTTATACTGTCCACACAGCCCAGCAGCAATTGTCATAACAGTGAACAATTACAGTACATTCCACACTCACCAAGGGACCTATACAACTTAGTAGAAACAGCAAGCATATTTCAGTTTTTCAAAGAGCAGCCAACACTTAAATACAATAATATTACCTTGACTGGAGTGTCGTGAGTCACCGAAGGTTGGTTATAAATTCGGAACCCAGCCCATATGGGAAGGCAAATATATGGTACGCTTAAGAAAAAAGCAGGACACACTTTCGTTCCATATTTGCCTGTTAAAAAAAATTATAAGATGTATGAGGATTTGTAAGCTGTGTTGCAGAAGAGTTAAAAACTATCCTTTGTAATATCAAACCTGAAGCAGCTATAGTAATGTAAACATAAACCATTAGAAATTGCTGTTAAAGCAACACAGAAATCTTATTGAAAATAATGTGCTCAATAGTGGTAAAGTCACAGGTCACAGAGAGCCTATCAGGAAGCCATTTCAGAGATAAGGGGGGTTTTGAGGGGACAGGAGACCACCTCTGTCACTCTATAGTAGGTAATTTTATAGGATGGGACAGCTTTGAAATCTCTTAATGGAACCTGCTTCAAATAGAGGCATCATTTTTTAAAAAAATGGAAAAAAAGGAATGTATCCATTTTTAAAAGATCTAATATAACATGCATTTTCCGAAGTCCTCATTTTTCCTACAGGCCTGTACTAATATTTGAGGACAAAATATAAATTCAGGGAGCTATCCTCAGCCCAGGTAAATCAGGAAAAACTGTCTTTTACACTGGCTAATCTTTATGCCGGAAAGGAAGGCAGAAGGCATGCTCTTGAGAAAAGGTTTTTCAGCCCTCCCTAGAGGAAAGAGGAAGAGAGATGGTCGCATTAAATCTGCTGGAACTGGACTGGCCTCAAGCCGCACCATGAATATTCTTCCTCTGGCATATAAAGTGGGGTCATAGCGAGCTTTTCTAAAGTTGTCTGCAGGATTTTGACCCGTGAATGTTTTTCTCAGTTGAACACTTGTCGACTTTGCATCAATTTAAGCTTTGCTAAAAAGGAAATCTTTAACTGGGGGGGTGGCACTCTTAAAGGACCACCTTTCAATAATAATGATGTAAAAATTTTTATTACAATTCTCAACCTCTAGCAGCACAGCTGTGCACTTACTTATGTTAAAATCTATGAATGTTAATTTTATTTTGAAAATATAGTAACTTCCAGATTTCACTTTTAAAGGTGATTTGGATGCCTCTTGTAAGCTGCTTGAAAGTCAGACTATTAAGTAAACTGTAAATTTTATGCAAAATAAGATTTTTTTTTTTATGATACTAAGCAACAGTTACTGTCTCATTGCTTAAATTAAACCTAGTTTCGATAAAAGCCTGATGGGTATAACAAAATACAGTACTTTTTTTTTTTTCCTTGAGAACAATGTAAATTGAAAGTGGTTTTTTTTTTTTCTGGTCTCCATCTTGCCCTCCTGATATTTAAATTTTGAAATACCTTGCATCTCTTTACTGATACTCCTAAAATTCCTCTTTCATATTATTACAGAAAGAAACCAACGCTGCAGTAAAATACAGATAGCCTAATGCTGAATTTAGAAAATGTTTCACAGGAAAAAGTTAACCATATAAATTATGTCCTTACCCACAATGTTTCCAGGCATAAAGACAATGATGCTCATGATAATGGAACCTAGCCAGTAGAGGCCAATGGTTCTATAGCTTTGTCTGTTTAAAAAAGAAAAAAAAGACAATTACTGCACCATCCCTAAAAATCCCCTACCCCAAATCACCCTCAAATATTATACTGATTGCCATGGTTGTACCTTAGTAAGTAAAGGTTTTAAAATCTGTACCACAAGGCAGCAGTGGATTCTTCCTCTGAGAGGGCGATATGGAGAAATCCTATGTTCATGTGTGAAGTTATCACATGAACAGTACAGGATTTGTGCATACGTAGTTATTTGCCATTATGTTTCACTTATCTGAAGGCTGACTGATTTTGCACATCACAGGTTGTACAAGACTATCAGATAATTAATAATTTCATTCTGGTAGTGCTTCTATTACCAGTGGGAACATTAGCCCCTGGAATTTAAGTACTTATTTTCTCAAACTCTTTATTCAACAGTGAGAAACATAAGAAATACTCTAAGAAACTCTAGAAATAACCATTTTCTCTTAAACTGCATGATACTCTCTAAAATAGATGTTTTAAATATGTAATTAAAAAAAAGGTTTTACACATGGTTTTAATGTGCATCCTCTTTAAGCTTTCATTTTAACTAACATAAAGCATTCAAAGGGGCTATGTTCTCTGCTGCAGAATAAAGAAGAGAGACTACAACTCAGTGGCTTTGCTGGTCTTATTCAGCCAAGAGAAAGGGTAACTTGGTGAGGTTTCACTTCCTAAAAGTAATGAAATTTTAATAGTGTTGCTTTGGCCTAAGACATGAAACAGTCCTGAAAGAAAAAATCTAAATACTACAGAGAAAAGAAAGCCCTTTGTAGGTTATACGAGAATGCAAGCAAAGTAGACAGTACACAAATCAAAATTACTTACTCCCATGCAATAGCTGCCACCATCAACAGATACATCAGATAATGAACGGAGCCATCCCAATAGCAGATCACATGGCCATAGGCAGTGTTCAGATATGGTTCACCCTAGGGAACATTTATTTTTAAAAAGATACAGTGATTAGAGGAAGAATAACAATTAATAAAGAACAGCAGGAAACAATTTCAGAAAAGTAACTAGTGTTCTTTCAATCCAGGGGTACAGTTTTTGACTGACAAGACACATTTCCAAGCACAAACCTGATTTAGGTAGGATCAGGTATAATTAAATCAGTTCTAAGGTTGCAAAATAGGATGCAAGATGGAAGGCAAAACTCCTATGGATAACTGTCAGCGTTGTACTGCTATATTATGGAAATATTAGTTTTCCATATTTTAGTGATAAAAGCCCAAAATAAAGATACATTTAACGTGGAACAAATAGAGATATATTTAGTAACCTAGAGATTTACAACAGCATTGAATATATTGATGACAAGGTATAACCTTGTAAGGTCCAAGTCATTTCACACTAAAGTTCATGGAATCTTTTCAATGACTTCAGTGACTTTCATGAGAAGCCCTTACTGAGCTATTTTTGGTGGATGTTGATATTCAGCAGCTAACAGATTCTGCTGACTAGGTATCTGGCATCAGCATTTTTTAACTCTAATTCCTTTTAGTAAAGTGATTAGGCAAAAATAAAGGAGCAGTTTTGTTTCCTTCTTGGTAACACATTTAGGTACTGCAGTACTCATCCACTTCTGAGTGCGGACTATCTATGGCTTTCTGTAATTCTATGCAATTCCCACAGAAGTTAATTCATTAAGGCATTCATAAGGCATTACTTCAACTAAATGAAATAACATTGGAACTTGAAAGGTATGCTATTTTTTCAAATGAATCAGTGATTTCAAGTCAGTGAAGGTTCTGTCCATAGCAATAACGAAACAGGTCAATGACCAAATTCAAGATGACCCTTTTCAATATGTTAGTGGCTGTTTTTTCTGTGACAAATACTATAACAAGCTATTTATAGTAAAGATTTTGTTTACATTTGTAAGCCAAACAATTGTTTACCTCTCTCAGGTAATGAGTCATGAATCCATCAATAATTCCATCCTGTTCCAGTCCAATTATTAGATTTACCACACTGGTAAAGGCAAATACAGCATAAACTGTAATAAGATAAAGGGGAAAACAAATAATAAATTAATAAAGACTTGGAATCACACAGTTACTTCACAGTCCAATAAATTCAGTCAGGCAGACACCTGTTGAACTAGATGCATCTACTTTGAGGTCATAGATATTTAACACATAATGACTTTCCTACATAGCTTAATATTTCTTAATTAGTGGTTAGTCAACAAAGCCCTTAGGAAGCTTTTCTTAGGAATGTGTAATTATGTAGAGCTGTGGGTACAGCCTACATGGAAAACCAGCATCTGCAGAAAGGGCTATGTAGCCTCTCAAAAATCTTGGTCACACAAAGCAGACAACCTTGACTGTAGTCATCTCTTGGAAAGGAGAAAGGACAACAAAAAGGAGGTGGAGAGAGAAATGTGACTTGCCCTTTTTGGAGGTAGGCCAGGCAAACTGCATTAGCCACAGCAGTCCATAGGAGACTTATATGGCAAGTTAGCAAGTCACTCCTTTGAGACAGGAAATGTATTTGCAGTAGGTTTATATTATTAATTTCCTTTGACTTCAGTGTGAACTAAAAGTTCCCGGCCTCACACAGAACACTGGGAACAGACATCTACGAGTTGCAATGAGGAGGAAGACAGAGGGCAAATACAGGTGGTTTGTATGCTGCTTTGCCTATGGGCCCATCTTGTAAAATTTGCAAAAACATTGGTGTTTTTTCTACTAGATTTTTGCTATACAGTCTAGATCTAAGGTTTCCTTTTAAAAGGTAATAAATAGCTCTATTATTTTATGGCAAAGTATCAATATAGAAATCTTTGTCTGAGTCTACAGAAAGCCTGAGCTAGGAGTTAGGGTGGTTTGAACTTTCTTATGCTTCATTGTTACCAAGACATACCATAAAACAGCGGGTCTTTTGGAGGTTTTCTTTTGACAAGAACACGAGCCAACAGAGCAATAAAAACCAGAACCAGCAATCCAACTGCAACAATTGCCCAGGAACTGTAACAGTATTAAAAAGAAAAAGAATTTAAAAGAAAGATGGAGAAAGAGACAGCATTTTGCTTCTTCAGCTTTTCTTACCAGCTATCCTCAAATGCACGTACTCTTACAGTAACTTTTAATACTTTAAAAGGCTGTTTTTAAAGCCCATCACGTAGTCTGTCATAGTATTCATTTTATAGTTTTGCAGAATTTATGTGCCTGTCTTTTCACATGTGATCATCTAAAAAAAGAAAAAACAAAAATAGCTAGATAAACAACATATCCAGGAGTCTAGATTTGTCCAGCTAAAATCAGTTTTCATACTGGTATCTGCAAAAATAAACAAAATGATGGAAAACTTAAAGGCCAAGGAGAGGTGAAAGTCACAAACAGAGATTTCAAGGCTGAAAATGATCATTAGAAACATTTAGTCTAACCTCAGTACTAAATTATCTACTCAGGAAATTGCATATTCACAAATAAAACACATCAGTCCCATGGAATAGAAATAACAATGTGAAGTGCCTATGATGGGTCTAGGTTTAATTTCCAGTTTTGGAAGTGCTACCAAAGGTCTCTCCATCCCTAGAAGGCAGGATGACTTGGGGGGCTCAGCAGAAAAGACCTTTTCTCTGAAGACAGGCTATAATGATAGTGCATGTGAAGTGTTAGTGGAGGAAAGCATAAAAATCTTCGGCATAAAGCTAATTTGTCTCCTTCCCCAAGAAAACACAAGTTAAGAAAATCAGTTTGTAATTGGTTTATAGCTCTAAGTGCGTAAATTGTATTTAGTTCTCCTTAAGACAGACTGTCTTTCTCAGCCTTCACTTTCATGCTTGTGTACAGGGGAAAAAAAGGAGGGGAAAGTTAGGTGAAGTCCAGAAGCATAAGCTAAAAATATTTGGCACATGATTTTATATGTGGTACCACTCTGTGTGTCAAGAAAACAAGTTGTGTACAAACAAGTAATACTGACTGTGACAATTTCAGCCTTACTGAAACTTGTCTTAAAATTATCGCAAAAAAAAATTTGCAAGATCAAATATTTCAGAATATATACACACATACTTTCTGAGTCAGGATGAGCAGTACTAGCTTGTTGATTTATTTTACGGTTTGAATCTTCTGCTAGTCTGTTTTTCCAGTGATGAATTTCTTCATACCATTACAGCTGTTAATATTGCAGTGACTTTTCACTGCGGTCTATCAGTTTGAAATAAATATTGGCAACGAATCAAGTAAGTCAGCATGTGTTATTCGGCATTTCTCTAGCAACGAGAAACAAAAAAATAAGTTATCGGCCAGAAGGAGGAAAACGAGGAAGGAACAGATGTAGCAAAGCCTTAAAAACACAAAGCAAATATTTGTGCAGTAAAGCTGCAAAACACCCCAGGCTGTGGGATCACAAAATACCACAAGGACCTTTAAGTACATTGGTTTTTCCATGAGGAAAAACCTTTCTTTTATAGACCTGCGGTTTATCCTGGGATCCTATTTTTTTGGCAGAGCAAGGGCATATGGACATTTTCAGTTAAAACTCGCACGTCTTACAGGGTGCCTGAAGCGTGCGGCTCGGGAGCTCACCGAGGCCAGTGCGTTCTTCCATTCGTTTTTAAATAGAATTGGATTTTGTTTGCGAATGCCTTGACAGGGGAGCCGGAGGAAGCCGCAGAGCCCCGGGACAGCCTCCAGCGCCGGCTGCCCCGGGCTTCAAGGCACGGTGAGGGCGCAGCCACTGCGGGGCCAGGCGATACCTTCTGGGCTGGTTCGTCCTTTTGGCGTTACCAGCCAGCCCCGGCGGCAAGCCGCATGCGGGAGCGGCGATGACCCGAGCTCCGGGGACAGCGGGACACGCGTCAGGTGATGCGAAACCGGCAGTTTTGAGAGAATTGGGGTGAGCAGCCAGGATGGGCTCCCCAGCCAGGAGTCCCGCTCGTGTCTCCCCGGTTGCATCCCGGCACGGCTTCCGTTAGAAGACGCGGGCAGGACCCGGCAGCGGGTCTCCGTCTGCCGCCCGAGCCGCCCACGGCGGGGCCGGACCCGTGCCCTCCACTGCCCCGCTCCGCCTCCCGCCCTGTCCCGCTCAGCCCCGCGGCCGCAGCTGCCCTCTCCCTGCGCGGCCGCTAAAAATACTCGCCGGGCTCCCCCGGCCGCCCGCTCCGCTCCTCTCCCCGCAGGGCGGGAGCCGCCCGGCCTCGCCTGCCTCACCTGCCGCCGGCCGCCAGGCAGTTGAAGAGGTACGTGACGGGGATGGCGGTGAGGGAGAGGACAAATACGCCGGTGGCCGCCGAGGCGCTCATCCCCGCGGCGGGAGGTGACAGCCGCCCTCTGCACCCCGAGGCGAGCGCCGCGCCTTGCCCGAGGCGCCGCCTCGCCTCAGCCCTTCACGCCCCGCGGAGGGGCGCCCGCTCGCCCGGCCCCGGCCCCGGCCCCGCCGGCCTCTGCCCGCCGCCCGCCCCATCGCCGGAGCGTCCCGCGGCGGGCCGCCCCCTCCCGCCCCGCGCGGGAGAGGTTAAATCTGCCTCAGAAACCGGAGCCGCCCGGTGCTCCTCCGGCGGCTCGGGAAGGGCCGTGGAGCTTTCCGCCTGCCCCGGGGGGTGGGGGACTGGCCGAAAAGCGAGGCGACGCCGAGCGGCGATGCCGGGGGTGATGCCGCCCGCGCGGGGGCCAGCACAGCGGCGGCAGGGAAGGGGGCTCCTCCGGTAACCGGCAACGAACGACGGCGGCAAAATGCCAAGTGGATGCTGTAACAGTTGAACTAATTGTTGTGGAAGAGGCTTCACAGGTTAATTGTTAACTAATGACACCGCCAGAAGTGGCAGGTGGATGCAGTGGTGTGCGCGGTGTCTTTTTGGAAGCAATCCATTTTGGTGCAAGGTGGTAGATGGAAAAGGGTTCCCTTGACCCAACTAGTGCAGGAGACTCTCTAAGAAACCCGTAAGAAAATATTATGCATCTCTTTTTGCATCAGAATTTTGCTAGGTTATTAGGAACAAGGCCATTAGCATTTTAAAAATGTTTTAACTGTGAACTTACCTTTTCCATTTAAATGTCAAAAAAAACCCCAAAATTAGGCATATGTTTGAATTTATCCATTAGCATTTTTTTTCTGGCTTCAAACTTTGTTTATACAGGAGTATCAACACTAAACTGTCAGTGTGCAAACAAAGGCGGAACAAGTCTTGTGTGCAAGGCAAACAGAAATGAAAACCACTATTCCTAGAAGTTACTGAGCGTTTATATTCAGGACGTTGGCAAGAAAGAATGATCATCCTGTGTTGCTTGGGGGAAAACAGCAAATGCATTTCCAGCCTGCCAGGCAAGCTCTTTCTGGTAGAGATCAGGAAGTATTAATGCAGTTATAATGTGTCCATCTGCAACAACAGCATAATTCTGGTTCCCTTGCGGTGAAACGATAAAAGGAGGACTGCTAAGGTGGCTGAGGAAACAGGGCACCTGTCCATCAGGAAGAGGCTGAAGAGCTTGGCATACAAGTGCTCTCCATAAATACTTGAGGAGTTAACACCAGAGAGAGAAGAGAACACTTTAATTTGAAGCTGTTAATTTTAAGCTGTAAAGAAACTTTGACTAGTTTTTGGAAAGAGATTTTTAGCTATGAGCAGTAAAAGGTCTTCTAAGTCTTTTACAATAAGAGTAGTGAATTTAAAAAAAAAAAAAAAGTCCAGTTTTAAGATGTTATTTGATAAGTTTAAGCAACAGACTAATTGATGTGATTGCAAGAAAGGAACTTGATTACCCAGAACATATCTATGTCCTATATATTATATACAAACAAATTCTTGCATAATTATTTCCAGTGAGAAAGGCCTAGAATCTGGCCATAGGTGTATGAACGGGTTAAACCATGCTCAACCAAACTATCTGGTAAAAATATGATGCAACTCCTAAAAGTAATTTAGTCTACCCAAGTGTCAAAATTGCCATTGGATGAGTCAGGGCTAAATTTACCACCTCCAAATGCCTACCTTTCAATGCACAGCCGGTTTACTTCTCAAGCTTTCAAATGTATAGGCTGCTTATTTGTAGGCAGCTGCCACAGTGCAGTCTCAAGATTCATGTCTCAAGCTTCACTCCTTAGTTCCTGTGTCTGTAATAATGCTATATGGGAAACTTCTTCCCCATCACCCTGCCAGCATGTTCCACCATTGATTTGCACCAGGCTTGTTAATCAAGTCGTATTTCAGCTTCTGAGCAGAAACTGTCAGGGCACATTGTGTGGTGGGCACATAGCAACTCACTGGTACAGGGTGCATTGTTTGAGTCTATCATGTTGACATTTATCAACTTTTGATTTAAAAAAATTATAATCATCGGTAGCAGAAAAGACCCCATGATAGTTTGAACATGTGGATGCCGGTATTCCTCACTTTCCATACTAGAAATCTTTACTTCTAGTAGCTACACATCCTTCTAATTCCAACCTTCCTTCTCTATGCCAAAATAGCCTGGCTTCTATTTCAGTCTTTATAAAGAAAATAACATCCCCAGCATTCTTGTTGACTTTATTTGTATAGTTGACACCAATTCTAGAGGAAAAGGGAAAACTTTCTCAGTTAGCGTAGCCCAAAACCATGGACCAACTTCCTCAACAGCAAATAGTTCAAAATTTGGCTTGAAGTCAGAGATTAAATCAAACAGCAGACTATCTTATTGATCAAACAACACCCTCAGTTTAAGAGCAGGAGTCCTCAAAAACTAACACCTGCATTTCTGGAAAGCTGTAAGTGTTCTTGTGGGGGAGGAAGGGGAAAGAAGAACTTTGAGTTCAACTGTATGTAACACCACCCTCTACGCACAGGTACCAGAACAGCAATATAAAAATGAAGGTGGGAATAGGGTGTCTTTAACAACGTAATTATTAATCCAAGTGTTAGATGAAAGTGGTGTTGATAAGCTGCTGCCACCAGAAAAAGTGTAACCTCTCAGCTTCCTGTCACATACTCAATTATATTAATTTCTTGATGTTGCAAAAGCATTTTTTCTTTCTTTTTCCTGAATTTTATAAATGGTAACATCATCATGAGGCACATAGATGCCATCACTTGTAGAAAATCGTACAACTATTTAACTATTTAGCAATATTAGCTGTCAGGATAAGATTGAAAAACACGTATATCTTACATAAACTGCAGTGAAGCTTAGCAAAGCAAAATGGAGTAATGAAAACAGGAAAATTAAGACTCCTTTCCATGCAGAAATTGTCAGAGGATCATATTGATTGACAACATGAGATTCCTTGAGTTCTGATCTTTCATTTCATCTGAAAGACAGTCCCTTCAGCAGCACAGTGTCAAAACTGATGATCGTTCACCACACTGTAACATTCCTGTGTCAGAAATGACATGATTTCTGTCTAAATGGTCATTTTTAAATAGGTAGCCCAACTGTTTCTCAAATCACAAGTATCAGCCTTATGCCACATGACAGACTCCTCACTGGGAATCCTGACCGCAGCAACGAACCAGACCCACTTGTGTGGCCCCTTGGCGAGCAATACTCATTACACAAGCAGTATGCCTGGGCAGGTGTTTGTTAGCTTCTCAGTGACAGCATTACTGGATCAATAATCAGTATTTATAATATGGGAGATGTTTCTCTTCAGTCTCTCTACTAAATGATCTTGATGTCAGGACTAAGAAGGCATTTGTAATTGTGCCAGCAAAAGAATGCTGTGGAGGACATAAAAATACTTATTTATTAATGGTCAGCTTCAGAGTAGGAGACTAACTGGCCATTAGGTCTTTGTGTCTACTTTTAGACTGGGAAACAGCTCTTATCTTTAATAACTGCCTGTTAAACCCTAAGAAATTTTAGGGCGTAAGATTATATTGAGACATAGCTGATTTTATTTTAAATCAAAGAAATTACATTAATCTATACAAATATAGGTAGGTGAACCTTAAGCAAGCACACGAAGATCAATGCAAGGATTAAGAGACGCTATTTATAGCTGGTGGAAGCATTGCTCATGTGTTTGCATATGGCTCTGCCAAGCAGCAAGCTTTCACTGCATTATGATGCCAGCTACAAAATACCGTCCTGGTACAAAACAACTCGTGCCATTCAATTTTTATTGAACTAAGCTGGTACATTCTTGAGAGTGTATTTCCTGTATTTGCAAGCGAGTTTTTAAGGCAAGAGAAGACAGTAACCAATAGTCCAAATAAATATGGGTTAAAAATGGAATTAAAAGATGAATTAAAAGCTTCATGTTTGGGATTCTTGTTAATTTGTTAATTTGCTGAGGGAGCAGCTTAGACCGCAGATATCTGCAACCCTCCAACAGCTTTAAATCCAACGTATTCTTTTTCTGAATTTCTTGTTAGTAGAGGGCATAAGACCTAATAAATGATGCTGCATTGTAAATCACAGACTGCATGGTGCACCAGAGGCAATATAATGTAGTTCATACAGTATGCATTGAGGGTCAGGAGGCCACGTGCTAATGATCTGCTGAGGATTTGGGGGGATTCTCTAGCAGCAATCACAGCACCAAAGAAGCACGCAAAGAGGAATTAGTGATTAGTGTCCATTCCACTTACAAAATTGAGCATCCATACCTCAAAAATGGAGCTACTTTTGGTGCTACAGCCTGTCTATTCACCAATTAATAATCTTAAGAGGAATAGAGATATGTCAGAGTAAAATTAATAGGCATTACAGTAAAAGGGAGTATGTCAGTTGTACTATTTGACTTAAGCTGTAAATGGCAAGAGTGTGGCTTCTTGTTAATCATGCGGAAATTGAACTGCTAGCTAAACACCCTGGTAGAAATGGAGGAAATGTGTGCTCTGTCTGGAACACGGCTGTGCCTGAACACATTTAGCAGGGACTGAAAAGTAAATAGCTTCACTAAATAGTCTCTGCTCAATCATAAAGATATGCTGGTAATAACTAATAAAAGAGTTTCCCCCTCCTTTGCTTTCCAGCTATGCAGTAACAGAATATTTTTAATTATTTAAAAAATATGTCAAACTATAAGACTTTTCATAGAGCCAGCCATGTCAGTATTTGAAATTATATGTGAAATAGGCATGTGGTAAGTAAAATCTTCTAAGGCTTAATTAATTGGTTTGGATTTGTAATTATTTTCAGATAAAAGATGTGACGAATGTTGCTGTTGCCATTTGCTGTATATATTTGAAATACATAAATGTGCAGAATGAAAAATGAAAGACCTACCTCTAGAACTGGAGTGACTAAAAATTTCCATGTGATGGTTGTATCAGTTGTTCACGTCTCTATGTTAGGATTCTGAAAATTTTCACAGAAATATTTTGATTAGCAGGAACATTTATGGCAACAGTGTACTGTAAGTAATGATTACAATATATTAACAGACATTAATGTAGAAATTATGAGTATTATCACTAAAAATCAGAAAAGTATATCAATATAAATGAGGGCACAAGACACATAACAACCTTAATACTCCAGGACAACTAGCCAGCTCATCTGAAAATGTGGAATAAAGTGCTCGCATACAATAATTACTTATAGAAATTATAGAAATAATTATGAATTTAAAAATTCTGAGAAAGTTGCAAATTTATTATGGTCAGTTTTAGATTACAGTTGAATTTATGGGAGAGAAAAAATACTAATTGCTCTTATTTTGGCTTTTTTATCAACATTATATAGCCACTTTACAAGACATAAGAAAAAAATGTAATCCCTGCTCTTCGTGTTCCTCAGATCTAAGACTCCAAATTTGTTTTCTGTGCATGCATGGATCCAGTGGTCCAAAAACTTCAAGGTTATGTTACATGCAGACCCCATATCACAACAGTACAGGTAAATGCAAACCAGAGAAAAGAATTATTATTATAAATAAAAAAGGAAGAGTTATTATTATTATTATCATCTTTATCATTATTATCATTATTATTTGTAAGCATTCTTACTGCACATTTACATATTTGAATAACTTTAGTGCTACTAGTAATTCAGTCATGAGAAGGGTAATATGCATATTTGTTATACACAGCACTGGCATGGATCAGATGTAGGGGATTTTAAGAATCTAATTGAGCATGGAAAGGAAAAGATGTCATCAAATGGCCCCAGCCAGGAAGTTTAATCAGAAACAAATCTGTGATTTACTCTGAATTATTCTCTTCCCTCCTGAAGCAGAGAAAGGATGCTAACCACTTATGAGAACAATTGCTAATCACTGTAAAAATACGTGCCAGCTCAAAAACTCCGATCATAACAACAAACAGCTCCTTAGAACCTACACAAAGCTGAGTTCATGTGGGAAAAAGAAGGAAAGGGAGGAGAATTTAAATAATTTCAGGAACAAGTGATTGAAAACAATACGCTTTGTAACTCAAACCCTTTTGATGGCTCTCACAGAACTGGCCCTGTTTCACCGGCAGGCATGGCGAGGGCCGCTGGGCAGGCATTCCTTTGTCTCTGGAACATCCCTGGCATCACAAGTATCTCAGAAATCCCTGCAGTTTGATCAGGACATTCTCTGGTTCTTCTTCAGTATCTATAAACCCACTTTGTCCTCTCTCTCCCTGCTGGCAAGTAAAGGAACCTCAAAACTTGGGGAGTTCTTTTTTCATGAATTTCCACAGCAAAAAGGCACCAAGTCAGTGTGAGCTTGCCCAGGCCATTATGGTAGACCTTGAAAGTGAGTTGCTCAAAAGCGTATAGACTCCCTGACCTTCTGTTTGCTGGCTAGTGATCAGGACAACCTTCACAGCTATATAATATAATACCGTTGAACTTTTGTCTGCAGCCCTTGATTTGTAGCCATTCTGTTACATGAGATCAAACAAAAAGTTCTTGGGCCAATATGCACTGCTTATGTTATATAAATATTTTTCTCTATATTGATTTCTGCTATATTTCCTAGATGAAAACTGAGCATACTAAGAAAGCAAAAAACAGGACAGCATTTTAGTGACATTCACATGTAGCCCCTTTTTGGAAAGGCATTGTATATTATTTCTGATCTGCACTGGTGAACACAATCCCATGACAACACAATCCCATGACATCACATTTAAAAATGGCTATGATCCATCTACTGATAATGCCAAAGAAAAACTAGCTGATTTTTTTTTTTTTTAAGGAAGCTGGCACTAAGATTACAAGGTGAAACAAATGTCTGAGGCTCATTGTCTACATGTAGAAAAGCCCAGTTTCAAAAGGAAAACTGTTACTTAATAGTCTTAGCTCTCACTTCCAAAACTGTTTAAATTAGTGCATTTGGCTTTTAGCTGATCAGATCTGATGGGCATCCAGGTTGCACTTCTCTTTTTCTTTGTCTCCTTTCCCGTTTTTCTTTTTAGACTTTTGATTTCTTTCATCTTATTTTTATTTGTTTCTTTCCCCTCATTTTCTCTCTCAACTTTCTTTCTCAGCCTTTCCCATTTTTTCTGTCTTGCATAGCTTTGTCATCTTAGGATTGATTTCTCATCCCTGAAGCTATCTTACATACTCTGTCTGCCCCAGCCGCTCTCCTTTTAGTTCTTTGGCGTACCTTTCCCTCTTTTTCCCTTAGCCTTCTTCCATCCTTGTTAACTTCCTCTAGTGTGTTAATGACAATATATTCACATTTTACAAACACAGTTCTCTATAAACAGAGCAGTCATGGCTGTCAGCTCTCAGCTGACAGACTAACCTGTGAGTGAACACAGAAAGGTAAAAGCAGAAAGACAGCAATGAAGGAAACTCATTAATACCCAGATCATCCCATGACTGAAAAAAATACACCCAGAAAACTATTTATTTGTGTCCACGGTGTCACCATTTCCCTCACGATTTTTTCTGTCTCCATCCCTAGCTGTTGGAGGGAATCTGCGCTTCTCCTGCTTTCCCCTCTTTGCCCACCTTGGGACAAGAAAAGCGCAGAGGTGATACCTTCATTCTTCTAAGTCAGCAGTATGATTTTATTTTTAAATATAGCCTGTGTGCAAAGCTACTTGCAGCTTTCTGGTTGGTATACTACGCCTTCCTGTGCCCTTTCCCACTATAGTTTACCCCGCTGAAATTGCTTCCATCTTGCTTAAGGTTCTCTGAAACTTGTTCTGCGAAACAGACCACATTTGCTTGGTCTCAGTTTTGTCCTAATTATAAACCTAAATGCAGAGTGGTGACATATTCTATTCCTCTTTTAGCCACACGCTTCCATAAATGCTGACAAGTCAGGAGCTATGATAAATAGCTTTCAGCTCCATGATTTAAATTGCTGATGTATTTACAACAAAACTCCAGTAGATGGCAAAATGATCCACCTGATTTTTCAACTGACAGTGGCTGGTTTGACAGGACTGTGAAAACGCAAACATACCCTTTTTGTCTTTCCCCTTTCCTTCCCAAAAGCCACGAAGATATGACACTAAAAATGATCCTATTTTGCTTGTCAGAATTTGCCAAATTAATTTACATTCCCTGGTTCAAGGACGTTAATTTTGATGGCTACTGCTTTAGGCACAAACCCCACACTGCCTCTCTGCCACATTCACTATTGCTAGGTTTGCTTTGGTTTTTCTCCTCGGAAGTTTAAAACATGAAATGTCGAGACACATTGTAAACGGATTTCTTTTGTATAGGAATTGTAAGGTACAAGTGCCAACAGTCATTAATGTTTCAACACTGTTTCAGAAATAGTTAAAATAGGTGATCGATCCTTGTTCTGCCTGTTACCAGAAGGAATGAGGCATTATAAAAATGAATTTGCATTTCTCGTGGGCAAGTAGAATAGCCGCAAGATCTATTCATTCCCACATGTAGCCACATACATTTCCGTGACTGTCGCAGTGCCGTGTGCTTTGCATGCCTGGTTTTTCCCCCTTCGCGGTTCTGGAAGCGCATTCCCCCCGCACACGCGGGTATCAGACTCCTTTATAAAACTGACAAGTGACACAGACCCAAAGCACGGCCCAGAGGCGGCGGCCGACGCCTGGAAGACCCCGCTCCTGCCCCCGACGGCCTCCGTCCCCTCAGCCTCGCGCGCGTCCCCTCAACCTCGCGCGCGGCCGTTGGGGACCGGCAGACGAGCAGCAACGGCTTCGCCGCGAGCCTGCGCGAGGTAGAGACGCATGCGCGGTGCAGGGGCGGTGAGCGGTTGACGTCGGGGCGCGCGGCGGACGTTCGCGTGCCGCCGGCGGACGGAGCGGCCCGGCCCGGCCCGGGCCCTCAGGGCGGCGATGGCGGCCGCTGCCGGCGGCGGCTCGGGTGCGCCCGTGGAGACGCCCGCCGCCGCCACTGCCGCTGCTACTGCTGCGGAGGCCGGCGCGGTGCTGCAGCGGGAGCCGCTGTACAACTGGCAGGCCACCAAAGGCTCGCTGCGGGAGCGCTTCGCCTTCCTCTTCTCCAACGAGCTCCTCAGCGACGTGCACTTCGTGGTGGGCAAGGGCAGCCCCCGCGGCGGGGGCGGGGGGGCACCCCCCGGGCCTGGCCAGCAGCGCATCCCCGCCCACCGCTTCGTCCTGGCGGCCGGCAGCGCCGTCTTCGACGCGATGTTTAACGGCGGCATGGCCACCACCTCGGCTGAGATCGAGCTGCCCGACGTGGAGCCCGCCGCCTTCCTGGCGCTCCTGAGGTCAGGCCGCGGCGGGGCGGAGGGGGGCGGCCCCGGGCACGGGGGGGTGCTCCTGGGCTGGGGGCACGGCGGGGCGGGGGGACGGGTCAGGTCTCTTCCCTCGCCGGTATCGCCCGCCCGCGGCCGAGGAGCCGGGCCGGGAGCCCCGCTCGGGCGTTGGTGTCACTTCCTCGCTCCGCGGCCCCTCCTGGCTTCTGTCCCCGAAGAGCCCTTCCTTTTCCCCGGCCCCCCGTGTTCGTCTCCGTGGAGGGAGATGCAGAGAAAACGCGTGACCACCTTGTGGGCTGGCAGGCAAGGTCAGACCGCCCCACGAACACATTTTGGTGCCTTCTTGCTCTTTCCCTGCATCCTTTATCCAAGAGGAGTGCCCTAATCTTAGGGCAGCTAATTGTCCATTCACAAAAGTACTTTGGTAGTGCTGCGTGTCCGGTTTGGCTTTTTGATTCCGTTTTTACTTTTCAGTAAGGTGATGGGAGTTAGCAGTTTCTCTGGCTGTTGCAGCTATCCATCCACCTTCTGATGATGGCTAAGAAGGGACAGAGGCCGTTGTGCCAAGCTTTTAATTTCATTTGGTACTTACTTTGCAATTTTATTCATGTTGCTGTTCACTTTTCTTTTTCAGCAGTGGTAATAAATTGTTGTATCTTTTTACCAGAGTAATGCCCATTGTAGTCACACTTATTTCAGATATTTTTGGGTGGAGAGTGAATATGCAGCAGAAGGCAGTAACTAACTGATTTTTACAGACAAATCACCCAAGTGAGACTGAGTGCAGTGATGGCAAAAAGTATGTAAAATGGGTTAATGATTTCTCATTTGAGCAGAATAGGATCTGCTACTTCTCATGCTCACAAAACTGATGAGTTTATCTACCATTTCTTTTTACTCACTGTACTCAGTGGTAGATAAAAGTTATGGTGTTCATAGAGACAATTGCTGATAGTTTCTTTGTGCATCAGGCTGTGGTGTGGTAATAAGACTAAAAATGCTTAACCTTAAGGCTTTTCTCAAAGAAACTCTCTGCTAGGCATAACCTCTATAAAATAGATGAAATGGATTTCTGTAGTGAACTTTGGGAAACAAGTAATATTATTGCCTGGAAATAAATACATAGTGTCTAGAAGCTTTCTGTAATGGGAAAAGCTCCAAAGTCTTAGGAACTTTCTCTTTGTTTTGAGGCCTAATAGATAAGAACGGTGAGAAGACTCATCTAGTCCTTTTCGTAATCATGGACACAGGAGTTGCAGCAACTGATTTGAAAAAAACAAAAACAACAAAAAAACCCCCCACAAAACAACAAACCACCATGCAGCAGCAATGTGTCTCTCTTGCCATTGGCAAATGAACTGTATTCTGTGGATTCTTAGCAAAGAGGGAGTGGCTAGGTGAAGACTCTGTAGCAGAGTAGGAGATAGTGGGAAGTATCTTTCAAGCAAAATGGTTTCAAAGGTTAAAAGTAAATGACTGTGCATATACATGTTTATATATAAGTGGAAAAAACTGGACAGTGAAAAGTGGATATAATGAGAAGTTTGGATAAAAATATAAACACAGAAACAGGAGAATTCTAAGTAAAGATAAGGAAGGTATTTGAAAACTGTAGAAGTGAATGAAGAGATGTTGTTAGAAGCAAACAAAAGCTATCTTGTGTTGGTCAAGCTGCTAGTACGTAATCGCCAGGGGACTTACGTAAGTAAACTGATTATACTTGTGTCTTGTCTAAGTATCACCAGACTGATGAACTGTTGAAGCATCTCAGGTTTGATGTCTTTTTTGGTATGAAATACATGACAACTTTTTAGGACATTCTTCCATATTTTATATATATCTATCTATCTTATATTGGAATAAATATACACTGCAACACCTTGTTAAAAACATATATAAGGAGAATTTTAATACAGTCAAGTACTGGACTTCTTCCATGCTTGTATACACTGTTTTTAAAGTATACCAACTGTAAGACAACCTGGTTTTTTTTCCCTGAGGTTGGCCAGAAAAGGCAAGAATTTACCTTGTGCTGTTGGCCTCTTTTATCTATCATTAGTAATTTGATCAGGTAATGATGGTTGCCTCTTATAGGACCTTTCTTTAATCTTTGCAAAGACCAATTTGAGGTGTATTGGCTAGAAATTAAGTTGGGATCTTTGAATACACACAGCAAATGAACATCAAGGTAAAGGAAAGTTTAAGTGGTGCAAAAACTTTTAGGGATAACTTACTAATTATTTAATGTTCTACGACTCGTTTCTATTTTATTTACTCATGTGGTTTGTTAGGTCCTATCTGTAGTTGATGTGTTTCATAAAGATCTACTGACAAATGCTACTTGTAAATTAAAGTCAAAGGAAAATATTTTTTTATGAAAATTTTTCCAATTCTCTTAAAAAATTAATTCCATCTATATCTGTTCAGTGAGACTGAGTGTCATTTCTCCGTCCTATGATGTAAACTTTCATCAGTATTAGTGTTTTGTCACAAAATAGATAGTAGTTCAAGAATTATGTTTATGGGGAAGAAAAAAGTAGCTAGAAATTGAACAATTTAAGCATCTGATAGTCACCAAGTTAATGTGACATCTGTTTTTTTTTCTTTTGGATGTATTCTTACACAATTTAAAATCACCTACAGTTGCTACTTTTTTCTGGCAGAGGCCTCTAAAATAATAGATTTGTAGACTTAAAGTATTTAAAAATAATGAACTGAAACTTTGATTGATAGTACCAGTGTAATTCCAGTAATATGTTGTTTTTCCCCCTAGAGAAAGTTGGGTAGTCTTCCTTCTCTGTGGACTAAAAACTTAACTGTAAAGATGGGAAAAGAGGAGCCTTTTAAAATTGGCAGGGGAAGGGGAGAGAACTTTCTTAGAAAACAATTGGCTGAGCTCAAAGCCTAGAAATGACTGTGGTGTGTGTTTTGGCTTATCATCCAGTATTCCTCTTCACTGAAGAGTTTTCAAACATGAGCCACGGAAGTTTTTTTTTAAAGCAGCTGACTACTTCAATAATTTGACATATAAATCCTTAAGAGCTGAAATAATATCAATCACAAAGTTTGAATCTGCTTCCTAATTAAATAGCTTTTTTTGGTATGTTTCTAACTGTACAAATTGACTAGCAGCGATCAAGAAAATTAACATTGTCTCAGTAGGATTCTGCTTTAGAGTTTCATTTTGTTGGTTTTATAAGATTTTTAAAAAATTTCATTCACATTTTAAAATACATTTTACAGTAATTTAATTTGTCCTTTGATCATAGTATAAAGGAAAGTGACGACATGGCACAAATTTAGCAGTCCACCTTCCAAATGTCTTTGCAGAGGACTTTGGCAAGCAGTAAATAGAGGCGTAATCATGACTAACTGGAAAAAGATTCCTGTGTGCTTTTATAATGGTGAAAATATTTCAGCTGTTGGGAAGATGCTAAGACTAGGGGAGGAAGAAGTGCTAACCTGACAGTAAATAAAAGTGGCATAAAATGTATGAGAGGCTTTTATGTAAAGTGAATGATCAAGTGGTCCCTTGGAAAATTGTTCTGGTCACTGAAAGTGTTCTTCCACTATGCACATACACATGCCTCCCATCCTGGATGACAATAAAATGAGTCGATATCTAAGGAGCAGGTTATTTCTGTAAGTCTCTCGAAGGGGAGGAGAGGAGGGAAGAAGACAAGGGAGAAGGCTAAGTGATCTTGATCCCCATTGAGTCAAGCGGAGGAGGAGCAGTGCTATAAATGTAAAGGTGTGCTAGTTCAGGCATGCCACAAATGGGAGAGTTAACGCAGAGACAGAGCTCTTGGCACTTGAGCAGAGGGATTTTTAGAGAGAAGACACACCTAGTGTTCCTCTTTTGTGAGTAGATGAATACATCGTGATCATCCATCCATATACTTAAGGGAAATGGGATTATACAACATCCTAGAGCAATGTACTTTTTAACCATTTTTTCATAGTTTTTACAGCTACTGCTTAACTTTGCAAATTCATACTTTTTAGTGCTTTGAAAATCCCAGACAGGTATTGGCATTGTCAAAAACTTGAAATATTCTACACAAAAACCTGACAATATGACTTTCTTAGTGTATTTGGACACTTCTTGTCATGAGTTCTCGCAGTTTCAAAGTACGTAACTACATTGCAAGTTCTGGGACAGTGAGTTGTTATGGTCTGTGGTGATTGATGTGTAGAAACAGGTAGTGAGGTCAACAGGGTGAGCTTGAGATGCTGCACAAATTTTAATTATCAGAACTTTAATCACATAAGTCAGTTTGTCATTGACACGCTTGCACTTGAGGAGTGTCTCTTAATATATATCCAGCCATACGGCAGGGGAGGGATTGGAGCATAGAGCCTCAAGTGTATCTTTCATGGGATGAAAAAGCATCCTGTAGCTCATAGATCTCACATGAATTAAAAGCCTGCGTGTACATGCACCATTATGACATTTGATTTCCTGTCATTTGGCTGTGTAATTGGTTTCTGATCATATGAGGAGAAAGCCTGCAGAATTCCTGGGAAAGCAAGGATCAGAAAAGTGCGATTTGGAACTGCACCCCGATTCTTAAGAAGGTGTAGTAGAAAGTGAACCACAAGCCAGACAAGCTCCTCTGGTGGGTCAGTTCATTAGCTTCAGGTTGGACGTGCTTAAAGAATAAAATCAAAATCATGTTCCAAAAACAACTTGGTGAAAATGTTAATTTTATTATTTTTTTTTTAGGATTAGGTAAAATTTATAATGTAGTTTGCATGGTAATGCTGCTTTTTTACAGCCTGTTCATGCTCAGCTCTTGCATGGTTTGGATTTTAAGCTCCTATAAAGTCATACAAGGAAGGTTAGGGCATTTTGAAACAGGTTGGGGTTTTTTTGTTTTTCAAATCTAAAACCAAAATCTAAAGGCACTATTCTAGTTCTTTAATGAACTACTTGGCAATTTGGTATACAAAACTCTACCTACGAGATGTTAGTTTCTTAAAAGTAAGTTTGTCAGTGATTGTGACTGACAAGACAGCCCATCATTTTCATCAACAGATAATAGCTCATAACTTTCATAAATCAATTCTAAATGAACTGTATGAAACTTTTACTAACAAAAATGTTACCATTTAATTAAACTATTTTTTTCTAAAAGCTATTTGATGTAAATCCAGTTTAAAAACAATCTAGAGCATCATTCACAACTGATGTGAAAGCTGGTCATTTGAATGGATTGGAGTATTGTAATGGTAAACATGTACCTGTTGGTAAGTGGCAGCAAATTTTATGTTGAAGGCCATATTTAATTGTGTGCTAGCAATTACTGAGAATTAGAGTTTTCTTCGAATATAAGAAATATAAATAGCGAAGAACTTTAGTTGAAAGTTTAGTTCTAGGTTTCTATTACTTAGGTCTCCTCACGTTGCAAACAAGTTTGAGTCCATTACTTTCACAGGTTTCTTCTGTTAAATACTAACTAGTTATTGTTACATTAAAAACACTTCTAAGCACCTTCTGTCTCTACTTGTTGCTTGCTATTCATTTCCAGGAGGTTCCGAACAAAAAATACTAAGAAATATAAAGGAAAGATTTGGTCTTCATTGTGGAATTCCTGCTAATGTACCCTGGTTTATTATGTTTAATCGCCTGTGTGTTGGGGACGAATGTATTTTTGTAAATCACAAGCTATTCTTGATTATTATCTGAAAAACTGATGAAATATTGCTAAGGTTATCATCAATGTCACCTGTAAGAAAAGTTATTTTTAAAAAGTCATCTTTTCCATACAGAACCCTAAAATAAATCTTATCTTGTCTGGTCTTGAATAACACCTGCTTAGGAAACAGGTTTTTTTCCTGGTTTTGGTGGAGGCTTTTATGTTTTGGTTCACAGCTTCTGCTAAAATCTCAACCAATCATCTAGCCTCAAGCAGTGGAGACAAGCCAGAGTGTTTTGCTATGGCAGGAATAGAAGAGTCAAGGTCATCTGCTAGAATATTACTCCCTTTCCTCTTCTCCAAACACTGCAGAATGGTAACTTTGACATAAGGTGTTAACCACAGTCTGAGTCCTTGACTCAATTCTCCTCATGGTGGAGAAGCTAGTGTGCACTGTCAATAAATTAAGTTCAGTAATATAGCCATGTATTGATACTTAGAAATACAGCTCTTCCTAGTGAATCAAAATAGCATGCATTTGTATGTTAAGTAATTCTGCAGCTCAGCTGTTGTTTACAGTTCGGTAGCTATGTATAACTAGTACAGCCAGATTAGTCTTGGGGAGTAATACATATTTAAAACAAATGTATGCCATTAGGTTAACGTAATGTTCTTTCTTTAACCCTTTAACTAGCATATTAATTTGTAAAAATGCTACATGGTGAAGTGTTGCATGTTCGCAGTGCAAATCTTTGACTTGTTTCCTAAATGCAAAGAGACTGTTACGTCGTGCTTGACTGCCCCCCCTCAAGATACATTTTTGTGATCTGTATTTGTGTATTGATTTTTAGGTTTCTTTATTCAGATGAAGTTCAAATTGGTCCAGAAACAGTCATGACTACTTTATACACTGCTAAAAAGTATGCAGTCCCAGCCCTGGAAGCACATTGTGTGGATTTTCTAACGAAACACCTCCGAGCAGATAATGCCTTTATGCTGCTAACTCAAGTAGGTAAATTTAAGCTTAGTTTTGATTTACTAGGAAAATCAGTATTTGGAGGGAAATGACTAAGTATTGCTTCACAGTGAGTTTGCTATCACATAGTCTATTTTATGTATAAAAATGTCTTGTTCCTCTGTTAGCATTTTTACAGACTCAGCTTCCTGTTAATCTGGAGGAAAGACTTAGTGGTTTGTCAACTTTATGCTTAAGATGTTTTTCTTTACCTTTTTAGGCTCGTTTATTTGATGAACCTCAGCTTGCTAGTCTTTGTCTTGACACAATAGACAAAAGTACTATGGATGCAATAAGTGCAGAAGGTTTTACTGATATTGATATAGGTAAGTTACTTTGTGCATCCTAAGCATTAAACTTCTGAAGGGAATTGTAGGGCATGAGAAGACTTTGTTACAGTAACCCAGGATAGTTTGCCTCTCATCCAGTATGTAGAGTCCCAAGGATATATTATCTCCTTGTGACGGTAACCTGAGATAGTTTGTTTTCCCCCTCATCTGAACCCACCTTTGCACAGATGCCAATGTGATGGGCAGCTGTGGATCTCAGAATTTGGACAACAGCACTTGCATTAAATCAGCAAGTTTGCTAATGAGAGCAAAACAGGACATTGCATGTGTATGATGTGTTAATCAGCGCAAGTTTTATTATCCACCCCTGCAGTGCTTTCCTTTGAGCTTCACTCCTAAACAGGGTTCCACTGCATTGGGTCCCCATTTGATTAGTGTAGGTGTCCTGGGGTTACCATGACATAAAGCGAAAGCTTTCACTTGCTGAGTGTTGTGCCTTGTCCCCAAGGGATCCACACCTGCTTTTCCCGTGTAACAGGAATCATACTGTTTTGTTGCCACATGGTACTTCTCTATTCAGAAGATCAGGTATGATTTATGAAATCTGTTAAAAAAAAATCTAAACTGCTGGTTTCTCTGTTTCATCTTTTATGAAAAGCTAGCAGTTGTAAATTTGCTTAATTTCATTGATACTATATGTGTCTAAGATTTTACTGCAATTCAGGTAGACTGTGTGAAAAACTCAGACTGAAGGAAAGTATTCCAGCTGCTTAAAGAAATTGCAAAGTCATTTGTTAACTCATGTTCAGTGGGATTTGTACCCAGACTGTGAGTGTTCATCTCTACTCTTGATAAGTCCCAATCTGTTTTGACTTTGCAGTATGATACTTTTGATGACCGCAAACATGCCTTGCTTAAATTCAGGGCATATAAAAATTCCCAAAGAAAACAGAATGTTCAGAATATGAAAACACATTTTTTCAGGCTTGTGTTCTATGGTAAACTGAGACTTTTTCTATACCTGTTATTTATAAAATGCCAGAAAGATTAAGAAATATAGGAAAACTTGCTTTTGTAAAACATAAACGAGAGTACCTTGCCTCACATTCTGTGTTTCACCTTCAAGCTTTGTGGGTGGTAAATATGTCAATGTTTAAGATCACTTCCATGTATCATTAAACTGGTTTTGTGTGCACCATTGCTGCTTGTGTCTGTAGTTGATCCAGATTGGTAGGTGCCTAATCGGATGGGAATATGACAAAGTCATCATGAGTAACTTGTTTTTTTCAGTAGTGTGCATTCACCACTTGGTCACTTCCAGTTTCAGTTTTGCTCTAGCCATGGAAATTCTTTCGGGTATTGGTTGTCACTACATAGTTTATATATAGTCACACTCTTAGGAATCAAGAAGAAAGTTCACATGCTGTCTTCATAGCAGGAAAATGATTTTTTGGTTTGAAGTCTATACACCATTGGGAGATTTATTTATATGTAAGATGTCTTATCTTTGATGCATTACTATGAATGTTCTTAGTGTTAACTTGCTTAATGTTTTAAGCTTACTTCATGTGTAGCACTGTTACTGGTTTGGATGAAAACTGATGTAAATTTGTTAACTTTTTTTCTTTAGACACATTATGTGCAGTTCTAGAAAGAGATACCCTTAGTATTCGAGAAAGTAGACTCTTTGGAGCTGTTGTTCGCTGGGCAGAAGCAGAATGTCAAAGACAACAACTGCCTGTGACATTTGGAAACAAACAAAAAGTCCTTGGAAGAGCTCTTTCCTTAATCCGTTTTCCATTAATGACTATTGAAGAGTTTGCAGCAGGTGAGTTTTGGGGTTTTGTCTTACTCTTAGACCATATCTCTGCACTGTCACCTGTGAGTGTTTAGATGCTTAAAACTCTATTCTGCTATTAATATTGTATTAGTAAAAGTTGTAATGAACAAATGAAAGCAAAACATTCTGCAGAATACGCTCTTACCGTTGGAAAATATTATCATCTTCAGTTTGTGAATCTGTGTGGTTTAAATACAACAGCTGGAGTAATTCTTCGAATCATCTTAGAAGTTGTTTCTTTTCACAGGCCCTGCTCAGTCTGGAATCTTGTCAGACCGGGAAGTCGTAAATCTCTTTCTGCATTTTACTGTCAATCCTAAACCTAAAGTAGATTATATTGACCGACCAAGATGTTGCCTTAGAGGAAAAGAATGCAGCATTAACAGGTTTCAGCAAGTGGAGAGTCGCTGGGGCTATAGTGGAACAAGTGATCGGATTAGGTATGGCTTTTGAAACTAGCTGGAGGAGGGACAGAGAAGTGTGGGAAGAAAGGGAACATGTTACTCAACTTCAACTTTTTGGCATAAGATACAGTAACAAACATGCTGGTTCTGTTTGGGCACGTTTGATCTCTTCCTTTTTTTTAAAATAACTTAGGCTGTTGCACACATGAAAACATGAAGTAGCAAAGAACAAAGTTCAGGAGGACTGGGTGCATTCTAGAGTGATTGTTTGTTAGGTGCATATTTCTTTTTAAAATACCAAGTCTCGATCTGTTTTTATTTTGGAGATATTCAAAAGAATCTGGTGGGTTTTTGTTTAGTGATACTGACTATCTTGGGGGATTAGCAAAGCTTTAACCTATAAAGCTGATACCTTACAAAGCATTTAACTTAGTATTGAAATCTAAATAGAAAGCATTATTGAAAAAAATATTAATTTAATGTCATTTTCAGCTTACTTCCCTACTCTTCAGGGCGAGACTTTTTCCTGCTTGACTGTAACATACCCATCACAGCTTTTTAAATCCCTTTTTTGGCTTGTCTTACTAGGTTCACAGTTAATAGAAGAATTTCCATAGTAGGATTTGGATTGTATGGATCTATTCATGGACCCACAGACTATCAAGTTAATATACAGGTACAGTATATTCTTTTTAAATAGGCTTATGCAGAAACTACACTTGTAGTACTTGCAAAAGGTTTGGTGTATATTTGAATTGGGTAGGAGCAATCTGATAGGCCAAGAATCTAACCCATGTTTTGTCCCCAACAGTGGTGATAAGCAGATGACTAGGGAAAAGTAAGAACAATATGAAACTCTTCTCCCTTTCTGCTGTATTCTGAGTTTCCTCAAGTGTTTCCTGAGGCTGATTTGGTTTTTCTATTTAGTAGCTCTTGGTGAATCTTTCTTCAGGATACTTGTCTGGTCTAACCTTGTATTCCTGTAAGGAATTTCATAGCTTTGTAATCTGTTCAGTTGTGCACAGAATCTGTCCTTTAATAAAGTTCTAGTAATTCAGGAAAGACATCTTGGATTTATCAGCAACAGCTCTCTTAGAGCTTAGAGTCTTGTCCTTGCCCAGAGCTTTTTGTAAAGTTTGACATCTCATGCGCTACTGATTCAGTCTTAGGTAGAAGGTTGAATGTTACTGTAACTTATTCTGAAAAGGTGCTTCAATTTTAGGTTTGCAGAAAACATTGTCCCGCCATGGGAATCTCCCAAGTTTCTTCTGCTGGTAAATTACTTAAATATATTTGTGGTTCTCCAGGCTCCTATGTGAAGACCTTATCCTGCTGCTACTTATATCTTCACACTGTTTACTCCACAAGAGAGTCTACTGGGCTCTACAGCTACTGCTGTGTTGAAAATTATTTAGCACTGGCTTTGATGCTTTCAGATAGCTGTTCCTAAACATTCTTTTGGCCTGCTTAATTGTATTTTTTACATTTTAATCTGACAGTTTGAACTTTTCTGTTTTAACCTGGATACAACTTCATATTTCTATGGGATGCCCTTTTTTTGTTTGTTTTCCAGTAACAGCCTTTTGCTGTTCAGCCATGCCAGCTTTTTTTCCCCTTTTCTCAAGCCTTTCCTAATAGATGATATGTTCTGATACAGTACTTGGGCACATGATGTCCTTTAGTAGTCTGCATGCTTCTTATAAGGATTAAATTTTCTTAATTGGTCCTCCTAGCTTCTTTTGAACAAGCTTCTTCTTTTTTCTCTTTTTGAAATTTAGCACAGCTATGGTAGGTTTTCTTTTGTTGTTCCTGTGGCAGCATTGACTTTAAGTGTATTATGGACACTGTTGCATAGTGTTTCCATTATGAAATTTTGAATCTGATCCTGCTTATCACTCAGTACCAAATCAAGGATTTCATTTCTTCCTACTGAGCAATTGGTTAGCAAGCTCACAAAATGGTCAGTGGTAGCATCTAAAAATGTCACCCCTGCTTTGTGTCCTCATATGACCCTTGCCCGGTCTGAGCGGGTAATTGAAGACAGCACTAAAATTGTATTTCCTGCTCTTGTGGCCTGTTTGATCTTTCTTAGCATGTTGTGGTCAGGATTGTCTTCTAGTAATATTGATCCAGCACTGTATTTTTTCCTTTTTAAGTATGGAATTTCAGTCTGTTTGAATTCTCTTATTGAGATTGGTTGTGACTTGATTCTACGCTTTCTAACAAGGTATTAGCATTCCGTGACTGGCACAGTTTTACTCTGCTGTGCATTTCATAACGTGGTACTATTGCATCACATTAATTTATTAGGTGTGTGGGAAATCTTGTGAAAGAAAGAAGGTGTGACTTCATTTAGGAACAGAAGTTCCATTGTCCCTGCTTTATTTCATAGACACCTAGCATGCGCTGGAACTGCTTTTTTAGTTCATTTCTGGGCATCCTATTTAAATGACAGTTTATTTGTTTTCTGTTTCCTATTTGATGATTACCATTCTCTGACTGTCCTGTACTTAAGGATAGGAATTTTGTGTCTGACTCTTAAGAAAAAAAAAAAAAGAAGTGCCTTTCCTCTTATGTTGTTCCAAAGAGAATGTATCTGGAATGAGGTTTTGAAGGAATTTGTTGGCTTTGCCACATTCCTCAGTTTAAAAGCTCACTTGCAAATTCCTCGATTTGAAGTGCCATCAGTTGGGTTTTCTCAAACTATACATCTATGTAAATAAGTAGCATAGTGCACTAGATTGGATTTTTAGAGCAAAAGAGTTGGTACTGAGGACCTAGCAGCTATACTATACATATCTGGGGATATTTACTTTGTATTAACTCTTGTTTGATCATCTCTGCTAAATTCCTGTTAGCAGATGAGAGCATTTGGTGTGCTCCCTCAGCATGTTTGCTGGATTTATTTCATCTGAAAAGAATTTAGTTCTTGCAAGGCAAACCGAAGCATATTAAGTGGGAATGATCAAGAGATTCACTTGAAAAACATGTTCCTGATCCACACTGAAAGACTAATACACCTTTATGGTTCAGATGAAGGCCATCTGTCTTATACATGTTCTCTTTTTTCTGGAAGTATCCCCAATTCCTGATGAATCTGAAACACCTGTCTGAAAAGGTTGTGACAAAGTTTAAGTCCCCTGTCTATTTTTCTTTTTGGACCAGTGTCACTACTAGCAGAGCTTCAGATAGTTAAGCTTTAAATACTTGTCTTAAAATAGTGACAATGTATATTGCAAATACATCTTTTATGGGAAAGGGGCTTATGACTTCAGCATTACAAATAATATTTATATTGGCTGTAGCTGGGGGGGGGGGAAATTAGAGCACATTTTGCCTAGAATAGGGCTTTGTCTCATTTGTGCAATGTTAAAAATTATGTGGAAATTTAAAATAAAATTTATAGGGTTCTTGTCAGCGCAGTAATCATGAGAAGTGTTCATGTTACTCTAAAGCTCTGATATCCATCTTCTGCAAGCGGTATTCAGCAGCATGGATCAGGATTACTATCCAAAATGAGAAGTGAGGTATCTGCTACTACTACACTGTAGTGATTCTTATTCACCACTAAAATTGAAGGCAAAAGAAATAATGTGTAGTCTGAGTGTAATTTCTATGCTGAATATAGAATAGAAATAAATTGTATAAAACATAGCAGCATAAGTTTCTGTTTTCTTTTAACAATGTATCATTGACTGCTTATGTTATCTGTGAAAACTTGTTTTCTAAATCAGCCACAGCCAGCGAATGTGCTTCCCTCCTGTGGGCTGTGTAGGTGTATGAAGATCAGCAAATCTAAGTACAGGATTATATGTAGTACATGAAGCTCAGAAGCCGAAAGTCTATGAGCTATTCTTCATCTCCCAAGCAAAAACTTGAACACTGCTCCAACCAGGTTACAGTTTAGCTCACAGATTGGACAGCCTGTGTAAAACTCTCAAGCTATCATTCGGCATGCAGCTGGGTCAATCTTAGTGATATCGGGAAATTACACCTACTTTCCAGGTCTGAGATTGCACTATCCTGGCAATTAAACTGGGCAGAGTAGGCAACTGTTTGCTTGTAATATTCTAACATGCATACAATAAGAATATTTCTCAAGTTTGTAAACCTAAAAATACTATTTTTATGTTTTTATACAGATAATTGATTATGAGAAGAATCAAACACTAGGACAAAACGATACTGGATTTAGTTGTGATGGAACGGCCAGTACATTCAGAGTTATGTTCAAAGAACCAATAGAGATATTGCCAACGGTTTGCTACACAGCTTGTGCAACATTGAAAGTAGGAATACCTAACAGTAGAGAAGAAAATGTTATTTTGATGCAAGAGTTGTTCTTTTGATGGGAAAGTGTCTTCTAGGTCTTGGATTTGTTTTAAGTTTAGTACTAAAGAAAGCTGTAGGTAAACTCCACAGTAACTTCTAAGACTGCTACTTCTCTTCTGTGCCACAGCACAGAATTCCTAACTGGATCTCTTGTGATTTCCCACTTCCTGGCTTGATTTAAGAGTTAGAATGAGTCCTAATGGAAGTCACTGATTCTGTGTGGGCAAAAGCACTGTCTAGAATATTTTATCTGGCAGCTCTCTATAGAAATTTGTTTGATTTATCAAGGTTATTCTAACCACTAGCTAGAGTCAAGAAAATGGAAAGCTTTTTTTTTTAATCACTTTTTGTATACTGGTGTTGAAATCTAGGAATGTCTCCCCTTAATGTTATGGACAAATTTATTTATTCAATGTTTTCTCAAAAATCTTTTAATATTCTTTTAAATATAATTCCCTATACAGAAATCAAAGTTGAATGGGTTGGAAAAAAATGTTGTACACTAAAAGAAGCTGAGGCAGGGAACTAAGTGAGAATATAGACAACCTGTATGACAAGGAGATATACTAGAAAATATTTATTCATTACTAGTTGGATAAAATCAAGTGGTTTAAGTCTGCTGTCAGAGAAACTTTTGTTATTTAGACATAGGGCACTTCCTTGTGTTGTCTGTGATTTTTGTATATAACTTACATGGTGTGGGTACAGAAATTTTATACTATTAAAATAACCTAAGTCAGTAGTGTTTGAACTTCAACATTTTATGGGTCTTACTGCCCACTTCCATTCAGTTGCTGATCTCTTCTGATGTTTTTCAGGGTCCCGATTCCCACTATGGAACAAAAGGTTTGAAGAAAGTGATCCACGAATCTCCTACTGCTAGCAAAACATGCTTTGTCTTTTATAGTTCACCAGGTAACAACAATGGTACATCAATAGAAGATGGGCAGATACCAGAAATAATATTTTATACATAATTTCACATGATAATCCCAAATGCATATCAGCGGACTTCAGCTTACTATTGGCAGCAGTTAAAAAATTTTGTGAAATTACATGAATGTGTGAGAACAAAACTAATTTGTTTGAGCGGTACCAGAAAAGCTATTTTCTCTGCATCGTTACTAGCAGAATGTAATTTAGCTTTTCCTCTTAACAAAACGTCAAGTGGACTAAGTACTCTGTGTATTGAAAAGATTGTTTTAAATACTGTCTTGTGATTAATTGCTTTGTATTTTCACCCCTTCATTTCTCATGTAGTAAAATTCATTTTTGGAACTGGAAAATCCTTACTCATTATGAACTTCTTGTCCTAAAAAGACAGTAAAGCTGCTGCTGTAGTTCTAGCATATACTTCTTTCCAAAATGACCTTGGAATGACCTTATGGACATGAATTGCTACTTTTTTTTTTTTTTTGAAGTACATCAGCAAAGCTGGATTCATATTGCTGTCATCTTGACTTTTTGGATGTGCCATGGAGAATTAATGGACTTGGCACTGCAGACAGCACCTGCAGCTGCACTGAAGAAATACTGTGTCAAATTCAGCAATAAACAGATCTTTCCAGAATCTCTCTTAATTCAGAAGGGCTGTTTTGGAACTTAGAGCTGGTTATGGAAATAGCCACTGTATATACATATGTGCCTGTAAGAAAATGTATAATGTGAAAATAAGAATACAAGACTACAATGTTATTTTATCATTGCATATTCTAATATTAAAAATTAGTATAAACTAAGGTTTATTTGTGTGCAACTAGTTCTACAGCTTGCATACAATAATTTGATGCAATTGATGTATGTATATAGTACGCAGTGTCTTGCAATATGTGCTGTGTAGTAGTAGAACTTCATGTACAAAATCCTGTACACAAATCCTCCCACAAATTATAGTAAAGTATTAATTTGAGAATACAGATGGGAAAAAAAAAATCACCTCCTCTTTTCTTTTCCCTACTTTATCTGCCTGCTATCGTGGAAGTCGTGCAGGGCTTAGGTCTGAAAGCTCAACCTTTAAACCAAGCTCTGCCAGCACCCTACCGGGGCCGGGTATTAGCACACGCGGCGCCCGCAGCTCCGGTCTCGCCGGGGCAGGCGGGGGAGGCAGACAGGGGAAGAGGGTGCGAGCACAGCCCCGGCTGCCGGCGCCTGGAGGTGCCGCTGCCCGGCAGACGGAGCGCCCCGGCCCGCTCCGCCCTTACCGCCCAGGCGCCTGTGGCGCAGCGCGCAGGCGCGGCAAGGGTGGAGCCGAGCGCTTCCGGGCGGGGCTGCCTGGTGTTGCCGGAAGGGCCGCACGGCACTATGTTGGCCCTCGTCGGCTTCCGTCGGCTGCTGGCGGCGCCGGCGCGGAGCGGCGGCGGGGACATGCCCAGAAAGGTGCGGGTGGGGAGGGCCTGGGGAGGGCGAGTCCCGGAGGGGGGGGCGGGGCGGGACGGAGACCCTGAGGAGGGGGGGTAGGTGGTGACTGCGCCTGTTTCTCTGTTTCAGGGAAAAGGAGCCGGGAAGGGACCCGCGGAACCGGCCGCCGCTGCGGGACCGGTGGCGGCGGCGGGTGACGGCTGCGTGAGGGTGGCGGTTCGCGCCAAGCCTGGTGCCCGGTGCAGCGCCGTCACAGGTGGGGCTGCCTCCCGCTGCCTCCCCGCGCCTGGAGGGAGGTGCTGCCGGGGCGGGGGGGGTCTCGGGAGAGTGTGCCCGCCGCTGTGCCGGGCGTGAGGCGCGGGAGGAGGCGGGACAGCGTTCTCTTGGAACAGCCGGGTTGAAGATGCTCCGGTGGCCTTTCCCGCCCTAGGAATAACCGCCCGTAACGGGGAACCGAGCGGGAAAGCTGGTTTTTCTAACTAGTCTTTCTAACGAGTTCAACGGCTTATCCTTAACGCCTAAGCTGTAAAAGAAACAAAAACCCACACCAAAAAACCCCACAAACAAACCCACCCAGAAATCAGAAAACTAAAGAAAGTAAAAGAAGCCAGGAGTAGCGCTTCCACGTTCCGCTGTAGGTAACGCTAGGTGGTGCCGCGAGCATGGTGTAAATTCTTCTGAACAGATTTTTTTTTTTTTTTAAAGGAGTCACAGCAAACACACTTGGTCAGCAGCGCCTCAGTTTGACGTGTGTAATTTTTTGCATGCTACTTGTATCCCAAGAGTTCGTACGGTTTCCTTTGAACTCTAAAGTTTGATCGAATAAAAGGTGTTCTCCCTCTGGACTTGCTCACGTACAAATTAGAACTGCTTTTTATGCAGATATGTCTGTGAGACTAACGTGGTGGACTGTAGGAGGGTATTCAGGTTCAATTGGCAATGCAAGGAAATTGTTGATGATAGCATAGCTCTCTGGGCAGGCTTATTTATCATGCTTTTTTTTGGCGGGATAACCTGATTTGTATTATGCTACATGATGCCAAGCTGGACTACACCTGCAGCAGAATGGACAATGTAGAGAGGGGCTTAGAACATAAACATTAATTTTCAGGAAACAATAACTAGATGTTTTGAATATTTTGAGCATAAAATCCTTAAAATATTTGTTATAGATGTGACAGCTGAGGCAGTAGGTGTAGCTATTGCTGCACCTCCATCAGAAGGGGAGGCCAATGCAGAGCTGTGTCGCTACCTCTCTAAGGTGCTAGAAGTGAAGAAGAGTGACGTTGTTTTAGAGAAGGTACTTCCTTTTTCTTTTCTTTCAGTCTTGCCCTACTGCAATTTAAATTCAAGATTTTGAAATGTACTTTTCGAGTACAGGTCGCTGCTCTCCAAGTTGAGCCCAAAAGACACTTTAAAGGTGTTTAGTTGAGTTAATGAAATGATTCATTGAGAACAAACCTCGTGTAGGAAGAACCACAGCTCATCTTGAGATCTTAAACCAGAGTAGTTCACATCATGATATATTTTTCAAATTTGTGTGGGGCATGTTTTCTGGGTTCTTCAAAGATTCTCTTGTTTTCATGTCAAATGCAGTTCACACAGTTTGTGCTTTGGAGAGAATGTGCGTTTTATTAATAACTTTAATTTTCTTGAAGTAACTTCTGTATTTGAGGGAAAATTTTCTGACAATTAACTGTCACATGTAAGCAAGAGCATATGTAAGCACTTGGGTTATATCTGAGCCTCAAGAGTTTCTTTGTATTAGAATTTACATGTCTTGACTTTGGTGAATGGAAACTCTTTGTTTTATTCATTGCACTGAATAAATAATTTGTTTTATTAATTCATTGTACTTAAAGTTAGTCTTTCCAGCCATGTTCATTTATAGTTTATGAACATAACAGCACAATGAAAAATTGTGCTTTTTATTTTTGTCTGTTGGTTTAACATAGTAGTTGTAGAAGTCTGCTAAAGGATCGTCATAAATGGCAACATGATGAATGAATTGAGCACTGTGTTACTGAAAGGCAGAGGTGTGAAGATTTGAATCTTGTTTTTCCTGAATCCTGGGCAAACTGCTTCATTTGTTTATCAATATTTTACAGATAACACTGTTTTCCTACCTTAAAGGGATGTTCGGGTTTAACTATTCTCATAAATGTTAATCCAAGTTGAACATAAAAGGGGCCAGTGTTGTCTGACCTTCTTGACTCGGTTGTTCTCACCTATGGTGTCCAAATAATTATGTTAGTGTTTGTTTTTCACAAGCCACTGTCTGTTCTCAGTGGAGCACTGTGGTAAAGTCTGTATTTTACCTGTGGCTTAGATTTTTTCCATCCTGATCTGCTAGGTGTAAACAGTGAGTGATTTTTTGGTACTGGTTGCTGTCTTATGTGCTACTTGCTTTATGATGAGTGCTAACATTAACAAAACCAATCCAAAGCAGAAAATTGGTGGGAAATGATCCAGTATAAAATTGGGGTTACCAGATTTTTATGGAAGGGCCTTGATTTTCATCAGCAGCTGGCTAGACCACTTCAAAAGTCTATTTTTAATTTTAAGTTTCATGCTATATTTCTGTATAGTAGAGTTAAGGAATTTTTCCTCCTTCAGGATGTCCCTTGTGGGTTTTTCAAACTTTTTTGCCAGGCTGCAGATTAACAACCAACTTGTTTCTCATGGTTTACTGAATACTAGCAAAGTTGTGTCTTCAGGCAATGTGAAGTGAGGTTGCAGGTTTGCCAGTTCCTGTGTAAAATAGCATGGGGTTTTTTTCAGTAATACAAAAATGGGTCAATAATATTTCAAATAACTGCTGTATGAATCTGAATGTCTTATATACAATGTGATTTCATTTCAACCTGAGAACTCAGCTTAGGAGTAACTAATACTCTGTGGGAGACAACTTTGAAGAAAGATCTGAAAGTACCCAGTTATCAAATACATATATATATATATATGTATTATACCCACACACTTTTTAAAAAACAAAAATGCAAATTGGAGTCCTGCTTCTAGATGATACAAGTGAATTATGGAAACTTATCACTCCTCGCTTTTCATTGTAGCCTATAAAAAGAGCATGAATTCAGGGCATGCTCTGGGAGCCATATCCAATTTTAAAAGGACAGTAGATAAGACATTAACTAGGAAGGACATTGATCTATCTCTTTCTGCTGTTAATTCTGCATGCCCATACTTTAAGAATTCTTTTTAAAGTACCCAATCCATTGGCATTGCAGTGAATTTTTTTTTTTTAATGTGTATTTGGTGGTGATTCTCTGAAAGATGTTTTTTATGTGTGTGTCTAAACCAGGGTGGTAAATCACGTGACAAAGTGGTGAAGATTTTGGTATCCATGACACCAGACGAGATTTTAGAAAAACTGAAAAAAGCAGCTTCCAGTTGACCTAAAACAAGACCGGGAAATGGGACAATGCATCTTGGTAAATGGACTGATATTCCTTCTTAAGTAAATCTTGTCCTGTTGAGAATGTGGGTAAGGAGTAGGCAAAGCTACTTCCGCCTCCCCCCCCAGTTAATATTGGTGCTGTATCATTGACGTTTTTGTGTAGGTTTGCTTAGAAAAACTTGGCTTTACTGAGGCTCTGTATCTGCTTCTGTCACTACAGACTTTTTTCCCGCTGGAGTGTTCCCTGTTGGTAAGATTTGTCCTCTTTCCTGGTTCCTAAACAAATGGTTTAGAAAACTTGTTTCTTAGTGAACCAAACTTTGGTTAACAAAGTAAAAAGCTTGGAGTGACAGGCTTTAATGTGAAAAGTGATACAAAAGGATGAGTCTGGATGGATGGTAAAGACCCTGGAAGAACGTTCTCTTCAGTATCTAGCCGCAGGTACTGGGTGCAGTTTTCCACTATGTGCACATGTGTACGTTTAAAATAAATGTATTTGAGGCCAGTATACTGTTGTTGAACATGCAAGCAAGCTAAAAGCAGAATCGCCTGAAGAACTGAAACAAAACTAGAAGTTTGCAGTATGAAAAACTGACCCAGAACCTGGTAATTGCACACACCGTGTCACTTTGTAATAGTCTGTAATTAGTTTCCTGAAAAGTAGCAATACAATCATGGTTTTTTGCCAAATGTATGTCAAGTGTAATGACTGTTTTTAATAAAAGGGGCGAAAAGTATTACGAAAACTTTGTTTTGTGCTTATGTTTTAAACTAAAAGTTTCCTAGAAGTCACTTACTAGAATGTTATTTTTAAACAGGGCTTTTTTGCAATCTTTCCTTGATTTAAAAATGAGTAGTATTCAAACCCGTAGAGAACTGAGCAGAGTCATTTGCAGAACAGAGCAAGAACTCTGAAACAAAACATACAACTATAACCCAGTCTCAGGGCTGATGAGAAGAAGGTTTAACTTCTCTCTTTGTCACGCTTCAGAGGTCAGAGTAAGATTTAACTAGTATTTCCCCAAAATGTATGTGATATCCCACATGTCTCTGATAAGAGTTTGCTTTTTCATCTGCATCGCTGCTGAGATCTGAAATTGTCCTATCTTTACTATGGTTGTCGTATTTAAAATAGATACACACACACACAGAATGCCTAAAATAAAAAAGAAAAACTCTTCTGAAGGTTTGTTTAAGATTTATCGTACTTTCTCCTGGAAAGCAATATTATGAATGCAAAAGTTACAGCTAAATTTCTTTACCAGCTTCATGCAGTGCAGGCTTCATAGCTCATAATTCAGTTTTTCATGGTAAAAAATCTTTTGCTTTAGGAAATTCTTTCTGCTTCCTGTTATCCTAAATATTGCAACAATTGTTTTTAGAGTTAGATCACTGATGCTTATCAAGATGACAGCTCCTTCAAGGTGACTCATTTTCACAGATGTTATGAAGAATGTTACTTTCTTGTTTGGATAGCATTTGGAGAACTGAGTCTAAATTGTGAATGCTGTTTGTGTAACGGTTTGCATCTGTGCTCCTTACTTTCTCAGGCTTTTGGTCAGCCATACGTTGCCTCAGTTGCCGTTCCTTACTTATCCCTTTCTGTCTGTACAGGCTGTTTTTGTTTTACCGTTCTGTCAGTTTTGGTTTATGGCTCCTTGCTGTGTCATTTGTTCTCGCCCAGCAGAGAGGTGCCATGTCTTGCAGAAAAATTAAGGCAAAGCTAGCCAAAACTAAGTGTTCATGGCTTTTTTTTTTTTCTTATTTCCTAAACTACTTTTTATTGTGAATAGAAAACAGCAATCAAAAGACTGAGGAATCCTGCATTTATAAGTTATATTCTGAGCTGGATGCTGCAACAGCTGTTATAAAGATTTCTTAGGAAGCTAATACCATATGTGCCATTATTTCAATATAGTACGTAATACATATAATGTATTACATTTTCCCATGACTTCAGACCCAGATTGGAGGAGCTGGGTAGGCAGGTACAGTCTCTGAAGTCCATTGGTCTTCAATGATGATTATCTGCAATAATAGCCAATTTAATCTTTCAGTTCCCTCTGTGTCTTGGCAACGTGTTCTGCCTAGTGTCTTTGCCAGCTTCTGCTTCAGAGGTCTCACCTGTCCTAAATGCCTTCAGCTGGCATCCTGCATCTTTTCTTCCTAATCAGTGAAAGTAACTTGAAGACAAATAGGGTGCCTTCAGTGTAGTATGATGTCATTTTTATGTACCATGAGCCAGGCACATTGTCACAGTCATCACTTGTCAATCAAAAGACGAGTACTGTTCAGCTAGGAAGTTTATTAGTCCTTGGGCAAACAACCACCGTGCCCTCCTCCCTATTGCTTTTCGGTGTTCTGTTGCATTGACAAGTGTTTGGGAGAGGGGGGAGCCATTTATATAAAACTGCTTTTGTGCTTGGCCAAGTACTTTTCTTCTGTCTGGATCATAGTACAGCATTTGAGACTCGCTTTAATCTGTCCAGTTCAGCCATCATACAGTATTTTTTCAAAACTTGTTGCAGTTGGCTATTTTTTAGCATTGCTTCTTAGGAAGCAGAAATATTATTGGTGCAGTAGAATGAAGTCCTAGCTTCTGTTGGTCAAGGCATTACTTAATTGAGGCCCCAGTGATGGTGTAAAAAAGCCATGGCAAACGGAAGCCACAGTAGCAATCAAAGCAGAGAGATGGAGATTAAGTTCTCCTGGTAGCAGTGCCCTGTCTCACTTAAGACTGAAACAGTGGGCTAGCTAGCAGTGTGGCAAATAAAGCCTTTATGTGCTGGGAACAGAGAATTTTTTTAATATGAGTAACCAAAATTATTTTAGAATAAGTATAATAGTATAAATAACACTGGGTTGTTGCCATGTTTAATATGAGAGCTGCTCGTATCAATGTTTTTCTGAAGTCTTTTAATTATATCCATAATATCTTGGTTGTGGATATGGTGACGTGCCTGGGAAGCAGGAACCGTTGGCCCACAGTATATCAAAAGTGAGGTACAGAAGAGTTAAGCAGCTTGCGTCACCAGACAAGTCAGTGCCAAAACTGTGATTTAGGCTTAGCTCTTTCAAAACTTCTATTGAAATCCTAACCTGCCAACTATCTCTTCATGAACACAGTTAAGTATCTTTAGTTGTGTTGAGAAAATTGTGGTAGCAAATATCCCTAACTATTCGGCAGAGTATGTTTTTAATAGAACAGAGTGGTATTGTGATGTTGTAGGAGGCTTCTTCCGAGAATTTCAAACCACTTTTCACATCCCCTGTCTCAAAGTGAAACTTAACTCTTACTCCTAGACCGGTTTAAAAACATTGTAGTGCCAGTTGCTGCCCTCCTCTTACTCGTTGGTCCCTGCTTTATCCTTGTGCCTAAGACTATCTGATTACTCAGCTTCTTGAAATCATACTATTGACTCAAGCACTGTCCTTTTTTCCTAATGTGTTGTCTGACCAATTTCAGTAAAATGTGTCTAATGGTGATTTACTATCTTCCTACTTATAGACCTAGGCAGTCAGTGCATTTTTTATATAATTAAGTTATTTAAACATTAGCAAAATAGAAAGTTATCTAAATAAATTCTATGCCAAGCAGTCTTAAGGCATAGAACATTCTTGCTCTTTCATCCACTTGGTTACATTTATTTTCTAAAATCCAACTTTGAAAGTAGGTGTATGGTTTCATTGCAGTACTCTAATATGCTAATTAAGGCTATTTATACCCTCTGAAGCTGGCCTCTTTGCTCGTTTACTTTCAATCCACTCCATTTATCACCTGCAGCGCATTCCTATCTCTCCTTTTAGTCCCAAGTGTTTCTAAATCCCCATTTCTTCAGGTATCATCAGTCTAAATAATCCTGTATAATTGACAACTTTGTCAATAACTGGCAGTGGCAATTTACCAGAAAGCACAGTTTAATATCTTCCTTCTTTCAGCCTCCAGGAAGACAGATACACCTGATCTTTCTGCGCATTACTTCACATGTCTCAGTGTTTCCCCTCTCATACTGTTTATTTGCATATTCTTGAACCAGCTGAATCCCTTTTTAAAATTTTTTTAGTTCAGCCTACTGTATTCTCCCCTTAATGTTTTTAGTCTTTATCCCAGGAGGGTGATTCACTGCCGTATTAGCTATTATAAAAATGTGCTCCCCTGTCTCCTTCTGGGAACACAGTTCTTTACCCGCACGTAAAGTGTATCTTGGTGGTTATTCTCTAGGAAGGCTGCTGCATTTGGGGCAAAGTGCTGTTAGTGTAACCAAGGCGCAATAAACAGTCAGAAAGCTGCTGAAGAAATTAAATACCTGCCCGAAAGGAGGAGTCTGATACTTCTCTAAGGTACTGGGAATTAATTTTTTCCTGGTCCTTTGTATATTAGTTTTTCAAGTAATTGTTTGTGAGCCATGAAGAATTTTGCTTTCATCTATAAATGCTGCATTTATTTGTTTTTGCATTGTTTCAAGAGCTGGGGAAGTTAGAGTGATGAAGTAGTCTACCATACAATCTTACTACAGCTCGAGGCTCGGGTTTTGGAACGTTATTTAAATAACATTTTGAGTTTCCAAGTCTGAAGTAAGGCAGGTGGAAAGGGAAATATATTGAGTATCAGTTTAGCAGTTGGTCACTATAGAAACATGCTGTAAAGAGAACCGTTAACCATGGACTTAAGGAGAAAAGAATGCTGAAATAAACAGCAGAGGGTCAAAGCCTCATTTTGTGCTGCTCAGATAAAGCAGTTGTCTGCCTTAAGAGAATAACTGGGGTTTCAAAGTGTAATTCTGGATTGATTGTCATCAAGTTGCCTTTATTTTATTACCTAGTATGCGTGCAGCGCACATGGGAAGGGCTGCAGCATGTTATTCCTCCAGCCAGCTTTCATTGCTGTAGTGTTTTTAAACCAGGATGCATTGAGGCAAAATTTATAAAAAAATTTCAAAGCTCTCAATGCATGTTAGGACATACTTGGTGCCCATCTGTCTGAAAGGGGCATTAGCAAGTTGAATTTTATAAAACAAGCTCTTTCTATGGAACCTTTTTTAACTAGTGCTACTTTCAATACCTTGTCTTAACATCTACAGTTTTCTGCTTGTTTTCTGATGTCCAGAAGGTCTGTGGGGTTAAATTTGGTAGCGGTATCCCCACACATGCTCAGCTCAAGCAGCCACCTTCCTGACATCTCTGGGCCCTGGGTTCGTATGCCCTCTCGCTGCCTCTCACGTTCAGTTTTGCTGCCGCTGTATCAGGTAAGTGCCCTCCAGCAGGACCAGGCTCTACGGGGATGTTTCTGCTCTTTATTTGTCACATCAGCATTGTTTCTGACGCTTATCTCCTTAGATGCTACTGCATTTCTTTTTCTGTTTCTTGGGCCTGGCAGCTCTTTGAGATGCCTTCATTGTGGAAGAGGGCAAAAAAGACCTTGCAATATAATCTTTGCAATTGGAGGGCAAACCTGTCCCTTCCAGTGAGGCCCTGTAGCAGCTCTGTGTCACCTTCTGGCATTTGCCCTTTAATAAAATGTCTCCTTTTGTCTTCAGTAAATCTGACGGTAATCAGCTAGCACGTATGTGAGGTCATGTCCCTGCTATGAGGAAAGATTGCTATTAGCTGCTAGGATGCACTTCTGAACAGACAATTTTCTTCAGTTTCTTATCTGCCTTTTACAATGGAAGTGCAATCTGTTACTGATAAACCTGATAGGTTTATGGGTTTGTTGTTTTTTTTTTTTTTTCTTTTTCTTTGAAAAACCTGATTAAGCTCATCACTGGCTGAATATAAATGCTAATACATAGAGGGGACCAGCCATGCAAATTGCACTTGGCTAATTTTACTTAATGAGAATGTCTGATTCTGCTCAGTCACTTCCTTGCTGAGTTCAGGTTCAGCTACTAAAGCAAACCCAGGAGCTTTTTGTTAAATATTTTAAAAATATGATCAGCTTAAATGATGTTCTCAAACTGTATGACTTCTGTTTGCTGTGATTGCTGTCACATATCAGCTAGAATAAATTTTTTTCTTTATTTAATGCAGTGCCAGGCAATATTTCTGGCAAAAGATAAATGTGAAACTAGAGCATGTGAAAACACTCATTTGACAATAGCTGTCATTAAATTGTGGATGTGTGGCAAGGCCAGTCTTTCAGTAGCCAAATGCCTGTGCGTGTAGCAGTAGAGAAGGTGTAAGATCTAATTAAACAACTTTCAGTATTCTGAAAAGTATATAAATGCTAAATCTGCAAAAATAAGTGAGCCTGTCAGTGGCGGTGTTGGTATACGTGTGTTACGCACTTTAAGAAACAAAGACAAAAAGAACATGTAATACCACAGTGCCAGCTGTATGGGGTTGCCATTGCAAATCTGAATTTGAAAGTTTTTTTCTCTGATCTTGCTGTAAGATAGACGTCCACAAGAAACAGAAAATTTTCTGTACCACTGTTCATGTCACAAGGCTGTGAAGAAAAGTTCCACTGAAGCCTGTCTTATGAAAATGCTATTTAGCAACCCTTTCTGTAGAAAACCTTTGGTTTCTCAGCTGCATATGATTCCTGCTCACTCCAGTGGACCTACTTGGTCTTTTTACCTGAGGAAGAATTTAGTGAAGTGCTCCAAGTTTTACACACTTGGGCTTATAAACGTAAATAAGCCATTTCTGTTAGTTCATTTTCAGATCTTAGCTATTTCCAGGCTGGGTTTTAGGCTTTGTCCTGAGGTTATCCAGTGGGAGGTACTTTGATTAGACTCTGAAGAAACAGAAAGCGTTTGATTCCCGGGTTTGCATAGTAGGTGAACTTCTCCCATCCAGAAATAAAGAAAATAAAACATGGTGGGGAGAAGGGGGGGGGGGAAGGAATCATTTACATTAATCAAAGGTCATTTATTGGGCTAGGAGCAATTTTGCTTGACTTGTTGGAAGTATTTGCTGCATGTCCTTCTAAGATCTGCTGGGGAGGAACATGCATCGAATAGAGGGTGTGATAGACTCTATAGATATTTTGTAGCACCTGCTCTGCTGTTTAGCACTCAAGTCAGAATGGGGAAAAAACCCTGTCATGTTTTTATGACTGTAAATCTAATAATTTGCAATATAACGTTCACAGTTATTTTTTACTAGCAATCTATGAATCTAGGTGGGAAAAAAGTATTACTTCTGGCCCTCTTGGTGTGAATCCTGAGCCCTTAAATGCCAATCTGAATTTTTTTCAGGAAGGAAAGATTAATCTTCTGAAATGATAGATTCATGTAAGGGCCGTTGATGTGTATTATAGAAAGAGCATCTGCTGATGTTGTATGGGTTAAAATACGAATTCAGATGGAAAAGTTGGTGAGCTGCTCAAAGTAGTTCATCTATTCTTCCTTCCTATGTCATTTAAATAAATTGATTCTACAAAGGCAGCTACAGTTTGCCAGTGGTTTTTTCATTTTGGAGACTGAAGGTGACTGAACTATTATCCTTCACAGCAAGTCAGGACTAACACTTTGTAATTGCTGTGAGAGGTTGGCACGTCCCCTTGACACCAGAGTCAGCCAACTGCAACTCCCAGGGTCTTGTCTTATCTGCAGAGCTTCGTCCAACGTGTTGCGAAGTCTCCCACAGGTTTCCATTACACTAAACTGGGAGCCCAGCCTCCAGCCTTTTGCAGAGGGAGGAGCTGCTGCCAGAAATGCTCATTCAGGTTAGTAGATATGGTGCGAGTTTGCTCTGCAGGGGATGATAACTGGACTGTATTAAAAATTGGTCCAAAATATCAGATGCTGTCTTCTATTTCTGTGTCAGAAAAGAAAGCATTAAGGCTCTAATTAGAAGAGAAATTTGAACTCGGAGAAATTAATTCCAATCATTGTCACCTTTCATATCTGAATTTTGGACCTAGCTCCTCTGCTAGGTCTAATTTCCGCTGTTGAAAAAGTACAAATTCCAAAAGGGGATGACATTTCAAGGTTTAAGTGAAATCACTTGGGAATGGTAAAATCAGGTCTTCTGGTTAACTGACTCATTCAATAGTGTAGTATGTGAGAGGGTAAATCGAACACCTGTTTTCTTTCGCTTTACTGTCTGAGAACAGCATTGAGTAGAAGAGACACCCGTCCTTGTTTCTTCCAAAATGATGTGCTTTCTCCACAAAGAAGCCTTTGGTCTGCTGCTGCGTGCCTGTTCAGTTTTAGAGGATAAATACAGCCCACAGTTTTAGAGGGTAAAAAAATCTGTGACTTCTTAGTTGCAACAAAAAAGTGTGACTGGAGGCAGGTTTGGCAGCAGAGAATAAGCTACCAAGGCTGCTGTGAATATTGGATTGGCAGCAGGGGAGATAGCTGTATTTAGGATTTTAGAGAAGAACTTGTCCTAAACAGTAAGGCTTGAGCCAGTTCTAGACATCAGAATTGCTGATTATCTTTGTGTCCAGTTTCATGAAGGACAGAATCTTTTCCAAAGAATGTCAGACTTCTGAAATAAGAAAATAAGAGCTTATAAACTAGGTATAGCAACCTCTGTGTTTTGTCCCTTTTCCCCAGTCTTTTGTGTTTGTAATAACCTACAAATTTTCATTCTAGATTAGATGCAGGTTCTTGGAGATGCATGCTCCTCTGTTCCTTTGATAAAGTCTCTTGTTGCCACTGTAATACAAATAATAATAAGAGCATAATCAAGGTTGTATTTGTTTTGTGGTTATTCTGAACGCTAGAGACTTACAGTAATTATAATACCATTAAATAGTAATGGAAAAAAGATTTAAAAGTAGATCATGAGACTCCTGGAAGAAGATGAAAATCTTGTTCAGTTTTCTTCGCTTACCCCAGGCATTACATTCCTCTCTTTTATGGCAAAAAGAGCAACCTAAAATGATTTCCTAAATGCTGGGGCATATATCAACCCTTCTGTGTTACAGGCCAAGAGTGCTATATAAAAGACAGGTTTATGTGGGAGAAACTAAACAGGAATGAATTCAGTTTCAAAAACTAGTTTTTTGTAATTTTGGAAGCGCATTGCCTTTGATTGCATTTGGTAGTCAGAGATACTGCATTTAGTGCCTGGAGACAGGAACATAACTATGAAGAAAGCCTTAGTGTGTGTGTATATGTGTGTGTGTGTATATATACACACACACTTCAATATACACTATGGAGTCTGATTGCTTTATGAATCTATGCAGGGTTACGACACTATTTCAAAATTTCTGGAGTGTGCTGATGTAAAAACATTATGTGATACGGCTCTATGACCCAGCCCTTTGTTTTGTGAAACAATACCCAGTCCCAGCATAGTGATCTGTACAAGCCAGTGTAAGGTGGTATTTGTCTCCCGTCTTCTTCCGTAATGTGTTCACAGTGTAAAGCTCCTGTTATGTCTCAAAACTCTGTGTAAATACGAGGGATAAGAACACTATCCATCTAGAAGGCAGGTAATAAAACTGGTTGTGCTAAGACTGAAGGTGGCAGGATCCCGCAGGGCCAGAGGTGAGTGCGCAGGCTCTGTACTCTGCAGGTGAGACAGACCGGCTCCAAGGAGTCTTCCAGCAGCTGCAAGGCCGTTGCCTTGCCCTTCTTTGGGATGGGTATGTTTTAGGGCAAAAAGATTTTTTTTGGGGGGGTAGTTTAATCTGCCTACTTTGTCTTGTGTGAGCCACAAGGTCTACGTTGGGCCCTGATGATACAGAGTCTCTGTGGCTGTTGCAGTGTTTACAGTGTTCATTTGTGAGGGGGCGATGATGTATGTGATTTTGGTTAATGATCCTTTAACACGTGCTGCTTCCAGTTGAAATTGGAAGAGAGCATCCAAAGAGAAGGACAGGCCATGCATGATAAATACCTCTCCCACTGCACAGTTAGAGTAGGCTCATAATAAATGTGAAAAATGCAATTTCATTTTCCTTCAGCTTTTCAATTTCCTACTAATACCTTTCACAGAGGAAAAAATGTTTTTTGTCAAAATCATTATCATTTAGAGCTATATAAATTTGAAAGCTCTTAGAAGGTTGCAAAGGTGAATTAAAATACCCATTTTAATTGTTCCTTAAGCATACTATGTTTGACTTTGTTTTATTCCTCTACCTCCTCTTGTGTATGGTGAAGTTTCCTGACACAGGGCCAATGGAGAGGATGTATAAACTGATTTTAGTATAATCCCATTCTGGCCTATATCAGTATTCAGGATGTATTGCTTATCTTAACCTGAAATGATGTGTTAATTTGACTTGGAAACGGAGTAAGACAGAGTAAACAATTTATTGCATTAAATAAAATCATAACTACAGATCAGTGATTCCGCTGTAGTGTTTTGCCTGTTAAAATAGAAGGCCTTGCCGTTACTGCATGGGAATCTGCAGTTTATCATCAGCCGGCAGATAATCAGCCCAGTTACCAAATTGTGCGCTCTCCAGTTTTGCCTGCAGGCCAGCAATGTCACAGGGGCAAGCAGAGCATCGTCAGCCTCCAAAACAGCACAGACCCAGCGTGGCACTTCCCCAGCCCAGTTGCGAGGCAGATGTTATATGCATAAGAGCCTTCATGCGTTATAACTTTTGTTTAGGTTCCCAGCGTGCTGCAGTGAACTGACTGCTCCTATATATTTATATCTGTTGTGCTCACAGAAAAGAATGTGGTTTATTTAGCAGCTTAATGCATAGGAATTCAAATAAATTCTACTCTTTGGACCCTTTGCTTGTTTTCAGGTCCATAGTGTTCTCCACCACTGTCTGTGTTAAACCCAGACAAATCCTAGTGAGGTGGCAATGATTTTTTATTACCTACAGTCATTTTCTTTTGTTAAATAACATCCTTTCAGCTGTTGAAACTGAGGCACTCTTGTGTAGTTAACTATGAGATTCCCATATTAAACTTTACTTGTCTCTCTTTGCAAGCAATAGCAGGGGAGCTCGGTAGAGATTTGGGTAGGTGCTGTAAGGATCCTGGGATCCCCGAGTAGGCTGCTTTTATCCCAAGTGGTGCAGACAAAAATACTCTAAGGTCACTGTCACGCACTCTCCCACAATGAAGCTATCCCAAAGTAACAAATCCATAGCTAATGATAAACAGTGTAGAGGAGAAGAGGTCCCATACGTAAGCCATTGTTAAGAAAGAAGAAACTGGCAATGAGCTCCAGCAGGTTCAGAGAAGAGCTTCCAAAAGGAAAATCTGTCCCTCGATTAATCTAAAACTAGACTGGACAAGAAACCCCAAGCCCAACTACAAATGCTCTGTGTGTGGAGGGATGGGATGATGGCATGGTGGCATCACAACAGGTAGAGTGAAAGAGGCTGGTGACAGGGAGTTAGGTTTTTCCCATGTAGAGACTATATAAAAGCTCTGCTCTGATTTTGCCAACTGAAACCAAGATGCAGCTATTTGATATGGTTTTAACTCAGGGTTGATGTTTTGGTTATCTTGATGGTCACTTTGGGAGACATGAATAACAAAAGAGCTGACATTCATTTTCTTTTTTTGTGTTACAATTCTTAGTGTTTTCTAGCAATCCTTAAATTTTCTATACTAGTAGCAGAAAACGTGAAGAGCCTGAGGTTTTCTGAGGCCTGTCTTGGGTGGCATGGTTACAGACAGCCTTTTAAAACAGTATAGGAAGCGTGATCTAAAGAGACAGAAATTAACAGTTAAATTCATTCATCAGTTGCTGTCCTGTAGCACTGCTGCGTGCCATATGCATGTGCAGCAAAAGTGGAGTTGAGCCAAAGAGCAGCTGAGTTTGTGGACAGCTTTGAATCCAAAGTCACAACGGGACCTGCTGGGATGTCTAGGATCCTCCCCCAGAGCATTAATGAGAAATAGATGCCATCTGGAGGAATTTTCTTGCCAAGGGACTGTGATGCCATCTTTGTCTTCCAGTTCTCATCAGTCACAAACAGCTTTTAAATAGATTTGTATTTTACCTTCAGTCAGATATTTCATCTTCTCAGCTACTAAGGACACTCTGACCATTCAATAGACTCTTCTAGAAGAAGACTTGATTTCTGATAAGACACATTTTGTGCAATGGCTACTCTGTCAGCCTTCTCTTTTCCTTCACCAGTACATTCCCTCTTTCACCGTAGCTGACTCGTCCACTCCCCTTACCGCTCTCTTTTCTTTCCTCTTCTTTTGCTGTAGATGCAAAGAACAACTTTACCTTTAGTGTTTTTGGAACTCAGATGCTTAACTATGTAATTCTAGTAGTTTGCATTAGAATTTTTGCATCTACTTGATTAAAAAAAAAGTCAAGCACTATAATACTTACACAAGGCTGGAATTTTACTTACTCTTGCCATGATTATATGGTGTGTGCATGAATGTTTTTAAAATCAATTAAATATAAATGAATAGTACATTCAATGTAGTGATCATCATGAGTTTTATTGATGTGGAATCTAGATTGCACAGATTGCCCCCTCATTTTTAATTCACCTCTCTTTAATTCAATGTTAACTATCAAATTAGACTACCCATACCTTGTAGCTATGATGAGGTTGTCTTCATGCTACTTATATTTTTGAAGGGCTTTCCTACTACACCCATAGGACTAGAATCACGTATTGTTTAGTGCAGATCTAGCTTTGAGAGTTTGCTAGGCCACAGAATCCCAGCTGTACGCCTCTAAATACTATGCTATGTAACTATGGAGTGACATAAAGGCAGTGTTTAAATCAAGTGACTGCCTTCATAGTATCTATAATGTGTTTGCTTTTAGCTTAAAAAATATTTTAAAATCAGCAAATCAATTAATTCCCTCTCCAGAATGTTTCTAATGTGTTTTGTGGGGACATACAGACCCCAGGTGAGATTGTTACACGCCGTACCTATGTTTTCAATGGAGTAGCCCCTGCCTGGGAGGATTTGTTGCAAAAATACAGAGCTCAGAAGAGGGAAATGGGGCAGACTTACCACTGTTTTGCGGGTGGAAGCTGAGACACAAAAGCATTAAAGGTTTGTAGCTGAGCTGGGAATTAACATGCGTGTCTGGTTCTGTCTTTGAAAACATCCTTTCCTTTTAACTTTCTTTTTAGTTCAGGTAGAATGACTGGTACTGTGGCAAAGTTGTCTTTTTAGAATTTTAAAGTAGCTTTAAAAGGTCTTCAGGAGTGTTCAAGAATATGGGGGACAGGTAAAGCAGATATATCTGAAATAAATAGCCTGGTGCCAGCGTAGTGATCGGAAGGAGAGAGTAAAAACAGGATCAGATTTAAAAAACAATTTGAGGCCAGTAGTAAGAATATGTCTAATGCAGGTATGGAGGGAAGTAAGATTAGGCTGATCTTTTATTACCTAGCAATAAATCTGTTTTGTCTCTAAAAACTAAAATCCCGAAGAGGTTCTTCAATTGCATTTACCCAGACTGCAGGCTATGTGATCAATAGCTATTTGTTTATCGTTCCCTGGATCTGTCCACCTTGCTTAAGGACTTAAACTCTACCAGTGCAATGAGTCAGCTGCTTAACTGCTTCCAGATTCCTACGTCCATGTTCTGCTGGCTTGTTTTGGGCTGGGGAGGTCCCTGGAGTCTGTGGAGGAGGAAGGAATTTCTCTTCCCTCCCCCAGGCCGTGGCATGGCAGTTAAGTCACTTGATAACCAATAATCAAATCTCCAAACTTATTTTCCCCTACAGGATTCAGGATACGAGAAGAAACGGCCATGAAACAATTGTTCCTTTAGCTCAGCTGTGCTCCTTCCCGTCATTGCCTGGGCTGTATGACGTACCCTCCCACTCCCATCTTATCTTAGAACAACAAAAATTGTAATTCGGCTGATGGAAGTATCCTCTGACCTGCAGGGTTGGAGAAATAGGATTTGCCCATGTTGGCAATTTAAGGTAAAGGTCCTTTATGTTCTTATAGCAGTTTAGCTGTAGCAGGGGTTTAGAGGAGGGTGTGTGTATCCCACGCTTGATGCTCCATTGGCTCACTTCAGAGCAGGCATTTCAAGTGTGTGGCTTATAAATGAGTAACATGGGCTTGATCTGAGGAGAACATGTGTCCACACAGAGCTCTTGCACTAAACTGATCTAAACTCCAGAGGTTTCGTATGCTGCATTTAAGTGTTCATACCATTAAAACCACTGAAGCAGTACTCTTAAACGTACTTTGTTTTAGGTCTCGGTGGCATTCATAAATCAGGATGACTAGAAAGGGGTAAAACTTAAAACCCAGGCCTTTGCTATGGAAAAATAATTTTTTTCATTTTGTAAAAGGAGTATGTAATCATTTGGGGCTGGTTGCACTTGGCAGTTACTACCATTACTTTCTTTTTCTTGAGCACTTTTTTAATACAAAATGTATTGTTTCGAGCATTTCTTCAGAAACAAACTTTTGACATAACTTTTGACAAAGAGCATCTGCTTTCTGATCAGCTCGGATCATGCTAAACTTGGAACATGGTGGCCAAAAGCTATGTGAAACATCTTATGGTATGCTTGTGTTTTTGACCTTTATCTCAACAGTACAAATTATAATCTTAAGTAGTTAACTTACGTGGGTATACAAATACCAAATTGTTTTTCCTCACTCTGAACAAGAGCTTTGAAAAAGCTTAGTGTCTTAATCATTCTTTTAACACATAACATGTTTCAGTTTGAAGATGCTGCTTCAATCCTTGAAGATTTTTTTTTCGTGGATAAAGTTGGGCCTTGGTTATTTTTGTAGTTCTGTAACAAATAACTAAGTTTTCTTAACTTTAACTCATCTTTTGAATAGATGAGTTTTTTCTTCAAACAATGAGCAGGTGCAGCTTTGATATTTGTTATTGAAACATCTTTTATTAGTGAAGCAAGGTTTGAATTACACAATATGCAAAAAAAGAAAGGTAGCAGTCCCTACTTGTGGAAAAAAGTCCTCCAGCTGCTGAAGTATTATTTGAAAAAGAAGCATCTCTGTGTTTGGAAAAAGACAACATTCATTTGTATTCCTGCTGGTCATAAATAACAAACAAGGTAAGCATTTGGGATAGTGATATGATTTATCCTGGTGTATGTTTATTAGACTTAAAGGAAAACATGGTTATTACCAACTTTTGCCATCACTTTTAATAAATTTTCAGTTTACCAGGACAGAGTTCTTAGAAAGTCAGGGTGCAAGCTGTATAGAAATAACACTTTAGCATCACTGTTTCACATAAGCAAATGAGGACTGACAACCACTAAGTACAGTCCGTGCTTTACTGAAGAAAAATAGAGGCCATGGTAAACCCAAAAATAAATTCCAGCCTAGTGAAAAAATTAATCCTCTTGAGAGGCAAGATCATTGTGCACCACCATACTACGGTTGCCATCTACTCTCCTGGCAGTGTTGGAGCCACTGGACTCTGTTTTGATCTCTAGATTTACCTCCGTGTGCCTCGAATTGGGCTGTGTATCTCCTAGGTACTTTCAGGGAAACCTGATCCGCCCTGTAATCTTGCTTAGCTTCCAGTCATTAGAACGTCAGTGCTGTGAATAATTGAAGCAGGGTTATACAACTCACTTCGAACATACAGGGACAAGGGGACAGATACAGACATTCTTCCTGACTGGCAAGTGAAAGGCAAGGGAGGTGCCGTTTCGTTAAGTTGCTCCTGAGGCAGTCAGTAGCTGCTATAAGGAGCAATCCTGTTTTCCCTTCCTTCTTGCTCCATGTTCCTATCCCCTCTTGTTTGTGGGAGTCAGAGAAGGGGTGACTGCACAAGTTGGATCAGCTAACAAAATTCACTGAGTTGTGCTATTCAGAGATTTTTTTTTTTCCTAAGGAGTAGGGGTGGTGGCAGGCAAAACCTTAGCTTAAATGATACAAAAAGAATTTTCTTTCCAACATCTCAGTATGAGAAGCAGATGTGAACATGTTTCTTGGTTAAGCAGAATATTTATTACCAAGTTAACAGTATGAGTTTAAATATATTAAAATATATTTAAACAGTAGGAGACTAAATATATTTTTGTTCTAGAAGCTGAATATTGATTATATGTACATTAGAAATGACACTTGCCTTCCCTGTCTGAAATCTCTACTAGAGCCTCTTGAAAGTAGTTCAGCTTCTAACTAACCTTTCAAAGCACGTCTGCACGTTTCTATTCCCAGCTGCAGTTAGGATAAAATAGACGTTGAATAGCGGTGAACACTTGTAGAATTGTATCTCACAAATCACACTAATTTTTTTTTCTATGCACTTTCTTTTGCCTTCAAGTATCGAGTGGCTTAGCTGTGATTTGAAAGCCTGTAGTATTTTTTAAAATGCTAGTTAAGAAATTGTATAAAAGCTCCTGAGTTTCCTTAGTTGTTGGCCACAGCACCTGTATTTTAGCATAATTCTTCATTATCAATTAACAGTCCGTACAAAATTGCTGTATGTGCTCAGGATTTAGAGCTGCTGCAAGAACCATATTCAGAACTTCTGGGGCATTCGAACTCTTGGTGAAGTGACAGTAATTTTTTTAATACATAATGTTTATCTTTCGTTTTATTCATGATAATAATGATGTCTGAGCAAATGTCAGATGGAAGAAATCTCTTAAAGTGAGATTCCGGATGCTGAATTTTAATGTTTACCCTGCAATCTCCAGCATAGTTAAAGCAAACAATTCCTGTAGTGTTTGAAGTTGCAAATGTTAAAGTTACCCAGCCTTAGTTTTGTCATCTCTAACACACAGTAACGCACAAACCATAATTGCAGGCAATGCTACTGGTTTTATTTAGCTTGACAGAAGCAATAAACCAGACTTTGTCATAAATACTAATTAATCTAAGTGGAAACTGCTGGAGGTAATACATACTGAATTCTATTTACCTTTCTGTCCAGTGCAAGGCCTGCATTTATTTAGAAACATATTTCCCCCCGAAAAAAATTACATTCTTGCCATAATTGTTCCAAGGAAAGGTTTGTAAATTATACAAGTCCTTAAAGTTGAATTGAGAGCTCCAATGGTGAGGCAGATGGGGTCAAGAATGTAAAGACAGAAGCTGGGAAGCTGCACTGGCCTGTTTGTCCTGGTCTGACAGTCAGGAAGCTCAGACTAAGAGAACTGAGATCGTGAAATGTGTGATTCCAAGTCATAACTTCCACTTAGGCCATCTTCATCTATCAGCTGCTACAGCTTGGTCACAGTGTTGTAGATTCTTTATTCACTAGCTGAAAGACACTAAAAATAAAATAGTTATTGGGCTTGAGGAAAGGCAACAGATGAGACAGAATCCATTCCTTTTGCCAGGCTTTATTTCAACCTGAGATGCTACTCCAGATGGTACGGAAGAACATCACCCTGGCACAGCCTGACTTCCGTGGCATAGCTGGCAGCTTCGGGCTCTTTGCAGAAAGAGATGCGCTCCCTTCTTGGAGGGGGGAGTTCGGGTTATCTGGCACTTTGCACGTGATTCTGCATTGAAAGGGATTTCTACCGTACCAACTTGCAGGTTCTCTGTAGTGCACAGACAAGAACTTCCTACTTCTTATATCCCCCAGTGTAATGGCTCCTCAATATTAATGAGGGTTAGAAAGGCTGCATTTCATCAGTAGAACTCCTTAAGGAAACCCAAACCTATCAATAAAAGATTTCTAAGGTTAAACAAGTGAATTCAGGGCAAATACTGTGGGGACTATGATATTAAAACTGTATCAGAGCTAACAGTATTATATGAAAAGCAGAAAACAAATACTTAGCAGGTAGATGGAGACACCTACGTCACAGCTTTTGTATCACAGACTACGTAAAACCTACATACAGTGTGTGTTTCCAAGATCAACAGTAAACATAATCTTTAGCTCTTAAAAGCATCTTATGAGTTGGGAGACTGTGCTTTTGACTTCTATATTTATTCTTTGATTTTAAATCAAGATGCACTAATTTGCACTCCTTATCTCATAATGTCATGACTTTTACAACAGCATGGATGGTTCCATGTTTCTGTACAACAGCTGAAGAAAATGTCAAGTAAAAAGAAATGCACTGCTCTCCTGATACAAATTGGCTTATCACGTAAATGGTGAAATAGAGAACTTTGACCCTATTATAGTAGAACACAAGATAGTGGATTAACATTCCAGACTGCTAATTAATCACAATGTGTCTCATCCTCTTGATGTAGGCCATTCTTCTAACTTAAACCAACAGCTGCCCCGTATTAGCGCTTATCTGTCAGTACTGCTTCTTGCGCAGCTGTCAGCCTAGACGACAGCATTGCAATTCTGAATGTTTCAAAAGTAAGTTTCAGAAATACTCAGAAACATCCTTACACGTGAACTATACTTTTATTGTGTGAATGTTTTAAAAAACTCACAGAACTTAAATTCTAAGAACTGAATAAGACTCTGCACTGCTTATGCTATTTTCTCGTGCAAAAAAAGTACAGAACAGTACTGATTACGGTTCCTTTCTTCTATAACATGTACAACGTATTTCATACAAACTAATTACAATTATCATCAAAATTTTACAGCTTTACTGAAAAGCTAGGAATTCCAAAATTTGTTATGCACATACCAAATGTATTTTAAGATGATACAAATTAATCTAAGTCTGATATCACTTCTCTGGTAAAACTTATGTATCACTGAGCTACTACAGTAAGAAGATACATATTTAAACTACTTAATTTTTATTGCAATTTTTAGACCATGTTTTAAGAGGAATACTGCAAATAAATTGAAGCCGTTGAGTCAACAGACACTGTATCGACCAATAAAATATTTCTGTAATAGCATCTCACCTCTTAGTTTCAGGCATCTGAAATTCAAACCAAACTGAGCTTTTCTACCAAAAGCCAAACTAAGAAATTCTCTCCAGAGAAAGACAGTATGTTGCTTTCAAAAAGAACTATCTTAAGGCAACATGCCACTGCTACAAGCTGCACACAAACCACAGCTATTTTCCCCACCTGTTGTGCTTTCTAAAATGTAAGAGAGAAACTGCAGTGATGGAAGAAGTGTACTAGTATGTATTCAGACAAAAGAATATGAAATAGAAATTTAATCTAAGATCTACAGACTCTAAACAAACTCTGTATAATACACTTTTATTATTCATAAAAGGTATTCCCTTTTTCAATTCACACTACAAATAAACAGCAATGGAATGTAATACTGACTCTTCAGTTATCTTTACAACTGTGGCAAAATAAGAAAACTGAAGTCTAACTCAATTTGTTACACACATTACTGAACTTTCAAACCACAAGTATCATCAGTAGGGATGGTAACGAGGCCCTGGGTTGTAGGAGTTGTAGCCGTATTGTCCATAGTGAGAAGAGTACGATTGTCCTTGTCTGTGCTGCTGGTAGTTATTACCCCAACTTCTTTCTGGCCTCTGATTAGATCTATAGTCACCTTGCCAGTTGTATCTGTCCCCTCTAAAATATCTACCATCTTGAAACCTGCAATTAAAAGAAATGTCAAAGATTCATAGAAGTTGTGAGTTTTAAAAAAGATGAATGATAATGAACTCTTACATTTTAGTTTTCATGAAAACTGTTATGTAACTATTTATACACCCAATTACTTATCCATTTTTATGACAAACAGATAAAAATACATCTACAGTCATCTGAGATAATTTCTTAATTTCATATTACTACTCAACACACTATTTGCTAAGCAATGGGAGGTCAGTTTGTTTCCTATCACAAAGTATTCACAGGCATTAGGTGAACTGCTGGAACTTTGAAGAGAGACTCAAACAGACCATGTATCTAAAAAAAAAAAACCAGAAGATAAATCTGTAGCTGTACCAAAGCCAGGTTCAATCTGGTAGCTTCATGGTTGAAAGCTGTGGCAAAGCTGGCTTAAGTACAATTTAGCTACCTAACAGCATGGAGTCCTGGGATCTGCATATTCCTTAAAATACATACTACCGCTGCTTCATGGTCTCTTGTGGATTCCCAGACTCAAGAGAGTGTATCTCATCAGTTGTACTTAGCCATTGTTCAGTCTAAATTTTGGCTTTTCAGCTGTATCTCAATTCCTATCAACACCTGAACTGCCTCACAGTCACTTTCTTTGGATATCTCAATAGTGTGGTGTAGACAAACAACATCTACATGTGGTTCACTTTGTGACCAGAGCATAGATGTAAGAGTTCATTAGTTTAAAGAACCACAAAGTTTTGTAAGAAGATCTCCTTAAACAATCACTTTTATTTTTTAATCTGTAGAAACTGATTCTGTGTTTAACTTAATGACAAGCTTCTAGGGTGAGAAAAAGTTAGAATGTTGTCCTCCTTTTCTTCAGACAAAGCACAAATCCTCTTTAGATATTTAGCTAAGAAGTCTTCCTAATTGTTAGTTGGGACTGGAGTTTAACTGCTTTATATTAAAGGCTGATGTTAGTATTACCAAACATACTATATGCTGTAATCGTCATTTTTCAGTCACAGAAATCATGTTACTGTCCAGAATTCAGTAAAAAGCTGTAATTACATCCTGAAGAAATAATACAAAATATTTTGCAGTAGGCAGGTAACACTGCACTTGCTAGACAGAGATGATGAATTTTACAGTTATTTCTAATAGATAAAAGAAACAGGCTAATCTAACAAAGCACAGCAAATGTTTAGGTTACAAATGAAAAATTTTTCTGGACAGCTAGCAACAGATAATCACATTATTAGCCTGTTCCTTCGCACATTTTCCTGCCAGTTATTATCCAACAGAAGATAGGCTGCTTAGTTTTGCAGAACTTCCATCTTTCCCCTCTGAAAAAATGTTCGTGGCTGAGCAGTAACAAACCCCAGGGCAATGGGTTCGGTGGTTCCAGCTCATTCCTTACTAAAAAGCAAATTACTTAATACTTTTCTACACAATGCAAGAACTTTGACGATCAGTACAGAGAAAATGTAAGACCTCATTACTTTTCAGGGAAGACTATTTCTATTAAACAGTTACCTGTGAAGTAACAAGAAGATACTTCTATTAACAGAACAAATTCCTGTCTTAATCTGAAATAAATGATCATTTAACTATATGTTTGTGAAACTATCAAGATTGAAAAAAAAAAAAAAAAAAAGGAAATCAGTACCGATCTCTGTTTCTCTGGTTGCCACCAGATCTATTTCTCCATTCTTCAACTATAGGAGGGGGATCTGCAGGGCGTTTCAGATATTCTTGGTATTCTTTATCATCTGATGTGAATCGATGAGCAAACATCTTTTCATAATTCAGGGGCATGTCAACCAAGGAAGTCATTCTGAAAACTTTAAACATGAACACAATAGAAGTGGCTTTAGCAATGTACAAACACTCTTAGTGTAATAACAGCTACCAAAATCCACTTAGGGCAAATGAAGTTCAATGAAAAGTTACACTCAGATTAACAGCAGTAAAGTTTTGGGCAGACAGCACAGATGACTGACTCTTAAGTTTTGACGATCTAAGACTGTAAATAACTCTCCTGAATAGGTCATCTCTGATGGAAAACAATTCCAATTCCACATGCAGTCCTTGGCCATCTATACTTGATATGTAGACACCGATCTGTCTCTACAGTGGGAGTGGTTTTAAGGGACTCCATCCACACAGGAGAAATTCAACTCTCATTAACAGCTAAAATAGTCAGCCATTACACAGCAGCACCTTTGAATCAATTTTGATAGACCTAGATTAGGTGAGATGAATCGTGGTAGAAAGATATGGGACATTTCTGAGGGTTAGTAACAGAAAAAAGTATTTCTCCAGAATGCACTCCCAATCTACTCCTAATGTATTTCTGACAGGAAAAACATTATTACAATCAACTTGAAAAGTTTGCTAAGGCAGATTATCATGCAAACCCCTACAGGTATACATAGCCAGCAAAGCAAAATTATCAGATTTATTCACAATAATTTATGTGTTAATAACTTGATTCGGAGAAAGGATAGCACCTAGGAGGATGTTAAATTACCTCATAATATGCCTCTCAGATGGGACTTGTGTTTAAGACCTTAGTTTCCTTAATTACCTGGCTATATATGCATTTGCCCTTCAGACACTGGTGCTATCAAGTACTGACCATCAGTAAAAGTCTGGCCCTGATAGCAGATGCTGAGAAAAGCTCTACGCCTACTGTTCCAACAAGCCCTGGGTAATTTAGAGCATTAAATGTCTTTGCCTCTAGACTTCCAGATTAAGGTCTTCTGCTGTCTCCTGAAGATTTGCAGGTAGGACCAATATTCACCTTGCAAACTGGAGGGAAGGGACAGGTTTGTTCTGGACCCTGAGGGCTAAAGTATACACCCTCAATGACCAAGCCCAATTCTCCCTGCTGTACCCACGAGCGGCTTGAGACTAGCGTGAGTAACTGGGATGTTTATGGGGAATACAGCACAGTACTCTTTTCTGTAGGCTGAACTGCCCTTTTGTCAGCTTCAGGAAGCTCAGCGTCTGGTGATCTCCAGAGCCCATCTGCAGCCTTCTCTCATCCACCTGATGATGCAATGTAAATCTTTCTGAAGCAGGTGTAGGAGTTATTCCTGCAGGATGTCCAGTGACTTCATTCTCGTTTTTTGCAATGAGCTAACCTCGTTAGTTTTTACTATGAGCTATCTCCAAGGAACTTAGCTCCTCAGGGGCTACCTCAGTGGGGGCGGGGAGGGGTGTAACACGGCCCTGGGGACCCACCGCATACCACTACAGCCTTCTCCAGAGAGCAGTGGAGAGCTGCTCTCCTCACCATTAATAATTTTAACATCAGTATTCATCCTGCGGCGACCGGTAACAGGGGAGACCCGTCACCTTCCTCCGCCTAAGGCCAAACACTACCTTGAACAACGGACTGGGCTCACTCCCCTCACGGCGGATCAGGCCCGGAGCCCTGTCCCCTCACAGCGCGTGGGGCCCCGCTGCAGCTTTGCCGGCGCCGGTCGGAGCTCCGCCGGAGGAAAAGCTGAGGGGAACAGCGGGGTTCGGATTCCGACCACCCTCCTCCCTTACAGCCTCTCCCCACCGCCCGCCTCACCCTGCTCCGCCGGCCTCCGCCGAACCGCCGCAGAAAGCCCTCCTCTTCCGGGCCGGGCCCCGCCGCTTCCTCCCGCCGCTGGGGCGACGCCGCGTGAGGCCAGCGTCCCCTCAGCGGGCCCCGGCGTCGCCCCGGTGGCGAGGGGAAGCCGGTCGGGGTGGAAGGATTGATTCCTCAAATTAGGATTTGATAGAAAGCACGTTGACATAAATAATATTGAGATTTGTGAGACGCTTTCCTTGGCTCCTACGCAGGAGGTGATACCTGAAATATTTGGATTTTAACAGGAAGGTGCAACTGAAAAGGATAAAACGAACGTGGTGCCTACAGCCATAGCCCTGTGGCTGTTGATGATGCGATATAAGTGTGTTTCAGGCCTAAAAAAGCTCAGAGATGCGTTGAATTCTGTGTGGGGAAAGTAGGATGACATGAAGCCATTATGGCAGTTAAATAATTCTGCGTAAACCAAAATAATTCTGGATGGCATCTGCTCCAGCAATGTATTTATGTTCCAATGTGGTGCTGTAGGTAGTGGTTAGACCTGTCGCCTTTAATTAACATGAAGTTACGCGTGAGCTTCAAAACTTTCCCTAAATGAGGTCCTGAACTGTACCTCCCCTCCTGTACTGGTGTGGCCCTGGGTGTTATTACTAATTTACAAAGTGCCACAGCAATTATTAACAGCTCGCTGCCCAGAGGATTTGTAGTACAGGGATGCGCTGTTGCCTCTCCACATCAAGACCTTCCTGCAGCAGAAATGGTGTTGGTGTCCCTGTTCCCCTGTTTGCCTTGTTTCCGCAACACTGACATCTTTGCGTTGCTGACTTATTTTCCACAACTCTGAAGCCGATGATTTTTAAATGGTCTCTTGTGCTGTGTATAAGAAACGGATTTTTTGTTGGACCCTTTCAGAAAGCAATGGGTTTTTAATAAGCTCTGCTAGAGACTATTGCTCACAGTCACTAGCAAAGCATAGAGACTGATAATCGAGTACGTCACGTGAAACAAAATACCCCAGCAACAGCGATAGTGGCATCCAATTCTCAAAAAATAGTAGACCCGAATAAGTGCCCTTTGTTTGATATAAACAGCAATAATTACAGTCTGCTTTCCTGTGTGACCTATAGCAGAAGTGTAGTGTCACTTCCAGAATAGAACTGATGACCTCAATCCAAACAGCCTAATGCAAATATCTTAGCCTGTATAGCTAGTTCTAAGCCAAACAAATTGTCAATTGAGGCTGAAAAATAATATATTTTAGCTTAAGTTTTCCCCATATAATCCCTGTTCTACTGACTGTCCTTTTAAAGTGGGCTGAAGTAAGCAGGATTTTATTTCTTCCCCAGCCATGTTTCATTTTGACCACTGGATATTGCAGTTTCAGGTGTGTCTACAGAGGATTTAATGTATAAAATTCATGAGATGATCCTTAATAAAAGGGAGATTTTTTTTTTTTTTTGAGGCTCTGATCTGCTCTTTCCTGGGTAACATTTGTCATTAAAAGACAAAAATTAGTATTAAACTTATAGACTCAAGTCATCCATACATTTAAGCACTTACATAATATAAGCATATATGTAAGTTCTGTTGAAGGCATGGGCCCCTTGTCAGTGCTGGGAGCAGTCCTTCACAAATTACAGTTTTGCTAAGGTGCTCTCATCAGCATATTCTGCACAGAAAACACTTGCAGGGCATGGCTAAATCAGAGCGGCACGTAATTATATATGTGATGTGTATTTATATATGATGTTTGTGCTTTCTGTCTTTTTTCATGACACATCTTTACACCTGCTGTGGGTTATAACATCAAGAAGGAGATTGCGATCCAGGTTGCAATTTCCTAAGATTTCTCATAGAGGTTATACTGAAGTTCAAACCGCACATAAAAAACCCAAAGTGACAGGTGATTTTTAAAGGAATAAGGGCACTCAAAAATTAATATTGTCACCAAGTCAGACTTTCAACACGCACATAGCACATACTTACTTAGTAGGTGCCCAGGTACTTAAAAGGTCTAGCTCCAAGTGTTGTCAAGACTGAGGACTTGATAATCCACTCTTGCAATCTTTCTGCTCACTTCAAGGCTCTCCGGAAAATTAATGTGTTGTTTTCGTACAAACACAATCTTGTAATCAGCATCTCTGAAGCCTACTGTAGTGTGATACAGCCTCAAAGCGTTTGCTTTTTTTCCCTGTGGATTTCATTATGTTAAATAATGTACTGTTAGATGAAGTCTTATCTTCTAAATTTTAAACTAAAAGTTGTTCCTTCTAGCTTATCGGAAATTTATGGAGCTTTTGTGGAACAGAACTTCCTGACTGAACAAAGGAGTATACACTAAAACTAGCAAAGTCTTGTTTGCCTTGAAACAGTGGAAAATGACAGTTCTTTTTATAATTATTTAGTCTTGATAACTCTTACTGTTCTGCCACAAGACTTCGTGTTTGATGTTTTACATAAATCCCCAGCTTCTGGACTCATGTGTTTTCATTATACTCAACTTTCATTTGAAAATTAATTTCTATCCCTTGTTATTACGGACACTTCTTGGGAGATGAAGTAAGTCTGCTGTACAGGATAACCAGCCTGTACCAAGAAGCAAAGGTAAAACATTATTCAAGTTTTATTTGTTTAAAATCTTATAATTTTTGCAATTTCCCATTTCTTTATGACTAGGTTTGTTGTTTTATCTCAGTAGAGGTTGACAGCTGTGGCATTTTTAATGAAAAGTCAGCATGTATCTCGGTAGCGGGAAAAAAGTAGAACTACGTTTTTGTGCATTTCTGTACCTTTAAACAGGAAGAATCCTTTTACTTCTGTGTTAATATCTACCCTGAGAAATCAGCTAAGGAACTAACATCCCTTGTAACTGGGGCCTGTCTGATCAAGGGAATATTTGTCTATAAACGAATAAGCAGAGAAACCTGCATAGGTTGTTATGGATCCTGCTGGGTTTTTTAATAGGAAAATAATATATCAGATAATATTTTGGTGAAATTTTATTTATCTTCAAAACTCTAATTTTTTTTCTTAGCTTGCTGAATCTGCCCAGTGCTTTCCTGTCAGCCCATTTCCCTCTCCCCCTGTTCTTTTTTTCAGTGTCTCAGTTACAGTGTAACTGAAACCCTGGTTTGTTTGTACAACGAAACCTGATTTCCCCAGATAATTTATTCTAGGAAATGGTGATGTCTGGCACTGTTAGAGCAAGACTTTGTGTTCTGGCTAAGGGCAGGTCCAAAGGGCGTGCATGGCAGCCTTGTTATTGATTACACACTAAAGGAAAGCTGTGTCTCTGTGGCACAAGAGGCTGTAAGACCACCAGGGGACATCGGAGCAACTAATGACCGCCAAGTATTTGCTAGATCATTCATTGCACTGAGAGGGAAACAGAGAGAGTCTTTAGCCAATCTGCAGAAGTATTTGGAGTTGTGCTTTTTCTCTAGGACCTCCTGTGCTCGGAAGATCAGTTCTCATCACGGAGTATTATTCCTTTGGCTGGAAAGGATTAATGCCTAGATGAAGCTCACTTAAATTAACAAGAAAGACGGAGATATAACAGCTGTTACTGACAAATGCCTCCGAAGCCCGTGCAGTTATTCTGTCAGATCTCTGCCTTGCCTTTGCCATTATATTGTACAATATTGCCGAGCTTCACAGTGTCTTTCACACACCTCCATATGGTATTGTAAAGTGAAGTCCATAAAGGAACAGACTGCGCCGTTTCTACCAACTTCACTAAACTTAATACAAGAAATGTTTCCTTCCCGTAACAATGACCTTTAAATGTTAACTGCTTAAAAAAATAACATTGTCGTTTTTTAAGAAGGGGAAAATGCAATTCCTGCTGCTTGATTGTGTTACAGAATAACCGTTTTGGTGCTGTGGGGCCCAATTCCTTTGCATTAAGCTTACAACAGTGTAACACTTGATTAGAAGGAATTTATTCCTAATTTATGCCAGTATGAAAGAAGGCCTTTAATTTTCCTAAGAGCTATTTCTGTTATCAGTCTTTTAAAACTTGCAGTCACATTAAATTATATTTCTAGCGTATTGTTCTTAAAATGAGTGCAGAGGTGGTGTTATCTGACTGTCATTTATACATATCTATATACATATATACAAATTAAAAATCACTACATTCTAGCTGCCTTCTTTTATTTTCACCTTTTAAACTGACTAAGCCAGCTGTGCCCTTTGGGGTCTATAAGAATGAATCATTTTTATTATTTTTGCTCTCTTAGACAGTAATTACAGAGTAGTATGCTGTCTCTGTTTTTTAATATTATGGTGCCATTTTAATCCATGGTGCAACACCATTAACTTCAGCAGAGTTACACTAGAAATGAATTTGTCCCCAGGAGGCTTTTCCAAATGTTCAGTTCTTTCCTCATGATTACCCAGAGGAACAGAGAAGAAGGCAAGACAGAGGGCCCTTTGATAGGAGGAATGTAGTTCAAAGTGAAGTCTTGTTTCTGCCATTGATGGTGCTCCATATGTTCCTCATTTGGGGTGGAGGTGGGATAGACCCCATGGAGGCACACATGCTGTGGCTGAAGGGCAGGCAGAAGTTTTTTCATAGCACATCTGGTGCACAGGTTATGTTCCTCCCCAGACGTAGGTACTGTACAAATGGGAAAAAAAAAAAAATAAAAAAAGAAGGAAAAAAAAGTGGGAGGAATATTCAGACACTTAAAGCCTACTTCCGTGGAACTGCTTGAAAGTCAGAAAATGGAGTAGCCGAATGCTAAGATATCAAACTCATCATAATCATCAGGCTGTCTAAACTCCAACTCAGAGGCTTTTTAGATGTCAAGTAATCCTGCAAGTGGGGATGTATGAATCAGTGCTACCATGGATTGCCTATTGTAAAGATAGTTGCAAAATACAAAGGAGGTACTTGCAGAAGTTTCTAGGAGTAGATTTTATTCATAGTCAATTTTCTTTTATAGTTGGATATTTAATTTTAGTTTGGGCTCATTTCTTATGTTCATACCCAGTCTAAAACATTCAAATCTGCTGCAGTATGGAAATGCCAACTCGTAAGTTAGGTACAAATTAGTAGCACCCAGTGGAGTTCAGAAGGGGAATTTAGAGAATTTCCTCTTTGCTGTCAGGGAGCAGGGAGGGATGGGGAGCCGATGGGGTAGGGGGCCCATCCCACAGCCCCCGAGCAAGGCTCAGAGGGCCAAACAAGTTCGTGGGGATGAGACAAGTCCAAGACAAATCAGAAATTCAGTCCGTGGGTCACTGCCCAGACCAACAGGGTCCATGGCCAGGCACCGCACAGCTGCAGCACAGCTGGATCTGAAGCCCGGCACAGCCGCGGCGGCGCTGGGCAGGGACCGAGGGCCCCGGGCTGAGCTCACACAAGCCCCTGCGCCCCGGGGCAGGGCTGTGGGGGAGGCCCAGGGGGGCTGGTCATGGCAATTAAGGCCTGTCAGTGCATGCAGGGCCCTGACGTGCACATCTGGTAACAATTTCTGGTATGTTTGAATCAGAAACTCAGATCCTTGCAAAACCTAGGATCTAGCAGAAGGAAATGGTTATGCCTTTTTAGCAAATGTCTAGCGTTTCTCCTGAGTTGGATAGTTTATGGAGTTTGCATGTTGCGTGCCAGTCAGTTGCCTCGGATACAAAGTCAAGTATTCAACCTCTGAAGAGGATACCTAGGTCTCCCGTTTGAGTCCCAGAGTCTCCCTTCTCTGGATGGTGACGTTCCCCAGGCGCTGAGGCTGTGTGGGACTGCCATGCCCTCTCGGAGGCCCAGGGTTGCAACCTGCCCTTGCTGCCAGCCCTGCAGATAGATGCGCAATGAGGCCCTGCTCCTGCCTGTCCTCCTGCTTCCGTGCGTCAAAGCCACTGCAGATGTGTGAGCACACGTTCAGGTTCTGCTAAAAGCAAGAAAATTCAACAGCATTTCAGTGTTTTGTTCCCTCTCAAGGCTCAGGTCAGTGGAACTGGTCAAAGTAATGCTCCCTCCATTAGATACTAAACATGACTCCCCTCAGATGGCTTTACCAAGAAGCTGTTAGCCCAGGAATTTGTCTCCCATCTTTCTCTTCTCCTTGCACCTAAGGAGAGTTCTGGAATGTTCTCTGCAGTTCCTCGTAAGGTTAAGGGCCACTAGAGAAAGCAAGGGCTGAAGTGTAGACCAGCTTTGTTCTACTTCAAGTTTGAAGTGTCTTCTTAGTCTGACATAACTTTTTTTAAAATTGTAAACCAGAATTTTCCTGAGATACCAATCTGTCCTGAGACCACACCGTGCTAAAGTGAAATAAGCTATAAGTGCAGGCTCAGCCTGCGGAGAAGCCTGCAGGATTTTGCAAGGCTGGACTGAGCAGTCTGCTCCTTGTTCTGACATTGCCTCGCTACTGGCATGCAATCCCCTGTGCATCCTTGTGTTGTCCCTTGCCCTACACAAAATCGGGAAACTCTTTGGGCAGAGACTATCTTTTAATTTTATGTTTGTGCTGTGCTAGGGCTGGTCCTTGTCTGGGGGTCTAGGTCACCACTACTCCTACCAGTAATAACTCTCCTTCCCGTTACTAAATTAGGACTGGAGATCATTCTTTCCAGCAGACAAGGGTTCCTAATCGTTTAGCAGATTACACTGTGGCTGCCACCCCTCTGCATCCCCTCCTGCCCTCCCGAGACCTCTGCCTCGGATGTTGAGGCACAGTGTCCTTGCCTGCCCCAGCGCTGCTGTAACTCCTTCTCCATCTTTGCCTCTGGCTCCTGCGGCGGTTTCCTTTCCTGGAACCTTTCCGTGGTGCCGCTGTTCCCGTGGCCCTGCTCACCCTCCCAATTTAAGGTCTCTCTCTTCATCGCTTTCTTGAGTTGTGGCTGTCTCTTTCCCATCCCTGCGCCGCCTGCAGAAGTCATGCTGTGGTGGCAACCAGCTGCCTGGTGTGCTAGTGCTCAGCTGAACGCTGCTTTCTAATGTTGGCTGGGAACCAGTGCAGAAGAACATGCCGACTGCTCAACAGTCTGAACTTAAAAAAATATAGAGGTGTTATCTTGGAAAATGCAAAGTTGTGATGGAGCCTCTGATGGAGGCTTATTAAAAACAAGCTCAGAAAATCTCACATATAAATGAAAACCACACAGTAATTTTTGGTGATGCGTTGAATGTGATTGTTTCATATTATGCTATGGCTGCTCATTTTAAGAATAATACACAGTTCTTTTCTTGGTCTTAAATGCTGCTGTGGGGGTATCACAAACTTCCTGAGTAAAAACTTTAATTAAAAAGCAAACGTTAATCTCCAAGCAGTAGCATCTGCAGCATATTGCAAGATAAGACTTTGCCAACCTGAAAAACTAAGCAAGATTCTAATTAAATCAGGGAAAAAAATGATGAACTAGATATATGTTTTATTTAAGGATGGCAGTTACATAAGATATCAAAGATCTCCTGGTTGCTATCTGATGGGAAATGTTGCTGCCAGATCTCACAGACTATTTCCAGGGAGAGAAATCCTTGTTCCTCTGGTTCCAAGTACTGTTGTGATTTTGCCTTCAGCGGGGTCAGGACTTTGCTGTGGCTCTCCATTTGACTCGGAAGTCACATCGGTCCTGTTGAAAGCTGCAGATGATCCAGCAATGAAGCAATGTGTCAGCATGGTATGAGGAAACACTGCACTGCGAGTGCTGCCATCTTTCCAGCGAGGCACAAATACAAAGTCCTGACTATTTATGGTTATTAAAGGTCCCAGTGCACCTTTTGAAAAGTAAGGCTCTTAATCCCTGTGTGCTGGCCAAAATCTATTTTCAGTGATGCCACTTTGGCTATCAGCATTTCCTATATTGTTCCAGATGGAGATAGTGTTGGCCATTGCATCCTGTTCCAAACTGCGCACTGGGCTCCTCTCTGTTTTGGAACAGCTGATATTTTCCAGAAACAGCCATGCTGCAGTGGTGTGTGAAGTGATCTCTATATATCCCTCACTTGTCTCACAGGAATGGAATGAGGATTAATCAATTATGACTGAATCATGATCCCAGTGAAGTCAAAAGAAGGGTTTTTTCCATTGGCATCATGGGGGCCAGGGTTGCATTCTGTGTAGATATTGTTGTTTTGAGATACGTGCACATAAAAACAAATGAAAATGCAAAGCATTGCCTTGTTGAAGGTGTCTGTGTAGTGAGAATTCCTTTAGCTGGAGAGGAGAATGCATTTTAAAGGCTGTTTGCTCAAGAGTCTAGTTACTTGGCACAACAGGCGTTATTGTGCATGAGGAAATTCTGGTTTGTTGGATGTGGCTTTGAGCATGCAGCGTTGGCTGGCCGGCATTTGTGGCTTTGCATGTCCTATGCATTCAAAACATGCTTTGTTATGCTTTCAGGGCCAGCTCCTGCTCTTTTCCCAATGCAGCTGATGGTGTGGAATTGTATCTCAAAGCCATGTTCTTACAACCATTAATAATTCAGCTTTAAATATTGGAAGAAAGTTGGATACTGAGTAACAATAGCTGCAGGTTATTCTCTTTGACCAAATGTTAATTCTTCTGTGCAAACAGAGGATCTAAAAAAGAACAACTCTGGCTAGATTTCTAAAAGCCTGCGAAGATATTTACTGCTTAGATCTTCTGTCACATGCCACTTACGATGTCACATTTCAAATTGTAAATCAATTTACAAGTTGGACAAGTGATATCACTGAAAAACATTTTTGCAGGATCACCTATCTTCTTCCATGCAAATATAATAATAGTACACCTCTCATGCAAATATAGGCAAGAGTGGTCATGGACTATTTTGGGAAAAGCGTACTCACCAGATGGACATAGAGAGAATATTCAGTCAGCCACTGAGGAGCAGAAGAACAGTAATAAATATTATTAAGGGTGGGTATGGATGAAGATTAGCCTATTCCTGCAGGAAAACTATCAAATTAAACTTAGAAAAATGTTGGTACATGCATAATATAAAACATGTGCTCTTCTGCAAATGAACAGTAAATGAAAAATAGAGGATATGTGTCATCCATGCTTTATAGTGTTGACTTCATTTTCTCAAGTACATAGAAAAAGGTTTTGATGTGTGTATGTTAATATTTCTCTATTGGCTAAAGATTAATTTAAAACAAAACATAGCTCAAAGCTTTTCTGGAAGTTGTAAGTGTTCTACTCCATCTTCCACCAAGTCCCATGGAGTTACACTGAATTCTGTAACTGCGTGCTTAGTGTCACCTCCCATGGTAGTGTGCTGTGATCCCTCCCCTGGCTCCAAAGCCCTAACTCAACTATGTCTGAAAATCTTAATATGCTATTAATGCACGGCTGCTCTGCCTGCCATCCTTTCGGTAATTCTTCAAAACCCAGGTAAGCACTCTGGATCTAAAGAGTGCTCCTCCGGGTGCTTGAGCTGCAAATATGTCCCTAAAATGGGTGTGGGGGTGGGGGTGTGTGTGTGTTAAGTATTTTCAAGTGACTAAAAATTTTGCTCTGATTTTTCAAAAAATACGGATTTTATACACCCCCCAAGGACTATGACATTTCCCCAGAGAAGTGGAATCTGTGTTTACCGTTAGATAGAGCACTTTTATAACTTCTATTAACTAGGTTTACACAAGATTGGATTTAAGAGTGTTGATAGTAAATACTTTGTGAGAAGCAAAATATGGAGCTGAAAAAATCTGATGGTGTTCTGATGGTGTTTGTTTAACTGATTGGTAGTGTTTATATATTTTGTCATCCAAGTATTGCTGCAGAACAAAGTTATATTAGGCAGAATTAGGAATGCAGAAGCTCCCCTTGAGCTAGCTTTACCTAGGGAACACATGCAGCCTAACTTGCCATCCAGTAGATTATTTTAAAATGTATTTCCTCATCAAAGTTTTCCTGGCATCTTTGATTGTGGGAGCTGTAGTCTCGTTGTTCTTTTGTCAAATAACTATTTTTTACTTTTCCAGATTTTAATTATTAGTGTCATAAAAAGAGAAAAATTTCTGCATGATTTGTGGCCTTCTGGCTTCACTTTTATTATTGATTAATTATTGTAGTTTAGCAGGACCTAGACATAAGGACTGGTATAAGTCAAGGTTTTTAACTTAATTTGAAAATGGTATAAATTAAGTCTAATAGGGTTTTTTGGTTTTGGTTTTTTCTAATGCATTTTGGAAGCATAAAAATATTATCCCACTTCTTAAATGCATCTTAATTGCTTTCTATAGGACAGTCTGCAGGGTGAAAAACTCAACACTTTTTTCAGAGGATGGTGCAAAATATAGCTTTTGTGGTGACAAATAGTTTCCTTCACAAATGAAAGTTATCCCTGTCTGTGAAAGACACTCATAGCTGGGAACTTCCAACTTCGTATCTCTGAGCCAGGTCTGGCTTCTGTGAACTCAAGATATTTTCCACACTTGAGAAATCTTGTGCTGTGGTGCCACTCGTGTCCTTATGAGCTTTAGTGAGAGTTTTGGGGTGCTCACCACTATACCTCAACCATCAGGTTTTGTAAATAGGCTTGAAATCCCGTGTGGCTTCATTCCCACCTGGCACTCTGTGCTGCTCGATCCTTTGAGAAATTCATCCAGGCAAGGGATCCAGACACCTCTGCCCACAAGGAAACATATGAGCCTTTATCAAGGCATCGGACATTCACGTAAATAAATCAGACCTCCAGCGTACCCAGGAGATGTCTTCCTTTTCCAGTTAGGCAGGCAAGGAGCTGATTAAGGGACAAAGTCCGCCGATGAGTAAGGTATAGAGAAATACAAAGAATGAGGTATTTTGCACCAGTCTGAAGTACAAATTCCCTCTCTTTCCTTCTGCCATACCCGTCCCCCATCCTCACATGTCCCTGATTACACTCTGAAATTGTACCCACCGCTGGAGAAAGCCAGGTGAAAGGCAGCAAAATTCAGTTTTACTTATGCCACTCGAGCTGGCTCTGGTCTCACGGGCAGGATTAGTTCTACACACAATGCAGGACCACAGCAGAGTCCCAGGCTCAGCAACGATCCCTTGGCCCCGCAGCCCCCTTGGAGGCCAGAGCCCTTCGTGCTGCAGGAGAGCTGGCCACAATGAGCCTGGGGGGAGTCTTTCTCCACCTCCCCTCTTCCCTATCCCCCCAGCCCCTCGCCCGGCTCGCTGACCGGCACCCACACCAGACATTGTTCATGCACCGTAGAGCCCGACGCAGCCAGTATAGCGGAATGGGCTAATTAAAAAGGCAGCATTTAAAATGCCAGACTGTGGTTGCTTAGAAATGTAATCCAACTTTGGTATTATTTTCGAGCTTAGATTTTTGAATCCAAAATTCCATGTGACGGAAGAGATGGGTATTTAAACAGATGTCTGCAATTTCTTTAAAAAATAGAGATTGAGTTACAGATGGTAGAAAGGGCCTGAGAATTAAAAACTCCTGAGCTACAAGAAAATTTACATGTGAGCAAAATGTTTTGCTGAAATGAATGGTCGTGCAATTCTGCATGTTTGAAAATTAAGGTTCTTTCACCAAAAAAGTTAGTATCTTTTTCCTTTTATATTATCTGCTTCTCTGCTAGTAGTCTTGGCTGTCACTATCATCGTCACAGCCAAGTCACAATATGAGGGTCCTGTTTCTAACAGACAAGGCATATAGTTCTTTTCTTCTCCTATCTCTTGTACAATTTGGCTTGCCAGGATCAAAATCTTTGATCTGAGTTAGTTTAAAAGAAAGCTAATCTACCCCATCTGTATAACCGGTGCCTGATTGCTCTAACTTCCATTTTATAAATCACAAATAAATGGAATTTTGTGATGTAAGCCTGGAAGGAAACCGGAGTCATCATCTGTACTTGCAGATGAAATGGATTATTTTTTTCTTCTTTTGGGGATTTAAAAAGAAAATGACCAAAATAAACTTTGAGTGAAAAAGCTGATAACTTCTATGAAATGCAAAGCACCGCATATTGGAAGGGAAAAACTGAACATAGCTTTATGAAGGTCTCCACTCATGCATATGTGCTCAAAAAACCAGCAGTATTAGGATGTATGTGAAACAAGTACATAGACTCAAATACAAGCTGTAAGGAGACTTTTACTTGCAGTACTTCTCACCTACTCTGCAGAGTCCCAGTTTGTCCATTGCAAAACCAGTTCAAATTAACATGGTTTCAGAGAAGAGCAGCAAGACCCAGTAGGTGCAGAAGAAAGCTGTCACGTGAAGAGTGTGCCACCTTATTTGCTTTACATTGGAGTGGACATAATCAAAGGGTCTACATCAATGAAAACATTGAGAACAAGAATTGGGAGTATCTGTTTTCTTAATCTTACTTTCTAAGTACAAAGAAATAGGTCTGTTAAAGGAATGAGGTTTGCTCCAAGTATGGGACCACCTTTATGAATGTTTGGGTTCAGGGTGCACTCCTGGGTGTGTCCCAGGCTGGATTTCTAGCAGACCAAAGTATAGAGGATGCCTAGAGGATCTGTCCCAAATTGTTTATTAATGGTGACAGATGCTCTCTGACTACGCCAGTATTATTAGAAATCCATCGGCCTCTTACAATTTTTCAGCCTTCAGCACTGTGCTGGGTACTCACATTCAGGGGTGGGAGACCTGTGGTGGCTGGTAGGGCATTATTCTCATCTTGCTGGCTTTCTTTACGTGCCTATGTCTTTTCTCTCTAAAATCTTATTTAATATTATTTTTTGTTAGCTGTGTATTTGTCTTCATTGAGAAGGCAGTGTATAACACATTGTGACAACACACGCTCTTTGCATTTACATAAAAATCTCCTCTGAACTGATATTTGAGTATTTTACAGGACAACTTTTTGAAAGTGAAGTAGAAACTGCTTGTGTACCTTATATTACTCCACTTCGACAGGAGCTTCCTGGCACTAAGTAATTATACATATAAGAATAAGCTGCAAAGAATAATAAGAGAATGTTCAACCTACTCATTTAAAGATGATTGACAAAATGCTTTTAAATGGGCTTCTCCTTTTTTTTTCCACTTTTAAAGACACAGAAAGTAGTCCTACATGATTGTTCTGGGATTATTTTGGTTTATTTCTGGAGGAAAGTGGAGAGGAAAACTACTTTTACCCTAGAAATCACATGTCTTACTGGAGGACTTGGTGAAGGTCTCAGATGTTTTTTGTGAGCTCTGACATTTTAATTGAAAGGACAGGAATGTTGATTTTTTTAAACAAATAGATCCTTTGTCCATATTGTTTGTTAGATATTGGATTAAGTAGGTTTTAACAACAAAAATTGCAAATCAGAGTGTTTTCAATAGTCTGACTTAAAATCCTTTCTCTTCTCAGATGCTCATCTTCAACATTTTATATCCAGTGATATAATAATTACATTAATTCTCCATTTGTCAAGGGATTTTGAAAACTAATTCTGTTTCAAATGTAAAATCAAGAATTCCCCAAAGCTTTTTTGGTTAAACTCCTGGATAACACAAAGCTTGAAAATGGTTGGTTATTTGTCAAAGGAAAAAAAAAAAAAAGGGAAATGGCACAATTCTGTTGGAGTAAAAAAATGCAAATTTCATCAGTCTAGTTGGAAAAAAGATAAAATCACAGTATTGAATATTTTATTTAATACTATCTGCCATGGGAGAAGACTACCTTGAAGTATAATAGTTGAAAACAGCGGGTTTTCTGAAATAAAATTATATCTAAAATCAAAGGGTGGCAAAAGATGACAATTGTGAAAGCCAAACAAAAGGAGAGAACAGAAACACTGAGAAAGAGGAAGAGATTGGTGAGCTCTTTGCTTCTCAGACTGCAGACTGAGTACATACTCCTGATCGCTAGATCAGTTTTCTGACAAGGATATTCACCCTGTATCTAGGAATCAAAAAATTATATTGTTAGAAGGCCTGTGGGAATAGAAGAAATTTCTCATCTAAAGACGTTACATATTTTTACAGAATGTGGGCATTTTTATTGCTCAGCTTGAATCATACTGAGGGATCCTGTGCCTTCAGTATTTTGAATCTTCCTAACCGTGCCACAGTAATAAGAGCACACTTGTGAATACTAAATGAGGACTGAATTACCATCACGTATACATCCTGCATCGGAGCCAAATCGGAAATGAAATATCACATCACATATGAAAGCTGAAGAACTGATTAATTTTGATAGCATATTTATAGTTCTCATTTACAGAGAACTCAAAGTACTTTAAGAAAATGGAATATAAATTACACTAAAATAATGTAAATAAATGGGAACTATACATGAAGTAGGACTCTTTGTGACAGCGGAGGAGTTCAAGATGTCAAGAACTGTCTGTAGAGCAATCGCTTCATTCAATATTGATAATTGATCAATTGAAGTTAAACGTTTTGCATGAGATCTGGGCCTCATACAAATCCATGGGACTTTTGCCATTGAGTTAAATGGAGGACAGGACTTCATCCTCCTTTTGGCAGAGATAAGAGGACAACAGTGTGCCATGCTTCAGAAAGAGGAATATCTCATCCATTTGGAAGAATACAGGGAGTTTCAGATGGAGTGCACTTACAGAAACCCAAATATGAGCAGAAAACTGGGTTAACTCGTTGTCCGCCAGACCAAATGCCTCAGGGTCCTTGGGAAATGGGACCACAACTCCATCTCTTCTAGAAGACAGTTCTGAAAAGAGCATGAATCAAATGGGAAGACCTTATGAACGAAAGTAATATACAAAATTTTGTATCATGCAAACTTCACAGTCAATTTTGCTTCCATAAGCTTAAGCTTTTTTATAATTGGGGATGAAAATACACTCTTGAATGCAAGATTGGAAAAGATTAAAACATTAGAAAATGCTAAGGCAACTGCAGTTCCAATTTTCATCTTAGCATGACACGTAGTAAATGCATTGCCCCATTTTGATCCAATTCCATTAGATATTTGTAAGTCACATACAGTGCTTGTTCATAAAACACAGCTTTCAGATACTCACCAAAATGAACAAATTAATCAGAGAGGACTAAGACAACCTCCCTCTGATGAATGGAGTATGTAATTTAACAAAATGAAGTAAATTATGTAAAAAACAGTGAGATAAAATCATCAGATTTATGGTGGGAGTTTTTTCCACAAGATTGCTAGGCTGCTATTTTTTCCCCTGAGAGAACGCTACCCCTCGCTGTTTCCCCAGGAAGAGAGGAATGAACATATCAAAGCAATATTCAAGGCTGCAGCCCATTGTGAACACAAAAAGATTGTGACTTTTGCCATGTCTATCCTGGAGGAAATGGAACCTTGCCTTCAGCTGGCAGAACAGGACATGGGAAGTCCTTAGACATCAGTGATTAGGTAAGGAGTTAAGTCTCCTTCAACATCCACAGTAACCATCTAACCACGGTAGAGAGAGCAGGTTTGTTGGAATGGTGTCATCCCACAGCCTCTTGTAAACATCTGTGTAATTCATTCTGCTTTTTTTCCCCACGGCATGGACTTTATTTGAGTGTATGGGATTGAAATTCCATTTTGGTGTTCCAGACATCAGGAAATAGTTGTCTGTCAGAGTTTCATTGTCCATAGCTGGACACATTGGAAGGTGTTAGGTTGCTGCGTAAGTTTTACTTTGAGGTCCCCAGGTAACACTGGAGACAATCCCAGTTATTACACACAAAGATAAAGCAAGCAAACGTAAAGCCTTTCCCACAACTTCTAAACTTTCTTTGAAAGAAAGGATAAATCAACATGAGATAAAAAAAAAAGATTAAAATAATCACTCTTGATGGCAGGGTATTAATTATAACTTTGTGTGGGAGAAGTTAAAATCCTCTCTTATGTGTGAATTGGGCATCTTTTCCCCACAAAAGAATAACTGTGTCTGTGTAGCACAGTCCTACGAATACCTGCACAAGCAGGTCCATGGCTTTCCTGAAGGTTTGTGTCCTGTGATTGCCTATCGGATGTCAGTGTGGTTGGGCAGCTGTAACACAGCTCTTCCACACTGGGGCAATTTTTCCTTCCATGGAAAGGAATCATCCCTCTCTTTGTTTTCATAAATCCTATAGGAAAATGATAGCTTTGGGACCATGCCAGGCACAGATTTGCAGGGGGGCTGAGGAGGACTAAAAGAGGGGCAGTCCTCCTGATGCGATTTGGACTCCTGGGTTGAGCAGCAGGCTGGTGGCCAGATCAGGACTGTGGGGCCGAGTCTGCCAGGGCCGATTGCCCAAATGTGGCTGAAATTGCCCAGTGGCTCGAAAGCTCTTTGACACGGCACGCACACACGGTGCTCCCTTCCTTTCCCTGGGAAAACGGATTCAAACCGTGAAAAGACGTGGGGAGGGCTCGATGGTGGGAGAGAATCGCCTGCGTTTCACATGGCGTCTCTCGGCGGTGACATCGCCTCGGGGTCGGAAGGGCACCCCCGGGATCCGCTCTCGGACCGCGGCCGTGCCCGCGGCGCGGAGCCGGGGTTAGCGGCGGGGCGCGTTCCCGCGGCGGGACAAGGCGGTCTGGGCACAGCCGGTCCCGGGACAGCCCGTCGGGAAGCAGCCGGTCTCCCTGGGAAGCCGATCCCGGGAGGAGCTTGTCCAGGACCGCCGGTCTGGGCTGCCCCCCGTCTCCGTTGGGGCTTCACGGCAGCGGGCGGGGCGGCTCGGGGGACACCCCCACAACTTCACCCGAAGTTTTCTCGCCGCACCGTCCCCGGCAGGTCGCGCCCCCACCACCCCCCCGGCGCGGGCAGCGGGGGGACGAGGTGCTGAAGCCTCCCGCCGGAGCTTCTCGCTCCCCACCCGGGGCACAAACCCCCGCAGCAAGATTACTCTCGCCGCCGCCACCGCCGCCTGCCCGGGCCCGGGGCGGGGAGCGGAGGGGCCCCGGGGGCGCGCCCCGCCCCGCTCCCGCCCCGCCGCCCCCGCGCTGCCGCCTCGCAGGGCGGCGGGTGCCGCGGGAGGCTGCTCGGTGCCGCCGCCGCCCGGGAGGGAGGTTATGTAAGGGGGGAGGGAGGCGGCGGGAGGAGGAGCAGGACGCCTCGCCGCCGCGCAGCCGGGCAGCCGCAGCCAGCCGGGGCCGGTACCGGGGCGGCCGCATGTGCGAAGTGGGGACGCGGCCGCCGCTGGCCGCCGAGCGCGGGGAGCCGCCCGGGGGTGCCACCGCCGCCGAAAGGTGCCGAGACATGGGGTGAGTCCGCCGGGCCCCGGCCACGCGTGGGCGCCGCGTCCCACCCCGACCCACGCGTGGGTGCCGCCTCCGCCGCCCCGGCCCCGCGCCCCGACCCACGCGTGGGCGCCGCCTCCCGCCCCGGCCCCGCCGCAGGTGCGCCCGGCCGCCGCGAAACGCTGGGAGACCCCGGGTGCCCTGTGAGCGCTCCCCAAAACCGGCGTTTTATAACGTAATTACTCGTTTACCGCCCGCTCGGAGCGGCGGCGGGGAGGCTCCCGCCCGAGCCACCGGCGGAGCGGGCACGCAGCGGTGGAAAAACACCCCCGGCACATTACCGGTGCCAAAATCCCCACTGGAATAAGCGGGGAGGAGCTGGGGGTGTCGCGGCCCGGGGGAGGCTGATGCGGGGCCGGAGGGTCCGGTCGCTCGCCGGGAAGCTGCGGGATGTGCGCGCCGGTGTGAGCAGCGAGTTCATTGTCAGATGTTCCATGCTCTGGTTCAGCGAGAGCTCTCGGCTGCTGGAGGCACACAATAAACTTGCCAGAACTGTGCCAGTTGTTCGTTAATTTGTGTAAATATTCCCCCCTCTTTTTTTTTTTTTTACATACAAGAAGTGTCTGCTCACATGTGATGGCCTCTTGGAGAATTCATCTTGATCTTTCCAAATATCAGTCTTGCGTTTTTCCTATCTTATAACTTTAACAGGGGGACAAAAGCCGACTGCTGGCATTAAAGCAGTTTGTGAACTAAATATCAGGAAACAGAGGTTAACGTTGTGCTTTTGGCTTGACCTATATAAAGGTTTGAGATCCTCTCGACCAGAATGTCTTGGGGGATTCCAAACCCACACATTTAATTTGCTTTATTTTTATCCTATTATGTTCTCTTACACCTTTTCTCTTCCTTGCCTCTCCTCACCCCCCTGTGGCAAGGAATCGTTCTCCAGTTTCTGAGCTTCCTCATGCAGCTTCCAACTATGCAAACTCACACTATAGATTTGTTTATTATTGTCAAAGTCATATAATTTGAGACAACATGGATAAATAATGAATTAAAATGACATGCATGTGTCTGAATTTGATACCCAGGAGTACTGAATAGAAGTACAGGGACAGAGGGAGAAATAAGATCTAAGTAAGTATCTCCACGTGTTTCACTTCAGGATTACAAGGGGCTCGTCTATTTCTTAATTATGTAAAGTTCCACTGGAAAATAAAACAGAAACTGTCCTTGGGGTTGGAGAGGGAAACATCAAAACCTGGCTGGAGCAGTGCTGCCCCGCTGAGTCCAGGATGGACAGAAACATCCATCCAAGGGAAACTTGCCTCAGTCATTTTCCCTGGGCATCTCTAAAGGCAAATATTTTTGTTGTCATCATTTTTAACCATTTTCATACTGGTAGATCGGTCTAGCTGAAAAGTTCAGCTGTGACTTGAAGAGAATTGAGTGGAAGGGTACAGCGGTCCCCCACCCCATTCTGTCAGTCGTAGCTCTGGGCTCGGCGTGGTCCTGCTCTGCCTCCAGAGCTGTTCAAGCTGCGAAGGACTTGAAGGCTTTTGAGTGCCTTGGTTGTGCTCGTGTCTGCGCTGCTACTTGCGCTGTGTTGGGTCATGCAGACTTATACAGGTATAAGGCACGTTCACGAGTCGAGTTCAATATCCTGATTTAATGTGTTTCACTTCAAGTAAGTTATTTCAGTCTTACACTGGTGCAGGTGAGATCAAGCTCCCAGCATCATTCATTCCCAGGGTTTTGGCGTGGGTTGTACACGTTCCTCGCACACTCTGTACAGAGTGCAGACAAGGTGGTTTTTGGATGTATGTTTTGCCCATGTCTCACATCAGCTTGCCATTCACCTTTCTGCTACAGAGAACCTGGAAGTGTGTTTGTGAGAGTGGTATTGCAGCCGTGGCTCAGCACGTACGACACAGGAGCAACCCCCCCAGGTTCCATCTCTGCTGGCAAATCCTTCACCTCAGTGTGCTCCAGCTTTTCCTTCTGTGAAATGGGCACCTCTGTACTCATCTGTCTTTGTGAAGCATGTTGTGATCAGAGCTCAGTCTTTCTTGAAAGAATATATTTTGCCCCAGGCATTCCAGTGGGATTTGCTTCCTGGGCACGTTTTGATGTCACGTACGGGGCATGTTCTCACAGAGATTGTGACAGTGACTTGACTCTTAGCTCTTATAATATTTTTTTTCCCCTATTCCTGGGGGTGACCATTGGTAATGATTCATTTAAATGCTGCCTATGGATTTGGCAGTGACTGATGGTGCTATGAAACCTGATACAGCTACTTGAGCTCAGCAAAGCTATTTAAATTGCTTATTAGCTGTGAGCTGAGCTATTTAAACTGTTGTTTTAGTTCAACTTACTAGGCAGCAAGGTAGTGTCAAGTTTTACAAAAGCGATTTACATGTTTAAAAAAAAATAAATGCCCGTAATTCAGGGCATGTGAAAACAATGGGGGGGGGGGGGAAGTGTCCAGGCAAAAAAACCCCAAAACCTGCTTCAGTGTTCATTAAAGTCAATGCGAAGGTTTCTGCTGGCTGAAAACCATTGTCTTTGGGTTAAGCCATTGTTAAGAATCTCACTGGACAAATGTTTACTTTAAAAGGAACAAATCTTTTCCTAAATCACCACTTTCTTCTACCCAGCATATCTAATAACTGCCATTACCTCAGCAGTCTCAGAGCTTAAACTTTAGCTATATGAAAGCCACCATGTAACACATTCCCAGCTGCAGAAATCTTCGTCTGAAAATACCACCTGATTTGTCTCTTGGTGTCGCAAGCCAAGGGCTAACACAACCCGGAAAATGGCTCGCTTGTCTATGGCTCTGACTTTAGCAAGCTGTACTTACCCATCTAATAGCCACGATGTGATTCAATTTGACCTCGGTTTAAGCGGTCTAAGCTAACTTTCCAGTTATAAAGATGCTTCGGTTTTAGTTATTAGATGATTTAAGGAGGTATTGGCTAGCTGCTTCCTCTGTGCTTACATTCTTTTATTGTTTTCATTTCTTTAGTATCTTTGTTTTTCCTTATCAGTCTGTTACAAAGTATTTTTTGTTATTGAGGCATGTGACAAGTATCCAGTTTGATTGGACCTGTAAATCACTTCACTGCTGCTGAAGCTGTTATTTATATTATCTATTGGATTAAAACTCAACTAATTTAAATACCCTCTAGCAATAAAATTGAGTTTCAAATCTGGTTTATAAATCATATCAAAATGAAAATCAGGCCTCTGAGTGTAAGAAATTATTGCAGAAAGCTGTATACCAAGGTAAAATGTGTGCTACACAGGTTAATGATGAACTAGCTCATAGCACACGTTTCTTTTGGCTGATATGACATGTCCTGCTTTGGCAGGGGCTAATGTGGTAAATTAACCCTGGCTGGCTGGATCCATCCGTACCTCCCCCAGGTGGGAGGTGGGAAAGAAGGTGGGAAAAGGTGAGTTTCCAAGCCTGGGTCAAGCGATGAAGTAACCTCATCTTAAGGAGACTGGACTCGTCAGCAAGACTTGGCCTCTCCTGTAATATTTTCATGAAAAGGTGCAGTTGAGGACCTAGATTTCTGAGACTAATCGTATGTAATGTTTTTATTATGCAGTGACATTTCAGAGCATCAGGAAAGTCTGCCTTGCACTCCCCCCTTCTGCTGTTAGCAATAGTAACGTCCATTGGCCAACATACGGCTTTATTTGGGGAGTAAAAGGCAAACAAATGGGAAGATGAGGAAAGAAGGCGGTGAAGGAAGCAGATGATGTGATGAAGCGAGTGTTATAGGAAGACATTAATTTTGGATGATGTTCAAGCTGGCCTTTCCCGGTACCAGCAGTACTTTAGATACCATGGTGATAAGCTTCGCCTAAGAAGCTCCGTAGCGGGGAATAGCGTGTTGTGGAGGAAATTCAACTTGGCCGTCGTCCAGCTCCCGCTGACATCCACAGGAGTCTCGCGCCAGCTCCCTCCAAAGTTTGGCTAAGCCATCTGTCCACGAGGAAAGGGGACTTCCTGGGACCGCGGGAGTGGCGGGCAGATAACAGTACCCAGCTTTTGCTGCGAAGCCAGTGTCCCTCAAAGCAGGGCAGGGATGAGTGTATGCCCAAACGCAGCTCAGTTGGCACTGTGAGCTCAGGGACTCTTTTCTGAGGTTTTTAAGGCCAGCAGCTTCAGTTCGGTTCCTAGCATAGCCCAGGGGGGCAGATTATATCAGGTATCATCCAACTGGTGATTGTGTTGATGTTCAAGGAAAGGGACTGAGATTTGATAGATGCTGTTAATCTCATGATTTTTTTTGAAGCAGCTGGCTGGGGATGCTTGAATTTTCACAGCCTTGGTTCCTTATGTAGCTATTCTCATTTTGCAGAGTGGGTATAAATGGCTGCTGTTCTGAGAATTCGGTATTTCTGTGTACCGATATAGGTGTCTGTACAAGATCCAGTGGTAAAGTCAGGTTCAGAGAACTTTAAGTTCTGGAACAGTATGTTGAGTTCACTGAAATGGATGGGAAAACTCAGCTGACCTCAACAATATGTATAAAACCTGTTATATGTAGTTCCTTTCTTATATTTAACACAATAAGATTAGAGAGGCAGGAAACTTGGGGGGAAGAAGGAAAAAAAAAAAAAAGAAGAAATAGCTAGATGGTCATAAGGATTTGTGTATGCTTAGGATTTTGGTGTGGTTGCATTCAGGTGAGTAAGCAAACCTGTGACATGGGAGTGTTCTACCCAAGTCTGTCGTCGAGTGAGAGCCCTTGTCTTCTCTCACATGAGTGAGAGGAATTTGTAACATTGCAGATGCACGTAACTGAGTTTGAGCAAAAAATCTCCTGTGTGAATAAGCTCCAAGGAGAACACAGGATTGGGAGAAATTACAAAACAAGCTAACAAGAGTAGCAGAAAGAAATGATGAAGGAATGATTGGCATGAAAGACACAGTGGGTTAAGAAAAAAATCATAGGGTCTGCTAGAGCGAAGTTCAGCAAATTGCAATAGGAAAAATCTGCCAGTACCACAACTAGTTTGAGTGCCCTGGTGCAAATTTCACCAAAATTTGCTCACGTAGACAATGCTGTAGAAAGAGTGACCAGAAAGAAAACTTAATGCTAAGAGTGATCATAATCAAGTTTTGTTCAGCTACTAGCCTAATTAATTACAACTGTTAATTTGATTATCACTTGAGAAAAAACTTATAAATAAAATATTCTCCCCAAAGTTGGGATGTCCCTCAAGCTCCTCCTTCTATTTGAAAAAAGGATGGTGAGTAGGTCTCCTGATAAAAAAGGCATCATTTGAAATGTTAAAAAGAATTATTTGATGTTCAGTTGCTTTAAACCGAAAGTAGTTTTAACTGGTTCAGGATCTGACAAAGTGTCTTAAACTGTTCAACCATATTCCCAGCATGACTGAAAGGCGCAGAGAGGAGCAATGAGTTTGCCGAGAACCCAAGAGCAACGGCATCAGCCTGGTTTTGCATCTAGATTTTCTGCAGTGCTGTGTATTCATTTTATTCCTTCGGCTCTGTTAATGCAGTGCCTACAATAAATAGCCTCACCCATGAACATGTATTTAAGGACGCGTAAGCATTTTGATTCAGCTGTTGGTTTTCCTGTTGACTTTGTGATAGGGCGTGTGCAGAGTGGGAAGGTCCTCAGTCCTGAAGGTTGCTACATGGTCAAATCTCTGCTTGCTTTCCCCTTGAATGCTGTCCGTCGTGTTTGTGCACTTCGTGCACCGCAAATACAGCGTGTACTTGTTTATACTGTGTTTTGGTCATGTCTCTTTAGGATGTAAATGTGCTTAGGGGAACATATTTCAACTGTGTTTCTCTGATAATTCAGCTGTACACTGTAAATAGCTGACGATCCTGTTATTAAACCTCAGAATGTGACAAGGGCACTGCCTTCAAACGAAGACAGGAAGCATTTAAGCTTGAGCATTAAAGAAGCACTTTTAATGGCAAGAGCAATTAGGCAGGGAATAGACCATTAGTATCAGGGAAGGTTACTGCTGCGCCATAGCCACGCAGCACCCAGCACAGGTTAGAGACGGCGTGAGTAGGGGTTGTGTAATATGTACTCATGCAAAATGTACAAGATGAGATTGGATGATGCAGTTGATCTTTGATCATATTTTTGATGACACATCCTAGCTGCTCTCTGCCTGTTTGTAAGAGAAAAATCTGCCCGCTGCTGCTGGCTTGGATGCTCTGTGCTTAGCTCATGTGTGACACGGGTAACTGGCTGCTTACTCCTCATTGACGTAGCAACTATTAGAGGCTATTGGGCCCTCTTGCATCACTTGGAAATGATTCGTAATGGTAATTTTGCCACTAGGGTCAGGATTAAAATGAAGATAATATTTTTAAATAATTGATGCTTGAGGCGTTTTAGAATTTGTTTAAAAAAAAAAAAAGGATATTGCAGGATGACATCACCAAGTGGGACAGCCTGCTTAATGACTCATAGGGGAGCAGGAGGCTCTGCTGTGTAGGTGTTTTAGGATTTGTGGGCTTCATGTTGAAGGCTGGCAAGACTGGGAGCTTTAGCTGCAAAACAACTGTGGCTTTATCGTGGAGAAGAGAGAACAGATTTGACACAGGGGAAAGAGGGCCTGGCAATGGAGGTGTGAGCAGAAGTGACTGCAGGTTACTGTGCAAAGCTTGTTCACTTCGGTGGCAACGCATCCTCCCTTCCTGCCTCCCACACGCACACTAGTCTGATTTTATTTATTTGACGTGGCTTATCAACATGCAAGATTGTAAGAATTTCTGGAGTGACAAACTGTTTTCTTTCCGTCTGGAAGTTTCAGTGCAGCCTACAGGATTTAGAAACTTGAACCTTGCTGCAATTCAAAAAGAAATTTTCTGTAGAAGTTGCACTCTTCTGTCTACACCTCAAGGGGCCTGAGAGAGCCCTCCAGAGCAGCTAGGTGTTGTTCCCTGTTAGCGTTTGCATTATAAATAGAAGTCCTGCAACTGCTTTCTTATCAGGCGAGGTTTAGTACCTCGGTGCAGCAAGACAGCAAAGGCCTCTTCAGAATATGTCTAAAAATATGTAGCCAGCTTGTACGATATTTTTTCCTAAAGCTGCTTCTAGTTGAGCTGAGGATCCTTCCTTGTGGACTGTGAAATGGTATGTATGAGTAATTACTGTATAAATACTTGTTGTTTGCCTGTGCTTAACGCTTTGCAGTAGATCCTCATCAGCCATGGAACACTGTATTTTAGGGAGGGGAAAAAATATAAAATTTAAATCATGCATGGCTCTGAAGGGAAATATCAATTTTATTATGTGGAGGTGTGAGCATCTTACTTTCAGTATTCATTACTGATTGTTTTATCCCTGGAAGAAGGGCAGGTATTGTAGTCAGAGCTGGGAGTACTCAGCGAGGCTTTTCCTTTTGAAAACATAGTACTTCAAGAGGTGCACTCTCTTCTTCATATTAATTGCATTGCGGTGACTGACTCGAGTTCTTCACTTTCGGTGAGTTGCTCTGTAATATGTAATCGCAACACTTCGTTGTTGCCTTTGTTTCATTCCCCAGTTTTATCGGGCTCTTGTATTCTGGCTTCCCACTATAAATCTGTTGCACACATCTAAAATGTCTCCCTGCAGTTGTTTAAGTGGGAACATGTGATCTGGTTTGTGATATTGAAAACTGTCGATGAGAGCATTTGAAAAAAAAAAACAAACCAGGAGAAATGCTCTGAGAGGAGGTGTGCAAAACGTCACCAACCAGCACTCGGGGCAGCTTGGAGGAAGTGTGGGTAAACTTGGGGAGAGTCTGACACCTTATTATTGTTTATTTCAGAGATGGTGACGTCTAAAGATGAGGCAGGAGCTCTGTTCTGGCAGGTAGTTCAGATGCCAGTGCAACGATGGCAACAGCGTAGTTGTACCCCAGTCTCTGCCTCGACGTCAAGCCACCTCTTCCATCTTTACGTAGTCCAAACCCCTGGTAGCCCCAAGGCTGAAACACTCCTCCCTCGCTTGCCCAGACAGGGCAGCCCCGAGGTGCTCATGGGCACAACGTACGCCAAGGGCACCACCATTGCCCTTGGATAGACAAGGAGGAGATAAAAGCATCTTTGGACTCTACTTATGTACGTGTATAATCCAATGATTATCTCCAGCTGAGACAGGGAGAAATTTATTCTTTTATGAAACAATAAAGGAGATTTAGTTGCCTAAAACTTTATAGCACACGGGTGAATAAGAGCTCTCTCTTCTCATGATTATCTTGTGTTTGACAGCTGTTTGTCACTTAGGTAGTCCATTACAGGAAATAGCTGATTTACTATTGTCTGTTGTTTATAGAGGTGGTCTTTATAAACTTGTATTTAAGGGATCATCTAAAAATGCTGATACATAAAAATGAGCCTAATTTGGTTTATAGTTGTTTTCAAGACGAGCAGAAACTGACTTGACTGAGAACAGGGATCTGACACTTTACTACACCCACCCAAATTCAAGGAAATTCAATTAAAAGCTTGAATCTCTAATCTCAGTTACAATGAAACACAATAGCTGCAGAATGAGGGTCAGATCCCACGTTGCAGAAAGGGAGCTGTTGGTTTGGGAGTTATTTGGGGTAGACAGGGAGGCTGCTCGCCTCCCAGGCACATCCATGCGTGAGTCCATGCTTCCTCAGGGAGCTTCCCTTTCCCTTTCCCTTTCCCTTTCCCTTTCCCTTTCCCTTTCCCTTTCCCTTTCCCTTTCCCTTTCCCTTTCCCTTTCCCTTTCCCTTTCCCTTTCCCTTTCCCTTTCCCTTTCCCTTTCCCTTTCCCTTTCCCTTTCCCTTTCCCTTTCCCTTTCCCTTTCCCTTTCCCTTTCCCTTTCCCTTTCCCTTTCCCTTTCCCTTTCCCTTTCCCTTTCCCTTTCCCTTTCCCTTTCCCTTTCCCTTTCCCTTTCCCTTTCCCTTTCCCTTTCCCTTTCCCTTTCCCTTTCCCTTTCCCTTTCCCTTCATGCCCTTTCTACCTTCCCCTGTGCTTTGAAGCAGGGCAATGGGTGTACATGCATAATGTGAAATTCCACTTTGTCTGATGAGAGATCTGAAGGACTAATAATGTCTTTAAAGTTTCCGTGCGATCCTCAAAGACGTTCCCCGGACAGAAAGTTATGAGCATCTGTTTTCTGAGACCTTCAAAATTGCATATTATGGAAGATGCATCAGCTTTCAAAGACTTAGTCGCATGCAGCCTGATGCTCCCAGCAATCACTCTTGCCATGCTTTGTCTCTTCAGACTTCTCTGCGAAGCCTGTGGTTTGGGCTTCCTTCTTCAGCTGGACTGAGCTCCTCGTGAAGCCTGGGGTAAACACCTCTCGTGTGGTTGTGGTTACCTGCTTTTCCCTCTACAGGGAAGGTCTGTTCTGCATTTTCAGTCTCAGAGCAGTAATCCTGCATTTGTGTTGTTCAGATCTTTGCAAGAACTTTTCTTTGTTGAGTTAGAAGTTAGCACTTCAAATTCTATGGGGGAGAAGTTTCCAAAGTTTATATTTCACGTTTAGAGTTTGGAATGGAATCAAAATATCTAATCCACTTTGCATTCCCCGTTTGGTCTTTCCTCCCTGCCTTATGAATTGGCATCCTTGTCCTTAGGGCATAGAGCAATATTGTGCGACTCTAGAAGGCTTCTCCCATGAGAAAGTCACTGATTTGCAATACGCTTTCAAATAACCATTAAATTAGCATACGTGACATGAGGTTGTACTGGAAAGAGTTTATGCTCGTCAACTGCTTTACAGGATGACCTCTCAATTATTGGCTGGAAGATAAAATAGACACACGATCGCTGGGAACGATTCGGGATGGTTCAGTGCTGCCTGTTATTCCTTACAAGAACGACTGATTTCCATGAGTTAAATAGGGTGGTCCAAACTTTTCACCTGGGATCCACGTTACTTTTCCTCACTTTCTTTTCTTTTCCCGTCTCCTTTTGGCACTCCTCCTTCCCCCGTGGTGACATTGGAGCTGCTGCGGCTGCCTGCGGGGAGGACAGCCTGGCCGGTGCCTGGGGCGGCAGCAGCTCCGAGTCCGGGTCAAAGCGTTGGCTGGGGAGGCACGTGGAAAACCACGGGGCTAGCCTGGGTTGTCTAGGGAGAAGTGGGCAACTGAAATGTTCCTTTGCTGCCTTTCAGGAGTAGTGACGCTTCCCAAACGAAAACTGTGTTTAGAGAGATTTGTGTGTAATAGAGGCCTTACAAGTCAAATCGATTTAAATCTTAAGGTGCTAAAGTGTGAACGTGCAAAAAGCATAGTAAGAATTTCTCACCAATTGGCACTTTATCCTCAGTGGTGAATGAGTACTTGATCCATTCTGCATACTAACACCAGGCACTAATTTTAGATCACAGGGACTACAAAGACCGCAGTTTCTAGCTCTTGACTTGCTATAATTTACTTACAGCAAATAGGGGAAACTGGTGCATAAACTTTTTCTCTCCAGCAAGGGAGGTGTCTGCCTCTGCTAGGAAGGAATCTCCTACATTAGTACGTAATACAAGACATGATTTTTAATCCTATTTTAAAAGAAATAAATGTTCGGAATTTTGTTCTGAAAATGAAGCAAAAAAACCTATTTGAGTTGTGTAATATGGCTTATTATTCTAGCATAAAAGTCCATCTAGAATTTATTGAGCTGATTTTGCTCACATATGTTTGGTACAAATAAGCAGTAACTTAGAGCAGGAGAGGATCACATCTCTTGCACGTACTCTCCCGTTGTTTTGAAGGGTAAATTCACTGCTGCATAAGTCTTATAAAAGGTTCAAAGCCCCACAGCAAAAGTATTAGTAAAGGACGCAGCCATAAGCAGGTTGTGTTATTTGGGATGCGTGTCAGCCTGACGTATTATCCATCGCGTGCTCTGCTTGCATTGGGTGAATATGATGAGCTACCGGCTTTGTGCTGAAGTAGCACTGCAGAACTTAGCAATGGCTTATCCTGTCGGCAGTGAGCAGGATGAGCCTCTGGTCACCAGAGGCTCACGGGATTGCGGTGGGCATGGTTCTGTCCTCTCCCAGTTGATTCCTCTCTTGGGAGCAGACGTGAGGACAGCTGAATGCACATAGGACACATATAGTCCTACTCCAGAGACCCTACTGTCCATGGTTTGGGCAGTCATCCACTGTATTTACATGGGCCATGGCTGGGTATGTGGCTGCCTTTAAAAACAGGACAATAACTGCAGTGTGTTTTCAACCAGAGAGCAGAGAAGGATTTAGAAAAAAATACCAGGAAAATAAAGTATGCGTATGAGTGCTGCCTACTGACGGGGCAGCCAGCGTATCAAGCAGCACATAGTGGCAACTAAATAAGGGCAACGCAGAATAGCTAAACTGAGGCGTGTTATCCCCTGGCTATCATAGCATCGCTGTACTCCAGCTGAGGCCCCAGTACACAGCCGGTTTCATCAATAACTGTGCAATACCCGCGGGCCCTCGCGCCTGCACCGAATGGCAATCCTGGGAGAGAGCCCAGCCCTGGCGTGCCAGCCCATCCAAGCTCATCGTTTTTACCCCAGTCCATGGACAAATTATTTTAGATCATCTCTTCACTTTAAACATTTTGGTAAGTGTTAATATACTTTCAGTGCTGTGGAAATAATCACCATATTGCTGTAAGATTTGCCATCTGTCCAGAGATGCTGAAATACAATTAGTCCATGTAGTCCATTTATCAATCTATAAGTGACAATATTCACATTCCTGGCAACTTGGGCTGCTGACAGAATCAGCACTTGTATAGGCCTACCTGTCTGACCTTATTACAATCAATATATAAACGAGATGGAAAAAATCCCGTTGTTCAGCTGTGTCCTTCACCCTTGACAGAAAGAAAAAGGTCTGTATTGGAGTAAATGAGACTGAGGAAATGTTATGCCTTAATTTTTGTAGCACTAATTGGATTTTTATGTCTAGTAGACCTTAATTTTATAAGGCAAAGCCAAATTTACTTGCAGTCTTTCAATCAAGAAATACCAGCAGGACAGAGTATGTCACAGGGGAAAAAAATATTATTAAATCCTCTCCTTTGTATTAACTTCCAAGGCACAAAAAGCTGAATGTTAGAAACATGAGAAATGTGATCATTAGCATCATACAGGTGAGATTTTATTCTTTCAAGGTTTCTTCTTTGACTTCAGAAAAGTGAGAAGATGTCTTTTCAGCAGAGTGAATAATTTTTTGAAAAAAAGGTCGAGGCCTTTTTGTTTTAAAATTACTAATGATCTGATACTATAAAGGGTCTGACTTTTGACCGCTCCTGCAGATCTAGCCCCTGGTGGGTGTCCTAGCTTGGCTGCTCAGGACTGTTACCTCCTTAAAACTTGGGTTAGATTTGTAATGGCTAATGCATATCCAGAAAATAACTTGAACTTTTTATTTGTTTTTACATATTACCCGGACTCATCTTGTGTAATAAGTTTGTAATAAGAATATGTGCTATGTTTTGTTTATTCTACAAATTTTCAGCCAGCCCACACTAATTTTTGAGACTCTGCTGACATGGGAATGTAATTTCCCCCCCGACACACACCTATTTGCATTATAGCCCATAGTTATGGAACCTGCATTGCATGAAAAATGCTGATACTTAAAATTAAATCCTGCCATAGCCCACACCTCGTATAACCTGTATGTTGCAGAACCCACAGGGTTGGAGGCATTGGCATGCAGAAATCAGAAGTGCTGAGGGAGCAGGACTGTGGAGATCAGAGAGACGTGGCTGTTGAGTTTCAGGAATTTCTGGGATAAGTTTCTCCCAATATTACCTGCAAATATGTGCTTTACTGTGGTGTTAGCAAGTTGTAGGGGTTTAGTTTTGTGTTTTTACTGGTGTAGGGGCTTTTGTGGCAAGGGGAGTAGTGGGGGTTTTTTTTGTTTTGTAGAAACTGTGTTTCTCATGAATAACCTGTTGGTTAAGTTTTTCAGATTTAGTAGTTTTTCTCTCTGAAGCTCAGGAGATTACCAGAGGATCTTCACTTTTCTCACTGGCGTTGCTGACAGCTTTTTATACCAACAAATAAATGTACATATCTGAGATCTGTACTGTAAATCTGATGGCGACAGATGGTGTTATATTTTTAAAGATTAAAGTGAATAACGTTACCTTCTAAATGTTCGAAATTTCCTTTGTATTTTTAACTTGAAGCAGAAGAAATGTGTCATTCTGTGATCTTATTGGCTGCTAGTAAATACATTAGTTTCAAGAACCGTGTCCCCCAGTTCCTTAGAGAGGTGCTGCCTGTGTGCTAGCAGCAACCAAAATACTCTGGTTATTGATTCCATTAGTCTATTAAAATTGCCAGAAAATTGAAATCTGTTTTTTTTTCCAGATAGTCTAATTTAAACTGCATTGAGTGGGGAATGACGCTGGCTTTAGCTGTGCCCGTTTGTGCCCAGCACCTTGCCCTTTCCCAACGGCAGCTGTGGGGTTGCTGGCCGTGGGCATGGGGCAGGCACTTGCACTGGAACCTCTCTTTGTTGTTTTTAATACACTGTCTTTGGTGCTCTTGACTACATTTGGTGATTTTTGCCTTCTAGATGGTTTGCTTTAGAAGGAGGCTGGTAGCAACAAACCTGTTGAAACTTGGCAGCGCTGTTGCCAGCCCGGTGCTGTTCTCAGCACAGGCAAGTTGATACATGTACCAAAACCCCAGTGCGGGCATTGGTTTGCATCTTTCTAATCCCTTACAGACTAAATTGCTAATTCTTTAATTGCTTTTAATTTTTACATCCTTAAGTTTCATTAAAGGCATGCATCCTTGTATTAAACCATCTGTTGGCACCCTTTTTCTTGCTGGCTAATGAAGCACTCAGACCTGCGTGTTTTATTAGCCCAAGTGCTCTGGCAGCATCTCCGGTCACAGCGTGTACGAGCACCGGGCGCACGCCGTGCCCTGCCCGTGCTGCTTGCGTGTGGTGGTGGCCAATGGGACAAGCAAAGCCCTATCATTTTCTTCTGACGTTATGGCTGGTAGAATTCCTTATTTGATCCTTTAGGCAGTAGATCAAAACGAGTTATACAACTTGTTCTTTAAACTGAACTGATTGGCTTTTTTTTCCCCTGGTGTAAGTGGAAGAAAAGCCTCAGGGGAGAACATTTGAATAGAGTATGGGAAAGCATATCGATAATTACATGCATGGATTAGTGCACAAAAGTACTCCCCTCCAAGGATCTGCTTAGTTCTGTGGCGTTTGAAATAATGGAGTGTTTAATCGTATTTTTTGCAATAGTGAGACTTTGATTATGCTACTGATTAAAATCAACTTTTCAGAATTTTTTTGTGCAAAGATAACCTCATCTGCCATGCAAACTCTTTTAGCATGGGAGACAAAAGTGTCCTAAACCTAAAGATGCTGCCCTGGTGGTGTCAGCGGGTTTTACATGCACACGCACACACGGTCTTTCACTTCAGTTTTCTGTTTGTAGGTACAATGTATTTTGATTATATATCCTCTGACATTTAGTCTTTTCAGTTTTGTAAATAAACACCAAATAGCTCACACAACCTCAAAGTATCCCCAACCTTCTGCCACACGGAAGACATAGTGCAAAGGATTAGTAATAATAATTAGGAATCCACTAGCATGCTAAAGGATTTTCCTGCTGATTTACAAACACAAAATAAATTACTCTCTTCCTCCAAAATTGTGCCTACGTTATTTTCTCTTCTTTGCTCATTTCTCACCAATGCTAACTCTAGGTGTGTATGGCGTCTGATGTGGGCGAGGAGGCTCAGGAGCGACTGTGGCTGCTGGCACCTCATCTCCCCCAGCAGGGCGGGTGCTGGGGGCCACTGGGCAGCGCTTGCGGGGTGGGTGAGGCCTCTGAGGAGCGCTGCCTCTCGTTTTTGGATGGTGCTCGAGGAGCTTGATGCAGTTCAGATCTGCACATTGGCTCCTTGTTTCTTCTTTGTAAAACAAACCAACTAACCCCCGTGGTGTTTTCGCGTGCATGAGAAAATTCATGGTGGCACAGAGCTGCAGAGCTGTGGTTTTGTTCGTGTTCGGTTGGGCTGCTCCAACAGTAGCAGAGGCTGGTGTGTGCCCCGTGGAGGTGAGCTGAGTGTTTCTCACACGTGGGGTATACCTGGGCCAGCTCAGCCCTGCACACCCCACCGTAATGAGCTCCTGTGGGCTCCCTCCTGCTCAAGCCTCCCCGCACTGCGGCAGAGGGTCTCGCCGAGAGCTTTCCAGAGCAGCCCCCAACATGTAAAATGCAAGGCGAGCACGTGCCAGTGTGTCATCCTTCCTAACATCAGCTGCATGGGGTAAATTTTGGGGCGTGCACCCAGGTCTGTGAGCCAGAGCCCAGGGAGTTGTCACAAACCCGGTGTTGCCTGGGTTTGTGTCTGGGTGGGGACTGCCGGCACCAGGCAGGGCGCGGAGGGAGGCTGCTCGCTCTCTCCTACAGGCTTGTGCTCTCTACTCCAAGATTTACACTTTCAATTTACAATGGCAATCTCTCGCTGAAATATTACAATGCAAACATTGTGCCACAGAGGAGGCTGTGCTAAAAGCATTAACTCTAGTGGAGCTGGGGCGAACCCAGAGGATGCAATTTTTAACTGATCCAGAGAAATAGGAAGGGTTTGGGGTTCTGTGTATGTGCTGATGCAGCCTCATTCATCAACGAGGGTAGGAGAGGTGCTGGCGGTAAACAGAGTAAGAGTATTTTTTTCAGTTTAATAGGGTTTGAATTTATTGCTATGCAAATGGGAGACCATGTAAACATTACTGGGAGTGCAAATTTATGGATCCTCTTTCAATGTCTTCTCAGGAGAAATCTCTGGAATAATCGGAGTAACACAGCCAGTTTCACATGCAAGTGCCTCAACTTGCTTTTTTCTAATAAATAACCTTACCTGTGGAGGGTTAGTTCAGGGTCCTCTCAGTTCCTGTTACTTGAGTATGAGTGTTTATTCACAGTGTCTTGAAAGGTTAATAGCTTTCTGGAGATAGCCCAAAAATAAAGTGTGAGCTTTTTCGCTGCTGAATTTAAGCCTTTTAATTTGTATATTGACTTTCATAAAGGCATAATGGTATTGTAAGATCTCACAGATGTTACAATGATTTTCATACCGAGAGCTTTTGTCCTGAAGATTTCTTCTTTTGGACTTACTCAGCTGCAAATCAAAAATGAGTTTAATTAATGCTTGTGCTTTTAACAGAAAATTCCTCTTTAGCTAGCTAGGTTTTTGGGGTTTTTTTCTTAGTAACTGGAACTATTATGTTTCCTACAAATGCAAGAAGCACTTTGTTAAATATATTCTGTCTATTGAAATAATAATGCCTGTAAAAGAAGGGAGCTAAAAAGATGGTTGGGTTTTTTGCATGAATTTCATATATTTATACAGATGAGTTGATATCAAGTATAAAGTGGGCACCAGAGAATCACAACTGTGGTGATTTGAACGAGTTGCACAACCTTGCCCTCGATTAGCGCTGCTGCTGGATTCAGCACTTCTATTCAGCCTCATCACGGTCTGCCTGCAAGACAGGAATTTCAGCAGCTGAAAGACTGCAAAGAAGGACTTTGAGTAAATTATATTTTAAAAATAGCTGTTTCTCTTTCTTGTTTTCTCTTTTTTTAGGGACAGTGTAGTCTGGGTTTTTCAGAAGTTGTTCCCCGTACCTTCCTATGTACCGCAGTTCCACCCTGCAGCAAAGCACCACCCGGGAGCACAGGGCTTGGCTAGCAGGGTACCGATAAATGCAGTTTAAGGGGTGCTTGCGCTATTTTTATTTTTTTTACACAGAGGAAAAAGAAAAGCAAAAACCAAGTGCAGTTGTCCCCTGCAAGCCCATCCTGTCGCTCTAGGCCAGTTCTCCCATCCCTCATGTTCAACAGATATTGAAGCCTCCCTTTTCTCTCTGTGCTCCCCCTTTCTGCCCTGTATTGCTCAGGGTTGCTTCTCCATCCTTCCAAGTAATTTTTGCTATGGAAATAACTGCATGAGGAGGAGTATTTGCTTTGCAGGACAAACGGGAGCTGCCCAGGTCTGTGGAGGTGAGGCACGCTGGACAGACCCGCATCCGGCCACCGGTGCTCGGCTGCAGGAGGGTGGTTTGCAGGGCTGGCATCCTGTCCCACCTGCCTCCGCATCGTGTGGGAGCAGTTCTTAAAACCACCGATAGTTTCCCTCTGGTTTGTGAAGACCCTTAATTTTTACAATAATCCCGTTTGTTGAGTGGTGAATACTCAGCTGTTGATATAGCCTTGTAAATTCACGTAGTCAAAATCTTGCCTGGATGGAAGATGTGGTATAAAACTGCCCTGTAATGATTGCGATAGCAAAGCTACAGAGAGGAAATGAGGCAATTTAATTTTATTTCCAGGCTTGCTACTGGCTCTGTTGTCCCGGGATCCCATCTCACTCTTGACAGCTGTTTCCTCAGGTGTAAAATGGAGCCATTACCCACCTGCTTGCTTCACACTACCAGTTTTGCACCCTTGCAAGTTGGAACAGGCTCTTCCCTTTTGCCGGTTGTGTACGCTGGCAGCCGGCACCCGAACCTGCCTGTCACAGCTGATGAGATCTGACTGACCTGGATTAATTAGCGTATGCCCATTTGGGAAGGGAGCAAGCTGCCTGCTTTCTTAATGCTGCTTTGCTGCTACCACATCTGTAAAATGTGCAGGTTTAACGTTTGCCTCTCCCCAGCTCTGCGTATTGCCCGTGGTGGCTGGGCCCAGCCTGCCGTCCTGGTCCCCAGCCACAACCCCAGCGATGGGCGCTGAGGTTGCAGTATCTCAGGGAGCGGGGCTGAGACAGCTGCATCTGCTTCGTTTGTGGCGAGGGTAAGGGGGATGCGCTTGTCTCGACTGGAGTACATGTGGTGAGGCGAGGAGGAGTCCTCCGACTTCGTCCTCGGTCATCATTAAAAAGCTCATTCATGTGGTTTTCCGCTTCCTGAAAAGATTTGATCCAAGATGGCATGAGCCTTCAGTAAGTAGAGATAAGGGGCTGGAGGATAGCGGACTCTCTCTTTTGCTTTGAGCAAAGATTAATTTTGTGTATAAAGTGCATCCGGTGTGCTAATTATGAAATGTGACCCCGTGAGCTGTACCTTCTCCCCACAGCAGTTACGTCCTTCATCAGAGGTCTGCCTTTGAGTTTTGGTGTTTTGGGGAGAGGGGTTAGTTGTTTTTAAAGTTGGAGATGTGCACGCATGAACAAGTGAGTAGTGTTACAGGTAGGTTAAACAGTATTTTCCCAGGTAATTTTTAGGCATCATTACTTGACTGGACTTTCATTGAAATGAGTATTTCAAATAGGAGAAAAATCTCCATCTGTGAACGCAGGGGCCATCATGCAACAGCAACATCGAGGCAGCAGCAGCCTGGCAGGGCAGCTGCACGCCCCGAGGCGTGGGGACCCCGATACCAGCACTGTTGCCGGCTGCAGGGGGACATTTGGGGACTTCTGGGGTCGCAGAGAGTGACCAGAGAGCTTGCTGCTTTCAAGGGGCAAGATATATTTATTCAGTTTTGTTTGGGACCGAAGGCACGCGTTTGCCTCGCTGATGTGCTCTGAGCCTGTGGAGCCGTGTCGGAGGCACAGGTAGCGCTCGGTGGCTTTGGGAGCTGGCGTCCTTACCATCCCGCTTTCCCACGGGAGGAAGGGCGGCCCTGTGGGACAGCTGTGCACAGCTGGCCACGCCTGGGGAGGGGTGGCATGGGGACAGCACTCCTCTTTTTAGCAACGTTGCTTATTTCTGAATGATCATAAGTAAATACAAATGGCACTCCAAATTACATTATATGTGAAGATATACGTAAAGGATCAGTTATTTTTATTGCACTGTCAGGCAGTAGTAGCGATGCTTGATCCAAACAACTATTGACACCAAGTTTATCACATTGCGTTTAGCAAATAAAATTTTTTGTATCATGACCAGTGATGGGGGATATGTCACAATCTAGGATTTTGTGTTCGTATCTACTCTTCTTTCTTGAAAGATCCTCATTATCTAATACTTGCTGTAGCAAATCACTGCAGATCTGCTGGCGCTGTCAGGTAGTATAAATCTCAGCGTGTGCATGACACTGGCCTGTAGCAGGAAGCGCCACGTTCCAAAAAACTCTGCGCTGATGCGCTGTCTGCAGGCACGTGCATCCTCCAGCAAATGGCAGTTATATGAGGACATATTCTTTTAAAAAATATATTTATTCCAATTGGTAAATTAGTTAGTGCAAAGCTGTCTTGTATTAGTGTGGAGAGAGCACAAATAATCCTGTCCTGTAAACTAGGAATCCTCTTCATGGATAATTTTATGTGATCTGTTAATAACAGTTTTGGCAAAATGTGCAAATGGTTTTGCCTCTGGTGAAGTACGAGAGCTCCTGTCACAAATATGTTTGATGTTCCAGATCCTACAACAAGTAAAGGGGCTGCTTTGTGCTTTCTACTTCCTGCTCGGTCAGCGCGTCGACCCGATGTGCACTGGATGCTTTGCCCATTTAAAAGAAGTTGGGTGCTGATCCCGCAGGCATCCCCACAAGTCGCTGTGTTATTACCGAAAAGATTGCTCAAATACAGAAATGTTCACATCATCGGTGCCTTGATTGGAGGTGGCTCCAGGTGTTGTGTGCGGCTGGGGTCCGGGGCTCTCCCAGGTGCCGGCTGGGTGCCCAGCCAGGGCTCGCCGTGCCGCCGCTCCATCAGCCACCAATATCGCAAACCCCTTACGGTGCTGGCTGCCAGTCAGCAAAGGCTCTCTACAGCTGAAGTGATTTAAACCACTGGTTGCGCTCATGATTCAAATGGTAAATAAGGAACCTTGAATGAAATAATGTGAACTTTTCCTAAGTGAGAGCCATTCCTGTTGATTGGGAGGAGTAATGTAAAATACACGGCTTGCAGCTTGTCACGCACTTGTGAAATTTGGCATGGTTTTATATTAACCAGAAAGTGATATGGTGGATGCAGTTAGTTAGCTTCACAGTCTTCGTTTATGGGGTTTTTTTAATTCCTCAGAAAAGGTTAATGACATATTTCTTCATTAATGGAGAATGATTGTTTTTTACTTGAGATTTGTCTCACATGACACAAAGATGGCAATCGAAAGTCAACTAAAATGTGTAAAACCATGACTTGAAAATTGCAATCATATTTATAATACATGCTGGTCATATTTAATAACAAAAAAAGCTTATCAAAGTGTGTTTTCTCTCTTAATCTGCATTATTAAACAAAGAACTGTTAGCTATAATTTAGGTCTCCATTTGCTACTTTTCAAGCAGCTTTAAATATTGGATGTTACCATCAAATTGATTTTTAAACAGATTTTTTTTTTTTAAAAAGAGTATTTAATCAATCATTAACACCTTTAGTTAAAATTCATGAGATTTTAAACATTCATAAATTCTTTTTGTCTTCTGATTTACAAGTCCACAGCCTGGCTGGCAGCGCCAGTGCTCCCTGGGCAAACTGGCAGTCTCACGCAACCACCAGCTTACAGGGGCTAGAACAACGCAGGATGTGCTGTGGGAATTTCAAGTTAGTAATGCTGTTATTTTAGGCATAAACCTTGATAAATCTATGATCAAATTAAAAGGAAAGAAACCCTGGGAAATGAAGTCATTCCTCTATCAGTAAAGCGAGTTGCAAGTAAAGTTGCAAGTGAGTAACGCAGAATAATCCTCCTCAATTTGAAGCTCTGTAAGACCATGGTAAGTGTTTTAAAAGTGTCTAATTCAGAGTTTCATTTGAAAGTGGAGTGCCACAGTTTTACTGTTGCCTGTGTGTGTGCTTCACTGGCCAAAGGAGGTTGGGATGCAGTGAAGGAGGATATTCCCTGCAAACGTTAAAAGCTGCACCACTGGAGTTTGTAAATGCTGTTGGCTTTGTCGACCCGCCGTGGTGTGAGGGACAGCGTGGTGGCACCGGCTCCGAGTGCTGGTGGAGCCGGCTCACGGGCCGGGCTGATGGGTTTGGGCTCCTTGGGGTACCAGCTGAGCACAGACCTGCAGGAGGATTTGGCAGCAGGGAGCACAGCAGGGCAGGGACAGCCCCAGAAATGCATCTTCTTTTCTTAATTATTAGGAGCCAACACTGGGAAATCCTTCCAGGAGGTTGTGTCCTGGGGCTTTGCTGCCTTGTGGAGCCACCTATGGCAGGGAGGTCAAAGGCATACGTGGAAGCATCCAACTGGCCCTTCCAAATTTGAAACCCAACACAAGGTCAACAGCTCACTTATCTTGAATGAGTTAAAATGCTTAAGTTTACACATTGCTTTTACTTTTTTTTAAAATAATTTATCAACTAGCACACTATCACTGTGAGTAATAGGGCTGCTATTTGTACCCAGAAGACAAAATGCACTTTTTTTTTTGTTTAATAATAATAAAGATTAGAAACATAGTCAGGTTTTGCCTTTACTTTTTCATAGAAGCCCCACATGAATGGATAGATGGCTGTCTTGAGCCCTGAGCTTCATTATCCATTAATTTATCCACTTGGATGCATGTTGACAACAGTAGCTGCTACAAGACTCCTGAAAAAAGGGGGACAGATAGTTTTTCCCTTCATTCTACTTTTGTTATCTCCAGTTGTACTTTGTGTGCTTACTGTTGCTGCTGCTGCAGAGAGGCCAGGCATAATTTTAACAGTGTTTTCTGGTATTGTTAAGATGACTTAACAGAGTTAAAGTTGTTCGTGGAATGGGTTTGTCTGAAGGAAAAGTCTGAAACTTCTGAAAGTTTCAACTGCAATATATAGGTCATATTACCGTTAGCAAACCCAGTTATTAGTAGAATCCACTAAAAATATAGAGCTAAGTAAAAGGCAAAATAAATTCAAAATTATTCTTCACTCAGGGAAAGTACATATTTTTAGAGTAAAAGAATAAGTAGCTTGGGGAAAACTTCTCTTCACTGCATTCCTTATTGCAAAGAAACCCCACAACCTTCATGGGTGTTACACTGCTAATCCTATGTAATGGATGATGGAAATATTTTTAAAATGTTACGGAGACCTGCCTCTTCTTTCCTCCCAGCTAAGGACAGCATTGATTTTAGTGTGTGAAATGAGAGTCAGGTTCAGTGATAAGGAAGAGCCGAAGCAAATGCTACTCTTTCACAGCTGTAACATGACAGTGCTATTGTAATTCCAATTTATTTCATATAAGTATTTTACAGAGTTCAGCACAGCTATCCATCCAGACACCTGCATGGCAGCCCCTGGAAAAATGTAAAACTTTGCATATGTCTTACAAGGAGAAAGCCATGGTTTTATTTTTCTCCCTCCTGAGCCCTCGCTGGGCTTTGCAAGCTCACTCCATCTATGCTGAGCTAATTCTACAGTTAGACTGCTTCATCTGTTTGATATTCGCAACTTTATCCCCCTCGATTTTAATTTAACTGCAATGGTCAAGATCACGTGCGATGCTTGATACGGTTCCTACGTACAGTACCTGAAGTTGTTCTATTCTAAAAATGTATAGGTGGATATGCACGGAGCTGAACATTATAGAAATCTTAATAAAAACATAGTTCCAAAACTATGGGACTGAGAATAATAGAATTATTTATATGAATAGGAAAGAATAGCATATGAGAGCAAGAGATCTCTCTGGCCTTTTACCTACCTCTTTTCGTTTGCTTTGTGCAAAATTCAGCCTGGCAGCCTTTTCAGTTTCCATGTGGTAAACATTTTTGGGCGGTAGCTCTGTTGTAGTACAATTGGGTTTGAATCCTGTCATAAGTCTGTCAAGTGTAGCTATTCATGATATAATTTTTTGTACACGATAAGAATATGTTGAGCAGTACACTTAACATAGACTGTTATATACTGTAGCTTTTAAGAATTAGAAGCATAAAAATGTACATAAAAGCACAGCAGAGCTTGATTTGCACTTCAGTTCTACTTCTAAACTTGGATTAAAGGTATAGTTGGAAGTTTTATGGCCTCTAAGTAAGTCTTAATTCTGATCTTCAACCTAGATGACTTTGTGCATATCACGTTTTGTTCTTTTGGTCCTGCATCTTCTCTGCTTTTACGTGTGATTTGCATTGTCACGTGTTGAAGGTAAAACAGAATCCCTCCACTGTGTGCACAGTTTTCTTGATGAGAAAAAGCATCCAAGGAGGGTTGGTGTTTAGGAACGGGGTGTTAGGGACAATACGTCATCCGCTGAGGGTTGAACTGAAAGGCAATACGTATCGACGCAGGGTTTTGGTGGTGTTTCTTTTCCCCCTTGCTTCCCAGGATGATTGGCTGTTCTTGCGTCTGATGAAATTTTCATGCACATCTACAGAACAGTGGGATTCTAAGGACAGAGATTAATATTTCAGTAATTATACCTTGCCTGTAGGTTGCTGGAAGCGTTGGTGCATCCACAGAGGAACCCTGGCTGCAGGCAGCGATTCACAGGAATGTGCGGCAGGAGGAAATCCAGCTGGGGGGGCGGGGGGGGGCACGTCGTTGCTTTTGGCAAAATATGTGGATGGGGAAAGGAAGAATGTATGCGAGTGTCCTTTCCTGGAAATAAATATTTTGAGGAAATATACTTGGGTACCAAGTTAGTATAACATGGGAAGAAAAAATTGCTTCCTGGGCTACAGCAGTAACTTTAGGGCTCTGAATGTCACTTAGCGATGGCAAGGAGAGGTACCCAAGGCTGGATTGTGGCTCGGCAGTCTCTGCCTTTTCACTTGGGGGATTGCCAGGTGCTCTCTGTCTTGTGATTTCAACATGCCTGGTCAAGGCTGGGCTTCTGGGACATTTCATCTTCTGCAGACTCATGCATCCATTTCTCCTGTCCCTCCCTATTCCAGAGAACAGCCCATCTTCACCACCAGAGCCCATGTCTTCCAAATTGATCCCAGCACGAAGAAGAACTGGGTTCCCGCAAGCAAGCAGGCTGTAACTGTTTCCTACTTCTATGACAGCACGAGAAACAGCTATCGGATTATCAGTGTGGATGGAGCCAAGGTAGGAGGCTGATGGTACCCTGGCGTGTTTACTGTGCGGAGAGGATCGTGACTGTCAACCCTGGCTGAAGATAGACATTGATGGGCGACATTAAGCACTTAAATTCATAAATAATCACTTTTTCTATATAATCCATTATGGACACTTATAGTGATAACTGGAAAAACACAGGGCACCTTAAAAGTGATTTTGCCAAACTTAATTGATTTTATCTCTGACTAGTTTGACTTCACGATCTTAATGAGCCAAGAGCTTTAAGTGTCCAAATTGAGTCTGCAGCACAGTATCTGAAACCACCGCCCGTACTAGGTAGATAAGGCTTAGGCCTTTTCGGTGAAAAAATGTTCTTTGTAAAGAGAGTGAGGAGGCAGATATGTGCAGACTAGAGCTTTTAATGTAAATGCCAACTGCATATTCACTTTTGCCTGGTTGAACTGGTTACAGGTTAGCACTTCATTTTCTTCAGCTTTTGCGCTGGAGTTCCTCAGCCTCAGGCGACACACTAGGCATGAAGACTCCCCCCCACACACTCTTTTTTTCTCATTTTGTTTTGCATTACCAGATAGTGTGCTGAAGTATCTCCTGTAAGAATCCCAATCAGTTGGATTGAACAGGTTCCTCAGACAAGTGTTTTTATTACATACCAGGTTTATCCCTCTGATTCATCCCTCCAAAGTAACTTGTAAGGTGACAACTTTCCCCTAGCAGACCCCAGTCAGAGGTATTAGTTAAAATATTTCACTCATGTACAAAAATCATCGATCATTCCTGCCAAAGCACAAACCACAGGATAACGAGACAAGTTTACAGCCTGTTTATCTGTGCTCCTGTTTGGATGAGGATGTTAAAATATCACTATCTTGGGAGAGAGAGATCACAGAAATCATCCCTTAATAAAGCTTTTCTATTTGTCATGCCTATTTCACATGCTTGTTTTTCCAAACATCTCCTGTGCTATATTTGGTTATATATTGGCTTATAAATCAACCATACTGCCTGTTTAAATTGATGGTAATGTTTCATTGACATCGGTATAGCATTAATATATCACCATCATTACACTGTTTGTGCCGGTGTGTTCATTTCCAGAACGCCAGCTAACCGGCTGCCTTGGTTTGCAGTCAGCACACACAATCCCTGCAACTTGCCGGGGAAAGCTGGGCCCCCCAAATTTGCTTACACCCCACGGGTGCTCCTACACCTGCTCGGGTGAAGCTGGCGCTCGTGGCAGCGGGCTGTTGGCTTTACAAACCCAGGCGAGCGTGACATCCAAACCGAAACTGCTGTACTCGCAGCAGTGGGTGGCTTGATTTGTGGCTGTGCGTGCATGCATTAAGACCAATTAATGAAAAGAAAGTAATTACTGTATGTGGCAGGGGGAAGCTGCAGGGGCAGTGTATGCCCGCAGCCAGAGGGTCCTGCCAAGCACTGCAAAGCGTGTGCTGAGAACAAGATGGGCACCCAAGCTTCGCCTTGTGATGTGCCCAAAAGACGTTCAGAAGGAAACACCCCCCGCCCCGTTTCAGTGTGCCCCGGAAGAAGGTGAGCTTTCCATGACTAAAATTCTCCCCCTGGGGCTTCCCGAGCAAGAATCAATTGCTGGCCACATGAATTATTCCTCTTGTATTGAACCTTTGCTGATTAAGGAGCAGGTCAAGAAGAGATGCTGCCTTCACGCTCGCCTCTGGAGAGTCCCCGGTTACCCTGCCTGTCCGTTTTAAGAGTGCTGATTTGGAAAAAGAAGGGGTTTTGTGCCCAGACAAAGTTAAAAGTTGCTTTTCTCCCTCAAAAAAACATTGTTTAGTGTTTTGACCTACTTTTCTAGCCCAAAATGAAACTGGGTAGGACTGTGAGGGAGAATATAGACAGCATCAGTTGGCGTTGTCCTGCTTTCCGTACATCTCACTTATTAGAATAAAGTCTTCCGTGTGTTGGCAAATACCAGCTAGATTAGCATCATGGCATCACTGCGGGCAGAAGTTATCCCTGTTTTAAAGACAAAAATGCTGAAGCTCAAGTAAATTGGGGAGTTGGCCCTAGAAGGAAGGTGGTGATGAAGGACATGTATCTCTTACAACTCTCTGGCCTTGTCTGAACTGCAAAGTGACTGTTTTAACAGTTTATTTTAGACAGACACTTACAATGCACATTGGCTTGCAGAGAAATCTCATTTAAATCCAACTTGTATGCAGCAGTTGAATTCGTTTGGGATTATTTTTTTTTACCTTATGTTGATATTATAATAAAAATATTTTAAAGTGATCAAGAATACAGGGCACTTCACTTAAACTTTGTTCATTATCCAGTTGCATAAGCTTTATTTTACTTTTAGCATTCAACGTATCGCTCTGGGTGGCGTGTTGAATTGCAAGTACGTGGGGTAGCGTAGCGCTGCTGAAACCAGTTAGCACTGCTGTCGTGCAGAGCATGGGACAGGCTGCGTAATGCCAACCTGATATTTAGTTTCCTCCTGAGGCACCACCGACCCAATGGGCTGTGATTCTCACAGCAGTGGCTTCCTCAGGCTGCTGCTGCTGTCCCCGAAGGTCCGGACCCTCTGGAGTCCCCTGTCCTTCAGCCCATCCTCTCTTCTCCCAGCAGGCGTAGCCTGTCCCCTTCTCCTTCCTGGCACATCCCTCGCCCTCGTCCCCAAACCCCGGGGCGCAGGAGGGTGAGGAGGGGTGCTGCAGGAGAGGGCAGCGGGAGGATTTAGGAGTGGGCTGAAGGGGAGCCCGTGTGTTTAAGGGCATAAATATTGGGAGCTCCTTTTGCGAGCAGGGCTGGCAGGGGGGCGGGGGGGTTGCTTGGCTCTGCTGCCAGTGAGTGCAGCAGGACCCTGCTCTCGGGTCTTTACCCGTTTGCCAAGTGGCGGGGAAGGACAGAAGGGCTTGGCTGGTGCGTGGGGTGGTGAAGACGGACGTTGCGGCAAAGAGGAAAATTGGACAGAAAGGGAATAGGATAAAGGTAGGGATCAGAGTGAATTAGAGGGAGCTTAACTCTTCCTTTGCAGAGGGATATGCAGGAGGCTCGTGCTGAAAGCCAGGAGTCCGATATGATGGGGGGCAGCCAGGTGAGACCGTACGCCTTCCAGGTGCCAGGTTTCTTCCAAATCTTCCCAGCCCAACAACAAACCCCCCTGTTGAAATGCCTGGGGAGTCAAGCACTGAAAAGTAGAGATCCTAGATTTAAAAAGCTTGTATGACTTTAAAAAAAAAAAGCTAGAAGAGAACAGGTCTTATAATTCCTGTGTCTTTCACAGAAACACAGGTGCTTTATAGCAATTTATAGCAAAAGATTTCACAGATACCATACAAGTATGCACCACGTGATCTTAACCAAGATACCATTCCCAAACAAGGGAATAGATTAGTATATCTTTTAATTATATTATAATTGACTTGTATGTTGTCGAGAATGTAATTTCATCATGATGTTTTAAGAAGTTTCTAGCCAGAGGCTGTTTAAACTGCAGCATAATGAATATTGGAGAAAATGATACAGTAAAATGCAAGGGCACATACTGATTCAGAGTTAATGAGGCAGCCAAGAGACTTCACCATATGAAAGCACCCAGCGTTGTGGGCAAATTCAGCCCTGTTGAAAAATGAGAAAATATGGTGATGATATTGGGCGAACATGCACTCGTAAGTGCCTGGTTGCTGTGGGGAAAGCCACACGCAGGGCTCCTCATTAAAAGTGACCTACATTATTCTGCCTTTTAGAGGCGAAAAGAAAGTTTGGAAGTATGAGAATTACTCAGACCGATATCCTCTGTCGTCCTCTGGAATGATACATGGTAGTGCCCTGGTTGGTGGGTTTGTTTATTTTTTTATACACTGGAAATATGTGTTATCCAAACAATACAGGCGAGGGGGAAAAGCTGAGAAGCTTGTTTCCATATAGAACTTGAGAAGGAAATATAATCCCTCAGAAACAAGCTTTTGTCCTCATTTTCAAATGTTCAGGTGTTCTATGTCTACAAAACGTGTGATTGCAACAGCATCTTTTTTATCTTTTGGGAAATAAGTTGTTAATAAGGAACATAAAGCTATCTTAAAAATTAATACCCAGCAATAAAGTGTATAGTGAGACTTTTTGAGACAGCAGCAGCAAAGTGACACAGTCAGAGTCATCTGAGATGCCAGTCTTGAGTTGTTTCTGTGAGACGCTTATACAGATGACTGGCAAAAATTAAAATCAGGGTTAAAAAGATGAATAGATTGCAAAAGTAATTTTGGTAAATATATGATACAGAAACGTGGACTTTGTGTTTCAGAGGAAAAAAGATCGTCAGCTGACAGTCATTCCCAGTTGCTAGATCATTTAAAAGAGTTTATTACCTAACAATTACCTTGAATATTGAAGATCAGCAGCTAAGTTGGGCATAATTGTGTGAAAGTATTGAAGAGAGAACCAGAAAAATTGCTGTGCTGGGAAAGCAAAATCAGTGGGTCTATTTCAGAAGTAAATTGAAATTAGTAAGAATAAGAATATGGGCCAAATTTTGCCAATCAGTATTCACGTAATGCTCCCCAAAGTGAGTACAGTACGCTATATAGCACGATGAAGCTGGTTGATTAAGTGACATGTATGTCCTGGTAATGGGATCTGTCAGTGAGTGTCACAGCAAGAACGCACAGCGTGTTTCCCAGAGCAGAATGATGCTGGCAGGGACAGAGCCCCGGCACCATGTGGTAGCAGATATTTAGGAAGGCAAGAAGGAGTGATATGTAAATCTGCTAATATTTTATGTATTTCTGGCTTTCTCAGTTCCTGTACCAGTCCTAATTGCTACCTAATTGAATAGCTGCCCACCTCTTTACGACCACGCTTTTTTTGTTCTCACGACTGGAGACAGGCATCCTCGGCACACGGAGGGGAAATTCGGAGCTCTTCCAGTGCTGTGTTCAAAGGCTCAAAACAAATCATTTTCTTTGCCCATGGAAATGGAATTATTTTAAGACATAGTTGTTAAAAATATCCTAGGGTATTTTGCCAAAAGGTGACTCTTAGATTTAAGAAGCTTTCCTTTCACAGGAAAAAAATTGCAGGGTATGGTAGCACGGATGAAATTCCTTCATCTGGTTAGTTCTTTATGTTCTTTTTTTTTTTCCTTTCATTGATGTAAATTCAGCCATTAAACCAATAGCAACTCTTTCTCAGGAAAACCTACCAAGTAATTTAGATATTACAAAATTTTTGGCACTGAATTAAAAAAAGGCTTCTGGCAAGGCGTACCTCACCGGGGGCCTGCGTTGGTGTGGCACCATTTAACTGTGCTTCTGCGACCTGATGGATCTGATTTGTGATAACGTGTAGCAGAAATAATCACAACATCGCTTTCCCTCTTGGCATTCAGAGTATCAGCGTGTGTTCGCCTGACCCCGTGCTTGATGAGTTAGATGGAGCGATGTACCATGTTCTATATTGTTTAAATACATAATTTTTTTTAAATGCCCAAGTTGTTTAACTACCTCAATTTTCAGGTTTAATAATTTTGTAATGAAATGATCAGAAGATATTATACAGCCTTGGGTAGCAAAAGATAAAGGGATGTAAAAGAACATGAAAAGTGACCTTACAAAGAGGTGCGTTGCCTTTTCTTTTAAAGTGTATAGAGAAATCCTGAATTAAATGCTACAATTGTGAAAGGTTTGTGTGAGTATGTATGTGTGTTTTGTCAAAGGGACGGAGAGTCTTTTATTTCCAGTTTTGCCTGCCCTAGTTTTGTTTATGGCCATCGCTTGTCAGGAGTGCTGTGTGCATCCCGGAGGAGCGTGGTGCTGCCGGGGTCCGAGCTGGATGCCCTGCGCTGCTGAAACACCGACAGACTGCAGCACTGGCAGGACTATGATTTCCAGAGAGCCTCTGCTGGTAAAATCAGATTAAATTGCAGAAAATATTTTTTTATTCCAGATCTCAAAGTTTTTTTCACTGCTGGATACCTGAGATGGATATTTGTTTTTTTCAAACCTTTTTCTGCCATGCTCTTTTTTGCCCTTCACACCATTTCTTCCAGGCGGGGTGTGAAAACTCTGCTTTTCTGGTCGTCCCAGAAAGAGTGCCAACCGTAAAACAGGGAGGTGGGGGAGGCAGGGGCTCAGTAGTACTTATACTTCTGACACTAAGAACCAACACCAGAACGACCTTTCATCAAAAAGGCAGCGTGTGACACTTGGTACTGTTTGAAGCGCCCAGAAGACACATCCCAGCTTAGGGGTGACACCGCATTAGGGTAAGCCGGCAGAGAGGTGACCAGGTGGTGACCGATCCAGTATTCCTGCATTCTTGGCCATACCTGTCCACAAAAGAAACTTTCGTATGCCGTAAGAAAAGATTTCCAGTACTGGTCTGGCTGATTACTGTAATACAAAAATTTGAGCATATTTGATGGCCTTCATCTTCTCTTTATCATAGTATGTTGAGTATTTCATGAACTATTGGAGCTAATTTCAACATGATTATTAGCACTGAGGATGATAGTGGAGCCATAAAAGAGTAATTCCAACAAATGGAACTAATTAACCCCCCACATAAAAGGAAGAATGTCTTTTGAAATACAAAAACATGGTATAAAATGTAATTTTAATGCATAATCCTGTCTTCCAGTGTGCATAGCTTGTGTGCGTGTTATAATAAACATCTCATTGCTTTTATGCTAGCATGATGACTATTAAGTAAAAATATTGGTTGTGGGTTTATGATCTTTATATAAACAAAATATAATAGGTAAGTATTTCACAGTTGATACAGAACAACTATAATAATATCTATATACTAAACTTCTGCGAATCCATATTAGAGCCTTTAAAATAATTTGATGCCATTTAATCCACTCTCATCAGACTAGTTTGCTTCGCAAGGCAGCTGCAGTGTGGACTTTTCCCAGTTCAGATTACCTGCCCCATGCTGGAGAACGATGCTCGTCTGCTGGAGACGTGTTCTAGTACCAATTGTGCTAAACGAAGTACTTTGTAAAAGATGCCTGAAGAGTCTCTGGCTGCTCCTTGTCATCCTTTTTGGGCTTGTTGTTGTAAATAATGAAGCTGGATCGGGCTGCTCTCTGAGAGACAGCTGCTCCTTTTGTAGTGAAGTTCTCCTTCATTTTGCATGATGAGCAGATTAAAAACAGGACAACATCTGTCCTGCCCCGAGTCACAGCACACCAGCCTAACCTAAGCTGGAACTGGTCTCTCACTCAGGCAGTGAAACAACTTGCAGTAAATAATGAATATTTTTACTGTGCTGGTTTTAATGGCTGCTTCTTGATGTCATTTAAAGATGTTACAGTTGTGGCGATGCAACTTCCAGATTTTTAGCATCGCTTTGAAGGATTCAGGGGGAACTCTCAGTTTTAGGAAAACTTGCCATCAGTGGATGATGCTGGTGCCTCCCAAGCAGAGGGTGCTGCTCCGGTGAAGGCGGGGGTGCGGGCACAGGGTCAGCAGCAGCCTCGGCACGAGGGTGTCTGCATGGGGTGGTGGGTCGGGCACCTCGAAGGTGTGGGGTGTGCCCAAAGTGTCACACTCCAGGAAGGTCCTGTGCAGACATAAATCATTCAGTATTGAAGAGAAATGTGAATGTTGGGGTTAATGGAAGTTGAAGTAGGACAGGCACAAATGGAAAATGAAATGCACGTTTTAGAACAAGCGTCAGTGTCTATGTGGGGTCAACACACCAAGGTGTGCACTGGATCCTTCTGCTACGTAGACCAGGACTTCACATTCTTCTCAAAGACATCTTTGAAATTAGAGTGAATGAAATTCAGGAAAATAACAGTCCCTGATGATCTCAAAATATTTTTGTTGTCTATGTTTGTGGTATACTCAGCTGAACTAAAGTTACCTGAGTTTTTGTTTCTCTCCAGATGTTAAAATAACTTGAGAACATTTTCTTTGGAATTTGGTGATGAAGAAATACAGCATAAAAGGAGAAGCAGAGCTGTCAGCCAAGGATGAGACTACTCGCTTGCATCACCTTTTATTTGCTTAAGGTGATATGAAGTATTCAGAAATTCAGGCTGAGGGGAGGTGCAGGATTTAATAGTTGGGAGGATAGTACATTGCCTTGAGTTGTGTCTGCAGGAGAATTTTCAACAGCTGCCAAGACTGGTGTAGGTAGGTAGAGCTAGTAACATTGGGTGCGCTTGTGTGGACAGGTCCTTGAGTGTTCAGAGGATTAAAAAAAAATAGTACTGTTAGGGTTTAACTGCAATGGTAATTTCAGAATTGCTAATGCTAGTGGAGATGAACTGGAATGGAAAGAAAAATTAAAAGTGTTTGCACAAACAAGACCTGGGACTGCAGTTGAAAGAGAGCTTGTCTAAAGCTGAGAAATGGAGCAAAGTAAATAGCAGGAAATTTGGCGAGTCCCCTGAGATTGCATCAACCAGAAATCCTGATCATCTGCTCAGGCTGTGTTTTGGTTTAAAAAAAATATTAAAGTCTAGAGCTGTAGAACTCATATCACTTAAATGTTTCTATATTAATCTCTTTCCAAGTTATTAACTTCGAAATGTGAAAAATCCTCTGTTCATTGTCCGGATTATTTCTGGAAGTAAATCCTTCAGAAGCCAGTTAGTAAGCTTAGGAGAAAAGATAACAAAGTGCTGGCAACAGCTGTATCCTTGACAGAAGCACCGAGGCACATCTGCCACTGTTTGATCCCTCCTGGCTCATTTTCCTGCTTGTATGTACGGTGCGCGTGCGTGTCACTGGCTCGGTGGGAAGACCACACACAACTGAATCCAGGAGATCGATCCTGCAGAAACCTTTTCATAAACGCAATTTGGTACTCTTTAAAAAGAAAAGAAAAAGAAGTTAAAAATCCACGCTAGAGGATTTCTTGTTGCACCGCTCACCGGCAAGTGGGGAAACTGTGGTCTGGGTAGGTTTTCCCTTTTTGTAACCTGTCCATGAAATTTTATGGAAAAGCTCCATCAAAGAAAGTATTTCAGTGCATAACTTCCTCACACAGAGTTGTTTCTGATACCAGACTCCAGTATTAATGTGGCATCCAAACGTGCCAGAGGGGTTAATGAAACCATGTGATGTTATTGTAAAGAAAACTGGAATCGAGCAAAGGATGCTTGCTTTAGGTCGTGGTCCTTGAACTTAGCGAAACTTCTGAAGATTCTTGAACAAATTTCTGGTGAAAATTATCCATGCCTGTAGTTAGGTGAAAACTGAGGGAAAAAAATCAAGATTTTTAGTAACATCATCAACACAGGCACAACATGGTAGAGTTTGCAGATAGCTTCCCACTTCTTTTTTGGTTTCATCAGTTGTTCAAAGCAAAACCTGTGAGATGAGACTGAAATAGGCAAATTTATAGGTGGTAAAAACTTTCATACCAGCTCACCAGACTCCAGTGAGCGCAGTGGTGCTCAGCTTGTTTGCAGGTTTTGCACTGTGCTGCCTTTTTTTTCCCAAAGAAATGGGGCTGAGGAACCTTGTGCCTAAAGATGAGCTGAACACATGCTCCATCCCTTGGGCTTTCCACAGCCTCCTCCCAGGGCATTAGGGACTTCTGTCAAGAGTTGCAATGGATGCAGCACTGCTTAGCTCTCGGTTTCTTAATCTGCGATTTTTACTCCCTCTTTTTTTAAGTTCAACTACTGAAAGTAATAATAATTCCTCTAAGCTGAGCTTTATGAAACTCTAAGGATTGCTTGTCCAACAAAACCACTACATCAACTATTTGCTCCCTTCCCCCCCGCTGCTGTAGTGCCAGAGGTATCTAATACTTGGAAAGCCCTATTCGGAGAGTTAATGTATCAGACATGCTAATCAAGTCATGCCAGATGGAGTTTATAAATAAACTACACTGCATTGTGTATTCTTACAATTTGAGCATCAAACATAATTCAAGGCAATATTTTCCTAGTTTAAAAAAAAAAAAAAAAGCCAAACATTACTTCTTCCTTGATTCTGGATTGTGAATTTGCATCCAATGGCACAGTGGTTGTTGGATGGAAAATGAGGAATAGCATACAGGACTGTCAACCATTAAATACTAGCTGAAGTCCAAAGCTAATTCTCCCTGAAGAGTGAACAAAATGATCACATGAGCCCCAGCTAAACTCCACCTAGCTTTATTTTTTAACAGCAAAATAAGGGATGAGGCATTTCTGAGGATGCAGAAGGATTAATATTTTATATTATCTCATAGACACCTTGTGTCTTCAGTTATGTTAGAGCATTGTTCCTAAGTGTTGCTAGACCTGGTTGCCCTTGATTGTCATCTAACACCGACAATTTCAAGGTGCTTTAGAAGATGTCAAGTAGATCCTGTCATCTCCTCAAAATAATGTACCTGCCCTTCTTGGCCATTCCTCATGTCAAGGGACAATTTTTCCAGATTTTAGAGAGGAAGCGGTAAGCTATCCCATTGCTGACCGCTTGCTGGGGTGCGTAGGTTGTTAGAGAGTAGAAGAATCTTTAACGACGCCACGTGGCCAAGCCCCTTCTGACCTCTGCAAAGGGACCTTCAGGCTTAAATGAAGCTGTTGTCATACAGCTTGAAGGATGCAGAAAATGATTAGGGCTTAAATGATTCATATAGGGATGTGGTTATACTCTACACAAAGACTATATGCTTTTATTAAATCCTCCAAAGCGTGAATGTGATTTATCTATGGGGTTTTTTTTTTAGTTGTATCGAATTGTAGATAATGCAACCTTCTCCTTCACCCCATTTTTAGTCACCAGGCAAAAATGAAGAATCTCCACTGTATCCTTCTCCCTGTCTCTATCAGCTAGAAACCTTATTTCTCGTGTGAAAATAACACACAAGCATCTTGGTTTATGTATTTTATAAAACATTGCATGAAATTCCTGGGTAACAATTTGTTCCAGTTTAGAAGGTTTGAAAATCCTTGCTGTAGATTTTCTTCATGAAACAGCTGCTGGTGCTTTGAATCGGGTGGGTGGGTGGATGTGTGTGCTGTGCCTAAAAGGAAAAAAAAAATTCTAGTCAGATGTCAAAGCAAAAATAGGAGATTTCAGAGATTTAGACTGGGTGGAGGAGGTGGGAAGCCAACTCTGCAGAGATGTTAATTACCTTGGGAAGAAAAAGAGCGCAATGGAGTAGGTGTAGCAGGAGATTTACTTAATAGAATTCACATCATCGTGAACCCACTTTCGCTGCATTTAGACAGGTTCTCAGTGAGGGCTTTACAACAGAAATATTTTACCAGAGGAAAAACAGTTATTAGTCTTTTTATGGGGGGAGAAGGGGGCTATTTTTACATCTCTTTTCATGAAGGAGGACAAGAGCTGTATGGGTTTTCTTTGATTTGTTGGCTTTTGGGGTTAAAAATGAACGTCATCATTCATTGAATTATCCTGGGGATGCAAGGTGACGCAAGGAAAGAAAAAGATGATATGTGCAACTGTAGAAACGGCTCTTTTGCAGCAGCATGGGAGACACTTTATCCGTAAAAGGTGAATCTCCTCTCTGCAGAGGGAGCTCAGGTTGGGAAGTAAACGCTTCGGACTGCAGCAAGTCCTCTGCGGCTTGCAAGGCGTCCTGGCATCTTCCTCTTTGCAGAGTGCGGATGAATCACTGCGGTTCCCCTTCCACTCCTGCCTCCCACAGAAATACATGAGGTAGCTATGGAAGCTTTTGGAGTCCATCGACAGGTGAAATAACCACTGTCCTGGTTAACCGTGTGGAGCAGTAATTCTTGAAAAGCAGCGGCTGGCCAGGCTTACTGGCACGTAGGGATAAAGTGATGGGTACCCAGAGCAAGAGTCTGGTAGTAGATGTCCTGCCAGCTGTTGCCTACCCTGTGCTCTGGCCCCCCCCAGGCACGCACAAACGATGGAGCGGAGCAGGAGGAACAGCAAAATGGAGACACTCAATGCTCTTCTTCACATATGTTTACAGTGTTTCCAATCTAATTGATCCACAACCTCAGCCTGGCCCAGGTAAAGCACTGTGTACATGTCAGGTGCAGCAGATAAAAAAAAGCCAGACTGAGTGCCATTGCTGCTTTCAGTTTTCCCAGGCTTTTTTTTTTTTTTTTTAAGGACCTTCTACAAAGACTTAGCAGGAAGGGTGGGGAGAAAGATTTGATCACATCTGCTGGCCCTGATTTGTAAAACAGCTATAATTAATCCTCCTGCATTACAGGTTCACTGTTTTAGCCAAAGGCGGTTTGTTCTTTCATCCCCAAGTTCTTACGCTGCTGTGAGTGTCTTTGTGTTGTTCCTGCTTCACTCTGTTAGGTGGCCTCAGCAAGGGACTCTCTTTTTTCCTATGAATAGCACTGTTTTTCTTAACAATGTGTGTGTGTATGTGCATGTGTGCAGGACTAGAAATGAGATGATCAGTTTATCACCGGTGACATGTTGGCGAGAAGGCATTACATGTAAGCCTATAAGCTGTCAGCAGAGGTAGGAAGGATGGTAGATAGCAAAGGATAGTGCAAATCACGGAAACGTAGGTGGGTTAATTCCATGAGGGAGTTGCTGCACATTTGGGATAGAGGGAGAATTTCTCTGCAAATCCATCCTTGTCTCCTCATCTTCACATCCAGTGTCACAAGCCCTTCTGATTCACGTCGACTTGATGGGCTGGAAGAACCTGCTGAGCCTGTGATAGCTGTGGCCAGAGGATTAGCAGCTTCTTTCCCTCTTCAATTCTGTTTTTGGGCTGGGATACATCTTTACTGAAGATTAACAGCCTGGTGGGTTGGGGAAATTAAATTTGACAAGGGCTGCAAACTGGAAAGCACATATTCAGAGGTGTGAAAAGGAAATGGGGAGGTTTTAATGTAGTGACTTCTTAATGAGTAGATCCTATGGCCTCAAGCCTTAGGTCTTTTCTGGAGGTGACGTTACTTCAGAGTAATAGGTGATGTGAATTTAAAGGGGAAATTCCAGAATAATTCCTAATCTGGCACTCTTGTCTCAGAATAAGGGAGCCTTTTCTGATTTGATTTACTTTAATGTGGTTCCAAAATACATTGGCTAATATATTAGCTCGCTATTTCATAGCTCTTATTTCAGTCTTTTCCCAGGCAGAGAAGCTTGTGGCAGGGCTGCCTGCATTGGCTCACCATCCCCTTTGGCAGGCATCTCATCAGAGGAAGCGTCCCGGCCGATTCCTGTGGGCGCGTTGGCACTCCTCGGGGCTCTGCCAAATGCCCGCCACGATGGCTGCTCTCCTCCCCTTGGAGCTGAGCTTGCAATCGTCTCTGCTTTTCCCTCCTGTGAATCTGGCAAGCCAAGGCCGACGCGACCGGGGCGTACGCTGTGAGCCAAGCCAGCAACCCCCCATGTGCTGCTCCAGCTCCGCTCCCTCTGTTCTCCAGCCGGCCGACACACACTTCACCTTACGTTACTCAAGCGCTGACTTGGGAAAATGTACTTTCAGGGGCCACATTGGCTTTCCCCTTTAGTGCGGTGGTGTCGTACAGGGAGTTTGGGAGGGCAACCTTTTAAATAGTTGAAGCATCCCCTAAGATAAGAGGCAGCTATACGTATTATACGCAGCATGAGCTGCCAATACATTTTCTTCCCTTCTATACACTCAGGTCATCTTGTGACCTCTCCCTGCTTGATTTATTTGGCAGTTTCTCTCCATGGGAAAGCAGCAGGATGGGTGTGTTACAGCCTATGAATGTTCAGCTCTACACCCCCTGATTTGCATTCACTTTTATCTGATGGATATACCTGGTGTGTCTCTAAATGTCTGGAGTCATTTCTGGTTGATGCAGTGCTACCTTGTACTGTGAAAATTCTTCTGTGTCATCTTTAAATAAAAATTTAGATCTGTCAGGATTGTTTTTCTCCCAAAGGAAGTGAAATTAGTATGAGATTTTTGTTTGGCTTATGTGGATGTATCAGGAATGTTCATCATCTGACACGCTTGCAGGTAGATGAGAGCAAAGGCAGATTTATTTATTTTTTTTAACCACATGTAGACAACTCAGTATGATGAATGAGTTTATAATTCTGTAAGGTGCTTATTATATTATACTCCTCTTTGCCTTTGTCTTTAGGGAGAACTCTTTAACCACTTCAGGGATTGATTGCACTTGATTAGAGAGTAGTTTGTCTTTTGAATCCATTATCCTGGATGAAAGTCTGCAAGTTTATTTCGTTTTCTGAAGCAGCCGGAATTGCACCGTGTGTGTTATACGAATGAGGACCAAATGCAAAGTTGTTTCATAAGAGCCCATTTGAATTGATGAGTGGCCTTTTCTTACAGAATTATAATACTGGATTGCAGGTAGGGGTGGAAAAGAGCCCACGGGCTCATCCTGCCTGCAGAAGCTTTCAAATATGCCCTTTCCCTTCCACACCCTTCCTCTCAGCTCCTTCCTTTGAAACCTGAAAATTCTGGCTCATCCTTTCATGAAAAAAGGAAATTTTCCCAGTTTGATTGAACATTCCCATTGCGGTGGCCACAAATGCTAACCCTGCCTTCTGCCCCGGCTGGAGACCTTCTGCCTGGGAGATAGAGGAGGGGTGGGATGTACTTTCCTTCTGGTCTCACATAGCCGAGGGTGGGCCAGCTTTGGGAGGGGGGTAGGCTGGGTTACCTGGCAGGAGTGCTTGCAATCCTCACTTTCTATCATTCTTGGAAATCATAACGCCCTTTCTTTCTCCTAAACAAAACCAACATGATTGATCCCTCGCCAGTGTAGTGTCTCTGCTCTGAGATGATGACCAGATTTACATGGGAAGTGAATGTACAGGCTGGTGCTCCCAAAGTTTAATGTTATAGCATCTTCCGGCAAGCGTGACGAGAGGGTGGGTTGAGAATGGGGAGGAAGACTGGGTCGATAAGTGCAATGTACCCGCAGCATCCAACTCCTCTGAACCGTTTCCATGAGCTCTGATTTAATCTCCTTAGGTTTTCACTTCTCTGTAGGAACGCAGCGTTTCTGAAGTGCCTGACTGACAGAGGAGGATTTAAGGAAATAAAAGGCAGAGCTGGCTTCCAGGCAGTTTCACTAATTGCAGCTTATTACAAATTTAATAGATGAACTGTCAGTTTCTTGAAGGTGTGTGATCACCACAACTTTTTCTTGGATTCTGTGCTGGCTATAGAAAAAAATCAACCTCTAAGGTGCAAAGCTAATGTGCATTTCATTGCTCAGTAAGATGTTTCTTGGTTTACAATTTGCAGGCTTCATTATTCCTTTTATCACATCTTTGATAATATGGAACTGTGGCCTCAAAGATATCTTTGGTGTGTTTATTTTTTTATATATTTGTATTTACTCAATTAATATTGTAGGAGGTATTGAAGAATTTTATTCTTCTTGGAGTCTGTTTCCAGTGAGTGAGGCTTTTTGCCTTTCAATAAAACAGGTAATTTTATTAGTTTTTCTCCATAGATGTCTAATTAGATAGGCACAGTAGGACTGAAGTAATACTTTTTATCACTTGAAATTTCTGGGTATTGCAGAGCTTCTAAAATAAGTTCTGTAACTTGAGAAGCTAAACATTTGTAAGTAGTTCATCTGTCTGATGTAAGATTTTTAAAGAGGAAATATACATATTGCACTTTAAGAAAAGTTTTTGGAAAGCATCCTGATTTTTCTGGGTTGATGGTAGCTTTTCCTCTCTTCCTGTGACTCTCCATCATGCACTCCTCGTATTATCATGCTCCCTTCGCATTGTCAAAACGCTACAAAAATCTTTGATTTTCTTTTAATTTAAATCTCTGAACTCACACTTAGATTTCATATTGGCTGCATTTCTGTTGTGTGACTTAGCCGGAGGAGAGCAGGTCTGGGCAGCTTCGCTTATAGCTCTGCCTGTCAACTGGCCGTTCAAAGAGATGTTCCGACCCTGAGAGCCGACGTCTGTACGGTGTGTATCGGCCAACGCCGGTCGCAGAGTCACCTCTCCCTCTTTCTTACCCATGGGATAAACCCACGCAAAAAACAGTTTCAGGGGTACCAGCCACCAGGCCCTCTTCTGCTTTGACCCTTTTGGTGAAACTTTCAGTGGTGGGAAATGGCAGAAAGTCATACGTTTATTTGAAAGTGATGGTGCAAAAAGAGGGAACCACTGAAGTCGAGCAAGAAAGAAACTAAAAGCATCAGCACAGAGGTCAGAAGTTAGGGAGGGGACGGAGGCAAGTAAGGATCTTTCACTGGTAAATTTAATTCATACTTTTTGCTAAATGTAAATGATAGCTTAGGAAAAAAAACCTGCTTGGAATACATAGTAAATGATGTTGCCAGGATACTTCCTGATCATGTTAATTAAACTGTCCCACAGATTTGGCTTAATTACTGCATAATTTGCATATTGGAAATGATGGTATGCATTACTAAAGAAAGCTCCTATTCTGTTAGCAGAAAGAACACTGTACATGAATTAATTTCCAGGGGAAGGAGTCTCTAGACTCAGATAATGATGTATCTTGAAAATAAAGTTAAGATTTTTGATAATGAACTGACATATATCTCATTCCTTTTTGCAAGATTACATTTTATGCTTGTTCCATTAAGTTCCTTAGAGACCTCATCCCATTGTTGGCTATTTCTTTAATTACAAGAACCACTGTTGCTTTCAAGGTTGCTGGTGGTGAAGCAGACAGTAGTTAACTAAGTGGCAGAATATTTGTCTTGAAGAGGCCCACATGGGCCTCTGCATGGCGGTTGTTGGTGATGCACTTCGCAACCCTCCTAAGTTAAACTCACTACGAAGCTATCAGTTTATCCTTGTCTTGTTTTCTGTTGTTTTGTGTTTGGTTTGGTTTGGTTTTTAATTTCTGACATGTCTGTGGCATCCTACTTGTGGAGGCCTGAGGCCAAATGGAGAAATGCAGAAATCTCTCTTTGCTCTTCCAGTCTGAGGGCAGGTGTTGCTGGTGGACACCCTGCTTGGAGGCCTCGGGCCATCCCGGGTGCCTGGCGGGGCGGTGGGAGTAGCCATGTGCCTTTGTAACACATAAAAAAAGAGGCTTTTTGCATATGCATTTCTGCCGGGGTGATTTTATAGCTCCTGTCCCTGCTGTTGCTTTGAGTTCAGTGACGTTCCTGCAGCCGTGTTTAACTGCAGGACTGTGATAGTGCTTTGGTAAAAGGAGACAAAACTTCAGAATTCCTGCATGAAGTAAGACAAGATAGAAACTGTTTTGTCTGAGGAAAAAAACCTTCTGAATACAGCAATTTCCCAATTTGGACTGCTAATTGCTTTGGATGATAGGATCCCGTTGTTACTAGGATATGCATTTCCGATGTGGCTTCTACTTTTTAATTCTTTTTTTGTTCTGCTTTTAAACAGGTGATCATAAACAGCACAATCACACCTAACATGACCTTCACCAAAACATCGCAGAAGTTCGGCCAGTGGGCGGACAGCAGAGCAAACACTGTGTTTGGTTTGGGCTTTCCATCCGAGCAGCAGCTGACGAAGGTACTGGGGCTCGCTGAATTCCTGCAAAGGCTGTCTTGTTTCTTATTAGTGAACAATTGCATACACCCATCTGACCTCTTCTGAGCTGCATGCCTCTGCAAGTCATCTTCATCTGTGCAAGCTGCCCATCTCCTAGAATTACCCTGTGTCCGTATTTACAGAATCAGGCAGTATTGCAAACTTTGTGGTCAAAACTATAAATTAAATCTGACCACTGATGATGGCACTAGTGAGGTGATCTTGATGGTATCTTACCCAGTGGCTGAAAGCATTTGTGTTTTCAGATGTTTACAGAAACAACGTGAACTTTGAAGTATTTTTTTGGCATCTCCCTGCCCTGTGTGCTCATTTCAGCCGAAAGCAGCACCAAAAGCAAAAGGAACCACTGATATGCCAGGACTGTTGGCATTAGGGCTGCCTAATGTGGCTGAAAGAAGAGAGTTGCTGTCCCAGCCTCAGAAACGTGCGCTTTGATGACTTGCTGCCGTTGGCAGCTAACTGAGGTAAAGCAGGTGCCAGCCCCCGGGGCTTGCTGGTGCGCCCGTTTTGCAGATACCACTGTTGGCGGGGCCGTGCTCTCAGGAGGCTCGGTAAACTGATCTGGGTTAAAATAATACTGCATTTTTGGCACTTCAGCTCAGTGATGTGATTCACAGCCCTGACCCAAAGTGGTTTTATCACAGACCTGAGGAGGAGGGAGTGAGTCGTGGCAGAGGCGGGGGATGAGGAGCCAGGGAGGTCTGACTCCAGGTTTGCTGGCAGAGCTGTGTCTCGGAGCTGCACCCCAAACATGGATTTGGCATTAATGCAACACTTCCCTGGACCAGGGACTGGCTACAATAACAGGCTTGTAAAGTCTAGAGCTGCCTTTTGTCACGAATAACCAGGAGTTTAAAATACATCCTCTGTCATTAGATCAGTGGTCTCGCCAAGTGCTCATCAAGCAGCTGAGATGTTTGTTCATGCAGTAAAAAACCCCTGCTTATCTAACACATAGTTGACACTTGAAGCATGGCTACTTGGCAGTGGATTTTGTCAGTTAACTCACCGCTGTGTCCTTGGGCACGGCACATGGTCTCTCATGTTGCTGTCCTCTTGTGTGCTTTGATATGAAAAGAATCAGGAGAACAAGGTGGTTCTTGTAGTGTCTAAAATAGCAAAGGCAGACCATTGCAATGGAAGGAGGACCTTCCCATCAACTGAGTTGTTACAGGAATTTGTTTTACTAAGTCAGTCTTACTGAGTTTTTGCAATTTCCAGAGAGCTGCATTTTTGGCAAAACTGTTTTGTTTTTTTTTTTTAAATGAGGTGCTGGTTATGTTTTATGATGCTTAATCAAGTGTAGGAGACTGCTCATTTCACCTATACATACTCTCCACTCCTGTGGCAGAGGTGTTCATAATAGCTAAATAAGTAGTATGGGAATAAGGGAGCATTAAAGTGGGCCTAGGGGAATAGTTTGTTTTGAGTAACAGGTAAGCATGGTACAGTGCAACCTTTGGACACCAAATGAAAAAACTAGCACCTTTGGATAGCAATTTTTAATCCTGGATTACTGAAATTGCACCTCTGGAACATGACAGGTGACCACGTGGTACCTCGGTGCTGACTGGGGTGGAACATGCACCACGCACAACATGGAGCAGGTGGTGCTGAGGCTGGCTCAGGAGACAAGACGTATAACAAGGCATGAGGTACATTCGGAGGTCCTTGCACCCTAATCGGGGAGATTTTACCATATGCTCCAAAACTGTCCAAACACGTACGTAGCATAAATTTAATGCTGGTATCAGAAAGCAGCTCTTTAATGTTCATGTGGCCAGACTAGAGTCAATCTGAAGAACATGTTGCATGGGCACAGGGGCCCCAGCACCAGCTGTGTTTCTCTCCAGATCGGTTTGCACATCTGTTTGCACTGCAGGACCTGCCGAAGAGTCCATTGCCAATAATACAGACTTCTACTTGCGGGAAAAGCTTTCCAAATCAGCAGAAAGGCTTTTTCTGGTCTGAATATCGAAGGAGAGCTTAAGGGGAATACTTCTGAAAATGGCTCAAGATAATCTATTTTAAAAAAAATAAAAAATCTGACAGCTATCTAGCTGGAAAATGTAAGAAAACCTGGTTTATTACCACCATGCAAAGCAATAGGACAAAGATAACCCTTATCATCCATGCTCCTTGGTTTAATTATTGAACCATTAGTACAAAAGATCAGAGATGGTGGAGAGATTACAGATGTATAAGTATCTTGGGAACAGTAAAATCAATCAAGTTTCATTTTATGTTGATATCATTACATTCTTATAAAAGACATAAATTAAAGCTTGCCAGTTTTACTGGAAATAATTGAAGCTTTTAGTCAGGAACTGGGAGGACACACTAAAACTCCTCTAAACCAGAGATCAATAGCCCTGGCTTTAAATACATAAATAAGTAAATAAATAAATAAAGCTGAAACATGTCTGCTGAAAATAATGAATAATAAGGAGACATGAGGAGAGGTTAGCGCACCTAAAAACATCTGCATTTTTAAGTATATTGGTTAGCCTAATCGAAGATATTGCCTCTTTCTAAAGCCTTGCTTTTCCTGAGATACATAAGCATATAATCTAGACCTATGGGGAAAAGCAGTTCAAATTAAACATGAACCATTAATGAAAACTGCATTCAGTGGTGTACTAACCTAATTACCATTCACATTGATTGGGAGAATCCCAGGGCTTAATGTTGATGTCCGACTCAGGGTCCTTTTCCCCTCTGGCAGGACTCGCTGACCCTCCTTTCCCCCCTTCCCACCCTGTGCCTTCAAAAAGATCTCAAGACATTATTCAGACATCGCTACAGCCAAATGGAAATAGGAATCAAAAGACAATTAATGGTGTGCCTGGGTGTGCTGAAGAGGCAGGGCTGGTGCTGTAAAGGCAGTGATGTGTTTTGCACTTGAAGCGGTTAGGTCAAATTTCTGCTATCATTCAAGGTGCTTCGATGCAGACATGCTATCTGAGGAGGTGCAGGTAGTCAAGGGCATAGGGACAAAGATTTATACAGGTGAGAAACCCAGTAAACCCAGACTTTGCACATCATAAAGCAACTGCATCCAGCATCTGGGGAGCACTGGACTTTATTTCTATGCATGAGTGGACGTTATGTGTGCGGTATTCGCCGGGCAAGAGGGGAGAAAGCTCAGAGCAGCGTCTGCCCCTGTCCCCAGCACACGGTGCAGCCCCTGCCCAGTCCAACCAGCATCGGTGCTGGCAGCACGCTGGCTGTGCTAGAGCAAATTGCCAGCCACTTGCTGGAGTAAATAGTCTTGTTCGCTGCCAATCTGCCTGGTAGTGAGGGCTCATGCAGGGAAAACCACGGGCAAAGCCACGCGTCCGTTGTGGGTCACGGCACAGTGGTGCTCCCAAACGAGACCGTCGCATCACCCAGCCTTCTGCAAACTGAGAGGGCGATGAAATATTTATGAGGCTGCTTTGGGTGGGAGCAGCTGTTTCATCTATCGACACTGGCACACTTTTTCAGTAGAAGACGTAAAATACTATGCCAGATCAGCAGCTTAAAATTTACACATACAAAATAATGCTTTTTAATGTATAAAATGCTAAGAAGGTCTATTTAAATATATATATATATCTCCAGGGGACAAGCTGGCTGCAGATTTGAACAGCCTTTAAATAATTTGTGCAATGCACAGTAGCATCCTTGAGTCCCCATTAAATTTCACTGGCCAAGACTCATAATCAGAGCGCTCAGGGGCTGCAGCAGCCTCAGACTAAAAGGCTTCACTAGTGTTGGTAGCAGCAAATCTCTTCCATATTGTAGCTCCCTGGGGCACAGGAAGACATGTCATATAATCCATGATGGACTATTGGAGTGGTGTTTAGTTGGTGTTTCTCCTATTCCAGTCTTTTTTTTTTGCTAATTTTCAGGAGCTTTGTCTGCCCAAGGACAAGGGTGGAGGAAAGGGAAGATGAAAAGAGTAAAGATGATAGGAGAAAGAGCATGATTTTTTTTTTTTTTAGTTGGTTTTGGGTATTTATACACGCCATTGCCTCTTGAGACCACATTTACCAAGTTTTCATTTACTAAACAGAAGATTATTTCACTTTTTAACTAGGATTTTCACATTTGAAAAGCAGTCCCTATTGTTGCAATGGTTTGACAGCTCAAAGTCGACTTAGGTCTTGGAGTTGGCACATGATTTTTTAGTATCAGTCACTTGCCAATTGCTTGTGTTTGAGACAGAAGGAATTGGTTACTGGAGAGAAAGCGTCTCTCCAATTTCTGCTAGTGATTGGCCGCTGTGGCCATGCCATCGCTCTCAGAGAAGCTCTCTGGATCTCAGTAGCTTCAGAAACGCCTGGTCTGCCGCTGTAGCGATTAGCGTTGGTAATGCTTCCCTGAGTTTGGGCTGTCATCACCATGCTGCTGCACTCAGAAGAGTAATCAAGTGAAAGACTTTAATTTCATAACAAGCCAAGTGATCCTCTGTAGCTTTCAAAGACAGACTGTTAGTAAAATCTGGTAGGTATTAATTAACTAAGGAAAAAAAAACCAGCAACAGCAGAACTCTTTATGGACTGGCTGTTTCCAAGTGTATGGGGTAAACAAAAACCAGAGACAGTCTTTCACCACGGTTTTTGTTACGGCCATCTTTAAATTTCTAACGACAATGAGAATGAAGGGTAATATTTTGACTCTTAAAGCCTAAGCTCTGTCACTAAGATGGTGAAAAATTCAGTTACTGGTGCTTGTTTCTAAAAGCAAATGTGTTAAATACATGTGTTGGTAAACCAGAGTCATGACTGAAATCTATTGTGCAAGGAGATCATTATCAGTTTTGTATTGAAGATTCGCTTTGCTCAGTCATACACAATTTTTTTATTATGGATATGTGGAAAAATGACCTTTCCTTCTCAGCTCACATAATTTTTCACAGCAGTCTCCTGTGTGCTTTATGAAGATAGCTGCAAAAATAAAATCTGATAGATCACTTCCAATTCTTTTTGTCTTTTCATATTTCATATAGTCCATGAAGAACCTTCATAAATTTTTCATACTTGCCCATAAAGATTTATTGTAAAAGAGAGACTCAAACCAGCCCTTTACTATTTGCAAGAAACCCAAGTGTAGAACTTACTGTTGGTACAATATTTTAGAAATAATCATTTTGTTATAGCTGTTTTGTCACAGCAGGAGGTACGTTTAGTGTAAAGTTGGAGTTAAATCACTTAAGGCGAAAATGTAATGTAGCTGTTCCTAATGATCTTCATAGTGCTACAAAGGTAATCAAGTCATTTGTGCGTGTAGTGACTGCACATGCCATCAGATAGCAACTGCTGCCATCCCAGAACACATACTTTGCATATGCAATTTCAGCTGTTGTATAGAAAACAGCTGGATTTGAGGGCTCGATCTTCATTTCTAAGCATTGTCAAAGACCGTAGTCTACGACTGAAATTTCACTTGGTTTTGAGAATGTGCCCATCCATGGGATCTAAGAATGATGTATGTGTGTTTGCTGGCAATTTCCATTGGTGTGTGTTATACAAAACACAGATGCCTCCACATATAAATCCAGATTTCTCTTAGACCAGTTGGAGATTTGTTTTATCAGTCTTTATAGTCCCAATATTTTACCAAGAGAGAGCGTGCTAAATGCCTGCTGTAAATCTAAAAGGTAGAAGATAAGATTAGTAAGTGGATAATGATTCTTCCCATTCCTTGACTATAAAATGTGATGCGTGTTCATGCTTTTATTTACAATTTTGTCATAAGTGTCCTGAGTTATCTGAGGATATAATGGCAGTCCTTTTATTCACAAACTGTACAATAAAATAGATTTATTTATATGCACTTTTAATGTGTCTTCCCTTTCTAGTGTTTCAAGTTTCTCAAAACACAGGCAAGCAAGACCAAGCTGCTTTAGCAGGAAGACAAAGTTACCCATTCATATACAGCATACATCTTAATTAAATTCTTTTTAATGCCTTTTCTTTCATCTTTGAAATCCTCCTTTTAAAACTTTAAACACTGTTTAAAGTGTTTAAAGCCCTGCAGCCCTGATCGGCTGTGATCATACTTATATTTCAAAAGTGCTGGACTGGCTTCGGAGCAGATGTCCTACAGCAGCTTGTAGAGATTGGGATCGTTCCTTTTCATCTTCATCTTTCCTTTCCCCTGCCTCCCCCAGCTTGCTATAACCCTCTTACAGGAAGCATGCAAGCTTTTCCCTGAAGTCTTCTACCTTTATTTTTGCTCGTAATAAGAAAATTAGACCAGAAAAGATGTGTTTTCATATGGCCCCATCTTACATTCAGATCTACCTCTTTCTCCTTTTTTCTATGTCTTGATAATCCCTTCCTTGCATCCTGCAGGTGTCTCATGAGCTCATTTGCATTCTTTAATTTAATTGACTTGCTCTTAGGAATAGAAGGCTGATAATTTTTTTTATCCAAACATATGTCTTTTATACTTTCAACTTTAATAGACTGTCAACATTGAGTGAAACAGAGGAGGGGGAGGAAATAAACAAAACCAAATCAAGCCAGAAGACACTAATAGCTCCTTTTTCTCTCCATGGGTTTTTACTGTGATCGGCCAGAGCTTCAGAGATGTCCCCTCTTTTAGAAACACCTCCATTCCTTTTGAAAGAACCTTCCTGCAAAGAATTAAAACCTTTTTTTCTTGCCAAAAATTTTAAATTATCAAAATTAGTTGTTCACTTTTGGAGATCTATGAACTATATAAATATAGTAATCTGAACAGTTTAATAGATGACAAATCATTTTAATAAATATCTTTCGTGCTTTTTCCAGTTTGCAGAGAAATTCCAAGAAGTAAAAGAAGCTGCCAAACTAGCAAGAGACAGATCTCAAGAGAAAATTGAGACATCAAGCAATCATTCCCAGGTTTGTAATTTAGCCATAATACCTTATGCATACAGGATAAATAATTTAAAGTTAAATTTTCTAATGGACTGTACCAGCTTCTGGCAGCAGGCTTAAAGTATATAAAAATGAAGATTGCCGAAGGTAATTGTCAGCTGCTGGACATTAACATTGTCAGAGGCATATTTTTCATCCATGCATGCTCTTTGCCTTCATTTATATGTATTTTTTTTTCAGCAGTTCTTGAGCTATTATAACTGTTTTATAACAGGGGAAGCTATACATCCTTTGATTTGTACCGTTACACACACTTGGGGTCACTGGAAAGTAAGTCAGTGTAATGCTTCAGCAGACAGTCGATCAGCTTCATCGCGATACTTCTGTTTGTCATCTGTCGCATCTACTTTTGCTGGAGTTTGGTTTGCCAATGGAGAGGCTGACTTTGTGGCCATGGTGCTTCACTGCCTAGGTGTGACTAATGGAAAGCCGTGGTGTGGGAACGGAGGCGGTGCTCTAGGGAGCGGGTGGGTGGAAGAAGCTTGTGTTGCGTATTTGTATGATACACTTTTCTAGGCAGCACACCTTGATATAGCCAAGCGCGTCCGTGTCCAGGGAGATCTGAGTTTCTTACGGATGGAGGGAATTGAGTGTTGTTGCAGTCTGTCTGTATGTTTGTCTGTAATTTCATACGCATTGCCTGAGGTAAGAATGAACCCTGTTCAGTGGGTGTTCTTGGCCTGGGCTAATATTTGGAGGAAAGTTAGACAAATTTTGGTCAGAGAGAAATTCAGATACATGATCAGAAAAAAGTTGTTGAATGCTCTTAGTCTTGCAGCTAACCTCCTTTGTGAGGTCCACAAATAGCGATCTGAGAGGCCGTCTTTGGATAGTCATTTTTTAAAGACTTTGGTCATGGCCTTTATGGTTCACTTTGTTTGTTCTCTGTTGGAGATCAGCACCAGGCAGTCTAGGAACGGCATCTCTTTGGAGGAGCAGTATCTTCTTTTTTTTATTTTTGGTTTGTGCTTTGTGTACTTCCAGGTGCACTGTATTGTTTCGTTATCTTCAAAAAAACCCCAACAACCTTTAGAAAACACAAGCCTTGTCAGTTAAAACACTTAAAAAGGTTTTTTTAACACTTTGTGTATCATTATCATTTTTTCATTCTTTTTAAACAGACCAGCTTTGCAGCCAAGATGTAAAGGGTATGTGTCTGTGGCCATTGTTCTGGCAGGAGAGCATATGCAGCCTAGGTCTCATTAGGATGGTGTGGGATCAAGATTACAAAGCAGTTGGTGTTGTGGTGATGCAGGAGACGCCCAGTGTTCATCTGTGTGTTGTGCTGCAGGAATCTGGACGTGAAACACCATCTTCCACTCGAGCATCTAGTGTGAACGGGACAGACGATGAGAAGGCGTCGCATGGTGGTCCTGCTGAGGCACATCTCAAGTCTGAGAATGATAAATTAAAAATTGCTCTAGCCCAAAGGTGAACTTTCTTTAATACCTAAATTGTGTTGGAATAGTGTGCTATAATTATCTGATGGCTAATGAAATTAACAGAAATTATTCAAATGTAATTGCATTAATTTCAAATGAGGCAGTAGAATGGGTGAATGAGCAGATTTTAGCAAGTACCTCCTGGTATCCGGTTGAGAGATATTTACTATTTAGATTTTTCCTGACCTAGTTCGTGATGAAATAAGATCTCTTTTGTTCTGCTGATGCCAACTCTTATAACCACCTTCATTTGTGAAGTTTTAGAGCTACAGAAATAATATTAAAGCCGCAGGGGAGCAATTGCTACTGATAACATGTGAAGCCAATTTCTTCCTCTTTGAGTTTGCTACATTTACTTTGATGAAAATAGATATGAATTTTTAAAATTATAAAAAGGAATGAACTCAACCATAAAAAGTTGAAGTGGGAAATATAATTTCACCAGGCTGCTTAGAAGTCTTAAGGGGATGGTTCTAAAGCTGTGGACAATGCCCTTTGAAGTCACATTTTTTGCTATTTGCTTTGATAAATTATTTGAAAATGCTGAGAAGAGTAATTTGCAACTATAGTGAAAATACAGGCATTGGAATATGCAAAGTTACATTAAAATAGAATAATTCTCTACTGGGATCTTGCCTTGGTCTGCCTCTTGCATGTCAATATATTTGTGAATGGAAAGAAAATATAACAGGATCAAGCTACTCTTAAAAAGCTATTAAAAAAATAAGGCAGCAGCACCATAAGCAGCACTACCCAGTGAGCAATTCTAAGGTTGCATAGATTATAGTTGCAGTACATCATCTCTCTTTATTGACATTTCAATAGAGTAACCTATTTCAAATCATAACGTTTGCTCGTTCCTCCTGCTGAAGACACCTCCACAGGCAAGTAGCAACTAGCATGTAGGGAGCTTCAAAGCCTTCCTTCCATTCACTCTCTAATCTCGTGCTCTACGCTGCAGCTTGAAGCTTTGGGGAATGAGTAGTTTAATTCTTCAGCATTATGTAACACTTTTCTGTTTAAGGCTGAGCATTAAAAAAAAAAATCAAATATAGGTAGTGTCAACCCCCTGTCATCTTCTCTTCTGAATGATTGTACCGTTTGCAAATGTGTAGAGTTGCTCTGCCGCACGGGTACCACGTCCCCAGGCCCGCCAAGCAGCAGGTGCTCAGCGAGGCACAGCCGTGCCGCTGTGGAGGCGAGCGCAGACCGTGCGCAGCGCCGGAGTAAAACCCCTGTTTGCAAACGGTGGAGATCCCAGATGTCAGCTTAACCCTGCAGCCTGCTTTGACAGCAGGACTTTTGTTCCAGAAGCACAGGTCACTGTTGCTGGAGTTGATAGATCCCTTTGTTTTGACAGAGACAGTCAAATTAAGGCTTAGGTTCTCCTGTGGCGGGCAATGGCTAGGGGCAAGTACCTGCATCTGAGCGTGCTTGATCTCAGAACAACAGCTCATTGGTAAACACGCGCCACGGGTGGACGAGTTTGCAGTCAGGTAAAGAATAATGATATGCAGAATTATAAGGTGAAGCCGCCTAACGGCACCTTGGTTTTTCTCAGTTCATCCAATGTGAAGAAGTGGGAGACGGAGCTGCAGACGCTGCGGGAGAGCAACGCCAGGCTGACCACGGCGCTGCAGGAGTCCGCAGCCAGCATCGAGCACTGGAAGAAGCAGTTCTCAGCCTGCAAGGAGGAAAACGACCAGCTCAGGAGCAAGGTAGCAGAGCATACCCACAGGAGAGCCATCTCTTCCAGTTAGCTGCTCGTGCCATTGCTCTTTTCCTTGGATTTCTGCTGCTTTACCTTGGTGTGTGTGTTAGGAGACAGATTTTGTCTTTGAAAAGGAGGTGGATGGAGGCGGGGGAGTTGAGGCAGCTGCTTCCCTCTGCGCGCAGCGGGCAGGGAAGTTGAAAGGGCTGGGATCAGCGGGAGGACTGGTGCTGCCGCAGCACGTGAAGCTCCCTGTCGGCAGGGGTTCCTGGCTGGGGTGATAAAACAGAAGAGTTTTAAAAGTGGGATTACTATTGCATATCCCTTTCAAAGCTCACTTAAATACTGCCGGATGATGAATGAGCAGAAGGCAAAGATCTGGCCTGGTTACCCACAGGAAACTAAGCTGGGAACCACTCAGTATTAGAAGCAAATCCCAATGGCAGACAGGGGAATGAAGACGTGAGTTATATCCTCAGCTGTGAGCTGGGTCCTCCGGCCCTAATACCAGGCACATCTCATCCAGAAACCTGCCAAGAGGCATCGTCAGAAGCTTTTTGCCCTCCATTACTGAGCACAACATTTCTCAGTAGCTTAAGACGGAGGGTGAGCAGCAGCTACAGCAAAGAACAATTGAGAAGTTTAAATTTTTAAAGCCTCAGTTTAGAGTAGTCATTGGTACTGTCCCTCAAATCACACCGTACTATCCATCAAGTGCCAGTAGCAGCCCCACGCAGTGCTGGCCCCAACCTGGACACGGGGAAGCCTGGTTTCCATGACCACTGCTCGTGGGGACAATTTCACTCCCTTCATCTTAAATGTCTTTGAAAAAGCTGGACCCTTTCCCCATTCACTTAGATGGATCACTGGGACGTTTGGAGTAGAGATCGGATTGTATCAGCCTGGTGAGGGGTTTGGGTTTTTTTGGTTTTGTGTTGGCTTTCAAAGAGGGGAAGGAATTTCATATCTTTTTGTATGTCAGTAGGCCGAAAGTAGTATTTCTACGTTGGAGGTGGCCTGGGTTGCCTGTTGGCACTGAAATTCCACATGGAGCAACCTTTTCCTCAGGCAGATGCCCTCTATCTATTTGCATGTATTTTAGGTGTGCACAGCGATAATTCAGAGATCAAACCAGAGCTGTGTTAGCTGATGTTACATTAACAAATTAATATTAACTGTTACATCATTTGGGTTCCTATATCCAGTCTCTTTTGGATAGGGGAGAAGTGAGAGACTGGAACAGCACGTTACAAGAAAAGAGCAGATTATGATTATGAATTACTACTGATTACTAACTACTAATTTGTAGGTTTTTACTTTTCTGTACTGTTGCGGAGAAAAGTTGTTCTCATTAACATTAACTGATGAAACATGCCACATCTCAGTAGCTGTAGCCTAGATATGAAGAGGTTAGCAAAACACTGCCTTACTACAGCTGCAAAGTCACCGTACCGATGACTAGCCAGGCTGTGCAGCAATGCTGTCTGTATAATGTGCTGTCTTTGTCTATGCAGTGAGGTTTTCTGAGCTTTTCCCCCGAGTAGGTTCCTCACTCGGTGCTCACGCTGCACCACTGCAGCGCCCTGGGAAGTTCCTTCTCCTTTATTAATTGGGTCAGAAATTTTTGCATATTGCTCTACCTTCAAATGAGGGAAGTTATAATCCCAAAGCAACATGAAGCTGAGAATTAAAATACATACTTTAATGAGCTGGCCCGTTGGCCTGTGGGAAGTGCATCTTCTGGGAACTAAGTCCAAAGCCGGCAGGAGGAGGTATGGAGAGAGCAAAGCACATCCCTGGGCAAGAGAACAAAGCGGTGTACATTGTTCTGAACTGGTTCTTCCCCCAAAGTTTTGGTGTTGTGTCCCTTGTACTCTAGCTTGAATAATAAGCAACCCCTGAGGAGGCAAAGCTGGGAGTGCTGGAGAGATTTCTTCTCCTTGCTGCGTTAAGAAACCCCGTCCCTTATAGACTTGTGTTGGTTTCATGGAAGTGAAGTGCAGGTTTTATCCCCACTTATTTAAGCAGCTCAGTGTTTTGCGCATTCTTGAGTAATTATATGAGATATTGTGTGAGAGGGAATAAACACAGTCCCAGGGCTTCCTAGTGGATGTGTAAATTGGCTCTTTTAAATGAAAGCAGCAATAATTTTATTGCAGTGAATCAAGTGCTATGATCTAGGAAACAGATCCATGACAAATCAAAATTGCCCATGCTTCCCTCTGCTCAGTGGAGCAATGCCCCTTTACATCAGCCACGGTCTGCCCCAGATTTCCAGAAATTTGAAAAATTTCACCTAACGTCTGACATTTCTTAAAGATTGAAGAACTGGAGGAACAGTGCAATGAAATAAATAAAGAGAAGGAAAGAAATGCGCAGCTGAGTAGACGTCTCCAGGAACTGGAAACAGAGCTTCAGGACAAAGAGCTGGTAAGTGCCCTGTACACAGAAATAACATGTTTTTGAGTTTGAGTGGCTCAGTCTCCTTCTCTCTTGGGATGTAGATTTATGGACTGGCTCACCTACACCCAGAAGCAGCCCAATGTCTCAGGGTGTCACCCATTTCTAGATTTTCCACATTCAACTCTTTAGCAGTAGTTCAACAGAGTTCCTCAGTGTTGCTTTCATTATATGTTATGTGCTGTGACAGCACACATTAATTTGGCAGTGGTTAACAAACATGATACTTTTATGTATACAACACGTTACTCCTAATAGAAGAGCTGGAGTGGTGAAACAAGTTGCCCAAAGCCAGGCAGACCTAGGCTGAGAACAGAGTTTCGGTTGCCAGTCCCCATGTCCTGAATTCCTGCAGATATCAGGACCATCATTAGAAGATATAATTTACAAAATATCTTGGCATTTGTGTAACAAGTCCTGTTTCTTTATGCAGGTGGCTCATAGTCTTCAGCTTTGCTGTTTTACGGTCTCCCTCTGATCTCAAGACTAATGCCAAGAATGAGAAATTCAGATTCATTTAGAATACCCCACTTTGTCATTTTTGACGTACAAGGTGTTCATTTTTCTAAGGAGAATGACATTGGTGGCTTGGAGCCCCTGAACAGTGGGGAAAATAATGGGATCCTTGTATTTTCCTTCATTACTGTGACCAAATGCTCTGTGCTGGCTGAAGAGAAAAAGCTATCAGCAGGTGCAGTAAAGTTTGCCATGTGCCATTACAGCATCTCTGCTGGTGCTCTTAAAAGCAGTGCTGTTAAGGGGTTTTAAGATGGCACAAGGAAATAGTTTAGGGAGATGGATTTTGATGCACTGTTATAAATATAATATGGTTTTCAGCCCCATATTTCAAAGGAAGATGTCATGCTTTCTTCCCAACCTTTCTGTGGTAATAGCATGTATAATAACCCTTATTCTCCGCCAGCATTTTCCTCGATTCACATTTTTACGGTACCAAATGAGCCAGAAAATTGATTGACTTGTGAATATTACGTGCCTATCTTCCATGTACACTGACAATATACTAACTTGTTTTCAAACTGCAGACTTACATTAGCAGGTTCCTGATTAGGTCTAAACCACCCATAAGGAACCTTTTCCTCGTCTGCAATTCGAACCGGCATAAAGCCCAGTCGTGGACGTTGCTGATAGCTGCTGATAGCCTCTTCATGAAGGAGAGAGAAATTTAAAGACATGGGAGTCAGGACAGAGCTATCTAGTGAAATATTTATGTATATACCAGATGCCATGTGCCATATACCATATATATAGTATGTATATAAATATGCACACACTGTATTAAACTATTTATAGTAAGTGTGGAGTATAGTAGCATGTGTATGTATATACACATAGTAAGTATATATAGTATAATATATTTATATTTTGAGCTGTGAGTCCCCAAGCATTATTTATGTATATACAGATATATATGTATGGGAATCAGGGTGACTTGAGAAAAAAACGTTATTGTCTGGTGCTGTGGAAGAGCTTGACCTATGGGTTCTGTTACACTCGTAACTTAATTTGTGCAATCCCTATTGCACTCTGAGTTCACCTGTTAGGGAACAAATCACATTTCGTAGCCAAGACATCTGCCCTTGAGATAGGAGTGGTTTTGCTGTGCTGTGTCAGTACAGCTCAGGTAGGACATACCCCCGTTCACTCTTGAGACCGTCACCTGCACGGGCAGTTTCTGGAGGAGGCTCTTGCACTCTCTTCAAGGCACAGAGTTTCTCTGGACCTGCAAATGTGCTTTTCAGATGCTCTGACATTCTTTCTGGAAAACGTACAGGTTTTCTTCAAGTCTTCCCCTACTACCCACAGTGGTGGTGGTCGTTTGTGGTGTGAATGTATTCAGCGCCCTTAATTTCCATCAGAGACGTGATCTCCTATCAAGTCACATCATTGCTCTTTTCATGAACTCCTTTCAGCTAGTCCTCTCAATTTTGGTAGTGATGCCAGAACTGAATACAAATTTTGGGGGGTGGGGGGGTGTCTCAGAGCTGTACAGTGGAGGAGAGCCCGTTACAGCTGTGCTCTGTAATGATGTCTCTGTATATTCAGCTCGTAATGCCATTGGCCTTTTTTCGCTGCCATATATCATTGAAAATTCATGTCTAATTTGCCCTTTGCTACCATCTATAAATTGCTTGTAGCATTACAGCCCTTCAGATTTCTCTCCTATTGAATGTTTCTTTTGCATAGGTATGTGTTTTCGGTTAAGATTTCATTAATATAATTAATGGCATTCATGCTAGAGATTGGATTACATTGTCTCTTTTAGAAAAACAAAGTCAAATATATAGTCCAATTTTCTAGTAGAATATTAGCATATATTTTGGAATGCAGACATGCTATTTTGATTATTTTACATCCAAATACTGTGCAGAATACAATAAAATATGCACAGTCATTTCATATTCTCAAATTTTCATTATATTTTAAATTGAAGCTTGCATTAATTTATTTTTTTCTTTTATATTTTCAAAGGAACTGGAAGAGCTGAGAAAGCAGGGTGAAATTATACCACAGCTAATGTCAGAATGTGAATCTGTATCTCAGCAATTACAGGTACAGTTTAGCAATGAAATTAATTTTAAAATAGTTCATACATTTATTTTCTTTCTCGAAACTATATGCTTTTCTTTGTTCAGACTTCAGTGGCTGAAGGCAAAAGAGCTCCAGTTTGTAAAAACAAAAAATGCTAATGACATGCAAAATACACCGTGCCCTTCCCAGCACAGGAGTAATTAAATAGCTCAATTTCTTTGCCTGGCTGTTTGCAGAAAGTGCTTTGCCTGGGATCACGTTGCATCTATCTCCTGCAGATTCCAGGCTATCCTGGATCCCGTATTTCTGCTGCCCTGGGCTTGTGGAGCTGCACCACAGCCATGTGTGTCGAGCCGCACTCCAAGACCCGCGGCTAATTGCCGCAGCGGCACCAGGGAAGGCTTTTTGGAAAGAAGCAGATGAGCGTAGCTACACACCACCAGGGAAGAAGAGTTCACCTGAGGATGCATTGACATGCTGTGTCGTTCCTTTCCAGCAGAGCATGGCTCGCTGTGGCTTGGTTTTGCACATGTGGCTCCTCTCCTGGGAGATGCTCGCTCGGAGCAGAGCCGGATGGGCTGCGGGAGCCCTGCCCCAGCCGGAGGCTGGGCTTTGTGCGTCACTTGTTAAAGCCAGGGCTTGTTAAATGCAATAAATTAATCCATGAAAGGAGAACAAACACAAGCAGTCTTATCAATGAAATAAAATCCAATCAATGAAATAAGCCATCACGCTGATAATCTGAACGATCAAAAATAATTTAGAAGGCTGCTGAGGAGTGCAGATGATGAAAATGGTTAAAATATGAATTTTGTTTGATTCAGTATGGTAAAGTATGTTGTCTATGGCTTTTGGTGAGAATAAACGGGTGCTTACATGCATGAAATGGAGAACAGTGGGCAGAAGAGCTAACGAGAGGGGAAAATAATAGAACAAACTGCAGCAAGGGAAGTGTTACAAGGCTGCCCCATTCCTTGCCTGAGTGCTCACACGAAGTGGAACTTTAAAAAAATACCAATAAATCCAAAAGTGCTGAATAAAGCAGTATTATTGCTCAGGCAGTATTTTCTAAGCTTGTTTTTCAAGGTTAAACCACCATAGATAATTCTGTATGTAATCGGTGGCACGGCGTCTAATTCTGCAACTGTAGCAATGACAGAAATATATGCACAGTGAGTGATTTAAATCCAGCTGAATTTTAAGATACCAACCAAATGACAAAATCTGATGCAAAGCATCTTTTCCAGTTAATCCGTCCCCTTTCTTGCGTGGGCTTCCTTTCCTTTTAATCTGACTAGCACGTGTCACTTGCTCTCAGAGGCGCTTGTCTTAATGAGTTTGCAGAAGTCAGAGCAAACTTTTACAGGCCGGCTGCCAGTTGTTGCTTTACCCTATTAAATGCTGTTCATCCTTCTTCTCTGTGATCATCTTATTGTCTCTTTTGTCTTTAAGGCTGCTGAGAAAAGGAACAAAGATCTTGAAGAGAAAGTCAGAACGCTAAGGACAGAAGTTGAAGAGAGCAAACATAGGCAGACCAACCTTAAAACTGAATTAAAGAATTTTTTAGATGTACTAGATGGGAAGATAGATGAATTACATGATTTCCGACAAGGACTGTCTAAACTTGGGGTTGACAACTAGATGGCAATAGTTTTTTTTTTTTTTGTAATCTAGGGTCTGGATGTTTGATGTTTTGTTGATCCCAAATGTGTGTTTTACAAAATATAACTAGAATGTTCCACTTGTTTGCATCGTTTTTGTACATAGAGGCTGAAAATTTGCTGTGGGGGGGGTTCGGTTTTGGGGTTTTTTTTGTTTGTTTATTTTCCAAACCAATCATGCTGCTCACTGAATTCTGTTGAGATTAGAAATTTTCTATATTGCTGCTCTGGCTTCGTGGGGTTGGGAACAGGTAGAGCGTTCTGTCTCAGGAATCTGGAACTAGATCTACCTTAAAATGAATATGCAGTTAGTTGTTGCAGGGAAATTTATATCTTTCTTAAGGGCTGTTGCAACCATAGAAACAGAAAACAAGTCTTTTTCTTGTCTGGACTATCAGCACTCCTAGCAACATCCACTTTTATTCCTTGGTGGAGCAGAGAGAAGATTAGCTGGAGCTCCTGCAGTTTGTAAAAATGTGCCTGTGATGAGCTGCAGTCAAGTGAATCGCTTCACACAGATACCAGTATCTTTAGGGACCACGTCGATCAGGCCTGGTTTGCCGAAAAAACACCCCAGTGGATTTCAGATAACCTCCCATACAGCTTGCCTGGACCCATACGGCACAAAGTCAAAGATATAGAAATGAATTTCAGTCATACATCTTACCGGGGAGGTGAGGACAGCTTCTCTTGCTTAGCAGGATCATCTCTCTCTGGCCTTCAATTTTGAACCCATGTAGTTCCATCATTATGTGCATCTCTGAAAAATGACCACCTGAGTCCCGGGACCAGGTATTTATTTTAAAAAGCAATATGTTGCTGGTTTGTACACAGGGCACATGCACTGCTGCGCAACTTGGTGGCTGTTGATTAACTTCTGCAGTGGTGAAGAAAGGGATGTCAATCTGAAAAGCAATATAAGGTTACTTGAAGGCGTTGCTCAGAAGCAAGGTTCTGCCCAGGAGACTGGCAGGGTCCTGACCACATGAAATCAAAATCCTTTCCTATGATTTCTGCATTCTCACCTCGTGTGTCTTGGCAGGAGGGTGGACATTAGTCACCAAGTTAGCCTGTCCAAAAAAACCCCAACCCAAACGGCAGAAATGCTGTTGTATTCTCAAACTGATTATTCAGCAGCTCTAAATATGTTTTGAGAAATGCAAGGTCGTACGCTGGGCTCCAACGGGAAGGAAGTTCACTTTATCACAGACAGGGATGTAAAAAGGGCCGGAGAGGAGGATTCAGCCCAAGTTTTGCTCTTGCCCCTAGGACTGCCTTCAGCTTCTCTCTCTTCTCTCTCCATAACCTGGTTTGAAAGTGCATTTACAGGGGGTCTGCATAAATTCAGAAAAGAACTTTTGTTTATGTGACATTATTATTAGTTGCTTAATTCAGACAAAGCTTGGTTAAGAGCTGCATTAGTGCATTCCAGCGGTGACTAATATAAACTGGCCACACTTTTTTTTTTTTATTTACGGGGTTTTTTCTTTTCTCGGCATGTCTCTATTAAAAAAGTGACCTTTAAAAGAAAGGTGGTTTATAAATGAAACACGCATTTGTTACTTTTTGCACATGGATATGTAATTTCCATGCTGGAGATAGGATCTGTCTGCAATTGTCCCCTGAATTTTCATTTCATCTGTTATTGTTGCGTTACCTTCATTGCCTGTTTTTTAGACTGGACATTGTGTATTTTTGGTTTTACTCCTTTTAAACAACAGATGTGAAGCTGGGACCTTTCATAACCGTTACGACCATTTAAGTCTCTTTAAAAAAATGCTGTAGGCTGTTGATATTTAAAAATAAAAATAAAAATAAAAATCAGGTACATAGCATGTAGGCGTGTGAAAATTAGACTTTGCCAGCGTGGAAGATGCAACAATTGCATAATGTGGGGTTAGATCAGACTTCTCAAAATTGAAAATGACGTCAGAAACTGTGTGTGGTTGTGCACAAGTGATCTCCATTTTTAGTCTTTTTATTTGATAGCAAATCAGATAGACACCATCATTTAACAGGCAGCTTGTCCTGCTTCTCCTCTCCTCCCATGCTGCTTTAGAGTTCCCAAACTGCAGCCAGTCCTTGCGTCAGCTGGGAACCAGGAGATAACACAACTAAGAGCCGCAAGCAATACAGGTAGTCGGTGCCCTCCGCGTCACGGTGTTTTGTTGCTTTTGCATCCAGGACCTTGCTCCATCTTCTGGTTCCTTTTTCCTGTTGAGCAGTCTTAGGGCTTCCTTCTTGGTTTTAACCTAAAATCTGATTTTTAACATGATTCTGGGTAGAGGGATACAACAAATGATTTTATTGGGGTTAATCCAGTTCTTTTTTTCCACCTTAGTCAAGTCTAGCTCAGATCCAGTTCATTAGGAATGTATTAAGCCACTCTTAAACTGCAGAGAAAGTGTTTCTATGGGATTGCATCAATTTAACAGATGGAGTTTAATACTGGCGCATTAAACTGGTGCATAGCTCTGACACGGGTGGTTATTTCTGTATCCTTCGTGCTCACCAGAGGAATGATGGGGTGTCCTTAGAGGAATCGCTACTCTGGCTCTTCTAGTCGTGCCCCAAATGTATATTTTCCTTATCTGCTGTAGCTCTAATGTCGTTAGGGGTGCCTGTACATGGCTATACACTGTGGGAAACTCCCTCCATCAAGCATCCAAGGTCTTGCTATAATTACCCCCTTTCTCTCTTTTTCCTTCCCAATAGCTTGAAGTTGAGAGCTTCTATGTATAATTACTTGCAAACCTCTCCCCACACTCGCTCTCTTTTAATGTTTCCCTCTCTTTCATTTCATTTTTCCTCTTCAAAAGCCAAAAGCACGTGAGGAAGAGGCGGCACATGCTCTCAGGAGTGTTTGGATGTCAGCCACAGCTCCCCTCTCCGGCCTGGCCCCGTCCCTGCCCCAGGACCGGAGCCCCGTGCGCCCGCTGAGCGGGGACCAGTGGTGTCACACACTGCTTATTCCTTGACGCTCTGTGGTGGCCCAGCAATAACCCCTGTGTGCCAAACCGTGAGCCCCACACTGCTCCTCAGGGACCAGTCCTGGCATCAAAACGCCTGCTCCCTCCTGGCGGGAGCACGGGGACGGTGAGCCTTCCCCTGCCAAAATGCCCACACCGTCCTACGCAGGCATTTGTTCCTCCTTTTGTGCACGTTGGGGATTCAGCCCGTGCCAGGAGCTGCGCTCAGCCGCAGCCAAGAAATCCTCATCCCTGTCCAAGAGAGGGTCCGCAGAGCTTGGGTTTGTTTGTTATTAAAACGCAGCGCTGGGCAAACCCTAGTTTCCCCGTGCCATTGGCAATGAAGTAGGTCGTCGCTCCGTTTCCACGGAGCCCGCGTGGAGGTGTCTTTATACAACGTTATACCTCACCTTGGACAACTGTGGGTTTGCTTTCCGCACACAAGTTTCTCCCTCAAAGTGTTTGATGGCAGGATCTATCCTACCTCAGCTACACAGTCTTTGGTCAATAAAGGTCTCGCGCTGGCACTTCCCGTGCCGATGCCTGCCAGCTGCACCGCCGCGGGTCCCACCACGCTGCCCGTCCTGCCTGTCCGCCCCGGCTGGCGTCGACGAGCTGGTGGCTCTGGGAAGAAAAGTCTGTGGTGGCCTCTTGTGACACGGGGTTAGCGAGTGTCTTACTGCCTTCTGGGCTTGGAGCTGATGTCAGAGCTGCTGAATAATGGGTTTGGGTTTTTTTTCTTGGTTCAGTGGCCAAAATGAGAAAGAAACAGGTCTACTTTGTATTAGCACAAAACCTAAAAATATTCAGCGATAGAAAAATATATGGAGATAATTGTTTTCAAGGGGAAAGAGTGTTTAATTAGAAAAGTTGTTTCACATTTTGGAAAATGACCTTAGCCTCATCTTTGGAATAAAGTATTTCAAAATGAAAAACTGCAACGTTGTTTTGCACCCCAAAATAAAACAGATTAGCCTTTTGCTTTTTTCCCTATTTGGCTGATTCTTTATCTGCTGATTTTGACTCAAATTCACATCTAGTAGTTTTGTTTAGCCTAAAAGTGCACTTTCAGCTAAATTAGTACTTTCCAGTGTTTTTCTGTCTATGTCTCTTTGGTGTCTCCTTTACTAAGTGAGCTCACTGGAAGAAAACTGTCTTTTCTGTAAGAAATTCCGTGCCACTTCTCACTCTCTACAGCCTAGTGCTCAAAAGATGCTCTTTTTAAAACTAGTTTTACACTGGGTGCATCTGTGCCCAGAAAACAAATGTTATTTAGATGATGCCTTTTTTGTAGATAAACACCTGGTTTTTATTTTGCTGTGAGCGATTTATGGTGAACATTTTTGAAAGCTGCTCAACGAATTAAGGGGAGCGGGAGGGGTGTCTGCGGTTCCTCCTGCTGTCCCTGCCACTGCTGTTGCTTTCAACGAGCATCAGCAAACGCATTCATGGTGTTAAGGCGGGTGCTCGTCCTGCGCTCGGCGGGCACGAGGACCCCCCGTCCCCCTCTCAGCAGGGCACAAATTGTCCATAGGCTTCCGCACTCTTCTGTTGCACTGTTTTCTCCCCAAGCGTTCATTTTCTCCCTTATTAATTTCTTCCCACCTTTGGCTGCTTCATGACTGATGGAAGGAAAATTCCCTGTTAATGCCACCGCCTCGTAGCGGTGGGGGTTTCTCAGCCACAAGACCATGCTCTTTGTTAGGTGCTTCTGAGTAGTTATCTCTGCAAAACCCTTCAAAGCATCAGTGACTTGTAAGGAATATAGCGCGCTCTTCCTGAGCCTATGGATTAGCAAAGATAAAACCGCTATCAGGGTGAAACGCCCCGCTCGGCTTAGTGTGTGACTGATGCTGAATCCCGAGGGAAGGGCTGGAAGGGGGACTCGGACAGCAGCAGCAGCTAATTTTGACAATCGTTTCAGCAGAAGCTTCAGTGAAAGACGTGCTCTGCCCACAAGCTGTGGATGTGCCGAAGGTATAGGATGGCCGCGCTGAACTGTCAGCTCATCCGCCTTCGTCCGGGCAGTTCTGGGCTCATCAAGCCTGTAAATATCAAAAAAGTCCTCAGCATATCACAGAGGCGGCAGTGTGAGGGGTGAAAGGCAAATATCCACGCACACAGCTGAGCAGCGCTGGTTTACGGTCAGACATTTTCAGTCAAAAATAGGAAAAGCTGCTGCTGTCCTACGCGGGCTCAGCAGCACCAGGGACCTTGCAGAAGGGCAGGGTCAGCTTTCGGGGACTCCCAGGCTGGGCAGGCAGGGTCTGGTGGTGGGCACGATTTAGCAACTGTGGGGCACAGAGCTACACTAAAGTAATCTTTCTTTCCATGGATCGTGTTCAACAAGCACCTGTGTGTCAAGCAAAGCAATACGTAGCCACAAGACGTTTAATCCAGACACCTCCAGATGGAGAGCCCCAGCTGGCCGACACAGCCTGGCCGGGGGTGCCCTGCCTGGAGTCCTGCACCCCCAGCAGCTCGGCAGTGCTTTAGGCTCATTTTTAGAATATAAACTTGACGGTTACCTGAAGCTTCCATGTCTTAAATACTGTTCTGTGCGGTAAACCAGAATGTACCTGAAGTGAAAGACAGGGTTAGGAGGGGAATGATAAACGTGGCGAAGGTGCTTCCGAGCGAAGGCTCTCCTGCAGGCTGCGGGCAGAGCCGGTCCTGGCCAGGAGAGCTTTGCTTGCATCCCTGGGGGATGGTGGATGTCTAACCAGTTTGACTTTCTACTGTGTTTTGTCTTAGCTCTTCTTTTTTTTCCTTTTTTTTTTTTTTAAAAAAAAAACAGCCTAAACATAGAGTCTTCGGATGAAGGTGCCTATACATCCAAAAATTTTATATGCACATTTTGAAATAGATTTCTTTTTCCTTTCTGGTCATTTAGTTACCTAATAATAATGACACATACAAGAAAGGCACTTGAGAAAAATCTGTCTGCTGTTGTATTTTTGTTTGGGTTTGGTTTTGGGTTGTTTGGGTTTTTTTAACACTGGTCAGCAATAATTATTTTAGCCATATACTAGCTAAAAGGACTGATAATGTAAGCTTTGTGAACTAAGCTTCTAAGTTTGCAGTACGTTGATTAACTTGGGCATGTGAAAAGGGAGCTATGCTCAATAAAAGAGTATTTTGCAGCATTTAGATGTTTTCATTTAATTGCCTAATAGTGATCATGACCATACTATTCTATAAAACCCATCATGAATGACAAACAAAGCACATAGGTTTTAACATGAATATATCCCTTGTAGTTGAAAGTTCTGAGAGTGTTTTATTGTGGTCTGCTATACCAAAATATTTAGACTATTATGAGATTTTAGTACTAAAGATAAACATACACCCTGTTTTTACTGTTTCAAGTAAAGTTTAGTGAATGACTGACAATTTGTTGATATACAACTGTGGGAAAACACTGCAGTGCTCTAAATGTATACTTTTATTTGGGTTTATTATATTTACTATATGGTTTAATGAAAACTGAAGTGTTTACTACAGTTGGATCATTGTAAAAACATCTCTTACCTCGTCATTTTTGTCTGCTGTGAAAAAGTACTTTCCTCTTCTTTTTCTTTTCTTTTCTTTTGTTTTTTTTTTTTTTTTTCAAATAGACCATAGACAGTCAGTGTTAACATTTAGACTCCTAGTAGCAGTAAATGCTGGGTTTTATATATATAAAAGGAAAACTTGATTTTTTTCTTTATCAACTTATTATATAACTTTGTGATTTTTATCTGATTTTATTGTAACATAAAGTTGTTTTATGTAAAAATATATAGTTTAAGTAAAATCTCTTGTCTCACTGTCTTCATTGACTTTGGAAAATGAACATCCTTGTGGCTGCAAATCTGAACTCAAGGTAATGCTGTCCTTTGAAAAGAACACGTATGGAATAGCGCCTTAGATAATCTTAAAAACTCTTTTTCAGGAGGTGGAGCTTTACATTGCTTGTCTCACCCCACTGGCTACTGCTGGTTCATCCAGAGGGGGCTGCAGGATTGGGGCGGGTGCATACGTACATACTGAACTGGAAAAGGAGTATCTAGAAATACTTTGGCTTGCAATTTTGGACTTACTGCATGCTGAGAAAGGTCTGTCACTAGGAGAAGGCTTTTTGTCACCCTGTTTGGAGGATGCTCGGGACTGAAAACCCTCCCGTGACTCCTGTAACTGATGTAGCAGCCCCTGGTGGCAGCTAGCGCTGGTATTTTCTCCGGAGGAATTACACAGGACTCAGAAGTAGCCCTCTGTATTGAAATCAGAGATGTTTTGACACCAATGTCCTGTATCAGCATATAGCGGTTGCTAAGAGCCCTCTCAGAAGACGCCTCTTCCCAAGGTCCTTGCTGGTGTCTGGCAACACAGTCCACACTCAACAGCACATCCCTGGTAGGGGACAAGGCTGAAGTCCACCTACAGACAGTACGTAATGATGCTCTCAGCATCGTTGTATTCATCGTAGAGAAGCCAGGTTTGCTGTCTTTGCACCAAGCCAGGCTTCCCCAAAGGAAAAAAGAAGGTTTGAGGACTGTTAAATGGCTGAGGCTCATCGTGCCTTTGTTACTCTGTGCTACAAGGCTGCAAATGTCAGCTTTGGGGTGGGCGAGAAGCACGTCTGCCCCTGACCTTTCATCAGAGCTCTTCTACCAGGAGCCATCAATAGCTCCGACAAGCAATTCAGCAAATTCTGGCAGTCCCTGAATAACCAGTAGCCATAAAAGCAGCTTATATGTCCTCTAGTAAAATGCAAGTAACGGTCTCTAATTCTTAGCAAAAAAAGCATTTGTCTATTTGGCTTTGCATAATTATAAAGCCTGGTGTAATAGCAGTACCTGGGTGTACATCCCATCACCTACGGTTAGCGGAAACAAGCCTCATTCTCCTGTTACCAAGCAGGCTGATGATCCCGCAGCGTGCACTTCCACTCCTCAGCGATAGCACCCCTCTCCAGTCACGCGTGGGGAAGTGCCTCGTGCCGCCAGTCGCGTGGAGGTGCCAGTTCGCTACGGGCACATCTGATGCTTCTGTAGGCTAATTGCCTTATCAAGTCCAGGATATATTTTTAGCATCGAGAAAGTCACTGGTCTGTGTGAAGGCTGTTCAATGCCGGCTGTTCATAATGCGGGTGACCAGGGTTTCCAAAAGAGACAGCCGAGTGACGCTGCCATCGGGGAAATCTGCTGCTGTCTGTCTGCGATCCCTTAATTCTCATGTTCGACTGGATTCATACCAGAAAGCTCGGGGAGCCTCCTGCATGGGGGTTGGACTTCTGAAGTTATCCATTAAACAGCTTTTTACCTTGCTGTGTGACGCTGAGCTGAAAATATGAGCTGAAGGGAGATGAAGTTTAATATTTGACATCCAAGCGGATGAACGACCCTGCAATATGTCCTCCTTTTGGTTAGCTCGTATTCCTTCAACAGCGTAGGAAAAGCTAATTTTCTTCCATTTGGAGGAAAAAACCCACCGCACCACCACGGGGGAGGCCTGTATAAAAGCAGTACAGTGGATGAGATCCCTGAGCAGGAACAGGCTTGCTCGCTCCGTAACACATGTAACTGGTGACAGGGCTGAACTTACATAAAAATGCGACATTATTCTGGCCCACGCGCTCCAAACGCTATGTTCCGCACTTTTCATCTAAAGGCATGTCTGCACCAACAAGGGAAGAAAAGAGGATGTGTTAATTATATATTATTCACTTAACTGTCTCCCCACTTCCTAGGAGACTTGAGCATTTATGCACAAATCCTCTGATACGTACAGAAATGTGCGTATATTTTCTTTTATTTCTTTTTATCTCCTAAGAAGTAGCCAAAAGCTTGTAAATAATTTTAATGATTTACAACATTGTATATCCTTTACATAATCAGCATTGCCAACCAGAGCAGAACAGCACCAGTAAGCCTAATATGTAAGGGGCTAACCTTCTCCCGTGCACAACTACAATGTGCGTGTTAGGTGTACAAATACAGCAGTAGCAGGTGAGAAAGTGAAGCCAGGCAATGAATGTAGCTCGGACCCTGACCTGCAGCTTTGGCCTCGGAACCAACTGGAGCAAAGTCCAACCATCCTTCAAAAGCGGAAAAAAAAAAAAAATACCAGGCGCACTGCCAAAGTTTGATCTCAGCGAGCAATGCTAGAAAGACTCGTAAAGCAGCTCTGCAAAGGCCGTGCCGGTTACCTGCAACACGACTCTTCAGTTTATCTTTTAACACGCGTCAGGGTAGCGCCGCCATGTAGCTGTCCCAGGCTGTGAAGATCTGAGACCTGGCGAATTTTAAAAGCTTGGCTAACCTTTGCAAGGCAAACATCTCTGATCTTATTGCAATACTGCATTGCTGGGAACACTGGACGGATCATTGCAGCCGAGTGGTACTTAACTCTGGCCTCGGCCTGCGAATTTTTCAAAGACGGATCTCGGTGCTATGAAATTCCTTTTGGGTCTTAACACTTTCCTTGAAAACTGAATATATTTCAATAACTTTTCAGAACTGTTAGATCTTCTCGGAAGCACTGTCAAATGAATTGATCCCTAGATCAAAGCCCTGTGGGCTTTCATTTGGGGTGAAAAAATAAGAAAATTTTGTGTGCCAATATGGAGCCCAGCTTCTGGCTTCAAGGCTGGTACCCAAGCGTACAGGCACAGCACTTAGAAATGTTTTACTGAATCAGCCCTGCTGGAACAGAGCTTTGGGGACCAACTGTTCTCCACCATAAAATGCATCTCTTCATAAACACGTGCACCCCTGTGTTGGTCTGCAGCGGTGGTTTGTGTCCAGGATCCCAGAGCTAAACCCCACGCAGCTTTCCGGGACCATGCTTCCACACGCGGCTGGATGCTGCAGTCTGAGTGAGGGCTTAAATACCCTGAATAACATTTCTTGACAACGGTTTGCATTTAATTAGTCAAATTTATGAGCAGATACATCTATTGGTACATGAAGCACGTTGATTTGAGTATTTTTGTTTTCCTTTCATGTCCTCTTCATTCATTAGTACTGGCAGTCTATGAAAAAGAAATCTGTGGCTGCTGTAATCAAGAGAGATTGAGCTCTTGCTTTTCTCCCAGCTTCCCATCATTGACTATGATTTGTTGCATATGCCCCGGATTGGGCTTAATATATGCTGGCTGGAGGGAATTCAGACATTCAGGGAATTATAAATAATACCAGCACAGGCAACCTTTTTGCATTATCATGTCACACTGAAGTGTATCAGTTTTCAAAGCTATTTTCTTTTAGGCTTCTGCCATTTATTTTGTTGCTACCATTAGCCATGGCTTTCATTTTTCTGTGGATGCATGTTTGCTCTGTTCATTAACCTGAAGATGAATGATGCAAAATGAGATCCCAGAGTTCACTGAAGAGCGAAGAACCCAGGAAGGAAACAAAGTATTTATGTCTTTCAAATCCCACTCATCTATAGCTGTGTTGGGTGCATTTATAGAGATAATCCCTGGCTCTAAAACCTGAGAAATCGCAGTATTTCACTTTCTCCTTATGCTGCAGAGGTCCCATGGTCGTCAGCACAGTCATTTCAGTGGGAGGGGAATGGCTTTAGGACAGGGATAAGAAGGACGCCCAAATGCTGTTTGAAAACCAGGAAGGAAAAGCAGCACGGATGCATTATGCTGCAGCCTAGCTCTTCTAAATCCTGGGGTTTAACGTTTTGCATGCCTTATCAGTTCAGATGAAGGATGAGTGGAGTCCTGTGTCCTGGTCCATCCCTAAGGTGAGATGCAGCATCCCTTGGCAATCCACAGCTTCAGCTGCCCTGATTTTGTGTCTTGTTACTGGGTGCTGGAGATAGAAAGTGAAACCACTGACCTGCAGAGGTTTTTGAACAAACTCTGGACAATTTTCTTCAGGTATGGTTGCTGTAATGGATTTGATTTTTTTTATGCTTTCTGGATAAACCAGCATTGCTGATCACAGCTCCGTTTTAGAAAATAACCATAAAGGCATGGATAGGCTACTACTGACCTACAACTCCTTGTCTCTGCATGTGATAAATGTGTATAAAAGCCAACGCTAGAACTGATGGGAGTGTGCAAACGGGCTGAGAAGCACAATGTTTAAGCAAATTAATTTGGGCTCCCTTTATCTTGCAGACCAGCTCATTTTGTGCAAAATGTGGAACAGCAACACTGGCGTGCCTCATCCCGAAGCCTCCTTTGGGTCACACCAGGCAACTGCAACGGAGCCTGGTGGGCTCAGCAGACCTGTATCGAGGGAAAACATTGCTTGTCTCTAGATGCCTGCTTCACCTCTGGTCCAGATGTCTCCTTGCCCAATTTAAAGCTAATTACAGTTATACAGATGACTGCAGCCCTGCCAGACCCCATTCACATCGCCGTGGGGAATACTGCTGCTGCCGGCAGTCATCCCGCAGGGACGGAGGTTTGTCCTCACAGCCAGCCCCATTTCTCCCACTGGGCATGGCATGGGGAGACCCTGCCCTCACGGGAGCAGGCAGCTGCCTCGCGTGCAGGCAGAGGCACTGGCGCTCACTGGTGAGCAATGCCGGGTGGGAACAGGAGTGTCTCACACACAGGCTGCGTCTCCCTGGCATGCGGCACTTTTCCCTGGAGCAGATGCTTCCCGGAGTGTTTACACGTGCAAAGCACTGCTTTCAGCACAGCAAACGATGCATTCCTGCTTCACCACTCTGTGCCTGCATGCTCACACACACTTTTCAGTAGTTTGATTCCAAAATAGTGGGCCTGCTGGCTCGGGAGGGAGAGGATGGAGCAGAGCTCTCTGTGTAGGCGGGGGGAAGCGTAGGTGCTTGATCCTATTTTGCTGTCACCTCTGTTTTGCAGGAAGAGACTGTGGGAAGGGCAATGACTCACTTGCTGATGAATAGTGATTCGAGCACATCTCCAGGAGTGGGACAGATTCATTTCATAACCCCCAGCGTCTGCACTGCCCACTGCCAGGGTGCTGAGACGCGCAGATAACCACGCTGCTGGTGTCGGAGCTGGCTGCCTTTCAACCCCGTCTCGGTGAGAAGAGGATGGAAACCGGGGGTGGAGCAGTGTCTGCAAAGACGCCCATGGGATGGTGTTTAAACAATTTCGCCTCGGGGTAGAAGAAGGGAGCTGCAAATGTCTTTATCACACTAAGAATGCTTAACTGACTCTTTCAAGTAGGGGTAAACCCAGTCTCCCAGTAGGACATTGAGTTTCTTCCCCTAGCTGCAGCCTGGCCACCATTTCCCCGGACTGCTCGCCTTTTGGCTACTACCATGTTGCTGTGGGTTGAGGGGGTGCGTGTGCTCCCTTTCTGTCGTGAAGCCCTTGTTCAGGGCTGGCCCCGAGCCACAGCCGCACAACCCCGCTTACCTGCAGCCAGCTGCCTGGGAGGCTGCTTTTCATCCCCCATCCTCGGTGCTTTGCTGGGGATCTGGGGCAGGAGGGGGATCTAATGGGAAATGAGCAACTGTGGTTTTGCTAAATATGTTTTCTGAGCAGTTTGTGGCTCACTCTTACTGCAAGAGCAATGCCTTGCTAAAGATGCTTGTTTTACAAAGCATTTTTCCGAAGTAGCTGAGCTGTTAATGTCACTGCTACCTGAGCAGATTTAATTGTGCAGCTTCTTGCTTTCTGCTGAGCGTGACATGCTGAGAATGAAAATCACATACCTTTTTGCCAGGAAAAAAAAAAAATGCCATGTTCTGGAGCAGTTTTGAGTGTGTGTATCCCCCAGGGATTCATTCACATATTGTTCTGAGCTGCTTTAGCTGCCACGGTTTGCTGTGGCATTTATTAAAAGATGCCTTTAATATCATTCACCTTTTATCATCGCCCCGGGTTTAATTGAAACGATGTGTCCCTCTTTCCTACTAGTATCACGTTATTATGGTGTGTAGCGCACAGAGGTGCTCTCAGATGCAAACAGGAAGTTTTGGAATTAAAACCATACTTTTGAAGCAAAGGCATGCGCAGCCTTAAATCTCATTTTCTGCAAAGGCTGCACACTCTTACCTACCAACCTCTTCCTTGTAAAGGAGGACTGAAAAAAAAAAAGAAGCATGTCCCATCTTTTTGTTAGGCCTAATGAATGCCTTCATTCTGATCCTTTGTCCCTCTTGCTCCTGGTGCCCTGGCATACATATGCATCTTTTTATTTCAAGGGATAATAGAAGTGAGTGGAAATGATCGAAGGACGAATTTTGGGCGCTGACTTGCAAGCCTTCCCTGGCACTGCTTCAAGCCCAGGCACGTGCAATAGTCCCTGTAGTCCCACAGGGTTTCGGTGGCCTCTCAGACATGAGGGGCAGCAGGAGGCAGGTGGTGGCTGCACAGCAGCATCGGCACCCCTGGGATTTCAGCCCTGGCCCCGCTGGGGTGGCGGGGTGGCAGGCGAGGCTCTCGCCTCACCCAGGGCAAGAGACACCCCTGGGCCGGCTCCTCTGCGAGGGGGAGAGGAGGAAAGGCCCTGTAAAGACCGGGTTAAACCTTGTGTTATGGTAGAAGCAGAAATTTGGTGGAGTTTTCCTCTTGGTTTTAACAGGAAGGCAGAGAAAGGCAAATGTCCGCAGCATTCAGGCATGGCGTGGCTCGCACCAGCGAGCAGGCTGCTTGTGTGACACACCAGCCGCTTCCAACCGTCCATCTTGGGAAACAGCCAAGGAGCAGGAAACACACATGGTTTGAATGGAGATGATAGGCTTTGGAGTTTTTAACACAATTTGCTATTAGGTGAAGCACTTTCATAGCATGTTTATAGCTCTCTGTATATAGAAGCATCCGCAGTTCCCAAGCACTGGTGGTGAGGACCGGGCATCTCCCAGCTCCAGTTTGCACTTTCCCAGTCCCTTGTGCGAACAGCAGTAACTCCACGCCCCGCAGACAGGGGTGAGGTGATTCCTGTTGCTGAGAGGCCCATAGGGGAGGACAGGCTATATTTGTGCAAGCACATAAATCAGCATCAATGTCCAAATAGTATTAAATTAACTCAGAGAGGCTCTTTGACCATGCATGAGTAAAGTGACATATTTGCTCGAGTCCCTGTAAGAAGAGAATCTGGATTACTTCAGAGTGTTCACACTCAGACTTGATTTGCTTGATTCAATACCATTTTGCAGGAAAAAAACAAAGACAGTATCCCGCTTGTGAGTCAGCCCTGTGTACTGAACTGGGGGGGTGGTTATGGAGGAGCTTCATAAATCACAAAAAGCGTCACTTTGACAGAAATGCTGACAAATCCATAGCTGCACTGGCATTACCAGCTACGGCCACCGTGCTCCGCGCGCCGGGTAACGTTGCCACGACTCTTCTCTTGCTGTGATCAAAGCACTGGGATTTCAAAGTGAAATTCTTTTAGTCAGACCAAGTAGTCTTTGAATACATTAACTTTAAACCTCCCTAAAAATACTGGCAGCCGCTGTCTGGACTGCCCACATCTAGTTAGAGAGATCACAAGCCACAGTGATACTGATTTATAGAAATTGATCTCTTTCTTTACCTCATTACTGGGCTTTCCAGCAAATCTGTGCATTATTAACTCTTTAAAGCCAGACAACTGTATTTTTTTAGTTTAAACAAATCAATTTCTGCAGCTGGACAGTCAGGGCAGACTATTCCCACTGAGGGGTTCATTTACTAGCCCAGGGTGAGATACTTTAAGAAGGGTATTAAATGTCAAAAAGCTGTCGCAGCAGTTTTGCAGGTTACTATTAATCTAGTCCAGTAGAGCTGGTCATCACGGAGCCAACCCGCCACTCCAGTTTCTCCCATTTTTGTCCATTAGCCCTTGCACGTTGCTGAAAGTGCGTGGCACCAGCAGCAGTACCAAATCTGCCAGAGCATGCCGAGGTGGGAAGGTGCTTGCTGAAGCCTGAGCTCAAATCCAGATTAAGACCTCTCTCCTCTCGACACTTGCAGGTGGCTTCTCTTGAGTGCCCCAGCAGCCTGGAGGACATCAGCCTCGGGGCACTGGGGCCATTTCCTACCTGCCATTCCCTGTGCAGCCCGGTGCCAGCGGCACAGGACAGGTCATAGTCACGGAGAGCCAGAAAAAAAGGTCTGAGGGTGATTCGCTAAGGTTTGGGGTTTTTTTTTTCAGTCATCTTAGATTTGGGCATCTCTCAGCAAATGAGCTGTGGCTTTCCCCATGGAGCAAACTGAACCGCAAGACAGTACGATGAGCTCACATGCATGGGCTGGCCACAGACTGCAAACCTCCCCCTGCCGCAGTGCATCAGCGATACCAGCAGCACCTCAGGGTGTTTGTCTAACCTGCTTTTAAAGATTACCAGTGACAGAACTTCCACCACCTTCCCAGGCAATCTGTCCCTGCACCTCTCTGCTCTCGCTGTTTGTTAAAAAGGTTTTCCTACCATTAATTTGAATCCTTCTGGCTGTAATTTAAGCCCCTTACCTCCCTGTGAACTCACAGAACAAATTACTACCCTCCTCTCTGCAGCAGCCTCTTACGTATTTGAAAACTGCTCTCGCTTTTTCTTCTTTAGGCTAATGCCAGTGGTTTTGGTGTTTTCATCTCCTGGCACTGCGGCTGTGCATGGGCTGCTCCATGTCCTGGGAGCCCTATTCCCATCAGGGCTCATCTCTGCTGAGTAGCAGCCTTCAAATTTTGGTAGTGAATCAAACAGCAAGGATATTTGATAGAGGTGAAAGCTTCCACATGAACTAGAAAATTGCTGCAGCACATTTTTCACAGAGCGGGCCTGTTGGCCATATTGCAAATGAAGCGGGCTTCAGAAAAAAACGAGGTGGATTCAGAGAGTTCTGAGTGGGCTTTTAAGGACATTTTTTCATCCTGGGATGTAGAGAGCTCTGTTGAACACCCAAGATCAGCCCCTAGCCGAGCTCCAGGTATGGCTGCAAAAGAAAACTCTAGGTAGGAGAAACCACTGTCCAGTGGCGCTGTTCCTCAGACGGCCTCTCCTGGGTAAAATTGCTGCTGTTAAACACACAAAAGCTGTAAGATTTGTTGGAGAAATTGCAACTCACTCACTCTCTGCTTACTTTAAACTGCTGCATTTAATCCCTAGCACTGTAGCTGAGAATTCAGCCATAGCAATAAATCAGCGACGGGCTCTGCCCTGGACTCTGAGCTGCCTTTTGGCAGGAGGTACCAGCCATGGGAAGGCAGCGGAATTTCTGCGCCCTTTCCCTTGGCTTTAAATAACTGCACTGCTAAAGGGCACAGCCTGCATGAGGGCAGCTCTCAGCCCCTGCACCAGCCCCCTCTGCCCTCCCCACGCTGCTGGCCAAGCCCCCCTCTGCCCTGGGTATCCTTGGGGAACAGATCTCCACACACGAAGGACCAGGTTTTGTCCCCAGTCCCGGTCTGGGGGAGGAATTCAGCTGGACTCTGAATGTGCAATAAATATGCCCCTGCTCCCCCCCGGTTCAGCACAGCCCTTGTGCCCAGGTCAAGCTCAGGGGCAGGCAGGGTGGCGTGTGCGCACCGCAGCATCGTGTCCACCAGCTCCCCTCTGCTGACATCACATCAGAAGCGTTGAGTAAGAACTGACCTGTGCTGCTGCCGCTTTTGTCTCCATTTGTCTGATGGCAGTGAGCAAAAAAAAAAAAAAAAAAGTTTTTTTTTCTGACTTCCAAATCGCAGTAGGTGCTGAAACACTACAAAATGAACCCCCAGCTGCTGCTTCTGCTTCTCACATGAAAACTGTTGCATACATATTTACTGTGCTGATTAAACAGATCTGCTACTCTACAGTAAAACAGAGAATTAAAGCACCGTATTTGCAATTCTGTTACCAAATTACAATTCATAAATATTTGAGAAAATAAGGCTAGTTGCATATATGGTTACTGAGTGAGCACAGTTGCTGTATGGCTGCCACTTGCTATCAAAAACCAGAGTAGCATGGTGTTAAGTAATGCTTACTTCACAGTGGCGTCCTAAAATGAGAGCACTCTGAACCCACTTCTTCTGTCAGGATATATTTTTATTAAGGGTCAGTATGAACTCCAGAAGAAACTTTAAATAATTTTTGTCACTAGCTTCCCAAAATAGAAACAATCTCTAAACTGAATGTAGCTGAATTTTTAAATAGTGAGGTTCCAGGCACAATGCAAATATCTGCCACTTATAAGGCTATCAGGTAATTTAAATTCATGACAGTAGCTATAAACATGTATTGATGTTCAGTGGAGAAATGCAGGTCTGTATTACAGGGCCAGATCCCAGAAAATACTATATACAATATTTTGGCTCTTCATTTCATGCCAACAGTTCATTGTAAATGTAGGTATATGAAAAACATTCAGCATCTAAAAATCCTCTATATTTAAGCTTCCAGCTAAAAAGTAAACTTTTCAGTTATTACTACAGTAGTGTTTATTTCAAACTTGGTAGTAATTTTTCCAATCAGCATTACCAAGCCCATTCATAAGCGCACACTTTATAACATAATGATAAATGGAGTATCCACGTAGTTAGAGTGAGCTGTATTAGACAAGCAAAATGTCAAAGAAATTTCTGGACAATGGAGGTAGGAATGAAAGGTTCCAGATTATGCTAAGTTTTGTGGCCTGCCTCTAACACCACGGATTTGGTTCTACTTTTATCTGACAAAACAGATTTTCAGTTAGTTTTTCACTCCTTAAACTGTGTTGTGATAGCATTACCTACTGTGTAGTAACAACCTAAACAATGTATGTTTCAATCCAGTGTTTTGGCTGTCTTCAGAAGCAGTGAAAATTCTACATGGTTGAGCCAGAAATAGCTATTAATGCAAGCATATTTTGGAGTATGATTTCTCATCCAAAAATAATGATTTGCAGCTCCTGTAGAGAATCAATAGGATTCTTTTACTTTACAAGACATTTTGGACTGTGAGAACACCACGCACAATCACACTGTTCATTCATTTTGAAAGGGACAGTCTTCTACAATGTGCAAAATGAGACACACGCTCTGTTCCAGTCAGTATGTCTGTTACTCTGAATTGGTTAGCTGTCCCATTCTGCATTATTCTGATCATTGTTTTCCTCTTCTTCAGAATCAGCAGACACTTTCTTAATTCTCTGGATGACTGCCTTAATGCTTCTCTCTAGCTCATTAGTGGATCCTTTACTGACATCTTTCTCAGTATCTCGATTCACTTTTCTTAGTTTAACTCCTTGTCTTATGGCAGAGAGGATGTTGTCTTTTACAGAGGCATACGGATTTGGCTGTTCCACTCTGCGAAGATGAACTTCACTGTGTTTTAGAGAAGCCAAAACCTCATCCATGGAACCTGCGACAGATAAATGTATTGTTACCAGAAGAAAGAGCAAGACAACCACACTTAGTTGTATAAAACCCTACCCAAGTGTACAGGGTTCTTCCTTTCATCTTTGCTAGAGACAGGAGAAAGAATGGTCTGTTCTGGCACAGTCTTTTCATGTTTCTGCAACGCCAGGCCCTGGAACTGCTTTTAAAAAGCATTTAAATCTTTTCTATCTAGAATTGAGAATCCAGCGCCTCTTCAACATTATACAAGGTTGTGCTCTAAGGAAGAAATGATACACAAAGGAAGATGCTTCTTTTTCATTACAACTTTATGGGCTTTCAAAAAAAATTCACTGAACCAAAAAATCTCTTGTATTCTGTATTAGAAACAATCTACCATTCATCCTAGCTTGCTCAGATGCCCGCTGAGACTGTCAATTGCATTTTTGCTCAGCCAAGAGAAAAATGAAAGGATTTGAGTAGAAGGGCTTGAAACGGCACCACTGAAATCAGTGGAAGCCTGATCAGACCCTAAGCAGGCAGGCAGTTCTTTTCTGTATAGACTTAAAAAATAATTCTCATTTTACAACATGATTTAAATCTCAGGCGTATGTTTCTGAACTTCAGACCATAAAGGACACCATACTGAGAGAGCTTCCACTAGTTCTCTTGATACACGCTGCAATTTGTGGGTTACTCCGTCTGCTGGATTCTTTGTTGATAGCTTCAGACTGTTGGACAGGGAGGCAGTTTCCCTGGACAGCAGTCGACTCCTACAGCCATAGCTTCAGACCATCTGTGCCTCACAGCTAGAAGTATTTTTGCCATGCGCAGTGCACAGGTTATGTGATTAACATCAAGCACTTGAAATGTAACATTCTGTTAAATCCTGCAGTACCTTCAGAGACTGAGATGCCAGAAAAGCAAAGATCCACCAAGTTGTCCTGCAAAGCCTTCAGGTAAGAAAGTCTTAAGTCTATTAATCAAACAGGCTGCCTGGGAAAAACTAGTCAGACTAACAAATTAGAAAAGAAGTTTCCCTTGGAAAGTATGTTAACACATTATGGACAGTATATTCAACACCAGAATATGAACCTCTCCTGCTTTTCATGTGCAGAGACATGAGTGGCCCATGTGTAACTAAAACCAAGCTGTTTATGCAGCTGTTTCAGTAAGTTCCTGTGGCAGTATTTTATTGATTACTATTACAGCAATTAACATGTTTTTTCTTCATGAAATAGGCAAAAACAACCAATTGGATTTCTCCAATAAACAAAAAAGGATTGTTCTTATCCAAAAATAATGAAAGGACATCAATGTTAGACTGTAAATGGTAGTAAATATTAACTACTAGCAAGGCTGTTCCAGTAGCAGACTACACTGGTGTACAACTCCTATTTGTTAATCAAAGCTTCTTAAGAGTATCTGTGGTAGAGTTATCCCACAGACCTCCCAGACTGAAGTCCGCATGCTAATCCACAGGATGCACAGTAGTTTGTCACAGTAACTCGACTGCGTCTCAGCCCTTCAGCTGCTTCTACTTCCCCACACCTTGGAAGAGCTGAAAATGCTGAACTTTCCCTGATATTCCTGCCTGTGGTTTGCCTCTTAACTGAGAGGATACAAAGGCTGCGTAGATGTATTGTGAATAGTCTGAAAAGGAATGTACCACATTTAAAGACATGCTTCATTCTAGCATAAGCTCCACTGTGAAAAATGACAATAAAAAATTGCTGCCTTCTAACTTAGATCAATCTCCCTTACATAGTCAAAATATCTGCTTGCTTTAGAGATAAAAATAAGCCTGTTAGCAGGATGTAACCAGTGCAGCCTTGGGAGGCTGCTGAGCTCTATTCTCATTCAAACTACTGTTTCAATTGCTGAGTTCAGCCTTCAATTACACCTGCATGATCTTGCTAACAAAGCAGAGGTGTAACAGTGCGGAATTTTTGCCCTAGGAATATTAGTATGCCAAAACTATCCATCTGCCTTTCAAATCCTGGTGGAATTCTGCATGAACTCTCTTAAGAAATCTTTATTTAGAAACCAAGCAAATTGTAAGTGGACGCACGCTGTGCATACCTTAGAAATGCAAGCAGTCCAACTGCTAGCTCTGTAGTACATAAATCATAAACACTAAAGTGTAGCCTTACTACAACTACAAATCTACCCAAAGTGGTCTTCTGACTGGACAGGTGACTAATCCTCAATCAAAATACCACATTCGGTTCGAAAGTTGCAAAATTATGGCAAGAACAAACCTGATAATAAAAGTTGCTTCTCACCAAACAACATGAATAAACACCCTCTCCTTTCTTCTGACACCTTCCTACCTATTACAGCAGTGGGGTTTTCAGTGTCATGAGAAATGCAGGTCCTGAATTAAGATCTCCACAGAACTAGAAGTGCTGTGATTAATCATCGTTTAAACTAACCTGTAAGGCTGTACCTAATAAATGTAGGATTCCAGCAGAGATTCAAGTTCAAATGTCCTAAAAAATTGACCTGTCCAATTTGACAGCACTTCCCCAAAAACACGGAGTCACACACTCTGAGCATCAGGACCCTGTGAAGTATATCAAATGGGATACACAAATCATTGTTACTCATTTAACATCCTGAGTTATGGTCAGTGTTATTGTATGTGGTTTCTTAGACTAAGCTTTCCAAGAGTTTCATTCCCTTGAGCAAGACTGCACACTATTCCTGTTCAGAACCAAAGGGAGGGAGAACAGAAAAATACAGGAAACAAAGAAAAAAACACCAGTCGATGTGAGCCTTCTTACCTATGTAATTATTTATACACCTCCTGGATGAGTCATCCTGTTTGTGCAGTGCAGGGCTTTCTGTGGGGCTATCAGAGCTAAGGGGAAGTGGTTCATCCTCTGGTGATGATGGTGTCTTTAACTGGAGAGGTAAGGGGGGAGGTGGAGAAGGAGGGGGTAAAGGAGGAGGGGGTGGAGGAGGTGGTGGTGGTGGCAGCAAGGATGGAGAGACCATCAACCCCTCGCTGTGCTTCTGTAGCTCTGTGTTGCCATCAGTAACAAAAATCTGGACAGGGATATCTGCTGGGGTATTCTGATATGAAGCTTTTGATTCTTTGGCTTCTACTAGCAGTATGCTCTTTGGCTGCTCTGGAGCTGCCCTTGTTCTCAACGAAGGTGGACAGGACAGTACTGCAGCCTGCTGAGTGATGCTTTGTGGCAACTTGGGACTGAGAGGCTGGGGACGAGATGTTTTCAGAACAACATGAGCTGGACACTTCTGAAAAACAAATTGTAAGGCAGAAGGTCACATCTCCATTGGACTGGCCAAAACATCAACCCCAAAGAGACAAAAAGCCAGAGAGTACAGACCTGTCCCACTCATCCATTCAAGCAGAAAATTCAACCCTGAACAGATTTAAATGGATATCAAGGTATTTCTTTCAAAGCCATTTCCTCACTCATACTCTTTGCAACAGGTTCTGCACCTGGAAACTATATCCTTAGTGGATATAATCCTCTTGACTCATTACACACAACCGTATTTTAGGCTATCCAAATGGTTGTCTCTGATTTGGACTGTGCTAACACGTGAGTTATGGCTATTTTCTGACACTGTGTTTTGACACCATTTAGGACTACTGTAACACAGTACTTGCCTCCCTGAATGTTTTCAGCCTCTCCAGTGTTTTCTGACGTTCCTGGCTTATCCAAGCTTTTTTCTTTTTCTCCTCCTCTTTTTGCTTGTCTCTCTTCTGCATTAAAAAACAAGTAAGTGAGCCTTAGAGTGTGAAAACAAGCAACTGCCAGATTCTCCAAGGCTGCTATTCAGTACTCACTATCTGTATGCTGTGATGCTGCTGGAAGCGTTTTTTGCTTTCCTCTGCCTGTTGCAGTCTCTGACGATGGCTTGCTTCACATTGATCCTGGTAGAACAGCAAAATTCACGCAACCTTTGGTTAGTTCCCATTTACTGTGCACCATCTGTGCCATTAACTCCTGTGCACAAGCCACTAAACAGCGACCAAGGCCAAGTGCCTGGCTGGGCCAGGAAGGATAGCTAAGCTCAACCAGTGGCAGATGTGAGACCCTGAAGGTAAAGTCTGTGGGACTCCTTCATGGCTAAAGCCAATGGGATCTTTTGTTCTCCTAATTAGTGATAGGGTTATTCATGCTGCAGAGCAAATATACCCAGATCTGAACCGATGCCTCTTACACTTAGCTTAAAAAAAGGAGAAGAAAGAAAAAAGACAAAAGCAGAAAAACAAGCTCTGAAGAAATTTCACTCAGGTGCCAGCTGAAGGAAAGGGGTGCAAAGGCATGAGGAAGAAGGCAAGCAGGAAGCTAGCAGGGCATTACAAAAATACAAGGCTACTTTTCCCGCCCCTTATTTGCCATAGGTCCCAGTATAAAAGCCAGGGAAGCAAAGGTATGGGAAGCACAATGAATGTCTAACAGGGATACCTTCTGTTAGTAACAAAATGCCACAGAGAAGCTGCAGGCTTCAATATTTTCTCTGGGAGACGCTATTTGTCACTGTGCAGAGGGGGATTATCCACATGGCTGGGTAAGCATTTGCAAATCATCTGGCATTTGGCTTTAGCGTTATATAACCAATAGACAGCAATTAAGTGAATGAAAACAGAAGCAAAGGAAGTGTCTGCCGAGGAAGCAGTCGCAAGCAAGAGACAATGGTGGCTCACAAAACATTTCCAATGTCACTCCCATTTTGTCCAGTCTAGTGAGAGGTAAAAGGCCAGAGAGACTGGAGCTTAAACTTTGCGCTCTGTCTCAGCAGGACTGTGCAGGTGTAAGGTAAGCTCAGCTCACTGGGAAGGTTCATGAGAGTCAACTGTGATCTCACTTGTGTCTTCCTAGTGTTCTGCTCTGAATGAGAAACAAAGGAAAAAACTGCCCTTTGCACAGAACTGTGAGGCTGGAGAGAGAATTGCAGCAGTTATTCCCCTCCCTCCCATTCAAAGGTAAATTATCACTGTGTGGGTTGCTCTGTCACTGCAGCTTCCTTCATTGCAGGCCAGGCTTCCTCCTGTACTGCAGCTGTGGTGTATAAGTCTGCCAGGGCAAAGCTCCAGCTGGCCACAGCAGGGCTCTGGTAAGGTTTAGCTGATAGGGGAACACCTCCTAGGTCACCCATGTAAGTTTGTGCTCTCTTAATAAACTAGAGGGGCACTTGCACCACACAGTGGAATGTAAAGCTAGATTAAATCACATTGCCCCTCTTTCTGTTTGGAGGCCTTGGCACTGAGTCACATATCATCTTGTATGCTCCACCCAAATATTCCCTAGCTGTTTCCTAGCCATCCCTCATGAGTCAAGACATCAGCTAAAGAAAATGCACATCTCCAGGACTGCATTTACTTTTTTGTTCCTGAGGTAGGCTCTCCTGGCACAGACAGTCCCACGCTTTGACTCCAACTGCTTAGTCTTCTGCCTCAGCACCGTCATTTCTGACAAGTTAGCGTAATGTTGTCCCATTGTCTGTTCAATGACCTTGAGCTCCTCAGGATTTTCACATGTATCATAGTAAACAACTTCATCCTGTTTCTCTAAAAAGGCATTTGGCATTTTTTTAAAAAACCCAAAAATTGCCACAGTTATTTAAACATTTAAAGAACTAATGACATTTTAAAAGCCATTGAAAGCAGTTAGTTATTAGGAATTGTAATGCTCCAGAGCCGAACTTGGTCCTTCAAAGTCTTATGCAAACATGTCATGTTACTCACAGGGGTGCTTTGCAGGATCAAATTTATGCTGTTAGCATTTGTTGTTATTTAGCTTCCTCTTTCAAATGTCTCTCTGTGCTTTAACTCCTACCTTCATCAACTGGAGTTTTCCTGGAAAACTGAAGACTCTGCTGATCAACACTGGGTGACTTGTTTCACTATTTACCAGGTTTTAATTATGCAACAAGCAGGAGCAATGTTCACTTCACGGTGTACACAGTAATAGAGAATTCATAAGCACAAATAAGTGTAAACAAGACTGGTGCCTAGTTTGGTCATAAATATGTTACGAAGAGACACTTAAACTGGAATATAGCAGTACTCAAGTACCATCTAGCTATAATCACCTCTTCTTTTGTCATTACAGGATGTATTTTGCAATTTCTACATGTTAGATTACACAGATATATGATGAATTTCAGAACCCGTTTCAGCAGGTCACGATATCCAGAGTTTCTACACATAGATCCTGTAACTACGAGAACAGTTAAATATTTTCAGCACAAATTATTCCATATGCTAAACCACTGCATGCGCATATCACAGCTGCTGTGAAGGTGAGCTATCAGTGTGACTATTTTTTTAAACTTGTGTTATCAAATTAGTGTCACGTTAGTCAGAAGACATAATATCAGATGGTGCCACGACATCAATGTTTTCCAATGATGCTCTCTACTATCAAGACCTGAGCACTGATAATCATCCTTTTTTTCTTTTTTGAAGTGAAAACAGAGCAGGCTATATCATTCCTGTGTTTTGGATATGTGCTTAAATGTTTGTTTATTCTTACCTTTAATCTGTCTCCTTAAAGTGTCCAACTGTACAATAAGCAGCATCTCTTCATGTTTCAATATTTCAAGCTGTACATTATATAATTCCAGCTGCATTTCATAATATTGTATTTCCAGCTCCTCCACTACAGTTAAGTTCTCTTCTTGTTCACTGAGGTTCTCCAACTGTATAGCCCCAAATAGAAAATAAAAAGCATTAATAACAAAATATGCACACACAAACATGCACGGATTCACAAGTACCTGTACAGAGCCTGGCCTAACTGGCAGCTGCTTAGGTGCTTTGGTATGGAAACAACAGAACATTAGAAATGGCTTGGAGCAGAAACTCAGAGGAGCAGAGAGCCTTATTAACTGAAAGTGTAATTTTACCTTAAGTCTACCAGGAAAGACTTCATTATAATCTGCACAAATAATACTGCTCCTGAAAACAATTATACATGGTGCAGTACACTACTCTTGGAAAACAAATATCAAGTACTCCTAGAAGCAGTTAGATAGCATCAAATCAAGAAGATTAGAAGATTAATATTAAATAAATATCTTTATTTTGCAGTGTCCTCTGAAAATAATATCTGGTCTTTATCTCCCTAAAATGAACAATTTTAAAGGTTAATATCACAAATGCTAACATGACACTTGAACTGTAAAAGCATGTATCTTAACCTTTCCTAAGTGTCCTCATATGTGCAGGAGCACTTTTAAAAAACTGGAGACATGCATTTTTTCTGCAACTTAAAACCATGTTGAAAACCTAAGCTGTTTCACAGACAAAGACTTTGAAAGTCTACTCCCATGACCACCCTGGTAGGTTTTGATCAGCCCTTCACAGAACAGTGACAGAAAAGGAGGCTTTTCTTACATTTTTCTGAATGCCAGCTCTCTTCTGTTTCAGGCACAACTCTCGGGCCCTCAGATGCTGAAGGGTTTCTTTAGCTAACATACATTTCAGGTTTTCTAGCCGTGGCAAAGCAGATGCCCACGTGGCTTTACCAAATCTTTCCTGATCTTGTTCCATCTGTTTGTGCATTGCTGCAGATTAAAACATTGCAATAAGATATGAGAAATGCAGTATGTGTTTCTACTATAGCTGCAGTACTAAAAATTCTGATGCTATTAAACAATTTCTGAAGTTCTTTAGAAATTACAAGACTAAAAGGTTTAATTTATGATTTTATATATGTAAGTAAAATACTTCACTGTACCATGGAAACATACCTTAACAGTTACACAGCAATCTACTCAGTTAACATGCTGAAATCCTTGAGGCTTGCATATCAAGCATCAGAAATGCACGTGGGTTTTGTTCAGAGGTTTGCAGCCATAAGTCTCAGGCCTTGATGATGTTTATGTGCAAGCCAAATGCAAGTTGTAACCCAAATTGGTTAAAAGATATAAATCTTAAGTGAATAAAATGCTTCTTTCTTAAGGTGGAAACTTGTCCTAACCTCAGGGTCTGCAGAGAGAGACCAGCAAAGGTGACAAGAAGAGCTCTCAGTCCCCTAAGTCAACCTTTTGTGTAAATCATAGAATCATAGAATGGTTTGGGTTGGAAGGGACCTTAAAGATCATCTAGTTCCAACCCCCCTCAACTAGACCACGTTGCCCAAAGCCTCATCCAACCTGGTCTTAAACACTTCCTGATTACCTGCCAGAGCCTTTACGGTTTCCTTGAAGTAGTTCACAGTGATATCCTGAATGGAGCACACAGCATTCTCAGCTCGCTTAGTCCATACTTCAGCATCTTTCTGCAAAGCTGCTACTCTTTTAGGCCCCAAATTATCATACTGCAAAGATTTCTGCAAGGAGACAACATTCTCAGTTACCAACTGGTTACCACAGTGGTGCAGCCCGCATTACGCTATACTTGGAGACATTTCAAGCAAGGCAGAGCACAGTGGCAAACATGACCTTCCCCTCATTTGACATAAAATGAATCATTACTCATACCTATGTATTGCCCCGTTCCTCATTCTCTGGGCTAACTCGGAACCTGTGCTCCCCAATCACGACTTCACGCTTAACTTTGGATTAATTTATTTCTTAAAGTATTTTTAAACTATCATGTTAAAAATCATGTCCAACACAAGTGTTTTTAGTTGTTACTAAAAGTAACTCAAAACCACTCTTCTACGTGCAATGTTCTCTTCTATTTTTCCCCTTGTGTTGACAGCACATTGCACTGTCAGGTTCTCCAGTTTGGCAGTTCTTTCACACAGGAACAGGGATATAGAAATGTAAGAGAGTATTTTCAAGTCCACAAAGAGTACATGGGTACAAGACCAGTATATTTTTAATATTTTTTTAAAGAATGTGATTCCAAATGAGCCTAAATATTCTTTTGAGTTGTGGTTGGTTTTTTTTTTAAATACTAAAACAAACTTTCTGCTTCATCCATTCCAATTTTCACTTTAATTTTCAGTACAGCATACTGGGTATTTTATCTTCACAGATTTACACCTTCAGTAGCCAAGAACCTTAGTCTAAACTTAAAACTGTTCTCTTTTTTTAGAACAGCTCCCTTCAATTTTAACAGACTATTTAAGGAAAAATCAAAATAGTAGATGGCTGTCTTTTCCAGGGGCATCATAACTTTCAGTATGTGCTTCCAGTTTAAGATGCACATAAAATTAAATGGACGAAGTGACAACCGACATGTTCTAATCTGTACTTCTAGCAGGTTGTAGCAGCAATAGGAAACTTTGTGTGGTAGGGTCTCCATTCTACCACTGCAACTGAGCATTCTCAATGTCACAAACTAATCCCACTGAAGGTGGCACAACGGCATCAACTTAGATCTCTGCAAACTCAGCCTACCAGAGAGTAATCCGCAGAGGGGGGGAAAGCTTGGGAACGTTTTCCTTTTAATTCCTCAAAACAGAGGGAAGTGGAACTCTGGTGGGAAGACAGCTGCAGTTCTATTCAAGCCAATACCATGGATTCAGAGATCCTCTGAGAGCAGTTCTGCACTAACTCTGAATTTCTCAGTCACGTTTGGTGGCTTGGCAGGGGGAAAAAAAGAGTAGGTAAGCACAGAAGTAGGGAACATTAAGTGATTTGAGTCTAAATTGCTCCAAGAGCAGCTGATGCCCTACTGTATAACTCAGCCTTCCACTGTGCAAAGGCAGACCTACCAGGATTTCCAGTTTGTACAGTGTCGCCAGCTCTCGCATATCTCTGAAGGGCTGCAGTAAATACTGGTAGAATTGTGTTGCCATGGTGACCAAATCCTGATAAGTTTCGTCTTCTTCTTCATAAACCTTCATCAAAGCCACCATTGTGTCAGCATTTTCATGCTGCTGAAGAACCTAGTGGGATAAAAGGTAAATCAGACTTGGCTGCTTTGCATTTGTGTGTGCTGACGAGCTTTGGTGGAAAGGACCTGCCTTTTGTCATTTGATGAACCGGTGAGACTTCCTGCTACACAGGAGGCATATGCCAGGCATTCAGCAGCCACCCCTAGCTGGAAATATCGTTAACACCATGCTGTTAAAGGCACTAATTGCTGCATGTTGCATTGGGAGACTGCAAGGAGAGAGAATCATGCCTAGGGTTTCCACCACAGGAATTCTAATAGCTCTGTGCAGATGACTTGGTTGCTGCTTTTTATAAACACAAATGGGAAACTGGGGAAGTCTCTGTATGGGAAGGACAAGTAAGGTATTCTTAAACTACCTCTTGCATTGCTTCCACAATTACTAAATGCCTGCTCACATTAAATGAGTTTCTGGATCCAGAATTTCTGACTTAGGGCACAGGAAAATCAAATTGCCATTTTAAAATAAGAATTCAGAAACAGATTTCTACTCCTGATATAGCCTGCAGTTAAATTCCTTTCACATTTGTGTAATTTTTAATAGTTTATTCTAATCTCAATTCTAGCAATATTACGCTTTGTGACTTGTAATTCTTCCAAGGAATGATTGCCTTCCTGATACACTAGTCCTTATTTAAGGTCTTTATTTCCTTCTACGACACAAAGTTGGAAACTTCCCTTTAATTGCATTTGTTTACTGGCACCAATCAAAGCTTCAAAGATTTTTCTTTGACAGCAGCTAGCAGAGACCATGGTGCGCTCTACGTGCCAGGATAGTGAGCCAGCTGAGAGAACACGGCTAAGTTCCACTGGGAAACACAGACCTTCCTGGAAGGACAGTGTTCGTTCTACAGCTCTGTAACAAGGGAAGGGAATAGGGTGTTAGGTGCTACAACAATAAGAAAAAGCATTAGAAACATAAGCTTGATTGTGTTGCAACTGAAAAGCACTGGAATTAAACCACCACCTTTGCTCTTGCCAGCTGAGTCTGGGTAAGACAACAGGAGCAAAGTTCCCAGCTGTGAAGGCATTTCCCCAAGGAAAATCCACAGAAGTCAGCTCAAGGGCATTTCCCACCCATTCTCCCTCCAGGCCTGGCACAGGCAGGACAAGGGAACACAAGGATCTGAACTGCAACATCTCTGATAATCCCAGAAGTCCTGTAGCCCTTTAGGCTTCCCAAGGAGCTCCTGGTGCCTCAGAGACAGTCCCAGGGCCCACCTGCAGCAATTTAACAGTCTGCTTTTCCCTCACTATCAAAGCCAAATAGAAACACAATAGTTCACTTCCTGCTTCCCATACTCAAAGCAAAAAGTAAGGGGCATGCTGCTCCCGGAAGATGTTTATAGTGAGTAGAGGGGAAGTATTAGTGACATTTTAAAGTCAACTCATGAAAAAATTATTCATTACAAGGGTTTGGGGGTTTAAGGGTTGTTTTGTTTTTTCTGTGTGTAAAAGCAAGGATTTTACTTTCAAAATCTGATATTCTTTTCACAGAATTCTGGTTTGCCATTAGCCCAACTGACTCCTGTGGTTGTTGTAACAGTATTGCTCCAGGGTTATTTCCTTTGTCTTTGAACACATACACATGAAAAAAGTATTCAAACAATACTACTCTACTCCATCTTGTACTGGTATCTTCCACATTCTTCAAAATTAATTTCCTGGTCCAAAGGATGAAGTTTTTGAGAAGGAAATGGATGTAAAAAGGGAAGAAGGATGCTCTGAATCTTAAGGCTAGTTGAATGTCAGAAAAGGCAAGTTTTATTTCTTGAATCTTACATAATTTCATCTAGACTGCAATATAATGAATTTATGTCCCTGTTGGGCCTGCAATACAACACTTCATAGCATGTTTAGCCATATCTAAAATACAGTTTGAAATAGCAGAATAACTGGCACTGAGTTATACTTAACCACCAAATCCCAAACTGCCACATGGCTGTACATGCTTGTGCTGCTTGCAAGAGAGCATGGTGGCTAGAATTTATTTCTAACTGGGCCACGAACTGTCATAGTCAGTTATGAAAACTGTAGCCTTTGCATAGAACACTGTGCATGAACTTCATGTTGTTCTTCAACTTGTCTTTTTAAAAACAGTATCTTTCTGAAACAGGAATGTTGTTACAGCTGTTAACTACTGAAATGGGAAATAGAAGGCTAAAGCCAAGTGTCTTGACTTTCCCCCAAAGCATGATCATTTTTATAAAACACCTTTCAGCTTACTTTGCCAGGAAATAGACTGCAAACAGATACTGCAAGAAAACTGTAGCAGCAACACACTAGTGAGCTTAAAGTATCTGTAACCCTTGTTTTGATGTACCGATGCCCTAATTGCAACCATGTTACTAGATACCGTCCTTTAAATTCATGCTTACTACAAGGGGAAAAATCCAGGAACACATCTCCAGCAAGAAGAAACTTACGGTACTAAAGGGAGAAAGGACTATCATCATCACTAGTTTATACAATCATTAGGCCAGTATTTGACACTTAAAAAAACATAACACAATTTCTCTGACTGCGGAATACCTATTTGGTGTAGGTCCATGGCTAAGTTTGGTTTTAATAAAAAAAAACTTGACTGAGAATCCCCCAGTTATAGGCATTACTGCAAGCAGGCAGTCTGAGACCTTCATAGAGAAGTTAGAAAATTAAAGCATGATCATATTCTTCCCTTTGGTTACCGTTCCACCCATTGCACAACACTGCTGGATATTTTTACCAATGTGTTTTTGTAGGAGTGCTTGCAAGCAAGCGCCTCAACATTTTTATACTAACTGCGCACCCGGAGCTGGCTTATTCTCCACTTCATAAAGTGGCACTTACAAAGACTGATGACGCTCAGTACTTCAGAAAGTTGACCTAGCAGTTTCCAGACAATCAAAAAAGTTTTTGTGTAGGTACTAATCCAAACATAGGACAATACCTGAGCAAGATGATATTAGTGACTTGGTCACACTTGCTCACGTTACCCAAACGTGAGTCTGACCCGAATTACCAAAAGTCTTGCAGCAGAGGCTGCTAACCTCATGCACACAACTCCCAGGTGAGCAAGAGGTGCTAAAGCAGAGGCTCAGACAGGTGCACCTGCGAGCCGGGCTGCAGCACAGAACAGCACAGGCAGTCCCACACCGAGGGAAACCTGCAGGGAGAGCTGGGGGTGGCCCTGCAGCCCCCCCCCACCCCGAAGCCCTCAGGCCGCTGCACTCCCTCAGGCGAGCAGGCCCAAGCCACTGGCCCCCTCAGGCCTCGCCGGCGCTGCGGGGCGGCCCCCCCGCCCGGCCCCAGCACCCGTACCAGCCGCAGGGCCTCCTTGGCCCGGGCCAGGTGGCCGCGCAGGGCCCTCCCACGGAGCTCGTGGAGACTCTCGAAGTACTCATCATCGCGGAGGCGGCGGTCGGCGGCAAAGAGGGCGTCCAGCACCACACGGCCGCCGCAGAGCTCCAGGGCCCAGCCCAGGTAGCGCTCCAGCTCCCGGCACAGCTCCTGCACCTCGGCCTCCCCCGGCGCCGCACCACCGGGGAACAGCACAGCCCAGAGCCCCCCGCCGCCGCCGCCGGCAGCGCCGGGCAGCGTGGGCGGCAGCGCGGGGAAGGCGGACTCCAGGCGTGAGCAGACGGCCGCCAGCTGCCGGTGAATGCCGCGTAGGGCCGACGCCGAGAAGAGGCCGGCCCAGCTTTGCGGGGCCTGCGCTGCCGCCTCCGCCCGGCCGTGGCAGGTCACGGCGAACGCACCCTCCACGCCGTTCCAGCCCACAAGAAAGCGGAGCCGCGGCGGCTGAGACTCGGCGAAGGCGGTGTCACGCACGGCCACCCACCCCTCCAGGCTGTCGGGCTGCGGCTCCATGATGGCGGCGGCGGCCGCCGCGCAGGCCCCACGCCCGCGGAGCGAAACAGAAACCGACAGGCCTTAAAGGCGCCGCTCGCGCACGCAGCGAGGGGGCGGGCCCCGCGCGTCGCGTCGCCGGCAGCTGGCGGAGCCATTGGCGGGCGTCGCCCGAGGGCGGGTCCAAGGCGTGGCCGCCGGAGGGGGCGGAGTGGGCGGCCCTCACACAGCTCGCACGAAAATAAAGAATAAAATTGAAAGAGTAGGAGGGCAGGCCTGCGCAACGCACGCAAACAGCCTCGAGTGTGGGGAAAAAAACTTATTTTCGTGAAATAAGCAGTTATTTCTGTGAAGAGTGGTGGGCAGGGTGCATAAGACACACAGCCCTGCGGGAAGGAGCACGGGCATTACCTCAGGGTGTCCCTGCGCTGCGGGAGGCCTCCGCCATTTTCCTGTGCCCCATGGGTTTGAGCCGTTGACTGGCTGAAGGAAAGCTGCCGTGTGCAAGTGGTTTTCCAGCCACTGTTCCTGTGGGCCTGGCAAAATTTCACAAGTTGTTCCCAGCCAAAACCTCATGCTCCTTCCCTGCACTTCAAAATGGAGACATACGCTACCCTGTGTCAGCATTCAAGCCCAGGGATGGTGGGTGGCCGCATGCACACGCTGTGCCACGCACCCAGAGGCCATGGCCGCAAACCATCCTAAAGTCAAATGGTACTGGTCCTTAAATCAAATTTGGTCCTAAGGTTGGCATACTTATTATACCACCTAAATACTGCCTCGCAGGCCTCTGAGGGGAGTGGGGAGCAAAGGGAGGGTTTATATAGCACATAGCTCTTATTCAGACTTCATGTGCAAGGGCAAAAATAAGTTCTCGTTCTGAAAAATTAATAAAATTTGTCTGACAGCATGAATGTTAACATTTCAGCAAAGGCTACATCGTTTGTGTGAAAACATTTCTGCTCTGATCTCACAGATGATAGAGGCACTGTCAGCAGTAATGAGATCATGACTACATGGGTAATTAACTTGTAATTCCTTACCGAAAGAGCAAATAAGTGCACTTCTAGAAATGTGAGGAAATGACACCAAGTTCAATTGGAAAATGAGGAAAAAGCAGAGCTGTGTCAAGATCCAACAGACGTTTCCCCATGTGCTGTCCCTGGAGCTCAAGACGCATATGATGCAATGTTCTCAGTCATGCTTAAAAACCTCTTGCCAGCAAGGCTGGCTCAGTAGTGTGTTCACAAACAGATGATGTATGCTGGACAACTGTGGGTTTGAGTGGATACCTAAAGCTCAAGTGCTACAGTAATCACAATAATCAGTGGTAATATACAGCCTGGTTTTCATCAGGTGAACCACTACTGAGCACACACTGAAGGGATACATTCCTGTGAAAATCCTCCCTCGCTGGGCCATTGGCCACTTTCTTCACTATAATTAGCTTTCCAGTGGTCTAGCATACACATATAGGGTGGGGACGTATGTATACGTATAATAAGTGTATGCAACATTGTGATTTCTTTTTTTCTGGAGTCTGATCTTGATTCCAATTCAACCCCATAGTAAAGCTTCTGCTAATTTAATAGAGAGAAGGACTTTGCCATTAAACTTTTGCAAAGAACAGAACAGATACTTCCACTTAAATACGCAGCAATGCTGTAAGTATGCATCCAGCCATTTGAGTTAGTTTGTGCACATTTTGTGTATCCCACAGGCGATACTCTGCCTAGCACCACAGCCTTGGAAATCACGCCTAGAGTCAATGACTGCACTCTGCCAAGTTTATTAATACCAGCTCAGAAAGTGAGAGGGTGCTCTGGCTTTAGCAAGGGGTCCGTATAATTGTTCCAAGTACTTCAGATCCAGGAATCAACCTTCAGAGCCTTTTCTTGGTGTGTGACATTCATCCTGGTGACACTCAAGTAGCACGCAGCTGAAGGACAGCCAGGGCACATCTATATTTGTTCCATTGCTCATTGCTGGCATGTCCCCTGAGCAAAGAGGCGGTCTAGGATTACGGTAACAAGTCTTCCAACTGCAGTCATAGGAAAGTGGCAGGGGATTGCTTTCGTGTGAATTAATTTTTACTAGGGGAAATAAATGTGAAGTTTGATGCCATCTGAGCTATCAGAAGAATTTATGACGTCTTAAGATAGAAGGCAAGTTTTTAGGTAGTAACATTCTTTGTTATATATTTTTGATAATTCATGGTCACGGACTTAAACATTCTTCACTGTAATTGTATCTGTTCCTGTAAACTGAGCAAACACTGAGCAATCATCTGAAAATCTTATTTAGGCAGCAGAGTTCCAGACGAGCTTAATTATGCTCATTTTAATTTATGTTATTTAATTTCATTTTGGTAGGAAAAATATTTGTTAACTCACTTTTCTAGTTAGTAGTAGCTTCTAAAGGAAGCCTTCCTTATTATAATTATGGGGAAAAAAGTCTTTGCGGGAGCCAGACAACATTTTCTGGTATGTGTCAAGACGTTTTCTCTGTTTAATATGTTAAAATTTGCATGATTTATTTTGTCACCTTTAGCATAAACAGTATTTCTGCCTAACTTCAGTGTTTTTGTCTATAGTAAGATTTTGCTAGCTGTAGAATCCACACCCATATCTGCAGTGCCAGAAGAGAAACGGTGAACTTCTGTGTGTGTTTTCTTGCAGATCTGGTAGGCTGGACTGTTTTCAGTCATTGATATAAAACTAGAGAGTTGGAAGTTTCTTAGCGTTTTTCACTGTTTTGAGAAGTTGCTTTCTAATAATTCACTGGCTGTGTTGACTTTGTTAGCTAAATAATCCTCAGGAATATTAGTAAAATTTTGATGAAATAAATTTGAAGTCATAGCAAGTACTCAAAACTACAAAGAGCATAAAAAGTAGTTTGAAAGCAAAGCTATGTGAAAGCTTCTGCAGAAGCTCTGATAACCTTGATGTCTGACTGACCTTTTGGCTTTTTTCTGAGAGAAAGTGGTTTTAAAGCTTTCGCATGCTTCACTGAGCTAGGACTAGATGTAACTATAGGTTCATTAATATTCAGCTGAAATCTTTCCATGAACTCTTTTGATCATAGTAGTAAACTGCTGAGAAAATTGACCTGAGTAGTTTTGTAGCCATGATTTTGTTAGTGCTGGTGAACAGTGGAGGGCTGCAGGGACGTTGCAGCTCTGACAAAGCACCATGTGGTCTTTCTGTACTAGCATTATTTCATCTGCTGTTGTTAATACGGGCTGGCTGGAAAGAGTGGGCTTGGGGAGTCAGCATTAAAATTGCCCTTGCACCTTTAATGTTATCCCACATGCATCTGCTTTATCATACAGCTTTGCATTTCCCATCCACATGCTCTTCACACCTCCCACGTTACACAGAATGGACAAAGTGTGCAAGCTCCAGGTCAGAGCGGACTTCTCTCCATTCAGGGGTCAACAACTTGTCTTGCTTCCTAGTTACTGTAAGCTTTATCATGGGAATCATCATCAATCTTTTTTTTGAGTTTCATTTATGTTAAAAATATATATTTTCACAATACTTGAGAACCCCCCAAAGGGAAGTATTTTTCCCTATTTTATAGAAAGGACTCGAGACCTGGACTGAGAATAATGCTAAAAGAAACCTCTGGTTTCAGTATCAAGAATGGCAATTTGAAAAATCCAGAACAGGATTTTTCAGGGCATTTACTAGTGTGTTATGTGGCATCAGTGGTCACAAGGGGGGCATCCTACAGTATGCCTGACTGACAGTTCAGGAAGAGCACTTGACAGCAGCTGAAGAGTGAGCAGACTTCAAACCAGGCCATCTCCAATTGCACAGAACAGCACTAAGTGCGCCTGAAGCACAGTTGCAGCGTTGAGCTGGGGACAGGACTATTCCACAGTTCGGAAATCAAACATCAGCTGAGCCACTCAGAAAACATAGGATGCACACCAGAGACCAGCTCTCTGCTGTGCTTTGGACAGAGGTGAGAAAAAACAAGCCTTCCGTGGCTTCACCTCAGAAGCTTTGATCTTTCCCGTGCCTACCTCCAGGCCCTGAGCAGTCCTCAGCCAAACATATTCCATCAATATATTTTTAAGCAAGAAAACTCATGTTTGATATCTAAGCATGTGGCTAAAGGTCTTTCTTATCTTTTACAGGTTTGAGACTCATCGTCTCAAAAGCCTCACTGAGGATACCAATGTCATCCAGATCTGGCAGTGCAAGAGAGTATGAAACTAGTGACCAGTTGCTTGGTCGTTCAGCTTCCCCACCAGTCCCAGAGTCTAACGAGACTGAGGCTGAAGGCTTGATATTTTATCACATGGATCTTTATGGATCAAAGGAGAGGTTTGATATCTTTCCTGAAGAGCCATCTGGTCAAGGAGACAGATCTCTTGGGGATACCAGAAGGGAATCTGCATTGAGTAGCAAAAAATTTCAGCGCTCACAAGAAGCTGGATATGATTTGGAAAAGGAGGTTGCAGAGTTGGCTAAGATGTATGGACTTGATGAGGATAGAGAAAAAGAGCTTGAGCTTCTTGGAGGACATCTGGAGATGGTGGAGAGCAGATGGCCACCTGCTCGCACAGAAAAAGCAGGATCACAAAGCTCCATATGTAATGCATCAAAACACAGCTCGCCAGTGAAAGATCGAAGTCAAAGCACAAAGCAACAGGGACTTCCTGGCAAGGCTGCTCAAGATGAAGATCAGAGCAAAGCCAGAGCAGAGGATGAGGCTGAGAGCCATGCATGGTCCAGAGAGGAGCTTAGCAGTGGCGGCATGTCGGATGAGTGGAGCAGTCAAGCTGTCAGTGAGGAGGAGGAAGCCGCAGATGTTTTTTGCTCTACCTGCAAGATGCCAATCCGAGCTTTTGACAAACTGTTTGGTGAGCACAAGGATCACGAGGTGGCTCAGCTCCCCAGTGCTGTGGAAAGCGAAAAGGTAAGAGTAATACAAGTGTACTGTGGTGCCTCAAAAACAGTGTTCAGCCATACTAAGAATCACACTGGGTGTTTTGGTAGGAGGAGATTCATAAAAATATGTGCAAGTTGGAAGAGCAGATTGCTCAGATGGAAAACTTTGCCAGTCACTTGGAGGAAATCTTCATCACGGTAGAGGTAAGGCATTTTTTCTTAGGCTAACTTTGTGGTAGTGGGGTTAGAACAGTTTTGACAGTTCTTCAGTTGTTAATGAGGTAATTATGGTAACAGAGCGCGGAGTTATCTTGGGGTTTGCCTAGACTAAGGTACTCAGGAAAATTAATCCTAATGAATTTTTTAAGTGGGCTAGTAAAACCACATTAAGCATTTGCACAGACACTTGCATTCAGAAATAAAGTGACCCCCACTCAGGTTATCTTAGTTTTAAATGACCAAAGACCTGTGATCTAACTCGTCCATCCAGAGTGTACACCTTGTGTTCACTCGGTTCCATTCACAGAAGTGCCAGATACAGGCAAACCCTTGGACCAGCTGCATCAAGCTACAGCACTTCGAGGGTTGTGCTCCTGCTTGCCTGATGTCAGCTTGGCCTTGGGGGAAGGGGCCCAGCTGGCAGCAAGTCAAACTGAAGCAGTAACTCAGGGCACCTACTGTCTTTTCTCTGCTGCACGTGGCACGGAAGGACATCGGCGCCTGGCAGTAAAGCCTTGCCTGCCCCTTAAATCTTCCTTCCTAATGCTTTCTCCAGCAGTGAGTGAGGATACCAGCATTAGCTGCTCAGCTCCCCCAGCGCGAATCCATGGATCCCACTGGGTTGCTATGGTTTCTTTTATGGAAAGATGTGCTTGACTGTGTTGGTGGAAACACTTGTGAGATTATGGCTAAAATATATCCCTAGTTGTGCTCCCTGGGCTTAGGTTGGAGATGGTTGACTTGCATCAGTGTTTTTATTATAACTTCTGATGCTCTTCTTATGCCTGGAACCAAATCCAACACTCTCTTGTGCCTCAGTGGGGGTGAATGATTAGAATAAACCCCTAAAAAAATGCAAATTACTCAAATTACAGCTTCTGTGTACTGGCATTGACTCCCTGGCAAGGAGAATTTTAGGCAGATCTGAGTAAGATTTTTCTCTGGCTGAGCTATGGATCAGGCCTGACACCAAGGAACAAACCCCCAAATGCCTTGCAGGAAAACTTTGGGAGGCAGGAGCAGAACTTCGAGGTGCATTACAATGATGCAGTGCAAGTGCTTGCTCAGAAGTATGAAGAACAGTTGGAAGCACTGGGGGAAGAGAAGAGGCACAAGCTGGAAACTTTATATGGGCAGCTGGTCAGTTGTGGGGAACATCTTGACACCTGCAAGGAGCTGACAGACACCACCCAGGAGCTTTACCTGGAAAACGACAAAGCCAATTTTATGAAGGTAAAGAGTGTTAACTGGCAAGGCCCCTTCTAAATGTTCTTTGCTGCTTGCAAACAGTCCCCAGCTGGGAAATCTCAGCATTTCTAGAGGGCATTTGGGGTGCTTGGTCCATGGTGCTGCCACTGCTCCAGGTGCTTGGCATGGTGGCATTAACTTAGTGGGGCAACACAATGGGGCCAAAATGCAGAAACAGCAGCAGAAATTTGTAACTTGGATGCCTAATGATCTTTGAGTCTCACTGGGGTTCAGAGAGAAGATATCTCTCTAAAAAGCTTATCTCAGGAAACTCTGGAAGCACTTAGTGTTCATTGCCTCATGCAGGCTCAGCTCTCTTGCTCTATTCTGGGCTCACAGCAGGCAGGCTGATCCAACCACTTTCTTGCTCATTTTGTTGGAAAGTTCAGCTGAACAGGAGGCTCCAAACTAAATACATCAGGAGCTCCTGCAAAGTGATGGATGAATTCCACTGCTGAGGAGGTGTCGAGAAGTTATTTTTCTTTAGCAAGTAGAAAAATAATTGAAAAAAAAGAGAATTTTCACTGCTGATGAGTGACTGCTCTAATCTGAGCCATTCTGTGACTCAGGTGGGTGGGAGCATTTCTGTAGCATAGCCACAGTAACTTCTGAACCGGACAGTAAACAAATCTCCTAACACCTCCAGTCTGCTCTGACGGATCAGCTTGCTGTGTCACTACAACCTGCTGAGTTCTCCGCATAAGCTGACTTTTCCCGTTCCTCTGCATCTCTGGAATAACCTTATTTTCTCCTTAGCTCATAAGCAGTTTTACATCACCCCTGGGAACTATTATTCACCAAGAAGTGAATAGCTCTTGGTTGTGAGCTCTCAGCTGCTTAGGTTTCTCCAGGGACAGTGTGTCTGTCTTCCAGTACCATGCACTGCTCGAACTTGCTCCAATGCAGATAATTTCACTAAGTTATTTTCTCCAGCTGTTGTTGGTTTTTGTTTGTGAAGGATCTGTTGGCACTCTGGACACTTGAGGAAGGAGACAGTCTAGAGTCTAGATGGGTAGACACTGGTTGCTGCCTGATACTGCACGTTATCTTACTGTCAGTTCAGCCAAGATCCGTCCGTTTGAATGGACAGTTAGGCATGGCTTTATTCTTAGACCTGGGTGAGAACTAATTAGTTCACTCTAAGGGCTGCATTTGGGACAATTCCTGTTAAGACAGGTGAACAGCATGATGTAGACTAATGCAAGAAATATATCTTTTCTGTCTTTAACACTCTCTCTCTTTTTTTCTACAGGCAGCAGTAACCATGGTTGACAGGTAGTATCACACTCTGGGATTTTGTGTCACATTCCTTCCTGCTAATTGGGCCTGTTATTGGAGACACTTGCATGTTGTGGACTCTGTTCAGACACACAAATGTTATCTAAGCTAGTAGAGCTATTGAAATCTTTAGTATTTCTGGTTCAAACTGCAGCAGAAAAGGTTGCTCTGAGAAGTTTAACACTCAAAACTAGTTTTGAGCCAATTTTAAAAAACCCAAAGGGAGAGTTAGAGCATGAATAAATCACTGTTTTCAGCTTAGTCATAAGGAACTAATTTCAGTGACTGAGAATCAGGGTTGCTAAAGATCTTGAAAGAAATTCTTTGGATACAAATCTGCCTAAAACTGAGCTCCCTAAATAGATTAGTAACAGGCTTATTTATGCATTAGTATGGAGGGGTAGAAAGTCAAGCTGTGGAAGCTCAAAACATACTGAAAGATCTTGGAGCAGCTGGAAAAAATCTTAAGGCACACTAAATCAATTGCAAAAAATATACATTTAAATTGACTGTCATCATTTATGAAAACACAGAGAAAAGATACCCCTTTGTTTCAGATTTACAACACCTAGGACCATGAGGTAATAGTGTCATAAATTCTAAATAATGAAAGTCACAGAGCCAATAGCTTTCTTCCCACAGAGGGGTGCTAGGGAAATCTCACTCACCGGCTGAGTGGGAGTGCAGTGTGTGGCAGCCGGCCTGCTGCGTGAGCGGGGCAGACGAAGTGTGGTCCCTCAGTCCTATCAGCATCCAGCTCTGTTTGGCATCTTGGAGCACTAGTCTGATGTATGGCTGTGTATCTCCAAGCAAAGGGCATGGGGAGGCTGAGCTTTGTACAACTATGAAAACATTATTTTAAGGAAATAGCTGTTATTTTTGAGTTTGATGTTCTTTTCCTCTCACTGATAGGTATAATAGAAAAGTATCTGCAACACTATGGTACTTCCAATTAGATATTTTTTTTCCCTACCATTACAGGCTAGAAGAATTCTTAAAGAAAGAAGTAGATTTAGAGCTTTCAACACTGCCAGACTTTGAAGAGCGGGTCATAGATTTCTCTGAAGTTGAACAACTAATGAACTCCATTAATACTATTCCAGGTACTCTTCCTATCTGATCATTTTTTCAGACCTATTTACATTTAATTAAGGAAATGCATTAAACAAAAGTCCATTACTTCTTTTAAAGGAGAACTCCAAAGGCAGAATTAGCTTCTCCCTAGTTTTCCCTCTAGATTTTTTTTGTTTGCCTACATATACAGAGACACTGGCAGATATTTTGGGATTTCTTTTTTCATTTGTTTTCAGTAGAAAATTACCCGAACTGCCAAGTTTGGTCTTCCCTGCTTTTGCTGGATGATTTCCTAGAAGACTCACAGAGACCCCCCCTTCCATTGAGGGGTCAGGCATGCTTAGTTGATGATAGCTTGTCTTACCTTGTAGTTGCTTGAACAAAGTAGAGAGGGACACCAGACTGCTTTAAACAACCTGCACAGCTTCTCTCATTAACCAGATTTCAGTGCCTTATTCCTCTGCTACTTAGCAAACATTTTTCCTGTTATCCACAGGAAACAGAGCAAAACCCAAACAAATTTCTAATGATGAATGAAATAAAAATATGAAAGATTTTACATCTTTTATGGCACACCACAAATGGTCAGAAAGAACAATATGATTTTTTTTATGCCCATACATTGTTTTTTCTTAAAGTAAAATAGCATTTGCTACTTGGCTGCTTGTGCTGCTGACCCCCTATGTTGGACAGCTTTTCCCTCATCTTTCCTCCAGAAGCTCCTCAGCACCTGCGCTGGTCCGCAGGAGTACAGTGTGTGTCAGATGTTGCTCCTGCAGGGCTGTACTAGGTCGCTGGGGAACAGCGGCTCTCAGGGGGAGATGAGGTCAAGTTTACAGAGGAAGGTTAGGCCAAGGCTTATGTATTTTGTTGTTTTGATTTTGATTTGAAGCAAGACTAGTTCATACACTAGTGACCTGATTATTATCTGCAAGTATTTACAGGGTCTGCTCCTAACTTTTCTCCCTGTGGGAGGAATTTGACTCTATTCAGTGCCTAGGCTTTGTGTAAACACCTTTGTGAGAGGAGAGGTGTTTGCCTGTGAACAACATGCCATGCTTATACATTCAAAACCTGACCTGTTTTCCCCTCTGCAGCTCCTTGTGCCCCTGTGATCAATCCCCAGGCTCCCAATGCAGCAACTGGCACCTCACTGAGAGTTTGCTGGGGCCTCTTCTCAGATGACACTGTCGAGTGCTACCAACTGTGCTATAAACCAGTGAGCAATGAGCTGTGCAGCGATGAACAAACAGGTAAGGAGGCCTGGACCCAAGTGCCTCTGGACTTGCTGTGTGCACTCTCTCCACCACCAAAACTGTCATATCTGCCACCACATTTCCTGCTTCTGGCTTTGTCACTCTTCCCCTGCCAGGTCTGCCAAGCAGCAGGACCCATCACAGGAGCAAAGTCAGGATGGGCCAGCAGCTGGGATAGCAGGAGTGGGAAGGGGACAGTGGCTGGAGTCAGGTCTCAACAGTAGCATTTCCTTTCCTGGGGGTGGGCACTGCCTTAGACACACATGCGTTGTATCCACTGCAAGGCATAGTATTTTTAGAGAGCAAATCATCATATTATCGGCACGCCCACTGAAACCCCCACAGTCATCTTACAGTTTATCTCAGTGCTAATAATAGGCTGTAACACCCCATCACCCACACGCACAAAAAAAGAACCACAGAACCATCCTAAAATGTCCCAGCCTTGTGACAAAACTGCTAATAATATTCTTGCAGAACCTTTTACTGAAAACACCCAGTCACTTCTCCAGCAAAACTGGAAGCCAGTAGTGCCAAATGGCCAGTTCAGAAAGAAAAGCAGAACTTGTCCAAATTTTATAAGAATGAGAAATGAGTAATGAATAGCTTCAGCTCTTGTCCCGCTGCTGGGATGAGCTGACCAGCCAGCACCCCCAGAGTGGGAACCCGCAGGATCTTTTTAGAAAAAAATCAGTGACAGGTGGGTGACCTTTCTTTTGGGTTGTTTTGTGGTTTTTTTCCTGAGCTGTGTAGCTCCTTCAGAAGCTGATGCATTATCTGATTTATACCTCCTTAGAGAAAGGCATGCTGAAACAGCCTGACAGCTAATCAAAGGGTATGGAGCACAAGGAGCTCTCTTGAACCTAGCACACAAAACAATGCGCCTCAACTCCATTATTTGAGGCAGCTTTGGGTAAGGGTGAGTAACTGGGTAAAGGCACTGTAAATGCTTTGTTGTTTTCATTTCAGAGCACACGCTGAAAGTCAAAGAAACATACTGCACCATTACTAATTTGTTGCCGAATACACAGTATGAATTTTGGGTCAGTGCTTTAAATGCCTCTGGTATCAGTCCACCAAGTGAAAGAGCAGTTTATGTAACAGGTAAAATATTTTATTCATACAACTATGTGACCTTCATAGTGAAATTCAGTCATCTCTGAATTTTATACAACTAATGCTTTCTGGGCACTTCGTTTCTTCTGATGTAAGTCTACTGACTGCACGGGAATTTCCTACTTTTTTTTGGTGAGCCTATCAGGCCAATTGTTCCTGTTTTAGAGCTGAAGAAACAAAAGCAAAGAGGCAAAATAACTTATTTAAATGCGAGCATGTAGGAGAGCTGGGAATAAGGCTCAAGTCTCCCAGTGCTGCCAGGTGGAGGCCAGTCCTCCTTTTATTGGCCTGTATATATTTTGTGGATTCACCTGCTATGCTGCCTTTGTAACTCCAGTTCAGTCAAGCATATTTTGATTAGCATGGCTTGTCTTCAGGAATTCTTCCCAATAGCTGAACCACAAGAAGATTAATTACAGGCCCCGGTTCTCTTTTGTGAAATCCTGACATCAAATTGAGCAAGTCAGAGTGCGATCTTCAAGCACTCGTTCCATATGTCTTTGACATCTTAGAGCAGAGAAGAGATGCACCTTTATGACAAAGATAAAACCAATGATAGAAAGAAAACAAATGTGTAATCAGTCTCTATCTATGTTACTTCTCTGATTAATTCTCTTGGGACCTTTATAGTCCAAATTAAGTCTTTGAATAGTACTGTTAATCGCCCTGCCTGCTGTTTATTGTCCATTGGGGAAGCAGGTTTCTTTAACTGTATAGTATTAGTACACACCTTTGTACTATTTTTTAAGTCCTCAAAACATGTTTGTTGCAAACATCTCCAGGCAACAGCTTAGAATTGTTCTTTTGCCTACTTTTCAGCTCCTTCCCCACCTACCATAAAGAGTAAAAAGATCCGAAGCTGTGAAAATGCAGCACTGGTGTGCTGGGAATCTAGAGACATTAACCCTGTCGATTCCTACATGGTTGAATTGTCCAAGCTGCCAGATGAAGAAAATGGCAATATTATTACTGAGTGAGTTACTATTCTATCAAGTCCATGATATGTAGAAATGAAACCATTTCATGTCATGTGGCATCAGGTAGCACTACGAAAGAACCCATGAACCTTTGGTGAAATCACCTTTGTAAACATTCCTGTTAGAAAAATTAATTGTATAAATATTAATCAAAAATGACTATACAGGGTATGGGAACAGGGCAGAAGCAAATGTGAAAATCTGCATAGTCTGTCACAGACTATCTCTTACCCCCACTACTGACAGCTAACTCTACAAGGTGAAGTGTTGTTGATGGGTTACAGGAGAAGCTGATCATGTAATTTCTTCTTTGTTGTTCAGAAGAATAATCTGAAAGGCCTATCTTTGTTCTCTACCCTATCATTTTCCATGGATTTATTTTCTGTAGATCTATTGTTGGGATTCCTAACTGCGAAGTCCTAATTCACCTCCAGCCAGCACAAAGCTATCGCATCTGTGTTAGAGCCATAAACCTGGGTGGTTCCAGTGAAAGAAGTGAACCTGTCCTGATACACACCACAGGTACTGTACAGCTCAGAACAACTCCAACAGCCTATTGTAGCACCTATTATCTCAACGGAAAGATTCCTACTGGTTTCAATGGCTTCTGGATCAGGTCCTAGTCTCTTACATCTAATTACACACCTGGTAACCTTTTAGGAATGAAAAAACCCACTTTTTGTAACAATAAGTGCATTGCTCTACCTCTGTAATTCACAATTATTTCTGTCCAGTACATTTGATACTTGGAAGTTACTAATTTCTAAACGTTTTAAAAGACTAGATCAACCCAACACCCCCAGGTGTTGCCAGCTTGCCAAGTACTGGCACATCACTGAAGAAAGTTGTAGTGTGAATTTACTTTACTTCAGAGATTACCTTGTAATGATGCTGCTACTGGAAAGCATGGCTGAGACAGTCAGCACTTTCCAGAGTTATTTGGATATGCAAAATATTCCTGTGTATATATTAGACCATCTCCAGCTTGGCTGGGGAAGCTCTGAGGGCTGGTTCCCTTTATTCATCAGGAAAAAGGCAGTCTAGCTTTCAGCTGGAAGCTTTGCTTTCGGTAACCGACAAAGTATTATCACCTGTGCTCTCAGTGCCATGCTGGGCAAGGATTAACCTTCTCCCCCAAAGGGAAGTTAGAAGCCCTTTCCCCTCCCAACCATCTAATCAATCAAAGCTCGTTTTAATGACTTACAGGTAGACACCTGTTTTCATCTTCACCACTGCTATAATGACGCTGCAGCTTCACCAGGGTGTCTCAAACCTCCCACATCACTCACAGATACATTCACACCATACCTGTGTCTCTTCGGCACTTACCTTCTGTGAGAGCTTTGCAAATTGCGCTTATTCTGCAAGCTGACCACACACCCATTAATCAGTGAAAGGTTATGTTTCAGTAAGAAATCTGTCTGCTACACATCAGTGTAGCAATCAGAAAAGAAATGGTCATTCTTAAATCCCTAGAGAGGAAGACTGTCATTGTGTTACCATTGTTTGTATTTCAACTGCTTAAATACAATATTTGAAATTGGCAATTCTACTTGCACAGCATGTGTTTGTTTTCAGCAGCACATGCCTGTAATTGCCCTGTCATTGTTTGTATTGTATTTGCATTGAAGTAACTTGCAGTTTGATTATAATGATTTCATTTGGAGAGATTTATCTTCTCTGAGTCTATATTATGCAAACAGCTGATGCAAATTGATCTGTCAGCTGCAAGCACTCACCTCCAACACTGGGAATGACCTTTGATTCTTACTTACTGGGGTGGATACACAAACACGAACTACAAACAGCAGCTGTGACGCATGTGGCTGCTCATCAGAGTGCAGTGCGTCAGACCTGCTTTGTGAAGTCTCTGAAGGGAGAAATACAGAAGTACTTTTATCCTGGGCTGGCTTAGCTGACTTACCTCTCTGAGGGCTGATCTGATGAGGAGGTGCTGAAGCATGAGGGATGCTGTGTATGGCACCTTTGTAGAGGTTCCTTCTCTTCAAACTGTGCCCAGCATTTCTGTGGAAGAGTGGGACCATGGAAAGGCCTTTAAGCCCCCCTTCTCCTTTCAGAGATTAAAAATAGATCACTTCAGCTCTGAGGAAGATGACTCGAAACTGGACAGTCCATTGCAGGGAGGACTCCTCATCTCTGAATAGCTACTTCCTGCGCAGTGCCTGCAGCTTTGAGCCCTGGCTGGGTTCCAAACCAGGTTAAAGCCCCTTTTCTGCTTTTCCCAAGGCTGTAACTAAACAGTGTTAAGCTGTAAAACACCCATTTATTTGAAAAACTCCAAATGGACAACCTTGTCCTCTGACTGTCAGCCACAGATTCCTTCCAGAGCACTGGTTAATCTTTTTGTGGATCCAAACGCTTCACCACACCCTTGCTGCAAACCCTAATGCCATAAGGAGTTGCTGGAGTTATCCTCAGGCATTCTCCTCTCTTGCAGGCACCTACTTCTGCCTTAACGAGGACACAGCCCATCCCTTACTGGCGATTCTAGATGACGGATTTACAATTGCATGCGATGAACTGGAAAACCCGGAGTGTGATCTGCCTGTCTATGATAACAGCTTTACAAGGTATACAGAAGAATTTCAGTTGCAACTAATGCATGTGGTTTGTGGCTGCTTCACCCACAACACACCCCTACCTTGACTTTCAATCCACTAAAAAGGTTTACTGCTATTGCAGCTCTCCCCACCTTCAAGGCAGGCACCAACCAAGAAAACTTCCAGACTGTATGTGTGTATAATGTATAGTGTTTTTTTCCATCTTGGTTTTTGCATAATTGACTATGGTTGTCTTCAGTTTCAGACAACTGCAAACATCTTTGTCAGTCCTTTTAAAATATGGATTACTCATCTTTTAGAAAATCAGATTTAAGGTATTTCAAGTTGGGCTTCTAAGGTAACTATTCAGTTTGAAATGGTAGACTTTCCCTGTAGTTCCTTGGAGAGTAGAATTCTGTATTGATTTATCCAGGCTTCATAGTTTCACTGGGGTATCGTTCCTGAGCACCATTACTGAACTCCCTGTGGCTTGCTGCTCTTTTCTGAGAAGGTCTAAGGTAATTAATACATCTCCCTTTGCATGATGTGTGCACCGACTTCTATTAAATTCCAAAACTTTCTTCCCATTTACATCTTTACAGAGCCCAAAAAACCCCAGAAAAATGTCACAAGCTAAAAAAAAAAAATCAAACCCCATATACTCTTAATTCGGCACTAGTGGGATCTTTTTTAAAAAGGCATAATTATTAGGTTCTCTTTTAATTACAGTGATCCAGCACTTGCACACTTCCAAGACTTGAGAAGCTGGTGCTCCTCTCTGCTGGCTGTTGCTTCCTCTCTCCTGCCCCTTCCTCTGCAAGCTGCTGAGGTTATAGAGCCTTGCACGAAATGTGCAGGAGGCTCTGCCCATCCTTCCTTGGTCTCATTTTCACACATGGAGATTTGGGGCTGTTTTTATATAGCTCTATCCAATGGAAACCACCAAACACCCATCTGATGTAAAACTCGTTCACTACAGCCAATACAACTGAACGGGCAAAAAAACCCATTGGTGCTTTGGGCACCTGACCGTCTTCTTTGAAAGAGGCTTGTGTAGTTCAAAGCACAGTTGGTCTGTTTGTTGGGGTTTTTTAAATAGATGCTAAGAAGTGTCTAATGGGGCTTTCAGCAGCTCTCTGATTTTGAGTTTAAATCTCTCTAACTGCTCTTTGGAACTTAAGCATCATTTGGAAGTTAATGCAAGTTCATAAAGAGGATTACAGATGCAGCCAGCCACGATTATGTAAAAACCTGCTTACACATGTTGGGCACCTTGAGCTAAATTCAAACAGGTATTTAAGTGCCAAATCAAACGCTAAGGAAAGGAGAGAGATCTGAATACTTGCCTCTTGATGAAAACTCTAGCTGATACTATTTGGGCCTACAGATTTTACTTTCAAAACAGAATTAGGCCTTTTGCCATTGAAATGAGAAACTTAGCTTGCCAAAACGCACGTTTCCAGACAGAACCACAGAAACAACATATAACCAGGACAGGTATCTGCAGACACAGAATAATACAAGCCCACAACTTAGCCCCTCCATGGAAATGCAATGTTACTAGAGGGCTTGGTAGAAAAGAGCCAGGAGATAGAAGATTCTCTTCATTAAAGTCATCATGATAAGCCTAAATGGGATTTCATCCCACTTCCACAGGGTGCTTTTATGTTTCACGTAAACAGCCAGAGCTGGCACTCATCTCATTCTGAACTCTGAGGCTGAGGTTTTAATGCCACTGTGAACTCTCAGAAGCCTCTTTCATGCCAAGATACTGTGAAAAAAAAAAGAAAAGAAAAAGCTCCCTAGCTGAAATGACTAACACTCATACTACAAGGAAATTACATAGCAAACTCTTCTTTCTGAAGTTTGTGTGATCTCTGAAAGACTAATGTGTTTCTTAACCACAGCAGCTCCTATGATCTGACTCAAGATTGCCTTGGTGGCTTTGCAACTCTCATTACTATGGTAATATTTTGTTCACACGTTTACCCATCCATTATTTTGCATCATTCCTTTTCCTTCTCAAGCTGTAGCAGCATAGCCTCTCTGTGTCTAGATTTCAGCAGCCTTTAAGCTATTTCCAAGACATCTACATGCATTTGTAATAAACTGTACACCTGCTTTTAGTGATGTCTGCTGAGGTGGCACAGAGTACAGCTGTCTTGCTGTGCATGCCTGTCCTTACGCATCAGGCCCTTCGAATGCTGAGTGCAGCTTTCTCAGCATTACCTAGGGGTAAAGGAGCTCAAAGTGTCTGCCAGTAACATCCTTTGCCTATGTAATGTACATCTTTAGACGACTTTATCACAGAAACATACAGGTTGTGTATCATCCAAAACTGAAGATGTTTTGAAACCTGCTATCCCCTGTAGCACGTACTCCTGTCTGTCTCCCACAGGTGTATTGGGATCCTGGGCAGTCTGATCCCATTTCCAGGAAAGCATTACTGGGAGGTGGAAGTTGAGGAAGATACAGAGTACAGGATCGGCGTGGCTTTTGAAAACACTCCAAGACATGGTTATCTGGGGGCAAACAACTCATCCTGGTGCATGAGGCATATCATCACACCATCGAGGTAAGGGCTGTGGAGGCTACGGGTCTCCTACAGGAACACCTCCTACATGTACACCTGCAGGCAGAGCAGCAGAGAGCTCCTACTTGCAGGGGACAGCCAGAGATTTTATATGAAAGCCCAGACCAAGCACTTAAAGAGGGGCCTCTGACATTGCACGGTAGGCACTGTGAACTGCTCTTGGAAGGATACTGGAACCTTTAAGCAAATCCTTCTGCTTAATGACATTCTCACATTGAAATAGGCAGTCCCAGGAACAAATCTGAATAAAATCTGCATTACAGAAGTTAGCTGTAAAGGCCTCAGTTTAGGTCACCGAAACCCCAGTGGGAAGACAGAGTAATAGATCCATGTAACCTAGAAACTACGTATCTGGCTAAACCCAGTTGTATGCAACTGGTTTTGATTTCTCTCCTACCTATGGAAGTACCTAACAGCCACACCTACACGCAGAAATGCCAGCTCCCCTTACACCTCAGCTGAACCTGCTGGCTCTCCCCCCGACCACTGTATTAGCATCATTGCCTTTGACTCCTGTGTGATTTGGGCACTCCGTGAAACATCCAGGCACAAGAAAACAGTCATCCCCCTGCCGGCACCCCCAAGTATCACCTGCTGCCTGAATGGCTCACCACTCAGCCTGCAAGAGTTGCCAGGGTCCCCTTGAACAGGGTGCCTGGACACCACCTGAAGCATAGTCAGCAAATGGTAAGGATGGCATAGCACAGGCTGCTGCCTGCTGGTATGCAGGGAGAGGTTTTAGATGCAGCTTGCTTGGCTTGAGCACACACTGCTCCCCAGGCACCTGCTGCTCTCCCCAGCAACTGGCCTGCTGCACAGCCAGAGTCCTTAGCAGCGCTGGCATCTGCCTCCCACATAGCAAGAAATGCCGCTTAATACAAGAGACCAAACCCACTAAAGCTAATGACTCTCCCATACACTGCAGGCAGGCTAATTTGATTTCCTTGCTACGCTGACCTAAGAGGGACATTGAGGTTTGTTCTCATTCTTCTGGAGCAATGAGCATGGACTTCAGAGAGAAAAGGGAGCTGGGCCGTTGCTCAGTTTGAATCACTGTCACACCCATTTCTGCACGGAAATCTCAGGTTTGAGTGGTGTGGGTGGAGGAGGTGGTTAGTGAAGAAGCTGGCCCTTATGAAATGCCAGTTAACTCACTTCAGCTGAGTAAGTCTTCTTTCTGCTCAGGAAGGCACGTTCCCATAAAAGTCTCATATTTTTGGTTGCAACGTGCCACACTAGGGAGAGCTGTTCGAGTAACTGTTACAGGACCTCAGCATTACTCAAACAGTGACTAGATGGGGAAGAAGAGGGCTACCCTCATGACAAAGCTGCTTACGTACAGAGCACCTTCCTGGCCTCCAAGGCCTCCACAGTTCAAGAATCACAATTAAAAGATGTCACCCTCTAGTAAATGAGCATGAAGACTGGAACTTCCCCATCAACACCACCCTGGCTGAACAGAAAGTCTTGTAAGAAAAGCAGCTGGAAACATCATTTAGAGAGCAGGGTTTGAAAAATGATGTTGAATAGTCTGGAGGATGCCTAGCCACGCTGCGTCAGGCAGCCTCTGCCCAAGGGATTACGCTCCCTTGCTGCTGCTGTGAAGGTCAGCATGAGCAGTTCCTGTAAGGCTGGCAGGAAAGAGGGCTCGGTACCACAGGCCCGCAGGGAGGAAGCAGGCAGCACGGCAGGACCTGGAAGGACAGGACTGAGTCATCTTGCCAACTGTCTCCTCGGCATGCAGACAGCTATCCAGGGCAAGGCTGAGGGGACGACAAGTGTTGTCCTGGGACAAGCCTAACTGCCCTAAGAGAGCACAGCTTCTTCATGGAGGAAGGGACAACTTCAGGCTACACCTAGTGTCAAGAGGGCACCCTCCAATTTACAGGACACCCACATTGCCCTCTAAGACATGGAAAAAAAATGGAAAGTCCTATGTCACGCTCTGACCTCATCCATATCGAAGAGCTACCACCCATCCATGTACAGCCACATTGGGATATGAAATAAGAGGCCTCTTACACAGGTTAGACACGTTTGAGCACTGCTGTGCGGAAGCACTGAGCACACCATTCCTCGGCAAACAGCCATTGCTCAGCAAAGCAGATGAGACTGGGGCAGTAACCACCAGGCACACAGGAGGGGTGGGACTGTGAAGCAGGAAGCGTACCCTGGAGCACACTTGTGTGCACAAAGCCCTTCCTTCTGAGAGCAGCCAGGGTGCCCTCAGGTTTTTTGTCTGTGTTTCTTGCCTACAGACACAAGTACGAGTTCCTGCACAGCGGGATGACGCCAGACATCAGAATTACTGTCCCCCCCACAAGGATTGGCATCCTGCTGGACTATGAGAACTGCAGACTGTCATTTTTCAATGCAGATATCGCCCAGCACCTTTACGCATTCAACTCGCACTTCCAGCATTACGTCCACCCCTGCTTTGCCTTGGAAACACCTGGTATCCTACAGATACATACTGGAATTGCAGTACCCCCGTGGACTGCCCTCCCATAACCTGTGTCCTGCAGCTGCCACCTCTACATGTAACCTGCATGGAGCAATGCCCTCTTTCAGCATTACCTGCTCCATCACACTGCCTATAAACCAGCGCTCTCCCAACGAAAGAGCAAAGCGAGCCTGACCCAAACCAGCTGCCTGAGCCCTTACGACAGTTTCTGTCCTCTTAGGCAGGATCTTGGCAGAAACCATTATGGTCACAAGACCCATCAGCATCCCAGAATTCTCCAGGTAGGAACGGACACCATGCTTCTCAGAAGCGACAGTATCACCAAGCAGCAGGTGGCAGCTGGATCACTGGTTCCCCCAGTACCTATTTGATGCCTGGGGAACTCCCCTGTTCCAGAGCAATCATTAATTCCACTCTTGGGTCTACTGAAGAGCTAAAAATTCAAAGAAAAAAATAGCAAAAGGCACAATCACTGTACAGCTGCTAGACAGAGCTGAAAACACTCCAACCATGAAGCTGATCTCACAATCAAGTGTTCTTGTCGCTACATGAAGCCTGTGACACAAGATAATCAAATACGCCTCCCTAGCCTGTGAACTGTTAGCGCCTACCACACACTTTCTGAAATACCCAAGCATGCACCACAATCTCAAACATTAAAGGACATTTTTACAGAATGCCCATGCTTCTCATCCATTCTTCCAGGGAAAAAACAAACCAAGGCCTTTTGCAGTGCTCGATTGCCCCTACAAAGAAACCTAAAGCATCATTTTTAGCTTGTTCTTTTTGGCCCTGCTCACCTCCACCTGGGTACATCCCCCCACTCACAGATCTGCCCTCCCCCTCAGCACCAAGGGCTTCTCACCAGATGCAGGGTCCTTGGAGCTTTGTGTGTCCAGGGGGCTGGCCCAGCACTCAGCTGAGATGTCCTCATTTAGGCTTCATTTCCAGACAGCAGAGAGGCACTGCCTGTCAAGCAGGCTTGTCTAGCTCTAAACAGCCTCATTTGAGTATGTCGAAACTACCTGAATTCAATCAAGAGTCATTAACAGAGATGCTTTTCCACAGATTTATTGCACATTCATTACAAAAATCATTGGTTCAAGTTACCATTCTAGGGGATCGTCAGGAACAGGCAGCAGTCTCTACAGTATACAGGGTCCTTACAAACAGAGCCTGGCAAAACTGAAGAGATTTGACATAGAACCATGTGCCCAAAACTTGTCTGTTCTTCCCCAAATACCTTAAAAAGGTCTCCCTAAAACAGGCTTTGCAGAAACCATAAAACCAGGAGCTGAATATGTCATTATGGCAGTGATTGGTACCATCTTCTCTTGGATATCTATTTGTTTTGCAAGCCTCAAAAGAAGATGGGTTGAGCGACAATCAGCTACAAGTACAGCATCACTTCTTAGCCTACCAGGAATTCAGAGATTTCCAGGGCAGAACAGTCTGTTACGGTCACTCTGTCAGACCTTCTGTAAGGCAGGCCAAGACTTTCAGTTGCTACATCCTGCAGCGAGCACAACTGTCCCCAGCAGGAACAGGTGACTTGCCAGCAGCCACTGCCAATGCACAGGGCACGAGGTGGCCACATGAGCCCTGCTGACTGATGTTGGCATAGCCGTACCAGAGAGCAGCAGCTAAAGCATACAGCTCCTCTGCCAGGGAATGAAGTGGTGAGATGTTTTAACACCTTTCCCCCCCCCCCGCCTTTGCTTAAAAATGTACGCTTTGATTCAGGGTCCAATTTCCACCCACTGGAACATGTTTTACCTTTATCTGCCAAAAATTGAGAGCCAAGCTCTTCAAGTAGATATCTGAAAGAGTAAAACACGCAAGAGTCAGAGCAGAGGTACGAGGATGTCTGAACCTCCCAACAAAGCCTTTAATGCAGAAAGGCTCCCGCTGAACCCAACAATTCTGATGAAAGCAGACGTTCTGTTGTGAAGTCCCACTGCTCCCCACCAACAGCTTCCACCTCAAGTGTTTAAGCCATACCTGTATCCTGGCACCAGGATTAGCTGTTCATCTCAGACAGTACAAGAACCCAATCCAAACTAGTTTTCAACTGGTGAACTGCCCTGGGAGTCCCGCAGGACTGCAGCAAGGACAGATTTTTCTGAGCCAAATGCGAGGTGCTCGGGCACCCTTGGAGTGGGACTCTATGGGTACCAAACAGCTCCGCCACTACGTTGCTACTTGATGACTCCGTTGGAGAATGCAGGCCTGATGGCTGAGCACAGAGCAGCCTGCTCAGCAGAATACGACTCAGCGGTCATCGCCAGGCATGGTACAGGACAGTTAAGGCAGCAACAGAACTATCCGAAAAAAAGAACAAATAAGCAATAATTGGCTACTAGGTTAAAAACAATATGGGAATGAGTTTGCATGTTTCTGTTTAATAAAAGCTTCATCTGTCAGCAATAACCCAAGCATTTCCTCCCTTAGGAATGCCAACCCTGTCACTTAAATATTTATGCAGCAAAGGAAAAGGCATGAACAACCTGAATTTTTTAAAGCCAGCCGTCACTGTGAATTACCTTTATGTAACTGCTTTACAGGGAGGCCACCACTTCCACTACGGGGTCTATTGATCAGACCAGTACAGCACCCAGGCTGGAAGTTCACATCAACCTCATCTTTCTGCAGAAGTCCACCAGACCGGAAGAAGTGCAGTACTTCTGTAAGACTGTAAGGGCCAAACCCTGTACAGAACTGGAAGGTGTATTTGACAGGAAAAGGGGAGTCTCCTACTGAAGCTGAAGGGCATTAATGGGTCCAGCAGAGTACGCCAGAACAAACACCAAGCGTATTCGGTTTATCTGGAATCCTGGGTACGCCACTCATCTTTGAGAACTGTGTTGAGCTGTCAATCAGAGTTAGTTCTTTGCATTGTGTCTCAGATGAGGTAAAACCAGTTCTCATCTCTGGCCTGTCTACAGGAACTCTGGCTCACAGCTGAACTAGGTCATGTGAAAGGACAACAGCCAGTTACAAACGAGCTGTCCCTGTCTCTGACAGTGAGTTACGTGCTGCAAGATGCATTTTTCCTGGTACCTGTTGGCATTTTTCTTCCTGTTCCTTTTCACTCTGTGCATTTACTGGCAAGCAGCAAAATTCATCATCTGTGAAGGACAGGAGCTCATGCCTAAAGCTCTGGTGTCAGCCACCTGGACCCCACAGGCTGCTCTGATTTGCAGCAGCGATCTGTGCATCCCTGCACAGCTTGCAGCAGGAGGACTGCCCAAGGATGGGACACCCCAGCCAGGCCTCACCCAGCAGCTAACTGGGGACCTTGCCAGGGCTGCCCAAAGGCCCCTGGGCTTAGAAGGAGGTACCCTCAGACCCCTTTAGGCTGGGCAAAAAGGATCAATTTTCCAGTTCTTTTCTGTTTCCTCTCCATTTAAAATATCGGTACACGTTGTTGCCACTGGAGGGCATCCCATGAAGCTCATTCACAAGGCTGCACTGGTTATCAGACAGGTTTACCCAAACGGTCTGTGGCTAAACACACAGTTACGGTTTCCAAGCTGGTTACCATAACCCTTCAGCACATCCAGCATCCCTCCTCACCCAGTCCTGGAGCGGGAACAAAGGAACCCATGGGCCTGTGAGCAAAAAAACACACGGGTGAGAGAATGTCAAAAGAACAAATGCAACATTCAAACCAAACACACCTGCCATTTTCTACAGAAACACCTTTTAACTTGCTCCCTCTGATTGCCATTAAAACCTTGTAGGTAGATGAAGTAGGCCCTGACTTTATCTCACAGGCAGGCCTTGTTCTTCCACCATGTAATTTAGGAGGATAGTATCAGTGGAGTCAGTATAGTGTCACTGGCTCCACTTTCTTAGTCCTCCAGATGAATCTCTGTAAGAAACTCCTGGGAAGTCTCAGGAACTGACTGTGCCCTCCTACAGGAGACTGCAGAGCCTGACGACCCAGCCTGGAAGGCAATTCCCTATTCCTGCCCTCAAACTCGGCTCTACCTTTGTAACTGCCCACTTCTGTTTTCCAACAGTAACCAGTATTACTCATTAGCAATGCACAGCAAAGCCAGCGACCACGCAAAGTCGAGGCTCTGCTTCCCGTTCCACTCAGTACCTGGACTCCACTGACTCACTGCACAGCCCTGGGACAGCCCAGACACACCGCTGACTTTTTGTTAAATTTTCTCTCCATTGCATCTATGCTGGTGTGCTCAATTGTGAGTATATACTGGGACTCGGCTATCCTGGCCTCAACTTAAGCTTTTTCCAAGCAGGCCTACGTTTTCAGCTCTACATATGCAAGCAATACCGAGGCCACAAACTGCTCCATAAGATGGCCGTAAGGGGCTTCCATCTCTGCCAAAAGGGAGTTTGGGCACAGCTGGAGCTGAATAAAAGTGTTTTTCTGCAGACGCAAAGCTGTGGCTTAAGCACAGCAGCAGAAAGGCTGCAGCAGCGAAGAGCAGGGTATCAAGCCACTTCATAACCGCAAAGCCAGCGGCAGCCGCTCCTCTCGCAGGGCCGGCCACGCTGCTGCGGGCGCTGCCCCAAGCCAGGTCGTGCCCGCAGGCTGCTGGGCCCGGCGGGCAGCGCAAGGGAACGGGCGGCGCTTACCTGCCGCCCTGGGGAAAGGGCTGCGGGCAGAGGCGCCTCTTCACCAGCCCCGGCACGACAACGGCCGCGGGGATTTCCACGCGAGATGCACATCACGGCGGCAAATCCTGTAAGGCGATACACGAGTAGTGAAGACAGGCGCAGGCCGGCGGCACCGCGGGCGGCTCCCCCTCCGGGAGCGGGGAGGGAGGCCGGGCCTCGCAGGGCGCCCACCGCACAGGGGACTCGCTCTGGCGGGAAAGCACCGAGGCCCGCCCCGGCTCCAAGGGCAGCTTACCCTCCCCGGGCCGCTCCGCGGGGCCTTTACGTGACCCGCGAGCGGAGCGAAGGGAAACCCCCAGCCCTCACACTAGGCCGGTGCCGAGCGCCGCATGGCGGGCCCAGGGCGAGCTCCGCTCCGCTCCGCTACGCCGCCGCCCTCCCTCCCCCGGCCGCGTACACCCGCCGCAGGCAGGGCGGAGGAGACGCTGCGCCGGAGCAGGGGCGCAGGCACTCCCCCACCGCCATGAGGGATCCCCACCCGCCTCACCTCGTGCCGCTGCCATTTCCTGCGAGCCGAGCCGAGCCGTGCCCAGCCGAGCCCCCGCCCCGCCAGGAGAGGCCGCCCAGCGCCGCGGCGGGTAGGCGGGCGAACACTTACCGCCGGGCGGGGCCGGCTCTTTCTTTGCTTGAATAAACATGACTTTTCCGCCGGGCGGGCGCTGCCTTCCCTCCGCCGGCGTGGCCCAGGGCGTGCCGCAGACGGCAACCTCAGGCGGGGGGAGCCGACGCGTGTTTTACGCTGGGTGGGAGCTCCGTCCCGGCGCGGGCCCCGCCGGCTGCTGGTCACGCGTTGGGCGGGGGAGCGTGGCGGCCGCGAGCCCTCCTGCCGCCTGTCCCGGGGGAAATGGCGGCTGCGGAGGTGCCTGGAGGTCGGCGGGAGTCGCCGGGACTGCGCCCGCGTTGGAAGGGCAACGTCAGCCCGAGGGGCAGCTGGCCAGGCCCGAGTCCACTGGCCCTGTACCCTGCCTGGCCGCCGGCTGGGAAGCGGAAGGGTTTTTCCAGCTGTAGCTCTGTCTGGCTCCTTGCTGCTTCTAGCAGCCCTCTCCCAAACACCACCGCCTTGTGCAACACCTGCTGGGCTTGTCCGTCTCCTTTCCTTCCAATAACAAGTGCTTGATCCTGCATATTTAAGCACGTGAACAAGACCCTGCTACTGGGTCGGGGGGTGATTTCCTTTCCCCTGGGCCCTGATGCGGGCACTGCTCTAGCATGGCTGAACGAGAGCCGCCAGCTCGCAGCAGCTGCCAGGTTTCCACCAGCAGGACTGGAAGCTGCTAACTGATCTCAGCCCTGGGGCGGGTGGTACACGGCTCCCAAATCTGCCTGCGCGGACACCCGCCGTGCAGGCTGGGCTGGGCCCAAAGTAGTGTGTAGGGCCCCTCTATTCGAGGTATTTCACAGCCAGTTGGATACACTCAAGTTTTCTCTCAATCTCTAAACAAAATTCCTCATGTTCACCTACAGTGTTGGAAAGCACATGGTCAGGAAATGCCTGGGGCCACCCCAACATCTCCTGCCCTGTCCTACTCCCATGCTGACCTGAAAACTGTAGCTGGGCTGCTAGAGTAAACCTATTTATTGTGCCTGTGCAGTGAGAGTCACAGCCTGTGTAATAAAACGCTTGATGAAATGAACACCGAATAGCCTCGCCATTTATTACCTGAGTTTGTAAAGCTTTCCTGTAGCAAGAGTCAGCAGCAGCCCTGCTTGCCTTCATTCCTTTGGCGTGGCTTTTCCTGCTGCCAGGAAAGCACCCAGTGTGTTTAGTACAGGCCTAGGCTTTGGGAGAGCTTCAGTAACCTCAGACTAAATCGTTTCATGTCTTACAGGTTGGCCCACCACCAGTTGGGCTGGCCAGCCCAACCCGAAGCCTTATGTGCGTGTGTTTGCCCCTTTTGAGTGCAGCGCATCGTTAGGAGGGCTTAGCTATTCATCAAGCTGCAGCTCGCTCTCTCCTCATTGCTAAGGCTCAGGGCAGAGGCAGCTGTCAGGTAGGGACAGGCTGGGGGGGCTTCATTCATAACTTTTATTCTTGCACAAGGCAAAGAAATAGCCAGAGGTAAAGAGCAGTAGCTGTAAACCACCTCTGCAGCCTCTGTGTTCTGCAGGTAACAAAGCTCTGCTTGGCCTTAGCAAAAGAAAAGCAAATTGCTCATCAGACTCCTCTTCCAAGCAAAGTAAACACTCTGCCTCCTGCCCTTGAAATGGCTTATCAAAGAGCAATACCTCATCAAAGCCTTTTTCAAACCTGGGCTAACTACTGTTCTTGCTATTATTAACTGGAGGCAGTTTGGGAAGGGGAGGTAGGGGGCTTTGATTCCTCTGACATGAAAGCTTTAAAGAAGAGAAAGAAGTCATAGTATCGACCTGTGATGCCGTGGCACACAGATAAAAGCCTCACTGTCATTTTTGCCTGCAGAGCCTCACCATGACTTCAATGGCCTGACTTTGGGGTAGCTCAAGCCTGATTTATCAACTACAGTTTTCCCCCTCCGGTCCCACAGAGCACGACCTCTCCTCCTCTCCAGCACCCCACTAAGGCAGGGAGAAGAAAGTCATGTTGCTTCCCATACATAGAAGCACATGGTCTAGAGCGACGATTTATTAAGCCCAAAATTTCTGAGCACACCTTAAGAGATCACTTGTGTTGACATCCAGGAAAGGACACTTAAGAAGCAGTCTGACTTACTCACAGCCCATCAGATGTAAAAGAAAACCTTTATTCCTAGCAGAGAATTTCAATTTCAGAATCACTGTTAGAACCTGTGCTCTTGCTTTGCATTCCTCTGTCTGTGCATTAGTTAATATTTGGCTCTTAAAAGAGTTAAATAAGCTGACAGGTCAAAGGATAGACAAAAATACAAATACATATACAAAGATCTGTTTAAATTAGAAATTGATAGTACTTTTTACTTTTGCTGCACACGGAAAAGCAACCATCAGCTTTTAGGCTGTGTGGTGCCCTCTTGGTCCCTCAGCATGTTGCTCATGTGTCTTGGCTGCCCCTGGGTCAGCTCAGTTGGGAAGCTGTGAAGAGCCTGTGCAGGGGGGCTCTGCGCTTACAGCACCAGCAGCAAACTGAAGAAAATCTACGCTCAGGGAGCAGCTGACCAGAAGAGGTGGGAACAGGTCTGAACTTTGTTCGGCCATGGCCCCATGGCATTTCAGGTACAGACTATAATAACGGGACCACATAGTTGTAACCAGTCTGGGGGCAGACTTTCTTCAGAAAGCCAGCATGATCTAAGAGGTGGACCTGTGGGTAAAAAGTAACACCTAAGAGGCAGATTCTGAACTGAACTAAGCCAATAAAAGTGAAGTATAATTTCACCAAAATCAGTGCATTGGGAAGGTTGTTTTTATTTGAAAGTCCTGAGGTGGGGCTACTGGTGGGCAGGTGTTCCTCTGTGGGATGCTAAGTGGGAAAAAACCCCCAAAAGTGCCTTTTTTCGGACCTTCTAGACATACTATTGACTCTTCTTACAACAAAAGCAGCACAAATACCACTTTGCTAATACATACTGAGCCAGACTTAAACATGTCACTGATAATTTACTTAATATTGTTAGGTATGTACTCTGATGTGGTTCAAAGAACACTTGTTTATTTAAAACAGCTTATTTTTAAACAAGGCTTTTTTCTTTTTTTTTTGTTCCTGGCATTATAGAGCAGCTAAAACTTTATACTTTCTGACCTTGGCTTGTCAGAGATTTGTCATAACAGGGGACAGCATATTTGCACTGAGTCTGCCAGTGTGGATTTCCAGGGGCTGGGAGAGGCTGCTCACTTTTAGGGCTTGGTTGTACAGTGAGGAGAATTTCATTCTGCTCTCATGATGTCCTGAGAACTATCCATTCAGGCAACTGGAGTCTTTCTCCCTAACTATCCCCCAAAGCCGTGCCTGATGTTATGCATGCCGTTCCCAGCCCAGCCTCAGTGGGGTGGCTGGGCATCTTGCCCGTTTCTTAGCACTTATATTCATGCTATATCATTGCAGTGTGTCTTACTTACGGTAACCAGCGTCTGAAATAGCTGGCACCACCCACTGCTGGGGACAGGCGCTGGGACTCCATGTGCACACGCCGATGGCACTCGGCACTCCCACGAGGTCAGGACAAAGTGGTGGGGGAGGACAGATTTCTGGCTTCGCAGGAGCTCTGACCAGCATCTCTGTAAAGTGGCAGTGACAAACCATTATGAAAGAACCCGCTTTCTAAATTGCTTTTCGTACTTTGTTTGAAAGTCAGCGTGGTTCAGGCCAGAGCCCACAGCAGCAGCCCTGCGGCCCCCGGGTCTGGGCCATGGTTTCTCCTAGGGTGGACACCGACAAGCCACTGTGCTTCCCTGCAACTTGTTTTACTCACCTGCAGAAGGGCTCTGTGGGTCATCTTGCAAAGCACTGAGGGAGCTGTGAAGGAAAAATTTCATTTTCTGTAAGGAAAAAAATATTACAGCAACGTAACTTTTTTTTTTTTTTTAGGCAAAAAGGGACAGTTCTTGCTGGAGGTGCAAAGCAATATTCCTCACACATTCCACACTGCAAATACCAAGGGAAATCTCATCAAACATATTTCATTTCATCTTTAGGCTGAAGACAAAGCCGTACCTCCTCCCAAGGAACTAGGGAGCTGCAGGATCACCAGGATGACGTCATTCTAGTTGGTTATAAAATGTGCTGCACACGGAACTTGGCGCTCAGCGTGCTCAGGTTGAGCTAAGAGCTCATGTAATGAACTCTGGGGAAGGATTTACATCAAATACCACTTTGGAATATTGAAGTCAGACAGGACCAACTTCTCACTTGAATAATTACTCACTGGCTAAATTCCCCCTTTCATTTCAAAACCAGGCAACCACCTTTTTCACTTCCTCTCTAAACCTGTGTTCATTACTGTGCTATTTCACTACCTCAAGAGAAACATACGTGATTAAAGGATGAAGTAACTTCTATTAATTATTATGGGCTGAACCAAGATTAGTTTTAGCTCTAGCAATGACTCTTGCTACTCGAGGGGGGGAGCAAGCAAACCGAGAAAAGAGAGATTCAAATTTCAACAAGTGCCCACAGCTGCTTGTCTTTGTTAACATAACCTCAAAGGCAGAGGTGCCTGCAAATGCTCCTGAACTTCAGTTTGCATGTGGGAGTACAATATGAAATACGTGTTCACACTTCACGCAGGAGCAATGCAGTGCTCGCGAGCTGTTTTAGTTAACTATGTTTGTATTCTTCTGTCTGTGGATACCGGTGTAAGGCTGTCAGCCATTATAGGGTATTTTTACAGGCTTACTTTAATTTGAATCAGAAAAAGAAGATTTTCATGCGGTAAAAGTTGTTGTGAGCAGCAAGAGCCCATGTGAAAGGCAGGATTTATTCCCAGCCTTACGGCTGTGTGTTTGAGGGAGATACAAAGCCAGTGGAAGTTAAGGGAAGGACTCCGAGCAAATAGGATCAGAATAAAAATGGAAGACAGAGAAGCTGAGAGGGAAAAAGTAGAACATCAGAAGACGCAAAGACTATTTCCTGGCTTGACAAAGACTTACTGTTAAATCACAGGCGGGGCTTGAATGTCCAGGACTTCAAAGGTGTTTAGAAGCCTCAAACCCATTTTACTTAGTGGCTCTGGGTCCTCCGGCCTTTCCAACTCAGCTGCCTCGCTTGTTAAAGAGGATGCTAACACATAGTGTTGCAGGGTTTGCAAAGCTAAGTTCACTGAGGTTTGCGTGGGAAGTATGGGAGGAGATTCTTAAAGATGTTAAACAAGGGGAAAAAAAGGAAAATATGAGACACTTTGCTGTAGTAACATGCAAAGCAGGCACCAAGAGAAAGCATTCAGTGGAGTTACAACACAGAAGTCCTTTGCCCACAGAGCCACAGCTTCAGCAGAACAAAAAATAGCTGAAGCACCTGGACATCCCCTTTGTTCTGAACCAGCAGTACAGGCTGCACAGGGACACAGCAGTAATTTAAAAGCTCATTTTCTGCATCCAAACATCATGTTGGGATGAAATGCAATCCATCCTGCTATCATTTAATGACCACCCCTGGGACCACTGTACCCTGGAGGCATGATGTCACACATCAGCAGAGAGATTATTTGTTTTGAAGCTTGTGAATAGCTCTGAGACTTCATTTCAGAGTGTTCCACGCACAGTCATGACTCAAACCCTTCTGGTCTCACAGAAGGGCACAACTGGCTACAGTTTCCCTGGGCTGTTTCTGAGCATCCTGTAACAGATTAATAGATATTTAATTTTATTATCCTTTCTTCTATGTAGGAATGGCTTTGTCATTGCTCCACTTCCTTCACGTTCATGACACATGTTCTTAAGTGTCATTATCAACGATGTCTCCACTGAGACAAGCAAAGACAGCCACAGGAAAAAGCACTGCAACCAAACCCAAGGCATTCCATTTTAGGTGATTTTTAATTTTTATATAGCCATTGGGAAGATCGTAATATGAAAACCATCTTCAGACCTGTGGCAATGTAGCTGTGCACAACAACTGTCTGGTTTATCCTTTTGGAAGAATACGCAATTTTATACCTATTCCTGGAAGGGACCAAGATACTCATTTAGGGCAATTTGCTGAGGAGCCAACAATTTTTTACCAGATCATAATAGTTCATATTCGCCTGGAAGCAACGAAAGTGATACCCAGGTTTAGCAGCAGTATTACCTGATTGAAAATATGCAGCATGGAAAATAGAGCCAGTCATTCTGAATGGGTCATTTAATTGCTGAATTGCTGAACCTTACTCAATTTTAAAACACATAGCTTTAAGATTAAAACCCCAGAGGTGCATAAAGGACCTCTCCTTCATCGTGTCTGCATTGGAATTTACTCTTGTATTAGCATTAAAGCAAAAACAAATGAAAGTGTAGACACTGTGTAAGACTGCCAGCCTGTCTGAAATGGGAAATAATTTCAATCATACTCTTTCAGTTTATTCCAGTGTTCTCCCTTCTGTGGTGAAGGACCATCAGTAAAGCCATGGTTTCTGTCCCAAGCAGAGCTCTATGAGTGACAGTTCAAAAGCACGGGAAGAGATACTAAACTGGAAAGGGTTCAGAGCACAGCGCATGTGATGTTGCTATGTAATCTTGGAAGAGAAAGGAGGGGGACCTCGAATGGCTGAAGAATTTGTAATGGGATCCAAAGACATTTGGATACTGGAGCGATAAATGTCACATTACAACTGTTACTGCTGCACATCAAGGCCCTTCCTGCTGCATGGGCAGCAGCCTGGAATCGGCCCCACTGAACCTGCACAGAAGGCTTAAGAGATGTAGCTTGCAGAGAGAAGCTCAGTAGGAAGAGATCTTAGGTAAGGATCAGCCATGGTGGTTCCAGACCTTAATTATAATCTGACCCTGGCAACAGCAAAATTTAGATGGACAACAGAATCAACAGAGCTGCATTCAATAGCTGTAAATCAGTGTTTTATGTTAAGTGAAATTATTGTACACCGATATGGACATAAATCTGGCTGATACAGAAGGTTGATTAGCACAGCTCTACGCTCCAAGTAATGGCATTTACGATGCAGTGTGAATTCAGGGAATTAATCATATTGATCACATCTCTTCAATGATGATGCATCAGGCATTTTTATAGCAGATTAAATTAACTGCTTTTACCATTCATTAATACAACCCAGAATATTAACTATGCTTATGAAGAAATATTTTTACCCCCTTCCTGCAGACATTCTCTGGACACGTATGCTGTTAATTTTCCTGTCTCATCCTTTTTTGCAGCAGATAAGTGGAGGAAATATTGACAGTGTGATCCAGCTTCCCTCCAATGGAGCCAGAGTAGCTTTTCCTTCAACTAGGTACAGGAGCCTGCATGCAATGGAAGACATTAACGCCAGGTGGCAAATTACAGCCGATTACAATAGGTGCATGTATACAGAAACACAATGCCAGGAAAATGTTTTTGGCAGCCAACTCTCCCTTTCCTTGCATGTTCCCTTTGAAAATAGGATACTTCATTTTTCCAGCCTTCAATGGAAATACTTCTGCTCCTTCAGTATCGATTGTACGACCCCTGGAAGATCACGAAGGACGCCATGCCTTCTGTCCCACTATTATCTCTGAGACAGTGACATGGTCTGGGCACTCCTAGGCAGGATCTGAGCCCCACCGGGTTAGACAGTGTACACGCATCGATGAACTAAAGGAAATCACAAAAGGGAATTCCCTGCCCCAACAGCATATAACCCAAATACTACGTAGGAAAGGAGACCACATAAGTAGGGTAGGGGCAGCACTGGCAAAAGGCATGATGCAAACACGAACGGTAGTGAGCTACAAATGGCAGTGGCCCATGAGTGTCATTGGCTTGGAGATGAAGCAGGAACACAGAACCAGGTCACAACTGGAGAGGTCACCTGTTCCTTTCTTACCTGCTTTAAGGCTTCTACTGCTGCAGTCCCTGAACTGCTCCATCTTCCACCTCTCCCCTGCTTGTGCTGCTTCAGGAATGGTTCAAAAACCCTCTAAAGTCAACTGCCTCTGCATTGACAACAGTCAGCAATTCTTTCCGTGCTTTTGGAGTGCCTTTCTGCCTACTGGGAAGGCTGACAGGATACTCTTCTAGTCCTTCAGTGGAATACGTGTGGCACTGCTTTTGGCTGTGAAGAAATTTGTCCAAGGGTTTGATGGGCTTGCCAAGGTCAGGCCACAAACACAGGGGCTTGCCAGCCATATACCACCTTTCATCACCCTTATGCCAGTCCAACCCCCTCAAATTTTCCCTTCCCCAGACAGCAAGTATCTTAAAAGAATGTCCTGTATCTTAGTCTTCAAACTACAAAGTAAACATGGATTTCAAATGAAATGGCTAGGACTTTGACACTTCTTAAAATATACATTTTATTATTTTCTGGTGTTTGCTATGAAGGTTTCATTCAAATTGTGAAGGTACACAGCCTTTACAAACTTCTTGAGTTAAAGATTTTTGTTGGTGGTTTTACATTGTGTTTCTTTCATGGCAGAGGAAAATACATAGGCTATAAAATGTTGAAATTCATTAGGTGTTTGGTATTACCTCTTCATATATGCTGTGGAATGCTTTGTAGAAATACTATATAAAATAAGGCAGACTTTGACAGGGAATTCAGTCATAAAATTTCATGGGAGAAAACAAAAAGTTCCAACATATTATTATTTTTGTAGCCAAGGGAAGATCAGGTGGTCGCCACTGGTTTGTGGGAGAACTACTGCAGTTCTGGTGCTCAGACAGTATACATTTCTTGTTTATTCTACTATTCTCAAGTGAGACCTTTTCAATAAAACTTATTTTAATTAACATAAATCAGACAATATTTAAACATACACATCTATCCTTACAGTGCAATAAAAATGTATCATTGTATAGTATTTTGTATTTGCATTATGAAAATAAAAGGTCTGTACATCAATTAAATGTATATTAATGAGTATGAATCATGTAAATTTGTAATGCATCTAAAGTTGGCTTTGGCTTTTAAGTATTTATAAATTCATAGAAAATATTGAACATCTAACAAAATAAATAAAACATATCATTTTAATCATAGATGCTAACAATCAACCTCAAAAATTCTTGTGTTATTTTTTACATTTGCTACTAAATTTCTTAAAGAGAACTCACTTTCAGTAGTGCTCAGAAGTGAATGATTGCACCTTCTGTGATGTGAAAAAATAGAGTACATCTATTTTTCATAGATCAAAAATTCCTTCATAGAGAGTTGCATTTTAAATGTCTGATTGTTCTATGTAACTGTCTTAAGTGCTTATAAAAAGCATGTAGCTTTCTCATAAAAGCTGTGAGTCTCTATTAATATAGATATTTCTTTTTCACTTGCAGGATTGAGGATTAAGCAAAATCTTCTAGTGAATGTCCTTTTTATGAGGATTCTTCAAGGTCTTCCAGCTTCACATACTGGTATGAAGATGTCGCAAAAATATGTTCACTAATAAACCCTCTTCAGTACAAGTACTGCAGCAATCCAGTGTAATTCCACTTGATAGGCTTATTTCATTGGAGTCCACACATGGTAGTTTGTGGAAGTCAACTGCTGACCTCATGTTCTCTTGAATTTGAAAGTTCTCCAAGCACATGGGCTAGCCTTACTGTAATACTGAAGAGACCAAAACAAATCTGAAATCACATGAATAAAAGTGAGCTTGAATAAATATGCATATGGTTAGTAAATTACACACCATGGTCTAATTGCTATTCTGGTGGTGGTCGAAGGCTCCGCAGCTTCCTTTCATCTAGTCCTTTCCAGTATTTAAAGTTATTATCCAGATGCTGCATCAAATTTGGCAGGTCTGCAAATGCTAGGGAAGAGAGGGCAGAGTGTATTTAGTTTGCAGAATTTAAACAGTCATATGATTCTGTCTGCTTATATATCACTTGAAATGTCTGGGAAACTGTGTTAAGAAGGAAAGCTTGAATCTGTCATACTGATACTTGAAATGGTTTTGGCTGTATAGCTCTCATCACTCATGTATCACTCAGGCCACTGAGAACAGTTCTGTAAGTCTACTTAATACTGGTATTGCAAGACCCAGCAAAGGAACGCGGTTTGCCAGGAGGGGCATAGCTAATTATGTTTGTAATTATTCTACTTCATCAAATCTCAGTCACATGTCATGATCTGGCATTCAGGAGAGTCACATTTCTGACCACTTTTACCACGGAGGCAGCACTTGGAAGGAAATAGCTGCTCCCCCAAGCAGTTTCCAGACTGGAGAAATTTGTCTTGAAGAATAACCGATATTAACATGGACAAAATGATTGTGCCCAAAGTGCTACCAAGGAGAATATGTTCTGTTCTCAACTTACAGAGAAGCAAGTTTAAAACAAAGAAAGTTAAACATTGCCTGAATCTAATATATTAAAGAGAAGCCATGAGAATGGCTTGTAGCAGTATCAAAATACTTCTAAGTAATAATGAAGTTATTAAGCTTGCTTGAACTGCAGAAATCTTCCCTTTGCTCCCCCTTTCTTCAGGAGCCATAAGAAAGCAATTTTCTATCACAGCAGTTTCAAATGTTCACAAAAGACTTATTATCAGGAAATACAGCAGAATTTTGCTTACCATCCCAGGCATCAAACATATCCGTGATGAAATAATCGATGAATGATATTTGGGATTTGGGGATGCTGCAAGTATTTCTGTCAAAAACTGGCATCACAACAGGTAAACCTTGCCTTTTTTCTTCATCAGTCTGCAAAAAAACACTCTTGTGATTATTCATCTAAGACACATTCTGTTAATGGGCTTCTTTTAGCAGCAGATTGTTTGGCACTGACTAGAGCATGCAACTGCTCAATAAACAGAGGAACCTGAATAAATCTGAAGAAGCAGCAATTTAATCTTCAGCACCTAGCTGTTTCAGTTTCAGCCAAACAGCAGACGGATAGTGCCTTCCAGTGTTTCCCACAAAGCAATACATTTGCCTTCTGCATCTGCACAGAAAGCTGACCCTAAGTAACTTCACGTTACTGATTAAGTTACGACTGCTTCTGAGCTAAAAGATGCCCAACCATTCTCAATCTCTGATGGAAGTGACATTCTGTATAACTCAGAGATGGCAAAATATCTTTTTTATCCTCTTCCCCCCCCCTCCCCCCCAAGGTACCAAGTCCCAATTGCACTATTTGGTCTATTACCTGTAATAATGACTCTGCCCTCTCCTTTTCCCCATCTTCCTAAAACCCTTTTTCAGCACAGTGTGCTGAGGTCTTACAGCATTTCCTGGAGTGAGTGCTGTTCCCATGCTAACACTAGGACCTGATGATTCTATTCTTGAGGCAGAGCCAGTACACGGGTACACAGAAGGCACCCTTCCTCTGCCTCTTGTGATGGGAATGCATTTGCAGGCAAAACTCAAAAAGCCCAGCTCCAAACTGAGCAACTTGAAAACTTAAATTTTTCAAAAACTGCACTGTAGAAGTTGTCAACTTCCATCTGTCTGAAGGCATCTAGTCTTCTATCAGCATGAGTAGAATCCCATCATTTAAAATAAGTTATTATTTTTCACATGACGTAATGCAGCCTTAGACGTTCTGGGACACTGGCAGTGTATGCACCCTTCTCTTCCCTTTTCGAGATGCTGAACTGGAATTTCAGCAGCCCGTTGTAGCTGCCTTACCTGTGCAAAGTACTCCTCAGAGATGCGTCCAGCCCACTCTATACACTGCTCTATGGGTCTGCATGGGTTGGAAATGTCAGCACACTTTATCAACATGCGTTTGATAAGGATACGGTTTTCAGGGGACGTGAGAACAGTTTTGATTGACTCTCCATCACCATTATTCTGTAACATTTAAGAATGAAAAGCAATCCATTAGCAAGGTCTCTGTGCACTTACTCAAAAGCTTTGTGCCCTGGGAATGCTTTCAGCAGACCCTACAGGGATCAGTCCTGCTACTGGCTACCATATTTGATGTCCAGCCAAATTTATAGGGGGATTATGAATGTTAGCCACAGCTCTGAACTAGCACTGAACTCCAGGTTCTGGATTCAGTCACTGTCTTTGTGACAGATCTCTTGGGCATCTTTGGGCAAGTCATCTAATCCCTCTATGCCTTATCTGCCTCCTCTAAAAGTGTGGAGAGGATCCATCCATCACCACACACATAGTGATGAGCACTGTGTAGGCAGATAAATGTAACTCTCTGCTGAAATCCAAGGATTAATGGACTTGCACATTAAGAGTGGAATAGCTGGTTTAAAAAAAAAAAAAAGACTGACCCAAGATGCACGGTCATCCTCTGCACGCAAACCTCAACAGTGTGAGCATCAATCATTCTGAGAGAATTGCTGTTATGAGGAGAGTCAGATCCCAGACTGCCTCCCAGGCATGCTCCTCATTCCCTTCCGCTGGAGCCAGGTTAGTCCATCAGTCTCTGACCTGACTGGGAATTTTGCTTTCTGAGACTTTATCAGTATTAAAACAATATATTAGAAACATGCTTCCGAACAGCCTCATCTTTCCTCTGCAAGTCTAGGAAAGTTTTCAACCCACACATGACTTATATTTGGTTCCCAGGCTGCACATAGAAGCATGTCAACGGTACTCTATATTTGGAGCCAGCATACAGCTAATGTGAGTAAAGGCTCCAATGATCCAGATTAGAAGCTATTTTCTGTGGAGCTCTGATGAAGTTAGTTTCCAAAGGACAGAGATTCAGGATTAAAATCTCTTAAAAAATTACGTATAAGTACAACATCATTACTTGACTTTTTAGGGATGGATAGGTACAGAAATTTACAACACTATCTACTCAGAATAGAAACTCTTTGAAGCAAGGAATATACTAGATTTCTCTGGCACCTAACAAGGTCTTGATCTATAGTCAGAGCAGTGAAGAAGTAACGGTAATAATAATGATAATAATAATGTGCCTCCAGTTCCTGCAGTACAAAGAGGGAGATACAAAGCGGCAGAAACGTTCTGATCTTTTATTAGGACATATTTTTCAGAAGAAAGTTCTTGTGGGGAAGAAAGTTCTTCCAGAAGGAAGAAACTGACAATAATAAAAACCTATTATTTGGCAGTATACTGGCTCAGAAATACCAGCTCCACAGGTCCTACCAAAACGAGACTCCCAAACCAATTGTTTTCCCTCATTTTTAGATATATGGAAGGGAAAATACAAAGAAACAAAAGTGAGGTGCCTACATCTCCAAATGCATAGCAAAATTAGGTAAGAGAAAGCCAAAGTAAAGTGATGGAAGCTCCAGAAACATGAGCAGTGTGTAAAAATTAAGCATGGAAAATTATTAGAGATCATTCAGTTAAGGATAGTAGAGAATATCCTAGTAGGTAAACCACGAGGAATCAAGAAAGGATGTTTGCTTCCGTGATCTGTTCAAACCAAGGGCACAGTTCTACTTGCTGGATGCGGATGTCTTGGGAATAAAATGTGCTAACCGTGCTTAGTCCCAGCATCCTGCTCAGAGTGCAGAGGTGCTCCGCATGTCAGATGTTGGCTTCCTGTCATAGGCTTAGGTGACATCATGAAGGGAAATGGGAGGATAAAGGATGCTGGAGCTGGAAAGGATTTTTTTCAGTTTATGAAACAAAAGAAGAAAGGAAACAAACAGAGCAGCTTCTCAGCATGGCTCTTTGAACAAATATGTATAAAAATAATAAATAAAAAAAAATAAGTGGAACTGTCCCATTTGGAACACATGGTTGGCAGCTCAGCCTGCAAACACTACACTGAGTCACCGCCATGACTGGAAACCAGGCCAGGAAACACACGTTCCCGCTGCAACCAGATACACAACCAGACTTGAAGGAGGATCTGTCAGTGTTGTTCTGCTAGTAACAAGCACAGCAAATGATTGGGTTTACCCGCTTGCACATTACAGGCCTTTTAATAGGAACCTGCTGAACTGAGAAACTCCCAACCAAAAGAAAGGAAACATTTTGCTTCTTGTTTTCAATAAAAAATGTATAGCCTTTGTGTTTCTTCCCATCCTTGGGCAGAATTTACTGTGAATCGCAAATGCTTTGTGGGGTAGATTATTTCCCTGCAGCCCCCCAGGGCTCAAGGGCAGAAGTAAACTTTTGTTTGCTTTCTGTATGTCACTGTATTTGTTTTTACTGTCTGACTGTACAGGTCCAAGCCCTGTTCTTCAGCAGCAACAGCTATTCAGCTCTCCATAATAGGCAAGAAGAGGAGTTTGGCTTTTTGGATGGATGCTGCTGCTCAAAAAACTGCTGCATCTCAATTCTTGGGGCTGCGAGAAGGGGCTCTGCGCACCAAGCCATGCCAGTACAGAGCCCTCCGGCTCTGACCAGGCGCCCTGGAGAGTTACACACCCCACAAGGTGAGCTGGTGCGGTGCACTACACCCAGCAGCAGCTCCCTTGTTCTCCTCCATGTCTTTTCCCCTCTGACACTGAATGCTGCTATGCTCACTCAGAGAGGTTGCCCAGCTGCACCCCTGCAGATTTTCAAGAGCTGGAAAGAGAAGCCATTTCTCAGGACTACTGAGAGAATAGGTCCTCTAGTGAGCCTACATGCCAGACTACACTGGGGGGTGAGCAAGGACACAGTTTGGTTGCCATCAAGCAGCTCCTTCACCTGCAGACTATTTTGCACAGTCAGTTAAGTGCCCTGGCTTTTCCTGGCTAGCTCACTTGCTTGTAATCTACCAAGAATTGCTCCTCCTTCTTTTCTTCTTGTTTGTTACAATCAGAGAAATGTTTAGCCACAGAATTTTCCATCCATTTTGCTGGCCTTACATTTCCATTAAAATATCCTGAAACAAAATATGTCTATCAGGCATTCAAACAAATTAGCGTGTTATTTCTTAAAATTGTTCTAAGCAAAACTGGTTCTGTGGAAAATTTCACAATCATAAATTAATACATATATATGTTTAAAAAAAAAGGTCTACAGTGAAAGAGCTTGATCATCTACAGCTATGGGTGTAGGCTAGCCTGCAGGCTGACACTTCATATTAAAAGATTTTGTTTAATACTATTCATAACTGCCAATTTAAGTTGTTTGGTTGAAGTTTCCCCACCAGGTGTCCACCTCAGGCAAAGATTTCCCCCTCCTGAAAACTGCAGTTAAAAATGTTTTGGTGGCTTCTAAATATGAGGTATGGGGAAATAAGCTCTTCGTGCTGATGTTAAAAATTATTGCTGTTTTTCTCTTTTTCAATACCCTCACATCTTTATGAGTGAGGACCTGGAATTTAGTTGGAGGGATGGTTTTGGGGTAAACCAGTCACCACACCCCTGTGAAAATCTGCTGGAAAAGTTACAAACTTTGGAGAAAAAAAAGTTGTGGTTTGTGTAGACTCAGTAGGGATTGGTGGAGCCTGGGACTGAACAGGACTCTCCCTGCAACTGTAGTTCTTGGCTGTGCTGGACCAGGCACTGTCCAGGTCCCAGTTTTGTAGCAAAGAACAGGGAGCCTGTCTCCAGTACTTGCAGTACATAAAACCTGCAGAAAAACAGCAGCAGGGAAGAGGAGGTTGTTGCCTGATCTGAATGCAAAAGAAGTGAAGAGAAGGAGTAAAGTGGCACAAAAGTCCTGGGAACTGTGAAGGAGAGAGGAGACTTGCAAGCAAACAGAACTGGAAGAGGAGAGGAAGGCTGAAAAAGGGGGGACTTGTTGAGTGAGGAAGCTAGTACTGGAAAATGGAGGAGGAAGAGAGAAAGAGCTAGTGAGGAGCCAAGGAACGCAAGGGTGGGTGAGAAGTGAAAACAGCATGACAAGATAGTGGGCAGGGAAGGGGCTTTGAAGTCAGAGCAGAGTCAGTGAAAAATAGAATCTGATGATACAATTAAGGGCTGACTGCATCATAACATGTGCATATAAATGGAGTCATTAGATTGAAGAGATGGTGGTAGTCCTGTCACTTTATAACCTTTGACAATGACTTCACAATTTAAGCCTGTTTTTTCACCATCCTTCTTTTATTTGTAATAGGTAGGAGACTAACTGTGGTAAGCCTTTGTTACAGATGAGCCATTAAATGATCAATCTAAGGACAAATGGGTGCACAAAGTAGTTCTGGTCTTCTCTAGGCTCTGGTAGCAGTGAACAGGCACTTGTAGCAAAGTGTAGATATGTCCTGCGCAGTGAACTTCATAATTACACAAGGTCCAATATAGCACCCACAAAAATCAGGAGTATTAATCTGTCTGTGACTTTAAGCCACATTCTGCACCATAAGGCTGTCTGGGAAAAATACTTCATAGCCACAGACTTAACAGCCTTTCTCCTAGTTTAGTCAGTAAAACCAGTATCCTACTGGGACTTTGGCTTCACATGCACATAGTTCTCATTAGCATCGCCGGGTGCCAAGAACAAAGCTAATTCTAGTATATACTCCTGTGGACAGAGGTACTCTCTTCCAATTAAGCTCCAATCTGCTTCTGATAGGTGAAGGAACAAGACCTGTTCCTCTCCCACCTTCAGATAATTAAAAGACTTGCCCCCCCATTACACACAACAGCCATAAAAGTGGGTTTCTAAAAAACATGGTAAGAAAACACAGAAAATCATTATAGCTCCTGCAGGACATTGCCACCGATGCAAACTTTATTATAACCATTTCTGAAAATCTTCTCTTTGCAAAAACCATTCCAACAAAATTATACACTGCTCTTACTGGCAACAAAACTGCTGGTTGAAGCTGTTATTGAAACTGGTGTGGTTTTTCAGAATGAGTTCTTAACAGGCAATTTCATTGTGTCCATTGGGTTCCAGATGGCTATTGATTATGTCTATATGATACATAATGCCACCATCATCTATTTTAAAGATTAAAAAAGAAAGTAGACAGAAAACCCATGAATGCTGCTAGGCAGTGCTGAGGCTGAGGGCCCTCATTTCCAGAGAATGTGCCATATGGCAGTCAATATACCTGCCCTTATGCTGCAGCACCAGCGGTTCCCATCGTGAGTGAGGGAGTAATTCAGCTTCTGTTCTGAGGCAAATCTTGGTCCCTTTGCAACAATGGCCAACAAAATGCCAGGTCTTGCCGCTAGCACTCTCTCTATGGAGTGACTGGGTTCATCAAATTTGCATTTTTAACAGGAAAATATACAACCCAAGCTTCTGGTCCCAAGTATATCATAGCACTGCAATATTAATAGCAACCAAGTAAGTTCTACTCATCCTCAAAATGTGTGATGACCATATTAAGCAGAAGGGCATTCAAACCCAGGGGTGAAAGACACATTTCTAGTCTCTCTTCCTCCATGTTTCTGATGAACTTTCTCAGAATACCATGTGGGGATTTCCTACTGCCAAGGTTTCCCAGTCCCTGCCTAGTCATTTTAAGGAGGACTTGGAGTGTTTGCTTACCCCATTTTCTTCTAGCGCTGCCAAGGGTTTATTAATGCTGTTGACAAACTTGTTGACATGCTCAAAGTGCTTTGTCATTTCTGTTGCTAAGACCATGTCAATAATGGCTTGGCGAAGGGTTCGATACTCATTCCTGTTTAAAGAAGGAAACAATTAAGAATGCTGGCTAGTTCACAAAGGGCTGCTTGCTAAAACAAGTCTAACAAAAATGCTACACACCATTTCCATTAAAGAGAGGTGCTGGGGGAAGAAAGAACAGTAATAAAGGCTTGGGCAGCTGCATCTATCCTGGATGAAGTACCCTATGGTGTGCAGAGACATATGTTCTAGAGGCATGACTGGATCTCTAGGAGAGAGAGTGCACGAGCTGGGCAGAAGCAGCGGCACCAGCTACTCAGGAGGGCTGCCAGGACTTGCCACACCGGTGTGTTCCCAAGGCGTTTAGCACAGACACTCAGCAGTGGCTCATGCTCCAGACAAGTTTTCAGCAATACTTTTCTGCTGTATCTTGAGAAGGCCAAGGCAATGGTCACATCCTCACCCTGAATGCCTTTTTAGGACTGGAAGAAGAACAACCATTCCTTCACTATCTTCTCCATTGCAACATGACATTTAATTTTTGACTGATGCTCTGTGACTCTTTCTATCCTTGTTCTACCCAGAAAACATCTACCCACTCAGCCATAGCTTGTCCTCTATATGCAATGATACACAATTATTCTTCTAGACTTGCTAACATTAGGATTTACACTAAGTTCCTTAGATAAGGTCCACTTTTTTATCCACAGAGGAACTGAAACCATGGGATTACTCCTAAGCCCATGCAGGACAGGCAGAAGCACCCTACTGTGTTAGAAGCAAACTTCCACAAGGGCTGCAGACAGTTATCCACAAGGCACTGCCCTCCTCTACAATGCTTGTTTGTATTATCTTATGCTATACGGAAGAAAGTGAGAGATGTGAGTGGGCAGACAAGGACCCTCGGTTTTAAGCTTACCTCTCCATGTTTTTAAATATATTGCATTTGTCATCCCGGGTGGTGAGCTGGAAAGCCAGGGCAGCGTGATGGCTCTCCAGCACTGCCGTGTCATTGTAAAGAATTGCTAGCTCACTGCCAGCATTGCACAGGAAAGAATTTGTTCTTCCTGGGTGATCCACGTCATGGACTGTGGCAGCAATGAGTGCGGCAACCTCATCAATCGGATCCAAAGTTTGCTGAAAATAGAAGGATGCTTAGTTTTCCTGGCAGACTCATTAGAAACCCTACTCTGTCCATAAGATTAAGCCAAGTTGCTGAGGAATAAAAGCCAGAACTCTGCAGATCACTAAGGGTCAGATGTTCTAGACAGAGCAACGGAAAATTCATTATAAGCTTCATTGAATACTTTTTTGGCCATGACTTTGTTGGCCATTTTGTGCCTCTTGAATTTTGCCTTAGCCACACCTTTGACAAAGCACATCAAATTAAACAAACGCAAAGTAATAAATTAGTTTGTGTTTTCTAACAACACAGAAACCACCTTCACTTGGAGTTACTGTATTTGGCTTGGAAAAAACCCCAATACTGCTAAAAATTATTCTATTTCCACCAGACCCCTTCATTTCTTTTGGAACTGTAGTGTCCTAATCACATTCCATTTACGTGCTGGCTAGGTTTACAATTTGTAAGGAATGTTTCCCATATATCCAGTTCTATAATAACGGTGTCCTGGGGCTACAGCTAATATGAATTCTGTGAAGAATACTTGATGGTTTACATGCATGGAAAAATTACATGACACACTGTTCTATACTTTCTGTATCAGATTCTGATTCTCTTAGCGTGCTGCACTCCATGCTTTGTCTACTCACACTGCTCATTGCTTTATGTCTAATTATATCTACCCTATAATGAAATACAAAACTATCTGACTTTTAAGGTTTTATACTTAAGTTTTAATATGGTATTAATAGCATCGAGGAGAAAAGAACCAAGCATCTCAGAAATATGTTGTATACATTTGGAAACTAGGCTTTGTGCTGTGTTTATGCTGGCTTTTTGTGAAGGACACAGATACAAAATAATTATGTTAAAATTTTTAATAAAATGAAAGAGAGACAAGATCAAAAATATTCCCAGTTGAATCTGGGAGCAGGGCAGATGATTTCCATTCCAATTAGCTTGAATTTAAGGTCCAAATTCTCTACTGGCTTTGACAGTACCATGCAGAATAGTTAGACTTGGTAGGTGAAAAGACAATCCCTACCCTACTTTATACCTCCTGAAATTAATGCAGTGACTTCAGTTCAGTGGAGCTAGGATATTATTCATTGAGGACTGTCAAGAGGTTCTTGTGGAGAACAAGAAAAGGGAAAGAATTATTTCTACTCCAGGTTCATAGTTAGCATTGCCTGAAATACTGTCCGCCATGTGTTAGTTTCTTCCTTCTTTCTTTTGGCTGCTGCTCATGGGATTCTATTTTTGTGGTATGAAGTTAGGAGAGAGACATTTAGAACAGGCTCTCCTCAGAGGGACATACTGACCAGTGCTCAGTCTGGCTGAGAAAGACCTGTGCAGATGGGAAGTGGCCAGAAACTGGAGAATACTTGACCTGTAGGACCACAGCAGTGTATCATCTCATGCTTACTTCCTGAGTCTGACATAACAAACTTTGCAGGGATTTACAGCACCTTTACCCCTGACTACAGGTCAAGGATTCAAACTTTGTCATCTTAACTCCTGTGGCACAGAATTGGAAATGATTCTGAGAATACCACTTCAATTTGGGAGCCAGAAAATTTTCCCAGGCAAGAACTGAGTTCAATTTACTGAAGAAAATCTTCTTGGTGTGAATTTGAGTGGCAGAATCGGGCCTTCTGTATTTAGGTTAGGTTGAACTCTGGACAACACAAAAGCAGCTAGGCTGTAACTTTGAAAAGATAAAGAGAGAATTTTGAACTTTGATTCTGCTCCTGCTGCAACATTTTTTTCTCTTCCTATGCCTAGAGAGGAATGGAAATAACATTTTGGAAAATGAGGCGGCAGTCATGCTTCTGTGGCATTGAAATGAGTCCAGATCTTGTCTGTTTTTCATAGATATTCTTGGGAACATCAGCTAAACCTCTGGCAAATCAGGGGCTGAAAATATCCAGTGAAGTTCTGTTCCCACTTGGCATATAGTAAGTGTTTGTAAATAAGCCTCTGGAGAGCACACTAATGAGCTGCAGCTCCAGGTTAATGGACTTACTACAGTTTTAATGAGCTGTCAGAAGCTTGTTTACAGTCACAAATGTCTCAGCCAGGTGCCCATCACTAGCACTATCCTTAGGCAGGCCAGTTCAGGGTAGGAATTTTATCCAAAAATGCAACTCAGAAATATGTACTGCCACTCTGCTGCACACACATGCAAGCACTGTTTTAATTCCCCTTCTCCAGTCTGCCCTCTGGGCATGTGAGAACAAAGGTTGCTCTGATTTATTCTGGTTGTCAGGGGCTCTAATATGCCAGTGGGTGTTATGGTACAAGGAACTTCGACAAGTAACCTTTTTCAATACTCTCCTCCAATGCAGTCTCTTTAAGCCTCAGGGCATCTCATCCAGTGGGTGATATAGCTTTGGAAGCTCTAAGCCTATTTGATGGCCTATATTTTCCTGAGAGTCTTCTGCAAAATGACCATCACAAGGCATAAGAGATTGCGATTTATTACATTAAATCTGTATTTGGCACATACCATCACAAAAATAATTGTGTCATTAGCTCACCTATCTGAGAAAGTTTAACTATACAAGGAAGAGGTTCTCTTATTCCCCCATCAAGAATAGCTCAATTCCCGTAGTATTAGTATCCATCCTTCCACATATACTATAAGAGAGATCCTAGAACTCATGTAAAGCAGCCCAGTTCTTTGACCTCAGAGTTACCAAACTGGTCGGCCCTAGGTAGACATTTGGCTCTTGGCATCTTTTTTGAGAGACCTTCCTTTGATTGCACCTGTACTTCCCACCTACACTGTTTCTTATAAATGTGGACTCACCTTTACTCTTTCTTTAGACAAGAAATAAGCAGTGGCATGTAGTACATCTGCTGAATGAGTAGAATTATGGTAGGAGTTGGAGGAATGGTAGTTAGCTTCAATAACTTGTAACCATGACCTCAGAGTTGATTCTGAACAGTTTAAGAACTCACAGATTCCAAAGCGAGCAAATATTTTGAGACCCAGATAAACCAAAGGCCTGGGGAGAAAAATAAAGATTTAAAACAAATGAGTTTGAAATAATATTAGATAGCATAAAGAGTATGAATCTATACAGCACTTTTAACTAATGCCATGTCAGTTTAGGTATAAGGACTTGTTATAGAATTATAATCCAGACCTGTAGAAATGTTCTGCTTACCTGTCACATGCACACTCAGAATCTGCCAGTTCCTGACACTTCCAGAATATTACAAAGGCTCTATATTGCTGCTGTACTACATGTAACACTTTTGTGGGGCTTGGAGGATCTATGTTGGGTAAATGTAGACTGCAGTCAAAATGAGATAAATTAGCAAGTACTAAACTCTGTGCACGAGAGCAGGGAGGTAATCTTGCTGCTGCCACAGATTCCTAAACTAGCTTGTTTACAGTTAGATTAAGTATATCTATACTATACAATGTTTCAATCACTATTCTTTCTGCACTCCAGATCTGCTCCATTTCTTTTACGCTCACCCTTGCAGGCTTCCATTGCTCATTGACTTTGCATGCAATAGAGGATGAGAGACGGAGGTATTCTGGAAGGAAACGACCGGGCATTTCTAGAAGACTGCCAGGGCCAGATGAACCTTCAGGCTAACCCTGTCTCCAAAAGTAGCCCACATGACTGTATTCCAGTACTCTTGCTCCTCCCAGGCCAAACTGCACCATTTAAACCCAGATAACTGGCAGGTGAATGAAGATCAGAACAGCAGTACAGAATATTTGTAATCTGAAAGCTGTGAAAGTGCATTATGTTTAACAGAGCAAATGAAAAAAAAAAAAATAAAGTTTTAGTCCACTAGCCTTTTTTCGAACCCAGTTAATACTGCTGTTTTCTTGTCAAATACATTTTTTGCTTAAGAAGAACAAGTATAGTGGTAAATATTTTCAAATGTGGATTCTTAAAAATAGATCTTAAACCCTCCTTTTGGCATCTCTCTTTGCTGCTTGATTCCAGATGCATCAAGCACTCTGATTTCTAGCTGCACCTGATGGGTGAGGTGAGGTCACGTAGAGTTGCTGAGTTGGATGTTGGATTTAGAGTTGGATGTACATCTTTTGGCAAAAACACTCAACAATATTGTGTCATATACTAGAATCATAATATACCAAAGTTAAATCCCCCTGAATGCTAGACAGTTAATACCATGTAGCACTGTGAGACAAAGGTCTCTCCAGGTTTCTGTGTCAGGGAACTGTAATGCACTAAAGCTTAGATTTAATGAATTATCTTGGCTTTACTACCGTATGTCTGCTTGGACTTGAAGACAATACTAATAACATGTTCATAGTTGTGATTCATTGAAAATCACTTTAATTCTCTTAATAAATGAATTGCCTTTATTTAAACACAGCAGGAAGCAATCATAATGATAATACCTTTAATAAGAGGACAGGCAACAAAATATCTCCTTTGTCCCTCTGTGGTCTCTCCAAATCAATACAAACAGACAAATCTATCTGGTGATCTCATGCATGTTGACTGGGATAATTAATTCTTATGTTACTGCAATGTGCATATGAAATGTTATAAATCATGCAGACTAACTACATTTTTACTTTTTTTTTTTTAATTATTGTACCTATAGCACTTCATTAGAAATGGAAATGTAGCAAAGCAAAAAAAACCCTAAAGCAACTGGGTGCAAATTTCTTCACTTATGGTAAAATTACTTTAAAGAAGAATAAAAAACTGATTTTTCTTTTTTTTTTTTTGTTTTTGGCTCATAAAACCATGGTCTAAAAATAAAGTTCATATATGTTAACTAAATGCCTGATATCTTTCTAAGACATTGGTTTTTAATATCTTTCAAAGCTCTTATGGATCTGGGATTTTGATGAGGTCTTAAGACAGTCAATTCATTGCAGGATCTAGCCTCCAAATTAGAGTCTCATAGAAGCTTTAAGCTAAGACAAAACACAATACATGAAACTAGACCCCAAAGAGAATTTTTGATAGGCATCACCAAATAAAACCAAGGATTTAAACAGAAAGATCAATATACAGTCTTAGTGGGAGCATTTGCTACTAATGAAGTACAGTCTATCAAAACTGCTGATCTGCTTTTGAAAACGTCTGTGATGGAAATTGGTATGCCCTACTTTTTATAAGTAAATATTCTTCAGTTAATCTTATACATAAAATGTAGCCTGCCAAGATTTTAGCATAAAGACCTTCCTCTAATCCCAGAGAAAGGCAAGGGTAATTCTGCTGAAAAGCTGTATTTGTACTGTTTAGGAATAAAAATTACCCAATTACATGGAGAGAAAATAAAACATGATCTGTATCAACTGATCAAATTAAGACCAGCATGTTGATTCTATGTGTAGTTTGCCATAATTTGAATTTGAATCCCCACAAGGAAACAATTTGATTTGTAGAACTTTTCTGTTATTGAGAACAGAAAAGGAAGGCTTTTAAAATGATGTTGTTTTATTATTATACCGTATCAAAGATATATAATGTTCACTTACATCCACTGGGAATCTGCAGGAAATAATGTATGATGAAACAGAAGATATTTAATGGGTTCATACACAACTAGAAATGACAATGAGAATATTTCAAACATTTGACTTTGAAAATAAAAGTAATTCCGTTTTAAAAGCACAGGTAGAGAAATTAAAGACCTGATTACAGGATGACATTTAAGTCAGTTTTCAGCAACTTAAATTTATGAGCTTTTGAGTTTACTAACCTTTTATGGGTGGCAGCCTCAAGTTCAAAGATATCAAAATCCCAGTGTTCTTCATTTTCCATTGCCTGTGTTATCCGTGGGGGTATGTCATTGAGGGAGATTGGAGAGATCAAACTGCCAGCAACCTGATGAGTTTCTGTTGAGGAATATATTTGCAGATCACTATTAATAATGCTGAGATATACTCTTACTCAATGTACATGTTTTCTTTTCTGTAGTAATGCCTAGCAACTCTCATTTCTATATATCTCGCTAATGCTGCAGAACAATGCTTATAAATAAAAATAAAACAAAAGAATGCTTATAGAAAAAGAACATCTGATCACATTTCCCACGTTTCTTAAATTTCTTAACATGTTTTACTATCTCAGTAACTGCCAAATTAAAACTTACGTTTTGCTGACAATATGTATTCGTTCCCTGATAATCTTCGTAAACCATCCTGTTCAATAAAAGTTGAGAGTTAAATGCAGGGTATTGTACAACAGGTCTATAAGATGATGACACCAAATAGTAGCACACTGACTTTAGAGAAGCCTGACTGCAACCTGTCACAGTCATCAAAGCTGCCTCTCTCTTATTTGTGTGTACTGTTAAGATTTGCCTGTTTTACATGCACTTCAAAATGGATGAGAAACTGCAAGATATGAGATGTGATATAAGATATGAGCTCAGAGAGGTAAGATATACAATATAAGATATGAGCTCAGCGAGGTACAAACTCAGATTTCCCAGGTGCCAATGGAGGTCTGGAATTAGTCTCACACCCACCTTTGTCTGGATAACATGCAACCCGGTTCTGGATGTGTGCCACAAATCAGACACGGTATGCCCACATACTTCCCACCAACAAGGAAGGGTGGGTGGTGGGAGGGAATGGATGGAGATACGCTTCTGCTCTCCTCCCCCTGGTATTGGCAGCTCAGGTCACCTCAGCAGCGTAAGAATCTCGTGATTTGTTGCTGGGATTGCAGAGCAACAAATTACTCTGAGGCTTCCCTTCTATCAAAGAAGAACATATCCTTGTTTATTCTCCAACTCAGTGCCTCCTAGGCTTAATTCTGGCATGATGCCTAGATGTGCAAACTGAGACGAAGGATTAAAATGAACAGAATGATATATTTAGTATTTACTTTTCAGCTCATAATTCTAAATGTTGTGGTCCAAATCCTGCTTGCTCTTTTGATGTATACAGCTGTTAGTTACTGCACATTAATGTTTAGCCCATGATGTAAAAAACCAGTTATTTAAATAAAAAAAAATCTTTCTGAATGCACCTTACTAACAATGCACCCAAAGTATAGCAGAAGTAAATGTGGATGTTGTATCTGAACATGCAATGTCTGCACTTAAAAGAATTGTTACATCTCATTTTTATTTTCATGTTTGTAAGTAAATTAATCTGGAGTTTTGTGATTTAAAAGGAAAGGGAGTACTACCTCTATAACTGGCTCAGTGACTCTTTACTAGCACTGCTATGACCCAAATATTTAGGACACCAGATGCTGTGTTACCATCTAGAATCAAAGATTAGTTTTAAGAGTCAAAATAGCAGGTGTAATTGTATCTGGCAAATCCATCTTTGAACTCCAAATGCCCTTCCCATCATGAATTCTGCCTGAGAGTTCAAATCCAATAACCTACTACCTGTTCCCCTACTCAGACATAACTTCTGAACATGAAATGGAATAATATGATTCTATTTGAAAACAGACCCTTTGCTGGAAAAATGTTTCTCCCAGATAATTTTAAATCTCATGATATACCATATACCCTCATGCTCCGAAATGGATTTTCTGAGCTTTTCTATTGCTCCATAAAATAGCCTTTGTTTTATTTTTAGTAAGGATTTTGTATTTTGCAATATTGTTACCTACGTGTTCTGGGACCATGGACTGAATGCAGTCAGAATACAAATGTATCTAAGATGTAAGAATCAACAATCCACAAAAAGGGGAAAACAGTTGAGTTTATGGACTGTGTGTATTCAGCAGGACAAAATATTCACTTTGAGACTCTGATGATTATATGTACTAATATTGTCCTGATATTTTTATAGTTAAGGTAACAATATATTTTGTCTACTGAGTTAGTAAATTCAACCCTAAATGAAGCATTTAGGTCTTCTCCTGGAATTCTTGAAGTCTCTTATATGTCTCCTCTGATTAGACATTTGCTGTAGTATTTTAAAAGGCAAAAATATATGCAAACTGTTTCAAGATTCTGATGGATACTGCAAAGGCATCTTGATAGTTACAGCATGAAATGATAAGAGCCCAGAGACATCTCTGAAAAGCTCACATCTTGTGAGCCTTTTTCCATCCAACACACTGAGGTAGCCTTTTATATGCAACCTACAGACTAACGGGAATGCGTATCCTTAAGGCACAGGTAACATTCATCCAAGTTCATCTAGTTATCATCAGGAGGGTCAGACTCCAGGCTCTGAAGGTTTGGGTTCAGTTCTTGCTTTGCTACATGTCCTTTGTTCAACTTTAGGTACAATGCTTCTTTTTCCAATGCTCCCGCTCCTCTTTTCATAGCATGACAACATAATACATGACTTCAGTCTTTTTCTTGCCTTATTTATTTAAATTATAAGTTCTGTGGAACGTGATTGTGTTCTAATATGTGAACATTCATGTTTCTAGCTCAAAGCACTCTGGTCTTTCTATGAGTCTCTATGGGTACAAGTATAATCCAAGAAATAGCAACAAAAAATATATATTTCACATTCTTTTGGAAACACATTCTTTCCGTCCACTGAAAAGCCTCCAAAACATGCCATTCTAATCCTAATTAATAAATACAAATGCCTAGCTATCTTTCTTTCTTCCTCTCTCATCTATACCTTTCTAAAATGAATCACATTGAAGAAAGAACTGTTTTTCTTTTCCATTTCTAGCAAAACTAATGCTTCAAAATGACTGGTCAATTTTTTTCCCATTTTCAGAGATACGTTATTAATGGGGGGGGGGGAATATCCACAAAAAGAGGTGTGCAGTTTTTCCTTAAAATTTGGCATTGTAGAGGCAAAGCACATGCCAGATGATAAAGATTGAGTAATTGGGAAAATCAGGCAGTTAAAACATTAATCAACAGCTGTTTGTAGCAGTATGTACTTACTGTCATTAACCCTCCAACGAGGTCACTTGTATGCGGATCCTCATCTTTTGTCCCCAGTTGTGGAGAATACAATTCAGTGGTTCTTAAAATCTCCAAAACCCGGTCTAAAGCTTCTGCAACTGGCATGGGACTGCTTTCTTGTGCAGCATTGATGATGTTTATTACCTAGTTTAGCATTAGACATATTTTGAATTTAGAAGTGATTTAAGAAAGAACAGAGACACTGATCAATTACTATGGAAAACTCAGCAACTAAACAAGATCTCCAACTTTAATCCACACGTGGGAGAATCAAAATGAAAGGGATGTTAATAAAACACTGATGTTTGCTACTGACTCTGGGAGCAAGATTGTGGCCCTAAAGACAGCAGTCTTATTAATTACTTTCCTGTTCAAGGCTCAAAATGTCTTTGAATGGATTTAGTATAACCTTCTCCCATTTGCCTCTCTCAATTTATTAAAGAGCTGATTTTTGCCAAATCCTTGAATGGTTTCAGAAGACAGTTTACAAAGGTGGAACAGGGGAAAGAGTTGCGCCAGAGGCCAGCACTGCCTTGCTCCTCAGTCTGGATGTTGTTGCCTTGTGCCCCATATTCCAGTACAGCACAACTCACAACAGCTAGCGACAGTGCTCATTACCTTGGTGATGGGTGCTTCAATAGTCATGGAATGTATCCTGGCCATAGAAGAGTGCCGTCTTTGTGAGCTGCCTGTGTGGAAAACAAAGCAGAATTTGTATCCTGATTTCAGCAACAAGGCATGACAGGAGGATTCAGCCAAGAAATCTTGATTCATTTTCTGAACTGCTTACCCTGCTGTGCCATTCAGAGGCAATCTATTGCAGAATGCATACACACATTGTTATGCTGGGGACACACAGTGCAAAGAGACGCTTGCTGAACCACTGATACGCCAGATTAGAGATAAGTAGCTGTAACAGCCTGGCAAAATCATGGATTTGGTTTTTTTTTATTTTAAACCAATTAAAATATTCAATTTAAAACTCAGTTAAAAGACTCTACAGATGTGTGTGTATAAACTGGCAGGCACAGGCAGGTAACTATTGCACTTAGGTTATTACAGGATGTATCTACTTTTGCTGCCTGATGCAACATGACAAGTCATAATGAGTCAGCTTCCAAGCTGAGGTAAATCAGTGAAGCTCCTCTGAAGTGAAGACAGCTATGCCAAATTAAAACAGCAGAGGTTGTGGCCTGTTATTCATTGGAAATTGAAAAACAAATGTTTTGTATCGGTTTGCAATTTTGGTTCCGTAGCGAAAAGGTCAAGATGGGATTTTTCTGGATAATTATGTCGTGCTACCCATAAAATGCAGACACATGTCTGTTACTCTTTGTGCTGAGCAGCTCTTAAGAAGAACAAATGCTATTTTTGCTACACTGGAGCATGATTGTATTCTCACTGCCACAGACCTACTTCCATGTTTCACTAGTGTACACTGCCTGGACTATAATGATGTGTGCTTTAACAAAACCGTGTAAGTATCAGCAAAAGTTGTGAATATGTGACTCATCTGTCAAGTCTAGGGTGATCTAATGAAGCAAAATACAACACAGTGAAAAGAAAACAAAATTCATAAGAAAATTATCTTCGTATTTTTATCAAGAGAAGAAGTAAGAAATTTAATAATTTGTTAGGTTTAGAGTTTGCCATTTGTATTTGAAAGTATCTGTGTTGAATCTCACGAGGTCTTCCATGCAGGATGGTAGACGATAGCCTGCCATTCTCCACTGGTTCAAAAAAAGACTCAAAGTAGTTCAAGAGAAGAAAATGGGGATATTTGACAAATGTAAACTTGTTCATGAATTGATGACTTGATATTTGATTCATGTGTGTATGTGTATATATACACATGCATACTTGCCTATATTTGTATGTGTATGCATGTGTGCACATAAAAATCTGAATATATATAGAAATCAGAAAAAAATCTACTTAACATACCATCACTCCCTCGTGATGTTGTGGATCTCACATCTAGTGATCCTTTCCTCCTGTCTTTGTGTCTGCAAGTCTGAATATCTGTGGAGAAAATGATATTGTACAATAACATTAAATTGAGCCTAAGATGTATGTTAAAGGAACTGCAACTCAGAGAAAGCCTGAGTGACGTTTACTACAACACTTCAGCAGCTGAGAGCCAATGAAAGCTCCTTTTTAAAGTCTTGCCCAATTACACTGTCATGAACTGAGTCATGCTCTCTGGCAGAACATGCCGAAGTGTTTGTGCAGAAGGGCTCTAAATGTGGAGATTGACACAGTGACACAATTGTAGTTGTGAATACAACTTGTGCAACACCCGAGTTCACTCAGGTAACAACTGCCACAAAGAACTGGTGGACCAAAGTAGTCTACACGGTAGCAAACTAGGCAATGTACCCTAGGTCCCTCATGGGCTCCCAACAAATAGAACCTGTGCTACCAAGGCTACAATTAACAAGTACCTGCAGCACGGCTGCCAAGGTTGTCTTAACTGAAGTGTTGACATGTGGGATGAGGGTGAATGGCAGTGTTGGTCATCGTCATTTCCACCCGCATGCAAATACCCACAATACAGTTAAAAGCAATGCAAACATACATGCCCCCTAGCTATAGACCAGCCACAGCAACGTGACGACCAGACGGTATCCTTCTTAAATCTAATTTTGTCACAGGGATCCACTACCTACAACTGAAATGTGACACTGAATCCAGCAATACCACAATACCAACTTGGGGCCCTGCGTTTTCAAGGGTGGGTTGCTTTATATCACTTCTAAAACAAATGAGGCAGGTAGAGAGGGCTTGTATTTAGTTTCCAGCTTATTGTTAGCTAAATAGTACTGTACAGACTGCCCTGTGCAACCGTAGCTTTCAGTCAGATCAGTAACAACAGGATTTATTCTTTCCTCAGGTACATTCTCCACTTATTAGGACAGAAGAGATGTGTCATACCTGTCTGAGATTCAGCCTGAACACGTTCACATGTCTTCTCTGCCTACAAATCAGTATGAGAAATCCAGTTAGTCAGAACTTTCACATTATTTTGTAATATTTAGGGCTCAAACTGAAGCAAGCATAGCACTATTTTCACTTACCTTATTGTTGTCATTGCACAGTCTACTAATTGACACATAGTGTCTAATCTTTCTGTAGGCAAAAAACAGTGTGTTAATTGTCATCCAAACAGCAGCTCCAATTCAGTGCTGATACACAATATGGGTAAGAACAACAAATTAATATAGGACAAATCCTGTTCTGGCAGGAAGGCTCAACTGAGAGTGGAAAAACCCCACAGTTCTGGACGTGATGGAGAATACAAAATGGAAGCATTTTTTGCAAAGATTGTCTCCTCCTCCTTCTCTCTTCCCCCTCCAGCTTCTTCTGGGCTACTGTAGGATATTTCAGGTATGATATAAATGTGAAACATGCAACTGTGCAGTCCAACAATCAAAACCTTCTATAGGGTTTAGGGATAGAGCAATCAGACTGAAAACTATACCCTTGATTACCAGGAAACTTTCTAAGCCAGCTTCAAAGGGGCTTAGCTTGTTCCATAAGTAGCAATGTACGTAACACATACTGGTCTTAGGAGTTTGGCATCTTAAGCTGAAAACATGTTTTCACTCTATTGATGGAGAGTAGAGAATAAGCATTACTTCAGGGATGAAATCAACTCAAACCACTTTTTTTAGGAAGTAACTGCATGAAGAAGCTGCATTTGGCCTTTCCTTCATGAAGACACACCTTTCTAAACTATTTTCTCAGCCAAGTCTGGATAATGTGCCGTGCTTTTAATTAATGTTTGTGTTGACTTAGAGGACTTTGAAACTACTACTGCATGCAATCTGATCCACTTTCTTTCCCAATATACTATAGAAGGACTCATCATAAATGTACCAATAACCAACAAACACTTGTGTGCTCCAAATGCTCTATTTGGGAACCAGGTGGAAGTTGCACAAAAATAAAGACATGCTTGAATTTTGACCAGGATCAAAGCACAGAGTGACCTCATCACAGAAAGACCCTCAGCAACAGCCATGAGTGCTGAGCACGGAGGGACATGGTACAGGTGAACAGTGGAACAGGACATAGGTCCTGGTGGTCCCAACACAACGCACAATAAAAGAGGAGGGTGCACTTGCACTTCAGGGAGTATTAGAAGAGTAAGAGTCACAAGTGAGCACATCTGGATCTTTGGCTCCTTTCTGGGGAGAATTAGGAGAATGTCATTTCCCCTGCACACAGCATGTAAAGTTGGTTTTGCCTCAGGGAATTAAATCCAGAGGTCTGAGGCTCCCTTACTTGCATAAGTTTCCTTTATACTCAGTAACAGGATAATCCAATGTCTGCTGAAAGCAACTGAACTCTAAACTGAGCCTTGATTCAGACCTAAATCATGGCTTTAGCTTTCATACTTACCCTCCCTGTCCAATGACAGGTAGTATCTTCACATTTTGTTGTATGCTATCTCCATTTTTCTTCTTCGCATAGTACATTCCTTGCCATTCCTGAAAACGGAATTCAAGTGGAAGTTCAGATAAAACAGGAAGAGCAGCTGTAGCTTCATACCTTTTTTCACTGAAAGCTGTCTTACAATACAAAACTAGTCAGGACTGGTTAAATGGTGCTTACCCACAAATTTCTCCCCTGTAACTAACGTGTAGGTCACTGTTGCCACCAATGCATGGAGAACTTCCAGAGGGGCAGCCTGCAAGTGCCTTGATGGCAAGAGCCAAACCTCAGGTGCTGTGGGAATCAGAACCCCACATTCTCTTCCCAGTCCTACTCCAACAGTGTTCAGGGTCACTGGGGGGAGATGTGGCAAAGACCTCTGCAAGAGCGAGAGCTCAGACCAGCCCTTGCCTGGAGCAAGAGTCCCCAGGGGCTCCAGGAGTGCTTGCAGGCTCTGACAGTGAGGGGCACCCCCCTGCCCTGCCCCAGGACCAAGCACCACATGGCTGGGACTGCCACGCTGACCTGCCTGACTTCCTCCCTGACTGCACTGACTCCTCTCAGGACAGGAAGGTTGGTGAGAAACTACTATGCCAACCTGTCCACCTTCCCTTCTGGACTGCACCGTCTCTCCTGCAGAGCTGGGAAGTCCTATCACTGGTTAACATGAAATATAGCTGTGACTAAAAGCACTTTGATATCCTAGCACATTTACTTTCCACACATCAGTTCAGTCTCAAAAAGTGGCACAGATTCATCCTGGCTTTTTAAAGCAAAAGAGAGCTTAGTAGAAAAGCCACTGGATTCTGCCTCCCATCTGCTGACCTCCCCTCTAAAAGCACTCTGGTTTCAGGATCACATTTAAGTAGACAATTTTTGAAGTATCAGATTTTCACTGCCAGTATCATTGTTTTTTGATAAAGTTCATAAATGGGGAAAAAAAAGACAAGGTGGAAAGGAATTTTTCATTTTGCAGTGAGAAGTCTTTTTTTTTTTTTCCTCTGGAAATGAGACATTTCTTTCTAGTGCAGAGCCTCGTTTTCTCTTTCAATGAGACTCGGGAAATGTCCCTTCTCCCTTGTTTAAGACACACTTTTAAATGAAATACTGCTAAAACTTCACTTTCGTTTTTTAGAGATTTTAAATCCAGAAGGCACCACCATAGTCTAACACCCAGCCCCAAACCACCTCTGTGCAGGGCAGCCCACACCCGTGCTGTGCAGCAGGAGAGTTCCCATGCCGACGCACGCAGACACTGCTAAACACAGCTTCAGCACATGCCAGGGCATGGACCCCTTACCTGTTGCTCCCTCACCACGCTGCTGCTGCTTCTCAAACTGTGCTACAAATACCACAGCAAAGATATACACCACAACACTGACAGACCTCCTCGGATCTCCCCTCGCCTGTGGTGCCTGGACTAGAGCTGCCCTCTAACAGGGCTATTTAGGAAAACTCAGGGAAAGCAAAATTTGGGAACCCTGCGTCTCCCCCTTTCATTTCTGCAGCACAGAGGCCAGTAATCTTCCAACAGAGCCAGTCTTTTGTAACCTGGCAGCTGACAGGACTTACAATCTTGCCTACACATTTCCATCCCTAGAATACTCGCTGGAGGTCTTTTTTAATAGATGCATATTTTGAGCTGGGCATCTAATAAATACCAAGTGATTACTAAATAATTGATTCCATATTACATATTCACTTAATACAAACTACCCATGCCAACTGCTGTATTTCAGTTGAGTTCAACAGACTTTAGATCAGATCTTACAAACGCATGTGAAAATACGTTCATGAGGCACATGATATGTATTTATTTATGTTAGACTGACAGATCCCACAGTCAAGCAGGCCAGAGCACAGGTACAGAGAGAACAGTTTTGCATTTATGTTGATGGAGCTAGCAAATAAAGACTCCAGCCTGCAGAGAGCTGCATGGTGACAGGCTGTGCAGAAAAAGATACGAAAGGCTTTTCCAAGGATCTGTCGGAGAAAAGAACTGTGCATAACAAATTGGGAAGCAAGCATAATATCTTCTCCTGTGAGCTGCATGAGGAATACAAATGAAGACAGAGACAAAATTCAATGCTCTCATAATTAAAAGTATGCATATCAATAGTTTCCTGACAACCAGGATAAGGCAGAGATGAGTAATCGATCTCTAACCCAGGTAATAAACCCAGAATATGCACAAAGAGGTGAAGTCATAAATTACAGATTGGATGATTCTTGCATTGAAAGTGCATCCTTTTCAAGACAGGTTATCCACTAATGTGCTCTTCTTAGTCAACAGATCGATTCTTCAACTTGTGAATTTCTAAAACCTGTGAAACTGTGGCAGGAAATGTGTGAGGGAAAAGGTCAGCAGAATTCTGAGAAATAGGAGGTCCAAGCCAAACTCCTGCTGGTAGGTAAAGTTCTCCCAGGGATGTTACTTAACCATATTTTAAGAACACCATATGCTCTCTCACAGAGCCTCTGTCAGCAATCCAACAGAGAAGAGCTATTTCACAAGACGTGCTGTCAGTCAAGCTCATCCTTATGTCTAGATTACAGCCACACAAGTGACAGTGATCAGTCACTTCTGCACAGCCTGGCGTGCTGGGATCCGGTGCAGAGTAGAAGCCACACACGCTAAAGAAAACAGTTTCACCCTTTATAGAGCAAATCAACACTGAGGTTTCAAACTTCATTACGAAGGCCATGGCACGCATCTATCCACTGAACACTCACATGCAGAGTAAATAATCCCCCGATTCAGCCTTCCTTTTAGATTGAGGCTTCTTGCACTAAACAGCAAAGTTCAGCGAGCTACTTGTAGAAAACAGAGCAAACCAAAATAAACACAAGATGTCATGAAAACAGTATCACAGAAAGTAAGGGTGAGTTAAGAAGGAATTGCCATAGACCTTTATCACAGAGCTTGATCGCTCTCCCACCCTCTCTGCAAAGATAGCTATCTTGGAAATAATTCCCAAGGAGTGAGAGGAATTGCATGTCTTGTCTGATTTATCAATAGCTATCCATCTCACTTCAGAAAAAGGAAAAGATAGAGAGCTTTGTGTTAAACTGCAGAGATCAGAGGCAACAAGAATTCTACTCAGAATTGCAAATTTCATCTTAATGGATGTAATTTCAATCATGAAACAGAAGAATGAAGAAAGTACAACTTGGTTTTTAACTCCTCAAATACGGAAGGGTGAAAATGCCTTTCAATAACGTTGGCTTCTTGCAAATTACACCCAGCTGTGGTAACAAAAAAAATGAACTTCCAGAGATATTTTTTTTTGTTAAGAGAAACAACATCCTGACCCAAGAATCCCTATGTACCATGCAATTAGCAATTTTTGTGTATAATGCCTATGAACTTTTGTTTGGATATACTGAACTTACTCACAGCACTATGTTTGTCAGCACAAGAGGGGAAATGCTGCTAGGGTTCATCTTCCTCAATTCCATTTAAAGACCAGAAGTAGATTTTATACAGCTTACATTTTTCTCAAGATCAGAAAATCCTGCTTTCCATTATTTTTGTTATATTACCATGTTTGTTCAAAACAGAAAAGCCAAATCGATTGATAGGAGAATATCACAGTAGTAGACAGTTGGCTTTTTTGGTATGCTACAACCTATAGAAGCCAATATATAGCCTATTGTAATAGAAAGCAGCTATTTAAATTTACGATATAAACAAATCACAAGCCTGAAAACAACATACAGACCATGTCAGAATGATCCAGACATAAGTTAGGCACCTCTGAAAATGCTGTAACATCTTAACAGAAATTATTTCAAACTAAAGCACCTTCAAAGGGCTGCAGTATTTCAAAGGTTGCTATGCACAGTTAACCTCTACTTGCAAATACTTCCTCTAAGAATTTAATTTGCAATTCATTTTTCTATTAATATATAAATGTAAGCCTACATAGATTGCATACTATAAAATGTTCCAAAGGGAAATACAAAAAACATGTAAACAGAACATATCCACCTAAAACAGCTTAAGCTGTTCCAGACAGACAGGTTTAAATAAGTAGTATTTCATTAGCCCTTGCAGTTGGAAGTCCTACAGCCAGGAGTAAAATAAGTGCAAGGAAAGAGATGGATTAGGGTTAGATGTCTATCATTCATAGAGTAAAATATATTTCTGTTATTAAAGACATTTTTATCAGCACACTAAAATATTAAAAATTCAATCCGTATCTTGAGAATCGATGCTGTGGATTTAAAGCCTGACACGTGTAATATATTTGAATTATAACTCAATAAATACTCCCTCATAACATTGGGTTTGTATTACACACATTTAGTGAAATGATTTCGGTCAGCCAAGAGAGGTGTGAAGCACCATAATCCAAGCTATTGTCTATTGCTGCGATCTCCTCCAAAAGGCCAATACACGTAGAAATGAGCGACACATTCTTGTTGAAAGGCACAAGCAATCCGCACCCAGCTAGAGTGCAGCTTTTGTTGATGAATGCTTGTGTTAGTACCCTGATTTACACAGTATGACTCATCACAACTTTGCATCGGTGCTTTCGCATCACTGCCTAGATACACAGAGTGCCATGATTCATTTTAGCATCCCCCTGCTCTGTGTCAATAACATGGTGCTTCCCCGCAGACAAGTCACAGTATGACCCAACTAGCTATCCTGACTCAGGTCTGAGCATGGGCCATGACGCATCTACAAACACGCCAATTCCCAAATCTCTTTGTGTCACTTCCATGATCGTCTTCCTATAAGGTACGATGACATGTTCAATGACATCAGAAGCATTTACACCTCGTTGTCAAAATGCAAATGAAAGCTCCTAGGTGGATCCTCACACTGCAGCCACAACAGTTCCAAAGGAACATCATGTTGCTACCAGGCAAACCGCAATGTCTCCCTGTAATGACCTCCCTTGAAGCCAGCTGCGCTTCCTCCGTGCACTTTCTTGGTGCAACAAACATTTCTAATGGAAATCCATTAGACAGATCCCATGTCATTAGAGAATAAAAGATAGTGGCAGCTGGCAGCTGACACTGCCTGTCACTCTCAAGTGATATTGCAAATGTCTCTTCTGATATCTTTACATTCTAAACTTGCAAATCAGCTTCCACATTTCATGCTGAAATACTTCAACATGGTTCTTTTCTCATTTACATCTCACTGGATAACATGTACATCCATCCCATTTCTTTTTGGTATTCCCATACCTTTTGCTACATACAGCATGTATTATAAAGAAACACAGCAAGCCACTCATTTTCATAAAACATGTACCTCTTCCAAGCAAGAAAAAAGAAGCCCTGAAAAAAAAGAGCATTTTTTACTTTCTCTTCTTGTTTGAATAAGAAAGCTGCAAATACTGTGTGTCTGTGAAGCTGCAATTTACATCATGTGTTATCCCTAGACAATAATAACTTTTACAGGTAGCAAATGGTAAGCGATTACTCACCTTTCCTATCTTTATGCAGGAATTAATTGTATCTAGGAAATCAGCTTTTTTTTCATTTATAGGCACTTCTGTTAATTCCTTTCCTATTAGTTCACCTATTTGATAGCCCATCACTGTTTCAAAAGCAGGATTGACGTACTGTGAAATACAAACAAACAAACAACCATTCAACAGAATACTTAAAGCACAACAGAATCTCTTTTTTCTATTTGCTAAACCAACGGATCTCTTTCCCAGCCTGAAATAGATCTTTGTATGTACTGCTTCTGAGAGAGATGTCTACATTTTTTTCTTTGTGAAGCAAAACAGGAATGTCTATGCTAGAAGAGTTGTGTAGAAGTGTGCATGTGAGCAAAGAGAGGGAAATTATGGAAACAGCTGAGTATTACATATCCACAGAGTTTAGACAGACAACATAAGATCCTGAAAAATGAGCTCAGTCAGTTCTCAAACCTATACACCTCAAACCTGCCTCGGTGTTCCTAAAAATCACACCTGGTACCCAGGTACCATAACAGCATCTGAACGCCTCACAACTTACAGTGTTTCAATATGAGAGAAATAAAAAAGGTGCCACTGGTGCCCTCTGCGCCTAAAGGTTCCCCCCTAAAAGTTCCTTCCAAACGGTTCCCCCCTATGTGAGAAAGCCCTGTCTGCTGGAGATCCAGGACTCTTGCACATATCGGTTGTCTCATATTCTGGGGCTGTCTGCACAGGGACAAAATTTGGTCCGAAAAAACATATTTAAAACAACTTCAGGATATCTTCTGTTATTTTTGTAAAAGGGATGAAGAAGGCACATCCTTCAATGAAACTGCCATTGTCAAGATTTGGGTCAAGAGAGTACAATTTATATGCATGTGCTAACTCCCAGAGGCTGACACTCAAGCTCTTTACTGATAATAAAATCGCTCCTCACAGCCTTCATAGCTAGGGATGGAACTAACTTCCTTATAAAGATGGTGTTTTTCAGGACTGCAAACCTAAGCACAATTTCTTTTGCCTTTTTTGAAAATAATTTTAGGAGATGATTACATTCAAAAACAGTTGGCCAAAAAATCCCAATGCATCAAACAGTATCAGATTTAGGCCAAAAAAAAAAAAGTGTACTATATTTAAATAGAACTTCAATTAGATTTGCTTTTCAAGAGCATCAAATTAACATACAATATTTTTGGAAAAGAATGCATACAAGCCAGTGGCTGCATTCATTCATGATATAAAAAGAATCATTACAAAAAATAAAAACAAGAGACTAATCCTTATTCATTCAGAAACAACAATCCCCCTTAAAATTTACTTGATTTATGCAAGATATTTTACATGGAGAAAATTCTTCTCTACAGCTAAACTCACTCCAGTCTTTTTAGAACCATTAAGTTAGGTTAGATTCTTGGACTATAAGAAAGAGTAAATGTAATCACGGATGAAATAAAAAACAGTCAGTCCACAGAGCAATCTTCTGTACTTATAACTGGAACAAACCTGTATTACATGGTCTTCACTTGTGATCTCAATGGCTTCTTGACTTTTCTCTAATGCTGTAAATAATGAATTACATGCCCTGGAGACAAAAAAAAAAAAAAGAAAAAAAAGGCCTCTGATTAAATTTAATCCATGTAATTCTGTATATGACAATAAGGTATTGCAACTCCATACTGAATAAAATTGTACTTTAATGATTAACATGTTTTCTTCAGCTAACTGACATTGTATAATTAACTACAGTACAATAAAATAAATACTCTTTTAAGGACGTGACTGAATTGGCATTTTTTTGTTGATGATGTTTTTGTTAAAATTACCTTAGTTTGAATTGTGCCCGCACCTCTCCAAATTCCAGCTGAATCAACTCATTGTAACAGGCCATTATATTAGAATTTTCTACATATCTCTGCAAATAAAAGGTTAGAAATATTTCATTAATACACATTTCTGTACTCAAGGGTATGAAGCTCTGGGTTTTTTTGCTTGGTAAAGAACAAAAAAGGAGTAGATATGCCAAAAATGAACATGTTGTAACACAAGCAACATAAGAAGATTATATTTTGGGACTAGTAAAATTTGTCAGGTTACTACATTTTGAAAAGGTGACAGATCCTCATGGCAATGAGGTTTAACCAATCTGTTTATTCTCTGTGGCTGTCAGTATGGTTAATAAATAAAATAATCTACTTTTAATAAAGTTATATGCTTTCATGCTACTTATTTTAAATAACATTGCACAAATTATGTTGTGTCTCAAGTCATCAAAATTTGAGATTATTATGAGTTTCGAATTGCTAATACCCCAAATTGTATGCATAGAAGAAAGCAAAACTTCTTGACAAATACACCTGCTACTGGATACAATTATGCATTTTGGGGCTTGTATAGCAATGACTTCAGTATCTTTGATGGTTTTTTAAAACATATTTAACAGGTATGAGCCTGAATGTTAAATCTTTGTTCATGCTAAACTGCCACAGACATTGATAGTTCAGAGGGAGGATTGATTATAAAAGGTAAGCCACCACATCAAGGCCGCTAAACGAAATTTTCTATGCTTTGCCATTAGTCCTATCTCCAAGGCTCTGATCCATAAATAATTCAGAGCCTGTGTGGCATTACTTGTATGTACAGAGTCATTCCAGTGGGCACATAAGTACAGTTATTTTCAGGCTTTAGCACTTCCTATATTAGGACCTTACTACAAATAAGCAAATAGGTGCAAATGGATTGTGATGGGATAGCAAAAAATCTGGTGAGCGTGCAACCAAATACTCTGAATCACACTGTAAATCATGCACATTTTTGTTCCATTGTCAGCTTAATGTACAATAAAGAATCCACTTAACTGACGCACTAATAAGCACCTTTCCTGCTTAATTGGAATAGTTGCCAAGGAACAGATTCAATGTAATACTTTTCAGGTGCCTCCAAACAATAGATAATAGCACTTGGCAGTGTCTGAAGCCTGTTTACAGATGTGAATCGGCATTTGATAGAAGAGATTTCCCACAGCACGTTCTGTTGTTCATTGCAAGCTGTTCTCAGGCTCTCCTATAGTCACTAGTCAATTATGTCAATGCCAGCTTTTCAAACAGAGCATTATGTACTTACTCTGAAATACATGTATAAAGCAGAAAAGTCTCAGCACCACGTCTTGTATTCCTGAGAATGTCCACCTACCTAGTCAGCATTATTCCGATTCTACTGGTGTATGGTAGTTCAGAATTGGGATATATACACATATAAGAATAAGCAGCATGAACAAGATTTACAGGTTGCATTACTGACACAATCACTGACAGCCAAACTTCTGGATAGTTTCTTGCACGGCAATTTTGGAATGTCAGAGCAACTTAGCAGAGTATAAAACATACATACCCTCGTGAAGCCAGCAGCGATCAGGGGCAATATTGATGACTCTTCACGATCAGCATGCCTTTTAAAGAAAGATGATAAAGTCTGAAATTATTTCTGTAGTCAACTGAGACCATATTTCACAAGCCATTGACATACCTGTACCCTAGATGTCACACTAAAGGCTAATACAGCTGGATACTTATAGGATCTATGAATAAAGCATATTTTTTGTGTTTTTTATAAGCTTTCATCTTTGGCACAAATGAACCAAAATATTATTTTCTTTTTTGCATGTAATGAGCTGCTTGCATCACAGAAAACTAATGCTTCAAGAAAACAAATTGATTAGCTAGATTGTTGGACTATTCCTTCGTTTTGGGTGCTGGATTCTTTGTTGTTTATGCTGTCCCTAATCAAAGATGCACTTGGAAGTCTACATGGCCAAAGTTTCAAGAAATTACTTCTTATCTGAGTGTACCAAATCTTTAAGTGGGCTACTCAAGATGCCAGAATGAGGATGGATTTTCTAGCGTCGCCTACCCAGTGCCTTCTAGTAGGTCACATACTCCTAAAATGAGATATCTGAATCATTTTGAAAACCTTGGCTGTACTAACTGTTAAAAGACACTCCAACATATGTGAATGTATGGCTGGAATCTCGAAGAAAGGCCATTATGTTAAGTTTCTGTAAATGAGCAGATGGAAGCTGGTCAAGTTTAGCAGATGGCACAATAGCTTTTATGTGTGAAATTTTGGATCTTATGGCACCTCTTCTTTTTGTTTTCCGCGCACCTGTTTCTTATGCATAAAGAGAATGATGCCTACTGAAGTACCAGGTTTGCCCAAGATTAAGCAGAGAGAGAAGGGCAGCTGTCAGAAAAACCTCCCCATTCCTCATGCTGGCTATCTGGTAATGCTGGCTCCCAGAAGCACAGAGGACAGCCATTCTGCAGGGAGGAAAAAAAAACAACCCCAAACCAATGAACTGAACTGCAGGAAAATGAAGGAGAAGACTCTCCATATGCTATTGGCTAAATGTCAGGCTTTTTCACAAATATGCTTCTTGCAGCAAGAAAGGAAGTGTGTGAAAGTGCTCTGTCTGTGAAATCCTAAATGGCAACTTGAGAACGCTTGTGTTTAGCACATGGGAACGTGACACAGTCAACTCAGTCCCAGTGGAAGGCAAACTCACTTTGGAAGTTTCCAGTAGCCAGATAAATCTGAAAAGTTGGAGAGCTCAAGCTTCTGCGATATTGTCACCTCAAGGGGCTATCATCTTGTCCCTACACACAATGTGAGCATTTTGAAAAGACAAAAACAAACTACAGGGAAAACCCCTTTTGAGCAGCTTCCTAATTGTGAGTTAGCAAGCCCAGCTTCCAAGCTCTCCTCACTTTTGAGAGGAACTGCTGGCCCACAGAACCACAGGTGTCTTTCTCGCTGATGTACCCGAAGAAGCTCTTGAGTTACTGTTTGCTCTTTTGCTCCTTTTTTTCTTTTCTTTTGCATTAGTTCGATGAGAGACAATTCTGACTGTAAAAGCAATGGTTACCATAGTCAGAAGACTTCCTGGCATAAAAACATTAAAGATGATATTCACAATGGAATCCCTTGAAATGTTTAATGAGGGTCTTTTGTTGACTAGAGATGGTGGTGGAAAACAGGATTTTTAATGGGAAATTTCAATACCTCTGAATTGGCTTTCAGAATAAATGTTTTCTGAGAAATGGACATTCCCAAAATTGTACTTTGAGGAAATTATCTTCCATTTATTTCATATCAGATGAAATATCTTGCATTTTTGTTACTTTACATTATTTTATGATATATAAGTAATGTTTTCAGAGGGAGGAAGAGGAAAAAAGCATATGCACTGCTTTACTGAGATGTCATAATATAATCTATTTTATTTTTAAAACTTCTACAGTCAGATGCTACTTTATACTGACCAAATTGTTCTATATCTTTTTTTGTAACTCAACAGTTCTCCTGTTTGTGCTGAGATTAATCAGACTGAAAGACAGATCAATAAAGGTTCAAAGTGTTATTTTTATTAATATCAAAATACAGATCCATGAGGCAGTTCCACAGTTCCGTACATGATGTTGCAGAGGTTATTTGAAACATACTCCTAAAGCCTCCAGTGATCAGGAGAGGGGAAAAAACAAAACAAACCAAAATAATCTGAAGTGAGACCTCTTTAGCAAAAACTAGAAATCAAAAATCTTGTCCCAATCCTGTGGTCAAGGATGGTGAAAATTCTATAACACATTATTACTAGCACAGTAAGAAGTTCTAATTCAAATTTTTTAATGTAATATTTACTTTTACAATGCTAAGATTTACATTTTGTTGATCACATGAAAGTAAAGATACGAGTATTTACCTTCGTACTACACCAATAATAACTGTATTTTCTGAGGGCTTCGTTGTTCTGATAGACCTTTAAATAAAAAGCAAGTTTAACATTTTTTAAGTTCACATTTCAGAAAACATGACTTTACAGAATCTTCACACAGTACTTTTCTTAAAATGTCTCTTTTAAAGGGTTTAACAACAAAACAAAAATCAAATCTCGAGCCTGCTGGACCACTAAGAAAGGAGGATAAATTTAGCAGTGTCTGAGACTCCATGAAAAAAAAAAAGACACAGAGAACGTATATTAATCTAAACCTTGAATATTCTCAGTGGGGGAATAGCAAAAATTCTCCCTTCTGAAACAGCATGGAATGGACTTGTTTGCAGGACTTTGCCTCACTCATTTAAGGAGCATTTTACTTTATTCTGGGACAGAACTGTAAAATTGTAACAAGGGGAACAGCACTGATATCTAGCCTTTGCCTGAGAAAGATTTTATCTAGTTACTTTAGTTTAGCAAGGAGAAGAGCCTTTGTCCCAGTGCCCTGAACCCACCACACTCACCCAGGGTACATAATCTGACCCTGCCACCCCCACCCCATAGACTGTTATTTAGTCTAGACACATTCCCAAGGGGTATTTCACTGGAAAGTCACTGAAGCAAAGCACCACTGCCTGTCGTGTCTCTGTGGAGAGACTCCTTTCCCCCTTTTTTCATACTTTACAGCAGTTTGTGAAAGTATTTTTGGAATCAGTTTGCAACTTTGCTCTTCATAACAGATTTTCAAATGTTGTAGGTATGGAAACGTGCACACAAAACACTGCCTATTTGCATCTGGAGTTACTCAACAGCAAGTGACATTTCAAAAAATTCAGAACATTAATGAAGTGAACATATGATTAAATTGCTTGGTGGCACATGTGATCGTGGCAGTTAATTTAATGTGCAAACAAGGAACCAGGTATTTGAAAAAAAAAAAAAAAAGAAAAAGAAGTTAAAAAAAGTTCACTATGGCAAGAAATTTGTACACTGTGGCTCCAAGCCAGATAGAGCTTCAGATATCCTAGTGCACAACAAAAAATGCTGCTGCTATCAGATGTAAAGCACTGAGGTAACATTAATTGATGCTGCCAGCGGACATCTGTCCAAAAAAAATATTAACGTTCAATAGATTTTACAAAAGGGTCGTATAAAAGCAAAAAAACCTTTCATGATGTGTTAACTATATGGTTAAGCATTAATTACACTGAAATGGTGCTTACCTGCATAATGCTTCTGCATCAAAGTATCTGGAATGTCTATGGTCAATAATGATAATGTCATGGTGTTTATCAAGAAAACATTCTAGCGCAGACTCAGGCGTCCTGGCAATATTACATCGAAATCCAGCTTTCTCACATGCCCAACAGAACCCGTTACTCTGGTTATCTTCTTTGGCAAACACTAGAAGTACCTGGGTCAAAGACAGACAGTGAATCATTACAAACAAGCCTTACGTATACAGTAGATTCTGTGACTTTTGCCTGTTCTTAACATGTTTTTTAAAGCCACTTCCAAGGCTTAATCCATTGGTTTTGAGAAAATTGCTTTCTACAGACTATTGCTTTTTATAATTGTATACAGAGGTGTTTTGAGTGGATAAAATAGTCTGCCAGAGCCATTTATATGCACACGGGATGAACAAGTTTGGGAAGTGGTTCTCTTGTCATTAGCTACCAAGAGAGCTTAGGCAATCAGTTGAGACTAGATGCCTACATTTCAGACAGTGTACATGAAATAACAGCAAGTCTACTTTTCTTCTCTGAAATTGTCTCACATACAACCGCTTTCTTGGGTTTTATTTTTCTTGCCAGGATCATATTCCAGAAAAAAAATATGCTGTGGTTCACCTCATGTGAATTAATATTTAACAGTGCTTTAATGGCATGATGAAAAACGTGCTTTCCTTTTCATCTTGTTCTAGTTCCCCAAAGTACTGGAAGCAGCCCACTCTGCAGGGTTTCTGGAAACTACAGACAGGCTGGTCAAGACGAACTCATGCAAGACTGAAATCATAAGCAGTACCCTGTATATGAAGTACGTCCCCATGCGACTCCTATGCAAAGCTTGCCATGGGATTTGTATCACAGAAGGAGATTACCGTGGTTGAAATCCACAACTGGAAGTCAGATCTATGAGCCAGTATTTGCTCTGTCCTAACTTTCTGTGTAATTGTCAATGACATTAATCTCTCTGAGCCTTTTAAAAAATCAATACAATGCCTACATACTTGAAGTATGATAAGGCCCAATTCCTTCTAAAATGGATTTCAAATTCTAGGATTGAATACGGCACAGAACATAAACAAAGTCTGCTAAGGAAGACTCAGTGATGTGATTGTGCTTTGCATCAGGATATTTTGTAGAAGAAAACTTCTTTTGCCTGAAAGAAAAAACAGAATGGCAGACTATAGATCTATGTTAGTGTTGATTCTGTGATGACTCAGTATATGCAGCCTTTTGGGAAAGATGGATAACTAAGCCAGCATTTGGTCTATTGTCCCAAGACACCAATCTTTCAGTAATTCAATCAAACCACACTTAGATATATGCTATAGTCAGACAATAATGTGGAGCATGTGTAACTCATACCACATCCCACTGCCATTTATCTTCTGGGTGTCTTCCTTCTTAGGAATTCCATTGCTGGTTACACTTTGGACCAAGTTGGTCGAATGTCTACCAGTAAATCTTAACATTCCCATGTAGTGCATATTTTTGTAGGAATGAAGGACTTTGTACTTATTTAGTTCAGATTCCTTTTATAGCAACCTGCAAAACTGTTTGCAAAAACATGTCATAGTTTGGGCTATATTTAGTGAAGTTAATTTATAACACTCTTAAAGAGTGGAAGAATGGTTTTCAGCATGCTGAAAGTCAGCAGATCTGAGTTGTACGATTGACTCTGGCACCAGTGTGATGTTGTCTAACTTCTCCTTTCCTCATACCTGCCAGCTGTATTACCAGGACAAATTGGTAGAATTTTAGAGTGCCCATGACTGGACAAAAGTGATACAATCATTAATAACAATAAGGGAGGCTGAAATATTCGAGGAATGTTTCTGCTTTATACTTGGGGAACGGCTGGATGAGGCTGTCCTAAGATCTGATGTTCAATGATATTACTGTCTGTTCTGACAATAGCTCAGGAAGATGTTGAACTGCAGTTCTTGAAGACAGATGTTTTCAAATGATCAGGTCCAGAGTACTTTCACCCAGGAGTTTTGCAATTACTGACCGAGGAACATCTTGGATTATTAATGGTTTGGTATGCCTTGGGATACAGGAGAATTTTCAGAGGAAGTCCAAAGGAGTCATGTATCTGCAAACCTCATACCCATCCCACACAAAGTAAGGGGACAACTACCATACGACCTTTATTAATAAAGAGATAAAGGAAGATGAATTAATGCCAGTCAACAATGAATGAGAAAAAACCCCATACTTTGCCATGCTTGCTTCTTATCTTTTGTGATGATACTGCAAGTTTGATTGCTGCTAGTAATAATGCTGGTGTAATAGACCTTGAGAGGACATTTGGCTTAGTATGATTTTGATGAGATTTTGATTAAGAATTGACTACTAGTAAAATACAAACCAAGGCACACACTAAATTGATTACAGGCTAACTGATAGCAGAAAGAAATATATATAGCTCTATTTTTATGAGCTGAGAGATGGTTGGAGAAAAGAGGTAGGCAGGATTTTTCGGATATCACATAGAATGCCATGATAAAAATCTGTTAAGTGCACATCATCACTTGACAAAAATGCTCTGTGAAGATCTCTATACCCAAAAAATTCCAGTCATAAAGTTTAAGCTAAAATCTGTGATACTTTAGAAATTAAGACTTCAGTTTGAATTGTTGTAATACCTGAAGTTGATCTTGATGAAGTCTCATAGGGCCAAACTGCACATCTGTTACTGGTGCCTAGAAGAAATAAGAAGGGATCTTATTAATACATAAACACCTAAGGAAGAAGAAAAATTAGCTCTGTTAGAGAAGACATTTCTTATTTACTGCCGTCTCACAGATGTATTGCTATTATTATGAGGCTGCTTCTTCATGAAAGCCTTATTCTGCTTTTGTAAATTTATATGCTAAGCTGCATTAACACAGTTAGAAATCAACAAGTTACTCTTCAAGTAATTTTTTATTGCTATTTTAAACATAAAGTAATGGACTAGTCATGCAAGTTAGAAAGACAGACTGTTATTTTTCTGTATCCTCTGTATCGCTCCAGCTGTTCTGCAAAACATGGAAGTGTTTAAAAATTCTTTTTTTTTAAAGTCCAAAAAAGCATTAAATCTCCAGGAGAAAGGCAAAAATACGTAACTCTGCTCTTAGAATTTCACATGAACCAGGTGTCCAAGAGTGCTACAAAAACACACCAATTTCATTTCTCCAAGGGCATTTTGCTGCATTCCCTCCTCCCCACCCAGCCCCTCCAGGGAAGGTTTCAGAACTCAAATATTTATACTTGACGACGTGTGTATTCAGCACGCAACTTTGCTTTGAAAAACCCTGCAAAAATGCTGTCATATGTCATACATTCTGCATGGCAGAAATTCCTACGTTAGATTCTGTTCAAGTAACACAGGCAAACAGTTTAGGTTAGGATGCAAGAACTGAGCTGGGATCCTTCCTTCTCATGTGTCACTTCAAGCAATGGAGGTCAATGACCAGAAGTGCTCTTTATCACAACTGGTTCTCTTTGATATGATTAATCATTAATCAAGTAATCAAGCTTGAACATGAATGACTCTTCAATTTGTACGGGACAGACTTTCTAAAGCAGTTAAACACATAAATACAGAGGGAGACTAACAGGATTACACAGGTTCGGTTCTTTGGGAATTCCCACGAGGCAACTATCTGCACTTTTATGTGCTTAAATATTTTTCACCTTTTATATCTGAAATGAAAACTAAAACGCAGGAGTAACAATGCTGCTGATTCAAAATGCAGAGTCCAACCAATGGTCCTTGGAGTTACACTGACTCTTCAAAGGTATCGGAGTAAAAAAGCAGAATAAAATTATTTTTTGCAATGCAGTAAATGGAAGGTATCTCTGGATTCATCTGTACAAAGAAAAGATCTGTTGAGCACAGAGGTGGCATTTTTACATTGTTGTTTTTCAAAGTAAAACCATACTTGAAGATCAGATTTATTGCTTTGCAGTCTAGAGTTTTTCCAATAAGTAATTTTATAGAATCATCAGCACGTCTCACAGAAAAATCTTTCAGAATTACACACTCCTGTCTCTCCATGACCTTACTGCTCCATTGCTCAGCCCTCAGAGTTTCTCATGTGTGATTTTATTTATTTATCAACTCGGAAATCATCTCTGCAACATTAAATAAGCAAGAAACGTGAGTCAAAGAAAAATGGCAACATAATGCCTGCAAAAACAATCCAGGAACCAGCGTTTGCCTGTGTTATTTAAGAGGGCCTCTAAAAGCTGATGTTAAAATGACATGGAAGGGTTCCAGATTTACTCTCGGTCATCCTGGATCGGATCAGCTTAGTTTAAATACTCTCCAGTCAATTTTTTCTAATTTCCAGACCAAAAAATCTCACTTCGGTTGGAAAAATCAAGCTGCTTTATTCTCCTTTGTAGCCCATCATCCAATTATTCAAAATCTGCACTAAAAAAAAGCAAATATTTTTGCTGATAATGCACGTAGCAGGAGGGGATCATCCAGCTCTTGGCACCAGTGTTACTGGTTTTGCAGCACTGACAGTAGTTAGCACTTGTCCTGAATCAGTGAGATCAGCAGAAATGCCTGAAGTACACAGAGGGATCATATCTACTGAGAGATGCCTTTTTACAGTCACTTCTCTGACCATAACCACACTTCAAATGAAATTTTGAAACATTTCTTTTGTACTCCCCAGCTGCCAGCATAAAGCAGCAAGTGTTTTCGGTTTCAGCAAGTGAGGGGCCTGAGATCTGAAGCTGAACTTCACTGGTGTTTGGGGGCATGTAAAACCCCACCTATCAGGCCAGCATATCCTTGGACTATCAGTCCCAGTCCAAGGGGAGTTTTAACAAATCAGATAAACCCAGTATTGCCAGATACTGCTTTTCAGATGCTTCTTTCTTTTAAAAAGGTTGTGAATTAATAGTCATCAAAGTATTTAAAGGACTGAGCCTGAAAAACACTTTTCTGCCAGAAACCTGTGGCCATTTCTACACTGAAAATACCTGTTTATGCACCATTTAAGCTCAAGTTACAAGCACTGCCCAAATGAGATAAACTGTCTTGTTACACGTTAACTTGCTGTCCTGAGTAGAAGGAAAAACCTCGGTCTGTATCTCAGCTGGAAAATTTTGGTGAACTCCAGTTAATTCTTAATCCTGTTGAAATCTGTTCAAATAACTTGATTAATCATTTCAACTTTTTGTGTGCTGCTGGTAGCACTGAGAAGTAACATGCTGATTAAGTACTGTGTCAAAAAATCAAGGCTTCAGCAAGGATTAGCAGAAACTCTCAACAGTCGGTGAACTAAATGAGCCTTTAAAAATACCTCTAATGCTGCAGGCTTATAACAAAACCAAACCCAGCCAAAGCTCCCATGTACAGTAGCAGCACAAACACATCTTTATTCACTCACACCGTGTGCTACTTTTTCCTTGAAGTTTCTTTCCTACTTGAAAAACAAAGACCCAAGTACATTTTCAGATTGACAGACATGACTTGTGCATGTGACAGCCTTCCAGGCAGGCACAAACCTGTAAGAAAGTATATGAGAAGACAGAGAGACAGAACTAGTTGTAGGTTCCTGAATTGATCGTGATAGATCAATTAAACCATCCCAAGAGCGCAGGCTGGTGCCAGGGCTCATGGTCTCAAAGACGTCTACGTGCTAGAATAGTTTGCAACAGTAACTAAGTCTCAGTCTTTTGAAAATGCAAATCTTTTTGACTCATCTGTGCTAGTGCAACTTCCATGATAGCTGCAGCTCAGTTCCTCCAGGTCTGGGGAGTGAGAGATGCCTGTAATAGCAGGCTGCAGGGCAGCAACTACTAGTTAGCTTTAATTGCAGACGGCAGCTCAGTTACTGCAGCAGCAAGTGTTTACACCCTCTGCTTAGAGACACAGCAGATAATCAACTCCAGGCTACTTTAAATGCTTACACACAGCAACTGCGGCCATTTTACATTCTGTGACCTGCTGAACTACTGCTGGTAGCACTTATTTTCCCCAAAATTTGCCTTTCTTATTGGAACACCATATTTTCTGTCCTGTCGAACCAGGCCTGGCCCTGGCACAAAGTGAGATCCGTCACGAGGCCATGGCATTAGCCACACATATGATAGCTGTCAATGGGGAGGTCTTCTACTGACTCCTGTGTGCAGCTTCACGCTGGCTAGAAATGATGTGCATGTTGTAGCAGCTAAGTTGCAAACATTGAAATTGCTGATAGAAATACTTCATGTTTCCAATGTCCAGAGAAAAGTGAATGTTTGGTAAATAAAAACAACTGAAATAAGCTTTAAAAAGACAGACCCAAACAACTGTAACTGATCTGATTAAAGTACAACAAACTCAATGTTGACCTGATATAACCTTATAAAGTACTTCTCACTATGAGTCATTCTTCACATTCTGCCAGAACAGAATCTACAGGAATGGTCTGTTCATGGTTGCTGGGTTGTTTGTTTTTTGGGTTTTTTTCTACTTTTAAAGAAAAACTTTAAATGAACTTACTCAATGAATAAATGTATATAGGAATAAAGGGTGGAAATAAAGCCAGCTTGATCCACATGCTCCCTATGGCAATGAACTGCCTGGTTGGCGTGTGGGACACATCAAAGCAGCCCACAGGTCTCCTATTTGCTAGAGGTCTCATATCTTGGCTTTCTCCAAAATGCCTCTCTTACCATCACCAATTGGAGAAGAGAGCAAACCTCTTAAAAGGGCAGAGTCAGCCCCCAAAAAATCCTTTGGCTATTAACTCCCATGCAATACTCCTTCTATGGACGAGCAAAAACATTCCTTCTGGAGGGTGATTTTCTTAAGTCACTTCTTTTATGAAGCTTTTGCGGGATGTTTTATAGTAGAACCCTGTGCAGACCAAGGTAACCGTTGTCAGAGCTGGAACCGCAGGCTGCTGCAGCACTACCCACTCCCGAGAAGGGCTGGCCAAGGAGCTGCTGGCGTCCTGGGGAGCAGGAACCCTCACCCGAAATCCTCCTCCACAATCCACAACTGCTCCATCACTTCCTTTCTGCCACAGATGGGGCTGTGGAGATAACAGGAATGACTCTTTGTCTGGGCATGTAATTGCCATGCACAGCCCTGGCTTTCTACTAGCATCCCCCCTGACAAAAGAGCAGCTGGAACCATTTCTGCTCCTGCCGCTCTTCTCACCTTTTCCAGGTTAGAGTTTGTGGGAGGAGATGTGACAGCTTATTTTTTCTGCAACTGACTTGAACAAAGAAGTGATATAAACTCGTGCTGAATGGATTGCAGATGCAAATGGCTGCTGTACAGCTAACATCTGGGTTTAGAAAGCAGACAATGAGAGGAGAATTACTGTTACTAGTTTAACACTAACTAACTGCCTCTTCAAATAAAGACTTCAACCTCAAGACTCTGATTCATTCTAATATATGACACAAATAACTACAATGATTAGACGTAAGACTTTATCGCTGGTCCTAATGGACTACAGCCAGCAAAATTCATCATTTTACTCAGACCAATATTTTAAGACATCACAAAGAAGTGTTTTATCTTATTTTAAAATATATACTTAGGTTTTCTACATATACTACGTACATGATATAAATCAGCATGAGCTGACTCATCACAGCAAGATTTGACAGTCTTGATCATCAAGATATGCTAGGAGCTACAGGACTGTTAACATAAACTGAATTTTGATAATTCTAAGAAAAACAAAGGGATGAATTTTACAAAACAAAAAAAATCCTTTTTCTGAACCTGCTGTTTTAAGCATAGATTTATGACCCCAGAAAATGAAAGCTCAAATGAACTCACAGATTTATACCACACTTTAACTGGTTCAGGATCTATTAACAGCAGAAATTTGAATTCTACATGGTAATACCTTTTCTCAGAAACCTTAGCCAAATCCTCTTGGATGCTGAAAGCTGGGAAATAACCCACTTGGCATAAACTGGCATGGCAAGGTTCAGGATCTAGTCCACCCCAGTCATACCAGTGTGGTGCCTCTATCTGAACAGAGAGGGCTTTGTGACGGCGTGGCTAACGTTTCTGGGCAAGAAAGTCTCTATGTTCAGGATCAGCTATAGGTTTTCACTATTCTCATTTTTGTTTATAAAAAATTTTATCACTTCCTGAAATATATGAATACTAATCAAATCCATGGTCATTTACCTATTTCTTTATTTCTTTCTCAGAGGAAATCTACCTAAGTAGAGTATTTAAGACTTAACTTCCTATTTTCCATGCACTTGTTGCTAGACACTTAACATCACTGTTCACTTCTTCCTTGCAGACCTTGATGGCACTGTTTTGTTAAAAACATCGGTACAAGTTACATACTATGCTGGCTGAGCAGATCTTCCTAGCATGCACAGCCATTCAGAGCATAAAATGAATTTTATAGTCCACAGGCTGAATTCCGATGTAGTTAGTAACAGTGAAAATTCAGAGTAATTCAACCAAATACAAAGAGAATATGCTGGATTTACTTCAGTGTAAAGGAAGTGGGAGTCTGGCCCCACACAGCCACTTCTTTTGTTGTTTGGAAACCATAACAGTTTGAATAAAGAGGGAACAAAGCATCCAAGGTTTCTGTCTTTGCTCAACAGGTTGAAGGACAAAGGTAAGCCCAGCTCTCAAAGTCCCTAAGCCATATGTAGTCAGTTTATTCTCTGCTGAAATACAAAGACAAGAATTCTGAAAGACAATTAAAATTTACCAAAACTGCTGTTCAAGCTAGATGAAACATGTTAATTCCAGACCTTGATATTTTTTCCTATTTCTGTTTCATAAAAGACGTAGACAAATGTCACAGACTCAGTAATTTACATAATGTAGCGGTCTGACTCAGTGCAACTTGCTTTGATAAAATCTAGCATTTACATTAATCTAAATCAGGTTCTGATGCATCTCTGTCAACAAAACAATACAGATTTCGATCTATATTACAAGGTCTGAAGATCACCTGAGGTTCTATTCTGGTATCTTCTTCCCTTTATCTACTTTCTGTTTTCAATTGATTCCTAGAAGAATTACCTGCGATGCTGCCATGTAATGATACAACAGACAGCGTGACAGGGTAACATACTCTGTTTTCTTAATCCTTTTCTTAAGTTTTAGTACCAGCGGTGAACCAGTTTTACGTAAATGAGCTCTTGAGAGCCAAACTCTGGCCTCTGATTCCCATCAATAGCAACACAGAATGTGGACAGCTTGCAGTTTTTGTGAGAAGAAAAGCTTTATCGAGTGTAATGAGTTGCCATAGCTCTCGAATCCGGCTGCTGGCCCTGTCAGCAACCAGACCCACTCTCTAATTCCCGAGTTCCTGACAACACCTTTACTGCTCCTAAAATCCAGCCCCTCTTCCTCTCCTCAGCTGGGAGGCAAGTTTTGGGTTAGCCCAGGTCCCGAGGAAGCTACCTGGGACTGGGACTGCTTCGCCGGCGTGCCCGGGCACGGTGCTGAACACTGGGGCTCTCCCGGGCCCGAGGAGGACCCTGCTGATTTTTGGCTGCGCATTCAGCTCACCACACATGCCAACCATTATTATATATGTTTGTTTGTATTCTGGGACTAATTCCCCACTGCATTTCTTCAGTGTTATTCCACTGCACTAAGTAAAGCTAAATTAGAACAAAACTGGAGTAATACTGTTGTGAAATCAGGCTCGCTGCCTTCTAGCACACTTTGGACACAACTGAGAACTCCCATTTTGTACCGTTTATAAATTCTCCCCTTATTCGTTATAGGAAACTTTGGTTATCAAACTGCAACCATGGCACTAGCAAAAGTGAATCATTCCGTTTTGTTGGGAATAATTAACGATGCTGTCCCAAAGTGACTTTTATTATTATTTGTAATGCGGTAAGGCCTGGGTGGCCTCTGGCCCAGACGAGTGTTCCTCTGTGGTAACGTTGTACAAGGACAGGACAAAAAGGCAGTCAGCAATCCCTGTCGTTGTTAAAGGTCAGAACTTTTACACAGAACACGCTAACAATTTGGGTGATTTTTTTAGCCCTTGATAGGCTATTTAAGCGATAAAATAAATGCCATTATCCCTTAGCATGCCTACAGCACTATTACACAGATCTCAAAACTTGTGAGGGAGGAAATGGTTGCTGTTTCCATTTTCACATTCAGAGGAACCAAGGCACCGGGGGAGAACGCCAGTCCCAGCACACCTCGTGCCGAGCCCCGGCAGCCCTCGGCACGGCTCAGGTCCCCCTGCTTCCTCGCCAATCGACAGCAGCGGGCACTCATAACACTGGGACCATTTGATAATAGCTGCTATCTGGGAAACACCCACCGATTTCTGAAATTCAGAATTATAGTTTCTGATAATTTGCACACAATTTACATTACAACTTAGTAAAAGCAGTGTTCTTGTAGGTGTCTGAGGTAAGCAGATACAACTCCAGCAAAGCGACTATGCAAATCTCACACGACATACTTCCATAAGAATCCTCACTCCCAATGAACCTCATACCAAAAATGGACGGAATAAAACACAAGACAAGTCAGAAAAAGAAAGCCATCTACTCATTAATCCACACTAACTTTTTCTGTCCAAAGAGACCAAAGTTGAATGGAAATCAGTTCTCACATCATAAGCTATACAAATCTAGCAAATTATATTTGCTGTAGCATCTACCTGATTCAGAGACTCCTTATAGGCCTGTAAGCTATGCACAAGTACACAGGGGTTGAAAGTTCATCTATTTGTCTGTTTAAAAGAGAAAAAGTGTGAATCATATGCTCCACAACACCCCTGGAAATGTGAATACCCTTAACACTGGTCTGTGCCCCATGGTCATCATTTTGCCATGTGCTTTTATGACCAACCAGCACTGAATTTAAAATGCTCTAGACCTTCACCACCTTAAGATTTGAGATAGCTCACTGGGGTCTTCATTAAGGTCCCCACTTTCTGACTGAAAGTCTTTCCAGAACTTCTGCATTCAGGCCACATACGCACAGATCTTTGTCTGGAGGCTGTGAGCTCTCCCCGCATTGGATCCCTGGGCTGCTCACAAAACTATAGCCAAATATTTCTGTGTGGTAAGGACATGCTGTAAAGCATTTGTAGTTATATCCTGCTCTAAGAGAAAAACAGCAGCTTAAATGATCTGGTTTGTACTTTAGAAGAATTTTTTAAACCCTATAATAATGGTTTTCTATACATAGATTGCAGAAATGGATGCCTTTATCAATGCAAAAAAAAAGTAGTACGGACATTTTCAGCTGTTCAAAGTCAAATGTAGTTTTTAAGCGTTTATCTTTTCGGAGACTCCAGCTTAAGGGAAACAGGAATAGAATGTGCAACATGCAGAAACTGAATTGTTTCAGATGAAAAAAAGAGGTCATCTTTATGCACTAGCACCTAAAAGAGCACATCTTTAAGCCACTAGCACCTAATTCCATGTTTTATTTGTTTTTGACAAAATTCAAGGGTCAGCTAGAACACTCTGCACTTCAGAGCCAACCTCCGCTGAAGTCAGGCATCCTTGGTATTCTGGGTTACTTGCAAATAACAGTTGCAATTGCCTTTGTGAGATGTTACCTTGCAGGCAGCTGAGCAGCACGTCTGTGTGGATATTACAACTCTCCGAGCTTCAGCAGCTATTCCCTTGTACTCCCAACAACTCTGAGACTGCTCTGTTTTCCCCTTTGCAATCAAGGCCAGCCATACTCTCTCTCTCAAAATGCTTCAAAGGCAGCCACATAAAAATGGTGCGTCGAGCAATTACCAGAAGGCTGAGGCCTATTTCCTCTCCCCTTTTCCCTCACCTGACACGTCTGGCTACTCCACTGGCTAGGAGAGCTACAACAGCTCTGGGGACCAACTAACTCCTCATATGCCGGCATCGATATAAAAGTTTCAGTGTGTTATCCTCTCTCATCTGTTTGCAGAAATAACCTCTACCCAGATGTAAAGGTTAGCCAAGAAGACAGAGAAGAAATTGGTCTTTAAGTCTTGCAGGTCATCAGCCAAGACACGTTCGAAATGAGAGCATTAAGTACGTTGGGGTTTGCATCACTCCAAACAAATAAATCCAGCCTCGGCTTTACCAACATCTTTGTCTAACTGAAAAGGAACTTCTCATTCGCCTACTGCTGCCTCAGGTGTATTAATTTTGCAGACAGGCTGTAGCTGACTTTCCATCCCCCTACTTGAGCAGACACTTTAGTACAAATGCTACATTCTTCTGGCCCAGAGGGAAATTCTCACTGCCTGCACTTTAACAGTTGAGCTGCATGGCACTCTGGGAAACTTAAATATGGCACAGTAGTTCTATTGTTTAATATTATTAAAACTGCTTGCTCTCTCGTGTGATTCTGCAAGATCCTGGAGTGTCGCAATAAGCGGTAATCTATTTCACATCTATCAGCTAATTCTCTTCTTTCTAGTGGATACCACTGGCTAGTTTTATTTTAGAGATGATTACACATGCATCAGGATACAATAGATCTCCATCACTATCCTTTTTTTTTTTTTTTTTTTTACGCACATGAACTTCAGTGGCAGTTTTCCTTGAACCATCTGGATTTGAACAGAGTCAGCTGACTAAAAGGAAATTCCAGTCTATCAGGAAGATTTCCAATTACTTTCTGTCAAACAAACTTTTCATGCCTTGATCTACCAACACTGCAATCGCCACAAATAGACCAAGCAAAGCAAGAGAGTACAGCACAAAAATAGCATAAACCACTCAGGCTTCCTAAAAGATCTCTATTTTGTCCTAAGCCTTCCATTTGTTAAGGAACAAACTTGCTTTTTCTATTGTCATTAATAACCAATTGTTTGCACTGACACAGTTCAGGCTTTACTGACCATAATAATTTTTTCTATCTGCTGCCACCCATGATCATAAAAGCGTACACCTTCACACAGCTTCCTCGGGTGTCTGGGAACCTGCTGGACACCGCTGGCATATGGTTTTCTGTATGGTCTGAAAAGTGTGCTCTGCCCACCAAAGTAAGCACAAACTCATTCGTGCTCTATCCAGTACCCTGCCTGGGAAGTGCTCTCAAAGACAGCAAAGATGCAGGCCCTGAGATGTAATTTCACAGACAGAATAAATGCTAAGTCAGTGGGACAGAGGCCAGCACAGCGAAAGAGAAATGTTCAATACAGATAATAAACATTTCAGTATTTTTGTTTATTGATTGCAGGTTTCGCAGGCTGATTGCAACTGTCCACTGATATTTGAGAAACCCAAAAGAGAGGTTCTTGGCACTCAAACCTTTTCTACATACAGAACTTTGTCTCCAGTAAATGGAGGACGCTTTGAGCCTGCAGGCACATTCAAGATGTCTTTTTAAAAGACACAAGGAAATTCACAGTGGTACATCCATTCCTCACTCTAAGGTTTAGCATTACTTTTGCTTGTTCACACCAATGACCAATCCAACAGGTTAACTCCAGATTTTATCAAAAGGAGGAAAACAGACAAATGGATTTAAGAGTGCTGGGGATCCCTTCTAACTTTTGACCACTAGGAACTTCACTGGTGGAAGGGATGAGTGACTGGTTTCCTCTAATACAGATGTCTCTTCATTTCTGGGGACCTACAGGGTAGTTAGAAACCTGACACTGCTTTTCTGCTGAGTCTGGTTCAGTAACACACAGTGCTTCTGCCAGCCCACAGGGCTCGTTACATATTACACACTCGGTAGATGGGATCACTCTTTTTTTTTCCTTAAGTACAGTAGAACCTTTTTACAGTTATGCCGATCCCCCTAAACTTTGCATGTCCTTAATAAAGTGAGGGTTTCATAATAATCTGAATTGCAATTAAGTAGAAGTTGAAGCAGCAAAGCAACTTTTCATTCTAGTTCTCTTGTAAACAGAATTTCACTCTATCTGGATTTGTGGTAGGCATACTCCATTTTATTTAACTGACAAAAATCTGTTAAAAAGAATTAACTATACTATTATCCTTGATATAAAGCAATCTCTGCACATTCTGCCTACGAGTAGCATTTCCTTTACAAAAGAACTGCTGGATATGCCAAAGTAGACACTGCTGGTATAAAATGAATTATTACGGAGCATGATTTTCTCTTTAGAAATGCACAAGCGACCAATGTGGTAGCACCTCCTAGTAAAGCTTCACAGGACCAAAGCTGTGGCAACCAAGGTCTCCGCAGAGCTGTGTCCCACGAGGCGGCTCCTTTTTAATAAACAACCCATCAGCAAGGCAGCCCATAAAGCACTCTGCCACTGCAGTCACTAACAGGGAAACAAATTCAGCCGGGTATCAAATATCCACTTAAGATGAAATCCTGCCCACAGTGAAGGTCATTGACACCGACACTGTCTACATATACTCTCTCCAGGTATAATGTTTGTATTTCTCAAAGTACAAGGGCCATAATTATGCAGATAATAATCTATAGATGTTGAATAGCCTCATATAAATTATTTAACCTTGAGATTTTCAGGAGAGACATCATCTGGAGATATTTGCATCAGATACTTGTACCAGTTATGTAATGGCAGTGAAATTTTGACAGAGAGTCTTGCTGCAGTTACAAAGTTTGAAGGAAAGATCTGTAATGTGCAGGGATAAGAATATGGGGTGAGAAAACGCAAAACCACTGAATAAATCTATAATGTAAACACGTGCATTCACCTGCATTCAACTGCATAGACCGATAACTACTATATAAAATCATGAACACTTATGAGCACACAGCTAGCAGTCGTTAAAAGGTGCATTTGGTTGAGCAGATGTGGACTTTCCATGTGTCTTTGGACAGCCATTGTAAAACAGTGCTTGTCTTCCCTATAATGTGGGTTGGATGTCAGGAAATTTTTTTTCAGAAGCTTTGTCACTCTCCTCGAGTTACAAGTCCTCAGATTCTCTGGTGGGCCCTTCCGTAGGGGCGGTTTGAACACCAGCACTGCGTGCAATCTCTGACGTAAGCAGGTTCTCTGCTCCCCCCAGCAAGGAACACGAAATGCAAGCAAAGCAGAGTCAAGACTAGCACAGCTAAACAGCTTCTCAAATATCAGGATCACCAGGTACCTACCACCTTCTGCACAATTTTACTGACACCTAAATGTCTCTGGCTTATCTACAAAAGTCTGATGTTGTAGCTGAGACTTGCACAATTGTCCTACAATAGGAATCAGCGCTGGAGCTGTGCACGTGTGAGGAGCCTGGGCTATTCTGTCCCATGTCACAGAGCTCCATGCTCCATCATTTAGTCAGGCAGCAATATCCTCATTTCACTTGGATAACAAAGATGAATTAGGAGAAGAAGCTATATTAAAGAAAGAGGCTCCACTTAGTCATTATATAATAAAATGGTGTCAACCTATGCAAAAAAACCAAAAAAACCCAAACCCACAACCCTGATTAGTTGCAAAGAAAACTGGCATCCATCCAAAATCAATCTCCCTTGACATACAAATTCTGGCATCTGACAAGATGGAAGCTCGTTTAATCTGTTTTGCAACTATCCAAAATATGTTTCCACCTTGAACATTTTTGCTTTCTCACTCTCCTGGTGTTTCCAAGAAAGGATGCAATGGGCCTAGGCCTTCTGCTGCGAGCGCGAAAGCTTTACGCCAAAGAACAAACAAGAGAAAATAGACATTAAAGTCCTGTCTGGCGACACCATTAATAAGTTCACAGTCACCATTTCCTTCTTCCTCCCCTGCACCAAGTGTTTCTTCCCAGACAGTGATCCAGACTGCTGATAGCCCTGGCAGGGAGCTTTTACCAGAAATTTTAGCAGGAAATGTTAATTTGCAAGCCTCGGTGTCCTCCCTCGGGGAAGACAAACGTCGTATCTGCACAACCAAACTGGGGACTCAGAGCTCCTCAGACCTGCCTGCAACACGTAAAAGAGAAATTGCTCTGTATCTGTAGCAAAGCTGAGTAAAAAAACCAACTGTACTCATTTATTTTCTTTTGCCTTTTTCCCCCAAGCAATGAAATACTAGAAGAATGTCCAAAGCAAACAGAAAATTTCTATTAATGAAATAGCCAATTTAGTGTAGTTTCATGGGTCAGCCTGATTTCTAGGACACAAAACCTAGCTGGAAATGTTTAGGACTAGAATAAAACAAAACTATTGCTATCTGTAAAAATTCTACTGCATTTCTATAAACCAGTTCAATGGTAAAGACAGCCTGTGTGAAACAGTGAATATAACACATACATCACAAATAAATTAGATATCAGGGATAAATAGTTTTCCGGTATAAAGTCTAATGTCTCATGTAAGAGACAGAAAGGAAAAGCCAGACTGACTTTATTAGCAGTTCCAATAAAGCTACAGCAAAACTACAGGTCACTTGGAGAATTAAAAATAAAAATAAACCTATAAACTCATTGAAAAACAATGTAGATCAGACTCTTGAGAAGTTTTATTACTCAGAGAGATCGTCCGATTTCTTTTTCTTCCTCTATGAACTTTGAACATAAGGCTGTAATTACTTAGTATAGATACAGGAGAGAACCCTGTTCTTGATTAGAAAAACTTTTATCAATCATGGGAAATTTCATTTAACTTGTTTTATGTGTTTGCATGTTCCTTTGAGCCACGACAAATGTTCTTACCACATTCACATTTGTGTGGTTAGCAGATTTTTCTGTATCTCTCTTGTCCTCATCCTCCAAAGACAAAACAAATGGTGTGCTGCTAAATGTTGAACTTTGCAATTTTAATACTACATTGCGACAGGAATATATTTTGACTAACTGTATGAGCTACTACATGTACAGTCTAGGCACCTACCACAGAACACCAAAGTTCTACTTTTTTTCTTCACAGCTTAATTTGAACCAATATGTCGTACTCTGGATGACTTCAGAATCTACTATGAGGTGCATAATTTAATCCAGTTATATATTGTAATCTAATTTTGCTAAGAACATTCAAATGTATTCCAACAAAACAAACCTTCTGTGAAACAGCAGGAAAGTATTAGAGGTGGCATCAAACAAGTACTACATTAGATATAAATTTCTCACAGTACGTTCCCCACAAAACAGAGTAACAAAATTTGCAGGCCACAATCTGAGGTTGTACCCAGAAATACTTTCCAGATGAAGCAAGCGAGATTTGCAGTGGTTTTGTGACACAATCGACAATTTTCCTGCTGTTGGAAGAGAGATTATCTAGTGCATTTGCTGCATGGATTGTGTCTTCTTGCACACCTCCTTTTCTGAGTTCTGTGAGCGATGAAAGCTAAAAAGGACACTTGTACAAGTGTGAGGTCCATCATGGCTCTCTGTGTCCTTCCTTCTCTGTGCAGCTGGCCCTGAATGCTGAATAGCTGATCACCTGTGAATTATTTTGTCAGACAAATCAAACAAATACATTGCCTACCAAGCGGGTATGACATTTCAGCCTCATGCCCCATCTTTATTCTTAAATAATACACCCCTGCCATTGCTACCCATCTACTCTTTGGGAAGTAAAGCCTTGTTTGAATCATAAACTAATACTACTTAAAGCATTTAAGATTGATTTATTTTTTTACAAGAGAAACATGCCTATATTGGGAATAATATTTTGCTGATACTGTAAACATGGAACTATGGGTGTCTCGACTCATATCCCACATATTACATTTCTACTTCAGACTGAGTTTTAAGACAGAATTTCACAATGTTTATGACAACTTAATAGCTTAACTGATGATTTTGCTTTGCAATTACTTTTTGTATTTTTAGCCCATTCTATTTTTTTTAAATCTGCATGGCATAGAGAATTACCAGAACTACCATTTGACTGGCTTGCTATTTTTCTAGAGTAAGAATAATCTGTTGGCTCTGCCAGTCAAGAAAAAACACTTATTTCCGCAAGTTCGACTTTGAGAATTTAGTGAACAGCCTTTACAAGCAGAACTATGCAAATCAATGTTTCCTACGTAAGAAGCTTTTCAGAGTCTGCAGCAAGAAACAGCTTCTGATGAGTATAGACCTATTTTTTTACAGTACATGATAGCATATTTTCTTCCTGAAATGCTCCATTATTTCCAGCATTTCTGTCATACAAGATTATTTTAATTTTCTTTTTAATCTAGTTAGTACTGTTCTGTCACTGCCGTGCCTACCAGTTGTTTTCTTGATGCAACTCTCCTAGTCTCATCTGGAACTCTCCCAGCTTCATCTGGTTGGAAAAACTGTGTCCCTTTGACTGCAAGCCACTGGCAATGGTGAGAGCATTCATTTCACTCTCTGTTCTGTCATCTAATGCAAGACTGAACAACTGGAGCCTCAAACTGATTATATCAGCACTCCAGGAGTCAGGGCAAACATCTGGAATTTATTTGTTAGAAATAAAATGAATGACATCTTTTCAGAAGTTTTAGCTTGCACCTGTACTTATAAATCTCCATGAGGGCAAGTTATGAATAAATTTAATCAGGAGCAGGACGCAGAAGGCTCTGATTTTTAGCCTTTTGGCTCAACCCCTGTTAAGGGCCCCAGGAAGAAGGTTGGTGCTGAGATGCCCTGGAGGCACAATTTGTTCAGAGCTCTCCTCTTCCACCGGAGGATAAGGAATACGCTACATTAGGCCTCCTGGGGCCCACCATGCTTTCAGTGCACACATCCAGCCAGCCCTGCAGAGCAGGTTGGGTGGCAGAACGTGCTCTCTTCGTCCCCTCTCCCTGATGATGGAGTGTTCTATCCAGCCTTACAGTCCATGCAGGCAACTGGGAGTTTGGTCCAGCGTTGCCACAGGGGAAATGTAGCCCTGAAGGTTATTTTTGTTGCCTGTACCACCACCAGTGGTTCAAACTTCAGCAGAAGCTGTGAAGAGGAATGGAAAAGAGGACAGGAGGCTTTTAAGACGACAGTACTGCTAACAGAGTAGTGATGGGGGGGGCAGAGGTCAAAAGAATCAAACACCACCACCGTTATCTGATGGGAGGGCACAAAGGTACAGGATGAACCTCTGAAAATATGTGGAGGAGGGAACAGGGAATACACAGAGAGGAAGAAGGGTAGGGGAGAAACAAAGAGAGAGAAGCCTCTGCCAATTGTTTGGATGAAGTGTTACCTTTGCCTAGGCACTGAACTCATTGTCTGCAGCCGTCTCCTTTCCTGCTTCTTTCCTGAGCCTCCCTCAGCACAGACAGTGCTTGTTCCAAATCGGAAGGTGACTGATGTGGGTCCTGTGCTATGGGCAGGTCTACACCAGGGACTAGATCAACTTCTTTATTTTCACTTGTGCAGAGTGCAAGATTTTCACTGCAAGGATTTCACTGACTGAAGTGCAAGTTGACCACATCTTATCCAACTTGGCAGGGTTGGAGGATGTCTTGGAGAATGTTCACATTTAAGGATTGGTATGATATTAATGTGACAATCCCATGGCAAATGCAACCAAACACCTGGGGATTCAAAGCAAATTCCCACAGGTACCCGTGGCTGGGCACTGCATCCAGTTCATTTCTCTATATACTGACTATGGGCCCAATTAGGGATGCGGGATGCTGGAAGAACAGGAACTCTGTATTGGGGACGGAACTGGTTGTATTCCTTTCTGATCATAAAGGAAGATACTCTGAGGGAAAAAGCATTTTTGTTTCTGCACAGACCCAAACATGAAGTAGTCAGAAAAGACAAAGAGAACTCGGCATTTCAATGAGGTGAGAGCCCACATGCTCCACACTCAGTACTTCACACACTCAGACGATTTCCAGTTACTGAAAACATCACTGAGACAGTGCAGCAAAACTGAATTTAGCAGAGAAAGGCACCAGGCAAAATGTTCTGGCTGTACCTTAATAAGACCTTTAAAAAAAGAAAGACAAACTCAACCCCTGCAATGGTGGATTGGTTCCTATATACCACTCCAGCAACCCTGTTGGTCTGTCTGTCATCAGATGTCCCCTGACTTTTGCCCTGCTCTGCAGGGCAACTCCAAATGTTCCAAGTTCTGGGTTTTTTTTTTCTTTTGCTGGTTTGGTTTGGTTTGGGTTTTGTTTTTTTTTTTTTTTTAAATAAAGGACCTTAGAAGATTCCTTACAAGAACTGCTTTCATGAAATGATCAACTGCTTTTTGCCAAATACACAAGCTCTTTGGAGAAAGGAAAAGTAGGATTTGGAGACAGAGTAATGCTATGCTGGGGGGAACCATTTGGAGCTTGACAGAACTACTGAAGAGATAGGGAAGCACAAGACTCAACTACCATAAGGCACAAGCATGCCCTATTTTTACAAAGGTTGTTCCTTTTTTCCAGTAGGTGCTTCCTCTTGCTATGGATGACAGGAGGCTAATGCGATGATGTTGTTAGTATTATCGACTAAAGCTGTCCCAAGCTTTGTCTGGAAGAACTGTTGAACTAAGGTCTGCTCTGCTCATCACTGGTTATTGTCCAAGTGGAAGTTAATAACCCTGTGGCACTGGCCAAAACCAAGCAAACCAAAAATGTAAGGGGGGGATCAGACCCCTGGCAGAGTTTCAGTATGCCTGATCTCGGCAACCAGACTCTCCGCGCTAGCTAGTAGAGGAACTCTTGATGAATGTATTGTTGACAGTTCCTCGGTCTGCAGAATTACAGCACTAGCAGTTTCACTGTCAACAGCTCACAGAATGTTTTGCAATACCTGGTGAAGGTGTTTTCACATATACATCATACAGCACCACATTACAAACTATTTCAGGCTGCTTCAGGAAGCTACTAACATAATTCTGTAAGAAAACACACTCATGGAAAAAAAAAAATCCAAAAGCCATTAAAAAAAATTCAAAAGCAACAAATGCAGGCTTTTATCACCACTCGATATTTAAACTGTCAGCTTTATCCTCCGGGTAAGTAGGCAGCGCTTGTTCACAACTGAACACCTACTTTATTTATTTAGCTATGCTGCATTTAACCTTACATCCTGTCTGCTGGGTGCATCCGGCTCCACAGATCTCCATGCAGCAAAGCTTTAGCATAAGGTGGGGGAGCTACTTTCCACAAGCCAAAAAACAGGAAATTTGATGACATTGTTCAGTGAGCAGACGTCAGCAGAGAGTGATACAAAAGAGTAAACAACTTCCTAGCAGCAGCAGACAAATGGGCCGGAACTACTGGAATCCTGTGATGTCTGGTGTGTTTTGCATGAAAATTACTGTCTCGATGAAACAGGGAGAGATCTTCGTCTGATGCAAATTGGAGCTGCTCCCTGGAAATCTAGGAACTAAACAATCTGGTCTGTTTAAGATCGGGCTCCAAGTTTTTACCTTTGTGATCCTGGAAACATAATTTTTGAGAATTCACGTTGTTCATATTCTAAATATTTTGTAAATGTTCTCATTATTTTAAAACACACAAAAAGCTGATTTCAATAAAAAGGATAAACTTCAGTGAATATATGTAAGGCAGTGTCAGAAATGCAGGTGCCATTTCATTGTAATCATACTACCATCAGTCTTACATGTATGTATACATTATACATATGTATAATATAGAATACTCTTGTTAAAATACTTTTATATGAAGGAAGCTCAGCACTTTGCCGGTGGAACCAAACAGTAGGTATGACATCTCCCTTTTGGATTTCAGTGTTTGCTTTGTGGAATCTGCTCTCATATTTTCCAGCTATGGGCAAATGTCAAATATGATCCAAAAAAATAACCTCTCAGCTAGGCGTACGATGACTCAAAGCCAGGTTATAGCAGGCAGAAGGGAAATGTAGGGGAAGACATTTTTGCTCTAATCTAATGTCACTCTGCCCATCTCTGTCCAATTTAAAGATCTCTTAACTGCAAGAAGTAATATTTGACCATTGACCACAAATACGGAGCGTCACTATTGCATCCTAATCAACTGTATCAAGAAAAATGGTATCGTCTGGAAAAACTCTCTTCCCATCTCATCTACTTGTAAAGAGACCGCTGAGGTATATCATTTTTCAGGTCCTTTATATGGCCTTTCGAGCTCTGCCTTTCAATGGGATGTAGATAATTCAGTCCTATTCTAAACAAGTTAGTTCTTAAAAGAAACTCTTGACAAACAGACTAGGACCTTGCTGGGGCTTTATGATCTGGGAAGATCTTACAGAAAATACACAGGGATGTTCTGCAGTGGGATGCAATTCAGTAGGTACAATCCCAGGGCTCTCCTCTCACCCAGGTATCCCTTCTAGCCAAAATCTAAGCAGAACAAACTCCTAAGATGAAAATTAGCAGCTAAATTTATAGCCGTTCACAAGATTGCCCTACTCTCAGTAACAGAGTGAGGGAACAACAGGAAAGAGCCAGATGCTTCTCAGTTTTCCTCGTCAATTCTCCTCTCCTCGGAGACAAAAAATGTAGTAGGTAATCCTGGTGAGGAAGACTCACCCATAACCATGTCAACGCTGCAGTCAAATGACAAGGCAAACACGCTGGGCCAAATCTATCTGCAATATACCTCCAGTGACTTGAGCAGACTTTGTTCTTCCTAAATCCTGGCAAGTAGCTGTAGGCTAACAAATGGCTAGACAAAAATAAACAAACAAAACCACACACCCAAAAAGCAACAAATGCCTACAAAAACCAGTAGGTCTGTAAAAAAAAACAAACAAAACTGCTTCTCATTCCTTACTCTACCTACCTCAGAATTTTCCTGGTTCCAATTAATTTGTCATTTCAGCAGAGTATGAGTTTGCACCAGTTCTGTCATTCTTCCCTGACTCCTCAGTTTGAATGTAAAAAGTAAGGGTTTAGAAAACAAACTCCTGCCTGAAGCTGATCATTCTCAATCCTCTATCATTGGTTACATGACAGAATTAAAAATATATACATCACTAGCAAAAACTTCCAAGAATAAGCAAATCCATCTGGAGGAACTCCAAAGTATTTATCAGAGAATAATATTCACCCGGCTGTGCCAACAACGTCAAGAAGTTAATCTTGTCAGAAGACAGGTTTTCTGCAAAACTCCCATGGCTTCAGGATGCAAACATTATTTTATTACAACTCCCTTTTCAAACTTTCCAGTAAGGCTTATGGCCAATACATGGATAGGAAAGAGACCTTGCAGCAACAGCGACGATGGTGTTGTGACACGACCTGAGTAGAGATACATGACTACGTAAGTCTGTCATCTCCATGGCACACTTATTTAGGGCCTTCCATTGTTAAGTTCTGATTTATATCAATCAAGGTGAACACGGTGACCGAAGGCAGACAGCACGTGGTTTTAAATATAAATGAAACTATGGAATCCTATTGTGTGCAAGCACAGAAGCGGGGACAGCATAGGAAGGGTGGGTGGCTGTGCTGAGCAATCTGCTGATAGAGGTTACTATCTCTTCTTGATAGGGTCTGGCAAAAAGGATAGTAACTTCTACAGGATTTCCCTCCCACTTTTCAATGGCCTGAGGCCTCAGACTAGCAGGTATTACATAAAATGCAAAATGTTTTCCAGTTATCTCTACAATGCCATACAACTGAGATTGATTTTGCAAGCCAGGCCACCGTTTCCTGCTTCTTCCCGTGCAGCTAATAGAGAAATCCTTTTAACTTTCTGTGTTTGGAATATCTGTTGTTATCACTTCGGTTCAATTAAATTTTTACATACGATTTTGTGTCATGGAAGTGTATTTTCAAATTTTACTTCTGCAGTGCAATGTAAAAGCACCTTCTAATCAGATTAAATGACTAATAAAAACCTAGCTTAGGTTTACGGGGCAGTTAACCTGGAGGCCACTAACTATGGTATTTCCTATATTTTACACCTATTTTGGGGTTACTTTACATTAAATTAGCAAATGGATGAAACTGAAATGTTTTCTGATATAAAAAGAGTGCTTGTCAGGAAAAACGAGAGCTCCGAGGGTTAGATGCACCTACCATTTGCCCATCCACAAAGGGGAATGTGTTTCTTACGGGATCACTGCACAGTGGTAAGCTTTGTTTCTGTAGAGATTTTGACATATGGCTAAAGTTAGACCTTAAATTAGAATATTCCTCTTTGAATTGAGAAATGATCTTTCTGTGCAAATGAATAGTGTATTCAGTGTGAATAAAGCTTCTGCTATTGCACAGTTCATCTTATCTACTGATGTCATTTCCTCTTAGTTGCTTCTGTAATATTAATAATCACCATATAGCCAAAGAGGTCATATACTAGGAATGTATACTTTAAAATTCTTCAACATCGCAGAAGAGCTTGAACAAAAAAAATCTATGTTTCTGGCTAGATGGACACACTGAATGACTTGCAAGGAGATGTTACGTCATTTAAAGGTGGGGATAAAGAAACCTGTCTACTTAGGGGAAAAAGACTCCAGATTGCAAGAGAAATGCAAGAGTTGAACAGAGAAAGGAAAATCGCTAATGAACAGTGAACCTAACCTTCCTCGATAAGCAAAAAAGGGTGATAAACAAAGTAATCATGCTGATAAAACCAAAGGATCACACAAAAATCATGAAGATTTGATTTACGGGTTCAGGACGTTTCTGATGCAATTCTTGATAATTCTTGTTCTAAAAGGACTTTCAGTTGCAGCTTCTTTTTTCCTGAACACAGCAGAAGCTTCCTGAACACAACATTTTCAGCAGTCAGTTCCTAGGGATCTCCACTTACCTACCCAGCTGAAGAGCAGAAGAAAGAAAAAATGCAGGTGCAGAAAGGAGACTGGTACCTTTTAAGGGAACTGCCTGGTACGAGCTTCTCAGAAAATCTCAGACTAGAAAGTTGGGGTATCATTTTTGTGGTGAGTGCTCTGCTTGGCGGGACTGTGGCTATCTGTGGGTGTTACGAAGAATTTCAGCTCTTTGTACATAAACGGGAGCAAAAGAGGAAAATTAACCTCTACCACATACATCAAGGGAAATAAAGGCCCAGGTCCATCCTGCCTCGTTTTAGTCACATAACCAAGATGGCAGCATTAAAAAGCTGGAAAGCTTAGTCACCCCTCTAATTCATGGACAAATGCAGGAACCCGTGTTTCAGATACAACGGAGCTCAGGAGACAGAAGAGCTCACAGGACTGTCTGCCTTAGAACACACCAGAGCTGCTGGCAGTACAGTGGGATTTGGGAGGATCTGCCCCTTCTCACTGACTCAGCTCTCACCCCTTGAGCTTTAAGAGGACACTTGTGCTGGCATACCACGGGAAATCCGTAAGTGCATTTGAAAAATGAAGTTTATGTTTAAAAAAGAGAATTAAGACATTCTTTTAACATCTTTGATTTAGAAAAGCCCTTCATGTCACCATATATCATTTTGAATGAAGCATTTTTCTCCTTGGAAAAAAATGAAAATTACTTTCTAGTAAAAAGCAATTGTTTCTACACAGAAATTCAAAAAACTGGATAAAATGCTACATTAAAAAAATGTCAATTTAAGGAGGAGACAAGTTCTAGGGCACATTGGAGTGAAGAGACATTAAGAGCTGAAAACTTAGCTCTCAAGAAATGGTATCAGAGCACAGTAGCTGGGAGCTTTCAAGATGGGCTGACAAAGAAAAACTATGAGTAAGATCTAGTTAAAGACAGCAGTGACTCCTCAGAATATTATAGGAGAAACAGTATCTCACAAATATGTTCGTTTGTTTTTTTCCAGGGTGAATCTAGATCTATGACATAGACACTCTGCTCTTTATGTATTGAAAATCATTCTTTTAAGTATTTCAGAGCATGGAAATACTGATTTTTACAAGGTCTTTAAACCAAATAATTTTGGATAGAATTTTCTTCCTCGTACTACTTTGGCTTTATGTTCTCTCCAGAATGTTTTCCCTTTTTTCTTCACTTGTAAGTACCAATGTTACCAGGTGTAGAATCTCTTTAAAGGATCTCAGAATAGCTAATCTTTTCGTCAAAGCCAGAGTTCCAGTTCCTAGCATCATGTGACTGCATGAGATCTGGGGTTTCCTGGCAAAAAGGTTACTTCTGCCTCTTGCATTTGCAGAAAAAAAGCTTGAATCCTAAATGTTCAAGCACTAGAATGTCAGCAGAGAGAACCAAAATGTGCCGTGATTTAAAATAAACATTAATTTCTCAAGCTTAGTGCATTTTTTTTTTTTTTGTCTGGAATAGTGACTTTTAATCCCCTGGAGCTGGCAGTACTGCATCAGTGCAGCAGGAACAGGTCACAACTGCTGCAGGACTTTGATCTGAGCAAGAAAGGCATTAAGTGCTAAGCAAAACAGGGTGAAAGGGCAAGGATCAGCCTGATGAAGTCTAGTGCCCAAAGTCAGACCCTCGATCAATATTCAGCCAGCTGTCTTCAGCACCCAATTCCCAAACACAGACTGCCACTTTTCAAAGGAGACATGCAATAGGAAAACCAGCATTTGGATTATCACATGTCTAATAGTCCAGGACAGACAAAAGCAACCTGGGCTACCATGTATCTCAAATAAAGGCCAAAGATGGAAAGAGCTGATTCCACTCCCTGTCCTAGTAGAGCAGCAAACACAGACACAGGGTAGGCAGAACAAAATGTAGCCAGAGACAAGAGATCGTCCTGCACAGGGCCAGAAGTCAGACAATAATTTACACTACAAGAAAAGCTTATACTTTCACAGGGCAGAACATAAAATCACAGAGGTAGAAGGCATCTCCAGAGGTTATCTAGATCATCCTCTATCCCAAGGCAGGATTAATATAGTTATGTCACCTTTAACACACATTTGCCTAAGCTTCTCTTAAGCTCCATGACTCTCTCAGCAACCTACTGAATTCCTTCACTGTCCTCTACGTTTGGAGGTTTTTCCAACTTATCAGACTTCAATATTTTCTATAATTAAGGCTGAACATAGTATTTCTTGCCCTATTCACCACGGAAATTAAAAAAATATCACTCCCTCCCACTTTGTAGCAGCCTTTTCCAGATTTGAAGGCTGGTTAGTTTGTAGAAGTAAAGGACTTGTTATTTTCTGTTAAGTCAAAGCATTTAAAACCAATTAAAAAAAGCCACCAAAAAAAAAGTTGTCAACGCTGTTATGGTAGCTGTATAGGGTGCAACTTGTGAGCAGTAGCTAAAAATGTTTTGAGCACAACTTATGGGGGGGATTGCAGAGGGATGCAGGTACACACAGATAAGCAGCTGGACACAGTGTATCTGAGTAGGACCATCCTTACCAGTTGAATCTCAATTTCGAGGAAATGCCTAGAAAGAGGACAGGCACTGACTTCCATGGAAACTATTCTGTTGAAAACCAAGGCCCTGCGTCTCCACTAAGCAAGGACTGTGCCCCGGGCAACAAACAAGCATATCTTATTAAAACCAAGAGAATTTTAAGTTAAGCTTGTGCTTAAGTGCTTGCTGAATCACGGCTTGGTGTTATACACAAGGAAGTTTATAATACACATTCATTTTCAGCCAGACAACCTAGACATTATAGGAATTACATCTAGCTCTTAGGATTGCACTTGGACTGATTTTGTCAGTCCCCAAAGAGAGAATTTCACTGTTTATTACAACAGCTGGGATTAACTATGTACTCTAGTAACTAACGACACTAGACATCCTAGCAGGAGGTAACTGTATAATTACATTTCTCATAGATATTTCTGAATGAAATACAAATCTCAGTTAGTGCTTACTGACATATCCAGAGCACATAAACTCATAAAAGAAGTTTTCATAGATTTATGAAAGGAAAGAGAAAAGCTTACTGGAAAACAACAGACTGGCCACACTTATCTTACTTAATTTGAATGAGGCTCTGGCAGACCAGAAAGTATAAAGGAAATAGTTGTGTAATGCCTAATGACTGCTTAGAATGGAAAATGTTTCTTCTTTTATCTTGGCTTGTTATAAGGGGATGGGTCAGAGTACAACACAGCTTAAATAGGAAATTATGCCTATGATCAACTGAAGTTTTTAAAAGCTGTGTGCACATACTGTACAGTACCAGGTTAGCTTTGAACCATGTTGAAAATGGAACAATTTCTATTTGCTAGGAAGTTGTGGGTTTGACTTTATAGCACATAAGCAATAAATTTACTTTCTTGTAACTAAGCCAAGGAGGACAGAGTAAGTATTCTCATGAGACTAGGAAATAAATGCAGCTACATCTATTTCATACTGATAAATCCATATCCCATGTCTTTGTTCTCTGACTCTCCATGCATTAACCAGCTATTGCAAATTACCAGGAAAGTGTTATTACCATATACTTCTGAAGCTTCCCATTTTCGTGTATCTCAGTTTCTGAAAGGTACTAGCATTGGAGCACGCCATGGAGGCAGTGAACAAGGTCTGTGTTTCACCAAGTGGAATTTAAGTGGAGAAGGCTCTCCTCTCTCCTACAGTCACTTCAGCATGTCATCTCAAATGAACCAGGTCAAGGCATTGGGGGAGGTTTCTGTTCTGAGCTTTGCCTTTGATCTCGGCCCCGCTCAGGAGATGCAGGACATGCACTGATCTTCAGGACAGCTTCCCAGAGCGTTGCAGTGGATGCATTCCAACAGATGCAACAGAAACAAAAAGGTAAACGTAGACCTGGCCTAAACAAGTGCAGCTCTCACAATCCTGTCTCTGAGCAGTCCCAGCAGGAATCTATGTTCTATACCATATAAATAGGCTTTGAGTTTTTAGAAACAATATGTTCATTCTTCCATTGCAACATTATGCCTTATATTGCATGTGCCAGGCATAAAAGTCAGGTTAACACATATCAAGATTTTTACAATTTCATGCCAAGAAAAACCACCTCTGGTACTTTTGGTCTTGAATCTTGCATTTCTTGTTCATTTAACTTCAACTCCATGTCTTCTGAGACAAAGGTACCCCTAGCGCACCAACCGTTTATTGCTGTTACCATCACCCAAACAGACCTTATTAATGGGCACTAGAATACTACATTAATGAATATGAGTATTGGTAGCATTAAAAATGCCCCAGGTGAGGATCTGACCCTTTTGACTATTATTTAGGAAGTTGCACTTTTCACAGCTGCAACTGCTTGAAGTACGTTTCATTGCCAACAGCTTTCTAAATGTGTTGTAGAACTAAAAGCTCAAGACTCCCTAATAGATGATATTAAAATCACAGTCCTTAAAAACAAGAAAAGCAATAAATGCAACGCACAGGTTTAGCACCAATCTCATCATCTGTTTACACTGGACATCTATCAAGTCACTGGTCGTTATTCCACTGCTTTTGCAATTATTAATCCCAAGAATCCAAATTCATTTTAACATGCATGACTAGGTTTTGATACTTGAGCTCCTGCTGTGCAACACCTTACTCCTTGAAAAGTCTGGACAAAATAAAGACGTTGGCAATCTTATTTAAACTTAGACCAAATCTGGGAAGATTAATTCCGAGTGCAACTGTAGTAAAAATCCTTCACACGTAACACTACACTCCCCCCAGCATTTCTAACAGATATGAATAAGCAGTCAGCAAATAACCTATTTGACATCCAGATCTTCAGGAAAGCGTAATCAGCTGTCACTGCAGCGAGCTCCAGTGAGCTGCATGGATTTACACCAGCAAGAGGCCACACTTACAATACAATTTCCAGTAACTGCGTGAATGAACTGTTGGGTTTTTTTTTCTTTTTAAACTCTACACATGACTTAGCAATTACATGTGCTGAAGTGCTCCCAGACCAGCAGGCTGCAGTTCCATTGGGTTAGGACTCTGTGCAAACCTACAGCAGAGCCTGTGTTGCAAAGCGCTCACTCAGCAGGGTCCCTGGGCATGTGTGAGATCTGGGAGTCCCCTGGCAGCATCTAAACCCCCCATCTGATTGCAGTGAGTCCAGTGGTGATACTGCCCTTCCTGCTGGGAGGAACGCGGCAGCTCAGGAGGAGAGTGGGGAGAAGCTGCTGAGGACTGGAATCTCTCAGGGAGGTAAAACAATGATGTGAGGAGTTAAGTCTAACCAATGTTTTATAGATGACAATCCCTACAGAAATAGAGTTGTGGGCCAAAACAGCTCCAGGACAGAATAATAGCAACCAAGTTTGGGTCTTCATTCCAACATTTTCTGGACATCTTTTTGGGCCCCAGGGCTTTATTGCAGGTACAAAAGGTCTAAGGCTGGCCTGGAGTTAATGCATCCCTTCCCAATTCAGCATATTCTCCACCTGGATATTGTTCCTTTGACAGATGAAATCCATCCCTTTCTTTTGTTGTTTGTCCTCAGACAACAAAGAAATCTGACAAAGGGTCAAAATGTATCATCTCTGTTGCCAGCTAACAATTCCTTATCGCCATTACTCATTTATACTGTTTATGTTTTCCTATTGCCATAGTAACAACACAGACAGCTAAAAAGAGCTTGCATGAAATAAATCAATGGAGTCCGCAGACCTGAAAGCTGCTCAATTAAACAACAGTTCATATCGAGGGGAGAAGGTGAGGGACAAAACCTACAACACATTAATACTGGACAGTTTTTTATCACTCACATGCTAGTAATTGGCAAACATAGTGTCTAAAGAAAACTGTCTAGTATAAAAATCTAATAGGGAATATAATACAAGGAGGAGGACTTGAATGAGATGGTTGTGATTATTCGTCAGTGTTGTAACGTATTAATTAAGTGTTGATATTACATTCAAAAATTTGGCCTGTACCCCAATAACTCTGCAGTCTATGAGACACAGCCCTCAATTCTTCCTTACATTAGTGTCCTTTTTTTATATGACCAGCCTCACCGCATGAGATGCAAGACTTGCACAATCAAAACTTTACGTGATAGACAACACATATTCAGAACAAAATTCTATTAATGGTGATCTGCAAAATGCTTTAGGGAGAGCATGGAGGGGGGGACATTGTATAAAGGACATCCAGGCAAGTTTTATTCAGTTTGTTTTAGACTTTTTAACCTGCTCTCCCTGGTTTTCCCTCTTCCTAAAATAGCAAGCTTTACTACAGTTCTCAAAATATATTTACTGTTAGTCTTTGTACTTTAATTAAGTACATCAGAATACTGATACATTAACAAAGATGCCCAGAAAGAGAACTTTTAAGATACACAGAGATTTTAATCTAAATACAGGTGTTTAGTGCCATTTGAGATGACCTGGTATCTCCCACATGGCCTTCCCTGCTGGTCCAGAAGGTTTTTTGTAGGTCATGTGTTACGTACACTGTGTAGCAACCCAGGAGGATCATGTGAGATACTGCAGGGCATCACAGTGGGCACACACCAGGCACCTACATTTATGCAATGGAGTAAGTCCCCAAGTGCCTCCACAGTTAAGCAGCATCTAACCAACTGGTTTAAGGATCAGAGTCTTAGATGAGGAAACCTAAATCAAGTCTCACTTTGCTGGATTTGGCTCCTTCTAACAATCTGTACCACTGTTATTGCAATAGGAAAGCCTCAAGTTCCTTTTCAGCTTTGTTCTCCCATCAGCTCCACTGTTCATGCTTATTTGTACCGCCGGTATATCCGAAAGCCCTTTTCATAGGCTGGGATGCTGTTATGCTGTATTAACAAAACACAACGATGGGCAACATCTTACAGATCAAGTATGTGACATGGAGCAAACCATAGAGACGGAGGGATGGGTGTAAGGCAAGGAAACAGCACTGCCGTAGTGGAAGGCAGTGCTTTCAACAGACCAGAGACACAGCCATAATTAACTGGGTCTAGCATGGCTGCTTCTGACACTGCATCTGTCAGCAGCACTGGCAAGCTTTTCAGAACAGTAAATAAGGGCAAACAATATCCAGTGACAGAGTGACCTGGATTTTTAATGTGAAATGTGTCCTTCATTCTGCCGTTTTCCTAATTTCACAGTGTAAGCCTAGCTATGAACAAATTTGCAAAATGAAGGCTGGAAGGATACATGACTGCTCTCTATGAAAATGCTGGACTAGAAAAAGAGCAAGCAGAGAAAAGAACTACTGCAGCTAAAGGAAAACTTTGGCACAAAAAGAAGTAGGTATTGACTCACCGTAAGTAAGTTTAGGCTTGAAATAAGGAGGATTAGAAACCCTGAGAAGAGGAAGGATCTGGAGCAACCTTCTAATAGGAACAGAGAAAGGCTGAAAAGTAATTAGCTTTGAGACACTACAGGATGCATTTCTGAAAGACATTTAATGCAGTGGCTGCCCATAATAGCAGAGGACTGACCTTCATGACCCAGGTCATCCCTCCTACTCCAGTAACTGCTATGTCCCCAGAAGACAGAAAAGGCCAAACCCCTCTTTGTTCAAAGTCCCTCTGCCTATATGCTTGTTTTGTGCTTTATCCATTGCTACAGTAGCCAGGGGAATACTGAAAAAGTGGTATGGAAAAAATTGTTAGTCCAAGAAAATGCATTAAGCAAAAATAGAATAAGTCAGGATATCAAAACCCCAAATGTGTTATATTTGAAATTCAAATTTTTCAATCTTCCATCCCCAACTCCAAAGCATAAAAATGCAAAAGTGATTGGGGAATCGAATCTTCTGGTTTTACGTTTGGCATTAAACAGGTCATAAAAATTATTGACTTTGGCTCTTTATGCCTTTAATACATTAAAAATAATTACAACCATGCCCCAACTGAAAATTAATCTCAGAAGTCACCATGTGAATTTAGGGTTTTGAAGAAAAGCAACCGCTCAGCAGCACACACAGCTCATCCCAGAGAAGAGAGGGCAGCCTGCACAACCGTGTTATTGCCAGTGCATCATACGACACAGGCTTATGTAGTCCTCTGGCCAGGGTTAAAATCCTTCATTACTACGATTACCTCCACAGTGAGTTAATCCTGGAAACTACAAGAGAGTTGCATAAATTCTAAAGAAAAAGGGAAGGAAGAAGGTGTGATTGTTTTCCAGCCAGCTGGGAGGAAAAGTGGTCCCAGAGACACCACATGCAGCATAAAGAAAAGCTGAATTCCCTTCATGAAGTGCATTTACAGCATTATGTAAATGTCCCACTCGTTCCTGCTCCATATAGAGTTCCCAAATGTCCTGAAGGGGAAATGGCACTGAGTCAAGCATTGAGACAAAACTTCAGAAATGACCTCCAGTTCTGGGTGCCTCCCATTTTGAGAACCTCAGGTGACACTCCTACAGCTGATACTCAGAAGGGCTGTAAATTCACTGTTTATTTCCTTACCTGGCCAGGCAGTGTGATTCTCAATTGTGCTGCTCCTCACACATGGCACTGCACATGCAGTAAGAGTCTGTTAGATCTCCTCTGGCAAAGTGAAGCAAAACTCAGAGACCTCAAGTTCCCTTTCTACATGCCAACGTAGAAGAGGCTGCCTTACTTTACATCTGCTCAACTCAGCTCACTCTCCTTAACGCTGCAGTGACTAAAGGCAAAATTTATCTCAATGAAAGATTCCACAGAAACCAAAGAATTTGGCATCAGCTTTCAGCACAAGAAGCTTCATTTTTTTTCTGTTTATGAGTTCTGTAAAGCCCAGTAGAAAGTCAGCTTCCGAATTCATGTAAAGGTACCCACATGACATTTCAAAGCTAAAACAGGCACGCAGTCTTTGGTGCAGTCACCACACTGAGTGAGAACGGGATAATTCAGCACCCATATAAACCTTAAAGTATTTCTAGGTAAAAATAAAAATCATGAATGTTTAAGTCCCTCTTCAAAATCACCTTATCCACCCTGGAGTTAATGCCACATGAAAGTCTTATCTTATTCCCTCTTAATATTTCATTCGAAGTGCCTAACCACAGGTTTAGAAACTCTTCCATCAGCACCCAGTTTTGAAAATTGTAGTAATTACTTTCAATTGAGATCGTATATAGTAATCTGCTTGTTACCTCTTTGTTACAGTGTCCCACTGTGAACATATCAGCCCCACTGAGGTATTGCGTCTCTCCTTCCCATTTCAGGCATTTGCAATTTTATCAGCTTTTGAAAGAGAAGTTGGGCTGGGTTTTGGTAGTGAAGCAGAAGAGAAACTGACTTTCAAGGACTCCCAGTGTGAAAATATTTGCAACTTTTCATTGGTAAAAGTCTAGTCAGGGATGTGGCTGTTTAAGGTCTTCAAAAGATGCAGTTACAAAACCTCTCTGTTCATTTATAGGGTTCTTGTGTTCTTTTCAAATAGCTCTTCAGACGGTTCAATATCTGGACCATAAAGCAGATAAGATACAATCTACTTGGCAAGAATACCCATCGATGCTATTTCTTTTTTGTAAGTACATTGCTATGATCACATTAACCTTATCAAACAGTGTTACCAGATCAAAGGTGTAGATTTGCTCATAGCACAAAACTACCTATGTCTCGTTTTACTATGGAACAAAAATGTCAGTATTACTAAGTGGTATAAACCTTCTTCACTTGTCAAGCAAGGCTAAAGGGGGATCCCCATGGCATTGAGTCACTTAGACTATATCCAATTAAGAGAGGAACCTTTCTGCTCCTCATCTTTAGTTTCTGGCTGCAGGCGCTTTGAGGCTGAAGCCTCTGGAGGCCCAGAAGCAGCATCCATTTCCATGGGCCCATGGCAGCTACCAGTGTCTCTGGGGGCCACTTTCAGCCCCACAGTTCACAGCCCTGGACCTCCTTCTGTCACCTCCTTCTGGAGGGATGCAAGTCCCAATGACGGGCGCACCCAGGCTCCAACTACCTTCCCTTAGCTCTTTAAGCCACCTCAACATCCCCCAGTTACTTGCATTGACTCATTCTTTTGTTCTTCTTGGAAAAATGATTGCCTACAAACTCCTCACAACTGGAGGAGCTCACAACTTCCCGTTTGGCAGAAAAGCAAAGCGGCTTTCTGGCACGGGTATCAGTAGTGCTGTGCTCTCCGTCTGCCTGGAGTTTTGAGCAACCCAGCCTCTCCAGTGACTTCAGTCAAAATAAGTCTGCCCAGTTAGCTTCAGCCTCTCCTGTCCTACTTCACAAGAGACTCTCCCCAGCCTAAAGCAGCATACCATTCCAATGGCAAGTCCCTTCAGGAGAAAAAACAGGTTTTCCAGTTTAAGGCTGAAAACTAATTTAGAGAAGAACATAAAAATTCCTTCTCTTGCAGCATAAGGAACAAACCACGCTCTATAAGGTGCAAGGAAAACTTCACGTCTCTTCTTTTTTGGCCATGAACATACGTCCAATTAATGGTCTCCAGCAAAATACAACTTGAACCCCATGATGCAGTTTTACAAAAATTATTATGTTATTGTCTGGCAAAGCCTTTTACTGACTATTAGATTATTTTTAATGAGTAGGGAACAAGGGGGAGTTTGCTACTGCATTTTACTTTGAAAGACATTTTTCTTAACACAGTGGTACATTTAATTGGCAGACAGCACTCAGTGCAAATGAGTGCACACGGTGTACACCTGTCCCACTAGCAACTGCACTTATCTCAGTGCATAAGGTCATAAGTTTCCAGAAAAAAAAGGGCACAAGCAGGACAGGAAGGAGACAGTCATAAGACATAGGGCCCAGCCCTGAAACAGTAAGATCCACAGCCTGGTGAGGTCTGCCAAGAACGGGAAAGCAATAGGTAACAGATCATAGAGTGGCGCAGGGGTGGGGAGGGGAAGCTTTGGACTGGTTCCTTTGCTAATCCAGTCACAACCAAAGCAAAGTCCATGTTGCCAGGCCAGGGGAGCAACGGGAGGAGTCCAACGCTACCGCGAAGCAAGTCTGGAGCTCAAACATCCATGGACCTTGGAACCGCTTGCAAAATCCTTTAGTGCTGTGAACTCTATTTACCATACTGAGAAGCACGGTCTTTGAACCTGTTCACACCTTGTCTAGCCTTCCTGCAATCGGTGCCAGGACTGACTTGCCATCGTAGGTGTGTGTCCATGCCCACAGTGTGAAACAGTGCATCTGCTAGCACAGATGTCTCCCTTCCCCTCCCACTGCCTGAGCTGTTTCAACTCAGCTTTGAGTTGTTCATACTAGGACACAACAAATACACAAACCCAAACTTTCCCTTGAAGGAGATGACTTTTTCTAAGGAGACCCAAGAGTATGAAACAGAGGGAATCAATGCTGTGAAGGACCAGGCCTTTCATAGAGCAGGCAGGAGCAGACAGACCTGGAGGGCTCCTGTCCCTGCTCCCGCAGACCTTGCCCTCTGCAGGGCAGGTGAAGGTTAGGCTCTGCTGTAGAACAGGGAGAAGTCAGGCACTGTGCTCTGGGGTAGGACAGTTCACAGGGAGATGATGAGGAGATGTGTCAGGAGAGCTCAGTCAGCAGCATCAGGGCAGAGGAGGAAGCAAGCACTCCTCCTGCCCACTGCTGTACTTTTGTTTCCTCTTTTCCTTGCTGTCTGCCTTTTCTCTCCTCACTGCCTCATTTTTCAGTGTTTTCCCTCTTTTCATTTTTTCCTCCCTCACTCTCATAGTCTTATCTCCCTCTGCACTTCCAGCCCTGTTAATTCATTCCCCTTCTCAAACTTCCATTTGTCCTCTTGTTTCCATCAAGCAGAGATGCGTGGAGGCCCTAGCCAGACCTTAGCAGCCAGTGGCAGAGGGCTGTGAGCCTGTCCTAAGGCTGCTCACAGCTTGGTGCCACCCAAGTCCCCGTGGCGAGGGAGACAGGGCAGCATCCGCCTGTGCCCGCCATGGGGGAAGCAGCTGCTCTCCTGTAAACCTGCTGCATTGCACTATTGTAACATTTTGCATGCCTTTGTTTCTGAGCTCCATCACCACAGCCAGGGATCATCCTCGGTCACCCCTCCCCTCCTTCCTGGGGATTTTTTGGGACTCCAGGCAGGGCCCAGCTGAGCCCAGGCAGGAGGATCTACCACAGTCATGTGGGGATTTCTCCTTCTGGTGGATCCTGCTTCCTCCTCCTGACCCACGGCCAGTGACGCTGGCCGATACGTCAGAGATCTATCATCCCCTTCAGTGTGGCTGCCCTGCAGCTCGTAATCCCTGTCCCTGACAGCACACAAAGCCTCCATCGTCAGCAGCAGCCCCTGTGCCAGTTTAGCAGCATGTACAGATTGATGTAAAACTTATGGTCTCTACGTCAGTAGCCACAGTGGACTGTGATGTCCTTAAGCTATAAAAGACCACAATATTTATGCCCTCCCTCTTTAAGCTCAAAACTGAAATCTTCCCAAGAAAAATGCTTCACGGCTCATTATCAAGACCAAGGTCTGTTTTGTGGAAAAGACTATTTTTTATTTATTCTCAGACAACGCTAAAATCCTGAAAGACTTGGCTCTGAAGAAGTCTCCCTCTGGGAAACACAACCTCTGGATAGGGCAGAACATAGACTTTTCCAGTTTCCTCCATAAGTACAAGACATCTGCCCCACTGGACATCAAAGAAAGCCACGGGGACGATAGGAATCTTTACATTGGCAGAAAATGGCACACAGCATATAAACAACATGCAGACTACGATGGGAGCTGGCCTGCTGTGGCTATGTGTGCTATCCATTACTCCCATACATGGCTGTGTGCTGTCTTCATTGTGATTTTGTTACCTTTGCCTCATTTGTATGGATTTATTTAGAAAATTCTATAAAGCAATAAATAAATAAGTATCTAAGGGACCTCAAGAAAACTGCACACAGAATGCCTCATTTACACCACATATTCGTGCTGTCTAATGTATATGATTTGTTGTTAAACCATAGAGATTCTGCAAACTTCTGCTCTGATATTTAATTTGTCCAACAGTGGCTGTTTTGTTGACCTCTGGGGCTCCCTGCAAAGCCTGTTTTCCCAGACTCTCAGAGGGGTGGACTGAGCTGGCTTGAATGAGGAGTGTCACATTTACTGCGGGCTGGGAAAAGATGAGGGCTTTGCTTAGTGCTGACATGTGTCAACTTTAAACCTGTAATAAGTGCATTTTTAGAAACAGAATTGTCTGCGTGCTTTTGTCTGGAGCTGACTGCGTTGTGTTGCCTGGACGGAGGAGGCACAAGAAGATTGTGAGGTCACATAAAACTGGATTATGACAGTGAATCAACGGGGCTTTAGGAATAAGCTAATTAGAAAGTAACAATCTGCATGTACACACACATCTTGCTAACTGGTGAATATGTGAAAGAAAGGATCGAGAAAATACATGGCAGCTAAACGGGACTTGAGACAGAAAGACCCTTCCCCTCAAGGACAAGAAAGGATAAATGTGGCAGATATGGTTGATAAGAGAAGACCCGTCCCACTGTACTGCAGATGTCCCTCACACGAACAGTGTGGTTGGGCTCATCTGAAGTTCAGGAGAGCTGACAGACCTCAGTCACCTCAGACCCCAAGAACAGCCACCATCATGGCAAGAGGTCTCAGAAATCTGTGTGATTTCAGATGCGATTCCCATGAGAGGATGCTGCCCCATTGAGCAGATGAGATTTCACATTGGTAAGGGATAACTTTTGAGCTAGGGATCCATCACAAGCTCCAGAGAGCCACTGGCACCATGAATTCCTGAGTGGAACATGCCGACCAATTAAAGACAAAGAGGAAAAGGATTACATCTCTGCACAAATATCCTAGCCAGGGAGCTCCACCCAGATTTCTCTGAGTCTTCTGACATCCATGGTGTTTATACCCTGGCTTTGGCTTTTTCCACAAGGCTACCAAGGTCACCCCTCAGACAGACATTGCCTTTGAAGTGGTGTACAATAAACTGTGTAATATTGTCCTCCCTCAATAAAAAAATGAAAAAGAAGGACAAGAGATCCTTAAAACACATTATTAGACCTTAGAAAAAAATTATTTAATGCTACAAAGGGAGGCTTCTTAGCATACAGAGCAGCTCTAATAGTATGTTCCTACACACAACAAAACCTGAAGCACAGGTGAAAAACAACAGAGCTAACATGCAGTATAATTAAGCAACAGTAAAATTTAGCACTGGTGAAAGCAGTAAAAACTTTAAATTGACATCCAAGACTAAGTAGCTGAAGTTACCTCCCTAACTGGAGTCAAAGCGTACAGTCGCAGGACTCATATTGCAATAACAAGAATTGTCCCAAGAGGAGATGCAGACTCCTGGCTTTGTACCATTCATAACCCACTTGTGCAGTCTTCTTACGGTTTACAGCGTCAGCCGAGACCCAGGGGTATGCTCACTCCAGGGACCATCTGTTATCCTCTGCACAACAACCACTATTAACTCATTGTCACTGGGAAATTGTTTACTTAATAATACATTGGGTTGGCTGTTCTTCCTGCAGAAGAAAGCTGTTCCATAAACATAAGTACGTATTTCCAAACCTCCACATTCGACACTTGCTTCTCTGCCTATTTCAAATTCTTCATTTTTAAAATCTCTTCTTGTGATACAGACTTTTATGAAGAAACAGTTTATTCAATAGTTAGTTTGTGGTCTTGAATAGCCCTGATTAATAAAAAGATCAGATTAGTGTTTCCCAAACTACTTCTCAAAGCGTAGAAGGAAAATAAAAAAGTTCCCATGCTATTCCAATGACCGGGTAGACCTGCTTTCATTTTAATGGCAGTTTTACTCCCCACCTTCCTCCCCATAAGGTTATTTACTATATGTTTGTTACAGATTGGGGTCCTTGATCCTGCAAGCACTTGGGCACCGAGTAGCACACTTTATCTCAGCAGGACTCACTCAGAGATACAAGTCTGCAGAGATCAGGGCCATAGCTATATTTCTGAATGCCACTGGAGTATAAAGACTGCAAAACCAAAAAGACAGAGTGTCAACAAAACCTCAGGGTAGAGCAGCTCCCTGGCTGTTGACTCAACTGATTATAAATGATGCAATCGTGACATTTCCATTACTTTATGGCAGCACTTATAACTGGAAGGACATAGTGGCAAAACCAGATATAACGTAAGCCATGTTCCTCAGCACCCCTTTAAAAAACAAAACAAAGCCAAATAAACAATTCGAGACAAAATAATAATCTGAGCTGACTTTGCAGTATTTGACTTGCTTTCAAAACCATTTTGTGTTTTTAGAAAATACTGCGGGTTCTGTACTCTCTGTGGTATTTCCAGCGGACACAGCTCTTCCTGTGGTATTAGACCTGGCACTGCCACAAGAACTTTGCCCCTGATTGTCTCAATGAAAACACCACAAAAAGGAACACTTTCCATGACTGGCTGAAAACATCTAAAATATACATATGTCCAGGGATGCATTTATATATATAATTAGGAAGGGGAAAAAGAAGAGAAAAGTCTGGAAAACAGATGAAAATGCAGTGAATGATTTTACCAAAAGAAGAAGAAAAGACAACAAGGATTTGGGGAAGGATTTTTGTTCGTTTGTTTGTTTGTTTGTTTTTTGAGAGATTCCAGTCAGGCTCAAAAGCTTTGCTCGTTTTTAGCTGGTGGATTTGAGCCAGAGCCTTTCCTTGGCTCTGACTCAACTCTACTCTATAGCTTTGATTCACTGAAATCTCAGCCTCAGCTGGGGGAAGGGAGACGTGTCGGTGCTGCTCCGGCAAGGGGCAGGCAGGAATCGGAGGCGCCAGCTCACCCACCTCCGTCCCTCTCCCTCCGGCGGTGGCACCAGGTCCCTTGTTCCTGGAACCCACTCAACTATCCTTCTTTCCAGACAGAGTTACCGGATCATCTAGCCTCACCACATCTTTTTTGATGTGCGAAAGCAGAGTCGAAGGGAATGAAGTAGATTATATATAGATTATTACATGGGCTTCAAACGGGTTCCGATAATGTCACACTCCTCCGGGTGCTGGTGAGGATGCCCTGCAGCCACGAGACAGATACCTTCCACACACTGGCAAGGAGCAGAGTACTCACACACGTTTCCAGACTAGAGGTTGGCTTTTTCTGTCAAGTACAAAACAGTGCTTGGCAGCACCAGGTTCCCAGCACAGCCTTGGCAAAGTGCCCCAACCCTCCCCAAGAGGGGCCAGCTCCGTGGGTCAGTGGGTCTCCACTCGTGTGCGCGTGTTCTGCCACGGCCCTCTCCACTGAGGCTCCCAGCACAAAACCAGCAGGGCGGTGGTGGGTAACCTGCCTTCTAGGAACTCCTCTGGGTCCATTGGCTTATTACACATTACTCTAACGAGCTAGAAGATGACAGTGACTTTGCAGCACAGTTGGATCTAGACTGATGATCTAAAGTCTGCAGCTTTCATTCAACTGTTTAGTTATCCAAGTCACACAATTCCCTCTGTGAGCTCAAAAAAATACATTCTAGAAAAAGAAAATTGTAAAGGTAAGCAGGTCAGGCTTAGACAGACATGTACCCTCTGGGGCACGTGGCAGGGATGCGAGGAGAGACATAGAGTTAATTGCAAATTGCTGCCATTGCCATATTAGTAATGCAACATAAATGTTGTCAAGTAACAAGCTTTATGGGAACAGACTCTGGTTTCTCTAACAATGCCAGAAAGTGGCATTGTGGCTAACGGCTGTAAATTAAGCATTGTCAGGGTTGATAGAAATGTGCCAAGATCTGTCAGCTGTACCTAGCAGGGGAAACGGGCTGTATTTAAGACCAGGCTAGTTCTGCAAGTATGGCTGACCGCTGCTTGGGATGCCATAGAGGAAAGAGAGCAGGAGGCAAAAAAATACAGCTCCGTGGTCAAAGCACACACGTACAGTCTCAGGCCGACTCTGCCTGCAGGAGCCCTGGAGAGCTCTTCCTCCAAGTCAGAGTAGCTAAAACGTAACACTGCTTGACCAAGTATTTTCCTCATTTTGGTGCAAACAGAGGCCAAGGTCTTTAACCACATGGAGATCTTTTCCTGCAATGGTACTCTTCATTAAGGAAACCTCTTTTTTTCCCTTATGCTCCAGCGCTGCATAAAAAGCATAAAGGTACAAGTTGTGGGCATTAGGCATGTCTTGTTTCCTTCAACAGAAGTAAATTAGAGATTTTTTCAGATTCGTTTCTGACTGCATAAATGGTTGAGCTAGCTCCATTTTGCTGTGCTCTGCAGTAATTAGTATCATGACTCCAAAATGCCAATTTAAAGCTTCTCAATCAAAAAGTCTTGAAGAAGATGAGACTCAGATATTCTGCTTTCTGGTATTTATATACCTCTGGTATTTATATATCCTCATCCAAAATGAATCTATTCTTAACACAGAGCCATGTGGTAATGGCAAAGAAATACAGACCCTTTCACCCCAAGCAAGGGATTTCATCAGAGTAAGTATTATCCCTGAACCAACAGTAAACTTGGTTTTGTGCTGCTGTAGGGTTCCTGGTGTGGGACCTTCCCCAGACCCCCCAGCCAGGCTCCTTTCTCTAGTTTTAAGCCAGCAGTACAGAGCCATCCCTCTCCCGCAGATGAAGAAGTTCTAGAAGTGTCTGTGTAAAACACCAGCCAGTAAAAATAGATTCTAACAAGCGAAAAATGCAACACTGAGATTAGAGAGTTGCAAAATGGTGAGAGACCATCACTCCAGAGGGGTAGCTAAGCAACAACTGCTTTGTTTTGTTTTGAAATCTATATGAGGAATAAAAATACCACCAAGCATAGAGTCAGCCCAGAAAAAATACTCCCTCCTCTGAAGAAGAGCTGGGGCAGTGTCAACTAGTCTAGTTGCATGCAGTGCATGAAAAAGCGTCATCTTGGTTTTAAACCTGCCATCTCAAAGCTGCTTTTGACAACCTTGCAACTGACTGTTCAGTGCCTCAGATAATGATGAGATGGCTTTATTGAGGTTTTTATTGATGGTTTTATTTGAAAACAATGTATTGAAGGTAGGCATGCTATTCTTGAATAACCTGATACTAAGTCTGAAAGCCTAGCGTTTGCTTGCTAACAGAAATAAAGCCTCCCTTGGAAGCGATATTAGCTTATATGCACTGAGTGGCTTAACCAAAGGCAGAGAGTCAATTAACCTAATGAGCACTCCATTAAAACCCTATTAAACCAGGAAGTTCCAAATACCTGTCAAAGGGAACACTGCCCTTTCCAAAGCCAAATATACTCTTAAATTCATGAAAAGCCAAAATAAATCAGTCCCCAAGTAAATTCTGCTGGATGAACTCTAAAATGCAGGCTGAGATAGGATGACACTTACAGTATCATACAAAAAAAAAAAAAAAAAAAAAAAGTGCTGTATAACTGTTTAAGACAGTACTGAAAACTTTTACCATTCCAAAGGACAGACTCTTCCCCAACAGTTAGCAAGTCCAAGACAAGGCACTGGGCACCATCAGAGCAGTGCCCAGCTCCATGCTCCTTGAGCCCTGACCTCTTTAAATGCTGATTAGAATGACAAGGGACACAGGGAAAGTGTGCAGCTCTAAGCAAAAGCATACTAAGTCCTTGCCAGTCCAAGTAGGACTCATTTCTACTATTAAAACCAAAGAGCAACAACTTGAGAAGGAAGACGAATCCTAAGGAATGAAGATGCTTTATAGTTTGGAAGAAGAAATAACCAAGCAATCTGCTGCTGCTGTGCTAGCCCTATGGGACTCCTCTGCCCTGCACCTACAGGGCAAGTCGGAGGAGCCAGGATGGGCAGCAGTGAGCAAGCTACCGGCTGGAACAGCCACATCACCAGCCAGGAGCCACAACACATCTGCTGTCATGTGGCTGCAAGAGCAAGTTCTCTTACAGAGGAGAAGAACACTCAGCAAAAGATAACACACAGAAGAAAGCAGGTTTAGCCTACTAAACTGAAATTCCTGGATCTCTACTGATGTTGAGTTAGATGACCAATACAGTGGATTTTGAGGTAGCTTCATAATCAAATAATTACTAGGCTGAAATTTTCTTTACTGAACCAATACAGGGACAATCTTTAAAGGTGTTTAAGCACATAAAGGCAGAGGGGTGCCTCATAACATCCAAGCAATTTGCTCCTGCACAAGATAGGCTCACCGAAAATCCCAGTTGGTGCCCATATGCATTTTGGGAATCTGTAATAAACCTGTCCTTTAATCCCTCAAATGTTTGCTTTCAGGCATTTACTGAAATTCTTATCACTGGAACGCTTCAAATATCATGATGTGATATAAGGATATCCGAAACCTGAATGAGCTTAGTTCTTCTCCCACTTTCTTTTTATGTGGATATAACTTTATCAGTATCACTGGAAAAAAAGGAACCTGTCCCAACATTTATAAATAGTACTCTTCTTTTGTCATACGAGCAGAAAAATATGACATATTCTGTTAACATTTATAAACACATTTTATCCAAATCACAGAATAAGGTTCCAGCAGACTGACAAAGAAAACTCCGTTCTATACCAATGCAGTATGCAATGTCACCCCTGTCCTACTGAAGCAACAGTGAAAGGTTGGAGGTGGGACTCCTCCACAGCAGACACAGAGGGTGTGCAGGGATTGCAGAGGGTTGCCCAGTTCCTGGTAACTCCTTGCACACCAGGAGAGGTGGAGGTAGAGAACTCTCCAGTGAATGAGCTGTAAGGGCTGGGAGGGAAATGTGTCTGAGGAGGAAAATTCTGAACAACCAGCTACTGAAGACACCTCTCTACATCAAACCCCTGGTAGGGATGTACAGTGTGTAGTTTGGTTAAAGCAGGATAGAAACTTTTCCTCTTTCCAAGGTTCAGGTCTGTTTCTTACAGCAATCCCTCTGATTTTGAAGGGATTTGGACTGGATCCTAAGTGATTTGTATCGCACATATTTCTAAGAACTTCAGCCTGTCTTTAAGAAAGCAGAATCTATGTTTGAGCACCTTAAGAGGTCTTGTCATAATTGGATTTTTCCAGTGAAGACAAACTTTCTGCACCCGTGGCACAGCAGACCATCAAGTCGCTGCTGTTGCTCATGTTGGTTAGACTGAAAGTAGTGGAAGACGACACAGTTAAAATGAAATTACAATATCATTGTGATGAGTCCAAACAAGCAGCCATTGGGGCTATGCCCATCTCATTCCAACAGATGGAGACAGAGACCTTTGGGTTTAAGCACCAAGCCTCAATCTCAAAATCTACAAATTTAAGTATTCCCCTAGTTTATCCATGCACATTCCCAACAGTTTTAGAATCTCATGTAACCTTCTACCAGAGGAACAACAATAAGGGAAATAGATCAGTTTACATGATTATGTATAGAAATAAAATGGAAGAGTAAAGTAAAAAAACCCAAACCCCTCTTTTTTTCCTCTCCTATACACGATTACATCCAGTTAGAGTCCAAAAAGCAGTGTCAGGACGAGAAGGAATAGCTTTTCTTAAATTGTATTTAACCAGCTCAAGTAATAATATTCTCTTGAGTTCTGGGAAACAGTCTGATAGTTGGAGGGAAAAACACAGGTCAAATATTTTCATTGTTTATCATAATCGTACTTTAAAGGTTTGGATACTCTTTGCGCGTCATAACTGCTGACTAAGCAACTGAAGCCAGTGAGGGCTCTGAGGTGCTCTGTACTTAAGAAGAGCACGTCACAGCCCCAGAATATGCTCGGTTCCCAAAAATAACCTAGGGAAGTTGTGTCTTTGCATTTCAACAAACCATGGAAATGTCCTGTTGACATTGCCTGCTTATGGACTCCAAGGAGACTGTCTTTCTCAGCAATGCAGAATTCAGAAGAAACCATTTGTCTGGGCCATGTAAGGTTACTGAACTCAAGAAACCTTTCAAAATACATTTGTCCGATACATTTGTTTAATACAGCCCCCTCTCCTTTTCTGGGAATACATAGCAAATGTACTATGATTTGAGCCATGACATCTCCCCATCTTACCTCTATTTTAAAGTCATCTGTCTAACCATTTTCTGAGGAGGTGCAATTCACTCTTACTGCAACATGTACTTTTTTCCCCTCAATATGCTCTTTATGCTTCCAGCTCATGACAGTCACTGTAGCAGTTGGCACTCTTTCCTCCCTTCAAGCTCAAGTGTTTCACCTTCAGGAAACATCCCAGCTCCTCTAGCCAACAGGATAAGAAACCTGAGTTGGTTTCTGTACTTGGTTTTACTGAAAAAAATGACAACACTGCCAAGTTTCTAGGCTGACCTTTTGAATCTCAAATCTAGTACTGTATGTATATACTACATACTTCTGACCTATACAATAACCTGTAACATAAAGAAACAAACAATAGAGACAGTTCTCCTTTGATACATGTATTGCTTCGCCTTCTGAATATTTGCTGGATTTCATCTGAAAATGGCAGAGTTAAATAAAACAAACAAACGAAAACTGGTTTTGACTATTTAAGGCAGGAGGACCCTGCTTAAAAGATAAAAGCAAAAAACTTACAGGTGTTTACCATATCAGTTTTACAAACAACTTGCAAGGCTAGACAATAAATTCAGTGCCTACATATGCCCTGTCTCTCTTTTCAATAGCTCCAAGCTCTGCACCTTCCTGGCTGCTAAAACTCTTCATTACTGCTTCCCCATCTTGACTGTGCCAGCTTTTCTTTGTCCAGCTTCCTTACCTCCAGACCCTTCTCCTCCACTCTGCCCTAAAGTGAGCTGCTACAATCTTCCCTGAATTTCTCCAGTGGTTTCCTGTTATTACTGCAAACTCAAAAAGCTTCTTCCTCACTTAAGAGTACTCTATATGTTTTTCACATCATCTACATCTTTGCTGCCCTCCAGCTCCTCCCATACCACTGTCCCCGCTATTATTTTCTCAGCTTTCTAGCTTGCCCTCACACCCAGAGCAGCTGCCTACTTCTCTTCAGCCACCTTTGCCTCCTAGCCTCATCGGCAGGTCAGTTTGTGCAAGACCTCTTTTTTTTTTCTTTTTGGTCTTTACTCATTAACCACTAATACTCTAATTCTCCCCTAAAGTATTTCTCCATAGTTTGATTTTTGCCTCTCTCTATATTAACTTCTAACCTCTTCAACACAAGAATCTTATCTTGCTGTTTGCTTCCTGAGCATAATTTCAACATTTTTTCACAGGGAATAAGAGGTTAGAACAAATAACCCAAATGCTGTAGGAGTTTCTTGAAGGTAAAGGTACTGAATCCAATGGGGAGTTCAAATTTTATATTAGAACATACAAGCAGTTCAAAAGTAAACCCAGAAGCTACTCTGTAAAGGCAATCACTAATGTAGTTACACAGTTATAAGAACAAATTGTGTGTGCAGAAGATTTTATTTAATTGTAAGCAAATCAAAGATGCACATCTCGTATATTTATTAGTCGGCACGGCTGTGCTGTGGTTTTTTGCTCAGGTGGAAATGGCACAGCTCTAGATGGGCCCATGAGACAGCTCCACCTCCTCAACAAATGAGTGTTGCCACCCTTGAAGCTGACCACGTTACTGGGAAAAGAAAGGATATACTTTAGTAGCTTCAGTGTAAAAGTAGCTCCTTATTTTCAATGTCTAACCCTAAAGTGCTGTTTCATTTGGCAAATGTTACTCAATTTGATGCTCCTTTTATGGAGTGACCACTTCCAAACCGCTTACTGTCATACACCAAAAACGGCCTGAGCAAGATTCATCACTGTCATGAAGAAAGATACTTAGCCTGGAAGCTCACTCTATTGTCCTTCTCCGGCAACTGTCTAGTTGTTAACCAGACTATGATTTCACTTGCAAGTCTTTCTTACTTCTGAAAGTTTAGGTGAAAACTGAAGCTGCAGAGGTTAACAAAAGCTCAGCTCTGCGCTTCACTAGGGACAGTTGCAGCTGGTCTGAACCTGCACTTGTTCTACTGCAGTTGAAGGAGTGATGACAGTTCACCAAGGCTGAGGCTTTGCCTCCAAAGATGCATACGGGCTTTATTCTGCACTTTATTTCATTCCAGAAGTGCTGATTTAAGCAAATCACCCAAAGCACAGTTGTCACCTCTGAAGGGACAGATCCAACACGAAAACAATCAAAGCCAAGACTAAAACCATATGACCAATCCCCTGCCAAACAGACCCAGCAAAGATTATGCACAGCAACACCGTACAATATGCAAGACAATAAGCATGATGCAGCATGCTGAAGAACTTACTACAATGCATTAATAGGATGTAATGTGCTAACTTCAAAAACCCTCTAGAAGAATGAATCATAATCGGCTCCATGCAATCATTCACGTACAGAGACTACAGCAATATTAAGCTTTTATAAACCCTTTGAAAATATCCAGAAAGCAACTCGGGCAATATTTGAGTAGAGCTACAAAGTGTAGAATCAGTTAAGTAGTACCAGGCTGTCACACACGCACAATAAAGACTCTGAAAATATGCTCACAGACAACTTTTTAGAAAGATGACAAAGATCAAAACAAGCACTTTGTGTTTTATTCAAGTAAAGGATAAATAGATATCAAATTGTACACGTTAGGAACACTAATGTCCAAATTCATCTGTTTTTTCCTGCTCATAAAATACCCTGCTGTTTCTGCACAGGAGAGAATAGATAGAAACAGCATTACGTACGTCCAGAGGCCCAACACTGTACGTTGAGGCCGGAAAGATGAAAAGAGAATCGTCCATCCCTCCACTGCTCACTCAACAGACTGTCAGTCCCTGGCTTCCTGACAAACTCCAGAATGACAGCAAAATATAGCCACGATCTGTCACCCCGTGCTGAAACGCACCCTGTGTCCCATGCAGACCATAATGCGGACGCTCTCTAACACAGACGTCATACAATTGTGTAGGTTGGAAGAGACCTTTAAGATCATTGAGTCCAACCATAAACCTAACGGTGCCAAGTCCGCCACTAAACCATGTCCCTAAGTGCCACGTCTATGGGTCTTTTAAACACCTCCAGGGATGGTGACTCCCCCGCTTCCCCGGGCAGCCTGTTCACAGGCTCCAAATGCACCAGAGGTAGGCTACGGCAGCCCGGACCCCAGGCAGCGCCGGACTGCTCGGTCCTGAGCCTCACTGCACCTTCAGCTTCCAAACCACTTATTGTCACACACACATGTCCCACAGACACCGGGGTACAGAATATACCCTCATATATTTGTGTAACACACACACCATGCCAACGACTAAGCAGGCATGAAGCGGAGCACGTTTGATTTTTGCAGTAAGAAAAGTGAGCTTAAAAAAGTAAGAAAAAAAAGAGTAGTTGGGGAGCTGAGGAAGCCAGGGTTCAAGTTCCTGGTCTACCACAGAGTTTCTGTGTGACCCCGGTCGAGTTTATTCCCCGTACGCCTGAGCAATAGCTCCGTGGGTGGCGCAGAGGAGAAATACATTAAAGACTGGGAGGTATCTGGATACAGGAATACCCAAGAGCTCCAGGACTGGCATATTTATACATACAGAAACCACTCAGAGACAATAATTCAGAAAGTGGTAAGTTACAAAGTAATAAATGCATTAATCTTGACAGCAAATGTTGAAATAAGCATAAAAGGGAACGCAAGAACTGTGATGATTTCCCTCCGCTCTCTACATGGTCCTAGAACTCAAGAGAAGGTATTTTCTTATAAATGTAACTTTGGGGTTTTTGTGAGGGATCACAGCTGCCCATAAAACTGATGAGCAGAAACACACCTGTGTGTTTTGTTCTGGCTGACCTGTAACAACTGGAAGCAGCTGCAGAATTGCAGTGTAAATCACGGTCACTTCTGCAGATGCAGCCAGCTTAGTGCGGGCTATCAAATGCTGCTGTAAAACTACAGAGCATGAGTTTAACTTGCTTCTTAATGGAAATACGAGCTGGCTTGTATAACCTCTGCCCAGCAGTTAACAAGAAGTCATCATTAATTGGAGAGAATACAACTCTCATCCGAGAGCTCACTAGCTTTTCTTGGGACGCTTCAGCTGAAAAAGCAAGACAGAGATATTTTACAAATACATACCAAGGGTTTTAACTTTCCACAGCTTTTCTTTTAAATGACCAACATTTGTTTGATGATTACTTTTTAAATGTGAGAGAGATTTTGAGTTTAAATATTGTAATTTGCCATAGCACAAAAACCCCATAAATAACTTGTTTGAAAAGTAAATCCTAACTGAAAAGGGGGACCTTCATTCTTTGAACTGCATTTCCTTTCGCTCGTCCTATTAGGCTGATAGGACAGTTTTAAAAGAAAAATCACAACTGAGAAAAACAGCGTCTGACTAGTTTTTGCACCTTGCAAAACAGTTAAAAGGTTTTTCTGTTAAAATGTATGCTGTGGTGCTAAAGGAAAGGATATTTTCCTTGATATCCTCATCTTTGCTCTTAAGCCAAAGGAACATGATGTTAAATTCTGCGCAAATATAGCACAAACCACAGTCCTTTGTGCGTGTTCTTGAACTGTTTCAAGAAGCCCTAGAGATATCACACATTATCCCATGATTCAAAGCTTTAACCTTGAGGGAAAATACACAAAACAGCTTCAGATTTTTTCCAACTCAATACAGCATTGTAAATACTCTAACAGCTATTTGATAAACACAATAGAAGGGCCTTTAAAGTGAATACATCTCGTTTTCCATGTTTATAGTAAATGTCTCAGTAAAGGCTGTTTTAAAATGAAATAGATCATTAACTACTCCAATATTTTTACTGTGTGTACTTCTCTATGTCGTCTGATTTCATCTGCTTTAATAGAAATCCAGGCATGTCTCCATTTTGAAGAACAGAGTATCACTCTTGTTTACTAAAAAGGTGATTGATAATTTCTAAAACTAAATAAACTTGGGTTTGATCACCTTCACCTGATATAAAGAATATTTTAAACAAACTACATTTGTCCCGAGTACCTGCAATAATTCTATGGGGTAATGAAGTGGAAAATCTCCCATAGCACAAAGAAAGTGGGGTGTACACAAATGCATTTCCTCTGTGCTCATGCAACTTGTACTGGACCATATGGATTTACATTAGTAGCAAACATTCCCTAGCACACAACCTCTTAGTAATGTTTAGTTTGCATTTAGCAAAATATCTGATTTAGTGACAAAGTTTCCAGTGTAAAACTATACCGAGATAACCTGCAAATTGAATTTTAGTGTATTTCTACTCATGGTGCCTCACTTTTTACAAACAATTTAAAAAAATTAAAAAGGTGAAATATCTCCTCTCTTCTTATACTGCTTTCCAATTCAGTCTTATTGGCTAGAAAATAGATCTGATTCTTCAGGAATCTTAAGGAACTTAAATTTCTCAATTTTAATTTCATCGTCATTCAACTCAGGCCAGAAACAGCAAAATAGCAAATCCCCTTTTCCTGCCTTATTCTGCAAACTACCTTTCAGAAGAATTACAGAAGTTGTGGTAAAGACACTACCATCATGCATTTGAAAAAATAACAAAAACTAAAACAGCGATAGTCTGACATCATCATTGCCATCGTATCTCTATGGAACTGTGAATTCTGCGGGACTACTGATGCAGAAAGACGCCACTGTAGAATATTTTTAGACATCTGTTATTCCTGTAAATGTTGGAAGTCAACCTCAAGTTTTAACCTCTTTTTTTGGCAGGAGATATGGGAGCCAAAATACGGTATGACAATAACTTTTAAGAAACAAACTTCTGCATCATTTTTCTGCTACACCAAATAAACATCTACGCTCCACAGGAAGAGGAGCTGGTGATCTCAAAGAACAGGCAAAGCTTTTCTCCCAGCCCAAAGCCTGTCACAGACAGGGTGAAGTCACAGTCTCTTGAGGCCTCCATGCCACAGACCGCGCACTCCAGCCACGCGTAGCCATGTCCAGGCTGGGACAGGAGAAAACACATTTGTTTTGTTGCAAGTCTTCACCAGCTAAGAGATTCTGCTGTACGAAATACAGACCCTCCGGTGGCAAGGAAGGACGGTTGACTACAAAATTTTTTCTCCTGCAACATCAGCCTCCCACACCAGTGGTGTTCCAGCAGAACAAGGAAACTGCCAACCCCTGTTGGTGGGAACACACATGTATTGCAGGAGCGAAGATCTGGTATAACAACTTTGGCTCAACACGACCGGGGAAGAAGCCTGCATAAATACATTATATCTCAGAGCAAGCCAGACATTGCAGAACCACTACTGTATTCATTTCCTCCTAGAAGTATTAATAATTTACCATCTTTTTAAAAAAGCAGCACTGGAGCTGCATCATTGCATTCCGAGCAAATTCTAGGTATTCATACAGTTGTTTGTTTTCCTTTGCCTCTTAGTTCAATCCTGTGTTTCAGCCCCACTGGCCTGCTGTAAATCCCTGAAGATAGCTAGACGGAATGAAACCCAAGATTTTATTAAGCTACAAAAGAAAATAAATTATGCTGAAGCTCATGTGAATATTTAGAAATTTTTCCAAACACGAGGATAAATGCGAAGCTCTCGTGATGAGATACAGGAAAAAACAATTCCATTAAAGGACCACTTATGCCCAGAAAGAACATTCAGAAAGTGATGGGAAAAAAAATAAAGGGGATAACTTAATATCAGGGCCTTAAATACTCCCTGGCCAGTCCACCAGGGACAAGACAGAACTTTCCTGGGAAGCGCTGTCACCTTTTGCACAAATTGAAGTATTTCTGTCTCTCTCAGATCCAAGCTATCTCCTTCTGGGTTGTACAGCTAACACAATCTTCAGTCACAAATGGTAACCAGATGCAGTGCTGGTTTCTAAGCCTGCAAACAAGAAGCCTTGCTACCTCTGCTGCTCTGAGCTGAGCGTGTGGAGGTCTTCGTGTTATCAGTCTGCGGTGGGCTGCCAGATTCATCCCCACCACGGTCCCACTGCCACCGGGAAAGACTTTGCAGCAGGAGAGGCACCCTCCCAGAGCTAAGCATGTGGGTGCATGGGAGGGTGAGAGGCAGAACAGACCGGTCAGTGCGGGGAAGGAGAGAGGCACCAGCCAACACTCTTGTCTGTCCCACTGCAGCCCAGGAAACTGGAAGAAAATGAGGGCAGGGGAGGGAACAGAGCTTAAAGCACTTTATAGCTCAGGAGTGTTTTTAAAAAAGGTGCTGCTAGAAGGATACAGCCATCACCTTAGTGGTTATCTAAACACTTTCTCACATGAAGTAACTACCAAAAAAAGCCAGTGAAGGCTTCTCTTGCACCTCACCAAGCTCCTTCATCCGTTCACCCTGGGAGGCACTAATACACCCCTTGTGATGAAAAGCCATGAGATCTGGTATGTGGCTTTACAGTTCTGATGCTTCCTCTCCACTGCTTGACAAGAAATCCTGAAGAAAACGGCAAAGCTCCCATCAGGCTTTAATGGTGACAGAACTGGGCTCTGAGCCTGGTGTGTGAAGGGTGGCAGTCCTGCAAACAGCAAGAGGAAATGCATGCACCTTAGTGCTCCCCTCACTGCTAAATCCTGCAGAGAAGAGCTGGGGTTCACAAGGCTGGGAACGAACATTGTATAAAGCTTCTCTAGTGCAGACATGATTAAAAGTCTCTCCATGGAGAGAGATTCCTCTAAACTAATTCTTTCCTGTTGCGAGATATTTATTTTTTTTTCTTAGTAGACATCAGAACTATCTCATTTGCAAATACATGTACAAGTCTCCAGAGGGAAGCTTGAACTTATCCTTCAATTACTGAAAGTTTATTATTATTTTCTCATGGAAAAAGTCACAGATGTCTTGTAATCCCTCATGTTCCCATCTTCTAAAGCTGAATGCATCTTGACCCAGAGAAAAGCTTGGGAGCCCACTAAAACAGGAGGCAAAAAGACAATTCTGAAACAATTTACAACATGTTCTTCCAGACTTCAACGTTATGACTCACAATTGGGTGCTGAAAATCCCCTGAGAGTAGTAAGAAATCTATACGTTCACTTGATGAACTTTCTAGAGCAAGAATGGGCTGTTTCTGTGTTTTGTGAAGTGAAGCAAAATATTTTGTGTCAACAGAGCTAACCCTCCCGGTATCTTGGTATGACTGCCCAGTCTGGGATACTGACCCTCTCAGCACCTTCATATTTTGGAATCAAAATACCTCTACATTTTTAGGGGATGAAAAGGGAAAGGGTAAAGTTTGGAAGGCCAGCAGTCTGCCAAAAAAAATTAAGCAGGATTTTAGCCTGTTCTGTAGAGTGTCTTGTGTGTTTTCTTAGGGCCTTATCCAAAGCCCGTTGAAACCAATGCGAATCCCTCCAGGCCTAGGTTTTAGCCTTTACACTACTGTATACATTTTTATCACTAACTACAAATATATTCTTATAACATCTATGGGCAAAATGGCCGTGAGACGCTCTGATACATAAAATATACCCACAACAGTTCTGCTATAAGACTCTTCCAAGTTTGTTTTCCTGACTTCTATGTGGTTGTGTTCAATGCCTTCATTAAGGAAGCAAAGAAAATTCTTGCTTTCTGTCTCATAAAATGATTTGAGAGAGAAATTAAGAAACAATGACTGATAGGATTACAGTTAATCACTAAATTTGGTCATGCCAATCATATTCTGTACCTAGATGGCAAATGATTTTGCTCACCTTACCATAAACCAGCTCGTTAATCCCATCAGCTGCACTGGTGTCCTAGAGCTACTGCCTTGCTCCGGAATGTAAGGGCCAAGGCAGGCACCACCTCGCAGAGCAGGCGTCTCCTGCCTACACGCTGCGAGATGGCTGGCTGCAGGTATCACAAACCAGTTCAAAGACCTGACCCTTACAGAAAACAGGCAAAGACACCTGAGAATATGGGCTGTTGTTGTATTTCTGTATTCAAAGACTGCCCTCCTCTTGGGGCAATCCACAGACCAGGGTACAAACTGGAACCTCACACTAAGAAAGATTACTTCATTCTGTGCATTGATTTTAAGAAAATCTATGATTTAATTGTTTTGGAAATGCACAGCAGACTCACATAAGCTGCGTTTTTTGGATCTCAGTTGGTACACCCTGCAGAAGAGGTGAATATTGGGCTATCACTGAGCATACCCAGGTTCCAGCGCAGTTCTAGCAATACAGAGGCACACTACTGCATTTGTTTCGTGTTTTCTGTGGTTAAAGGAGAAGCCTATTTAGAGGCTCAGAATTAGCATCAGAGATTATGGGTACTATGTAGGTGAGATCTTATCTTAGTGATATTACATCTTGTGGAAAATATGTAAATATATCAAGTTACATGTGCATACAAAAGCATTTCACAATTACACTAGATATTTAGACAGTTGATCCCTCATACAACAAATACAAGTGATACAAGCTCTTAAAACTGCACGAAACAAGACTGCTTTTTTGCCAAATTAGCTGGTAAACTAACTCAACAAGCCTTATCTTGCTCTTATCAGCCCACCTGTCTTTGCCCCTTTAATGTCAGACTTAAAAGAGGAAATGAGTACTTAACTGATAGTGCTTCTTCAAAGGAAATATTTGCTTCAGTTACCTTGCGTTTTTAATGAGATTGTTTAGTCACAGCTTGGCATCAGTTCATAGCATGCACCATGTCAAAGCTTTCAGGTTTTCAAAGCTCAAAAACACATGAAGTTGGTTGAGCCAGCAAAAGTGAAATTGTTCCTGGTTGGCATAAAATCATGGACAAGATCTTTACTTCCCTTCCTTGGTCAGAGCAGAGACAGAATTAACAGGAGAAAGATATTCCTTTAATTGCAATCCCTGTGCCATATTGCGGGGCCTGTTCACAGAAAATTCTCTGCAATTCATATTCAGCTAAGGAAGGAAGCGCCCAACCAACTGCAATTTGTTCACGTTTCAAATGAGGGTAGGAGCTGCCGAAGTGGCTTTGGCACACCAATGATCCCTAATTTACTATTAAGTCATGCTACTGAAAACTTAATAATACTGTACCTCTGTGGCTGGGTGGCCTCTTTCATTGAAGGGGAGGATAAAAGGTGCTATAATATATTTTTATTGGCTCTTTGTTTTCTTACAAGCCCCAGATCAAATATTTTACTTTGCACGGCTCTGACTCAGCACACAGTATATGCATTTTTGACAAGCAGGGCATCTACCATGCACAAAGACAAAAGCCTGGAGAACACTTACCGACTTAAAACAAAAGTACAGCTCCCACCACCATCTCAAACCCTCTCACAGTACACAAGGAAAGCAAGTGACGTGCAGCTAAAATGTGAAGTTTTGCACTCATGAATATTTCAGATCAATACCCATGTTCAAAATACATTTCTTCTAAGTTTTGCCCTTCAGTAAACACCATAATGGTTTTATAAGGCAAATGGCAAAAATCACTGGAAGCTGTATAGCATGACAAAAGCACATCCCTGCCTTTACACCTGGCCATTCAAGGGACAAAAGCTACATCAGCAGCTGAAAGGGGACCCTCCCTAATAATTTCACCTTTTTTGTTCTGCCCTCATTTCCACTCTAATCTGTTTTAATTCCAGACTAGTGAAAATGTTTAGGACAGCACTGAAATTGCCATTTATAACTGAATTAAAAAAAATAAAAAAGAGAACAAACCCCAGCTCTGCAGGGCATCCTGCCTTCCACTGTTATGATGCAAAAGTGGATACTTCTTTCTCATTTATTATATAAACTAACTACCCTTGAGCCTCTCAGGAACTGATCCGAGGCTTGTGTCTTGTTTGCCCCTTCTCAGCAGCTGAAAACATTCAAATGCTGAACAGCACCTTTATGTTTTTACTGCTCATCCAAAACAAGAGGGGGAAAAGAGGAGTAGAAGAAAGAGAAAAGCAATATCCAAGAACTGCCATTTCTCTTTAGCTTTGATCAATATAGTGCTACTGTCTGGAAGGACAGCAAATGGGACAAAACCAATCAACAAATTACCAAATGCAGAAGGAATGAGGAAAGCAAGTTACTGCTGCAGGAGGTTGGGCACCTCTTTGAGAGCAGCACCCACCAGAAAGCATCCAGCCCTGTGCAGAATAAGGCACTTGACAACAAGAGATTTCTCAAACTCAAAACAGATGTGATCTTAGAATTCTCTTCCAAACATCCAGAACAAATGGAGTCACCATATATGAACTCTTCTGCCTCGTGAATGCCTCTTGAACTCTATACTGGTGCTAGGCTAACTAAGTATCCAGAGCAAACGCTTTGCCTCCCTCATCCTAAAATGGAGCTTAGAAATCAGACCCAGAGACTCCCTTCAAAAGATTGGAGCACCATTAAACTCCGAGGGCTCCTCACCAGGCAAGCAGTCACCCCTGCAATCACCTAGGCAGTGCCTGGGGGCAGAGGCTCCCAGCTCTGCCTGCTGGGGTCCCAGGCTGGGGCCGGCTGCCCAGGTTGTGCAGGAACACTGAGTTCCCGTTCTGCAGCAAGCAAGCGCCCGTGTCTGTCAGACTGTGCTCCCGGTGCAGAGGCACCGAGCAGAAATACTAACGTCAGGAGTGGTTATTTCAATCATAGGCTTCTTTAGAAAGAGGGAAAAAGCTGCAACACAATTAGGCACAGGAAGGGCTTGTACTGGGAAGATGCACAATGAAACACCAGGGCTATTGAGGAGAATTTATCGGGATTCTTCCAGTATAGTAAATTGTTGGCCTGGGGCTTTCTGTACCAGCACCTGCTCCCAGGTAGTAACTTCTGTCATGCTTGAACAACATCTAATGCCCCAAATTATCAAAGCAAAAGCCACAGCATTTTTCTTCTGTTTTTAATTTCTCGATCTGTGTTAATTTTCAGGCCATGATCCAGCTGTCCTTTTTCCTTTCCCAAATACTGAAATAAAACTAGTGGCTAATGAAAATCCTTAAACACCACTGAAAGCTCCCCTCATATTGCTGAAGGATTACCTTTCTTATGTTTTACCCAGGCATCTAATTTTGGAAAAGGTGGGAGAGGATTTTGCTTTTCAAGAAAAATAAAGTTGTCTAACTTTTGTATATAGTTTCTGCGGCAAACAAAGACACAGCTTGAAGAGCCACCCCCAGCCTTGATTCCTCTGGAGCAATAATTAACAATATTCTTCCTCCGCTGATTGAATGAGTTCATTCATCTGAATGGGCTGTGGATCAAGCAATATTTAAGAGGGAACTGCTAAAGGAGCTTTCAAAGCCAAAATGAGCATGCAGGTAGAAAAGCAAACAAGACTCCTTCAGACACAGAGCTGGAGAAGGAAATTGGAGGCTCTGCTGTGCCACGTGAGCTTACAGCAGCTACTGCAGACCTGGGGTATTTCTGAGAAGCCTCTTTTTGTCCACTGCCACAAGTGCTGGGAAGAAATCTATCCCAACTTCCTCCTCCCTCGTAGGGAAGACAATATTCCCAGCAACTGATGTGTTAGCAAGGGTGCAAGAATAAATAATAAATAAATTACTTGCATACAAATAAGCAAATTGCCTGAAAGAACAGTCATGTCTAAAAATTCTATATAGTGACCAAACTGCTAAAAGATGACAGAACTGCTAACAAAAATAAGAGGTTTCTCAGTAAAAAACAGCCACAATTTCAGGGGACTAGAGTATAATAACTATGGTAAACATTTTTATTTTTTTTTAAATCTATGGGCAATCCAGGAAATTTAGACCTACAGTTGTGCCCAGCAAAGTGGCTGAAATGGTAAAACCAAAATAGCAATAGGCCTGGAAAAAGATTACATAAAAAAAAAAAAAGAAAATGTTCTGCAAAGGCCCCATGTCCCTACTCTATTCAAGTTCTTTGAACAGGTCAGTAAATTAGTGTATTTAAAAAAAAAACCAAACCAACACCCAAACAAACTCAAAACTGGATACTGTAGTTTAGACTTCCAAACTGACAGGATCCCAAACAAAGACATTGCACTAGAAAGTACCCATGGGCTAAGTGAAGGTACCACCATAAATCAAACAGGAAAGACCCCAAAAAGAGGATAAAATGCACAGCTTTCATTATCTAAACGAGAATGCGTTGCACATCATCTCGTGCCAGTATTTGTTTTCAATATTGCACCTACCAGTGGCGCCATCGACACCGACCTGGCTCTAGCAGAAGGAGCAGTTTCCCTACGCCAGCCCATAGAGCAGTTCCTCTCTTCCTCATGTAAGCGGGTTCACAGGAAAGGTGGATGCAGTGGCCTGCAGGTGTGACACAGTACGGCCATTCCCATGTAGGTCAAGACACTTTCAGCAGCCTCTCAAAGCTGCATTAGCACTAAACTCCTAAATCTCCTTCAATTTGTTTAATGGCATGCAATGAAGAAACAGGGGAAACAGCAGTCGGAGAGCTTCTCATTAAATAAGATACAGCTTGGCCTGCAGGTGATACAGGCTTGGCCATGTAGCTGGGTCTTAATCAGTGGAAATGATACCTGTTGTATAACCTTTTCAAATTTTATTTTTAATGCTGAACCAACAAAGTCTTATTTTTCATCTTATGAGCTATGCTAAAAAGCAAAGGCAAATAGCTTTGGGACTTATTTTAGCATGTATTTTTACAATTGCATGAAATTAAAAGTAATAACATGTAGACAATCCTAAAGATCCCAGAGAAAAATCAAAAGCAAACACAATAAGGTACAGAAAACATTTTGCACTGATTTATAAATCTAGGCTTAGATTTCTAATCAGTTTAGTGGTAATCGCAGCATTGTTAACTTCCAAAGCCAGCTCCTACAAATGCTTGTGTGTAGCCTCTGGAGGATCTCAGCCTTATATACTGTAAGGAACTGAAGCAGAACTCCTTCAGGCGAACAGACGTACTTCAATTTGAGGCTGATGCCAAAGAAATTCCAGCATATATGTCCATAAAAGAGGAGTTAAGATCTCCTGGGGCAGCCAACCAATACAACTGCCACTTACTTACTTATTATTCATTACTTGTACTGCGATAGAGCCCAAGGACTCCAATCATATGTCAGAGCTCATTCTGGTAGATGCTGTACAAACACATAAGAAAGAGCCTTTAGCCCGAGGAGTTCACAATCTGATTGTTAGTTAGTAAAATCACTCAGCCAGAGACACCGCTGTATAATCTTCCTTGACCATAAACTCACCTTTTATCTCACTCTAACAGCGCTACCCATGTAACAACTAAACTAAGGGACTCCTGGGTTGCAATTTGGAAAAATAAAATCAACAGAAAATTAAAGCCTTGCCAAGTGACCTATAAACACACGTGCATACCTGTAAGCACCTTCATAGACTAGTCCTTGCAAAATCCTATTCTCTAGCTGTCCTTGGGCTACTCTTTTTTTTTTTTTTAAATACACATAAATTAGCATCGATCAGCGTGATAAAGAGCAGGAGACAGTAGGCTTTACTCAGGCCTCTATTTCTTGGTGACATTCTTAAAGAATGATATATCAGCGGGCTATAGTTCTTCTTAAGACACACTGTTCACATTAAATCATTCAGCGATCACATTTTTGCAATGCTACTGCATTTCTAGCGACAGACTCATGAGTACAATAAATTCACTTCAATCCACCCACCTGTTAGACCTACCCACTACTAAGCAAATTATTTGAACTTTTTTGAAAAAACCTTTATCACCAGATAACTCTTCAGCTTAAAAAATTGTTTTCATCCCTCAAACAGATCCCTTTTTATCTCTACATTGAAGAGTTTATTCCACTGTTTTTCCATGCAAGCAGATTTAGAACTAAAAAAAAGCAGCAACATTCCCTAAAGTTTTGATCTGTTTTGAAATGAATCTCCATAGCTGCCAGTCCACGAAAAGGAAAAAAAGGCTATCTGTGGCAAATATTCGAAAAAAGCGTGTGCACTCTGCAGTATTCAAAGCAGACAGAGCTTGAGGTCTGCTCTCAACCAAAGCTGAGACAGAAATGTTCAGATTTTTTCTTTCAGCAACTGCCAAAACCCTGGTTCATTATTTTTCGTGTGGGGGGTATTGCACATTTGAAACACTCCAGTTTTCTCCCTCCTCTCTATCCACTTTATTTAGCGTTTCTGTTCATTTTCTAGTCTCCATCTTCTCCAGCCTCACTTTCCCATTTCCATTTTCCCCACAGATTCCTTCCCATCTTTCAGAATACTTTGCCTATTTGGGTTTCTTTCCTTTTTATAACCACAGAGTTCTCTCTTCGCTGTCCCTGCCCACATTGTCAAGCTCTTCTCTCCATGCATACCCACATTTTACCTGCTCAACCTGGCACAGGAGCCCTGGGAGATCCAAGCACCTTCCAAAGGGAGGAGATGTGTTTTGGTGGCTGATCTACTGACCGAATGAGCTCCAGAGTGCCACTCTCCAGACATGAGCTGACTATGCTTGAAGTGCTGGCTTCCCATTTCCACAGCAGGCCAGCTTCCCCTTGCACTGGTCAGCCTCCTGCAAAGCTGAAATCTGCATCTTTTAGGTTGTATAGACTGAAAAACCTCAAATATTTTCTGTGGGATAGAGCCCTAACTAAGGGCTCTATTCACCTGAAATGTGATGCCATCGGCTTCCACAACCCAGCATGTAGGCAGACTGCACTTGATAAATGTCTGTTTATCATAACTGCAGAAGTCAGCTCTGCTTTTCCAACCTTGTTCTCCCTCGAGATTAGGAAAGTAAAGGTCACATTTTAAAAAGACCAGCCTTTGAAACTATTTTTTTTTTTTAAGTGCTAGCAACTAAACTCTCTGTTTGAAAATATCCCATCCTTTTCCACAAAATTAGGCTGCACTAAATCAACATACTCTTCTTTAAAGTGCTGGTACATTACTGACAATGGCTTAAGAACAACTTAGTTACATGGATACACAGAGGGTAAAAAAAAACCCCTCAGCTACTGAGAAAGGAAGCCCCGAAATACAGAACTGCAAATTCCAACATGGGAATGAATTCAGATCATATTCCAACCAAAATTCTTACACTAATTAGAGATTGATTTTTACAAGGCTTCAAATCCTCTGTGCGTCAGTGCTAGGTTACAGAACTACTAGCTTTATCACTCTTACTCTTTAGACAAAGATTCATTTTCTGCTCAAATCAATATGAAGAATCTGTTGCACTCTAGCCACCACTAGACCCTTCACAGACACAGCCATGCTCTCTTTAAAGAGACACAGAAGTCCTCACCAACACCCTTTTTCATCTCAGCAGAGACAGCACTTTGCAGCGGCACAGAGGCAAAGCCATCCTCAGCCTTGGGGGCTGGAGCAGAACCTGTATTTTCCCCACTCTGTCCCTAACAGGAGGATCTATAAAAGCCTATTTTCACCATCTACGCTGCACCTTTTACTAACATGAAGTATGTTTCTTCTTAACATTTAAAATATGCTCACAGATGTCCTTTATTCTCTACTTATTCCAAAATCTTGAAAGGTAAAAATGCTACTGATAGGCAAGAGGCAAATTTTTAGTTTCCTAAGAGCATATTTGCGCAGTTAAAATGCCATCCTAATCTGCTATCACTCTTTGTTCCGCCGTATCTCTCCTGACTTTCCAGGCAACGAATACACAGCCAATAACTCTATCCTCCCGACTACGCCTTGGGCTCTGGCAAAGAGCAGCTGAGAAGAAAGACGTTTTACATATTTATGATTAAAAGATAACCGATAACCAGGATCCAGATGTTGGTCTCTGCTGGCCAGCACACAGTGCAATTATTATTCCATTTATAGAAAGAGATGTTGTCCTGCCTTTTCCAGCCAACCAAAAGGTCTTCCATAAAATGCTCAAATAGTCTGAAGAGAGGCATTCAAAACAAGGAACGAAAAGGGAACGAATCGTATTTGCTCCACAATTATTGCATTATATAAATTTAACATGGCCTCAGTCCTACAGCATCATCCATTCCCACAAGCTCTTAGGCTCGCTCCGTCAGGGGGAGCTCGGATCTCCCTCCGCGGCTCGGCACCGGGCTCCTGCACGGGTGCCTACGGGCAGCACCGCACCACCCAAGCGAAAAGCAGAATGTGGGCCAGGCGAGAGGCGAGATCAACCTCTTCACATCCACAGCCCAGGGCAGCTCCTAACGAGGTCAATGGGAACAGGCACAAATTGTTTAAGCCAAATGAAGTCTGATAGTGTTAATAAAGCTCTTCCCTCTCTGAGCTTGATCTTGGAAAAACTTTTGCATCTGTTTAAAGAACCAAATAGTATTCTAATTCCCTGCGTTCCTGGCAAAGAATAATCCAGCCAAATCGTAGGGTCTCTTCTGGGATTTTTGGTTGGTGAGACATCAAGCTGGGGGAAAGGGATGGAATAAAAATAAGTAGGGCTGAAAGGCAAGAGGTTTTCAAAATATTAAATGTATAAAAATGATAGTTACCAGGCTGAGGAATAGCCCACAGCTTCAACAAACCTATTAAGACTGTTCAGCATCTGGCATCTGACTATAATATTTTAATGACTTATCTTAATAAATTGTCAACTTAATAAATCCAGTTGCCATTTATACCAGTAAGCGATACGTTTTGGCAAAAAGCATCCACAATTCCATAAAGGAAAAACAGGTTAGAAAGGTTAGAAATACTTGGAAAAGATAGGACAATCATTACAACTGAAAATCTGTGAAATGTTAACTTTAGACTGAGTGCTCAGATTCTGCACACCGATACACTATTAAATTTTTTTTCAGCTGTGGACAAGAAAATGTATAAACTGTTAATCCATTATATACAGCTACTTCCTTTGGGTATTTCTAAACAATGGAAAAACAGAACTTAGTGAAGTTTAAAAATAACTTTCTGTCTACCAGCATTTCAGTTTACTTTTCAAATATGCTTCTTGCAGCCTTACAATCACTATGTATGTAGTGGTCATTTGTTTACTAATTGTCATGAAAAATAATAAAGATTAAGTTATATGTTTCCTATTAACATCATATTTTTATAATTATATTCTGCACGTCATTCTCAAACTTTAGTGGAACTTGACACAAATGTGATTTCTTCCAATTCATTTGCAATTTCTCCCTTTTCCGTGAACAGCTTCTTACTTCCTGAAATGTACAATATGCAGTAATTTCTGCCTTGATTAAATAATTTTAATTTTCTCCTCCCATTGTAAACACCGCTTGTTCCCATATAACGTCAACATCATTTATACCATAGAAAAATATTTACAGTCAGATAATTAAAACAAACAAAACTAATAGAGAGCACTACCCATCAAGAAGTTGTTCCTCCTCAAAGTTTATTTCTTCCACAAAGCCTCAAATCAGATTTGATTCTTAAGGACAGCACATATCCACCCAACTCCAGATAATGATCAAGTTCCTGGTCCCAAGCTATTACAGATTTTAAGAGGAAACATTTCCAGGGTTTTAGCATGGCTCAAATAAATGTTTTTAATGGTACGACACTTACAAACAACAGCACTATTTCGGCTGAAGATTTCACACACAACCAAATACAGACACACGTTATCCCTGAGGCAGACCCCTGACTGACAAATCAAAGTCAATGCTTGAAGTCTGATGAAATAACAATAAAACAAAAAAACAGAGCTTGCCAGCATACTGTGTCAGGAAACATTTACAGCAAGTGACTCTACAAACCCCACCACAAAATAAATTCCTACAAAATTACGTCTGCTTTGGCCTCAGTTAATTTAATGCAATTTCAGTTGAACCTTACTGGTTTCAGCTTTGTAAGCTCCATCAGGCTTTCGCACAGGGCCGGACATTAGGTTGGCTTGGATGAGCTGCACAGGGACAGCACTGGGAAAACACTGACTGCTGATCCATCACCACTTCCATTGCCTCAGCGTGCTTCCCATCTCCATGTTGCATGAGCAAAATTCTCTTAGTTCAGAGAAACCCCTAAGCCAAGCAGTATGTACTGTATAGAAAGATTATACAAAGAAAAGCAAGGAGGTCACCTTTCCATTGTTTTAATTTTAAAAGAATAAAAGGAATAAAAAGCATAAAAGGACAAAAATCATTACCCACATCACAGTTCTCTAAAGGGAACAGAAGCTTCTGGTACTGCAAAAAAAATCTCAGAAATTATAGTATAAGAAATAAAGCTCATTCATTAACTCATTTCCTAAAGGCAGTATTTTCTGAGTAGCTCCCTCTTCCCCTTTTTACTAACACCACATTATATAACTACTTCATTACTGTTTTTATTTAAGACTTAGAAAGCAAAGTTCTGGACAGCAATGCAGGCACTATTAGCTAATTTAATGGCAAACTGTTCCAAGAAGAGTCCTTTCATTTCAGCTGTTTTGCAAATTCACAGCTTTGTTATTGGCTGCATTTGCAGAATTATAATTTTTAACATTATTTTTTACTTTCACAATATTCATATGGGAAAGATTATGTAATATCCCTTATTTTAAAAATCTAGATTTTTTTTTTTAAGTCAGAAAAGTCATCCAAATATCTAAGCCATCGAGACTATTATTTCAATGGTGTATTTCTGAATAGCTCTAAAGTCTCTACAATAAACAGAACTGTTAAAACCATCAGAAGGAAAAATTTAATAATTTAAAAATAGACACCGTAAGTAGCACTACTATTAAAAATTATAGTTCGGTTGTCTACACAAGATTTCTAAGGGAGTTAAAGAATATCACAAACTACCATAAATCTCACAGCTTTGTATATTAAGCTGTTACATTGCCATTCTCAAAAATGCTCTGTTAACATTAAAATGAAGGAAATAAATAGTCTGGGATTTTGTTACAAAGCACCAGCAAATCTTACATTACATACACAACTGGCAATGTTTATAGAAAGCCAGTCATTTAAACCTCCACTGAAAGTTCTTAAATCTTTGTTGCTGACAGTTCAGAAGACAAGTAAGAAAAGGCTCGTGCCAGAATCCACTGTTTTAAGAAAGCAAGACATTCAACTGGTCCAAATTTTGCTAAAACACTGAGTTTGTGTAGAAATATTTATGATTATACAACATGCAGCAAAAGGTGGGGAATCATTATAGAAACACCCAGAAAATTAATTCAGAAATGGTCTTCTCAGCCAGGTAGCATTAGCTTCTGTTTCTGATTTCATACTCCTTAACAAAACATTCCTTTTTCTGAAGGAAAAAAACCACACTGAGTTTAAGGATATACCTCAAACAAAGAGAAACGAAAAAAACCTCAGTATTCCCAGGGTTCCACTAAATTGCAAAAAGTTCAAAAATGTCTACTCTCCCGAGGACCTAATCTTTTTTTATCTTTCAGTGTAATCATTGCCGCATAGATAAAAATTCCCTTTAGCCCTCTATTGCTTATCTGCAGACATAGCTACTGTTTCCTAGGAGTAGCTTCTCTTTTACTTAAAAACGTAAGAAGTAGCTTTGTTACAACGCTAGCCTGACTTCACCAGTTGCCGACCGCCTCCTTCGTGGCCCAGAGCAGACAGCCTGTGCGCTCAGACAGGCTCGCTCCTGAAACCTAAGCCAAGGCATCAACGGCGTGTGCTCAGAGGAGGAAGGCTCCAAGCATCACACAGCACATACAAGGCCATCACCATAGCATCCTGCTCTAACTCGGAGCTATCTCTAACAGCCGTGGGACTCGGGCAGCCACACGCGTGGCAGAGGCGTTTACCCACGCGTTGTCCCCAGGCCACCTCCCTCACCCCACAGCCTGTGCTTCCCTTCCTCCTCCTCCCTCCCCTGACAACTACTGCTGCTGGTTTTCTAAAGGTTACCTGAACGGGAGGGTTGTCGAGGAACTTTTTTTCCCAAATAAACAGTATTTTTAAAACAGTAGATTATCTGCAGTGCAGCTTGTATACATGGAGACTAACATGCTGCTGTTTAAAATCCCTTTCTCACTAAGATGCATTAGCAAACAAATGTATATTCATATAGGAAATGATGATCATTCTTATTTTAGACATAAAACCAGAATTTTAGCAAAAATAGTTTCATTTAAACCTTACTAACACTGAATGATTATGAAAAAAATAAATGTTCTTTAAGCATAAGAGACTTACAATCCTTATAAAACTATTTTGCTTTAAAATTGTTTTGCCTTAAATCTCAAGTCTGGCAGAGAATAAATTTCTACTCTGCTTGGTTAGAAAAAGTATCAGCTTACCACTTATTTCTCCGGGTACAATAATTTCCACACAAAATTTGGTTTATGTAAAAAGCAAGGCTTGAATGACTTTAAGACAAGAAATGGGACACATTGCACAGCCTCGTCTAATCTTTTTTCGTACAAGTTAACTTTTTTCTTAAACCAGTTTCTTATTTAACAACACACTCTGACATTTTGCATCTCTTCTTTGTGCACGTAAGAACTTGACCAAACTGGAAACACTTACAAATTGCTTTTTTTTTCTTAGTGACATTTCTTTAAAATGATATTTTTTCATGGCTTGCTCTTAAAAAGCAAGCTTATTATCTAGAAAATATGCCATATTTGCAAACTCTTTTGCTCCACTTGCTTTATGGAAAGGAAAAGAGCCCTATTTTCCACAAACGGCTGTGGTTTTCATGTCACAGAAGGGCACATAGCTTGGCTGTACACCCTACCCACTGAGTCATCAGAAACTGGACTTGGCTGCAGAATGCCATTTTTCGTTAGATCCACATGTGATTGACACAGCCCAACAATCTTGGGTAGAGGGCTCATGCTAATCAGCCACATACACAAACAAGAGCACTCAACCCACACAAGTTTATCCAGTTTGCATGGGGTAGAAAATAGCTTTTCATGTTCAGAATGTTGATTTTTAGGACTACTAACTATTCCTTAGTTCTTTTTTCCAAATGGCTCAAAACCCATGTTTATGTCCCTGACTAGAAACACCAAGGAAGCTTTCATTTAACAAAACCATCTTCTTTTAATAGCTAGACTCTCCCACCATTTGATCAAGGAGGGTTTGCTCTCCAGGCCAGCTAAGACACCAGCTACCTTCTTTCACTCTGCTGCAGATGACCCTAATTCTGACAGAAAAGCAGAAAGTCCATCACATCTCATTAGCAGTGTGCACATGCCTAAAGCTACTGAAGACCAATTTTCAATATTTATCTGTTGTTCATTTCCTCAACTTCTTTGTATTTGAAGAATAGTGAAAGCATCTATGTGTCAGCTGAAAGGTTAATGCTGCATCAAAATGAAGAGCTAAGGTATTCATTTGGAGCATCTGTGCACCGATATGGATCATCAAAAGTGGCACTTTGCTGCTGTTTTATGCAGAAAATTTTATCTCCTAAATCAGCATTGGGTACTCATGTTTTAATTTAGTAAGCGAAAAAAATTTAGGTCATCTTGAATAGAAGAGATGCCTATCACCATGCACATTAAAAAGCAAGAGAATTTTTCAATACAGTAAGTTGTGGAAGCCTGCAGAGCTTCTCTAGAAGTATTTTATAATGATTTAGGTAGTGGGGTAAGAGGTATCCACCCTTGCAGCTACTGAAAAATCTTTCAAACAGTGTTCATTTTCCAAGGGAAAGGTATGAGTGAATTGAGTGAATTGTGTTTGCACAGAAGCACAAAGCTGTCTGAGCCAGAAAGTTTCACTGAACTCTCAGCTTCAGTTAAACTATGCCAGAAATATATGGGAATAAACAAACAGATTAGGAGAAGAAGGCAGAAGAAAGTAATAATCTTCAGTGTGAGGAATGGGGCAAATGTAAACTGAAAGGGCCTCTGTGTGTAACAAACAGAGACTATAAAAGGAAGACTGTTTAGTGCTAAATCTGTTTTGTGTAGGCTTCTTACCAAAAAAAAAAAAAAAAAAAATCACACTAGCCATCCAAAAACTTTACACCTGGCACATGAATACGTTTGGTCCAAGGAAGAGGAAGAAACAAAACCCTTAAACCTCCCCCAGGGCTTGGAAACGAGGGCCTTTTGAGTCACTAACTTTGCAGGAAAACCGAGCAATGCTAGAAGGATCACAGCAAACGCCGTTCCTCTGCCAGACTCTCAGCAATGGCCACATCGAGTCTCAGGAACTCAACCTTTGCCATGGGATAAGAGATTGCTGTGGCAGCACAGTCACCTCCTTTCACAGCTTGAGCCCAGGAACCACAAGGGCCCCGCAGAGGGGGAAACCTCAAACTGGCAATGTCTAATTCGGTTTTGTTTATGTTCCTGTGTTCCCTATTGATCTGCACAGGGCTTAGAATCAACAGCAAAGACCAGCAACCTCCCCAGTACAAACTGCAGAGGCAAAATAATCTCAGAATGATGCTTCCTGCTCCAAATCAGAAGAGACAGCCGGATCCAGGAGCCTGCAGTTGGGAAGTGGCCCCAAAGTCTGCTCGGGATAAGGCTCCTCACACACATAAGTATCCGTTTCAGTTTATCTTGGTGCTGCAAGCTGGGCTTTCTGTTGGACACAGTAGTCTTTGCAATAAAGCTGAACAAGCAGTGTCCATGGAGGTAGGACGTAAACCCCGTAAGGAGGTAAAACAGGTTCTCAGTAGAACAAATGTAATGGGGAGGAGAAAGAGTAGAAGAAAAACAACATTGGAAATAATCCTTTGGGAACAGTTTAACCCTCAAGTGACTATTACCAGAGTCTCTAATTAACAGATACACTGACTCCAAAACAAGACATGGCTGTCTGTCCTCTAACAAGGATAGAGACTGAATAGTTTGGACACTCCACATGATGAATACTTGACAGTCACCAAAACATGCCTCGCTGGAGAAGCCTTCACAAGCTTCTCAGGAGACTAGGAAGAGCACAGCGTCTGCATAGTAAGACACAGTCCAATGCCATGGTTAAACAGCCAGGAGACATCGCTGTCAGTAGCTGGAAAAACCTACCACACACAACTGCTCTCAAATAAGAGATCAAGGTAACGATCAAAGAGGGACCGCATCACTTTACTGTGGCAACAGCCATCTCCGCAATTGATAAGTATCTTCCATAACTTCAAAAGACACGATCTCAAATCATGAATTTTATTTTACTATAAAATAGTTGTCTTGTTTATATCGAAAAGTTAGGAGCAAAAGGAGAGGAGAGAACAAATTCTTGTTAATAGGACTGACGCACCCAAGACTTTGAAATTACATTCCTACTTCAAAGGGGCATTTGTATGTTGGTAACAATCTCTGTAACAGCAAGAAAACAAAAAACAGCAGGAGGCTGGGAAGACAGATAGTTCTGGTGACAGACTGCGAAGTAAACAAATAGAAATTAAGCAGATACATTTTGCACTTTTCTTTAAACCAAAGATTCATCTTTTCTTTTTCAAAATGAAGTTGTCACCTCTATGAAGAATTAATTATAACACAAATTGTATGACACCATTGAAATAAGGAAATAATAGTAAAGAGAGGACATACAACAGGAATGGAGCCCATCAGCATTTAAAGAGAGCTTTAAAAATTCTATGAGTAAAAAATTCTGGTTGATAATACATGGTTTAACTTCAGAGATTCAAATATTGGTACTAAAACCAAAAAAGGAGAGGAAATATGTCTTATAAAACATGGAATATTTTTTTGTAATAGTAATACATAGCAAGTTGCATAAAGCGTCATCAATGCTTCCAAAGTAAGATCTCCTCTTCTTTACCTAGGCAAGGGAAAACACAGAGGGTGATGATGGTAAAACAAGCACATAGTTGTTTCTGTAGTGTTTGGTCCAAGCTAAGTCACCAATAAAAAAAGAGCACTTTCCTATACATCTGTTGTCTAGGTGACATTTCTTGGAGACCTAATCTGCTCATTTTGCAGACAAAAACAAGCTTTTACTACTGTTAGCTCTGCAAAACCAATATTACCATGGCTGAGCAAGCTGGAATTTTTATTACTGGCAATGAAGTAAGAATCAGACAGAAAACAGCTTGATTGTCAAACCCAAATGTGAGAGTTTGAAATATTGGCTGTTAGAAAAATCACCTTTTGACTTGTAAACTAAGCAGAGTTTTATCTGAAAGTGATTGGGAGAGAATAAGTGCAGAACCTCCTGCTGTCATTTTTACAGAGTCACTTCTGGAAACAGTTCTGCTGTAGGATAACAACCCTCTGCCCTCTTCCCTTTCTGCCAGCCTGCGTACGCCACTCGCACGTGCAACTGGACGAGCAAGCTAAAGAGTGCTGCAAAACTCCAGGTATCACAGAGGTATGTCAAAATCATATGGGAACAATCAAAGAGTTGAGAGACATGGAAGAAAAGGTCTGCACCTTTCTGGACAGCTGAAGCTCTGCCCTGCTACACTCTGGGCTCTGCCACTGCCTCACTGTGAGACAGTTTTTCCCATCTTCACAAGACCAAAAAGCGCAAGCATAGAAAAACCCGTTATGGACTTGCTGACCTCCCTATAGGGTTCCTGCATATCAGACTCCCCAATCATTGGGATTTAGTCTGCTCCCAGCAGGAACTGCACAGGCAGTCCCTGTTGCACTGCTGGGGACCTGCTGTCTCGCTTTGTCCAGAATCCCATGCTCTGCCACAGCCACAGAGCCCTTGTCAGGCTGCACTGAACAAAAAGGGCAACTCCGGGCTCCTTCCCTCATCTTATTAAAGGCTTGATCTCCTCAGCTTTTTGTGAGGGGATCAACATAGCAGGATGCAGAGCGGTGAGTATGAAAGCTAGCTCTGACTTAGTTTGCTCAGGGACTGGAAACACTGTAGCTGTATCATCACAGTACTCTGCACACCTCAGTACTAATGTTTACATGGCTCTTCCTGCTGCTGCTACCCAAGCTGGCCTGGTCATTCAAAACTAATTCACGCTCCTCTACGCAGTATTACTCTACCTCTGCCCTTTAGATACACTGAGATGTCTGTACTGGTTCAGATGAGGAAGCATCAAATTGGAAAAAGCAGATGCCATGAACAAGAACGTCTACAACTGGACGCAAGACACAAGTCGCTCCTGCCTCTGCAAACAAAAGAATACTGCCACTTGGCCCTATTAAGACTTCTTTCTGCATCCTGGGAAACAGTTATTTAATCTCTGTGCAGCATCAGATTGAGTCAAGAACATGAGTTCCATGACAGTCTTCTACATATCCAACTTAATCCCAATTTAATAATTTAAACTCTAAATAAATAACATTTTTCCCAGGGCGTTAGGCCATTCTAAGGTCAGCACTCCATTCCAGAAGGAGCTGCCAGCCACCATACCCATCCTTTGGGGACCGCTTGCTCAGAACATATGCTGTCATTGCCCATTCCGACACGAAAGAAAAAAAGTTATGAGAAGTCCCAACTTCGATCATATTGCTTGAGACCATACTTTTGGCTATCTTACTATCAAGACCTATTTCAGGTGATTCCAGCACCTCACTTAGGGTCCAAGATCTTATCAAAGAAACCCCAAGTACTTCCATTATTTTCTAACTATTGTTTATTTTCTAACTACTAGACCTCTAGACCTACCATCTCAAGTACTGAGGCTACCCTGGGAAGCAGCTGTGCCAGGGCTCCTGTCCCACACACACTGGCCCCCAGAGCCCCAGGGAGAAGGGCAGAGGCAGGGAGGAGGGACAGACAGTGGATTGCTCCAGCCAACATCAGCACAGGGAATGCTGTGCTTAACTGATTCCATGGTTTTGTTTCTGAAGGAACATTAGCCTGTGTTTTTATCTAGTTCTGGTTTAATATACTCCCAAGAGACACCAAGTTCAGCAATCACCAAAAAAAAAAAATGCTTTGGTTTAAAATGTCGGAATACTTTTTATTCTGATAGACCCGTTCCTTTCCCTCAGGCTTAATGCAACAGTTTAAGAAAATCACTTTCTATGAAGAGATAAATCCATCTGCCTCATGTCCTTCCAGGGGAGGGCTCCACCGCTGTCCTCCCCATCTGCAACAGCACAGCTCATGTCAGCCAGGGCAACCTCCAGCAGAACAACACCGTCTACCAAATACTGCAGCTGCAAAATCAGATGCAGAACACAACTTGACATGGCAAGCTTGATTTGTCTTGATGCTTTCATCTCTTTTTTTTTTTCTTTTTTTACTTTAAAACATCAGGGATTAAATTAATTCCAAATACATTTAACTGTAAAAACATAGCCATGCAAATATATGGAAATGTGCTGTATAATCTTTTGATGTAAGAAGATTGATTTTTTTCCTCCAGTTGGTAACTTCAGTCTGATAGCTTTAGTGTTAATTTCCTTTTTTTACTGTAAATAACTGGGACACTGGATACCAGTGCTATCATTAATTATGCCAGCAGATGAACAACTCATCTATTACTGAACTAAATTACTTCTAATTGCACATGCAACTCTTGCACTTTCCTTATGCATAAATAAGAACAAGTTTGTCTTTTAAAAAAAGCGTATGTCATTGTAGAGAGTGAATTAACAGAATTCACTTCCAAATATCATCACTGTTTTTATTTTATTTTTATATTTGTACAAAATGTACAAATATAGATATACAACATCCCTGTAAACATACAGGAAAATATGATCCCAGTCCCAGTGAGCTGACATTCTAAGATGGGATTTCTTGTTGGCACTAATTCTTTCCACTTTTTCAGACTGATTATCAAAACCAAAGACCTGTACAAACTGTATGTGCTACTGCCTGCTAACACAAGTAAGATGGCACTTAGGCAGTTATCATTACTTGTTTTTCTTCCTAAATCCATTTTTCTCAATGCAGCATGACCCTCTCCTCTCTGCCCGCCCCAGCAATGCACTCACAAGAACACGAGTTACCCAACTGAGCCGAATATACTGAACTCATGTACAGCCAGTCATTCCTGAACATTAACAATGACATCTGAAATCCTCAAGCTATTGGAATGAGAAACAATTTTCAGATATTTTATATATATATTTCCACTTCTTTTTTCAAATACCACATTGATTAAGCCTTTGATTAACATGTCACTTCAGCAAAATTTGGTATCATTTGTATACAAAAAAAACCCCCAAACAAACCGAACACCACGCCACAGAAAAATAAACAAGCACAGCTCCAATCGCAGGAAAAAAGCTCCTATAATTTAGACAAAGCTAAACGATAATTTCTAAACTAACAACCATGTGTAGTCCTTGCACCGCAGTTACTTATCTGTCACAAAGCAGACAAGCTACACAATGGCCTTGACTGACCATTATACATCATTCAGAATTAACATTTTTCTATTTGACCACCTTATCTTCCTGCCTGAGCAATGAAACCCATGAGTCACTAAGTAAAATCTCATTCTAGATCCCAAAAGCCTTTGGCAAGGCACAACGTGATCAATTTCAAGGATTTTTAAACCAGGAATCTGGTGGTTGTAAAATGATCACTGAAAATACTGAAGGCCTTTCGCAGACAACTCTCTTAGTTTATCCGTGTTATATTTACCATTGCTGTCTAAGTTTCTTTTTTGGTAATTTCTAATTCTATAATGCTATAGCCTTTGCTTCGAAAGGAGTTGTAAAGTTTAGAAATACCTACTTATTAGTCCTAAAAAGCTGCTATTTTACTAAAAGCAGTTAGAATCAAGCAATTGCTTTCTCTAAAAAGAGAAGTATTTTCAAAAAGCAAGGAAGTGCTGACCAAAAGATGTACTCCAAGTGTGAAACAACATCATGTGAGTGACATGAAAACAGGCTGGGGACTCCTGATCCCAGGGCACATGAGGACTGAACGTACCACGGAGACTGAGATTGCTTAGTTTCTGGTTGGAGGGTGTTTACCCTGCAAATGCCAGCAAATGCACGATCTATGGAACAACATTGTCATGAACTTCAAAAATTTAATAGCCTAATGTTTATAGAGGGCAAGGCATTTTGGAAAGATGCTATTAAAAGGCAAAGAAAAATTAAAGAACAAAAAATAAAATATGCACAATAATTATATTTTCCATGGACTGAACTGGAAGATCATAAAGTATAAAAAAAAAATCAGAGCTGAGATTCAATAAAGAGCTTCCCCACAACATGCTATCACCAGCCTACATAAAGATACTGTACCAATACACGGTAGCATATTTTTGTGCTAAGCCTAACTTTACAGACTTTTTAATGGCAACATTACAAATGTATATAAATTACTTAATTTTATTATATATTTTCTGTCATTTCTGCACTTGGCTGTTTGTTGTATTAATGACAACCATTACCATTCCAGCCACTGACACATAGTTGACTTCAAATAGGCTAGAAAGTTTTATTCGGCACTGAGTCCTCCAAGTCAGCAGGGTTCACTCACCTGTGCTCTACCAGGCACACACGATGGAGCCCTAACACGGCACCAAGAGTCCTCGGTGGGCTAAAGCCAGTATGGACCACCCTCCAGTTTTTGGTAGTGATATATCAGACGTCAAGAGAGCAGCCAAAACCAGCTAATACCATAACAGCTCTGAGGAAACCAGCCTTTCCATTAACTCTATGGGCTTCAAGCATCGGCTTGGCTTCAGAACGTGGGTACCTGGAGGAAAAGTAACAATTTCTTCCACTTAGTCCTTGTCAAAAAGAAAGCTGTCACAAAACTAGCTTGAGCTTCAATACTTTGGGAAGCCATTTCAAGATCCCTACTAAGGGGAAAAATCAATTTCCATTTCAGATCAAAGTTCAGTTCAATCACAACTATTCATGCAGATATTCCCTTTTTACAGCAAGCATCTGAACTGACATGGTTACAAAAATAGATGGAAAACGTCTAATGTTTATTAAGAAATTGTGTCAGCACCAGCTGAATCATACAAGGAGTCCATGCCTAATGTAATTTATGACAGTCTCTATTCATATTTAAATAACTAGAATTCATATCCAGAAACTGTAATTAAGTAATTTACACATCAACTAATTATTTATGTTTTGTGCTATGAAAAACAAAACTATTTTTTCCCCACAATGTTACTTCTTTTGGTTAACCAACACAAGAACATACCTACAATTTAAAATGTCAGTGAGGATAACATTTTAAGCATTGAACAGCATTGCAATTTTGAAAGCGGATGAAAAAACATTCTTCTAGTACAGCAGATTAGAAATAAGTTTACTGCACTTTAGCTGAAGTTAGAGAAAAAAAGATTTTGTTGATTTGAGTCTGTGTACACATCTATGAAAATACTCCTCTAATATCAGATTGATTTATAATAATGGCATTTTAAGGGCTATTGACCTTGGTGCAAATGATTAAGAGTACACTGTGTGTACTAAATAAAGATTTTCAGGGAGAGATCTGCTTCCTGTCTATGCTCCTTTGTAAACAAAAAGATTCTATCATTTCTAGGGTAGTGTTGGATGCCAGTGGGAGGGAAGAAGCTAGACCTTCCTCAAAGACCTTCACCCAACAAAAGCAGTTCATTAAAAAAAAAGTACTAAGTGAGAGGAGCCAATGTGAATTTCATCAGTGAGAAGACATATACTATCTGTGACCAAAAAAAATTATAGATACAGGCATACATGAGCATTAGAAACATGAAAATGGCAGTCCAAGGTAGAACACAATGACAAAAGGAAGAAAAGGGCCTGCAGGAAGGAACCCTGCTATGTGTAACTGAGCAAGTTAAAGAAAAACTACAGACCACCATGGATGCCAAAGTAACAAGGTCAAGCAGAAACAGGCAGTAAAATGGCGGTTCTGCTGCAGAAGCAGCTGTGGTGTGACAACATTGTATCACAAGTCACCTTTTTATATTATCATCAAATTGTCACCCAATCACACCTGGTAACGCAGTATCTTCCATACAATAATCACTTGTCCCATACTCAAACATAAATCTAGAATAGTTTCATGAGATAATTATTAACATCAAATCGGTCCTAAACAATGCAATTAATTAACTGAGAGTTCAACTTTTCCTTAATAACCTTAAGCCGCAGAATGCAGCGCCACATACTTAGAGCCCGTTCTGAAGAGCAGTGTCCTACAGTAAAAGGCACACAAACAGCAACAGAGGACAAAGGCCATTAACAATCACTTATGTGTCCTAATTCAAGGACTGTTCCCCTCTGTTTGTTCTACTGCCTGGTCTAGCCTGCGAAGCCTTGCTGACAAAAAAATGTCTCTTCTTACCAAAGCTTTGCAAATACCCACATTGTAATTTCATACCCCGGCTAAAATATTTCCTGTTAAATCTACCTATCGGAAAGAGGAAAAATTCCAAAAATGTGCTAGTGTTGTGGCAGCATTCAGAGTGCTAGCAGAGTTCCTTGGAGCTTTCACGGCTACAAATGCTTGCTGCAAAGGCATCATAAAAGCAGGCAAGTGGCTCACAGACAACAGCTGCCAGGAACTATCACAGTCCAAAGGCTCGACAAGGAGGAAAAGGGCTCCATGTGCCGACTCTCTACCAGGTTCTCACTTCACTTCCATTTCACTTCCACAGTCCTTAAACCCTGGCACAGATATAACACAAGTGTCCTGGGAAACTTTCTTATTGCAAATGGAGTTAACATTAGCAAAAACTGGTTTTGCTGGTATATTTTATACTAGTTCCTCAAATGATACAAGCTATTCTAAAAAAAAGCATGTTTCCCCCCCCCCATATACTATCACTATATCCATAACAGAGATTTTTTCCAGTATAAAATATTATTAAAAATCAAAATCCCTCACTGACATTTCTAGAGTAGGTAACATTCCTTATACAGTCTTGGCCTTGAATGTATTAAGACTTTGCCTAAATTAGAAATGTGTCCTAGGTGTAATTCCACAAGTCAAGAAATACAGGAAAACTTTCTATTGTGAAAGAAGTTACACTGTTGTATTTGTACTCTCAAATGGCATAAACTATGCTGTCACAAGCACAGTAGTATCAGTATTGCTGCAATTAGAGCAGGGCTTTACCCTAGCCACGTCAGTAAGAAATCACCAACGTAAAGAACAGGCTATTGCAATATTAACATACAAGGTGAGAGGAGGATGCCTCACTGCCTAATACCCTAGACACTTGTTTCTGAAACATATAATAGGATCTTTCAGGGTCATGGGCAGCAGAGGTTTGCAAACTTCTTTGAAACAGTATTTACCCTTTCTCCAAGGCCAAATTGACAACACCCATCTAGCACATCAGCAAGCTCAGTCTCCATTGCTATCAGCAGGAGTTTTAACAGCTCTCAGACAAAATTTTCTATACTGTCAGGGAACAAAGGGGTGGGGGGAAGACAAAGCACAAAAATAAACCAGATCAATTAATTTATAAAAGAAACAGATAACAATGAACTATTCTCTTATTTTTAAGTGAGCTGGGTAACAAGGAATTGCATGTGTATGCAAAAATACTACTGTAGATCTTCAATCAGTACCACACAGGAGCTGCAATCCACGCAGCTCAGCCGCAGCCACTCGCCCTTACCCCACCACCACCATCAGCTTGGCAGCATATGTAAAACAGCATCAGCTCTAACATGCAAAGTGCACTAGGCGTCACTATGTAGGACTGTACTACAGATCATAGTATTTTCAGGATCCGTTAAAGGAGGCCTTAAGTGGTTTTAGAAGAAGCTGGACTGCAGTAATACATCTGATCTCTTGAAGCATGAGTTGGAAGTTGTACCCTCCTGTCAGCAGGTTCACTGTATGATGTACTATGGAGCTTTGGCTGCAAATAAGCTGTAGCCTGCAGTTAATGAGCTGTTCAAAGTAGCTGTGAAATTGTCAACTTAATTAAGCCAAGTTTAGTTAACAGTCATCTTTCAAAAATTTTGTGTGACGAAGCAGGCTCTGGAAGTGCCCAGATATGTACTGTAGGAAAGTGCTGTGTACTTTTCTGTCCCAAGAAATAAAGAGCTCATGTGATAAGAGATAGTGCTATTTTACAAAGTGTTTAAAGAAAGCCCCTGGCTGTCCCAGCATGTTGGGGAGCTTCATCATTTTTTCTATTTTTAGAGAGTTAAGAAGCATAAGCACTTGAGAACAGTTAGTGATGGTTTCTTAAGATAGCCTGACCTCTAGAAAGACACGTATGACTTGGAGACAGGAAGGAGAGCCTCCTGAGGAAACCTTCTTGTGAAGGTCCAAGCTCTCAGCACGCAGTACTGAGTTCTAAGATGGCTGCATTGACATGGCAGCCATGATCTGTGAGGTTTCTCCTACTCAGATGAAGGCAGACAAGTTCAGAGAGCATCAGGAAGACCAAGCTGCTCTATACTCCCTAAATGTATTTCCATCCTTGTTGTTTATGACTTTGAATAAAGCACTTCAATACATACCACTGTCCTTCCTATACCTTAACCAGGTTAGCACATGTTAAAGACCATGTCCAAGCTAGATTAAAAAATAAGATGTTAGGGTATACCAAGTCAGGGGTTTGTATTCTATTTAAATTAACTGCACGCTAATTGACAAACATCATGTACGTACGTACTCCTTTGGACAGTCTGTTCATGTCTGTTCTAGGACAAAAATATCTGCAGTAACCAAACTGAGTTATAGCAATCAATTAATCTGGGTTTAAACAAACCATTACCACTGGCCTCAGTTCATTCCTCAGTACACAGGTCAAGGTTTCCCAGACCTAACTCAGGCTCTTAAGGATATGAAGACCTCTTGCAGCACCCAGCAACTGCAGAGGTGCAGTGCTGTTAGCCATAACCCTTCACCTGAGCAATCCTATGTCATGCTTTTCCCTCTACATGAAATGTTTTGTTGGTTTACCTTAAAAATCAGTAAACTATTTTAGAACAGGCTGTGGAGACGCCTTTAGGAGAATCTCCTAGAAATTCTACCTCCCCATGTTTAGAAAAAATGATGAAAAAAATGCCAAGCCTTTCACACACCCACCTTTCTGCAAAATGGAGGGGAAGAAAAAAAAAACAAAACAAACCAACAATGAGGTACTTTACAGGTCCTTGTAACTCTTACAAAGTACTATTAGCATGAAGCTAATAGTAGGCAACTATTTAAAGATTCCCAGGTAATATTTCACGTGTATTTACTGTTATTGAGTGTACTGTTACAGGGGTAAGGAGAAACTAGATCTTAAGGTAGTCAAAGTGATTGACCACAGTCAGGGAAGTGCAGCTCTGCTTTTGGATAGACTCAACAGAACACATTTCCTTGGTACCTTTATCCTGAAACGGAATAGCACTGGCACAGCGAATCCTAGTAAGTGGAAGTAACTGGGTACTTCTCTGATCAGTCAGCTGGAATGCCAGTCAGCTGGGGAAAAAAATGTAAGGGGCCATTGACCAAAAGTATCAGGTTTCCTGAGGGGGAATGATAGTTCTTCTTTGCAGGTCGTCCGTGGAGAAAGGGCAAGAGACCACATGGCCTCATTGCTAAACACACATTTTAGGAAACAACTGACTGAGGGAGACAGTGTCCTTGCTCCAACTGATGATGGAAAAATTTAGGAGGTTTCTCAACCTTTTAGGATAAATCACTCTCCCATAACCAGGTAAACACCCCTGTGGAGGCAATGAGACTTCTGCAACCTACAAGCAAAACCATTCCCCATACTGACCTCAGAGTCAAGCGCTGGACCCCACCACTCACACTCTGCACTGGCCTCTGGTCTCGACCTCATGATTAAACTTAAGAGGCAATGACAGAGCAGCACAACGTATCAGGGGAGGCGTCTCCTAACCCAAATAACTCCTGTCCATAGAATAAAGGGTTGAACATCACAGCTACCTCTGAACACCCACAGCCTGCACTTCCTACAACAGCTCAAATGCTCACAGAAGAAATGGAGGAAAAGATTACCATTCCCTGAACCTGCACTGGGTGCATTTCACTTCCACAGTCCTTAAAATTCTCTAGTTTCCTCAGACTTTGTATACCAACAAAGCAAGGCTACCCCACGAAGCAAAATTTACCCATGAACAGTGTCCCACAACCTTAGCAGAGCACAGCAGAAGAGAGTTTATATTGCTCAGAAAGCACAAGAGAGCCTTGTAAGAGCTCTTAGCAATCAGAACAGCCAAGGTAAAGTTAGGAGAAAACTTGAAAGCTATGCAACCTCCAAAAAGAAGTCATTTTCAGTTTAATTGGCACAATAAGAGACTGTAATTTCAGCTCACTTTTTTGACAGTCCAGCTATGGATCTCACTGTAAGAAATTTAGAAAATATGAACTTCATAGCTCTGACTTCGAAGGAGCTCCTTTGAAAATTTGGTGCCTGGCAATTTTCCCATGGTCACACTGTGACTAGGGGCTAAGTCTAGGGATCAGACAAGTGGTTAGGTTTCCCATGCCTCCTGCCAACCACTAGCAGGGCTTGCCCCACTCCCACTGTAACTTCAAGACTTTGCACCGATATAAAAAAAAAAAATCTTCCAAATGTTGTAAACAGTGACAGCAGAACTGTGTTTTTCAGTAAAATACCGTATGCGGATACATCAATATTTAGCTCTAGGAATCAAGAGTAAAGAATACCCACTAAATTCCATTTTTTAATATTTACTACCAAGACAGCAGGTTGACACTACTGCCTGTCTTTCAGGGACAGATACTGTCTTTGCCCTTCTCACCAAAGCCAGGGGTGAAAGGGATAGATCAGCTTCCTCACTCAGCAGTTTCATTAGTTTCATGAGTTTTTATTATTATCAACAAGGATTATAAAAACTAAATCTCTTGTATCCCCAGGAAGCTGGTTCTTGCTACTCGGTACCACTGCCAGAGACAGGGCATGGTGAAAAGGCTACACAAGCTGCTTTTCGGAGAAAACTTGGTTCCCAACAAGCTATTGCTCTAACACATTCATTTTAAAGAGCTGTAACTTGCAATAATATTTCAGAAAACATAAACCCCTCCTAAAAAGTAAGCAGTTGTCCCAAAGTAAGAGATTTGGTAAAGGTAAAATGTTACGATTATTTGCTGAGGGGAAAAAGTGTCATTGCTAGGCTTTGGGGCTGTGACTGACAGCGCTGCCACTGAATTCACCCCGACTGCTCTCATGACAGATCTCAGCTCCATGGCATTAAACAGCAGAGAACAAGGCCCATCATTTCCAGAACCGAGGACATATGATAACATAACTAATTGACAGTATAAGCAGAATAGCCCTTTCATCTGAAATTCTGCAGAAAGCAGATCACTTCCACGGCAAAAGACAAAAAGAAAACAAATACTAAGTAAATTAAAAGTTAACAGCAGAATCAATGGAAGCATGAAGCAGTGTCTGAGTTCACAGGACTTACTCTTCCTCTCAGTGCAGTTGTTAACAAAACAAAAGCTGTTTGGGTTTGCAAAACCCTCTTTGCTTGGCTTTGAAATGTTTCGTTCCTCTAAAATATCAACGTTACCCTCAGCTTTTTTTCATCTGCAGGATACTCAGACTTACGTATGAAAAAAAGCACTAGCTGCTTTGGTCATGAAGTCCTCTTCAAAATGCAAACCCATATTTGGTTACAATTCATCCCCCTTGCTTTCTTTTACACACTTTCATCAGTTGTTCTTGGTCCCTGCTTTAGTATTTGCAGAAACAAATACATAAATGATTCACATTGATGGTGTTTCAGTGCTAAGTATGTGCTAACACTGGTTTGGAAATTAATCCTCCATTCAAAATTTCCACTCAAGAGTACAACTTTTATTAAATTTGTCAACTTAGCAACCAACTTTTAAGGAGATAAAACTAAAATATATTATCATATTACATGCCAAAATTGTGAAGAGCGAGAAGTAAATCAGTATGTCCAGACTAAAGCCAGAAGAGGAACATGAAAAACTCTTCTCATTTTTGTACCTTTAAATAGATTCTTTGCATCTTTCTCCAAAGAACACTCTGCTGACTGCATTACATGGACACAGTTTGATCTGAGAGCAACTCTTACGTTCCTGGGTATATGATGGCCCTGATCTTGCGTGAGACATAATGAAGATCAAGCGTGCAAGTGGAAACACAGAGCAAGTTGGCCAAAGAGCCACACGTTATCCAGTGGCAGTTAGTTGTTCTGATTTCAGTTCAGTATCTCTAGCCTTGGCCACACTGCTGCATCATTACTTACAGAATGATCAAATGCAGGTATCTTGCCAGCAATCTCAGTGCCATCCACACCTCAGTGTGTGGCAGAGGTCTGGATTCTCATACTTTCAGACTTACATCCTGATACTCATCCTAGGCTGAGATATTTATCACTGAATTACAGCTCACGGAGAAGTGCAGTTTTACCAGGTACTTAAGCTGCAGTAGTGTGCAGGGCAAGTCACTTCTGCTTCGTGTTACCAAAGCAGTAGGTGTGGTTGTCCTCAACCATTTGTGGAATTCCTCACCAAACTTTTATGGGGAAAAATAAATAAATAAATAAATAATTGAAAGAAACAGCAGACAGTATTCCAAAAAGAAGAAATACACATCTGCAAACTAAGTCATCTCAGCTGAATGCTGATCTTGACCTATCTGCCTATTACATGGGTACGTTAGTGTATTTTGCAACAGTGGTTTTAATTCCAAGTTTTTTAAATGCACAGACACTTCAGCGTCAGAAGAGATGCGATCTTGATAATTCAGTATGAAAGGAGAACATCACCTATCTGACAATGCAAAAATGTAGATACTCCTAAATACAGGAAGATTGTATTCAATGCGGATCAAGGTTCTTTTGTTGTTCTTTAATTAAAAATTAGCATAGTTTTTTCAAACAAGATCCTTATATAGAACGTTTACTTTGCTGAGCACTTTCTGAGGTTATTTGATTAAATGTTATTAGAGATAACAGAACCTCAAACTGAAAGATGGTAAATGTGTAACTTTAAAAATACATTGTCTTTTAGTGGCAAGTAAGATGGGGCCTCATAAAGTTTCCACTGCATCCCAGTAGGAAGCTAAAGGTCATTGCTAACTCAAAGTTAAAAACAATGGGAAGTAGAGGATGTCATTCTTTCATATTTGCCCAGTGATTCTGTGTTTTCTTTGTATGGATTTACTTAGGAAACTGGGAAATCTGTAAAACAATGAAAAGATTTCAAGGTTACCATTTTTCCCTTAACAATATAAGAAATTGCTCATGTCAATATGTAAAATGTTTGATTTACAAAGGAAAATGCCTCTTACTTGAAAAGGTTTGATCTTTCCAGCCCTATAAAATGTTTGAAGTTTCCTGTGCAACTTTGAAATTAATGTGCAAATTAATTCTGATTTTGCAAAAAGAGTGAATTCTCATTTCCAATAAACAGGCACAACTTAAATATGTTACAATATTATTTAACAAACAGACTAATTTCTATCCTGATAAAAAAAATAATTCTTTGAAATAGTATCTGTTTAATTCACTCAGGAATAAAAGGCTTATCTGGCCAACAAGGAGATGGTCCTCACACCAACAAAAATGTTACCCTAATTTCTAGGGATCTAGTGCTCAAAAATTGTCTACCATGTAATAAAGTAGCGGAACCAAAAGCAATTATTTCCTCCTTCTCCAAGCAAAGATGGGAATCCTAATTTGAGTCCCTCATACTGGGCATCAGAGTCTTTTTCATTAGCAACAGTATTTTATTCACAAAACTGCTTTTAAATCTTGAATATTCCTTTTTTATTCCAAGTTCTTTTGCTTTGCAAGGACATTAACTCTCTACATACATATGCAGACTACCTTTAAACATTTAAAACTCTATCAAAAACCATCTCAAATTACCTTGTCAACCACATTCAAAATAGATATAACTTAATTCATGTCAACACATTTCCATGTCAAAAAGTAGGTTCTAGCCCTGTCCTTTCTCCTGACACAAAGCCATACATGTGGAGCTGGTTTACAGAATGAAAAGCTTTTTACTTTATGCAGAGTGACAGACTTGCAGATTTTACAAGGAAGAGGAGAAAAGAGCCTGGGAGTTTGATTTGAGGCCAACAGTTCAACCCATGGTAAAAGGGGATGGTCTGAAAGAATGCACAGATTAGAGACTCGCTATTTAATTTCACAGCATATGTACCAACATCATTTATTACATTTTGGCCTTAACAGGAATTTCAGGAAAGAACCTAAAAGGCACTGGATGCTGAAATCTTTTTGAAAAGCAGAGGGCTTTAACAACATCACTTCCTTGATGCCTTTGAAAACTTAAAAATCTGACTCCAGGCAATAAAACTATTTAGTATGTCATGCACGTTAAAGCTATTCAATTTGCATCTTGTCATCCTGTGCCAATTTAAATTATGATTAAATGAAGATACCTAATTATTTTACCCAATGGATGGATAGCAATGCGTAGAATGTCACAGGGCCAAGCAAATTCCCAATGAACCTCCACTGGATGAATGGGTCTGACACAGAAAACACTGCAATTCACGTGGAAAACTGTGCTTTGGACATGAAATCACGTTCTACGTGCACTCTGGGAAACACTGCTAACAATGTTTTAATTCCATCCATGGCTGGTAAAGCAGTTTCCAACTTGGGCATATTATATCCATACGCACCACCAAAATAGAACACAATGCTAAATTGTTCTCCTATGTGTGCAGGTGCTCCTGCGGTCCCCTGACAAAATGACAACTTATGTAAAGCTTGTATTGAAAAAAATTCACCTTGGGGCCAGTCTGCTCATGACCATCTTTGCTTTAGGTTTCTTTTGTTTTTTGCTGAGAGCTAATAGGAGCTTTAGCTGTCCATATCTCTAAATATTTATTACTTTGAGGACTCATTTGGAAGTCAGTTGGCATTCCAAGTGCTCAAAAAATGGAATATTTTCAGTGTACTGTTACCATTGCTTAAGAAACCCAATTCTAGAGTCCCTTCTCAAGGTGACAGCCAAGAAAGGTGAACAAAAGTTCATATAATAACTAAAGTAAACCAGCAGTTTATCACTGTTGGTAGTGGCAACTGTTGGATATAACAATTTCAATGGATGTTAAAAATCATTCTCATTCACATGCCTCTCGTTTTCTTGACATGGACATTCACTTGAACACGAGGAATAGATATTAAAGCATGCAATATGGGAAGTCAAACAGTTTCCAAACAGTATTTTTTCTAAGTTTCAAATTACCTATAAGCCACTTTCTTAATGAGACAGTCTTCATATTCACATAAATTGTAAGCATCTTCTAATCTAAAATTCATTGAATGTGAAGTATTTGCAAGCACGTGCAACCATTTCACCACTACGTATCTTTATATTTAGACTTAGCATTTTGGATGTAAAATCTGAATTGCTGGCACCTTAAATAGCAAGGCAACGCTGGTACCTTGCACTGGAATTCCACATCACATGTAGAATGGTAGGAAGGGAGGGAGAGCTAGTAAGTATATCACCTCCCATTCTTCTGCCTGGCTTCTAAGTACATCCTACAACTAGAAAATTTCTCACTGTGGATGTACTTGCACTTCAAACTGAGCCATACTATTAAGAATACAAAGGGTACAACGCAGTAAGATAAATACCTAGAACCACAGAAATAAAAGCTTGTTTTTAATACTTCCTCTATTGACACATTCAGGTGGCAGAAAAGGAAAAGCTTAGAAATTAACTACCTAAAATGGCCAGGGAAGAGACACAAAGCACACTCAGACTGGGGCAGCGAGGAACAATGCAAAGGGCACAGAGAAGTCAGTGTTCTGTGTCTGGCAGATAAGTTTACAGCTGAAACGAGTGTCAGTGAAGTCTTCACCAACAAGAAGTACTCCAAAAATTCAGAGTCTAACCTTGCTCATCTCGGTCACACAAGGAATTGCCTTCAGATGCAGTGACACGTTTTGCATGACCAGGAGACGTACCAATAATCATGTTTTAAAAACTGAAAACATAGCTTATGCTATCTTAGTAGTGTAGCAATCTATATACGCTGTGAGTGATTTACAGCTTGGTTTTTTCCAGTTTACACTACAAACAACAGGAAATTAAAAGGTAAAGATAAAAAATAGACTTAAATATGAACCTACTTCACATGTTACTACACAAGTTCACTTCACGCCATCTAAAAATTAGCCTCCCATCCCCTGGAGAAAAGGGTTCATGCCTTGCACAACAGCATAAAAAACATCAGCCTGAACGTCTGGAGCCGTAAGATTGAGAAAAGTTCTCGTATCTCAGCGTGGGAAGGATCCTCTCAGTGGGAGCAAGGATCTCTGTACAGGAGGGCTGACGTCAGTGGAAGTGGGAGGGAAATGGTGATGGGAGGTTTGTCGGGGAAATGATTGAGGACAGCTTCAGTGGGAACAGGGAGGAATCAAGAGAGGGCGGATGGCCTCAGTGGAAGCATGGACAGTACGTGTGGGAGTTTCAAAGGGAAAGAGAGCTCGTGTGTTCCAAGGGGAAGGAATTACCAGACAGACAGGAAAAGAGCAGACGGCTTAACGGACTAAATTATGTGCTGCTAAATGCTGAAACGAGATCCACTTCAGCACTGCAGGTACAATATAGCATACAGCCTCCTATACGCAGAATTATGCAACCTTTAGTTTGCAGTGACTGCAAACTTCTCAGGCAATTTCACAGAGTTTGAATGAAGAAAACTTAGTGGCTGTAGGGCCATGGATTTAAACTGGCTGCCCCATATCAGCTGATAAATCAAAAGGCTATTTCACATTTAGCCCTGCTGGCTTAGGACTACTTTTAATTTAAAATAAAGGAACTTTGGATTTACTCTCTGATCCCCTTGCACCCAAACGCACATATTTGTGTGTTAAATATACATAACAGGGAGAGTTACACAAGAGAAGAGGAAGGAAATCTCACGTACGTAAAAGAATGACAGAGCAAAATAAACGTGCAATGTATGTTCTACAGTGTATATTAATGCACTATACAAGATTGACACACACACACGTGATGTTGGGACAGCATATGCTTATGAATACCCAAGCCAATTTTAAATAAGTGTCTTATGCCATTACAGCATTTACTCCACTTATGCTATAGATTAAACAGATGTATTATTTCAAAGTGTTTAAGCAGGTTTCTATAAAGCCAAGTACCTTTACTACAAATGCAACACCACAAATGTCTGAAGAAGAAAATCATAGCTAGTATACATGAAAAAGATAGACTATCAAAATTTTGAGTCACTTTCTTGGATTGTTACAGCTAAAAAAAGAAAAAATAATCAGGAAAATTCTCCTTTGCAACAGAACTGGGTAAGTGTTATTTGATATTCTTAATGTAGCACTGGATAATCAAACCCCAGTCACTGTTACTGCATTTAAGTCTTGCTCATCTTTCACTGGAAAGGGTACAGAGTTTAAGCAGTGGAGTCAATACATCAAAAATTAAGGGAAGGGTTTTCATGGCTGGTTCACTTTTTAGACATGGCACTTATTCCAAGATGCTCATAAATTTTCCAATGAAGGCCACATATGAAACTACTTATTAAGGAGGGAGATACAGGTGCCACAACCAAATATAATTTATTAAAATGCGTCCTCCATTTCTCACATACTACGACCACACTCATATATCAGAAATAGGTGTTATGGCATTTATCTCTGCACACACACACTTTCAGGACTGCTTTGCAAATTTGCTATGGATAAACTTAGGGTTTTCCATGTTAGGAAAAAAACAGGTAAACGATTTGTAAATTGATGCAAATCTCAAAATATAGTATGCTCATCACAAAATACAGTATGCTAACACCACACATCCAAAAAATGATCCTCTGCTATCTGACCAGAAGAAAGATATAATAAGATATAAACATAAAGCCAGAATAAGTCTGGGGGCTAATTAGCAATATATATAATCTATTTTACAGTTCACATGGGTTATTTCTTTTTATGATTCTTTCTGACTTGAAAAATGTGCACTATAGCTAACAAACTGATTCGATAAAAGTTACTGCACTACCTATTATACATATTTTAATAAACTCAGTGCTAATGCCAGCCAAAGTGAAAATATGAGATTTACACACGGGCCAAGTTAAGTTGTTAGCTCTCACTTAAGACCCTCCTGGCTTTAATCTGTGCATATGCAACAAAAGAATGTGAATGAATTTCAATTGAAGTGCCCTGAAACCAAGTGAAAATGCCATTCAGGCAGGGTACCAGCTATTCACACAAATTCTGATGACACCACCATTGGCCAAAGCACAACAGGTTTGCAGCATCTTGCATTCGTGTGAGGATATCCCAGGGGCCATAAAGGGTGCGCTACGCACAGTGAAAAATAACAATAGCTCCTAGTAGCACCCAAATTCTTACAGTTCTTCCTCAAATCAAAAATCCTTTTAACTCCAAAACTGAAAAACTTCCTGCTCAATGCTCCTTTTGGCTTCCAAGAATTTCAGGCTCCTGTCCGTTATCTTCAACGTTCTCACACTTTGTTTCTTTCCAAACAACTTCACTGTACTGTGAAAACTGCTCTCCAGTGATAGCGTAGCCCTCTCTCCAGCACCATCTCCGAGACAACATGGTTATCTAGCACACTAAGAACTGTAAATCTGATCATACTATACACACTAATCATAAAAGCAGAAAATTGGAATACCATGCTGCTTTACAGCTCTAAGAGTATTATAGGATATTGCGCATGAAAAGCATATAGATGTGATGTGTCCAACAGATTTTGTATTCAGCTGATCACAGACAGAATTCCGTTCGCATTTCTCAAAACCCATCGTTTCACAGCAGTGTGCTTAGAGTGATGACAAGGGCAGAAAATATGACTGAGTGATAAAAATCAGAATGACTGCCAATGAGATTACAGTATGCATATGAACCAACATCAACCGTATAGCATCTGGCTGAATTATCCAAACCTAGGAACAAGAAATTTTACAAAGTTCTTGAAAACGAACAACAAAATTTAACAAAATTAAGACTGCTGCCCATGCATGCTTCTGGAAACAGATTTTGGAGTTGTTTTTTTCCCCCCACAAGCAAGCACACAGAAGACAAATTCAGAGAATATACATTTTAAGAATATTTTTGGTTTAGATTTTGTAATGTGCAATTACAATCACTATTAAAAATTCAGCTGGCAAAACAATTGTCAGGATTCTGATGACAAGTTTCCTTACTGTGGTTACCATGTTAAATATGCTATAAGCAGGTCTATCATGTATGAACAGGGCCATAAAGTTCAGTTTCCTGTACAGTGTTATTAACACAAAAATTCAGTTTAGTATAACACCATTCAGCTTCATGTTCTGCCTTAGGTATTGTTAATTCCTCCTCCAACTCACAAAGCGTCTTCTTCTTTGCTACACTTTTTTTAAACTCCTATGAACTAAGATTACTAAATCTGGAGGAAAACAATTGAAGAAAATCACCCACGGTACTGAAGAAAATTATTCCAGGTCAATACTCTACAAGCCACCTTAATGAGCACGTAAAAATCCTAAAAGAACTACAAATCATCAAGAGTTTCTCTGAGTCTGCAAAACACTTGACATTTAGCTAGTTCTCGCCTGCATCTCAAGCCTGTATCTTATATTTACGGCATGTGTATCTCAGTTCTCATCACGGTAACCCAGAGCAGATCAGCCATGTTATATAATATCCCCTGGGCTGCTACAATTTGATTTTTTTTATACTTGCAATTACTTACTTTTACAAAACAGAGATAATTCCCTAAAAAAGCAAAAATACAGAATAATCAAAACCTATAGGAACCAAAGCACAACCCGTAAACAAACAGGCCATCAATAGAAAGGAAATAGACAAGCAAGCACTCTGCACCACCGACTCTCTTGCTTTAAAAAAAAAAATAAACAAAAATTACAATTTTTTTCAGTGTGTATCTGTCAACTTCATACAGCCTTGTGTTACATCTCCACACAAAAGCAGGCATGCTAACACACATGAAAAAACCCTCCAAAAAAATACCCTATTTACAGCAACAGACAAGGTCAACAAGTTGTTAATGTAAATCAGTATCCAGAGCAAAAACCGCTGTCGCTCTCCTTTCAACTTTCTGAATGGAAAAGGTATGCAAATTGATCAGCCCAGCTAGCAGATCACTTCAGACTGCGATTTGTCTCTGCTTCCAAACAAGACGAGCACAAACAGCAAGACTGGACCCAGCACAAATACACACATAAAACACAGGAGTTAGTGGCAGTGCAGCTCCCATGCACGACAGAGTCCCACCAAGGATGGACGGACAGGCCCTCTGCGTTCAGAAGCGAGACCCGTGCCCCTGGCTCGTAACGACTGTCGAGGACAATTACACCACTCTCCTTCCCGGCACTGGGAACACCCGTTTTGTGGAAAGAAGAAAGAGGCTTGGGTACATCTATAAAGTCATTTCATGAGACTGATTAGTTTATAAACGAAAGTAATAGCTTGAGCCAGGAAAAGCTCCCCCACAACATACTGCTTCAGCAGGGAGACTCCTTGGGTTAAACCGCTACAGCCAACTCCTGTTCTGAGAGAAACAGTGCTTATGTTTAGCACCTTTTTTACCTTAACACTGGATCTGCTGGTCTGGGTCTCTGCCTCCATGCTCTGGCTGTTCTCCCTCTTGTCTTTCTTAGAGGAATTAGTCCTCACCTTATAAGTGGATGTGTTGGAGGATTTAATGAATAATCCTGGGACGGGGTTGCCTTGCTGCTGTTGAGACATGGTTGTGTTGGTCTGGTGAGGGGAATTGCACTCCTCAGACTCTTTGCTACTGTGATAGACCACTCTGCTGTCAGAGATGTGGATGCTTGGAGCACAGCCCATGCTTTGTGGCCACCTGGGGAATACTTCTAAATTGTGTATATATATATATATATATTTCCTTCCCGTTGGTATTTTCCCCCTGCTTAATTTTTTTTGTTAACAGGTTGAATCTCTTTCCTGCGTCTCCGCTACACTCTGAAGCATTGCCATCAGTCCCTTCTATACCACCAGAAACGTGTCTGTTCTCCTCGTCCTCCAGGAAATGGGTCCTTTTATCTCAATCTCAGCAGTGGGCTGGGGAGCTGGAGGGGAGGGAAGGGGGGAAATCAAGAATCGGTCGACTTCATATTTTCACAGGTTATTATTAATTTTTCTAAGCCATCTGAGAATCCTGGTAGGGTTTTCTTTCCTTCTGGGGAAAAGAAAAAAAAAAATAAAAAGGAGGGGAGGAAAAAGGCAAAAGCAAAAATAACAAAAACCCCCAAGCCCCAAACCACACGCACACACACCCCAGCGTCTTCTCGGCTAGGCGCTCAGAGTGGCCGGGGGCACTGCACCATCGCCTCCCTCCTAGTCCGGAGCACGGCGCATTTTCCACCTGGGTTTGCACAGCGTTACCGATTAACCCGGGTACGGGCCGGGGCCGGGGGGGCCGCTCCCCACCTCGTCTTCCGCGCTCCCCGCCGAGTAGCGTTTACTCCTCACGGTCCAGCTCGGCGCTGCGCTGTGCCGTGCCGGGGGTGTGCTTTGGGGCTGAGCTGGGGGGCCGGAATAAATAAATTTTAAAATAATAATATTAAAGAATCGAAGATTGCCCCGCCGCCCCGAGGAGCCGGCTGCGCCCCTCACGCCGCGCTGGGCACGTCCCGCGCCGCCTCCGTCGCGGGCGGCCGCCGCGGGGGTGACATTCAGGTTCCCGTCGTCGGAAGGAGAAGCCCCCCGTCAGGCGGCAGCGGGGCTTTCGGGCCGCCGCAGCGGCATCCCGCCCGGCGGGGCGCGGGCTCCCGGCTCAGCGCCGCGGGACCGGAGCGGGCCGGGCCGCGGGGAGCCCCCCTCAGCGCCCGGACCGAGCGCCGGGGGCGGCCCTCGGAAAATCAGGGCACGGCCCGGAGGGCTTCCCAGAGCCGCGGGAGGAGCCGGCTCCGCTGGCGGAGGCATCAAAGGGCCTCCATGTTGGGGGGGAATTTTTTGGTCAGAGAAATGATGCGAAACGACGGGGGCGGGGGGGGGGGAATAAATATTTAAAAATAAAGAAAAAAAATTAAAAAGAGCGAGAAGTAGAACAAAAACGATCCTAGCGTCCCATCCCGGCGGAAAGGGTTGCAGCGGTGAGAGCTCTAATTCCCAGGGCCGTGGTGTCTGCGTCCCTTGCAGCAGGGGAAGTGTCTCTCTCCTCGCAGCCGCCTTCCCTCGCTCTGCGCCCGCCTTGTTATTATTGATGTTCCTCAGCAGCAGCAGCGGCAGTAGCAGCAGCGGCGGCGGCGGCGGCAGTGGCAGCGGCGGCAGGGGCAGCAGCCCCCTCCCCGCCCTCCCTCCCGCCCGCCCAACGGCCGCCCCGCCCGCCCTTCCCCCCCGCCAGCGCTGCCCCGGCGCTTGACAGCGGCGGAGCCAATAAAAGCACCCGCCGGCGCTGACCTCCGGCCTGCGCTGGCGTCAATGCAAATCAGCCGCCGAGGGCCAATGGCGCGGCGCGCCGCGGCTCCGCCCGAGCGAGCGAACTTTAAACCGCCGCTCCGCGTGCGCCGAGTGCGGTGGGTTGTCGCGTGCGGTCGTCACCGGCAGCGTCACTGGTGCGGGAGGGGGCGGAGGCTCCGGTTCCTCTCGGGGCCGCCCCGCTCCTCTCGGCCCCCGGCAGCCTGCCAGGGCAGCGGGCGGTGAGGGCAGAGGGGAGGTCGTTCTGCTGCGGCGCAGGGAGCCACATCTGTGTCATAGTACGACTCCAACCATTTCGGGTCTAACTAGCTTCTTACTCTTGACTTAAAACAAACCAAAACACAACAAACCAGCAACAAAGTGCGGAGGTCTTCACCCTGCACGGTGTGTCAGGACCAGGAGCTCGGCTGCCCCACAGACGTTCGGTAGGAAGAATAACGCCAGGAAGCCGGCAAGCGGCTTTCCTGTACGGACACTGGTTCTGTTCCTCAGGAACCGGGAGCAGCCAGAGCTGTGCTCCGCTGTTGTTTCCCATCGTCTTCCCTTCCACCTCTGGCCACGCCAGGTTCTTCGAAAACGTTTTTGAAAGCAAAGACTGAAAAGGGAAGATAGTGTTATGTGAGTAGAGCCAGACCTTAGGGCTTGGAAAACGAACTGCAGACAGACTTTATGTGCAATATGTATGTAAAATAAACTTTTTCTGTTTCTATATCATATGGAAGCGACTACACTGTACATATTTGAAGACAGAAAGAGTATTTAAAGCCCTTTGAAACACCATGCCCAGCGCAAGGCAAGTTGCTGCTACAGACAATACGTGTTTCAGAAGTACCAGCTCAAGTGCGGCTCAGGTTCAACAACAGACGTACAACACCTTGCTCTGCCACAGACCACACACAACCCGACAGGCTCATAAGAGCTCTGTTCGAGTTCCACACGTGCCTTTCACTTTCCTCACTATGTCATTTGTAGCTCTGCCAACCTTCACTCTCAATGACTCGCAGAGATGCTTCTCCAAGGTACTGCCTGTTTTCACCAGCTGAGGAACAGCCCAGAGGCAACAGCAGTTTAGGGAAGGCCAGATCAAACTTTAGATTTAGGAGCACAGAGAAACCCAAATATCAGAGATGTGACTTTTGTCAATAAGCACCAGTGTCTGAGGAAAGAAAATGATGTATCATGGGAGGAAACCATTTAAGTTACTCAACATTTGCATTGTGAACACTTTTGTGCTCCCCTGCCAGAATTACAGTTTCAGAAGCTAGTTCAGCATGAGCACTTCTGCGCATTCAGAACAGTTAGCCTTTGAACAGTACCTTAACTACATGACAAATGCCATCAGGTCGTAATTAAAAGCAAAATATGCAGATAAGTGATGAATGACTATGACATCAAGAATGGCAAAAAGAAGCTCTTCATTCATATCCGTACCAGCGTCACTTGATGCAGATGAGAGCACCTTATACGGTTAGGAGATGCAAAGCCAAAAGTCAATGCTTTTGAGAAATGTGGTTTTTCAGGATAACCACAGTGCTTGCACTGTCAAAATGCTTTTATTTACTTCTTGTAATTGCTAGCATTAGAGGCTGGAAAATCAAGTCTTTCCTTCCCCAATCTCTCAGCTACTGTGCAGTTTCAAGTATAAGCAATAGTCACATAAACTTCATCCACCCCATTAATTTAGCTGATCTATACAGCTAAATAGAACCAGAAAAAGACACTGGCTTCCTGTGCTCCCTCATCACTTTGGATGCCCGCTTAAGATAAGCACTTAATAAATGAAGGGAAAAGGCTTAATATACCTGCTTTAAACTGTGGGCACTGTTTGGAGAGGGATCTTGTCCTCATTCTTCCTTTACGTTACACATTATTTACTAGATCCCATTAACAAGAGCACAAGTGCAGCTAGAAAGAAGAAAACGCTGCAATTCCTACTTGTGCCATTAACCACAAGTGTGGGCTCTCCTCTTCTTCAGCCTTCATGGATCTGTCAGCAAAACTCTATTGTACTTTATTTCTGGTGGCACTGGAGGAGTCAGAGACAGCAAAACTTCATTTTCAGAGCTCCACATTCAGTTTGCAGTGCTGACACCTAGAGTTAAGCTTTTTGCTTTGTAAAATAAATGGGTTTGATTTGCAGCTACACAAAGATGAAATGTACATTTCACAGTGTCATTTCAAAAAATATCAATATTAAAAACATCTCTGTTTTCCATTTTGGAGGCAAACAAATTCTCATTCAACCAATACTTCAGTTTATCCAAATGACAAACAAATACTGGGCAGGGAAGAAATGCTTTGTTCAACATTCTATAATAATAGCATGATAAAACAACAAAGTGTACATGCAGATTTGAAAAAGGGCAAAGAGGTCATGCACGTCATAAGTTTTTCCACACTAACCCTAGGCAGATTATTTCTGATTATTTCAATCTACAGCCTAGCTTCAAACAAAACAAAAAACCTCCATTTGCAAGTTTTTCAGTTGAGAATTCAAGCCTTGAATGGGAGGATGAGGTGAGCATAAAGTACCTGAATAATCTCTTAGTAGTTTAATAAAAGCCATTGAGAAATCACTAGAGTGGTTGCTACACTGATAAAAGTCCAACTAAAGACAAAAATTTCTATTTGAACAAGACACTGGCACAGGCATTTGGCTTGTTTCTCTTCAATTTGAAAACATTGCTGCTGGTTTTTATTGCCGATAGAAAAATACAGTTGAAAGTACAGATTTACCTGCAGCATAGAATCAGAGAGAAGGGGTGAAAACATCAAAATCATTGCCAATGGTAGTCATTTGTCACTACGCTATTTGAACTCTGTGGATAAAGGGGCTTGTTCAAGCTTATTTGCTGAAGTGCAGCTCAGGAAATGGTGGGCCCTATTATTAAAAAAAAGAAACAGTGCAAAAGAGCAGAGGAAGAATACGAGTGTAGACACTGGCAGATTAGGGCTGAGGGGAAGCGCAGGGTCAGTACAGAGTCAGTAAGTGAGAGGTCAGAAGAGAACAAGCTCTAGGAGACAGCTGGGGAATGAGAAAGGTTATTTATGGAGAATAAGGTTGAATTTCATTCAGGACTGCAGAATAAGAAAGAAGGCTAGGAAAGAGCTTGGGATGATTGTTATCAGTTTGGTCTGTAGACAGGTGGGTGCTGTGGAAGATCAGAGTATTTAGAGAACAAATACATAAGCTTAAAACTTTAAAAGGATTGAAAGTTACAGTATTCAGCCACATCCATCTCATAGGCAAATTACATTGGATCCTGCATTTTTTTGACAAAGGACTGAACAACACGCTGACTCCTCGATCTCCCCCACTGCTCCCTGTGTCTGCTGTCTCCTCCCAAATTTCCATGAGCAAAAGCACTTCCCCTTGATGTATGAGCAGTATGCATCCATTTCACACAGCCCTTGACCATTTCTCATTGCACATTATAAGAGTTCCCAGTGCATGAGCATGGGGACAATTCACTCCTGTCCAGTTACACAAAAGTTCACGTGAAGGCCTGAAGAAAATGTTTGGTGCCAAAATCCAATTCTGATAATATTTCACTGCCAAGATACTGACAGGCAGAATTATCCAGAAGAAATTATGGACTAGCACCTGCATGAACAACAAATATCAGTGTGCTCTGAAAAAATGTTTATTCGGTGATGGTAGAGCACGTGTGCCTGCAGTCCTGTGAGCACAAGGCAGCAATCTTCATATGAGATTACTCTATGTGGTTTTAATTGCTTCTCCCTCCAAGTCAGCTGTATGTCCCAACTGCGTCCTCTAGCCTTCTGAATACTTAGGCAATCCCGCTGGTCTCTAGGCCAGCAAAGGAGGCAGTGAGGAGGAGGAGGAACAACTGTGGACACGTGCCAGGACACAAAGAGCTAAATGGACTCTTCACTAACTACTGACACGTGCAAGCTGTGACAGAGCTCGTCTCTCCAGCCCCAAGATATTCTAGAAGAGAAAAGAGGGACTATATGCCGCCCTAGTCACAAGTTAGTATCAGCATTACATCCCACAAGCAGGCCAGGGGATGTCTGCTTGCTTGCGTATAGCATACAGGTATCCTGTAACTGGGCATCTTCAGGTGACACGAGACAAGTGTAAAATTTGTCCTGAGATAGATCATCCCCAGCTCCTGGAATGTACAGAAATTACAATGGGTTTGTTTTCTGCATCACTTTCCTGATGTCCTGAAAAACCCCAAAGCAATCAACAGAAGCGCCGCTCTAAAGGACTGGCAGGCTGTCTGCTGTGCTGTTGTTGCATAATTGCAATTGCAGAACACAGACAATTGTCTGTACCACTTGGAAACCAGGGCCTTCAAGAGAGTCTAAGTCAGCAACTTTTTCAACTCTAGCACCAAAGACAAATGTCTTTGAGTCTAAAGCTCAGATACTTCATGTATGTACAAGCTTGATTGTCATAACTGGTGTTAAAATGGCTTTCTATTGCAGCTGTAGTTTACACATCACAATCACTGCTGCTCAGCAGTCAGCAGGATAGATACACTATTTCTGGGAGAAAAATGTATCCCCTTTTGCACTGTACCTCCTTTCCACTTTGATTACCTTTTTGCTGTCCCACAATGTGGAAGTCTCTTTCCTGGCCCCATCCTACCCTAAAGATTTGTCTCTCTTTCTCTGTTTCCTAGTCTTCCCACTTGTTCCTTCCTACCTTTTCCTCAAATCCTTATCCTTCCTCCTCTAAGCACCCCTTTTGTCATCTGCTTTTTCTTGCCATTTCTCCCCATTGCATCATATCAAAATCCTTTGCCTTGCCCCAAAACAATTCTCGCCTCTGTCATCCCCAAAAAGTTCAGTCAACCCTCTTAAGTCTCCCACAAAAGCTCCCCATTTTTTATACTTTCACAATTGTCCATCTGTCCAACACTTCTCAAGTATCCTCCAGCATTACACCTTCTCTGTTTTTTGTAGGCTCTCCCCAAATCACCCAAGAGCAGCACCTGCTTGCACAGAGGATGCAGAGTGAAGGTGACCAGATCTCTCTGCCACCCAGCTTTAATGACTGGGCATGGGGCTTCTGAGGCTGCTGGCTAACAGCAGGCTTAGCTGAAGCCTGATCTCAGTGGAGCAAGGGATGTGCAGGGAAAAGGAGTGAGAACACGGTTTCCCTCAATGTCCTCTTCCCCAAGGGAAACCGACACTGGATCTGGGGGCAGCTGAGACTGACACCCACAGCATCACTGATCTCTCTAGACACTGTGGGTATAGATCCTTGGACTGATCTGGGGCCAGAGCAGATTACAGAGCTCTTACCACTATCTTAAAGCCTCATAGGTTTTCCTCTCCCTCCCAGTCCTCCCTTCCCAAGCATCTAAGTCCTCACTACCTACAGGAGATCACCACCTAAGCCTTGTCTTTCCAATCTCTGAGCCTGGGTGCCCTACTCAGCCCAGGGAATGCAGCACCCATGGCATGCTGGAGGCTGCACTGTAACACCCAGCTGCTCTGGCAGTGCCAGCCCCAGAACTCAGCAGGAAGGAGTGCTCTGTGAGCTGCCAAAGCAGCCTCCAACAGCTCCCGCTGCCTGGCCTCGCCTCTGGTCAGCCAAAAAATTGTGGGGAAGAACAAAGCACTGTCGTCCCCACCCACTCCCCTATAATTATCCTGTGCTTCACAAGCAGGATTATCTATCTGGATACACAGTGCCATGCAGGCAGCTGTGACCAGAGAATTAGTTGTTCCCCTCTTGGAGAATTTGCCCTTCTATCTTCCTAAGTATTTTTAAACTAACTTACATTCATTTAGTATGCATTCCCTTCAGTTTGTGCTTTACTAAACCAAGGGTGAGAACTCGTCCTTCTTCTAGAAAACCGATGCCACATAGATGGAGTGGTGTACCCAATTCCTACACCCTACAGGCTTTGTTGCCTGTTGTCCCTCTGCTTCCCAAGGGTATTGAATCCCCCCTCTTAGCTAGCCAGCCTCTGGCCCAGCCCAAGAGTGACCCCCAGGACCCTTCAGACTCATAAACTGGTTCCTGATGCCATAACCCCTTTATCACATTGTGGCCTGCCAGTAAGAGAAAGCAAAAGAAAAACAGTAAAAGAAACAAGCAACCTGGCTCCTCCATCAGTAGGTTAGTTTTCTTTGGTCAGCCTACCCCAGCAGCTAAAAGATCAATTCAGGCTAATGAGGGAAGACTCACAAAGACAGGCTTTCAAAACCACGGACTTGCTCTCCCTGACTCTCTCCCCATCTCCCCTCTTCCAGGTCCCCACTGCCTCCTGCCCAGTGGCCACTTTCTTAATTGCTCCTAGTTAACCAGTAGTGCCAGTGGCCGGCAGCCTTCCTTCCTGTGCCAGCATCCTTAACCCTGCCCAGAGACAGATGGAGTAACAGTAGCAGAGAGAACAACAAAATACAGAGCTAGAAACTCATCCCTCCAGTATGGCAGCAGCAGGAACTGAAAAACTCTCTAAAATTACTCTTTAAGACAGGCTCGTACACCTGCAAAACGGACGGCTTTCATGGTTGCTGAATTTATTATTTAGGGAACAGATCCATCATCCATGGTTGTACCGAGCAGTAATTTATTATATATTCACAATAGCAAAAAAATCCCATGTACTGGCTGTGAGATTTATGTTTCTAGATCACTCAAACATCTGAAAAATTCATCTTACAAACATGTCTGAATATAAGACAGGGAACTGGACCTCATCTGAATACTTAACAACTGTTAACTGTATTCTCAAGTACATTTCCTTCCCTTGGGCCAAACCAACACCTTTAAATACACTCAGTCGTATCTGACTATGTACAAATCCTTCCCTGATGTTAGGTCTTTCTGTGGAACAAGGCAGTATCCTTACATATGCAAGAAGCTGAACCCTTAATTAACCAAGAGCAGCATACCCTACCATCAAACCCAGAGATGGTTGTGCAATTTATTACTCTCTCCAAATGTACCCCTTTTTCCAGGAGTGCTTCACATCTAGTTCTCACATTGCAATTGGGCGCTGTGAGTAATGTTTCATTCATGATTCACACTATTTTTCCAACTGTATTCTTGTTTCTGTAAGCTCCCATCAGGGAGGTCGCGTTCCCTGCCACTTGCCTGCATGCAGCCCTGCATGCAGACAGCTGTGAGGAGGAATGTAGAAGAATCCGACCTCTGCGGTGCCATGGCACAGCGCTCGTAGATTATGCGTCTTGTAAACTCCATTTCACAGCTGTCTGCACATGCAGCTGAGCAGCGGGAAGAGCAACACCACAAGAATTGCAAGACCAGGTGACAACTTGGGGGAGAGATAGGGAGAAACCACACTGAGGGCAGGTGGAGAAACCAGACCATGTAACTTTTCTGGGGATAGCTATTTTTAAAAAACAAACAAACAAACAAACAAAAAAGACAGACTCAGGATGTGTCGGGGAGATAAATCTTCTGAGTTTTTGAAAAGGGGAAGGCAGCGCTTGCAGGCTCACTCACCACAGCCCTAACCAACATAAATCTCACCCGGATGGGCACCATCCTTCCCAACACGCTCACCAGGGCTGGCTGTAGCACAGCTATCACGGAAGGATCTGTCATACTAAGCAGAACAGCACTTGGCAGTTTTTGTGAATTATGGTTACAGCCAGCACAGCTGGGTGCTGCAGGGGTTGACAGACTCTGTAACACAGTCACAATAGCGAGTGCTCTAAAAAAAATTTCACTAAAATGGTTTGGGAACGGAGCTGAAAAATAGTTTTAAAACATGTCCTTTAAATTCCTGAGAGACTTCCAAACAGATGGGGCTGGAGGTGATCTGACAAACTGAGGGAGGCTGATCCACTTTGGGGGAGGTTTATATCTACCTTGGCAAGACCTCCTGGGTCTGCACTTACTGCGCCCATGCTGGTGGGTTCCTCATGCTCAGTCCAGAGGCTTTTTTATCTCCTCTCACTTGAAATAAGCTGTGGTACCATCTCTTTGTCTCCTTGATATACCTCCAGGACACAGGTCTCTACTTCCTATCCCTTTGGAGAACTGAGACCTCACATTTTGGTGGCCACAGATAACCAAGAGCAATGGCACTCCTTCCCTTAGCTCTCACTAAGTGCTAAACACACCTTTTCGCACAGCCCTAATCTGGTTTACACTTCTGGTTTTGGGGAGTTTCAGAGGAAACCAGTGCACACATTAGATTTACAAAGAATTAAAATAACCAAGCCAGAACAATCACTCTTAAATTCACTGCCACAACAAGTATACCAAAGTAGATAAAACAATTAAAGATTTGTTAATCTCCTTGCACTCTCAGGAGTCCAGAGTCATTTGAGAATGTCAGGGTCATCCCATGCATGTGACATCTCTCCAGATCCCCATGCAGATGGCTTCCCTCTTGTTCAGCCGGTGTAACACCTAAAAATCACATCTTCCTTTTGACAGTCTTAGGCATCAAAAGAAATAACCACTTTTCAACAAAAGCTCTGAGTCCTGAGGACTTCAGAATCTGACCTAAAGCAATTATCCTTTTAAAAGGAAACTAAGTTAGTAACCGTCCATTTCACAGATTCACATGGGAAAAGCCATGTGGCCTTTTGAGAGGGGTGAAGTGAGAAGGAGAAAGAAAGCATGTCTACTACATAAGATGCTTACTAAACCGCTTGAAATAACCTCGCTACAAAAGCTTCCTCCAGGCTTTTCAGCATGAACAGCAAATCTCAGCAAAATCAGTTTTCCACTGGGGAGATACACACGTATTCAAGAAAAATACTACCAGAGATAACAATCTAAATTCAGCTTACTCTCAGCAGGTTGAGCAAGCACACAGACTTGTGCAGCAGAGGCAGGCAGCAAACGCAGCTGGGGGGGACTTGGGGACTGCTGGTTACTCAGAGACTCCTTTATGGTTTGCATGGGGTGTCATTCCCCACTTACTGCACCCACAGCTGCCATCTTTCTTGCTCACTTTTCCCTCAGTGCCCTGACTAGCCCATCCATCACACACAGGTGGGCAAATCTTGCTGGGACCCCTGCCCCAGCTCGCTCTCCCTCATTCAGGGGGGATTTCTAGGAAGCTCTGGGAGAGGGATGTTGGGAAACACTTGCCTTCCCTTGCAGGTTTCCCCAAAAAACCAGGAGCAGATTAGCCTGAACTCATACCTGCCGCTGACTAAGCAAGGCGCCATTCAGGTCTCTACCAAATGCCCCATGGAGATGGAGAGAGGAGAGACATAACAGGTCTAACAACTAATTTAGTATCTAGGCAAGAGCCCAGGCCCCATTTTCCTCCTACCTTGGATCAGCAGCAATGACAGGATGCAGGACCAGGCCCCTTTCCTAACCAGTATTTCACTCTTGATTTTTAAACTACTTGCTCATTTACCAAAAAAAGCTGGAGGCACCTCGCAGCTGAGACCATGCATCCAGCTGCAAGGTATTTCACTGATTACATAACAGATGATCAAAAAGAAAAAACAAATTAAAGAAAATAAGCAATATAGCAAATTCCATCCCTCATAGCCATTCTGTTCAAGTTTTTATTAATATTATAACCTAAATAACAGGAAAAAGTTAGTATACAAGGATGGCTTGGAAGTGCTGTGCTTGGAGAGAGACTGTAGGTATACCTGTTAAGTACAACATATCAATTTCTTTCACGCAGATGCTGGTTTTACAAAACAAACCAGGGAAATGCAAACTTTTGCCGACTGGCAGCACAAGTTGTTGCACATTTAAGAATGGAGAAAAGGCACTGACCTACAGCAACAGTTAGACATATCCACCACTGCACGAATTACCTACACCATCAGACGCTCAGAGAGAAACCACTGACACACGGGTTTAGAGAAGAGGGAGCAGATCCTTTGATTGCATGTGCTTTGTAAAACACATTGTTGTTTACTCCTTTGCTGGCTAGCTGTCTCAGCTGTTCCGCAAAGTGTGGAAGAGAGAAATGCAGTATCACCAGGAGGGGACTGTCTGGGATAGAAAAGCCCATGTGAAATGGCCAGCTCTGCCCTGGGCAGGGTGGGCAGCTACGCCCAGGAGCTCACAGCTCCTGGTGAGGGTGGCACAATGGCATCGCCTCACTGCAGCCCTTAATAGCTTGTTGATTTAAGCCTCAGTCACAGGCTTTTAGTGCTGGTCAAACAGAAGGAGACATTTTTTCACCACAAGATTGTTTTCCAGACTTTTTCATACCTGCTGATTTTGTATCTCTGATGCAGTGAGGTTAGTACCCAGAATCCCTCTTAAAGGTCTCCTTTGTGGTCATGACATGGCACTTAGGCAAACTGAGATAATTTTAATCAGATTCACTTTTCTTTATTTGGCTGTTTATCGTACTGTTGCATTTTCATTAGTACAGAGAACTCCATTAGATCAGCCACCTTCACTTTTGCTCACTGCCTTTAGTTCCAGTCTCTTGTACGTTAGCACAGTGCTGCAATGCTCATCTTAACACAGCATTAGCCACATTTTTAAAAGCTTCCTGTTTCCTGTTAATCCTAAAAAAATTGCCCATTAGAGGAAGAGATGGACGTGCTAAATGTCCCAGAACTGTTTAGGACAATCTGCTAGGGATACAGTCTTGGAAATTATACTTCAATGTCATTGCAGGTGATAATGTAGTTTAGCTGTTTCTAAGCAACCAGGCTGCCTTTAGATGTTACTCTTTAGGTGTGTGGACATCATTACGATCTCCAGCCCACAGCAGAAGCAGAAGAATTGCCCTTCCCCTCTGTCAAACACTTATAATGTCTGCTTTATATTGGACTTTTTGTGGATGCTACTAATTCATATTCAACAGCTGATTACAGCAAGACTCAGTTGGGCTGCATGGCGGTACCGCTCCAGCACCAAGCAGAACAGATTGCATGCTCTCACAGCGACTCGTGGGGATGCCTGAACACACCAAGCCATCCCAAAGCATGCCAAGTAACTCCTCGACTTGTGTCTCAGAAGTATTAGGCTATTTATCAAAAATATTTTGTAAGCACTTTCCCACAGGTACCTAAATATTGACCTATATGAAGGGTATATAAACACTCAACAATGAGGGCTGCTGGTTTTCTCCCTTTTATAGGATTTTTGCTTTTATCGTGTTTGGTTTTTTTAACTTTTCTCACCATTTTGCCACATGACAGCATTTTTTATCTTAATGGAGTGACCTATTGATAACATCAACACATTAAGAATTACAATTATACTTTCCCATTGGAGGCATTTATCCGATGCTGCTATTTGAGCTGTCCTAATTAGGGCAGATTGATCCACATTTATCCCAGCATAGCATTTTCTGTCAGATCCTTGTATTCGCACAGGGCCGTGCTGGCAGCGCCTGGGCTCCTCCGGGCTGCCTGGAGGCTCTGGGGACAAAGTATATCAACCTTTGCAATTGGTATTTTCTGAATTTGCTGCACGCAATGAACTTAACAAAGAACTGAAGCAGAGATGAAGAGTGTGAACATTTTAAGAGGAAGAGGAAGTAAATTAAGCATGGACATTGTTAGACAGACACTGAAGTAGGAATAAAAATTCTTTGTAGGGCTGTAGATTTCAGACAAAACCTAAACACCCAGACCAGCTTCTGGTCAGAGTATAAACTGCACATACTCTGGCCATTTTCTCAGCAGTTTAAAGCCAGGGTCATATTTGTTATGATGACAGCATATTTACTAATGAAAGCACTCGGAAAGACATTTCAGGAACAGAAACAGAATTTTATCAGACTGAATTCCCATCGCACAAACACTGGTCTTTAAATACAGTTGTCCGTGCCCCCTACATTATCAAAATAAATCTGAGGTAGCTCCCATACTACATCCTTAAAAAAAGGCAGAAATTACCCAGCTCATCCTCCACTTGCGGAGAATGTGAACTTCTGATAAAAAGTTTGCTTTTGTTGCTCTGCCAAGGGCTAAGCCCAGAACTTGGGAGGATTAATAACAGGAATGGGCTGGAGACACATGATTTAGCTAGCCTTGTTTGCAGTTCGGCTCCTTAGCAAGGTACAGCCTGACCTTAGGTGACTGTGGCTAAAAGGAACAATTATGGAGCTCAGCAGTGGAAAAAAAAAAAGTAAAACAAAGACAGATGGGAGCCATATAACTTAAAATAATTTAAAGTGTTCAGCTGAATTATGCACATTAGAATACACTACATCCAAGCTTTGTTAACTGGTTCAGTGAAAAAAGAACTTCTGAAGAGATTATAGAAACCGTGTATTTCTTCCAGAACAGTTGCTATACCACTTTCTTTTATCTCTTGAGCACCAAATAGAAGTAAACTTTCATTTATCTAAAGTTATATGGCCCTATCACAGACATACAGGAACACATCATAAATATTGGTTGATTTATGATTCTAATTCCTTACAGATGGGAAAACATAAATTGAGTGACTTGCCCTAAGTCACCTAGGAACTATTTGTCATTGCCTAGAAGTAAGGCTGTAATCTGACCCCCTTCACCACAGTATCCATCTTTTGAAACATCAGTGGTTTCTGGGAAATCGTATGTTTAAGATAGTTAATATAGCCAAGTAAGATTCCATATTTTTGAAGTACTTCTAACATAACCTACGATTCTGCAGTAAAGCTCTGCCTCTCCTACAGTTAGCACATCTTGGTCAGCATCAGCAAAAAACTGCTTGATGTCAACCGTGGGCTTGAACTGTCTAATGATCATCTAAAAGGCTTTAAACACAACTTTCTGATACTTATTTAAGATTGCACTTCTCTGAAGGTCAATATATCATGAAAATGCTAGTAATAGTCAATGAAGTGAGATGGGATTTAGCGTAGCAGGTTTGCCCCTAGAAAGGAATGTATCCCAGCTTTCTTACAAATAGGAACCACTGCAGAAAAAGGAGCTGGTACACTGGAGACACATGTGCAGTGGGTTTACTCAGTTTCTGACTTGTATATGGGGAATAACACGACACTTTTGAGGAAGCTCAGAAACCCGCAGAAAACCTCTCCACAGCTGTACAAGGAAATAGGTCTCATCTCCATCTATTTTCTTAACTCTGCTGGTTTAAGAGACTTCCTAATTCTTGTTGGAGCATGAAACTGTTGGCATTTTCTGCATAACAGCCAGATTCCTGTTCAAGAAGGACTTTGAGAGCAGCACTTCTGGGGAGATGAGCAGCAGGCACAGAGGTGTGCTGGCGTGCTCTCTCCCAGCCCACGCATGGTGTTCTGCAGCCAAATTGCCTGGAGTGCTTGGGGGCTGGTACCCAGACAAGGAGCTTTAGGATCAGAAGCAACTCCACTGAAGCCACTGGAGATGAGTTTGGTCTTCTATGTGATGTCTTTCAAATGCTGTTTGTGGGCGCAGAAAAACACCAGAGGCATGTCTTTGGGATATAGTCATCAAAACGCAGGCATCTTGGGACACTCGCAAATGCCCGCTGCAAGCCACAGAACATAGGCCTGCCGCCTGCTGATCTGCTTTGGAGAAAATTGCTAGGGTTGAGGGAATTTAGTTTGCTCTGTACTTTAAGAGCCTCCTGTGGCCAGACGGATGGGCCGGATGCAGCTGGAGCGCTCCCTCCCCTTCCTGGTGCAGAGTGGAGCCGGGAGGGCTGAGCTTGGCTCTCCGATGTCCTGGGATGGCTCACTGTGCTGCCCTGGATACAGTGTTCAGGAGGACAATCCCCAACCCTTCCATACCCCAGCTTGCCAGTCAGGGACCTGGTGGGTGGCATCCACAGCCATCAACCCCTCCTAACTCTTCCCACTTAAAGCAGCTATTTGGTCCTCTTTTAAAGTGTTTCATGAGTATTGATTTGTACGAGTTTAAAATTGGGCTTAGCTAGCCAGAGTGGATGGACCCTGACAAAAAGCTTTCAAGCCTCCTCTGTGTAAACACCTGCTGTGTTGGGGGAACGTGTTACAACCTGGCAGTAGCTCCTTGCACTGGTACAACAGGATACTGACTGTCATTCTCAACAAAGACAAGAGATTCATGTAACCACAAAATTTAACACATTTGTAAGAAGATTCAATGTTACCTACAAAGACAAGACAACATCGTGTGTTAGCTGGGGCCGGGAACCCAATTTCACCGGCATGTGGCTCCCTCCTGACATAACCAGCTGCAGTGGAGGTCAGCCCATCCTCTCTGATATCCACACTGTCTTGGTCAGACAAGCGAGTACTGTGACCTGATCTAGCCCGTCAGGCACTGATGCCAAACAGGAGATACAAGGCAAAGGGCTTCCATATAAGGGGAGAAAGGAGTCAGGAGAGTTTAGAAAAAAAAGAAGGACCAAAAGGAAAATTTTGTACTGCAATTCAACTCTCATCAACACAGCCTGCATGGTGCCGCCTTTGGCCCATTATCCCACGTATAAGAACAAAGCTAGATCCAAAAAGACAATTAAAAGGAAACCATACTATCTGGATAGGATATCTCTTCTGCAGAACACTAACGATTAACCTTTGGAAACTACAATAATTTATCACTGAAGTAAAAAGTGCAGTGAAACCCCAAGAGCATTCATGTGAACCAGGAGTTGCCTCTGGCAGAGGTACTGGCTAGAGGAAAGCATTCAAGCTACATACAGTAAATGATCAGTGTCTGGACATATTATTGGTTTTTGGAACATATCTTGTACCTTAAACAAAAAGGAACATCCTATGAGATGATGCTTGAATGCCCATTGGAGTATACCCTGAGACAGCTCTGTGAAACATTCAATGAAGGAATCACCACAGTTAGTCCAGTTTTAGGGAGCACATTAGTCAACTGGAACAAGCAAGGTTATAGAACAGAATAGTCTACGAGCTTGGGATCTCTCTGCAGAAAACATGAGCTCTTTTTTACTGTATATAGTGTGATGCTTGTTTGAGTAGTGGCTTACTGCAGAGCACCGTCTCATTAGCTCACCTCTGGGCGTAACAGGTAGCTGTCACTTGCATGGAAATGAAAACAGAAGTTAACGAACTAATTAATTCACTCGGTGTTTAAAATCCCCTCCTTCCTATTCCCCCTTGCCCATGACTCCTAAGTAAACTATGTAGAAAGGGGTCTGATTCCCCTGCGTCTCTGACTTTGAGTGTATACACAGTGCTTCCTCTTCATACGGTTATCTTTGATGTAAAGCCACTGCATGCTGGCTACTAACTCTACCTAAATCCATTATAGGCACCCTTTGTATAATATGCACCTTGCTATAGCATGCAAAACATTTGGCTCCCAAAGACACGATAGGATGGCTAGAGTAACCACTAACCAGACATGCTGGAATGCCTGAAAGTGTCCAAGATTAGTCATTTGGCAGCAATCCTGGGGAAATGTAGCTTTACATATCCCACTCTGGACAGAAAGGTTTAGTGCTTGGGGCCTTCTGGCAGGCCTGAACCTGACTCCTTTCCTTACAGTGCGCAGCCATGACTACAACAGCTAAAGCTGGGATGCAATTGCCACAAAAAACTGAATCATTCACTTTGTCAAATCTGTCTCCAGTATAGTCTTTTCTTCACCAAAAAAAAAAGAAACCCAAACCCAAACAAACCCTTCCTATACTTGGCCTTGATATTTATTTTTTCTGGATAATTTCAGCTTCTGTGTTTGTCAACTGAAAGGAAAACGCATGTGTCACAAACATATCAATCAGAAATCTGGAGGGTGTTTGTATATTATACAAGAGATCAAAGGTTGGAGAAATTTCATTCTAATTTGAGGGCAACAAAACAAGGTTACTGAAGAGCTGCATGCATGCTTGTCAGCTATACAAATCAAGGCAAATCCAAGATTGCATTTAGGTGCTAGGAATGACAAGCAGCAACACTTCTTTGGTCACTGAAGCTCGATGCAGGACTTGCATGGACACATCTTACAAGAAGGGCTGGCACCTGCACCTCACTGCACTTTTAACAAGGGATCCAGTCACCTACACATAAAGTAACATAACCGATTTCTTACGCCACATCCACCCCAGGCAAGAGAGCACAGTGGAAAGCCCGTACCATCGCTTTGAGCAAGCCAGCACATCCAAACCAGCAGCCGAGTGCTGCACAGAGACAGCTCAGGGCTAACTCAGAAGCAGCACAGCTGGAGCAGGGTGGCCTGGCTCCTAGGCTCGGTGTCCCTGACTCTCAAAAGGAACAGTTTGCTTGAGCTTAGTGCTGAGCTGAGACAGAATTAGTCCCACTGGTTCAGGATCTGTCATGCTCACCACGAGACCACGGACCTGCGCATCACGCTGCTGTGTGGGGCTGCCACGGCCTCAGCATTTCTGCTCAGAGCTGCAGAAAATAAACCAGTTAAAACATGCAGAAACTGGCAGCTGTCTTCGTGCTTTTCACGTATTAAGCTGCAGAACCGGTGCCAAGTACTCCCGCACTCAGAACTGCACAGATGATATTGCTTCTTCAATGTATGACATTCATGTAGCATTCCAACAAGGAAATAAACCAGCACAACCAAATGGATGAATGGAAAAATGAATTACTTCAAGTTAATTTAAAGAAGATATTTAGTCATGCATGGGAAGGAAAAAAAGAGAATAGGTAACCAAAATAGAATGAAGCAATTGGAAACAGCTGATGTTTGATGAAAAGAAAGATACTTTCTGGGGTGAGAAATTTGAAAGCCTCGAGTATTTGGAAAGAGCAAATTATGCATGACTTTTTAATCCTTTAAATGGTGCCAGGTTATCCAGAATCCACTCCAGAAAGGTTTCCGAAACAGTTTATTCTAGAACTAAGCCAAAACCTCCGTCCAACTTTGGAAAATCTTATTTAGAGTCAGACTAACATTTTGTGAGCTCATGTCAATGTTGGAAAATTGCTCCAGCTGAAAGCATGAGGGAATAGTTTTGCAAAGGAACCCCTGAGTTTTAGCCTGGTTTTATGATTTGCAGTAAGAAAAGGCAGAAAAGAAAACTAAGATCCTTGATAGAAAAAAAAAATATAGAAAGGCTGAGTTGCATTTGCTGACAGAGCCGTTATTGTCTTTCCATTTCACAAAGAGTGGACAAGTTTCATGCTGTACTGGAAGCAAGAGTAAGGGTTTGTTTTACATGAGCTTTACATTGGTGCACTTAGCATACAGACATGGAAGAGGGTACCTCAGTCCTGCCCACAGCACCTTATGACTACAAAAGCGACAAAATCAATTTTATTGCTCCAGCCAGTATCCACATCACACCAATTACTGTTAAAAATCCTGCCAAAAGGGCAGCTCAGCGCAGTCCTGCTCAACTAGTAGGAATTCAGGTGTCAGACCCCACAAGGCACACAGGTGACACTGTTGTGGGCACTAACAAATTACTTGCCTAATGCAATTTTTTTTTAGGTTTTGTGTGAACTTTTGGGCACATCCAAGTCTGAGGCATCTGAGTCATTCATGTTTCTGGGTCACTAGCTGCTCTTTATGTCCTATCAGTCCCTCTTTTCCCTCGTTTTTTCTTTTTCTTTTTTTGTTTTGAAACCTAGCCAAAAAAGTTAGCGGATAAATGACAGCTACTACTTTGTCCTTTTAGTAAATCATTGGCAGACATGGATCGGCATTTTGAAATGTATGGACATAGGTAGGAAGCCAACCAGACAGTATATTACTACTTTTTGTAACAAGTACTGATGTTTTGCTTCCATGAGCGTCCACATCTTTTTAAGTCACAAGTAAGAAGTGTGCTGTAATAAGCAAATATAAAGTCAGATGCTTTTGACCATATAAAGCCACAAGGAAGAAGAAAAGAGGAGGTATGTGAAATTCATGACATCTGGGAAACACTTTGTATATGGAGTTTGAAGACAATATACATTGCCAGCCTGGCAGAACAGACATAGACGTCCCAAACAGAAGCCTGAGAAAATAGAAAATCAGTAAGTATTAAGTTAATCCACAATGTACCTTTTCTGGGGGACCAGATCTGTTTGGAAGTTCAAGCCAAATTTGGGAAATGATTGTGAACACAGAGAAAAATTCAAAACAGAAATGTATAGCATATTCAAATATGCTTTGAGCAGAGGGGTTGGACTAGATGATCCCCAGAGATCCCTCCCAACCTCAACTATTCTATGATTCTGTGAAATGTTTTGCTTTGGTATTTTCTAAATGAAATGGTTTGGGTTTGATTTTTTCTTTTCCAAAATGAAAGGGGACAGAAATAACCAGCTTATAAAGCAACATCAGGCATTCTGTTTGGGACTGAATAAAAACATTTTGCAAAATTTAAGAATTTTCCTCCTAAATCCCCCTCAATTTTCTCCAAAGGAACCTCTGCTTTTAGTTTCATTAGACCTATGTTTATTTTTCATATCTGGGGGGAGGGGTCAGAGAGCAAACCAAAAAACTCACCATTCATCCAGCTCTGCTCCCAACCCCTATTTTCTTATTCACAGGTGAAAAACTGCAAAGATGATAAACTCTTTCAGATGCACCCCTGTTTCTTCAGGGCTGAAGGTGCAGAGCAGGCGTCTCTGCAGCCAACAATAACAAACACTGATGCCAACCTTGTGCGTTTCCATGGCCATGGTGCCCCAGAGACCTCCTCTTTCATCCCCACGCTCCTCCCCTCCAAAGCCACCTCATCACTTTCTCTTTGAGGTTGGGGAGGGAGGGACAGTTCAGATACACCTGTTTCCCAATAGATTTTGTTCCAAGAGGGCAGAAGGAGGAAAAAAAAGAAGAAAAAGGTGTTTCTGCTCTTTCATTCTTTTCCCACCTTTCTTGTTTTCCTGAGTCTATTTACCTATCCCATGTGGTTACTGGTGGAAGAGAAACTATTTGGTTAGAGAGCAGAGGGAAGTAGCACAGGGAGCATCATTGCAGAACTAGGAGCCACCAGGACCAAACTAGTGTTCCCAGGGCTGTACGGGCAAAGCAGAGCAGTATTTTCCTATAAACACTAAAAACACTTGCAGTTAAGCCTTGTGCTTGGGCTGGCATGGGAGTATGTGACACAGGCAGATCACCTGTACCAGAGACTGACTCAAGTCCATCTAGGGTCGATGACAGCTTCGGCCAGCTGCATGCTCATGGCCAGCGCTGCAAAGGTGCTGCAGAGGTTGGTGGGACTGACAGGAGGTTGGAGGGGCACCCCCAGGAACATCCCGGGGGCAGGGAGAAGCGGGGTCTGAGCACCTGCAGGCTTTGTGGCAGCCAGGTGTCCTCTCCATGCCACGTGCCCATCTATGTCCCAGGCACGTTTGCTAGCACACAGCCCCATAATTGTGCCTGGGACCCTGGCGGAGTGACCCCACAACGCACAGTAGACCTGCTCCACTATAAAATAGCTCTTGCCGAAGTAGGTAGAGTCCAGGGGATCATTTGCCTGTTTTAATTCTAAGGGTCTTGGAGTTACAGCTAAACCTCTGGCTCCTCTTAATATTTCACTCTCTGATAGAGCTGGTCAAAATATTTCCATCTAGCAAACTTTTTCTGAAGAAAAATTGATATTATTAAGGCTTTTATTACTCTTATTAAGAAAATGCCCATCCTGTCAATTAAAAAAAAGTAAATTTCAAAATCCCAAATTCTTTTTTGGTTTTGGTTGGTTGGTCAGTTGCGTGTTTTTTTCTTCTCTTAACTCCATCATCGTACTCTCCTCAGGACAGGGCTTCTGCATGCATCAGGGAAAAATGTCAAACCCCCATCACACTCAGATACCTGCTGCTGGTAAAATACCACTGCCGTGCATTTGCGCAATACCACTGTTTCACCTCTTTTATAAAAATAATCTCAGACCTCTGCTGCAAACACAAAGGAGCTTCACCGCACCTAGGAGGGAGGTTGGGATCGGTACAAATGGGGGAACAGGCAAGGAGTGAGAAAAATGCCAGCCTTAGGGAGGGGAGGCAGCAGAGCTCAGCTCATCATATTAGCATTTGTTTGCTCACACAGCAACACTTCAGCACAAAGAACTCCAAATCTTCATTATAATCTCACATTTTTGGACTAGGCTCCTGCGTATTCATTCCTATTGATTGACACGTGGAACAGCACACTTTGATCATCTTGTTAATCAGGTATTCTTGAAGCAATATGTGACGCAGTTTAAATAAGCCAGGTTAAGTCCTTGTGTACATAAGGAAGCTATTATAAGAAAAGGCAATGATGAAACTACTTTTTGCAAGAAGTAACTAGAGATTGAGTGCCTTATATGCTTTGGAAAATTTCACTTTGTTTATATCATTTTTCATGACTTTCTGCTTAGCATGACGTGGTGTTGTCCCCCCAGCTGTGACCGGTTTGGCTTGAAAGTCAAGATTTTGCAAACTGGCCTAGTGAAACCCCCTGAGGCTCTAAGCTTGCATGGAACTCGGTACCTTCATTTTGAGGGGGCATCTCCTTTATATAGTGTGTTTTGATCATTCAAAATACTGACCACTCTTGAGGCTATCACTTAGAGGCACAGCAGTTCTTGGCAGATAGGACTGCTGAGTTACCATGGCCCTGTAGCATGCTTCAGCCAGAAAAGTCCTTCCTCCCCAAGGCACCAAAGGAGGAGACACCAGCGCTGCTACGGCGGAAGAGCACTGGTATCAAACAAGGCTACCCAGCCCCAGACAGGCACCTTGCTGCACGACTGACCCTGCTGCCCAACCTCCCAACAGAATTACATTTGCAAAAGCATCTGATTTGCAGAAATACTGATGAGCCGCAGCTCCTACTGATACCAGCGGGGACTACAAGCAGTGGGATACTGAAAAATCAGAGCATCACCACCAGCCCGTGCCTCTCTCCCCCCCATTTATGAGTGTGGCTCAGCCTCTTAGCGACCATAACTGAGTTTTTATGAAGCCCTTGAATGGGTTTTACTGCAAAACAAAGCTAAGAATGAACATGCACGATTATACCAGGACAATAGTCTAAACTTAACAATCGCTTCCTGTAATTGTCTGAGGCAGCCTGTAGAACAATCAATCATCTCATGATAAATCCTTGTTGGTCATTTACCATCATTAATCTATACTGTCAGAATGAATTAGGTGCAGAGGAGCATGTTAATTACAATGCAGATGACACTTTAGCTTTAATTATCATGACTTCAAAGTAAACAGTGTCAGTTAATCAACCTCAATCACCATAAATGGCCATTGGAGGAAAGCGCTACTCAGGGGACGGTACTGACCTCCAGCTTGCAGGGTCTGCAGTTACAAGGCTGGCATTATATCATGACTTTTCCAAACTGCTCTCTTTCTATCCGCAGTAGTCAGGTCTATGGGACACTTTTTCCACTGCCTATGACATGCCTTAAATTAGGGGTGACCAATTTTGTCAATATGTAGCAACCTAGCTTTATTTATAGAACACTTCAGATTGAACAGCAAAAGCTCCCACTGTCCTTTTATGCCTTTTCATTTTGCATTTAACAGCTACTTATTCATTTTACTTACCAACTAGGGCTGTGTTTTTATAGCTTGTGGTTCCCATTTCAATATTATTTTATGCCATTTTCTGGAGGGCTAGGATTATGGAATAAACCTAAACACCTGGACAATTTGTAAGGCACTGGTAGAGCAGCTAGCAGTGTTGCAAAGGCCCCCAGATCCCATCAGACAAATGTAGCCCTTTTGTTATTGTAGGACGTGAGAGAAAAACTCTCAAACCCCATCAGATTCCTCCTGAGATCCTCTCTGTGAATCCCAGCCAGAGCAACCAGTCAACCTGCCTGCTGTTACCAGCATCAGGCTCCTGCAGAGGAGAACAGATAAAATTGTTCTCCGTATCTCCTGCAGACAGGACAAGAGGAGGTGGGCTCACACAGCATGGAGACAGCATGGCAGGAAGAAATACTCTAATGCTAAAGCTATAAAAGTGTTGGAGCGGGCTGCCCAGCGAGGCTGCGGGGTCTCCAGTAGCAGAGGCTTTAGAAGCCAGGGTATCCATTGCAGAGCCCAGGGCTCTCACAGCCTCTGGGGTGCTGGGCCTCACTCCAGTGTATTTCCTGCTGCTTGATACACCTTGTGAAAAAACACCTTCCATTTTCCCCAAAACTGCTGGGCAAAATGCAAAAGTCTGGGAAGATACAAGCAGCCTGTGAAATGTCCTGCTTTGCTCTCTCAAGGAGAGCAAACCATGGAAATAAGGAGTTACAGAAATAAACCAATAAAGTAAAATTAAGGTGGGGAATTTAATCACTCAGGAGACGGGAAATTCAAGGCTATGGTACCCATGGCAACTGCTATTTGTCCACAGTTTATGGAACATTAACCTTAACTCCATATGCGGAAACAGAAAAAAATTATGGGACATATCACGTATGAATGCATATTTCATGCAGAGGGTACTCTGCGAGGGCTACTGTGAAAGCAATAATTAAATTTCCTGACTGCAAAGCAGGTAGGTTCATGCACAAGCAGCTCTTCTGAGACACGAGCTAACGTCACCAGACAGAGCTCCCAGCTCATCCCCACAGTGTAGGCAGGGAAGATTCAAAGTCTCAGTTTGGCCATAGTATCACGTCCTGCCTTATAAGCTTCTGGCTGCTGTTCAGATTTTGTTTTGAAAATTGCCATCTGTTGATTTAGGGAATGTTGTGATATTTCTTTCAGTTGTTCAGGTCAACAAGAATTCTGCCTTTCTTGTATGTTTTCTTTTAAGCAACTAAAGCAACATTCATCATTCAACAAGGCAGAAGTCCAGTTCCTGCTGGGTGATCAGTTTATTCAAATGTGAGAACCAGATTATTGCTGAGTTAGACAGCAAACAAGTTATCAAAACCTGAGAGAGTTTTGTGCTTGTCTCGAGCTGAATTTTAACCCCGGGTTGGGTGCAGAGGAGTCAGATTACTTACGGAAAAAGACAAAACCAAAGCCAGCCAGATAGACTGTAACCCTGTGGATGGTGGTGTCCTTGAAGTTTCATTTTTTTACATGATCTTGGACAATTGCTGACTGGTATATCTATTTTTGCTAAAGTGTGGCAGACAAGAATTTATGAATATAGAAATCACAGCAGAAATATAACAGCCGAGAAGACTAATTGCAATTTGGGAGGGGGAGCTATTTAAAGAAGTATCGGTTTAATAAAAATTACTTCTATCTTTTGTCACCACCATGGGACACAGAAGCAGGTGGTCTGCTTGGTTATGACCCCCCAGCCTGACTTTGGAGGTGTCATGTGCTATCTCCTCCCAGGACCAGAGGCAGGGTGAGGAGAGGGAGAGACCCCTCATGCCACAGCCTGCAAGGGAAGGACGTGTCTGCTCCTTTCACCTTCCCTGGGTGAAAACACTTGGCTTTAGGCAGAAACGGGCCTGAGCAGGTATCTCGGGCTCTGATGCCGTAGGAAAAACTCATCTCAGAGGCAGCACACCGGGTACCAGTGCTTGCAGGCAGCCAAACCCAGCACCCAGCATCCCCCACATAGAATTTTTCAGCAGGAGCGTGGCCAGACTCTAACCCAGCCCATCACTCTTAACAAAGTGATTTAACGCATCCATGGCACCTACCAGCATGGCTCAGGTCTGACCTCTGTCACCACTTCATAGGCTGATAGGACGAGGCCAAAATCCAGCCATGCACACGGAAGGGCTGATGGAGTCAACAGAGCAGCAGCACGCTCCTGGCCAGGCTCAGATGCCTGCGTGCGTGCCCTGGGGCGTGGGTGCCTTCGCAGGTTCCCCATCCCTGCTCGGTAGGTTTGAGCAGCTCTGTGCGACCACGGCTGGGGGCTGTTGGCTCAGATGGGGGTCCCTGCAGAGGCAAGGATGGGAGCAGTATGAAACCAAATAAAACTCTCCTCCTGAGCAGCAGCGTCCTCATGCAGTGCTGTGCCAGAGGGCTTCCATCCAGTAGTCTTGGACATATTTTACCGAGTCAAGGCCACATTTATCTAGCAGCAATTCAAAGCAAGGAGATCTCCCACTGTGGAGAAGATTGGTGTTTCTTTCACCTGCACTTCAAAATAAGAGTGCTCACATGAACTCCCTCTGCCAGAAAACCATCCCAGGGCTGTCCCAGACCACAGCCAACAGGCAAAGCCAAGCTGAAGGCACAGCTGAGACAGGCAGCCCGAGGACACTCGGCACAGGCTGGTTCACAGCTGTAACCTGGAGATGCAGTGAGAAGAAAGCAGTGGTGCCTCTCCATGGCTGACTTCGAGCTCAGGCTTGCCCAGGGGACCCACATTGTGCCCTGTGGGCCATCCACCATGACACATGCTAGTCCACATTCTGCCCACCCTGCTCCTCCTTGCTGAAGTCTCTGAAAACCTCAAAGTCAGCTGAGAAACAGAGGCTGATAGCCCTTTACCAGCAACAGTCAGCTCACAGGCTTGAAACTCCTTGCAGGACCATGAAAGCTAGAAAGAAATCATTTTATATGAAGGAAAAAAGCATAAGGTAGGCCTCTTGCAAATACCCACTGAGGGTGCCAGGGTCAGACCAGCTGATTACAAGCCACGTCATGACACCAGCATCCTTCACACAACATCCCGCTCCAGGGAAGGGGAGGACTCTCAGCAGCAGTGCTGCCCTTCGCTCCTAGAGACACAGGCACTCTCCTCCAGCAGCGTTTGCCATCCATCACTAGTGCAAACTGCAGACCAGGCTCACGAGGGCTGGGCCGAAATTACTGACCTCGTTTCCAGAGAGCTGTTAGTAACCTTGGACTCTTCTCACTGTAAGCGTCTTAAGTATGAGCTATTCCTCAGCAGGGAGAAATCGGGATTTGATACTGCACAGCAATGAACAGCCGAACAAGCCAAATCTTGTAAAATGGCTCTGCATATGTTTTCACAGAAGTCATGGCAGGTTCAGGAATTAATCTGGCCAGACACCACCGCAATATCTATATGTTAACCTGAGTTAAGGCAGGTTTGAACACTGCTGAAAAATCCCACCCTCCAAATGACTTCCATTTCTGAATCGCTGACCCACTGTTTATGGAAAGGGAAAGAAGTGCAGTGATGAGGTAAATGTGTTTATGAATGCGTTATTGTTACCTTTCTACTCTAAGAGCTTACGGTAATGACTTTACCACCCATATTTATTGCTAATCAAGATCAGCACTGGGAGAGGAGGAGGAATCATTTCTGCCACAAAGTGTGTGCTAAGTCAAGACATTGTTTTTTCCTCATCACATGAAAGCCATAGCCCAGGCAGACTTATTTGCAGCCTGTTAATGGCTAGAAGTATCCCTTTTATACACGTTTGCTCTTACTTCTTACAAGTGCTCACATTTTACCTGGCAGCTCTTCTGTAGAGCAGCAAGCACAGCCTGAGCTGCAACCGAGCAGCAAAGTCAAAGCATTCAGCAAGCTCCGCTGAACTCGTGTTTGACAAGTTTCCTCAAAAGCAGCACAAGCTACTTTGCCAGCTAATCTTTCCAGCCTGCAGCTACAGAGCGAAGCGTGGCTGTGGACCTGTGTCAAAGGTACATTTGTTAACACATTTCCCCCGGAGTGCTAATTAACATTTACATCAAGTACTATGAGAGTGAAAAAGCTTCAACACAAACACACTGCAGGGAAACACAAGGAGCAAATTCTCTCTCCCCCCAGATGCCACGTACTGTTTGCCCTTCACGAGCTGGTGAAAATCCAGTTTCTTTTGTAATCTTCCGTTCTCTAAAATCAGATATTTCTGCAAGTTAATAACTAACCAGCTTCTTTTTATTTAAAAACCTACAAGTGCATTTAAAAGTCTATGACAGCAAGGCCCTGCTGGCACTGGTGTGAGCCAGCCTGTGTGCACGTCTCCGTGCTGACTCACAGTGCGGGCGCTCCCCAGTCTAATTACAGAAAATGACAATATTTTATGATTTTATAATAAACATAAATAAAAGGATCATCAACACACTTTCACTTGCATCTTGAAATAAGATTGAACCCTCTTAAACTAAACACTAAGATAGGGAACACAAATACAAATATTTGTAGCTGGATCTTCAGTTGCCACATTTTGGGACGCTGACAAAGAGGCTCTAATGAGTAACATTTGTACCCACAATAAGATGCAGGCAAAGTTATTTGCAAACACAAATTTGCACTTCAAAAAATGCAAAGGCAGTTGCTGAACAGCTGGTTAATGAGCTATTCTCAACATTATTTCTCAATACTTATTAAGAAAAATGTGCTATCACATTGAAGTAAAATTTTTAAGACTGCACTATAACTTAAATGTGGTTGAAAAAATCCTCTAGGTTTTTTCAGGGGGGGGGGGAGTTTTTTCCAGTTTTTAAAGGAAAAACTAGAAAATCCCAGGTTTACAGAAGGAAAATTGTATTCTATGAGCCATGAAACAGTAGTATGTAAAACTTCACCTATTCTGTGAACTTTTAGGACATGAGAGAGCGTATATTATTATTCAATATATTCTCTCCTGCCACAACCATGCACCCTGTCCAGGCTCCCATGAACTCACATCTAAGCATCTAAAGAAGTGCCAATATTCTTTAAACAAGGCATACTTGCAGATGTAGAAAAATTTGACTGAGCAAGGGGTACAGCTGCATGCTACTTCCAGAAATCAGCTTCTAACTCACCACCTCCACAGAAATCAGGATCCAAGATGAATAATATATACTATGAAAACACAGACGGTTTGATTGCAAACTGGTCTAGAGTTCTGTGAACATATTTTGTTATTGTTGCCCACTTGCCAAATATTCGGGGTGAATAATTTTCAGCCTCAGTGTTTACAAACTGCTGTCATTGTTTTGTCCCTTTTTTCCTTTTTTTTTTTTAGAGCGTTGCTTGCTTCTGCCTTTTAATTGGATATCCAACTTTGTAAACAAGAAAATAGAATAACAAACAGTAAATGCAAAAGCAATTAATATTTTTTTGGAGCTACTCAAGTGAAGGATCCTACACACTAATAAGAGCGACAGCGTGGGCAGTACCGTGGGACAGGCACCAAGTGATCAATGTGGAACAGATGTTCCAACAGGACAAGGTGATTGTGTTTCTTTCACTTGACTGGCTCGTGAAACCTAACGTATTTTCATTAGATACACACCATTTCTGTATTCACTAAGAATATTTTTAAATGAGTAGCAAACACTCAGATATTTTGCAGATTGCCAGTTTCCTAAATTCTCTGTCTTAATTTCCAGTAATTCCTATCAAGAAAAGGCAATTTTGAGCTAAAATCTGAACTGGCACATTCCTGACATGATCTCCCAGAGTCTCTTTCTCCAAAGCACGAATGTCTGGACTGAAATCCTGGCTTCAGCACAGGCAATAGCAAAACTTCCACCAGTCCCCTCCGAAATTTGTCAAGACAAAAAAAACCCCAGTATTTTTTGGGAAACCGAAATGGAGGTAGAATGCCCAGCTCCCAAAACACTAATCGTTTAATCTCATGTAACAGGATGAGATTAATATAAACATGCTAACCTGTCCAAATTGGAAATCTTTCAGATTTCAAGCACAGGAAACAACAAGGGTTGGTTTTGTTGGGGTTTTTTTTTTTTTCAGACAGGATGTCAGAGTTACCCCTGTGGTTATATGTGAGCTGAGGACAATGTTGTTACATGAGATCAAATTACAAACACAAGCAAACAGCAAACAATCTCCGAATGTCACTGTTCAAGATTTGACAAGAAGCACAGCTGACCCATTAGGAAGGTTAAATGCTCTCGAGCGAGCTCTGGGAGAAAGAGAGGAGTTTGCTGCTGGACATCGCGTTCCATGCAGTTAAATTGTCAATTTGTTTGCCCAAGTTAACGCTTATCTTACTCTATACTTGCTGTGGTTTTAATAAACACATTTGACCTGCAAATCTTAAAGCAGTGGCTTTGCTAAAGTTATAAGAAGTTTCTGGATTTTCCAAGCACCTCAGAAAACTATTTTGGTAGTTTCCACAGCAGAGAAACCTGTAGTTACTCAGATATTTGAAACTTCCAGTGAGGTGGATGACAGTTGCTTAACCACACACATTACCATTTCATTTCTATTTCTAATGTTTAGCACAACCTTGCTCTTAGGAATTTCTGAAGTTGTTTACAAAGGCTGATGCAGAGGTTGTGTGCAGTCTGATCCGAAGGCAATGTTTTACTGAAGTCACTTGTAAACAGCAGAAAGATAGAATATTTTCTGTAATTGGGGGAAAAAAAAAGAAACAACAAAAAACTCCTCACCTTGCACCAAGGACCATTAGAGACAGGGCCGGTTTCCAAAATATCTGTTCCTTCATTTTCTTCCATGTCTGATTTGTTGAAAAACTTTGGTTTCCAATGAAAAACATTAAATCACCCTCCAAGCAAAACCAAACCAAACCATGCAGGCTCTCGTATTCCAGTTTGCAAAAGCCCTGCTGTACGCCACACACCAGTTTTATGGTCACTGGTCTAATCCGAGGTTGCAGACCCCAGTTCCTTGCTAGATTTCACAGAGCTTGGCCTTTCTTTTAAGCCTTGATAGCTCCTCTTGTCAGGCATTTCTCTCCCTCAGACCTTCCTTGCAGATCCAGGTTGTCACATAACAAATGGCAAACGTTTATGGCTTCCCGGGCACTATAGGAGAACTGACACTGAACCCTCTGATCATCTCAGAAGAAGCCTGACAACGGAGTGCAATACGTGGCCACACCTCTCTGCTGCCAGAGCTGGCCTAGACCATAAAATCAGAAGCAAGGTCACCCAGCAACCAACCATTCCACGTCACTACAGTAATAAAGCCAACTTACATTCGACTTATTGCTTGGGTAGATAAATATTTTTATTAGATGAAAGAAACCCAGAGAAGATGGCGGGGGGCTGACTGTTCTGAGATGAGACACATTCATTTTGATCGAAGCAGAGCTCTTAACATATGTTTGTGGGCCACGTACAAACCCACAGAGTTCTGTTTGCAAATCCCATTGGGGTCAAACCCTTAAGCACATCTCCCTAAGGGCAAGCAGACCTGTGTGCCCAGCAGGCTGGGTGGGTAACCCCTGCAGTAGAGACCATGAGCTCCTATCCAGGTGCCAGCGAGACTTCCATCTGCCACATGCTCAGCTTAAAAAAGTTCCACTCTCAAAAGTCTTCATAAAACAGGGGTGAATTTACAAAATGGCCCTCAGTTCCCTGCCAGAGTCCGTAAAAATCAGGCTATACCATAAGGCTGCCTAAGGAAGCTTTCTCAAGCAAATGGATTATTTTTCCTAAGGTGTGGAGCAACCACGTACCTAACGGAGCATGCTCAATTTAGAAAGTGTCTTTTCTCTCCAAACACACCGTATGTGTTATAGAAAGGGGCTACAATAAATATAAATAAAAGCAGGTAACAAAAGATCAATCCTCTTTGTTCTGTTTACACTGTGTATCAGGTAGTGCCATTGCAGATAGCCAGTGCCCTAAAATTTCAAAACTGACTGTGATCCCTGGCATCTATTTAAAGACACACATGGCTTCCTATTCAGTGCAGCTGCTTGGCCCGCTCAGGAAAGGTCTCTCTTTAAGAATCCCCCAAAACGAAGGAGTCCAGGGTCGCTGGCTACTCTGGAAAAGTAAGGCCACTTTTTCCTGTCTCTGATACGTGACTTTTCTTGCTGAACAATTCTTTATAAATATCTATATGGCAGGAGACAACTTTTTTTTTTTTTTGGCAATTGTGCAGAAAGATTAAAGTTAATTCTGTCAAAACATAAAAAAAATTAATCAAATGTTAATATTGGCAGCATCGTTAAAAGTTAGTGGTACACGGATCTGATTTTTAGACCTCTTTCTGCCACTGAAGTACAAAGTGCCTAAGTGATTTGCTCAAGATCACATGCTCGATTATATATACTCATAGTTTCATTAATCAAATTGGATTTCATGAGATATTTCTCAACAGTTTAATTAAAATTGGTCTTTAAGGAGTTTGAGATTACATTTTACAAAATTGTCAGTAGCTAGAAGTGTCTAGGCTATGATATGAATAGTTACAAGTCCTCAAACACTATGAGTAGTGTATGTCTAACAGTGAGCCAGGTGAATGCATTGTTGATTACATATTTATTTCAAAGAAGTGAAGTCAAATGTGACAAACAAAATAGGCAAGAAGTATAAGGGCACAGATGTCTCATTATGGAGAGACAGCAAAGCGAAGGATAAGAGTGCAGATTTGGAAACCAGCAACCCAGTCTGTCTTTGCCATTGATTCTGTGATTTTGAGAGGTAAATCAGAAGCTCCGTGCCAGTTTCCCTACCTGTGCTGCAAGACCAGCAGTACTGAGCACTGCTATCTCACAAGAATGGCTGGCTGTGCATTGAAGATATTCAATATCTTCATCAAACTTGCATCTCTCTGTGGAGATGTAGACTCCTTCTATCATTTGCCCACACAAGCCTAAGGGAAGGCAAAGTTGACCTATCCCCACAGGGTGCGGGCACAAGTGTAACACCATCCTAGCCTTCACCTAGTGGCCAGCACAAGCCTACGGCCCTGGAGGTCCGGAGCACGCGCTCACTCCGCTGCCGCAGCACAGCTGAGCAAGTTTTGCCTAGTTTAAAATAACGTGAGGCTCACATGAACGCACTATGCAAACCAGCAGATAACCACTGAGGTACTCCCATCCCAGCTGGAAGATTCTGCTGCACACAGACTGCTGCTGCAAACATTCACCAGGTTTAAATCTCATTCTCTGTGATTTCATATGCCACGGGGTCATTTTCTGAGAGCCAAAGAGCTTTCACAGCACAGAACCTGACAGTCTCTCAAGAGCCGATCCTGGCTCACCATCGCAGCCCTGACGGTGCCTGCATGGGGCAGCCTTGGCCAGCCCTCCTGCCCAGCTGGGAGTCAGCACGACCTCAGGCAGGGTGTAAGACAGGGAATGGAGTGGGGGGGAAACTATACCAATCTTTGCCCCAGTTATTCACAAGGGCTGTTTATTACAGCAGCTTCAGGGACTCTGTTTTCCACCACTCCTTTTACTCTCTTGGGCAAAAATCTCTGATCGCTAATTGCCTGCTGAATTTTAAGAGAGCAGGCAAGGGGCCTGCCTGAAATATCAAATTGCTTTGCATTTTGGTTTTTTTCTCTGGTTTCTGTTTACAGGTCACCCATTTAGTGACATATTAGCTATGTCCCAGAGTAGGCAAAACTACCCTTCTGAAGTTTGCTTGCGTTAAATAGCAAGCAAAAGTGCTGTATCTCATTATCCATGTAGGTGTCCATGCTACATCTTCTGCTTTGATGACATTCTGTGGCAGTAATTTTCACAGGTTTTTTTTTGTTTTGAATTGGCCATTTCCTAATTTAAAACAGAGCAATCAAAGGAAACACTTTCCCCATACGCAGCATAACATAAGATAAACTTTCCTATGGTTGCTGTGGAGAAGCAAACTCACAAGGTTTTCAGCTTCAACCTTTAGTGTAAACCAGACATCTGTTCCGAGTTGTGTCAGATCACAGGAAGGATAGCCCACAGCTTGGTTTACTCCAGACTAATTTAGGAAATCAGGACTCTCCCCATGGATTAGTCACTAACTTCTTGGGCAATGACAGGCCAGACACATTTGTCTCTGCAGCTCAGCGGTTTTCCCCTGTAAAACAAGGGTGACAGCTCTTCCCCACGTCAGAAGGTGACTTGCGGTTGGAGGATCTAGCCCCAATAGCAAACCAGAAGCTCAACTTTTCAGCCCATTTGTACATCTGCAGCCCTGATGTCAAAGTCCACCAGGAAAGGAAAGAAGAGGAAAAAGGGAAAGTGCAGATGGGTCTAAAGATGGCTTTGAAGTACAGCCCAGGAGTGGAGATCAGGAAGTGAGAGCTGTAATTGCAGCTGGGTATCAGTTTCCTTTTTTATTTCAGGAGAGCCCACAGCATGGTGCAGTTTTTCTCTCTCCCTCAGAAAACAGGCAGGAACAACACTTACCTCTGCAGGAGAACAGAAGGAGCTGTTAAATGGAAGGAGCCATTAGAGACAAAACAACTCTTTGCATTTCTAATGCAGAGGCAAGTAGAAAGCATCGTGAACATGTCTGAAATGACTGTTATTTCTTCTGGACCAGCAGGGAAAGCTAAAAACTATTTCTCATTGTTTCCTAAGGAAATTGCACTGTATTACTTGTGAGCTCTGCCCAAGTTCCTTGCACTAGGGCCAGCTTCAAGCAAACTCAATAGAGAGGCAATGTCAAGTTCACAAAAATAGGTGGTCCAGCAGATGGAAGAGGTCCAGCAAATGCCACGCAGAGTGAAAGACTCCCAGACAAGCTCACGCCATCAACAAGACCGATGTGAGACAGCACACCAGAGGGAAGCTGCCAGTGCTGCAGAGATGGTACATTTGACTTAGGCTGGGTGCGGGTTTATTCCAAGCTGCCTCAAACCTGGCCATACTGGGCCATCAGTGACACCTCGACACTGTTCGTACCTCACCCAGCTGAACGCATGGTGGGTGCAAGCACAAAACTCAGACCTCAGGTCCTCCAGGGCTTTGGCCTGAGCCCTGATAAGGCTGCCTGTTACAGAGGCTGCCCTGGCCTGTCTGTAACAAGCTGCTGCCACAAGCAAACGTGTCAAAACAGGCTAATTGACATCCCACTGTAACTTTAACACTAGTAGTCAACACTAAACAAAGGTTTACATTTTTTTCCTTCCTGAGATAAGCTGCAAGGCAGGGATCAGGGCTGCTGTGAGGAAACATGGACTCCTGGTACAGTGAAATAAACCTCTTTGTTCAAGTTAGAAAAGGTTTGTGAACTGAACTTGGGGGCCAAGGTATCACAGAAATGACTGTGTCTTGAAAACCATTGCAAAGGGTTTAGGTTTTGGTATTTGCTAGGCATACCTTGAGTGTTTGACCATTATAAATCTCTTCTTGTTTAAGAAAGAAATCTCATTTTGCATCATACTGTGCTTATCTTTTAGCAAAAGCGGGGGCAGGATCTGAATATGCTGGTGTTTGCAGACAGCAGTGGTGCAGTACAGCTTGTCTCTTAGCTTCACAATGAAGAAAACGAGCTACAATTGTGAAATCATTGCCTAACAATTGATAAGGACAACCACTGCAATCCTCTTCCCTGCCTCTTCTTGGCCAGTGTCCCACTTACCACACATTACTGGATATATAGAAAAGAGAATGGCAATGTGATTAAAGTACAAGCCACACACATAGAAGCCATAGACCATCTATCTCCACATCTTGTCTGATTTCCTCTTTCACTATGGCCAAGTAACTCAGTCCTTGCAATTCTTTTTTTTTCTCCTCCTTTCGTGACTATATGTACCATCCTTCTGACAGCCCTTGAGTTCTCCCAAGGAATGGGGCTTTGTAAATAGGGCTGGGGGAAGGGGCTGGAGAGACCTATCCCTTCAAAACAAAGTCACAGCAGGTACATTGAACAAGGTGCTGCAGGGGACTCTTTTAGCAGGCCTTTGCTTTGCAGAAGAATGAGGTTTCTCCTTGCCTTGTTTCAAATCAAGACAGCCACTCTTATTTCACCTTTCTTTTCAGGAAGTCCCTATGGCACCACAAATACCTTGCAACATGAGATGTCAGCCATCCCAAGAAAAGTCCAGCCCATCACAAGATCAAAGAAATTTGTTTCAAACTTTCTTGCCCAGAAAGGAAGGACGGATGTATACAATTCCTCAGTCTTCAAAAATCAAGATTCTTGGGAACAGCAAGCCCACACACCCAGAAGAAGTCACTGTTGCCACTACTCTACTGAAGGATGTGATGACCATCTTTTCCCCATGAGAAGAAAAGGCTGTGGTAAACCAAATATTTTTATATATTAAGTATTTATCTAAAATACTGACATCATAAAGTGTTAAGTAATGGTACTTTTAACAATATTTAAAAAAAAAGTGTCATTACTTGCTCTTCTACATGGATGTCACCCACTCAGTGGCAATCACACTGTTCATTAGTCAACTGCAGAAAAAACCTCACAGTTCAGGTATAATTTTTACATGAGCTGTGTAACAGAGCCCGGGTCACTGAACTGTAGCTCCCTTGAGCACAGTTCAGTATTACAGCTAGCTAGGACCAAACTGTACCCAACATCCCTATAAACATCAAGCAGATCACCTAACAGTTATTTCAGTGCCTTGCTGACTCAGAGATAATACAGAGAAAAGAGTAAAGAGGATAGATTGTGTTTGAATTTAAATTTGCTGTTCAAAAGTGCATCACTGATGTGCTACCAAGAGGAGATTTCAATTTGCAGAAGAAATAATGTGCAAATCACAAGCAATTGCTCCTTCTGTAGAAACTTAAATTGTATTTTGTCCTAATGACTTGGAATTTCTTAAGCATAATGTGAATAGCTTCCAGTTCCTCTTAACTCTCGGTTCTTCCAAATACATTTTATATTTCTAAGAGCAAGGAGTATATTTTCACTAACAAAAGGAAATATTCTGAACAGTAATCTGAGGGAACAGGAACTGCTGAGATAAACCACATCACCCACAGAAATCTCACCTGTATCGTAGCTCAATAAAATAACAATATTTGGCCTTAATTTCCTGTAGAAAGGGAAGCATAACTGAACCCCAATGAGGGACTGAAAATAATGCGTAATGACCCTATAAATGTATGGCTTTTGGGCCATAGTTTTAAAATTAATGGCTATGTCACGACATTTTTTGTGGCACTCAGCCCATGTGAGGGAGGTTTCAAAAAGCAGAGTTCAATCTTCATTTGGCCCTGATGTCACTTCTGACACCCTATACAAGCCTAAACACAGCCGGCCATTAAGGAAATGTCTGACACTGTCCTTGCACTCCACAGCAATTGCTTTCACATATATAGATATGTACTTTTTGATGCTGAGAAATAGTACTTTATGTATGATCAAAGAAATAATATCTACGAGTGAAAATCATTTTGAGATGTTTTCACTTACTTTTTGATGAAAATGTCAACAGGAACAAGATGAATAAACAAAAACTGTTCTAAAACAACCCTTGGGTAGACTGGAGGAAAGCTACTAGCACCACAGCAGCACCCTCTCTAGTGCTGCTGTCATTGGGATTTGGCAGCACTTCCTAGATAAAATTCATTTTTTGGTGTCAGGACGCAACTTCACTTGTTCTAGAGTGGATGGTTCCTGACATCTCCATGCTGGCCAAAATCTGGCATACAGGGCCCTGACTGCTGAGAGCCCTGCGCTCATCACATCCCATGGGCTGCAGGGGGCCAGGCCCTGGCATGGGTGGAAGCCACCATGGACCCATGAGTGGGCATTAGTCCCCATTAGTCTGTGCAAACCGCCAAATAGGTGCTCAAGCTCATTGCAGGGCTGTGGTTTTGGGAAGGGGTTTCCAACAGGCATTCCCTTTCTTACACCTCCCTTACTTCATGGGGATTTACTCTGTAAATGCTTGCCTAGCCTTTGAGGGTCTCACAGAGGCAGTGCTAAAGGTTATCCAACGGTGAGCTCTTTGTAGGGTATGTGCCTCAGTGAAGGTTTCATTGACGCAGAGCTCTCAATAAGGGCAGAATATCAACACCATCTTGTGGACAAAATGAGACATAGATGGCTAAGAAGACAAATCCATCGGTACAAACAAATGTTTGAATAAAGAGATGCAATTACTTAGGATCCTTATGCTGTGTTAAAGCACCTGTAGCGCAGCACAATATCTCCCAAATGATGGGAATAAAGAGCAGTGCAAAGGCAGAGATTATTTTTTGATTGTTCAGTGGAAAAGAAATGAGATTACTCCCACGGATTTCAAATAACGCGGAGATGCAACCCCAAAAGTAACTACTGTCAATCACAACAAAATAGGTGCATAAGTTGAGGTTCATAAACCACTAAAAATTCATCTGCCACAGTGGTGAACATAAAATAAAAATACGGGGGCAAGGTTGAGTGTGTAAAAACAGTGGGTGACATACCATACCTCATAAGGGGAAGGTTAGGTATGACTTTAAAAAAAACCCACTTACTGCTCTCCTGAAGTCATGGAGGAGCTGCAGGGCAGCCAAGCCACAATGACCACCCTTCCTCCACCTCACTCCCTGCAGTTGTAGGGAAAGCCCAGGAGGAATTAGTGTTGCCTCAAGTGCTACACACAAACACACCCATCCAAAGCCATTAACAACTCAGCCTTCATCCCCTCACGCTGCTACTTGTTATCCTGTGTGCCTGGGAAGCTGGGATGCAAGACCCTACTAAATCAAACAGAAAGCAGTCCCAGGCAATGGTGAAAACTCTGCATCTCAGCCCAGCCATGCTCAAAGCCAACTGGATCTTATGGTCAGAGCTGTAGCAGGGGTCAGGCAGGAGATCATCATGTCCATTATACTGTTTCTGCCGCGCTATCCAAGATGTGGGTGCATGTGAGTCCCATAAGGTGCTTCTGTCTATGTTTAAGTACAGAACTACCTTTTATTATTTGGCCCTAATATTTCTGAGTACCTCACATGCAGTTCTCGGAATCTGCCTTTCTCCAAGTGCAAGGCCACAGTTATGGTCACACTGGGTTTGTCACTTTAGCATCTGACACTCCAGCCAGATGAGGCAAAGATCCAAAACTCCACAAAGGGAAGGACTAGAATGTAAAAAAAATAAAAAAAAATTAAAAATTTCCTATTTCATGGTAGCTCTGCTCTAAGGCAGTAGGACAGGTATATTACACATCAGGAAAAAACACCAATGAGATGCCAACACAGAAACACAAAATAGTATTTCTACGCCTGTTTCTAGATAGGAATCAACAGAAGCACAGTTCAGTCTATCAGATCCCTAAACTATTATCCACATAGGTAACAGATAGATCAATGTACCTGAGGGAGTTACCTTAGTCTCTGCCAGTTCCTCCTCCTGCTTATCCCTGCCAGCTGGAATCACCTTCATGTTATCCTGTCTGGGTCTCAGCCAAATAGCTTCTCCCTCATTCTTGTCCTTCAATACATAGAGGGAGCAGGGAGATGGTGCAAACTGTTACAGAGCACGCATTGGATTTGCCAGTCTATTTTTTGAGGGGCTGCCCAATTCATCACACTACCAAGCTTATGAAAATAACACGGCAGTAAGAAACTATCTGACTTCATTAACTCATAAATTGTGACAATTTGCTATAAACTAATGAATGAACCACTAACTTGGGACATCATTCATTATCATAAAGCTATTTCCTGCCTGCTTAATTAAGCTCTGAGAATGCTCTAGCAGAAGGAAAGCAGAAGCAGACCCTCTTGGGAAGTGATAAATGCCAGAGGCTGAGGGGCATCCTGGCAGTTCCAGCACAGCTAAACACATTGGGTTCTCTCCCTAGCAGGGATAAAGAGGGAATTCAACTCCAGCAACATCTCTGACTAGCAGAAATGTCTGTGGATCCAACAATCTAATTTCTGCCAGCACTGCAAACCAGAGGAAAAAAATCCCTGTATTTCCCAGTGGGCCTAATTTTTGATTTAAAACCCGACTGATTTTATATGGAGTCACGTAGACATCAGCCTACCCTTCTTAAGCATTGACAGAATAGATGCAGAACTGTCCACCAAATTGCAGTTTGGGTTATTAATTATACGGATGCCAAAAAATAGAACCAAACGAGAGTGTTTTAAGCTAGACAGCAGAAGCATTCAGGAGATACCAAACCAAGAAACAACCATTTTCTGCTAGCATAGACACAGCCTGAAGCAACTGACTGGAGAGAACCATTCTTTCTCTTCTGCCCACTAAATAGGGCAAAAAAATGCCCCATCCTTCCCCCACTTGGTATTCTATCAGCACTTTGCATTCCCAACCACGAACTACAGATACACAGCAGGAGTCTATCCCTGCCTCAAAGACTTTACCTGCTTTCCACATCCTCTCTGGTTTGGTGCTGGTACTTTAAGAACTGTATCTTATCTAAAAAACAGACATGAAAAATCTTTATTACAGGCATCTATGCAAATACATGCAGCTTCTCATAACCAGTGAGCTTACTACAGCTGAGTTTCAGGAGCAAAATAGAAGGAAAATCCCAGCTGCCCAGGGCTCCTGCCCAGGCAGTGGTTAGCTAATTCCCTGCAGCTGAGCTGAGCCTGCCCTGAAAAACTCTGTAGATTAGGCAAGTGATTCATCACCTTTCCTTACACTTAGGCTCTAACTGATGCAGTGTTTTAGACCTCCCAGTCAGGTCTGTGTTTCTGCTGGTTCTTTTGATGGTGCTGTCTATTTCGAAAGCTGAAGCTGACCTTCTGCCAAGCAATAGCAAGTATTTAAGGCCTTCTCAGCCAGTGAAAAATGAATTACGGAGAACTGCAGCCTGGAAAAGAGATGGTCAAACACCATCATGCCTGCTTCCTCTGGCCAATAGCATCCTGTAGCCCACATGTAATTTGGCCTCAAAAAGTTGCTTGTAATTAGATATCAAAGCAGAAACCAAGCCCTTCTGTTTCTCACCATAGATCTCTATTTCCAGGGTCTCGTCTAACCAAAACCAACTGTGACACAGGCTGACCTCCCTCTCTGCAAGAATAAAAATAACTCAGAAGATTATATGTATCAGTATTATGTGGTGGCATCCACCATAACAATATTATATATCATGTTCCCTTCATCATCCCTCTTATGGTTTTGCTGTCTCTGTATCACTCCCTCTTGAATGGGTTACCGGGGAAAATGTTGCTTCTCATCAGTGTTTTTCAAGTTCTTCTACTATAAAGAAAGCCCACTAGAGCTTTAAAATTTACCTTTGAACTTTTTTTATCATTGCATTGTCCACTTCATAAATTCTCTCCTATAGCAGCACAATCATATCTGCAAATAACACTGATAGGACAGAAGAAATTGAGAGACACAGTAATTTTACATTTGGTAACAGACATGCATATCCACCACAGGGACATTTGTAAACATACTTGAGAATAATTTGTCATACTCCCTGCACTGGTGGGAAAATATTGCAGTTCCAGGAAAGGTACAAACTTTGTCCTCCCTGGTCTTGTGCTGCAGGAGACAGACACAGGGTTTCTAAATAGTCTGCAGCACTTTTGCAGGCTGGAGCAGTTTCCAGACACTTACTGTTTAACTGTCGCTATACTTCATGGAGTACCTAAGTGGGGTTCCCTTTTAACCTATGTGGAAACAGACTGGCTAACTGACCAAGGTCAGTGAAGGAGTCAGGTCTGAGAAGGTCTCAAAAATATTCACACCACCAAAATGATGGTAGTAACACTTCCTCGTGTCAGTGCATTTCTGCTAGTGTGTCTCTCCTATCTGTATTCTGATACTGCTACTGAAATCGGTACTGCTGATCATCTGCAACAACTCCCCTACCTTCCTTGTTGAAGGACGGATGACTTCAGAGACAAGTCTATTCCCAAACCAGTCAAAACCTCCAAGGATTAGATAAAAGAACTTGTATTACTGGCAGAAAAAAACCAAACAACTTCAGAAGCATACTGGTGGTTTTTACTTGGTACTGTATATGCAGTTTAAGGTAAAAAAAAGAGCATTTGATAAGGGATAAGCAAAAAAGCTGGGAAAAAGCTGAATTGTTTATAAAGTCAGAGTTTTGGCACCTACATTTCATGATGAGTAATATCCTTTTCTAAAGTCCTACCAAGTGTAACCAAGGGATCTATGAATGGAAAAGAAAAATTCGGATCCAATGAGACTATACTCAGAACTTTTTTAACACAATTCTGTTTGCCCAAAAGGGCAATTCCAGCTAATCTGTGTATTAACACAAGTAACAACATTGCTGGTTTTAAAGAAAAGTGATATTAATTCTTGAAGCTGCTCTTCAAGCAAGTATTAGAAATAAGAACACTATAACCTATGACATTAGAAACTTTGGAATCTATTTTTTGTCATGGTCTAAATAGGAAAGCATAGTAAAACCATTGTTTTCCTGTTAAACTAGAAGCCTAAACTTCCTAGTCAGTACTTTTGTTTGGCGGGGTTGGTTATTTCAGCTTCCTAAAATGAACTGAAGAAAGGCCTTCTGTAAAGACAGCTTTGTGCCAGCATTTGAGCTTATGTATTTGTCATCAAAGTAATAATTACTACACTTCTTTAAAACCCTAAGAAAACACGTGTTAAGTAGATTCAAAGAGAAGTCCATGGTTCCATGGAAATGCATCACATGCCTAAAAAGAAACAACACACAAACAGAGCCCAAGAGTCACAGTGGTGAGAATCCGTACAAACCAGAAAAGGCTAAAAAAGAATTCTAGAATTTTTCCCCTCAAACTGGAAAAAAAAAAAAAAGAAATTGTTATGGTCTTATACCATAATTGCTTCAGAAGAGTACACAGAGATGAACATTTGTAATGTTCATATAAAGCACCACTGCCCTGTCAGGTAGGGGTCATGTATAACATGATATGAAAATACAGTCTCTTTAATCCTGGAGGTATCAGGGGTGCATGTGTCCTGCTACTAATCACATTTGCCCAGAGTTTTTAATGGTTTCCGCTGTATGTTGTGATATCTTATGGCAAGCACGAACACACAGACATCACTTCAGCATTACAGCATGCAGAACAATGGGAAAGATGACCTGCTCTGCATGCTCCTCTACCCAGCTGTCTGGCTCCATTGTCAATAGTGGAAAGCAAAGCCTGGTTACAGAAAGACTTAGATGAACTTCCATTGTCTAAAGAGGCTTGATTTCTAAAGGGAGACATGGATGTCTCTACCTGGTCTCATTAGCTCTTCCAGTCTGGCATATCTATATTGTTGATACATAACCTGTTTAGTTCTACCCAGCTCTAGGTAAAAATATGGCCACATGGCTAGCTGATATGTGAGCATGTTATGCCTGACATCTGATTGTGCAAGACCCTTTCTATCAAGGTGCTCTGCATTGTACGAATTAATAGATTCCTCCACACTTTGATAAGAAACATCTATTAGTGTTACTTTCCCCCACCATTCATTCTTCTGTGCAAAATAGAAGCAGAAACACAGTATATGAACAGTATCATACAAGGATTTTCTGTAGCATACAAGGGCCTGAGATGTTACACATTTTACAGAAAAAACACCCATGTGTGTTTTGTATTTCCATCTGTATTCTACAAACATCTACCCATCCAGACATTTCATGCTTACTTATTTTCAGAAGGCAAACAAATTAAGAATGCAAAAACTTTATTAGCATAAAAAGTACATATTCAGTAATCAATACGCAAATTCCTTCACAGCATCTGGCATGTTTGATACATCTTCCTGTATCTGCTACAGTTGGAGGAAGAAGGGGTTGTAAGAGGTCAGAGGTTTAGGGTTAGAGGGGGGTTGTTATTGGGGTTTTGTTTTGCCTTTTTTTTTTTTTTAAAGTTATGTAAACAATTCAGAGTGAAACCTGTACAAGCAGAATATTAGCTATCATTTGTAAACTTTAAAAAGTTAAATAAAACCAATTTCAGTAATACAAAAAGCAATATAAAAAGTATTCAGATGCATGACAAATGCATCAGAAGAAGAAAATGTAGTAAGACATATCAAGTAGTGAACATGTTTTAAAAGTTAGATCATACTGGAAATTCTCTGTAAATATCTGTATGGCTCAACATGAAAAACATTATAAAATTACTTGGTTCCATAAGAACCATATTAGAATAACAGACGGATTAAAAGGAATAAGAAATGTTTACTCAAGTTTAACATTTCAAGCTGCCTATTTGATAGAGTACTAGACAGAGGTAGATGTCCAATATTAGTGGCCAAGCTACTCTAGCAAGACCCTTTAGCTATGTTGTCAAGTTTTTACATTCAAAGCCAATGTGAAAAGGCTTCATAGGTGAAGGATGTCTTTCAAAAAAGCCAGCCAGAAAACCTATATTGCTGATGGAAGTAATTTCAATTATACTGCTGAAAGTAAAGAGTATGTAAGAATAAATCATTTACCAGACCGCTGTAAGGACACCACTGATCAAGCACTAGAGCTCACGCAGTCGTCTTAACAAAAGTGAAATTAATTTGTTAATTTCCTATGCTTATTTTAGAAGCTGAACAGTTGCTGCTTATCTGGCTTACAACTAGTCAAAATAAGATTGCAGGGTACCACGGCGGCGGATATCACATGTCCAGCAATGGAAACCACCTCCCAGTGAATTGGCATGGCGAATATTCACTTTAATTGTAGAAATGCCTGCAAGAAACATAAATTGCATACTTTAAAATTAAAATCTCAAATTCACGTGGTAAGCTTTGATCAGGACATTAGATAATGCTTTATCAGATCATAAGGCTAGATGCAAGTACGGAAAGTATTTCCTACTCATTTGTTAAGAATTTCTTTTCCCAAATTCTAGGCAGAGAACAAGCTAGGAACATAGCTGGCTTGTTTATTCCAAGTGATACCCTCAGGAATATACAGTGCCTGGAGCACAGCCAGTGTTTGATGTGTTAGGATGTGCCAGTAATAAAAAGAAAAATTCAGTTTTTGAAGTATGTGAAGAATTAACTGAAATTCTGCTACAGTGTATGACCAGGGCACATTTACATAAATCTGTGTGAGCATTTATGGTTCAGACACTGAATGGGCTCTTTCAAGAACAGAAGCATTCAAAGTACAGAGCTCTGAGTCCCTCCTTCTCCGAAAGGGGAAAGAGGCTGTTATACTTACTACCTAGGTTAAGCTTCCTCCCACTTCTTTTCAGCTCTGATGTTTCAGCTGTGGCTTAGCTTATACAGAGTCCTGACAGATGGACTAGTATCAGAAGACTTTTCTGTTATGAAGTTTGCCTTTTTGCTTCTTGGTACTTTCAGGAGCAGCTCAGTAGAATCCATCATCTAGGCCAGCAATAGTTTTGTTCCCAATAGACCCATCTTAGTCCTAGGAACTTACTGACTACAGGAGTTTATTTAAAAAACTCACACAGACTGTGAAGTTCAAGTGTGAAAGATGTGTCATGTACTCACCAGTCTTCTTTCTACCCTGTCAACTTTTGCATCACCATGTACTTATCCTGCAGCAATAGCTGGTTGGCTGTAGCACCAAGCAATCTGGTCACCCTCCTACTAACCAACCATGAGCCACAAGTAGATCTACCTACATCTTTCCCTCCCAGCATGATGGAAGCAGTTGGATTAACCGTATGAGTTCAGATTTTTAAGTCTGTATTATTATTCTTTGCAGTGAACTGTGCATAATAAGACTTTCAGATTTTATATTCAACTACAGTTCTCCTGCCACTGCATATCTAAAGGAATTCCACCCTATCATGAGGTTACATCTCACAGGACTGAGATTCTCCATAAACAAGCAGAAATACCCAAGTTAAGTGGTCTTAATTTGACAGTTTAAAGTACAATGAGTTTAAAACTAGAAAAATCTGAAAGCATTTTGGCACTGAGGGATAGCCAGCTCAACATCACTCAGCAATACATGCACTCAACCTCTCCAAGACAGATTTTGACCTCCAAACTGAATGGACAGTTTTACATTAAAAAAAGCTAACTCAAAAGCATGCTAGCAGTAACTTTAATTGCTATGCGTACCTTTATTTGCTGCAAGCTGTAGGGGGCACAAGATGCAAGAAGTCCACATTCATATGACTGAAGTATTCAGGAGATAAATCACTGAAAGATTCTTACTTGCTAATCCAATTGTTTGAGTACCTTTTCCAGTGCTGGCTGCTTTGGCTACTTGAAGCAACACTCCATTCATCCTGATGTGCCATAGCTGCTATCACGATTTTTTTTTTTTTTTTTAAGTATATGTTGAAATATGTTAGGACATACCCAGATTTTCAAACACCTTCTGAATTGATGTCTCATTGGCATCCACCATCACACGTTTCTCATCCAGCATTAGGACATTCATGGAGAGCCATTTAGAAGACATCCACAGTGGGTGATCTAAACACATGAGAATGAACTTTCTACTGTACCAATGTTGCCCCCACATTAATACTCTTATGAATAGTCTTGGAGTTTGTAGAAAAGAAAGAGTGAATATACCATCTGGGATGAGTGGCACTGGGGGGCGAATCACAGTCCAGCCTGCTTTCTTGAAGAGCTCAATCTGAAAGAGCAATTTAATTAGATTCTAAACAGGGTTCTTCAAATTATGTCCTCCAGCCTATGCCACATTTTTTCAGCCTACTTCAATATACGTGACATCCCCTTCCATCTGTTCACTACTCATTCAATTTCCACCTACAAACCTAGTTTTCATATAAGCATTTTTGAAAGCCTTTTCAAACTTTGCATACCACTAGCAATTGTTTTTACTGTTTTTGTATATGCTAGGTATACTAAGATATGTTAAAGACAAAAGGTAGCACTTGCAGTTTGGAGCCTGTGAAGTAAAGATATTAGTAACAGCACAAGAGTATTAAATTCTTTATTTTTGGTATTATTTCTTCCCATATGACTGTAAGAGTCATTGATATGAATTATACTGCCATTTATAGAAACAAACCCACCAAAAATACCACATAAAATTACGTTTGCATCATGCTTCATAAGAAAATATGCAGTTTATTTAACAAAGGGAACAAAATAAAGGCATCCTAGGGAGTAATTTGTGTCTCTAATATTTTTAACTTAATTGTGTAATTAAGAGGAGGATAATTTGGCTAAGGAGAATTGAGTTTTCAGTTTCATTGTCTGAATACTGGAAGAGCTCTTTATTCAAGTGTTACCACTAGGTAGAGCTCCGATTCTGAAAACTCAATAACTAGCCCGGCTTGCCAGGATTTAAAAAAAAAAAAAAAAAAAGCCCCCTTTCACCTGCGCACACACAACCACCCCCCATTTCCCAGTCATCCAGAACTGCCAAATCAGTTTTTAATGAAAGAAAGCTGCATCTATCTTTTCTATCTACACAGACAGAAGTTTTCCATGAAAAAATGTGAGTTTAACACAAGGAGACTAAGAGCATCCTCTTGCAAGTAAGGCTATGAAAGGGGAAGGGAAAAGGGGAGGAAAAGACTGGTTGTTTTAAAAATCATATTCTCGTAATGGATATTACAGGAGGACATTTGCACTGAAGCCACTTGCTGAGAAGAGACTAATATTGCTTCTAAGAGCTATGCTGTGTACATGGTTCCATAATCTCTGCCCCACCCAGCTCTATCCTACTGATTCAGTATCGGCTCAGCTATTGCCATGTGGTTGTACAGTTCCTGAAATCACGGGGTTCCTCACAAAAACCCTCAAGCGCTGACAATAACATGTCTGTAACAGAGATGAGCTCTTATTCTCTGGAAGACTTTCTGATCCCATTGCACTGTTTAGCAATATTAGCTTTTTCTCAAAGTGGTACATTTTATATACTGAACCATGTCTCTCCTCTTTCCTACTCTTTAAAAAAAGTACTTCTCACTTAGTTATTCCAAGCTGAATGCCTGAGCAATTACCAGCCTCCTGCCCTTGGTACAGTTAACAATACCAAAGGAGAGGCTTCCAAAACAGGAATAAAAAAAGGGGATTACTCATCTGAGCAGCAGAAAACCCTCAGTTCCTCCTTGGATACAATTAATATATTTAATTAGTAGAAGCGTTCAGAGTAGTAGTGTAACCTCTTTACTTGCTTTGATACTACATTATTACAAGACAGAACACTTCCACCATATTTGAACCATGTACATAGGAGGAACACACAACACATCTGCCTAGCCCCACAGTAAGAGAGCACAAAGAACAGTAGCAGGAAACTGAGGGAGAACAATGGCCATTGCACCGCTGAGAAAGTTCTAGAGTCAAGATGAAAATACATCTCTACGTTCCTGAACAACTGACTGAACACTATTTAAATTCAATAATTTAATATTCAAGTGTATACAAAGTAAACTTGTGGATTAGCAATTATCCAGCAGGGACCCAATGCAGCTGAGTCATTTTTAAACACAAAACACTTTCCTTTCTGTGACACTCTTACCTGATGGCAGGGACGGTCTGGGTTAGAGAGCACAAGACCAGGTCCAATGATATTAAAAGTGGCATCAATGTGCATAGGGTTCGGATCTGTAAAGGATATTATATGCACTCTATAGTCTGGTGCAAGGTGTCGTCTCATCCATTCAATGCCCATGTAATTTGTAACCTGAAGACAGGACAAAGTAAATTTCACTATGCTAGAATACAAACTGCATCCAAGCTTAGTTTGTCTAAGGTTTTATTTAAATAAATATTTAAGGCCAAAATAATAGATTGTCTTACTGCTAAGGGGTCAGCTAAAGGCTGTCTCATCCTGTATATCAGACATTCTACGAATAGCAACTTTTGTAAACACTCTTATTTTAGTGCTGTTCAGGAATTTAAAAAGACATAAGTATCAATCATTAAGATAGATGCCAAAACTGTTGGAAGAAACCTTTGTTTACCTGGCTCCTTTGTACAAAGATATCTCTTCCAGCTCTAATGAAGTCAGCAGCATCAAAGCATGGCTCAAATTCAGTAGTTACAAATTTTCCCCGAGCAGCCAGTTTATGCCTGTCTTCAACAGTGCGGATTGGATAATCCTAGTTATAGAAAAAGGAATAACAACTTCAGGTTGGAGATGGTAAGTGAAAGTTTTCAAACTATGTGCTACTGAAGAGTATTTTGAGATTAAGAAAATATGTTTATATTGACAGCTAGTATGTTCCTTGGAAGTGGTTTGGTTACTCGTTACTAGAAAAAAAAAAGTAAGCATAAGTGTGGAAGTTTAAGTAAAAAGTTTTAAGTACATTCAAGAATAGATTATAAGAGACAACAGCTATACCAAGAAGTTAATTGCTCTTCAGAGCCCTGTCTCTATAATATTCTGACTTCTGGATCAAAACTATTCATTACCAGTAGAGTTTCAGTCCAACAAATCACTGCACAGTGACAAAAATACTGCTGTGCATGCTATTTCCTAACAAAGATAGACTCCTTACTTTTTCCACATTTTAGAATGGAGCAGCACTTCAAACTAGAAGGTAGATCTTCAGGAGTTTAAATAGATTTTAGAATGATACAATGCAATTAAGAACAAATGAGGTGTAAAAAACAGCGCAAATAAAAACTACTGGATAAGTAGTTTCTATACTTTAGAACGCGCTCTGGAAGTTTCCTAATATTGACAGATTATTCTAAGGTAATTTTGTTTAACAAAGACTTCTTCGCATCATTGATAAGATGTCAGTGTTCCCAGAAAGTTATAATAATTCCACAACCAGTTTTACTGCACTTATTGTGGATGCTTTTACCAAGGTTCTAATGCATTTGGGGGTCTATAGGAAACTACCAAAATTGTCTGAGTCAAGATTATTGCAAAAGAAAAAAATTAAGAAAATATTCACTTAAATATTTGGAAGGTAAATTCCCGCAGTTTAGATCCTCCACTATTCCTTTTATGTAACTTTCAAAATACTAATCATCATGCAAAACAAGGACTATGAAGTTTTTTTCTATTACAAAATATATATTCTTTCCCACTTTCCTGATAAACTCAGGACATGTGGGCATTCTTCAGGGAATTTTAATTCTTTAAAGTAATCTTTGTGATGGCTTTCTAGCATTCCTTCCTCTTTAGTAATGCTAAGTTACAGCCAGTAATCAAAACAATTCAAAGCAGACTTGAACTCAATACACGAAACTTCCTGTTTCTTATTCCCTAATTGCACACACTCAGTTTCAGCTGGAAAGGCTATGGAATATTTGCATACAGTAGAAAAACTAGAAGTTTCCAGAATTGTGGTGTGTGTGTGTCCTCAATTTTGCAAAACCTAGATATCAGGTTGAAACTATCAACAAAATTCTATATAACCAGAACTGAAGTTCTGAAGAAAAATGATAGTAATACCTGATCATAGAGTTCATCTGCCATTGTGGGTTTGGGGGCAGTTGTCCACTTAGCACCACAGTTGAAATAATCTTTGATTATGCGTCTATATGCTCTGTACTCAAAGAACCGAGCACGCCAAGCCATAGGCGCCTCAATAATTTCATTTCCCACCACCAACAGGATGTCTCTTGGCATGGCTGCATACATACCTGAAAGGAAAAAGGCCATTAACCTATGAGACAAATACGCTTTTCTCAGCTCTTTCAGTTTATTCACTTTTCACCCTCCTTTTTACCATTATGTCTATCCGAAAGAATGGCAAAGAGCATCTTTGGCAAAGTCAGGAAACCAACACATAATTTGAGGTCCTTACATTCTTCAGCAAGTTTTCAAAGTGACTTTTTTTGTTCAAAATACATGAAACTTTTGATACAAAGCCTCACTCCTAACATGTTCACAGCTAGATGAAAGCCATCCACAATCTACAAGCCTCCACTTCATAATTTGGTTAATGGAAATTAACTAGACAAACGCTTATGAATTACTCAGATGACTTTAAGAGGTGATGATAGGTAGCAAGTTTTCCAAGTGGACTTCATTTCTTTATATGCCATCCTTTCAAAAAGTTATAGCACAGAAGAAGAATTTCATGGAACACAAAACTAGTGCAGGAAGCAGTCCCATTAGACTTTTCACTAACATTATCTGTTCACTAATGAATGTGAATTCCACTAGAACATATCTGACATGAAAGGAGCCTGGAGACTATGCTTGATGGAAAGCTGAGTATAAGCCAGTATGCTCTCACTGCAAATACAAGGAGGATTGTGGCCAGTAGAGACATTCAAATTTCCTTGACACTAGTGAGGATCCTCCTGGAAAATGGTTTCCAGTTTTGGCCTCCATAGCCTTTTGTTGGATCCATCTTAAACTATTGAGACAGTCAGGGGGGCCTTATAGCGCACGACCTGGGAGAAGTGGAGTGACCTCATCTTATTTCACGTGGCAAGTAGGGCACAAATAGCTAACAGCATATAGCTACTTTCAGGGCCATTAAAAATGACACATGGACACTTCTTGGTAGTGCCAGTGACAACACAGCAAGGGAATCTGGCAACAGATGCTGGTGTGGGAAGTTCAGGTTAGGTATTAGGAAAACATCTTTCATTAGGAAATCCATGCAGCACTGAAATAGGTCAGCAAACCAGGTGGCAGAATCTCCATCCCTGGAGATTTTCCAAGTTATAGCTACATAAAGCCATCACTGACCTCATCTAGCACTGGCAATAATCCTGCTCCAAGCAAGAAGGTAGGCTGGATGACATCTAAAATGTTTCAGACAAGAGCTAAACAGACAAGGCCTTCAACAATTGGAGAACATTTACCTGTAGACTCAAAATCAGGTGTTTTATATTTCACAGACCAGTCAATTGGATCAGGTCTCTTGACAATTACACCTTCTCTTTTCAAAATATTGCACATCTCTTCAATTTCAGCAATAGCTTTTTTTAAATGGTCTTTGGGGAAGCTCTGGCCTCCAAATTTCTGATAAAATCCCCAATACTTTTCATATGTGTTAGCCTAAAACAAAAGGACAGGTAAGTGACAAAGAATAAGCATCAATTATTTTGACAGAGTGAAATAGATGCATAAGACACAATTCTTAATGCTCAAAGTTTCTTGTTCTTCTTTCACTGACTTCCTATTGTTTTGTACATGTTATGGCCCTAACATGTTGTAGTGTGCTTTGTATTTGATTCCTACAATATTTTGAAGAGTTGCTAAGAATTGTTAATGTCCTGCTGAGTCTTCTAAAATAAAAGGGTGGCAGATGAGGTTGGGGGACAGGGGAGAGGGAAGGAAGGGAGAAGCGTCAACGCTTCAGATAAATGCTCAATTATTCCTGTTTGAGAATCCCTATCCTGGTAGCACTCTGCTGTCTTTGTTTTTTGTCTTTACTACTTCTATTTATATGCACTATTGGTAAGGTTTCACTCAGATGTTTTATGATGTGCATGTGTCCGGTCATTAGACTTACGTAAGTGCAGGTCTTAGACTAGTTGTGAATGGCTGATGTCCTCACGAATACTTACATACAGTAACAAAGTTAAGTTTCAGCTGTATGTGCTAAGCAGGCTCATTGAACTAGCAGACAGCTTCAGTACTGGTGACAGACTATACATGTAGCATGATGCCCAAGGAAAAAAGTCCTCTAAGGAACAGCAGAAAAAAAGGGAAAGCTACTCTGGAATGTGGAGAAGTACACATTTCATTCCCACTTGCAAGTTTAGTTTGACTTTTAGATGGGATTTTCAGGATATTTCATTTCCTCATATTTTTGGATATAGACAGAGCAACAGCTTATATTACCTGTTTCTACTGATGGAAATACTATTATAAAAAAATGTAATAAATATTTCTAGATGTGTGTTCCCCTCTTTAGCCATAGCCCTACAGAAAGTCTCATTATTTACCAAAACACAGATGAAAACCAAGAGACTACATTACACCTCAGTTAGTATGTAGTGGCTAATATTGCCAAGTGGCCATGAAAGATTTGGTCCTTCTTACACTAGAGCTGTACAAACACACCAAACACTATAGATTCTATTTAATAAGGCTAGCAGACATGTTTTTAAATTAAAACAACCTTGAGCTCATCTCCAAAATGCATATATCTGTAGCCACCTTGTTAAAAACCTCACTGCATTACTGTCACAGTGGTGACATCAGGAATTCTAAAGTCATCCCAAGTACAGGTAACAGAAGGGGCCATACTTCAGATACAGCAGCAGTCTAGAAAATGCAAGAGATATTAAATTCACCTGTCAGGGTTGGATTAAATCATTTAGAGGCTTAAATCCTCTGCTCCTGAAATCATAGAATAGAATCCTGTGATAGTCTTCTCAAATTAAAAGCTAATTCAAAATAATGTCATAGTTCTCATGGTTAAGAAAATCCAGACATATAGTCAAAACAAATGATGCTGCTTCAGTTATCTTTGAAAGTACTTCATTCAGATTTATAAGCTGTGAAACCAGCAGTTTTTGATGGGTCTCTGATAACACTAACATGACAGAGGAACAAGTACATATGGAGCCTTTCTGGAACAACAGCAGAAAGGGTCAGGATCAGGTGAGCAAGAGGTCAGGTGTTCCTTCTTCCAGAGTTCTGCTCATTCAGGCAGCATGAGTGACAGCAATGGGATGCAGGAGAACCTGCCCTTCTAAATATGAGGTTCTCTCCTGATGCCGCAGTCCCGACTACCTTCCAGAAAGCAATGTTCTGGACAAAAACAATGCAATGACGTTTTTTTGTACCAGTACTGTCAGTGAGCCCCGAGCAGACAACAGCATTCATCTGAAAGCATGCCTGATCTCCTTTAACAGGCCAGGCTATCTACTCTGTTCTCTACTATTTCTGAATGTTTGCCCTATGCTAGAGAGGTAAAACAGAAGGAAGAAAAAATTCAACCTTTTAGACATCCTTAACATTTATTTAGAGAGCCCAGGCAAAGGTCTCAGCATGGCCATCCTGCTCCTCCAGTACTGAAGTTTCTTCCCATCCTTCTTGAAGGAATTTTTTCTTTTTCTTTAAGTAAGGTCTTGGGTAATTTGATCACCTCAGACTTGCCAGCTGTTCAGAAGTCACATGCAGATCACATGAAGTGCCTAGCATTCCTATGGAAACCTGTTCTGCTAATGAGACAAATTTGTGCTAAGGAGTAAAGCTAGTTATTTTCAGAGCCACCCATGATGTATTTGAATACTATTAATTCCCAAGAGGTGCAGCTCCCCTCTTCACCAGGTGTCCTCTAGTACTGCTTTTTTTTCAAACCTGGAAATGACACTTGTGTTGCACTAATATGATGGTGTAACCTTAAAGTTACAGCAGAGTAAGGGTTAACACCACTCACATTCCCTACCTTCTGAATAACTGGGAAAAGGGCATAAGACTCTGACATCTATTTCATACCAATTCAGGAATGGTATTTTAGGCCCCTTTGATCATACGCATACAACTCATTTCAGCCTGTTTAAGTACCACCATGGCCAGGACATAGAAAAGAACTTTAATCTCAATGTACCATATAACCTACTGTTTAAGAGTAACTGAGAAACGATAGCAGCATTTAAGAAAGACTCTCTTTTCAGAAAGAAATTTAAGAGTATGCTGTAAAGAAAAGATTGTCTTTAAGAAACAGCAGAATTACTCTCTATAGTTGCTACATATTTTAAACATTTGTTGTGCCTAATAATTAACAATGTTAACACTCGAAATGTACCTTAAAGCTAGTAATGACAGTTATTAAATTTAGTACATTGAAACAGAAATTCAGATCAAAATGCTTTTTGCCTAATTCAGCAGTAAACACACCCCCCAGCTTCTCACTCAAGATATAATGATCTGTGGTAATTAATACCTCTTCACCAAAAATGCATTATTATTCACAAAATATACTGAAAAACATTGCAGAGTACAAAGCTATAACGCTTAACTGTTTGACTAAGTGTCAACTGCTTCAGAAGAATACATGTGAACTGTGATAATTTTGACCAAAGTTTTAATTCAAAAAAGGGCACCTTCCTAATTAATGTAGTTGTTAACCTCCTACTAAAGATTTCCCATGTTTCCCAATAGTGTATTTACCTCTACATAACCTACACAACCCATTTCAAGCTCCCAAAAGGATATGCAATAAAGTGTCAGCTCATTAATATTCACCAGATATGTAGGGCTCCCTATTCAATTCATTCCTTCCTCCTTCTTGTGCCAAGCACATCATTCCCACATCACAGCAAAAAGACTTGTGTATACCAAAACCACATCTCAATGTACAAGAGGGTGCTGAATGCAGTCATACTTCCGGCACTTAAATATTTTGTAAATAAACATGCACACAGTCTTAAAACACAAAACTTAGAAGTACCTCAAAGCGAGTATTTACCAAACTGTTTTAATTTTAGATGTGTGTTTTTAAAGCATCTCAGGCCCAAAGCCTCAATTTTTCTTTATACAGCTCAAATTTGCTAGTTTTAAACTGCAGTTTTTATAACCAATGACCCTCATTCATACTTGGCAGAAGGCATGTGGTACACATCAACCCTGGTCTTGCTACTTACAGGGACAGTAACAGGGATTTCTGGCTATTGTATTACACTGGAGCAACACACACATACACACCTTACCTTTCAGCCACACAGCGATTTGAACAATAACTGAATCTATTTGTATCTTTCAGTATTGGCAAGGTAGGATTTGGACTACTGTTTCAATTATTCGGCAACGCCACCAGGTAAAGCTACCGTTGGAGTTTCTACAGCAAACAAAAGCAGAGAAAACTAGAGGAAACCACATCTCAGCTGGCATGCTCTATTAATATTACCTGTTGTGGCCAATGTATCCTTTAGATTTGACAGTTTACATAAAGCAAAGCTAAAGCATGCTTTAACCCCAAGTAGGTATTTGAATTGCAGAGGTAATCCTATATTTTGGCATTCCTCACTGAGCTTTTGATATGGCATGTAACAGAAAGTGAAGTTCTGACCTCATTTGATTAGTTACGTCTTAATAGACAATAGAAGCAGACTAGCTGTATACCATGTCACACTTCAGCAAACTGGACATTTGAAAGAGTATTTTTTCTGACATTAAAGCAAGCCCTTGGTCACTACAGAGTTTTGCCTCATTTAATGTTACAATGTAAAAAAGTTAGACGTGTTTTTTCCTTACTCTTTCTGTACATTCATTATTGCAGTTTTAAGTACATAAACGCACATACATACACTTGTATATTAGAAATGCCAATCCTCATTTCACTTCTTTTTCTGAAGCTGCTAGAATATTTTTGGAGTGTATGAAACAGGATTCCAGAGGTTGGTAGCTGAGCTTCAGCTTTCAAGGAGTAAATAAATGTCATAATGAAGTCAGTAGTAAAGTTTTCATTACACTCACTGGGGCCAAGATATCATCTCAGATGTCCCAATATAAATCAAATTATTATTCTTCTATCTGGGGATTAGAACTACCAAACTGCAGTAATTCATTCAGACTCCTCCAACCACTTTTGCCCACAATCATAGCTCAGATTTTAAAGAAAAATACACAAACATAAAAGAGGCTAGGGGAAGAGAAGACTTCTCTACAAGTACATCCTGAACTCCCTCTAAACTACTATTTCCAGCACTTTAAACATTTTTTCAGTATCTTTGTTTGCCATTCCTTCAACGTCAGATCAGAAGAATTCCCCCCCCCCTTTTTTTTTAACCAAGGTCTTCTGGTCAACTTTGTCAAGATATCCTTTAAATTTTTACTAAGGTCTCTTCAGCAGAAGTAGCATGCCAGCTCATTTTGCTATGATAGTCACAGATTACGTGCTGCCTTGGAGACAGTACTGTACTGTGACACTGGAAGAGAACGATTCAAGATCATACCCACAAATGCAGGTAACAACACATACTCAGCAACTTTAAAGCCCAGGTAAAACACACAGTAAAAATCTGGAGCAAGCCCATTGTTTGAGTGTTCCTGTTCTAAAATACAACATTTCAGACAACAAAGAAATGTGGATTTATTTAGGTTGCTGTTGTAGTTTCAGGCACAGAATACCCCTGAAAAATACAGGAGTATGTCTTTCCATACAATACTTCCTGTAGCACATAAGAGTTGCAGTGAGCTATTTAAACAGAATGGTCCTGCTAGTCTACAGCTATAGAACTCAGTCTTCCTCAGACTATCGTGTAGAAAACTACACTTTTTATCAAACAGTAGCCCTACTTAGTTTTGAGCCCAATTAAACCTTCATCAGTTCTACCAACTATCTCAAAAGTTAGAGTGTGTACTTTGATAGCATCAGGGTTTTATTACTAGAGCAGACTGCACATATTAGAGATTGTCTCTACTACCGACTTCTGTTAAAACAGCTAATTCAGTTGAAAGTGGAAATAAAAAAGCAAATCCCTCACCAACATGGCTATGCTGTAGAGTTTCACAGATGTAAGCAAATACTTTGAAAGAAGAATCCTCAAGACTAAACACTACACCTTGTGCACTGTAAAGCTTAAACAAACCGTATCTATAAAAATCTCATTATTTCCTCTTTAAGGGTTTTTCTTATTGTTTACCTTAACCTCCACGGAAAAAGGTGGGACACAAGCATTTTCAGCTCTTCCCACAATGACCTCTTCCAGTGGGTCCCATTCATTGTATGAGCAAACAGGACAGTTCTTAGGCACAGGGCTAGTAGCCTTGTCATCAGCAGCACAGGTGTTCTGGGAGGCTGTAGCTGCCTGGGTGCTCTGGAAAGATCGCTGCACCCATCCTGTAAAGACTCTTCCAAGCTTAAAAGAAAAATAAGAATGAAAATTAGGTTTCCCTTACAAAAGGCAAAAAATCAATGGTTTAGTCCCCAAGTGCCTTACCCTGTAATCCCAAGGCAATCTACATTATCTGGAGCACTAACAGAAACACGCTGTTTGTTACAGCCATACTCGATACTTCAAGGACAATTTTTTTGTAATGGCATATGAGCACAGCATTGACAGTGGCAACTGGAGTCACCGAACTCCGTGCTGCTGACCTGGGAGAATGCATAGGTGACCCCGAGTCAAAGAAGCCTATAGCCGTCCCCCATCGCTCGGAGCACCCCACACCCGCCAGCGCAGAAGGGCCACGCAGGACCTCCTCCCGAGGTGAGCATCCTCAACCCCAGCCCCCTCCGAGCCCGGCGGGGGATCTGCGCGGCACCAACCCGCGAGCCGATGTAATGCGCCGCCTCGGCTCCCCGACTTCCCCCCCGCAAGCACCGCACTCGCAACATCTCTGCTAGCAAGACGAAACAAAACCGCCCCGCGCCCTGGGCCCGGCCCGGCACCTTTATAGCGGCCCGCCACGCCCCCCGCACTGCCCATTGGCTGAGGGAGCGTGGAGCGGCGCGGAGCCCATATCGGGGGCGGCAGCTGCCTGCCCGGGTAGAGCCGCTGCTGGGCGGTGGAGCCCGGCGGGAAGGGGCCGGCACGGCACGGCACGGCACGGCACGGCTCCGCTCCGCTCCGCTCCGCTCCGCTCCACTCCCCCGCGCTCACGGTTCTAGGGACAGGTCGGCGCTGCCGCGAGTAGGGGTGAAAGAGCAGCTGCAAACCCAGGACGCGCAATCTAGTTGGATGAGGCAATCCCCAAAGCTGTCTGACGGCTTCTTTCATCATACCTGGCTTGCATTTCCACAAGTGGCTCTTTAGCAGCAATTGGTCTTTGAAGATTTACAGTCAGGTTTAAAATTCTTTTAAAAGTGCACTGAAGTGCATCATTCAGTTGTTTTTAGTCACCAAATATACATGTTCTTCATTAAACCTGTAGCAGACAAAAGAAATTCAATTTTACCAAAAATTCCAGTAATTCATGTTAAGAATTATTGAAGGGGTATTTCAAGAATATCCCAGATACTTTATTTCAAATTCTGGCTTCTCAAAATTCAAATTGTGATATGATAAAAAGTCATCTTAAAATGAAAACCTAAACCAGTTAGCTCCTAGTAGACTAATTATTTTCCCCTGCATAATCTCTCCATGATAAAATCAACAGAAGTATCTTCAGAAATACTTCTATGTCAATAAACTGCAGCCTTCAATGAGAAATGTTTTTGCTACCAGCTCTACTTGTATTTAGTATATCCCCCTTAGCCTGATACATTATTCTGCATTTTCTCAACTTTGCATATAAGTTCACTTTCAATCATTTGATTTTCCCTTACAAAAGCAAAAAGCAGACATAGCAAAAATTATATTTGCCTGAGTTACTCTGTTGTAAAAAATCTGCGTCTTTCTTTCAACCTTACTATTTTTGGTTCTGCTTTTATCACCCATGCAGTGCCTAACATTTCTTCAGCCTTGTTCAATGCTCCTTCAGGCTATGCTTCATTACCCAGAGCTAGTACAGTGGGGCACGGCTATGAAAAGACATGGTATTTAACATTACTTCTATATGTAAGATCACAGGTAGTGCTAGTGAACTCAGCAGACATATGTATAGTAAGAGAAAGGTAAACATCACTAGTGTTAACATATATTAGAACATAAGCTAAGGTCTTAGAATCAGCAAATCAGCTACAGTTTAAAAACGCCTTCAATATGCGAGTAAGCAAGTTTTATTCTACTGAGTAATTAATCATTCAGCAGTTTGCCTTTTTGGCGCAGGTAAACACTACACCTTTCCAGGAGAAATAGGCCAGTGCGAGTTCTCCCTTCATGAATTTACATACTTCTCAGAGCAAAGTTAATGATTTTAGTTGGTATGATATCACGCATGCTTTACCCTGCAGAACTTTTTCATAACTCACTCATCTCAGTTTGTTAGGACTCATTTGTAACACGATTGTGTCAAACACTATTCTTATATTGCAAAGGATGCAAGGATATTCTTTTTAGTTACAAAAAAGAATGTTCTTGATGCTACTTAATTCCTAGCTACCATTTTTTGTCATCTATTTAATAAAAAAAAATTCCTGAATTTATGCTAGTTCTGCTCAAATGCTTGTTATTTGATTCAGTTGATTTTGCTAAGGTCACTCTACTCACATTGACCTTCTAAAAAAATTAATGATTGGCTTGTAGCTAAATCCAAAGGTCTTGCTTCTTTTTCTGTCTTTCTCAACTTATCAGCTAGTTTTGGACCTTTGGATCATTCTTTATCAACTCAGTTTACATAGTTTTTCTGACTCTGCACAATACTTCTTTTTCAACTTACTACATATGTTTGATGCTTTATAGGGTCCCTAAAATTGTCCTTGCCATCATTACAATGAGCTTTGTGCTGAATGCTCTACCATTTATTTATTTTCCTGCTGGACTGCATTTTTTCTGCTCACATTTTTTTCAGTGAAAACATTCTTTCCTATATCTCAAAGGTCTTTTTCTTCCTTTCTTAGGGGTAGTTCCTCCCAGACGAAAGCCAATCTTCATTTAAGTATAATCAAAGCAGAAATTCTTTCCTTTTCCTAACTGGCGCATTTATGGCCTGACCTTGAAACCTTTACCTATGGTAAATAGCATTTTCCTTCCAGCCCTCACTGAGTACCAGTCATTTGAGTCCCACACTGCCCTCACATTGGCCTTGATACCTGCAATGCTATCAAAGCACTAACCATCTAAAATGCACTCTAGTGGTATCCCTACACTTCTTTCATCACTTGACCATCTTCTGGGTCACTTGAAAAAATTCTCATTTGTCTCCTTAAAGCAATCACTTATATTTCTCTGCTTACATCTTTTTAATCCTTAACACCCAATACAGACTTCATATAGTTTGCATTTATGGTGTATAGAAGGATCATTCCTCACAGTTCCCTCTTTGGCATCAAAATGACAGTCCTCTTGCTTTTTGTATACTAGGTAGCTCTTCATATCTTCTTCCTCCTCCTCTACAAGAAGGGCTTGATCTACCAATGTATGTTTTAACAGTGACATAAATAATGGAGCACAACACCAGTAATGATTATTCAAATGTAAATAAAGCCAAGTTCATTCATTTAAATACAAGAAAGTTACTTAAACATGTAGTTGACTAAGCAGGTGCTGAACTATATTTGGATCAAAAAACTTATTATAATGATTGCATCATTAATGTTATTACACACAATTGCTAGAATTATTACAACACCTCGAGAGCTCAGCTCACTACCCAAAAGCTTGCCACCCATTTTCAAAATTATGTGCTGATCTAGTAAAGATATTTTCTTCCACTGCAAACCTCACCTCAGTATGGAATTTTAAGTTGAAACAGGAACAGGAGCTTCACATTGCTATTGCTGAAATCTGTCCTATAAAGATTAACTAGCAAGTTGTTTGTTGCTTTTTTTTTAATGGGGATCTATGCATTTTTTGTGATATTCTATCCATCATTTTTGAATGACATAAGGTGCCTAGCAGACTGATATAAAACCATTTCATTCTAATAACTACGTAATCCATTTAAAGCAACATGGTTCCAGTTAACAATGAACAATGTTCTGGCCCAACAGCATTAGAGAATAAGATATTAAGTAGTAAAATTCTAGTTTAAAACCACAGAATTAGAAAAAACAAGAGACATGCAGTACAAAGAAGTTACTCTTGGCAACAAGACCAGTGTTACTAAAGATCAAAGTATAAACTCAGCTATGTTTTAAGACAGTATCTGGTCTCAGTCTCACATGTCTGTTTCTCTAACACTTATCTATTAGAGAAACAGAAATCTCAAAGGATTATACTACTGTTTAAATGTGAGTTTCCATCTGTCCTGGAATTGAGGTCCCACCTTTCAGAGCATACATTGTTGTTTAAATTTGTAATGTGGTGTAGCAACATGCCTGAAGCACTTGAGGGGCATGATGTTTAAGATTAAGGAACAGCTTACCCTTTTGTACCAGTATTTCTGCTATGTTACTGATTAAAGCAATTTAGTATAAGATATCTACTGTGAGCTGGTCTTAACATTTACAGATATTCAACAGTTTTTGCTTATCCTTACTTTTACTTAGAGGAACTTACTCTGTTCAACAATACTATTATGAGAGACTTCCGTTCCTTCTAGTGCCTTGTCAAGGATACTGCTTACTAAATTCCAACAGTCTACGCCCGCAAGAAGAGAATTTGGCACAGCAAATCTTATCTGTTAGCTATCAGGAACAACATAGAAGAATCCAGTACGCTTCTTAGAAAGCAAGTTTTAAACTTCCTGAAGTTCAGAAGTCTGGACTGTTCCAGTTGGGAAGAACAAATGCACCTCAAAATATTAAAATTACTTTTTCTTTTTCTCCTTTAAGCTCATAATTTTGTTGTCAGCTCTGAACTCTAAAAACAGTCAAAATATTCTGTTACACATAATAAAGCAATTTATTTAATTTACTTTAACTTTGACCTATAATAAGAGCTGAAAATCAATATACTATTTTCAAAGTCTTTTGAAAGATATTTCAATTTTAATTAAATAATATAAAATCTTGCTTTATCATTCTTCACTCTCAAAAAAAAAAAAAAATTAGATTTAATCCCTTATCCAACCAAACAAGTTACATATGTAAAACGGCAGGAAATTCTTTCTCCCTAATCCCAGCTTCACTGAACCTGATTTAATCTTTAAACTTGCTAACAAACTCTACATGGCTTCTGCCTATTTTATCTTTTATAGTTATTGAAGGACAAATCCTGTAGTTTTCCCCAAATGCCAGCTCTGGGTACTCTTTGGAAGATTTTCTGTTCTTCCTTGTCTGGACATCTTCACTGTGTGACATGCTGAAGCGCCAAATTCTCCATCAGACTGAATGCAATCTGCTACAATGGAGTTTTGACTACAAAATGAAAACACTTACTCTGTGAGTATGAGAACTAAGTAAAACTGATTTCCTCCTTTTTGTGCAATTCATATGGTAAATGATAAATCATAATCTTAAACTGCATGGTATTTACCATAATCAGAAATCAGAATTTATAAGGAATCTCCCTTATGTGGATACACTGGTATCTAACAGCTCTGCAACCTTTCTGCTAGTTGAGGCACTTAAGAGGTCTTTTTATTCCTATCCAGCTAGCTACTATCACAAAACTTGTAGGAACTTACTGCCATTGAGACCTATGACCCTTTCTCAAATTTGAAAGTAGTCAACAGGTTCAAATTACAGGGAGGGGAAGCAGAGAACAGACACAGACATATATGCACATACTCAACCTATGGTCATATAACCTTATGTTCTTAGGAAGCAAGACTAAAACCTTCCTTGTCTTTAAGTAATCAAAAGATGAAAAAAATTCTCCTATTTGAAAGCAGATGACTTATGTAGATGTTTTCTGTATGAACCTTAGGTAGCAATAGATCAAAATTTTGTGAGATTGTTAGCACATTGGTATGATTCAATTCTTAGTGTATTATTTTATTTTATTTCTGCAAATATTGCTCTTCATATCTTTCTGTTAAAATGTCTTTAAAATTTCATTGCAAAATGCAATAAAATCACATATACAATCAAAATGCATTTCAACACAGGTAATTCCAAAGAACATATCAATATTAATATGTATTGCACTAAATTTCAAGCATGTCTGATACTTCAGGAAATAATTTAACTCTTTTTTTGGGAACCAGGTAGCTGGAATACTAGAAGGATGTCAAGAAACACAGTTGTGTATCTCCACTCAAAACAAGGCTCACTAAGTGAGCAAAGGAAACAGTACAGGTAGTAGAGGTGCATATACATGAAGGGCAGGACACTGACCAGTGAGGAGATAGAAGTTGCAATTGAAATAGCAAACACAATGATAGAACTCTGGTGAGATAATCGTTAGACAAAACTTTTGGCTTAAAAGTAGTCCAAAAAAAAAAAAAAGTTTGGAACTTTGACCAAATAAAATTGTCCTTGTTGACTGAATCCACCTGATTTCAGGAAAATAGGACTTTCTACTGTCCTTCTGGCTACTACTCACAAATCACGATACATCATAGAAGTGACTGATTTAATAATTAATTTATTTTCCTAACAGCAATCCACATTCTGACTAGTTACACTGTATGTGCACGTAAACATGAGTACTAACATACATATAAATATCTGTTTTAATTTTAGATGTCATGTTTCTATTATAGAAAGGTGACAGAGCTGAAGAAAGTTCTATGAAGGCAAAGGATTTGGTGATCATAATCCATGACATTTTACACTCTGTCATTTCCAGAGGCAGTGCAGTGCTGACTACTGAAAAATGCAGAAGGTTCATGCAGCAAAAGGCACATCACTTAGGGGGATAGATTTCATTCAGACCAATATTTCTATGTATACAGTAACACGATCTGCCAACATTTTCTAGGGTCAACGCTGTGACAATACTTTCTGTTGGGGCTGCCAGTTGAACTTCATGGCTCTAGAACATTTGAAATCTCTTGAATCTCAAATACATGGTCTTGCGACACAGCCTGTTGTACATTAGCATTTAAAATTTGGAAACTGCTTCACATCTTTCTTGAAGAGTATTTATAGAATTTATTAATATAACTTTGCTGTGCCCCTGAAGTAACAACTGCATCCAGTTTTCTTCTCACTCCCACTGGAGTTAAAATTGCAGACATATCACATTATACATCTGACAACAGTCTCAAAAATTCTGGTTCTTTTAACCAGAGTGGCAACTGCAGGTAAGCTACTGACCTCCTAATGTGAAGGGAGTTTGCATGATTTTTGTGGCAGTACTTAGCATTTGTTCCACTAGTTTTCTTTCTTGGAAGAGACAGGAAACCTTGGCTCTCCAATAACCTCTTATCCATCCCAAGCTTCCAGGAGGGCACAGCCCAATGCACCAAAGCTATTAGACCTCTATTTACTTTAGGGAGAATGTTACAAAACCCAGCTTTCCTCTGTTTCTCTTTTCTACACTGAACCACAGAATGCCTTGAAGAGACTCCCTGACAAGAGCAATAAGCCACAGTCACTCTGTGCAGTTCCTTGAGCTTTTGAATATTCCCTTTGACAGACAAGCAACTACTCAGTTACTATTTTCTAGCATATGCATGCAGTTTATTCGTGTGAAAGAGGTTGGAGTACCCTTAGACTAAACTAGATGGCAGATCTTGTCTGTTCACTTTACTACTGATCAGTAAATAAGGCTGTGAGATTAAAGCCTCTTTTCCCCCCTTCCTTTTTCTAAGAAAACACAGTTCTTTGATAGGCACATTTCATCACTTGATGCTCCTGTTGACAGCATCTATGAATGTTGCTCATATTGCAATGCCTCTGTAAAGTTTGCTGAGTATAAGCTTGCCTTGATGCTATGATAGTAACAAATTATACAAGTAGGGTTTGATGTGAGTGTCTCCTTCAGACGATTTCATAAATTCATTGTGAGTTTTATGCTGAATCTGATTTACGCCTAAAGTTAGTGATTAAAACCAACACTGGATTTGGACACAGGATGTCATTTACTCTTCCATCAGAAAGGAAAAAAAAAAGGCAAAGTCAAAATTTGGTGGAAAGGAGTAATTTTAAATTCTCCTGAGGTCAAGGCTCAGCTAAGCTTTCTGCTTAATCCTTACCCTTTCATCTCCCCTTGGCCACTTCAGTTCTTGACAGATAACAAGCCCTCAACAGAGAGGAGAGAGCAAGGAGCTTGCTTGCAATGACTGGGATACCTGTACTAACCTAACTATCCGAACTCTGAACTAACTTCTGCTGGCATAGCCCTGGAACGAGTTTGGCTGTGTATCTATAATGAATTAACAGAATTCAAATTCTATTTATGGGATGGAAACATTTTCTCAACTCCATGAAAGAGAATTGAGCAAGGCTCCCTTTGGAGTTTCTGTATTAGGAGATGAGATAATTCCTGAGCTTTGACAGCTCCCTTCCCTGATCTTGAAGAGCACATCTGTTCTGATGAATCCCAACCACGTCTATCCAAGGAAGATGAGGATGGGCTCAGTGCCAAGAATCTAGTCACCATCCAACACCAGGAATCTCTCACATGTCACTGTAGAATATTACAATTTTGTTCCTACAATTTCATACCAGTTGCTTCTAACATCTCTGCAACAGAAAGATGAGTCTGACTATGATTCAGGCAGCTTAACCTAGAATTTCTCTAGCCAGTCATAAATGATCAGAGAGCTAAGGCTAAGCTCACCACTCAATACAAAGTAGTTTAAGATTTTTAACTTCAATAGTCTTGAAACAAACACGGTATTGTAAGATTTGGTGGGCAATATTCTAGCAAAACAAATTCTTAGTTGCAAAATGACAATTTCTTGAAATGGAAAGGTTTCATTAAGAGGTTTTAGGTCCAATAAATTTAGGCAGAACAGAGGAAAGGTTCCCTTTCCGTCTTCCACTTTCTGCTCCAGTTTTCCACGCAGGCTGCTGGGAAGACAGACACAGTCTGCTGTGAGTGATACATGTACACTACAAGCCTTCTGGCTTTGCAACAAAACGGTTAGATGGCCAACTAGAGCTACTAGAGGCTTTTGAAGACCAGGTCCTCTCTCAAGATACCATATATGCTTCTAACCAGTGGGCTAAACTATGAAGTGATGATATGCAGGACGGAGTAGCTAAGATCCATAGTTATTAATTGCATACATAGTAATAGTATTGTCATTTCACTGTCTCTGGAGTGCATGTCTACACTATCGGACATCTGTATGTGTGGCATACAAATCTGGACTATCTATACGGTTTTGTCTGATGAGTCATGGCATGCTTATTCACAGCCTGGTTGCACCTTTTTTATTTTTAAAAACAATGTCATCAAAATAAAGGAACGTGAAAGAGCTTGTGATGGAGTGCAGCAAAGTAAAGGCACCCTGTAACATCTAGATTTCTTGCTTTTTGGAGGGACCTGGGTAATCCATTAAACAAAACTTTCTTGGAAATTCCAGGGCCACAGGAGTAATTCACTCACTTTGAAGGAGACCTTTTTTAGAGGTTGGTGATTACAAAGTATTGCAGTGAACAGAGGTGTCAAATCAGCTGCAGATTGGACCAGCAAGTCAGCTCACTGTAGAGCTCTGGTAAGGAGTGAATGTAACAAACATCCATCTTGACACAAGCAGGGATAAACCGATAATGAGTGAGTGTCATAAACATCCGTTTTGACACAAGCAAGGACAAACAGAACCTGTGGAGGCAAGATAACCATCTTGTGAGCCCACTCCCCTATTCCTGAAACACGTAGACAAAAGACCATCTGTCTCCTGAGCATGCGTGCCTGTGAAAGGTCGTTACTTGGTCAACCCTGAAAGGGGGGGACTGTGAGACCCCCAAGACCCCCACAACCCACCAACTCATTCCTAGAACATTCCTGAGCACACACTGTGACTGCTCAGTGATGACAGACCCCCGCCTATGGGACGGGCACATTGGGTTATAAAAGGGGGAGACATAAGTTTTTGGCATGCGCCCACCCGCCACCTGAGAACTACCACTACGAGCAGAGAACATCGCTGGATCCAGGGGTGGTGATATCTTTTCTCTTTTCCTCCCTCTTTCTCTCTCTCTTTTCCTCTGTCACTCTCTCTCTAACTTAATTTTCGGCACATTAGGGTAATATCATTACAAGTTTTGCCAAGCCTCTATCTTTTGTAGTTCCACTGAGTTTTAAGTAAATTTGTGATTCGTTTGAACCTCTTGAGTAATTGTTGTTACTCCTGATTACCATGCAGAGAATTAAAAAGTTAACCTCACCCTTTCCCACTGAGTGGGACAGGACACTCACCTAGCCGACCTACTATAAATACTGATTCATTACAAGTTTGTAAACATCATCCCTCCAGAAGTGGGGAAAGATCTGGAAAAATACCAATAAACCGCTGATGTTAGCACAGTTTAAGTGGTGCCAGAGCATGTATTTCACTGACCTTCATCTCCTGAACCTCCAGAGCGTGTATTTCACTGACCTTCATCTCCTGAACCTCTGCCAGACAGGGAGGACAAAAATGAAATGGCTTGAACTCTGCCATGAGTAAATTCAGTAATTTATCTCTCCAGAGACTTTAAACTTGGTTCTTACATTTACAAAAATTATTTTGCCTTGCTAATAGACACCTTGCACCCCTTCCCAAGTGGGAAGGGAACAGAAGGAGAATTTGAGATGCATCATGTAGGGAAGGGAGATCAAGCTGATGCTTATTATCTCATCATTCCTTCCTTTGCATTAGTCCTAATATTGGTACTAATATGACTCCTTGGTGAGCTAGTTCTACTCAGTGAGTCAGCAGAGAACTCACCCAGCAAAATACAGTTTTCTGCTGGCTTAGTGAGCTGAATTCATCACCGAAGTGTCAGAAGAGCATCAAAGCTGGAGCAAGGGAGGCAGCAGAGCTAGGAGGACACATAAGGAGGAGAGGGAAACAGAATCACCTCTTTTGGCAGCACCAATTAATTAGATCAGGTAAACCTGTCTCATCTGACTACAACTTTACAGAAACACTGTGGTAATACTGCAAATAAACCTTTAATAGCAACTGTATTAGCTGTCAACTTGAAAATGGGACAGAAAGGCATTTGAAACTGGAAACTGAAGATTGGAGACTTCAGTTTAGCAACCTTGAAAAATACCCAGTTGGGGCTTTCAGTGGGAAAGGTCAGGTAAAATAGGTAAGAAAAGAACCAACCCAGCTGATCTGTTACACAGGTTCACTGAAGCCACAAGTCATCCACTCTGAATGCCATCAGTAATTAGGTATTGTTTTGTGGTATGATTATTGTCACTTGAGCTAGCTAGAATGGAGCATGCTGCCTTGGTACCATTAGTGAGTTCTCCCATCGAACCTTAAAAAAGCAAAAAACAGAAGAGACAAAGAGAGGAGGCTGTCTGCACAGAAAATGCTGCAGCCTGGAGCATCCTATGGTTAGCCTGCATAAGGAGCGCTGGGCTTTCCCATGCTCCCTGTCCACGTACCTTCTGCTTAAACTGACAGTACAGCGAGCTTGAATCCCAATTTAAAACAAAATTTCAGTCACTTGTTACTCTCTGGTGACATCTCGTGGATCGAAGCAAGGTATCCCTGCCTGCTGGCAAACCTTGCACAGCCTCAGTGTCTGAACCTGCGGAGTGGCAGTCTATTTCCCAGGTCTAAGGAGCTCTAGTGTCCGACAAGGTTTAGCTTTCCTTTATTTTTTCCTTCCTTTCCTGCTCTGTGGATAGTGCAACTGAGCACTGTAGCAACAAGACCCCTACAAAGAATTTAAAATAGAGGTAAGCAGGAAAAAAGCAAATGAGAGAGTAGAGCACAGAAACCAAGAAAAGAGGAGAGTAGTGAAAAAATTTCATCAACTGTATTTTCTATTAGTAAAACAGATTGTATAGTCTAAAGCTGAGTATAAGCAAGTGTTGAGCAATTAGGATTTCATAGCTGAAACCAAGAGGAGCCTATGCGCTGCTTGCCACAGCGGCAAGAGCAAGCAATTAATCAGCACCACATAATTGTAGCTCATTGTACCCTGCAAATAGTAAGCAACTAAACCTCCCAGTATGCCTGTGCATCATTCACAGGGGCTGGAAATAAAACGTTGTCTCACATTCAAGTTGTGACAGTAATAAATGGAAAAGTTAGTAATACTTTGCTAAAAATATTAATTGATTTTGGATGGTTAATTTTGGAGCCTCCATTTCAAATTACTTAGGCATTCATTATCTAAGTTAAATTTATATATTTATTATATAATATTATATATATTCTATATATTATGTAAGCTTAAATTATAGCCTCATAATGTAGGAAAAAAATCACTTCTACATAACAAGAAATACAGTCCCTTGTGACCTCTGCAGGCACCTTGAAATTCAGTCCGTCCCTCACGGAGGATATTGATGCAGAAAAAAAAAAAGAGAGTTCCATGCATGTCAGCTATCATGGAGCTATAGCAGAAAGGTATCTTCCGCAAAACATTGGTAGACTGAAAGCTGGAAATGAGGAGACTATGGAAATGGAGCATACATGGGAAGTCATAAACTCTTTAACTGTGCACCCACTGAAACCACAGTGAGCAGCATCTTTTTGCCAGGCAGCCTATACCTGTGCAGGCTCTGAAGGGGTGCTTGAGCAGTGCTGAACAATGCAAGAGAACTTATGCAGAGCATGGGCGACATCCAGCACAGGACAGCACTGCTGACTGCCCATGGTGGGCCAAGCCCTTGACCAGTTTCCAGCACAGGCTCAAGCACGCATGCCTCTTGTAACACTAAACAAGTGTCAACCTGTCATAGGAAGCCCCATCAGCTCTCTCCAAAAAAACCTGCATTTAGAGTAGCTAATGGGGGGGGGGGGGGGGAAGATAAGGTATTAAATAGGATTTACTGAACTATAAAACCTAGCAAACAACTAAGTCAATAAAAAAGCACTCCTTGTTCCTAGGCTAATAATATTTAAATTGATACTTGGTTCAGCAAAAATACTGAAGCATACTGCAATTTATAGCCAAAGCAACAGCTGCTTTGAACAAAAATATCAACATACACTATGGCAGTCCATAACATTAGTCAAGCACAAAATAGCTTGCCTGGATTAGCAATTCCCTCACAAAAATAACTTAAAAAACAGAAAAGCACCAGCCACTTCAAAGTCACATCATATGTGACACATTTCATGATATATTAACCTCAAACAACTTATGAATTAGCAGTTAATTGCCTATTAAAACTGCTATAGTAATGAGAAATACTTGAACAAACAAAACTATATCTAGCAGTGGACTAACACACCTTCACCCCTGGGGTTACTGAAGAAAACCAGATTGTCTCAGTGTGCAGCACAAACTAATTCCTAACAGGGCTTTGCTTTGTACGCTTTTAGAGAGCAACACAAAACTTAGTCATAAGTCAAGAGTATCAGAAGGAACACTACAGACATAGGAAGCTAGGGCTTGGTAAATGTTAGAGAAAATAACAGAAACTGAAGAAGTGTAGTCTGTTTCAAATTTGGAGGCTATCCAAATGCCTAGTAACGCTGACTAAACTGTTGAATTCTAGTTGCCATTGCTAGGTTAAGCATCGGTAAATACTGCCTCTGAAATTTAACTGTCTCAGCAAGCTAACTAGTCATGACTGAAATCTTTGTAGAGCTGAAAACCTTTATGAGGAGACTGTAATTGGAGGACAGTGGAAAAAGTTTATTTCAAGGAATAGCTTAGAAGAACAATGCATTGAGGAAAACGTGGCCAGCAAACCAAGTATTTGTTGTGTGAAAATTTATGAAGTTTTTTAAAAAATTCATCCTGAATAATAAGGCAACCAAAGGTCCTTCAAAATGTCACTGGGGCACATTCACGATCAATTAACCTGAGGCTTTCAACTCTCCAGGCTGCTGATTCCGATCCCCTACTAAAGTTACAGAACTAATGCCACTGCCCATGCGAGAAAGTCGGAGACGTAACTGAAGAAGAAAAGGTTACATAGGAAAACCCTTCAGAAAGCCCATTGCAGGACCACAGCACAGTATTGCTACACACTCTTTGGAGAAAGAGGCTGGAATTAGTTACGGTAGTTCAGCAATGCTTTGGAAGGACTGGCTGTGAACATAGCCTGTAGGGTGTGCTAATTTCTCACACTTCTCCGAGGCAGTTACCATCAGATAAAGAAGCTTTCAAAAATATTCTGTTGCTTTTACAGCTGTGAAGTAACTCTTAAAAAAACTCTGAGGCACCAGTTTGAAACAGTAGCTCTGTTACAGAACTGTAAAAAACCCTCAAATTTATCCAAATACTAAAGCCTAATGATAGTCAACATTTACCCTAGACATAAACCAGTTAATTTTCACCTGCGCTAGCTCCCTGAACCAGGTCCTCACTCAATCCCATGAGTTCTAACGCTGGCTCACGGGGAGGAGCATGTGAGCAGGAAAGGCAGTGCTGGCTGTAGGCCACTTGCAATCCACCAGGTCCAGTTTCAACTGCAGAAGCTGCCTGGGAGGTCTGCCCACAGCTGAACTAACTGGACGGCTCTGCTCCTTCCTACCCTGCTTGAACATCCAGCACTCGTGTTCCATTAGGGCTAGCCACAGCTCCACCTAGCAGCAAACTGAATTTATCTGGCAGGGGGAACAGTCTGCCATGAAAAAAAGTTTCCTGGCAGATCAATGACCTGAATCAACTCACCTTGCGGTGAGAATACGTGATTTTATAATAAAAGGGAAGCAGAAAACTGTGAACAAGAGGGCAGGAAACTGTCCCCTTGGTGGCACTTAGCAGAATATAAAATTAAAAATAACAAAAAAAGACAGAAAAAGCAGCCCTTATTCACAGTAATGGCTGCCTCACGAAGAAAAGCACTGGGTCGCTGGGTCCAGTCAGAAGGGTGAAATTCCTGGAGTTTGCTCCAAGGTTGTCTGAGCAACTAATGTGTCTCTTAGCCTTGGACAAGAGCGAGACAGAGAGACTGAGACTGTAAATTCCTTTTGTGCATCTAGAATACTAATAAAAGTGGGAGGTTTTAATTAAAAAAAAAAGTCACACCCCAAACTTTCAGTTGGCTCAGCTACTATTTACCTATTAGCCTATTTACCACCCAGTGAGGAATAGCACCAGGACTGGTACGAGAGGAGGGTAGGAACATTTTCCCCAGGGCAGCTCACCACTTAATCTGCCTCATCCTAAATTTCTCCCGGTGTGAACCTCGACTAGGCATGGCTGCCTTTGCCACTGGTGTCTGCAGCTTCACAAGGGGACGGGCAGATGGCCCGTATCCCATGCAGGATGCATCCAGCCTCTGAGAGGGGCACCAGCCCTGATCACAACGAAAGATGCCAACCTTCTGCCCTGAATCTGCGCTGTCTCTTCTGCCGCACCGCCGGGCCCAGCTTCTGAGACCGCATGCAGGCAGGCAGCCCGCAAGCACCCGCAAGGCTGCGACTCCACCTTGGCTTGCACCACCTGCTGCGCTTCCATTCCCTACAGATGTCATCAAGCAGGCCCTCTAGCTACGGCGGGGAGCGACCGCCACCGAGTTAGACAACGCTTCTGGGGGGAGGATCGACTGCGGCGGCCCGTCAGCACCTGGCGGGGCCCGCCGCCCTGGGGCTGTGAGGGGGGGCGGGGCGGGCGAGCCCGCGGTTCTCCCCGTCCCTCCCTAGGCGCGAGGCGCGGCCGTTAATCGGTCCGCCCCCCGGTGCGAGGCGCAGCGGTTGTGCTCGAGCGCGCGGCGCGGCGGTATGCTCCCCGCCCTGTGCACTGCGTTGGCGGGGCTGCTGCTCCTGCCGCTGCTGCTGCGCTGCGCCTGGCCCTACTTCTTCCAGGACCTGCGCTTCGCCCTCACCATGGCGCGGGTAGCGAGGAGGGCGCGGAGAGCCGGTGCCCGCCGGCCCGCCAGCACCCTCCTGGACGTCTTCACGCGGCGGGCGCGGCGGACGCCGCACAAGCCGCTGCTGCTGTTCGGAGACGAGGTCTCCACTTACGAGCAGGTGGAGCGGCGGAGCAGCCAGGCGGCGCGGGCGCTGCGCGACGCCGCGGGGCTGCGGGCGGGCGGCTGCCTGGCCCTCTTCATGGGCAACCGTCCCGCCTACGTTTGGGTCTGGCTGGGCTGCGCCAAGCTGGGCTGCGCCATGGCTTGCCTCAACTCCAACATCAGGGGCGCGTCCTTGCTGCGCTGCTTCCAGAGCAGCGCGGCCACCGTGCTGCTGGCGGCCCCAGGTGAGGAAAGCACCGGCACCGGCCGGGGCGAGCGGAGCGGAGCCGCGGGGGCCTTCTCGGTTGCCCGCCCCGCGGTGGCGGGGCTTCTCTCCGGGCTTGTGGGTGCGCAGAGGTGGCGGGGAGGCAGCGCCGGCTTTGCCTTTTGGGCCTCCCCCGGGAGGCGCCGAGGGTGGCTGGGGCGGGGGACGCTGTCGGCTGGCTGCGTCCCGTCCTCTAACCGCGAGTTTGGGGATTTGGGAAGTTGCTTCAGACCAGATGAAAGGAAAAGATTTCCAAACAATTTGCACCGTGTTTTCGTTTTCAGCTCATGTACAAGACGTGGACACTGAGCTCTGATACCTTGTTAGCTATTTGATAAGGATAACAAAGACCTAGAAATAAAATAGCCCTCAGTCATAAACAACAGGATTAATTCATGGTTATGTTCATGCACGTCCCAAACAGAAATAAACAAGGTAGCGCAGAAGAATCCTCTCGCTGCTGCTGGACAGCGACTTGGACACACGCAGGTGGTTGCAGTCTGAAAGCTTTCATCAAGCTTCAGTTCAAAGCAAAACGTGTGACTCCATGTACATAAACCATATTTCCTTTTCTGTAGAAGAGACTTTGACATAATAGTATGTTTCAGAGAGCTGCGTTCTGTTCCATATAGAGCAGAGACCTTATTTCATGCCCAGTCCTTTATATATATTTATATGTATATGCATACATACAGTATGAATGACTGACCGTATGGGAAATCAAAGATACTCTTTATCTGCCTAGACTTAACAACTTCTACAGGAATATATACTCCATTTCAGCTAAATAGTCAAACCCTTTCATCTACTGTAACTGAAGTATTTTACATGCCCCAAAACCTTAGGAGTTCAAATTTCTGCCTCAGAATAAATTCTGCACAATCTCTGAACTTTTGAAATTAATCAGTATTTGAATTATTAGCATATGTGGGAAAAGCTGTAGTGTCAGATAGGAAATATATTTTTCCTCTTTCTATAACATACTTGCCTCAAATTTTCTAAAAAAGCCTTCAGCTCTGAGGAAAAAAAAGTAAAAGAAAAATTTGAGCCTTATTCATAAAAATTGACTACATGCTTGACTCCACAAGTGATTGCTGGACATCAGGAGAGGATAGAAGTCTAGGTCTTTTCTGCTGGACCTCAATTCTCTCTGTTCTTATTTTGATCCTTTATTATGTAGAAGATAGATATTGTCTCATCAGAACTTGCCATCACATGAGATCTTGTCTGTGTGCTTGCACAGATAAGTTTCTGAAAAGAAATATGCTGTATTCATTAATACAGTTTATATATCATTAAAGTTACTTATATCTACAATAAAATATGGATTTCAAAGTTTATTAGAGGGTTATTTATCTCAGTGGAAGTTTATTGTGGGTTATTTATCTCTAAAGTGCTAGCTCATTAGATACTTGCATAAAAGGCCTTATTTTATCTCCTTCATGCCTCATAGTGTCTAAGGACAAGAACTCCTCTCCCACCCAGCTTTGCTCTCTGTGCAGTCCAGCATCTGTGTAGTGCTGGAGAGCATAGGTGGAATGGAGGAAGACAGGCCAGGCTGTGCTAATATTTTAAGGTTTCCTTACCTCTTCACTAAAAGAAGCCCTTATTAGATTTTTGTGAGTAGCCTGGTGGCTACAGGGCACCCACAGTAATCCCAGGATGGTTTTTGGACCAAAGTTACAGCAGAAGTACAGAATTGTTTGATTTGGAATTCCAGAGTCTGCCAGACTTGAAAGGGTAAGGCTTTTATTGAAGTTACTGCTTTTGTGCAATTGAGACGAACTTTTGATGTGGGTCTTGGCTTTATCTAGTCAATTAGTGTGGAAATATAATTTCCAGTAACAGATTTAGTTTTCAGTATTAAATTGCCTCAGAGATTTGTTGATTTAATAGTATTTAATTTATTCTTTGCTTTCAAATAAAATAGAAGTGGTAAAAAATAAATTACACATTATGGAAAGTTTTATATTATGATGTTTCAGTGAAAGTGGTGTTAGGAATTCATTTTAAATCCTGTGGATTATCTATTCAAGTAGAAGCACCTGTGAGTTGGAAGGCTTTTAGTCTGGATTCCTAAAGAAAAATGGTGTATACAATTGCATCATCTGTCTGGTCATCTTCACTTGAATCCATTATCCAATTATCCAGCTTCTTAAGGGAATAAAAGCCTCGAGGACGACTACATTCTTTCCAGCTTGGTTGAAACTGGCAGTGAATAGAGGAGGGACGCCTGCATTACTGCTTCAATAAGAGAAAGGCAGACAGGACTTGATCATGCAGGGAGTTAGCCCGCTCATTGCTTATAACTGAAACCATCTGGTCTTGTTGGTTGGAGATACCAGGGGAAACATGAGGAGAACTGGGATTAATCAAGGCACATGTAGGAGGCTGGCATAGGGAAAGACAGAACACAACTATCTAGGAGTCCAGGCTTCAGTAGTACCACTACTTACTAAGTCACTCTTTATTCTGCTTTTCAGTGTTTCTTCCATTTGTGTTGGGACTTCAGAAAGATGAGTTGCATAAAACTTTAAGCAGCACCTAACTTTGTGTGGGCACTTGCCAGGTGAGGCATTTCCCCATGGTAGAGAGGGAAGGTAGCAACATGGAGCTGGTGATGCTCCCTCGGAGTCCTGCAAGGTCTGCAGGCAAGGGGAAATGTGCTTGGATTGCTCCTCTGCAGTTCTGTTCCTGCTGCAGAAAATCAGATCAAATCAAATCACTCCCAGTTCTGTGGGGAGACACTGTTCCTCTTCAGTCCTTTTTGCTGGATTCTGAAGTGACTTGAGCATGAGTTTCTCCCAGCAGCTAAACATGAAAGCTGCTGAGCCAAAGTTGATGCACCAATAGCATAGTTCACAGAATAATACAGAATTTTCTTATAATACTTTTTCTCTCCTCTTTAAGAACTGAAGGAATCTGTTGAAGAAATACTGCCATTCTTGAAGAAAGAAAATGTTAAAGTTTATTATTTAAGCAAGACATCTGCTACAGAAGGAGTTGAGAGCTTTCTTGATAAAGTAGATGCTGCTTCAGATGAGCCTACTCCATTGTCTTGGAGATCAGATATAACCTTTAAAACTCCTGCCATGTACATTTATACTTCTGGTACTACAGGTAACGTAAATTCACAAAAACTATATGAATGGCCACACATTCCTCCCAACATTGTGATTTTTTTAGTAAGGAAAGAGAAGCTGTTACTTCACATTAATTCCTAGTCACATTCATTCCCCCTCAGGAAACTGGAAATTTGATATCTGTATCTAACAGCAAAAAAGCACATAGAATATAGGCTGGCTTCACGCACTAAATCTGGCGGGAGGGACTGAAGTAAAAGCCAATTAAACATACAAGTTTTATGCCAGTAAGGTCACTAAGACTCTCTCTTACCCTAGACACACTGTGTCTTGGCATCCACCTTATACTTGGTATCTTTGGAGCATGAACTCTAAATGCTGGCCTCCTCTTAGGGCAGGAACTCCTTTGGAAGGGAGGAAGTACAAATTTGAATCCTATTTGGACTGCAGAAGGCAAATAACTCGGGTGTCCTTCGTCCTTGTTAACATCTCTGTTCTTACAGAATAGGCAGGCACCACCATTGTTTTGTCTTCTAGCATCTGTTTCAGCAAGTAATCAGTTCAGCTGTATCTGATGGGAAACCAAGAAGAGATTTTGTAGTATGAATTCTAGTTTCATCTAGGATGATTCAGAGCTGCAAGGAGATACCTAGTTCCAGGAGAGATGCGAGATCTGAGATTAACCTCTATTTTAGCATTTCCATTCTCTTTGCTCAGCATGCTAGATTCCCCAAATCCCATTTCCTTATTCCCTAGGTGCTTGTTATTCCTAGGTACCATAGTACTGGGAATTTGGGCACTTAATAGAGGGGTTATCACCTAACAGTTACACTTGGGAAGACATAGGATCCTCACCAAGGCTAAACACTGATGTGTTGCGTTGACACAAGCTGCATACCTCCCTGAACTCTGGAACTATCACTTGCGTCAGTAAATGAGATAAAATCTTTTCTTAAGCCCTTGTGAAACCGACTGGTCTTACTATGTTTATTGTTCAAGTGAAGTTACATGTCTTTTTGCTTGACTTTAAACAGGTCTTCCCAAAGCTGCAGTCATTAACCATGAACGCATAATGCTAGCTTGTGGTTTGTTTGATGCTGGCAATGTTACCTCAGAAGATATTGTGTATAATGCTCTACCCCTCTATCATAGCTCTGCCCTTCTTGTTGGAGTCCATGGATCTATCATGAAAGGTACCATGCACTTAACTAGTATGAACAGGTTTCTGTGCAGAATTCATGCACAGATATGATCACAGAACATAAGCCTTTCCCTAGCTACCAAACTTTGAGCTGAAATACTTGGTTATACACGTGTCTATTACCAGAAACTCTGTAAGTCAATAGACGTTCTTGTTCCTCTGTCGTCTTCATATGACTCAGATCTTCACCCTGTACAAATTTTATTTCACCACCTGGACAAGCAGGATATATCCTTTCTTACATGACAGTTCTTTGCACAGTTTTAGGGTAAATTAGTAGTGATGTTTAATTTCTGATGAATAGAAATAGAGGTTAAACCAATTATTCAGCATGGATTGTATTTAAATACGTTTTAGGAAGAGTTCTTCCAAAAGGTATATAATCCTAATTCTAAAAGTTTTCTACAATGCCATGCTAAGAAATTCTATCTGGTCTTATGATATAATAAGAATTGTTCCTTCTGTTGTTTGTTCTACTTCTTTCTACACAGGTGCAACTATTGTTTTGCGTGCCAGATTTTCAGCAAGCCAGTTCTGGGATGATTGCAGAAAATATAATGTAACAGTGATACAGTATATTGGGGAAGTGCTTCGGTATCTGTGCAGTGTTCCACAGGTAGAATTAACCGCCTTTCTTTTTTGGCTAATTAAATTACTGGGAATATTTGTTATATTATGCTTAAAATCTAACCATAAGTGGAGAGGGAAAAAAGTTTGGTAATGTTAGCCACACAGAGACATTTAGCTTAACCATTGAAGTGACCTGTTTATCAAAAATAACAGGTTTGTAACAAAAAACAAGGAACGTGAATGGCTGAACCTGAAGCCCACTGAATGATACAGCTGAGTGGTATTTGAGGCTCTCTTACAGATTACTCATTACTGATGGCTGCTTACCTACACAAGTCAGATTTTAAGATAATCACAGATAACTTAGCTCTCATTATTTAACATAAGGATTTTAGTTTACTCAGTACGTAGAATTCAACACCAGTGGAGAAAACACTTTTACATAAGCAAAGTTTATAAGCTTAATATTTGATCCCATGTACCCATATGCGTGCTACTTTGAGTGCACAAGTCTCCCAGAAAGATGGGATTAACATTTTAAGAATGCAAGAACTTGACTGAATGGATGGTATTACTTAAACTGTTGTGGTGCCAAAAGGGCTTGGCCTGTTGTTGCAGCTGTAACAGAGACACAGCTTTTTCCATGAGAAACTCCTGGTAAAAGCAAGATCCTCATTAACTTTTATCTGTGCTATCATTTCTTTCCTTTACACATGCACAGAAGAAAAAAGCTCAATATGTGTCACAGTTTTCTTTCTGATTGTATTTCCGGCTAACTTGCATTGTCATTTCAGAACAAATGAACAGCCCAAGTATTATAGAAATCACCTTAAGGGTGAATCATTAAGTCCTTCCTTCCTTCTTTCATTAACTGTGACTAATTAATAGCTAAATAATAAATTTCTTTATCTGCCTAAGCAAATGGGGAAGAAAGATTGAAAATAGAGACTTAAGAACAACCAACAGATGAGGGACAGTGTGGACGCAAGCAGCATCCTTTCCCCAGTGAATCATTTCAAAATAAAGTCTTTAAGGTCCAACATATAAATCCCCAATTAACTGGAGTTGGAAAAAAACTTCCCATGAGAGACAAAGGTATTGTGTACGCTGTTGTAGAGCATCATCTACCACACACACACAAAAAAAAGATTTTATAAGAAGTGAACAACAAGTCATTTATATGCTATGCAGAATTTCAGCAGATTTCATTGTTCTATTTTAAGCTTGATTCTTTGCTAACATGTTATTGGCAGATCTCCCAATATTACAGAAAGGACTATATATTAATGTGTTTCTTTAGATCAAATTTAAACATCTATTTCCAGACTATTCTGCAGAAGAGCAATAATAAAAATCCAGAAGTGATGTGACTAGGTCCAAAATAAAATTAAAGTTTTACAGTATTTAAAAATTGTAGCCATTTTTATTGTGGCAATTTTTGGTCTTTTCTGGGAATATGACACTATAAGACCAATCTATATTTGTCTTAATGGCCAGATTTCTCTCTTGAATCGCTCCTTGAAAGTGCATTTTGCAATTTCAATATTCCGTGCCCATCTTCTATTCCTGCCATCTACTGCGTTGCCCTCTGCACTGCATTCCCTGAACTACATAAAACAAACATACTTATTCTGCAGAAATACATATTCCAGTTTGTTGCTGACAGAATAGTCTTATTCTTTCAACAAGTATTGCAAGATAAGAAGCCAATATGTATTTAAAAAGACTCTTTGTGCCTTCAAATACTATTAAATTATGTAATAAAAGAAACAGTTGGAGAAAAAGGCAGGAAGTAGGACAAAAGAGCCTTTCCATATTTTGCTAAAATTCTCTCAGGCTATTGTTATTCATTAGCACGTTAGATATGTTTATGAATTACAAGTGTCTGACCCAGTTCAGTACTTCCTTTTGTTGAGGATAAATATAAGCATCTAAGAGAAGGCATAAGTGGACTGCCATCCTCATTCTCTGTTTATCGCTTTAGTCTGTAAACAGAAAGATCTAATAGCACTATTAAAAGTGATATGAAATGTGGTAACTTAATTTTTAGCAGGCTGAATCCTGCACTTTAATGGCAGAAGGGATTTCCTTTCCACCCAAACACCATTTTAAATCCTGCAAACCTTTTGCTAAATTCGGAGTAAAATTACACTCTTCTGCAGATAGTCACCACAAGGCTTACAAACAAAATAGTTTAACATGGTGCCTGAGTTTCATTCTGTCCATACTTGTTCCTGTCTTCATCCAAATCAAGTTAGCTACTAACTACACTTAGATATATGGCCTAACTTGCTCAGTAATTTCCTTTTCCATATCAAACTCGTGAGCTTAACTGTAATGATGTTTGCACACATTTTACTTCAGAATATGCTCAACACTTTTAGGCTAAAATTTCCTTCAGAATTTTCCAGAAGTAGAAGCTTTCACTCAGCAGAAATGTGAATTCATGAGTGTGTCTTGTTTCTAGAGAAACAATGATCGGGATCACAAAGTCAGACTTGCCATAGGAAATGGAATAAGGGCTGATGTTTGGAGGGAATTTATCCAAAGATTTGGAAATATTAATATTTTGGAGTTTTATGCATCAACTGAAGGAAACATTTCTTTTGTTAATTACACTGGAAAAATTGGTGCAGTGGGAAGAGTAAACTGCCTGCAGAAGGTAAGGACAACAACAAAACCTGGCATGTTGTCTTTCTTGGTGAAGTCTGGTATATTGCCAAGGGCATATACCAGGCCACTTGTATGACAAGTTGGGAAGAACCCAGGGCCCAGTAATGAATTTGTTCAGGGAGAAGATTCTCCCCAAGTACAGCGTATAGCTGCCCATGCTAGATATCACAGATATCTCTCACTAGTTCAGGCAAAACAACATTTAGACTCAGCACATCCAGTTGAAATGTGATGAATTTGGCTCCTGTTAAATAGAAAGTTGACTATGTAGTATAATGCTGAAAATACTTTTCAAAGATTGAATATTCATGTGTATATACATTTTGCAAATTTTCACTAGAAAATCTTACGCTATGAACTGATTAAATATGACGTAGAGAAAGATGAACCAGTGCGAGATGAAAATGGATACTGCATAAGAGTGCCAAAAGGTAAAAACTTAACTGCTTTAAAAAATTTCAGAAAGGTATTTACTTTTTTTAAATTACATCTCTTTGCATCACTTCTGTCTGGAAAGATGCTAAGAATTGCCATTGAGTAAGCCAGGTTTTTAAATACAAGTTAGAAAACACGTAACAGATCACATACTACTGTAATACAGCTTAACAGAAAGGTAAAGCACAGTGGGGAATGCAGCATCTGTCTAGTTAGATTTTAATAACTTGTTTCATTTTAATAGTGGACACAGTAACATTTTTGAGTACAGATCTTGACTTGCAGCAGGAGCTATTTAATCCTTCCCAGACTTTGTACTTAACACGCCACTAAAGAAACATTTGCAAAATAGAAAGCAGTTCTCTTCTCCAGCAGTGGCTGAAACTTTTTGCCATTGGCAATAGAGAAAGCACACATGAAAATACTTGTTTTATAATATATCTTGATATCAGTTTTTATAGGAGGGGTTTATATATTGGCACAGGCAAACCTGTGTTTAAACCAGATACTTGTGATACTTTTGATTTTGTTGCATTCTGTCATGTGTGCAGTCATTACTGTGAGAGAGGACAGAAATGCTCACCTTCTCTGCGCGTAAGGGAAGAGGTGGACGTGTTACCAACTGTGTTAAATTCTCATTGCTGAGGAATATACCAGTTATGTTAAGAGTGTCTTCTCCATAGGCAAACTCTCCTATGCCAACTGTCCCTACACAGTCTCGAGTTGGGATATGGAGGGATGTGCACGCATATATTCCATATCTACATAAATGCACCCAATGTTTAAGTTGTTGAACTGCAGAGACGTGGAAAACATCTACAATGTAAGAGAGAAACCCATGAAAAATGTAAATCATAGAATCATAGAATGGTTTGGGTTGGAAGGGACCTTAAAGATCATCTAGTTCCAACCCCCCTGCTGCGGGCAGGGACACCCTCCACTAGACTATGTTGCCCAAAGCCTCATCCAGCCTGGTCTTAAACACTTCCAGGCTTGATGAGGACAGACTGTAATTTATATTGTATAGAGATAAAATTCACTCCAGTATGTAACATCCATGCAAAGCTCTATATAACAAGGAATTGAGTTTCAATTTATATAAACATATAGGTGTTCCTACTCCCTTCATAAATTACTCTAGCTCTAGCACATGAAAGACTAAAGAACATACTAAGCAGCCTTTTGGTCTATTTTGCATTCAAAAGCAAAGCTGAACCCAAATATCTGGTTCCTAAATACAGCTGAATCTTTCAATTGAGGAGTAAGGCTGCCCCATGCCAGCTGAGTTATGTGGAAGTAGCCAATGGTGACCTTCTAAAGACACATCCGATGCCATGTGTAAAAGTTTTCTTTGTAGACACAGCTCCTATTGAGTCAGGTGTTTTAAACAGGTTGATGAAGCTGTCTGGAGAAACCAGGCAACTATTTTCCACTAACCAGACAAGACCTCAGAGATTCTGTTCTGCTGCATTAATATAAGCAGGTGATAAATGGTATTATCTACCGGCATTTCTGAGGGCTAGTGAATTGAGAGGACAAGGTAAAACTCAGTCTGTACCTCCACAACTGATTTTGAAAGATGATTATGACAAAATTCTTAAATAACTCTATAACATCTGCAAACTTCGCTGATGTAATGAAAACTAGGATTTTTTGGCAATTTACACTGTGTTTTTTAAATGAAGAGCAAATGTTTTTCCTCTTCATAGGTAAACCCGGACTACTGATCTGCAAAATCACCCAATATGCACCATTTAGTGGCTATGCAGGAGCAAAGCAGCAAACAGAGAAGAAGCAATTAAGAGATGTCTTCCAAAAAGGGGATTTATATTTTAATAGCGGTGACCTTTTAATGATTGACAATGATAACTTCATTTATTTCCATGATCGAACTGGAGACACATTCCGGTTAGTTTATTTATTTAAATGCTTGTCACATGAAAAAATTCTCACTCATTTTCAGGTTTGAATTCCCATCCAATATTTCCTACTGACTGACAAAGAGGAATTCCTCTGACTTCAGTCAGAAAAAGAGAGGACTCCAAGTCACCTCCATTGTTGTATTTTATCAATTGTGTTCACAGTTACATACAGAGCCCACAAGAGTTTCAGTTTAGGGTGATGAATGAATGCTATTTTGAACAGTCAGAAACCAGTCACATTCATAGAACAAAAACATTGTGGTTTCGCATTCACTGCGCTTTTAAAACACAGAAAGCATAGAGCCTAGGATGGAATCTAAGCTAAGTAATATTTTAGGGTTTTGTTTGTTTACAGCCATTTTAAGCATGATTAAACTAACTGTGCTAAAGTCTTCTGAGATTTGAATAAGCTGAAATGCATTGTTGAATTTTGCGGCATATTTTTCTCTACTTCTCATAACAAGCTCCTTGTTCTAGTGCAAAAGTGCTTTCTGATCTCAAGCTCAGTGTTCAGCCCATTATAAAGGCAGACATTAAAACACTGGAGATCACTACATGTATTACACATAGACATCATGACTGTAGGCTGCTCATTTTCCAGGTGGAAAGGGGAAAATGTTTCTACCACGGAAGTTGCAGATGTTTTAGGACTGATTGACTGCGTTCAAGAAGTTATTGTATATGGAGTATCTGTTCCAGGTATGAGTGAAATACTTGAAGTATTTAGAAAAAAGAATTTTTTAATATATTAACAAAATATCACTGTACTGAACTGCAGAGTATATGTAGCTCTACTTCAGCTTATTTTTTGTAAGCTACATTTGATACATGCCATCATTTAAATGTATGCAATATTAATTAGCTAAGAAAACACACCCAAAGCTTATATTAATGTAGTACAAAAAGAATACTAACAGGAGAATGGACAAACATTTGAGATTAAGTATCTTGGATATAAACATTGTTGTATCTTTTACAGGAATATAGCTCTGCAATTACTGTAGTGGGACAAACAAAATAGACTTGACTTTCTAGAAGAACAAGAACGTCACTTAAGAAATTGATTCCTCCCTTTTTCACCTTTCTTTAACAATCTGAAGGAATGCAAGACGTTCTGACATGTTTACTACCTTTTTTCTCTACTTCTCAAAAATCTGTGAAATCTTTGAACTTTTAACTCTTTAAGTGCTTTTAGCAGCTTTTTTTCTTTTTTTTTTTTTTCTTCCTAAATTGAGAGGCACCACTGGTAAAGGCAGATTCTCAGATATATTGGAAGACAAAAGAGGGAACAGATAGCTTTACTCTCCCTTCTTGTCTCCTGTATTTTGGACGTACCTTCCCATCCATGTTTCTTACTTACCCAAGATCCGCAGGGGTCCCATCTAGCTCCTCACTGCATTTGGGTTGTGATGGACAGTTAAAATGAAACCCATTCTTAGAGTGTAACGTAGGGATCTGAAATCAAACAAACAAGGTTAGATTTGATTGAAATCCCCAGTATGGCATTGCACAAGTGGTTTGGATTAGGTGGCATAATACATTGTATGCCCTTAGAGTAGTCTAAGGAGGAGGAGGAATTTTGGATCCCCTATTAACTAGGTTAACAGATGCATTAACAGGTATAACACATAGAGATGGATAGATAGATAGATAGATTTAACAGGTATCACACTTCTCCAGAAAGGCTTCCAGACTGCAGTATATCGTAACATGGGTCACTTCAGTGACAATTTAGTATTTTGGAATGGAAAGGCGTGTTAAGAGATACCGCTCTTCCTATACCCGCCACTTCCTTCCACCATTCAACATGTGCAAGATTCTGTTAATGTTATGATCCACTCACTGTTTCCTCTACTAAAAGTGGAAGACATGAGACTAGAAATGCCCAGTGTTTCTGAGACTAGAATAACAAGGCTGTTTTATAAACCAAGATGTTTATCAGAATAGTGAATTTAATTCAAATGAAGAAACTGTTTATTAGTTGTGCATGTCTCTACTATACCTATTAATCTAAAATAAAAGCCTCTCTCTTTAAATCACTCTTGTTTTCAGTTGCTTTGGGATAGGGATAAACACACAGCTGCCCTAGGAGACATTTCAAAGGAAAGGTAACAACTTAAATGGTCTAGAGTTCTTTATGTATTTCTCAAATTACACTCCAGGAAATGAGGAAGATACGCTCTTATTCTCAATGCTCTTGTAAAACCACATAGAAGAGGTGTTAATACCTAATTATAGATCAACTTTATGGAAAAAAAAAATACTGTTCAAACCGGTTCTCACCTTAGATTTGTGTGAGAACTCGGTGGATTGTGTAATTTTGTCTTCTGTTTTTACATGGCACAGAAATACTTGTACTTGAGTAATGCAGCTGGAGGTGATAGTACACATCACCTGAGAATTCATTAATTCAACACTCTAGATTTTGAATAAACAAGTTGGAATGCCAGGTGTCATCAGTATATAGTGTTAAAGGCAAACAGAAACAAGACTCAAAAGAAACTAAAGAACAATTAAATCTTAAATTAGCATGTGCTTGTGCTCTACTTTTCTGTAAGCATTAGATGCTACTTTTGATTGTCACCTCCTCCTGTACACAATTCTGTGAAAGCATTCATATGGTTCTCATGTAAAACTTCGTATAAGAATATTACATATTTCTTCTTGCATTACGTGTAATCCCTGAAGACAGAAGGAACACTAAAGGTTTGTGTTAAAATGGTGTCCCATCCCTCAGCCACCAAAAGGGGAGGAAAGAAGCCCCCTCAGTATGTAAAACAAGTAAAAAATCTGAAGTACTTAGATTTTTGCAGTACTTAATTAATCATTCATATGGTAATAAACAATGGTAAACTGGGTCTTTATTCCTTTCTGTCCTCTTTCTGCATGCATGAGCTTGTCAGCACAACAAGTACAAGCAGATTTACCATGATTTATTGTAAAGTAAATTAACCCACACAATTAAACGCTGCTGCAGGCAGACTTCTGCCTCAGAGTACTGAGACCCGATTTTCCAAAGTCTTCCCAAAGACTTTCGAAAGAAGGATGATTTTCAAAATGTCTGCCATCTATAATTCTGATGCTGATGCTGGGCTTTCAAAAGAGTTTGGCTTCTAGCATGCTGAAGCCTTAAGAAAATCTAATCACTTAAGATGTCTAAAGGAAAATATGTTAGTATGTTTTCTAAAGTGGCTTACAAGAAAGGGTTCACTTACAGGAGAAAGAAAAAAAAAAAAGTTTAGCCTGAAGTTCAAAGTTAGATATGAACTACAATTCTTTGCTGTCATTATTCCCTCAGGTTATGAAGGCAGAACAGGAATGGCATGTATTCGACTAAAGGAAGACTGTGAATTTAATGGAGAAAATACTTACAGGCATGTTAACACTCACCTTCCAAACTACGCAAGACCTCGTTTTATAAGGATTAAGGTAAACCAGTGTTCCTAAGTAGCTTTTGTGTGTCCATCTGGATTGTGTTTTCTCGCTTTTCTATGAGGACTACGGACTTTCTAGTTATACTAGCAATTCTCAAAAAGGCTTCTTTTGTCTCTCACTTGCTCTTGTCATTTACCAGTGTGAAAGCAGAACTGCACCCAGATGTTTCAGTTCAGCCTGAAAAAAACAAGTTGTATGAGCAGCTACAGGATACCTGGCACATTTTAACATACAAAATCAGGAAGATCTCTTAGTGGAAAATACATTTCCTGTTGGATTTCTTCAACACAGTAACACAGCTGTGTACTCTGTTTAGTGCAGCTCTGTCTACGGACTGTTCTGTGCAAAATAAAGATCTACACACAAACAAAAGCTTGCAAGAGAGTTGTGTTTTGCAAGAGAGGCCTTAAATTTTTATCCTACCAGTGAATAAATAGCCAAACTTGAATTAGGAAAATGTTGCAAGAATGTCACTCTCACCATACTTCTCAAGTTATTTATTTAAAATAAACATTGCTCCTTTAAGAAAGGTTGTGTATTCACTGAGATGATTCATGAGGACTAACACAGAGATACTAGCATGTCTAATCAATGAATCTTTAAACGTTTAGTTAAACAAACAAAACAGTTGACCAGCCAAGGTAGTGGTTTGTCTCGCCGTCCCATGTAAAGTACAGCGAATCTTGCCCAGTCTCCCAACTGCCATTTTCTTTGCTCTTCTGAGAAAAATGCTGCTGTTTTTTTGATCCAAGAACATAATTAAATACATTTCTGGATAAAACCCTTGATTCTCTCTGAGTAAAAGCTGAAAACTAGTGTTTTCCTGCCTCATTTAAATAAAATAGTAAGTTAAGCCTTTCAATAATGTTTCTGTGGCCCCAGCACTTCTTACATTCAGAGTAATTACTGGCCCACATATTCCACGATCCAGTTACCTGATGAATGCAGATAGTTTAGATCTCTATTAGTAAGCCTTTGACTTCTGTGCTGTATGGGTTTTCTTTAAATATGTTTCCCTTTGAATTTAGAAAATCTAATCTAATTCCCACTGTTATATGCTGACATTGATAAGTAGAGATGTACTTTTGTTTTGTAGAGTGCCATTGAACTTACAGCAACTTTTAAGTACCGTAAAGTACAACTAGTGGAGGAGGGTTTCAATCCAGCAGTCATCAAAGATCACCTGTATTTCCTGGATGACAAGGAAAAGCTGTATGTACAAATGACCCAGGAGATTTATAACTCAGTAAGAAAACATGACTTCAAATTGTGAGTGTGCTAAAAAAAAAAAAATCTCTATTTTATAATATTCAGTTTTTAAAGCATCTATTTTAACCTTGCCAGGAAATCCTATTTATTAATATTAGCAAATATCAGTACCTGAAATAAATTGTGAATGTGAGATTGTTTGAATAAAGCAGAAATTCTGCAACTCTTATCTTAGCCTGGCTTCTCCTCTCCTTCATACTTTGAATCTTACCTACCTTTCTACTGTGTATGGATGTATTATTACTGCTATGAATGTTAATATTGTGCACCTAAGCATGTGAAAGTGGGTACAATATAAGACATCTTTATGCCAATACATTTATACTCATATTAAAGGGTGATCCACTGCATCAATAAAAATTACATCCCTAAGTCAAAATACAAAACTCATTAAAAAAGACTATTAATGAAGCTTACAGGTGTGTCTAATAAAAAAGAACTCTATATTAGATGCTTACATTAACTTTTATCCATTCCAGTAGAGATGCCTTCTTATTTTTTTATGCATCAAATAATACATACACAGAATGAGAACAATTTATAAGAACAAAGATGTATTTTCCTTCGGGTGAATGGCAGGCCAAATACTTCATAATAAAGGGTGGCTTAAATTTCCCTAGGATTTAAAAAAAAGGCAAATGACATTACAGAATGGAATAAATCTGTTCTTCCTAGAAAGGGCTAGCAGGCCAAATATTACTACTACTTGTAACACATGCCTCACTATACCCCACTGTGAGTTTAGCTGATGTTATCTAAAGGGATGGAAATTGTTCTGATTAACCAAACTCATGGTTTATATAACTTGAGAATAGTTGTACTGGGTCAGACTGAAGATCCATCTGGCCGAGTACACTGCCTTCAAGATGGCGTGATAGTAGATGTCTGGAAACAATTATGAAGAAGGCAGCAAGCATTCAGCAGTGCTTTCCCAGCACAATCTCCTAGCAATCATCATGCTTCCTGACTCAACAGCAGTATCTCTGAATTTAAAGCTACCCTCAATAGATTTTTCTCCCCTCAATTTTTTTGAATTATTCTTGAAAAATATGTAAATCATAGGCCTCTTGTAGCAATAAGTGTTTGCTGCATAGAGACCCTTTCTTCTGTAATGTCCCTTAGTTTTTCTGATATGAAAAAGGGTGAAATATCATTCCTACTCTCTTTCCTTATGCACTTGTGATTTACAGACCTTAAGTGATGCTGGGAAAGGCCACAGGTGCTTAAGCAAGGGCAGCTGCTCTTGCAACACAGTTGCTTAAAGCCTGGCTGTGCACTGTAACTGATTAGCACACGTGAAATGGCAGGGCTGCTGTGTTTTTAAACTCACAGAGTTTTACAATTGCCTTAATACAGCAAAATCTCAGAGAGAGGTTACACACTTCTTTTTGCGCAGTTCAGAATCGATGTTGGCATTGTCTGCACACACAGATCCTCACAGCAGTCTAGAGAGTGAAGTCAAGGTATTTAAAAAAAAAAATCAATGGTGCAAATAGAGAGCTGTTTACCCCCCTACTGAGGCCAGTGTATTTTGTCAAAATGGTTCTAGCCTAGCAGCTAGAAACTGTCCAGTACCAGGACTGATAAGGCAGAAATTAGCATTTTCTTTACCACAGTCTACAAACCAGAGTTTCGTGTTGTATGCCTACAAGATTTATTTGACATTTTAATCTATAATACATGAGGTTTCTATCAGTAAAAGCACAGGAGTTTTCTCAGTGGTCATTGCCACTGCTTACATATTGAACAAAATAACATGTAGTATTGCATATGAATAAGCAAACTTTGGTTCTCTTTCTACCTGGAGAGGTCTTAAGGACTGATCTCTCTCACTTGTTAAACAATGGCTTGCAGAGGACAACAAGGCAGCTGAAGGCCACACTGAATGCTACACTCTGGAAAGCTTGGGACACTGTAGAACTTAATTAGTTTTTTGAAGGCACTTTTTTTGAACATCATCACCTCTTCCGGCAGCCTGGAAAGAATTCTGGCATTTGCATGAGACTCCTTCTTGTCAGTGGCTGCTGCTTTGGGGTTACATTGCTCAAGACTACCAGTTGTTGGCACACTGTTGCAGCTAAGGGAACGTGCTGTCTTTTTCTTGCCTTGAACAGACAAATAACTGAATAAAAAAGAGGTTAACTTATGTTTGTTAACATCTTGGACAGCTTCTGGAAAACAGTCATCTAGAGGATCCCCTTGACTTTTCACTTGTTGACTAATCACGCATGTACTGGGACTCACTGCTAACTTCTTAGGCTGAACTACTGTTTTTCTGGAAGGTGTTTTGTGTTTTCCTCCATCTAGATAAAGCTGAGAAGCATTACTAATGACATTAGAACTAGGCTTAACTATAATATTAGGAATTCTTGCCCCATCACCATAATTGATGTGGTGCAACCCATAATTCTGGCTAACAATTTGGGCTGCAGCATGTTGAATGATGTTCCAGTCTTGCAGAATATCTTCCCTAGTTGTGAACTGAGATGTTACAGTAAAGCGAATGATGAACTTGTCGTGAATGGTTGCTGGAATCAGGAAGAGCCTGCCAGAACTGCTTAGTTCTTTCAGGAGTTTTTCTGTCAGCCAGTTGGGACCCTGTTTTAAATATGAATAAGAAAAAAAAAACCCTGTAGTTAGAATTCCCAGTGACATCCAAACATCTCTGTAAGAATTCCAGCATTACAAATTCTTATGTGAAAATTTATTCACAGTTCTTAATGTCTGGGGAGAGATCAGCTGTGGTCAATTCATTCCAAAGAGACATGCAAAAGGCCCAATCTTTACCTTTAGACGAAATACAACCAGTCCAAGATGTCTCTTGGCAGGAATTTCAAAGAGTGGATCACTTTTAACCAAGGATTCAAAGAATTTGGCTGTTTCGGTACCCTATAATTAAGGAAAAAAAAGTAGTTATGTATTGGTTTGTCACAAACCCACTGTAAGACACTAAGTAGTTAAAAAGAATTCCTTTCCTTACGAAAACACATCGTTCCAACGCATGAATGGTAACAAACAGAAGAATGACAACAAAGCTAAGAATTTTAAAGTGTCTCTTATTTGCACAAACCCTTGACAATGAACAAGAGTAAGTGGACTATACATAGGAATTTTCTAGAAGACTTGAAAACAGAATGTGCCTTCTCAGATTGGAGTCCTTTTGCGGCAACCGTTGACCCACAATATGATCCCTTGTATTTACATCCCATCAAAGACTTAAGCCTGTAAATTTTCATAGCAATGGGTTCAGCCATCCCTCACAGCCTGCCTCCCAGACAGCTGCCACTTTGCCTCAAAGAAAGCTTCTACAGATTAGTACTCAGTAATGTGCAGAAAGCATTGACTTATCGAGCTGCTTTCCATTGCTTATTGCTTCCAAGAAGGGTACAGGAAATGTTTTGTCTACACAATCAATCTTTACAGATTACTTAAGAGTAAAATCAACATGCATGTAGTGTTCACATGCAAGCTTTGTGTGTGAGAGGATTTCTATTACTCATCTTTGCATCACTGACTTTAATAAAGTTAGCTACCAATAAATGAACATAATACATTTCCGCTTGCATTGTTCATTCACATACATGTCGGACATGAGCTTGAAGCTTTTTCACCCCAAATGAACGAATCACAAACCACAGCTTCAAAGAACGAAATCGACGACTCAGCGGAATTTGCCAGTGCTGTGAAAACACAACGGCTTGTCAGTGAGTGCAAAAAAACCAGAAAGGAGCGTTTCCTTACACTGCTATGTCTGTTACTTCAGACTCAGGTCAGAAATCTCCCTTGATACAAATAATTTTCTATTACTGAAAATCTGCTAAGCCTAGGAAACAGCCATCAAAAAACATTATGTCTACCTATTTTTCAATTATTTGCACAAATAAAATTTTGGCTATCCCCCTTAATCTATGGCCTAGATACGCTTAGAATTTTTAGTTAATTACCAGCTAATAACAAAACCTTTTTGCAGTTAAAGACCATTATCTAGTTAAGATGTGTCCGTTTACACTTTAGGACTGAGTGCTCACTTCACTTCCTTTAATTTGCATATATAAGTGCCATCCTCAACATTTTCCCAAATCAACTATAAACAGTGAGAGTTGATAGAGGGGTAGACCCTCCCAGAGGGAGTAACACCTACTGCATGGAAAAGAATGACAAAACCCATGAAGGAATACTGCTGGGGAACTACGCAATTAAATGCAGGGTCCTACTTAACCACAAGAGGGACTCATTGATATTTTTTTCTCCACCCTTCTCTACACTCACACTAGTAAAAAGCACTATTGATTTCAAGAAAACAATTCTCTTTTCAGGATCAGGATGAGATCATAGCAGAAACAATTGGCAGTGAATATTCTTTTGGTTTACTGTACTGAAATCTGCTGTAAGATGGATCTAAAGTCAAATGCCTCTTAGCTCTCCTCTGAATACCTTAATCTGAAGAAAAAAATAATTGATTCTAAAGCTGTTTCAGAGTATGGTGTTTCCATTGCTCACTCCTTTTTCTTTTTTATTACATACCAAAGATACAAGAAAACCAGCCAAAATTCCATCAGTAGGAATTGCTTCAGCAACACAATGCACAGAAATGACCTTTCTGACTAAAAAATGCAAGACTGGATCCCCATCTCTGTAAAGATCTTAAAGTACTTCAATCTCTGTATCTGAAAGCAATATTATAATTTATTTTCATCACCAAGGCTTGCTTCAAAATTTTATTATTTAATCTGCATTAAGATCTCAGTATAATTTGGTTTATGCTTTTATGTAATAAGACCAGCTATAAGATAAGCACACTCCGGAGTGTGAGGAATTTAGCACTTTGAACATTTTATACGCAATTTAAAATACCAACTCAAATACCAACTTACCATGAAATCAACAGCAGCTCCTGAATTGGGATGTCTGAGGTAGACAGGGTTAACACTGAAGGTTTGATGTAACTTGTATTTATCCTTAACCCTATCAATTGTAGAATGAAGTGTATTTAGCAAAAAATTGTGCAGAGAAAGACTTTGCAATTTGCAAGTTATCCTTTTGGGTTGTGTTTTGCTTTTACTCACCAAAATCCAGTGCAGTCAAAATGAACCATCATCCATTTAGAAGGATTAAAAGTAAAGGAGTCTGCATATTCAATTCCATCCAAGAATGGTCGAAATTCAGGACACACAAATGCTGTTCCTGCATATGCAGCATCAATATGAAGCCAGAGTCCCTCAGCATCACCTGTTGGAATTGAAATTGTTGTTATGTAAGGGACATAAGGAATCAAAGTACATGCTTCATCAATCCTCTCTGAAAACCAGGTCCATGTTTTTGCAGGAGGCGGACAGACTGACAACAAAATAGCAAGCAAGACAAACAATTGACAATCTAGTTTTATTCTAAAGCTGTGGATCCAGAACCCCAAAATATAGGATAACGCTGAAATCAGATGGACTCTATAACAAAATTCACTATGCCTTATTTCATATGTGTGAGGCGTTTTAACTTTTGATTTGTCACCCGCCTTTTTAGTAAGTGAAATTCCCCAGTACAATGCAGTTGCACAAAGCTGGAATAAAGACACAGTGGAAAGCAAAAAGGACCCAGAGATAGAAGCCACACTCTGACCCATAAAAGAAAGTGTGGCAGGTCTTCAGCAACTGCTTGTGAGAATTTATGCGGGAATAGAATCTGCAACTATGTCAAATTTACCTGTTGGACCGGTGGCTACAAAGGCTGCCCTACCAAACTCTACCTTCAAAACTCCTTTGCTAGGTTAAATATTTATGTATCCATCCTACAACAGTACTGCACTCTGTACTGTACAGTCTGTATTCCCTAAATAACTACATTAAAGATTTATCAGTTGGCAAATTTAATCAATTTTGAATAGAATGTATTGTAGCATCCTAACCTAAATCTTACAGAAATCACTGCAAATTCTTGTGCTGACTCCACCAATCTTTGAGACACATCTGAAAAACTCACCTGATTAGCGTTGCCACTCTCCTTGGTTTTAGCATGAAAAATTATCATACTATCTTTTCTGTGCTATCATAATTTAAAATCAGGAAGAAAGGACACTTACAAATTGGACCCAATTCTGAGAGATTGTCAAAAGCACAGACACCAGTTGTACCCAAAGTTGCACAAACCTAGAAGAACACAAACCTGTTAAGATGGCATTTTTAATAAATAGATGCAGCACTTTAAAAGCAGAGCAGCTATCATATACAGTCGAAATTGTATTACTTTTTTTGTTCAATAAAAGAGAAATTACTGTATACATTTTAACCTTCAGCTAATGTATTTTAACCCAATAAGACATGTTTCAGATGTAATTTTATATCGACATTAAGAATACAACACTATGTCAACACCCCCAACCAGAAAGTTGAACATACAAAGACTGGCACTAGGCCTTTCTTTCTGTCTTCTGCAATGGCTTTCTTCAAAGTTTCACCTCTGAGGGAAAAGTTCTCATCCACAGGCAGAAATTTCATCTTCACAAGAGAAATCAAGCCAGCCTTTTCTACAGAAGAATGTGCCTTTTAAAAAACAAAAACAGTAAGAAAGCAAGCTCTGAGGCTGAACAGCTGTGATAAGTTATGGCCTTATAAAAGACAGTGGTTGAAGAAAAGCAGAGATAAGATCCATATTATAATCCATATTAATACAAGTCTGAAAGTTTCTTCTTTGTGAATAGCTAAAAGAAATAATACACTGTAATTCCAAGGAATGCATATGTGCTGTTTATTTGGGTACTGGTCTCTAAAATGTACTACTAGGCATCCTCACCTTGTGTTTGGAGGGCCATTTTATCAAAACTCAGGTCTTAAAGGACCCTCTAGAAATGGATCAACCTCAGTTTATTCCCTCCTCCTTGCCCTAAGAAGATAAAAACACTTGAAGTGTGCCTACTTCTGGGCTAGGGTAGACCAAAACTCCTCCCAAGAAAAAGCCCTTTTAGTTATACTAAGAACAAGGATGAGTGTCTCTCCTGTTGCAGTTTTCCCAGGGGAATACGATTGTTCCGTTCAGGAGCTAAAGGAAGGGCAGAACAGGTTTGCAGACAGAGTCACAGTGCTGTATAGATGTTTCCTCCAAGAACAAGCACAGAGGCCTGGAGTGGAGATCACAACCAGGAGCAGCACTGAGGCAACGCCCTGAGCATGCCTGTCTCTGAGCGGAAGGAGGCCGTGAAGGAACAAGAGCTGAAGCAGCATGAGATCAGCACCTAGTTACTGGATTCAGGCTTTGTGAAAAACAGGAAGTGCAGAAATAAGTCATGTGAAACAGTCTCTTGAGGACTGCCGGGACCCTGCAAAACCCCATCTCACATGGATTTTGTTTCCTCATCTGCAGAAAGCAAGATTAGAGGGATTCATTCATGCTTGTGAGGCATTCACGTTTGCATTTTTCTCTTGGAACAGAAATGCGAGTTCACATTGTATGGTCTGGGTGAGACAACAGAAGCAAATTTGTTTTCTTTCTAACCATAAGAACCTACTTGATCAGACGTGTAAGCGATGAGGCGAGAATTGAGTGAGGACTCATCAGTGTCTGGCTCAGAAAGCTTCATCTCCAGAATTTTGTTTTTCCTTGCTGCTAGCAGTGCAACCAGGGTTGATTCACTCACAGTGCTCTGTAAAGACATTGCTCATTTACTGCAACCTATTACTACTTTTTTGCTACTTTGTCAGGGATTTACTGAAGTCATTGCTGTGCTCAGCTGCCCACACCCTCTTTTATTTCTATTCTTGCTTTTCTGGGATGCAGTGGAACATCGCTAGCTGATGAGCAGCTCTCTGGGCCAGCAACGCAAAACAAAGCCTTTTAACTGCTGTATATTTTTAATGTGCAGGACCAAGCGGGGGGAGTAAAAAAACAAACAAACCCAAAACAAAACCCACCACATTCTTCCTTTTGTTCTTCTACAGCTAAAACGTAGTATCTCCCATAAAAATCACAGACCTGAGCAAAGCTCCCTGTAACAACACAGCCTCAGCACTGATTCCGGGGGATACTTGCTTAGACCTTTTGAAAGGAGGTAAAGGTTCAGGCCTTGAACATGCAACTCTCAGGGACACAAAGTAGACATGAAAAAAAGGAAAAATAATTTCTTGCGTGGCTAAGGACTGCTGGCAGAAGGACAGTGACAAGGATTCCTTCTCTAAGTATATAAGAATCAGTTCAGTGATAATTTGGTGATGTGAAAGACTGAAGAAACCAAATCTGACTCTCATTTATCCTTAGTAAAGCCACAAGACTACTGGCTCCTCGTCCATAACACAATTAGGACTAAAAACAATAGCAATTCCTATTCTATAACCTTCTATATTTAATACTAAAAATTGGGGAAGTAATGTCAAAATTGGGATTTGTCCTTATTCAGATCCATAGAGCAAATCTTGTTGGTTTTGCCTCCAGGAAAACTATCACCCAGAGGGAAATTCACTTGAGTGAAAACAAAATGCAGATGAGGCCACCTCTGATCTCCCCTACCTGTAATACTCCTCCGCCCACACTGTTGGGATGGTGATGCAGGAATTTATCTGGAAGGCCCAGCATTTTAGCCAACCAATCCATCACATTCATTTCTAGTTCTGTACAGGCTGGACTGGAGGCCTAGAAAAATCAAAAAATGAGAATCAGGCTGTAATTCACCCTGCAAACACAGTAGCAGTATAACGCTTAGAGTAAACCATATATCACATTTTAATTAATAGCTATTAACACTTTTTAATTGCCTTGGGAGGAAACTCACCTAGATGCAACAAAGGTAGATGACAAGCTTTGTAGCACTGGATATATAAGCAGCTAACTGTGTAATACTATGGCCATACCTAGCAGAACACTATGCTATTGTAATAAAAATTATGTTGTTTGATGAGTTCTGTAATACAGACCTCTATGTTAAGGTTGCAGTTGAGCATACCTTGCTCATTGCCAGTTACTCTCTTGGAACATCAAATACAGAGACTATCACCAACCTCCTTACAATGCTCTCTCCAGATTATCTGCATCACCTCAGTGTTGAGCTTCTACACTAGCAATAATTTTAGAATCATTAAAAAAAAGAAATCACAATGAGCCATTTGAGACAAAATTGTGGAACTGCAATTCACCACACAAGTACATGCTCTTGATCCCTAAACAGAAAGGGCACTGATCCATCTTCCAAGTGAGGAGAGTTAAGGAAGGCTTTTTGAAGAGGGGCAACAGAAAGATGAAAGCTGTTCTGCAGTGTCCAGCTTTCCACTTACGAAAAAATCAGTTTACATGGCAAACTTAACAGAAATCTATCAAAACTATTGAGGGCATGGAAATGGATGTTTGTGTGCATAATCTGCTAATCTCATACAACTCAATGCAGACCATAACCATCGATTTCTTATAGGTTTATGAGCTTCTACTGCTTTCTTACACAGAGACATGCATCTAAAAATATGGGCAATTTCACCACTGGGGAAAACACTGACTTCAGAACACTACTGAGCTATGTAGAGTCATAACTAAGTAGCACTGTGTTGCTGCTGCAGGAGGATATAAAATATTCAGATGTTCTGGGACAGGCCACCAAACAATTATTTTCAGAAGAGGAAAAATAGGAAATGTGTTCTCTCAAAGGAACAGGAGAACTGGAACTGAGCCCAACCTAGCCTGCAGTCATGGGTGGTGGCTTCTCAGTTGCCTGCAGTGCTTGTGTAGCAGTCTTGGCAATGAGACTAGACCACAGGGAACAATGGTCACAGTGGGACAGGCAAAGAATAAGAAAACAGACATTTCTAGTGGTATATTTTCTTCATTCATCTCTTACTACTAGGTGATATTTGCTCTCATATATTCTATTTTTTTTTTCAAGTGATATTTTTCATTTATGCAAGTAAATAATTATACTGACTCACAGAACAAGAAAGAATCACTATGAGCTGCTCCTACATAATACACACAGGAGAAGAGTATCTAAAATAACAACAAAAAAAAATTACCCATGTGAATCCCAAGCAGTTAATTGCATCAGCCAACATATCTCCAAGGAGTGAAGGCCAGGAAGTAAGAGCTGGAAAGTAGGCATGCATGTGTGGGCTTTGCCAATGGACTACCTAAAACAAAATTATCTAGAAGTTAAATATGAAAATGTCACAAAATTCTGCACGAGATGTAGTGATTAGCATCTGTTTAAAGTGATGGGAAAGGATCACAGCAACACAATATGTGCAATTATAGATCTGCTAGCAGAAAGCTACAGAGATAATAATCAACAGGAGTGCAGCACTAGCAGATGATAACACTGTGTCGTTATTAGATAAATTCCAAATTATAGCAAAAGCATTTATCTGAATTAAACAGGCAGACAAAGATTCTGAACAGGAAAGAATGGTCTTTAGAACATTGCACAACAGAGTCAGAAATATTTATCAAAATATTTATCTTTATAAGGAGAATTCTTGCAACAAAGTCGCTCTTGCTCATTTTGTCAAACAATAGCTTGCCTTTAGCTACACGCAGCAATTTACAACTATATAGCCCCCCTCTATAGAATCATAGAAAAGACCTTTAAGATCATCAAGTCCAACCTGAAGGAGCTTGTATGTGGGACACCACGGTAAGCATGTTTAAAGTGAGCACCCTTCCTACATCAGACCAAGTTTCCACAAATATCTATAAAGAAAATTTTAAAATAGACTTTGAAACAGCTTCTTACATAAAACGTTCAATTAGGTAAAACTCCCTTAGCAGAATCTGCAGTATTTGCGTACAAGAGGAAGGATACCTTTACATTCAAAGAGCAGGAGACAAGTGTTATATGTACATGACTTTAGGCAAGAGATATTTTACCTTGTTGTACCTGAATTTCCCCATCTCAAATTGAGATGATGCAATTTAGCAGGTAGAGGCCTTGTGAAGCTAAATTCACTAGTGTCAGAAAAATCATTGTTTCCCTCTAAGCAAACATGAGTTATTCTTAATGTATATAATACTTGAAAAATACATTCAGTCTATCCCCTAAAATTATAGTTAGGAAAACAACAGTAATCTCCAGAATCCTTCTGTGGACATCATGTCTACAAGACTTAGTCTACATTTTGGGTGTTTTACTTATTTAGATAAATGTTCTGCAGAACCTGCACATTCACAGGATTTGGTGTTCATCCCAGGTAGTAATGACTTTCTCCTGTCACGATTACACTTTATTTCTTACCCCAGGCATAATAATCTTCTCTATATCTCCAAAGATGTTGTCCCAGTTGTCTGGGTCCATTGGGGCAGAATCCGGCAACTGGGCTCTCATGTAACCTGGCTGTACATCAGGAGTCACCCGTCTCTCTCTCACATTGCTCAGGTACTGGCAAATGTAATCCACCATCTCTTTCCCTGGAAGAGGCAAACCAGTGCTTTGAGTTTCGATTGCAGGAAAACTAACTAGTAGTACTAACCCTTCATGCAATCTATCATTAGCGTTGGACAAGGCTTGGAATACTGTTCCCAGGATAGCCTTCCTACACCTTACTTGTCCCATCTAATAGTAATGTAGGGACATGGCTTCTAGAACAACTTCATGGGGACAGAACAGCTTCACAGGGTTATTTCAGTGTTGTCATTGAATAGTTCAAATGTACCTTTAAAATACAATCACGATAAAAGTAGAGCTTGTTTGATTATTGAGAGACAGATTTTCTTGCCTACAAATTAACTGAAACTGCATTTCATAAAGTTTTCATAATGCCCCAATGCTTCCCTGCTGTTATCGCATACCCCCAGCTGCACAGCTACACACCTTTTCTTCACTTTTTAGACAATCACCTCCAGTCCCGAGACCAGTTTGCTCCCCATCTCCAGAAATGTGCAAGTATCACCGAAGTTTCATGCTGTCAGCCAGGGAAGAACCACTGTGCATAACCCCTTACTAGAAGTTTATTCAGAATCACAGCTTTGCAGCTTTTCTACAGTATTTTAAGTGTAAGACCAAAAAGCCTAAGTCATCCACTGACTCTAAACCCACTAATTTAAACTCATCCCTGAGACGCATTTTGTTCCTCAGCCTCAGCAGATGTGTCAAAGACGTGCGCAAATAAAGAGTATATAGCCCATCCTTATTCTGGGTACCACTCCCAGCCCTGCAATAGTTGTTGTCCATGAGCAAATGCTACCTATTTCCAAGAGCAAAGAATCACTCACCTCTCTGTCTGTACTCCTCAGGCTCCATACCGATTCCTTCTAAAAGCACCTCTTCAAACCTGGGCCACAACTTTGCGGGAGCTGTGGACAGTTTGGTCTGGTGCCCTGCTACTGCTTCACCCTTTATAGCTCCCTTTATCTCTCAGACTCACGCATTCTGGAAAAGGTTTAACGTAGGCAGGTTATTGGTGAGTGTTTATCTAACTCCTCCCAACCAAGGGCTTTTACAGTCTCTCATATGTTCTCATCTGTGCTCTTTTGATGTGTTAGTGTATCTCTAAGAAGAGCTGTCTCTGCACTATCCCTTTCCCATTTTCAAACAATCTTTCAGAAGTCTCCCAGTAATCCATATCATGAATATAAGACACATTAACATCAGAATTGTAGGAGAGAAAAAGCTCAAGAGCTTCCAAAACCAAATAAAAGCAGCCATGTTACTCTAGCACACTGAAGTACTGTGCTAGCAGTAGTCATTAAAACAAGGCATCAGCAGGTAACAAATTTGACACTGCAGGTGGGGACTTTTCTTCCTTTCCCCCCTTAGCCCCCCCCCCCTTTTTTTTAATTATGGGACTAAGTTTTCCCAAGACAGTATACCTGCATCCCGCAAGTCCTCAGTCCCTATGCTGTTAGTTCCTTGCTGCTAGGAGAGGCATTACAATTATTGCCAGTTCCAGAACAGCAATATAAAGCAATGATCATCTTTGTGGATTTCCTGCCCTTCCACATCAGACCAGGTTACACTGAATGGTGATGTTCCTCCACCAAATTCACCTGATTGCTGAGCTGGGAAAACAAATCTTCACCCCCTCCTCCTGTGCTTGCTTTTCTCACATATGATATGCATAAGCACTGGGATTTGGCCTTCTACCTCCAGAATTCCTCCAAGTTCTCCACCTGGGTTGTTCTCAGTTTGGAAGAACAGCCATGTAGATTCCCCCTTGTTCCATCTTCAGGACCTGAAAACACATCCTGACCTATCTTTGGCAGCATGACCTTTGACACTGTACTCAATGTTGAGCACTTATCTTGACCAGAGGGAACTCGCTCTACACTGATACCAGGCAGCCCTGTGAAAAGAGAGAGGTAGGACTTATGGACTAAGCATCATAAGGTGAAGTTATAATATATGGTTGCCTAATTTCTGCTATACCCTAGGCTCCTGCTTAGGGCAGGCCCTGTTGGAGAAGGGATACCAGGCTAGGCAGACCCTTTGTCTGATACATGACAGCAGTTTCTCTGCTCTCATCATACAAGAGAGAACTGGCTATCAGAGCAGCTTTGATTTTCTGCCTCATGGACTATAATGCAGCCTAAATACATTCATTATTCTAGAAAGTTGTTACGTCTTTCTCCACATCGTACTTTCCACTGAACAGTGTGGAAACCTTTCCTAGTTTCTGCTGCGATTAGATATTTGAGAAAGAACTATTTCATAGATATGACAAAGATGCTCTGATACACGCACATCAGATTACTATACTGAAATAAAACTTTTAAAAAAGATAAAAAAAGGCATTGAAAGAAGTGCAGAAAAAAACCCCATACTATATGCATATTCATCTGCTTTATCTCACATTTCTCTGGAAACATTAGGGAAAAAAAGTAACAAGCTGCCCACACACTTAGTAAATTTATGAACATCTCTTGGCTTTACTGTCAATGTTACTACAAAGGGGAACAAAGAAGGTGAGAAGGGACTGACATCAAGCACAAGACCAACTCAAAAAGAGCTCAGAGTTCTTAAAAACTGTGATTCTAGTTCATTACAAGTAACTAATACATTACTTTAATATACGGACGTCTGTTCAAAGAAAGCTGGTAGCTAATTGCATTTATGATTTCAATTTGGAACAGCAAATAAGGAGCAATACTTTTAACAATGTTTTCAGAGCTAAACTACACAATAAATATTCCATGTGACATATACCCTGTGCCTTTGCTCAAAGCTGATAGTTTCATCAGGTTGGTTTCTTGTTCTGTGCGGAAGAGAACAAACAGCAGGTCCTGTTCAGAACTAGAATAAATTACAGGTAGGGTAAATATTGCTGGTGATAAATAAATTTTTGTATAGCTACCGTGCACTTGGAAAGATTTTGTTACAGACAATAGGGAATAGAATATTTGCTCACAGGAAGCAGAATGAATAGAAAAGGTTCTTTTCATTGTTTGCTACAAAGGTCTGTGCCGTCAAAACCGTGGGAAATTCTCCATTTGGACGTGAACATTACCACTATCACTACTCAGACTAACGCTGAAATTCTTATCGTTATTAAGAGTTCACAGAGATTAAACAGCAGTTAAGTTTGTGGGATGTGAAGACACAAACATTATTTTGATCACAGAGTAATTCAATTGGAGCAACACCTAACCAGCACATTTAACTTGACTAACTGGTTCCTGCATTTGCTAGTGACATAATGGATAGTTTCTGAAACAAACAAACCCCCCCCAAACCAACCTCCTAAAATATAGCAACTTCCAGTTAGTCACTGCACAAGACTTGCTTCAAGTCCTAGTACCAGCCGAACATGATTATATCCTTGAAAATAGTTCTAAAAACCATCACCCCAGATTTTCCATTTTTATTATATTTTGATTATTTTGGGGTCAAATTTGCCAACCGGGATCAAATTTGCCAGTTATACCAATACTAAGATATTTAGGATTTTTTCCTAACTGCCAATTCTATAAACTCAAGTCAAAGTTTAAAGAAGGAAGATTTTACTTCATATTGTATAATGCAATTATTTCCCCACTCCTCCCTCCTACCTTTGAAGGCCATTCTAAGCCTACAATTGTTTTTTCGTATTGTTCTGAATGCCTGACACAGCACAGCTTTGACCTTCTAATGTGCATACACAAAACAATTGAAATTGAATTGATTCTACACTATATATATGTGTAAAAGATATTTAATTGTAAAATAGAAAAAGTAGGCCAGAGTACAGTTTTAAGGGTAATTCTTCTGTGTACAGTATAGGTAAACTAGACTTTTTGCTTAAGTTTATACAAACAATTCCATAAAAGCAGTGAAACATGGAACAACAAAGCAAAGCACAAAGAGTTTTATCTTACAAAAAAGGAATCTGCACAGTAGTTCAAAATTTAATGTTAACACAGCACTGAACAATCTTAAGGCAGCTCAGTCTAAGCACAGGACTAAAAGCCAGGAACTCCCGAGATCTATTCCCAGGTCTACCACAGATTAACGTGGTCTTGGGCCAGTCATTTAACATTCCCTGTGTTGCGCTTATACCAGTTATAAAATTGAGACAGTAACACTCACTTACCTGCCTCAGGCAGTACAGTAAGGGTTCTTTAAAAGATTTTACAATGCTCTGAAGATGTAACGTGCTATATAAATCCTAAGCATAATAGATCACTGCACAGACACACACAAATACAGTATCACAGTGAAGAACAATGATGCTAGTTAAGAGCAGCATCACCACAACATAAAAAATTTACTTGTCCAATTGCATAATTAAAATGCAAAAGTCTGTTTAGAAAAAATGCATCACTGAAATAATTTCAAGGCTATTGGGAAAAGAGATCAATAGGAATATTCTAAAAGAACTACTGTTTGTGTTCCAGTGGAGACATCCTCTTCTATTCATTACTGAACTTTAAAATGTTTGTAAGACACACAAAGTGAAGTTTCAATGCCTCCACTACCAAATTTTAAATTGCCTCTAATATGTAAATTAAGTTGGGGTTTTTTTATTCTTTTTAATTACAAATTACATTCTTCCAGGAAATATACCATCCACAATAAAACTGGCTGCTAGCTTACTTCAAATGACCTATAGGCTAAACATTTTTCTCATAATTTTTCTCATCTTTGCTGAAAAATACCTATGCAAGATGTGTAGAAATTATAAAAACATGCAGCATATGTACAAACTGAAAAGTTTAAAAAATATTAGCTTCATATACATGTAAATCTACTTGGATATATCTGAAATTAAATATAAAAATTTCACCGCCTAAAATAAAAAAAACCCAAAAATGGTTTTCAGAGAATCTGAGACAACTCCTTAAAGCTGTACAAAGATTTCCACCTGGAAATGTCTTATTCAGAGAAGTTTAAGTTGTTACCATGTAGAAATAACTGTTAATTCATTTAATCACATAATTAATTTTCAAGTCGTCAGCTTAAATCAACAACATCACCCTTAAAACTGTTCTGTTTTTCAGAAGTTAGATTCATACTAAAATCAAAAATTTCACAAAAACATTGGCTTCTCGTGTTTCTGGATCCCTTCAAAAAGATTTATCAACTCATTTTGAAACTGTAAAAAAAACAACTATTTACAGTATTTCATTTTAAATACTTTTCACAATTTCTAAATTCAGAGTTTTTATGTTACAAGAAATTCATCAGAGCTCACGGCTTAAGTCCAGTTATCAACTTGTAGCATCTTCTCTATCATGTAATCCTGTGTGTGTACCTATATAGCGTACAGTTCAAGATTGTACTGCAGGTTTTTGGGAGTAACAGGCTTTGCAGTACGTTCATTTTTTATTAAACAGCTTCTTTATTAGTCTGGAGGCGGTTCATTGCCTCTAACTTCTGCCGATAGGCCTCTGCTTCTTGTTCTTTCTTTAGAAGCTGCTGACGATATTTTTGTGCTTCTCTGTTTGCCTCATCCAGCTGTTTCTGAAGAGTTTCTCTTTCCTATTGAAAACAGAACCAGCAACATTTTGTCAAATATGTATCAAATACAAGTTAAAATGGCAAATACTTTTCCTTTACATGCAGCTGAAGTGTTAAGGTATCATGTAGAAACTGTTTAGTTCTTACTTGGGCAAACCTATATGAATGCTGCTGCATAAGTTAGACATGAACTATCACACCAGACAACTCCCCACAATAAGACTTGAAGTGCAAATATAGTAACCCCAAATTTCTTTAGCTGCAAAGATATGAGGCAAGTCTTCATGGAAAAAGAGTGAAATAAAAAAGTGGAAGCGTGGTGATCAAACAGTAACATAATGTATTAATGTTTCTCCAATGATTCAATGCCCTTTGTTACTTTTTGTAAATTGGAATCCAATCTAACAGGATTGTCCCTTTCAGTTGTGTTTCTAATCAGATAATGAAAATCTGTTACCTAACAGCAGTTTGCACTGGGAAGTGACAGCTGCTCACTCACCCAAATACACACATAACTGGTTTCTGAACGATCTGAAGTGATTGATACTATGCAATCCAGAGGTACAATTATACCCTCAAGGACACCACATTTTTATGAACTAACAGGTATGTAGCTAAATAAGCTTTTTCAATTCAAAAGGAGCAACTGAAGGCTCCATCCTGCATACAAGTTTGTTTGGGGTGGCTATAAAATGGTTTCCAAGCAAAATAATACAGGAAATGCCACTTATTATGAATCTGCCTTAGGAACTAAGGAGAATATATTTCTGACTCCAGTGACGTAGGTACTGTCATTTTGTTTGATGCTGAGCTGAGCCCAATTGAAAAAGCAATTTGCTTGGAAAAGAGTTTTGTTTTGATCTTCAACCAAATACCATTTCATTAAAGTGCATCATACTTTTATGAGTAAGGTAGTATTTGATTTCAAATCATTCTTTCCATTGTAGTTGTTAAGTAGCCACAGGAAGGAGGTTGTCAGAGAAGTGAGCCATCTCCCAGAAAAACAAAACTCTTATCAAAAACTGAGGCCCAGGGAAAACAAGTTGCCTTTTAATCTTATTCCCATCCCAGCAGTTCAGTATTGCATTCCCATTTAATACCTCACACAGTTGTTAGAAGTTTCTCCCCCCACACCCCCATAACAACAACCCTATTCTTCACCTCTGAGGCGCTTACATATTTTCATGGTCAGAACCTGAAAATACAAAACACTCTGCCTCCCTTCTACTTGCTACTGTTCTCAGTACTTGTCACAGTCACATTTAGCAGTCACATGCTGTGCTGAATGTGCTGGAATATAACGACATAGGTGATCAGATCATTGCTAACAGCAGCATCTGTATAGCAAAAACAACAGGTGAAGGAGAGATGTTATTAACAAGTTACAAAGACTTGATATAATACAGCACAATCAACTCCAGAAAGCACAACATGATTTTACATAGGTCTTTAAGAGCTGAAGGAAGCTAGCTAGGGTTTGCTTCATCTGGAGTGTATGCTGATAAAAATGAGAGCTCATCTGATCTTCCTTACTCATTTGAAAAGGAAGTTCAGCTTCCACCTCTGAAAATTTGGATTCTGCTTTTTAAGCAACTTCATAAATGGCCAACCCATGTAGCAACTGGATTGATGAATGCCAAAGGAGCAGTAGAGCCTACACCTCAAAGGATCTAAAACACACCAAGGATGTTCCAGCACCAGGCCAAACAAAACATACTGCTATTTCTCTAAGTTATCTATGAAGTTTAAGGGGAGCCAACAGCTTATACCAAACAGCCTCAAGGAGTAGAAAGTTGGTGAAAGAGCTACAAGACTATTCTCAGGGAAACAGGCTAAACAGTTGAGTCTGCTACATGTGGAAAGCAACCCTTCCCTCTTGAGGGCACTGAGCTCTGGGATAGATAATGCCCAGCTCAGTATATCTCATGAATTTGTCACATAAACCCCATCAGAAATCTACTACTGGCAAGAAGCAAAGCTGCTCTATCTACTGGGCTGCAGAAGAGTAAGAACCACCAGTAGCTCACTGGACAGTGGTTCTGCGCTGGATTACCAAAAGCAAGGCGCTATCACTACTACAGAGCGCGGTGCAGACTGCAAACACTTCAGGGTAGACAGGGTCTCAGACCACATCTTACGAGTATTTCCCATAGAAGAGAGCAATAGAGCCATGTACCCATAAGGAGCATACCACATTAAAGAAGGGATAGGGAAAAAAAAAAAGGAAAAAAACCCAAGTCTCAGTGGCAGAGACAAGAAGATAAAACCAGTATCTACCAGACAGACTAACAATTCAAAGCATGTATATTAGTCTAGCAACTAATAGGTGTAGTTTTTAGACAGTCATTGTCCTAACGTAAACAGAATGAGTTAGGGAGCTAAGGCCAAGTATACTGTCTAACCAGCCAGTGGAGAGAAACCAACGGTTCTGGAGAAGCAATGCAGATCTACAGGGGACTGAACAGTGAAAACTGGTTCCTTAACTTTGACATCTACAATAAGGAGAACTGTATCTGGTCTATTAATTTAATCAAATCCAGCAAGTGTTCTTAGGGCATTCTTTAGAACACAACTGAAAGTCCTTTTGTATCAGTATAAAAACCTATCCAGGTAAAAATCAAATTAGAGGATCCCGAGCGCTCTTAAGAAATCTTCCATTTTATCAGGAAATTTTCTTCATTACATGTAACTTTTCTTAACAGTCTATATATTGACAACAGGGACATCCATAACTAAAATAACCAAACCAAGCATTCTTTTTAACAACAGAAAAACCAGGGACATGAATTCACTTATATAATTAATTTACAACTATGATTTTTTTTTTTTCAGTCTAATGAAATGATTGTCCTGGTTCTAATGCATGTCACCTTTCAAACATACATGGGAAAAAACAGTCAAATTCAAGAATGAAAATTAAAATCACTGTATGTTAATGAATTATGCATGAAAATGACAAACAGAGGAACTGTGTGACAGGGTTTTTTTGCTGCCCTCCTATGTTTAAAATATCAAACTGTTTAGGAAAACTGCTATCACTCTTCAAAATAAGCTGAAATGTTTGAACTTAACAGACCCAAAAGAGAAAAATAAAAAAAACACCACTACAGCTTTAGTCGTTCACAAGACTTTCAGTGGAAAGTTTGTCACCTCATGTGAATGGGAGGATGTTCAGACTTTCAAACTACAGTTAATTGTTCATACACTATGAATTTAAAACAGCTGAAGAAAGCACTCTTAGCCTTGAATCAACTCTTTATAATGAAATAAAGGAATGAATCACCAGTGAGGCAAAGAAACCAACTGTACATGCACTTTAACATTCCTGTTACCAAACTGAGGTAGCACTATACCCCTGTGAACCACAGTAAGGCTCGCTGAGGTCAACTGGCCTCCACACAGAGGCAGAGGTCTGCATGTGCATTTCCAGTTGTACAGGCAGGGACAGAGTCTGACATCAAGGCTTGCACTTAAAAGTAAAAGATGAAGTAACTCATTTAAACCAACTTCTTTTGATATTTGAGAAATGTGTTTAATATATATAATTGAAACTGGTAATCCCCTTAAAAGAACTATTCATACTGTTACACCAACTATCTGTAATTAGGAACAGGTCAATTTATTCCTTAACCAATCTAATTTTTTTTCCTTCACCTAGCAGAATCATAAAAATGCTTAAGGAAACAATTTCCTTTAGGAATAATTCAGGCAGATGTTTAAAAGTGTGAACAAAAGAAATGCTTTTATTGTAACAGTCATACATTAAAAAAATGCAGCAAGAAAATTTCAACTGTCATGATATTCTGTAATGACCACAAAGCTGCAAAGGCCAAAAGTATTTGATGTGACAACTTAGGGACAGGGAAAGCAAGTGATGAAATGTGGTAATTATTGTTATTAGACATGGATAACATAGCACATACTGTACAATAAAAAGTATTCAATTAGGCACAATTTGATAATATGAACAGAAGATGGAGAATACAACCTTTGATAAATGAAATATCATGGAGTTGACAAAATGAGAACTTACAGCCTAGTCAAGGCAGACAGCAATTTTCATAAGCTTTTGGCCAAAACTGGTCAGCACAGAAGTAACAGAAAGAACGAGATGGTTGACCTATTGTGGTTAATATAAAAAAGCTACAACTTTAAACTGAACGGCTACATCTATTTGTCATATATAAAAAGAAAAGCTCTCTCAATGTTGTTAGGTCTTCTGCACTATAATTTAAAAAACAAAACAAAACCAAACCACACAACAGGATGGTGCAAAGATGTGTAATAGTAAACTGCTCCAGAATTTAAAAAAAGAGAAAAAAAGAAAAGAAAAAAGGACAGATAAAAATTGACAAACACAGAATCTTACTGTTTCACATTTCCATTAACAGTTATCTAGATATCATGAATGGAAAGGAAACATTGCTAAAAATATGATCTCACAATCAGGACAAGCACATGGTCGTAACAGAAAGATGAGGGTACAGTACTCTCATTCACTGCTAGCAGAAAGAGTCAAGTTACTTGATAATATATCAGTACCTAGTTTTAAAAACCAGCTAGTGATCTTAAAGGTAAAACTTATCATATACTTAAACAAGTGTCACTTTTATGTGCATGACCAGAGGATGAAGCAAACAGTCCTCCTATATTCTTTTTACAACAACTTTGTAAAAGATGAATTCCAGTAACAGGGGAGACTGAACAAGTTATTGTTTCACACACTTCATTCTGTGGTAACACAGAAATTAAACTCTAGGACAACACAAAAAAACACAACCAGATACTCAGTGCTGAACACTCTGGTTAACACATATCATGTAATATACTCCTTACTTCTATTTCTGCAGACTCCACACGATTTTCAACAATCTCAATGCACTGTCTCTTCACTGGCGGTTCTTCGCTTATCACAGTTTCTTCAGCAATGTCTGTTGCTGGAACTGTTAATACTGAAAACATATTTGTACATATAAATAAATTTACTTCAAACAATATTTGCACTATATAAAATTCATATAATTAAGTAATTTCATTAACAGTAATAAAATGCAAAGACTTCTCCTTATGCAAACACAACAAAGTGTGTTATAAAGTCAGTACAGTGCAAATTTACTAAAAACTTCAGCTGCTTGTATGTTACTAAAGAATTGTAAAATTCTTTCTTGCTGGGGTCTACAATAGTTAGCTGTCACTCTGGAGTATCATTGTCATTTTTCACAGAGTAAACAGACACGGAAGCGAACTGCAGAAGAGTTACCAGTCTGTCAATTCTGTAACTTACGTAGACCATCTCCTTCACAGTGTTTCTTAAGCAAATACTAAATACAAAACTGGCTTTTGATTTTGATTAATTAGAACACCTTAGGTAATCTGAAAATCCAGTAGTTATTAACCTTGGAGGAAAAAAATCAAGGATCTAAAGAAATTCATACTCTAATTTACTCATGCAACCATCTGGCAAATAAATGTTATAACTGTCACTTCAATTACTACCTACAGACATTCATGCTTTCTGATTAACTAGCTATACTTGTTCAGACAGACAGTGAACCAAATAATTTGTCTCCAGTGTACAACTCTTCAAGCTTCACACTGGGAGTCCTCATGGAGAAACCAGAGAGGGAATTATTTTTGTCTAAATAGTAGCAGCAGAACATCTTTAAAATAAGCCACCCAAAACCACACACGTCACAAAATAGCACTCATTACACTAGCAGCTTCTACAAAGTACATATGGCCCAATAGGACAATTTGTGCCACCCTGGCTTCACTAATTCTGCCACTGCTCCCCTAAAACCTCAGGTATGTAAGACTTGGCTTTTGTTCTGTTCAGAACACATGGGACTTTCATAGTATGACTTGTGCATCAGATTTCTAAATCCAAGCTTCACCTCCCCACAATATTTCCAGCAAGGCAACAGCGTAAGTATTGGAAGAAGGTTTTTGTTTTACTCCATGTAGTTTTCATAACAAGTTTGCAACAATCAAGCTTATTAAAGGCAAGGCAAGTAGCTATCACTTTTCCCTTAAATGGCCCATTTCTATTACATACAGTTTAGCAATTCTTCCATTCTTTCTCCTAATGCAGACTCAGCTGACACGTGAACTGCAGTAGCTCATGTGTCTGACCCTTCTGCAGCATAAGAATTCAAAGATCTATTTAAACTGATAATTACACAAAGTTGTCCAAGGTATTTGCACCTAACAATTTATTATTATAACTAAAATAGTTCCTCAAGCTCAAACTGTACACGTTTCCACTCACCTTGCTGTCCATCTGGCATGGTCACAATGATTGGTTGCCCTATTCCACTGGTTGGAATTGAATGCAGATTACCAAGCTGAATGCCATCTGTAACTATAGTAATAACTTGCTGACCTCCAGAACTGACAACTTGCTGAATAGCACCATCCACAGATTCTGCAGTCACCACCTCTTCTGTGGCCACAACTATCAACAGATTAGTAAAGGAATTAAGTCAATTTGTAAATTAAGCTTTATGATTTCAAGTGCATTTTAGTACAGCTGAGAAAATATTTCTTCCATGTCTTTTAAAATTTGATCCCCCTCCAATTAATGCATTACTACGTATTATATTGTTAAGAGAAATCTTTCAGCAGGCCAACATAAAGCACTAACATTTTGAAACATACATGCAACTCTGTCCTTGTTTACCTTGCTCAATATAATAATTTTTTTTATTTAGCATGTTTCCTACTAGATACACTACACTCAAAACTGACACTTTGGGTTCAGTATTAACATGGCAGCAAGAACAAGAGTTGTTTTTAAGAACACAAATAACTTTTCCATTGTACGTAAGCTGGACCAAGTTACACTAACAGCAGAATAAATATAAAAAAAATTGTACTTGAAATACTAGCTTGAAACGACTCCTCAACCAGTGCCTTGCCAGGTGTACCTGAGGACCCAGCCCCAATTTCTCTGTTTACCATAATGGTCTTCAAGATAGTAAGAGACTAAAGGACCAAAGGACCTCTAGAGAATCTTAAAGTTTTGTCTGTACTACATGGGTACTTCAAACACAACCACAACTTAATTTATTCTACAAAGTATGAAACAGGACTAAAAGTTCTGCAGAGTTGACATTTTTATACCTTTGAAGGAGAAAAGATAAAGCTAAAAAAGTAAAACAAACATTGCATGTGTATAATTTTATATCATTTCACTTTACATGAAAGTAAAAAACCCCATCAAATTCATGAACTGATGAGTATACAGCAGTGGACTCTCACAGTTCTATATTACATCTATAAATCAAGGTAAGATAAGAGAAAGACTACATTCCGAACTACAACACATACCACAGCTTGCACTATACACTGTAATTGGGGTCTCACACTACCACCCTTATTTTTTAAAACAACAAGATACTGAGACAAAGAGCAAGATCACTAGTAGCACAATCAAAGAATTTCAAGCACACTAACTCTGTATTTTATTCTCAATTTGTCAGGGTAAAAGCAAAGCCTTTGATTTAAATAACAGATATTAGAGTGCTTTCTATCTACGGAGATGAAATTAAAACCCTATAGACTGTGTTGTGATGCTCAAGATGAGAGAAGGTAGATAAAACCCTGGAGCTTTCATCTTTTACATTAATTACAATATCACACACACACACACAAATGACTGTAGTTCAAATAATGACTGCAGTCATTGCCTTTTGAAGATCTTTATGTTCAGAGATTACTGTCCCATAGCACTACTTAAATATTCACAGACTGTTTATTCAGTAAACCAAAACAGTAAGTCCGACATGAATAAGTGGTGTTGTATTGAACTTGATTTGGCTTTCAAGTACAGGCTCAGCAGTAAGACAGATCACTGTCACAAAAATTTCCAAGTTGTAAGTGCCAATACTAACTGCTGTGGCAAACAGCTCTGATCTTTCAAACTCAATGTTGGGCTTTTAGTTCTGGAAAGAAACATTATTAGGACTTCTGCAGACCTTGAAAGAAAAATGGAGATTTTGTCTAAAAAGAAGTTATTCTATAAAAAAGAAAAAATATCTCCATGAATACAGTCCTTATTCTTTCCTGGCTCTCCTTCCGTATCTATATCCATATAATCACTAGTTACCACACTACTTTGTATGCCAAAGGAAAGCTGAAGTCATTTAAAAGAGCAGCACTATTATCTCTTATTTTCTTCTGCAGTGTGTGTGCAGGGGGAGAACACCTGCACGTGCAGTAAGACATATGCCTAATTCCAACATAAGCACACCAAATACTGCATTCCAAATACACAACTTAAATCAGATTTTTATCTAATCCAACTCTGAGTTCCATACATACATTATGCATCATATTTGTATGCAATGTCCATGTCTTCATAAACATTTCCTGTGAGTAACAACTAAAAAAAGCATGATTCTATGCAGCTCCAGTGAAAAGCACCTTTCTTTCTTTGATTTTACAAGATTGATATGTTTTTAACTGTAAGACATGAGGAACTAGGGGGAAGAGATCAGAGTGAAGTTAACTTGGAAAGAGGAGAAAAACCTAGACAGAAACAACATAAGAGGCAGAACCTAAGTGTTTTGTACAAGTTTATACAGTCTTAGATACAGGAGGCCAAATACAAGGTAATAGTCAAAACCAGAATTCTCAATCCTATGTTTTTTGAAATTATTTATAAATGGATCTTTTACAAGATGAGCACAAAGAGAAGGGGGGTTTTGTTGTTGTTCTTAGGTGGGTTTTTTTGTTCTTGAACACACTTACAAAAACAGCTTTTTGTCACCTGTGCATCAATAGTATTCTTTACACTTTATAAACTATCAAAGAAGTAAAACCCCAGGAAATAATTTGCAGACAGCAAGATGCTGCAAGATTGCCCACACATCTACATGAAAATCAAAGCAGAAGAACTGAAATAAACAGGAAGGTTAGGTATGATGCACACTGCATTATTGAAGGTGGGAAGTTACTGCATCAAGATTTCAAGCTGATTTCTTCCTGTCTGTCATCTCCTGCCTATTCTCTAATAAGTTTTATCTTCAGTAGTTTACTAACATGCAATGTAGGTTACGCTGCACTGCTGCAAGGGTAGGACTGTGAAACACGACAACACTTGGTTAGTTACCAGTGTCTACTACCGGGTTCTGGATACACATCTAATGCTCCGTAATCCCATGCAATCCCTTCTTGAGTTTCTCTCTCTTACAATTAGATCTGAATTTCATTGAAATACATTAATTGATTGAAAACACCAGCAGCTTCTTCTATAATGAAAGGCACTGCATTCTGGCTTTGAATCATCTGCTTCACTTGCGATATTTAAATGTCATAAAATAGTATAGCTGTACTTATGTACTGCTTTGAGGAGAAGTAGTAGAAAAGAGCTGCATTAAGAAGAAATCCTGCAGGACTTCAAAATACTTGAGATATGGAAACTCAGGTATATGTTAGGATGCAGCTCTCATGCCAACAAGTCTGAGAGTACAGATCCCTCCTACATTTTCAGCAAAAACTGTCCCCTTAAGAATGCCGTCATTTGCAGAGCTGAATTCTGTGAGAATTTTTAAGTACCAAAGGCTTTGGCCATGCAAGGTATCTCAGTTCCTTAAAATTTATCATACTGAGCATCACCAACAAGAAAGCAAAATAAATGCATTTCTTTAGAAATGTGTTCAGAAAAAAAAAAACAGGTTACCATAAGCATCATAAATCCCTGAGCAACAGAGAGTTGTTGCTCTCCATTGTGATCTCCAGTCACTGGCTTTAATGCTAGGCTCATCTTGCTACATATCACATCATTAATCAGTGCTCAAAATTAGAAGTAAGGCTATAGTGCTACATGTCAGCGTAATAAATACTAAATAAACAAAAAGCAATTTAGCCTAGCATAAAACTCCAGTAGCTACAGCCATACCATACTGCCTGAGAAAACTGGGGAGCAACATATGAAAAACAGCACTGGGCAAGTAAAGAGTACATGAAATACTTCACGGCTTTCTTTAGAAAGCCAGGTCTCCACCAAAACACCTCTCTGGACTCTCAAGAGTAACGGAAGTTTTTATTCAAGTACACCATATAGCCTACTTCAGAGACAGAAACTAGAGATTCTGTGTCTCAGCACCTGATCTCCTAAGAGCTAGTCTTACCTCATTTTTTTATGCAATGGCAAGATATTAACATACACCATAATAAAAAAATGTCTGGAACAGAAGTTCAGTGGCATCCTCTTATAAAGTAACTTTCAATAATTCAGAAGCTTTTGATCACATTTTAACTTTATTGTAGATGGTATTACAGCTTGCTTAAATTATAAAAGGATGTCTTTTCCTGCTTCTCTCTCTCTCTCAAATCTGTTAGTGGTGATAACTAGTCTTTATAATCCACTTTGATGCTGTAAGACTCCTGACTGCCAGTTTTCTTGTCAATTTGCATGTTGTAATGAACAAAAGTCAAAGAGTACACAAAAGCAGGCACCAAATTATTGAGAAAGAATGGAGAAAGATATCCAGGACAACTTGCAGAGTATGGAACCTTGACCAGAGGTTTTTTCAGACAAGCAGTAACTGGCAAAGATCACGGGGCAAGGGTGAAAGGGTTTTGTCTTAAAAAGAGGAATGCAAAACTTGGAAAATAGGGGCAATGGAACTCCTTGTGCCTTTCTGGCTTCTTGTCATAGCCTTATGGAATAAGAGAGTGTACAGATGCAGGCTACTTCTTCCTAGGAGAACAATAATGTACTGCTAGGCTTACGTTCACCCGAAGTGCCATGACAGCATACCGGCCTGAAGTGGGACATACTAATCACTACGTATTTTTATAAATGCAAGTAGAATGCCTCAAGGTTGAAAAGACAACCCACAGACATGGGAAAACCACACACTGAGATCACCAAATATTCTTGTGCCTTTGGGGTGAAAGAATAAGAAAACTGCTGACAAAGTATATGCAAACAACATTGGGGGCCACTTCCTAATACGTAACAGAAGAAAGCATTCAAAGAAAACGTTCTCCCACCAGATGCAACTAGACTGTATGTAGACATAGATGTAAATTCAATCTCCTGGATTATGCTTGCTTTCAGCAAGATGAATGCTACTCACATTAGAGTCAGAAAAAAAATCAGTTGTGGTCAGAAATCTTACTAAGAAATAATTGTATATATGAACCTGGCAACCTTCCAGTAAAAGTAAAGGAAAAATTTTGTTCATGCTGAAAAAAGGAAGGAAGATTGTCATCTCATTTCTGTATGAACTATTATGTCCAAAAGTGCCAGCTATGTACTTTTGGTTTATTAAATGAGGTTAAATGACTTAGCTTTCCAACCTGGTGTTTCTGAAGAATTAGACAGCGGAGCTGATGCTTCTGCTAAAGCTGCCAATGTGGCTAATACTGACGTTGATGAATTTCCAAACTGTACTGCAGACACTCCTGTTTCATCTAGTAGGATGAAAAAAAAAAAGTTGATTAACTTTAAAACCAGTGAAGTCTCTTTTTCTATTATCATTGCACTGAAGCTTCTAACACACACTGTGTTCTTAGCAACATTCTGCTAAACCAAAGTGTGATTCTGAAGGCAAGTTTGTTAAGCAAATGCAACTTCTGATAATTTATCTCTGTGAAGACTATTGGTTTAGATATTTACAACACACAAAAAACACTGAAGAGGAACATGGTAACTATTCTTACCACTGTTTTTCCTCAAGCTTTTTCACTAAATGGTGAAAAACCAATTAAAGTATAAAATCCTAGTAGCTATCCTATAGGCATCTAAATACCTGTTCCATTTGATGTATTTGCAGAAGATACCAGACCTGTTAGGTTCACCACCCCTCCAGGTCCGATGATGAACTGTGGTGTTGCTGCATGTATTGTCACAGTGTCCGGACTCTCTGGATTCGTATTGATTTGGTTCTGCATTGCAATCTAGGATACAAAGGTAATAATATCATTCTAATTGTAGGTATAAGTCATTTATCTTGTAAGAAACAGAATTATTGCACATTCCACTCAAACAGGGAAGAACTCCCTTGTTATACTCATGCAATATATACACATCGTGTCGCATCTTGTACTCTGTGTAAGTACACGAGAAACATTTTTTTTTGCTGAAATCTAAAGACAGAAAGTCTGCTGAAGTGAAAGAGAATAATGACACAACACTACTTCTCCTTACCATTTACTGTAAGCGAAGAGGACCACATAAAGACAAGGCCCCTCTGTAGACGTGCAAACTCGCGTATCTAAAATAGAGGCCTGAAGAATCAAGGCTGCTGTGGCAGCTACATGCCATGAAAATCAGCTCTGACAGCTTAGTAATTGCCATGAATTGTAGACAGCACTCTTCTTTTTGTCTTTCTCTGAATTATTATGGACTTTTATTTACTATATCCTTTCTGCAATGAAGAGGAGGCTAACGGAACAGACCAGATGTTCATATAGTTCAAGATACAGCGGAACAATAGATCTATACAGTGGCATAATGATATTTTTCATTTGCTTTCTATTCTTTTCTCAATAATACCTAGCACTTCATTTCCTCTTAAAAACACTACTGAACAGTGAGCACACTTCCACTGTCCATGGAAGTATCTATTATAATCCCGATCTCAATCACTTCAATAATTCAATCCTAGTTTTTCTAATTCAGGAAAAATTGCCATCTCTTCTCTCCTGATCTCCAATTGTTAGGAAACTAAAATCCATATATGAAGCTAACTGAATGCTAGGGTATAGTCAAAATTTCCTACTCTGCCAATATGTCACGTTTTACACCTTGGTTGCGAAGACTCCACCTAGTTCTGTGTACTACAGCACTCAAATTTAAGAAAATAAAGGATACTTATCCTTGACTTTGTAGGTGTGAAAATGCTCTTTGGCCAACTAATGTTTATTAACATTAATCTCATTTCCATGTCATGAACTAGACTGGAGTTTAGCATTATCAGTCAATATATGGTCTCTCAGCTGCTGTATTAAAAGCTTAGTTTATCCCATGTGTAAACAAGTACTTTGCCATAAACTCCCTTAACATCATGCATGAAAAGTTACCTGTAATATTTCTGCAAGGTCTTCATTTCCATTGTCTACTGCAATATCTAATGCCGTTTTGCAAAATTTACTCTGAGCATGAACATCCGCTCCATACTTTATTAAGAGTTCTACAACTTCTTGGTGGTTATGTTCAGTAGCCCAGTGAAGTGCAGTCATTTTGAGCATGTCCTTTGCGTTGACATCAGCACCGTGCTACAAACAAGATCATTGCATAAACTATGTCATTAGAAGTATCTGAAATAAATAATGCTGGCCACAGAATGAAGCCCAAAATTGTCTTTTTCTAGCAGTAATATCCTGTTATCTTACATTTACAAATGTATTAAAAGTACTTCAATGTAACTACCAATAAATTATTTACCTCAAAGGATTAAAGACTCCCTAAAGCGTAACATGTCTTGGTTCTAAAAGCTGTTACTCACACAATGTCAAACTAGGAAGTAGTCTTATTGTGAAACAACAATAATTCAACTAAAATCATGATGATTTTAATGCTAAAATAAATTACCTTTTAATAGGAAAACAAAGCACCCAATGCATGCAGCATAAATATTCATGTAATTTCACTATTGGTTTCATGACTAAAAGGAAATTGCAAATATTTTATCATAAACCATTGTAATATCCCCACCTCCGACCTTGTTTCAGCAGTCTTTACCTTAAGTAAGACTTCTACTATACTGGCATGGCCTTCTGATGCTGCCATATGCAATGGAGTTCTGTCCACTTTGGTTCTGGCATCCCGACTTACACCTGCTCGCAGCAACACTTCTGTTGTTGAGTAATGTCCATACTGTGCAGCTAGATGAAGTGGAGATGTTCCCAACTGTAATGTAATGGAAAAAGTGAAGTTTTAACAGATGTCACTATGAAGCATTTTTTCTTATTCTGGAGCTATCAAACTCAGGTGTCAGGCCACCACTTCAAAATCATTTTCCCTTGCAGTCTCAAGGAAAGAAGCTGTCAGGCCTTTTATAGAGTATGAAGTTTAAAATTTTGTTTTCAATAATCCCAACACGCTACAAACAAGCAACTTTTTGAGGTCTGTGCTATGTTTTTTCTGCCTTTTTCAGGTGTGATGTTTCAAGGAGCCAACACGCCATACCAACATTGGAAGGGACCTCTGGAAGTCGTTTAAGTCCAATTTCCTGTTCAAAACATAGTCAACGTGAAAGTTAGGTCACTTTCAAGATTAAGGCTCTTAAGGGCTTGTAAATACCCTAAAATTTTAGGTACCTGAACTCCCCATACAACCTATTCAAAAATAGGCACCTCCAAAAGACAACTCAGAGCTCTTATATCAGGGAACTCTCAGCTGCACATCTCAATTGGGACTGCTTTCTTAATTCAGACCTCTTAGTATATTAAATGCATAAACACAGTAACTAGGAGGATGATTGCTCCTTTCTCCCATCAACCATTCCAAAGTTCGTATTAAAAGCCACCAGAACGAGCTCATTCACAGTCTGTTACTAAAATCAGTAGGAGATCATACGAAGAAATGGAAAATTTTAATTTTTCATTAGACATTACATGATGTGATTGCAGAATTCCACACAGAAACTCCCAAGGCTTGCAATATAAATGCTTAATTGTAATAATCCTATCTTCTTCTTCAGGTGAGAAAAGAAAGAGGCTTTACTGAACACTGAAAAAGTTTTCATTACCCAGTCTGTGGTAAAAGGTGCTCCATTTGCCATCAAAATGCGAACTTCGTCATCTTGACCTGCTCGTGCAGCTTCTAAAAGTTTCTTTCCCAAATCTACTAGTGACATCTAGTGAAGGACACAAAGGAATAGAAAGAAAACAACATTAATACTATTTTAAGTACACAAATGCCGTTGTCATTTTTTAATGATTATTTCTGAACTATTCTGAAAAGTTCAAAACCAGGAGTTGGTATTTCAGCCATGAGAACAAGCTTTATTGATTGCAATAAGCAGTTTGATTTTAGAATTACTTTTGTCAGCCAAACGGAACTGGCACTGGGGTAAAGACTGCAGTATTACAATGCTTTAACCATAGCAGCTGCAAAGTTATAGCAAACTAAATTTAAACTGAACTGGATGAACATTTCTTATGGCAGAAAGTGGTTTAGAAGCTCTCACCTGATACTGCAACCTGCTGCAGCTTTGTCCAGCTTTCAAATGGTACTACATCATGGCTGCTATGTCACACGCCCAAAGGTGCTACATTCATTTCTCCAAAATGCCTATACGTATTTAAGAGTTACCACTATATAAATACATTTAGGTAGATAGGAAATGCAACACCTTTCTGACATTTTGTCCATCACTATCACTTCACTTTGTTCACCCTAAAATATAATTTCTGTATTCCTAGCTACAAAACAACACGTGTAATTGTACAATTTGCATCAGATATATGAACTAAAATGTCTATCTGAAAGCAAATACTACTATCTGCTTCAACTGTCTACAGTTACTAAAACCATGTTAAGTGCAAGATTTTGATTGAGACATGACTGAGATACTAGCTGAAAAACTTTCACATCATCTTTAGGTAATTTAGGTAAATTTAAGTTGCATATAACAGAGCATGCAAAACTATACGTAGACAAATGGCACCTATCCATGTTTTTGTTGTGTCAAAAAATTCCTAGTACAACAGCTTTTTAAACCCACTCTATTTCATACTTGCCACTAAATTTTTTCTCAGTAAAAATAAAATTTAGAACTAAACCACAACTCACGCTACTAACCAAAATACATTATTAATGTTTTAGTCCTACACCTATGTCTTCCACTACCAGGATGCTAAGGATGGAATTACTTTCATCAATTTACTTTCCAGTCACAAGCAAAGTTAAGCCTGTATTACTAGTAACAGCAGTTTCAAGGCCATGCAGCCTATTTCCCACACAAAGCCAGAGTATATCAGTTCAAAAAGAAATCCCAATAGGGTCATTTTTTAATCTCTTTTCTTAAACATACACTTCTATCATAAACCCAACATATTTAGAAAGTTCTCTGCATCTGGCTCAACTGGCAAAATCTGTGTAGTATATTGCTCAATAAGCTGGAAGCTATTGACTTTGGAAGAAATTACAAAGAAATACTGCAAATGCAGAACTCCAACATGTATCAGTAGAGCCATGAACTGGAGCAGATTACCTCTTTGTCTACAGAACTGACTGCAGGCAGCAATATCCCCTTCACCAAGATAATATTCCATTTATGTCCATCCTTCTAGTACACATGGACATGTTGATTTGTCTCCAGCCAGAAAAGGGAAGAGGAGCAGGAAGGTGGCAGGACAGGACAAATACTGACAATGGGAAAAGGAAGGAAAAAGGAGCACAGAGTCAGATGCAGAGGAAGGGACAACAGCTGACTCTCTTCCATAAAGAGCAAAAAAGAAACAGCAATAAGAAAATCTACTATCCCTGTTAAAGGGAGACACTAGGATTAATGATATAAACCAGTGCTCAGAGAGGGCATTTGACAAGTGCAGCAGTGAAATGAAGGAATATAGCACTCCCTTTACATGGCACCTTTTTTCTTTTTTTTTTTTTTTTTTTTGAGGTGGGGGGGCAGGGCTGCAATTTAAGAAGGAAAAAAGCACACACAGACATATTTTTTTCTAGTGGTTTAATACCACCGCATCAAGGTCCTCAGAAGCAAAAGGAAAGCTGGAACTTCATGCAAAATACTGAAGTTAAGAACTAATCTAGAAAGACAACAATTCATTTTCCTTGTATTTATTTTTGTTTTAAACACCAGTAGAGACAAGGAACTAATAAAGTCTCCTTTTGGAATTACAGAATAACTGAGGCTGGAGAGGACCTCTCAAGGTCACCCAGGTCACCAGTCAGAGCTGGCCCAACAGGCTCAGGCTGTGCAGGGCTCAGTCCTGTGGAGTTTTGAATGTCTCTGCGGATAAACATCCCACCTTTTCTTCAGCCTCGTTATGGTATCCAACCACCCTCATGGCAAGAGCTGCATTCTGTGTATACCTGTCTTTCTCCATTAACCAAAAAGACAACCCTGATAACAAGCTTATACTTGATGTCTGTTAGACAACAAAAATAGGTGAATTAAATTACATTCTGTACATTTAGCAACCACACCTATTCAGAACCCACTGACCACATCTATACTAGTGAAATGAACTGCAAAGTTGTTACCAGAATCCCATATAGCAAGATCAAGCAGCAAAAAACCTCAATTATGGTGGCCTGCAAAATACAGGTCTCAGTCCCAGGAGATTTTAGGGACAAACTTCAGGTTGAGATTGACACCTTTTCAGAGTCTCTCTGAATCACTACTGTTGAACATGCTGTCAGAGTGACAGTACATCAGTTCTCATCTCAATGCAAAACTAAAAAGCATTGTACTACAGTCAATAAGAAATGTTTTGATCAAGGAAAAAGAGGGACATGGAAGATCATGCATAATGTAACCTTCGCTACCACATATTACTTACATTAACCAACACTCTCTTGCTTGATATAAAGTGTTTGTATTTTAAACAAGCACAAAGCATCACAGAAGTTTACATATGTTTCATAACCTCAGTTAAAATGACATCAATTTATTTTAGAAATGAAGTTTCAGTTTTCATAGGGTACCTGAAAGCATGCTCAGGCCATCTAGTGGAAGAAAGTTAAAAACCTAGCAAAACTACTATTGAATTCAAAAATAAAAATCACATTGTATGTCACTAATGCACTAACAACAGCAATTGAAGAGGCCTTTCCGACAAAGCTTGCGTACATTTAGTCATGTTTTACCCATGAATATTAACATTCACAAATTTTCTCATGAGTAGTCAACCCAAAGCTGATTTCTACTTGGCAGACTGTTCCAAGGACCAGTACTGTAAGGTCAGGAAACCCTGGCGTAATAACACGCCCCACACTTCCCCCCCCACACACGCTTCCACTGCTAGTACTGGGACATACTGAGAAGGGTCTGCAGTGTCAGAATTTCTCTTTCTTCCCTTTCCAGAAAAATTCTTCAGCTGCTCTCTCGAGATCAATTAGTAACACCACAATAACACAGTGATACTATCAAAGTTCTATATATAGTACAATAAAATAGATTTAAAATTGAAATGAGATTTCCATTTCAAAGCAGCACTCTTAGTTAAGTACCACTGCTACTCCATGTAGTGTTAACAAATCAAGTCTGCTGAACTGTATTAGAGGGTACTCTTCAGTAACTGTGTCATTTCCATCAAGCTTGGCTAGCACGACAGCTGGGTAGTGCCTTATAACAGGATTCTTTCAGACAATAAAAACATCACTGGCTCTGAAAAAGTCTTGAGACTATTATAGTTATTCTTATGGCAATCTGAGTATGTTTCCAGACTTCTAACAGCTCCTACACATCTGTGTGAACAGAGGGTTTTGTCTACAGTTGAGTAAATAGGGAAGAGATTCTGCTGGGTTTGGACTTCTTTGCATTAACCACCTCCTGAACTTCCACATTTCATTATTGCAATGCATTCTGTACTGTATCATTAACCAGAAGCCACAATGAACTGGTAATTAAAATTTACATCAAGTTATTATTGCTATTTTACTTCTGTTCAATAGGAAATCATACTGGGTTTTTGTATCCATCTTAAAGTTTTTATACATTCTGTAAAACTCTGAACATCATGCTGTTACCAGAGGGGTATATAACAGCACTTGACAGGAGTTTAGTTGAAACTGTGTGTGAAATAAGCTGTGTGGGGAGGGAGAGGAGCTGAAAAACATGCAGCTTGGGGAGCCCACACCACAGCCTACAGACAATGGAGCAGCAGAGTCTGTAGTCCAAAGGAAGATGATTAAGTTTAGCTTAAAATATTGCAGCACCTGTCAGACTGGTGTCCTGCCCCAAGGATCTTGGGCCCAGCCTTTATTCCCCTTCTATCACCGCAGCAATGAACATCGGCAGTCAAAATCAACAGGCACAAACAGTTGTTGCAGAACACCTGCTAACACGGAGATCTTGCAGTCACCGGTGTACTTCTACCAAGGCATGCTCCTAAAAGAGATGTACTTTACACTAGAAGAGCATCGACTGCACCACTGCAATTTACTAGAAGGTAAACTGAATCAATATATACCATATCTATGATAAGGATTTGCAATCATTCCTAAAAACCCCAGGACAAAGTTCCATGAAATGCTAATTAAATGTTTCCCTACCAAAGTGACACACAGCAGAATTGTACTTGAAAGACCGCTTGAGACTATATCATCTCTCACACTCATTACATCTGGAAAAAGAATGACCTTTTCTGAATGTCTTTTCCTTTCCACTACTAACAAACAAACAAACCACAACCTGCTTCCCCAGACCTGTTCTTCAGAAATGCTATCATCTTACTGATTTCAACATTGCACGGTATCACTAGAAATTTAGAATAGCAATTTCTAACTAATTTTATATGCCTATCCATACCAAGGTCAAAAATATTTAAGTACAGAGTATAAACAGTTAGCAATAACTATTTCAATCTTTAATTAAGCACTCAGTTTTGATCATTATTAGAATTTAAATAATAAGATCAACTTGCTTCATTTTTTATGTTTTTACATCCTGATATAACAGCACAATACTTGAACTCAGAACAACTCTTCGAAACGTTTTTCATTTCCATTACTGTTTTGTAACTTTCAAAGGAATGGGAAGGTCTGTATTAAACTTGGGGGTATTTCCATGCGCTAGCATCTCTTAAAAACTTTGGAATGATTTTACATTATATATAATTTTATAGTGATTATAGTGACTTACATGGGATAAACTCAAAAAGTTCCAGGATTGTTTCCTAAGGGAGTCATATCCTTCCAAATGTATTTTGACAATGATTTCACATGTCATACTTCAAATCTTAATATAAATATCATAGGCTTAGAGTGTCCATGCTTCTATTATAATGAAAGTTACATTAATGTATTAATAGCAGATTGCTTTAATTCCAGTGCTTTCATCTTTCCCCAATGACTGTGTTGTGTTTGTAACTACATTCTCTCTAGTTTGTTTAAACAGACTATGTGTGTATCAGATGAAAAATATCTGATTTAAGAGATCAGAAAAGCAAACACATCGTTGAATAGTATAGTGGTTAAGATAGTCAAGCCTGTATTTATGCAGGTCTGTCCTCCAAATAGGCTCATACATTAATTTAAATTAGCACCAATCATCAACATAACTCCATTAAATAATGCAGATGGCAGAAAGGTCTTGTCCTTAAAAATGAGAGAGCACAGATTTGGCCATTACCTGCAAAATGCAACATCTAAAAAATATCATTATGCAACAAGGGTGAACCATTGGCACCAACCAAGATTTGGGCTGGCGCTGCCGCCAATCTACAAAGCTTTCACAGATAAGTCTGGCACTAGATACCAAAAAGGTTACATTGCAGCAGCTCTGATCGACATGAAGAATCTAAGGGCTTGTGATGTAGCCTTTGAACTGCACTAGAGCCTTAAGAGTATGTTTCAGATTGACTGAAACTTGAAAATATCCTCCAACAAAAATCACCAGCCTAATTAAAATATCCATTTTATCATGAGGAATCTTCCTCAACAGTTTCTGTCTAGCACACAGGCCTAAAAAAACTAGAAAACAAACTGTTTTCAGCAAAGAAAGTGGGTCACGAGCAAAAGTCTACACGTAGTGTATGCTGATCTGCCATGTGTGCTCTTAACCTTATTTACACAGCAGAATTAGGTACCCTTGCAAGTATTTCTGTGCATACACAATTCAACCAAACTGCTTAGTCTTACTAAGACTTCACAAGTCACTAATAATTTAAAAAAAACCCAAAAAACATTAAGCTAAAGTACTCCAAGGTGTGCATTCACAACTTTCAGCACACTTAACTCTAATATACACCATTTGCCATTAAAGAAAAGCTACCTTAGTAAACAAGATAAAGAACACCATACAACTGCTTTAAGTTAAAAACTCTAAGCACAGACTTCTTACAGAGGACTTCACTGATGTGCTATAAGACAGCATCTCACCAACAGAAACTACTTTGACTACTAGGAGAGAAAAGAAAAACAGCAGAACTAACACATCTTATCCCACATTTATGCTCCCATCACACACTTTTTATTGAGTCCAAAGCAAGAGTTACAGACTCCGGGTGAGAGACACTGCAGAGGAGGGAAGCGCTCCCGTCCCACCGAGGCTGCCACTCCCCAGAGCACCTTTGGCGCCAAGCTCCAACATGCAACTCAGCCGCCGCCGGGGCGCCGGGCCGTGACAGGAACCGGCCACCCCGTCCCACGCGAGGTCCGAGACCGTCCCCACGCGGCCCAGACCGGGCTGCCCGGCGGGGAAAGACGCGGGACGAGCCGGGCCCCGCTCTGCCCCTCAGCGCCCGGGCCCCTCACCGGCCGCGTCGCGCTCGCCCGGGCCTGTGCGACAGCCGCGGGAGAGGGGCCGCCGCGGGCACCTGGGCCCCGAGGCGAGGCGCCCCGTGCCCCCGCCCCGCCGGCCGCGCGGCGGCCCCCGACCCCGGCGCAGTCCCCTGCCCCACAGGCCGCGCCCGGCGCCCCGCGGGCCGCCCAGGCCGCCGCCGCGGCCCAGGCCGCCACCGGCGCTGCCCGCGCCCCCCGCGCGGCGGGGTCCCCGGAAGGCCGGCCAGCGCGCCCGCTCTCCCCAACAGGAAATCCTGGCTGGGCTGGGCGCTGCGGAGGGAGCCGCGGCGCCGGGTTCCGGGGGAAGTGGAATTATTTTTTACCAGCGAAGAGATCAACTTCCACATCCGGTAACAGGGCCCTATACAAAGGCGTAGACTGACCTGGAAAAGCTTGGCCGGCCCGGGGGGGTGAGGGAGAGACGAGGCGCGGGGATGGGGCCTTACCGTGCTGCCGGCCCGGCCGCCGCCGCCGCGACAACAACCAGGGGCGCCGGAGGCCGCCGCTCATCGGCGCCCAAAAGCCCCACACAAAAGTCCCCTCTGCGCCTGGCGGAGGAACACGGCGAGCGGAGGGGAGGGGCGCCGTGCCGTACCGCGCTGCGGTGCCTCGCCGCCAGCCCGCGCTCGGGCGTGAGGCGGCGCGGTCGGTCGGCAGGCAGAGCATGGAGGGGCGCCCAGCACTTACCATGGGGTGCAGGTATTATCTTATTACACAAATATCCCGACAAAAGGGGCTTGGCGGAGGGATACGGCCTCTGTGCCGTCCGTCGCGCATGCGCGGCGGCGCGGGGAAAGGCGGGGGAAGCGGGGACTGGAGGGGCCCGCCATGTTCCGTCCTGCTTCCCGCCCGGCGGGGGGGGGGGGGGGGGGGGGCAGGGCGCTGCCCGCTCGCCGCCCTCGGCTGGTCCCGGCGGGTGGAGGCGAGCTCTCAGCGTACCGCGGGGGGAGCCTCCTTAAAAGCAGCTTGAGAAATAAGAAAGAGGGTCGCCATCCCGCACGCCGGACTTCTTGGAGCTCCCCTTTGCCACAGGGTGGCGGGGGTTGCTCTTCCCGCCTCATGGCTGCTGGGGCTCCGATTGTGCTCCCAGTGAGGGTGCTCTGCCTGAACAAGGCTGACTTGCGTCCTCTAGGCAGGGCTTTAGCTACGCTTTGGGATCCTAGGGATAAGATGTGATATGGATGACAACTCCAAAATGATCCTAAGCTGCTGCTGCTGTGTCAGAGAGCTCTGGCCTTCAGTCTCAAACTGGCATTGGACCTGACAGCCCAGCCCCCAAAATGCTTCTCCTGGTTTTGTTTCAACAAAGCAAAATTGTCATGCTCACATTCTCTCCAAAGCCATTCCAAGTCACAGATCTTCTGATACCACTGTAAAGCATAGATCCCATAATCTATGTCCTTCAGAAAAAGGTATCAATCACAAAATTCCACTCTCTTATTGTGGAGATCATAATACCTACTAGATAATCAGAGGAATACTCGTGACAACGTTGTTTACAGAGCCGTTATTTTTTGCCCTTGACTTACCTAATAGCTTTGGAGAAAAACAAATAACTAGATTCCAAAGAGCGAATATCACCTCACAAATGTCACAGAACTGAATCCTCAAGTCACTGCTCAAACAGAGACACGTTCAGTCCGGGAGAGAAAAGAGCATTTCCCACATGCAGCACAGAACAGCCCTCCTGGCTGACGGGATGCTCCCCAGTTCTTACAATATTTTTGATCGGAGTTAGACTGCAGGGAGGAATTCTCTGCGTACTTTTTGGAAAGCTGTTTCATCTTCCTTGATATGTTGTCACCAGGCTCGGGGACCTGTTGAGTTATTTTTCCAGGAGTGATCAGCCAGAAGGCGGCACTAGTGAACGAGTCCAGATACCTCCTCTTGGGCTGTCATTTGTCACCAAGGTACAGAAACCTTAAATCAGCCTGCATCGCATCTCTTTTCCATTGTTGGTAAGTGTTCTGTGTCTCTCAACAAGCATTTAGCTTGCTGTATTATGGATTTTCATTTACATAGTAGTAGTAGATACAGAAAACATTGCTGTGTCCTCATAGGCATGTGCCAATGAGTGGGAATGCCTTGTGGCGTAAGCTGCAGTGCTATGGAATTGCAAAACATTCTGTATTATTGAAAATCTTTTATAGAGGTGAAGAATACAGTCTGCATGTAGTCCATTAGCACTGTATATGAGTTTTCACTACTATGATTGCCACTTCCATCTTTAGAATAATCATGTCTAATGTTTTTGACAGAATTCACCAAGAGTACATTTAAGATATACGTTTGATGTCTGATATAGGCAAGTCAAAACACATTTCACATCTGTAAAGTACCTGGTTTCTTTTCCTTTATTTTATCCTGCTTTATAAAATGTATAGGTTTTGTTAACTAAATAATCTAATACATTCTATTAAAAAGCACACTGATTTCTACTGTTGAAAATTCTTTTTTTTTATTTACTCTATACTGCTACACAGTAACATGTGCTGATAGGAAAATGTGTTTTAACCTAAGGCAACACCGCAGCATGTTATAACGCAATCAACATATTAGCATGTTTGAACAAGTTCTTGAATATGGTAAAAGCTAATTGTACAGGCAGGTCTTCCCCAACACCTTCCTATATACGGTTGGGGTTTGCTCATACAAGTAAGACCAAAAGATTTTATGACACAATTTCTTCATATAAGAGAAACAGTGAAAGGGACACTCAGTGCAGTTTGGAAAGCAGCTAGTACAATACTCAACATTAATTTGCACACTTAGATCCCAAGCCTTGACATCAGCAGATGTACTCCTTTCATCTTGTCATAAATTTCTGGCATGACCCATCTTGGCTAAAACAAATGGAGCAGTTCTGAAAAAGACAGAAGAGCATTGTGTTATTAGTGTTATTCAGTTCAGTTTCATGTTGTTAGAGCATATCAATTCACTTTGGTATTAACCTCTCTGCACAATGCAGAAGACTTGGAGCTGTACTCGTTTCTCCCAGAATCTTTTACATGTCTGATCACTTACATGCACTGCAAATGAGAGATGGAGGATATTGTTTGAGCCTTTCATGTACCCAACACCAACCAACATTACTGTACCACTAAGTACTGTGATACAATTAAGCTTTCTGGGCAGTGAATCAGTAGTATTTCAGAAGGCTATGTGAAGATGCATCTTTCTCATTTTGGCTTCATGACCTCCCTTTTTCCCAGAGTGGCAGAGGGAAACAGCTCAACTTCACAAGACATTTCCATTGGCAAAATGGAGCAGTAGGTTAAAGTATCTGAATTAAATTCCCCACCTTGACACAGTTAGGGGACAGATCGGGACTGTGGCAGGACACAGCATCTTTCTGTTTGTGTAAGATCTCGATGACATGACCTGCCTCACCGACTGACTGGACACAGGCTCAGCATCACCCTCTTCCCTCCCTTCTCCCATGTTTTAAATCCCAGTATGACTATACCAGCACGTCAGCATGTACCTGCCATCCCTGAGGTACGATGCTTGTTGTAACACCACAAGCTGCACAGAAAACAACAAAAATGAGATCTGAACTTGCATGTCTGCAGCCAATGCAGTTTTCTCTAGAAAATAAAAGGATATTTTCTAAGGGGAGGTGTGTCGCCTTCCCACACCAGGTCTCACAGTGCAGAAGGGTCAGTTTAACACCCTGTACAAACGCTGCATGTCCCACAAAACTTGTCAGACCTCAGAGCCTGCTTTTAGTGGCTTGGCTTCGATAACACAAAGCGCCCAGAAAGGAAACGGGGCGCCAGACCCACGGAGCTGGCAGGACACAGCAGGGCAGCCTCAGCCCTGCGAAACGCCCGAGTGGCAGCCACGGCAGGACTGGGCTGTGGGTGACCCCACGCTTCTTCTGAGCCCTCTCCAGGGCTGACCCTGAGGAGCCAGCGCGGGTGGCGTTGATCTGAGGTGAGCTGCCTCTCCCTTCTCCTCCTCACACCACCCCCAGAGCTACTCCCGGCTCCAAGAGAGCTCCCTGGCGGGAGCGGGTCCCCCGCCCGGCTCGGATGCCCCTCGCAGGCCAGCACCCCGGCGCCAGGCTCTCGCCGCGTCCCCACCACGGCCCGAGTCCGGCCCCGCGGCCCGGATAGGGCCGCGGCGAGTCCCCGCCCCCGCGAGGGAGCGGAGGCCGGGAAGGAGGGAGGGACACCGCTGAGTTCCGCCTCAGCAGCCATGGCCGCGTAGCGTCTTCTCGGCAGCCGCGCTCGGACATGGGCCTGCCCCATGCCGCCGGGCTGAGGCAACGAGTCCCCGCGGCGGTGAGTACGCAGCCGGGCCTGCTGCGCGGGCCGGTGGCAGCGCCCGGGCCACCGGGGTAGCGAGGCCTGCAGGGCAGGCGGACTCGCCTCACGCCCTCCTCCGGCCGCGGCGGGAGGGGGCGGGCGCCCTTGGAGGGGAGCCCCGGGCTCGGCCCCGCCATGCAGGGGGGGAAGGCGGCCCTCTAGGAACTGCGGGCGGCGGGGGGAGCTGAGCTGGGCTGCACGGGGGAGAATCGGGCCTGGCTCGGCGGGCAGCCCTCCGCCTCGACGCCGTCGGTGTGACCTTGGGCAGCCCGCAGTCTCCCCCCCCGGCCCGGCCGGGGTGACGCGTGAGCGGAGTCCGGGGAAGCCGCCCCGGAGCCCGAGAGCGGACGGAGAAAGATGGCACAGGAGCGGCAATTCCCAGAGTGCACTCCTCCGGCCGTAGCGGGCGAGGCGGCGAGCTGCGGTGTCACGGAGACTCCCACAGCCCCGGCCGTTCCCGCACCGGCGGGGTCCCGGGCCCGCAGCCGGGCGCCGCAGGGTTTTTAACAGCCCGGTTACAAACTTGGGAGCAGTTTTCAGCCTCTCTGTCGCCTCTCCGTCTTCTTACCACCTATACAGCTTGCATACACTTTGCAGATGTTTGTTTATCTAAGTAAGAAGTGAAGCTGTTTTTACAGCTGCTCTTACTTAGATGGAATAACTTTCAAACTTCCTATATAAAAATCCAACTTATTTTTTAAATGACTTAACTTTGTAGTGTCTTCCCTCCCCACTGGTATCAGTTAAACTGTTGGATGAGCAAATTGTCAGAAAGGATTCTCTCGCTGTGCAAAAAGAATGGTTCCCAAGCTAGGCAGTGCAGGTAGTTTCAGCATGGTACATGGCCGAAGACAGACCCACAATGCGTTACTGCCATGACGACTGATAGTTCCCAGCAAAATGATGAAAGTTTGAGTACTCTGTGTGAACATAATGGCCTTGCTCTAAGAAGCCCCAGTGGTTATAATCCTATAGGTTATAGCTTATGCACATTAAGATACAGGACCAAGGCCTGTAGTATTAACAAACAGTACCAGAGCCTTTCTGAAAGCAAGCTAGAGGGCTCACAGAGATAAGTATGCTGATTTATTGTATAGTTCAGTCATGTTAAAATACTGTATGTTGAGATTAATACTAATAACAAAACTAACTCTTGTGTACAGACTACAGATAGTAAAACTTAGTTTGAGGAGAATTGAGGAACTTAATGCCTGTGAGAAACCTGTTTCTCATTTGCTCAAGTCTTAAGAGACAAAAATAAATAGGTGAATAATACGTTATTGCATACCTGAATTGGTGATGCACAGTACTTAGCATGTCAATTTATTTCAGACTCTGTTAGTGTATGCTGCTTGCAATATAACTGCTTCTGTGCGTTGTTCTTGCTACGGTCATTCCACTTAAAGCTTACTCATATCCTTAGTAAAACAGGCATGATAATTAGATGTTGAAAAACCTGTTACCAACAGGTATGTTTCCCTGTCAGTGTAAAACTATCCATTCTAAGTATTTTAAATGCTCATAAACATCCAAGCATGGCTTCCCTTATATTTTTGGAATATTGGCCTGGTTTTCAGCACTTTAAGTATGAAAAAGGAGCCTGAGATAATATTTCAGCTGGGGGCAGAACAGATCCATGGTTTCAAGTTTGATCTTGATTTTTAAGAAAAAAAAGTTGACAAACATGAAATAGGTTGTTTCTTCTTCCTCATGGGGTTGACTAATAGTAGATTTAGCTATTACTGCTTCTTCAGTTACTTGTATTTATGGTTTTATGATCCACTTCTCTTTTCTTGTTGGGAAAGAAGATATCGCTCTTCCTTAGAGATGTATGAAAGATCCACCTATAAAATTGGAAGGGTTCATTGATGCCTCAGTGTTGTCATTGTATCGATATGGTGATTATAAGTGTGGAGGGAAATGCAATGCTTGGCAAAAGTGAGCGCAATCTAGTCAATACAGCCTGGAGCAGCAAGAGTTGATCCTGACAAAATGGATGTGATTCTGGTAAGAAAGTACCGTTCATTGCAACTCCTCTGGTGGGAACAAATACAGACCTTGAACAGAACTTGCAGTAGCTGGTCTATCTCCATGCATTTCACTGCTGTATGTTAACTACCCCTGGATGTCTTTATTTGCACAACTGATTTTGGTGGAAGACCATCGAGACCAGGTCAGTTAGGAAGCAGATATCTGCAAAGGTTAAGGTTCAAAATCAGCTGGTTATATTTATATATGAAGGAACTGATTTGGATTCTAAAATCAGTGTTTTCCCAAGCCTGCTCGGAGAAGGAAAAAAACACCTCATTCGAGTATAAAAGAAAGTCAAGTTACAAGCACATCTTAAAATGTAGTAGAAGCTTAAGGAGTTTTACAGGTGGTTCTGAGCCAAGAGTCTGTGCAGTCAACTGGGAAGTAGTAGTCAGCCTGTAGGTTATAGTTATGGAATTTTTACTGCATAAAACTGGAAATGCTAGTTATAGTTCCATAGTTAAAGTTTTGTATAGAAGAATGAATTAGAAACTGCAGCTGAAATCTCATATTAACAGAATTACATCCAGAAATGTCATAAGTAGGCTGTTGAGAATTTTGTATTTTTTTTTCTAAGAAAATGTTATTCCTAATCCATTCTTACTCATTTTACTGCAGCATATTGTATGAATTATGGTGCTGTGGGAGGTCAAAGAGTAATCAACTTAATCATCAGATACTGTGGTTAGTAGCTCATGTTTTGAAAAAAGGTGTAGAAGTTTCTTCAGATCAGAAAATAAAAGTTCAGTACTGAATTTGTCTGGCAATTTAAAGACCTGCAGTTATAACTTAATAACCATAGCAGAAAAACATGGAAAGCCAATTTTCTTCTGGGCCAAACCTCAGATTTGGCTTTTATCCACTAGTTCTACTTTGGTACAGATGAGGTTCCAGAAGAACTGCCCATATCAAGGTGTGTCAGCAACACTTAAGAGTTTACTAGCATCTTTTGCCTTCCATTAAATGGTTCATCTTCAACATAATCTTGGCTTTCTTCCTCATACGCACACAGACACAGTAACATTATATCCATATCTTTTTTGGACATATTTAGTTACAATATTCTGTCAGAACACAACCAAATGCTGCCACTTAAGATTAAGAAAATACTGGTTACATAACAGAGCAAACATTGAAGATATATTTGGAAAGGACTTAGCTTCAAAGAAAAAGTCTATTTACAGTTCCAAGGGGGAGAAAAAAAGCCAGGTAGACATGCTCTGAAGGTAGGATTAGACAAGCAATGCTAAAATCCTAATAGGAGTGAAGCCTTCCTTTGTAATTCTATGATGTTGTAAAAAGTATGACTTTATTTCAGGCAAAACAGCTTTTAGATTGGAAAGGTCCTTTACTTTGGGGCAAGGGGCATGTCTGTGTGTTAACTGAACGCAGTTCTTCTAATGAATTTTCTGCCTTGTTTTCAGCACCTAAATATCTCCCTGAAAATTAAAGTTGAACATAGGACACCATATGGGGGGAAGACAATATTTTGAGTGGGGTATGGGTTATATTATTCATTTTATGTATTAAAATTAGTACTTGAAGAGTTTATTTACTTCCTAGAATTATCTAAAAATCAGTCCCCTAAAGAAGGATTTTTTACAAGTTTATCAACTTTGAAAAGTTGCTATGTAATTGGAAAATTAGCAAATACAGCATCTGTGTTTAAGCAGTAAATTACCTAGCTGGGTATTTAGTCTGACCTTGGCATGCCAGACCTTAAACCAAAGAATCTTCATTAGATGTGTATATTACGTTATATTTGCATTTATTTCCAACATAACCCAAAGGTTTGGGTTAACTCAGTGTCTTTATTTGATAACCAGTTCCTAGACCAAGAATAATCACCCTAGTGATACTATATATGCAGTGATGCTTCAAAGAATAACAGCTACGTGCCATGGAAAAGGATCACATTCTCATCTCTGCTTGTCATTCTTGACTGCACATGCCAACTACTCTCCTTGCACAAGATGTGTAGCCATTCTGCCTCTTCTGCAAGCTGAATTGGCTCAATAAGAGGTTGGACAAGTATGAGAAAGAGGGAGGGAAATCAGGACCACCTCATTTGGTGGCAGTCAGCTACAGATCAATTCAGTTCTGTGAAACTTCATTCTGAGGTCACTGGCTGGTGGTTTTTTGGTCACACTTGTCATGCTGATCATCACCTTGAGGGTGGAAGGGAAATGCCCTACCTTTATCTTGTTAAAGGTCATGTGGGTTTTCACTACTAGGAAATAGTAGCACATTTGAGCATCTTTCCTCTAATTAGTTTCCCTTAATGTCTTTGGTATTGCTAGCACCTTAATGTCTCACCGCTTTGAGAGGGAGCTCAGTTCTTCCCCTGCCACCCCCAAGGGCTAAAATAGCTTATCATGTATTAGATTCAGTGATTTTTAGTTAGACTATCTGTATGAAACTTAATTGACTGCTGTATGCAGAATGTTAGATGAGATGATGTAATAGACCCTTCTGGCCAAGCTCTGCTTAACTATTTCACGGCTGCTTGGAGAGCACTTCCAAATGAAAACAGAAAGACAATGATGCTTAGGAGTTTAAGACCTACAGTATGTCCAAGAAGTTTCAGATCAACTTTAACAGTGCAACCTACTTTTCTCAGCTTGTCTCTTACCAAGACATTAGAAGTCATATTTCTGTGGATGTAGTGTGTATTTGCAGAGGTTTATACTAAGGTAGTGATAAAATAATTATCCATTACTAATTTCAGAGTACAGAGAAGTCAGCTAATTTTTTGTAATATACTTACTGGTGTTATAGTTGAATAAGTTTGCTGGATATGAGGATTTTGAACATTCTTAAGTCAGCATTTCTTTTCTTATTATTTTCTTATTCTTCCGTTAGCAACGTATTGCTAATGTTCTTGATAAATTACCTAGAGTCATTTCAAATAATTCTATCACTTTGCGACAATTTATACTGTTAACTGTTCAGCCACTCTGCATCAGTAATACTTAGAACTGATAAAAGAGGACTCAAAGATATTGAAGATTAACACTTCAATAGTTGCAGTTTAAGCAGCTACATTATTCTTCTAACTTCTGGCAAATAGGTTTTCTTAGGCTTCTGGAAATACTTTTTTCCTTGTATGCTTGTATTACAAATAATTGCCCAGAGTAAGTGACAGATTTTTTTTTCCTTTTGCTTTAAACATATGTATCTTTCCATGTAAGTAATTCTGTTTTAATAGTAGAAATATAGATTAATATCAAAGACATAGGTGTATTGATAAGTACTGATGCCGTAGTATTATAATAACATTTTGCCAGATTGTCATGGACCAGATCATATACTGGAGCTCCAATTCATTACCTATAATTAAATTACATATAGAATTTTTTGTGTTAGCTTAATTTTCAACTGCATAAGTTCCACATTGTTTTATACTAGTGATAATTCACATAAAGTGAGATAAATTAGTTAATAACCCCATACAGGTAACTATAACTGTATTACAAGTCATTGGAATATCATTGGCTCTCCATACATTTTTCCCCCCCACAGAAAAATATTGATAGAGACTTCTAAGCAGCGGTACCATCCTAGAAGGGACATAAGTAACAACATTAACATGCCTGCTGTGGCATCTGTACCTAAGGAGCTATATCTCTGTACTTCATTGAAAGATCTCAACAAGAAGACAGAAATAAAACCTGAAAAGACGAGTACAAAGAGGTATATATATTTTAATTGATTATGGACTAATATTACAAGTATTAGTGTTACTCTGCTGAGCAGGTTCCAGAACACCTATGTTGTGGATCTAAATTTCCTCAATTATTTCTGTTAGATATAAAATTTTTGATAGTCTTATATATATCTCTCTCCACTGTCACATTGGATATGCTTGCTGCCTATAGAAGGTAACCTCACATACTGCCAAAACATGACTTGGACAAAGCATGATGCCCATGAAAACTTGCATACTTAGAGAATAGGCTACACAAAGGCAAATTCTTAAAAATGATAAGTTTAACAAATGTGTGAATAGAAAATATTTTGCCTCTAGCATTTTTAGACAATCAACAATTTTCATTTTGTCTTACTATGACTTGGTTTTTCCTCAAAAAATGTTATTTTTTGAATGGAAGAGTACTTTTTCCATATCTCAGTATGCTATTTAATTATGGAATATTTTAAATAAGACTAGTAAACAAACTAGCCAAGAGAAACATTATTTGGAGGAACATGATTGTAATTTATATTTAATGAAAGCCGTATATTGAGATGGTAAAATAAAATGCTTAATATATATGGGCAGAGGCTGCGAACACTTAAAATGGCATCTTGTGATGAAAAGGTCAACAATAACGTGCTTTATTCCTCTGATTTCAGTTATGTGCAGAGTGCCCTCAAGATTTTCAAGGCAGCAGAGGAAAGCAGATTGGACAGAGATGAAGAAAAAGCTTACATCCTATATATGAAATACGTGACTGTTTATAACTTTATTAAAAAGAGACCTGATTTTAAGCAGCAACAGGTATAAAAACTTTCCGACTTACCTCTTCTGCATTGGTAAAAGTATTAGAAGTACAGAGAATTACACTAATGCGCATTCAAAGGATTACATTGGTATTAAGTAAACTGTCTCTCTTATGATGATATTTTTTCCTTCCTATTTTTGACAAGTCTATTCTTAATTGCTTTACAGTTTACTTTTAATACACATATTGTCAGATCTGTGAATATTTTTTCGGGGAAAGGTATTCCTGTCATCTTTCCCATTCAGACTTTTAGTGCAGTTGCCTTGCCTAGCCTTTATTAGTGCTATAGAAGAATTTTACTTACAAACTCATGTTTGAGAGGAAAATATTTTGATTCAAAACAGTTCCTTCTGTTGGCATTAATATCATTATAATAGCAGTTCTGTGTACATTAATGGCTCTTGATATGCAGAGTAGACATAATTAAGCTGTTATATTAACGTGGGGTGATGCTTGTAATTTTAGGATTATTTTCATTCAATTCTTGGACCTACAAATTTAAAAAAAGCTATTGAAGAAGCTGAAAGACTCTCAGACAGCCTTAAACTCAGGTACGTGAAAACAGTTAATAGGTAAGATATTGTTCGTTATACCTGATGCCTGTGTGTATGTGCAGTTGCAGGTGTTCATGCTATTTAGTAGTAAAGCATTGCACTTGAGTAGACCTTAGATACCCAAAACTCTTGAGTGCTTAACCTGTTTATCCACAAAAGTCTGTTACTAGAGATAATTTTTGTCATCACATACTCCAGTAACTTGTTACTGTATACATTGTCTCTTAATTCTTGGTAAATATTATTTGTTGATATTGACTCCTATTTTTGTTTAATGACTAATACAAAGAAACCACAAGATATAAACTATATGTACACTAGAGATGATTAAGAGCCATTTCCTCTTTACCCTTTTCATCATAAGGTCATCTGAAACCAAATATACTAATGAACATTCCTAATATTTACATATGTGAAAAAGTCCTCCTAGTGTGGATTTAGTTTACACTAATAAAACAGGTTTTCAATTCTTTAGCTACCTGCTACACCTTTTCTCTACCTCTGCTACGTGCAGAAACGTATATGGAAATGCATGGTTTTGCCAGTATGTAACTGCTAAGGGGCTTTTGGGTAGCTCATTTACAACCGTCTTGTGCTATAAGACAAAAAATTGTGTCAGTAGGGTAGAATCTATCTTTCAGTGATATTTAGTGCAGTACGTCTTGCTTCCAGCCTTATCTGCTTCTCGAATCCTTAGCGACTATCTTTCTCGCCCCTTTCTCACCCTTTTAACTTTCTCTTCAGTTAGACACATTTTCCTTCCCATGTCTCCCCTGTCCAAGTATTTTTGTGAAAGCAGACTTTGAACTGCTTAATCCATAAAGTTAGTTTAGGTGAGCAAGGAAGTAAGAGTGTAGTTACATGTATATGAAAAGAGATTTTTCCAAAGATACCTCGTGATACTATGCATGAAACAATCTTTAGGTTTTCCTTAGAGTTTTACAGTTCAATAGAGCTACAAATTCACTGTAAGAGTAAACACTGATGGTTATAGGAAACCAAAATTATTTACAGACTTATTGTTAGTAACTTGTGGCTTTTTATGAAAGAAATGGAGTTCTGAAAGTTGACACAATTAATAACTTTCAACTACTCTGGGCAAAATGTATATATACTTAAAGGGAATACAGCCGAAACATGACTCCTATGTAACTACATAAGTGGTTTCAGGGAAATTATTTGTATAATTTCTTCTCCAGGCATTAGGCCAGCAAATAGTTTAAGTGTTAATTGTTAACTAAAAGTGAAGCTGCTGAAACATCATTTGTATAGGTGTGGGAATACCTACATGAAAGACCTATGTGCTTCAAAGGCATAAATGAGAAATTGGTGGGTAAATATTCCATATTGACTGAATTAAATTAAAATCTGAAGTATGCTTTAGTGCCATTAACTCCATATGAGAACAAAATGCTCTGTTCTAACTTATGATGCCTTTGCCAAATCAAGAAGCCTGTTTAAAAAATAAAATTACAGCTTGCAGCCTCCTTCCTATTAGTGGCAAATTAATGGAGTAGACTTTGAGGCAGAATTTGACTTAATGATGTAGTTTATTAACACAGTACTCTTGATATGAAATACAGCTGTATTATTGTTGTCATTTGAATCTTGATTAGGCAACATCTGATTAAAATGAGCAATTACTAATACAGTTCAGTATTCTTGTTTAGTTCAGTCATCAAAATTGTTAGTTCAAAACTCTCTTTTATGGATCACTAGTAAACCTTAAGCTTCTCAGTTATATTAAATAGAATGCTATTTAACAGTGATGTAACTATACAAACCTTCAGTTGGTGATCTAAAAAGCTGTAGTTTGGAAGCCACCAGTTTACAATATTGTGATTGTCCTTACAATGACAGAAGGCTGGGAGTTTAATTTTAAAGTCTTTGTGAAGACTTTATTTTAAAGGCTTTATGAAAAGGACAGGTGTATGCAAGACGTAGGTCCACCAAAGCTCTCTATCTAGTATACGTGATTCTTGCATTGACTTCACAGTAGCCCCGGTGTTTGAAACAAACAGCAGGGACGCAGGTGAGGACATAACAGTATTAGAAAAATCAGCTTACATCCTGAGGGTGACTGGTAGCTACCTTATAGGTAGTTCTGATCTGACTCCTCAGAAAAAGGAAATTTAGATAACTGAGCAAATTTATTCATAACTGTTGTTATCTCTGTTGCAAAACCAAATAAAATACCTAGGATGATTGTTATAATATACTGAAGCTTACCTGTAAGTCACAAATACTTACTCTTTCCTCTGTGAAATGAAATACCTATTACATTTAGTGACACCATAGCTAAGCATGACCCCAGATTTAGGGGGGGAAAGAAATTAGCCTCAAGAGAAGTAGCTATGAAATAGGACCCAAAACAGGATTTAAAAATAAGAAAACCAATCCAAGAGTAGGAGAATTAATATCATGTAGTCATGGAAGAAAATGGGGTTTGTTGGAAATACAAACTTTTTTTTTAAAACTTTAAATACTTTTTCCTCCTGAAGACTTGATGCTAATTATCCAAGGCTAGCCAATAATGCAATATTGAGGAAAAAAAGGTGCTTTTTTTGCCCCCCCCACCAATAGATATGAGGAAGCTGAAGTTCGGAAGAAACTTGAAGAGAGGGACAGACAAGAGCTGCAAAAAAAGCAAGAACCAAAAGATGATGGAAAGAGTTCAGCCAAAAACTCCTCAGAAAGTGCTGTGGATTCCAAAGGAAAGAGCCAAAGGGTAATTGAAGATGTTTACAAACTCTGTAATTCAGTCTAAATGTATAGTTTTAATCTAGCATTTGATCTTTACTAGCAGCTACTTCCAGTTCAGAATAATTTTTTAACATTAGCTTACACTCCCCATAAGCCGCCTTTGACATTTCTTTGGAACATGTTGAGTCCTACCAACCTTCAAGTCTTGCATAAGATAGACTAGTTTTTTTTGTAAAGCCAAATTCTATTTCATAATAGAGCTAGCTACCCAAGGTAACGGTAATAAGCTGATGTTATGGATAACGTCTCCTCTTTAGGAGAGAACTAACTTTTCAGCACTAGTGTGGAAAGAAACTAATTTCTCTGCAAATGCTTTATGAATTTCATCTAGCAGATGATGCTGTCCTAAGTTGTATTATCTTTTTAACTGGTTTCTGTCTAGGTGGGGCAGCAACCTTGGTATCTTTTTAGTACATCTGTCAACACATCTTTAGAAGCAGCTTCCTTTTTCTAGGTTTCTTCCTGTAGCCTACAGTCTGACCAATTTCCTTCAAGTTCTATGTGAGTCAGTGTCTGTTGGCCACCTTTGTTCTGAGTATTAGGTACTAAACTAACTTTTTTTTTTCCTTACGACACAGTTTAATGGTGAGAGGAAGCATTCGCTGGAAAGAAAGGATCAATCTGACAGTCTGAGTGGTAAGAGATGCAATGTTCACACAGATGTGAAAAAGATCTCCATATACCTGTGCACCTATCACTTAAGCAGTTGCAGTTCTTTTAAGGAGTTATTTCACAGAGTATTTTGATGAAATTTTAGTACCCTGCATTTCAGTACAGCGACTTAGTAATTAAGCAAGCTCTGTACTGCAGCCTTCGTCACTTCTCTTGAACTTAGAAAGCTGTACTTAGTTTTTCAACAGTTTAATAACTAAAGCTGAACTAGCCCTAGAGTGGTCAAAGTAGAAAGAAAAACGTCTCCTCAACTGATTAAAAAAAAAACCTAGGCAAGGCTGAAATGCGTCAGCTTTCTCAGTTAAATAAGAAGTTTTTCCTTTCCCCTCCCAACCTTCTGGGTTTTGTTCCTGTAATAAATATGTGAAAATGTTCTCTAGAGCTCTTAACTGAAGAGGAACATCTGCAGTATGTAGTTTACAAATGCTTGCCTATATAGCTTGATATAAATGAGACCACAAAAAGTTAAACTAGTTTATCACTGAAGTGTTCAGTATTGTCTAATTCAGCAGATCAGGTGCTAATCACTACAGTAGTAGGAGCAAAAGGACCAATATGTTTATTTTATAGCGTCTCACTTCCATGACTTTGTGGGAGTTTTCTGTTCCGTTTCATCTGTTTGCAGTCTTCATTGCACCAGTCAGATGTGATCATAGTTATCTCCATTTATAATGTAGCTTTTTGCATCTAATAGCTTCTGTATTTCAAGGAGCCATCACAGCTGAGAAACTGTTTGCAATGATGTCGGACAAAAATATTGAATTGATTATAATGGATGCTCGAAGATTGAAGGATTATCAGGAATCCTGTATTCCAAGATCTATCAGTGTTCCAGAAGAAGCTATCAGTCCTGGGTATGAAATAAACTTAAATGATAGTGAAATATTTAATTTTATAAATTTATAAATTAACTGAAAAAAGATCTTTTAAAGCTTGTACACTTAGTTTCAGAATCCTTGATGTATACAAGTGGGTGAGACTTATCTGGACAGCTCTGTTCTTGCATGTACTGACTTCAAGCCAGAGCATACTTATTTTATCCAAGCACATAAACATAATATGGATTATATAATGTTGGACAAAATGTTACTTGTACATTTGTCTTTAAATGCATGTTTATACATTTCAGAGTTACTACAAACTGGATTGAAGCTAGACTCCCAGAGGATTCTAGAGATCCATGGAAGAGGAGGGGACACTTTGATTACGTTGTACTGCTAGACTGGTCTAGTTCTGCTGAAGACTTAAAGCTAGGAACAACTCTTCAGAGCCTGAAAGATGCACTTTTTAAGGTTGGCAAATTCTGTGTTTTATATTAATTCATCTCAATAAAAAAGAAGGTCTTAAAGCACCTATAATTACAAAGTATATGGAGGACTTAATGACACTTTAAGCAAACATCTTGGTTCAGTTTTCTGCTTATTTTGATAAGCAGAAGTGTGGTCTGAAGTCTCAGATTCCCATGCTTTGGCTCTAGTAGAGGACAGTATAATGTATTAAATAGGTAAACAGCAGAATGATTCAACTCCCCTCCTCAACAGCTAGCTCATAAACTTAAGAGTTCTTGGCCAACAGTGTCATTTGGGAGAGCACTTAGTTCTGTTTGCCAGAAACATTGTCACTCTCTTCTCTGTGTTGGCAACAGTAATTCCTTATTCATAGGCACTGGCTGGCCACCTGCATAGGCAGGCTGAAGAAGCCTAGCCTCTTTGCAGTCCTATCAGCCAGGCACTTTATAGAATGGAATAATTTTATCAAAGGAGATCCCAGAAATATTTTGAACATAGTTAACTTTTGTGTATTATTGAAAATAACTTTTAGAGAAACGTTAATTTAAATTTGAGCTTCATCAGTGGAAGGAGTCCACAGACTGAGCACGAAGCAGACACTCAACATTTTCAAGTCAGAACTCTGGCTATGGCTATGTTGTCCCTACCCTTTATATAGGTGGCTCTTGTGAAAGACTGCACATCTTTCTGTTACCTAAGCATTCAAGACTGGGGTTCAGAGGTGGTTCAGGCAGTTCTCTCTATTTATTGCTTTACAGAATATTCTCTGAACCTCTGTGCCTTGTTCATGTTCTAATACTGAGGACCTCAGCACGAGGCCAGTCTGGAACCTGAACTCATAAGGGTTTTTCAGAAAGTTAACATTATGCTTTCTAAAGCCAATACCCCTAATCACTCAGTAAACCTATCTGATAAGAAACAGAAGCAAATATTACAATAAAAATATTTTTCTGCATGAAGGATTGTTACCTGAAGTAGCAGTAAGTGGTTCTGTGTGTATTGGAAATATTCAGACCCTGTTGTAGGTAGAGCCAGGAACCTCACTGTGTTGGGCATTCTCCAAACACAAAGAGGATCCCTGTTCCCCAGCTCGTTTAATTCTTATTGAAAAATCTCAGAAATAACCTGTTTCAACATAATGACTAGACACAGAAAATTGTAAGATGTTAAAGTTTCTTCTCTGTTTTTAAATAACATCATTTCAATATTTTTTCTTATAGTGGGAAAGCAAAACTATACTGCAGAATGAACCTTTAGTTCTAGAAGGAGGTTATGAAAACTGGCTCCTTTGTTTTCCCCAGTACACAACAAATGCTAAAGTAACTCCACCCCAGCATAGCAGGAGTGAAGCTGTGACTGTTTCTTGTAAGTATAAAGGATGACACCCCTCCTCCTCCTCAAGTGTTTATAGTTACTGGATGTGTCTTTAATTTATTCAAACATGTTTGGGATGGCCTTGTTCTGGGCTAGATCTTGTATCTAAACTTTGGGGTCTGGTGGAACATGAGGGTTATTTTGCTTTTGTGTTTTTAAGAGCTCGCTCATGCTTAACTCCTCTCCCCTCCTCTCCTAAAGTGGATTTTACATATCCATCTCTGGAAGAGCCAGCTCCTCTTCCACCTGTTGTTGCTGTAAAGCCATCTCCAGCACAAGTGATTGAGAATGAAGAAACAGGAGATAATTTGGAAGAGAGACTAAAATCACTTAACAGACCAAATGTACAGGATGCTGCTGTTCCAAAATCCGACAGTTCAGTTGTAGTTAATCCAGTATCGATTACAAGAAGTATCCCTGAGGTAAGCTGTATTTCTTTTTTTTTCCAGAGTTAGTGTATGGTTCATCTACTAAAGACCCACCACAGACAGAAGCCTAAATCCACAAAGAAACATACTCAGTATTTGTTTAAGGCTTGTATGCAGGTATATTGGTATAGAGGCTACTGGTGGTCTGTGAAATAATCTACAGAACTTTACAAAGCTGGATATACTTAACATAATTGCAAAGCTTTTCATTAATATTTGATTTGAGCACCTGAGATATTGAAGGTCAGCAATTGATAATTCATTCAGAAAGTTTATAAGCAAACTCTTCCACTCAAAATGTACACATGATAAAATATAGGGAGGGCACTTGGGCCATGGCTTACCTTGGCTATTCCAAGTGACTGTATCTTCTTTCAAATAATAAGAGATTTAGGTGGCTTGTCACTCTTGGCCTAGTAGTGAGAGTCTAAGGATTTGTTTCTTCCTTTCATGGGGATAAAACTTTCTAAAGACACCTTTTGTAGAGTCCTTGCACTGAAATAATGTTTTCCTTCAGAGATAAAGCTAAAGTCAAAATCTTCACTTTCACCCTTCTGGATGCTGCCTTTAACACAGATTTCAGCCAAGGGACCCTAGACTACTAAAAAAGGCCACTATTTCTGTTCTTCCCTGAACTAGACTAGCTTTTATTTCTCCAGAACTTCCACTTCAGCATCAAAACCAACTTGCTCTCCTAGGTCTGAGCATAAGCCATTCTTAAATACCTCTCCTCATCAAGCAGATCTGCCTCAATCACATGCTATGTCACATGATTGAGAGAGCCAAGCCCAGATGAGGCTGCCTGATTGCCCTAAAATATTCACCTTTGAAAGCTTGAAAATAAAGAGTTGTAGTAATCAGTGCTTAATGTTGTCCTTATGGTTCTGTAGGGCTTGTTGATTCTTATCTCACATCTGTAAGTTAAGTGAATACCTACTTTCACTAACAAGCAATTTGAATTATCAAATTTAATTTACTAAAATTGAAAGTTCATTATCTCTCTGGCAGAAGTCAACTTTATATCATCTTTATTCTCTTACAAATCTCATTTAGAAAAAGCTTAGCTAACAGAGCAGTAATAGCTGTAGTGAACTGATGTTCTACACTTTTACAGGTTGATCGTACTAAAAAGCCTTTGCTAAAAATCCCTGATGATAACAGACCAAAATCTGAAAGTACAGTCAGTGACAGCCAGCCTGTTGAGAATGGACGAATAATTCCAGACCGGTCCACAAAACCATTACGTGATGCAAAGAGCATTCTGACAGAAGAAGAAAAAAGTCGTGTACATGCAGAAACTGCTGCTCTGTTAGAGAAAAACAGACGGGAAAAAGAACTTCGTGAGAGGCAACAAGAAGAACAGAAAGAGAGACTTAAGCAAGAAAAAGAAGAACAAGAACAAAAAGCAAAAGAAGAACAGAAAGAAAAGGAACACAAAGAAAAGCTACAGCAATCTAAAGAGGACAGAGAACAGAAGGAGAGTGATGAACAAATAAAAAAAGAACAGGAGGAAAAGGAACAAGAAAGAGCACGCAAAGAAGCAATAGAAGCAAAAAAGCAAAATAAAAATGAACTAGAAAGCATTGGTGCAAAAAGGATTGAGATTGACAAAATATCTGTGGAAGAAAGAGAAAAGGGGACTCGAACACCAGAAATGCAGAGACGGGCACTGGTTGATACATCTCAGACCTTTGTGACTGTTTCAGGCAAGGTTAGTGAAAAGAGAAAATCATCAACGAATGCGGAGTAATTATTCAGGATGATTTGTGAGCGCATACTCTAGTATCAGTCTAGAAATTTTAAATACATCCTTGGATTTTTATTTAGGTCATTTTTACATAAATGTAGAGGAGAAACTTAAAACTAAGACACAAATGGTTAGATTTTTAAATTTTTTTTGCAAGACAGCCTTGATTTTTGCTTGTAGGTGGGCAGCAAGGGATCCCCGTAGGATAATGGACCTAGAAGGGATGGTTTGTAGGCTGCAATCCTGTTTCAAAAAGAGAGGCACGGTGACATTTTCTCTCTTGTACCAGCCCAGTACTGTATATTATACTGTTGTAACACATACTAGGGACAGAATTAATTATCATAACAAACTCTTTAGTGCCCCCAGCTGCATAAATGCTGATATAACAGGATTTTGTTGACCAGCATAGGAAGCAAAGCAATAACCTGATGTAGTATTTTTTGCTAAGAACAGTCCAGTTTCAAGTCTTGGGGGAGGTCACAGTTCCTTCTTTCCTCAGATTCTTGAAAAAATGGGAAAATGTCTGAGAGCGTAAAATTCATCGCATCATGAAACAAGAGCCCTTTGTGAAGCTGAGTTAATAACAGATGTCTTTAAAACCATTACTCAGGAACATGCATGAGGATATTTTTCTCTCCCTATGCAACTGCAGTTGTTAGTTGACCAAACTTCAATTCTTATGTAATGCAGGTGCACAAGGAAGCCAAAGTAAATCTTCCTGGGCAACCTTAGCACAGTCATTCTTGAGCTTTTGTTTGACTGACAGAGAAACTTCACATAATCCCAAAATGACTGCCCAGGATAAAATAAATTCATAATGTTGGCTTCACAGTTTGCCTTTTTCATGGAGAGGCTTTGTCATAGTGAGAAGTAAAAGGGGAAAAAGTCTTTAATTTAAAAACAAACTGTAAACCCCACAGCTTTTAGGAGGAGGAAGTAGTGTAGGTGGAACTTCTGCACTTTATTTCTGAGTTTTTGAAACTACATAACAGACTGTATTACGTAATACGCCATTCAGCTAGAAAGGCTATTGAGAAAATTGCCTGTAGTATAGACCAGGAAGAGTAAACATGATGTGTAGATACCTGACTTTTGTGGCACATGCATTTAACAACCAAAACCAAAAATATAATTCTTCCCTATTTTGCTTTATCAGCATTCTTTACTGACATTCCAGATGAAAATTGAAAGCCTTCTCTCAAAATCTTTTACAGCAAACTGGGGTTAAAGGACAACCAGACAGTGGAGCTCAAAAGCCAGGACCCCTTAGAGAGGATTCTGAACAAGATACTGAAACACTTAAAGTAAATACAATGTGTTGTGTGTAGCCGAAACTAATCAAGTGCAGATGCTTTATGATTATTATGTTAAATTCCACCTCATTTAATTTTTAAAGTCATCATCTTAAGAAAAGACTATGCCATGTTTACAGCTGTTTGTTTGCTTTTTTCTTCTGTCATGTTCATCTGAAAAAAATATTTGAAGCTTTCACTAAAAATCTTCATATGTTTCTGATGGCATTAACAAGCATTCCACACTTGTTAGTCATCTCACACATAGTCCTTTGCATAATGCTTTGAAAGGGAGAAAAGATCATCCGTATGTGTTCAACAGAAGTACATGTTCCTAATAAAGTAGCTTCTTTAGGGAGGAAATTGAGTATTGAGACTTTGTGAGACTGAAGTTTCCTTTTTTTCTGGAGCATGTCTACAAATGGGTTTTGTTTAGATTGAGTGAAACAAAATAGTAGTACTGTATTACCATTACAATAAATTGTATTTCCAGCTATAATCAAGGATTTCTTATTGAACTGTTTTGCATTAAATCATGTAACTATATAGGGAAAGTCACAGGTAGCTTGCTGCTCTGCATAAGTAACTATACGTGCCTTACATGTCCATTTATTTATTAGTCTCAGCGGGAGCCATTAATGAGAGCGCGAAGTGAAGAAATGGGAAGAATAATACCAGGACTGCCTGCAGGTTGGGCAAAGGTAACTTTCTATTCTGATGTTACAATCAAGTTGCAGTTTTGTAATGCATTTCAATTGTGACTTATTTCTAAGTTGGATAATTTGCTATTTTTGAGGGGGGGGGGTTGCCCCCTTCAACTTCCACACAGTTATTTTCTGAACTTTAAAATTATTTGTAATGAAACTAAGAGAGCTCATCTGCTGTTTCTGGTACTAAGCAGTTGCTGTTTAATATGCGTTTTGGTGAAAGTGGTGCCTTCCAGTAAATTTAATCCATTAAGTATTGAGGCCATTCATGACTGCTGACGTCCCAATGTTCTTACAGTAGTTTAAAAATAGGTAAGTAAGTTCATGATGGATTTTTACTTGGTTTTAAAACAATTTGTTTTTTTTCTCCAAGTTTCTGGATCCAATCACTGGAACCTTTCGTTACTATCACTCGCCAACAAATACTGTTCATATGTATCCACCAGAAATGGCTCCTTCATCCACTCCTCCATCAACCCCTCCAACTCATAAACCCAAGCCACAGGTGACTGTTGAACGAGAAAGAGAACACTCCAAACTGAAGCGCTCCTACTCTTCCCCAGATATAACCCAAGCCATTCAGGAGGAAGAGAAGAAAAGAATTCCTGTAACTCCTGCAGTGAATCGTGACAATAAGTATGTTTGACAAGTTATACCACAATTCATGCAATATAATAGCATATAGGACTTTCTTTGGGTTTAACCAACTGATTAATATTTTCTAAGTAGGTTTGAAAAGATGGAAGAGTGATAGACTTAAATTTCATTGCCACAGGTTCAATGTATAGGGCAGTTATCTTTTGAGAATTAATGTAATTGTTATGTATTAATATGAATTTCAGAGGTCACGGTGTAACTGGACAATAGTTGCTTTTTAAGTGGTGGTATTTGTGTTAACATTAAACGCCAGTCTTCTGACAGGCTGTGATACATGGAGTTTTTGGTTTTTAAACTAGGTTAAAGCTACAGCCAATTCTTCATCTGTGAATTTAAAAAAAACAACAACTACTGATGCAGCCTGTAACTCAGCCTCATTATAGACCAGTGTACGTGGATTTCTCACTACTGCATTGACTGGTTTTGAATACCTTAAGCAATGGCATTTGGAGACATCCTGTGCCAGAATATTTCAGTCCTTGTGAGGGAGGGCGGTTCTGTTGGTTTACGTGCGCAGCCTTGTCAAGTCTGAGACTCCTAAAACATAATTTCTTCCTTACAGACCAGTCTGTTACACTAAAGCAGAAATTTCAAGACTCTCTGCATCGCAAATTCGGAATCTTAATCCTGTGTTTGGGGGATCGGGACCAGCTCTCACAGGACTTCGTAATCTAGGGAACACTTGCTATATGAATTCCATATTACAGTGTCTGTGCAATGCACCTCACCTGGCTGATTATTTTAACAGAAACTTGTATCAAGATGATATTAACAGGTAATAATCTCTTACTCTTATCCTTTAATTTATAATTGAAAGAAAAAAATCTGCCTTTACAATTGTTAATTTAAAAAAAAAAGCACTTAGTGTGTGTTTTTTGTAGGAGACAAATGCTAACTTCTAAGTGTCTTGACATTTTCAAAATTCGTGTGACAAAATAGGTTTTACTGGACAGTCTTAACTAAATTCTGGTTACCACTTTCATAAATATCAGTATACTAGAGTCTTCTAAAACCAGAGTATTTAAATAGCAATTTACAAAACAAGCTGGAAACAGCTGTGCCTTCTATCAGCCCAGTCTTGAATATGGAACCAAATTACAGTGCCAAAGTAGACAAAAATTTTAACTTGGTCTAACAGCCAGTTTTTCTTTGGTCTAAAGAAATTACTTTGAAATTGGGATAATGTCTTGAATTAATAAAAATAATATTTAAAAAAAAGTTATTTGAAAGGCTTACTATTTTCTTTTTGTCTGTTTAATTGTATAGATCAAATTTCCTGGGGCATAAAGGTGAAGTGGCTGAAGAGTTTGGTGTAATAATGAAAGCTTTATGGACAGGACAGTATAAATATATCAGTCCAAAAGACTTTAAAATTACAATTGGGAAGATTAATGACCAATTTGCAGGATATAGCCAACAGGACTCCCAAGAATTGCTTCTCTTTCTAATGGATGGCTTGCATGAAGACCTAAATAAAGTAAGCAATACACTTGTAACAAATTTTACATCTGTCAGATGATCAAGAGAAATAAATTTTAAAAAGACCCTGTTATTTCATAAGAATTATGTCACTGGAACTTTGTATAGAAGGAAATGCGAGTATTTAGAATTAAAGTAGGAATTTAGTTTGAAACAGTGTAAGGTACTGAAAGGAGTAATGGAAGAAGCCTAACTAGATAAGAAATGGATGGCTACACTGTCACGTTTAAATATTCTTGCAAATATTCAATAGCATGCTTGCCGACAGATGAGACTTCCTATTTTTATATATGTTAATCTATGGCTATGGTATTTAAACTTCTGTTATCCAGGCTGACAACAGGAAAAGATACAAGGAAGAAAACAATGATCATCTCGATGACTTCAGAGCAGCAGAACTAGCCTGGCACAAACACAAACAGCTAAATGAATCCATTATTGTGGCACTCTTTCAAGGCCAGTTCAAATCTACAGTGCAGTGTCTTACATGTCACAAGAAGTCCCGCACCTTTGAGGCTTTCATGTATTTGTCATTACCGCTTGCATCCACTAGTAAATGTACACTGCAGGTATGGTGGCACTATAGGGAAATGGTTCTTGAAGTAAAAATGTTTCTCTGTGACTTCAATATGACGTTGCTTCTGCTCAGCCTCTTGTTGAAGCGGTTGGCTGATGTTCCAGCTTAATTTGTACTAACCTGAAACACGGACAGATCTGAGTCATTACTTTTTAATTCTTCTCAAGTTTAAAAAAAAATAGGTCATTTCCTTAAATGTTTTAAAATACATGCAGGATTGAAATATTGAGGCTGCAGTAGCAGAAGACATGTATAGTATTTGCTTTTGTGGGTCATAGTATAAATATTTTGTGTTTTTAAACAAAATATTGTAGGTGTATTTTGAAGGACTTGCAGCTAATTAAGATATGCAGTAAAATTTACTTCCACACATGGATTTAACTCACTTTTGTTCATTTTTGTGAAACATAGCATGCAAATAATTGATGAAGGTTGACAACCAAAGAGGAAACAAACATTTTTTGCTACGCTTTGATAAACAGCTACCCTTCACAATCTGTGTTTGTGTTTTGTTTTAGGAATGCCTTAGATTATTCTCCAAAGAGGAAAAGCTCACTGATAACAATAGGTTTTACTGTAGCCATTGCAAAACTCGAAGGGATTCTTTGAAAAAAATAGAAATTTGGAAATTGCCACCTGTTCTTCTTGTGCACTTGAAACGGTAAGAGAAACAGTGATTGGTAAAAATCAATTAGGATGAAGTGACCAGGCTTTGATGGAGATTGATTGCTCCAGTGCAATAGCTAACCATTTTTAATTAGGGTTCCAGATGTATTTCCAGTTGTAATGGTGCAAGAATTTTATTTTCATCTGATGCCTCTCTTATTAGGCTGTAGTTCACGAAGCACTTTTTTACAAGTAATCTCTCTTCATTTGTGCTAAGAAACACATGTGTGAGCATTAACAGAATTGGGTGTTAAATGTTTTAGTTGATATCATGTCCTGGTTAAAACTGGGAAAACAAACATACTTAGTATTCTTAAATTCTTGTATTCTTGTGAACAACCTGTAACTTTTAATGATGCTTTTTAATCCTCTAGATTTTCCTATGATGGAAGATGGAAACAAAAGCTTCAAACTTCTGTAGATTTCCCATTGGAAACTCTTGACCTTTCACAGTATGTTATTGGTCCAAAGAATAACTTGAAGAGATACAATCTGTTTTCAGTATCAGTAAGTAACCACGTCGCATCTCAAAGTTCATCTGGTCTTTATGCCAAGACTTGGGTTAGCCTGCGTGATTCATCTAGATTTCCAGGCTGCCTACCTGTTGCAGATTAAGTTGTATTCTAAAAAGAATGACTGGAGTTTAGTAAAAATCTCACGTTCTACTTTATTTCCCTAACCAGGGAAGAAATGGCAGCTTTCGAGGCCATTAATTCTTTTCGTATGTTTACAGAATCATTATGGCGGGTTGGATGGAGGACACTACACAGCCTACTGCAAAAATGCTTCAAAACAACGCTGGTTTAAGTTTGATGACCATGAAGTATCTGAGATCTCAGCATCATCTGTGAAATCTTCAGCCGCATATATTCTCTTTTACACTTCTTATGAACAGCGAGCAGTGGACATGGCCACGTAAAGCAGTGTGGGTTAAGAAAACTGGTTTTCTTTTTATAAGAGCAAAGTAGGTATGGGAACGCATAGAAATATGCAAAACTATGATAAACATAGTCACGTACAGATATGGGGATGATTGCAGCAGCTTTTCTGCAAAGAAGCTCTTTCTGGTCAGTACTAGTGCTTAAAAATCAGAAGACTGATTAATAATGCTTGTGGTAATACTGCCATCTGTGAAACCATTTAAAAAGCATACTTGCATTACCATTTACTTAAAAAACAACTATATTTTTAGTCTGCTCCAAAATTAAATTCTAGCTTAGTCATCTGAAATCTATTAACAAGTAGTTTAAAATGTCTTAAAATCCCAAGGCATATCTTGATTTTTATTTTTTTTTCTTTCACTGTTACGGCCTTTTCACATTTCTAACCTTAAGCTTGATTCTACTGTGAATACTCTAGAATGATGTAAACAGTTAGGAATGTAAGTGTACATATTGATTGCATACTTGCACATCAGAACTATGTATATAATAAAATGTTGTCCTTTTTGTGAGAATCTCTAAAACTCAGAGGATTGCATTTATTTGCCAGCTCTAAGTAATTGCAACACTACTTAATAAAAAAGCAGAGCTGTATTTTTTTTCTGTTAGCTTTTGTCAATATTTGTGCACTTCAGAATTATTCTAAACAAACAAGATTTTTCCTTTTTAATTTTTTAATATAAATTTTCATGTACACATGCATTAAAAACCTTAATGAAGAAATGATTTAAAAATATATCCTGTTAAATGTATGTTTGGGTTTAGTGTTTTCATTCTCAACATTGTGTAATGGTCAGGATTCTACATAATGACAGTCTGAATCATATTCACACAGTTTAAAGGTTCTTCAGATGGAAAAAATACTGCTTTGTGTAGAACTGATTCGCTTAGAAACTTCTGTGGTTGCATCTTGTGCCTTTCCCTGCTCTGGATTTGAGTTAGTTTTCCCTTTCCAATTAGGTTGGCATTCAGAAATCTTAAATCCTACATTCTGTGCCTTTATCTGTCTATGTGCGTGCATCTTGCTGATGGAATTAAGACCAGGACTGATTGCTTACCAGAAGCTTACAAGCCGCCAACAAATTTGCAGCACTAGAGGGACAAAAATGCCAGTACTAGAATAATGTCTTTTTCTTTCTGTTACATTAATGGTTACTTCATCCCCTGCTCTCTTCTGAAACACATACCCTCAGTGGTCTGGTCATTTGCTTTCACCTTTGTATCCTACTGTCAAGTTCTGAAAGGCATCTTAAACCAACATCATATATTTAACCAGCAGAGGAGCAGGCAGTTTCAGGTCAGTGCAGCTGTGTGCTCAGCACTTGGGTTTTTTTGAGGGATGTATGAGGTTTGTCACGGAAAACAACCATTAGACCTTGTACAAACGGAGCGGATGCATGGTCCTTAATAGGCTTGGAAGCTGTAACCTCTCTCTAGAACTTACTTCCTGAAAGACCACAACAGATGATCGGTAATGCAGATGCTCTAGTTTATTGATGAAACGGGACTTGGCTGATGCTGCCTATGAATTCTAATTGCTGGCCTACTCACTGTTCATTTTCCATAGCTAGCAAATTTTTAATGGGTCCAGAGAAGGCCTTGACAGGTATAGAATAGGAGATAAGCTCTGTCAGTCTGCACGGAGGAATTTGGGATCTTGGTGATCTGTGCATCATCAAAGCTGTACCAGTTTTTGGTGACTGAGTGCTTGCAGAACGCCGTGTAGTGGCCATCATCCAGAAAACCAGAGTGGTTCTGTAAGGAACAACACAGTCTGTTACAACAGACGGTTTGCTCTTTCTTATAGGCAAAGCTAGGCCTTGACAATCAGTTTTTGTTTGCACTTGGAAAAGATGAGAGAGAAGATTCTATATCCCTTTGGCCTACAGTGAGGAATTCAAATAAATGCTTTAAAACAGAGCAAATAGATGATGATTGTGCTTTTCCATTTGGCAATATTAAATTTGCAACCCAGCTATTAGCCCTGATACGGGTCACTATACGCAAACCCCACTTGCAGTGAGTGCTGGAAAAAGAGCCCGTTTAGTCCTTATTTATAGACGGATCCATGCAGATCAGCGTGTGAGTTTATGCTGGAAAGGCTGCAGCCAGGTATTATGTGCTAGGAGTGTGTGCTCTTTAAAGTGGGGTTGTGGGGGGAGAGGAGAGAGACATGGTAACTTCTCCTTTGGTTACATACTGGTACTGGGTTCCGTCCATAGCAGGTTAAAGTATGAAAAACACATACATAAAATATAAATCATACATCTAAAGTGCAAACTAACACTGGCTTCATCTGTTCCATGAGGCAGGGCATTACAAGTACAAGCAGGGAAGGGAAGGCTCACCACAACAGCACACAGGCTGTACTCTGTGTCCTGGCAGCAAAGGGGGGAACTGTAAGGAGAGAGATCCAGGCTGCTGACGGGGTAGCAGATGTCAGTTGAGAGTTTCCGTTTGTGTTTGCCTTGCCATTCAAACCTGAAACAAAATTTTGAGCTATTTTTAATAACACTCAACTTCTTTCTTGTATTGTGCTGGTTGCTTAACTGACTTTCCTAGGGGAAGGGAAAAACAACCACTGACTACCCTGCGTTTTTTCGAAATAGATCTGTATTACTATTGAGTACTACTGCAAACTGAGAAAAGACACTAAGCCCACAAGAGATGCCCAGCAAGAAAAGCAAAGATCTTGCTCCTGATCCTTCCGTCTATTAGAAATGTCAGAAGTCAAATCTCTGCATCACTGTAACTGTGTCCTAAATGTTTTGGACTGCACTGTCGTCAGCCCTTCTTTTGTGCCAGGCACCATCCCTCTTCCCTCTGTAACTTTTAGTACCACACAGTGCTTTTCAACTGTTATGATGTGGCCAAGGGCTGCAGCTGGGGACCACAAGTTCATTTGAGCGTGTCAGGGAAAGCAGGTGCTCAATGGGAAATTAAATAATAACTTTGCCTAATGTAGTTCTGGGAAGCCAAATCGTCCCAGAGTAATTTTCTGTACAGGTGGGAAGCTGTTAGGAATAAATTTAGCATCTGGCCATGCGTGGCTAGTAAAGGCTGCTAGTCAGGAGCTCTTACACTGATGCACTGCTTGGCTTAGTAGCCCCAGCTGCTTAGGCCTGATGAGTTAAGGGATTAACAAAACTCCAGTGTCTCAGCTGCAATAATGACACGCAAAACACCTCGTTTCAGTCCTGCGCTGAGAACCCACATCACAAGCTCTCCCACTTGGCACAGGAACTTGAGTTCACAGGGATGTCTGACCATACGAATCACTGTACTAATCGGTAGTCAATCACTCCTCGGTGGAGTTTTTCTTCCCTTTGGAGAAGAGATCCCAAATGTAGTGAGTGAAATTTGGTGGGCCGGGTACAGAGTAAGGCAGAACAGACTGTCTGAGATTTCAGGAATGCAGCTTGCATGTTTGACAGGTATATTTCTGTAACTACCCATTTAGCTTCCAGGTATCAAAAGTGCTAAACCCCCCATTTGCAGTGATTTTTTTTCTTTTTATGCAAGTGACTGTCCTTCATGTCTCACAAATCCCACAAAATGGCCATGTCCTACCCCACACAGACTGTACCTCTTTAGGTGAAAAATAATGATCTGCGGTGCCTTGGTTATGGTGCACTTTACTGCAGCATCTTGTTTGGTTCCACACAAGGAACAGTGGATTTGGTTGTTCCAAGTCAGCGTGTCTTGCTGAAAGAAGCATTTGAGACAGTCCTGTCAAAGACAATAAAAATAATTTGATCAAACAGATCTCCACCCCTGAAGATCCTAAGCAAGGTAAGAGAAGGGTTTGCCATATTTTGGAGCTGTCTTCCTAATCGAAGCATGACGTAGCAATGCTGACATTACGAATACGCTTGGAACAGAAAGCAGCCAACATTGGCTTCCTTTTTCTCTCAAAAAAATGAGGAAATACTTTGATGAGTGCAAGAACCCTCACGGTTGCTGTTGAACAATCTTAATCATCTCCTTCATCGCACGGCAACTCAGGAGCATTGGTCCCATAACCTTACCAGCCTCTGTGGTCCAGAGACCAGTACAGAAACTCCCCTTCTCTTAGGAACAGTTCAAAGACCATCCATTAGTGCCCAGGGAACCAAAGCAACTAAAAACCTGCATCTTTTTAATAACACCTGTTAGTCTAAGCCACCTATTCCCACATGAAACAGAAACCAGGAGGAATGTATTGGAAGCCATACCTGCAGAGAGCACGGCCTCTTGGAAGGGATGGGCAGGGAAAGAACGGTGAAGCTCTCAGGTCTATCGGTGGTGGTCTTGCATTCCAGACACGTGATACCGTAACTGAGTTGTCCCTCAAATAACTGTGTGATAATAGATGTTTCACTGACACTCCCTCTGCTTGCTTTTGCATCAGTTACACATCTTTTGCTTGACTATAAAGAAGAAGAAGAAAAAAACCTAACAAAGCATAGGTAACTGACTGTTTCGGAAGTGCCTTCACTGGGTTTTAATGGTCGCTGCCCACTGCCTGCGTAGGCTAGTCGTTAGTCTTGTCACAGAAATTGGTTCTAAAATGCTACTAATTTACTTGATGTTTCATACATGCAGAGTAACCTCAATTCTTTTTCTGAGAGAAATTAAACAAAAATGTAATATTCTGGACATTAGATGGGCGTGATTTAATTGCTAGACATGAAGCTTTCAGGCAGATGAAAAAGGGGAAGAACGTACAGCGTGGAAGGAGCAAGGAGAGGAAGAGGTGAGGATAATGGAGCTACAGACAGCATTATCATTTAGCTGGGGGCTGCAATCCGATGAAGCAATAGACAAGAAGCAAATGAATTATTGCGTGTACGTGGGTATGAAACAAAGGAAGAAAACGACAGTTTTTAGCAGCCACATCACGTAGTTTGGCAGAGGAGGATAAGCAATTATTACATGGAATGCTAAATCACGAAATGTAAAGAGGAAACAGCTACAGGCCCCAAAACATCACAGCGGGCTCTTACCTTCTTGAGAGCCTCGTGGAGCTCATTCAGCACGCAGATCAGAAACTCCTGTGCGTCCTGCTGAGTCCTCCTGCTGAAAGTTGGGTACTGCTTCTCTAGCACTGAATGAAAACCCTCCGGGGAAACACAGTTGAACTCTCCAAGCCACATATCGGACATCAGACAGCCAAAGGCAGTCACAGACTCGCTAATGTCCCTTGGAAAAAAATAAACACAGATTTCAGGCAAAGTATGAAAAGATGGTGGCTCTACCTTCAAATGGGAGCATAATACATAAACTTAAAGAATGTATGTGGGTACTGTGCAGCTCTGGCAGCCTCTCATTTGGTTTGAGGGACTCTGCAGATCTTAGGAAGTAGTAGGAATCACCATAGAGACAGCAATGACAGTAACTGATATTCCCATCAAAATGATAAACAAAGTATAATGCTTGAGTTACCCAGCAAGGAAACAACTCAGGGTGTCAGAGGAAGGAGAAGGAAACCAGTTTGTGGCCAGTTTGACTTTAAGTGCCTGGTGGGGAGCTGGTAGGTGGCTGCCTCGGACACTCTGCTGGCAACACGTATCCTTTGGAAGGAGAACGGCAGTGCCATGCAGAAAAATATATAAGTAGCGTGAATAAATCAACTTACTTCTGTAGGGCTGCTTTGTACTTTCCTGAGAGGAAATACTCCACGAGCGGTGGCACGCTGCAGAGGCACTGCAAAATTGCGTTCATGTAGCATGTGTTGCCCAGATTCCTCAGGCCAGTGAGCCCCGGACACTGGCTGTTCGTATCCTCCATCAGTTCCTTGCAGGAATACTTCACGCTTTCCAAGCAAATGGAGTCATACTTCTACCTACTAGGAAAAAAACCCACAACAATGGGAATCTAAAATGTTGTGGTGCTTTTTGTGCTATGTTTTTTAGAAAGCGGTACTGTCTTGAGGAGACGTTTTCTGCTGTTTCAGGATCTTTGTTATAAGTCATGTTCCTATTTACTTTCATCAAGCTAATACAGTGCTAAAGACTTTCCCCCACACTAAGCTCTTCCCAATAAGGTGAGATATACCATTAAAAGATATTATTTAAATACTTGGGGGCTTAGAGTTATTCCTAAAATTCCACTGAGTCTTTGACTCCATACACAATTACTCAAAAACTATGACCGGCTGCAAATAGCTATCATCCTAAGCACTTCTCCCTACAGAATGTATATCATTGTTTCCTCAGTGCTCTGGTACTTGTTTTCTAAAACCATAGGTTGTGGTCCAGATGCTACTATAAACAGATGGCTCTTTAGTCTTTTTTCATAAGATGTTACTTAATTCAACATTAAGACAATTTCAGTAAGTTTGTTTTCTTGCTGCACGAGTCTGTCCTGGACCAGCCTGTCCCCATCCCCAATTAGGCAGAAGACGGGTCTGAACACAGACCCTGCACAACCCAGATCTCCTCACTGATGTTGCCTTTCTTGAATTTTTAAAGGCCGTTATTTTATTCCGTATGCAGGAGGAGGGAAAATTCTGAAACCTCAACAATCTTTGTAGAGCAAGAAAAGCCATTTCTTTCCCTTCAGCTCAACAACACGTGCCCAAATTCCCGTGTCTGGAGACCTCCCAGGCTGACAGCCATTTTCTATCATCCAACAGCTCCAAAACAACTACAAGACTATTTTCTTTTACATTTCAGCAACAGTAGAGCCAACATTTCCAAATAGCTCTCTCCACTCTCCTATGAAAACACCATCTTTTATAAAATCCATCTTTTATAGCCATCTCTGAGAAACACCGACTCGGAGGAGAAAACATGTTGGGAGCACCAGGTAGGGAAGATGGCTGGGAAGCCATCGGCAGCCTCGTGCCCCAGCTCAGGCCGGCTGCCTCTTGCCCTCTGTTCTTCATACCATCACCTCTTCCGCCCAGTTTCATGGCATAACCAGCAGAGTCCTGCACGTCCCGTCCCCTGGGCTCCCCTCGCCCCATCGCTTTGTGATGCCATTCCATTCCGGCAATTCCCATCCGGGGGAACGTGCCCAGCCTGACCTGCCACTGTCTCCTTCCTCCGTGCCAGCCAAAATCTCGGGAAGAGCTGGGCACCCACCCATTCTGCTGGGCAGGGACTCTTGGCTTAACCCACGTATATTCATGTTTGCTCATACTTGTATTAGTGTTTGTTATTGCCATGCTCTGATGGAAGGGCAGTGATGACCGAGGGTGTTACCAGAGATGGAACTACTTCAAAACACCATGCTGAATTAATTTATTGGCATTTAGAAAATTTTCCAGGGAAAAACCGGTAGTGGCAGAGAAGTGTCTTTTTTATTAGCTAATGAGACAGTATAGTTGATCTCTGAATTTCATATACCACTCATATACCACTGAAGAGCAGCAGATTTTCCCTATTTAACATACAATTTGGGAAGTAACAATTATCCACAGAAGAGGAGCAGGAAGCCATTAAAAAAAAAATCCCCAATTATCTTACTAGTTAAGCTTCAAGCAAGGCACATCTCCCAGCGGTCCTTGGACAGCTTATCTGCTGTCGCTGCTATTAATCTCCCAGACTGTGCATCTGCAAACTGAGATCTGTAATACATCTCTACTCTGTACAGAAGTATAGGTCTCATGCAAATTCTGTGAAAGCCTGTTCTGATGGAGCCTTCATTCCCATGTCTATGAGAGCATCTCCAACATTTACCGTGATTCCAAGGCCCCTTGCATATTCCCGCAGCCCTTTGGGGGAAAAAAAGGTATGAACTTCTAATAACATACACTAATACAGAAATAAAATTCAAACAGGAATTAGGACAGCTGCAACATTAGAGAAAATATCAAGAAAGGACAAGACCAGTAAAGAATTCATTTTACTTTATTGGAATCTAGCTACTTAAATAAACTGTATTCAACGGGATGACACTCCATATTTTCCTGATTTATCTTCTTTTTGACAAAACGGTCACAGTAAGTATCCGTTCCTAGTTTGGAATACAGGGTACAACTTCGGCAGCTTGCATTCTTCTGGTTAATGAATTTTTGATGCTTTGTGTGATTTTTCTCAATGTCTCCTTTATCCTTCATTTTAGCAGCTTTTCCAGTCTAAAAAACAAAGAAAAGTCAAAAATCAAAACTGTATTTTGATGATGGGATGTATAGCTTCACATTTCATTAGGGTAAGAAAGGGCTAATGAGGCTTTCTGGCTTTGGGTCACTAGCTTACCTTGTCACGCAGTTATAAACATCCCTTCATAGACAGATAACCAATCATATAAATTGGTTTTATTCTTCTGTCTTCCCATGAACCATTTTTGTCACTGGTGACTGACAGAGGTGCTTCGAGTACTCGTCTATCCGTGTTCCTAGCTGCTCATGGCACGTCTTTCCTACCCATAACTCGCAGCTTTGATTCACACAGCCACATCCTGGTTTCTGCATCCCCTGCTGCCCCGTTCCCAGCGCCTGTTCCGGGTCAGGCGATGTCCATCCCCAGTCTCCACACACGAGTGGAACAGGAGCCAGATGATATCAGTCATTAAGTCTTAGAACAAATACTGTATTTTCTACCATGGATTTCACAGAGGGATGTACGGGCTGATACTCATGTGGGATGGAGGAAGTCAGATATTTGATGCAAGCTTTGGGAAAGGCTGAGCCAAGGCCATGGCAGAGGAATGACCACAAACATCTGACTCAAAGAAACACAATTCTAGCAAATTTCTGCAACAGATCTGCTCAGTTGCAGCAAGGGTGTGAGGGATGAGGAAGCTCCCTCCTGCTTAGTGTTACCTTCCAAGGGCAGCTTTTCTTAGTAGTTATTGCATTTTTGTGGAAACAAGATGAGAGAAGGCTGCTACTGGTCACAACGGTCATTACTCACATCTTCTGAAAAGGGAAAGCCTGAAGTTTCAGCCTCAGAAAATCACCAGCTCACCATTTTTCTTGACTTCAAAGCTCCCTTCGAGAAAGTGTTTTTCAGGTACTGTTCAAAAAGCAATTTGTCCTAATCCTCCTCTTCCTGCTCTGCAACACCCCAGAGCAATTGTTGGGGCTGAGTTTCCACTACCACTACTACTTCTATTGCTATCTGCATCTCATACTCAGCAAAAACCCAACAATATAGCAGCATGGCACAAACATGGAAAACCGCTGTCTGGCACATTTTATTTATTTATTTATTTTTATTAGCTTCGGGTGTAGTGCAACCCCACATACTGACACGTCTTCACCCTTCTACACGGTTAAGTAATACCGAGATATATTTCATTATTACTAAGGAAACAACAATAATTAGCCCTATAGCCCTGGCATATCTTACCTTTCCTGCCCACTTCATCTGGAATCTCCGTGTTAGGAACTTGCTCCTTGATTTTCTTGACAAGCTGCTGTTACTGGACTAAATATTCTCATCATCTGCTCTAAAAAATGTAAATGGACAAAAATAAATTACAACCCCCAAAGGCTTAGCAGCTACCACTTGTTGACAAGCTTTATGTTTACAGTGAGGTGCTAGTGCACACAACCACAGTATTTTTAGAGTAATTTGATGTGTTTAAGTTCTGGCCCACTGTAGCTGATATGAAGGAATTATATCTCAATTTCATTCCATTCATGACAAGCACGAGCACAGCCAACTATTCATTTAGAGCAAGAGCACCAAATAAGTTATGTTGTAAAACATACTGAGAACAGTAGACAGAAGGAAAGAACCAAGTAATTTGTTTTTTCTTATACAGGACAGGGAACAATGACACTGCCAACTATTCAGCAGTTGGCAGCATTAACAAGGGCTGGGCCAATCTCTACTAATTCTTAAAGACATTCTTACCAAAAGTAAGAGTCCTTACCTTCCTCCAGAGGGGAGCACATTAATGAAAAGAAGGAAGATAACTTGAAGAAACATACTGAAAACTAAGTACTATGGTCATATACAGGCTGATGGCAGCATTAAAAAGCACTTTTTTAAACCATTATTGGGAAACAATAAGTTAAATTTGATCTATAATAGCTGTCACGCAGGTAGAACAAGATTTGTAGTGAAAACTAAATCACTGAAATAATTAAATATATTGTGTTTTAAAATTGAATTTTACTCTTAGTACTAAAATCAGCAATGCTAACATTCATCATTCAAAAGGCAAAAGCACATGTTTATTCCTACTTTGTGTGGAATCCAAATCAAGATCTTGACTTACTATTTTAATGTAACACAATACACAAATCCACATCAGTGCTACCTGCTGCAAGCTCAGGGGCTGAGAATTAACTCCTGTTACTCTCACTACAAAATGCATTACTTGCAAGAAAAAGTGTTAATTGTAAGAAGAGAGATTAAATCATCAAGTCTTTTCAGAAGCACTGTAATATTTTTTAAAAATGTATTTTTTTCCAACTGATCTTTTAGGAACATTCAACATGAACTGTTACTACCAAGTTTTCAGGTGTAGTCTTCCCCCCCCCCCCCAGTTCTTGCAGCGTTGAGTTGTGGCATTAAGTGAGATGCAACCACAAAGAAGGAAAGCAAAGGAAATCACTGCCACAGGCTTAAAAGCCAAATACCTCCTTTTCTAAACCACACAGCTGCTGGGCAGCAGCTAGGAAACCAGCTCCTCAGGACACTCACCTTTGTGTATTTTGCCACAACGGATTTGGGACTGATTTTCTTTCAAATGTTTCAGCACCTAAATACTGCAAGAAAGCACTCAACAATGCTGAATTTGCTGGACTGATTAAAAGATTAAATTCTCGCACACATATTGGAGGCTTTTGCATACAGAAATATTGATGGTGGAGGAAATCAAAGTGATTTTTAAGACAGAAGTTACATAAGCATCCAACACTAGTATACGAGTAATTAATATTCAGTTTAATCTGTTATTCAATGGTTTTTCTTCTAATGAAAATATCCTGAGGATGGTCGTAAGGAATCAAAACTATCTGTCAAGGAAAATAATGTAGCTTACCTATTTCCCTATATGAGAGAGATTCTTTAAATATACTTTTAGTAGGGAAGTCACTGAAGCATTTCAGATTTTTACTGAAAATAATTAGAGAAGGTTTGAATTAGAATTCCTGTACTTAAAAACTAGGGTCTAACAAGATGTGGTGGTATTTTGTTTCTAGAGAGTTAATAGAAGTTCCAATGCCGTTTCTACTTTCCTCTTCTTCAGTAATCTAAAGGAAACTTAAAAGCTAAAGGATCACAGCTCTTCTCTATTCACAGAGTACTTCAAGAGTGATGAGGTTTCAGCAGAAGAGTGAAACTTGATGTTCTCAACCAAATTAAATTACATGGGGTAATCTTCATGTTCTTACAGCCTGACATCAACAGGACATGGTATTATCCTAACGAGGTGAGGCTACTTCTTCAAAACAACTTTTGGCTTTCTTTTCTTCACTAGTACACCTTTCCAATGCCTTCCCTGAAGGACACTCACATTTCTAAACTTTTTTTCTGCTAGTGTGAAGGAGAAGACAATTTGTGAAAGTTGTACTTCTCCCCCTGCTCAATTTAGACATAGGCTTCTCATATAATTCTAGCTGTAAGTCTCTCAGAGCAAGTTAGTGCTCCTTTAGGAAGATGTACAGAAACACAGAGTGTGTTAACCACTCCAAGTCTTACATACATTCCCCAAGCCTATTTGTCCCTTTTGGTCTTGGAAAGGCTTCAGGCTCTAGTCACTGCAACACTGAGCAGAGGAAACACTCCCCACTATCACACACACCCATCGCACAAAAGTCACATCTGTTTGTTTTGTTAAGAAATGAGTCACGGGCAAAACTACTGAAGATAGGTATTGTGGTTGTAAAAATTAACTGTGCATTGTTAAGTATTCGTCAGGAAACAAAGTTTCCTATCTTTCACTCACAATTTTCCCAAAACAGTTTTCCTATTTCGTACACTGAATTTAGCCACATTTTCACAACACCTGAGGCTCCTCTAGAAATCCTTCCCAATTTGAAGAGCCAGCCTCACTTACAGATTAACTGTTGCTGTTACTTGGCCAAGAATATAGCATTAAAAAGGTGTAAGTACATCTTGAATAACTGCCCGTTACCTCACAGCAACAAAAGGGGGATGCAGTCAGGCATCCACAAAGCAGCTCCTAATTCAAAACAAATATTGTAAAGAGCTTTAACATATTTTTGTCTCATTGACCCATTAACCCCATCCATATATTTGTCTACTATGAGAGTTTTCACTTTCCCCCTCTGGTGTTAGCCGAAGGTGAGATACCTCAACAGTGGACAACTGCTTTGATCCAGCATGGCAAATTCTACTTTTCTGCATAGAGTTACTTAAATTCACTCAAATAACCTTTCAGACTAAGATGGACAGCAGAAGTCTGTAAACAAGAATAAATTTATTTTAGATTCTTTAAAGATTTAATGATATACAAAATGTATACAGTATTATATCCTCATAACATTTTACCTTTCCCCGTCAAACATAAAACACCATTTAAACAGCTATTGTGTTCGTGCCTTAGGTCTGTATCTATAAGATACACTACTGAATAGAAAATTTATAGAGCTATATACTGCCCTTTTAATTAAAAATTACAAATTAGTACCTATGTAACAAAAAAAAAAAATCGCAGCATGAAACTTCAGTTGGACAACATTTTTTTCTTGCTGAATGCTCAACAATATTTGGGACAGTTAAATTACATTTTATTGGCATGAAGGTGCATTGCAATCTCCCGTACTTTACATAATGCTAATCCAACCCTAGTCTCTCTTAAATAAGTACCACAAATAACATAACATTAAAGATGTTTTCTACACAATTTTAAATACATTTAAAAGTTATGTGTACATTCGGTTTTGATATACTGGTTTTACAAGATCTTTGGAAGGCATAACTTCTGAAGCAGTCACTACATACAAGGAAAAGCACTTCCAACTTGTGTTCTTACAAGGCAACTTATTTGGACCAGTACATACTAATTCTTCTATTAAATATGATTATACCAGTCTATCATGGCTTTGTTACTATTTGACGGTGACTTGATAAAATTGAAATGTATAAAACAAGAAATTTCATTATGCACAATTAGGGCTCTATTCTACAAACCCCCCCCAGCTTTACAGCCATGAAGCTGAATCCTGATTCAGGAGACACTCTCTTGCTATTGGAACAGATCAAGTTCCTACCTTCAGCCTCAGCCTACACGCCTCATTTGGCTCTGTCTTCTTCAAAAGGCCAGATTAAAAGACATCTGGTGAAAAAACATTAGTGGAACACTTCCAAAACCACTCAAAGAATACTCTGGCATTACAGAGGTAGGTACTTTCTCCTGTCTTTTGCTGATTGACAGTAAGACAGCTGCCAAACAGACAAATGCTTTACCTTAAAACATCAACTACCAAAATCCTTTTGGTTGAAGGCATATTGCACACCACAGGACTACAGAGAGGAAATCTTCCACTAAATAAACAAACAAACAAATAAAAATAAATAGACCTTCTGCTAAAAGCGCCTTTAAAAACATATCTTAAATACTTGTCATTATTCAACCTTTAAAATGATCAGCCGCCGAGCGATTCTCTGTAGATGGTTATCACACGTTGTTAGGTCCTTAGATTACAGACCAGCCAAAATTCCACTTAGACAGAAATCCTTGTTTTGACATATCTTTCTTTTAATTATAGTGAAGGAAAGATAAGTGACAACTTTGTGACATTCCACGAAGTTTGGATGAAGCCACTGATTTGGTCACATCATTAGAGCATCAGACGAATAGAATTAGCTGAATCGGATTCTTTGGTGCAGCTTCCAGGCTGAATGGTCAATTCAGGGGAATCATCCTGAGGAAATATGATCTTGTCAGGTGTGTAATCATTTCTCTTCAGATCTGTACAAACAAAATGAAGTCATATTGATTACTATTTCTTGACCTAATGGAATCAATGGGGCCTAAAACTATTTCAAAAAATTGGGTATACATATGTACTTATAAAGAAGAATTCCTCAATATGCATTGTATCAAAAAAATGTTTTTATCATACATGTAATCGGAAGCCTAATACTCTGCTTTAAAAAGTGATGGAAACCTCAGAATTATTTCATGTATAGATATGATAGCAAGTATTGAGTCAGCTTTCCATGGAAATCGGATCCTTCCATTGTATGTTTTGAGGTTACCAGGATTTACAACTCAAATTTTAAATAAATGACCTCTCTTCATGTGAGACAGAACCTGGAAGAGAAGTGTGAAACAGGCAGGAGTCATGCAAGTTCCTTATGTTGTTCTGCTGGAGTCTAAAAGCCTGGTACACAGAAACAATTTCAAGGTTTGAGATGAGTGTAACTTAGTCCGTGCAGCAAAAATACCTGGAATTGAAAGTTTTTAACAGAATTAATTTATGCAGACCTAGACATGGGGGTTGTTGGGGGGTTTTGTGTTTGTTTTTTTAAACCAACAAAAAACCCAAACCAAAAGAATCATAGGACAAAAACACACAAAAAAACCAAACACCACAAATAACAGCATGCCCCCGCCCCCAAACCCCAACAAGAAAACAAGCACCATTTTGTTTAAAAATCTTGACCTGGTTTTCCTACTTTTTCATAACTTTTTTACTGTATCTTCTGAAGTCTTGATCAATCTAGTCCACCTTCCTCAAATACTACACTTATGGATATAGAACACACAGACATTCTTAATTCCTTAATTTAGGATTTTATCTTAAAATGGCATATCGTTTCAAAAGTAAAATTACAAAACTGTTGTTTAGTACTTATTCCATTTTCACAGCATGACATAACTATTTCATTATGTATTATACAACATTCCATGACATGAGTGTCTCACAAGAAGGAATACAGCAACTCTTACCAGGAAGTTTAAGTTTCCTGCAGCAGGAATTACAGTGATGCTTTGCTCTGAAGTTTTTTATTGCATCCTCTCCCAAATTGGCCGGACCAAACACCATATCGTATGACCTTAGAAAGAAAGCACAGCACGTGAACATGGGCTGCACATGTTCTCTGGTGAAAATTTTATACTACTCTTCTTTAAACCCTTCTTTAACCTCACCTTTTTTCTCCAGCTTTTATCACAGAGGGATCTGTCAAATTTTCACCAACACCTTCAGACAGCACATGAAGAAAAAGTTAAATCTGATACATTACATAAATGCATTAATATTGAAAAGCCTTGGCATCCTTAGCTATGACTTCTCAGCTTCCCCAAGAATAAAAGCAGAAGGAAAAAAATAATTCAAATGACACGTGATACTCTTTACCCTTATAAAGATTACTCCTAAACAAGCACTTTGTACTCCTCAGATTTTTTCTACCTATTTTTACATCTGCCTGCAATTCCTAACTTTAGTTTTCACCCATGAGAAAGAAGTTTCCTAGACAGTTCTCACAGCAAGAATATCTGACATGCAATTCAGACTAAATACAGCTTACCATACTGGCACTACATAAATGTGCCAAAAAATAGAACTTTTAATGGTACGTATGATTAGGAAAAGACGTATATATTTATATTCCCTGTGCTGCTGTAACATTTAATGCCATATTAAACAAGACAACCATAGATTCAGATTAACTAGACCAAGATGCACTAAATAATGCTTGTCATTTATTACAGGCATACGAATTCTTAATAAAATGCTATCACCAGAGAAAAACCCACATACATCTACCTTGGCCCCAATCCCAATTTCAAAATAAGGACATTACCTTGCAGATCCAGTACCAACAATTCTCCTCTTGTATATTCATAAGTCCAATGGCTGAAAGCTAGCATAACCTCCTCTAGCATGTTAGTTGGAATTATTTCATCACCATTATTGTTGTTGTATTTTCTAAACTCTCCAGTCATGCACTCTTCAACTGCAAACCATTGCCCAGCAGAGTGGCAATATAACAGGAAAACTTCCAAGAACCTAGTAAAAAGCATACTTAATGAATGTATTTCCAAAATAGATGACAAATTTATTATTGCTACTAGATTTTTATTTGATTTACTAATAATTTAAATAATATGAAACTATTATACAAAGTCATTTATATTATTACACTAGGCTAGAATCAGTGCAAAAAGTATCAAGAGAAAATACTGCCAAGGATAATTCTGCTTGCCACATTTATAGTAATGTTCTGAGATGTATATTCACACATCAGTACCTGAACATATTTGATCCCTCTGTTAACAACCCTGTATAGTTGCCTTCTATGTCAAAAGTATGCAACATAATGAAAGTTTAAATGCACTCACCTTGGAGAGTATGGAATGGATTTGGGCTTCATTTGATTGAAAGCAAAGGTGAGCTTCTGTGCTGCCCTCTGCTGTTGAATTTCCTACAATTCAAAGCCCATATTTCATTAGCTGTATTATACGACAGGGAACAGTAAGGAGCCAAAACGGCAGCAGGAACAGTAAGTGTCTATTCCCCCAAGGCAGTGTAACTAATTGCTTGCTTTTTAAATTATGTCTACATTTTAAGAGTTTGAGCTCTTTTATTAAGTAAACTATACTGGAGCAGAGTTTTTAACCCTTCAGCTCAGAGAACTGCAGACTAACCTTTTGTTTCTTTTTTTAAGAAGTATATACTATTTTTTGGAGCGGGGGGAATCCTGTTTAACATATAATGCCCGTCTATGTTTAATAATTGACAAGGATAAAACTTACTCTCAAGCACAAGTGTAACACAGTGTCCTCCTTATAAATGCTTGACCAAGTATTCACAACTTCAGGAAGAAAAGACTTGATGATGTAAAGATGTCCTGACTTCAGGATATCATATTCTGACCATGTGCACACTACTTTAAGAGCTCGACGTAAACCTCCTCCCATCTCCTCTTTACTTAAAAATTCAATTTTAGCGCAGAGTCCTAGTTGTGACCAGGAAGACATGCTATTGTTCAAGATGCTGGGAGAACTTTCTTCAAGGCGGTACACAGTGACTGGTTCACCTGGGTTACAACACAAAAAGCAATTAGTGCATTTAATTTTCCAATTACAAACACTGAAAAACCTACAATTTCTTAGATTTCAACATGCTGCAATATTAAGTTGTTACTAACATCCTGAATTAACAAACAAAAAATATGAAAACTACCCAGTGGAAAGACCCCAAATTCTTTCATACAGCAGTTTTGTCCTCCTAATTAGAACTATTAATGACACTGTTCAAACAGCATTAAGAACACTGAATAAACATTTGCTTACACTTTATATGAGTCAGGACAACTTAAAGGAATCCTTCCAGAATAATTTGTTAGAAAAACTATTAGTGCAATACTATCACCATTGTATCACCATTTCTGAGGACAACTACAATTAAATCTAGATTTCATAATCAAGCGAGCTGCCCTAGAAAAGGTGTCATACTCATGTATGACATGAGTGCTACAAGACAGACACTAGACTTCTTTTAGTTCACTAAAACTTTAGTTTCACACTTGCTTTGAGCAAGTGTGAAATTTGGCTTGATCGTTCTATATTAGAAGGAATCTGTACAGAGCTTCCTTTTGCTTTCTTCCCCAAAAGACCATAGTGAACCAACAACGACGAGTACAATTCTTACCTCTGGGAGGCACAGGAGTGAATGGAATGCTCTGTGATAATCTCATCAAGTTATTTCTTTCTACAGCTAGAGGAAAATCACAGCATTTGTTAAAGTTTAAGGATCTAGTAAGTGTCATTAAAAATATGAACATTAGTCCATTAGAGGGACTGACCTGAGTAATAGTAATTGATATCCATGATAGGCTTGAAAGGAGAAGCAATGCCTGGAAGATTTAAAAAAAAAAAGAGATTAAAAAAAGAGATAATACCTGCTACCTGTATTGTGTATTAAAATTACTACACGCAAAGAACACTTCCCAAGTAACTAGAGTTTGAAAGCTTTGCTGTGCAGAAAATTAAATATTATGCTTAATTCTTCAGTGTGGGGGGGGATGGATAAAAAATTGTAGTGCTCAATGGTAGGCTATTTATAAAACAAAACAAACACACCATTATGTGTCCTTTAAGTTCCAACTTATCAGTAGTTAAATGCATTCTCATACAAGATCCAAACAGTTGCTTGTATGAAAAGCTCCCAGCTTGTTTATAGCAGAAACAAACTTACCATTCAATGCATCTTCTTCAGATGGCCTGTGAAATGCCAGAAAACCAACAGTCATTGCTTCTTAAAAACTTATTTTGTATTCACCGATTTTGACACATCATCCTAGGTCACCTTGTTAACCTCGCAGTATTGCTTTCATCCTATTTTTTCCAAGGGCAGTACAAGTTTCTTAATTACAAAACAGTAATGGAAGGCTGTTAAGTAATCTCATGTTTTTAGAGCTATACTTTAAATACCACCAGTCACGCACAACACTATGTAAAGTTTGCATCACAAGAGCTCATTCCCACAGAGGCGCTTTAATTAAAACTTGTTCACAACAGCTTACCCTTCTGTTATCAGATTAATAAGGTAATGGCTTTAACAGTTAACTCAGGGGATAATTGTTAACCAATGTCTGCACAATTTCAGAGAAGGTCTGTAGTTTGAAAGGTTGGGTAAAGACCTTTACCAGGAAGCTAGCTCCTTAATAAGTGTCAACACAGTCATTTTCATTTAAGGGCATGTTTTGCCCTCTGACATGTGACCCCATTAATCTAAATAGAACCTGTCAAAGCATTCCAGTGAACGCATTCAGTTATTTATTAGAAAAAAACCCCTTAAACCTTGTTTTTTCATTAAACACAACTGAATACCGCTATAGCCAAAGACGACAACCAAAAAGAAAAACAAATGTAAACATACAGTAATAAAATTGCTCCACTAGTAGAAAGCTTACTTACATTTGACTGCTATTTGAAGGTCTACCTTGTAACCAATCCTTTAAAACAAAGGAGAAGAAAACCAAAGAAGGTTTCAGTTTTGCAAGGAAAACATAGTATATTTAATTGGAGGTGATAATGTGTTTTAAGATCTTGCACTACAGCCTGTTTATCAGAAATACTTCACCCGGCTGTACTGAACTGCAGTTGAATGGAAAGACTCAAATACAGCTAAGGAATGGTAACTACAGTTAAAAGAATAGATAAGGTTACATATTCACTATTGTTTATGGACTTTATAATTATTTTCTTAAACAAAAATTTGTGGTTTTCTCCATAATCAGGAAGCGGCGTATGTTTTCATAGTGAGAACATGCACAACTTTTTCCCCTCAGTCAAAACAGGCTTCCTTCTGTTGCCTCCTTGAACAAATGAGTCCACAAATCAGTATTATTCTTTACACAATCTGTTTTATCTCCTTTATTTGTTCACAGTTTCTAGTTCTGCTTAACCACAACAAAAAAGGAGGATACAAACCGTCAGTAAGGCTGCTTTAGAGTCCACTTGCTGAGTGTCTTCACTCGATGCTCTTCTACTCTTGCTGTATACTACGAATGAAAGAGATTCATAACTGGACAAAGAATAGCATGCGTCATTGTTACTTACCTATTTTCTAATAGAACGAGCAACGAGAAAGCTTAACGTGGCTCTCAAAAAAGCCTGATCCACAACTATCTGATCTTTATGAGTTTCCAGCACAGTCCTGACTAGAACACTTAGCTTTTTATGACTCTAGCTGTCTGTGGCAAATGCAAGGTAACAGAATTAAGCTGGCACGACTAGAAAAACCACAATGAGACACAGGAGCAGATTCAAGTAGCACCAATCATGAAAATATTTCAAGATGCTTTAACTTTTTGTATTTCCTTTGTATCTTCTTAGAATATGCATTATCAATACAATTTAGAGATAAAATTAGGTCACCTGAAAAGATGACACACTTACGTTGTTCTGAATGGACTGCCAGAGGGTCAGTAAACCCACCACAAGAACTAGATTGTCTTAGACCACAGTCAGTTTGAAGACCCTGCCAAAAAAAAATACACATATCATTAGTCATCATTATCATTGTTTTCAACTAGTACTACTGTGGCACACAATCTGCCCAGTTTTCTTTTCTACTACTATCTAGGATTTTTTTATTATTTTAACTTCTGGATGTACCTCAAACAACTTGCTGCATAAAAATGTACAAATTAAGTGCATAATCCTGTTAAAATGCTCTTCACGGTCACCATCAGTTCTAACATTTTCAGGTGCGCATTAAGACTACTGACCCATACTGAAAGAATTCTTTTAAAGAGAACATTACGATAGGATACAACTATAGAAACGTACATTACACTGGATCTCTACAAGCACCAAGTTCAGCCATTCTGTCACATGCCTTCGTTAACTATCAATTCTCATTTAAGAAATTGGCTCTGGCAGAAACAAAAGTTCAGGCTGAAGTCACTGAAAATAGGTACAGAAAACTAGAGAAGCCTTGCCATCTAAACCTCTACAGTTTATGAATGGAATTTCCTCATGAACTTATTCTTTAATAATAGTTACATACTGCCTGAGTATCTACTGAGGTGGTCATCTTTTGACAACAAAATATTTCTTTTGCAAAAACGAGAAACCACAAACTAGAGCTACATGTAGACTGGCATAAGGCTAGAAAATTCCTTATAGCCAGCCTAATAATTCCAATGGTTACCTGAAGAAAAAAAGTAAAAATTCAAGATTTTGAAGAATAAAAAAACTAGAATTTGGAATGCTATACCCTGCTTTGGTTCCAAGATTTATAAGTTAGGAAATTGTAACCACTCTTTTTCACCCTTCTCTCTTAAGGAATGCACCCACACACACATGCTTGTGTATATGTGTGTCCAAAATGTGTGTGTGTATATGAGAGAGAGTGTGCATGTGTGTGTATATATATACATATATATCTAAGTGTGTGTGTGTATATATACATGAGAAAGACTATTACTTTACATCCCTAAACATAAATACTTCACTGGAAGGCAACACAGAGAATGCACCTGCTGAAAGTGTCCTCTGAAGGCCCGTTTTTAGGTCTATATGCATTTCAGTGTTCAGCATACATCTTCAGTATCTTAAAGCCAATGACTTGTAGGGCCTACATGAAAGGTAAGAATCAAACCAGTCCCGCCAGTTAAAATGGGACAACTCTATTACTAAGTGTTTAAAAACAGTGGTACTGTCTAGAAATGCTACTGGAATTTGCATCCCACTGGCACCAAACACTGGAACTATTTAGACCTACGTCAAGGAGACATCCGGCTGTATTTGTACAAAGGTTCAACTGTACAACTTTTTTCTTTTTTCTTTTTTCCCCCACAGCCAGGGTTTACTTACAGATAATTATGTAAGAAAATAAGAGTTCCCTGTCTTTGATGTAAAGAATACATTGGTATCTAGCAAAAAATAATGCCTCTTATAAATGGAAACTTTTACTTACTTGAAGTCTGGTTGTCTCTATGCCCTCCAATATAGCTTTTTTGAAGTCTTCCTGTTGCTCCTATTAAAAAAACAACCACAAAAAAAACCCCCAAACACCCCAAACAACCCAAAACATAAATCAAATTGTAAACATTATTACCAAAAAAGCCATACCAAACATACACACACAAAAAAAGCTTTTTGGTCACACATTATACTTATCAGAAAGTCCAGAAGGAGAAACTCAGCAGAACACTGACATTGCAAATGGTCATAATGCAATTCTCAAGTCAGATTCTCCCCTGAATAAGGGGTAACTGCAAATAGTAACTTGTATTTACTAACTTATCTCAACAGCTACAGTGAGAAAAGTAGCTTTTTTATATATACTGCAGCACTTGGAGGACAGGTTTGTTACAATTAATCGCTTTCCATTTAGTTATTTTTATTATTCTTTAAGAAAATGGAAATTATACACCATTTCAGTTTATGATAAGTTTATTAGAAAGACCTTTAATTCTTGAAAGCATAATAAGCAATTTTCGTCACTTTTAAAAATCATATATGCTATCATCTTGCTCTATAAAATATCACAGAAATCACCGAAATCTTCCTAATTTTGAAATTTATGAGTGTGAAACATTTCATTAAACACTAATTATGGAATATGTAATTTTATCTTAATTCACAGTTGTGGTCATCTCAGCTTTCATAACCTCAGATCTTGTTGAATATTTCATTGGTCTCATATTATGAAGCAACAGTACTTGATGTGTAGTTAAGATTTTCACTTGTTTGGTTTTTTTTTTTTTTTTTTTTATCATAAACCAGACATATATTATTTCCAGGCTGCATTTTGCAAGTTCTTTTATTATATTTGCTCTTAGACTTTTTCAAAACATATTGTGAAGTTACAGTTAAAAAGAAAAAGTTATCCCCATTAACATATTTGATAAAGTCTTCCATGCTTACCTCAATGTCAGCACTTCTTTCTTTCATTTTGCTTGCTGCCTCTTTAAACCGCTGTAACTCCATGCTGTCTCTGTGACCTTTGACACAGTAAATTGAAAAACAATATTCAAAATCAAAGGCAACCTCTGATGTTCTGACCATGCCAATAGTTTGCATCACCATAGCAAAGGGTTACAAACCATCTAAGTTCTGCGTGCCTGTTTGCACTAGAGAAGACTTTCCAAAGAGAATAAAATCAGTGTAACAAAATATTGCTTTTCCCGCATTAAGGTGTGGATTACCACAATTCAAAAAGTAAAACTAACACCTTAACATTTTACTCAAGCACATGCTCCTCACGTGAAAGGAACACGGCAGTCTGAATTACAGTATTTTTATGTGGGTATGGCAAATGAAGGAAAAGCAGACAGTTTTCTTGAGGTAGCTTTTACAATATACCCTTCATCCTCCCAGCTGCAAGAAATACTTTTCAGAATTTTACCAAGCATGTGGCTTTATAATGAATGAAAATCTACTTGGCTTCCCAATGGAAAGTTGCAATGTGTCACAAGTTTCATAAGATGTGGACGATAAGAATGAAGAGTATGTTCTAAATGCTACAGATGTCAGAGGACCATACACTAAAAATTTGGCTCCAGTAAAATAAGTATAGTTAGTATTCAAAGTTATTAGTGGTGAAAGACATTTAAAGATTAGAGTTATACAATCACTGTCCATTATTTCTGTTTAGTCTTGCTTTCTGAATTTAAAAAAGTTTTCTTTTTTTAAACCATGAGGAAATTATAAACAAATAGCTAGAGAGTATACAAACATGTAGATACTCTTCCTACGTACGCACAAATCTAAAAATACTAGTGCATGTAGGTAACTTCTTAGAAGTCCACATTTCACAGCAGTAGAATAAACTCTTGTCTAAAGATTTAAATTTTTACATCCTCAACAAACCTTTGGAAAACACTGAGACATCCCTGAACAACTGGGGCAAGACAACACCTCTGCAGGCAACCTGACAATTCCAGATTGTGATCTGCTATACACTAAGCATACTTAAAGTATTGTCTACTTTACAGAAATCAGTTAGTAAACCCACACCTGTGTTTTGCAATGAATCTGCCACTGTTTTACCATTCAAATACATAGGTAACTCTAACCAAAAACATGCATCTTTTTACTGTTAAGTATAATGCTGTATTTAATAAAAGGACTTTGGAAGCTTCCAAAACGACTGCCAAAAGATAAGCTAGCCCAGGCAACAGTGGAAGATCCGAGTTATAACAGTGTTTAGAAACATAGTATAGGAGGATCCCTCAGCTTGACACAGATACCACAAAGATATTTCTCCAGGATTCCATCAGCCTAAGAAGTCTTCTGTAATTACGTCAAGGAATAGACAATATTTTTAATTTATGCAATGAGAAGGTAGGAGCTTTATAATGAATCACAAAAAGTTTGGTCTACAATGCCCGTACCAAGTTGTAGAGCTGCTAATTGCATAAAACTGCTATACTGAACAACCAGCTAATGTTTTTCAGAAAAATATTGTCTATGTGACAGAATTATAAAGAAATTTAAATTTAAGTAAAAAAAAAAATAAATTCAAGCAACATAGGAAAATTAGAGATGTTAAAAGCAAAAAAAGCAGAGCAAAATGGTAGAATAAAGTCACCTGCAACCGGAATACACCCAAAATACTATACAATTCTTGATAAGTCAAACCTTGTGGCTTAGATTTGGTCCACAGTTTATGAAGTAGTCCCATAAGGATGTTAGAACATAAATCTTGGTTTTGTAGTTCCATTGCATGGACATGCTGAGTTTTGGAAAGTTCATCTTTAATATTCAATTTTCCATGCGAGCCGCCACAGTTGACTGTTGACATCAAGTTGCCAGTTGACAAAGAGAACTTCGTTTGGGGGTTGTTCTTCGATAAGTTGACAGAGGACTGGTGATCACATTTGTCAACTCTGCAGCTGTAGTTATCATTAGTGTCACTCTCATCATGAATAAAACCACAATTAATGTATCCTCCATTTTCAACACAAGGTTGGGTGAAAGCAAGGCAAGCAGAGCCAGAAGCAAGAGGATAAGAGCAGCTAATAATGACTTCAGGACATTCAGAATCTACTTTGTTATACTTACCCACAAATGCACCAAATTCTACATTATTATCTCCTTCTGTGGCCTTAGAGAAAACAGTCTCTTCATGCTTTGCTGAAGAATCCAGCTGACCTTTGCAACTGGGCCGAGATGGAGTGCTAACAAAAAATTTAGCTGTTGGGGAAGTTACGTGTGGCATACTGTTGGATGAATTGCCTAATTTTTTAATTTTACTAATAGATTTTGAGATCTCTGAAGCCTGTATTCGTTGGCGAAGTTCTGGAGGGGAAACAGCATTTGAAAATAAGGCACTGCCTGAGGAACCTGCCTCTTGAAAGTTTATTTCTTCTCTTCGGGGAACTGGAGCTAACTCCTGACCAATTGTCTTATGTTGGACTTCTTTTTCATCACGTATAGAAATGTTACAGAGTAAAGCATTATTACTTTCAAGGCCTCCTTGCGGAAGAGAACCAAAGACATTTCCAATGCTATGCTTTTTCCACACAGATGATCTTAGAGAGCCATCCTCAATGAGGTTTTGTGCCAAATGTTTTGAAATGCTCAATTCCCGTGTGATTTCATTATGAACCTTGCTGGCTTCTGAAGCTTTCTGTGCAGTCAGTGTTTTCAGAGTATCCACAGTTAGAGCAGAGAGATCCTGTAGGTGGCCAATCTGTGAATCTAAAGACTGTAATGACCGTTTTATGTAGTTGACACGATCACCAACTTCCTTTATCTGAATGCACATTTGTTCGACCCTAAGAAAAATCAAATTATGAAGTAGTTATGAAAGGTATTTTCTCAATATGCAAAAGAAACATCTTTTCAACTCTTTCTGCTCATTTAAGGAAAAAAACCTCTGAAATTTCAAAATGGTATACACTATAGTGTTGGACTATTTTATAATACAACATTTGTACATACTTCTGAATCACAGAATTAACGTACACATCAATAGGGTCCTACAGCACTTTTTCAAATTTATCAGTTCCTTAAAACATCATGAAAACTAAATAATACAATTGCCTCAGCTTACTGAGTGCTGCTACAGATCAGGAAGCATCAATCACATTATTAGTTTCTGCATAGCAACAGAAAGACATCATCTAAAGTTTGCATAAGCATTTATTTTCTTTAGCTGCATTTTACCCCCCTTAAAGATCATTTCATAAAACTGCAAAAAGTTCTAAGCTTCTCTATTCAGAAATTTTAGTCGTAAATATTCTACCGTTCAAATGTGACTCGAATCCTCTCCTCACTTCCAGAATGAAATTTATCATCCTTTTCATTGAAATACATCTCAACACACAGCTCCTCAAAATCATGAAGTTTCTTTTGATCTTCTTCTGTCAGGAAGAGTTCTAAGGAGAGATTCAGCAGTTAAGAAGGTGCACATTTAGTGTAGTACAGGTACTGGAAACTAATACCCACAACTTTACAAAGGGTGTTAAAAATAAAGTAAGAAAAAAAACCCCAAAAACCTCACAACCAACAAAAAACCCACAGTGCACAAAAGACCCTTCCCCTCTCCTTGCTAGAAAAAAGTTCAAGGTCAAAGGTTTCCATTAAAATAAAAATCAAAATAGTAATTCTGAGAGGATCTGTGCACCATATTACCATTCCTTACACTCCTACCCTCCAACTCCTTATTTCTTTGAGGCAGAAGCTAGTTCCTTAGCTGGATTTTATCATCTGTGGAACACTTCCCCCAACACCCCCCCCCCCCTTTTTAAATTTTCAAAGGTTTTCCAGTAAGAACAGATGTTTTCCAGAAAGAAAAAAAAATTCTTCCTCCATTAACACTAATAGGAAATCTAACACTATTTTTTTGTTTCTTTGTTTTTGTCATATGTCAGCTTGACTGGAGATTTCTAGGGGCTGTGCATTATACCCTTCATAAAAACACTGGACTTTGAACAAAATTAGTCTTACTCAATATTAAAAACATGGAAAATTAAGACTTACTTCGACTTTCTTGAGAACATATAATATAACCAAGAACACAGTACTTTTATGACAGTTTGCTTTAATCGTATCAAAAAAATTACTGCAATTTTTTGGATAATAACTGTTCATACTTGGCCCATCTGAAGTCTTGTCTGTCTTTCTTCTTTTACATATACAACAGAACAGGGAAGCCATGTGGCTAAGAATAATAAGTGGTGGAGGCAAAACAGGTTTTTCATGGTAGGCCATAATGAAATGATAGCGTTGATACTTCCACACAATGTTTGAAATTGCCTTGACTTGTAAATACACGTTGCTGAAAGGGAACAGAAAAGCATTAACAGACCAAGGTGGTTTTTTTTCGTTTGGGGGTGGCGGGGGGGAGAGGGGGAGTTGGGTTAGTGTGGGGTTTTTTTTGTTTTTAACACTTTGATAACAATTTTGAAATCTGAAGCTAGTTAAATAAGAGACAAAAGCACATACTTGTCTTTTACTACAAAATTATTTTAGCGGAAGTTGGAAACACAACCCATTCAAGAAAACACCATGATCCAATGCAAGTAGAGGGTTAAAAAATTCTCTCATCTGGTAACATTTCAGTACCTTTCCTCACAAATAAAGTACACTGAGATCAAATTTCAAGTTTGCCAAACAAACAAAATTATTTCTAACTAACCCCAGATTTTTATATCAGACCACATTAATTCTGCAGTCTGCCATTCTTCAGTGTTATTGAGCTGCTTATTCCCAGAAATCTAACACTTGTGGACAACTGTACAAGACAATTTACTATAATTCAACTCAACCAACTAGACTATGTTAAATGAATTTAGGAACAACAGTCAATATACACATCCAGAAACAATTTTGTTTGTTTTCTGACAAAGAGAACTTACAAAATGCTTTCAAATTATCTTAAACTTCCAATTCCCCTGGCCTCAGAGATGTGACACATACCAGTCACATCACACACTTCCCTACTTAGTCACAGGCTTGTGGTGAGGAGATGATGACTAGCCTTAGAACCTGTAAATACTTCCAGCAAATAGGATTGCTTTCAGCTGGCATCAGTTCTTCTTATCTCGCCATCTTATTGCAGTGAAATAGAAACTTATCAAAGGATTAGCAAAAATTAACAATTATCCATATACTTACTTGAAAAATGCAATAAGGAGATTAACCATAATGATGTACTGTACAAAGAGGTAGACGGCTTGAAGAAACGGGGTCAACCATGTTCCTGGGCCACAGAGATGAGCAACTTTTTCATCAGAATTATTTGCACATACTGCGTTGGGAAAAAAAAGACACAGAGAAAATATGTACAACTTTCAGAAGTGCCAGCAGTTATAGACAGGGAGAAAAAAAAAGATCACTTATAAAGACTGCAACAACCAACTATCATTCGCTGGTTCTGCAAGTCAAAACATCTGCATGCATTTAGGAATATGGTAGAAAAATACAGGAGACAAAATTTCTGGTTAATACTATGGTATAATCATATTATCGGAAGAAAAAAATAGCATAAAGCACCACCACAGCCAAAATTTGGGCATGACGGCTGTGAGGGAAAATTCCAAAATATTGCTAGGAACAGCCTCATGAGAAATTGTGATTACGTAAAGTTTTGAATCTAAGCCATTCAAGCTTTACAAAAAATAATGAAAAAGTCATGAAGTTACACAGCTGCAACCCACAAAGAGGAGATAATCCAATGAATGGAATCAATGGCAACAGTACTGGGCACTTCATAAAATTAGGATTTTGTAAGACCTTGAGAAGATCTTATCAGACTAAGTTTTCTCCTTACTTGCTTCGAAAGTGCAATGTCTTACCATCAATTTCATAGGCATACACTTCACCAAAAATCATCCAGTATGGATGAAACACAATATCTCTAGCAAGAGTCCAAGACGGTGCCTCATCAGGATACAATATTGCCTTCCTGGGAACACCAAAGCTAAGTAGTACAAGCGCCATGATCACCACAATGTAAAACATGTTGGCCACCTATTAACACAAAAAAGTCAGTTAACCCACAAGGTCATAACTATGATTTCACAACTTTAAACACTTTTACACTGACAGTGTAAGCTTGATAAATTCTATGTATTATATAAAGAAAAGAGTCAGAAATTTTCAGTCAGAAAATTTTGTTAAATAACAAAAAAAAAAGTTTGCGTTTTTCCTGTCCGTTCTTACAGCCTGTTCAGTATCCTTGGCCAAAGGCAACTGAGAGTATTTCCTTTGTAATACAAATACCTATTATGTGGATGAGTAGCAGCTGAAACGGAGAACTTATGCCTCTTGCAAGAAATCCAAGTGAGAAATGAGCAACTTGATGCCCTTATTTTTAAGGAATGACAGAGTTCAACTTTGTAGGAACCATTTTACAAGGGGAAAAAAACCAAATGCTCCTTCCACCTTTGTATATACAGCCTTAAAACCTCAATCCTTAAAAATCTTTTTTAACATTTAGATAGCTCACTGACAGTAGAGCTGTTTATTTTAAAATTTAAATAATTTGAATATTTTTTGTGGGAGAGAAAACAAGAACAGAGCACAAGCTATTCCATTTTCCACAGCACAAAATACGAAGGTGCTTTATGACACAAAACAAGTTGGTCTTGCACTAGAGCGCGCAAAGGCAAGAAAACCAAGACTATAAATAAATCTCAGACCTAAAAGGGAAATGCTAGATGAATCAAGAAAAAGGCATCATCATATTCATAGAAGTCTCTGACATCTAAGAACAAAACAGACCAGAGAAGGAAGATTTAGCAGCTTTTTACAGATATGTGACAGAGAAAGCTCCATAATAAAAGGAAGCCTTCTAATCAGTGCTTGTTTTGAAACACATTAAGTTATATTCCAGCTAGCTAATTCTGCACACTGAGTTGTTGACATATTATACCAGGATAAACAATCTTTTTCTAAATAAAACTTTGAGAAAATTTGTAAATGGATTCAGCAAGAAAAATATATTTCACTTGGGAAAAAAAAAAAACCAAAACAAACCAGTAATAGAAGTAGTACTTACCATTTTCCCAATCATCATAACGTAAGGGCCAGCCTGTTGATTTACAGCTAGAAAATCCAGTAATCGCACATACCAAAAAATTATATTGAGACAATATGTTATTCTTCCAGCAACAAAGACATAATTTTCTCTGTAAGTATTTTCACCAAAATTTCCCTTTGCTCCAAATCTTAATGCAAATCCAATGAAGAAAGTAACAATGGCAACTGTGTCACTGATATTGAAGTAATCACTGAACCACACTTTAATCTTCTGATTAATCTTCCCAGCCTCTGACATAAAAATCTGCAATAAAAATAAAAGTCAGGTCTGCTCACATTTATTGCACAGGGACTACCAATGAAATATATGAATCAGTAACATTTTTATACTTGCAAAAATAAAATATCCATTCAAATGGATAACTCTCTTACACTAAGGAATCAAAACCAGTGTTTAACTGTGTCAGCTTCACAACAAGGACTAGGAGGATGGATGTTTCCTTTTGTCTGAACAATTTATGAAACAATTTTGGGGTTGGGGGTTTTTTGGTGTTTGGTGTTTCCTTTTGAGGCAGTTACTGTTAAAAAAGTGAGCCCTACTTTCTGCCCCTTCGGTTAGGCCTGAAGTACCAGGTTAATGAACTAACTTTCTCTTATTTAAAAATTCTTACAGAACTTCTCAAAAGTCTCTTGCCGACCAGTAACATCGTAGTTGTGATAGCTATCCTGTCTCCATAAAACTTTTTTTGTTTTGTCGTCTTGGTCATAGCATAGTGGTAGAGTTTGACTGACACAAATAAATACGTTTCACTCCTCAGAAAAGTAAGCCTTGGAACTCAGGGGTGGGGTGGGGTCTGTGATATTAACAAACCAAAACCAAAACAAAACAAGAAAGGGAAAAAAAAAAAAATCAGACCAGGATGTCATTGCCAGTTCCTTGAAATTTAGGAGGAAAAAAACCCATCTCCTGTTAACAGACCTCTATCTCTTCCCCATTGGAAACACGAAGAAAAGCAATCTAATTCCAAGCAGTAGGCCAAGAAACACTGGTATTGAAACTAGCAGCCTACGCCAAAGTTTAAAATGAAGGTATTACATCATGTACTCTGATGCTTGAAGCTTCTTAGGTTCTCTTGTTTATAAACGCAGTTTAAAGCATATTGGTTTAATTGACAAAGAAAACTAAAATCCCAGATTGTTACAGGCATACCTCACGAATTTTCTCAATTGCTGATGTGAAAATGTAAGCAATAACAATCCACTCTTGAATGGACGGTAATTCTTCCATTTTTACAAGAACCACAAATGTGTAGAGCATGAGGAATCCTAAGTATGCCAACTAAAAAAAGCAATGAAAATTATATATGTAATTACCAAAGGGTTCTTTATAGATGTGCATGGAATCTTTTGATGTGGTATACAATAAAAGCTTCAAGTAGGATTACAGTACTATATTTACCCCTTTAAGCAGACAAGTTATTATTTGTAAGGGGATACAAACATTTTCTTCTTAGAAGAGGAAAAATAGCTGTAATAACTTATTTATTATTAGCAAACCTTTGTTCTTATTACAGCTATTTTTCCTTTAATACAAATTTTAGAGTTTCTATTACAGTAATTTAAACAAAGCTGTGCATGAACACTTAAGCCTAACAAATTATTATAGAAATCCTGCTTGCAACTGATGAAATTGATTACTCAGACAAGAATAAAAACGTTCATGCTAATTACTCTCTTAGCTTAAAAAACCCAACCAAACAAAAAAAATATTTCTCAAAGCCAACATCACAAACTTAAAAAAAAAAACCAAACCCAAACCACAGAGCACCACATGTGCATATACAAGTTTTTCAAAATCAAGTCATTCTCATTTCCAGCTTAGCAATGTAAGGGTTTTTTTGTTTGTTTTAAAAAAGTGCTTAAACTTTGATTCACAGAGCTACATGTTGGAAAAATAACAAAAAAATCCGCATTAGACTTCCAAATAAAATACACATTACACAGAAGAAAACTCACCGTATTAAACCAAAACTTCACAATTGGTGCATGATAAAATGCATAAAATTTCTGTGTAATTGGAAGTCTTTTAGGTTTTGCTGGAGTCTCCATATCATGCTTTTCTGAAGTACTGTCTAAGATCCTTACTTCCTTAAACACCTCCTGAAATGAAAGGACCGTTAACTTCATATACAGAAATACATGCTTTCAGACATTCACTTTAACTCTTGCTTTAATTTTAAAATGCAATAATTTTAACTTAGACATATTGCTTTTAATATCACGCGCGCACACACACACACGTTACCATAGGTATTTCATCTGCTGCATTCTGGAAGTTGTTTTCACTGTCATCCATTGCCATTTGATGTGCATCTTGAGATTGAGGAATATGTGACATTTCAGCCTTGGTCTTATATTCCAACAGCAGTATAGCAGGGGGGAGTAAAATACTCAGTATCACCTGGAAAAGATGAAGACTAAGTGCGAATAGTTCACAGCTACATTAAAGTATCAGAATACACCAACACACAGAAAATCCTCTGAAAATATATTCCCAAATTTCACTTGCTTGTTATTGAAGAAAAGAAATGTAGAAAATAATTAGTTGTTATTATTCATACACACACCTAAGAGGCTAAGATCACATATACAGAGTGTTCCTTGACTTCAAGTTTTAGGAAAGGGGAAGAATCACCAAATTCCAAAACTAAAAGCCACTAGAAAGAATGTACTCCAAGCCTGAAGATCCAGAGATGTTCTGTTTACATTCTGCTCTTTAATCCACTCTCAGAAACTCTGGAACTGCGTGCTGTCAAGGTGTATTGAAGAAGTATATACGAGTCAAGGTTCTGGGTTTGGTTTTTTGCGGGGGATGGGGGCGGGGGGGTGGCAGCATGTGGTTTGTTTGGTTTGGTTTTTTTTCCCAACTTACGGTAGAAAAATGAGCTAAGGTATGGATGAAGAGAATAAGTGAAAGCTATTTATTGTTGTTAGCCTGGTACAAAGCAAGCAAGAAAACGTTATCAAAGTTATCGCAGAGGATTTTAGTAGGTCACAAGTTAAATGACACTTGATATTTTGTAGGAAAGTTCTATTTCGTTATAATCCTATCAACAACTAGGGTTCGGTACACCATCTCAAAGAAACATGCAACTCCCATTTTGGTTCAATTGATCTATATCACAAAGGGCACCATTGGAAAACCTATCCCCAATTTGCCTACCCTTTTTTCATTCTGTGCCCTGCTTTTGCTCAGTTTCTTCCTCCAAAATAGGATATACACAAAGCTTTTCTACATCAAGTCTTATGTGCTGCCTGTAAAAAGCCAAAGTGCACGAAACTGTATTTTTACAGCCGGTTTTCTGTCTGTTAAGGTTTTTTACCACTATGTTTTTAGTAGTAGATTAGTATTTACATGATCTCTTTAAGCCTCTGATTAAAGGCTACTTGCCTGGTTTTTGCCTTCTATATTTCTGTACCTTATTTGAAAAGATAATAGAGTGTCAAAAGAAGAGTTAACAATACATACTTCCAGTTTTGATTATGTTAAAGGAGACTGTTTTATGGGATTTATTAACATAACCTATAGCTGTGAAAGCTTTATACTAATAGCATTTAAACACGTGCTTTCCTTCCATTTAAACATAAATTCCATTGATCCTTTTTGCACCAATAAACGGCAACAACGCTTACTTTGTACCATGAATTCTTCCTCATGTTCAGCCTTCCCATCCACATGTCTGATAACAACATCTGTGTACAAGTATGTGCTACAAATGGACGAAGCCTTGATGACACAGCTAGCTTCAGACAAGTTGAGTTGCTCCAATTTTTAAGCTCATAAGTTAGTAATTTCATTGCCATAGTTTCATCTTGTCGGAAGGACTGTTCTAACAGTTCAACTGCCAGTTGACCAAACTCACTAGAACAAAGAAAAATCAACAAAACAAATTTTAGTATCTATGGAAATTACCTTGAGTTTAGGACGAATTTTCTTGTGCAATCAAATTCCCAGTAGCACAACTTGAAGGGATTATTACCTGTCCCTTATGTACAGGTATACTGTACAGTAATTTGTAACAACATGTGAATCTGTGACTTCTATTAAAAACATATGCAGGCTACAAACAGGAAATTGCAAGGAAATGCAAGGAAATAGCGTGGAAGTAAGTAAACGGCACATTTAGTGTCATTTTAATTTAACTACAAATCATGACTTGGTAACAGCTCTCAGGAGAGAGCAATATCTAACACAAAACTTCTACTTGTGTGCCACTTAATCCTTTTTGCAAAAAGGAATTGTCTTCAAGCGTGCTAGTAGAACAGTTTGGGTTTTGTTCATATATAGCCCACTACTTTTATTGTAAATTTCAAGATCTTTAACTATATAAACATAATTTACTTGGAATACTGTTTCAGTTCTTCTGAAGTATCATCAACAAGGTCACTTTGTTTTGCTTCATATGCCATTGAACGATACACTTTGCAAGCAACTAAGGCTTTCGCCATGGACTCCTCCCCATGCTGCCAGAAGAACAGGGCCATCTTCTGCCTCTTCATTAAGACCGCCCAAAGTAACAGCTCGTTGAGAGGATAAGCAAAACGTCTCGTTTCAGGATCATCTATGTCTACTATTTCATCTTTGGTTCTTTTCTTTTTTCCCTCTTCTGCACCAGTGTCAATCTTTAAAATAAAATCAGAAAGTTACATTTTAAATCTCTAAACTTGGTCATTGCATAACTTGAAATAAAATGCTGAGAGATCCAATATCAAATTATATATAATTATAAAAAGAAAAGTGAATTTCTGAAGACATGAAAAGCAGCTAGAACTTTTGTTCCAAAACTTCAGTTGAGTCCAATCCATTTTAATAACTGGGAGACTGAATTACTTTGATTTATAGATCAAAAGAAAAGCAGTAACTAATACACCTACATACGAATGAGGAAACTCATGGAGACACATGGCCAAATCTTGCTCTGACTACAAAGCCATGTGAGCTCCCCCCACTGCTACAACTGTGCCAAAGATAAGCTTTTTGCTCCCTAACATATCAAAGCTTATCCAGAAGACTACTATACAGAAAGTTAAACACTCTTTACAGCATCCTGTAAGGATGCTAGACAAGTACAATAGCAAGGCTGAAATTCCTACTTTACCAAAGTCAGTAAAACTGCTGCTACTCACACTTCAGTGGCACTTGGATTTCAACCAGGTTCTCCCCTCTTAACTACTTAAAATAAACCCCACCACGTTCCCCTCACACATCTGTACCTTTGGTTTGTATGGCTGTGCTGTTTTGATGAAGTGATTATGGCGCATTTTTTCTTTCTTGTCTGCCCTGTTACCAAAAGACTCATGGCTTTTACACATCTGAGGAGTAGTGTTTGAAGGATTTCGCCCAGATCGCTGTAACAAGAATAAGAGGAAGAGGTTCGGTTTTGTTGCTTTACTCTTACCTACTCTGCATTATAAAATCATCTATTTATAGCTACTTAGTTGAGCAATTAAACAGCCACTTTGCTGCTGAAACAGTGATGAACTTGTATAACAGCAACAACCAGAATTTTCACTGGATATTTAACAAGTTTTTTGTTTTGGTTTGGTTTTTTTTTTTTTAAGTTACAGTTGTTGCTTTACAAGAAGCTAAGATATCTGCATCCCAAGCCCAGGTGAATCTGCATGTTTAGTGCCTGTTCTTCCCCTATGAGTAGGAAAAAGGGAAATAACAGAGAAGGAATTCAGATATGCTAGAATAAGGAGCAGGAGAACAAAATCTTTTGTTTGTCCTCAATCCCAAAACAGTGACCAGCTGCCCTCATAGGGCCTTTAAAAGAACCAGTCCATTGACAAGAAGAACAAAACAATATGGATTCAATTTTCCTCCAAAATACGCAGCTTTTTTTTAATTGAGAACATATGTTATCCAACTGCCACATACCCGATTGTTCCCGCTGAGACTGTTGTATATAGCTCTAAAGCGTTTTCTTGTATAGGTGCATCGATAGGTTCCTCCCATCAGATACTCAATAACCAGCCCTACATCAATCAGGTTGATTTTATAACCCGGAGGAAGATTTCCCTAGGAATACAAAAGGTATTTTTAGTTTTACAAATTATAATCTTAAACTTGCTTAGAGTGTTTCTACATGTCACATCACAGCTCTAAATAAAAAACAAATGAAATCTTTCATGATTTAAAAAAAAAAAAACCCAAAACAAAACCACAAACAAACAACCACCACCACACATCTACATGGCTCAAATATTCATCAGTTTCAAAAAAGGCAAGGTTATAGCTTCTTTTCTGTATGATCTCCCCTAGGAGGGTAGATGTTCATTCCATTGGGGGTGTACGTGGGTTGGTTTTTGTCTATTAACAGCCAAAATTACTCCTAGCCAGGAGTATCAGTTTTAAATCCCTCCAAAAAACAAAACAAATCACAAGGAAGATGAGGAAGACAACACTCATCAGATTCAACATCTCTCTGGGAGCAGGGCAGTAAGCATATAACAGCAAGTATTGGAAACAATAGAATGACTGCAGAGGTAGCTTATTATTTACAATAAAACCTAATTAATAAACCTAAGATTAAATTGACAGTCAAACATAAGAAAACATCAAAAAAACTAACACTGCTAGTTTGCCAGATTTTTACATCTATAGCATACCTGTTTGACATCCCGAACAAGATGAAAGAGCGTTGGGTTAGTTGGGCCTTGTTTCTTTATAAAAAAAAAAAAAAAAAGAAGGGGGGGGGAGGAATTTGGAATGAGAAATTAGAGTGCAATGACAGCATGAGAAGATTACAGTAGAAGGCAAATATTTTTGCATGGTGACTCAAAAAAAAAAAAATCCCTAGTTTTTAAACAAACAGTAGCCATCAAATAAATGCAAATATTTCAAAACTACCATACTAGCTATAGACTATTTCCTTTTTTGTTTCATTTAACTTCTGTTTCAATTTGGGACGTAATTAATACACCCATAGCTTGTCCAAGAAGGAAGAAAAAAACCCCACCAGAATTCAAACAGCAGCATTATGGGGTTTTTATATTATTAAAATATAATATTATAGAGACAAGTTTTAACAAATAAGCATTTTAATTTACAGGAACACACACAGACTGATATTCATGTTTATAGTACTGCAGGATCCATAGTAAAAGCTCCCTTACTTTTACAAGTTTTAGTCTAAACATTCCTTCTTTTTACCCAGGTGGATTCTTCTTTCTCTGATTTCCTGTGAGTGCATGAACTGTTACATTTTTAGACATATGGTTACCCTAGCTCCCATACAGAACTCAATTAAAAGCACATCAAGTGTGCAAAAGCAACACCATAAAAGGTTAATTAAAAGAAACCAAATAACAAAACCTGATCACATAGGCTCCTCTACAGAGCTTTATTAGCTAAAGAATTCTTTCTTTTTCCTTCCTGTCTTTTTTTTTCTTTTCCAAAAGCAGATAATGAGAATGTTAATGTAAGCCTAAATCATATTTGTGTACTACTCACTTTAGCTACTTTTTGGTAGAAGGTTTTTTGTTTTGTCCTGTTAGACACCTAGTGTATTACAAAACTACCTTAAAATTTTTAAAACACCACCTATGGCAACAAAATTTTTCTAAGTAATACTTATAACTGCAGGTTCACAAAATAAGCTATTTTTACAACTATTATGATAATATTAACTGCTACAGACAGAATTCATCTCATGAAGCTCTAACAGTACTATCTATAGACCTCATATTTTGTGCCCAAGTTTCACCCATCTGACTCTCCCTTGTTCTACTCCCCACTGTGGTTTACACATTTCATACATTCCACAACAAGGCTGCAATTTTCCCTTTAGTATCTATCCCATACGTCAGATACAGATGAACATCCTGCTGACAAACTATTTCTGGTACCATTTCTGGAGAGCCAGAAAGCAGCACTACAAAACAGCCGGACATCACGCACTTCTCAGCTCTAACCTCATGCGAGGGGTCCTTACCTATCAACATCCCATGGCCTTCAGACTGGTGCACATGACTCAGTATACAACACATTGAGCAACTAAAAAGCTGTTCTAAAAGAAGCCTAAAAAGCAATCATTCACTTACTGTGTTATAAAGTTCTTCCAGCCTGGGAATTGTAAGAAATTTGTGCATGCTTACTCCATTTTCAATCAGAAGTTTCACAAATGCAACTCTATCCATCACAAGGGCATCTAACATAGCCTGTTCCAGAGAGCCAACCTGCAACAAATAATAATAAGGTAGAGCCTGAAGAGAACCAGTAAAACAGCACATCACAAAAGCAAGCGTACTTAGATTACATATCAATCTCATTCATTCACAGGGCTGGGGAAACCTTATATGTCTAACAAATACAAAGATGTCACCCTTGGTTCAGAAAATCCCCTGAACTTCACATAATTACAGAATGAGAGAATATTCTGAAGACTTAATCAGCAAGTCTTATATTCTTCCATAGGTATCTCCTGCTGACACAGTACATGCGACTAAGTAGGCATTTGGTTTAACATAGTTAGGCTGTTCTCATAGATTGATATTGGATACAACAAAGACATAAAACATTTAAAGCACAATTTGCTTCAAAGACAAATGCTCAGAACCATCATTGCTATCAACAAGCCTCACAGTATGTACTTTTGACTAAACACTCCTCGTCTAAGATTGTGTTTTATTTTTACAGTAATATGGGAAAGAGGCAAGATCCACAATGTAGTTTTCAAACTAATTTGCAGACTATAAGAAATAGACATTTTGTCCTCCTCCTCAAAAGACACTGCAGTGCTGCCAACAGTGCATTTTACTAGATGCTTAAGAACTTCCTATGACCATCAACTGTAAGGAAGAAAGAGCATCTGACTAACATGAATTCAGCTTCCATCTTTTGCAATGTCTTTTCTCCCCTAGTTATTCAGAACATTTAGCACATTTCTAAAATTTTTGGACCATTTTCAACCACACAATAACAAAACAGCTGTAAGACTATGCAGTATGCAAAAGTTACTGTCCTCAAAATAAATGCGTCAGTATTCTACAGTCTCTATCTACAAAAGTCAAAAGATTCATTCTTTACAGTAAGTTGAATTTCTGTCTTCTAGAAAATATCAGTCTGCTTAATCCAGACCATTACATACCAGCCATTGTTGCCCATAAACAAAAACATGATTTTTGGCTATGTCAACTCTATCCCACGCAAGTGTAAGAACAAGCTGGTCAAATGCAGATGCATTCGTGCCTTAAGAAGCAAAAACAATGAAAAAAAATTAAAATTAATTAAAATAGAAAATAAACATTCTTGCTTCCTAAAAGGTCAAATCAAGCAATCCACCACAAATTTATACAGTATATTTCATCATTTATGACACATTACAGTATTATATAATGAGAAAACATAGTAGATAATTATTTGCTTAAAAACTCAAGATTCCTACAGACTATAGTATTTTATAAATAATTCATCATATAAACACTAAACAACAATAGCGGAGGATTCCAAATGCTCTTAAAAGTCTCACCTTTTAACAATGCTGTAAGTATTGCAACATCAATGTCCTGATGTTCGTCTGACCCAATATGAAAAACTGTGATCTGTCCAAAAGGGTAAAATGGGGAAAAAATATTTTGAAGTTATTTTCAGGTGAAGGTGATTAGCTCCAGTCTTTTATGTCAGGAATTGAAATACATTAAAAAGTCACCTTAACTTTGATGCAACTGAAGCCTATGCTTGATTTAAACTTACCTTTGGTGTACAGTCTGTTTTGTTTTCCTAACTGGGTGCCACACAAGACAATCCTTTATGAGAAAAAGCATAGCAGACACCCTTTGCACTCTCCAATCAATTTAAACTTCTTTTTCCACTATGATTACAACTCTCTATTGTCCATAAACACCACAGAGTATTCTGTTTACCCCTCCAGTTCATTCTGGATTATGAGATTAACCTGTCAGCAAACATGTTTAGCTGAATATGACAATTTTAAACCTCAGAACAGCACAATATGATGTCCAAATGAGACACCAGTACCTGAACTCAGGCTACATATAAAGCTTTAGGAAGTGCTTTTGCTTTAAGCATGCAGTGATAGTAGACCTTTGCTAGTACAGTCATAATTAAAAGATTTAAAAAAAGAGTCCTAAGGCTTTTAAAAAAAAAAAAAAAAGAAAGAAAAAGGACAGCAACCCAAATACAAAATACATACACGTACTATAAACAAATCAGAATCCTGTCACCTGAAAACAAATAGGCTTGGAAACAACAAACTCAGATTACCAGAAATAATCACAAAAATTAGGTCTCTCTTGGCCATGAGATAAAGTATACACGAAAACTGTATTTGACTATCTTCCATAACTGGAAGATCCACCGTGTCCAGAAAAGATTTCTGAATGACTCTTGATCATATACAACATTGAGATACAATTTAATATTGTATCCACAAATGCATGCACCCTGCATAAAAATTTTTTATGACAAGATCTACTTACAAGCTCTTTTTTTTTCATGCATTCCAGCAATGTCTGAAACAAATGAACTGCTTCACTTTGACCAAAGTTAAATGTCTTTTTGATGGTTGAAATGATTTCAGGCTCAGCACCCTCAGGAACATTCCTGAGATTGAAACAAACAAACAGGAAAACACATTGTTATACATGAACAGTAAGAACAACAATGCATTTATTTAGTTTCAACATGTCCATTCAAAGTTCTGCTATCTATAAGCTTATTACTATTTCAGTGGCAAAATCTTGGGTAACCTTTAGAAAGAAGTATAGGTTGCTTAATCTATGACATTCTACTACCGCCTCATTAAAGTAACTCAGCTATTCTCTATGTTATTCTCACATCTCTGGAAGGTTTGGTTAGCTCTGACTGCTGTTGAGCAAAACTCTGTAGTGCACACTTAAGAACAGTCACGTTTATCATTTAAGTTACTGTGGCTTAGTCAAAATTTGAAGTTGAAGTAGACAGGGCATTTAAACCCAAGAGTTTTGTCCTCTAGTTACAACGGTGTAACAAAATTACCACACGCAACTGAAGTTACACATGAGATGTTTCCCCTAATTTAGGATACAGGTGTGTACACTGTTGCTATCCTTTTCATAAGTATTGCTAAAGCAAGCATACGCTACAGAATGTGGTGCAACTGCTACAAGGTACGTGGGAGGAACCTAGAACTAGAACTAGAAGTCTTGGTCTTTAGGCAGAGCTGTTATTGCAGTCATCCTGGAAAGCTGCATCACAGGCAAGATTAAACTCTCCACTTAGTCTTTCCACAGAAAAAGCTCTTGCACAAATTTATTAAGGAATGGTCCCAAAACTCATCTATGTATGAGACGAGGACTTACCCTCCCTCCTCTGTTTGCTTGTGAACATACGCCAATATGTCTGCAGCTCTACCAGTTCCTTCACATACTACCACTGGCACAGGAGGACTTTCTTGAAGGAAGTCTAAAACTGTGAGAATGACGTTGGGGCCACCTTCAAATACAAGTGCCACCACTGGCACACCTTGTCCAATTCCTATAAAGTTGCAAATAAATAATAAAAACCAGATAACGTTGTAGGTGTACAGAGAATGTTAAGATTGATTTTATGTATTTAATAAATCAATTACGTCCCTTCTATTGAATAAAAATTAAGATGCTGCCTGCCAGACATTTCAACTGTTGCTAATGCACAGTTTCAAGCACTCCTTATACTTTGGGCTGGGAGGAAATAAGCTGATAAATACAATGGAATACAATCTACAAAACAGGAGAGATTCTTCACAGAAATCTTCCTGAAATAATGCAGAAAAGGGAGCTTTTTTTCTTTAGGGAATTCCCCTTCTACCTTCCCCCCAAATAGTTTCCAAAGATGACAACACGTATACAATTTGAACATAGTTACATGGAAACCTTCTATTGACAAGGAGTATTGCAGAAGCATTCCTAGAAGAGAAAAAAACACACATGTGTTGCTCCATAATTGGTAAAATACCAAAAGACGACATGGCTTCTTTGCACAAACACAGATGATGTTTTACAAACTCAACTGCCGTGTTGTGAAACTGCAAGTGATCATTGTCAAAACCATGAATCAATCAGACCAGTAAGGCCTGACAACATGCTAATAACTCAAGTGACGTACATTTGCTTTATGAAAGAAAAATTGATAACTTTATTCAGAAGAACCCTCCTCTCTGGTCCCAGGAAAATCCTAAATCTACCAGCAATATCTAGGGTCCAAAGCAGCAGCTGAAATTTGCAAAATAATCATTCAGACTTGAAACATAAACAAAAGACTAATTTTTCTATTTCCTCATTCGGATGTTTGGTGCACGTACCTCTGTCATTAAAGCACAGTAACACTTGGCCCCGAGGCATCAGAATTACTTACTTGCATGGATCCGTTGCAAATTAATAGTTTTTTCCAGTTCTCTCCGCAATTTAACTTCTGCTCCATACTTTCCAACTGTTCCATCATCCACCAGAATGAAATGGGAGTGGAGGTTATTTAGGACATTCAGTTTACTTAATGGATTTAACAAGGTTTGATACGGAGCAACCACCTAAGTATAAGCACATAACAACGTATTTTACTTATAAAGATTCAAATTTTTTTACATGAAACAACTTTTTGTGTAGACACAAAAACTGGTGGCTCAGCAAGAAGCACTGACACATATAAGCATGCCTTGGGTCAGGATACACTAACAGCTGTAGCTTTTAACTTTTCAAAGAGTTTTTTCTCTATTATCCTTCAGAACAGAATGCTTTTGTAATAGTTATCTGCTTTCCTTCACAAAGTTATCTTGTGATAACTTGTGATTGCTCAGGCAAACAGCATTCAAGACTGCATCGAAATTTTTCAACTTATCGGCCTCTGTAAATGTGATTTCTCTGTAACACTTTAGCATTTTTGTTATTTGATTCAGTAATATCAGTAGGGGATGTGGAAAGGATTAAGTACTGGAGAATAAGCTCCTCCTCTAGTGCATTTTCATTTTGCAACTTGTTTACACTAATGATCTTGCATAAGTCACTGATGTCAATGTAACTTCATATTAAAGCAAGCATTGCAATGATGCAAAGCAAGTGAAAAAAACATGCTTGAGCAGATTTGTCAAAAAATAAGTCAGGTAAATCACTATTTCAGTTAGATAATTTATCCTTACATCTCTTCCAACAAGGTCATTTCTGTTTTCAATCACTCCCCACGGAGCAATCCCAATAGTGCAAATCTTTCGAGATGATCTGGAAGCATGTTCTCTTAGAGCATCACCAACATGTTTTGCAACACCTGTTTGTGCACAAGAAGATTTCAATGTATTAAATGTTGTATCTTGTTAGGAAATACAACTGTTTTATTAGTTAACTGGGCCTTTAACAATCTGGGAACTTATTTGACAAAACACCAAAGAAAGAGCACCATACTGCATCTACTAGAAGGAAACAAAGTACTATGTATCAGTAATTCAACAAAATAAATATTAGCCTAGAAAGAACTAAAGAGTTTCCAGTAAATTACTGTACTTGTTTTGACTGCATTAAGTTTCTCTTCTTGTGATTTCAAAAATAAAAGCCAAAAAAACAACAAAAAACCTAAACCAAACAAGCCCAAGAAAACAAAACCCCCTACCTTTGTGTTGTTTCTCTTTGCAAGACAAAACAGCAGTCCATTTCTAACTACATATGTTCAAAATGTGTAATTTTAATTTCACTTGACCAAACTCACTCAAATTTACTTCGCTTTAAGATGAACCTATGCATCCATTAAATCTCTTGGCTCTAATAAATCATAATCCACTTAACTGTGCACAGTTATTGGTACTTCTTTACCTGTGTTCACTCCTCCAGTTATAATCCAGGCTCCTGTTGTTACTGCAGCTTTAATAAGACCTTTGCCAAGCAACTGTTTGATGCGTGGGTGAAGTTCAAATTTCTGCATGCCCCCGTGTACAGATATAACAAGCTTCGGCAACTCCATCTGCCATTCTTTCAGCATAAGTTGCAGAATAGCTTCAGGCTTAGTGTCATATGACAATCGCACATACTGCAGGCACAAGAAGAGGGTTAAAAGGTTCTTAAAAGAAATCATCACAGAATCAATGAGTAAAAAGAACCAGGATGTACTTCAGGATATATTATCCTATTCCTGGCTATGGAAAATGTAATTCACTTTCTCAAAATATGGCAGATGCAATAAATGAACGAGCTTACTTTATGTCCTCCAGAATTAAGGACAAGACAGTTAACGGTTTTGGAAGCAAGTTTTGGAAAGGGAACAACTGTAGAAAGATTATATAGAAATATATTTCTTTTATATAGAAAGCACCTCTCCTATAAGGACACACTGAGAGAGTTGGGGTTGTTCAGCCTGGAGAAGAGAAGGCTCCAGGGAGACCTTATTGCAGCCTTCCAGTACCTGAAGGGGCCTACAAGAAAGCTGGAGAGGGGCTGTTTACAAGGGCGTGTACTAACAGGACAAGGGGGAATGGCCTTAAGCTGAAGGAAGGTAGATTTAGATTAGATATTAGGTAGAAATTCTTCACTGTGAGGGTGGTGAGGCACTGGAACAGGTTGCCCAGAGCAGCTATGGATGCCCCATCCCTGGAAGTGCTCAAGGCCAGGTTGGATGGGGCTTTGTGGCAACGTGGTCTAGCGGAGGGTGTCCCTGCCCATGGCAGGGGGGTTGGAACTAGGTGGGCATTAAGGTCCCTTCCAACCCAAACTGTTCTATGATTATATTATTCCATCCTACTGGCATAGCAACCTAGAAAAATGAGTCTTTATGAAAGCATTGAATGATCTCTAAATCAGATTAAATTCAGAAATATTTATAAGTTCTGCCATCTACTGGGGAGAGGCTTGCATGTCTCTTGCGAAAAGTTTTATGAATGACAGTTGCTTGCTTTTCCTTCCCTATTCCTGGTGGGAAGGAAAACCATTCTTTAATAGAAAACTTCAAAACTAGCAGCTTTTTAACTTGCCATGTCTAACAGCATAAGATGGTTGATCAGTTAAAAATACTGCTGCATCTTTTATACAAACTACTCAATAAGCCCCACCTGAATCAAATTCTAACTAAAACCCCATCACTATTCCAATAAACTGGTTTTAGTAACCCCACCAGCACTCTGTAGAGGTAAGCAGAGAAAGGAACACATACACTGCTATTACCAACTTGAAAGAATTCTGCTAAGAGCCCTTCTCTCCACGGAGATGATCTCACCTGAAGTGCTGGAATCTCCTTGGGGATTCCGCCAGCTGCATAAAGAACACAGCTCCCTCATTCAAGCTCTTCAGTTTGGCCACAGGAGCCACACTGTATCAGACAGAACCCCTTGCAGCTTGTAACTACAGGAGCATTAAAATCAATTCTACCACAATGAGAAATCCTTTACAAAATGGTTGTGGAGAATGTGTCAGAATTTCCAGTTTTCTAGCCTCTCGAGTACATGTGCACTTGTGATTAGAGTTGGTTTCCAAAATTTTTTATTTTTTTGGTATGCTTGTTTTTAACTAACCCACTCTCCCACAAAACTGATATTATTCTGATCAGTATGATTCTGCTTTAATATTTTGAACAAATCTACTAAAGAAGCATATTCCACATCTGTCCATAACTTTTAAAAATTTTTTCAGAGTTTGAAAATCATGAATAGAGGGTTAAGACAGCAGATGTTACTTAACAGGTCCTATAAAAATTTATCAGTAGTGAGTAAGCAAGCAGCACAGATGAGTAAGCTGTATTTTCATGAAGTCTGAAACACTGACCACTAAATTCTTAATGTTATGTTTTGCTGAAGTGATTATGAATTGTCACCGTTTGCAATTTGAAGGTAAGCCTGTACATGAATACAACTAATTCTGATAGATCTGAGCAACTTTTGTTATGAAATATAAATTAAAAAATGGAAATTAGAAAGCATCCAGATCACAATTAAAGAATACTAGAATAGTAGAGGGTACAGGTTTGTCACAGTATGGGTGACGTTGTTTTCAGCCTTCAATTTCAAAAGTTAAATGAAGCATCCATGATCTCTATCAACATGTTTAGAGTAAGAAAAAAGAAAACATCATACATGCCTTAGTCCTGTAAGAATGAGAGCCACCTTGAAAGCTGATGACACCGTAAGCATCAGTAGAGGTTTGTTCTGTATGTTTTTCCACTGACCATTCTTCTATTTCCTGATTATAGTTTTCACCCAGCTTCACATCGGAGTATTTCATAGCAACACTTGCAGTAAAACAAGCATGTTGTCTGACCAAGCGGCCACAACAGCACCTGCATCCAACCATACCATTTAGAATACTTGAGTAAATACTATTATTAGAAGACAAGAGAGAAGAACTTCTTTTATCTATAACGGAGACACATCAGATTTAGAAAGCAAAGATTCTAAATATAATATTAACCTCTTTTCCAGAGCAAACCTTGTTGCCATAAATATTATAGCAAGAATTAATTAGAATACCTAATTATTATGCAAAATACTGAAACTCATGGAGATAGCAAGTTGGAGGCCAGAAGAAACTAAGTAGTCAGGACAGAGAAAATTGATTCTTTGAAGCCAAATAATTTCTATAACATTTGTAAATCTGTGATGTATGTATTGCAGACAGTTCTTTATTCATTAGTTATATTTATTTTATATCTAACCTTTCACCGACTTGTCATTTGCAATATTGATCAAAACTTTTTAAAACCGTATTAGGAAAGTGCTTATTTAATGGAAAAAAATATTCATTAATATTGTAATTACAAAGAACTCTTACCTGACAAGTTGCTGACAAATCTGACATCCTGGAAGGCATCTATAAGAAATATTTAAATATACAAGTAAACTTCAGATTCAATTTTTGTGTGTGTGTGTGGGAACAGACCACTCACACCACATCATGTGCTTACAGAAAGATTACTGAACAAAAGAGATCTCCAGTAAATGGAAAACATGCTGCTCAAGTTTGCCTGTTTTTAACGTAACTTGTCTGTCTGTATTTTACATGACTCTAGTATACTTGGCAAGTAAAAAACACATGAACAGGCAAAAGCTTCAGTCCTGAGACTTCAGATGGGTTTTCAGGGTTTGAACCATCAATATCTGAAGCCCGGGAATATTTCAGACTGGATTATCTGCAGTATGGAAACATTTTGCTAGATGCTGAGAAGTTACTCACAGACCAGCATTTTCTTGGACTCATTATAAGTATACATTGTTGTATCTATTCTACAAATTCATCCTTCTAATATACATGCAAATTGAACTGCCTGTGTGAGGAGGTTATTTGATCATTTCTGAGTTGCATGTGCAGAAAAAGATACATTTGAACAAACCTTACGCAGTAGTGTCTTTACATAAAGTTTATTATATAATAAGGAATTCTTCATTTCTACCCGCTTCCATCTCAAATATTTTCTGTGCTTTCCTGCTAACAGCTTTCTTAATATTTAAAATTATCATAGTAGATAAATTTATATCACTGTTTTCCATAATTTTCATAAGCAGCTGTTAAACAATTATGGTTAAGAGTTAGTATGGAAAAGTGTACAAATAGAGATGGTATAGAGTAGTCTTAAACTGTTTTCAGACTTTGAGCATAAACCGTTTTTTAATTTTGTCCTCTATAGAAGTTATACTCCGCTATTAATCATCAGTTTTAATACTGAACTATACCTTTAGATCTTCTCTAACAGTTATTAAAGTATAGTTATCTATACTAAAAGGTGCAGATCAACAAAACATACCGAATACTCCTGTCTACATTTGATTCATTCACGCATAATTCATGAACAACAGTAAGCGTTTCTTAGAAACTGCAGGACAAAAACTAATGGAAAAGTTGTAAAGTCTGTCATATGTTACAAATGGGTTAAACTAAAAGGGCAAGTGTTGAAGATCGTTTTGTTCCCGTGAAATGCTCTGGAAATTTTAACAGCTTCCTAATTACTTTGTTTGCATTTGCAAATTTTCCGTGTGCTACAATCATGGTTATAAATTCTAAAAGCTTCTCATGTCACATGGTTTCAAGGAATGTGGTGAATTATTTACAATAACTTAAAAATTCTACAGCATTTACTTTGTTCTTTTTCTGCCTAAACCCAAAGTTCTTAAAAGAAAAATACTCTGCCCCAACAGAACAAAAGAGACTTATAACTTTATTTCAGTCTTTTTCCATGAATAAAGTTTTCTAAAGTTCAGAAGAAAAGGTTTCTTAGCTGCTCTCAAGTACACATAAGGCTAAAAAAAAAAAAAAAAAAGCTGATCTGAAATCCATAATGACAATAGTAAACATTTTGGGGAGACAAAACTGCCTTAAAATACCAATTTTGAATTTATTTTCAATTTGACCTTATTTAATCTGTGACACAGATGATATGACCATGCACATCAAGTTCAACCATTTTAGGAACTCTTAAAAATTATACCTATAACATTTAGTGAAGGTAAACTCTACCAACTAGATATGTTAGATGTATCACTAACTTGCTTGATTTCACATCTCTAAATTAGCATAAGGTAGAAGCAGCACGTGAGATATGCAAAATATTCTTCATTAGTCTCAGCCTCCCCTCTAGAAATATATTTCCCCATTTTTCAGCCTCATTTTTTCCTTACAGAACTTAAGGATGAAAAATTACTAAATACCACATGAAATCTTATTCTTATTTTATCTATCTTCTCTGGAAGCAAAAATTTCTTCAGCCGTTGTTTTGTAATTTTTTTCCTCCCAACACAGTTCTTGTTTTTCTTTATTCTTCTGTGAATTCTTCTGCCCTTTTCCTGCACTGTCAGGTTTATTTTTACACTTCACCCTACACTCACAGTGCTGTTCTTTAAATTCCAATAGAGTATATCTTTATGACACTTTTTGACTTCAGAACTATGCCATCAAAAAACCCAAAAAACCCCAAAAACAACTCCCCAAAAAACCAAACAAAAAACCAAAACAAACCCCACACACTGCAGACACACCATCGACATCACTAGGAAGACTGGAAAGAAGCAGCAAAGAGAACAAGGGAACACTTATTAGAGATTTCTGCAATGTCCAAGTACTTTCAGAAAATGAAAAAAAAAATAATATCCAAGCTAGACACCAAGAGTGACAATATCCAGTCACAAGAGAGTGAACTAAAGACAGTATTTCATACAAATAGAGCAGTTAGTCCAAAAATCTGTTGTAAGCTCTCTTTACAATACTGACTTTATTTAATTTTAAAGAGCAGCAATGAGTTCTTGCATCATTTCTTGTTTACCTGTGGGGGTCTTTTGAACTTGGTATAATATACACACACTCCCTCTTGGTGAAAGTATTTTCTATCCAGGATTTCTGGGACTGAAAAATAAAAAGTGTAACAGTATTACAAAATACAAATCATACAAGTTTGCAACAAAAAATGCCTTTCAAAGAAAAAAGAATGAGAACATGAGGGTTGTTTCTGTTTAAAGATGAAGGTAAGTAGTGTCTAACAAAAAAGTTGTCATTTAATGTTTTGCTGTTTCCCAAAAACTAACAAAACCATTTATGACCCTATAAAAGCACCTCACACTGCCTAAAAGTTTAGATAACCAGAATCATTATGTAACTTATTTCATACACAAATCCGATAAAATCCAAAGTAATATTTATCAAAATAACATTTAAATAGCAAAAATTTGCAATATGGAAATAAAGATGTATCAAAACCCCCAAATAATTTCAAAATAAATTGTTTACCTACCTTGCTAAGAAAAAAAAATTCAGTTAATTTTTAAAAATTTTAACTGCACTACACTGAGATAACAGTAATTTCATCGATTTACATCTTTAATAAAGTAAAATTTTCATCTTGAAATTGCAGGTAATGAAGTTTTCTAACAACACTGGCAATTTTTTCTAGTAGCAATAAATAGGTCACAAGCTTTGTTCTTCATCAAGAAACTTTTCATTTCAATGAACAAATTTAATTAGCATCTCTAAGCTGTGTTTTAAGCTTAAACTTGAAATATGTTCTGAAACATGAAATTAAGGATGTTTACTTCTTTAGATGCTTACCTATTCTAATAGCTGGACATAACTTCATTTCAGTTGCTTAAAACAACCATGTAACATTATCTTACATGATAATCTCAGGATTACATGCTAAACAATATGCATAACGCCCAATGTCTACGTCATGTTTCAGCAATACATTGGGAAAGAAACTCGGACATGATTTTTAGTAATTAAAAACAAGAAGAAACCTTGGGATGCCAATTTGTACCTTAGGTAATATTGCTTTAAATCCTTATTAAGAATACATTAAAAATGTCTTCAATGCTAACAGCATGTCCTCTTCTACATTTACATTTTATCTTTAGAAAAATTTGAGAAATTTCATACCTGTTCTATTTTACGACGAGATTTACAAAGACTGATGTATATTATTCACAGGTATCTAAATACAGGTCTGTGGAAACTATGAAAAAAATTAAGACTTTTTTTTTTCCCTCCAGATCCATTGTAACAGAAGATTCAGTAAAGATGAATGGTTTCTCTCTCACCACAATTTCAAGATCAGTTTAAGAAAATACAGAGAAATTATTACAAGTAAGAATGTACAAGCTAGTTTTAACATAGGTCCCTGGAAAAGTGCTCCTCAACTGCCCACCTTCTTTCAAAACATTTCCCAGACTCAGCAGATCTTTCTCACATTATTCATCATGATCTCCTTCCAATATTTTGTTTTAGTGAACTTTGACTATGAATCTGTCAAGACAGCAACAAACTGCTGCTCCAGTTTCTGTCTTCACATTAAGAGGGCCACCAGTCTCTTCCAAGAAAAAGGAGAAAGGTAGAGGCACAATCCACAGGGAAGAATCATGGCAGGGAAGAGGAGCTGTAAACAACAGAATGAGCACTCACACCATGTATTTTACATTTAAATTAATATTTTAAACACCTGGAATAAATAGGCAAACCCATTATTCACTACTGTCCTACCTCCTTTCCCTATACATAGGAAAGAATGCTGCTGTGGAGGAGAAAGAAAGAAGGCTTAGCAAGGGAAAAGCAGGATATGAGACATTATATGCAAACATGATGTTATGAAAGATTCTATTACATTTATGGTGCTTTTTCCTTTTGTTTTTATTTTTTTATGTGAGTTGTTTGGGTTGGGTTGGTTTTTTCCTCTCCTTCTTCCCTTCCCCTTTGGAGCAGAAGATTGAAGTGACTGAGTCTTAACAGGCTTGTGAAAAAGAACATTTCTTCCTCTGCTGTCCTCAAAATTCATCTCTAATCTCCTCAGTTCTTGGATAAGAAAAGAGAAGCACATCACTTTCCAGGAAGGAGCTGAGTATTTCATTGGATACCTGTGCCTTACATGAGCTGGACTCAAAACAGCTTTAACTCTTCTGTACCTTTATCAGAAGATTAGCAGTGTTCTAAAAATAAAGTTGATATATGTGTATATGTATATATGTATATGTGTATATGTAATATGTATATCATATTACATGTAAAAATATACATATAGTAGACAGTCCAAATTTTTAGCTTCCTCCTCACATAGTATTTTTTTAACACTAATAAGCCTTAGCCTTTGTGATATGAATCCCAGTTCTGGAAGCTGCTTTCTGCTTAGCTGAGTGTCCCCACTGTTTATATGGGTATGGGTTTTTTGGGTTTTTTTACTTTATTCCTTAAAACTGAGGTCTTGTATAGATCTTCCCTTTAACATTGCAGTAGTTTAAGCTTACATATGAACTCTGCAGATCCTCCAGAATATAAAAAGATAAAGAAGAGTAATTTAATACTTAAATGTTTTAGTCAGCTGGCTAAAACCACACCTTGAAGCAAGCTATCACAGGTATAACATGCTAGATATTGGAATCTGAAGTATATAAACCACAAGTAATTGCGTCAATTGCTCCATGCAATATTGTTTTATTATTAAGTGGTGATCAAAGCTGGGGACAAGGAACGCTAGCTCACAATGCACAATATCACTTTTCAAAATAAATGGTTCTGAATATTTTTTAAAAATAATTTGATTAATTTTTATCTTTAAGAAGGTACAGTTTTGACCACTCATCAAGGATTTCTCTATTTTCAGTAGAGCATGGGTATACATCTATGCTATTTATGTGGAGCAGGCTCTATAATGTTATTAAAACACACTTCGAACTTTTCATTTGGTAAAATTAGACTCTCTCCAGAAGCACTCTTGTATGCTGATCAATCTTTATCGCAAGAGATTTTATACATTTGCTCATTACAGAGTCTCGGGTTTAGTTAAGGAGAGGGGAAAGGGGGGAGTAAACCAAAAAGAGAACAGAGTAAGCGAGAGACATTTCCCATAAACAGGTAAAGATCACATTAAAAATGTAGTAAGAACTGACACACGGTATTGCCTTCCCTGTAAGTAAGAACTACTATTACATAATGTTCCTGTGATGACTAGAAAAAGGAAGATGATGTGAGGACACTCACTGTTAAGACAAATTAGTTGCAGCAATTACCTGTAAGAAATACTTCCTTATCAGCTAGAGATTAAGTTAAAATAGGAGATCAAGTCAGTAGTCAAAAAAAATTAATATGCAAGTTATCAGACTGTTTTCTAAAATTTGCCTACTCTTACTAAAATTTTTTAATCATCTCTACTGCATACACAACTACACATCTTAAACTGCTTCCAGTAATGAGGCATCTTCTGCTGATTGAGTGTTCTGTTTTGCTAATGTACTTTAGAAGGTGTACCTTACATGATGGCTACGGGCAACATGGGTCAGGAGCTCTCAATACAGTGAGCTCTGTAGTGCTGCTATTCAAGAGAAAGGAAAGAAAAGGAGGCAAAACGGAACTATGAACCCTCCCCAAAAAACATATGGTCAGATTTTAGCAAAAAGCACAAGTAGTATCAACATATAATGAGCTACTTTTCAATTATTTACTTTCTTTCCTTTCAAACTTGCATCTTGAGGAAAAAACCTTAGGTTTCCACATTCTCTTCTGTGCACTTCAAATCTCAAGCTAAATAAAATTTAAGACTTCAAAGAAAAATGTTAATACAATTAATATTACTCCAAAACTACCTTCACTATCTTTTTCCTACAGGTGAGATATCTATGAAAATTTTACCACATTAAGACCTCTTAGCAGTCAACGTTGGCAGGATCTCATCTGCACACCAAAAAAACCTTAAGTTTGACTTTTTCGAAGATGTACAACAGTAACTACTCATTCCTAGTCCCAAAGTGGCCAGCAAGGCTTTTGTTCAATCTTTAAGCCGTAGAGAGTTATGCAAGATACCTCATTCTGGTTGCACTGATTTCTGAGCATACAAAGTTCACTGTGTCTTTCAGTACTTCTGAAAGAACTTCAAGAAACAAAAAGCACACAGATTTGATTCAATAAGCTAGAAGAGATATAGTCACCCTGGGATCATGATTAAACAAAATACTTTAAACTATTTCAAATAAATAAGTCCTTTCATAACAGTTTCACAAATGCTGAAATAATTACAATTGCTGTTTGAAACAAAACATACACAAGTATTTGCTGACCTACAAACTCAAGAGAATGTACCCAACTACAGTACTTCCAACTTCTGGAAGTATCTAAATGCCAAAAATAATCCCATAACCTTTCACGATGGATGAAAGTTTTACCATAGCAGTTTCAGTATTAGTTATTTTTGATACAGCAATAGCATTAGCACTCAAAAGCATCATTGACAGAAATTATTTAAGTGTACCTGCTCAAGATGCAAGTAACTCCTTATGTTATGTTTACTGAAATTCAAGACGGATATTTTTAGCAAGTCTCCTTGTAGAATGAAACTTTTAACACAAAGTTAACTATAATTTAAGGTTTTGTATATAGCAGGTTACAAACGAAAAGAGGCAGTTACCAAAGTACAGTATGAGATCAGGTCTCTCTCCTCCCTTCAACTGCCCTAAGTGTTTATAAAGAGCCTCTTATTCAACACATTAAAATAATAATAAAACTAAGTTCTAGCAGGGCAGCAATTGATGGACAACAGTACAAAGAGCTTTATCAAACTATTGTGCAATTCTTCACGTTTACCCAACAAGTTTGGTCTGAATTATTTTCTGTATAGAAAGTAAGCTTTCCTATTTGGCAAGATCTCAGAATAACTCGCATTTACACAAATATGGCAGTATATACAGAAATATACTGTATAGCTGACAACCATGAACTTGTTCATATACAACAGGATCCCAGTTTATTCCTTCTACTCATTTGTAATACTGTATATTGTTTGGAGGCTCATAAGTTATAGAATATTTGTTACAAAACTAAACTTTAACTTATCCTAAACATATCACTCTCAAAACTGCAACACTGCATACCAACCTAGCAGTTCTGCTGACAATTTTTCTACAAAGTTGATCAGGTGAATCAGGAAACTGAACTGGATTAAAAAACAATATTCAAGACTGTGACTTTTGTGGAAGGCTGATAATAAGAGATTTCAATTACTGATTACATAGACCTCAGTGTCAGATTTAGAAGTCATATCACTTTCTACGGCATCTCATATTTCAGCTTTCAAATCTTGTTTATACTACATGGCAGTTCAATATATGGAATAGTTTTTAAAAGAAAAGATCTTCCAATTTTATTTGTCCTTTATTTAAAAATAAATACTCTGTATTCTTTCCCCACTGCCTCCAGTTTTCCAGAAAGCTGAAGTTTCCATTTGGACAAAAGCAAATACAGGGAAAGTTTCAGGAAGCCTGAAAACAAGAAGATACAGTGGAAACTGTCTGCAGCGGGAATACTCATGCTAGCACTGCCGTAGAGCAGTCCTATCCATCTAGGTCACTTATGACCAGGAAGATAAATTTCAAAACATTTCTAAAAGACATTCCGTACTAAGAACATCCTTTAGCTTGTCTATTCAAGGAAACGTCCACTGACAAGTTACTGCTTCTTATATAACTATACATACTGCACACACTCTTTTCATGATTTACAAGAGGATCTCTTATCTAAGAAACCCATTCCCTTAGCCAAGCACGTGCTATACCATGGGACTGAACTGTGATCCCTGCCCAGCTAACTAACCCTTAACTGTGCACTGGGACCTGCAAGCTATAGCTGAAAGGCAGAAATTCCAAACAAACCTTTATCTTATCGCTTCTATACTCGATACATCAAATAAACCCAAATCAAGCCAAACAACCAGAGTGAATATGATATCCAATTAAGTTAATGCATATCAAGTAGTTTAGTTTAGAATTCATAAAACTTGTGGGAAGAGATGCCATAAATAAAATGCATGCTAGCTCTCACTGCAAACATTTCCAGCAGGGGCTTCAAATCCTTAAGGCAGTAAGAACTGTGCTCCAGGCAAAGTACCTGGACTCATTCTTAGTACAAATTAACTGAATGATACTGCAAATGTGTATCTCGGGATGAGCTAACTAAGCTGCTGTGGACGGGGTGGAGAGTTATCTGAAAGACAGTTAAGCCTACATTTCTCAAAGAAAATACCTAAAATTTTGTATTAAAAATGCTAGCGGAGCACAACTCAGTTCCTCAAGGAAACACTTATCATTTGAGGAAAGTCTTCAGAACTTCAGCTAATGAGCAGATAGGAGGAGAAAAGGAAGGTAAGTTTGATGCCATATATTTGCTAACATTTGTTTTAAGCTCTTGGCTCCAGCAAACCCCAGACATTTAATTTACTTGCTTTCCTTGCAATTTAAAATTACATACCTCTATAATTACTGTTTGAGCTTTTTTTTTGGGGGGGGGGGGGGGGGGAGGGAGGGAGAAGAGAAAACAAAGCACTTAGCCTGCTAGTACTGCTAGCTATATTTAAAAGACTCTCTGCTGAAGAATAACAGCACTGTCTAGAGAATACACAACACATACAAAAAGCTCACAGAATTTGTTCTTGAATCAATAACTAGAATACCAGTCAATCTTACCAATCTTTTAAGTAACTTCTATAGAAAGTATGGATATGTGGGATACTAGAAAGACAAAAAGGCCCCCATATTATCACAATGCCAAATGATATTTACAGAGTGCTTTAATGTATCCCTCTGAAGTATGTCACTCTAGATGAGAACTGTGTATTAATCTTAAATTGTTGTTTAATCCACTACAAATGAAATTTTTTGCAAAGATTATTTACCCACAGTCCACATCAGGATTATTTTATTATTATCCTGAAACAACTACCAGCCTCATCTACAAGAAAAAGTTGTTTCATATAATTTTTCCCAAACCCATTGGGGCACCTCTTGTCACAGAACCCGAATGACTCGGACACAGACAGACCCATCGTGCACAAAAGGCGTCTCTGCTATGTTGAAGATCCTGTTCTGAGCAGAACGGTTCACCCGGCTTCACTTGACTCATAAGAAACCAAATAGTTTTCTGGGTTGAAAGACTTCTCCAGTGAAAATATTTCTACAGTCCTGAAGATACATTGCTCAACAGCAAAAAAATATTGGGTTTATTTTAAATAAAAACTGTTGAGGAAGCAGGGAAGGAAAAAAGAGCAGAGAAAGTCTTCTGTCGATTCTCCTGCAGACTGTATTCAGAAGCAGACCTCAAACAAGCCAGCGAGCAATGATACCAATCTTCACATCAATGGCTCCCTTAATGCCAAAAACAAACCTTCAACAATCCTATTCTCTATTAAACAGTTCAGGCGATTTGCTCTGAACAGTTTTCACAGCAATCCAGGTCTCTAACAGAGTAGCTATTGTTTCATCAAGTTGTTCTCTGATGTAACGCAGTCACCACCAAACTCACCAAATCCACGTGCAGTTTTGGATGCAAAGAATACTTGGGATTTGTCAAAAAGGATTTTTACAGCACACTCAAACTTGACAACAGTGATTCCAATGGAGCCAACAGGCTGATTCTGGGGGAATTTTCTCACCAAACAATCACAAATCATAAAATTAAGTTGGTTGGGGATTTTTTTTGTAGATTTAATTCAGAAGACCATAAATTCATATACAGAATTTAACATTCTGAATTTGCTATTTTCAATCCTGATGCACCAGAATAAAACCCACAGACCTAATATTTTTGGGACATTTTTATTACATTCAGACTCAATAAATTTTACCCGCATTATTGGGAAAGTTATCTTCTAATTGCAATACAGGTCTTTCAGAGAGAAATTTAGAGCAAATCCAGCATGTTTTTAAATAAATTTCTAAAACATTGCTGGTTTAACACCCATGTGAAGTTGCATGCTGTTCTGCAGTTAGACCAGTCATAAAATTACTCCTCCTTTTTAGAAAGCATTGAATCTTAAAATGCATACACCATCCATACAAGGCATATAAAAAAAATCTTAAAATATACCTAGAAAATATTTCACAACTGATTCTACAGTATGAGAACCTCAGGTCACACTGGAATAAACCATCAGTTGATTTCAGAAGACATGCACACACTGGCGTTAATTCCAAAATGGCTTTCTCTCAACTGAGATAACAACAAACACCTTCAGAGTTAAATGCCCAATTAACAGATACAGTAATTAAATAAACTCACCAAAACCAGAGACTCTATAAGACTATGTCAGCACAGCAGATGGCATGCTGTTCCTGAACAAGCCTTCAGAAAAGTGGAGTATTCTGGGGGCGGGGGAATGTATTTTGCTTTTTATTTTCCATCTTTCATCAACAGAATTTGGAATTTTGGTAGGAAAATGAAAACACAAAAGAAGGTAAACCAGTTTCACTGCTGAAATCAATTTACTTACTCCAGTTTACAGCAGTTTACATTTCCAATCCTCCCAATTAATGACATACCAAGCTAAAAAATTTTAGAATTTTAGCCCTTCTAAAGAATCTATAAATTACTTTCTATGAGCTCCCAGACCCATCAGATGCATTTCATAAAGCATTTCAAAGCATACACCAAAGCTATGATCTGGAAGCAACAAACCGGGAATTAGCCCACTGAGTTTTCAAAGGAGATGAAAATAATTCTTCACCCCCTAAGACTTACAACCATGGTTTTAAAAAAAAAAAAAAATAAATAAAAGGATAGCAAGAGAGTATGTGGTCATAACTGCAAGGAAAATATAGCTACAGCTTTTCAGCCAACATTTTAACTCTAATACCCACTTTGTTGAAATGAGACATTCCAAAAAAATACATAGCAAAAGTATATAGCAATGTTTTCAAACCTCTCATACAGTGTCTGCTTCATTCTGCAAGGGTCCCTTGTTCAAAACCCTTTTATTAATTGCGTCAAGTCACCAATGTAAACCAGTCCCAAATCTGTTACATTTTTAAACACACAACCTACTTTTCCTTCCTTCTCTACAGTGATAAAATTGTACAGTCTGCATCCTCTTTGCCTCTCTCAACATCAACGACTTAGCTGCAGTCTGTGTTTTAATCTTATCGTTGATGCAGACTGCAAGCCTACACACTCTCTTCAATATGACCAGCAGGAAGGTAGAGTCTGCATACCTACTCACCTACATCCAACAGAAACGACGCCAAGCCTTGTTAAGTGGGTCAAATAATTTCTGTGAGTATCAAGGATGGCCACTCAACCTGGTCCTTTCTGCAGGGATTGATGGGACACACTGTGCATGGCTGCTAAAACCTCTGCACTTCCTGGCTCACCAGATTTACTCCCCATGAAAGAATTAGTTTGGTTCATGCCCCACATTTCTGGCAAGTGCTGGGCTTACCTCACATGTGCCACACAGGGTGTATGAACAGACAATCCTATAAACTCTGGGTTTATTTTTGGAAGGAATGAGGCTTGGGGCACACTTTCAGAGGTTAAACAATTCACATAGCATGGATCCATTGGCTGTCCTCCCCAAGCAACTTCCAGTCCCTTCCCCATCACGTAGGGAATACAAATCACAGATGCCAGAAAGGAGTTAGTGGTGGCCACTTCTGGAAATAAAGCAGGAGGAAAAGGCTCCTGTGACTAGCCAAATAATTAATCTTACCCTCAATTTGCTTCCAATTTGTTCCCAGATGAAAAAAGCTCAGCTCTGGCAGCCGCTATTCATAGACAGCATACAGGCTGCAAGTTCACTTCACCTAGCGCAAAGGATGTATTTCAGCTTTATTTGAGTTGCAGATTTAAAGGAGATCCTGCCTTTCTGGTTCATGAAGTGCATGAACATCCGATTAATGCATTACATGCTGAAGCACATTACAACTACAAAAGCAAGCTGAAAGGGTGGATGTTGTTGGTCTTGCTCTACGACTTTCTTAGCCTGTTCCATTTACAGATCTGACTTATTTTTAATGTCATACAAAGAAAGGTACTTCTCTACCATCACAGTGAAGATTTTGGTGCCTGCTGACTTAAGTAGGCTATTATTAACTCACTAGAGCAATGGAAACTTGTTATCTCTACGGGATTTTTGACATAGCTAGCCTCATACAACCCTTTGAATATCTAAAAAAACCCCAACCCCAAACAAACAAAAAAAACCCACCCCAAACAAACAAAAAAACCCCACCCCAAACCCAACCATAAATCAGGAAGCCTTATGCCCACATGTAAATTAGTACAGATCAATAATATTTCTCTGAATAGGATGGATGAGAGGGAAGAGCAAGAGAACATACTAGTGGGCACATGAAATAGGTGACAGCACCAGACCACTGATAAGGATGATGAAATTTCACATAACTTATCTTTAGACACAGTATCAGGGAAAACCAATTTATTTTTATAATCAAAGCTACTAACATTAGGAAAGAAGCCCTTCAGCAAACACACTATCAAAGAACGACCTGAAACGGATTTGGAATTTTGTTCACTTTAACAGTGAGTACCGTAATTTAAAACAAAAACAAAAACAACACTTTGTATAAGTTATGCAAGTCATCTCAGAGCAGAAAATTAGTATTAGGCTGATTCCAAGCTAATATTAAAATATCAGCATTGGGCCTGATGTCTGAGGGAGACAGAAGTTAGTCATACAACCCCTGAACTGCCTTCATTCTCTTGGTAAGGGGAATACGTGCATTAATCATGTGCAGGATCACAGAGGTTTGAGGGGGTACATTGTCTTAGGCCTTATTCTCTATGTTCTCCCAGTCTATACACAAGTTTACGCCAATGTGCCAGTATTTGCTAGCTACAGTAGGGGAAGCCAATATTTTGGTCAATTCTCCACAGTGACCAGAATTCTTGGGAGATTAGAAGAGGATGGAGAAAGTAGGATGAGCTGAGACAAAACAAGAATTTGCTACAGTATAGTTCACCTACTATAGAATTACAAAGACTTAAGCATTTTTAAATTCAGCTCACTAACAAAGAGCTACTGGATTCAATTACAGTTTCATTGCTTGTCAAGACAGAGAACTAGCTCTCCTAACAGAACTAGCTAAGTCCAAAGTTGCTCAACAGTGTACATTGACTACAGCCCTCATCTCGGGGCCTAAGTAGCCTGACAGCATTCTAGAGACATCCATGTACCTCAACCCTTATCAGAAGATAAAGTTCCCCACTAAAACTATTTAAATAGTTTCTGTTTACTCTAGAAAAGTGCAAAGAAACTTAACTGGGTTTATTTAGGCAAATGTGAAAGCAGCTAATTACTGCCCAAGTAATATATAACACTTATTTAGGCACTTCAAAAATTTCCACCCTCCTTTTTTGAGGGGAACAAACAGTTGTTTGTGCTACTGTGTCTTATTTTGTTGATCTCTCATGAGGCTACTTTTACATAAAAATTGAGCTCTCCATCACAACCTTATACTGACTGCTGAAATATTCTTTTACACTGATTTCCCCATTAGCATTCAACTATTTTATTATTAGCAAGTTTTGAAAGTCTCAACTACATCTTGCATCCCTCTTCATGAATGTTTCTTTTAAATATTACAGCCAGAGCTGTAAAACCTACACAATGCAGGTACTATGAGAGAGCTTAAAGTAATTCGTTTTATCTCTAGGTCAATACTCAGGCTGCTAAAATGTACATTTTACTGCACCATTTACCAAAAGCACTACAAAGCTTCCTATCACACCATCCTGCACATGCACACAGCATTGCTAATTAAGATACAAGCACAGAGATCCTAATGTCTAACTACTGATTTAAACCAAGGTCTGGCTGGTTCTAATGCAGAGAGAAACAGAACAATGTCTTTTGGTGTTTCTCTTATGGTCTTACAAGGTTGCCTCAGCAAGCTTAAGTTCCCAAGCTGAATATTCAGATCTCAAATCAAGAGCATAAAACTCAAACATTTATATGGACTTGAAATACTGTGATTCATCAAGTTGGACAATAACAACTAAAAAGCAGAATAATCTGTGGGGACAAAAACTCGCTTTTTGCTGTAGCAAGGAAAACTAAATATATTCAATAAAAGGAAGATCAACTCAAGAAGAAAAAAAATTTGAAACATAAAAGAGATCCACTCCAAATGACACTTCACTAACTGAAAGTATAATGGAGCAATGTAGGGACATCCCCTGGAAATACAATTTACTGTCTACGATCTACTGTCTCAATCTTATCTCTTAATTTTTGTTTATTGCACAGTGATACAGGTATCCTCTACTTAAGCAGATCAAAGAAACTACAGTTTATCAGCTCTCCCACCAAATGCTGATGCAGAATTGCAGACTACCCACAGAACTGAACTACCTGCAACACATCCATGTTTATTACCACAAGCCTAAATAATCACTCAGAAATTAAATATACGATTTTTAGAAATAAAGTAACTTTTTTTTTCAATGTGGGAGGAACAACTAATTAAATGATACTGAGAGATCACACCACCACTTGCACTTTGCAAATGTTTTCTGTTTATTATAATTTCTTCCAGCATACTCACTTCCAGTAAAACTCACCAATGCCAAGTGGTATGTGGCACAAAAGCCTGCCTAAGCTGTACTGGATTTCTGGCTCGGGTTCCTCTCTGGCCTACTGAGGGAAAGGAGTGAAGACAGACCATCATTCTAGAAAAACAAAAGACAACACTAAGGAGGTGGAGGTCCTGGCAAGAGCAAAGCCAAGATACGTAGGGGAAATATTTGCTTTAAAAGATGCAATTCTTCAAATTATACAGTGAGGGTGCAGTCAGAGCAGACAAGCTTAGCAAGTTACTCCTCTGCCCTCCCACCCGTTCTCCTGCCACCTCCCTCCCACCAGCAGTTGTGCACTAGCCATTTGGTGAGTTGATTGAGCTCCCTAAACCAGCACGACATTATTTCCAGGAAAAAAAAAAGAGCAGGTAGCTTTGATGTCAGAATGAAAAAATTCAGATGCAAACTGGGCAGAAAACTAAGGCACAGGAAAGGACCACATGGCCATGACCAGGGTAGGAACAAGGGAAGTAGGACATCCCCTTCGGTAACACTAAGATACTAGGTTAGCAAAACAGCTGAGCTGATCTAAGCATACTGTCAAGGTACACCAAAATAATCCCCCAAAGCACACTTACTCTAGGCATACAGGAAGAGACGACAGATCTGTCACACAAAAAGGCATTCTTTTCAAGCACCTGTATCCTGATGTTCAGGAAGGAAAGGAAGGTAAGACGGTATTTATTTATTTCTCAGAGAGCTGCCAATGAAGCAAGAACGTATTGCCTAAGGTCACATTTTAGGTGAGCAGATACCCTGCGTTTGGGAATAGCAACCATTCTCATCTGGCACTGAAGATGTTTTTTCCTAATTCATGGTATAATTAAAACTCAACTATCTCCTAATACGTTAATTACAAACGATTTTTCTTGTCCTACATGCAGGATCTTTAAATTTGTCAGAAAATGCTGAAAAATCCAGTAATGACACCCAAGAGGACAGTCAAAAAGACTAACCTTATCTTAGCAGTGCTAATTTTCCTACATCCTCTCTGCAGACAGAAAAGTGCTGCTCTGAATCCCCCTCTGAATCTCCACTGAGCAAGCCTAGGGATTCACTGCCTAATTAGCTTTTGTGAATAATCCTCCCCCTCTCTACAAAGTCTACCTGTATTCTGCAGATTGTCTACATGCATGTGACCAGCAAACATTTTTCTACAACCTGAAAACAGGATTTTTCTGAAGGCAGAAAAGCTTCAGTCTTTTACATTTTCTGTGTCAGGAAGAAAGCGCAGGCCAGAGTTTACTGCATCGTGTTGTCCAGCAAAGTACTATGATTGTACTAGTACCAAATATCTCTCTCGTGGGCTACAGAACACCAAGCACAACCAGACTGGTGCATTCAAACAATGACTCATTTGTTAGCAGCCTTCATCGCTGCAGAGTGTTCACCTGTAACACTAGCTGGCAGCCCAAAGCAGGACAAGGATGATGAGTGTTTTTTTGCCTTCTTTCCCTATATAAGCAACATAAAAAGACCACATTGTTTCACTAATGCATTTGAAACAATTACAGAGAATTTAACAGCAAGGAGTCCCCGAGTTATATGGAAAACTGTATGCATACTGTGTTTTTCCTACAGCTGAAAACTTAAAAAGAATTTTTCTGCACAAGATTTTTATAAAAGAAACCAAGAATAAGACAGACCAATTGCTTAACGAGGCAAAGACATAAATCTGAAGTTGGCACAAATTAAAAGGACAAAGGTTAGTTAAGGGGATATTTCTGCTTTTCAATGCCTCTGTCTGCAAAGCCAGTAAATGCCAGTTTAAGGGCTTTAAGTCCATCCCAACCTCCACATCTTTGCTTAGTGCCCCTTACACAGGCCAAGGTAAGTGCTTGCAGGGCTGCCCCATAGGTTACTCTGCAGTGTAACCCCATGAACATTTTCAATAGCGTAATTAAGGAGTCAGCAAACTATAGCTTGTGAAATTGGGAGGAGTGAGCCTCTTCAAACTAATTCCACATCCAGAGGCCTTGCAACATCAGATGATGCTAAGTTCCTAGAAAGTTGTCTAGGTTATTTGTCAGCTATGGTATCAGCGATCCATTACTCCTGCCCTAGTGCGAGATTACTACCATGAGCAGGAATTCCTTCAAGATCAATAACTCTCGAACTTTTTGGCCACCCTCAGCCATGTACTATTCTAATAGTACAGTTGAAGATTTATTAAACTTGCCATTTAACAGAATTCTGCAAACTACAGTTTAGACAATACTGCAGCCAGGGAACACAGGAGAAACTGGTAACACTTTGACATTTAAAACATCATTAACTGCACCTACTCTTGTAGATTAACTGATTGTTATAATAGAACAGAAAGTTGATTAACAGTTCTGTAATTACACAGCTGGTATTTTTAGGCTCCAATCATGTGTCACTTAAGCACATGCATAATTTAACCTATTCAAGTGACTAAGTTACACTTGACTAAATACTTGCATGACTGCGACAGCCAAGGGGACAGGCTTTGAAAGGAAGCTGAGCTTTTTCAGACTGGCTCTAGCCACAAACTAGTATACCGCATAGAGCTTACTACACAAAGCCAATACGCATGCAATTTTAACTATGTTGTACATCAGCATGACCGTCTTTGAACCTGGTCACGTGGCTGATGTGCTGAGCTCTATCACATAGATTACTAGAATGCAGTTTCGCTCTCTCCTACCCCAAAGGAATAGGTTCAGCTTCTTGAGAAAGTTAAACAGGGATGGGAATAGCACTAAAAAGCAAATAAGCAGCATGTTAAGAACATGGAGAAAAGAGATCTAGTGGTATTTTGTTATGCAAGATGAGTTACCAACAGTGGATCATTTGCCAACAGAAATAACGTGATGGGAGGAGTCAAACTCATCTTGATGCAGCTCAGTTCACAAACACAGACTACAGCACAGCATATCTGGTAAAAAAAGGTTATTTTACATGTGGTAGCACACATTCAGAAAAGAAGGTCAAGGAAACATCCTCTGTAAACAAGAATTTAGATACAAATGTATTCAAGCATAGCTAGTACGTGCCTACAGTACAATTAGACAAGGTCCGCAATGCAATTTGGTTTATACTTTGAAGAGGCTACAAAACCTGACTTGTGATGGTACAGCTCCATCCATGCCTGCACACAAGGCTGTAAGATTTAGAAAACACTCATGTAGAGTGGATGACAGAGTAACCGAACACTTGCTAATACGATGGCACAAGCCAACTCTCAAGCACCTCAAAGCAAGCTTCATAGCTGATGTCAAGTTTGGGGTGCCACAATCCCATTTTCCTAAGTCTCTGCACATGATCCCACCCCATCTCATACCCGCACCAGCATTTATGCAGTCATGTGGAGAGCCGATTCGGGGAAATGACTGACAAAAGAATTAATCCTCAAAAAAAAGGAAGCGATTAGATGTTTATTCAATTTAGATCTCCAAAACAGTGACCGAGCACAGAGGGAAGCACAAAGGGATGGGCGGAAGGGTGACAGCCAGGGCTTATCTAAGTTTAGACTAGATTACAACCACACCTTTTAGAAGAGTTTTGGCAGATTTGGGAGTAGCTAGAAAAGATGCTATGGACTTGAACATTAACCCTGCCTCATATCTGAGATTATTGGCCTGCAACACACTTATCCACACCTCAAGCACTCCAGGTCGGTCTTGGGAACTATACTGTCAATGAAGTGAGTAATAGTGGGAAGACCTGGACTGCTAAGTAATACTAGTTCTAAAAGTGCCCCGAGTCTAGAAATTTTTAGGCAGTAAGTGCTTGTGAAGTGCAGTATTCCTAACAGAGAAACTAGAAATTCACTTGCAGAAGGCATAAATGTAAATTTATTTGCTTATTAAATTTAAATTTTAGAAGTCAAGTTTGTCAGGTCTGCATTTCATAAAAACTGATTATCACTTTGCAGTATTAGGATTAGGAGGAAAAAATCTTAGCAGGTATTAGGATAAGAACTGTCAGCCAGGAACATCTTGCAAAATTCCACCCAATATTGTTTCTGTTCCTCTCTTAGCAAAGGTGACAAGAATCAGGTAGATAAGCTTAAGAAAGTAAGTACCTCTTTGGGTAGAGGTAACTGGGAACAATGCACAGAACAAAGGCTGGTATTCAATTGCAATAACCATTGTGTTAAGACTGACTGAGCTGTAACAGACACTTTCCCAGTCTTTGAAGATTACAGAGTTATATTATGGTGAAAGACTGAACACCTAGATTAAATTAACTTAGAGCTGTAACTGAGAAAGTATTCTCAAGCAGGAATGTGTTAGTGTATGACAGCAAAAATACACTGCAGTAATCACCCAAAAGGTTGTCAGTAAAAAATAAAAAATAAAAAAATCAGCAAACCAGAACTTAATAGAAATATGCCAATTCTCAGAACCTGCAGCTTTTTTTTTTTTAACTGATTTGATTAATAGCAAGCAAAGGCATAATCCAATAACACTGGGAGTCACCCACATCAGGCTTTGGGATCCAAGACTAGGAAGCAAAAAGCCTGGCCAGGCTGCCACAAACCTTGCAATAGCTCCAAAGCTCTCCAACTCAGAAAGAGACCTCCCCAAATTGTTGCAATTACAATTACTAGCAGTAAGTCTAGACATTGATAAGATTTACTTGTGCGTTATTTTCAGATATAGACAAACTATATGCACACATCTACCTATATTCTTTGAAACACTTTATTAGCCAGTTGCATGCTCTTTGCAAAACACATGATGTGCATTTAAAAAAAATAAGTGCTTTATGTTGGACTGTATCCAAATGTAAACTAGCCATCTCCACAGACAGGTTGAAGATGAAGTAGCAATAAAACTTTGCAGAGGATTTACAATAGCTGTTTCTGAAGTTGAATCATCTGAAAACATTAGTTGTCAAACTACACACAACAAAGTACCAACTTTATTACTGTCAAATTCCGATTTTGCAGCTGTAGAAAGTCAATAGATATGCTAGCACACACATCACATGCCATCCTCCTTCAGTTGAAAATCAAATGACAGAGGTGGGTTGGGATACGCTAACTCAGCAACTACACATTTGCCATACACACAGAGTTCAACCATTTCAGAAAAATCTGACAATAGAAAATGCATGAAACAGCTCACATTAGAATGAGTTTGTAAGAGTTTTTAGGAAAAAAATTATATTGCTCTTAATAACATAACTATTAAATAATCTGTAACTTTTATGTGACTTAAATTTTTTTGGGAAAAAAAAAAAAAAAACACAAAACCAAAAAAACCACAGAAATTCCCAGAATTAAGGTTTAATCCAAGCCCACCACCTCACTAACATCTGAAGTTTACTTTAGTTAAGGGGGAAAAAAAAAATGCATAACTTATAAACCAAGTTCAACCTACTCTAATGGGCTGTCACTGTTAATATACTTTAAACTCTTCTTGGCAATCAACCACTACATTCATCTTACAGAATATTCCTGCAACATCCTCATACCATATGTTGTCAAACCATTTTCCACAGTTAAATATTCTAGTTCTTTCACAAGGCAGCTTTTCGGAGCTATCAGCACCACAATCAGCAGCACAGTTATTTTTCTCCCTGTATTTCCCATACATTTAGAACAATTTTCATCGGATTCTTGGGAAGGAAAAAACCCAATACAGTTAAGGATAACAATGTTATTTATCCCAGTTTCTTTCTTTTTTTTATATTTCATTATCCCACCAGAAGTTCACTAGCCTTTCCTTCTTGGAAAGAAGAGAGGGATAAGAAGTTTCCATTGCTCGCCTAACAGCGATTAGACAACTTGGGTTGTCCCTATTTCTGTGCAAGAATTATAGCGGCTGCAGAGAAAAACAAACTTGAGCTGTACTGCGGTTCCAGCAAACCTGGTAGTTAAAGTGGCTCACGCCCCTGCTTTAAAACAGCTCACATCCACTTTACATGCTAAGCAAAATATAGGTGCAAAGAAGGCTGAAAAAACCTCACCACTCCTCAAAAAAATAGCATTCCCTCTGTCAGTGTAAAAGCTGTGATGGAGACTGGTCTCCGAAACACTGCTGCTCAGGTTTGTGGCCCCATACAGTTACAGGCAATGGTTCGGCGTGCCAGGCGACGCTGGTTTAATGACCGGCTGCTACCAAAAAGACAAGTCACCTCATGCACATCCTACCTCCTCTCTTGCACAGCAGCACTGATGTCCAGCTAATCCTGTGCTGAGCCAGGTCAGGAAGCGAAGCTTGCCAATACAAAGGGTTTAGGGGTTTACTTTTTCTGTTCTTTTGCTAGATTAGCTTTCTGTTACTTGAAATACAAAAACATCTACAATTCAAGTAAAAGAAAAGCTAAGTTTAAAGCAATAAAAATAACAGAAACTGAGGATTAGGTAGATCATTTTCAGTATAGGTTATATCACAATATATTAACATAACACCATTATCTGAACATTTTTATTATGTGGGCAGAACAGATAGGATTAAATCAAATAAAGGACAATAACAAGATTACAGAGAATATAATAGTGGAGAAAGAAGGTTTCAAGCCAGTGAACATGAAGAAAGCATGCAACAAACTTTGTTCAAGTTTTACCACAGGTCAGGGCAGGATCACTCACTATTTTTTTTAGAATTAATGAAGCACAGATTCATTTGTCAGAGGCTACCACTACTTGTCAGCATCAGAGGTAAGAAGTGACATTATCTTTAATAATCATATAAGTATCTTATCCAAATACACACACAGAGTGAGATTATTCAGTAATTTATCTGCTGAAAACCCAGCTGCCAGAATTTCAACCAGTGAAGCTAAAATGCGCCGAGAATTATTCACATTAGAAACAAGAAACGTGACCTCAAAGACAAAACTTCAATTCTGGAAAACACACATATTGATTTTACTATCAGTTTGCCTTTTTTAAAGTGGGACAAAAATCAAAATGTTACTTGTTTCAGCAAATTAACATGGCACACAAATATTGTGGCCAAAGTAGACTCAGTTAAAGGAAATGAGGGATTCTGAAAGAAATAAATATCTGATAAAAAAATAAAAATATGTATTTTTCAGATTAAGTATATTGACATGAGAAGTATTATTTTATCGTCTTGATTTTTCAAAGTGTAAGCCGCAATTTCAAAATCCAACCTCAAGTCTTTAAATACTGAAACTTCATATTTGGGCTTTTTTCAGACAATACGCTGCCAGCATCAGAAGCTAAGTAAAAGCGTCACTGCTAGTATAGCTATGTATTAAACTCCTAATTAGGCTCATCAGGGTCTTTCTGGGGAAGAAAATTAAACTTACTGTGCAAAATCCTGTCAAGACACAAATTGTAGAGTACAAAAGCATCTCCCTCTCTTCACACACGCTTTTTGACAAGTCCTTTTAGAGATTTATTTGCAACATTACTGGTGTAAAATCGACAAACCAATATGGCCAAACTCTATTGTGTCGGCATCAATTATTTAAGTTGAAAACAACATTGGTTTGTTTAGAAAATACTCATCCGTCATGGCTGCCCACAAGGAGTGAACAGTTAATAAAAATGCACCTCATGAAGGGACATGAAAGAGAAGCAGGAAAAGGTTGGGTGTTGGTGCAAATCTTCCAGGAAAGGGAAGCACAGCAAGTGGCAAAGATAACTATGAGAAAAAGAGAGGACTTTGGATGCTGCAACCTATCACCAGCAGAGCAGAGAAAGCAGGGCTGATGGGATAAGACAAAAAGGTAAGGCAGCAAGGCTAGAGTTACCCAGAGCCTCAAGGGACAAGAAGTGAAAGTTTAAAACACAACAGAGTACTTCTCTCCAAGACAACGCATGTAGGGAGGTAGACAATCTGATAGAGTATCTTTAAATATGAGAGATAACTGTTAAATGCAAGGTGATGTTTCAAGGTGCCTTTGTATGACAAATGCAAATTACCCTTCCACTCCTCAGCTCAAGTGGCGGGGGGGAAATCACAGTGAAACATCAGGAAACTAAGGTACAAACAGACCAAAACCAGCCTAAACAGTACCACATTTACAAAGGTTTTTTCCCCCACTTTAAATAGCAAAGTCAAGAATGGCCTCATACCAGAAGGTATGAAGGGATGATCTAGCAGACACTTATCTCACCCACACAGACACATTAAAAATAAAAAAAAAAAAGACTGAACTCCCAGAATTGCCACACTGAACAACTCACTCTTTAGAATAATTTCTGATTTAATATTGGACACTGTCCAGCAGTTCTTCAAAACTGCTAAATAGTCATGGAGCAGCAGGGAAATTGTTAGCAAAATGAACTTGCATAAAATATCCTATATTCAACTTGGGCAAAACACCTGTTAAACAGTGGTTTCAAAATACTTAATAAACACAGGGTAAGTATATAACACTGCAAACGCTACATTGCCAGAAAAACTGCTGAGCCATGATCAGTTTACAAATCTATATTGGTTTAACCAATCTGTACATTCTGTACATTTAGCATTGTCAGCACCAACAAAGCTAAAAAAACCCCCCAAATCCAAAAACCAAACCCCAAAAAAAACACGTCAGTTGAGAAGAGCAAGTACCACACAAGCAGGAGATGCTAAGTACTATTTCAAGTCAGAACAGAAGGTTGCACTTTCAGCTTCTTCCTAGAAGAGCGGTAGATTCGCAGATTCTAGAAAAAGACAGCCCACATTTCTACACAGTTCACAGATATAGTCAGAAACGGAAGATTCATGGGTATGATCCTTGTGGTTTTGAACAATATGCTGTGAAATAAAACACCTTTATTTAAAATGAAATAAAGCATCTGACTAGATTTCAAGTAGACTGTAAAAATCCAGAGATTTACACTTCACACTTAGATTTTCAAAGTTATTGGAAAGCACTTGATGTGACAACTCATTAAATCCTGTAAATATCAATTAAGGAATAAACTTATAGGAATAAAGAACTGATTAGCAGCCAGAAGAAGAAAGAGCTGGAATTAAAACTGTATTTTCTTTGTAGAAGCTCACATACCTCTTTGTAAGGGCTTATACACTCCCTTGTATACGACAATGTGTAGAAATTGTAAAAATGAAATAGGTAGAAAGATTAGAAGGAAAAAACAGCTGCATCCTAGAGAACTACATTGTCCACTGTATAAATTCTGGTACTAGACAAAACCGTAGAGGATTACGGCAGTACTCAAAGAGCACTAAACGAAAGGTCACGTTTCTAAGCTGTGAAGTCCCCTCCGCCGCAGGACCGGCTCCCAGAGCGCTGCTCTGAGGAGCGGACGGGCGCCAAGGGCAGCGGCCGCCCCTCCGCGGGGCCGGCGGCAGCAGGGCGACGTTGGCTGCCCCGCAGGCACCACACGAGGAGGGTCCAGAAATGCCGGGCGGCGGCGGGAGCCTCGCCCCGGCGGCGCGGGCCAGCCCCGGCCGGGGAAGCTCCAGGAGAGCAGGGCAGGGCTCGCCGGGCCAGCAGGGTCGTGGGCGGGCGGACACTGACGGGGGGACACACCGGGACGCCCCGCCAGCCGTTAGGGGTCGGGGCACCGCGCGCAAACGGCCCTGAGGCGCCCGAGCCCGCGCCTCCCCTTCCGGCCCGGAGGTGACAGCCCTGCGGGGTCCCTCCTCCTCCTCCCCACCGCGGGGGCACCCCGGACGGGGCGGGCAGGGAAAACCCGCCGCGGCGGGAGGCGAGCCCAGGCGCGAGAGGGGCCGAGGCGGACCAGGGCGGCCGCGGCAGCCGTGACCCGGAGCAGCCGGCTGGGACAGGTCTGATCCGGCGGCCGGCGCCCCCGTCCCTTCCCCCCTCCCTGCGCCCCGCCGGGGCGAGCCCGGCCCCGCCGCCGCCGCCGCCGCAGCACCCCGCCGCCGCCCTCACCATTCTCCTCAGGGCCGGGCTGGGTCTCGGCGCCGACTCTGGTTCTCCTCGCGCCGGGCAGCTCCTGCTCGTGGTTCGGCGTCGGCGGTGGCGGGGCCTGTCTCCATCTATCGGGGCTGAGCTCGGCAGCAGCGGAGGGCTGGGTGGGGAAAAGCCGGGCGAAGACAACGCTCCCGGGGTGAAAGGGAGAACGGGGCGAGGAGAACGGCGCTGGCTCGACTCCGCACCGGGACCCAGCGCTGGCGGCGGCCTCGGCCCGGCGGCTCTTTCTCATAATTGTGCGACTCGGCCGGCGGAGAGCCGCGGCGCTGCCGCGTCAGCGCGCACCGCCCCCGGGAGGAGGGGGACGCCGGGGCGGCGCGGCGCTTCCCGCTCTTGCCCGCCCGCCTGCTGCGGCCCCCTCAGGGCGGGACGGCTTCGCCACACGAGAGGAGGAGAGAGGGAGCCCCGAACAGCGTCCCGAAATACCCTGAAAAGGTGTAAATGGCTGCCGGAGGGCAGGCGGCTGTGCCCCCCGTGCGCTGTTGGTGAGGTAAAGGCCAAAGAGATGTTAAAAAACGGAGCTTTCCGGGTCAGAAACCAGTCTGACTGGAAACGCGTGGTTGAAGAGGGAAGCTCTGCTCCTGAAAACCCTGTCTCTCTAAAAACATGAGCCTTAGCATGGGACTTTCCAGCTTCCCCGAGGCGCTGGTGCAGTGCGGGCGGTGGGGCTTGGTGGGTGAGGGCAGAGACGGGTCTGGGGTTGGGTCTCGGCTTCCCAGGTGACAAAATGTCACCTCAAACTGGATCTCTGGTGTACCGTAAATCACAGGTAGCTGTGCCTCGAGAAAGTAACCCAGCGTTATTCATTATTTAAACTATGTAGTAGGGAATAGCATTAGTTCGTTTGAGCTTTTCTTGCTAGCCATGCTTATGCATGGAAGCGCTGCCATTAGTGCTGCGTCAAACACATTTTGTAACTCGGTCTGAGGAAAATTGGAGGAAAGTTCATTTTGGAGGGAAAAAGGAGGGTGCATTTCTTCCACTTCAATCAACTCTGTTCCCAGTTTAGATTAGGAACTGCTCAGGGAAGGAACCTTGACTTCTTTTGTCAGCAAAACTTGAGAATCAGCATCGCTAATAAAAATCTTTGTACAATAATTCCCACTACGCGTTTCAGTATTTATCTTTTGCAACAAACTATGCTAGAATAAACTGCATTTCTAAGGGAGGAAGAGGTGATTATTTACATTTGGCTCAAATTATTGGTGTTCCCTAAATATGAAAAATTAAGATTTTTCTAGAAAAATCTCTGAAGTGTATGTCTAATATTACTGTTATGCTATTAATTTTTATTTAAGACATAGGGAGTTAGATAGCTCAGTGTTTCCTTTGCAATGAAAACATGGTTCAAAAGTGAGTTAAATCTGGCTTTTGAGTAAATCTGGTACTGGTGTTTCTACAATACCATAGCCATTCAAGTGTTAATTTTCTATAAACTCAATCAGAATGTTCAAATTCATTTAAAAACCTTGATTTTCATTGTCAGGCCTTATTATTTGTGCTGTTGTGACATTATGTTGAACAAAGTATCATCCATCTCCCTTTGCTGCAAAAAGCCAGCATTAACTCCACATCATGTTGGGCTAAGCTGATAGACATGCCAGCGTGAGCTCACACGTGAACCATCGGTTTGTGCATCACAGGGTAACAGAGCTCTGCATGTACTCACAGCTGAAAACTGGTGAGCCTCAGCATGACAGAAACAGTCTCTTAAGAATCTGAGGCTTGGTATGCTACTAAATTTACTAGACCCACTCCAATGATGAGAAAAGGATGATCAAAAATCAAGCCAAGCATTAAAAAAACTCAGCAGAATTGGCAGCTGCTAATTTAAACTGAACTGTAGATATGAAGAAACAAAACATCCTCCTGCCTGCCATTTAGCAGGGCAAGTCCAGTAGTAAATCCTGGTAGCAGAACCCATTTGCTGCAAACAATAGGCGCAAATTTGAGAAGACCCATGCAAGTACAGATACTCAGCTCCGCATTACGGTGGTGCTGCAAGGAGTTCCTCAGTGGCCGGGGAGCTCCTAATGCTTGATTTTAGTTAAGATTTTGTGCTATATTACATAGGTATGAAAATTGGGCTCCTATGACTCTTTTTTTTAATTCTGTTTCCATAGAATACAAAAAGTAGGTGTTCCCAGGGAAAACTTAAATTAGTTCTGAGTACAAGATCTCACAACTAATGGCTAAATTCACTCTCTTACTGCAGGAGAAATCCCAAGCCTGCTGATCCACAGCTACTTGTTCCCGCCCAGATTCCCGTGTGCCAGTGCTCGTTCTTGGCTTATGGAGCAGGAACAGACGGAGCAGTGGAAGCCCAGTAAGATTTTCTGGAGATGGTTCAAGAACTTTCCAAAGGAAAGCAGAGAAAATGGGGGATTTCTGAATATAAAGCATTTCTGACAAACTACCACATTCCTGCTTCCTCCCTTCCTTTTTCCCTAATTAATTAATCTAAACCTCCTCACATCCTACATGAAGTTAATCAGCAAGTTCTTCCATGACTAGGTCCTTCATCTCATCTCACAGCAGTATTTGGGCTAAACTGACTTGATTCTCATGGCTATGATGTTAGTCTCTAAGTTTAATATTTGTAAATCCAGGAGCTAGAAGGAGCAAGGGAATTAGGAAAAAGTAGCTGGAGGCCAGTCTGGGCATGAGACTTCTCTGGTACAAACTGTTGTTTTAGGAGAACGTGCTTGAGGTGAGGAATTTTCCATGCCTTTTTTCCTGTTGATCCTGCAAAACTGTAAAGAGATTGACATCAAATTATTTGAGAGTTAAACTGTTTGTGATAAGCTTAGATGGAGAGACAGCACATTGTTTCACTGGAACAGCTTGTGAAGAAAATGAAGGGAAAATGAGTCATCGACATCCTCTCTGCCTCACTCTGTCTGGGGGAGTGTCAGCCTTCAGTGTTGTGAAGGGGGGGCAGGACATAGCACCACAGTGAAATACATCCCATGACCTGGGACTGATGGCACATGGCATAAGGAAGTCACCTTACATCCTTTTATTACGTTGATCAGCCATACAGAACATGACGTGATTTGACCCTAAGCTAGCAGCGTTAGTCATCCAGAAAGAGTGAATTTTTGTACATTCAGATGTTAAATCTTGTTTTCATCACTGAAAACCTTAGAGGGCTAAGCAGTAAGATAAATATTTGCTACTTGTCATCCTAAGTGTTACCTTCCACACTAACAGTCAACTCAAAATTCCTCTGGTGTCTTTTTCCAAATCAACAACTGTCAGCTGTGAATTAGAAGGAAATAATGAAGCATTATTTTATACCTTATTGCATTTAAGGACCTTTAACCTGAAGCAAGCTTCTGTTATCTCAAATGGAATATAACTGGTTTAAACAAAACTCCTTTTGCGATGTGGTTCCTGTATCTCATTTTTATATCTCAAAACAAACTATCAGTCTGTCACTGGCACTTTATGTTGAGTAATTGTTTGTTATGTAATCATCACCAGAACTAGTAAAATTTGTGATGTCAACCTTAATAGGTTTTACGTCGCATTAAACCAGCTGTAACTTGATCTCACTGCAATAAGTGTGAAAGGATTATAAGAAACCTCTCTAAGGAAACCCTTATCTCAATATTGCAATGTCCAGTAGCCAGGATGAGGCTGTTTGATTGCTCTCTCACTCTCATGTAGATGAAATACTGACTCAGGTACAGAAAGAAAAAAATAAAATACAGCATTCCTCTTCATGAGAAATGAAATGAATTATCATTAAATAAAAGTAATCTGGTTTTGACTTTTTTTATTTGACTCTGTAATAAGTTTTATGAGAGAAACGCTGTTAGTCTACAGCTGTTCTTTTAAAGTTGTTCAAAATCCGTGCTGGAGTTCATATTGTTAAATCAGATGCAAACACCAACTGATAAGGAGATTAGTTAATATCCTACTCAAAGTCAAACATATTCTGTGTAGAAACCATTTTTGTCCCTTACTAAAGTCACCTGTGGCAGAAAAGAGGTAGCAGTGTTCAGTGTTCTTATTCTTTTAACAAGAGTGAATTCTCCCAACTTCCCCTTTTTTTGCCACAGGTTTGTCCATTTCTGATCTGTCTAGGCAAATCAGCTGTCTAGCTGTAGCTAAAGCAGCAACTCACCAGTTTACATTCTGACTGCTACTCCTGAAGATACTTATTTTTTCAACATGAAAGTTTAAAATTTGTCAAGTAAGGAAAAAAACATAGGATGGCACAGGTTAATGGGATCCGTAAGTCCCTTCCATTATTTGTGAAGCGTTTTTCTAGTACTGGAGTTGCAGAGTTTCTGTGAAAATATCTTGCCCCATCCCTCTCAGATAATATACCAAATAACCTTACAAACACACAACTTTTCAGCAATTCAAAAGATGCTATTTCAAAATGGGATGAAGTAGAAACAGCTTATTGCTGTTAATCACAACACTTAGGAAATACAATCTAAAAGGAGGAGGCTTGTTTCCACTGAAGCCAGGGTAAATAAAACTCAAACAATGTGTAACTTTGCAGGTTTTAAACTGTTTAGAAATTTTGGTTCCTTTGTTGGTATGTGGTACACCCCAGAGTTACACATCTTTTGAAGGGATCCCAAAGGTTTAGTAATCTTTTTGCACTATAGTAAAGTTCTTCAAAAAGTAGTTAGTCTGAGCAATGTTTCAACAGCTGAGAAGGTATGTATTCCCTCAAAGGAAACAAGTGCCTCAGCTGTACATTCAAGAAATAGGTCATAAAATCTAGGGTAAATTCAGCATATATCGTGAGAAAAATAATGTACAAATTTTAATTTTGCATATTTAACAGTCATAAAGCAAATTATCCCCTGTAACTGATTTAGACTCCGATCTCACAATCAATGTATGTATTTAAATTAAAGTAACAGAACTGCTCAGGTATTAAAATTGGCAAAATAGCATTGACATCTTCCTGTATGAAGTAATTATAAAAGGAGAACAGGGAGGTAGCATGCCTTTAGAGATAAGAGAGCTGATTTGGTATCGCCTGACTGCCACCAGTGCAGTTCAGCTCCCCTCTAACCTGAGACCCATCACAAAAGCACAAGGGTGTGTTCTCTGCATGTAGCCTGCTAACTCAGGGCTCCAGCATTATTTCATTTACCAAGTCAGCCATTTGCTTTGCAATGCAGATGCAGGGAAAGCTATCTGAGTGCCTGGTTTAACCCGCTGGCAGCTAAAACAGCCACACAGGCCTTCGCTCAGTCCCACCCCGCAGTGGGATGGAGGAGAGAATTGAAAAAAAGGAAAATTAGTGGGTTGACTTAAAACCAGTTTAATAAGACAGAAAAGGATAATAGTGACAATGATAATAATAAATATACAAAACAAATGATGCACAATTGCTCACCACCCGGAGCTGATGCTCAGCTAGTTCCTGAGCCACACCGCTTCCCTGCCAACCCCTAGTTAAATAATGGAGTATGACATCATATGGTATGGAATATCCTTGTGGCTAGTTTGGGTCAGCTGTCCTGGCTGTGTCCCCTCCCAGCTTCTTGAGTGCCCCCCACCTTCTCGTTGGCAGGGCAGTATGAGAAGCTGAAAAATCCTTGACTGCTTGGCAACAACTAAACCATCAGTGTGTTATCAACATTATTCTCATCCTGAATCCAAACCACAGTACTAACCAGCTGCCAGGAAGAAAATTAACTCTGTCCCAGCCGAAACCAGGACCGTGAGGCTTCTCACTTTCTCAGTGCTTCCCCATTTTTCTGGGACTGGCAGATTACCACCAACACTAGGAAGGGATTACAGAGTGGCTTTCTGATGGCAGTGCAAAGGGCCCAATGATCTCGGACCACAAAACCAGTAACTCAGGTTCGGCTTTGCGATATAGCTTGTCACATCCAAATGAGACTGTGGGTTTCCAAGCTTTAAAATCTGCATTAAAGATCTTCCATGTTAATAGGAAGAGATATTCAAGTTAATGAGCTAATTGAGTGCACACAGTAGTTCTGAATGCGGGATTTTTCCTTTGACATGCTCTGTAAGCGTACAGATACATTACTCAACCCATCGTCTGAAGTATAATGTAAGCGTATCCTGCATTTGGGAATATGATACATTACTTACTGCTCAGAAAACAGTGTTTGAGAGCTTAACCAACACAGGCCGAAGTCTTGCACGAAACTGCCAAGGGTGTGCCTCCAAATTTACATGTGTAAAACCAGCAGCTGCCAGGAACAGTATGGGGACATTTACAACATAATGGTGACCCTTGGCAAGATTTTATCGGAGCATGCCTTTAAAAAAATAACAGCCTCGACAGGAACACATCACAATAGAGCTTGAAATTAAAGTAACTGAGTTATTGATGAACTTTTAAATATACCCATGCTTGTATTTCCAAGGATGTACAATATAGAAGTTGATATATTCTAGTAGCCTTTCTGCAAAAGATGGGGAGAGCCAGCAGGAGTGCATTTCAGCTTCTGATAAAACTGTAAAAAACTTCCTTTACTTTTGGTTTTCAAATCTAAGCCAGGCTGCTGCACCAGTATTAATGCAACCCCAGAAAGTCAATGGGACCATAACACAGCTAGGGATGTGCAGAAGAAAACTACTGTTTTAAATTACTGGTGGGTATGACTGCTGCATTTGTTTTGACAGAGTCCAAAAGATTACACTTCCTCATAAACGCTGGTCTCCATACTGGAACAGAGGCACATATTATTGTCCAAGACAAAGTAATGTGCAAAGATGCTGCAAAACATGCTGCAAAACATGCTAGTATTGCCCCAAATAGAAAAGAGGAGGAAAGAAGAGAGGTGAGTATGTGCACGAGCAAGGAGAGGGAACAGAAAACCAGACAGCAGAATACCTGTGAGCACAATCCTAAGAAGCTGAAAGGGAGCTCTTTGATCTAAGCACTTTCTTGGTTAAAAGGTCTTTGAGCTGCAAGCTAAAAACTATTCTCAGCTATTTGATGCCCTCTGTGTTCAGGGAAACAGGATCTTGCACATTCTTTATAAATAAGAGGGATTCCAGAGATACCTGAGCCTCCATCATCAGCCTCTCTCAAGAACACAAATCCTTGAACTTTGATCACTCATTTCTGGCAAAGGGGATAACAGTCTCCCCCGCCTTTCCTCAAAACTTAGAAAGATAAATCATTCACACACTAAAGCGCGCTATATAGGCTACTGGAAAATAAAAGAGTGTTTTAGCTTCTGAAAGCATTACAAATCCAAAGACAACTTTTAAATATGCTTAAATAACTGTTTAGTAGAAGTAAATTATTCCAAGTGAAAATCCAACCATGTTGTGGTGATAAAATTTTTCTATGAAGAAAAAAAAAAAAAGATTGCAGATTATTCAGGCTGGTCAAAAAGCACAAAAATGTCTTAATAATCAGAACAGTAGAGTTGGAAGGCTCCTCTATAGATTGCCTTGTCCCACACCCCTGCTCAGAGCAGGCTGCCAGGCCTGTGTCCACTTGCATTTTGAGTATCTCCAAGGATGGAGACTCCACAACCCCTCTGGGCAACCTGCTCCAGTGTTTGACCACCTCACAGTGAGAAGTTTTTTCTTATGTCTAAATGGAATTATACTGTAAACACTGGCAAGCACTTGTTAGCTAATTATGGTAACGCTGTTCCTCAGAAGAAAATGCCTCTTCTGCTTGCAATTTTGAAGCCTCTGAGATTTGCAGTTTCGCAGACGTGTCAGATGTACCAGCCTTAACAATGGAATGCATGGGCGACAGACAGTGAGAAACAAGTCTGCTGATTGCAGCTGTGTCTGTTCTTCCTAATTTTGCTACTTTTTAAAATAAGTAAATCCAAACAGCATTTTGGAGCGTTTTCTCCCAGTTTCACTCAATTACTGTGACTCAGTGCTACTGGAACCTGCAGTGTATAAGCAGAAGAGGCTGAAAATAACTTAAAAACATGTTAAACACAAACATGCATTCACACAGTTCTAGGGACGTCTCAAGGATCGCATATCAGGTGGATTCAGGTTCAGGGATTTTTTTTTTTTTTCCCCCCTCCCCACTAACATTTCCCACCCAGCCTGAGTTTCTGAGTTTCAAGACAGATGCCTGGCTTTTACTTGCCCTTTGGGTCTAAGGCTAAGTACACTCAGTTGAACAATGCTTCTGCAGCACTATTTCCTGGGCTGAACGCAAGTAAGCTTGTTACCATCAAGAAGTTTGCACGTGTTAAGTATCTAACTCACTGTTTGTCAGGTATGCTTTCACAGAGCCCCACCGCTAACAGCTGTGCAAGAAGCATTTCCTGAGTTAGACCAGTGAAATTGATGTAGCTCAGTTCACAGAGATCAGTTTGCCTCTCTGCACAGCAAAAATAAATAATAAAAAAAAGGCAATCCACCAAAACCTACCACATAGGTATTTACAAACTGAATCATAACTTTGATACATGAGGCAGGATGGATAAAGACTGCGACTACATTTTATGGAGAAGTATCATGAATTATTAATTTATTTAGTATTATGAAGTGTTAACTGTTTGGCCATGAGCTTTCACAGTAAGAAAAAGACGAGTCAGAACAAAGCAATTACTCAACTTTTTTTTCCCAAGTAACGTTTATTAATAACATCCTTAAAGTGATAACTTAAGAGTCATAAGGAAGGGGGCTGTTGTCAGTAAACATACAATGAAAAAGTAGTAAGATTTTTGTATTAAAGTATGACTAAAAAGGTTTTTAACAGTGTTTAGCCCAACCAAATTTAATATTAAGAACATTCAAAATTGCTAAGTGTTGCAATCAGTTCTATTGAACTTATAAAAACCTCATTTCAGTAGTCAATACTAACCTATTATTTATATAAAATTTTAAACTCCATTCTTAATTTTTGTAAACAAAGCACCTAAGCATTTGAAAGAAAAAAGTTAGTTTACATCCCATTAAACTGCAGCACATGTGTGTGAAACCTCAGGCATGATCAGGCAGGGAGCATAATTAGGCACAGAACAAGACCAAGTTTCCACAGCCAGCTGCTGAATACACTTATGTTGCCCAAGGTGTTCCTTAGTTATACTAATTCTATTATCATTTATAGCTGAAAATTTAATAAATCCTCCATACAGAAGATTTCAAAGAGAAAAAGGAGTCACATTACATAGATTTGTGATGCTTCTGAGGGCTTTGAGTAGTGCATGACTGAGTTATGACTTCTTTATCTCTCTCAAGAATTTTCAGAAACTTCTTCAAAACCATTTAACTTTGGCAGACACTGGGCTTGTCAGAGAGCATGACAACACATCAGAGGACAAGTTTTCAGTCTGCTGTTGCAACACTGAGGTATGCTGCGATTTATCATTAAGTGCCAGTCAAATAGAAATTGAAGGTGGTGCACAAAATCATTGTATTCTGAGGCTGTCAGTTCAAGCTTAGGTCAAGAAAGTCAAGAGGGGCAACTACTAACACATGAAAACGGCTTGTAATTTTTATTTTCTTAGGGAAGTTGCAAACGAGGTGGTTATCTTACCCGTATCAACTGGCACCACGGTCAATCTGTGTGAATGGCAACAACTGATACTCAGACTGTAAGTCTGCCTGCTCCTGACTCTTGCAAACAAAAGTTTAAACTTGATATAAATTACGTAAAGCGGCAAATTTGCAGTAAGCCTTTGTTAATTGCCAATATAGATTTACAATTGTCTTAATTAGCATACTTCCAAAGTAAATCTAGCTAAACTAGATTTAATCTGGGTAAGTTTTCCTGAGCCAACATGCCCCAAACTAACTATAAACGTCTAAAGGTGACCTTCAGACGAACAGCGAGGCACTTATGTGAGGCACTGCAGGAAAGCCTGCACTGCCACTGCCCAGCGTGTGCTGATTCGGTTGTTTTCTCCAGGGTTCTTGAGCTTGGACTGACTATAGGAATGACATTCATTTAAAGAATAGGAAAAATGTTTTAATGACTACCTGACATTAGCACTAAGTGAACTCAGTGGTTTCCTGTTGTTGCCTTCTCCAATTTTCTTTGGTGTAAAGTGTTAGCATTACAGCTATACAAATTTTCTATGCCTAATCCCCCTCAATTTGCAGTTTCCTGAAAAAAGAAAAAGTGTCAAACTCAAACTCTTCTAAATACAAACTAATGATTTAAACTATTTCTCCTTTTCCAACTCTTTAAAAGCTAACACAAGTTAAGATTAAACAAGTTAAACACATGCATTGGCCTTAACTAACACAGGCGCTACTAGCACTATTCAAACCTGTTGTTTTGTCTATCAATTGCAAAGAATTTTCAAAAATAGTTGGGTTTTCTTTTTTTAAAAAAGTATGGTGTAGATGCAAAAGCTAAAAAAACAAGAAGAAACTGTCCTGCCTTCCCCAACCCTTTGAACTGATCCACAGCCAAATGAAGCCCACAGACACAGACCTAGTCTCAATGGGTAGAAGAAGAACCAGGCCAGAGTTAACATTTCACCCCACTCCCCCTAAACAGCACTTCTTGAGCGAAAACCCTCTTGCCTTTCACACCAACTTGTTTGTCAGCTCTTCCAGGAGCTGCACCTCAGTTTCCAGGATCACTGTGTAAGTACCTCCCCCCCTTTTATTTTTTGGAAATGGTTGGCAATGTATATAATCCGAAGACTTGCATCAAAGCTTAACAATTTTCACAATTAAGGCATAAGCTAGTGATACTACAAGGGGCAGGGGGGGAAAGAGCTCACAACCCCAAGTTGTATTTGCCTTGTTACCTATTTTATGGCTTACAATGTACAGAGACTAACATACACACTGTTTATTCAATTACTTGTAATGGAACTATAGTTTAATTCTTTAGTTGCTATAGTTACATTACTGTCAATCTTTGCATTCAAAAACTGGAAAGAAATCCTATGAAGGGTATGTTTTTTTTTTTTTAAATGAAACTTGACTGGTCTTAATCAAAATTAAGAAAACATTTCATGTATGAAACTGATATGGGCAAGAAACCTTTATAAAAATATATTGTATAGAAACACATTTGGAAAATTGCATAGAAAATATCCTTTTATTTAAATCGAAATAAGGCACGGTTTTACTAGCTATGCTTTGGCTGTAAAAATGCAAGTCTACTTTGATTATTTTTACATTTTTCACAATATTTTCCATAAAAATATAGGTGTGGGAGTAAAAAAACCCTTTTACACAGAGTAGGAAATACACTATTGTAAAACTTCACCAAATTTACTGTAATTCATTTGTAGAAAATTTGAATACTATTTTAAATCAGGATCCTACATGTTATTGTCCTCCAGGCTGTTCACTGGCTGATGCTGTGCTTTCTTCATTTCCTGTATAATCCAGGTGTTCCATCATCTAAATATAAAAAGAAAAAAAAAAGAGAGAGATGGCTCTTTATAAAGAAATACTGCTTTTCCCCCATTGGTCCAAAGTATTTGTTAGCTAAGAGAAATATAATTAAACATGTGTTAGAGTGCATTTTAGCAGCATACAGGTAGGAAATCCTCTATAGATCAGAAAAGTATTTAAGCCAAATAATCAAAGCTCTCTTAGTTAATGCTTTCCACTACAAAGCTTCTCCAACCAGGGATCCAAGTCCTCTACAAGAAATTAACTTACAAAAGTGTCTCAATTATTAAATATAGAGAACAAAAAACCCCCAAAACTACTGGGGTTTAGCAAATTTTTTCAAGACACTGTTTGGAGAACTGGAAATAGACCCTAGGGCCCTATCTAACATTTACAGGTAGCAAACAATAGCTCGAATAGAAAACACTAGCTTTCTCTTTTTGTGACAGTAAAAGCTAGCTATATTACAGTTAGTAAAAGCATACTGTACTGGCAACATTTCTTTGTAAATTTTCCTTTTCTTTTAAAAAGGATAAAGAAAATGGAATTGTAAAGTCCTGCAACAGAAGATAATCTAAACCAGATTATTATATAGACTGATTATACTTTCCAATTAATGTAAGCGATTATGTCACCTGAATAACGCAAGACCAGGTTGTACTTTTCCTGACTAAAAAGCAGCCTGTTTCCTTATCCACTGCTGTATTGAGGGCTGTGAAGGCTCCCCTTTCCTCCCTGGGACAAGGCATTGAATAAATTACAGTGGTAATACACACATTTGTTAGCATGACAAACTGAGACCCATCAGTTTGAGGGCTTCAGAATTAAGCATAATTAACAAGAGGCCAAGGACTGGACAGTTTTGACAGCTGACAACCAGAGACAGAAGGTATAGAAGTAGCAAAACTAATGCTGAAAAACAGACCGTGTCAAGAAGCTCATATGCCCAGCGTGGCAGGATTATTAGGACAAAGGCATAATGCTTTCGGCATCAAAAGGTAGAAAACCCTACATACGGTCTTCCGTAGTGGCATAGCCTGCCCAGCAGTAACAAGGCTCCCTGTCTGTCTGTAAAACAGCTGCTCACCGTGTGGGTTCTAACCTGGGCAGATTTCCATGCGATGAGGACAAGATTGCTTTCTTGTCTTACTAGCACCCGCTAGAGGATCCTTGGCGAGACAAAGCCAGGCTCTGACACTGTTGTGTCATATGCACTTTAGCGTGGTATGATTCTATACACAGGGCAAGGACAGTAGTTCTTCTCTAGCCATCACCCACCTCTGTGCCATACTTTCTTTTATGCCAACACAACTGTTTCATTACAATCATAACTTATTAAAAGCAGGTTTGCTTAAACAAGCTGTTTCCCAATCTGGATGCACCAACATGCCGTGCAGTAAATTGAGATGACAGTTCCATGACACAAACAAGTCACTGGGACTTAGGAAAGGCTTAGGAGACCCTAGTGGCCACAGTATCAATTGGACCAAAACTGGAAAAGGTCTTTCACATCCCTCCCTTCACATGTCAGAATTAAGACAACAAGAACTAAGGCAGGCACTAATCTTGCAACACACCTAAGAATGAGTTAGAGCAATAGTGCACGCTCAGTTCCACAGTGAATACCAAGCTCCTGTGCTGATGACAATCTTGCATTCACTTCAGTACATCTAGAACTTTCCCCTTGCACTGTGACCAAAAATCCACATCAAAAGTCACCCAAAGCTAAACACTCCCTACAATTACAGAAATCAAACCGTCATTTTGAATGAGGATTAAAGTATTTGTTTCCAGGAAAAAAAACAACAACAAAACCCCACACAGTACCACATTACATCAAGTAATGCCATGTATCTTCCTTCAACCTAGGGAGGATCATCTAACAGCTGGCATAGAGAAGGTTGTTTTGGGAAGCATTTTTCTAAAATGTTTCCCTATTAAATTGACAAGATGCTTCCAGAAGGAAGTGTTAACACTATTTGCAACAATTCGGTGTATCCCAAAGTTAACGATTCTTCTCTTAATCCTACAACAAGGTAAGTAGCACAAAGCGTACTTACACCGGAGATAGCGCCTGTATTGAAATTTTAAAGTCTCTGCTTAATATATAGGATTTTTAAGTTAACTTTAAAACCAAAATGGCTAGCAGAGCATAAAGGGTGTTTGGGGTTTTTTTTTGATATACATAAATGTTAAAACGCAAAAAAAAAAAAAGCCACTCCACCCCATTTCTAATCTCTCCACCATACAGGAGGAGGAGAGCCCACAACTTGAAGTCAGGGACAACAGCTGCCTTTCTGAAAGTGTAGGATTGCACTAGGCAGCTTTTTCCAGAAGTCTCTCTCAGTTGTAGGTTCTCTCAGGACAACCCCATACTCAAAGCCTCAGCAGAAGCTGCAGGAATCTTTACAACAACCAGCAGCAAGATGAAGGCACCACGCTAAAATCCTGGACAAAGTTGTGTTTCAAGCCTCAAAAGAGCCAAAGGAATCAGATCGTACATTGTGGAGGGCTGATGAAAATTTCTGAAGTGGAAAAGAGATTCAGAAGCTTTTCTGCCACATTCCTGACAGTTTTTAAGGGGGGGTGTCAAGATAGCTTTGTAACTAAAGCACATTTATGTTTGACCTATTTCCTAAACATGCTGAACTATTAAAAACCAAAATAAACCCCAAAAAACCAAAAACCCACAGAGCCAAACCAGAAAAGGCAACACAAACTCCTACCTGTAAAAGAGTACATAGCACCTATGCACACACTCGACTGCAAGATTCATTCTGATGATGTTGCATTCACGTAATTCTTAACAACTTACAGCTACGATCAATTTGCAAGTATCTAAAAATAGGATCTAAAATTGCAGTACTAAACAGCAGGTGTGTGCTGTGTAACATGCCAATGACAAATCTTTTGATTTATTATTTCAAAGAGAGATAAGAAATCTTGCTAAACACTTCAAAGTGACAAACTCTAAAACGTTGCAAGACTATTGTATCTAGAAGACTTTGAAGTTCCATTAGTCCACTAGATTTTTCATGTTACTAAAATGATTTCATAGATTGTACTGATACAAAAAACAAATAGTATTTTTAAATTAAATCAGTAACTGGGAAATAAGTATCGAATTAGTTTATCATGTAGGCATACACGAGGAATACAAGCAATCCAGAAAACCCTTTATTATACGCTTCCCAGGAGCAACAATGCCCATTTAGTGGTAGGAAAGTAGGTATGTTACCCTCCCAAGAAATCCCTGTGCTTCAGTGAATAGTTAAAATGTTCTTCTGTGCAGCAACTCATTACAGCTCAAGACTACTCCATAAAAAAGCCGCACATGGCATAACTAGAATTTAAGACTGCATCATTATGCAGAAACAGAAATGCTCTCAGCTCAGAATTACGGGACCTCAGAGCTATCTTTGGGAGTCAAGTATTTCCCATATGTATATAGTAGAAACTGAAAAACTGATTTTTAACAATCCCGTCCAAGAACTTGAGTGCACACAGCAGGACAGAAGAGTTTTAAGTTAGAAATACAGCCTGGCCATCTGATTTTAATCTGCACTCGACCCCTCCCACTTCCTAGCCTCTTCTTGGGTTTGTATCTACTTTCTTTATTATTAAGGCTTTTTAATGAGACTTAAATTGTTAAGGTGCTGTCTATTAGAAGAAAGAAGCTAGTGAGAAAAGTACTTTTTAGTTCAGAATTTAAGACATAGGCACAGTTCACCATCTCAAAGTGTCATCGGTGTATAGGGCAGACAAGCTATGCTTTATAAATAGATGTATAACTCTAGACTGATGACTATAATTCAAGTTTATATTTAAATGCCTAAATTCTGCAAGAAGTTGACATTTGAAAGCTTGCATTGCTCTCTCCATGCTGTGCTTGAGACAGCAGACAGCTAAAATAAATATCAGTGTTAGCAGCCATGAGCTGTAGCCTATTAATGTTAAACCTCCTCGCTGCAGGATAGAAGCTGTACAGCAGCAAGACCACAAAAGCTGCTCCAAATCCTTGTTCCCTGTCCCACTGCAAGCACTGCAGACAGTACAGGACAAAGTATACTGTTGAGTAATAAGACAATAAACTGCAGACACAGTTACCAAAGGCAAATTGTAATGCTGAACATTATAACAGAGGACAACAAAATTGTTGTTTAGCACTAAACAGGTTTTCATGTCAATGCAGTAGCACAAACATTAGGTAAAGGACTTCTGTACAGGTAACAGTGGAGGAATTAACACCAATTCTAAATACTGAAGACACTACTAAGGATTTGGGAAATTATAGAGAGGCATACAAAAGCTTGCCTTCAGGCTTAGGACTGATGGCTCCATTAGTATTTTATATTAAGTTTTCTTGTATTCTTTTAAAGAAGGAAAAAAATCCCCAGTGCCTAGGCATAAAAAGAGATTTATAGCTTGTCTTCACTTCTACCCTCTTCTATTGAATTAAAAGGAAAAATTAAATAGAAGATAGACACAAAAAAGAATGAAAAGAGGAAGCGGAGGGGGAAAAAAAGGAAAAAAACCCAAAACATAAGATGATTCATAAAGTTGCATTAAAAGAAGGCCATAATCACACCTTGTAGCAAAGGCGTCCTGGAGGAGTCCGATACCTAAATAAAATTCATTCCATTATTAAAATCATATACAACAAAAATCACAAAAACCCAAAAATAAAAAACCCTAACTAATAGACTATAAACAAACAGCAGCATTTGTGAAGGTTAGTCACCTGATACAGTGCACATGTTCTTGTACCCCTATTCTTAGGACGCTTTGCCCAAACAAGCCTGCAAGGTTTCTCTGTTCCCATGAGGACAAAGCAAACCTCTACAGAAGCCCGGTCACCCTTGTCAATGGGACCAAATTACCACTGTTGTAGCAAAAACCAGTGTTCTGTCACCTTTCTGTATCTTTCATCCTCAGAAAAAGCACTGAACGTTGGAGACTTCAGCCCCGGGGTTTTGTGGGGTTTGTGGGGTCTTTTTTTGTGTGTGTGTTTGAGTTCAGTAAGGACAGTTCAAAACAGAAGTTTATGTGAGCAGGACAACATATGAGAAAGATCAACACTGCAGCATTCACAGTGCAACTTGAACACCCTCTGGAAAAAAACTAATATAGAAAAAGTTCTTCAGAAAGTTATAGAAAAATAGGGGTTAGTAAAGTTACACAGAGGTGTTCAATCACAGACAAGCCTAACTCAGGGGTGGTGGAGTGGGGTGGAAATCAACATTTTAAATTGTGCCAGAAATGAAGTAATCTGACCTCAAAACAAGCTGAAGTTCAGAGCACTTTTAATCCTTCAAGAAACCAGTTGAAAGGACATGAAATAACTACTATGGCAACATAATTCTTCCAAGTATGAGTTTCGCTATGAGAAGTGCAAGAAATTTTTGTTGCTAAAGAGAGTTGCCAGATTTACTTAGGCCAATCTTACTTGGAACTCAAGTAACAAAAATAAATTGCAAAGCTTTTTCCCCACAACAGGCCCAGAGTTACTGGGCTTCATATATGCGACACTGTTTATTTTAGAGTAGCAAAGAGTCACCAATTTATATACAAATGCATGGTAAGCCAAATTCATTCTGACCTACAAAGAAACATTTTTATTCACTGCACCTATGAAAGGAGAAGAGTTGGTTTTGTAGACAAAAAGACAACATATCTAGTTAAAGCTGAGGATCTCCTGAGTAATTTCATAACTCCAGCTGAAGCAGGTATAGAGTATTAGTTAGATCAACACAAGGTAGCATTTAGCTGACAGTACTATAGGAGCTGTGTGCCTACAGTTTTACGTTTACAAGAATTACCACCACCTTGACTTCCATTGATCTACTTAAACCTTGCAATCCAGAAGATGAAAAAGCAGGAGCTTTTCAGGAGCTTCGCATCACCCACCTCCCCCCGCAAGAGACTATCCATTCTCTGAGCGGAGTCCAACACAGCTGAGATACAGGTGATAGTTTCTGAATTCAAACAATATTGGACTTTAGGTCTCAAACAAAATTTAGAGTAATCCCAAGACTGGTCTCTCTTCTGATAAAGGCCAGCTCCTACGGGCAAGTGGCACACTCGGCTACTACAGGAAGTCAAATCAGTGAGCATGTGCACGTGCCAGCTGGCAGAGACAGACAGCTGGTGGGATTGTAAGGACTGCCACTCCTGGGTAGTGTTAGAGATAACTGAAGGGGAAATGCAGAATACCCAAGGCAGCGTGCACAGAGTGTGCGCTGCGATAGGAAGCGGTCATATAGCCACCCAGCTATTTCGTTGCTGAATGCTCCATATAAGCCTGACCATGCAGGACACCAGTGATGCATGGAAACTTTCTAAAATTCTAGTTGATTGCCAGGTTTTTTTGAACTGTCTCAATACAGGACAGTGCAGACTGGAATCTGCATACTCAGTTCAGTGACTCATGTTATACCACATCAAGATGATAGTTGAGGAATGTTAAAATATTTCAAAGAAAACAAACCAAACAAATGACTTCTTCCCATGAGTACCGAACCAGCTATTTCATCTCCCCTAAGCTTTGTTCTGCCATGTCAACTACTAGACTAAGATTTTCTTAAGAGTAAACACTATTTTTCCTTATTAGTTCCAGAAGATAACATGAAGACTAGCAAAAATGGGATTGTGGGTGATATATTACCAAGTACTTAAAGAAGCATATACTCAAAGGAACCACCAACAAAATACTAAAGGCATCCAGCCTACCTGATAACTGCTTCCTTTCCAAAATTTCTTCATCTCTTTGCGCCTCCAAGCAACAAGCGAGCTAGTAATGAGTGTACATGGTACAAGATAGAGAAGGGCAGGTTGTCCCATCTTCATTAATGCCAAAACAATGAAAGTCAGCACCATACCAATGGCATAAGCTACAAAAAGATATTTATACATACACAATCAAGAACAGGAGAATTTTTAAATTAAGTCACTCATTTAGTAAGCCAGAATTTTTTTTTTTTTTTTTAAAAAGTGGTATCTTCCTTGTTAATATAACTGAAGAGGGACAATAGGTTGCTCTGTATTTGCAAGCTTTCTCAAAGCAAGTACTATAAAGAATACTCACCTTAAATATGGACAGGCATATTAAGAAGAGATTGTAATGAGATCCTTGACAACATTGAACCTTTACCTGAAGACAACTATCTAGTTCTGCCATTTAAAAAAAAGCTAGCATGAAGATTAATGTTGCTGAAATATCACGATTTACCTATTGTACAGGAAATGTAGTATACAGAAGATGAACTTGTTTGAACATCAAATCTTCGACAATAGGCAACCAGAAGTCCTTGAAGAATAAAATAAAAAAAGAGGATTAATTAAATATTTAGCCATACATTTTTTTCTTCCCAATCCTCCAAATCAAAGCAGCATAAAAAGAATGTATAGTAAGACTTCCCATTACTGTATGTTATCTTCTTCCCATTTATTTCTGGAAAGCCAAGAACCAGTTTAAGAAATCCTATGGTAAGTCCTGAACTTCAAAACCATAAAGGAAATATGAGCCAAGTGAGCTTGGTATTAAAAGGTTTTGGTTTTTTTTAAGCAAGCTAATTACATTGTGCTATTTACAATTTTCTAATACAACAGAGTAACAACCTAGTTTTAATGCTTTTCTTAAACAGGATTTTAATGCTCGCTCTTAACAATCAGCAATTCTGCCTGCACGCTGTTCATGAGATGGTGCTTTGTGCCTGACTTAAGTAATTTGCTCAGGACTCCAACTATGGCAAAATTCATCTCTGAGAAAGATGGAAAAAGTCGATAATACATTTTCCATTACCTCACCTCTAATTAGGTAGTCTAGGATACAAAAATACTATGAAGTCACAGAATACTTGCTTTCTGTGAGATTTCTGTAAGATTTAATTAATACTGACAACTGAATTTATTGCTAGAACTTGTATTTACACAATGCAGTGCAACAGAAAAGCAAAACCCTTTACTATGTGTTCTGTGACATAATAAGCTTTCTTATATTGTGGCTTTTGTTGTTTTCTGCACTGACAGATCAAGGCAAACTGTTGCATTAGAGAGAGTTTATTCTACAAAGTAATTACTAAAAGTCAGTTGAGAATCAAACCCAAAATATTTAACCATAATTTACAATTGCCAAAAACATTTGCTCACCTGGGACAATAATGTCTCCAAAACCCAGGAGTGAAAATGGCATGTCACACAGTGTCGATGCAGAATATTCAAGTCTAGGCACTCTAATAACCACAGGTAACTGTAAAACAGTATTTCAGAAGCCCACATAAATCTAATCTAAAACATCCTGGTGGTTTGGATTTTTTTGTTTGCTTAAATTAATGAACAGTTTTAATAAAATTGATTTATTGTTAATGCAGAACTTCAAAATAGGTAGAACCTAAAGTAAAAACCAGAAACCAACACAGAGTGTGGATAACGCTTAAGGCAACAGGTAGGCTGGAATTTCAGAATTACAAATAATATGCACACACACACAAAAAAAAGTTAAAACAAGATTTAACCATATAATGGGAATAACAAGTCTGGATGATTAACCTAACTATAGAGTATTGATCAATGATATCCAGGCCCTGAAGAGAAATTTGGACAGTCAGGTTTTCCCCAAAAGAATAGTCTTTTCAGAGGGAATCATTTAAAAATCCAGTATCTGAAATACAATCCTTACTTTCTCATGGGGAGCTGAGCGTTCAGTAGGGACTTCCACCAAGTTTCCATCATTCTAGGATCAAACCCAAGTCAACAGGTATTTAATACTTAAAAGAAAACAGCAGAAGCTGGCTATATTTTGTGAGAAAGTTATGCCGAAAAGCATACTATGAATTAGCTACGCAGTGTCAGTACGTATGTTGCAACCTATTAAAACTGTTCATACCTTTTCACTGTTTCCAAAAGGACCAGCTGCAACTTCAACCATTATACTTGCCCCATTCTGAAATTAAGGTTATTTTTCAAAAGTTAGTGGTTTAATATACCAAAACATCCATACTACATTTACAAAAACTGCTTGTACCTCATCTTACAATTCAGGATTGGGAAAATCCTGAATATCAAAAGGAATGCACTAGTATCATACAGTACTATACAGTACTGTTTTCCATTAAAAACACATAGTCCAGCCTAAAATAACTGTTTAAAAAAAACAACAACAAATCCACTAGACACAGCTGGAAGTTTAGATAAAAACATGTCAGCTTTTTCTGCCATGAGCTTTCTGCTTCAAAATAAAAGAAGGTATGCTTGCATACAGTTCATACAACACTGCAAAAGAGCACTGCAGAAAGTACCAGAGCATGTTCCAATAATGGGTGTCAAAAGCAAAAGAAGGAAGAAAACTGGAGGACCATCATTTCTCACCATCATGCTGTCACACAACTGGGGACAGCTTACTTCTGGTCACATGAGTGCTGAAAACTTAGTCATTTAACAAAATTTACAGCCCATACATGATGAAAATTTAGGCCACTGCTGTCTTAAATGGGGAAAAAGAAAAGGAAGTCAGCATTTCTACATCGAGAATACTGAAAACACTTATCTGTTTGACAAAAATACTGCCTCAATGACCGAGAAAACATTTTTGGTTTTATTTTAAAGATAAATTCACAGACATACCTTTGTGATAAATGGTGTTATGAAGACAAAAAACACATCGTATAGAAGAAGAAGGCCTAGAAGTATCACACAGGACTGGCAAAAAAAGAAGAAAATATTACTGTAGGTTTTCAAGGACTGCATAGCCAGAGTCTGGTACCATTACTATACCCCATGTTAAAAAAAAAAAAAAAAAAAAAAAAAAACAAAAACCACACAACCAAAAAAACCCACCACACCAAACCCAACAACAACACTCCCCTCCCCCATGTTTTTATTCTGGCATAACATTTAGAACAGGATTAATTTCTTTTAATAATTATTAAAAATGGTATATTTTTTAAAAATATGTATTTCTTGAGGCCCCATCCCTGGAAGCGTTCAAGGCCAGGTTGGATGGGGCTTTGGGCAACCTGGTCTAGTGGAGGGTATCCCCACCCGCAGCAGGGGGGTTGGAACTAGATCATCTTTGAGGTCCCTTCCAACCCAAACCATTCTGTGAGTCTATGATTGAGTGTTGAAAACCTAATTCCTCACACTAAACTTACAGATTCATGTCATTAGAATACTTTCTTAAGGTAAGCAACTTACAGTACCTTGAAGTTGGGCATTTTCAGTGTTTTAATAAAGTTTAGGCAGAAAGCAACTCCCAAAATATCTTGCAAAATCCAAGCCCACCTAAAAATAAGAACACATTTTTTTAACACATTGTTCAAACTACCACTGGAATCTAAGTGCAATAACAATTTTAGATTTTGCTGGAAATAGCAAGATTGCAAAATAAGCAAGAAATTAGTTTTTAGGAAGTACTGCTACCAACACCACTAGTTTCAAGATGGTCAATTTACACTAGCCTCTGCTCGCAGATAGGTAACTGTTCTTTATCAGCGTACTACAGAGAAAATGAGTTGAACAGAGGCCATAACAGGGCTGCAGTGTTCACCTTCATGACTGCTCACTTGATTGGAAGCCCTACTTAACGTCTAGCTCAAGATGCTACTTAGGATTGCACTATAATATTTGTGGTCCCGTGCTTCCACTGAACTGTAGGAAGCATAGGTCCTATGGTCCCTACGCTATTTTTGCACTTTTTTTTTCTTCAGTGGCAATAATAAGCAATCAAGCTAGTTCTCCCTCATCTTCATAATTTTTTGTAACTTCAAATTACCACACAGTTCATTTGTATAGCTTTGTTCTCTATTCCCATGCTTCTTAAGCTTCATAAGTACTTTCATGAGCTTTTTTTTTTCTTTTAAATCAGCACTGGAGTTTAGGAGGATGCTATGCTCCAGAATTAGTTATACGGTGGGAAGTTAATTAATGACAATTATTCATATTACTCTTTTAAGTCAGAAGGCATCACTTACCTATCTTCATTTCGAAACACTGCCCAGATGACAGCTGCTGCTATGCAGAATACAGCAAGAAAAATAAGCCTCACTTCAATGTTTTTGTTGCAACATGTAATCCTAAAAGAAAATAATTAAATTAAAAAGAGAAAGCCCACAACAGCCAAAACACATGCATGTGTTATTACAGATCCTTAAGCTGACAAGGTGTTCCCATCACTATTTTAACTGTTGATTATGCTACAGATACCTTTAATAATCTATTAAAGGAGCTTGTAATTTTCTTTTGTAACAATCCCACACACTAAACCATACAGGAAACAATTTATCAAACTGTTCTCCTATTTTCACACTATCTTGAGTAGCAACCAGACAATTCCCAAAAGAAACCTCACATGTATAACTGAAAGGTGTACAATACCTGCACTGCCCAAATGGTATTTCTCCTATTAATGCTGCAAGGCAGTTGTACAGACTCATTGCAGATGCCAAGCAGAAGACTGATATTATAACATACACTAAATAAAAAGAAAGGAAGATGGGAATCAGTGACAAAATACAATAGAAAAAAAAATAGCAAACATGAATCAAACACAACGATGGACATTTGATATAAACTGTTAACAGTTAGAGCACTGCTATACAGTCATCGGAGACTCTAAGTCAGCTGATTACAGAAAGTGCTGAATTGTGAGTGTCTCTGCCATCCCAAGAGTTCTCATCAAGCAAAGACTTGAGTTTGGAAATTTCTGAAGTGATTTTTTTTTTTTTTTTTAACTTTGCCTCCCTTTTCTGTAAGAGGAAATATGTCATCTATTACTGCTTTTACATACTTTTATTTGGTTATGGCTAAAACCAAAGAGCTATTTTATTCTCCTTTAAGAAGCCTCTTTGTTCACTTCCTCCTAAATCTCACCTGAAACATCTGAGAGTAATCAGGGGACATTTTTAGCCTACACTTTTTGATCACATTAAAAGGTTCATCAGTCTTTAAGAGGGCATAAGTAAAGGTAGCATTGCCTATAGTCAAGATGATAAAAGCTGAACAAAATCAGAAGTTTCTTTTGCAGAAGCAGGAGGTTAACTGGTAACAAATTCTAGGGAAGAGTGAATTTAGGAAGCTTTCAGAATGAAAGTTACATTGTTTGCACTAATAAGTGTAATTTACAACAGTGTACATTTTCTGGTTGCATGATTTGAGGGCAGAAAAAATAAAAATCAATCAACAGTTTGAAACTACATTTTACTGGAATTGCATAATTCAGTAACTGAGCTTATTGCTAGCATGCCTGAGTTTACTCCATTATGGTAATGCCATTTTACCTGATGCTTTAATTAGGGCACTGCAACCCCAAACCCAAGGTCAATGCAGCAATACCTAACAAAACTTTCACTCTAAACACTACTAAGTTGTCATTGCCGTCCTCCCAAGAACATCGACATACATCATATGCTCTTTTCACTAGTTGCTAGTCACCTCTCCTCCACATTACTTCATTCAGAATAAGCACTGTCAAGGCAGCCTTTGTAAGAGTAGAAGAAAGCTTCTCTCTTTTTTAAGTAGCAACTACATCTTTTCAACCCTCAACTCATACATGGAGAGAACAATTAAAATAATCACATTCATTTTAGTTTAGAAATCTAGCTTTTTCATAATAAAATCATACAGAAAAAAAAGTCAAATGAGATTATCCATTGTTTCTTACCTAACCATTTGTAGAAGAAATAAAGCAACACCAGCATGACACAACAGATGACAACAAACAAGATAACTGTCACAGGGGTGAAAGTAACATTTTCTTCCTTCTTCCGCCTTGTTTCTCTCTCCCCCGGACTTGCTATTGCTTTCAAATTCTCACTGTTTTAAGAAAACGACAAACATTTACCTCAGGTGACAGATTATGAAAACATTTTACCTGGACCAGAACTGTTGGTTATAAAGCAATTAGACTGACAGCTTTTCAGTCTAATTCTTCATACCATTATTAGACTTAAAAATTAAGAAAAATGGTATGCTTATTGTTTGAGTTTCTCTCCACTTTTTAATGCACTTCTAACCTAGCATAGATCACAAGGAAAAGATTCTTAACTGCCCTCCTTTCCAATCGCGTGGTGATTGCAAACTTTAAGGAGTAGCCCCAACCAAAACCCTGATCCATGTGAGGAAAAGCAGTTTGATATCAAAACTCTTAAACTCCCTTGCAGGATGCACACACTAAACTCTGTTAGCACATCACCTCTGACTACAAAATTTCTTGGGCTAAATGTAGTCAATCTGATAAATATGTCTATGATAAATCAAAATCGTAGGTATGACACACTTTTAAAACATCAAATATAGACATTAAGTGTCTGCAAAAACCATTTATGTTAGCAGAATGAAGCTAGGTACTGGTTCTTTTACCCTTACACTTCATAATTGCAGAGTAAATGAAAGAAAGGGGGTGTAATTGGGGATTTTCACTGGGAGTAAGATTTCTGTGCATAAATACTCCATATTTATACCTCACCATGCAAAATAAAGAGATTTAAGTTGTTGCATTTGTTCTTTGAGCAGATAGCCCTACTGCTCTTTAGTACAGACACTAGTGCAACTTGCCCATCAGATAGCACGTTCCTGATGAATCCTAGGACCTACCTACAAAACACTGAATTCAGCACTGAAACAGCTACCTTCAAAAGGGAAAAACCCACAGGAGCAAGACACTTGGTTAGATGAATCACTTTCTCAGAGGACATGCTTTGAATAAGCAGCTTTAAAAAAAAAAAGCTCACCCTAGATTTATGAAAGCGCACTTTAACGAACTTAACATAATTACATCTAGGTATTTTACAGTATGGGAGACAGCATCACATTTTGTTATTTTAGCATTCAGTGCAGTTACACCCAATAGCACTGCAGGGTAAAAAAGAAGCATAATCACATCCAACCTTTAAAAAAAGAAACACACCTCCCTCACCCTTTACATCTTTAATCTCTTTAAAATCACTAGATTTGCATAACTAGTGGGAAAGAGGAAGCTGTTTTTATCACATACAATCCACTCCCCGTTGTTCTGGGGTACACGACTGACAACAAGAAGCCCCAGGTAGCAACACACGCTGGCCCATTCAGCATGTGCAGACATCCAAGAAGTACTGCAGACCAGTACCATGCTCTGGAAGACCAGCTATATCCAGTTTAACCCCAGGCTAAAACCAGTTCTGTGCACCAAGTGTGCTTCACTTCACTAAGCAAAGCCGCACACTCCTCAAGCACAGCGCGGAAACCCCTACTACCCCTGCGTTTGCCACGTTCTACACTTCCACTCCCTCCCCTTCCCTGCACAGGGACTGCCGCTGCCTCCTTGTCCCAGCCTATTGCCCCAGCTCTGTTACTCCACCAGATAACACACAAAGCTGAAGCAGATAAACCTGGTTGGACTGTCTGGAGCCAACCAGGCACAACCAAACAGCATTCCCCCATGCTCCCAGTGACAGGAGTGCGGTGCAGAGACATCCCAGAGCGTGCTGCACAGCCAGCTGGGATAAAGCAGTTGTACCGATCCCTGCCAATGCAGACACTACACACAACTACCTACGCACCTCTAGGATCATTAGATTTTAAAGGTGCCATTAAAATAGCTACTATTGGAGTATTGTGATGCTAGTTACAGGGTATTTGGTAATTTGCCAAAATGTTAACTCATTCCTCCTCTCAAGAGCTGCACTATCCCTCAGGGACTTTTACAATCTACTACTCAAGGTTCCTCAAAGACCTACAGCAATTTTTCAGAGGCTGCACTGCTCAAACATTTCATGGCAAAGCAGCTAACTGCACCTAGACCTGCTATTTCTTTTTAGCTACCAACCTAAAAGAACATAATTTCTTGCTGATCATAGTGACAGTTTTCACAAAATTTGTAGTTCACATAATTTAAGCAGTTCCATTTAACAAACTTACAGTTCTGCTACTCCGCTCCAGTAGCCTCCTAGTGCCACTGTAAACACAGCAATTAGGAAGATGACAACCATACTGCAGTCAAACTCTGGCAAAGGTGGTGAATACAGAGTCACATTAACTTCATTTCCAAGTGTCTGAAAAAAACAACATACAAGTTGGTTCATAAGGATGAAGAAATTATATTGCTTATTTTCCAACAAGATGCACATCATGATTTCCTGCTCTTAACCTACACAATGCTGAGAGCACGTTTTCATCTTACTGCACAAGACATCCCATATATTTGCCTGAAAGATATCATGCCAGTAGATACAAGCTCAACTGTTCTAGCTTCTGTGCTAAAGGAACGGCCCTCTCAGGCTACAGCTCCTGACGCATGTCAGGTATCTGCAACTGTATACATGGCTACCGGAAGGCTGTTTATCTTGTTTAGCAGGAAGACTTCTAAGATTACTCTCCCTCCAGCTAGGTATTATGTTTCGCATTCTTAGTGTTCTAATTAATCATTCTCTCAAATTAACCTGAATTAGGAAGACTAGCACTTCCATGACTTAATATCCATCCCCTTCTGTGAAAATGAAAGCAGATCTATGCACATTCAAATCAGGTAGACATCCGTATCTGACCTGAAATTATTTTATTTTGTTCAAAACCCTAAGTTGCTACAAACTATAAGATGCTGAAGTTATATTACTTACCAACTGCATATCTACTATGTCATTATATCTTATAAGAGCAACTGGAAGAGTCACATCTTCAAAATCTGTCTTGTTATCTGGAAGAGGAGACTGAAAGAGTATGTTGAGCCTATTTGCAAAGCAGGTTAGAACCCTAAAAGCAGATTATCCTTTAAATTTCAGTGTATGTGTAGGAAGGAAAAAAAAAAGTTCATTCATCACCTTTTGCAAAAGGTTAATGAAGAGACATACTTAAATCAAAACAGGTGATACTACCAACACATCTGGATTCATAAAGTTCTTGTGCTTTTACAGTATTACAAGGCATAATATAAACTTGTTATTCTACATGTTTTTAAAACAAGATTAACTTTTTGTGATAATCTCATAAATTGCAAATATTTGTACATATATGTTGCAGCTGTAATAGAGAACAAAAAAGCAACAGAAGTACCTGGAAAGATATCTCAAGATGCTTTTTTTTTTTTATTTCCAATTTTGGATTACATTTTCCTAGCTTATTTTTGTCTCGTGTGTCTAAAAGAAAGCATCACCTAAGATTACCGGGTTCAGAGTACACTAAAATTAGGGAACGATGAAGACAAGCATTTGCATTCAGAAACATGATTAAAGATACAAAGACCAGATTAAAAATACAATTCAGCTGCAGATACTTTTAGATGATACAACACAGCATTGCACAGAGCTAACTCCGAATGACCCTTTCCGTCTCAGGAAAAGCAGTCGCACCAGCGCAGCGCTCTCCAGGGAAGGTTAATGACTCACCCACACCTTGCTAGGGTCCCCTGCTTTTGGGGGTTCTCTCAGCTAACCCTGCTCAACACTGCATCGGACCAAACAGAGAAGACACTATTTCACTACAGAAGAAAACACTATGTTGTAACTTACCAGCCTAGGTTTACTGGCAATCAACAGCATTTTAGCACCTGAATTTTGTGCAATTCTTGCTTTCTCCAAAAAAGTGCAGTTTCCTCTCATCACTACGACTGCTTTGTCCTTCATTAAGCCAGAAGGAACTTCAGAATAATTGCAGAGTACCGTAGAAGTGAGGTTTTCCAGAATCCTGAAAGTCTGCAGAGAGTAAAGGGAGAAAAGGAACGCGATGAAAGTAGGAAATTTGACACTGCAAATTAATCTAGAAGACTACATTACTATCCTCCCTAATTTGAAGTTTGCCAGAAAGAGGCATAACAGAAAGGAATCATTAATTCGGCAATATAAAATCAGAGCAGCAGTTTCTGCAGTCTGCAATACTGAGAGACTTTTAGAGCAGCATATAGCAGAAATACCTGGCTATTTCTAAACGCAATTTCACAGTGGTTATTGCTATAATTTAAACATAAGAAACTGGTTATATAGCAAAATCACTGCTTGTAGTTCTGAGGAATCCAGCGTACACTCTGTGATATTTCCAGGCTTCACAAGCCAAAAGGACACTGACGGATACAACCAGAGTTCTGAAGCATAATACTTGTTCAAAAACAGATGGTGAGCCTGATAACACATTACTTATTACAAAAGAATTCAAAAAAAAAATTTCTGTCCTTATTTCAAAATTCAATTCCATATTGACAATTACTTCAAAATTATTTTCAGTTTTCTTCAGTTAGTCAAGACATCCCAGTGGCCAAAGTAGCACAGCAAAGATGTTTGGGGCAGACAGATGATTTTTACTCTGGTTTAGATTGAGTTAACCTGTTAATGAATGACAGGAGGGAAGGGAGAGAAGAGTGCCTTGATCACTTCCAAACACAAAGTATTTCCTGTTTATACGAAGAGCGCCTAAAGAAAATTTGTTTCTGCTTCGCACCCTAGTTTGGCTCAAACACACTCAGAAAATACTGCATGATGATACATTCCAGATACTCTCCTGTTTCACCACATGTTTTCAAGGCAATTAAGCAAAAGATCAAACTGATGAACCAATATAAGAAATCTGTTTCACAAGTTTACAACATTTTTGTAAACAAACAGAAGTTTCACTCCAAAATCTAAAACTTCGACAGACTGATAACACCTGAAGAAAAAAATTAACCATACCAGATGAGTATGTAAACATATTTAAAACCATTTCTAAATACAGAGAGAGTATCACCTTTGTAAACTTTAGTAGCTGATTTTTTACACTATAGATGTGTTCACTATAGAGGTTGGGCACAGGGAGACCCCAAAAGGTAAATATTCAATACAGCACCTATTTAAATTTTGAAGACCAGTTATAGGTGACCCAAATTCATACTGCATTCTAGTTTTCTTAGGGACTATGATTATAATCTACTTACAGCATTGTCCAGGCTCTTTGGAAGAGATATCCAATTAGAATTGTAAATTATGCAGTAATCCTTTGCTACTGGAGTTACACCATTTCCAGAAGCGTGCAGGATCCCCTCATCTGCAGTTACCTGCAATAAACCAGAGTGTTCTCAATTAAACAAAGTTCAGAATATCAGAAATTCTTTAAAAAAACTGTTAGGAAAGGAAAGAGCTGTTAGGAGAAAAGGAATTTATTCAATTAATTATTTTATAAGATGATTGATTCCATGAGAGAGAGGTAGCTTGAGAGCAGGATGGAGAAACAGTAAAAATCAAGTCACTCTATAATTATAAACTATTTATCCTCATTTCAAATACAATGTATTTTTTACATGTACAGTTCATGTCACCAGGTAGAATACCATCAAGAAACCCAGGCAAATTATTTCAGATTCTGTATCCTATACCTGCCAAAAAACCCTGTAAAATTTTACATAGAAAGCAATTAAAATAGTGGATGGAAAAATGGATTAAAGTCTTTCCCTCTTTGCAGACTCTAGAATTTCCCCTACTAATACAGGTATTATATAGCAATTCCTAGAATATTTTTTATCAAGTAAATGTAAACACAAAGAGATCAACTAGTGTCCTTTAAGAAGAATTCATATAGTTAAGGACTACTCTCAGAGTCCTTCAAGTAATATGATTTCTGTTATTTACTAATATATATGAATTTTAAAACTTCTGATAATTTTCGGGATATATACTTCTCCCCAGGCATTAATATACTAATAAAGGTCTGGTATCTAAGTGGACAAATTAACAGACTAAGGATTAGATGTAGCTGCAAAGCAGTGAAAACAAGTAAATGTCATTTGTATCTCAAAGAGGTGTCACCTTAAAAAAAACTGGGAGATGATCTCATTTCGACTGTCTTGAAAGAGAAACTGACCTAAATATCAGAAAGCATCAATAGATTAACAAAAAAACCTGTTGTAAATTCCAGGTTTGTCTGATATGAAGCTAGAAGTAGGCATGGGTAATGGGGGAAAGCCCAAATATTACTCAGATGTACAACACTAATCACCAACAGTGCTACAGAGGCATTTCTCCTCAGGCTAGCATATCAGTATTCTGCAGCAAGTGAGACCTAGGGAGAAAAGAAAAACATGTGACGATATTGTTTCAGAGGTTTATGTCTGCCTGGTTTGAATAGCAAAAAACCTCTTCAGAGGAATCCATTATATTGGCCATAGCGCATGAACATCTGCTGGGAGAACTGTGTCAAAGGGCCTGAGCACATTAACTGTTTAACATGTAACAGCTCGTCAGCTGTCAGCTAAAATAACTTGTTCCATGATTTATGATCAGCACAAAAATTATCAAGCTTCCCCTTAAGTGCACTCACCTAACAGTACAAACTAATGGCAAATTAAAAGCAATAAAAACCTCCAACAGGTGCAAATCCCAGATGTTTCCATCCATTAAAAGCTCTTTCTGCTTCATCAAGTAGAATAAGTGTTTTCTGGGTTGCAGGAAATCAAGTGTTAATGCTGCACAAGCCTAAGTCTACCTAGAAGGAGTGGTTACTTGCTTAATTGATATGCATGTTTTGTTTGGCAAGCTTCCCTTCTCTGGGGATGAATCAGGGAACACAATTCTTGCTCATGAGGCAGGGGGAGGGAGGACCAGAGCATAACATTTACCCTCACAGATTCATTGCTGAGCTATAAAAACAGCATTTAGAAGTTAAAAATGAAGAGAAACGCTACGTGCTACACCTCATTTGGAACATCCCCACTGAACTCTTGTTGCATCCACCTGAAGTTTTATTATTTCCTAATTGCTTCAGTATCCTCCTTTCACAACAGATAATGGCTACTAGTTTGGGTACGTGGCCTTGCAGTCAGCTGTGCCACTAAGCAGTACACAACAAATCTTATTCTCTGCACACATGCAAAGTAAAAATTTCTTACTGAGCACATTTTCAATCTTGTCACTTAAATAGAAGATTGTCTCCACAAAACTGCTCCTGAGAAGATTAACCTGCTTCCTTCCATAGGCTGACTTACTCCAGCATAAAAATGTTCCCACGTGGAGTAGAGGCGTGACAGCTGTCCTTACCTAAAGGGGCATCACCATCTCCTTTCACTTCAGGTTCAGGCAATTCCCAATGGTCCCTCACCTTCAAACAAATTTCTTCCTATTTTTGACAGGTGGTTCCCTCACTGTACTTCCTTTCCTTACCACCTTTAAACTTTTCTTGTATAATTCCTTATCTTTGATAGAAAAGAAGACGTCTCGTGCTGTCTCTTAATCCTTAGTTTTCCTAACACGTCCCTGGATATAAGCTTGGGCTGACTGCTGAGCTTTGGAGTGCACCAGTAACCCCACCACGTAGAATACTGGAAATTATATGAACCAGTGGACACAGAGACCAAACCAAACCCATATTTACAATGTCTGTCACAGTGTCTAGGTAAGAAATACAAGAAACTCAAAGGTACACAACAGGGAGAATATATTTTGTACATAGCAAGTAGCAACATAAACCTCACAGAAACATAAAAAGGTAGGAAAAAACTAGCCATGAACAGAGCAAGCATCATTTCCTAGTTCTGCTAGCGGCCCTGTGACACACACAAACTGTCCCTACTTCCCTCCCTCCGAGCATTGCAACCCATGGGAACCAGTGCCCACGCTCAGAGAGCGGCAGTGGTCCTTCCCTGAGCACCTACTACCTTCCCGAGTGCCAACTCCCCACACTGTTAGCCTCAGGATACTGTTCTTGAGGCTGAATGACCCAGTCTGATGCTCACCACTGCTGCAAAGGAAGAGGCAGGACACGGGGCCCAGAGTCTTAGAGGAGGGCAGGAGATGCCCCTTCCCTTGTCAGAAGGGGCAAACCATCGGGGTAAGGAGCAAATCCGCTCTTCAGAAACCCCCGACACAACTAACGACAGCTACATGGGACTCACAAACAGTGAGGGAGCTCTTTGCAGAGACACAAGCTACTTCACCCACATGGATTCTCAAGACACTAACGAACTGCCCTGTGCCCCTACTGTTGAGCATATCCAGTGGTGACTTCCTACACAGGAAAGTACTCTGCATCCTGCCTTACCAAAACAAGGTAAAAATTATGCTAAAAACAAGCAGACAGACAGACAAACAAACAAAACAACTTAGTGAAGTAGCATTTAGCGCTGATACGCCCTTCATACTGCGTAAGCAGATTACAGAGGTTTCTGGCTTCCCCATTTCACAACTCCATTTGGCAGAAAACAATCTACCAGATTTCCACGGTAATCTACACCTGTGTGCAGACAGAAGCTGCAAAGGTATCCCATACAGGAACCAAAATGGCATTTAAGCGAACAAGCAAACTAAAAGCCAGGACATGCACACCACAAGCTTCCCCCACCCTTCCCCTGCATCCTAATTTAAATATCTCTAAAAACAACATCAGCGTTTATCTATGCAGGCACCCAGGAGATTTGTTATCTAAACCCACCAACGCGTGACCGGAGCCCGGGCCCGGCCTGCACTCCCCGGGCACAGGGGAGAGGGCAGGGGCAACCAAGGGGCCCTGCCCGAGGCAGGCCCGGGAGGCCCGAAGCCACCCCGGGACACACTTCAGAGCCAAACCGCCCCTGAGGCGCTCGGAGGCGGGGGCACACACCAGTCCAGCTGGATAAGAGCTACGCGGACCGTGCCCGCAGCGGTCGGGGTCCTCCCGGGAACGGTTCCAGGGGGATAAGGCGGACAGAGGAAGCCCCTCGGCCGGCAGAGAAAGGGATGGGAAGCGACCGGCGGCCCGGCCGGCCCCACCGCCACCCCACAGCGCTGCCGCCACCCCGCAGTCGCCTGAGCCGCCAGACGCGGCACGGCCCAGGCCGGCCCAGGAGCCGGGCCCCGGCGGTTCCCACGGCTAGGGCAGCGCAGCCCCTTACCGGCGGGAGCAGCAGGCCCCACAGCGCGGCCCACAGCAGCCCGGCGGCCCTCATCTTCCTCAGCCGCCGCCGCCACCTGCTCGGGGAAGGGCCTCGGCAGGCCTCGGGCTCCCCCCTGCCCGCCACGGATCCTTTCGCCGCCGGCGGCTCCCGGAGCGGCGCCACTTCCTCTTCCGTCCGCCGCGGCCGATGGGGGCGGCTGCTCCTGCCGCCGGCGCGGCCCCCGGGCCACCGTGGCCCCCCCCCTTCGCCTCCGCCGCGGGGACGCCCGGCCCCGGCTGCAGGGCGGCACGCCCGGCGGGGGAAGAGTACCCCATCCCGCCGCCCCGTCCGGCTCCTGCTGCCGGGCCCGCAAGGCCGAGCCGGGGAAGGCGGCCGGGTGGGTGCGAAGGGGTCCATCACGGGGAGAGCCAGGGCGGCCCACGCGTGTTCCTGCTGACGGCCGGGACTGTCCCGTGCCCGCCCCGTGTTTCTTTTCGCCTTGTTCTTCCACTGTGGTTTTCTGGGCGTTCAGCAGCTGTCAGCTTGTAGGGTTTTCTGCCTAGCAGCTCCACGCTGTGCAGGTTTGAGGTACTTAATGCTACCTGAAACCCTTCTCAGCCATTACCAGCCAAAGGAAACAAGTCAGTTTTGTCCCATATCTCCCGAGACAAATCTGAGTATTTCATCTCGCTGCATCTTTCTGGATGATCAATGCACGGGAGAGAGGTACAATGAGGAGAGCAGTGGCTTTTAAGGGAGAGCAACAACTACATGAGAAACACGACCTAGAAGAAAAGGTTGAGGGAAATTGCATTATTTGCACAAAAGAAAAAAAAAACAAACCACATTTCAGAGATGTCTTCCAGGCTTTGAAAACATTAAAAGGGCTGCAACGCACCAGATGCAAGAACCAGCTATGATTTGCAGCAAGGACGACGCCTGAAACAGCTCCATGATTTACCGAGTAAGGAAGTTATGCAACGTCTTTCACTGGAGGTTGTCAAGTGCTGGTTACCCTTCTGAAGGGCCAGGGCCTGCCCCAGGGGAAGTGGAAGAGGGGAAGATAAGAAATGTTATTGGAGAAAGCAGGGGATGTGGCCATGAGCAAGGTGGTGGAGGCATGAGGGAGGGAGAGGCAAGAGGATGAGAGTCGAGCAGCAGTCCAGCATTAGTAAACGAAAGCCCTAGGCAGGTAAAGCCCTTGCTTGAGTTGCTCACAAACTAAGCAGTTATTACTACTGAGGAATGAGGTTCCTGCATGCATGGTTTTCCCTCTGTGTGAATTTAAGGACAAAGCCATGTAAAACATCTACAGGGCCCACTCTCCACTGCATTGTGGCAAATTTTGATTAAGCTGCTCTGTTGCTGTAAAAATCTGAATAACATTTAAATACCTGTAAATAAATAGTGTTTTGGTCCATACAGATATTTTGATAATAGGCAAGCTTTCCCCCTCCCCACTGACAACCTGCAATTCATCTTTGTATCAGCAACAGAACAGGCTTATGCATCTTGTAGATTTGCTAGGCTGCAAAAGTGCATCTAACAATTTTACGTACTTAAACAGTGAAAGATAATGGCATGCTGTGACACAGCTAATAATTCATATTCCATGCAGAAGTGGTATTTAAAAAAAAACCAAACAGCTAGTACATTGTCCATCTGTGCGTTTCTATTTTAGTGCTGTTGTCAGAGTAACCATGATACTTTATGCCCACTACTATTTCTTCTGAATCTAACGTGATCTGGATGACAGATTAATACAGATTACTTCAATAAATCTATCAATTCTGTGACCTGTAAAGAGCTAAGGGTACATGACAGTGTATTTTGGGCATGGAAGAAGTGTTTAATTTGAATTGCAAGTGCGTAGCTGCTCACAGGATCAGATTCCGCGGCATGTCCTGCCCTACCAAACACTAATCCCTCTCCTTGTGTTCCCCAGGAAAGCACAGCAGTTGGTATTCTGTCTGCAGCTGAAAAAAAGATGGGTGAGGAGAAATACTAGGAGTACAATTTCCTTTAAATAGAAGGAAATTGCTGTCCCAAAAAGTGTATGTTTGGTTTGATCTCCCCTGCCTTCATGTATGTTTGAAGATAATTGTGTAAACCTCTTACATTAAACACATTCCCCTCAGTCCAGTGGGACTGCACAGGTAGAAATACCTGTACTGAAGAGCCCTAATGTTAGCTCAGAACTGGGCAGTTCATTCAGCACATCAATAAAAACTTCTTAGGTAATCTTTATTGGCACCTGAAGTTGTCCCTAATTTTTATCATTAATGTGTAACCAAAACTAAAACCAGATGATTTAGTCTCAAATTTCAGCACTATGAGGAAAAAAAATTATTCATAGATATTATTTCCAATCCCAGGCAGAAGAAAACTAGGTTATAAAGACCTTCAGAGCCTGAAGAATGACTTCAAAGTCTAAAGGATCCTCCTTTTTTCCAGTTTTAAACCTGAAAAATGCTTATTTGGAGTGAACAGTATAGTTTCTACCCATAATCAGTGTAAGATACTAAAAATCTGCACCAAGAATTGCATACTTTCTATACCACCATAATTATTTCCATCAGAGAAAGGAAGAGCAACACTACACTCAGAAAAATCCCTTTCCCAACCAAAACATCAACATGAAATAAAATCTGTGACTCAACTCAGGCATTCCTAAAGCATTAAGGAACAGAGACGTTTAATGTAGGCTTTGAACACGTTAGTTAGAAGTGGAAACTGAAGCTAAATAACCATTAGCACAGAAAATAAACTGCTGGAATAATACAATACATATTTTAAATCCTTTTCAAAGGGATAATGAAATTATCCCTTTCTTCCCCTTGCCTGTTTTCCTCCACATATGCACACTTCTAAACACAAATTATTTGACTCATAAGGAAAGACATCCAAAACATCTTCCATTCCAAGGCCATTGTCCTGACTCTCCCATTGCATTAAGTGCTACTTTATGTTTTTTTTCATATTTATCAGCCTCTCGGCTTTTGAGTAAACTTATCTTAACCAATGTGCCTTTTTCCATTCCTTTTGCTGTATCTCCTTATGCAATTAAATTTGCTCTTCCATTAGCTTCACTTTGAATTACTGTCTAATTCTGTTAATTTTGCATAAAATACCATAAACAAAATAGTTGCCTTGTTATATAGGCAGATTTGGGAGGGTGGCTATCAGCATTAGGTAGTTAAGAGAAAACATATTGCATAATTTTTAAAGACTAAGATTGTAAAAGGGACTAGACTCTGCTCACTAAACAGTTATGTCATACAAAAGTCAGTAAAGAGAGGATTTGGTGGTCATTAATCAATACACAAGATTCAAAGGGATGAAGGAATTTTTGATATGTTGTATTAATTTCTAAGAAGAGAACACACTGACCCAAATACTGAATGTAAATGTATTTGTAAGAAATATAGTGGGCGGTAGAGTAATAGGGCAGAATGAAGCAGGTGATAAGCAAAAGGAAGTGGCTTCACCAAGGAAAAATTTACCCCATTCTATAAACTCTTTCAGTGCTTCATATTTCCACAGCTTTTTGGCTGGAGCCTGGAACAAGACAGCAAGATAGCAGTGTGAAACCTTTTGAGTAAAGTGACACTGGGACCTTTGTTACTGAAACCTGCCTTCTCTGAGAGACATACACACATGGCAAGTAATGAGGACATGTGCAACAGCCTGACGGGACCTCTATCTCCTGGCAAGGAAGTGATCCAAAACATAGAAAGACTGGTATTTAAGAATTGTTTATTAATTCAAAACACATGCCTAGCAATTTTTCCCCATGTACTAACAGCCTGAACACCAGTAAATATCAATCTATGCAAGCAAGAGATACCCTAGTTCACTGCATATTATGCACCAGAAAGAACAGCCAATTCAAATGCATTTTCAAAGGTGATGTTTAAAGTAGTTGAAAGAAACTACTGGAAACCTTCCTCATATACCATTATGCAGCAAGGTGACATTACCATGCACTAATAAGGACTGTAAACCTTACTTTTCAATTATATTTTGAAGCTTGTATCACACCCTCAGAGGTATTGAATCAGGTTTTAATATTTCCTGGTGGTAGAGACTGCAAGGGTAAACGTGGGTAACTGCATTTAAAAACATATTAGTTTCACCATTAATATGCCGCTTCAGCTCACATTGAGACTGGACTTTCAAACTTTCATATATTAGATCATTTTTTAAAAAATAGATTTCTGTCTAGAATAAGTGCCACTATTTTGCCTGATCTATGAATCCTTCAGCTCACTGAAGAAATTAATTACTGGTTATCAGTATGACTTCATTCACCTTTAGACTCAGCTCAGGTAAGTTATGTAAAATGTACATGTCTGTCTTAAGCACCAGCAAGATCAGATGCATGTAAATACACTATTTTATATATATATATATAAAAAATCCTGTAACCAAACACTTTTTCTAGCTCTTTGATGAAGAATCTGAAATTAGTTACTCATCCACTTGTAGAGGCCAACATCAGCTTTAAAAGAACACCAAATTCTCTCTCAGTGGTTTAAATATAGATTTTTAAGTCCATTTTTTTAACTTCCAGTAAGCCAGAGCAATCATATTAATTCCACTTTAAAAGAATGGATTATTTCCTTCCACATTATATAAGGTGAAGGTTTAAATATAATATACATATATATTAAAACAGTAAAAGACATAATTCAACTTTTTTTTTGCCCCTGAATTAGGGCGGGCCCTTAGTAATAATAACCTTGATTTTGTTCAGTTTGGATTTATATGCAAACACCAGAGGAAACTTAAAATTTGTTATGAAGAGAATATTCTTCCCATTTACATTGCTTTAATAACAACAAAAAAAAATGTTCACTGAGTAAAGTAGTTTCAATACAGCTTTGTGGCCTTGAGTAATTTACTGTAGAGGTCTCAACAGACACCTCAAAGTTGTTGTTCTTGTCCAGCTGTTACTACTCTCTTCTAAACAGGATTAAAACTAGGTTAAGAGAACTTCCTCCCATTTGAACTATGTTTTTGGGTAACATTTTAGGGTTTTGGTCACACTAACAGGATGCGCAGAAACAGGATGTACGGAACAAGTACCACAAGGCGTTTGGTAGCCATACCGCAATGCTTGATCAGCCAGTTAGGGCCGGGCTTTGGCGATACAGAGGCCAAAGCACACCACGCCATGGGTGCCTCCGCACACCCCGCTCTCCCTGAAAGGGCACAGCCTTTTATTATAACATGAGCTTGCTCATCTAAGTTCCCAGGTGAAGACAGCAGTCCTAGTTCAGTATTGAGCACCTCAAGTTGGGACCTTTTTTGGAACGAGAACACATACTAGTAATGTCCCTGCCTACTCAAAGTGCTTTCACTATTTTCTTTCAAGTTTTCTTTCTCTACATAGCATTGGGAGAAAAGGTCTTAATGGAAATCTGGTGTGGCCATGGTGACCTCCTGGAACCTCAGCCTGCAGAGAACAGAGGAGAACAGTACGCAAACCTTCCCAGGCACAAGGAATTCTTCATGACCTTTCAGCTCCAATCCATCATACCCTCCCACCGCCTGGAAGTGGAATATCAGATGGATCTAGTTAATTTTCCTGAAGTTTTAGCAGCACAGTGGACTGAAGGCAAATACCCTTTTACTGCTGCTATTTTGTATTAACTCTAAATTTTGATTTGTGTTCCATGGAGGTAGTGTTGAGTGCAGCAGGCCTCAGCATTTAGAACATCTACAACCTTACATTCATCAGAAAAAATGTGCCATCTTGTCTTCCAGACATGTATGTGCTATCAGTCTGCAACTGCTGAAACCAAAGCTAGCTGTCTGGATGGCTCCATACTTTCTGAAAACAGCTTTGTAGCCACTCCGGGAGGAGTATACTACCATCCATTAAAGTTACATTGGCAATCTGTGTCTCAAAGTCCCAGCTTAGTCATGCGTTTAAGTGCCCAATTTCCTCCATATACCAATTACACACACATTACGAGTATTTTCCAATTGGTATCAACAAAGCTGTCCTGTGCCTTGCAGATAATAAACATTAACATGCACATGTTCTGCTCCCTGCTCATTCCTTAAACATATACCACATTGCCTTTCCATGGCTTCTAAACCTGCCTCACCTCTACATCTCATTTTTCTGTAGTTCCCAATCAAGCCATTAGCCTCTCTGACCACCTTCCTCTGGAGTATGAAGAATTAAACAGTAACAAGGAGACTTCATGCTTTCACGCAGCAAAGAACAAAACTGGCTCAGAGCCGCAGGTAGCGGTAAGTTTAAGTAACTCCACAGCTTAATGCTCTTTTGAGGAAACAACTGTCCAACACACCAGTTCCTAGAGAGGACCTATTCTGTACAGGACTAGGAAATCTTTTACAAATACACTGTAACCACATGAATACATGAATATCAACAGGAGAACCACTGATGTAAGGAACTTGGGCCTTGTGTGCCAGACAAATCACCGTGTACAAAGAAAGGGCAGTTTGTCTGCAGAAGCCCAAGCACCAACCTCTCTTTAGGTGCACAGGGACTTCAACTGCAGAGGTAAGCATCTAAAAATTTGAATTTCAAGCATTAACTGCTACTTTGGGTCTAAACTCTATTGATCCAGTCCCTGTATCAAGACAGAAAGGTACATAATAAGAGTGGTACTACAATAGCAAGGAGTTAAAAATGCAAGTCTCCACTTATTTTTAAAAATAAATAAGAAATATTTATTACAAGCAGCCTTGCTTTTAGAAAAACATTCTATTTATGGTTAGTCTTTGTTTTCTGCCCTGAAGCCAATCTAATGAATCAGATAGATATTTTTATTTCGGGACTCCACACTTGATATTAACCCCTAGCGTGTGATTCACCTGTCTTACAGGCTTTAGAATTCAAAGTCTACCTTCAGGAGCCATAAACTAGAAGCATAACCTAGTAAACCAGAGTACTGCAAATACTCTTTTTAATCAGGCCCACTGAAGAGTTTGTTCTCCTGAGAGAAAAAGATACAAAGCTAGGAAGATGTAGCTTCTACCTCATATTCCCTGACTGCCTAACTTTATCTGTATGATTTCATAGCACAGTATCATTGAAAGAACTGCCCGAGATTCTTGACCAATGAAGTTTGCAGAACCACAAAGTATCTGGAAACCTTACAGGAACCTACTCACCAGAGATCTTTTTGACACCACTGTAACACAGCACTGTTTTCTTCCTGCAGTTCATCTCGTCTATCTCCACAGCGATTACAAAAGGCAGACAAGATCATTCTTATCTTCAATTGTTGGGTTTTTATGGCAGTGTCACAGTGCTGATAGCAAAGTAAATCCAAACACAATCAAGAGCAGCCATGTGATCATCTTTCACTGACAGATTTTACTTTTTTTTTCAGTGTTACTGTATTTAGTAACATATAATGAGTTTTATAACCACACCTCTGTGGAATTTGGCATTGTCAGATTATGCTTATTCTCGCTGGCACAGTAAGATTAAGGGTATTTATTAATCTCTCAAACATTTCTTGTCTATACAGCGTAGAAGCTACAGAAGCACCTGGTAGTCCAATATGGCAAGACCATACAAAGGAATAGTGCTACATGCCTGGGTTGCAAGTTATCATATTACAGGCTAACTTGGAACATAGCATAACACTACGTAATTGTTATCAAGCTGCTACAGGAGGTAAAATGACATATTAGGTTGTGAAAAAGCCAAATACCTTTTCTATATACTGACTACAGATTTATACAACGTTATGGGATAGTCAGTAAAGCCTAGCAGAGAAATTCGCCCCCCCCCCTTTTTTTTATGCTAAGACTTTGCCAGACTACACATGAAAGACTTGATCCTGTTCCACTTGCAAGTTATTTTACTTTCAACTACAAAAAGAAACCATAAAACGCCATCAACTCAGAGCAGTAATGTTTCATTGCCACATTGTGTTGATACAAGGTCTTCACAGCCTGCAAGGTGGATTAACAAGTTTGATCCTTTGGTCTCATTTGCTCTATTTTATCCCAGCCAAGTTAAAAAACCAACCAACCTACCCAAACAAAAAAAACTCCAAACCCAAAACAACCTCACTGGAGTAATAGCTTGTATAGAGCAGAGAGAAGAGACTCGATGTAAAATTGTGCTCCCTAGTGGAGATATTTGATTTTGTGCAATAAAGGTTCAAGCCATGCTGATCCATCCGTCTGACCCACAGGTTTTCAGTGCAGAGAAAAATACCAAGATTTTCACAATATGAGAAGAGTGCAAGTGCCTAGTTCAACAGATTTATTATAACCAAGATAGGCTCATGCTGAGTTACATGAAAGATTACAGCTAGATAATGTTTCTAAATATACAGCAAAAAATACCCAAGACATGCTTTTATGTTTGTTTAGATTTTAAAAGTAATGGCACCTTTAATGCAATAGCAAAACATTTCCTTTTAATAATGCAAAAACTTAGTTAACTTTAATATGGTCCTAGTTAATACTATATAGGCTGAGGAAAACAGATTAATTTTACACCAGATAATGCTGCTTGGTTTACGTAATGAAAACTAGGATTTTTCTATAAATAAGGGTTTAGTAACAAAATTATCTCTGTTGGTTTATTTTTAGAAAGAAGAACTGACAAGATCACAAACTTTTTCATTTCTAGTTATGCATATACCACTAATCTTAAACACATGAATGAGTCTTACAAACTCCTGTTCAATTTGTTTTCTTACAGTGTTAATACAGCCCTTTTTCTTCAAGACAGTTGTCCTACCACTATTCTTTCTGGGCAAGTATGGACCAATGAATGCATGAACTCAATCTAATAACAGATGAATTTAGAGTTATTCTTTAAAACAATTTGGCCACTTTATGCTTCCTCAACAGTACACAGGATTTAGTTTCTTTGAACTCCGTATCTTAACTAGGCTGTTGGACTGCATCTGAAGTTAGAAGACAGACATATGAAAAGACCTTAAAAAGCTAAGTGCATGGCTAATTCATGCTAATTTTAAGATATATTAAAATACAGCATGTATTCTAATTCAAAAATAAGGATTTTTTTTTAAATGGTAAAAAGTTCATAACTGATCTTATGCCTAGAGCAAGAAGGAGAGCGCTCCACTGACTTCCAGCATAACTGGTGCTGAATTAGCAGTAATTTGAACACTTGTTTTTAGTTAATCCCATGACAGCAAGCAGATTTCCCAAGTTTCTGAACTGGCAGTCATTCAAAATTTTGAGTTTGGGAACAGTTGCCAGTGATTGGGCAAAAAACCACCTAGCTCTAGCTCTACTTCTGCAGTATTTCATATCACTTAATAGAAAGATGAATGAGAGCCAAGTGATAAACTGTAGTTTGGTTATGGCTAAATATCTGTATTTATGAAGTGCTAGAACTCTGCAAGACACTGTTTCCATTTAATGTTCTCCTGCAAGTTCTCACAATATTCTTTAAGTTTTTGTCCTTCACATGGCTGTATCACTTAAATCACAGTTTTATTTAAACCATATCATTTAAAAGCATATACAAGAAAAAATTCAGTTAATCTAAAAAAAAAAAAAAGTCTTGAAATTAAGGAGCCAGAAAGACAAGTGAGATACCCCTTGAAGTCCTGTGTAGTTACTGTTACAGATAGGTAACAGAGAGTGATCTTTAGTTTAAAATTCAATAGTACTCATGCAAAATTAGCACAATTGGAGCATATTGTAGCACCACTTGAAGTTAACTGGTACATTTTATTAGCTCTGTGGTAGTAATACCTGTCAGTCACACTACTGCATGTATGGAAGGGAAGCAGCCCAGTAATTGAGAGAAACATCTGTTTTTCTAAGCCTCATTTGAGAGTATGTTTACAAAACTTACATTTTTAGCTCCAAAAGCATTATCACAGCAAGGCAGAAGTTTCACTGGGGTTTGCAGACTCAGCTAATTATACTGCATTAGGAGTTCATTCACCATGAAGAGACATTAAAAAAAGACACCAAAGTGCAGCTCAGTAGATTTATGCATTAGGTTGTAAGCCATCAAAAAATTAGGCCCAAAGTTTTATTACAGGCTACAAGATCCTACTTAGCAATTCCATTTAGCCCATGTAAGAAGTTCACACATGATGTTTTCCAGTTAAATCAACCTCTGCATTTCTTGAGGGGAAAAAAAAAAAAGACAGAGACCAAAACCCCAGACAATTCATACTGACTTCCAATCCCATCCTACAAGACAATTTTGTGAGGTTTTTGAGGCACAGCTAGAAAGTCATCTACAGTGCAAATTACAGTTGCTACTACAACGCTACCATGACAGATCATTTTAAGAATAATTTACAATAACTCCTTCAGAAGCTATTGTGCAAAAAACACCAAAGCTTGCACTAACCTATTTATAATTCAAGTTCTCTCTCTACTCCATGATAAAGAGGCTTAGAGAATATGAAAGCACAGTCCAGGGGGTCCTCATAAGACAGAGCAGATTTCAGCCTTCTCTCAGTTTCCTATATCTCAACAGTCGCAGAAGTGCCATTTGTGTAGCCACCTTTAGACTTCATGTGGTCCTGAATTGATACAGCCTTGAAAAAAAAATAATTTACGATAAGCATCTTACAAAGTCTGGTTGCCAGAGCAATTATTAAAAGCACCAATTTGATGAGGCAGATGAACCATATGTTTACAGTGCTCGGTCCCTGGGAGTAGGGAGAAATTACAACTAAACACAGAATTGTTAAATGCTGTTTTAAATCTGTGCACGAGATGGGTCTTGCTATCTAAAATCCACTTATTCTTACATCCCTCACCCTGGCACAGTTTTGACTTGAGGGTGATCTGTTATCTGGACCTAGTATCAAGTGCATCCACAGAATCCTTATCCAAAAGGTTCTCATCATGTGTAAAGATACTGGGGAAATAAGCAATTCTTGCTGAATATATCTTCCACAGTATCTTATGTTTACAAATCAAAGGACAGTTCTGTTCTGATGCTGTTCTTCTGATGAAAAAAAAAAAAAAAAAGGTAGTCAGATTTTTCTCTCTTACAATTATCTAGTATTTTATTAGCTACCTGCTCTACAGGTTACTGAGTGGAGATTTCTGCTTATCCAAGAGGCGCGCACTTACTGATGAATAGTCACTACTCATCTCTCTTGCCCCAACATGTGCAGTGTGTACAAAGTTCATTGGTTCTCCTATCATATTCCGGTCCAGTCTCCGACGCCTCTTCTATAAGAGAGAAGACATCTTAGGTCTCTGTTCAGAAAACACGAGCAGCTTTCAGACAGAAACAGGCAGCTGAGTTTAAAAAAAAAAGAAAAAAGAAAGAAAAAAAAGACTGACCCCTAATTTTCAGAGTGTTTGCAGTAAGAAAGGGTCAAAGTCACTTTTATTATTGCTAACTGAATTTTAGTAAAAACTTTCTTTAATGTTGGAAAGTCAGAGCCTAAGAACTGCAAGTGGTCACACAGACAAAGTTTCTGACAAAACATACATAGTTTAGACATTGATAACAGGTCCGGTTTTAGCTTTTGCATTAATTAGTCCAAACTAATTAAAACAACATGGCAATGAAAGTGTTTTCCACATAACTGAAAGACAAAATTTAAAATCTGATAAAGGATGGCAGTTGTGCATCTACCTACCGGCTGGGGCTGTTCACCATTGCACCAGTTAAAACAAACCAGGAATTCTGTCATTATGTTTTTCAGTAGGTGATAAGGTCTTGTTAAGTGTAATTATTTCTATGGGAGTTAAAGCAGTACAAGGACCAAGATGCAGTTCCTAAAGTGAGTTGAAGAAGGAATTGCTTGTGCAGATTCACTGATAAAGATCACAGAAAGCATCTGATGAGTACACCTGCAAAGAAATTATTATTATCATTTAAATTTATACTAAAATATATCAAAGTCTTATACAAGTTATTGAGCAATAGATATTTCAGAGGACTAAAACAAGACTGTAAAATTCTTAAAGCATACCTAGACAGAAGAATAGCATCAATTTAAAAATCAGTATGTTCATGTCAGAAATCAGGGTTAAGAAGTCTGCACATTTACTCCCAAACAGACAGTAGTTTAAGTTCTAGTTTCTTTACAGAAGCATAATAAAAGCAATGCTAGAATTAAGTCAGGTCTTGTTTTACAGTCCATGATCTGGTTGTAAGCAGAGCTAGCCAATGCTTAGGAACTATTTAGTATTTCAAAAGAAAATAGCTTTGAAGTACAACAGATTGAAAGCCTAACATTTACAAACAGGTGCAAATAGAAGTTTCCTTTTTACATCTGATATAGTTACTCTTCCTAGACACAGGAAAGCTCAAAGAAAAGAGTATTCTACAACTCCAAAAAGCCCTTAAAAGAGGAAAAAAAAAAAAAAAGAAAGAGAGCTTTGTATATCAGCAACAGAAACTGTTCATCAGACAGAGCTTCCCAGAATGTATAAGACTACTAACACAGCACTCCTGAGACACAACCAGGAAACTCACCGACTTTAAGTGCCCTGAAGCTATGATGAAAACCAACTTTTTTAGTGGTTGCTGATTTCTTGTAATACCTTCCTTCAAATCAAACCCAGGGCTACAGAGTAGTCTTTCATATCAACTTTCTCACACTCCAGATCACTGAAACAATATTATAACACATTAATTGGTAAAGGGTTTTTTTTTTTTAAAAAAGCTTACAGCTTAAGAGAAGTTACAGCTTCATCAATTCAGCCTTTCTGAATCCCCACTGAAGTCTTCACAACCAAACAGCATAAGCTTCCCCATTCACAGGCATTTCTTATGCAGTCCCACAATTATGTAATTAGCACATCTATTTCTTTCACCTTTGTGGTTTTCTTACACTTCATCACTTCTCACACTTCAAGCAGATTTTTTTAAATTTCTGCCACTTATCTTTCAAAGCGTTTGTTACGTTTGCCTCAGCTCTAGGTGGCCTATATGATACATTATTGCAGAATGTGTCATATGTTATTCCACTTTATCCTGGGTGGTTTTAACACAACTCATTTTCTGGCTCAATTATCATTTTTTCACCTCACTTCATCCTCTCACAATGGTCTTTAACACCACTGATGCCTTGTTTGGGTGCAGCAAAGAAAGGACAGTGGCCCACACAACCATAAGAATATGCAGATGCCAAAGCTTTTGACTGCACATTAGTTGCAGATCTTCTGGGTTTATTTCATGTTAAGGAGACTGTATCAAAGCTAAGATTGTCTCAATAATCAGAAAGTGTGTCACTGTACACTAACAGCCTATTTTGAAAGCAGACTGACTGAGATGAGCATCAAATTAGATAGAGAAACATCCCCATCCCAAAATAATGGTTGAATGCCTGCTCTCCTTCTGCCATACCCCCCAGCATTTGGCCATCTACCCCCGTGGGGCTCTGTGCGTACCTGGGTGTTACCTCCTGCTCCCAGGGAGTCCTGATGGGATGGTACGTCCTCATTCAAGTGCTGACACACAGCCAGCTCCTGTCTGGGCAACTCCAGCGCATTTACAGTTCGTATTCCTGGGTTATAATTAATCCTGATTGCTAAGCAAGAACGCTTTGCCGTGTCTCCATGCCTTGCCACAGTTCCTTTGCTCTGTAAGGTGCTGCAGAAGTCTGTTGTGCGCTTCACGCTTACCTACAGGTGTCAGAAAAGCAGAACGGAAACCGAAAATAGTGCCCTAGTTTGGCGTCAGATTTGTGCAGCCGTGCAGTTTTCTCAGCACTATCCATACAGCCTGTGGCTCACTTCCACCCCTGCGGCAGCTCTGTAGGTGTCCTCCTGGCACACAGCAGCGTGGGACGTCTTCCTGTTGTGTTTTGCAACAGAACTCTTCTTTTCCTCTGCATGAGTCAGAGTATCATCCTCCAGGATGGGACTGTCTGTGCCAGGGCACAGGGCACCACCTTCCTCCTAGGGACTCAAGGTTTCCACACTAACTGGAAGAATTTAAAAAAAAAAATCTTAATGTGTTCAGGCTGGCCCAGGACTAATAAAAGCCAACAAGAATCCCCAAACTGAGGAGAAAACAACATTTTGTCACCATTGGCACACAGACCAGAATTGGACAATATCCTGTTGTTCTTTCTCTCTATTTTTCACCATAGCAGCAGTATCATCGAGGAGAGAGAGACAAAGGGCCAGGGAAATGGCTAGCACACGCAGACACAGATGTTGAATGCAACGGGCAGGATACACAGCCATTCTCCAGTCCGTAGCCTTAAAGTGCCTGAGAGCTTTATGAATGTTTAGATATACTTTACTGAGCATAACATACAATTTTTTCTACCATTGCTGTGCATTAAAAAGTACTCAAAATATTTTGTATTTTACTAACAAAACATCAGTTCTGTATGAGGTGGAAAATGTTTGCCTGAATCAAAACAAAAGAATCCTCCCTTTCCACAGACATGAGACATGCACAGTAATCTTGATAAATAACATCCACTGAACATATCTATTCTTTAGACTTAAGGTCTGATCATGACAAATCCTTGACTCTGAGCTACTAGTGAAAGACAATGAGTGTGAAGTTAGCGTACATTATCACGTCAGACTAAAGCTGCCTTCATCCTGCCTCAACCAAGTTGTTAAATTGTGATAACTTCTGAGTTCAGTTATTGTAATTTTCATTCCAGCTCTCTCAGTACTGAATTGAGGTGAGCGAAGCATATTTCAGCCTAATTGCCCTTCCAAAAACCGCTGTGCTTGTAATTTGTTCATTATCCTGACTTTGCCAATGTGATATTTATGTCATGTTAAAATAGTGAAACAGCTGTATGTTTACATATGGGAATGGCAAGGTATGGTAAAAACCAGTGGAACTTGCATTTCTAGATCAAAAATTAGTTTTCAGCACAAAACTTGAAGAGTGCATCTTGCTTAGTGAAAGGTGAAGAGTAAAAAACAATAAATTAACAAGAATTTGGAAGAACGTTGGAGCCAAACAGCTGAAATCCTGCTGTAGAGTAAGCTTAACTGCTTGGAAATAGCATCTTGGTTGTATTAATACATGTACAGATTACAAATTGAGTTTGAGATATAGTCCTCAAACTACATAATAACACTATTATATAGTCTGATTATGTATTGGCTTTCTGCCATCCTGAACTTTCATGAAAAGCTGAAAATAGGGTTTTACCTGAGACCTCTATTAATCTAGGTGTGTTGGTATTGTTAATCCAAGGAATTTAGGTGTAGCCTCTGAGGAGATTTGAAGTTTCTCCATTTAAAAGCTAACTAGACACACACATTTAAAAAAAAATTAACCAAAAAAATACAGATCCTCTATTGCAAAACAGAAATTAGCTTAGTCACAAAATGGAAAAAAAAAAGGTATTTTTAACTAACTGTCCGTCCTCCCTCAAAAAAGAAGAAAAGCCAAGAGACCAAATTATGTGTTCTGTTTGGAAGTTAAAAATAACTGCAAGAGAAATCAACTGAGATTTGCCTGGAGTCTTACCAGAAGAAAATTAGTAAAACTCACAAAAAGATGAGAAGTGAGCTGAATGGTTGGCAACACACCAACCACTGATATTGTAAACATGTTGACCTGAGTTACTAGCTTGTAAATTATGGAATTTAATGTTGCTAAGAATAAACTTAGATTAGATTAAAAAAAAAAAAGAGGCTGTGACCATAAATTTTATTTCTTCATAGAAGGGAAAAAAGCCTTAACAAGAAGAGGTAAAGTCCCTCTGCCATAGCACTTTCCCATCCTTGGGTTTTCTGCAGTCTGCAGGCATCCAAGCGCTGTCAGCCCGCAGCCGGGGGACAAACGCAACTGCCAAGGCAACGCTCCTCCAGTTACAGGAGTAGGGAACTGCCCTTCTCTGGAGACCTGCGGGTTACAGGAGACAAACCCTCCACGCCGTTTCCCGGTCAAACTTCTACACGCCCAGCAAAACTCCCTAATTTCACGGCCTAGGGACAGATTTTGACCTTGAACGCAGAAGATGCTTGTACAACTGCTGGTGCATTTTCCTCTGGAAAACTGCAGGGGTCACCCTGCCACAGAGCAAACCACAGCGCTCGCAGGATTCCCTCCCAACTTTTCCCACTCGGAGCAGCCCTGCCTTACGGAGTCACGCCACGGGCCAGGCGATGGAGGGCAGCGCAGCCTGAGGGGGCGGCGGCGGCGGGACCCACACCTGCTCCGTCCTCCTCAGGGCGCGCCCCCTCGCTATCACCGCGAAGGAGCCCGGCGGCACCGAGCCGCCCGCCGGAGCTGTCGCTGGCGGCGGGGCCGACCCCCCGAGGCTCCCGCGGCGGCCGTTCTCGCAGGGCCTGAGGAGAGGACGCGGGACCCGGCGCGCCGCACCCACACTGCGCTACCGCCACCAGACTCCCCATCGGGCGTCAATGGACGCGCCCTATCCAATAGCCGCGAGGCCTCGCGTCGCTCGCTCTCCATTGGCTGGTGCGGCAGTGGCGCCAGCCCAATGGGCGCGCAGCCGCGCAAGGGAAGCCCCACGCAGCGGGTACCGGCTTCCCTTTGCGGAGCGCTCTGGTGCAGCGCGGACCAGCTCTGCTGCTCGTCCTCCCTCCTCCTCCGACCATGGCGTTGCCCGGCAGTTGACGTTGGGTTTCTCCCCTTTCTACCTTCTCCTCCTTCTCCAGCCCCTTTCTTTCCCCCTTCCCCGGGTCCCGGCTCAGGCACGTAGGCGGCCGGTTCCGGAGACACCGGGTTCCCCCGTCCCCCTCCCCGCCCCTCAGGAACAGGCTGTAGGAGTCGGGCCGGGCGGCTGCCGGACGCGCCATGAACCTCATCATCGGCATCGGCGGGTGAGAGCCGCGGGGCGGCCGAGGGGGAGGTGGCTCAGGGGAGGGGGGGGGCCTGGGCACGCTTCCCTCCCCCACCCGGCCCTCCTCGTGTCGCTGCCGCAGTGGCGCGAACGCGGAGGACGGGGAGCGGCGGTGGGGGAGGACACACGGGGACGGCACCGCGCGCACGTGCCCCGCGGCGCTGCCTGAGGGCCGGGCGCTCTCGCCGCAGGGTCACCAACGGAGGCAAGACCACCCTCACCCGCAAGCTGATGCAGGCCCTGCCCAGCTGCAGCGTGGTGCACCAGGATGACTTCTTCAAGGTGAGGCGGGCGCCTGCCAGCCCGGCCGCCCTCTGTAGGCCGGGGGAAGGCGAGGGGTGACCCCCGCGTGCTTCCGCCATCTCTTCTGGCGCCCTGCCGGCCTTCTGCGCCGCCCTGCCCGCTCTTCCCTGCTCCCCTGGGTTCCCCGCACCGTCTGCGGCGGCTCCTCTGCAGTGCTTAGCTGGGTTGGCTGCGCGGCCGGTGGATAAGCCTGCGCTGTAACCTCCCGGTGACTTTCCATTTTCCTAGTGTGCTATACGGTGTGCTTGTGTTGGTGGGAAGATAGAGCAGCAGGCTACTTTATCTTGGTCTTGTTACTACTGCTTTTTATCTGCATGCAAAGAAACGTGGTTGGAGGGTTAAGATTCCTCTTTGTAGCTTCAGCTTCAGGGTTTGATCTCAAACCTTGCTTTGAAATGGGTATCAAGCTTCCCAGTAGCTGTACTGACCAAGCAGTTTTTTTCTTATCACTGTTTCAGCCCCAAGATGAAATAGAAGTTGAAGATGGGTTTAAACAGTATGATGGTAAGGCTTTACTACAGTGTTATCAAAGTATAACTCAAAACCTTTGAGAATTTTCATCCTTTATGTGCACCTTTTTTGTACTGACTCTTGTTACTAGATGATACTTAATTACTGCTTCATGATAGTTATCTGTTTTGTCTTAGTGATTAGTGCACTAGATATGGAAGCTATGATGAATACCATAAACGCTTGGATAAAAGACCCAGTCAAGTTTGAACGTTCTCATGGGATCAACAACACGCTGGATGCCCAAATATTAGAAGACAAGGAGGGAGGAGATGAAACAATCCACATTCTTATTGTTGAAGGCTTTCTACTTTACACCTACAGGTAATAAAGTGTGACTTCGTGTATTTTGACTTTTACATGACAGGCAAACCTCCAAGGGAATAAAAAGACCTGTTCTAAACCACGAGTTAGCAGCTGGTATTGACTACTGCTGAGTTCGGGTATCACAAGTCTGGTACAGGAAATAGATGTAGTTTTATCTTTCTATTTCTTGCTACTAATCAGTCTAGCTGTAACCAAACGTGTATCTCTTCCAGGCCACTGATTGATGTATTCCACCATCGGTACTTTCTTTCCATTCCATATGAAGAGTGTAAACGGAGAAGAAGGTAAGTTTATCTAAGTTCCTTGCTAGCCCAGTAACCTCCTACTCCATTCAAGACTGTTTCTCTTTAAAGCTTTTAGATAAGAAAGGATAAACTCTAATGTAGCTGCTGTGTTAGAAGACTGCAGCTTTCTTCACCAAACAAACCAAAAGCTTCCTACACAATAGTTTGGTATGTGAGACTGATGCTCAGTTTCTGCACAGATCTTTCAATAGGCTTTTCCCCTTTCTGTTTTTTCAAATGATATGGTTCCCAGCTTCTGAACTATCCTGGGGTTTTATCTTTGGGTGTGTTGTAGACATACACTGTTCTTATTGCAAATGAAACATATTAAACTTGAAAAAGTTAGGTTTCAGAGGAATAAGCAGATGGCTATTTTACCCAAAGTTCTGCTAAAGCTTTGAGAAGGTTATTCATCAATGTTAAGATTAGTCTGTCTTAGGAATCCTTTTTGCACTTTGAACATTTTGGACACTCACATCAAATCCCAGCTTTTTTTATATCTTTATGCTTGCAGCTTATGCTAAATACTCACTTCTGATAAGCTCAGAAACTACATTGGAGGCAACAGGCTCAGGCTAGTGTGTAGAGAAACTGAATGAACTGTCACTTCCCTAAACTGTAATTAGACTGATCTTGAATAACAATCTCTTAATTTCTAGTTCAAGGAATTACACTGTACCGGATCCACCTGGATTGTTTGATGGCCACGTTTGGCCTATGTATGTAAAGCACAGGAAGATAATGGAAGATCTTGGAGTTGATGTGGGTAAGTCTTTAATGACAAAAGCACTTTTGAAAGATTGCTTTATGAGAATGCTTTTCAGACCTGGGATCTATGTACTGGTTTGATGCATGAGAGGAGTTGAAGCAGGTGGATGAAGTCTCTCTCATACCTAGTACGTGCTCTTTAGATTAGGATCTGGGAGGCTTACAGAAACATTCAATTATAGCTCTTATTTTACTTTTTTGAAGTGCACTTGAATGGAACAAAATCAAAGGAGGAGCTGTTCAATGATGTGTATGGACAGATCCAGAATAAGATTGAAGAATTACTTAAGATGAAGGTACATGTTCATGCTTATAATTGCAACTCAAAGGCAAACCTTTTAAAGGCTACGTTGAAAAAAGCATGAAGCTATAACTCAAAACATGTTCATTTGTATCTTTCTGTTTAGAAATAAACTGCTGCTGCTGATTCTTGTGAGTGAAGATTAATCCTGTTTGTGCTGTCTACCTGACTGCCACTAAAGTTCCAGCTTCTATGAAGACTCTCAACTCTTAAATTTGACTTTGCTCAATCTTCCCTTGAAATTGAGTTATATATGGTCATTATTAAAAAGCACTTGCCCCTTGTCTGTCATCTTAATTTGTGTCTCACCCCAGTATGTGGTCAGAGATGATCTCAATCTTCCAGTCTCCAGTCCATGGGAATTATTTCATCTATATTCTTACCCTCTGAGTGTAAAACATAGTGGAAGTGAGGTGAAGTGGCACAACTATCCTAGAACGGTGTGTGTACATATGCACACATATACTGCTTTGAGTTCTTGCTGTAATCAATCTAATTAGACAGTAAGTATATAAGAAGTTAGGACTGATTTTACTCTTCAAAAATGAGAGAACAATAGGAGGTGTTCAGGCCATTTTACTAGCATTGAATTATTCTCTTCAATGCAGTGCATGCATTGATCTCAAATGCGGACAATTCAGTTGAAAGTCAGGGAAAAAATTTTACATATCCAACAGCTTTGACATGGATCATTCTAGAAAATTTCAGTAGTGTTCTATAGCTTAAGGCAAGTTCACACTTAAGTTCAAACTTCTGTGTATCTACAAAAGTAGTTTAAAGCCTTGGTTTACAGAAAAAGAGCACTGAAAGAATAGATGAAGGCTTAATCCCTAGTAGGAGGAAAAGCAAATTTAGGACAAAAGCTTGATTTAAAAAAAAAAAAAAAAAAGCCCCCAGCAGTCTACTAGGTGATTGTATCTTCCCTCTTGGACAATGGATCAATATGTAAGACCAGCCCTTTTTCTTCAAAAGGGCTTTTGACCAATGCAGACCCAGCAGTTACTTCAAGCCCAGATGCATTAGCTTCCTGAGAGGAGCTGGTCCTCCCCAGTATCCCCTAGAAACAAGAGAAATTGTTTTAGGTAGATACTATCAAAGTAGGTTTGGAGGGAGTGTTTTTGTTTTACTCCCACAAGATACCATACTTGTTAAGGAGTGTTATGGGTTTGTTTTGGAAAAATCTTCAGTGAGGTTTTCCCATGGGCAAGGAGTCCCCTTCTGTGCAATTAAACCCTATTCTGCTTGAACAATTCCTGTTACTAACAACGTGCCCAGAATCCCCAGAAAGTTGAGATCTTAGTTGTGACTAAGGATGCACTTTACTTGCTTCTGTTCTACTACAGAACTAAGCCAGAGCAGGTATCTGTGCCTGGCTTCTTTCTGAATGATCACAGCAGCTCTGCCTGCTCAGAATTGAAATACTTACTTAAGTAGTGCGTTCCAATAGAGAAAAGGCATCATATCAGCTTTCATATGATACATGGTTACTCTCTCCTTACTCTGGTCAATAGGAAAGGTCTCCAAAGGCTGAGCAGCATAGTCAAATTCTGCTAGAATCACCTTGTTGTAGCCTGTTACTAGCGGGCAGGAAGTATATCCATCATACTGCAATGAAGAATACCATTTTTTCATTAATCTGAGTAAAGTCTAAATACTGAGGTATTACAAGTCATATTGCTAACATTCATACATCAAAATAAGTTACTAAGAAGTTTCTGCATTTATAGTGTTAATACCAATGAGTTTGGAAGGCTGCTAAGCCAATTATGGTTTAACAACCATAATACTAAGCCATTTCATTTCAAATGTAGATTATAGATTTGCTTAACAACATTGCTTAAATTAGAACTAAGCTAGAACAATAGGGCTTTGTCTCATTCATTCCTGGTTATTATTGTAACCAGCAAAAGAGGTGACCAGTAGGTGAGGATGAGTGCTGGTGCTAGCTTTGACAGACAGTGTATAAACAGGATCTTGAATCTAGTAAGAATTTCCAGAGGACTGCAGGAGCATGGATGATATGCAGGTAAGTACCCTGAGGAATATTCAGAAGCCATATATAAAATGAAAGCCAAGTCTCAAAGAGAAATTTAAACAGTTGTAGGCTTAACATCTTCTGTAGTACAAAACCTTCAATGTAACTTCTTAAAAGTTCACGTTCTGTACAGGGGAGGCAAGTTTAACATAGTACAGATGTGTAAAGTTTGCCAGGGTTTTATTGGAGTAGAAATTCTAATAGTCAAGTTTTACTCTAAATAAGTCACCTGCATTGGTGAAGAACCCAGACTAACTTTCAACTTCTTGCAACTCAGAAGTCATGGATTTAAATAGATAATATTTTTAAATGCAGTATCGAGAATATGAATTGTGCAACTATTGTGACATACGGTATTTAGCACCTCAATTGCTGATGCAAAGCCCTTCCTGCTTTCCATTTCACATGGTTTAGCTGCTTGCAAGACTTCCTGGATAACAATGGAGAAAACATTCAAGAAAACTTCTCCCTAAGCCAAGAGCTGTAGGTACCTTTTTAGTTGGCAACTGGTTCTTCATTACCAGGGAAATAGTTTTATCAAGCACTCCAGACTGGGCAGCTACATAAGAAAGAAAAAAAGAGTGTATTAAGGCTGTTTCAGACAGCAATTAGTGTCATCACTAGAGCAAACACTAGTAGCCAGGCATTTTGTTGGAAAATTCAGCTGTAATTGAACTTAGATGTCAAATCCGTTTGGGAAGTTTACAGTCCCAGATGAGGAAAAAAAAAAAATTGGAATAATGCTTTGAACTCACAGTTTCCAACATGCTAAAGCTTAATGAAACTTGAGGTATATGTTTCTAGCCTATGCCCATTCTCCTATGCTACATTATACCTGCTTAGTCTTCCCAAACACTAAGATTCTGGCACACTGAAGTTTTGTTTCATTTTGAGTGCTGCAAGGGAAGTATTCTAGACCCCTTTGCTGGAATAGTTGACATTCTTCAAGTTACACCAACAACATGCTGTATAGCCCTTCTTTTTTTCCACCCTCTTATTTGCATTTTTTTTTTTTAGTTGTGAGACCGTACGCCTGAAGTGTTTTTATACTGGACCCTGCAGCTGCAAGTACAGAACATGTGATTCTTCAACAGTGAATTATCAGTTAGCTGACACATGTGCATGACCTTCTAAGATAGAGCAGAAAGTTTTGCTACTGAATTATGATGGAATGCAAGAGTACTAACTCATTTTAAGCCATTCCATGAACAGAGAAAATAGAATTAGTTCATCTGTGAGACATTTGGAACAAGAGAATTGTGGCTTAATGGCATGAGCATGGTCTGTAGCTAATTAGTTGAAGCTGGAAATAATTGAAGTGAAGACCTCAGGAGTAACAAACTGAACAAAAAGCTTACTGTCACTTCCCCGCTTTTCATTACACACACACGAACACACACATGCAACTTTACCTACAGCTGCAGCAGTCTTTGATGTTGGAAGGTTGGTGCAGTCTCCAATACCAAATACATTAGGATACCTTTTATGTTGTAGAGTTTCCTTATCTACATCCACCCAACCAATTTCATCTGAGACAGGACTGTTGATGAGTACATCAGGTGGCCCCATCGGGGGTGTGACATGAAGCATTTCATACTAGACAGAAATAAAAGGCACTCAATAACTAATTTATCAGAAAAAGTCATACCTGTGTTGATATGAGGCAATAAAAGCAGTGTGGAGAAGATGTTTTTGGTTTGTTTGTTGATGTTTTAATAAAACACAAGTATATAGAATGAAAATTTGCTCTCAGATTTGAAGTGCATCCTTTTATTAACATGAACCTTATCAAGCAGCTCCATTTAGACTGGCATAGCAGCAATTTGCCTTCCTCCCTGCACACCCGAGACATTCTCAAGTAATACTAACCAGGCATACAGGACTCCAGGCATCGTTTATGAGATACTCTTTCTTCTCTCCACCTCAAACTTTTAAATTTTCTGTTTAAGTTAGAGATGGTACTCTCAGAAGGTAACAGCAGCATACAAGGAAGCAGATATGATGTTGTTACAGTACACAAGGAAAAGAAATAGAATCAAACTAGAGGTCTGAAAGCTCCTGACCTGATGAACTTCAGTCACTCCAGGTTTGTCCAAGTTTTCAAACACAGCTTCCTGCTTGTCTGCTCGAACTTCTACAAGGTTGCGCTTATAGTTAACAGCAATATTCCTCTCCTTTATTATTTCAAGCAATGCATCAGCATACTTCTTAACACCAAAAATGACACCAAGCGAAGTGTTGAACATTATGTTTGCTTTGGAACGCTTTCCTGTCTGCACAGAGAGATCAAATTAGCCTTTTTTATTAAGAAACTGTGACAAGCTAGTCGAGACAAAAGAACTATGCTGCACTACTGAAAAGCTGATAGAACTGTTAATGCAGTTCAATTATTAATGAAGTATTAACATTAGAACTCTCGAGATACAGCTATTTCACCCCACGTTAGAAGCTAGACAAGACAGTCTTTGCACTTTTTGAGTGAGGTAATGAAGACATGCCACACATAAATTGCTAGTGAGAAGTGGCTGCAAATACAGAGCAAGTTAACACTTGTAGCAGATTAGCATTACATAGCTTTCTGAAACCTTCAGCTCTATGCATTATTCAGATACTCCCCAGTAGACAGCTCATGAAACTTAAATACATATGAAGCCTGACACTTCCACTTGAAGTTGTCTTTTGTTTCCACTAAGCTTGCTTTAACAGCCTAGCTAAGACTCCTCCTGATCCCAAGACAGCGTGCCACAAGCAGCAAGCATAGCCACTTTTCAGACTAGCAGAAAGACAAATGGCAACAGATATTAAGTACTTAAAGTAACAAGAATTACTTAATTCCAGCCACCATTATTTTAGTGCAACACCTGAAGTTATAAATCAGGCTGAGAACAGTTTATCTGTAGCTCACGAGAAGCAGGAAAGCAGTTCTTTCCTTATGGATTCTGAATTCTACAAGTTTCTCCAGTATTACATATATGCTAAATATTTATGTAAGATTCAGTTAGCCTAATTTATTATCCACTAATAATAGAAAAAGCAACTCAGTCACTTTAATAATCCTGAGTCACATTCCACTCATGTGGTTCTTATTTGTTTTAAAGGTAACATGAACCCCTTAGAACAAGCCTTCCTTCCAACTGTGGGAATAAGCACTGGCAGAGAGTAAAATACTTACTTTCCTCCAGTAGGCCTCTGATAAATACATGATCTTCTGAGGAGCCCCTGCACATTTCACCGGAGTATTTGGAAAAGTGAAGATAGCATTTCCTTCCTTGAAATCTTGTAAAGCTTTCCATGTTTTCTCTACCGTATGAACTGAATAATTGGAACCTATTTTAGGGTGATGAAAACCCTCAGGCAAGCCTTTGATCTAAGAAAATGAAATTAAGGTTTAAAGTACAGATGGCAAAAATTTTGTCATCATCATCAACTATTAAATGCAGACTTGAGAAACAGCTATTTAAGAAGCCTCTAGCAAAAAGAAAGCCCATAGATACTTGCTAGTTGGCAGTTTTAAAAATAAGCCTAGCAATCAAACAGATATTTCTAGTAGATTATTTAGTAGATGTCACATTTACTGAAATGACTCTGGTCTGCAACATTTGTAGTATAAGTGATCCGTGCAGACCCAGGCCCAAGTTTTTGTAGACTAGCACGTGAAATTCAGAGTGAGAATATATACAGTCACTGCCACATCATCATAAGTAAAAATCATGTAAAAAAAAAAATTATGAAAATTTATAAGGTTCATGAAATTTTTCAGTAGTCAGCTGCAGATACCTATTTCCTACAGTTATTTTAAATCAACTGTCTCCAGTAATTATTTCCCTACTACTTTTATTATGCCTGAGCATCTGTTTGTGAGAAAGGGAGTTGTCCCTATTTCAAAATAATGGATTGCAGAAATTCTGTGAGAAAACGGAGTCATGTTATATGCACTGCAATGTGTTTGGGACATTAGTCTACACCAGGAAGTATGATGTTGGTAAAGACAGATAAGAGAAACCATCCCTCTTTTTAAACTGGCTACTTTCGTTTTAAAGCCATATAAATATGTTACTATGAATTTTGTTCGCTACAGAGTAAGTGTTTAACTGTTTTACATGGCTTCTACTACTGAATACTGAATTTAGTTTTATCAGGTTGTACTGAAGAGATATATGTGAAGACTGAGAGGGTCACTGAACACAAAGCAACTCCTCATTCCACTGACCTAATCACCAGAATTTATTTGGTGTGACTATAGTTAACTAAGACTAGCTCTTGCTTTACATATGCCTTGGGAGTTTTCAAAGAGATACTCAAATATATTATCAGGTACTACATCATATCCAGGTCAGGTTAAAACCTCGAGAGTCAAATTGCTCAAACATCTTGCCTTTGTGTTTTCCTTCTCCTCCAAACGGCTGCAGTCATTCTTGCGCCATACAATGGTATTGTTTTCCTCTGAGTGCCGCTGTATAAAGTGTACATAAAACCTAATAGTTGGGAAGGGCCCCAGGGCCTATTTAAACACAAGTGTGGTTCCTTTTGAACTACATCCTTTAAGAAAGGTGAGGGTGGGTCAAATTAATTCTGCAGGACAGATTTGACTACCTGCCATGTGTTCCTCACTTCTGTTTACATTAGAGATGCTTCAGACTACAGTAGCATACCTGATTATCTCATTATTACAGACTGCCTTTAAGTTCTAGATTTAACTTGCTGCCCCATCTGCTGATAGTGCCATAGAGATGCAACAAAGCTGTCTCAAAAGACCTTCCCAAGAGTAATTTGGGTTATTACATAGAGATCTGGGGAAGGAATAAAGTCATTAGGCTGTCTTCTGGCACTTTAATTCGTATTAGTGTTCAATATCTTGCAGTAAAAAAATGTACTGAAAAGCCATTTACTTTAGTGACTCATAGGGGTACATGATGCCATTAAAACTAATAAAAACATGATTACTGTAAAACAAATACCTTTTCATAATGCAGACTAATCCCAAGGGCAATTATCAGATACTTGTAAGATATCTGTTGTATAAGGGGGGGAAAAAAAAAAAAAAAGTATTTTAGACAAAAACCAAAACACTACCTCAAAGCAAATTTAAGTTATCTGACTGCAACAGTGTCATACAGGAAAGAGATAGAGAGAGCATTAGTAACATAAATGTTAAGCTCCAAGAATAATTTATAGTTAAAATGCTAACTGTGTTACAAGTTATACACACAGCCTTTACTAAACACAAAACCAAGTCTTTGGAACAAAATATTCTCTCTTTTGTGTTCAGTTCACTATAAATGGGGAGAAGACTTACGATAGTGATATTTTAATTTGATATTATTCTAACCAAGTTATCTACAACAATTTTTTATCAGAAATACATTTTAGGCTCAAGTACTTCTCATAAGACTAAGTGGAATTTCATGGCCTCCTAGATGCTGGAGAAGAGTCTTGCTTAATAGGCAGTTCCAAGGGGACCTGCAGGAGGTAGGTAGACAACTCATGACATAGAATAAGAGATTAACTTTTTTAAAAATTTTTTTTACATTACCTTGATATCATTCTCCAGCCAGACACAGTTCTTATCTGGATCCAATGCTGCAACTCGAGATTGGATCCACTCAACACCTTTAGGCATTATGCTTCCTGTTGGACGTGCTGAAGTTGCCAGCTGCTTTGCACCACCGCCAACCAGGGTCCACAGTGGCTGATAGTAATGAGTCTGAAGAAGTGTTCAAATGCACATTTAAGAACTGTTTAAAGGGACTTTAAGATGAAGGCACATCACCCCAAAAAGGAAGCAATGTGCTCTTAACATTGTATTATTCTTAACAGAAAAAGCTGTATAAATAAATAACCAAGAGTTTTGCATGACAAAGCTGGAGGGATGCATGTGTCTATCATGGAGCAACAAACTTCACACAAAACTTTCTAAAAGATGGCTAGCTGGCTTCCTCTCCACAGTTAAAAACATGTGAGGTTGAAGAAGGATGAGAATCAGACCAATCTAGTCACATATGTAAAACGCTTATTCTTTTCAATGTTTTACATCCAAGGAAGACTTACCTTACTTGGCTCAACAACGGCCACATTTCCTGCCCCCACTTTCCTCTTCATCCGAGCACTCATGGTGATTCCACCAGCACCTCCACCCAACACAAGTACTTCATAATAATCCTTGGCAGCACACCTGGCTGCTGTATGTAAGCTGAAGGAGCTCATCTTCTGCATTCCTGGTTTCAGCAGCCATACACCAGGACAGAGACAGGAACAGGAGGACGCTACTCCAATTACTGACATCTTTCAGTAAGCAGGAAGCTACAAGATAAGGAAAGGCACTGGTAACAATTACTGAAGGTAGAATTTATTAATATGCCTGGATGAGTCTTCAAGGCAAGAATTGTAATACTAAACCTTTGTTGCAGCTAAACCACTAATTTGCAAATGGATTGTAATCAATTTGGGGAAGGAAAAAAAAAAGTGAATCATGACCTCTTCCAGAAAATTGAAATTTCATACAAGCAAATGAATTCTAACAAAGCGTAAGAATATTTTCTGGTTATGGTGGCAGGAAAGGTATCTGATCCTATAGCACAGGTGATGCATATGCTGTAACTCCAGCTGTAATATTACAATCCTGAAAAGACGAGTGCCGCAAAAAGGAACAAGAATTTGCTAGGTGTTGTAGATCACTGATATATTGAACAAGGTAGCTGTGCGAACATACCGAGTGCCATTCCACTAATTGCAATGTGTCAGCCAAACACATCATTACATTTGTATTTTAATGTCAGGACGTAACAGCATATGCACACATCAGACATACCCCTTCTTGCTGCCTCTCAGGTGCCAGGCCATTAGGGTAAGCATGCCAAGTTCTATGGTGCTTTGAGCAAGGGCATGTGTATTAGTCTATTCTTGCAGGAGAAGTAGTGAGCCCTAAGCTTGATAGGAAAACATAGTTCAATGAAACAAGAGTTTACATCTTCCTAGATCTGGGATCTTTGAGTATTCCCAAAATACTTAGTTCTCTATCCATAGCCACCTCTTAGCTTTTACATCACCAAAGTGGCTGGAAGCAAAGGTCAGAAATCCTTACTACAGCTGCACCTTGTCACCTAAGTGAGAGCCAGAACCCTAAGGTGTGATATATCTCCACAACTGTAGCACTGCATGTTGAATTGCATTATCCAGAAGACAGCTGAGGTTGACCCGCATGTTTCCCTCCCTCTGCTAGAGCTAACAAGAGCTTTTCCTGTTCTAAATCAATTGTTTGCACATGCTGAATATCAGTTTTTAGCTTTTCAGTGATAAAACAGGTACAAACTAATTTTAATTCAGTTCCTTGTTGCCACATTGCCAATAAAGAATGAGTAAGCATTATAACTTGAAGAGCAACTTTCCTGTGTTCTATATCTGCTCCCCTTTGTTTAGTTCCTTGAGTCATCAAGCAAGAATTCCATCTTTTTCACTTAAAAAGGGTAGAACTCATTTATGGTAGACACAGGAGTATAAAAACTAAACTAGAAACCCCAAATATTTTAAAAGAAAATCTTCCAAGGTCAGCTTCAAAAATACTCCACTATGCTAGATGTAGTTGAGGAATTCATTCTGCACCTTCACGTGCTATCCTAACATCCCTTATCTCCACGTACCCTGAATTCCTTATGAAGTCCCATTATCAACCCCTACAATACAATTTGGGACAGAGAGGGAAAATCTCAGATGTGTCAACTGTAAAAATAGTTTTAATAATTTTATTTTACAGGAAGTTTCCAAGATGCAGATATAGTCTTCTCATCCCCCTCCCCATTCAAAATAAAAAAACCCAACTCTAGAATAAGTAAGTTTCACTTTAGAAGGCTGTTTATCATCTATCTAGTGCAGGCAGTTATTTAAAGATGTGGACAGACTGCTCAAGCAAGGGGAGGAAGTTGTTCTAACCCTAGAAATAAGAGTTACCTGATGGAGATGTTACATCTCCATCAGGTAACTCTGCTTTCTCTGAGTCAGAGAGAGACGATTCTGTAGAGTAAGGTTTGCGACTTCTGTTTGCGACACTGTTTTAGGAGGGACATCCTGTTTCCGGAAGCTCATGAACACAGCATTTTGCTTTGGGTTTTATTAAACACACAGAACAGGCACAATGGGCTGCTGGTTGACAACACACAGACCAAGAGAACAATACTTCACTTTTGTAATGCTAATTAAGGACTAATTATCCTCTCTGACCAAATCAATTTTGAAATAAGCATGCTTATAACCACAAGATGCATTGTAGCTAACAGCAGTCTAATTGATGAGAATGCAGTATTACATTGCTTATAAGTTGTTTCAGAGTATACAGAAACAAACAATCTGAAGTGTCATTTGTAGACAGCTGTTTTAAAAGAAAATCCTTCATATTAAAACTCCCAAGTTAGCCAGCAGCTGTACAATTGAGTCAGTCAGCAACACATCAACCCTCTACTTCGGACACTGGAGATAAAGGAACAAGGGAATTACAGAACAAAAATGAAGGTAAAGGGGAAAATTTGTAGTTAGCCTACTGAACTGAGCTGAAATTTTAAGCTTTTATGAGACCATTTTAACACATAGCACGTTTATCCATCATCCTTTAAGCTATGCACAACAAAGCATGACAATTGATACTAGCCTTAGATAGCATGAAATCACATTCCTGATGAAGATCCACATACAAATCTTAGAGCACTGCCTAGAAAGCTAAAGCCTACAATACACTTCACCTTAGTGAGGGGCTCCGCTTAGCCTGAGACAGTTCCGCTGTTTAAAACTAGTTCTGTCACCAGGAGAGGTAAGTCTGTTCTACAAATGCTTCCAAGACAGTGATTTGTTACAGCTTGTGTAATGTTCCTGCAGCACAACTCACCTCGCACCACATAAAAATCAGGGCGATGCAAATCACACTAAGTACACAAAAAAATGTCATTTCTACCAGGAGAACTAGCATTTCAAAGTGTCCCCCCCCCCCTTTTTAAAACAACACACTTGTTTTTAAACAGACTTAGCTTGAAGATAGTCAGTGACTGTCACACCTCCATTCATAAATCTCTCTTCCCTTTTACTGCAAGGCTATTTGTTTGCATGCTTTTAGAATAAGTCTGCTTAATACTGAAGAAAATGCACTGTAAAAAAAAATAATTAAAAAAATCACAGTTAAGACTGGCCAGGAGAGCTCAGTATTATTTAGTGTTTGAATGCCATTAAGCAGCTTAAGGTAATACAAACATAAGAATAGTGACTTTTCAGTCAAAAAAAAAAAAAAGGAAATAGAAAACACTGTTTCCCAGAGTTACTGGCTTATAACCCTTTAAGAGATTGAGAAAACAAACCATAAGGCACTATCTTCATTAAGCGGTTCTTAAACAAATGAATGACATTTCTACAAGCGTCATGGAAGAAAGGAATTGGTTACCAGTTGTTCTGTTTTTTTTAAAAACTGTTTTTAAAGAACCTTGCTGAAAATAGACTTATTAGGTAATGCATTACAATTTAATATTTTTGTGCATTTTAACCAATTCCAATCTCTATCCAAAAAAATAGCAGATTCAAGAGAACAAGGTAAGTGTTCCTCAGCCAGTTCTGTGCAGAACCCAAACCAGAGCAGCTAAAATCCACCTCACTGCTTTCATTACACTTTTTGCTATAACCTACCATCTGGCCTATAAACAGGCTCAAGGTGTAGATGTTACCTTTGGCTACAGTTCTCCATGTATTAACAGCCACAACTAAGTAAAATCCACTCTTTATGCAATAAAGACACGGACAAGAAGTCAGAAATACAATGCTAGTAAATCACAGGAGAAGTGGTTAATTACAAGCACCAAAATTCAATCTCTTTTTGCATGCATTTATTATGTCCACTAGCTGATCTAACATGGAAGGCACTTTGTCACAATTAATTTTGCAGTATTACCTATGTAGAGGAGGTATCAACAGAACAGGTATATAATCAGACCCAAGGGACGCATACAGAATACCAAGCATTACAAGCCATTCTCTTGCCAGGTCTGTAGATTTATACCCAGTAAATAAGCCTTGAGACACACTAGTGCCTAGAACAAGCATTTAACTGAAGCATGACACTTCACGCAAAGACACTCAGGACAACTAGTTTTTTCCTCTCTGGAGTATCTATCATAGGCTTAGCTCCCAAGAGTGACTACTTTATCGAGCCAGTTTATGAACAATCTGTTGCAAGGAGTTAGAATAAATGAAGTTAGAAAAGTCTAACTAGCAAGAATAAAGATCACTGCAACTATCCTCTAAACAGTTGGCCACAGATTAACAGCTTAAATGTTCCACCCATGCAGAAATACTCATCAGCTGCAGTGTGCTAGCATGGCAGGCAGCAGTTTTTCACCCATCGCAAAGCCTGCATACCTTACGTATCAAGCCCTCAATACGGAAACTTACAGCCTCCACACCAGGCACCCAGCAGATCAAGGCGGACAGGTCTTGCTGTCACTGCGGCTGTCGCCCAAGTTGGAGGTGCCAAGGCATGAGGGGAAGCAAACACAGTCCTGGCAGGTGCTACCTTTCGGTAAATCCAGCTCCACACCCGAGGTGAGGTACCGCACAGCACGGCGCCTGCTGCTACTGGGGAGGCAAGTTCCAAACAGCAATGGCTGTAGGCACCGCAAAGGACGCGCGAGGCCCCTGCTGTACCCCAATTCTCCTCGCACATCCCCGAGACCAAAGGTACCCGGTCCTGCAGGAAGCCCAAAGCAGGGCTGCTTCCCCGGCCGCGCTCAGCGAGGTACTGCTGCCGGTGCAGAGCCTGAGGCCCGCGGGCAGCCCCGCCGGGCACAGCCGGGCCGGGCCCTACCGCCCTGGAGCCGAGGGCCGCTTCCCTCGGGCAGCCTTGGCCCCGCTCGCCAGGGCGAAGCCGGATCCTCCGCTGCCATACCACGGCCGGCCCCCGAGGCCCCACTCACCAGGGCGAACCCGGGACCTCCGGTCCCTCACGGCAAGACTGGCCCCCTCGTCCTCCCCCCTTACGCCAGGGCCGGCCGGTCGGCCCCGAGCTATGGCGGTGTCCCGCACTTGCCCGCCTGTTGCGCCGACAGCCGAGCGCTGAGGAGAAGGGCGGGGTCAGAAGGGGGAAGGACCGCACCACCGCCCCATGCGCGATAAGCGCCGGGTCCTGTCAGCGGGAGCGGCGGGGTGGAGCTCGGCGGCGCCAGGTGCTGCCCGGCCGGCGGGCAAAGGCCGGGGTCCGGCCGGGAGGGCAGGCAGGTCCGGCCCAGCCCGGGCGCTGCAACTGGTGGTCGTGAAGCCATAAAATAAGTCAAACTGAGTGCTAAGCTGAAATCAGCGTGAAACTCACCTGGATGAATGAAGAAAGAGGGTTCTTTCAGCTGAAGTACAAGCAGAGAGCAAGGCTGCCACTCTCTTGTTTCTCTTCTGCTAACTCCAGTCCACAGCTGAGCCAAGCTTTAAAATGTTTTCCCCTAAAACTTTATAGGGCCTTTGATTTATGGCATGGTGACAGCGTGAAGTAATAATAGCTGTTAATCCACTAAATTGCATTTGTGAAGCCAAAAAAAGTCACGTGAAGATTAGTGCTCTGAGTTAACACACACGGGCAAAATTGCTTATGCCAACTCATATGCATCAAGCAGCCAATAAATCCAAACCATGTGTTGGGCCCTTTCCTTCTCAGGCTCAACCTTCCCCTCTTGGCACCAGGTTTCTGCACAGATAAAACTGCTCAGCTGATACACAGCCAGTTGTGGGAAGCTGTAAGAATGGGGGAAAGGTGTTGAGGAGTTAAACAGGAAGATACCATAAGGCTCTTTCACCCTCTGCATGCAATTGAGAAGCAGAATGGAACAAGACATTCTGCAGGGTGCCCATTTGAAAAGCAGTACGTGTGTCAGTCTCCTGGCGCATCCAGGCACGTGCATTGCAGTCACATCCTACGCTTCCCAACAACAGCTGTTTCTCTGTCCCAGCTCCACACTTGTCATTCATTCAGCACAAGTGCAGTGCCACTCCTCACAGCCAGCCAGCGACAAACTGGCTAATACTCTTAGCTTGCTTCTGCCACTTGTCTTACACTTTGTGGTACTTTGAACTTCTATTTGTAGAAAAGCAGCTTCAGTTGTTTTTCTCAACTTATGGCTGAAGGCCAATAATCATAAAGTCAAGCCTGACAATTTACCTCTGTTCTACAGACATTCCCTGCCAGGTACAGAGGTTGCTGGAGATGAGGCCACAGCACTTAACATCTGAATTAGAAACTCCTTTTGCCTGCTTGTAAAAACCCACACTATCATTCCCAGTCAGAATCCCAGTTCTCACAAAAATACGCAAAACAAGTCCAAGAAGCACATTTAGCCAAAAGATACCATTAATTTTGACAGGATACAAGTTACACTTTCAGAGGAACTTCTCAGTATTTTGTAGTTCCATACACATCTGTGAGGTTTCTGTAACACTTTCCACAGCTACATAGAACCAGCTACACCAGACTAAAATGTGTAAACATAGTAAAAGAAAGCCCACAGTTAAAAGGCCTCTGAAACAAACATTTTTTTTTCCTGCTGCTTGCATAAGAGCTGGCTCATCTGATGCTAGTTCCATGGAAGTTCTGCACATTATTCTACGTGAAAGCACTGTCACATAAATAAACCCTCCCTCCCAATTTTAGTCTAATGTCTTCCCTTTTGTCACTTCTGAGTGCATCTGAAAGCAAAACCCTAATACATGTACTTCACTAAACTTTGAAACAAACTTTAACTCCAACTCTAAATCTGGACCCCTGCCAAACCCTGATCTAAGCCCCGCTGCACATTCAGCTGGCACTGGCCTAGAAGTCCCACCTTGATCAGCTTAGCATAGGTCACTCACTTCACGCTGACCTAAACCAAAATCACAACCACTACAGTAGCTGTAACCTAGTGACCACTGATACTTTGATATCTAAACTTTATCAGGTTACCTGTAAGCAGCAACCCTAAACCTTAATCTAGTGGTCCTTTTCTATAGACAGAAAAATAACAAAGTAATTAAATTCAAATTAAAAAACCTAAACCACTTGCTAGATCAATAATTAATAATAAATAAGTGACCTCTGATGATAGAGCATTCTTCTGTAGAGACAAAGGCTCATTTTTCAAAGCTGCTGAACACCTACACTTCCATGGATTTTTAATAGTAAGAAAATGTACTGGGAGAAGACACAATCAGTATCTTTAAAAATACGACATGGAGATTACACACCTTTGTTAATGCATCAATACAAGTGACTTCTTTAAAGAGGAAAAAAAAAAAGGCATGGTTTACAGTCACATCTTTTAAAACACCCAAACTCCCCATTTTTATAATTTCTGAGAACTTCCTGTTCCCGGCTGCCCTGGTGTAGTCAGAATACAGCCTTTTTCACATCTTTTGTTCCACAAGGTTGATCCTTATCTCTGTCCATGAGAAAACAAAGTTTGGTGGCTTTGTTTTCTTTTAAAAATATATTTTTAGGATTGTCTTTAAGTATTAAAATATCTTCTTTATGCTCCCATACCTATTTCCTCACAGAGTTTTTACAGAGATGGTCTGCCATTTTAATAAAGAAATTACTTAAATGAATACCTTATCTTAGAAACAGACCACATAAACCAAACATGAAGAAACTACTCACTCGTACCACAGGGCCCTCCTGCAGCTGCAGGGAGTGCTGTCTAACCCTCCCGCAGCAAAGTGCAGGCAGGATGACAGGGTGGAAGCTGCTGCGGGAGGGCTGCCCAGTTGTGCATCTCCTCAGGGCCGCTTGCATCCCAGGGTGGCTGTGGGAGCAATGAGCAACTCTCCCTGCTCACCAGGCAACTGGGCTTTCCTGGGAAGCCCGGAGCACACACCTCCTGGCCTGTTAATTACACTGACCCCTCCACAAGGCAACATCTACATGTCTGCCCTGGCTCAGACTGCCAGTTCTCCAGGATGGGGATTATTCTTCTGCTCAAAGTGCCTACCTGATAAGCGCAATCTCAAATGAATTCTAGTAATACTGGGTGATATAGAAGAAAAGCAGTCACTTCCTCACATCATCTCTGATAATTTTTTTCTTGGAGATATTCTTTTCCTGGCATACCTCTAAATCATAACATCTGTAAGGCTAACAAAAAAGAAGCAGTAGTGAAAGCAAAAAAAAAAAAGAAAAAAGTAGAAGCAGAAGCAAAACAGAGTAAGAAATACATTCTCATACATAACTTACCAACATAACTTCTACTCAATTTTAAAGACTGGAAAACTAGCAGCTTCAGTTGAGCACTGAAGAGCTGAAGCATTGGTTTCAGGTGGTGGGGTGGCAAAGAGTTCATATAAACTGTTCTATTATAACTCTTGCAGACTGTATTTACACAGGAGGATATGACTCTACATGAGCCCCAGGTGACAGAAGAAAAGTCTTGCTCATCAAGGCAATAAACTATATTGCTAATTTAGAAGTAGAGTGTTTTGCTGACCAGTACATGCACAGATGGTCTCGCTTTCACAGCAGCACTGGGATGTATTTTCATTGCAACATATGAAACAGAATAGACAAGCCTTATCTTTTGTCTATATCTCAGTGTGAATATCAGTGCAAAATTAATTACTTCTGTAAATTACTGCTTTGGAGACTATTGCCTTTGCATGTGTACAAATTTTTAAACTATTCTTTCTCAAGCTTTAAATGATTTGCTTCATGAAATTGCAAGTTTGTAAAAACTTAATACATTTGCTGCAACTTTTCCCTTTGCCAAACAGGGTGTTCTATTTCCTTTTTTAAACCCCATGGCTTGACATCTCGGGGATAAACAGATAGATAGGTGCAAAACCAAGAAGGAAATACTGAGTTAGCAGGTATGGCCAACATCTGCGCTTTAAAGCTACATAACACTTCATGAACAACACTTAGATTATGGACTTGAATTAGCCACAACCTCCCAGATCCGTGGTTGCCAACAGTTACTGCCTGGAGGAAACCAGCAAATTCTCCCCACCAGCACTGTTGTGACACTGTCAGGTACCAATAATAGAGCTGTTCTTCCCATCAGTTTTAGATCAATCACCTACAGAGAGATTATTTGAGAAAACTAAATTTGTCACATCATAGGAGCTCTTGGCTGCGCTGGTATCACAAAGGACTGGTGGTGGTGGGGACAGGACTGTCCAGTTTTGGTGCCTGTTTTTCTACAAATCACTTTGCCAAGGACTAAAAGTAAAGTAAGTACAAGTGTATTTCAAATTACTAGAAAACAGTGGTATTTGTGCCAAAACCAGCTGTTTACTTCAACTTAAGCTTACACTGTGATTTAAAGAGAGATAAATGAATAAATAACCTTTGCTACCTTCATATATTGCCTTACTAAGAAACTTAGTGCATGCTATTTTGCCCAGCATGAATAGCCCTATTAATATTTATGCTGCTGTAATTTGTATTCTTGCAGATGTACATCACTAAGTCCTGCAAAAATTTTAGCAGTAATTCAGTTATATTCACACAACTAATCCAACAAAGATCAAATAACTCATTAGATTTAATGAGGTTTTAAAAAAAATTGATGCCTGCAACGTGAGGCATTAAAGCATCAAGCTCAAAGTTAAAATAAAGAACAGCCAGCATTGTTGCAAAACAAGCAGTAGGTGGCAGAAAGCATCTACTGAAGTATAACTTGGAATAAACCAGCCAGATAACTCTCTCAGCTGCTAGAATCCCAACAGAACAGCTACAGAAACAACCTTTACATTAGTATTTAAGTTATCACTTAGGTCACAGGACACAGAATAAAAACAGATAAGACACTCTAGCCATTTTCCAAGAAGAAACAAATATCTGTCTTATGAACCTGGCAAAGCTACCACTATCAGTGAAAGAGACATTTTTCACTGAATTAAAAATTAGCTCACATAAAGCTGTACAGCTATAGGTGGAAGAACCCAAATTAAGCATCCAGATTAACAGCAAAGATAAAAGCATGGGAAACCATTAGCAACAGTAACTCCTAAATTTGTAGAATCTTACAAAATAAGAATTCAGTTACTGCACAGTTAAGTGTCTGTCTTCTGCTGCTATAACTTGATAGTTTAAAAACAAGTAAGTACACCAAGTATGAAACAAACAGCAGAACACACACACACACACACACACACACACACACACACACCCCCGTTTTAAAGCTGTCAGTTTCTAAAAAAGATGCAGCTAGCTGCATCTCCTCATGCGGATGGAATAAAAAGTAAGAAAATGTCTAATACTACCACATTTATCTACTTGGTATTTTTTTTTATAAAATCAAGCAGGACTAAATTTATACAGTAATAGAATTACTCACTCTAGCTGTGCATATTAATCCAAGCATACAAGTTTAGATGCCAGTATCAAATTAATCCAATGTGGCATTTACTTTTTATGCATTAAGACACAAGAGGAGTGTTCAGAAGAACGATATCCTATGGAGATAATGAATTGTAGTTTTGACTGAAATAATTTAAGAGCTCATTAGTAAAAAAAAAAAAAAGTTACATAAACTGACCAAACTTTCCCCTATGTATGTTAATTCATTTTCCACCCTTTATTACAGAAAGGTCATTTATTAGAATTATCTCCTTATTCATAAGAAAACTGGATTTTACTACAATTTTATGGGAAAAGTTATCAATTACATTTTTGCATATGTGTATGTGATTCCTCAGGCAAGCACTGAAAGCTTTTATTCCTTTGATCAGAAATTATTCCAAAGAAATACTGAAATATGCAATTGCAAAAGCATAAATTTCTATGCTTAGAATTCTGTATTTTTAGTAAAAGTAGACATGATTTTTGAAACCAAACAAAAAAGCCCCACGGTTCTTTAGAAAAAAGCCCCACGGTTCTTCACAGAACTGTGGGGCTTTTTTCTGAAAGACACTACAACTTGAAACACTAAACTGGATTCTAGATGAGGGAACGCAAATCAAGAAATACCACCAGAATTTAATCCGGATTTGGATACTGAGGCCTCTAGTTTCATGTTATACTTTAATAAGAACTGTTTAAATTCCCAGAATCTATGGTTGAAATTACTTTACAAAATACAATTTTTAAACAATATTTCATTATGTACATTCTGCTCCAATAATGGACTGTGGAAATTCTTTACATTTCTCTTAGAAATACATACTAACTACAGCACAGGTCAACAATCCACTGGCAATTAATAGGCACAAGTCACTTAAAGGAAAAATACCTGTAGAAAGTTTTAATCTGTTACTCCTTCAGTAACAGCATTTCAGTGTCTCTCCAGACTACTTTTAAGTAGTTTGTTCTCCTGGCCCCAAAACATTATCCCAATTTACATTGGATGATTACTCATTAGAGTATGTCTTTCACAGAAAAAGATCACAGATATTAAGACAGGAAATTAGTAGTTCAGAGGATTATAATACAGGAGAGTCCAGGCAGGTGTAGCCTGTGTAAATCATCTAAAAGGGACGAAAAAGTAAAATTGACTGTGCCCCTCTGATACTATACCATACACATTTTATGGAAAACTTTATATAGCTTACCCTTCATCTTATTTCAAAACTCGCCACTTACATTACTACTTAGAAAATAATACCGATATAAAATAACTAGTTCGTTAGACTGTAGGAACAAATAATTTAAAGCTCTTTTACCAGTCTAGACAACATGTACATTCATTTGAATACAAAGTCCACACGAAGTGCTGCAAGAAAGCAATTACATTCAGAGAAATGGATATCAACCTCCATTCCACATTTATCATCAGTATACACTATTAATCATCAATTTGGGTGAGGACAGGGTAACAAAAATTCTCTTACATAGCCCCAAAGTGCAAATCAATCATTTGTTAAGGAAAAAAAAATAAATGCAATAGTTTTTCCTACAAGTAACTGAATTTCACGTGAAGTTGAAATTGTTTAGTTTTGGTTGAAATTGTTTAGTTTTTGTCACACAAAATGAGGAAATCACAACTTCTAATCCCCTAGAAGTCTGCTTAGACCACACAGTCTTCCTGTTGACCCATTAGAGAGGCAACAGTTCCCTGGTTTGACTCAAATGTTTGTGGGAGCACAAATTCATTAATCTTTGTATTGCGCACACATCAATTCTGAGAATCTATAGCGTTCTGCTTCCCCCTGCCTCAATCAATTCAGCTGGGAAATTATTCAAAAGTTACTTTAAAGCTGTTCTTAAGTTACTTCATGACAAAACGAGTAAGACTGCTGCAATAAAGTGAGCTTTCAGGCAAACGCATCGGAAGTTTCTTCAGTTCATCAGAGACACATCAAACTAAGGCTGCACAAAAAGTCAGTATTTATGAATTGGCATCAAAAAGTGATCCCAACTGCCTGAATCGAACCAATTTCAGTGAAACAGGCAGCCACCCAAGTCCAGGGATGAGAACAGAACTTTTACTAGTATTCTGTGTTTTGCCTGAAAAACATGTATGCCAGTCACCAAGTATCTCTCAGAATTCTAAACACCAGAAGAACAGATGAAAAAAAAAAAAAAATGGATAGGTATTTAAAACTGTGATGCCTAAGTTTTCCTATATACATATAAAAATTAACTTACATTATAATAGTATCAAACTGCATAGCATTATAAAAGAAGGCAACTTGAATGGCTGAAATGAAAAAAAATTTCAATGTTACCAACCCTATTATTACTATTCTGGAATTTATAATATCATAGAGTAGACTGTTGCTAGTAACAGCTGTAGCCCAGTTGAAGCAAAGCCTGCTTTAATTCCAGAGAATGCAGAAATGATTAATTCGGACAAGTTGTTGCATGCTCTGCTTTCACGTCCTCCTAGCAGGCTTTGCTGTTAACTGCTTCTCTCTTTCAAGTTCCTTCTCACGCTGCTGTTCTCGTTCTAGTTCTTCTTTCTGCCTCTTTTGTTGCAGCTTAAGTGCTCTTTTCTAAACAAAAAGACAAGAAAATAATTGCAAGTTTTAAGCTGTATTTAAGTTGGAGTTACAAACAAAATCCCACCCATTCTTTTAATGTTATCTTCTCCAATCCACCCTGCTTATGATTAAACGTTGCATAAACTGTTCCATTTTTTCTTCCTCCCTCTCACTTCCATCTTACCATTCAGAAATAGCAAGTCTGTGACCTACACAGGGAAAATACAAACTGGATTCCTCTCAGTTTCACCAAAAGTCATCCTTCCTGTATACCAGACAAGATGCATACTGTGCAATTTATTGCCTCCAAGAGAAAATCCTTTTGTTGAACATACCGAAGGACTAATCTTGTCAGAACGTAACCACAGACTGCCTATATTGCGTGAAGTCAGTGAACTTCTGCCACTTAATTTTACATTACATAAAAGGAGAAATTCTTACATTTATGACAATATAGTTTTCATTAGAAAGGCAGAGAAACTGAAACAAAGAGAACTAGTTGGAATGGAGAGGATTAAGCGGATTGCCCAAAGAAAAGCAATGAAGCTAGTGAAGGTCTAGAGGCAAGTCTGATGAGGAACGGCTGAGGGAACTGGAGTGGTTTAGCCTGGAGAAAGGGATGCTGAGGGGAGACCTTATCGCTCTCTACAACTATCTGAAAGGAGGCTGTAGTCAGGTGGGTGCTGGTCTCTTCTCCCAAGTAACAAGCGATAAGACAAGAGGAAATGGCCTCAAGTTTTGCCAAGGGAGGTTTAGATTGGATATTAGGAAAAATTTCTTCACCAAAAGGGTTGTCAATCATTGGAACAGGCTGCCCAGGGAAGCGGTTGAGTAACCATCCCTGGAGGTATTTAAAAAGACACATAGATGTGGTGCTTAGGGACAGGGTTTAGTGGTTGGACTTGGTAGTGCTACGTTAACGGTTGGACTTGATCTTAAAGGTCTTTTCCAACCAAAATGATTCTATGATTCTGATACCACCTAAACACGATGACAACACTGAGATTCACCAGTAGTTCAGATGCATAAGTTGCTTGAGCACAGGTAGGAGTAAGTGAAAGTTTAAAAACATACATGGTTTGGCACTACTGAAAACATCCATTTAAGAAAAGGACTTAAGATTCTATTTTAATCAGAACTTTCAGCATGCATCCAAAATAAAAGTTAGATATTTAATTATGTATTCTTGACTTCTATGTTGGAAAGTAAAAATATTTATCCCACTCACTTTTAACTTTGATGTCTTCTCATGGAGCATCATCATTTCATTTCTAATATTCACTAACTTGCTGTGATAGTGTTTAGCTTCTGAAAACTTAAAAAACCATACCAGTTAAATCAGTGACTGTCAAGTTGGAATAGTTGTTTTTATAAAGCTACACAGCAAAACAGCAATCAAAAATACAGTTATTACCAGAACAGTTTGATAATGGATTAAACACGTTCAAGTTTATACATATAAAGTTTACATATTACATGTATTAATACAGAAAACTACCATATCTCAACAGGTACAGCCAATAATCTACTTAATTAAGATTCATTAAACAGAATAAAAATATTACAATTTTATGCACCATCTAGCAGTGTTCTGTGGACCCTTCCTGCTAGTCTGGAGAGGTCCACAGAGCTCACACTGGAGCCTCAGTCCTACCGAAAAACGGCATATATTTGCTTCAGCTACTGGTTTTGAACAACTAGACAATACCACTGGCTCACTGAGCCTGCTTTTTCTTCCCAGTGCCCTTCCTATTTAAGGGAAATAGGCTGGTTCCACACCCTCTCCAGCAACAATTTGTCCCAAATATCTGAAGTGGTTGGTTCTCTTCCTGTAGGTCATTAAGAACAAGGAAAGTCCACAAGTTGCTACTAATGCTTCAGCAAGAAAATCTACACTAGTAGAGATCTAAGAAAGCATTAATAGTACTTACCAAAGCATCGATATCAAGAATGGAGTTACACTCTCTGAATTTTGAAATTTCTTGTTCTAATGTTTCCAGTAATACCACTTGGTTCTGTCTGAAACAAAAAAATTGTATAAAACTGAATTCAAGCAGCACATATACTTTTCAACCAGCCATTTAAATAAACACTACTTTGGTCATAACAATATAAATACATGCTTCCCAATATCAGATAATCATTGCTAGGTGATTTCAATAAAGATGCAAGTAAATGGTTTTACAAAAATCCCAGCTGAGTACACACAAATTCAGCTGGGATTATACAGCATGATAAGACACCCAAGATGAGTATCTGAAAACCCTGAGCAGGCACTCTGCAGGTTGTACTGAGTAAACACCCCAGGTTGAACAAAGGCAAAACCAACTAGCTCTTTACTTTCCACTCAGTTGCCTCTGCATCATGCTGCAGGACTAAGTTACTTCTGTAGAGAACTTGCATGGATCCTTGGTGCTTATTAAGGATCTTCCATCCCACACAAATCAGCTAAAGTCTTTCCAGACGCATGCTGTCCTTGGCAGCAGCATAACTGCATCATGCATTGTGAAACCCAAACCAATGTACTCTGCAAAACCCGAGATGGCTCTGTGTAAAGCCCTTCCCAGTATCTTTGCATTCCTAGCAGATCCAGTCTGCACTTGAATATAAACTATTCTCAGTTACCAGTGAGATGCCAACATACAAAGAATTCTTATCTGTTTAGCTCCTTAATTATATTTTCTAAGTGTATTTTTTGCAACACAGTTTAGAGACTAGACAACAAACACCACACTGCACTACAAGCTACCCTGAATATGAACTGCATCTCTGCAAACAAAATAAATCTAGCTTTCAGCAGACTTTCCACTACAAAAATGATCAAGTATTTAAGAAATCTACATGCTTTCTGCTATACCTGGCTTAGGGGATTTTAGTGTACTAGCTTTATACATTCTTCAGTCAAAGTTCTGATAGGCTACACTGCAGCTGCACACCCCCCCCCCCCCCCCCCAGTACTCCCACAAATCACTTAACTATTCAGGATGCTATAGTCAGAACACAGAAATGCTACAATAAACTATATCCAGTTAAGGGTAGCTAGAACATTATATTGAAAAAAGTGGCAAACGTATGCACATATAAGAAGTTGGTTTTAAAAATCTGCTTACGTAAGTTCCTGTAGTGCTGATTTTGATCGCTGAAGATCAGGCAAATAATGAGAAATCAATCCTTCAGTTAGCTGCTCCACAGCGCTCTCATCTATTAACGGCAGATCTTCTACTACTCCTTCATCTGGAGATGCATCACTAGGACCTACACCAAAGAACAGCAAGGTTGAATGCAACAGGTTAGCATGCACTTCAAGTTTCACTTAGAGCAACTATATGTTCCTGTTTAAAAAGTAAAAGCATTTAAACACTGAAGTTATAGTTCTTTGCACTTTATCAACTGGACTGTGCTTCCTTTTTCCTCCTCCTCTTTATCTTTCCTTTATTCCCAGTCCTATATCATGAGCTTCCTGGTGAACAGTTTTATCCGAACACCAGCACACTAGAAAGAGAGAAATAAGAGTATTCCAAAGACATTTTATAAAAAAAATTCCAAGTATTCCAGTCTACGGGAGAAAAAAAAGGAGTGATATGAGTTGTTCTGGCTATGCATGAACAACACCTAAACATTAACATGCTCCCACCCTTTGTTTTCGAAGTTAGAGAATAAACCTAGGCCTACCAAATAAAGGCCTTAGCCTGTCACTCAAAACATATGAGGACCTCATTAAAACACCACATGGTGATCTCTAAAAGTTTGCAAGAATTAGTTAACAGTTACTGTGAATTTTGTCAGGCCAAGCTACCGTGATTGCTTGCGTTCAGAGCTCTCAGAAAACAAAAACCCTTTAATCTACAGGCCACACCACACGGGAGTAAAGGACGACAGCGGCACGCATTTGGTTTCTGAGGGAACGCAGCCCTAAGACTTCTGGCCGCTCTCCCCGGGGGCAGGCGGCCAAGCCAAAGCCCAGTCACGGCGGCGTGCCCCGCGGCCGGGGCACAGGGCGCTCGGCTCTAATCGGGGCCGGGGGCGGCCGCCTGCGGCCCCAGCCCCCTCCTCGGACCTCCCTGCACCCGCCTTCCGCCCGGCCCGGCCGCCCCTTACGTACCCAGCGAGCGCCCGGGGCTGACCACGGCCGCCGCCGCCTCCTTCACCTCAGGCCGCTCCGGGACGCTCATCGCTATCGCTGCCAGCAACGCTGCCCGGGCTGAGGCCGAGGCTGCGGCAGGAGGAGGCGGAGGCAGGGCCCGTCCGCCGCGGGAGGCAGCGGGGGTCCGGCTGCCCTCACCGAGCGGGGCGGCACGGCGCCACCTGCCCCGTGCCCCGCCGTCTCACCATAAAGTCTCCTCAGAGCGCACCTAGCCGGAAAGGCTGCCGCTCCGGATGTGGAAGTGACGTAGTCACTGACGTTAAGAGCCCCGGCCGCTCGGCGGGGCGGTGTCGCACTCGCTGCGCTGTTTCCCTCGGTGGGCTCAGGGCGACTCTGAGCCGCCCCAGGACGGGGCCAGCGGTGGCGTGGGGCCCGGAACCCACAGGCAGACACCTGGGTTACGGATACGTGTACTGGGAGCGAAACGGGTCTGTCGTAGTGACGTACCTGTATTTTGTTGTCCAGCAATCAGGCTGATCATTCACTGCTTTCAGCTTTTCTTCCTTAGTAAATAAAATTATGAGAGGTAGTTTTTGTGTCGATAGCTGTCTCTCGAACTTGCCCAACAGTCTTCAAGAGTACCAAAAACTTGCAAATGTATTTTAAATTATTTTTAAATAAAAAACCCACACCTTTATATGGTATGATTTTTCCCCCCTCTTTAGAAAGGTCTTTTCAGGAAAGGCGAACACAACTATGGAAAGAAACCAATGAGGGAACTACTCAGAAAGTGTTTGAATGTAGTATTTCGATAAAACCCCAAACCTTCAAGATAAAATTAAATTCAGGTAGTCCCACTAAGGCTTGTCAGAAACACAGAGACAAAAAATGGACTTTTGAGATGTCAACTTCTCAGTTGCAACTGGTTAGCAATTCTACTTAAAGTCTCTTTCAGGGGGAAAAAAGGAAACTTTTTTGGAAAGTTTCCCTGGGAAAGGCTTCTCAGCTTCCAGATGGAATTTCTAGTAAGAACAAGTTAGATAATGACTCTGAAATAGTCTCACTTGAGATGTGGGAGTTTCAGATTTGTGCTCCTGCTTTGCATGTTCCAGGCGCTCCCACGTCTTGCAGAAATAGACTAAGGATTGGAATGTAAAATTGGTATCTGTTTTTCTAGACAAGTTAAAATTTAACTATTTATCAACCCAAACGCTCCAAAAAAGAGACTGATAGAAAGTCTCTCATTCCTTTTCCTCTACAAAATGTTCTCTGTTTCACAATAACTATTTCCCAAGTGCATTACCAAGTTCATTATCCTGTGAAGGATTAGATAAGGTTTTATTCTAAGAGAAAAAGAGGTTTGAAAAGGAAGTTAAGTGAACCCTATAATAAGGAATGTAAACATTTGGTTCAACTAACAAGAAGCACAGTTACCTGCTGGTCTAAATACTTAATTTCAGGGAGCTGTGCAAAATCAGTACTAACATTACTATTGTTATTTAAAAATAAGATACCATGCACCAATAAACTCCATAACCCGTGGAGCCATACAATGAAACAGCTTTAATTAATCAGAAAGAAAATCATGCTGAGGACATCTCCATGTACTTAGCTGAATTGGATTTATAGTCCCTGCACAGCAACAGAGCTACCCAAAGGAGGCTGAAGAACCCGGACTCTTCAGCTGATGGCTCTTCTACCCGTCCCTGGGCAGCAACGTTCCTGAATCTGTGTTTAATGTCCTGGTACACTTCCTTCCTTTCTCTCCTGTTCTCCTATAGTGCTCTGTTGGATTGCTGCACTTATTTGCTACTCCTAATCTTACAGCAATTCCACACTTACTCTCTTGTCCAAAGTTTGTACACAACTTTCTAGCTTTCTTGCTGAGGTCTTACCCTCCCAGCAAGATTGCAGGCAGATATGCTGGAAAGCTGTTAAATTTCAAACTATTGACAAGACAAATGCCTATGTATGTGACACTGTGATGGCAAATGATCACATTTCCTTTTCATTTTATATTGTGGCAACTGCATTCAGAAACTTTTAATGTAACACTGTCACCTACACATTCTGGATTTTTTTGTTGTAACTGATTTAAGCAGTTACATATATAGTAACACACACACCCTGCCCGAGAAATCTGAGTAAAGACGGAATGAGTTAGCTGGAATTGTATAGCAAATAGTATGTTTTAAACCATCAGCTTTGCAAGTGCTGTATGACTTCAGGGATGACAGTATGAAAAGGAAATATTTCACATTAATAGGTAACTTCTTAAAGGCTTTCTGTCCTATTAAGTAAACGAGACTACAGAGTACAGCCTGGGCTATCATAATAAAGAAGTAGACTGTAACAGGCTGTTACAAAAGGCTCTGTTCAACAGAGGTTCATCTTGACAACAGGACTTGGTTCTTGACAACACTTCAGAAAAAAGTGGTCTTATTCAGTAAAAGGCAACCCTTGGTACACCGATTTAGGGTCTTAAGTCCCCCCAACTTACTACACTTCCTCAGTACTGGAACTTTCTGTTTCTGTAGAAGGAGCAGCAGAATGGAGCATGAGCCTATTCCTCAATCCCCAATGCAAAGCCCAACATTTTAAGACAGAGTTTTACAAGCAGTTGTTTTGGCAGCTCCTACCTGGCTAGTCATTCAGGCCTGTGTGTCCTTGCTCACTTGTGCTGGTACAAGTGGTGAAACACAGAGTGAGTTAAATCACCCAGAGAGGACAACAAAAACATTAAGAATGGCTGAACTGGAATACAGCTGGGAGCGCTTCCCTAGGCAGCAAGGCTGGCTTAAAAGGTTCCCAGCCTTGACTGCTCATTCTGACTCCCACACTGACTGCCCCCTCAGCTCTCATACGGATGTCTGTGCAAGCTGTGATCTCAGAACCAGTCTCAGTTACATGTACAAATATATCCCAACCCCCTCCAATATGTATTTTTTTAATTCTGGCCCAATTCAGGGATGCAGTTCATCATCTGGCCCCAAAACAACTGTGCTGATAACCCTGCTGGGGGAATTACAAGGTGGGTGAACGGGCCAAGGATGGCACCTTTTTAGCCACCTGAGGAAGAATAACTTGAGATTACATGCTCAGGACAACAGCCACATGATAAGTAGCAAGGGAGCTCAAACAAAGCAAGCACAGTACTGTTTATTTTTGGACATCATTACTGAGAACAACAATAAACAATCTCCACCCAAGGCCAGTTTACCACACACAACTCCTCTCCTGCAGGGCCTGTTCCAAGAAAGGGCTCGCTCCACGTCCTGCAGCACTGCCCCAATGCGTGCCAGAATCTGCTATCAGCCCTTGAACAGAGAGGGAGTGCCCTTCTCCAAAATCTAGCAGTTCTATACAACTCTCCAGTCTTTACTTGGTAATTTCCTTCAACTGAGTCAAAAAACAGGATATGTACTTTCCCTCAGGCACGTATGTTTTTTCCAGAAATGCTTACGACTTAGGGAACTGACTGACAATTTGGCCATGGGTACAAACTGGCCCTGAATACGTGTAGGCTGATAATTAGAAAATTTCTAGTACTCAGACCAGCGAGCAGGGGGACTAACCTCTGAACAGAATTAATAAAAGCAAAAATCTAAATACTTTTTTAAGGTAGAGCACGATTATGAAAGGAATTATATGACAGCAGGGCCCCTGAGGTTTGTTTGTCCCTCCATCCTTTAAGGAATGTTCAGAAAGGCACACGTGACTTCCTACAACACGGCACTGTGCTAATGGGAGTTATTGGAAACGGTGTAAAGAACCATGCCTTTGACAGGGAGAGAAAGAAAAAAAGCTACACAATGCAAACTTGTGACTTTTAAAATTTGAAGCCAGAGCATGCAACTATGCAGGTCAGGCTTCCAGCGTACATGAAAACAGCTGCTTGTCTATCAACAGAGCCTATTTAGATTTTATGGCTTTTACAGTTAAAACTCTCTACCTTGCATGACATTGAACACAAACACATGTAGGGATGGGAACGGCCTGTCGGGCTACCACGAGGGAAGCGCGGGTGCCGCAAGGCTGGGCGCTGCTGACCGCCACCGCACCGGGCAACCCCCTCGCCGCCCTCGCAGCTCTGTGGTCCCACCACTTCCACGGCCGGTGCAGGGCGCGGCGAAACGGCAAGAGCAGGACTCGAACCTACGGCTTTTCTGTGCCGGCGGCGCAGGCGCAGTACCAGCGGCCCGCGGGCTCGCAGGGGATGCCGGCTCCGGTCTGCCGGCCCGCCCCCTCTCCGCCCGCTGCTGCCGCCCTCCGCGGGGCTGGTCTGGGGGCAGCGCGGGGCGCGGGAGCGCGCAGGGGTTTCGGCTGAGGCGCGTATGCCCGGAGCGCGGCGCTAATGGATGTGACGCGCGTGGCGGCGGCGGCGGCGCTCCCCCTGCGCCGGCAGGGAGGCGGCTCTGCGCCCGGCGCCGCCTGCCCGGCCGCACCGTGACCGGGACTGCGCCGGCTGAACGCGGCGGGCAGACGGGCTCCGCGGGGTGGCCCGGGGCTCCGGGGGTGACAGCACCCGTGGGGCCTCACAGCTCGGTGCCGGGCGTGGAGGCGGAGGGCCGCGAGTTACCGGGAGGCGGTGGTGGGGAATCGCGAGTGCCGGGGCGCTCCGCGGCAGAGCCCCGCGTTGCGTTCCGGACGGCCTGCGCCGGGCCCGGCGGGGCGATGTAGGCGACATGCCCTGACGGGACGACGAACGGACGGACGCCGCCTGCGAGGGGGAGCTGCGCCAGCGGAGCCGCCCGCGGCGGATCGGCCGCACCAGGCGAGGCCGCCGGCGCCGCCGCTATGGCTGGGCCCGGCCTCTGGACGAGCATCAAGTCCCTGCTGCGGAGGAGCGAGGACCCCTTGTTCCTGAACGACTCCAGTGCCTTTGACTTCTCGGACGAGGTAGGGGACGAGGACTTCCCCAGGTTTAACAAGCTGCGAGTGGTGGTGTCGGACGACGCCTCGGAGACGGCCCCGGAGACGCCGGTGAACGGGGCGCCCCTGGGCCTGCCCTCCGACGACGACTCCCTGCTGGACCGGGACATCGCCCTGCGCAGCGCCCGGGCCGGCTGGCCGGACCCCTGCAGCAGCTGCAGCAGCCGGCGGGAGCGCTCCAAGCAGAGGAAGGTGAAGAAGCGGCTGACGCTCGCTGCCCTCCTCTACCTCCTCTTCATGACGGGGGAGCTCATAGGTGAGTCGGGGGTGTTTGTTGCCGTCTGTCCGGCCCGAGTGCCTCACAGCCTGTTAACGCTGCTCCGGCCTTGGTTTTAAATACTTACTAAGAGAAACCATCTCTCATTTAGAGAGATCAGAGATATTAGCTGCAAGTTCAGAGAGAAGGAGCAAAGTCCACCTGTATCTTCCATGCAAGAAAAGAATGAGGAATTTGCAACTTCCCTTACCTGAATCTCATCAGTCTCCCCCAAATGGCATAAAATATGCATTTTCTTTTTGTATGTTTAATGGCTTTTTATTTCTCCTTTTAAGTTTATAAGCTTGTAAGGTGCAAAGGAAAAGTGACATTTCGTTACAGACATAAATAAAAGAACAACAAAAATATATAAAATAAACAAGAACAGTTTCATCCTCAATATTTTTAAATCACTGCCATAAAATCTTGCTGTGTTTGCAACAAGAGAAGAAGAGGGAAATACAGTTGCTAAGCGTGACATTTACCATAATAGCAAAACTGCTATCGGGGTATTTGTCCTTATTCACCAGATACAGCAATACACTCCGTTACTTACAACTGAAAAGACAAATTCTAAGCCATCAATAACAATCCAGGGGAGAAGCCACTCTCTTGACAACTTCCTGCTGTCCTGCTGTGCCCCAGACTAGCATATGCTCCAGCCAGACATCAATCATATGAGCAAAGTCAATTAGAATAATAGGTATTTTAACATTTTCCATTACAACACATAAGACTACCAAGTAGTTTGATTAAATTCTTTGTGGTTTTTGTTAGTACTTGGCAGAAGTATGGTGGGTTTTTACCTGAAAATTTGTTTCTGTATAAGCATCTGGTTGTTGGTCAGAATGAATCTCGTCCTCAAGTTCAGCTTTTATTGCTCCCCCATAAAAGCACACTATCATTTGCTGTTCAGGTTGAAGAGAACCTGTGCATTATACAGCAGGCTGTACAAAATGACAGCACTTTATTTAATAGGCTATAGCAGCATATAAAGTTGAAGGTCCCTTGGATGCATAGATGAGCTATTAAATGTTATGCCTTTGCCATTATCTAATCATTTTCACAAAGGATATCTTTTAATCTCTGTTCAGTTATCAATATCAGTATCCTCTTACCATCTGTCTTTTGGATATGCCCTTCAGTGCAAGTGTCTGCTTGGTGCTACTCAGCCTCCTGAAGAATGAATGCTTAAACTCTCTCATCCACTTTTACCCAATTTGAAGTAGTGGGGAGCATTACACAGTGCCAGTACATTGATGTGTGTGTTGAGCGAGGTCTCTCTTGCAACTATAACAATTAATTGCCTTTAAATTACTTTCTTTTTAACATACAAGTCTAAATCAGAGCTAATCAGATTAATTATTGGCTGTAATTCACCAGAAAAAAATAATCAAGTCACAAAGTAAAGGAAGTAAAGAACAGAGATGCCTCAGCTATAGTAACACAGGCCCTACGTCCTTCCTCCTCACTTATGCAAGTGTGGTCAGTAATGACTGAAGATCTGACATTTGCTCATGTGAAGTGAGCTCTTGGATCACTTGTCCTAGAACAGTTGTGAATTGTATCTTAAAGACAGAAACTTGGGAAACAACATAGTATTGTATCTCAGAAGTAGACATTCTTTACCATGAGAGTGATTTTATTTGATTGTATTCATATCAGAGTTCCTCTGAAGGGCCCCTTACTGAATAACATGTCTGACCTGTTGGCAGCTTGTTGCTGAAGTCACTAAGAGTGTATCTGTCACGGGCTTCAGATCCCATTCACGCTATTGTAGACCTCTCCGTAGCTAGTGCAGGGAGAGGTCTAGGAGTACTAGGTGTTGAGAATAAAAATACTCTCTCATCACTGTCACATCATCTGTTGTTCCTCCTTTACAGCCAGGACTTCTGCAAGCTCAGCTCAGAGTGCCAGATCTGTCTGTACAGAGCATTAGCACTGTAGCGTGGGCTCATCTTCCTCAGGTTTATGTATGCTGTTACCAGCCCTGTTTTATTATTTGGGCACTGAGGAAGACAGCACTAAGGGCCAGACTCATAAAATATTCAGGCATCCAACTTCCACAAATAAATAGAGGACTTGGGTATCTCTGTACTTTTGTGGATCTTGACCTGAATGACTTGTCGTAGGGCAAGTAATCATCATCATCATCATAAGTAATTAAAGGGGGAGCCCTCAAGTCCTGGGTCAGTGCCCCTTCTGTTTATTTTGCTCCAGCCCTGTATTGTGTTCTGACTCACTGGTTTCAAATTTTGGAACTTTTTGAATTGATACGTAGCTCTGGTATTTGGGAAATTTTGTTTGATCATATAGCACATTTTAACTGACTTCTTTCTATGATCCTTGACAGATTTGAATTTCTGAGGAAAAGGCAGAAGACCCTATCAGACAATTAATTGTTCAGTAAAAATCTTTCTGCTATCTGTTACTGATGTCAAGATAAAGGAAATCTTGTTTCAGCAGCTTTTTTGTGAAATCTTGGTTGGCGTATTTTTTCCAAAGTATAGCCAAGCTCATTACCCCAGTCCACCTCAGTGTTTGTTGTTTAATTGGATGAACAGTCATGGTAAAAGTCAGGTAACAACTTACACTTTGTGGGAACCATTTTCTATCAAGATATGAAAAACACTGCAAGGCCTAGTTAGCTTTTCTGACAGGGTTTTTATCTTTTCAGCTATGTTTAGAAATTTCTAATTGATCATCCATGAGGAGGACTGCTGTCCTTCACAGGTCACTGAAAACAATGGTTGAGCCATCAAGCTGTCTATTTGTAAAGGTTATAGATGTCTTTTTTTTCCCCAAGTTGCCAATCGTGTTTAAACAGCCCTTGACAGTACCTTTAACCAAGCAATGAACCGATACATTTGCAAACAGAGAACCTTTGATTTTAGAATTAAATAAATCTCAATTATGTTTTCTTAATCCACATGCTGCATTACAGTTAGCTTCAGTACCTGAATTCCTTCTTTATAATTTTATTTTTAAAATCTTTAAAAGTGAGAGACTAGTTGAAATAATAGAATTGACTTATCTTGGACTGAAGTGATTCTCAAAATTAATACACATGAATTAACATAATGCTTTAAATTATCATATTTAATGTCCTTAGATATAAATTATTGTTTCTTCTGTGTTGACTATAAAAGAGGCTGAATTGCACATTTCTAAGTAATTTTTTTAAAATTATGTGAAAACACAATTCAGAAAGGAAAGGCATAACTCATTTTATTAAAAAAGCTGCTGAATTGCTAAATCTTAAAAACTCATTATTTTTGAGCTGTGATGGCCTTTGGAAAATTTCAGCATCAGAAGAATTTGACTTAAACTTATGAACAACTGAAGAAGGGGGGATAGAGGGAAGGAAGTAACTGAAATGTGGTATAGTTACCCACAGTACAAGCAGTACTACAGGATCAGCCATGCTGCTTGTGTTTGGCTGGGGAGGAGAATGTAGCTCTGTCTGCAGGTGTGTATGTACAAACACCCACAGCCATACACACACACACACGCTTTTTATGACTAGTCTTGAAAGCAGTCAGCCAGTTATGAATTTCCCTTTGCTATTTCCTCATTGTCAGCCTCTTCACTAAGACAGTTTTAATTGTATATGTATATACCTTTAGTTGAAATGTTAGTTGGGAGTCTCGAGCCTGCCAAATAGCACACCAGCTGCGTGCTTTGCTCAGTAGAATTTACAGGCTGAATGACAATCTCAAGGTAAAAAGAGAAACTAAATCAATGCTAAGTTGACGCTAAAGATGGGATCTTTTCTGAGAAAATGGGCTTACCTTCAGGCATATGGAAGACAACAAAGCCTGTCCTTGATTCCCCTTTGGATAAGGGATGCTTAAAGAGTAAGGCGCATTGTTTAAATCTCTCACCCATCCGAAAGTAGCATTAGCAACTGAATTGGAACAAAGATATTAACCTTTGATCTGAGGTTATTTCTCTCAATGTAGCTCATTATTACAAGAAAAAATGATGGTAATAAATAACAAAGAAAAACGCCATGCAAGTGAAAGTTATTGTCTGCAATATATATTGGCAGAACTTATACACCCCTGCCAGGACAGGGAATAATGAAGGTTAAAAGATAATGTAATAAAAATACAAAGGAGGCAGAGTGAATTTCCTTGCCATTGAGTCATTACATTTCTGTCCCTGTTCCCCAATGTTAAAATATTTAACAGATGTAGTTTAATAAAAGGTCAGCTGATTAAACACATACACAATAATATACAGAGAAAAGATACAAAACTATTTTGGGCCTGATCTTGCAAACGTTATGATACCAGTAGTCTCTGTGAGAATAACAGGAGTGAATTCTTCCTATGTTATTCTTAACAGAAAGCACACTTCACTGCATTCGTAACTATTTGTAGCTTTAAATTATAGCATGGCATTTTGACTGTAATGGCAAAAAACCCCCCCATTTAGTGATTATAGAAGGGCTCTTATGCACTTAGTGCACTGTTCTGAACATAAATAACTGTAAGCTGTGCCAAGAGGGTATTATTCAGAATCATTAATGTCATACATCTTGACTTTTCCAACTTTGTTTTCAGGTGGATATGTTGCTAACAGTCTAGCAATTATGACAGATGCACTCCATATGTTAACTGACCTTAGCGGTATTATTTTGACCCTGCTTGCTCTCTGGCTGTCTGCAAAATCTCCCACAAAGAGGTTCACTTTTGGATTTCATCGTTTTGGTATGTAGATATCAATTTTTGCTATTAACAGAGTATTTTAAGCAACAACTGTAAAGATCATCTAATTCTAGAAGAATAGGTAGCTAGAAGGAAAGTAGCAACAAACCTAAAAGTTGCTTTATGCTGTAACAACCTGACTCAAGTGTTCTTTCACTGGCCATTGTGGATCCACTACATAGGTTGTATTGCCATAAGGGAATAAATGAACAAAAAAAAAATTTACATTTTAGACCTCAGCCAAAACTGAAGGTTGATGGCAGAGTTTCACTCACTGGGAGCAGGACAAGTCTCTCCATTTCTGTGGAATTTACCATATACAGAGTTAAATTACGAATGATTGATTCTTCTTCCATCTTAAAGAGGAAGGTTGAGGATTTGGCTACACGATGACATTGTAAATATGACTTCCTACAAATGAACCATGGCCTAAAAAGTTTAAAAAGGGTTCAGAGGAGGGAAGCTGTCCCCACCAAGAACAAGAGTGGATACACAGCTGTGTTTCACAGCCCATCCATAGTTACTGGGCTGTTGCATTGGTCAGGCCCCTGCACACCTTTGTGCTTTGGAATTGAGGCTGTTGAGCAAAAGAAGGACATACTCTTTGGTCGCTCACTGCTGTACCACTGTTACTGCTTGTGTGACACACTGAAGAGCTTGTTGGTGCAGAAGCGATATGTGTCAGTCAGTTGTTCACAACAGATTATTGCCAGTGCCCAGGATTTACGAAGTCTCATTGACTTCAGTAGAATTATGACAGTGGAAAAAAGTCCTATTCAACGTGAAAAATGACATCTTAATCCAGAACTAAAAAGTTTTGTAGAGCATATTATCAGAGAGCTCTGCCCTGCCAGAAGCCGCAGAAATCAGTATTCCTCTTGCACTCCCCATACTACACAAAGCAGAGGTAAAAGTGTCCCATGGTTTGCAATACAGTAAGTTACTTAACCTCTGCCCATTTTAGGTGTCTGTAAAAAGAAGTATAAACAGAATTATGTACTAAATCTTGGAGGGGTATTTTCAAGATTCATTACTTCATGTTTAGAAATGTAATGATGATAAAAGGTGTTTTCATGTGGTTGCTAACTGGATGTAATAATTCATAATATATAGCTGCAGGTCTTGTAGACATTTTACCAAATGCTTCAACCTTTATTTCTCATGAAATAGATCACTTCTAGTGTCAAGTTTGCTATCTCTGCTCTCTACATTCTACAGTGTATATTTTTCAAGGAATTTGAAAAAGTCTTGTCTAATCATTATTTGCAATTCTTATTTTGGCTGCTAGAACAGCAGTAGAATTTAACAACTCCATCACTCCTAGTCATTTGTCATCAGTTAGTCACTAATGCATGAATGCATAACTCTGTACACTAGCAAAGATCTTCAGGGCTTTAGCAAGAAAGCCTTAACAATGCCAGCATTTCCCATTACAAACTTTTCTTTCAAGAAGTTTTAATTTTGCGATAGAAGCTCACCTAATACTGAAACCTGACCTTGCAGGTATGCCCCTAGCATTTGCTCATACTCTCCAGAAGGATGTTTGCTAGCATTTATACATACTTTAACCCTATTCAAAAATAATTTGAGTAGGTTATATGTCTTTATAACTTTTCTAAATCCAAATAGTACATACATTGAACATGCCATGGCCTAGCTTAAAACAGGAGTTAATCTTAAGAAAAATAAATTTACTTAACCATTAAAATCTTACTCAGTTCTGTAAATTTTCACTGACTCTTCAATTAATTTGAGGGCTTCATAGCACTTTGCAAACAGAAATCCCTGAGGATTCCTGCCACCTCACTTGCTGTATATATTTTTTTTTTCCATTTTGCAGCCAAGAAAAATACTGGCCAGACTGATCCAATGGCGGCCCGTGGGACAGATCTGGCCCATAGAATTAGTCCGTATCACCCACCATCTTCTCCCTGGGAGAAGCTACAGGGAGCAGCTTCTCAGTTCTGCAACAATCACTCCTTTGCTGCTGCCCAGGTGGTCAAACACCACAACAGGTTGCAGAGTCTCCACAGTTGGAAATACTCAAAACCCAACTGGACACAGCTCTGAGCAACCTGCTGTAGTTGACCTGGCTTTGAGCAGGACTACACAGTTTCCAGGGGTTCCTTTCTACCCCAACCATTATGTGTGAGTAGCAGCAGTGCAGCTTTCTGGAGGAGGAAGAGGAGGACTATAGCCTGGGGGTGGGGAGAAGAGTTTCTGTGGCTGCAGTGAGGAAGGGGAAGTGGGTAAACATCCTGCAGGAGACCCCCAAACCTTGACCTAGGCTCTGCAAATACAGAAGATGGGGTAGTTCAAAATTACTCTATGCAGTTTTTTTTAAGTCACATTTGTGACATTTATTTACCTGATTTCAGGCACCCCGTCTGAACGCTGTGGCCTGAGGGCCCAGTTTCACACATCAGTGAATGCTGGCAATGGAACAAAGCTGCTTCTAGGGTATATCTTCACCGTAACACATTTTTCTAAATAACCTATATGTAAGAAGCTTATCAGCAAATAATATGAGCTCAACAATAGCTTGCATTTCATGAGAGAGATGTTAAAACATGACAGAATGTTAAAAATAGGATACAGATTGAGCATTTGTCACAGAAAAAAGTGGTGCATTTTTTTTAAAGCTAGGAATATGTGCAAGAACTCTCTCATCACTGACCTGTTTTGCATTAAGTTTTAAGATAATCTATACATACAGTAAGCATGAAAACATTCTAGTGAACAGTGTTCCTGGTGCTCATTATCACTTTTGTTTGCAGAACCATGAATTTTCAAACTCATTCCCATAAATATTGCATTGTAAAGACAACAGACCTATTAGTTGTCTTGTCAAATTCCAGAAGGAAATTAGCACTAATTTTCATTTATTTGAATTATCTTTGAATACATAATATGTATGCTCCATCTTCAGTTTTCTTCCATTTTCAGTGGTGAAAAGGGAAGCTGACAGATTCAAAAATAAGTTAGAAAAAGTGAAGACAAAATAATGGAAATTGCAGTCATGTCTAAAAAGGATTATATTCTTGAAGCCAAAAATAGTTCTGTTTCACCACCAAGTGGAGATACCTCCTTCACAGCAAGACACTGGGCAGATTTAAGCATAGATACAGAACCTGGCATTTTTCCATTGCTGCAGAGTCAATGTTAGTAATGACAGAATCAGTCAGTCCACTGAGACAGTGCATAGCTCATTTCACATGAAGTGAAAGATCTCAGCACAAATCTACAATGCTGACATGACAATGACTCCGAGAGAGAACGTGCAAGGAAAACACAGGTTTGCAGAAAACATGGGTTTAGATTGTAAAACCACAATACATTATTTCTCTGGTAAATGCTAAAGTGCTATGGCTTCAAAAATTTTTTTAAAAAGCATTCTGGAAAACCTTCTAAGCAGTGTATTTTTTTTTTTAAGGCTGTTGCCCTGAATAATCTGCCTGCTTTGTAAAGAACATTACCACTTGCATGGATATTTCCAGGATTTTCATGTTGCTCTGAAAATATCTGAGATTGTGACAGTTGCCTCTCAGAGCCTTGTTAGTGCCTGGTTACGCTGGTACTCATCCAGGCATTGACACGCTACTGAACAGCTGAATGCGTTGGTGTGAGTTTCTTCTCCCATCATGATGTTAAAAATTCAGTGTATGGATCAAGTGATTTTGGTGATCTTAAAATGCTTATATAGCTGCATGTTTTTTACTGTCATATCCAATAAATAAAATTAAGGCAGTTCGGTGTTAGAAATGGCACCTTCTGCAGTAACCAAAGTCATACTACACACTGACAGATTTAAAGCAGGGGGAGAAGTGAGGCAATTCTCAGATCAGTATTCTTAGAGCTATGGTACAGCTAAAGGCAGAATTTTGCCCTTACTGGGGAATAAATCAGGGCAACCCATGTGGAACAAGGGGGAAGAACAAACATTACAGTTCCAAGTAAATAAATTCCAATTCTGATCCTTGAAATCACACAGGAAGGCTAAGATCTCGGTGATCCATCTGGCAAGATGACAGCAATGAGCATTACACATAATCATTACAGATTACGCAGGCATGGCTGTGGATTAACATGCAATACAATGGACCTAGCATTAAGGTTTTCTCCAGTGCTTTTTGTACAGCCCTGTATTAACTTACTTATAACAAAGCCAGTGTTTTCTCTGTCAGGTATCTTGCCTCTTCCCCTCTCTGCCCCCCCCCCCCCTTTTTTTTTTAAAGTTTCAGCTGCAACAGGGCAATCATTTTCAGAATATGAAGCTAGAGGGTAAAAGTATGTTTATGTTAAAAGGAATTTAGTAACCCATTTGACCATACCTGTATTCTTTATAGTAGGACCTTAAAACTATAGCATGGACTCATCCTCCTCAGGTTTACGTATGCTGTTACCAGCCCAATTTCATGACTTGGGTACTGAGGCAGACAGCACTAACATCCAGACCCATAAAATACTGAGGCCTATTGACCTCACTTCAGAACAGCAGGAACCTTGCAGAGAGCTGTAACCACTTTCCACAGATGTAAACAGCAACAGAAGGTGCAGGACAATTAAATATTAGGAGTTTTTATTAACTTTCTAATTTTCTCCTTACTTAGATGTATGTGCCCTTTTGAAAGTCCCTGCTGATCAAATAAAACTCCTATACCAAAATGTTGGTCATAACACTCTTACTTTTGTGAAATATGAGTATTTGGTAAACATTAGATAATGCTAACATAGCATATTACAGCAACATGGAAACTAACATTAAGCAATCCTTCATAGCTGAAATCCGCAATAAATAATGTACATACACATGTGGAGAAGCTTAGAAGTAATGTGTCTGACAAGTTTGTACTGTTCAGTTCCTTAATCTTTTTATAATTTTTTCTCCATCCTAAATACAAAAGAATATATAAAAGTAATTTCTAAATCCAGCTTAATACTGTGGACACTTGAAATCAACCTTTCTCTTATTTGTAGGTGGGCTGGTGATGTTTGAGATCATCTACCTTCCTCTCCCCTGGACAGGGCCTTTGTCTGTGACTTCTCAGGCAAAAGTTCTGGGTTGTTTGAAGAAGTCAGAGTCAACAGAGAAAACATTATTTGAGGGATATACTGATACGGAAGTGTGAAGGAGTCTATTAGAACAAACTCCATTTGTTAATCCTATTCTACGAGTTTTATTTACCGCACAACTTGTTAGTTGTGCATTAGGGTTTTAATACACATAAAATAGTTAAAATAATTAAGGCTCTGTCCACGTTCTAATTTGGAAATAGAAACAGATGTGAGACTCACTTTTGTAATGTTGTTTCCTTTCTGTTTGCAGAAGTATTGTCAGCCATCATTAGTGTTTTGCTGGTCTATATCCTTATGGCATTCCTCTTGTATGAAGCTGTTCAAAGAACTATCCATATGGACTATGAAATAAATGGCGATATCATGCTGATTACAGCAGCCGTTGGTGTTGCAGTTAACTTAATGTAAGATCTCCCTTTCTCTCCATTAACACTCATAAATGTATTTCTGAATAAGCTGCTAATTCATTCATGGCCTGTAACTTTCTCATGGGATGTAATTTTGCTGGACCTCTTCATTTTCAAAAGTAAGACAAGAAATCATACTGAGTATTACTTTTTGAATTCTTTGGTTTAAAGGAAAAAAAAAAAGCAACAAAAAAACCACCCACCAAACCCTAAAGCCTGTTTCTTGGAGTGTTTTTCTTCTTTCCCTTTCAGAATGGGTTTTTTGCTGAATCAATCTGGCCACCTTCACTCCCACTCCCATTCCCACCCTCATTCTCACGTACCTCAGTCGAACTCTCCTAACACAGCCCACAGCAGTAGCCATGGTCACAGCAGCCTTGCCGTGAGAGCAGCATTTGTACATGCCCTTGGGGACCTGGTACAAAGTATTGGTGTGCTTGTAGCTGCATACATCATACGCTTTAAGGTAAGGAATGGCTAGTCTGATGAAGGGGAGTATTTTTTTTTATTTCAACTCTGGTGATTAAATTAAAAAAGGGACTTGTTTTTGTTAAGTTACTAAAAATACTTTGTGATATTCTATTCTAAGTGTCATACATTCACACGAAATAAGCAAAGACTATCTCTGTTAATGCATTTTGTAACTATTCAAACAGAAAGAAATATTCATGAAAGTTGGAGCTAGTAGTAACTGCATTTTCTGAGTCACATTTTTATAAGTAAGCTTATTTTCTTACATCCTTTAACACTTTGGAACTTCCCTTACAGCCAGAATACAAAATTGCTGATCCTATATGTACATATGTATTCTCCATACTGGTGGTTTTGACAACAGTTCGAATTCTGTGTGACACAGGAGTTATTATTCTGGAAGGTAAGATCTGCGCACAGTCTGTAGTACTTTACATGCCAAATACCAGTGAGCATTGATAATTTTTTGACATAACAATCACCATATTTAACAAAGCAGATTGTGTCTGGAGACCTGTTTATCCTGCTGTTGCTTTAGCCTATTGGTTCTTGATGGCTCATTTAAGTTGCAGCAGTCTTCAGGTGTCTCTGACCTCTGCCAGAATGACATGTCTAGCTCTACTCACTCCATCTCCTGACCATAAAGTGAAACGTATAGAACTTTCTTGTGCATCTCAGTGGCTATCAGCTTAACTAAGTAGATATTTGCCCAGACTCAGTTCTATGCTTTCACTTTAATTACTTGTAAAGTTAAAGTGAATGTGAATGCATGTAAAAGGAGGAAGCAAGTTCAGGCCAAATGGCTGGACAGGTGGTTCACACCTGTCTTCCTCTTTTCCACAAGTGCAGTTGTATTATTGTGTGCTTCTACTGTTACCATACCGGAAGCCACAAGCAGACAGTGGTGCAAAAAGGAAGATGAAGAAGAAAAAAAAAAGAAAATTATTCATCTTATGTTCTGCTTTTTATCTCATGTGGTGACTTAGAGGGCAAGATGCCAGCAACATTCTTTGCATTATTAACTATTACTGCTTGATCTCATACTTTTACCTTATGAAAGTGAAAATGTCAGGGACAGGAGAAAGATCCTAGGTTTTAGCTTCAACTTCTAGCTGTCTCATGTGAGCTATTATTGACTTTACTTTTATTATGTTATGAGGTTAAATCAAGGACCTCAAAATCTTCATTGTCAAGTGCTTTTGCTGTCATTTAGGAGAAAAAATAAAAATCCGACAAAATGAAAGTTCACCGAGAAGGCAAAAATGGTGAAATTTGCTTAGGAAACCTCAGTTAGCTCCAAGGCAATAGCTAAGATTTAGCTGAAGAAAACAGATAAGACAAAATAATGGTGTATCAGGTTCCAGATGTTTGAGTTGTAGCTGTTTGCATAGGTATCCCAGTTGTCATAAAAATCTCCTAATTAATAGTGTTATTAAAAGTAATGATAGGTGGGCTTGATGTATGCTAGGGAATTTTTCCAACTCCCATTCTCTGGAGATCCTGAATGTAAGTGCATTTATATTGGAGACTGCTGTTACAACATCAGGGTCCTTGGAGTTGTATCAGCTTTCAGTATTAATTTTAACTTAAGTTTCATCATTATAATATGAATGCTAAGTTAAAAACTTAGATGATTATCTAATACAAAGAGATTTCAGCTTTTAATATATTTATAAGGCAGCATGGAAGTCTATCAATAGCAGGATGTGAGATATCAAAATTTAAGTCTATGTTTCCTGTGAAAGAGAAAGCTGTAGAAATAATACCAGGCAGTTAGCTAGTCAGTTATCAGCTAAATAATTTTCTGTTAATCTTCACTAGAAGGAAAATTTTGTTTAATATGAGACAATCCTAGACACTGAACTTTCAAAAGAGATGATACTGGAACTAACATAATTTAAAAGATAGTAAGGCATCAAGTTCAGAGAGGAGTCATCCAGAAATTCTGAGGAAATTTGAGAAGCAAGTGGCCAAACTCCTCATAGTATATATAATCAAGTTCCATAAAACTGGAAGATAAGCAGTAAAAAGCTATGACAGAAACAAAACTATCCAGAAACAGAGCTTATTCAGTATTTTTGTACTAGTTTTTGAGCCAGTGTTGGTAATCTAAAATTTTGATTCTGCCTTTTGTACAGCTAAGGTGGGGTAGGGAAGCTATAGATATGCTGTAGCTGCTGAAAATACTACATCCAGAAGGACTTTGGTCAGTGCAATCACTGATTTGCCAAGATGCCACACTGTAAGACAGAAGTCGTATGTGTGAACCACTGCAGATAGATTAGTATTAGCATTTGAAAGTGATACCAGTTACCTAAAGAGAGAATTTTCAGGAGACAGGAGACAGGCCCTAGCATTATCTTTTTTATTATTTTTTTTAGATTCTGACCTTAGAGTCTGGTCTAAGCAGTTACTAGGGGTTAGAAGCTGCAGTAAAAGTCTACACAAGTACATCACTCTAAAGGATCTAATGCTGGCTGTTGCCAGAGAGCAGATTCTGGACAGGACAAATTACATTTGAGACAACACTGCAATTCCTGTACAACTTCTGTATCCAGAAGTTATCCACAATTTAATATGCCAATTTGCACATTCTTCTCTACTGATAACTTAGAAGTACTAATCACTTCCAACAGCACAAGTTATAAGCTCTTTTGACATTGAGAGCTGTCATGACATTTTAAAGGCCACTGAGAGTTTGCAGAAGACAGAATTAATTTTATCTCACGTTTGGTATCACAGGAGTTCCAAGGCATTTAAATGTGGATCGCATTAAGGAAGACTTGATGAAAATTGAAGACATCTATTCTATAGAAGATTTAAATGTTTGGTCTCTCACTGCAGGAAAAACAACTGCCATAGTCCACTTGCAACTAGGTAAGCTGCTGTATAGCATAATTCTAGATTAAATCTAAGTGTAGGAAAAAAAACCCCCCACTTTTCTCTCCATATTGTTACTGAAGTTGAAGCAGGAAATATCATCTGAGGAAAAAAAATAAATCTACTAACTATGGTTTTGTAGAGTGCGGTATAGAACCCATTGGCCCAGAAGGACACAATCTAAGTGAAAAGAAAATGTATTCATACTGAAACGTCTAGTACAGCTTCTTTGGAGGAGGGAGGAAGAAAAAAGAAAGGATTTCTCCTCAGAAAGACAGGGTGAAGCTCTAATGTGGAACAATCTGACATATGAAAAATAAATATATTTTGCCAAAACATGGTGATTTAAACATCTAACAGTACCATGAATATTAATTCTTAGTAAGAAAACTCAATTTTTCTTGGGGGTGGGGTGGGGGGGTGGTGTCCAACACACGGTTTTATCAAGATGTGATTCTAGTTAGAGGATATAGACCTAAAGGTATAAAATAATATAGAGAGAGTACATATTGACCACAGAACAATATTAAATGAGCATGAACAAAGATTATTCTAGTTGGTAACGCTGTGATAAGTTTGAGAACAGCGGGATTGTCCAGGTTTCTTGATGAGTGAATTCTATCAATTATATTCTTGATTTTCCAGTTCCTGGTAGTTCATCTAAATGGGAGGAAGTTCAGTCCAAGGCCCGACAACTGCTGCTGAACACATTTGGAATGTACAAGTGCTCTGTCCAGCTTCAGAGTTACAAACAGGAAATGAGCAAAACCTGCGCAAGTTGTCAGAGTTCCAGTGCCTAATTTCATATGTTTTGGGAACTGCTGCCTTATTCTTTATCTTGTAGTCAAAGACTGAGAGCAATAAATTAAAAATTAAAATGATGAAATAGAAACCATTAATATGTGGATTTGTACCATGGAACAGCAGCAGGGAGAACTGGTGCTGCAAGAAGTGCAGTGGTTGCCCTGTGGAACATGAATTTCACTCTCCCCCTTGTTCTGGTTTATTCAATTTATTATGATTTTGAGACAAAGCTGTTTTCAGATTATTGTTTACAAACTGCAAGGTGGCTCTGCAGATACCTCACAAATTACAATATTGTCCTTTAATAACTATGTACCACAAAGTACCTGCACTCCAAATGGAGCATCAAGTATTCAGTATTTCAATTAAAGTCTCTAATGCTGATCATGCTAGGGTTCCATAATATGTCATGATCCCTGAATTCATCATACAGTATTTTTGCAATAGTAATTTTCATACAGTATCTTAAACTATAGTACATACAGTGCTAGTTGAATTCTTTTGGAAACAGTCTCTTTGGAAACACTGCAAAAAAACCTAGAATTTACTGTACCCAGACCAGAAAATCAGCTTTAATTTGGGCATTCAGAAATCCAGACAGGAAGATTCTTGCCCAGACTCCTGGTATTTAACTAGATACCCAACACTGGACCCAAAGCGTTTTAAGTGATCAGTTATCTTTAATGTATTTTAGAATAGGGTTTATACATTAGAAACAGGTTATTTATTTTACAAAGTTTTGACTTGTAAGATAAATTTATTATTAATAATCTTGAATGTCTAAACCAACATTTGATTCACATTAGAAGGCCAGTTGATTAGCATGCATTCTAATTATAATTAATAAGCATCTTGTAATTGATCATTTTTCCACAATTGTTTTGTTTTAAAAAAATCAAATGATAGAAACTATGCTTGACATGGACATACTCTCAAACACAATCTGCAGACGTGCAAAATATATGCATCTTCTGACAGGAAAGCGGGGAACAGAAGTTTTAGATATGTACTATTCCCTCGGTCACAGATCTCTGTGACCTTTTCATCTTTGCTTTGAGCACAGTATGGCAGTATCCTGGCAGGAATGCCACTGCAATAGCAGTCCCTTACTACCTAACTTTATGAATAAAGCAAAATCCAAGCACGCTCAGTAACCTAATGGTGTTGGACAACAATATCATAACAACCTACAGAGGTAGAAAGGCCTTTTCTTATTTATAGAGGGATAAGGCAATTTGAAAAGACTACTTTGAAAAGACTATTTATTCATCCTCGAAGTACACAAAACTGAACGGTGGAATCCCTGTACTTTGAATGTACACAGGATAACAAAACCTGACACTAAGTTATCATACACCTCCACGCTCAGATTTATGCCAGCTTCTGAAGTCATTTGCGTTGAAGAAGCTAAGGGCAACAAGAATGACCTGCAAAGTTCAAAAGACAGCAAGAACTTGGCTTCAAATATTTTTTCTTATTCTATACTTTAATCTTTATGCAGAACTTCCACCGACATAAAAAGTAGTTCTGTATGTGGATCAGAAAGTAAAATTTTTGACCAGTAACGGATATTGTGATACTCAGCTGTGAATACTTCAGCTATTGTCTGTTTTGAAACCTGCTAGGGTTTCACATATTTGTCAGGCTGATTTATACCTGCAATTGGTGGTAACACTCTTGGCTTCTTCTCTCCCCTTTTTTTCCAGGTAGGGGTCACATGATGAATTTCTAGAGGTGAAAACCGACAACACAGTATTAATTTGGACAAAGCGCACATTAACACTGGATTATGTTTGTATCTGTTCTGGCAAGAAATGGGAACACTTGAGTACAGCATGGGAGCACATACAGCTCAGAGGCAAAGTAGCACTGTGCTTGGGAAGTTAATGCTTCAATACAAACACTGTCATTAATTAAGCCATATCACAGTTCATGAAAAATGTGCATCCCATCCTTACAAACTTACTGGAAAAAAATACCACAAATAAACAACAGGTATTTTGCACATACTAATACTCAAAGAGGTTTTAATTAAATTGGGGTTTACAGTTGCTGTAATTAGAAGTTGAAGTACAGTAGACATGTATTGTATTTGGAGTTTTTTATTGTAAGAATTTACTACACATTTGTTTAATTGAAGAAAAAAGCAGAAATGTGTTGCTTTATTGTGGGTTTTATTAAGTCAATTATTAAACTTCACATTGTTGTCTTATAAAATATGAATTTGTATTGCTGTCTCATCCTCTTTGATTCTTACAGCAGCTGTTTTTTGAAGTATCTGAACACTCAAGCTTAACTCAGTTTGGAGATGCTGTATATAGAATTAATTATGTCTCCCTCTTTAGTCAGAAGAATTTAAGTCTTGTTATTTCCCATGCAATAACTGCACTTTAGAAAATACAAGCTGACAAAGTATGGTGAAGGAGCAGCCACAAAACAACTGACAAAACATTCTTGAAATCCTACATTCACCCTTGAGAGGCCCTTGTCATCAAGGCTTATAGACTGGAAGGAGTTCAGAGAAAAAGCAACAGAAGATGAAGTGAGAATCAAGAATAAAAGAATCAAGGCATCTATGTCAGGGAGACTGAAGCGTACATGCCCTGTTCTAAGGTCTAACTAAACTCACACGGAAATTTTTATCTATGTGGCCTACCTCTAATCCTTTTCTTATTCTTTTAAGTTATTCAGGGCACAGGTTGTCTGGCACTGCTATGTTTAATGTAAGAATCCAGTATTCTGAATCTGCTATTAATCAACATCAAAAGGAATATGCATATTATCACTTATAATACTCCTAGTGATGGAATAAACGAACACAAAAGAACTATAAAAATAACCAAGTAGAAACAATTAGTACACTTACCGATAAGGATAGAGAAATACTCATAAAACAACACTGATTTGCAAATAAACTACCAGAGATTTATGACCTAATACACAATTGCAGTACTCGGGAAGCGCAAGTGCCTATAAAAGACCACACGTTATTTTTATAGACATTGCAAGGTCATTTTCAGTGTCAGCTTAGAGGAGAGGGGCCTTAGTATATAAATAAAAATCAGGTCTAATGTCTTTCCATGCAGCTCTCTAGCACATACAGATTATTTCATTTACACGCTCTTACACTACTCTTTTACAAAATCCTCTGCTTGAAATTAAAATGCATTTACTTAACAGGATTTCTCTCTCACCAAGAGACTCATGAGATTTGAGCAAGTTTGCACAACTAGTGTTCCTGCTTTCCAAAGGGACTGCAATACTCTTGTTCACTGAACAGCTAAAAGTCCTGTAAAAATTCTGCCACCTCTAACAGTCTACGTTGGGAAGAGATTTTTCCTTTCTCAATCTGTGATTGTCACCCATCCTTTTCTGGAGCATGGATTCAGCTTTGATGACAACCTACTCATATGAGTCAATAAAGTTTGTGGGGGTTTTGTTTTTTTTTTTTTTTCCTTCAATCAAGCAGACTGCAAACCCTCGCATCCCACTTTCTATTCTGAAATGTTCTTATCCTAAGCAGAAAATTAACATAAACCTATTTTATTTCTGAATGTCTTCCTTGCTTACTTTTGTGAGGTTTTTTTGGTTTTCAAACTGTGTTGACATTTAGTCCTTTCAATACCAGCAGCATTTCTTTCTACGCCAGCAGAATTACCATTTAAAATATCATACCCGAATCTGTTCTTCAATTTTTTTACTACTGTACATATCTGCCATTTCTTGCAGAATCACTCCCAATTGGCAGAATGACTAAGAAAAGCAGCAGGCTGGCATTTAAAAGTAGCTTTCTGACATAAAACAAAAAAACCCAAAAGACACCCACCAACTAATGAGTAGTAAGTCTTTTGTTCAGGTATTTTGGCAGAATCTCATGAGGACACTGCACTGATACTGCATAGAGCAGGGCTGTTAAGTATTATTTCACTCTACAGCTACTAAAAGAATATAATAAATTAAGATAGGCTCTTGGGTAATTAGACATCATATGTACTGCAGTAGCTTCCTAGACTCCAATAAGCTAGTCCATTGTCAGAGAAGAAGTTCCCCTGAGAACTCAAGGGGAGAGAACAGTCCACTGTAAATACTCATTTCCCTCTATCCATCCAAAATGGCATCGCCAAGATCTTTTTTCTTGCTGGATGCTCCAAGCCCATTCCATTGTTCCAGGAGTTAGCACACCTAGCTCAAATGTCATGTTTCATCAGCACTTTGCATTATACCACTGCCCTCTGCTTCTCTCACTGTCTCCTTGCTGTCTCTACCATCTTCACAGCTTCACTAATAATGTCCAGCTTGCACCCTGTGCACCTGCTGCTTACATGGTCACTAGGAGCTTCTCATGCTGCACTGGGTGTCAATCACCCCCAAATGACTTGGAAGGCCTTTTCTATTAAAATACATGCTTGCTCAAAGTCTGTTTCCTCTTTGATCTCTAGATGAAAAAAATCTTCTAGCCATCAAGTTTCTAACTCACAAAGATGACCTAATCTGAAAGCCTCTAGATTCTCTTTCTACCTCAAATCAAAAAAAGTCCTTCACCTTCCTTGCCCTTAATCACCTTTCCAGTTTCACACCATCCTCTCCCCCTCTTTGTAACAAGTCATGCTGTTCACTAACCGACACTGTCTGTGCTCTGGAGCTGGCAAATCCCCTTCTGTTGTCCTCTTCTCATTCCATTTTCTATGGCTGAATGCTCTGGGAAAGACTATACATGCTTTTCCATTCTGTGAAATACTTGACACAACTTTGGAAGCTACTAGAATAAATACTGATCCTTTCCACTTACTGCTACCACAGCAATCTGCTCTTAGAATGCATGCATACCTGCCTCCTATGCATACAGCTGTAAAATAATGATATCCAAATCAATATTTTTGCTCTTTAATCTCCATTTTCCTTTTCTCCATTTCTGCTTTTCTTTCTCAGTATCACACAGTTTGAAAACTGCCAGTGCTAAATGTGCAAGAAAAGGTAATTTAATTGCTTTTATTACAGTTATGAAGCATTCACACCTTTTATAGCATCAATTTCTGTAGGAAAAAAGAAGCCATTTCATGAACACAAGCATAATTTTATCCATATGATGACTGCTTTATGATTTCTTTACTATTATACCCGGTAAAAAGGTAAGTTGTTTTTCCAGGATTGTGACTGGCCAGTACATGAGGGCACGTGAAACCAGTTAATGCAGTCTGCCCAGAGTGCCTGACATTAAACTCAGTACTGCTATATAGAGGGATTTTTGATTCAGCTGATGAATACATAAAAGCAGCCAGATGGCAAGCAGACAAAAAATTTGCTTTTGTCTCAGGTGCATTAAGAGCACCCAAGTCCCTGCACTCTTCCTGTTTCTTTTTCCCAAAACACATGCAGAGAAATTATCTAATAAATCCCTAAATAAATTGATGAGATGTAAGCATATAAAAATAGCTATTTAATTGTAGTAACCGGCCTTTTAAATTAAAATAGAGTTTGAGAAAAACACCATAAACATTGTCATAGTTAAGATGATGCTACATATTTGAACTTAGCACACAATTACTCTTGATGTTTTTATAGATTTCATGTGTTCCTTTTCCCAAACCCACTGTAGGAATACGTCTGACAAAAAAACCACCCTCCCTTCTGAACCGTCAAGCTTCAAGGCCTTTCCCGAGTTTACCAGAAGATGGTGCACTAGTCCCAGTTTTAATAGAGTTGTGTCCTGAGTGTAACCATCGAGACTTCTATGTCAAAGGAATGTATTTTGTCACAAATTTTTAAAATGTCTTATTAGTAAGGAAAAAACAAAAAGGTCTTAATTTTTCCAAACGATAACACCAGAGATTGAACTTTATCATGGATGCAATAAGGAAAAGCACAAACCTAGCGCAGATTTGCTAACTAATTATGGGGAAGTACTTAAGGTACTTCTTAAAGGCAAATATCATGCAATACAACGCTCAAATGCCTCCCTCCAGTTCCAAGTATGTAATAAAACATTATATGAGCGGAAATTACTTCTGGCTACGGGTATCTGAAATGCAATTAGAACAAGTTATAGTCATTAACGTAAACAATGTAAGTTATCATGCAAGCCCTTTGTTTCTGTGAAAATAAGTATTGCTTCCTTGAGGCACTGAGTTCATGTTTCCAGGACAACATATACTTGCATTTGAAACATCCTTGACTGTCTGCTTTTTTATAAAGGATCCGATGACGCTTTCAATCAAAAACATACACTGAGGGAAGCAATTTGGTTTCAAAATAGGCAGATACAATTATAAATGTAGAATATCATTGTGTTTACACTACTGCAATTGCTAGTATAAAGTCGTCTTCTGATCAAGTTGAACAGGCTTCACAGAGAGAAAATACAGATGACAGAGGCTGAAGAACTCAGAACCACAACTTCCTTCCAGTAAAGCCTTCTTTCATTTCGTCAAGCTATTAGGCAATTCTGTATTTTCTAAGCTCCTGCAGAAGACACACACCTTCAACTGGAAACGGAAATTGCCCAATCAGTTACACACATTGCTTGCTTTCTGCTTAGATATTGGCTTTAAATATAACCTAGATGGAACAAATTATGATGTTTTTCAGGCAACCTAGCTGCTTGGATTTGCCATGAAGCACAGGTCAAGTCATATCATCGAAAATTTAAAGGAAAGTAACCCCTTGCATATCAAAAGTTAAAGGGCGATGTGCAGCAAGCTATAAATGAAGATACGTTTTAGAGATGCTCACTTGTGCGTTGCTATGCAGAATATCACATTATATAAGATCTATTAACTGTCTTTGTAAAACAGCAATGAAATCAGATTATTATTCTTCCACACTCAGACTTACTACATCTGAAGTTGCTCTGGAGGAAGAATTGAGGGAAGAGGTAGTCCCTAATTTTAGCTGTCAGAGCTAGAAAGAAGCAGCTTACAGAGCAGGAGTAATAATAAAGTTAAATCCTACTAATAGGCCCACCAACTGCTATGGCTAAGTAAAGGTATTCATACTTCTGTTTTTTGTTTGGGTTTTTTGTTTGGTTTTGGTTGGGTTTTTTTAAGAGTTCATACTTTGTTGATGATACAAGGTGTGTTTGTGTACAAAAGAGGAAGGAGGGAAGAAAACAGATAAAGCCAGGTCATGTGGGTACTGCAGATAGCAACCAAAAAAACATTAGACTCCATTACATTACCATGCAGCCAACTATGGAGCATACTAGTATTTCTGGGCCAAATTGTGGTGGTCACAAATCGAGTCAATACCAATTTTGTTTACAAATTGCAGCATTAGTTGATCTGTGGTGCAGTTCAACTAGGATGTCTGATAACCAGTTTTACAGTCATTTTTCTCTTAAACAAGGTATGCTTTACTCATCTAGCCCACACAACACATATTCATTACTGATATTAAGGAAAAAAAAAAAATGGAGTGTTGCCCTCATCTCCCTTCTTTGTTGGGTTGCCATATTTACTTTTAGGGAAGAAGAAAAGAAGACCAATAGGTAAAGAAGTTCTCTCAGCTTTTGATTTTCGTAACTTTGATTACACATTGCTTCAACAAATGCTCATCTCTAACTACCGTAATACCTTTATGCTTTAGTATTCCTTATTGAGGAATGTACGTTCCATCTCTGGTACAGCCAAACAGACAACTGTGAAGATTTCTAAAAACCAATAGTAAGGTCAAACACTTTGCCACCGACATTGTAGAAGGATTGATTCAATAAAGAACCAATTTTGTTTATTTAAAGCACTTGCCCACAGAGGGAGTATACCTTTGTCCTTTACACCTATCAAGAAGTGATACACTCAACAGACCTCAAACAGAAACTTCCATATATCACCCTGTTTTGAATACTGCAAAAGCTTCCTCTTTGAATGAATACACATACAGGAACTTGAGCAAAGACATGCCTGATTCTTAAATGTTTTTATTTCTCCTAAGAGAGAAAATTTTTAAAAAACACAGTGGTACATACACACAACCTCTACAAGCTTTGTTGTATTAACTCCATGCCTCCCTGAAATGAGTATAAAAATGTTCCCATAACTTCAAACTAGTTTTGGTTTACATCTGCTTTGTATGATGTAGTATTGTAATTTTAAAATTATGGCTAAGAGTTTGGCAATGAACAGAACTGCAAGTCATTATGACTAGGATTTTGCTGTGTATTTCTGCTTTTGGGAGTAAAGTGGATACTGCAGTCTTTAAGCCAAATCCTTTTTTCTGACCATAGCATGTTTCATTCAAAGTACTTCACAAGAGGAAAAATAAACACAGGAAAGGCAGCATAATGCCAAGAGTGATTTTAAAAAAATATTCAGGCTTTACTGAATTATAAAAGATGTCATACAGCAGGAGGGAGAGATGCATCATTAAATGAAACATTCTTAACAGCTTTAATAGAAAAACAGCTTTTCCTTTGTTTTGATGTAGTGAATCAGTGATTTATTACAAGTAGGTGACTTTGCTTTTCTTTGGCAAGCTGATAAGATTTTCCTGTTACTACCAGGGATTACAACTGTACTGTATTTTCTGCATTGACTTCCTTGTTCGTGCAGCAGCAGCATCAAGCCTGGTAAAGGATGGTGTTTGTTAGTTACCTACTGCAAACACATTTATTTCAATTAAGGAAATTAAGAATGCCAAAGTTCTGCTAAAGTTGAAAACTCAAACACATTTATTTACACTTAAGAAGTTTTTCAAACTTGTGTGGCTGACTGCTTGGCTCATCTGTTTGCATCCACAGCTACTCCCATTTGCCCTCTATACATCACACAATGTAATACCGTGTTGAAATAAACTGCATCTGTTAACGCATCATGTTGACCCTACATGAATTTTGCAATTAAAAATCCACATATTCTACAATACTGAAACAAGAAAATAGAGAACTCCAGCTTTTCACAAACATTGTGCTGTTACCAATCCATGTAACAATCTAGTGGGGTGATAAGGCGGGTGTTCCTCACTTACACCTCACAACATGCATCAGTCCTTTCCCAAGATGAAATACAGTTCTATGCAGTTCTTCAAGTTTGGAGTTACAGAACATGAACAAGTTATTTTGCCATTTTCTTGTAAGGAAACAACCAGATGGATCAAATTTGAGTAAGAGCTGTTCTGTTACTGAAAGTAAGAGATATTTTGATAGAAGTGGGTAAGAACAGTCTCCCATAATATTATTAGTAGACATGGCCTTTATTTTTCTGCAGTAGCATAATTATGAGATAGCTTTCAGTGGAATGGACCCTACCTACCAATATAAGGTTAACATATTAACAAATTTAAAGAAAAACTGCAAATGTTTATATAAGTCTATTGAAAAAACATACTTATGTATATGACCCAAATTTCTATTTCATTTTTTTCAAAATGGGAAGACAATACTTAAGTATTTACTGTTATTTATGCATATACTGAAAATCTACAGACTTCTGCTTGAGTTTACAGTCTATGCATCCTTACTTTATTAGTAAGGCTTTTTTTTTTAAAAAAAAAAAACCCTATGGTGCATTTGTTATAATACTATCAACATAAATAAAGCAAAGCAGAACAGGGGAGAGGGAAAAGGAAGACAAACACTACAAGCAAGGCCTTTTTTGCTTAATTGTTGAGTTTAAGCCACCAGCCTAATTATATTCTGATCTACTCATTTTATATGTATAACTTTCTAGAACACAGTGCAGGTGTACTAGTAAGTAGTAGTAACAGTAGAAATAAATTAGGCCAAGAAAATTTTAAGTTTTTCTGATGTGTTTGTTTTGGCAGGCAAGACAGAAAGAGATTTGGCAAGAAGAAAAGATGTGTCAGCAAGGGAAAGAAGTCTCAGTAGAAAATAGGGAAGAAGGTGTGCGAGACAGAAAGTGAGTAAACCAGAGTCTAGAATAGTCCAGATCAAATGTTTCAAGTTGAAGAGATTGATTTTTCTACTCCTTGACAGCTGGTAAAACTGGAAGCACATTTATCTGAATTTTAACAGGTGCACACAAACACTTTTTAGATCTTATAGAAAAAAAATCATAAAGATGACTCACTTTATCTTTAAAATATTCCATCATGAAGTCTAAATTATTCATACAGAACACTTTTTAGGGAATGTTACACATGGTCAAGTCTTGGCCAAGAGCAGCAGAAATGGCATCATCACCCAGGATGGGCACACACCTGTGAGCCCAGCATCAAGGCACAGCTGTGGCGGGAGGCCCAGCTCCACAGCAGCCCAACTCCTGCCCTTGCTGTCACTGGCTGCTCCTCACTGTGGCCAGTTCCTCAGGAGCCATAAACCAGACACCCGACTGACGCACCCCAGGGACTACAGACACACAACCAGAGGGGCAGAGGCCTGCTGTGAACAAGGGAGCACTCAGCACCACGTGCACAGGAGGGCCACAGCCACATCCCACAGCATCCGTGTGGCGCATTGGGCCAAACGTTGGAAGTCTTAAGAGAAAACCAAAGCCAAACATTTCTGTGCATGCTCCCACTGCCAAAAGATAAGGGTTTTTTAAAATTAGTTTTCTTGACTAGCAGCATCAGCCAGCACGTGGCCTATATCCTGAAGTCCAGACAAATTATTTTTAGTAATCTCCCTTGCTGACACAGCCCCATGCCAATTAAAGCTCTGCAATCCCTTAACACCCGAGTTACAGTTTTCTTAGAACTCCCTCATTTGCTACACAGACAAATCCTTTACCTTGCATACGGCTGAATATCTAAGCAGCACACCACCACAGAAAGAGAGCTCAACTCCTCTAACCACACACCTGGAAATCAGACATTGACACAAAACCCGGAGTGGGAGTTTTGCTCGCTTGTACCTGCTTTTCAGGCCTTCTCCCCGCTGCAATCATCACCACTGCTGAGGGCTCACAGGCTTCAGACAGTCACACAGGTGATCTGACAGCGATGCCCGGCGAGGCTCACCCCCCTCGGCTCCCGGGACGTGAGGGAGCAACGTCCGACCAATCTCCTCAGCGGCAGCCGGGAGAAAAGGGAGCTGAGGCGCTAAGCAAAGCCCCCCGCCCCCGCGGGCGGCCCGGCGCCCCCTCCAATGAGAGGCCGCGGAGGGAGACGGTAACGGCGGGAACGCAAGGCGGACGCCGCGGCTGCCTCACGGCCACGGGCGGTAGCGGGGTAACGGGCGCGGAGAGTAACCGCTGCGGGGCACTTTTCACTCGCGATGGCTTAATTTGTCACGGGCGCGTGCTCTCCGTGAAGGTCCTTAGAAGGACCGCACGTCCCCCGTGAGCCCTGCAGAAGGACAGTGCATCCCCGTTGACCGCTCTGGCCAGAACATACACATAACAAGGTTATCTACAAGTAAAAGCTAATTAAACCAAAATCCTTTGGTCATCGAGTCAAGGTACAGCATAAATAGAGCTCGTACACCCTCCATGCAATGTGCTATAAAGGTGTGTGATCTTTGATCAGGGTGAGGCGCCCCAGAATGGCTCTTTGGACTGACTGGGTGTCTGTTCACTCTTTGGACTTCCTTTGAAGGGTGCAATTAGCGGCGATGGTGGTTTGATGATGGGAGATAGCTGTCAGCAAACAATCTGCCCACTCTCTACTCACATCACCACCTGAAGGTCAATAGTTACTTAGTCCAACTGCAGTGCCCCAAGTCCACCTCCTCGCTAACACTTTTTAATTTCCATTTCAGTTGCACTTTTAGGTAATCTCCTTATCTTGTGCGCTCCCCGTATGGCAGGGATGTGCTGTAGAGTGACGCCTTCAGACAGCAAATTCAAACTGTGCTGAGTAGCGTGGTCATGTTTGTTTAATGTGAAAGCTTTTTTGGGAAATGTCCAACACCAAATATTGGCCAGATCCAGTGAATCATTCCCATTACTCTTGTTTGTTTTCTACAGCCAGTCCTAGGGCCAACAGCCCTCTGCACTGAGCAAGACAGATGACAACTGCAGGATGCACAATTTCCTTTAATGATTGCATCAGGCCCCTCTGTTCTGTTACTGTTTTCTACAGAAACCACACACGCCAGCGAAGTAACTACAGTACCATACTATAGCATCTTGTGGTAGAGAAATGCAGGAGGTAGGGGACATCAGACAGAGAAATGCTGATACCGGGGCTATCATATGCAAAGAAAACCAAATGAAAAACTCAACACAGCTCTTGCATAACTGCAGATCTTGTACCATTGTGGTTAAGACCTTTAAGTGCTGTTCTAATAACAAAAATTAGTAATTAATTAATTATTGCATATATACTGCAGAAAGCAACCTTCTTCCAGAAAACTATTTACAGACTATTTGTCATCCACCTGCAGTTAAAAAAGCATGATCTTAGATTCTAATAATACATTTTTAATGGTTATTAGAGCCATTAAAATATTTCTTATGGTTTCTAATCTGTATTTGAAAATTTAACAAGCATTTTAATTGAACTTTGTAATATGAAAGTTGAAAGTGATACAGTTCCACGGAAAAGTACTAGACAGGGTGAATAAAGATAGTGATTGTTTAAAAAAAGCCAAACCAAAACAAAGACAGAGTAGAAGACAAAATGGAGAGAACAGAATGACGAGAAGAAAGAACATTGTTAAATTTATTTCAACAGCCTCTAAATTGTCCATGGAATAAAAAGCCATGGGTTTACATAACACAGGACATGGAAGTCTGACTGTTCTCATAAAATTCAGCCAATCAAATCTTTACTGTCTTAACTCTGATGTCTGTAGAACAAGGAAATAATTTGTATATTGTTTTATAGATTTGTGTAGAGTAGTTGTGGGGGAGATACAGTAATTGCTCTTGGTGTGCTCTACTTAGAGGAAAAAACCTCATCTGTGCAGGAGACAACAGTCTGAGAACACAAAGAACTACCAAAACTTTAACATTACTCATAATCTTTTTGAAGTGCAGAAAAATAATTTGATTTCTCACATTATATGAATACCCTCCCCACAAATCTATATTAAACAAAAAGATCAGCTAACAAAGCAAAACATTCTATTACCTTTGCTATTATGCTGCAGCACAGGATGAGAGAAGCAACAACCTGTGACTGATGGCAGTCACATTGTGTAATATGCTACTGAAAGACACCACTGAAAAGTAAAGTACAAAAATTACATAAAAATTACTTACACTTATTTCCCTAATGTTGACAGATACTTAGGTCATAGTATTTAAAGACCATACAAGTGATTTATTGAAGAACAAACTAATTTAATTCATGCATCAACTCAGAACACAGCACTTGTTTTTTTTGTTTGATACAGTCCAGTAAAAATATGGAAATACAGAGTAACTTACAGAAAATATTTTTAAATATTTTTCTGTTAAAATATTTAAAACTTGTATTCCTCAGAGCAGTGGATTTTTGTGGTTATATGCTATCAAATAATCTTTTAATGTCATACCTTAAAATGAGAGCTAAGAATGTATTCTGAAATCTTGTAATAGTTCTCTCAAACAGAAATGCTGCTGAGTCATCCTTACTTGATAAATATTTATGCTGCATCTGCACACACATATGGAATAAAGTAACATTTTAACTTTTTTTTTTTTCTCAGCATCAATAAATCTGAAGAAAACATTAAGCTTCTGAAGCCAAGCTACCTTAAAATTTGGGAGACAGCTTTACTAACTTCAGTTTTGTCTTAGCTGCAGCAGAGTAACCCAAAGCACTTCACTATTACTTACTTACGGGGACTTTTTGCAATTTCAGTTGCAACTTTAGCAGTTTCACTTTTGCTTTCTTCCTCACAGAAAGTAATATGCATTCTGAACATCTGTTGTAAAAGAAACTGTATTATACATTGTGAAACTGCTTGGAAGGGGCCACATACAGAAAATATCTACAAAAGACCATTCTACCATCGGATGCATATATTACCTGATTAATTTACTGGGGGTCTGCCCATTACATTCTTTCCCTGGCCAACTCATAAGAAAATACACAGATGCTTAAAGAGGAATTGTCTCTTCACAGTCATTCCTAATTTTAATCTGTTATTTTCTCTTTGCTCAAGCAGATGTCCCTAATAGCACGTATCTAGAAATGTTTAAAAATATTTTTAACTGCACAGTCCATTTGAGCTTGCACGTGAACTACCTTGCATAAAAAGAAAAAAATTATGTAATTAGTTTTGGATAATGTAAGTTTCCTAATTCTAGTAACTTCTTCTAAATTTAAACACGAACAATATTTAAATACAACAGAAGTTATCTCATTTCCAATTCCCTTTTAGCCCTGCTTAATTCTTATGTTCCAATCCTGCAGTCTCAAATCTACTCTTAAATAACCTATGGGACTCGGTGGGTTGAGGTGAATGCATGTGTAAGTTTTACTTCTATCAGCAGAACATTAGTTTTGACTTAAATTGTCATCACATCTAACATAGAAAACAAATGCAAATATACTTTATGACCACATATGTTGCCATACATCCTCTGGCTATGATGACTGTGTGGTCTGTATAGTGCATTGAAATACAGCATAGAAAGGGAGCAGACCAGGAATCCCAATTCAGAAGGGCTTTCGGGTAATTTCCATTTATGGAATTTACGTGGAATGTTGTAAAAATTTAATATATATTTTATTAAAAGTATATAAAATTAGAAAATATATTTTGAGAAAAGCAAAATTCTACAAAAAAGCATGAAGGCTTTTTCCATCTATAATTTCCATCTGAATATTTAACATCTGACATAAAATGACTACTGAAAATAAGTATTTGAGATTTTTGGACTGTGTGGATGTTGTATGCCAGCTTCTAAGGCAACATGAAACTCCTCATCCAGAGTCCAAAAAATGTAGGGAGACCCTAAAAATGTAGCAGAAGCATTTCCGCACACTGATTTCAGTAGTCAAGTTTGTGCAGAAGTGATTCCACTAGATTCATAGGGTACCTTTTTGAGGCAACAGAAACTTGTCACTTCGTGAGTTTTTTGACATCTTCCAGCTCTTCTATAGGTTTCCATTTCTGATGGATTGTTAATAGCTGGAAGAAATTCAAAGGAAAATATGAAAGAAATTAGCAAAATCCCAGCGAGTATTTACTCCACTCCCATCCCTCCCCATATCATACATCAACTATCAGTGAAGAAGGATTTCTGGTAGCTTTACATTTTCCTTTCTGAAGTAAGCAAAAATAGCAACTGATTAAATATTTAATAATTTGTTGAACAAAATCACTTGGATATTCAATAAGTAATAATGCCAAATAATTTTATTTTCCCTTATCCCAGATGCTCTACTAAACTAAGATTTTTTTTTTTTTCCCTTCAGGCTGCAGTACTCAAAAACATTCTTAGTCAATTTTGTAATTCAGGAACAAGGCAAGGGTAAACAGCATTTCCCCTGTACTCCAAATTCCCACCGTTATCAGTGGAATTAAGTAAATGGATGTTGGGGAGGGAACCAAGACTAACCAGATGTACACCATAAACTGAGGATCAAACCTAGAGTGTAATAGCTGAATCCCTATCATTAAGTAATACAGGAAAGATTACTTTATGTAAAGTAATGAATTAAGCAGTTAGTTCTACTTTTAAATAGATGTATGTCAGCTTTACAGTTTTTTTCCCTCATTAGTATTTTGCTAGTTCTTACACATTTAAATAAAGTTATTATGTTGGAAAATGTATGCCATTTGTACTGACTATATTATTGGTACAAATTACCTTCTGAGGTTTGGTAGGATCGACAGTTTCCCACGGTTCTGGATTGCCACTCTTGTTAATGCTTTAAGAGAAGATAAAGCAAACATGTACTATGTTTTAAGAAAAAGGTATGCAAGATCACACCTTATATAAGCAGTCTATTATCAGTAGAACTATTCATGGAAGTAAGTAGTTCCCTGAAACACAAGTTTACAGGTTTGGGCATTTCTGTTCTAAATTCTGGGTAGGAATCAATGATGGCTTGCTTTATTTGCAGCTTCCAAATCACCAAACAAGCCAACACTGTTCAAGTATAATGTGTTATCATAAGGCAAGCAAGCTGCAAAATCAAAGTGGAATAAAGACACAAAGTAAGGGGATTCTTACTCTGACAGCTAAAATGTCTAGTCCAATCACTTTAAAATAAATATAAAAATTCCAGAAAGCTTAAAGCATATAGGACTTAGCTCCAATCATTAGCCAAGCCATTAAAATACTAACGTATTGTAAGTTCATATTATATTCTTATAAAGAACAGCATTTGATAAGTCAATAGCCTGGTTGCAATTTCTCTGCATGTTGTCTACCTATCTGATTATTTGAAATTCTTCATAAGAACATTTAAAAACTATTACACTAAAGCAAAGAAAAATATAATCTATTAAATCAAAAGAAATAATTTGGACTATACTCCAAATGAATTAATTTCTCTGGTATTTACAATCTGCAGATATCTTAGTCATTACAAGTAGTCTGGAACATCTACGTGGAATTTTTTTTTTTTTTGGTGCAGAACATGATGGTCAAATGCCTCTGTTGAACAAAGAAGGTTAGGGCAAACACCAAGCAATAAGTATTTTGCTTACATCACATCGGATTTGCTGAATATGGAATAGGCAGAAAAAGAGAGCGCCCCAACTGCTGCAAAGGACACCACTCCAACCAGGGGAATGAGCTGAAAGACATAAAATGTAGAAAAGAGTTTAAGAACCAGTGTTCTGGCCACAGAGCCACGAGTAGGGGGAGTGAGAGTTACAAGGAATTACGGTGTGATTACCTGTTAAGGTATATTACCTCTACGTTACTATATTTCAATGCATGAATTTCAACTTACAATGTCCCTTGCTATCACAATTTGCCCTACAAGGTGCTCTTTATTAAATGGCACCTGCTTGAGCCAGCTGGCATCACCCTGCCAAAGGGGGTTATCGCAAAACCAACATCTCTGGCAAACTTACTTCTTTTTTCGCTTTTAGTATCTGGAAGAAGCTCGCGTTCATCCTCGCTGCAGCTACGGACCTGGAACAAACGGTTCCCTGTTACCGTACCCGGGCCAGGACCCCCCCGACACGGCTGCGGGACCCCCTCCTGGCTGCCAGCCCCGGGGAGAGAGGGCACGACGCCTCCGTTACCTGGCGGAGCAAAGGACCGGCAGCGCTGCTGAAGGGCACCAGCGCCGGGGCAGCGTGCTCTCCGCGTTATATACGCCCAGCAAAGCCCGTGAACGTCGGCTCTGCCCCAAGTCACGTAGGCGGGACGGCCGCCGCCGCGCAGCGCCCCACAGCCCGCACCCCGAGCCAGCCGGCGGGGAGGGAGGGAGGGAGGGAGGGCGCCCCCTGGCGACCGGCGCGGGGAGCCGCTCGCGGGCGGGCAGGCGCGTAGGAGCGCACCGAGCTGGGGTCGCACGACGGAGCTGCCGGAGGCAGCGGGGGACGCGGCGTGTGCTCTTCTCGCTTTCTTTCTGCAACTCCTCCTCTCTCTGTTACTGCATTACTCAAACCTTGCTTTCCCATTTTTCCTTTGTCGTCTGTCCCCTTCTCCAGCCAGTTGCCTAAAGAACAGCATATCTAGGCAATGCGCAGTCAAGGCCTTGGCCTGCCTCTTTTCAGAGCTCGGCAAGGCGTGTATAGCAACCAAAACAGGAGGCCAATTTCACTCTGTCCCCTTTTGCTGCAACAAAAATTTAACCCTGGCCCAGGCTCCCACCACTCTACAGTGTTACACAGCTCCAATCACTTCCCAGTACCCCCATCTGAGAAGACCTCCTACCAGGGGGAGGCTGGAGGTGCACGCTGCCAGCAGCCGCCACCTGTAAATCTGTTTCTCCCTTTCCCTCTTGCCCACTGGAAAGCAGTAAAAGGAAGGAGAGGCGCCTTTGCTGCATGCTCTGCTGGCTCCCTGTAGCGAGGAGGGGACATGACAATTAGCTCTTCTGGTCCTTCTAGGGAAGGAGTACAGAAGTTAAGCAGCAGCATCTTTGGAATGAAGGAGCCGACAGCATTTTGCTGTCCTAACAACTTTCAGGTCTGCCAACTCTAAAGCATCACTCTCAAACTCTGGAAAGCAAAACAGAGAGTTACCTTGAAGGTTTTCATACTTTATCTCCAGCACTGCTGCTAAAGAAACCTTTCGGGTGTTTGGGAAATTCAGTGGCACTGGCCTGCAATAAAGCAGCAGGATGGTCCTTCCTTAGGGAACGGTGATCAAAGCCACCGAGCTGTAGGACAGTCATTTATATCTGAACTCCTTCCTAACTTGCAACGGCTTCTACTGCTCCCCTTTGCCCTCCGCAGTCACTAACTGCCTTGGAATTACTTTCATGATCCATCTCATTGTAAACCACACTGTAGTGCAGTCCCTAGCGTCCCTGTTATAAGAAAAAAAATATTTGTTAACAGGTTTATAATGTAAAAACCTCAGCTGAAATAAGAAACTATTTTTGACAGTGGAGTATTTTGTTCAGAAGCATTTTCATGGGGAAAAGGAAAAAATAGTTAAAAACTTCCTACCCTGGTATGTTAAAATGCACACGTACATATATGTAATAACCATTTCCTCTGATATATCTGTGTATTTAAGAAGATGACCTACTAAAATATTTGACAAATATATGAGTGGGGAAAAGAGTTCTGCAGAAACTGTTAGAAAGCAAACTCACTTCTCTAAAGAAGAAATTATTATAGTTTGAATTGATTACAGACTTAGTATCTGCTTCCTCAATCCAAATATTTGTACAGTAAACAGTAACTGATCTAAAATTACTCCAGAAAACCCAGACTCCCAAACTTACAATAAGGTATTAAGCACTGACAGCCTTTTCACTGCAACTGTATTTTGGAATCTGCTTGTAAGAAAGTAAGCACATACATACGCACATATAAAACACCTTACATTTTATATAGTATGGGACTTACTCTTATTTAACATTCTGAAAGCTTTTCTATTTTTTAAATATTCACTGTCCTTTGTAAACTTCAGAACACATTTTAAATTAAATATTCTTATTATGCCAGTGTTTGTTCTGAAAACTAGGAAATCTGCAGTTACACTAAGCCATTACACAGTGCTTTATCTAAGTATCTCAAGTACTCATTTCATCAGATGGAAACCTAGCCAAAGCAAACAAGATTTTAATTCATTCTCCGTTATTGAAATCACAGAATTTTCACAAGTGAAATTTTACTGTATTTCATACACAGTATATACAAAAGCAGGAAAGATGTAAGCCATTGCAAAGTCTTTATAATATACTTAAAAATACCTATGCCACATCACTCCTTTTGGATTCAAGAGGCTAATTCTTGATTAGAAATTTTTTCATAAAATTCCAAGTCTTTTAGGTTTAAGGATGGTTTTACAGTCCTCAATGATTTTACAAAATGCTCGTGTTTTACAGCAGTTGGTTCAAGTCCATTCTCTTGCAATGCCAACAAAGCAGCCTTTAAAAGAAAAAAAAACCAAACAACTTTAAGTGCTTATGTTTTAAGTTGCAAAGAAGTTACTGTAGGTATTGTAAAATATTTTACATGAAACCAAATTTTGGATGAAGCATCTGAAAACAGTATTGTATAATTTATGGTTATTTAACAATAGATAAATATCAAATAAGATGATTATAACTTTTTCATTCACTTTTTTGCCTGGATTAGACAATATATCCTTGAACACTTGTATTTTTTGATTCTCTTCCTAGTCTTCTCTCTTCTCAGCCTAGAGAGGAGAAGGCTCCAGGGAGACCTAATAGCAGCCTTCCAGTACATAAAGGGGGCCTACAGGAAAGATGGGGAGGGACTGTTTATCAGGGAGTGTAGTGACAGGACGAGGGGTAATGGGTTTAAACTAAAAGAGGGTAGATTTAGATTAGATGTTAGAAAGCAATTCTTTACTGTGAGGGTGGTGAGACACTGGAACAGGTTGCCCAGAGAGGTTGTGGATGCCCCATCCCTGGAAGTGTTCAAGGCCAGGCCGGGATGAGGCTTTGGGCAACCTGGTCTAGCGGAGGGTGTCCCTGCCCATAGTAGGGGGGTTGGAACTAGATGATCTTTGAGGTCCCCTCCAACCCAAACCATTCTATGACATTACATGCAAATTTCAGCTAAAAAATGCTGCAGTTGCTTGTAGTACACAGAATACAACTCATCTAGATGTGAGCTTGGATTAGAAAGGGCCATGAGAAACAAGTAAATTATCACAGAAAGCCTTTATTCTTATTCGGCTTTTTTAATTTAAAGAATTAACACTTGTTCAGTTTTTCTGTTTACTCATTCTCTTTATATTTTCATTACAAATTGTGAAAGAAGCCATACTACAGATGGCTTGGTAACATCAATGAGTTAGCTCTCTTTTTTCATTGAAAAGTTTCATTTACAGTTTATTTCACAGATTAACCATGAATATTTCTTACCTCCTTGCACAGATTTTCAATATCAGCCCCAGAGAAGAGGTCTGTTAGGACTGCCACATCTTCTAATGACACATCAGTAGCTAATGGAATTTTTTCTGTGCAGATTTTCAAAATGGAAAGCCTTCCCTGTAAGTTGGTGCATATTATACAAGAAAACAAAAAAAATCTAAACAAACCAATAATTAAACCCTCTCCAAAGCAGTACCAAATTTGAAATTAGAACTAAGGAAAATCCAGAAGAGTATCAAAACCAAAACTACATGTTTTGGGTGAAAGAGTGAATAAAATGCTATTAATGGAGATAACCTAACCATAAGAGTAAGTATATATTACAGTCTGTTACTCACAGTTACTCATTACTTCATGAGAACACATTATTTTAGACTGAAGAGTCTATATTTGGCCTTGGGTCAACTCTTTTTTTTTTTTTTTTTGGGGAAGCTCAGAACAAGTAGCTACACTACCCTTGAGAACAGGGCACAAGAATGATTTGAAGCAAGGGCAGACAACTTGTTATAGTACTTCCTAAATTGCAGCTTGATTTTGTAAATACTGAACTATTCCAGATTTCATCTATTTTCTATATGCAACAGTATAACTACATACACCAGTTAAAATGTTACTGGTGTTTAAATTACAAATGTAATTATTGCTTTTTAAACTTTTTCATTGTACCTTGAGTTTGGCGACTGATCTTCAGTGAATCATCCATCGTTAAATATATTATAGGAATATGTCCCCTTTGCTCTTAAAGTAAAGTATGCTGGCAATTAATATCTCTCCATTTAAAGCCACGAATGGATTTGTAATACATCACCTTCAGATCCGGAGGTGGAATATAGATCACCTTGTCTAGCCTTCCGGGACGCAATAAAGCATCATCCAACATATCTGGTCTATTTGTTGCAGCAACTACCATGAAATCTTTGTTCAAAGTTTCCTGAAACTCTAGCTGAGTAAGAGACGATATAAACAAATCAGTGCAACATGGTTAAGATAGATATTATCTAACGACTTTAGTTAACTACTAATGAGAAAAGGGGAAGGGTAAAAAGATGATGTATCTTTACGTGTAGTTATTTTCCTGTCAATATTAATATTTTATTTTTCTTGAGGTAAAATAATGCTTTGGTGCAGGCCAGATTAGGTGACAAAGAAGAAATATAGTTAGTATCTGCCTTGATGATAGATACACTTTTCTTTGGCCAGATTGTTATGTAACAAAGACCTTTTTTATGCAGAAATTCAGTATCCTACAATTCTGAAACTGTTTTCTTCTGTTTTCCCCCAGAGAGTATCATAATATTAAGACAGAAATTTAAATACAGAAAAGCTAAATATTAAATGTTATGAGCAATTCACTGAAAAATCCAGCTGCAACTTTTTGTTTAAATAAGTAACTGGTCATAACTGTACTGGTTTGGTATAAAGCTGTAGGGGAAATGCTTATAAAAAGTAAATTCAGGAAGGAACCTGTATAATAGTAAAACCAGCAGAGTTAGTCTAAAAAAAATCACCTTAGTGTCAAGGAAGAGGATTTTTGTGACAGAAGATGAACACCAACTAGTAATGCTCATTAGTCTGTGTGGGTATTTTGTTCAAACAAACGAAGTCTCATTGAGGAACAGTGTATGTAAAAACAGTTAGCAGCCTATATAGGGTATTTTCTAAAAACCAGAAATTACAACAGAGTAGAAGAGCATTTTGCGTATTTTTAAGCTTGAGGATTTTAAGTTTAAAAAGTGTGAATGCCAACAACAAAAATTTTTGGAACAACTGGACAGTATTTATCATTCTTCCTATATAGAAAAGGGATCATAAATACCTTTTTCTCCTCGTCACTTTGTTCTTGACGTTGACCCTCAAGCTGTAGTTTGCTTCCTCTTCTTTCTGTGACTTTCAGCCCAATACCATCCAACTCATTGAGAAGAACAGAAAGAACCCGCTCTGAGACACCATGGCCAGTTTTGCAGTGTGACCGAGATCCCAAGATAGAATCAATCTCATCTAGAAATATTATTGCTGGAGTATTTGCTCTTGCTTGGCGAAAAATCTTTTAAAAAAATATTAAAGTAAAAAGTTAATGCAGACATTCTATCAGGTAAAGGTAAAACCACCTATTTACATACACTTTTACTTACTTAACTTTAAAGATACATTCATAAAGATTCATAAGAGCTGTTCCAGCTTATGTTTACTACAGGCAAATTCTGCTTCTTATTCAAATTCTTAAATGAACCGAAAGCAAAAGGGTAGAAATACATAGAGTCATAGAATCTTAAGGTTAGAAAAAACATCTAAGATCATCAAGTCCAACTGTCAACCCAACACCACCACGTCTACTAAACACCACCATGTCCACTTTCAAAGTGTAACACCGGTATCATTCTCAGTTTATATAAATGTGAATCTGTAAGCCATTTCCATTTAATAATTAGATGAGAGCTTTAACTATCATCTTTTCAATAACAGAATTTAGGCCTAACTAATACTTCACAAAAATCAAGCAAAAATAAACTATAGACCTTACACAAATTAAAAACTGTACCTGAGACAAAATCTTCTCTGAATCTCCAACATAAGGTGAGAAAAGGTCAGCACCACTCACAGAGAGAAAGGAACAGTGACAACTTGTGGCCACAGCCTTCACCAGTGTGGTTTTGGCACACCCTGATGGTCCATAGAGAAGAATGCCCTTTGGATGGGACAGGCCCATCCTAGCAAACGCCTGAGGAAATTTCATAGGCCACTCAATACTCTGTCAATACATAAAAAAGGGATGAAATTCTTAGTAACAAAACTAGAGTTCATACGCAATCAGTAAAAATGCTGAGCACGTTATTTCCTCTCCTTGGTACAAAAATTAATTTGAAATCAAGAATACTAATTTGCTCTTCCTTCATATAATGCCCCCCTTCTTAAAGTTTCCTCACCATCTCAAACAGAACAAAAGGCAATCCTTGAGAGATGATATGCAAGAACCATCTCTGGCTACAAATTCAGGAATGGACAAGTTACCTGGCTACAAGTTAAGGGTTTTTCAGCTACTGAAAAACATGCTTATTATCCCATGATATGCTTGGTGGTGATATCTTGTGACTGGAAGATTTCTAACTCACAAACATTGTAATAACTTAATGGTATTAAAATGTTTAAAATACAACTTATAATCAGGTAATTTGGAAAAGAGTTGATTTCCATGATGCAGCATACATAGTATTTCAGAGGACATGGTTATTAGAAACTAGCTGTTTATCTAATTTGTTTTATATGTTACCTGTTTTAACTTTAATTTCACATCTTCAAGACCACCAATTTGCTCCCAGGTGACAGGTTTACACTCTGTTAGCCCAATTGCACTTCGAAAAGAGGATGGCTGAATTTTTTTAAAAGCTTCTTGGAAATCTGCCATGTTAATCACTATTTCAGTTGAATCCTGAAGAAACCCAGATAAAGCATATTAACAATATTCTTACATAACAACATATAATGCTGCATTTATCCAAAACACTTCACAAAAGGCCAAATGCCACTAATAAAGAAGCAAATTCCTGCCCTAACAAGCTTAAGCACTGCAGACACAAAGATGTAACACGAAGTAGAATATATTCCCTTTAAGGGCAAGTTTTTACACAGGAAAAAAACAATTTTAACAGAAATTAATGTTTTAGAGAAAACTACTGTTTTTCCCTAAATTATCGCTCCATTACAGAGTGATCTGCTAAATCAAATAGTACCCAGTTTCAGGGTACTACACACCAAATCCTAGAATCTCTTGAATACAAATAAAAATGTTCTAACATCCATTTTCACCACATACTGCAGAAAGTAAGGCACTTTATCTCAAATAGGCTATAAAATATCATTATTAAACTACAGATGCAGTAAGAGAACTAAGATGTACTTTACAAAGGTGCTTGCAGTTGTCAAGGCAAATAGACCATCTACTTATTCATTATTTTCATTTGTCCATCTATTTCTTTTGGGGATACCAGACTTGAACTATTTTATTATTTTCAGTATTTGTAAGGTATCTGGAGGAGATGGAAGTTCTACAAATACAATGCTTTCTTTTTTTCTACCCCTGAGTGAAGACAGAGGGTTCTAGCATTCTCTGTGAATACTCTGACTCTGGAAATTTTTCAAATACAGCTTTAAATTTCTGCTCAGCCCAAATATAGATAGAAGGAATGTAGAAGGAATAGACAGATAGAAGGAAATAGATAGAATGAATATTAAGTTGATAAAAGGAATATTAAGAAATAGATATTATGGAATTAGAGAATTGCTAAGAAGTTAAATTTCTGTACACTGGGCAGTTATATACCTTGTGTCTACAACATTATATCCAGCCATACAACCCAAGTGATAATAGTTATCATCAGCAGTTACATATTTATGTGTCAACCTAAACTTTAATTTGCAGTTATTATGAAGAAGTATAATTCTAAGTCGCCGATAGCTTCAAAAGAGAGCTTTGGTGGACATGATAGTTTAGTTTGCCAAAAAAAAAAGACTAAAATCTCTGCTTTGTACAATCCTAGAAGGATAAGGATAAAACCTTTTGGCAAAGCTTTTCACCCAGAAAGAAGAAAACAGTCTTTTCAGGTGAGAACTGAAAGGACTAGTTAAATGATGTATTTACTTTTATAACATATGTGGTGGTTTTCAGTATTTTAATTTGTGAGTTCTTCAACTTGTTTACTTTTCAAGCAAAGCCATGTATGAATGGGGAAAGGGTGGTACATATTGTTAATGACATTCTGCTTGACTAATTTGCAACCATACCAAATAGCTGTGGAACACAGCCTGCATAGCAGCTTCTCTGCAGAGTGCTGTAAGGTCAGCTCCGACATACCCCGTTGTCATTTCTGCCAGTTTAACCAAATCAACTTTTGTAGAAACTGGCATACCAGATGTAAGCAACTGCAGGATAGATCTTCTTTGCGTAAGAGTTGGGGTCCCAATAATAACCTAAATAAAATATAACAAACAAAAGATTTAAGTAGATATTTTGCTATATTTTTCTTATAGACTTAGGCAAGCAACTTTGTTTTATACTGCTTATTGAAGATTTATACATACTTGGACTACAACTAAAGAATTTTATGAGAAACTTATTAGCAGCACTATACAAATGACAAATATTTTAAATATCTGTCATTTACAGTTACTTTCCAAGTGAACAGTGTTTGTATAAACAGTTGTTCATAAGACACTGTTAGCTAGTGTCTATCAAGTCCTATTTTAAGGTAATTTCAACATAACACTGAAATAATAATTTCCTTGCATCATAAGGACTGAATTAGATTAATCTGGACAAAAAAAATAGTCAGTTAGATAAACATTCACACATTATTAAAAACTTGATTAATTACCACCATAAAATATATGTCAACAATCTATGAATCCTGGAAAATAATGAAAATTATAATCATGAGAGCATTAAAGAACTTCACTAAACTGGATGACCCAGGAGTGCATAAGCCAGCAAAATAAACAATACAAGCAAAAGCACTGTGTGTTGCATAACTGCATGTGTTCTTTCTTCTTTTGACCATTAGGCTAGCAGAAGTTTTCCAGAATAGACCTGGCCTCTATTACTGAAATTTGAATAGAATTTTTGACACAACAGTGTCCATCTCCTCCAGCAGTGTTACTACTTCTCTGTCAAAATAAACTTTTAAGGAGATGCATAAATCTTCAATATGGGATTTAAATAGGAAAAATCGAAGTCTGTAATGCTAAGCATCTGTAAGCAAAAGAAAACCCTCGCAAACTGGTCCATGTCTCTATGATAAAGCATAAAGACTCCCCTTGTCCATTTTCGAGTATTTGGAGCTCTCAGTTTCCTAAGTAAAATGTGCTCCCTACCTTACCCAAGTTGCAGCAAACTAAAGAAAGAAACAGGACACATCTCAAGCCTGCAGAATCCCACTAAGAAACACGACTAGTAGACATTAAAAAAAAAAAACTAACTACCCCCTGCTCCACCTAAAAAAGGAAAGAAAAAGAGAACATACGAATAACAGGGTTTGCTTACCTCTCTGTCAAATCTGCCAGGTCTTCTCAGTGCAGGGTCTAAGGCATCAGGCCTGTTTGTTGCTGCTATAATGACCATCTTACCCTCACTACCTACAGCATCCAGTAGCGTTAGCAACTGAGCAACAATACGATCTTCAGGAGCATTGTTTGAACTCCTTCGCTTTGGGCATAAAGAGTCAACTTCATCAATAAAAAGAATGGTTGGGCCTTCATGTGACATTTCTCTGCCTTTTTCAAAGACTCTTCGCAAATTGTCTTCACTTTCTCCTGGTCTTGAACCATAGAGGGCTGGGCCACTGATGCAAAGCACATATGCACCCACTTCTTTTGCTACTGCTTTTACCATAAGAGTTTTCCCTACACCTGGGGGCCCTATTAATAGCACTCCATTAGGGACAGAAAGCCCTAGCTTCTTAAAAGTTTTTGGAAAGCGGAAAGGCAGATCAATCATTTCTTTCAAAGACTTTCCCACATCATCTAGTCCCGCAATTGAAGTTTTTGCAGTGTCTTCTGATAAATGTCTGTACCATTCAAAAGTGACCACTTCCTTAATTTTTATGCTTGTTTGGGGGGTTATCAGTCCAGCTTCATCCATCAAAGAGTCTACAGACAGTATTTCAATGTGCACCACGGGATTTTCGAGACTTAGGGCAACAGTAACAACATAATGAAGTGAAACATAAACATTTCTTAGCAATTCTCTGATTGTCTCCTGCAGCATTGCTCTGGAAGTCGACTTTTTCAGTGCAGAGCTCTTAAGGACCACTTTCACAGTCACCTTTTTTAACTGGCGATACGCCAGAAGCTTCAGCTGGCCAACATTCAGTGTGAGGCCCTTTAGGTCCCTTGCAGTTACACCTGCGGTTTTGCACGTCAGATCAACCTGCAGGTACCCGTCCACCAAATCGTGCCTGGGCCACGCCGTGCACAAACAGCAGCCGGTAGGCAGAGAGATCCTTAGCGGGGCGCCGATTCTGGCTCCCAGGAAGGAGAGGGTGGCAGGTCCCATCCTGCACCTCTGGGTGCCTTCATCTCCCGGATCCAGGAGGAGCAGCTTTAAGGCTGCCGCCTCCATCGCGGACTTGCGCGGCGCTCCCTCCGCGAGAAAGGGTAACAGCCCTCCTCCTCTGCGCGGCCCCGTCCAGCTCCTTACTCACCCCGCCTCGCCCTCCCGCTCCGCCAGCGCCAGGCCTGCCAGACCAACCGCGGCCGCCCGCCGCTCCCACCCCGCAGCCAACCGGCCGGGTCCGAGTAGCTCCCGCGCAACTGCCGCCCCGCGCTGACAGGCGACCACAGCGCCTCCCGCGCATGCGCCACAGCGGAGCACGCGCACTGGGCGGGAACGCTGCTTTCCCTCGCGCGCCTGCCTCAGCAGTTCCTGAGGGTGTTCCTGTCGGAGCGGCTGTGAAACCACTCTACCTTGAGGTGATTGCTGTCTCCTAGTGATGGGCTACCGAGCTGCGAGCTCTGTCTCGACTTCTTATACCCTCTTTCCACAGACGAAATGGATTGACCCTCATTGCCACTCGGCTTGTGCTCCATAGAGCTGGTTTTGGGCTCGCTCGCCTCCCTCGTTTCCTGTCCTCAGCGCCTCCTGCTTGTCGGGTTGGCGCTTCTTAAATATGTTCCAAAAAGTTGGGCTTCCTCTTTCCTGTGTCTCCTGTTAGTGCTTCACTTGACTCAGGGCAGTACCTTTTTCACCAGCGGTTGGGGTTGAGTCAACTGTAGGTGCTGGCTGAGAAAAACAAGTGGGAAACTGTGCAACTGACTCGAGAATCTGCTGATACAAGTAATTAGGACACAGATATTTGTTCAACAGTTGGTAAAACTGCAATAGTATGTTGCTCTGACAAATGCTCAGTCAGCGTTTAAGAAAAATTGTATAATTTTTTTGTTCACCACCTTCTTAAATTGTTTCATGAATTGTGCAATACTTCTATAAAAACCTTCCAGGAGATCTGTCAGCATTGTGGGATACAAGATAAAATCACAATCTATAAAATTTAGTATGTGCATGATTCTATTCTTAAAAGCAGCTTCATTGTAAGTAAAGTTACGCATATACTGAATACATACAGGCTTCATTTGAGACCACATACGTACAAGAATTAGGATCTCAAATACGTAACACTGGTCAGACATAGTTATGCTCACAGAAAGCATAGAGAGGGTGGTTTATAGCACGATGGTGAACTGTCCAGCGTGTATTTTGAAGGCCTCTGGAGGGGAAGCGTAAGGAAATCTTTTTGATGTGTCCTACTTAATCACATTCATTATTGAACTGGGTTGTACACAAAATAATTTAGTAAGCCATATGAACAAAAGCAGGCAGTGTTAACAGAGCAAGTTCAGCTAATTTTAAATGCTGAGTAGGAACTCAGAAGAAAGGTGTAGGGCTGAGCAGTGTGAAGACCAGCAAGCCTTCTCTTTATGCCTAATTATGTGCAAAAGGGCTTATGTTCTGTTTCTTTTCAATTCATGACCAAATTTTCTCCTTCAAATATTTATTTTCTGTTCCTTTTCTCCTGGATACCTACTTAATATTTCTTTTCATAGCATGCTTTTGTACTGCACATGTATGCAAATGCTTATATGGAATATGCAGACTTATTAGGTATTTAGTGTGGGACAGACTAATGTCTGTCTAGAGAATGTACAGACAAAAGATTATAAGGAGCTTTCATTCCAAGAAAGAGAATGTATTTTCAAGCCAATGTCTTATAAACACATTCTCTTGTTTTCTTTCTTTCCCTCAAAGGTTCTCATAAACACGACTGCCCTCCAGTACATACTTAATTAAACAAAAAACATGCTCTGTTTAAAATGGCAGATTTGTGTTTCAGAGTTCCAAACTGTAAGTGGTAGACCCTCTGCTTGGTTTTAAAAAGTTGTGTTTAGGAAAGAAAAATATGGAAAAGTGCATATTTGAAATGAGCTCTGTGGTTTATATTTATATATAGTTATTCTTTGTAACAGACTTATTGTAACATCTGGAAAAATCTGATTTCTTATGAGAAGGAAAACACCTGCAAATCTAATCTTGAGTGACAAAGAATTCCAAATAATAGTTGTTAGAATTATTGATTTGAGCTTCTGTTGGCTTTAGTGATGACAAGTTCAGGTCTTCTTGCTGATTTTTTAATGACAAATGCATTTGCTTTGCAGTAATCCAGCTATTTTTCCAATTAAAATTTTACTTTGATACAGATTTGCATAAATATAATTGGATAAGTAGCACAGCAACAGTCTCTTTTCCTTCCTGCCTTCTGTTTGTCATAGTTCCATGATCAGTTTAGGCAGTAAAAGAGGGCTTTCCACCCTTTATCAGCTTCATTATATAATTCCTGTCCTTCCTTTTAATAAGAAAAGTATCAGTATGGCAAATACGAAGAGCTTGTTTGGTGTAGTATTATTTTTGTTTTTTCTTGGTGAGTTAATTAACTGGCAGTAAATCTTGATTTTGTGCATTTCAGTGCCATGCAAATGCTTGTGTCAGTGCAAAGAATGGCTTGAAATGGGCATCTGGAAGAGGAAGGAGGGCTGTGACCTCTTTTGGTTGCAGTTCCAACTTTTGTAATCACATTGATTGTGGAAATGCAGGGGATAGTTTGGGGGAAAAACAAAACAAAGGCATGAGCCTGCTTGGCAGATATCTACCAGTAATAATTTTTGAAATATGAATGAAATACTTCTTGTTTCACAAAAATGTGAAATGGGAATGAAGTACTAATTCATTAAACACAGTAGTCTTACGTAAGAATAGTTAATTTCACAGTGTTGATGAACACTGCTAATATTTTTTGGTTTATTCTAATTATCTATAAATTAGTTTGTTACTAAGTATAAAACATACATATAACAATAACACACTTGGTGTCCAACATAAAAACTATGATATTGTTGCTTGATGTGCACATCTCAGTCAGTGAATTTTAACTTCAATTTTTAACTGTAGTATATTGTTGTAATAGTAAATATTTTACTTTAAGACATTGATAGTTCAGTTCTTTTTAGTATAAGGTAGTGGAGCCCAAAAAACCACTAACATGACCTTTTGAAAATGCTCAGGATTGGCTTTTTTTGAGCAAATTGTGGGATCAAGACCTTATTTATATATTTTAGTGGAAAACATTGCTGAGTGACATTGCTGTGCTTTGGAATGCATACCTTTTAATAGCCATGCTCTTGAACCATTTACAGACCCCAAAATTAACAGTGACAAAATGGCAAAAAGGTATTCCACCAAGAATCTAGTTTAAACTGTCAAAATAATATAAATAATGTTTTAAATCATTTTCTTACCATTCACTAGATGGCAGTTGATCATCAGGAATTGCTGATTTCTCCTTTCAGATCTGATGATTTGAAGGGAGTAGTCGTCAGTTTTTGGAGAAATCAAATATTATCCAGCATTGTCTTCACTCCATTTCTAATATGAAACTGAAAAACCAGCACAGTGAGTGTTCAGATAATTCTCAGCTTCATTACTGTTTCAGCTTTTTCCTGTTGGGTTTGTTGCTGTTTATTTCCAGGGGAGAATGTTCTTTTATTCTTTGCTTTCATATTTAGTGGGCCAGGTTAACTTATTTTTAAGGAGAATGTACAATACTGTAAATATTCTAAAAAGAATATTTCTGGTTTTCTTTTGTATATATGTATTGGTTGTTGGTAGAATAAAATAATGTTTGAAATTCCCAATTATAACTCACAAAATAAAAATAACTGTGTCTTGGTATAATAATTCCCTGCATACAAAGTAAAGAAGATATTAAGCTGATGATATTTTTTCTAAGTTTGACTATATCTAGTATGAGAACTGAATTTTTTTATTTAAAATTGTAAAATTAACAGTGTCTTTAACATTGTCTTTTTTAATTGTAAATATGCTGTGATTGTCTATTAATCAAATAAAGATATCTCAAAGTGAGTAGATGGCATACATATACTTTAGGGCAGGATTTAATATTTGTGGAGGTTCTGTGACTAAGTATAAATGCTGTATTATGCTTATCTAGATATTGCACATTTCAAACACCAGGTTCTGTTATAACAAAACTTCATAGATAAATTGTGAAGATGTGCTTAGAAAAGGAGTGGAAAGAGCTTTTGTATGACTGCATGTGTTTATGGCAGGGCCACCCTCAATGTGTTTACTTCATTTGCTAGTGAACATCCAATCTTGTATCTTTATACAGAAAAAGTTCCCACTGCAATTAGTAGGAATTTTGGATGTGCAAGGCATGTGAGGTTAGGCTCTGCATTTCTCAAAGAAGAGCGTGGAAAATCTCTGCCTGCTGCCAGAAAGCTATGGTGAAGTTACTGCACCTTAGATAACATTCATGCTGCATCTCTGCTGGAAGTTATTGCTGTCACTGCAGATGCATCAGAAAAAAACGTGCCTGCGCCTGAAGTCTTCCAATGGAAACTCAGTTGTCTTAGCTTAAGTTGCCAAGAAAATTTTTTTATGCTAAGACGCTACATTTTCTTGGGAGTGGCTTGAGGCCCAACTGCACATTGCATTTTCTTGACATTTCTTTGGGATGGTAACCTTTCCAAGAGGGAAAAATGGACAGCAGCAGATAATTTAACAAGACATATTTTTCAATTTGTCAATATTTGTCTTTAGCACCTTTTGGTTACTGCTCAGGGATGCTTGGTTATCTGTTTCAGCATAATATATAATCCAGTGGTTCACTAGATCTTATTTAGGATGTGGAATAGTGAGATCCTTGTGTAGTATTCAATATAGGAATGAGAGCAAACTGTGAAGAATTACAGAAGAACCATGCAAGACTGAGGGACATAGCAGTAAAATGGCAGATAAAATTCAGTATACATAAATGTGAACTGCTGCACAAAGGGAAGAGTGATCAAAGGAGAGGGTCACTTTTACAGCATCAGGATAGATGATTCCATGAAAATGTCAGCTCAGTGCTTGATGTGCAAAAAGCAAATCAAATGTTAGCATTAACTACAAAGGAACAGAGAACAAAACAAAAACCATCTCAGTCCCACTGTTTAAGTTTGTGGTTCACCTGTACATTAGGTATCGTGTGTACTTCTGATCTCCTTTCCTCAAAAATCTGTATTAGAACTGGGAAAGGTTCAGAAAAGGCAACAAGAATGATCAAAGGTATGAAATGGCTCCAGTGCAAGGAATGACTAAAAGTAGGCTGTGTCTCAACACAGAAAGAAAACTTTGAGGTGGCTATGGAAGAGATTTGCAAAACTGTAATTTGGATAAGAAATACCTGTTTTAAGGGTCTCTTCCAATGCCAGAACAACTGATGCTACTCAGACCTGTGTTCAAAACAAAGAAAAAGAGGTAATGCATTGCACAGTGGGTAGTAGATCTGTAGAACTTCACTGAATGATGCTGTGGATGCAAAATGGTATGTAGGTGCAAGGGGAGACTGGACGAGTACTCAGAAAAGAATGCTGTTCATGAGAGTTCTCAGGATTGAAGACAGCTGCATGAGAAGAGAGCTCATAGAGGATTGCTGAAGAACCACACTCCAGTTGGTGTCAGAAACTTCTGCAAGCTGAAATCATTGGAATCTGGGAGTGTATGAGAGAGGAGGTGTCATGCATGCTTATTCTAACCATGTATTTCTGACCACTGTTCTCAGTTTTTTCTTTTTAAAGACACAATCGTAAAGCATCACATTTTTTTTTCTTAAATTATGCAAAGCATTCTATAAAAATAATTGGTTTCAGGCATATAAAATATTAGGTACATGTTCTGTATTCACATTTTCTCTCATAGAAAATCCCACATAGCAGTTACACAGATTAGTGTATAGTTTATATAGAATAGTCTTGAAGCTTTCTAGGGATTTTCCCAAATGCTTTCAAGGAATTCCCACTGTGGTTTCTAGGAATTTCCCTTGTGCTTTTAAAGAATTTTCAAGAATTCTCCTTAGGTTTAATAAGAATTTTCCTGGTGCTTTCTGGAAGTTTTCCTTCCTTGCTTTGTAGAGATTTTTGCCAATGCTTTCTAGGAATGTTCTATTTTCTCTTCTGCCTTCTAGGGATTTCCTGAGTGTATCCTAGGAATTTTCCTGGTGACCCAGCACGTTGCCTATGCTTTCTAGGAGTTTTCCAAGTGCATCCAGGAATCCCCTCTGTGCTTTCTAGAAAGTCTTTCTAGAAGAAGAATTTCTAGGAATTCTCTCTGTGCTTTGTAGGAATATTCCTACATTCCAGGAATCTACCTAGAGCAATCTAAGGATTCTCCCCAAGCCTCAAGGAATCTTTGTCATGCCTGCTTTGAAGAGCTGGTTGAGTAGGAACAGAACTTGAAGTACTTGGGTATGAAGATAGTTGTTCAGTAGATCTGTTTTCCCACCCAGAACTTGAAAAGTGTTTAACATTTTTTTTTAGACTTCTCTTCCTCCATGCAACAGTTATGTATTGTACTTCTTTCTCTCTCTTCTTTCCTCTGGTTCAGATAGGTAGATTTTCTTTTTTTCTTTTTTTCAGGTTTTGTGATAGGTTATATTGCTTTCTTCAGAACAACTATATTGCTGCTTCGCATATTCACAGAGTATTCATATCAGACTCTCATTTAGACTGATTTTTAGAGCAGGACTGTATATATCATTTAGTCTTAAGTTGAAAACTTCAGATAAGATCATATAATTTACAATTTTTATTGATAGGAGATCAGTAAAAGACATTGATCTGCAAACAAATATTTGGAATATAGTGATAGCACAAAGACTAAGTACTGAATCAGAATGTCATTAATTAAGAATGACTTGTATGTGAAACACCTGTATTAACCTAGCTAGCATCACCTGCACTCAGGTTGTCATTTTTTCAGGTACTTGCTTTGCTTAATCTACTAGTCAGTATACCTTTGGCTCCTGATAATTGGGTTTTTTATATTTAGGTTCAATGCTGTAAGGAAAACAATCTTTTGTCCTTATTTGAAGTATTTTATGAAATTTGAAATCCATTTTCTTTGCAGACTTACATAAATGCATTAGCAATGAATCCAGTTGTATTAGCATGGGAAACAATCTGCTTTTAGGAAGGGAAGATCAGTGGTTAATTATATTAGAAAGACTTTGGTGGGTTTGTTTTTGTTTCCTTTTGTATCCTTTGGTTTTGTTCCTAAAACCTGTTGGGGCTCAGAGTGCCCTGACAGGCCTAAATTACCCTGACCAGTCTCACCTGGGGCCTCCACCCACACCTCTGCCCATGAGCCCAGGAGCTCTATTTAAGCTCAGGCCTGGGTCTTTATTTTGTGATAGGCCTGAGCTGTGTTGTAGGTGTGTCTGTCCTCAGAGTTAGTTATGGTGTAGTGATGAACCTTGGTATCTGGGACTGGCCTCTTGGCTTGCCTGTAGACCTGTCTTGTTGCCTTGGGTTAGCCTGATGGCCTAGACTCCTGGCTATTGCTCCTGGGCCTATATTGCTTAGGTACTGTGGGCTTGGGCTTGTGGGGCTGTGCCTTGCCAGCCTTGTTATCAAGCTTGGCTTCTGGTTTCCTATGCCTTACAGAGCTGCTGGTCCTTGTTGTTCTCTGGCAAGATCTTTTTCACAGTGTTGCTGATGCATGAATGGTATGTAGCAATGTGTATGTTGGAATTATTCTTTAAGAGTATTGATTTTCTTGTTTTGGAACTTAGTTACTGGTAAGGTTTTATATTTTATTTGCTTGTTATCCAAGTTTTCAATATGCTGTTGTCAGTTGGTACGAGTGTCTGCAACTATATTAGAGTTTCTGAGTAGATACTCTATGCTATCACCTCTTGTTACTTATTGTTGTAGTCTCCTGTTTGTATACCTGTATTCAAGCTCTTACAAATTTCTTGTATTTGTGCATACTATCAAAGATAGATGATAAATGACTTTTCTACTGTCTTTAGATGGCTATATTATGTAAGTTATGGTAATATACAATGCTATATGCTGGTCTCTTTTGTGTGTGTGTACTCTGACTTGCTTGATATAAAACTGTGTCTGTGGTGCTGGCTAAATATTACTTAAACAATTTGAGGCAAAGAATCACATGTACTTCTAGACTAGGATCCTGGAAACAGTATACTTGAGCCTTCTGGATGCTTTATACTGTAGGTGTTTAATAATAATTGTACGTTGCAATGCTGATTTCTTACTCCCTAGTCTCACGTTTGCTGCTTAGCATTGCTGACCTTGGGACAGCTGTTTTTGTCTCTTAACTTATTCATTTAATATGAAGTTTTTTCCAAATTTTAAGTTGATTCTTTAAGTCTGTCCTGTATTTTTTTATCAGATGCTGATAGTTTCAGAAGTAGAAGTGTAAATCAGGAGGTCTTCATCTGAGGATGATCCTCTTAAAGAATAACCATGAGTAGCATTCCTTTAAAACTGGCTGAAAATCTGAAGCAAAGGACATGTGTAGCAATATTGACCATTGATAATGAGACTAAACAAAGCTTAAAGAAAATGTAAATGCTACTACAAATTACTGTAATTCTATCCTTTGTCAAAAGATACTTATATAAAGACCTGTGATGTACAAATAGTTATTAAAAATATATAATATTACAAACTGTTCAGAAAAGAAAAACACAATTGTATGGGGGAAATGGTTGACGCAATATAGAAAGAATATGAGAAAAATAACCTAATACAACTATGAATATTAGTCATACTTTGTCTGGATTGCTAAAGGCTGGTCCCTGTAATTATTCTTTATCTTCCCCTTTTTGTTCTCTTTGCTTTTACATAAATAGCTTGTGAAGCTTCTCATCTTTCACTCCCCTAAGGAGCAGAGATGGGAACTGTAAGTTATCTTTTTGTTATTTTCTTTCACTACCTGAAGAAGTACTTAATTAATAAGCAAAGTTTCATGAGATGAGCTTAACAGCTTTCCATTGTTGAAGAAGAGGTAGTTCTGTTCCCACTGAGTTCTCCCACTGCTTCCTTTGGTCAGCCTTAATACTTGCCTAACTCCTTTGTCACTTGATTCAACATGCTAAACTGACAGTGAGCTTTTCTTTAACTTTGTGTGCATGGTGTTGATGAATAATTGGCTCACTAAAGAACAAGATCAGTGCATGATGGGGAAAGCTAGGAGGTGAGAAAAACATGATTGCTCCTTTTGTTTGCAGTGAGCTGTTGGATTGGCATTACCTACTGACTGAACAGTACCCGAAAGTTTTTTTCCATTCCTTCTAATAGCTCAATATTTAGAGTGAGGGAAAGCAAGTGGAACTGACTGAAGTGTGAGGAGTGGGTGAATAACAGCTCCATTTTCTGGCAACTGGTGAAGTTTAAAAGGAACACCTATAAGAAAGTTGACTTTTTAATGAGAATATTAAATTCAAAATTGCAGCTCAGAAAAGATAAGCATGAATCTTGTGCTCCTCTAATCAAGATGTTTATTGCCCAATATTCTGTTTGTGTCTGTTTCCCTTTTCTCTTGTTCTAAAACTGTCCTAGGAACAGTTTTGTGAAAATTGGTACTTTTCACGAAATAATTTCAATTCAGTAACTGTATTTTTGGAGCAATGTCTGACCAGGTCTATAGCTGGTTTATGTAGAAGAACCCTGTTGATCTGGAGTTTTATTTTGGATGCTTGTCTAATTGGTAAATGCATTTATTGAAACTGTACTATTAATAGTGATTCTTGTTGTCACACTTTCATTGCATACTTGGGAAAGGCAGACTCTCCAATACTACTTATGTATTATTTTTCTAGTGCTTGTCAGAGCAGCAGCTTTGGACAGCAAGGGGGTGGTAGTTTTTACTTAAAAGTAATTGGTTTAATTATCTAATTGAATGGAATGCAGAATATTTTATTACATTTTTAAAATAAGGGAACAAGCACACTCTAAACACTACTTGTGATTAAAGATTTTTATTACGATTTTTTGAGATGCACTAAAACTTGTGTGACTTCCATAATGTACAGTGTCCTTACAAAACATGTTAATATTGCCATAACAATCCTTTAGTGTTTTATTTATGCTTTTATACAAATGTTTAGGAAAAGTACAAGAAACAAAGCATTAATATAATCCTTCTTTTGGAAGGGAGTGTTATTGTATGGACTTAAGGGCTATAATCAGAAGTGGCATCTAGATTATAATTTTGATTAAACCCTGGGTGGATCTATTATAAATTAGCCAATTCTTTTTGAACTGCTGCTTTATACTTTCAGCTTCTACAGGTTCTGGAACTTGGGTAAGTTCTGTGCTTGTGTGTGTAACTAGGTGGGTTTTTTACTTTTTGAATTTGACTGCATGTCAAGTTCTACAAAATTGTTTCTGCTACTCTTTTAAAGTTATCTGTTGCCGAATAATTAATTTCTAATAAATTTTAGCAAGGATAAAATATCAATTTACTAGTATTAAAATGATGATTGCATGTCCAAACACTATAGGTCAGTTTAGTTTATAGTTCCTAATGTCTGAAGTGCTTTTAAGAATATATTTCATTGTCTGAAATTCTGAAACAGAAGAATGGTGCTATATTCCATTACATAGTAAATTTTCCAAGGTCTTTGTTTTTTCACTTATGCAGGTTGTCAGGATCTGCTTCTGTGAAAACTAGCTTGATGTAATAATGCCTTGTAGAGGGGAAATTTTTAAGTAAGTCCTTTCCCATGAGCAATTTCTATGTAGGGTGAACAAATACTGTGTCTCCAGTTTCAATTACTGGATGCTAAGCAGTTAATCTTATTGCTGGTATATATTTGCATTAAAAATGGATAAGCTGGTTTCTTTTACAAAACAATATGCTGGCTGAAAATGCTAATGTAGATTCTGTTTGGTTTCACAGAAATGTACTGGTGGAGAAAATATTTACTCTGTCATTGCCTGGAAATTCAGTTGTGAATTACTTCCCTTGTTCTTGTTTTGGTGGTTCATACAGGAACATATTAAAACATCTGTTAGAATGGTTCTAAACTGAATAAGATTAAACACAACTTTCTTCATATGCTTTCTACTTTTTCCTTGTAAAAGGAGGACAAGATTTCTAGAAGAGGCAATACTATGATTTAATTTTATAAATGTTTATTTTTGTGTTAAGTATACTTGGTCACAAGCATAATTGGTTAAAGGTAGCTACACTAATTCAGAGCTTGCAGTAGCCTATTATTGAAAGAAATGAAGATGAGACTTTATTAAGCTGGCATTGCTGCTGTGTATACTTATCATTGAAATGAGGCTCCAGTTGCTCACTGCAGGAAGAGAATTGTGTGCTGTTTAGAAAGAAATACAGACAAAAAACCCTCAAGCAGCCTGATTGTGGGAGGTATACAAGCACCTTCAACTTCCTGGGACAACTGAAGTTTTGGCATTACCTAAGAAATGCTGATTATGTTGGAAAATGTGACTTCAACTTAATACCAGTAATTTGATACAGATATACCACATGTAGTGGTAAATCTTGAATTCTGTTAGTTTAAACTATTGTGTTCTGAATGGAGTACAATGAATTTGTTTTTTCTGTTATACCAATTGTCTTTCAGGCATCAAATGCACTACAGTAATAATAGAAGTCATATGTGTTCCTTAAGAGGAACAAATGACAGTCAAAGTAGAAAAGGGGCCAAGACAGCAAAGAGCTCAGGAATCTTGGAATAAGTTCCATGGGGGTAGTATGAAGTATGAAAGACAGTATGAGGGGGGAAAGCAGGAGTTCTTTGAACAAAAACCTGTAATTTATCTGTCCTTAGTGATGCATGTATTATTTACGGGAGTGTGAATGATTCTACAGATATCAGGCTGTTATAAATCAGAATAGCTGTGTATGTTTTATCCACGCTTATGCACACTTCCTGTGCTTCAGCTGAAGAGAAGTTTTTGAAACTCTTTGGAGAGACAGTCAATCCAACTGCTGGTAGGAGCAATTGTCTTTGAATAATACAATAGCTTTACCCTCTGCCTTTGGGAGGAGTCTTATGCCTTCAGCATTCCTCTTTCCTAAAACAAAGATCTTGGAACATAGTCATGCCCAAATATCAACATTTTTTCCCTTGTCATCATCCCTTAAAATTAAATTAATTATTCTAGGCTTGTATGAATTTTCACTTCTGTGTCTGCATGTTTGCCCTCTTGTTTTCAAGCTGTGTTATTTTCACTTACTGTGTTTTAAAATTTTTAATGCTTCTGGAATAAGTCACCTTTTCTACTTCTCACCCCAACCTTTGATTACTGATCTTACTGATGTAAGTATCTTACGACTTACAGAGGAAGCGGGAATGATTTCAACACTGTCAGAGTTCCGTACCTCAGAAAATATTACAATGCAAAATATTTCAGAGAATGAGATATTCTTTTAAAACATACTGACTTTCAAATGCTGGCAGTTAAGTAATGTCATCCAAGTGCTGTAATGAACTGTAGCAAGAATTTTCAGTGGCTGATTTCCTTAGCTTATGCTTGGTCTGACTATGGGAGTTGTTGGGAGATCTGTATTTTTTTGAACAAGATGAGGTTGAAGATTCACACAGAAACAATGACTAAGTCATATTTCCGAATTTCTGGGTGTGATGTGAAGTTTGGTAGACTAGGTCTGAATGGAAAGTGGTTAAATTACTGCTCATGCTGCTTAATCTTTACTGTCTTTGTTTCAATTTGTGCTTTTAGCACTTGCATCCAGCTGTGTAAGTGGATGGATATGTGCTGCAATTCTCCTTGATGAGAAGTACTTGTCCTTTCACTTTAAAGTCAGATACCAAGTAGCAATAATTTGCGTCTTTGCCATTTGCTGTTCTTATTGAAATTGGTATAATCTGTGCTGACTATGTGTCCTTAGTGTTTCACATGGACATTATTGCTATTCCATCACAAAATATACTTGCTGTAAAAGCTTTGAAAGCACGAATTTTGGTAGATGCTGAAATAATCAATCTGACTTAATTCAAGTATTGTGAGCTATATGAAGTGGTTCATTAGAGTGATTCCCAGGTAATCACTGTTGGAGATGCACAGGTACATTGTTGTCCAAATACCAGAAATAGTTTCAAGTCTAAGATCCTGAAGGTGGGGTTACTTAGTTTGGTATATTATCTCTGTAGTCTTGACATGTTCCAAAATGAGATCATTTGAAAAATTCAGTGTTGGATCTCAAGATGTCCAAAGCTAGGATTTGAATGCTCTTATGAAGTCTAACATCATTGTCATGTCTAATGGAATTCCTCCTATTGAAAAATAAACCAACATTCTCAATAGTTATAAACTTGTATGGCTTTTCTTCTTTTAAAAATCCTTTGTATGGGCTCCAAGGGACTGAATCTCTGGCTGGGATATTATCTACAAAACAAGTTAAACTGAAAATTGAAAATCATGGTTTACAACTTTCCTACTGTTTAATGTATTGCTCTAGGGACATGATGTAGCATGTTCACAGTTATATAATTGCTTTGGTTGATATTTCAGAAAACATTGTTTCATTAAATGTTATGTTATTGTTTTGTGTGCTGTTTGAACAGGGCACTGTGGGGGGGAAAAACATGCTGAACCAGGTAAGATAAGTAATGCCTGTATACTGCACTTCTAAAAATTTAAATTGTCAGTCTGCTAATGAAAATCAGTCATGTTTGGTTTTGCAGTCTGTGTACTACACTTGTCTTGAATGTTCTTCTGTTTTGGTGAAAGCATCTGTTGCTTGCTTCAACTTCTTGTGCAATGAATAATCGCATTGAACTGGAAGGTCAGAAGCATAAGAATACTTTTTCAAATTCATGAGACATGAATGCATACTATAGCTGTCATTGGCAGTGAAAATAATACGTACTACTTGTGCTTTGCTTAGCACCCTGATGAAAACAAAAATAGCAGAGAAGAGAAGGGGAACTGATTTTTGTGTTTCAACCTGTCAAGTTAACAACATGAGCTTAGGGGTAGTTTATATCACCCAAATTGCTGTTGCGACTTGAAAAGCATCATGAACGTCAGTAGCCTGAAGGAAATGTACTTCCAGAATCTCTCCCAAAGGAGGTTTCTGTCAAGTATAGTTTCAATTGTAATTGAAAATGATGATTAAAGTGCATAATGAAAAAGTAATAAAGCCACTTGTCAAACAGAATCTTGCTAATGGTAAACAACTGTTTGTTATTGTGCTGGGCTATGGTCTCTGAAGCAACATCAATGGAATAATTAACCTATTGAGGTTGGTGGAGCTGCATCCAGTCACAGCAGATCTGATTATGACTTCAAATGTCCCTGTAGTATTTAATGGTTAGTAGAGTATGAATATGTTTCTAGAATGCAATTGGTTACAACTTAGTTCTTTATTTCATGAAGGTGTAGCATTAAAAGTAGAACTATTAAAACTATTAATGCATAAGAACTTTTTATCTTTGCTATCCATTTCTGATGTCTTGAATAAGACAGGTTCTTTACTTAAGAAATTCTTGGAAGTCTCTGTCCTTCAAAGAAAGAACCTATACAACATCTAAATTAATCTCAAAGGAAACTAACTTTTTTCCCCTCAGGGAATTCTACAAAATCAGAACTGCTGAGATGATAATTTACAAATTAAACTTAGTTTTCATGTGAACCAGTTTTTAGAGTACAGAGTGGTAATCTGGTGAACCAAGTTGCTATAATCACACATGGCTGAGTACACTGTTAATAAAGTAACTTTTAGTGAAAATGTCAAGAAAGAATCCTTAAAGAATGTCAGTTCATGTAACTCATGACTAGGGAGTTACATTTGTGAGACATAAGTGATGGTTCTCTTCCATAGATTGAAAAGACTGAAAGTGACTATTGATTGAATAGATCTGAAGACTAATTCTTTCTGAAGATTAATTATTTTAGTCTGAATGTTCTAAGTAGATCTGGTTCTTGAATAAATGTTTTCATAAAACTGAAGATTCTGTTCTTATTTTTCCAATCTTTTAAGAAATGACAGATCTCTCTAGAAACTCTTAAGACATGCAGTGTATGCATCCTACTTAATGTTTTGTTTCTTTGGTATTTTGGCTTTACTTTGTCAATCTTTCAAAGCTGTTAAAGGTTGTGCTAATCTTGCTATGATCTTCATTTTTACTTAAAACTAGGAATCACTCTACCATGCCCCTTCCAGGTTCTAAACTCACTTCGTTGAACTCCAAAGCTGGATAAGCCATAGTCACTCCTTACAAGTTTAAAATAAGAGGCTAATTAATAGCTTGCATGTAGATTTGAATCAGCCATTGGCTATATTACCTTATGATATCAAGCAAGAGGCTGAGAGTTAAGGTCCAAATCTGCAGAATTCTACTTGCTCTATTGCTTACAGATGACTCTTTTACAGTAGAAGCAGATGCTCAGTAGGGAATTGGTTATCTCCCAGAGAATTAATTTGAAAAATCCTACCAACTTTAGTGGGAGTCGGAGAGAGCCCTGGCAGCCAATCTAGGAAAAAATGCTTACTTCGCACAGAACAGAACATAACCATTCAAAGCATATTTGCATGAAGCTTGTGGAGTCCTGCAGTGGAATTGCCTGTGGAAAAATTACTATATGCATTTGTTTCTCAAATCAATGTCTGCTGATTTTTTTCACTTTAGGAATGTATTTTTAACTATTTACCCTGCTAAAGGCTCTGTTCTAAACTTTGAGATGTGAAAGGTCTAGCTAGAATATTTCTAGCTTGTGAAGTCACTAGTAGTCATGATTTTACTTTTGAATTCCTATAAATATGTTGTCCTCCTGTGCTGGTTTTGGCTGGGATAGAGTTAATTTTCTTCACAGTGGCTAGTATGGGTCTATTTTGGATTTGTGCTGAAAACAGTGTTGATAACACAGGGATGTTTTTGCTATTGCTGAGTAGTGCTCACCCAGAGTCAAGGCCTTTTCTGCTTCTCACCACCCCACCAGTGAGAAGGCTGGGGGTGCACAAGGAGTTGGGAGGGGACACAGCTGGGACAGCTGACCCCAACTGATTAAAGGTATATTCCATACTATACGATGTCATGCTCAGCATATAAAGCTGGGGAAAGGAGGAGGAAGGGGGGGATGTGTTCAGAGTGATGGTGTTCGTCTTCCGAAGTAACTGTTACGTGTGATGGAGCCCTGCTTTCCTGGAGATGGTTGAACACTTGTCTGCTGATGGGAAGTGGGGAATGAATTCCTCATTTTGCTTTGCTTGTGTGCACAGCTTTTGCTTTACCTAAACCATCTTTATTTCAACCCACAAGTTTTCTCACTTCTACTCTTCTCATTCTCTCCCCTATCTTGCTGGGGGGAGTGAACAAGTAGCTGTGTGGAGCGTAGTTGCCAATTGTGGTTAAACCATAATACCTTAATTTGTTTAATTTTTTCATCTGAAATATTGCCTTTGTATTTACAAAAGGAGAAGGAAATAATCTTAGAAAGAAAACAAGGAGATTTAAGAGGTTAAAATATTTTCATATACTTGTTCTTAGAGGAGTGGAGGACCTGCTCCATTAATCATGTAATATCTATCTATTAGAATGACATTGTGTAGAAGAGAGAGGAAGTAAATAGCTAGCTGGTACAAATCTATTGCAAGAGTGCCTACCTAGAGTATATGCCTATGTCTTTTACTACATCCCAGGTTTGGTACAGAGTGAGTGGATACATAGTGTCCCAGTTTCAGATTCCCCTGTATCTATTAATGATTGAAAAATAGACCTCTACTAAATAAAATTTCAGAGTAATTTAGATATATTTTTGCTGCTTTGTATTATGCATTACATTTTCTAAGGCTAATTTAAAACAGATCTTTACTAGCGTCACTTTCTATAAAAATGAACTTACAATGGAGATTAGAAAGCAGTATTTAAAAAGTGCCAGCTATAGTTGACTTCTGGAAATGTCTCCAAAATGGGACTACTCTGAAGTTTTAAAAGTCACAGTATATTTGACCCATATTCTGACTTTCAGCAGCTCTTTGGATAAGTTGCTCCCCCATCAGATAACTTCTGTTCTTTATTCCTGTAAGGAAGCCTTTTTTCTTCTCATGTGCTTTCTCCATGTTTTTTTGTGGGGCCACCTCTGCATGTTTGATCAAAATGTTTGTGCACATTTACTGTTTCTTTTAGCCTTAATGGTCAGCTGGAATAATGTTGCAGACAAATAATTTATATTTCCAGTAGAATTATTTAATAATAGGCATGGATGAAGTTTAGCAACCAGTCAACATGCAAACCTTCCACTTCAGTGAGGTATGTTTCAGCCAGTGCTAATGGTGGAAAAAACAAGCACATCCAGTAGGGAGATCAAGTGGGTCCTGATGAAGAGCCTGTAGTACTAGGGAAAGGTGTGGTGAAAATTATCATTGTGACAGTGACTATCTCCTGCTGCACTGGAGAATGTGCCAGATGGAGGATGCTTGTTTGAGAACTACTGTTTCGTTTGCCAGCCAGCTCCATGGGAGACTACTTTGTTATGTTATGCCACCCCCTGCCTTCCTGACCTGTAACTTTATGGCCAGTACCTGTCAGTTCAGGGACTGCAAATAAAGTATTATGCATGTAAACCTATCTCAACATCCTTTATGCAACAGACATGGAATAAAAAATGTTTTAAGGCTATGGAATTTGGCAGAAGTTATCCATGAGAAAATGCTAGACAAATATCACAATTTAGCAGCTCAGAACCAGACATGTTCAAGTCCTCTGAGGAATATATATGATCCAGAATGTTATCCTTGGATGTGTGTGCTGGTGCCTCACCAGGAGAGTGTAACAATTTGTTCAAGGCTTCTGTGTCTCATTTCCTTTTCATAGTGATAGCTTGGATTATGCTTTGTACATTGTAAGATATGCTTTTGCAAGAATTGGAAAAGAACAAACTTGAGATCAACTTTTTATTTGCCTCTAATGTACTGTAAAAGGATTATTGAATAAATTACTGATTTTTTCATTTTTATGGCTTAGACTTGAAAGGACATTAAAAATAAAATTACAGTAGTGAGGATAATGTATAGTAGAATAGTAAATCAAATGTATATTCTAAAAGAAAATAGAAAGAAATTAATTTGGGGGCATCTAATCCTTTCTTACAAATTAGAACTTCTAGCCGTTGTAGCGGTTAAGCTGAAGTTGTCTTGTAAAAAGTTATACCGAATTTAAATGATCCACAAAGTGCCTTTTTGTATGGGCAAGTGAACCTGTGTGGCTTGTGCTGCATTTAACAATTCTTTCAACATATGTGCCTTCTCTGCACCTGCCTTGCAGTGACATCTGCTGGGAAAAGCAGGAAGCCTTTATTGTACTTTATTGAAATTACAACAGTTTGGAATGAGAATTAATCTCAGTCTAAGTATCCTTTTTCCAAGCATGTCTATTTCCTGTGCTGATAAGAGAGAGATATATATATATATAATGCAAAGCATTCCAATACTGATCTTTTAAATGAAATTCAAATCAGAATTGCAGTTGTTTTTCAGCTACAGCTGTATAGCTGGTATATTAAGGAATAATTATGAAATACCCATAATGCTAAACTTGTAACTTAAAGTATTTTAAGTGCCATAGTGGTGTATGTTCAAAAGAAATGCTTATTTCTTTTTTTGTTCCAATTGATATTGGAATTGATATTTTCTTCCAAGTGATAAATAACTCCTTTTTTTCCTAAAGAGTATTTTGATGATATTTTTCTTTCTGAACAAATTTTGATCTGTTTTATATCTATGGCAGTTAATGCAGTAGCTTTAAACAAATAGAAATATTCTGTGTTCAGGATATATAGGCATTTGGAAGTAGTTTATAGATGACAATATACAACGAGTCTTTCTGGTATGTGGTGGTACTTGTGCTGTGCTAACACTGAAAAGTAGGGAAAAACCTAGGTGATGTAGAAGAGAAACTGCATTGTCTTTTAGGAGAATTTCAAAAGTGAAAAATGCCATGTTTGGTGGTCAGGCAGTGTGTGGAGATGGAGAGACAGAACAAGAAGTTAAGAGTGGTCCCTGTCCTCAAGTAATGCAATGAAATGAAAGTGGTATTATAAATATATAAAAAGAATACTTTAAAGGGGGAAGTATTATGGAAGATAAAGTCAATATTTTCAATAATGTCATAACATTAAGAAAATACTTTAAACATGCATACTCTTATTCAAGAATATCAAAGAACTTTGCAAATATTTTTTCTATCAGCTGATGAAAAAGGTAGGTAGTATATTTATCTTATGGGTGATAATGAAGAACTGTAGGTTTGGATTATTCAGTAGCTCAGGGCAGCCATGTGTTGGTCAGATGATTTAGCCTCTTTATTAGAGCACTTGAACTGCTTGAAGGTTGCATGTGGCTAGAAAACCACAGATTGGCCGTGCCTGCATTACATGACCATAATGGAGCTTTCTGGACTTATATAAACAGATAATTAATTTGCTCCAATTTTTAAAATTCTAGAAATATTTTTAACTACTGAGCTTGCTTTTTCCCTTGTTTCTTCTTGAATGCCTCTGAAAACCAAATGTGTAACAATGCACAAGATGTAAGAGAAGTCAAACACATATGATATTGAGGGGAAAAAAATCTTGTGTCCATTCTCCCATGTTTATGGAGAATTTATGCTTTATTTTCAGTGCATGCAAATCTGTCGTACCCATGGTGAGAGACAAAGTAATTACTCTTGGCAGCAATACAAATAGTTAGGAGTTGGGGTCTTGAAGGTGTAGTGTAAACAAACTTGAGCTAGTTTTAATCATAGACAAAACATGTAAAAGTAGCAGGTTGGCTGTGGCAGCATAGGGCTTGGTATGAGTGTGTGAAATTAAACCCAGAAACAGTTCTCTACTGTGCTTGTATCCTTACATGCAGCGTAGATGCACATGAATTTCATGAGAAATAAAATCTTGTCTCCAAAGCCACAGCATATTTTAAAGTTTATTGGTCATTCTAGAAATTCAGCTACCATATCTACCTAAACAGAGCTCTACTCTCAGTGCCTACTACATAAGTGTTACATTGGCTCAGAGAACAAACTAATGCAACTTGACAGGAACGAAAACCAAGCTCCTTCTCTTACAACTGCAATTGCTTTGGTATCAGAGTGCTACATAGTCATTAATGTATTTATCTCACATTATGTACCTCACCATCATAGATGTTAATATATCTAACATGATTATTTCAGTGTAAAACTTAAATACTGAAGTAAATCTATAATGTAGACCTCCCTTAGGACCTTTCAATGTGCATAGCAGGGTGTCATGAGTAAGTGGAAGTAACATTGGTTTTTTGTGCCGAGGCAGGACAGATATACTCATTGAAATATTAGTTGGTTATGTCTCTAGAATTTATGGAAATGCTCTGTAAGTGTTGCTAAACAACTACAAATGACAAACATCACAGAGCATTCTTCTGAGCTGACAGCCACAAGACTAGATTCTGAAAGAAATACTGCAGTAGTATTGCTGGTGTCCTCACTGCTGTGTCAAGTTTCCAGTTCAAGGCTTTGCTAAAGTCACTAGTAAAATGCTATTGTTCCAATAACTGTAAACAAATGCTATTTTTAGAATTTTGTTAAAGTTTTCTGACCTGTCACATAAAAATATCTGTGGGGAATTTGAGCCATTGATTTTTGAAGGGATATATTTAAATGAAAAAGCAATAAATTAAAGGAAGCAATTTTCTTTGCATGGTTTATTTAAAGGAAGACATCTGATTTGAAGATCTGGGTTGCTTTCCATTTTGTTAATGTGTAACAGTACTGTAGACAGACAGTAATAGATCACTTTGGGGGGGGAAACTTGCTTTAGCAAATGGTTTCTCAAAAATGAGTTATTTTACATGTACCAACTTCAATGAAAGTCATACAAATGTAATGGTTATTGGATGCTGGTCTGAGAATGTTGGGTTTTTAATAATAAAATAAGTATTGACTATATGTGTGTTAGAAATGGCTTACTGTAGCCAAAGAGTTCAAACCCTAGAATACTGGACAAGGTTCTTCAAACTTATGTGAAACAGTGTATTTATTCAGAAAATAGGCTTATAGCCTGAATATTACAGGATTTAGCCCTTTAACCTGTAACTGGGCTGCTTGGTCAGCAGAAAACTGCTTCTGAGAAATGTCAAGAGGTTTTTAAGTTATAGTGGTAAACTGTAGTTTGGAAAATATGTAAAATAGGTATATTTTCCACAGGAAACTTAAGATGTATTCTAAATACTCTGTAATTCTGAATCATGACCCCAAACATTGAAGAAAATATAGACAATTGACTTAGGTAATTAACACTTTTTTATTGGGAACTAGATGAAGGACTGCAATTTATTAACCCTAACTGGATGCACATTGAATTGGTGGAAGCTGCAGCAGCATTTCTGAGACTGGTGGCAGACTTGTATATGTTGAACAATAGTTTGGAGTTACTTGTATGTTATTTCAAATTGGATATGATTTTAAATGATCTGAAAAATGCTAAATAATTTTATAGAGTACTTAATGTAATTAGGTTTACATTCAGAATGAACCCTTCATATCAAAGGATAGGATTTTGTGTGGCAAGACAGTTCTTTAATGAAGGTGCTATATAGTTCTTAAATATTTTGCTGATGCTGGTGCTCACTTATATTGGTGTTTAATGTTGCAGTTTTGCCATAGAAGTGATAACCAGGTGAACAACTGACAATCCGAAGTGTTTATTGGTGACAAGTTAGAAAACTGTATTGCAGGTGATGACTTAATTTTTAACTATGAGATTGTATTACCAAAGTCTAATAACTGTTTATTCCCATTTTATGCTGTTGAAATCTATATTTTAAATGCCTGGTGATATTTTCTCACTTTTGAACAAGTTTAGAAAAAATTGTGCTGACAACTAGCTTTATACGATTACAATTCAAGATTTTTTAGTTTAGTCAATTGTTTCCATATGACAGCACCACTCTTGAACAGAGTGGTTAAGGTGACATTTGGTATCATTGTGTACTGATGTGGTTGTATGGACCTACTGTGTTTCTTGTACTGTCTGTATTACCCTACATTATTCTCTTCTAAAAGTTAAAACCATCCTAATTTTGCTCAGTATATACAGCAATGTACTTGTTAATGCTTGGCTTTCTAAGTTTAATGCTCCTTTAATGTAATTATATCAGGCAACTAACAAATCCCTACAAAAATGGGAATCACAAATATGGGTGAGTCTGGTACAATGCTGACCTTAGTGTGTAATGTAGCAGTAAAAAGAAGAAATGAGGTTGCATTTGGGGAGGTGTGAATGCTTATCTTGCTGCTTATGTGGTGCTCCTCATCTAACAAAACATTTTAAATGTGTATCAGTGGTGGAATTTTATAGGAAGGATGGCAAACTGTCTAATGATTACTACTGCAACCTGGAAGATGTAAGGGGTGGTACAGATTCCTGCACAATGTCTGAACAAAGTGACAAGTGGATATTGATATTATATCAAAATAAGACAGATTGTTCTGAATAAAAGACTATACGGGGTTTCATGCAAAGATAACTGGAATTATGAATTGCAGCTAATTAATTTATTTTGTTTCCAATTACTATACTGAAAATCCTTAAACTAAATCCAAACTAATGGTCTGAGATTTCTGGAATCTGTATAGAATACATTTTTTGTTAAAATTCAATCATCGTATTAACTTCCTCTCTTTCTTTTTAAACCAAGCTAGGTTGAAATGCAAGGAAATTCTTCTAGAAATGTGTAACTTTTACAGGATAAAACTTTGTTCCACTTAAAAATAACAAGTGATAGCTGCTGCTAACCTCAAGAGTTTATATTTTTCTTATGTAGTACTATATATAGAGGAGAAACTATTATCCCAAGCTGTTTGTAGCTGCTTTTTTATTTATGGACCATTGCTGATCTTCTTGATTATAACATTTTGTATGTTATATGTAGAAATGCATGCAGTAGAGGTACTTAAACTTGGGTATTTCAGTGTGCCCTAAAAGGGGAACTCCTAGAAACTATGCAGAAAACCTTCTGAAAGAGATAATATCACCAGTCCTTTTTCAGCTGTCCTTGAGTCTTAGTGACTTATGTGTGTGCTAATGAGTGTTAGTGCTCTCTGAAAGATCTATTAAATAAAAACATTTATATTAGTTGTCATATTTGTTTATATATACATTTTTAAATGGAGGAGACTAAAACTCACAGGATTACAGCCATAATTATGCAGTATTAAGTTCATGAAGTCAGCAAGTATTTATTTTTGTTCCTTGGGTCAGATATAAGAATAAAACACAGCCCATCTTAAGAGATACTTAAGAAACCTGGTCTTAAACATAAACTGAAACTCCTGCTTTTGTCTTGCTGTGTCTTAAGTGAAACAATGTATTCAACAGAATTCAGAAGTCTACATGCGTATTAGTGAGTAGAATTTGAAACTGCTTTTTAGATGACAGTTGCTGCAGCAGACTAAAATTTGGCCTCTTACTTGATAGTATCTGTTGTATGGCCAAAGCAGATGGACTGCTTGATGCTCAGCATTTTTTCCTTGTCCTTGCTGATGCATTGCCCTTAATCTTTCACCACTTTGACACCACGTGCACCAGACATAGCACCCATCAATGCAATTAGTCATAACTAGATAAATGAGATCAAAATTCCTGATTTCTGGTATCTTCAGCTCTACTCTATTTGCAAAATTTTTGCTTATAAACAGATGCTAGCAGTTCTGATTCAAATGTTCTCTTAAAACATCTTTGCATAGCACACCATATTAAAATCATACTGCTGTTATTAATAACACATGTAATTCCCACACAGACCAGTAATGAAAAGCAGTCCAGTCACTTTTAAATTTGTATGCTGTCATAATTACAATTATATCCTTTGCATCATACAAATGAAACTTGAATAAATAGGATCCTTACTGAGAAGAAGATTATAGGCAATCTCTATTGTACTTTGAGTGTTCCTCAAACATCTCTTCTAATACATTTGACAAAACTGGCAACACATTCACTTTTGCATTAGCAACAGATTCTGTTATTAAATAGTTTGAAAATTGAATAATACAGACCTTAGATCCACTGTCCTTATATAGTAAATGATGTGGGTAGTTCTCAGTCTTCAAAAGCAGTTCTATATTTGGATATCTGTCCATATGCATCTATGCTGTAAGTGCATCTGCCCAGACATTCAAGACAGAATTTTTCTTTTATAATGCTCTTCCTTCTTATTCAATGCATGAAGATAGTAGTATTATCTTGTTTTATTTCTACTGTCCAGTACAGACACATTATTCCATTGCTCAAAGTTTTTAAAATATAGCTGCTTTTTTCTTTTGTATTTTAGGCATGCAAAATTAGTAGGATTATATAAATGTTTGAGTGATCTCATATATTTGCTGGAGTTCTTTTCCATTCTCATGACTGAGGGTATATGTCTGATGCTGGGGTGATTTTCCTCAGCTGAGACTTTCCTGATTTTTTTCCTTCCAGACACAGAAGTATGGTTGTAATTAGCTGATGGGTCTCCTGTCAGTCTGTAACTTGCAAAATACTTGGGTGATCTCTGGAATGAGGTACCTTTCCAGTTATGAAGGCAGTTAAAATGTATTTTTTTAGGTTTTGTCTCAAGTCTAATATTAAACACAGTTGCTATATAGGCAAAATCAGAACATAGTAATTTGATTTATTTCATGTCTTGCAAGAAGTACTATAATTTTTGTTATTGTTCTACAAAATTTAAATGTTGGAAAACTGCATGAGATGAATGTTTTAGAATGGAAAATGACCATGTAAGAGGGATGCTACTAGTGGACTTCATAGTGGTGATATAATATAGGGATCTGAAACTTTCTGGAAATAAGCAACAGTCATTGCACAGACCAACTAGGTGTTACTATTGAGATACTCTGAGATTGAGGCTCCCTTTCTGGTCTCTGTTTCTCCTCTTATGAGGAATGAGGTGGGTTACCATATCTCTGTCTTTGAAAGCTGAACTGATGCTTGGCTGTTACAATGACCAAAGATTCTTACAGGAAGTCTTCCTATGTTGTCCTGTCCCACTGTATACTTTCACAGGGTTTGAACCAGTTTATACTTGGCAGTGCGTTTTTAGTGCTTTACTGGTGAAGGTGTCTCTACTTGATTCAGAAAGGTAGAACCAAAGCAGAATTGCTAATGTTTTACATTGCTGGTTCTCCATTTTCTCAGAAGACGTTTTATGTAATGTCAAGAAGGTGACTTACAGAAATAGTGCCTCAATTTGCACAATTAAAGTTCAAAATGATGCTTTTTGCCTTCACAGAAAGGGAATGGATTTATAATTTCTGATTTCTCAGGATTCCTGTTTCTAGGTCATCTTTGGTTTTAAATCAAGATATCTTAGAGAAATTTTAATTTTACTATGGCCTAGAAGCATTACCAGAACAAAGTACTTTGAGGTTACTGAGTTCAGTTCATTTGAACATTAGATTTCACATGAAATATCTAGAATTAGTGTGAAAGTCCTTTTGCTGCAGGACTGTGTTCAGACAATTGGGTATCCTAAACACTGATAGTCTCAGTCTCTGTTTCACTCAATGATTGGATCAAAATCTCTTCATAAGACCATGACATCCTCTGATCAGAATGCAATCAAGTAAATAAAACTACATTACTGACAATACCAAAGAAAATGTGTGTGCATCTAAAGAATAGCCTGCTGGAGCTCACGTGCTTTTTTTGTAAGGCATTGTAATGGCAGAGATGCACAGAAATAGTTTTGTATTTGGAAAAGTGGTTCAGCAGTTTCTGTTCACATGGAGGACTCAATTCCACCTAAAATAATTTTGACAGTATGGGGCTTATTTTTTGGATGTCAGTAACAGTCCATGTGTACAACCACTTAAAAATGAAACTTACTGGTTACAGGAATTCTTCAAGATGTATGTATGCATGCTCTACTTTCTGAAAGACTCTAAAGGACAATGAATCTTCCTGTGGTGGGTTGGCCCCGGCTGAAGGCCGGGTGCCCACCAGAGCCGCTCTCTCACTCCCCTCATTCACTAGACGGGAGAAAAGGTATAACGAAATGCTTGTGGGTCAAGATAAGGACAGGGAGAGATCACTCACTAATTATCGTCACGAGCAAAACAGACCGAACTTAGAGAGGGAATTGATCTAATTTATTACTAGGCAAAACAGAGTAGAGGAATGAGAAATAAAATCAACTCTTAAAACACCTCCCCCCACCCCTCCCATCTTCCTGGGCTCGACTTCACTCCTGGCTTCAACCTTTCCCCCTCCTCAGTGGCACAGGGGGACGGGGAATGGGGGTTATGGTCAGTTCAGCACACGTTGTTTCTGCTGCTTCTTCATCCTCGGGGGAGGACTCTTCTCATCCTTCCCCTGCTCCAGCATGGAGTCCCTCTCACGGGGTGTAGACCTTCAGGAGCAGACTGCTCCAGCATGGGTCCCCCATGGGGTCACAAGTCCTGCCAGCAAACCTGCCCTGGCGTGGGCTCCCCTCTCCATGGGTCCACCGGTCCGGCCAGGAGCTTGCTCCAGTGTGGGCTTCCCATGGGCCGCAGCCTCCTTCAGGTGCCTCCACCTGCTCTGGCATGGGGTCCTCCACAGGCTGCAGGTGGAATCGCTACACCCCCTCATCCTTCCTCCATGGGCTGCAGGGGGACAGCCTGCTTCACCATGGCCTTCACCACGGGCTGCAGGGGGATCTCTGCTCCGGTGCCTGGAGCACCTCCTCCCCCTCCTTCTGCACTGACCTTGGTGTCTGCAGAGTTTCTTACATCTTCTCACTCCTCTCTCTGGCTGCAAAAGCTCTCTAGCTTGTTTTTTTTCCCCTTCTTAAATATGTTATCACAGAGGCGCTGACTGGCTTGGCCTTGGCCAGTGGCAGGTCCATCTTGGAGCCGGTTGGCATTGGCCCTGTCAGACACAAGGGAAGCTTCTAGCAGCTTCTTACAGAAGCCACCCCTGTAGACCCCCCGCACTACCAAAACCTTGCCACGCAAACCCAACACACTTCCTCAGATCTTTGTTTCCAAATTTTGCTTTGGAGAGAGGACTGAGGTGGTGCCTGGTTCATTTTGCTTTACTGTGCTCAACATGGGGAAAGAATTCACCTGAGTAACTGATGGTAGCATGTCTCTGAGAACCCCTGGCTAGGATAACTGGTTGTCTTTTCATGACCAAAGTTGGGTTTTTTCTGTTGATAGAATAAGTTGTAGGTTTTTGATATTCTGGATTTATATTTTTGTGTTTCTCTTTAATATGCGTGTAAAACCTCTGGGAAACATTTACAAAGGAAGCACATCATACATTAGTATGGATGTAATGTTTACATGTTTTTGGTGGACTTCATAACAGGCTAGAAAATTAAGGAAGAGAAGTATATTAACACAGTTGTCAGAACAACGGTATATTTTACCTGATTTTTCCCCAATAAATACTGTCTGTAAAGGACAGAGCTAGATACTACAAGAAAGGTATCATGCAAAAAAGTAGATTTAGGAAAGACAATGGAAAAATTTGCTACCACTTTTGCATTAAAAATTTTGTACTATAGGCTACCTGTGGAGGGTTAATGTAGTTCAGATACACAGATATAGTAGCAAATGCTTATTTTGACTGAGCAATTTTGAAATGTTGGATGTCATCTGTGGTGCATGTTGGCAATGTCTGGTATTGTCGTCATACTTCAGGGATAAGAGGATGATCTCTGTATTGCACAGCTAACTTCCTACTGATTTATTTTCCCTAGTATTCTGCTCACAGTGGAATATACAGTAGCTTAATACCTGTGGTTCTCTTCCTTATGAACATCTTTCCCCAGCCTTACAACATACCCAATAAACAAATTTTACAGGGTTATGACTTTCTTGAGTTCTCTTCAGTGTTCACAGTAGCTTTCTTTGGATTTGCCTAACAGTCTTCATACTGAGGACATGTGTTGAATGAAGGGTTATTCATATTGGTTTCCTTGAATGATTCTAGTTTTTTTTTAAAAATTTGGAACTAAACTCCAAGGATTTAAAAAAAAAATGACAAAAAGCTTAAAAGTATTTGTGATAACTTTCAGTTGTGTAAGAACCCTAAAATATGAAAGGGTGTGACTATGCTGCAACTTGTAAATATATTTGCTAACATTTACACTTATTTTTTTTGTTAAAATTAGATTTTTTTACAACCATAACTGAGTTGTCACCCTTTATCAATTTGTATTTGGATTAAAAGTTTTTCTCTAGAAGGTAAGTATTATTGACAGTTTTGAATATATTTCATAATCATCTCCATAGCTCTTCTGATATGCTGCAAGTAATTTTATTTTAGAGTTGTTTTGTCTTAAAAATATGTAGTTCACACTCTTCAGACTATAAAAGTATACTTAAAAAAAAAAAAGCTGAATTAATGTCCTGTTGATGATATCAAAGCCAGAAACCTTGTAGAATGCTTGTTAAAGGGCATCTGGCATTAAAGAGAAATGAGGAAAGGTGAGAAGATTCAGTCTGGAATTGATTACTAAACTGGTAAAACTTAAATTGTGTTTTGAAGTATTTTATTCCACTACTATTTTGCAATTCTAGATTTTTTTTTCATGTCTCAAATGACTATTTGCAGACCTTCTGAGTGTTGCACTCTGGCACATAATGCATACAGGATAGGTTCTCTTGTACTAATACCAGATGACAATACTTTCCTGACTTGTGCTGTTCCAAACTAAAAGGTCCAAGTTGTTCAGCTGCCTCTAAGTATTCATGTTCTGAAAAAAAACCCCAAACCTCAACCAACTCTAATATTAATTTCTTTGCTCTTGTATTACTAGGACCTGGATGCCTGGTAACACCAGTTCTGTTTTGACTGGCATTTATATAGTAAAACATTTGATTTGGCATAAGGTTTTTTGCATAGGTTAGAGTTTGGTGCCATTTTTTTCCTATAGGACTGTAGGGAAGATAGTGATTTGGGGAAGACAGAATCATTGTACAAATCTGCTTGGTACACAGGATGAAGTGTAGGGGGCAGATATCTAGCTGAGGATCTGCTTGTAGGAATCTGATGATATGCAGACAACTTTGCTGATACTATTGGGTTTTCTTTGATCTGAATTCTTAGCTCATGAGACATCAACACTTATTCTTCATTTTCATGTCAATTGTTATGTTTTCACTCCAACTCCTCAACAGTTTTAGACTGTCTGGTCATGCTATAGGGGGAATGAAAAGAACAGCTTTATCATGGACAGACTATCACTGGTACTGTCTCCTACTGCTTTTCCTGTTTGTTTTGGAATAGAAGACCTATTTTAATGGTTTGTAGGAGGCTGATGGGCCCCAGATATCTCTGGGGAATTAATAAAACACAGAAAGTATAGCCAGTCTTGGAAACTTAAGAGAAACTCTTTTGTCTTATGAAAGTGATGCTTTGTCTTGTAAATTTGCATCCTGCTGTCTTGCTGTATTAGAGTAGGCTTGTTCAAAGCAATAGGAGGAATTGTATTCGTAATGTGAATGAAAATAGACCCATATAAAGTGCATGAAACCTTTTTATTTTTTACCAGAAAAGGAATAAAAGATCATTCTGCATCCTTTTAATTTTCTGACTGTTTAGAGACTGGAACATTATAATTTTATAAGCATTCATGAAGCTGTATTTTGCTTATTGCTACTTTTTAGTAGAAACTTGGCTGGGAATAAATAGTAGTGTCATTTGGGCTATAAACAGATGAAAGATTTAAGAATTGGTCTGCTGCGGATGTTTAGCATATATGTGGCTGGTTAAAAGCTATAAAACTATTGGAATGCATCAGCTGTTTGTTATAGAACTTTCAAATTTAATTTATTTGAATATATTCTATAAGCCCTGTGGACAGGACAGTGCTTATAGTCACTTGTGGTTCCATTCCATTTAGGAATGGAGCAGAATGACAATTAAGAATCTTTTGGATATAGCTACTGCCCCAGGATTATAACTACAAAGCAGTCAGTGTTACACAGTGCCAAAGGTTATCAATAAGTTTGCCAAACTAATAAAGGAAATATTAGTTTTACTATGAACAAAAGTCTTTAATAATCAGAAGTAAAAGTGTTTAGGTAGACTTCCAAAGGCTTGTTTAGAATTTCTCTGTGGATGTCCAGCATGTATATATTTCTTAATGATTTAAAGGAACGTGGTTTAAAACCATGCTTACTGGAAACCAACTTGCTTAGAAAGAATTTTCAGTGGTAGGAGGTGTAATGAAGCTTTTGAAGCTCTGAAAGTCATACCAGATAAGGGGAAACAAAACTTCAGATGCTGTGATGAGAGGTATCTACACGCAGCACAGTGTGGATAGGCTAACCAGCCTGTGCAGGTCATTCCACTAACTTAACTTCACCGCTTCTAAATACGGGTCAGCACATTAGCAGTTAAGATATCTCTACTTGGCACTGTGCTGTGCTCTCCCTTACCAAAAGTAATGGATGGTTTGTGTTGAGCTATGAATGTCTTATTCAAGAGTCTATTAATTTCCTGTGTGGAAAAACTCAAAAGTATTTGGTATTTCACATGTATGAATACTGATTTTCTGTTTACTTAAGCTGCTGTGTCTGACTCTATTCTCAGTCAGTGTGGATGCTTTAGTGATGCAGTGATTTCCAGGCAGACATTTCTGTGGAATTTTACGTTACAAAGTGAAAATAAGATGTTATGAAATGAGTTTCGTAATAAACTTTAGCTTTGGACTTTTTTGTGTTGAAGCAAGAAACTTACAGTTTTCTTATTAACAGAAACTTAATGTATGCATACCTGCTTGAAAATACTAGTTATGACTTCTGATCAAAGTGTGTGTCGATGGGAAAGAGCACAAAAGTAATGGTCCAGGCAACTGCTTATACTGAATATGCCCAAGTCCAGGCTTGCTCATTTCCAAATGAACATTTACAGCTTCAGAAAAAGAAAATATTTCCAATAGTGCTAGATGCTTAGCTTCGTCAGCTAGAGACTGTAATATGGGAAGTTCTACAGAATACTATATAGAGGCATACTGTTACAATTTAGTGCTGGGTTTTAAATATGTTTTGATATGTAAACTTATTTTTAAATTGATGCACAAATTAAATGAATATTTCTTGTGTAAATCCACTGTAGTAACATTTCTTAATTTTATGACTAAGAGCACAAAAATACATGCACAGGAGCACATTTTAATGTGAACTTAAAATGCCACACAATATTTGCACATGTAAAAACATGCTTGTTTTATGGAAGTGAGTTTTATACTTTGAACCTTGTGGATTCAATGGGCATCATTTCCACGTCATGAGAGGAATTTAATTGCTGCTTGAGTCAGAATGATCATTGTTTGCCTCAGTTGTAACACTAAATTTGTGTATGTAAAGGTTTTATGTTGGTTCCTTCTACTGTTAGGTTAAAATGCCTTGAAAGAGAAAGCTCTTCTTTCATAGATGGAAAGTAACAGTAAAAAGTTTTACCATTGTGTGTGTTTATGAAAGTGTCATATTGGTTTACTAGCATCTTAATTTTAAAAAAACTTCCTTAAGCTAGATTCTTTAGAAATTGAAAGCAAGGCTTTGTAAACAACAGTGTGTTACTGTTTGCAAATCATATCATGTGAAGTCAGACACTGTTTGCTTAAGAGCTGCCTCTCTTCTTCCATCCGTAAGAAAATAATCTCAGTACCAAATATGGAACCACAACTTGGACTTATCTGACTCTTTCACAGGATGTCATAGATACCTGTTGCTAGCAAGTAGCTGGGGTTTTTAATAATGCTTATCTGTTCCTTTTGAATGCTGTCTGTCAAGTTTCATGATGACTTATTACTTCCAAGGAAGGCAGTCCACAACTCAGTATGCCTTCATACTGAATAACTGGATCAGGGTCACCTAATTTTTGTACTGAGCGAACTTGGTAGCCAAGCTATTGTTGGGATTAGTACTCTTTAATAATTGATTTCGTACTTAGATGAACAGTAGACTGTGTAGGCAGTGTCATTTAGATATGAGTGAACTATGATATATAGCATTCATTTGGGATATAAAACTGAAGACTGTGGATCTGAGATTCCATTTAGATTGCTAGTAAAGATTAAAACTTCCATCTTGATCAACTTCTGTCTTGACCTAAGCTTTGTTCTACAAATTATCTGGAGAAGTAATACTGAAGATAATTACATTTCCTATAACTCTTTTCTTTAAAGATTATCCAAATGCATTAGTACACCTGTAAAACTAAATAAAATGAAGTTAAATGTGCTGCAACTAATATACATTTCCCCACTTAAGATAAAGTACAGAAGACAATTGAAATGGAAAACTAGTACATTCTGGCTCTAGATGAAAATGCTGCTATTGAACTCTTTCCAGAACAACGTGTTCTTGGATCAGTATTAAAGGGAAGTATTGTGCATGTCTAAGCCAAGTACTAAGACCTAGTACATTGATAGTGTAGAGCATATTTCACAGTTATACAAATACCTAAACTGTGTTTTTCAGTCCATAAAACAAGAAAATTAGAATTTAAGCGAAAACCAAAGCAAACTTGTCTGCCTTAAGTATTTTTACTCTGAAATTGACTCCAGTAGCTCAGCACTGTTATATTAGTTAGAGAAGCACTTTAACTCTTAATGATTTCAGGAATCAAGATATGTGACATGCTCTTCTGTCTGACATTAAAGCCCCTTGAAGCTGCATTGTTACACCCACTGTGCCTTTAGGTAAAAATGTCAATAGGCTTCCATTTTATTTCAGTTCTTCAAGTTAAAGTAATATTTATCAATGAGGCTTTTTCCTCCATTAAAATGAATGCCAATATAGAAGATCATTGCAAATACTGGCAACAGGAAATATTTTTCAAGGAAGTGAAAAAGAGCCTATTGTTTCATTTGTACTTTCATTTATCTACATCTTTCACATTGCTTTGCTTGTTTTCATTTCCTTTTTCTGTCAACCACTATTTTTGCGTTGTACTTATGCATGCACTGGTTTTTCAAAGAATGTCTCAGTCTATATGAATCACTGAAGAGTCTCATGGAAAAAATTAAATACTTATGTCACAAATAAAAAAATCATACCTTCTTTTAAAGAAGGCTTGTTAATAAATGAGTACAGTGTCAACTTCAGTAGATGATCTTAAGCATCCATTTTGTATTTTAATGCTACAGTTTTTATACCACTATAAATTTAAATTATCTGTAACTTAAAACACTTAATTGTGAACATTTTCTTTTACATAGATGAATGAAAAATGGATGAGTGTAAGAGTTAGTGACATCCTTAAACTTCAAACTATATATATTTTGTAGCGGTTGTGGCAAAAGAGGTTGTGATCATACACCAATATGACCTGGGTAAAATTTAAGGTGCTACGTGGATGTATAGAAAACTAATTTGTGTAGATCGATCTTAAACAGGTTAAAAAGACCATAGGTCTGCTCACAAACATAGTTCTATGTTGAAGTGATCATATTATTAATGTAACACTTCTATTGCGCACATCACAAAATCAGGGTGTCTTAGTAAATTGGTATCACTGATGCCAGATTTTGGTCACATCTTTACACTAGGCAAGTATTTTTTTTATTGTCAGAAACTTCATCTTATTTTTCTTTCCTCTTTCTTTTCCTTCTGGCTTATTTTAATTTTATAACTTGGAGGGAAGGGATGAATGATTCCAAATATTAAAAGCCCCCTTTTTCCCTTATAGTGAAGCTTAAGAATTATTGCTTGAAAAGACTGCTTAAGAACTAATATTCTTACATCCTAGCGTATCATATTTGGTTTTATTATTTTGTGATAGTCTCATTATGTTAAACTATCAAGCTATAATTTAAAAAATGTAGCTTTTGGAAATGACAATACTGTATGTAGCCTATAGGCCAGTTAAGTCAACTAGGCTGACCTGATGAAGGGATTTTTTTCCACATCAATGCTGAAGGATGATAAATTGAGGAATTTTCACATGTTCTGTTCCTTCCCAATGTCTTCAGCTTTAATCCCCCATTTGTTTTTCATTAATAATCTGAAGCAACCTTCCCTTGACTCAAGTGCAGCTCCTTAAAACACTCTTGAGCTATAGCTGTGTGGCCCTGAGAAGAAATAGGAAAAAACCCCTTCAGCTTTCACTGTTCTGAAGAGTTCTTTAGTATAAGTACATTTACTCTCAACACACAGGGTTTTGTTTTCTTTAACTTCAAACATTTAAACAATATTTTTGTTAATCCTTTGTTGTCTTCCCTCAGTTATATTATCTTCTAGTATTTTGTAGAGAAATGGTACAAACTAGAAATCTTTGATTTCTAGTTAAGGTTAAAGTTTTGGAATGTCCCAGAAGTCCAGGTTGTAGTTTGTTATATGTTGTCTTGAAATTGCTTTCTGGAATGTTTGGTGACCTTTCATTATAACAACATTTAATACAAGTAATATTTATTACTCAATCTTGGAATGCTTTTAACTCTAAAGAGAAACAATTGCTTAGGTCAGAGTAGTAGCCATCAGTTTTATTACCGAGCCAACTGATATTTTGTTACTTTTTCCACAGACATGACACTTCTAGTAGTTTCCAGACAACACAGTACTAATTTTATATACATGGAATACATTATATTGGAGTACAGTTATACTACAGCCCTCTACAGTATAACTGCAAAATTATATCGCTTTTCCACAATTAATATTTTATGTAAAAATAAATTGTAGGTATTTTTCCAGGTAGGAACAAAATTCTTGGTCAGGAGATTATATTTTGATTGAAGGAACCATTAAGTTCTCATACTAGTCTATTACACACAATCATGATGCCATGCATTTATACATTATAAGTATGCCATGGACATATACCTCAGTTAACCCTTTACATGTTAAAACTAGTCTAGCTGTGTTGACAGAGTACTTTACCTCATCTGCTTGTAATGAAAAGCAAGGTTGTATTACTGGAGTAGAGAATGGCTGTTTGAATATTAAGACTCTTCCATAAAGTTCTACAATGCATTGCTGTGTGGGATATTGATGTTTTCTAAATTTCTTGAATAGCTGGAAATTTCATTCTCTGGGGCCAGAAAAGGACATGATATAACTCCTATTGTTCAATTCTAACTTTAAAATGCTCATAGTTCCATTTATAGCTTTTGTACCACTACTTTGACCATGGAAAGTATTTGCTAGGTCATCTTACAATTATTCTCCAAAACTTGTCTGCTTTTAACTGTAAAATACGAAAGGTAGACCTAAATGATGGCTTTTATTGGCAGGTAGCTTCCTTTGATTCCCTTTCCAGTACTCCTGTTAAATTTTCTGTTTGTTTATTTACACTTGGGCTACACTGAAAATCGTTTAATGTATACAAAATACATTTTAAAGATATAAAAAACCAAACCCGATTCATGATAACCAAAGACCTTGTTATTTCTTGAATATCATAACATAAACATAACTCTATCCCTTTTCTGAACTGATTTTTGATTCTGATTGGGGTAATATTACAACAGTTTATAAGATCTGCTCATAAACCACATTTTTTGAACATCTGACACCCTCTTCAATACTGCTTCTTATTAGTTGCTGGCAAATGAAAAGTTGTTCTACAAGTTGCTAAGGATAAGGGCAGGAAGTGGCAAGTGTGGTGTTTGGCTGGATAGGTACAGATGCTGATGGAATCAGAGTTTGACTTTTGGATCAACTCTCAGTCCTACTTGTGGTGGAAAGATCACTATGAACATATGGTCTGGATGGACAGATTAAGGTAGTTGCTGTGTAGAGGCCCGAGGATCAGAAATGTACTTCCTGACACAGAGGCCTTGGCTAGAATACCAAGGTTCTAGCTCTGGAGGGGGGAAAGTGAAGGCACCCATTAGAGAATAAAACAGAGTTGATTTCCTTGCAGGTGATTTCTACAGAGTGCTTGGACATAGGAACTTGTTAGCATTTTCTTTTTATGTATTGTGAAGTTTTGTCAAACTCTTTAGGAGTCTTACTCTTTAGTTTTTCTTTCCCATTTCATAGGAACAGTAGGCCTTTGCTGTTAGTATAAGCAACTTAATGCCCAATGTGGGTAAAAATGGTATGTGATATTTCTAGAACTGAAGCTGAATTAAGGCTTTCTCGGAAAGTTGTACCAATGGGAGAAGATATTGGAAGTCTTCACAAATGTTTGGTACCCTTCTTTCTTTTAGAAGAGAAGAAAAACTTCTATGAAGTCTACTTGAATGAACTGAATCTGTTTAAGCCTATAACAGTCTACTTGGAGTTATGGCATATGTTTTAGTAGCTAGTTATGTTTAAATGTAATGAAATTGTGGCATGCTGCTTAATCTGTGTTTGATTCACTTGAGTATTTTGATAAACAGGGAGATTGTTACAATTGTTTTAACTAGTCAAGGAGAATGTAACAGAAGAACAGTGTGGTATAGGTGAATTTTAAACTTCATTTGAAGGATTTTAGTAATTCATTACATGCTGTTTATCAATATAAGGACTTGGTTTGACTCATCTATGTGAGTTTAAAAATCTTATAAATACATGGTAGCAAATACGGACTTTCTCATTGCCTTTGTTTCATTGTGTTGGGGGTGCTTGTAGCTTGAATGAAACACTGTTTTCCTGTTTAGTCAGTGGTTTGATGTTAACTAGGATGAATTTCAGGGAATATTATGTACTTTCTTGGAATATAGAAAAAGGTTTCTTAAGGTTCTGTTTATACATTACATGGCACTTATTTCTAAACTCATGCATGACTTTGCAGACAAAAGTTTTGTGGGAAGAATATTAAATTATTAGTCCCCGAAGCTTTAAGCTTTGTTTTCAGGACTTACTAAGCACAGAGTCTATGCTGGACAATACAAAGAGTCTTTTTGTGATAGTATATTTACAAGCTTTTAATAACAATGAAAATATGAGCCTTGATATCTTAAATAAATCTCATTCTTTGGTCTACCAAACAAAAAGGTGTAGTTTTGCCTAAATAATTTTTACAATTGTTGAACTCCATGCAAATACTTCTAACACTGGAACAAATATTTATACTGGACTGGGGTTGATTTCTTTAGTTTCTTATTAGAATTTTATAGCCATTACAATTTTTCCAAGTAAGGATAATCTAAAAATATCAGAAGCTGCACATACTCTGGTCTTATTTCTGGATGAAAGTACAGTATATGCCATTTTGCATTTAATAGTCTTGCCTAGCTGTCTGATTTTTGACTGCTGTTGTGACCTGTTTTATGTAACTTATGGCAAGTTTACATATTTTCATGACTGTTAATACTAAATACTATACTAGCAAAAGGTTTAGGAGTACTCTACAAGGAAATATCCAATACCATGTGGTCATTTTGACAACTTATCATGAAATGGAAAAGGAGAAAAATAAAATCTATATTTAGCAAAATATCCATGTTTTAGTACTTAATTCTCCTGATAGCATACAGGACTAGAAGTGTACTTATGTTTATTTTCATTTTGAAAACTCTTTTAAATTAAGAACTGAAATCAAAGACTCAAGACACAAATACTTATTTTTTGAAAGTGAAACCATAGGGTAGACAAACTCAAGTGTGAATTTAGCAAGGAATTAGTTGAAAATCCCATTACTCTGTCATTGTCCCTGCCCTGTTGTAATCAGTCACTGGTGTTTTCTGCTCTTTTAAGTGACATGGGCGAGACTAGACAAACTATACTTTGTGTCAATGTCGCATTCCTTGACCTGCAAGAGTTCATTGTTAACTGCTTTCTTATAATAAGACTTAGCTCCTTATGTGCAAGTCTTTTGGGCTATAAATCAGTAAAACCTTTTTATAAAATCTAGAGTTAGGAAAAAAAAAGCTAAGGTTAGTCATATAACACTTAAGAGGAACAGAGATGAAATTCAGGAATTCTAGCTTGCAGTAAGCCTGAGTTAGCTATGAATAGACCCTATTACAGTTATTCTACTATACTGTAGAATCTCCTAGTGTTGAGATGTTTAAAATTTTTTTTCCACATAACACTGGTATAAAGAGAACCACTGAATAACTGAGACTTACTTCTGCATCCCCAATGGCAGTTACTTACTCTTAAGGCTCTTTTTTTTTACTGTGATTAAAACAAACTACTAAAATTAGTGTTGCTGAGGAGTCAGCTGCTCAGTCTTATCAAACAGCTCCATGAAATCTTTAAAGACTTTTGGTTTTCTTTTGACTGTAATTAGCCAGTGTAAATTGAAATGTCAGGGAAATACAGTGATATGTTAACAGGTTGACTAGCACAGGCAAATAGGTAAACGATAGTCAAAGCAAGTAGATCAAAGCAGTATGTCCACTTCATTCAACTCCAGTTTTTCCCTATAGATTACTTTTGTGGTCAGAAAATAGAGAGATTTTTCTAAAGGGCTATTCAGTGCACACAAGTTTAGCACCATCTCTGAATGTAGTTCCCCAGAGGAATCTTCTTTTGATTGTGAAGAGATGGAGATTTTAAAGATAGGGATGTTACAGTCCAAGTTAGCCAGCCAATGCAGATGTCTAAAACTGAATGGTGTGGCATAAAGCTTAAAACTAAAGCTAGTGCTTTATATTCAGATTTGACTGATAAACGTGGGATACATTGACTGTATCAACCAATTAGTCTAAATAATGAATTAAATGTAAAAAAAATCAATCATCCTGCTAAAAGTTCTTACTCATTTTTTCTGAAATATTTACTTATTAAACAGTTATTTCATGTGAATTATGTATATATTAGTCTAAGTATCAGCCTAGAAGAAAGTTTATGATCAGCTTTAAAACATTGAAAATAGTAATGAAGAAAATAAGTAATCAGTGGCATACATATAACACAAAACATATAGTTCATGATAGAGGATTTTTAAGTGAAAACAATCAGCCAGCAAAATAAATATTTGTGTGATATATTGCAGTCCAATGGGAGATCTTAGATGACATCTCCAGTAACAATTTTAATATAAAAACTTATTTCTATGAAAACAAAATACATACTGTTTTGGGATGAAATCAAATGTGCTTTAGATGGCATAACAGGCAATTATTGCACATAGCATTGGGCTACAGAGTTTAGCAATCTTGTGTTAACCAGTGTAGTTCAGTTTTGACATTTTATATTGCACTTCACTCTTAACCGCCAGGGTATGTGAATTAAGGACAAAGGCTTTGTTAATTTGGAACTAGTGACCAAACTTGGGGTACTTTATTTATATCACCTCTGTATCTGTGGGTGGCCTGTGATTTCACTCTCAGCTTTCTGCCCCTGCAAGCTGTAGGTTGCCATCTCTGTAGAAGAATTAATTCCAGTTGGCTGCTACAAGTGTTTGCTTTTGTCTTACATCACATGATGTCCAAGATGCTGTTAATGAAATCTCTTTAGAATATCTTGCCATCTGCTGCACAGTACTGTATGTTTCCTGGTTTTTCCAAATTTGAGTATTGCCTAATTAGGACCATGGAAAAAATTAAACAAAAGTTGAAGGGGGGAAAAAGTAATGGGACAGCTGAAAAGAATCACTGGCATTCCAATACACTCTTTAAATAAACACAAGCTGTGTTCCGTGGTTAAACATGCACTGTACTTGTCTTGAGCTTCAGTTTTCTGTCTGCGGTATACAGCATTTAGCCAGAGGATCATTTCTATTTTTGCTGAAACATTTAGAGAAATAAAAAGAGTGTTCTATCATAATGCCACTGAAAATGTTGCCTGGCTTCATAGCACAACAGAATTAGGAGCTCAACCACAAGCAGAATACTAGAAATGTGAATTTTTTACTCCTCCCCTCCTATTTTTGAAAATCTGAATGTTTCACTGTTAAAAAGTTTTAGGGAAATGTTTGATAGGTGAATGTTTCAAGAGTGAAATGATGTTACCTGTCCCTTAATGTTGTCCATTTGATCCCGAGAGCAGGTTTGTCTTATTGTGACAGTTAACAGTGATATTTCTCTATAGGGGAAAAACAATTATCAGGTGAATCTGGAAGCTAAGCTCTAAAGAGTAATGAGACATGTTCTTTGCTATGTGTTTTTTGTTTAAAAGCAAAGATGTGGACCTTATTGGCCAGTTTTCCATTTATTGGTCTCTTATCTGTGGATTTAGGACTCTTTATTTGTAGTGCATAAGAATCTCTTACTTCTCTGAGCTTTTAAAATTCTCTGAAATGTTAAGATCCTTTCACAAGTAATTCAGAGAAGTCTTGTCTGTCTGCTGATGGCTTAGATACAGAGTGATACATAGTGTAAAAATAAAATTTAAAAAATTACACCTAGTCCTTATTGGACGTTAGTCCTAAGAATTCTTTCTCCTCTCTTGTTTTTATTCTTCAGGGGAAGTTGCTAGTGAAACTCCTAAAAACAAGTTAGATAAAATCATAGGAGTTCTTTAGAAAGTTAATAAGTACTCTCTGAATAATGAAAATATGCTACTTCAAGGTTGTGTGTTGAGAAATGTTGGTGTTTTGGGATGGTTGCTTTTATATGTTAAAGGGAACCCCCCCAAATCCCACTTCAACTTCTTATCAGTCTTTCAACTCTTTATGCTCATACAAAGTGTGTGTATATATAACAGCTGTGTGTCACCAGAAGATAAGTGGTATTAGCAGTGCAGGTACCTAGCTTAGTGTGTATGCATGAATTTTTGAAGGTAGACCTTCTAATAAATCATGCTTCTACAGAGTTAAATCAGTGGGTAGAATTCCATGAATATTCAAAGAGATAATAAACTCCAGAAGGTTGTGTTACCCCTTCTACCACAATACTGAAATAATTGGCATTTCAGAGTCTGTATTTTTTATATTTGATTATATCACTTCAATTTGCTTCAAAGAGATGGAAAAACAGTTTATTGTACTTAAAATGAAGGAATGCTATTTCTATGGACTACAACTGATGTTCTTGTTGTGCTTACACCTTTTATTCTAAACTCTAAGCACAAATACAGTTGTGACTATAAGCTTGATTATTTTTAAAAATGTTTTTGAATTTTTTGTCTTATTCTTAGTGTGGAAACTACTTGTCTTGGTGCCACTGCTTCATAACTTGGGAATGTCAAATGTATTACTACATAAAAGGCAGACTTGCTGAAGTTCTAGCTATGACACTCAATGAAGAATTGGGGCATACTTGGTTATATTTTTCTCAAACAAAACAAGCACTCTGACTCAAAATGTAATGCCACAAGTGCTCCGTTAATGTGAAAGTACATGGAAAGTTAATCAGTGTTGCTGATTTACCAGCTGTTCCACAAATACGATTGTGTCTATAATTGTGATCTTGACTTCTACTTATGTTGTGTTCTTTTAATCTTGTTGCAATACTTGTTCCCTATTTGTCCACTCAAATCTGAAAAATTACCCAAAGAAACATGTATTATAAAATTGAGTTCTATTTTATATTTTTGTATTTCAGCTACAAAACAAAAGTTATGATAGCATTGGGTAGAAAATAAAAATTAATAAGGTATAGAATGATATTTAGAAATGGCAAAGTTTTATTAAAGTCCTTATTAAGAAGCATTTAATATTAAAAATTGATCAATAGAGAATTTTAGAACTAATTCTTCTGAGCTTTCAAGATAACATAATAAAACTAATTACTCTAGAAAAGTAAAAATATTGTTTTTCTCTGAACACGTTTTTAGTCAGCTATTTAAGTAAAGTCTAATTGTATATAAATCTTTTCATCTTATAGCTCTATTCTTTTTTTTCTCCTGTTGGTAATGTTGCATGCTAAACTCACAGCACATAGTATAAACATTATTTCAGATAAATGATATACACATTCATTTACTCCATTATTTAAAAAAAGTGGAAAGCATGATTAAGACAAAACTTACTGATATAAATGCCATATGCTATGATGATGCTTATTGTTGAAGTGCTCAGATTTCTTTGTGTTTCTACTCCAAAAAGACCAGGTATTTTGTCTTGGTTTTTTCATCATCAAAGTCAACTGGAAGTAGTTTTTTATAAGATGCTATATATACTGACAAAATTCAGGTGGGCTGTTTTAGTTCCTTTATTCATGCAGCTTGTTTTCATCACAAATAAAAAAAAAAATCTGTATAATAACACTTGTAGAAGGAGCAGTTTCATTGCTGCTGCTATAATTCTTAACTAGGATGAACTAAAGACTACACCAATAGTTAAGTGGTTCCCTTTTGAACTTTACCTCTTATTTCAGAAAGTATTTTGAAAAAAGTTGTTATAGGTAAGGTTCCAACTTTTTACTGAAAATTCATATATTTAAGCATGTGTGTTTAAAAAAAAATCCTTTCCATTGTATTAAGCTATCATGGAGAAATAAGTGTAAGAACAATATCTGTTTAATATGTATTCATTAATATACAGAGATTTTTATTCACTTGCCACTTCAGTCTGTTTTGCTAGAGCTTTTGCTCTTTTCTTTCTCCCTCTGATTTTGAGCTTCAGAGCAAAAGACTGTTTCAAAGAAACAAATGACTTTGATTCAAGAAAAACTGTCTAATCACTGTCAATAGGAAAGAGAACAGGAATAGGAGTATAGGAAAAGCAGTGAGGAAATGCTCAAGAGAGGAAACAAAGCTTGCTTTCAAAAGCTTGGTTTGTAGAGAAACAAGATGGTCTGAGCCTCCTTACTTGATTTGAAAGTGAAGTATGCTTAAGCTAAAGCTTGAGATTTTTAAAAAGGCCCAGGGTCATGCAAAGATTAGCTACAACTTGCAACTTGTGAAATTATAACCCAAAATATTAATAACTTTGAGACTGTATACTTTTTATGAAACTTGGAAACAAATAAGATGGATTGAGAAAACTGAATTGGTAAGTGCAACTGGACTAGAAGTTTTACTGCATGTTACATATCCCTTCTTATACTGAAATAATACTCTCTTTCATAATGATATCTTCTTTTCCTTTTAAAGATACACTTGGACTACTTCTGCATAATGGCTGTTTTATTGGTATGTACAATAAAATTGTAATTAGACCTGGGAGATCAAATGGCCCTTGAAAAAAAAACACACAAAAAACCTAACAAAAAGGATAACACTTTGTTTTAAATTCTTGTCTTTTCTTTTTCGGTTAGAAATCCAGATGATCAGATCAAGTTTTATTGTAAAGGGGCAGATACCACTGTGTTATAACAGCAAACTTATTTGAATGGAATATTAATGTCTTTGGCATCCAGCTGTCTTGGTATAAGTGCTTCTACTTGAGATACTAGTTCAGAAACCCTCTTAAACAGCCACCATATTCAATTTAGAGGCTTAAAATTACATGGTTTCGATATTCTTCTTAGTGTAAACATACTTAAATGCAGGAGGACTTCCTGAATTGAGGCTAGTATGTTACTTGCTGTAAAGTTAGCTAAATGTTCTAAGGATTTTGCACTCCTAGACCTGATTAGAGGAGAAAAATCTACTTTAATATCAGTTCTGAGGTTTTAGGCTAATATGTAAAACAGTTAGAATATTTACTTTGTGCAAGTAATCCATATCTCAGAATTCCTAGCTTGAAATCAGTGCAAGTCTATGAATGTGAATACAAATTATCCAGTTTCATGTTATTTAAATGTATGCTTTTTTGCTTATTTTCAGGGATATACCCTAATGTGAACTTAAAGGAAAACTGGACAAAAATCTTGTTTCTTTCTTTAAAAATTCATGTTCTCTGTAAGTGTCCATGCTTAATACAAACCATTCCATGATTTTTAAAATATGTCTGTGACATTATAAAACCATCACAACATATACTTAATATGGGTTACAAACATAACTATTGTTTTCCTCTCTGTAACAGAGCTTTCTTGGCTTTCTTTTAATCTTTTCCAGAAGGCCAACATGTTTTATATGAAAGCAAACTGGAATCATAAGCATCTGATCTTTTTTACAGTTCCTTAGATGCTAAACCCTTCCGTTTCCATACTACTTCTGTAAGGTTAAGTGGGGGCTGTATATTTGCGTGTGTGGCCAGGGCATAGCTGCCATCTGGATAAGGGAACCACATAGTGGTATGGCTGAAACCACAGTGTGTTACATAGCATGCATGCGCTGATTTAGAGGATGATGGCTGGCAAGACTTGTTCCTTTAACCTCTTTCTGTCAGCTTGCACCTGTGTTTTTACAGTCAGTCTCTTTCCTTTCCCTTTATCTGTCTCTTCTCCTTTCCTTTCTTTCTACTCTCCCCTATGCACCTGCATTTTTTACCCAAACAGATATGGTTTTCTCTTAATATTTCACTTATTCAGTTACAAAACTTTGTTACTTTGTAGTCTATCGATTTTTGATATTTAATGTTCTTTTGTTTTTTTTATTGTATTATCTTATACCAGAATATAGGGAATGATCAAACTACATTGTTGATAGTGGTGAAGCATACAACACGTATTCAAGGTGAAAGACGTTTCTGGACATACTTGTGACCTTTAATAATGAAACTGCTCATGATCTTTGCACTTTAAAGACACTGAAATATTAAGTTATATATAATGCAGCGTAATTTGCTTAATAAAATTGCCTCATGCAGAAGAATACAGTAAAAGTACAAGTTTTGAATGCCATTGCATGCATAGTAAGTTATTTCTTGAATAACAATATTATCTGTGGATTTTTGAGTCCAGTAGTTGGTCTTAGGACTTTCCCCAGTGAAGCTGTAATGGGCATGGGTCTTCAGAATGTCAACATGAAGGATGAAAATAACAATCACATCTATTTATTAATAATGTTTAGAAGTCTTGTGATTTGGCAGTAAAGTATATGTATCTATATGTACTAGCAAATATTTACTTATATCTTTATTTTCCTAGGTGTTAACTAAAATTATCTCAGGGCTTATTGCAAGGAAAACATAACTAACTTGGCCAGGAAACAGTAATGTTGAAGTGTTTTAATTGTAGATTGTTCTGTCTTTTCCAAATAGTTAATATAACTTCTTGTAGTTCTTCTAATACTTATGAATTTGGGCCTCAGACTTATTTTGATGGCCTGATGATATCTAGATTAAAGTTCTTCTTTTGCTTATATTCTAGTACCAGTTTCCCAATTTTCAAAGTCAATAATTCCTCCTATGTGCATCATAACTGTTACATCAAGTGAATGGAAGTTATCTTTCCCTGACTATACCTTCTTATTGTAATTGCTATTATTGTAGCATAGTTTGATTAAAGCATAACTATGAAGGCTCTGATACAGAACCCTGGCCATATTGTGTGCTTTATGTAGATGTCTTTGGAGAAAGGTAACGGTGTGTGGTGGGTTGACCCTGGCTGGGGGCCAGGTGCCCACCAGAGCTGCTCTCTCACTCCCTTTGTTCACTAGACAGGGGAGAAAAGGCATAACGAAATGCTTGGAGGTCAAGATAAGGACAGGGAGAGATCACTCACTAATTATCATCACGAGCAAAACAGACCAAACTTAGAGAGGGAATTCATCTAATTTATTACTAAGCAAAACAGAGTAGAGGAATGAGAAATAAAATCAACTCTTAAAACACCTCCCCCCACCCCTCCCATCTTCCTGGGCTCAACTTCACTCCTGGCTTCAACCTTCCCCCCCCTCAGTGGCACAGGGGGATGGGGAATGGGGGTTATGGTCAGTTCATCTCACGGTGTTTCTGCTGCTTCTTCATCCTCAGGGGGAGGACTCCTCTCATCCTTCCCCTGCTCCAGCATGGAGTCCCTCTCATGGGAGACACTCCTTCACAAATTGCTCCAGCAGTGGTCTCTTCCATGGGGTGCAGACCTTCAGGAGCAGACTGCTCCAGCATGGGTCCCCCATGGGGTCACAAGTCCTACCAGCAAACCTACTCTGGCATGGGCTCCCCTCTCCATGGGTCCACTGGTCCAGCCAGGAGCTTGTTCCAGTGTGGGCTTCCCATAGGCCACAGCCTCCTTCAGGTGCCTCCACCTGCTCTGGCATGGGGTCCTCTACAGGCTGCAGGTGGAATCGCCACACCCCCTCATCCTTCCTCCATGGGCTGCAGGGGGACAGCCTGCTTCACCATGGCCTTCACCATGGGCTGCAGGGGGATCTCTGCTCTGGTGCCTGGAGCACCTCTTCCCCCTCCTTCTGCACTGACCTTGGTGTCTGCAGAGTTTCTTACATCTTCTCACTCCTCTCTCTGGCTGCAAAAGCTCTCTAGCTTGTTTTTTTTCCCCTTCTTAAATATGTTATCACAGAGGTGCTGACTGGCTTGGCCTTGGCCAGTGGCAGGTCCATCTTGGAGCTGGCTGGCATTGGCCCTGTCAGACACAAGGGAAGCTTCTAGCAGCTTCTCACAGAAGCCACCCCTGTAGACCCCCCCCCCCCCACTACCAAAACCTTGCCACGCAAACCCAACACCCAGTGTAAATGGTTCTACTGATGGGCATGTGCAATAACTGTAGAGGCTACTCAGCTGTGCTTTGGGTGGTTGAGTTCTTTGGGTATGGTTGGAATATATCTTTAGAGAATATGTATGGTATTAGGTGAGATTTAATGTGACACTACATTTATTTAGTAATTTTGAATATTGCTACAAATTTAAAGTTTTACAGTCTTGGGATATTATGTCAATACTGGTTTATGATGAAAGATCTTGGAACTCATATTCTAAATTGAATATTGATCCTTAATAACAAGCTCTAAATCTCTAAACTTGGAGAATTATGCCATTTATGGTAAGACTGAATCCACAGAATTTTATTGTGTGATTCTGAGTAACAGTCTGACAACATCGTGTTCTATGAGAGAGAATGGATGTCCCCAAACAGAACAATAAAGATACCTGGGTTTTAATCTCAGTTATTCCTTTAACTTTCATTTTCCCCTTTCAATGCCTTTCTTGCTGTTTTGGTATTTTGATTTGTGTATTTAGACTGAAAATTCCTTAAGCTTTTGCAAATGTATCTGTACAGTCAGTATCATAATAGCCTAATATCAATGATGTACTTTAAATGCTGTACTATGAATAATAATTATGTATTTCAGGTGAAAGGGCATCTTTAGTCCTAAAATAAGTATAAACAGTAATGCAACCATATCAGGCAATTGATAGTGCTATGATAATGAAATTTTGTCAGGATAAATTACCCCTGAAATGAAATCATTTTAATTGCCATCACATTAAAATGGCATTAATATCTCTGCCATGAATATCAGTTACTCCTATCGTATGCTGATGGGTGTGATGGAGACTTTCATGACTGGTCACACAGTGATGTAGCACATAAAGATATCTAAGTAAACAAGAGCAATGCTCTTTCTGTTCTTCCAGACCAAATGTCCCAAAGTAATTCCTTTTTTTGGAGGAAAAAAAATCCTTTCAGTAAGAGTCTATCTGTTAGTTTTGTAGGTTTACCTAGAACTGTGCAGACTTGCTTTGTCTTATTTTGCTTTGTAGAGAATTTCCTTTTCTTCTATTTTAGAAATGAAAGAGTAACTTTCATATATTTGCTTGTGGTGTATATGTGGTATTGACAACATTATATGTTATATCAAAATACATAGTTTAGATTGAAAATCAGTTTTGCTAAATAAATTTTATATTGTTTCATAATTTATTTGAAATTGTTGGACAAGCAGATGCACTATATGGGGGGGAAAATTCAGCATGAATATTAATCATGGAGGATTAGGACTTGAGAGAACATATTGTTAGAATGAGGTAGGAACAGTATAAAATAAATGATTCTTTTTCTCTTGGGAATTTGTTAATGTAAGATAAATTCATGGGCTACAATATATATTATCACAGTCTTTTTTGCTATGGAATATAGAGACCTGAATGCTAGTGATAGATATTATTTTACCAAGCAACATGATGCAGTTTAACAAACGATACATAGGAAAACTTACGAATATTAGTGATCAATGCTACCATCAGGTATTTTAAGCCACTTAAATGCCACCATTTCTCTGAAATCATCTGTAAACATACAAGTGAGCCTGATTTGTGCTTCGCTCCTCTTCAGAATGAACAACTTTAAAAGAAGAAATGGGAAGGAAAAAAGTAAGAAAGATTCATCTGCACTAAATTTAAGAGCTGAATTAAGTAAGAAACCCAAAATTCATCATAGTTATTTTTGAGGGATAATTTAGACAATTTTTGTATTACTGAAACTTAAATGTTTAAAAATGTTGAGTATTGAGAGACTTTCTTGTGAATTAATGGACAAATGACTTCTGACTTGGGTCTTACCAATTCCTTTCTCTACCTCATTTACTGTGAAGCTTTTGATAATATCTTTATAATCCTGTAGTAATTTCCACTGTGTCAGACTTGCCACGAAGACTGGTTTTACACACTGAAAGATCCATCTCAAACTTGTTATTAGTGAATCTACATGCTACTTGGATGTGAAATTACTTGTAATAAATTAAGTAACTTTTACTAATGGTCTCTGTTATTCCAGACTGGAAATATGTGGAAACTTGTAAAAGTAGTTTCCTCTTTTAGCTAATAACTTTCATGCCACTTTTGTATCAGGTGTGCCTCACTGATCACCTTCATGCTCAGAGGTCTGTTTTTGTTTCCCTTTTAGCACACTGCCTCCACCCTTGAGGTGATTTTGAACTGGAACGCACTTCTCTTTAATCAAGAATTCAACCACCAGGTGGCCTTCGAAGAACAACAGTCGGCCTTTTGCCTGGGCAGCAGCTACCCCAGTGATCCGGGTCACTTCCTGGGCTCCGTCCAGTGCAGGATAGTCACTGCTGTCCAGTTTACCACGTGGCATCGTCGTGCTTTGCAAATATGCACTAAACGCTGTTTTTCAGGGAAATGTTTAAAAATTTAAAATGGATATGGTGGGAAAAGAAAAAGCTTGCCAACACTTTAAGGTTTCTTGACTGTCATTGCAACGATGATTACTGCTGTTGCCTGCTGCTATTACTGTTAATACTGCCTACTTCTGTACAAGCTTATTCTTTGAATTGGTAACTGAGCAGCCTTTTGAGAAACAAAGTTTTGGAATAAAGCATCAGGACATGATCTGTGAAGACTGGGTCTATGTTGTGTTGCAGCTGTTCTTAGAATTTGGATATACTGGGACTAGTTTCCTTTAAGTCTATATTAAAATTTAAGAAAGTAGGCAGAGGAGTTTCTAAAAATAACTAATTTTCTAGCTATCTGCAGCAACAGATTCATTATTCTAATACTAACAGTTACTAAGAGGGCAAGAATAAGAGGAAAATAACAGCTATAAATTTAATAAAAATCTCCTTTCAAGAGATATGAGCACTCAGATGTGCCCTACTGCTATAATATTCTACCAATTGTCTATATAGTAGGTCAACTAACATGACAAATCGTGTCAAAAGATTCTTAAATAAGTGTTATGCCATAGGAATAAGATATTTAGTAAACACTTATAAACCCCCCCCACCTGTGCATGTTCCATCTGTGATAATGTCCCATCCAAGGACACCTTCTAAATAACACTTTAATTTGTAGCCTTATCTGCATGATTTTGTAGAACAACTTACGAATAATTGTTTCCTTGCTGTTGAGAGAAAGAAAGAAAACTTCCTTTGGGAAAAAGCAATCCAGTAGGCTCAGAAGGATGTCAAATAAGCTCATATAACCCAGTACTTGTTCTGTTTTCCTTATTTCAACTTCTACTTTTCTTTCATATTCATTTTCTATTTATAAAGCATTATGTTATATTAATACAACAAACATTCTGGCAATGACACTAATATTCAGCTTTACTAAATTTCTGTTGAACAGCATTATCTCAGCCACAAATTTAAACTTACACAAAACATTTAGAAAATAGAGATTCTAGGCCAAAAAGAATTCTAATACTAAAATAAAAAAAAAACTTTAGATATGTAGACAGACTCTCTGGTGACACCTCTTAAGTTATTGTCAGGTGGCCATGTTCCTCTCTTACCTCTTTTTTTTCTTTAAAGGAAGCAAAAGAATACCTATTTGGACAAAAGAAAGAACCTTACAGTTCTCAGCTACTCTGTGGAAAAAGTGCAAAAGTCAAACCAGGGTTCATTTTTGGGACAAGTCTGTCACTGGTAGTTAACACCTTAGTAGTTAATGGTTGCAGCCTGGTAAGTAGGTTTATCATGTTTTGTCCTTTCATTCCCACTCCAATTGTATATATGATCTGATCCAGGAAAGCCAGTTGTTGCAGTTTTCCCCCCAGAACGGCTCCAATCCTAAAAGTTTTTAGATTGGAAAAGAAACAAAATTAGTATTCTGTACAGCTTTTTAAAATAAATTTTACTAAAGAAGGTCTTGTCAAAAGTGTTTCAAGCAAACTTATCCATTCTTAATTAAAATATACCATTGCTGCTATTAAGTACTTTTGTGGGAGTAGCAGCACAGGACCAATGCCAATTGACTGAAATGCAACTAGGCAGATGTAGTACAACAATTTTTCCTCATTTTGCTTAAGAGCACAACTTGACCTTAAAATCATTACTATCAAATTAATGTCATTAAGTTACCTCCAGTAGATTTTCTAAATATCAGTGTTTTATGGGAATGCCAAAACCATTTGCTTTGATTAGAAAATCTGGTTCCTGTCATAAGAACAAGCTTGTGTTACTTTCATGAACTTGGGGTTTGAACTCTTGAACAAAAATCAAAGGTTTTTTATTTACTAATTTAATAGAGCTTCAGGCTTCATTCATGAGGATGTAGCTGCATTAGAAAATATATTAGCAGTTCTAGTCTCCACCTGTTCTTCTGACTTCCTGAGTCTGCAATGCATGCTTTCCTTGTTTCTGTGCATTTTTCCTCATTTCACTGCCATATCCTGTGATTTACAGCACTCAAACTTCTGAGATTCCTACTTTTTCATTTCAGACAGTTTTTTCTCTTCACACTATATTTTAATGTAACAATTTTCACAGTAACTGAAATCCTATGATATATATATGCAGGTGCTACAGAGTTTGTGTTCCTGGCCATGTTCTCTGTGGTTAGCTGTAGTATTAAATAAAAATCCAAAAGAGAACTGTCTGAGGGTATGGCTGAACATTATATAATAACAACTGCAGAAGTTAACAATGGGATGTTCTTCCAAGTACTGAATTGGAGAAATGCACATTCCTGTACTAAATGCCTATTGGGTTGATAGTTCAATTTAATAAGTCTTTTTGTTTACTCTTTAATCTTCACAGTGCCAGCTGGAAAGCTGAATGTTTTTCTCAAGTAGCCAATTTTATGGAGTTGTTTTTCTTTTTAGCATTTAGTAGGTAAAAGTGAAATAAAATACTTTCACAAGAAAATGTATTTTATAATCTTATTGTGCGTGTTGAGATTATATGCTATATATATGTGTGTGTTTATATACACATAAAAGGATAAGTTATGATGCTGAGTAGGAATGAGGTTTTCTGCTAAATGCTTCAGTTGCTTAAAATTCCTTTGACTTTTCTTGCAAAAGAAGGTACCCTACTTATTAAATGCAAGGAATGACCAACATGTCATCTTAAAATAGTTACAAACCCAGCTGATTTACCAGAAGTTTTTAGGCTCTTGCTTTTGAGGCTGATTTGGAGAAAATTCTTGGAACTTTACTGTGTAAAACTGACTTGCTGTTGAGTCACTCCTTTACAAAAAGCATGAGTTTTAGAGCTGATTTGGAAACATAGGAAAGCAGTCACATTGGCAGTAGCAGATGGAGCTAATGACATCAGCATGATCAAAAGTAAGGGCAAATTTAGAATTTAAAACGTCAGAAATGATGGTTTATTAATTTGTGTTTATAGCAGGCCTGTTACTTAGACCTTTTTTGATTTGAAGAATTACTTTTCCTTTTATAGGAAAAAAACCCCCAAACCTCAGACCAACCTTTATGCCATTATTTGGCACTTGAAATGAACTATGATAAAGAAATAAATTAGTTTGCATGGGGTGAACTTAAACTGAGTCAGACCAAATATCTGTCTAATCTAGGGTCCTATCTTCAGCAGTGACCAAGAGCAGATGCCTAGGAAGGAGCAAAAGAACAAGGCAATCATGCAAGGTTGCTTGTGCAGCTTCCTCCACTCTTTGTGTCTCAAGATGTGTGTTTTCTTCGTGTTTACCAGTTCTTGATTTTTTTTTGTCCTATAACTTTGGTCACCTTTTAAGTATGTGGGTAACTATAGCTTCCACAATACCCTCCAAATGTTGGCTATTTTCCTAAAATGCAAGGTTCCCATTAGTTACAAATGTTTATATTAAACATAGGTAATGGAATAGGACTAAAGGACTTGACAAGTTGGCTGTATTTCTCAAATGGGGAGGCTGATAGCTGTTACTATTGTGCAATTTTTTTCATGACCTGTCAGTTAGGTGTAGAATATAGCCTATGTAGGAACTGAGAGAGCAAGTAGAATTCTTGTCTTCTGCCTGCCATCATGGACTTCCTTTTCATTCAAGGCACTTACTCAATATTACATTGAATCCTCTTAACTGCCATCCTGAAAGCTCACCTTTTGTCCTGCTTTAAGGAGAATTTTTGAATAATGAATGGTGCATCTTCTGTTAACTGAAATATTTCTTTCATTGCTCTATTTTGCTCATAGCTGGGTCTTTGGAATAAAAATAATCCAAGTGTGTTGCACAAAAATGTAGTTATTTTACCCTCTCTGAGCTGAACTACCAAATTTGGGACCTGATAGAACTCCTGTAGTACTTGTCAGAGGCACTGTGAGCATCAGAATGCAGTAGAGGATATCTTTATTTGGGTCTCATTTAATTGCATGCAGGCATGTCAGAATTAACATTTCAAGAAAGTAGAATACTGTTGCATTAAACATTACATTTTGATATCCTGTAGCATTCCCTGACTGATGTTCCTGTTCAGAACGGAGCATGGTGGGATCAGAACATCAGACACTAAGCATAAAAAATGCTTCATACTTAAGTTACTAATATTAACTGCTCTGTTTATTTTACTATCAGATACTTCAAAGTACTTCTTACAGTACAAAAGCTATGTGAGACTATATAGTAAATATATAACTTTCTAATTGATGAGCAGTAATAAAATGATATGACTTTGTGACGAATAACGGCCTGAGTTGCTTGCTTATGCTTTCATCTTGCTCCTACTAGCCTTGCCCCGTGAATTTGTCAGAACCTCAAATTCCAATGGCAGATTGTTGAAGCAGGAAAAATAGCAGAATAGGACTTCACTAAATATTAATGAAATGGATTGTTCTGTAACAGTTTTATCTCAAGTTTTGCTGTTTCTATCTAAACCTGGAAACAGTTATAGTTAATATAAGGTTAAGTTGTGTTTGTTCATCTATTTTAGTGTTGAAGAATTGAGAAATGATCTTCCAGAGGCACAACAATGGAAAGGGAAAGAATTAAAGAGGATGTGGAAGGAGAAAGAAGAGAAACTGTGGATTAGATAATTATTAAAAAAACTATAACAAATTAGTTTGCACAGGGAACTTCTTAAGCTCCCGGGATGGGAGAGACTGTATAAGTGAGTCATGAAAGCAATTGTTGATGTGACACCATTCCCTCTTTGATAAACGCTTTTGGCTCTTCAAATTTTCCTGTAGTTTTCCATTGAGAGTAACTATATTGTCTGAAACTGTCTATGTGGTAGGTTAATAAGCTGACATCTGTTTTTCAGCTGTTTAATTCAATTAAGTTTCCTCTGTCTTTGCTTGCAGGTGCACACATTGGAGTTGGCATCAGTGGCCAGGAGGGAGTGGAAGCATCTTGACCGGTGACTGTTTGCCCAGTTCAAATACCTTCAGAGGCTTTTGCAGATTCATAGCTAGCATTCTCATTTGAGAATGTGCAAGTTGTTGTTCTAGAAAAACTTTGCTTTCACACTGCTGTTACTGGTTTGTCTTCTGTAGCTTCTCTGCTCAAGTTTGTTTCAGTTTTCTAAGTTTCTAAATGAACAAAACAGTGATTTGTACACTTCAGATATGAAGAAGTAGCAGTCAGAAGAATGAGTTAGGCAATCTAAATGTTTGCGGACGTTTGTTTTGGAAGCTAAATAATTTCTTTTTCTGTTTTGAAAGCACAGATGTACTTGCAGTTATTATGCTTAATGATCCTCTTCATTTTCCAAGTTTAAGACATATCATTTTCATATGTTATACACTTCTGCCTTATGCTTAGAAGGAAAAGAGAAGCATATGTTCTGCTTTAATGGTAAATCCCAGGACTTGTCTGTGTGGTTGTAAGGAGTGTATAGATAAGCCATGATGAAATGACTGCCCCTAACTAAACTACATCCACTAAAAAGACGTCCAGTAAGCAATTATACTAAGTTAAAGAGCTGTCTCGAAACTTCATGCTTTTTTAGACACAACATAGATTTCTTACCTCTTTTGCTAATGCTTACTCTGTGGCTATTTTACTTCAGGAAACATTAAGTTGGTGGTTTAAGAAATATCGAAGGGCACCAAGAGTGAAGTTCTTAGAAGCTAAACATGTTTTAAAAATTATTACTATGTTGGACTGAGTGTTTTATGGGAGACTATATTTAGAGATATTTAATCTGTCCTAAATTTTGTCTCCTGAGCATTTCAAACATGTTTTATGAGAATGAAGACTTAGCCTCCCTGTTTCCAAATTTTTTTACTTAGTGATATTATATAGTCAAAAGAAAAAGATAATATTTTTCAATAAATATTTAGTAGATTAAGAAAAAACTATTTTTAAATGCTGTAATCTAGATTTCATAGACTCTAAGCAAGCAGGAGCTTTGATCTGTCTCTCATAAATTCTTTGCTGTTCAGAATCTTTTACCTCTGTTTAGGAGCTTTTACTAGACCTTAAAAATGGCCATACTAGTCAGACCAATGACTTTCTTGTCTTGTCAGAAGCCTCTTTTCAAATGTCCAACAGCAAACAACTATAGAAGAGTATGAAACTGGGACAAGCATGTAATGAAACTTTCCTAGCTTCCACCAATGTGCAGCTGAAGGACTTTTTGAACCAAAGGTGTTGGGTTGTTTAATAAGTGTCAAAGGTTTTGTCTTCAAATATTTACAACATACAGTAAGTTCTACAACTTAAGATTCCTTTCCCTGTCGCACTTGCTGTCTACTACTTTCATTTAATGCCCCTTAGTCCTTGCCACTGAATTCATCATGATTTTATAGCCGACTTTATCTTGATCACCTCTTTTCCAGTTGAAAAGTCCTAGTCTACTTATTTAATGTTTGATAAACCAAATAGTGATTGGAATATCCTCTTGTGAGATATTGAAAAGTAGTTAGGAAATAAGTTGGTAGCTGTCCTGGTTTTGGCTGAGAGAGTTAATTTTCTTTCTAGTAGCCAGTATAATGCTGTGTTTTAGATTTAGTATGAGAAACACACTGATGTTTTCAGTTGTTGCTAGGTAGTTGTAGTGTCTATACTAAGTCAAGGACTTTTCGGCTTCTCACACCCTGCCAGGTGCACAAGAAGCTGGGAGAGCACAGCCAGGACAGCTGACCCAGGCTGGCCAAAGGGATATTCCCTACCATAGAACATCATGCTCCCTATGTAACTGGGGAAGTTAGCTGAGAGCTGGGATCACTGCTCGGAAGCAAACTGGGCATTGGATTATTTTTTTACCTTCCTTATGTAGTAAGCAACTGCATTTGTGCATCACTTGTTTTATATATTATATTATTCTTTTCCTTTGTTCTCCTATTAAATGGTCTTTATCTCAACCCGCAGGTTTTTTTTTTTCTATTCTCCTCCCCATCCCCTGTGGTGGGTGGTGAGTGGCTGCATGGTGCTCAGTTACTGTCTGTGGTTAAATTCTAGCAGTAGCTTTGGTTATTAAGATGCGTTCATCTAGCAGGGAAAAAGCATGAAAAAAAGAAATGTCTTCCTTGAATATCTTGAACCATAGGGGTTTTGTTTTCTGTTCATGTGTAACTTCTGAAACTAGACAGAAGAATTGGGGAAAAATTCTGAACTGCAATTGCAATGCATGTTCCAAAAGTTATACAGAGGTAGCGTCAGAAGAGGAAGCCACTCCTAATGCTACTGGCATGGTTCCAGAAAAGAGAGAATCAAGGATTGTGTGAAAGCATGAATAATTGTGAAAATATGTTAGTGTTCTAAGCCTTGGGAAATAACCTTTCTATGTCTGTAGAAGGGGATGTTTTTCAATAATTGCAGCAATTAACATTTGATTACAGTTTCTAGAATTACACAGTATTGTAAAGCTTTTAGAGAACACTAGAACAACTGCTATGCTTCCCATGAGTGTTTTTGCTGTTTTGGTTCACCTTAGTAAATATCGTACACAAGTTCTTATTGAGTTTTTTATTTGCTTTACTGTATCTTCACACTGTTTTGCTATTTTGACAGCACTGAGCTCAGCATTACTGTTTGCAAAAGACTGGGATCATGTGACTAACCACCTGTGGTTTTGGAGCATATCCAGTAGTACTGTGAACATTCTAGAGACTATTTTTTTATTTCTCTGAAAATAATTTACCTTAGCAAAATAACATTTTAATGTTAATAATTTAACATCAAAATTAATAATAATTTTTATTGGATATCTAACCTAAGACCTTATTTTAATTCTTAATACATTTACATTCAATAGAGACATTATTAATTTGTATTCAGATACATTGCTAGGACAAATTAAATTTAATAATTGTTTTGCATTATTAGAAAAATGCATATATGGATTAAAGACATGTTTCAAAACTTTAAAGTAACTATTTTCAAAAGGTACTGCCTTTTTAAGGACACAATTTATAGGTACTGGCAGTGTCTTTTGTTAAATCAAATAGTGTGGCTGCAAAGTGAATTTTAGGGTATACAAACCCTTTCTCAGGATTTGAGTTTGCATTCTGAAATTTTTTTTTCTCCTCCAACTGTATCGGGTAATCTCTGTATGTAACTCAGTAATCATCTATTATCAATGGCTGATCTAAAGTGCTTTTCTGTTAGACCGACATGAATAACAGCATAATATTCCTGTGAAGTTGAGCTCTCATACATCAGTTCTCATTTAAACTTTTAAAATAGTTATCAAAGCTGAGGTGCATTGGAGAGAAAGAAGCAATCTAAGCTGCACATTTAAGTATTTACCAATGATTTTGCAGGGCATACTGCAATTTTATCTTGTGAGGTGCTTCTGAACAAAACATCTGTGATTTTTTCCACTGAAGAACATTCATCAGTATTCTTTTTATGACATTTATTCTTTTGATCTAATACATTCCTGTTTCTTGATTATTGATGGAGACATTTTCATTTAAGGGAGACCAAAAGGTGCACTTGATAATGTTCAGTTGTGCCTCAAATTTTTCTCATTCTGTTCCATACATCTGTGCCATTGTGCCTTTGCAGTTCACTTTCTCATAGTTCTCAAAAAGACTTTTACATTTGCTTCATTCACAAAGTTTTTCTAATGCCCTGCCTTAAATAGTGGCCTTTAAGAAGACAGTGATGTCTGAGGCATTATTTGATTCACTTAAGTGAATTATTAATCTGTTTTGGATCTATAATCTGTTTTTTGAATTATTACATTGCAATACTATTGATCTTTGTAATATGAGACTTACATAAACAACATGTCATGCATAACCTTTCCTGCTGAGATGCTGTTTGGAAGCTTCTAAATCCACCACTTTAAGCTTTGCAGCTCATTTTCAGGAAATTATTTGTAAAACATAATATTGTATTTTCTTTCATGATAAGGATTAATACACCGAATATATTCACTCTGTGCTGAACAAGATATATTGCTTCATCCAGCAGCTACCTTTTAGTGGCTGTATTCTTTCCCTAAAGTTCTAAGTTGGATGTCCTACTCCCTCATTTAGCATATTTTCTGAACATGCTTTCTAATAAAATCAGAATTTCATTTTGACTTTACAAGATTAAACAATAGCTAATAATTCCTAAATAGAGTTATATGGAGGATACGGCTATCCTCCATAGCTGTCATAATTATGTATTAATTGCCTTATCCTGTACAGCTCACAACTTAAGCTCCTCCAGCACTTTTTGAAGCCTTTTTAGGCTTCATGCTGTACAGATTCAGATGTCCATGTTTCATGAGAAATGAAGTCAGATAAGTAATTTGGCACTTTCTGCAGTTTGAAATTTTCATCAAAATTAATGTGACTATGTCAGGAAAGAATTCAAGCATTTGGTAAAGCTTTTGTTAAATTATACATTTGCTTATTAATTGGCTACTTGCACTTTTAAAATAGCTCTCCATAACAAATTCCTTTTGTATAAAGCAGCTGCTCAGGATTAACATTACATCAATGTTTCAGGCTCCAGGAAAAGCATAGATGAGTAAAGCTCAACCTCAAATGTCAGTGAGTTCTTTGTTTTTACAGCAGAAATCTTTTGTAAGTGATGACACAACTCTGTCAGGTTAGGTGAAGAAAGAAAATCAATGATTTGCATGCTATACTGCTTCACTAGTGGCTTTTAAAAAAATATATAATTATCTTAGTTAATCTTCATGTGTCATTATGACAAATAGGAATTACTAGCAATTGATTCAATAGCAAGAATTGATAATTATCTGCATTATAGGCTAAGCACATGTTTCTGACAATCTCGCTCATTAACAGTCAATTTAATTTTCTTACTCTTGGCTGCCATATGCAAGAGATATGCAAGCAATCCATTGGACAGCAAAATAACACACCTAATGTTTTAGTTTTAGATTACTGTCTCTTAATGAATTATTCAGAACTTCTACATTATCCATTGGAAATTTTTTTGGAAGACTAGGTAAGGCATGAAAGAATGGAGGAAGGAAAAATCAGTGCCTATCTTTGAGAAGGGAGAGAAAGCAGGTACATTATTATAGACAAGTCAACTTTGGTTCAGTTCCTATAAAAATAAATATCACAAATGACCAAAGTATTTGTAAAAACCTGAAAAACAAGATGATTAACAGTCAGAACATTTGTCATGGAGAAATTCTACTAAACTAGTTTAATTTCTGTCTACTAGAGTGTTATCAGGCCTTGTGACTAGAGGAGCAGGGGTTTGATGTATATCTTGACTTTGAGGTTCTTGTCGCATTCTTCTAAGCAGGCTGATAAAATTTAGTCTTGATGCATCTATGGTAAGGTGGGTACTGGTCTGTTTTGTAGAAGCATGTGGAGTTAGGTATCAATGCTTTGCTCTCAAAACGGAGAGTTAAATATTGAATAGGGTTTGGCAGAAATCAGTCTTGTGTCAGATGCTACTTAATATTTTCATTGATGATCTGGATGATGGAATAGCAGATTTACTCATTGAATTTGCATTAGAGATGAAACTGGAGCGCACTGAAATTTTATTCTAGGATAGGCTTTAACTTGAAAAATATCTTTGCAAGGTGGGAGGCACTCTGAGGGGAAAAAAGTAGAATGCAAGTAACAGGGATGATAGCGAGCTCCCACACTTTAGGAGAGATCTGCTGCCTAGATACCATGATGGCAACAGCGGGGTAAGTAATAGTTTTGTAGAAAAAGATCTTGGCATTACAGTATGCTATTTTGTCACTTTCATTTATATTAAAATTTTTCATTGAGTTTGTAATGGGTAAGAAAGCAAGCTAATATTTTGGGGTTTAGCATAGCTGTTTCATCCCAATACTGATAGGAAAGGTGACGCTAACTTTACCATTTGCTATGAAATCTGTATACTTAATTTGTATACGTAATATGTATACTTAGGATATTTGAAAGGCTAAATTATTTGTGGAATAAAAAAATAACTTTCTACAGATAATTTTCATTAAATATGTCAATGACAAGTCAGAAGTTACTGTATAATTATATACAGATGTGGTAATGTAATAAGATATTATTCATTTGTCTTGGGGAAAGTCTGAGAACAAGTTTTACTTAATGTAATAATTATAAAAAAAACCAAACAAAAACCAAAAAAAAACCCCAAAACCCCCAAACAAAACCCAAGCCCAAAATGCAACTCTGTCTTTTACTTCATAGGTCAAGAGTCCCATTTTTTGCTGTGAAGCAGATTGATTACAGTAGGTTTCATTTTTAAGTGGCTGAGTAATGTTCTGTAAGGATGAATGCTTAAGAATTTTTGCCCTTGGAATCATTCTGTTCATGTGGGTTTGGTAGTCGTTATGAAGAGACATTGTTCTATAAAGAAATTGCTTTCACAATACTATTGATGTGCTCATAGACTTTTTTTGTGACGCAAGGGTGCATTCAGGATGCCATGTTAGCATTTCAAAAAGTTATGATATGACATCTTTAATGTCTGGACATTTGTATTAAATAGTATTTTATTTGCATATTACTTGTTCTTTTGACTGAACAATGCTTATAAAATACTGGATTTTCTCCTGTTATTGTTTAGTGTGTGGTTCTCTGTTTTGCAGACATTTATTCTTGCTATGTTCCTCCAGATAACTGATCCCTTACTAAATAAAAGTCTGGAATAGGGCAGCTGAAACATCTTGGGAAAATGCTTCTTTCCTTCTAACTCTGAAGGAAGTAATTGAACTAGTTACATCTCTAGAATTAGTTAAAATGAATCCTACTCATGAGTGCCTCGGGCTGGGCACCTAGAAAGTGAGAAACTTGTACACTGTGAGGAAGTAATTCTTTTCAGTCTTTAATGTAAAGAAATTATTTAATATTAATAAAATGGGGAGATAATTTGCCTCCTTACTAATGATGCAGACTTACAGGCACAAGAGTCACAGCAGTATTAGTAATGTGATGGTAAGACAATTTGACAGGACACTCCTACCCAGAAACAGGACACTTGGAGTGTGTGTGAAAGGGCAAGGATAGCACCAATGTTAGAAAGGAAATAGTAACAACAATGCAGAAAAGTTTATTTTCTTTGCTTAACCTTGTCTATAACATTCATGTAACTTACAATAGTAGTACAAAAATATTTTTCCAGTACGAGGACCCAACCAAGTCTTGGGGTAAGTAGTTCATGATAGTAGCTGAAGTTTGTTTGCCTAGGTTGTCTTATCTGTTGCCTAAAATCTGAATGCTTCACACCGAAAGAGGAAATCGGTCTTACAGGTTTTGTAATCAGTCTGTAAAGGCTGCTTCTCTTTAACTTTATTTGAAGGATGCTGCCTATATAAAAATGTGGTAGTGTTAGGCTCTGCTACAAAGCAAATTCACTGAAAGAACTCAGGCTATTTGTGCATCTCCTCAGAAGAAAAATGTGGGTAGAGTTTAGATGAAAGCTGCTGCTTGTTTCACTAGTCCAGTTAGGAGAGAACTTGGCTGATGTTGTATGATCATAGTTCAGAAAAATGGGTTATGTAAGCTTATTTAAAAACACAATAGAACTGTGCATGAGTTAAAGGCTTTTAGTATTAGGGAGCTCAATCCAAAGGAAAACAATTAGCTGTATTTTCGACAGAGGCCACTCTTACAATTTCTATATGTTGAGCCCTGAGCTCATTCAGTTGGCATGGTATACAATGGAACAAATAAATCACAAAACTGACATCAAAGGAAAAATTAATAAGAGTATAGGAGATATGCTCAATTCTTTCCACTATCAGTTAATATACTGATGGTGGTGGTGAAGGAAAGTACCTGAAGGAGCAGAAAGATGAAATTTCACAGTAAATAAATTCTGCTAAAGCTCCAGGGAAATGTAGACAGCAAGCAGAGCTGTAGGAACTTGCTGTCACAGTGGAGCTGGTGTTTTGTGACAAACATAAGATGAATACACTGTGCTATTCTCTAAGCCTTTATAAGTGCTTGTTTGTTTCCTTAAAGCCCGGTTCAATTTGATGCTTATTTTATTTCAACTCCTGATGAGGACAAGATGAGGTCATGAATGTCGCTGATAAACATCAATATGTACATATGCTTTGAGGAACACTGCTGATCTACAGCGCCTTTCCTTGACTAATGAATCCTAGAATGTTTTGGATTGGAAGGGATCTTTAAAGATCATCTAGTCCAACCCCCTGCCATGGGCAGGGACATTGTTCACTAGATCAGGTTAATCAAAGCCTTATCCAACTTGACCACGAACACTTCCAGGGATGGGGCATCCACAGCTTCTCCTGGCAACTGGTTACAGTGACTCACCACCCTCATAATAAAAAAGTTTCTTCCTTATATCCAATCTAAATATACCTACCCCCTTTCAGTTTAAAACTGTTGTCCCTTGTCCTGTCACTAAAGGCTCTGGAAAAAGTCTCTATCTTTCTTAGAAGCCCCTTTAAGCATTGAAAGGTCTCCCTGAGACCCTTTAAGCATTGAAAGGTCTCCCTGAGACCCTCCTCTTCTCCAGCTGAAACCCTATGAATTGAGATGCATAGTCATTCATGCAGTTGTACATAAAACAAAAATTTTAGAAGATATCACTTCTCAGCTGTCTTCATCAGTCCCATTTTCTTGCCTTCATTTTGGTTTCATGTGGAGTCATTCAGTATCTATAAATAGGAATGCTGATAGATGTACTGTTCTTGACTTTTTAAAGGAAAGAAACCCCACAATTTCTCCTCTGAATCTACTTGCAATAGCAAGGATTTACTTTATGTGATGCTGAACATTTAATAGGTCCTGGGCTGCATTTTTCCAGTGGTCTGAGACTGATTTATCTGTATCTAATTCTATGAACACAGGGGCTTGAATTCTAGAGTGACTACAGCCTGCTTTGTACACTAATAGTGATGCAGAGTGCCTTTAAGACTTGTGTATGTGGTTCCAGAAGATCATCTTAAGGTATGTTGGGCTGAAATAATGATGCTGACACCATTTTATTGTTGTGATGCCAGTAATGGGAGGATAAAAGCATGTATGTCTGTTTCCCAAATGTCACAGTACCTCCTAAGGAATAATGTATCTGGTATAAGTTAAAACAGCTGTTTGGCCACTGTAATACTTATCTGGGAAACAATCTTGTGCATAAGACAACCAAGATTAGGAGTTCTCTACAGTGATATTACACTGCCTCTTAAATCCTTTCTTCAGTTGTGTTTGTTTACTCCTTGGCTAAAGCTTTTTTCTGAATTACTTGGTTATCACTGATATTGCGATAATCTTCCCTGCAAAGTGCACTAAATTATTGGGTATTTCTCAACTACAAATGCATCACTAGAAAGGTCCAAGCAATGTTTTTTGTAATTAAATTGTTTCCCGTTTACTTTACTTTGCTTACATTATCTGGTTAGGCAATCATTGTCTGGAACATAATAAAATAATCTAAACTACTGTTCTTGTAAGAATAAACCAAACAATAATTAATATGCCATTGTCTCCTTAGGGACATTCTTCAAACATTTAAATTAAAAAGTTGAGAAATCTAAAAGAGAAATCAATAGAATATGGAAATCATGTTGCCATAAAGGAGTATTTAAACAGTATATTTCATATGAAATGCTTAGAGAATGTTAAAGAACTAAATAAAATGTAAAAACTAAAAGATTTCCTATGGCAGGAAGCCTTTAAGGCAAAAGTGTAATGAATCATGTGAGGAATGTTGCTTAAGTGCAACATCAAATGAGCTAGACCTTTACGAAATTGTGGTATTAAGGGTGTGTGCTTTTGTGTACACATGTGTGTGCAATTTTTTTATTCAGTCTACTGTAGACATAGTTAGACGTAACTAGATTAACCTAGGAAATGTACTGCAAACAGTGTAACAGCAGCGTTTTTTTACTGTAATCAGTGGTAGACTTTTGAAAGGTAGAGTGAATACACAAACAATATGGCTGCAATAAGGCTCACTGCCACAGATACACACTACTAGCTGATCTTGAGCTAGCCACTTTAAAGCTGATTGTGTGAGCAGCTGAAATTATATTTCTAAACTTTTTTCATAATGTCTATCACATCAATTTCTGTTCCTAAACAAGGCCTTTAAATCACTGGCCATACAAATAATGACAAGTCCCTCCCAAACAAAAAACCCCGATCCAAACGAGATATGCTAACCCTTTTTTAAAGACTACAAAAAGCATTTCATATGACTAATGCTTCTGTGTTTAGAATAAGCTTCATAGATTGTCATGTTTCAAAAGATGGTGCTTTCTCTTGCTGGATACTCTACCTGTATGTAAATGAGTTATAAATGTTCTGTGTCTCACCATATATACGCCTCAAATATATTTGCTTTCCCACTGAAAGCTATGGCAGAACCCCAAAGACTATCTTGGTAAACTGTTGGATATCACTGTTCAGCTAGAATGAAAATATATTTTAAAAATGAAGTAAAAAAAAAAAAAAAAAAAAGGCACAAGTCTTTAATTGACCTTCCTGGAGATTTTTTTACTATGAACTTCTCAATGAAGGGTTATCTTTTCCTGAATTCCTTGAGAACCGTTAGTATATTCTGTGAACAGTTATGGACAAATAACACAATAGGTGGTAACTCTGAATAGCCACTATTTTTTAATAGATCTTAAGACATATTGCAAAAAATATTGCTTTACCTAATGAGCTTGGGCCTGGAGTGGGGTATGTGGTTTTTATATATATATTTTTTTTTTTTTCTAAACTAAGCTATTGGAGTTCCTTTAGAATATAAGATGACATAAGGATGTGGTTTAGGTTGCTGCCAACTATATCCAGACTGGGAAGAGCTGTGGAAAATTTTAATTTTCTGGAGGAGGTTTGACTTGGATGCACCAAATGCTTGTTACAAAGGGATTTTAAGCTTTTAAGTGTCTGACAGATGAATTATGTCAGAAAGGAAGAACTATAAATGATTAGAATAAGTGCATGATCTACAGTCTGTGTGGAATGAAATAATAAAACTAGTGACCTTATTACTAGGAGAATGAATGTAAATCTAGAAAACAAAATCTACTAAAAACAAATGTCCAAGTTCAACAGTGTGTTGAATTACACGGGAGGCCTACTACATATAAAAGACAGCTAAAGAAGATTTTAAACTATAAGAATTGTACAAATTATTTTCAGTGATTTACAGTTATCTGTCTTTTCTTTCCTAATGAAAGGACGTAACACTTGTGTGTACAGAAAACATACCTAAGAAAACTGACCTGCAGAAAGAGCATGATTATAACTAATCTTGTATACGTACACTGGCTTGTAGTCTTAATGAGGTGGTAAATTTGCTTTAGGGCATGATGCATGATTATTCAAAATTATTTATATTACTAGAAGGTCCCAGGAGCACAAAATTCAGAAATATTCCTGTGGTTTTGCTCATGGCACCTAAAAATGTAATTAACCTACTTCATATGCATCCAAATTCAAACCATAAAATAAAGGGAATTATCTCATTTCTTCAAATGCAGTGGTAAAGTTTTCTGTAGGTATTCTTTCTGCTGTGCTAGTGGAGGACTTGGTTACCCTATGCTAACGTTAATTTTTTGTAGGGAAGCATTCTACAATCAAGTGTATTATTTTCTATAAGCTCATTCACTGATTTCTTGTCTGTAGTCTGTTGTATTGTACCTAGTAATACACAACATACCTTGGACCATCTGGTAAAATGTGCTCAAAGGAAGGTCAGGCCTGAAATAGGTATGGTTTGCAAGTGAAGATATTCATGGGAGCTCTTGCAGCTCCAGATTTATGACGGTGCTGTGTTTCATTAGCACAAATTTGAAATGAATCACCAGCTTGGCAAATGAAATGAAGAGGTGTGTAAGGGAAAGGAGTAACACTCAGCTCCAGATCCCATTCTAGCTTGATTACAGTCTATCTTTAGGATTAGAACTGTTTTGTTTGGGTTTTCTGTTGTTGGTTCATAGTGCTGAAGAATTTTTTTCTATTTGGGGGACAGTTACAGTAGTGAGCTTTGAAATGTGTAAAAGTTTAGACTGAGAATACAGGTGTTCCAATGACCACTTTACCAGAGGGGAGAAGTATGAGCATGAACATATCGGCTTTACAGGCTTGCTCTCAAGCTAAGCTCTGCCAATTTTCAGAAAAGTCTTATGGAGATTTGGATCCTGTTGATTCTAGGGCTGCCAGGACTTTTACTGCTTTTGCATATATAGAGATAATAAAAAGATGACTTTTTCTTTCCCCCAAAAGTGGCTATGGGGAGAACTGCATTAACAAACCCAGCAGGTTTAGAATGCTTTTTAACAATGTGGTCTTGATTGTGCAAACTTTTAGAATAATATTTCACTTTAAGGTAAGTCATAGTTGCTTGCAGTGATAGGTCATGCAAGAGATTTGAGGATTCAGTCTTTTCAAATTTGGTATATAAATGAAAATACCATTTCCAATATAAAACTCAAATCTAAATCTCAAAGACCAGATGCTGCTCTGTAGTGCTGTGATAACATCAAAGAATGAAGTTGATATAGATGACCTATAGAATTGACTACAGATTGAAGGCTAGTGCTGAAAACCAATTCCTCCTACGTTGTGCAACCAGTTTGCAAAGTATTAAAATGTTCTTATGGATTTAAAAAAATTAAAATGAGAATAGTGTTTTTCTGTTTGACCTTAGAAGAATCTAGGATACAAAAATTACTGTGGGTTAAATCTTTGTTTCTTATATTCGTATAATTCCATTATCCATATGGGGTAGAACAGGATATAGGTTAAGTATTTCCAGAACCCATTTTTGCTTCTCCTTTGGATTACTTAGATCTTGTATCAGAGGTATTCTGTGCTGATTTCCTTCCTTCCTAAAGTAAATGAGCAGGGATTAGAGGGAGATTTTGCTTTACTTTACCTGCTACTCATTAACCAAGCAACTGAGATACTGCAAGTGCATTATGTATAGTAATTGGTGATAGTGATGAATGACTGTCTTCCTCCCAAAGGACAGGGAAGAGCTATTAATTTGAGTGTATCTGAAGCACATTTTCTTTCTTTAACAGTTGGTCATGTATCTTCCCAAGACTGTAACAAAAAAGCTTCTATTTTCTGTAGTACTTTACCTATAAAGGTTTTCCTTTTTAATTAAAAAAAAAAAAGGTATTTTCATTGTATCTTAACAGCCTGAAAATATCATGCACACGCATGCAGGATGGAACTCAGATTTTTCCAGTGAACTCATTATGACACTTTTCCTTGTACAATTACAAATACTGGCAGTTATTTCCTTAGTGTCCATTAAAGTTCTTACAGTTGTTCCCAGCTTTGCTGTAATGCCATGTGTATATCTTTTAAGCAAGATGTGCTCTGTACTAAATGGCTTTGTTTAGAGTGTTTCTAATAGAAATGTCCCTGCCACATGTATGTGCTTAGTCTGTGTAATCTCTTGTAGAATGCTTTCTGGCATTGAACTGACAGTGTATGTTTAAGCAAGCATGCTTTAGTTTTTGCATCTGTGCTAGTAATTAATATATAGCTTGGGGTATCACCATTTAATTATGGGGACAACCAAGTTTTAATGAGATGTATGCAATTAGACATTTGATTGTGCATCATTTAAGAAAAACATTATTTGCAGAAAAAAACTTTTGTGAAATGATGTGGGTATGGGTGTGGTAAAACATTTGATTCTCTTTTAGTCTATTTTGGGATTAAATATCAGGTCTACCCAATGTTTGTGAGAACATTCCTGTTGAATTGGACAGGATCAGTATTTGGATGAAACTGATCTTTCAAGGCATCTCCCTGGTTCTTTGTGCATACTACTTTAACAGAGAGCATTGGGTTTTGACAATATTCTTGAGGACCAAGCCATAAAGGTAAATCTAAATAGTTCAGGGAAGCTGTATGTAGCCCTTCTTATCACTTAAACTGTTTTGAAAGCACAGGCAGGATTTGGGTGATACGAAGTCCTTGAATCAATGCTCAGCAAAGGGGGAGTGTAATGCTTAGAAATCCAACTTCCCTGAAGTCAATTAAAATCTTCCACTGCCTGCAAGGAATGGTGAGCTAGAATAATAATCTAGGACTTTATCCTTCTGTGGATCATTGTATTTAGCATGGATATGTGTGTGCAATCAGGCATATATAGTTATGTATTTCTTTTATGTGTGTATATATATAAAAGCTTACATGCATATATGTGCTAAGGGGGAAGAGAGATGTTTCTTAGTCTGCTTCACAAAATGACTTCATTTCTTTATTAACAAAACACAGTTTATTCACACACAAGCCAGGAAAAACAAAGTGTCCTTTCCTAATCCTGCAGTTTTGTTGTTGGTTTTCCCACCTCATGTGTGAGTGGAATTGAGGTTGTCACCTCATTGTGGTCGGTTCCACACCTTTTTCAGGGTAAACAGCATATGAACTTGTATAAGCAGCATCTGAGCCAAGGCTCTTTTATAAACCAAACTTTAATTTGTTATTGTTTTGGCATCTATGAATGTGTGTGCGAGACCATGTGGGCTGGCTGTGGAAGACTCACTATAAAAACTAACAGTGGAATGTTCATCTGGAGATGTTGTGTTATTTATGAAAACTTGGGGCCCAATCCTGCCACCTTCTCTCACGCTAACCATCCCGCTAAGGTCAGCCAGTGATTATAGTTCTTTAAGGATGACTTATGTGCCTAAAAGCTTACTGGATTTGATATATGGATGGAATTTTCAGACTTCATAAGGGAATTGGATAAACTGTGTCTGCCGGCATTCATTGGATGCCGAAGTGCAATCTGTGCCTTTGGAATGAAATGAAAACTAAGTTGATATGAACTGGGGCGGGGGGGAAGTCTCTGTATTTAGTCATATCTTTTGTTTTATAGATGTTCACTATAAGGACCTGCTTGTGGAAGTTACCAAAGAAACGTAAAGGTGAGAAGTGGGTTGCATACTCTCATAAAGTGTAAGTGGAACATAAAGCTGACAAAGAAGCAAAGTTCTCTGAGCAATACAAAGAAGCTGGAGAAGTAATTAATGTTGTGAAAACTAATTTGGTTCAGATATTGTTTTAAAGGCAAGTTTGTAATTTGATGTGAATAATGCAACTATATTTATTCTGAAGACCCAAATTTTCTTTTTATAGTTGTACCAAATTAGTTAAATTACCTATAGTATGAAATCATTCAGCATGCAGATTCATGCTTCATATATTTGCAGTAAAGAAATGGGTATTTTGTATGCCAGTGCTGTAGTCTACTATTAAATTTCTTTTGCATTAGAGACCTTGTTTTATGTATGTCCTGGATCATTCAATTAATGATCTCTTAGTTTGTATAACCTTTAGCCAGATAAGTCACCTGCCCAATTGGTGGAATTCTGAGAATACTCTCCTGTTTTCTGGCTTCTGTTTTACCCAAGCAGTCCTAAAGAAATGGTTTTGACTGCTTTACCAAAAGGTTGAAATTTTTTTTAGGGCTCATGTCTAATGTTTTCTTTTTTCTGCTGCTTAAGCATCACTCTTTTTGTAAAATACACTATACATGCCCTTTCTAAGAACAATAGCCATTATAGGTATAAACCAAAACTCATTTTAGTAAATGCATTGAGACATATGGTAAGAAATTCCATCGACAGCATAAATGCGTCTTGTATTTGGCACAGCTTTAACATACCACTTTTTATTATTTTTCCATTATAATCTCTCACACAAGTAGGAGTGTAATGTAGGATTGTTTGCAAAGGAAGGTGTGAATTGATCATGACATGCAAACAGGATTGTCTTCAGCTTGGAGTGGAACCTAGAATACTGTCTTTGAAGTTCCTGTGTTTATTTTGAGGCCTGGCCCTGGGGACAGTATGAACTGGTTAAAAGAACCTGCTACCTGTTCTAAACTTGCAGTCTCTGACAACTAAAGGTGCAAAATTCTCCCTGCTAGTTTTGAACTCTGGCTCCCCATGTAGTATCACACTGCATTACTGGCCAGTCAAGACCAATTGCTATTCAGTGTAAGACACATTTTGAAACAATTCAGATTTGGAACTGATTTCAAAGCCATTTAGATTTCTATAAGGAACTCATTAAAAAAAGCAAAACACAAACAACTAATTTAAATACTGAACCAATTATTTATGTACATAGGCTACATATTAAAATGGTTTAAAATTTGAACCAATTTATCTCAAGCAGAATCAATTTGGTAAAGATATCAAACACAAGTGCTTCATTGAACAAGTCATTTTCCCTACCACTTGCTGCCTTGCCACTGATGTTTTATTTGGAAATCAGCTGAAAACAGTTTTTCATATTACTTATAGCATTTCACTGTGGAGGTACAGAGTAAATGCAATCCTCTGTTTTCCACATCATGCTTAACATGCTTTAGCAAAGTAATTTTATGTGTTTCTTTTCTGCTCTCTGTGTATATAAAAAAAAAGTGAAGTCCCCTTTCATAGCAAGAAAGATGTTTGGGCGCATCCCTGGGCCACTCCTGCTTAGCTGTTAACATCCTATTTGCAAGAGAAACAACTCTTTCTGGGATTCTTATTTCCACAAAACCTGTCCAGGACTTGGATATCTAAGTGTCTTGAGAATCAGTAAATAATAAGCTAACTTTTAGTGATAAATTGTATAAAATCTATACTTTTATGCAAGACTTTCTTTAAATCATGACTAATTTTAAGAATAAGTTAGGGCTGGCCTGCTAATGCCTTTATCATAGTATGTCTAACAAAAGAGCAATGGGACATGTAGGGAGTTAAGCTGAATCAAACCATAAGTATTTGCTTTCTCTAAATCTGAACAACAATTCAAACCAAGATCTCCTATTGCTTTATAGGAGACCTGTTTGACAAAACGACTGGGCACTTACTGCAGTCTGCAGAGCAGCAATTTGTCCTCCTGTTTCTTCCCCACTAGAGGTGAACACTAAGCTGCTATTGAAGGGAGAGAAGTGCTTGAAGTCCCATCAGCTTTCACTCAAACCCTGCCTTAATTCCATTATAACTGTCATCATGTGCATGTTTATAGTCTGTGCCATGTATATGCAGTCTTAAACTTGCCAAGGAGAAAGGAGCTAAGAGAGTTTCAGTCCTCTTCACCATATTCTCCTATTTCCCACTTTGCTGTCGCCACTGGTTTCCAATGAAGTTCAGTTGCCAGCATTTCTCTCAGTCCTCGTCCCATACACTGAGAGAGCTGGAACTATATTGGAACACTGTTTTAAGAGATGTGGCAGCTAAGAAGAGATGGGGTTAATATCTTGTGTTTTAAGTTTTCTGATGTTAAGGTTTCTTGTATCATTCCAGTGAGAAACCTCACTCTGGTTCTGATAGAACTGCCTCTAGACAGACGGTGACAGTGATACGCTTATGCAGTTACCTGCCCTGACTCTGGTTGGCAGGCTCAGCATAAATGAAAGCAATTGCTTTCTGTGACCCCTGTCTACTTGCAGGTGGACAGAAAGAGGTTGCATAATAATGTGACCTACCTGGTTTGGCCCTTGATGCTTTCAGAAAATCATAGAAAATAATCTACCAGTAATTTTTACCTCTTGGAATAAGATTTAACCAGTAGAGAGGTCCACCTCCTAATATTTCTTATTTCTATACCTTCTGAATCCATACAGTCTATGGACCTTTTAATACACCTATTAAATATCTTATAAAATACCAGTGTTCAAATTTCTCTGTGTCTTCCCTTCTGGCAGTGACTGTGTCTAGGATGAGTTAATTGATCAGTGTGGTAGGAGCAAGTAAAAGCTAAATAAGTTAGAACCCCCTGTTTATGATTAAAACAAAAAAGGGGGAGGGGGGATTCTGCTACTGCTTTAGTCCTTCCAGACACCTTGGACTAAAACTTTTTTGTTATTGTTACTTGCAAAATATAAATTATCAATGTCTTTTGTGTCTTAGTGGTGGTTAAACAAAGTGATGGTTAACGAAGAAAACTGCAGAAGTAAGCAGTTCATTTCAATATGATCTGAATTTGTCGGAGATGAGTAAACTCTGATATAGCAAACTATCCATTAACAAACATAATAGCATAGAAAGAGTAAGCTTATGGTCTTGTTGCTCTCTCAATAGCAAAGAATACACAGAATAGGATTCAATAATGCCTACTAAAGAAGGAAAAGAGAGAATTAAAACCTCATATGCTGGTATTTGGAGAGCTTTGATGTGGTATTTTCATTCCCTGGTCTTTTCAAACCAGGCTTTTATAGCCAGACTAAACTGAAACACATTATACAAGCCAGAGATTCTTTTCACTTTCTGTCCATATTTGAAAAGCAAAGTGAGATAAATTGGTGTACAGTAAGGTGTGTTGATGAAGACAAGCTAGGAGTTAGCTGACAGCAAGTGGGGATTAGCAATTATTTCTTTCCCCAGAGGAATGTGATGTTAGTTCAGTGCCATCAGGAGTTAACAGTATTAGAGTGCTAGAACAATCCTTGAACTGTATCGCCTGGGCTGAAGACCAAAGTAAAACTTCTGGATATCTAACAGATATCTGATGCATCTCTATGCAAACAATAACCTAAATGATAGGCTTTCCTGTGATAAATATATAGAGAGCCTTCCCACATCTCTAGGGACACCAACCAAGACCTTGTCCTGTACCTGTGTGTGTGTGTGAAATCTGCTTTTCTTTCCAACTTGGTGCAGTTTTTCATCTGACTTCAGTAAGATTTGAATTGTATCAGATATGAAGAAAGGCCTTCATCCACAGCATAAGTTTGGTTCAGTAGATTTGCTCTTTCATTTTTATCTCTAGGGAAATTATGATTATGACCTCACACTTCAAATTTCCTTTAATAGGAAACATTTCCTACTTACCTATTTCCAAAGCCAAATTATGTTTATGATGGGGATTGTGCGGTGTTTGCAATTGAAGGACACTGGACCTTATGACTTAGATTGAGTCCTTCAGTTGCACCTTCTTATTTTATTAAAAGGAGTATTTTTCTCTCTGTTCCAGGAGGAGATGGAGCTAAACAAATCACTTTTCATGTAGTCAGCCACAGTGAAGTTAAGGGGGAAAAAATTACAAGCCATGATAATGTCAGCAGTCAATATTGTTTCTCTTTACAAAACCATAAACAAAATCATGAAACTAGTCTCTAAAAGGTCTCGATGACAGCTCTGGTAAACTTAAGCAATCTGGCTACAAAGATGAATGGTATTTTCCTGTTGCGCACTCTCTTTCTCTGAAGCTATTTAAATCTAATTAACCTAGTGTCAAACTCTCTGATTTCCCTCCAATGTTCTAACATAGGGCCCTAAATGCTGATTACTTTTTTTATACCAGCTTCTCTTAAAGTATTTGTTGTTAACATTTATCCTTTTATTTGCCTGAAGACTAAGATAAATTATTACCTCAGGATTGTATGGCTTTGACAATGAAGCAGATGGTACCCACAGAAAAAAACCAGGTTTTTTTGACTAATATAGAAAGCATGTGTATATAATGACTGTCTTGCCCTGGCTCAACTTGAGTGTTAGCAACCCTCATTTTTGCCAGTCTTTCATTTCCTTCCACTGGGTGAAATTTCACTTCAGTGAAGCCAGTGGAAGTTTTGCCGTTAACTTCAGTAGGAAAAATTATCACACACAGCTAGAAAATACAAATTTTGTACAGTTGTATAGGAAATCCCAGAATGACTGCCTGTCTTACCCTGCAGTACTGACAATGGACCAGTTTCTCTGCCATCTGTATTCAAGGAGTCAGGAGACTTGCATTGGATGTACCCTGCTTCAGCACTTAAACCACTCTAACATCAGTGATCTATATCTGTTACCCTTTTAGCATAAAGCAGATTTTTTTCTGTGCCCAGCTTTTATTTTAAACTTCGAAAGGAGAAAAAGGTTTTAAGAAAGCAAGCTATAAAGATGGAAAATGTTTTCCAAGTGCTCAATTTTTCTAAGCAAAATATTGAAGTTGCTTGGCCTTTTGGTCAAATACTAAAAGCATTAAGAAACCCATAGTTAACTGGCTTGAAAAGCTTTCTTTAACGAAACAAGCCCAAACCAACAGCAACCCCCCTTCAAATTACAGCATGTGTGCAGCACTTTTGAAGAAATCAGTAATTCTTGCTTTAACTCCCCAATAAGTGGGGGACCCCCCCCCCCCAAAAACTAAACCCAAAAACCCCACCCAAACCCCACCCACCAAAAACTCTACAAGTATTAGATGTTGCTAACAAAAGTCTGCTGTAACAAAGATATACTCTTTATTTTAGTGTGATACATATAGCTACAATGTGTTGACATAAGACATCATTCTAGTATTTTCTGGGCCACTTCTTGTTCTCTGAACAAAGAACAATAAATTGAAAAGATCTTTGAGCAATAGCTTATTGGCAGGGATAAGTTTTACAGAGGCATTTAAGCAGCATATAACTATGAATGCAGCTTATGTTTCAAACATACTTCCTTTTGGGGTAACTGAAAGGTTTGCCCTATTTACCAGTTCATGTAAAGTTTATGTGATCATCAACTTGGTACTTTAGCAAGGGAATTTGTGCTGTAAATTCCTGGAATAACTATGAGCAGCCCTGTGCACTGTCCACATTCTGTGCAAGTGGGATGCTAGTCAAGTATAGGCGTGTCGGCTGATCCACAGAATTAAAAATAAATGATTAAAATATTGCAGTTCTAAGCAGCACTTTATGCAATGAGTCACCACCTTTGGTATGCATTCTTTTCCCAGCATTTATCCCCATCAAACATTTACTTTTCAAGCCACTGGTATAAATTTGAATGACATTTGAATATATTGTTTCAAAATGTATTGCTTTAAGATGTCTGTTATGCTATTGTAGTTATAAGGCTTCTATTAATTATCTAATTGATTTGGTTTATGTATTTGTCTTTGGTTTGGCTCTGCTTCTGTAGTTTGTATACTGACATCTGAACTCTAGGGAGTGTGATATTTCATGGCACGTTTTCAATATGGGTATTTGAATATTTTGTCTGAGGGTGTCACTACCTATCTGTAACACGATCTGTTTACGTGTTTAGGTACTAATCATTCGGGCTGGCATCCCATCCTTTTGGCAGGGATTTTATTGGTCAGATAATGGCAGCAGGGCGAGTTTCTCCTGTGAAGGCACTGGTTGTAGATATTTGAGCCATCTAGTAAAAGTTGATTTAACTGTATTTGAGCATTTCTGAATGCGGAATTTTCTTGATCAGAACCTTTTAGGACTTTCCCAAGGGGTCAGGATTGGATCGTTCACAGGATGGTTCCAGAAAGTATGTTGTACTAGATCTGCTTCTGCTTGGCAGGACACTAACATCAAGGACTCCTGTTCTCGCCTGCCTTAATACAGCTAAGGGTAATTGAAGTTTGTAGGTGAATGTATTACATGTTTTAGTTCTGCCTTGGGTTTTTAATTTCTTTTTGGCAAATGCTTGATTGACAGCAATCATTTTAAGTGTAAAAATACCTTAAATCACATCATACCTCACAAGGATACTCACTGTTTTTTAAGGATCTTAAATCAATCTATTTTTTTTCATTCTGAGACTGAGCTCTTCCTTCTGATACCCATTTCAGCCTACCTGTCAGAATTCATATCTGAGAAGAGCTATAGTAAAGGAAAGCATTTGCATAACTGGACAAATAGGGTTATTGTCCTTTGTTATCAAAGTTTGAGTTAAGGTCTATGTCCTGTGGAACAGAAAAAGTGGCCCTAGGCATGTTTTAACTTAATTTTTTTCAAATTTATTTCTGTCTTATTTTCTACATATGACACATTTTGTACAGATGACCACCTGTTCTTACTGCCTAAACCAGCTGTTTAACTATGTTGCATTGTTAAGTTTCTGATTATTTTTTTTTTTTACTTCACTGAAGTATTTAGTTTTTAGCCTCTAATACCCTTTAAAGTTCAAGTGCTTTTGAAGATAAAGCATACTGCAGACACAGCATGTGATAGAATAAGTGAACATAGAATGCGCTTTACTATCTGTTTGATCTCTCTAGATGCTGATAATTGGTGGTGGCATTGCTGGGCTGGCTGCAGCAGGAGCTGCCAAAGCAAATGGGAGTTACTGTCAGGGGATTTGATACCAGGTAGAGTAAGAAAATATGGCTTAGAATCTAGAACACTGCTTAACACTATAAAATATTCTGGTCAAAGTTCTGCTCTCCTTTGCACTGTTCTTTGAAAACAATCTGCCACGTTTCTCTGTCACAGGCAAAAGTGTCTTGCAGAATTTTTACTTAATGTATTGCTAATTAACACAAACTTTAAATTAGACTTGTGTATTCAGAAAAAGAGAACACAATTAAAAAACCCACCAACTTAAATATGCTTGTTCCCTACCTCCCAGGCCCAACTTAAGCCAAACATCATCATCTTCCTTTCTTCTTCATAGTCTCAACTTTCCTCATTTTCCATGCACATTACACTCAGTCCATCCCAATTCCTTTGAGTGTGAGGTTGTGTGCAACTGTTTCTGACCCACCCCTCACAGACCCCCTGCTCCAGCATGGGTCATCCCTGGGCCTGGATCCTTCAGGTGTGGAATTCCCCTTGATATGGAATGTCTGCTTGCAAGGGTGTCTCACCAGATGCCCCTCTCCTTAGCACTCCATGTGTGTCTCTGTATATCTCTTCACATCTTCCACCTCATCAGCTACTGCTCACGTGTGTGAGCAGGGGTGCCATGTGCTGCTCTGGCAGCTTTTGGTGAGTGTGAGGGTGTTTACATGGGTTTCAGAGCAGCTGGAATTGGATGACACAGGGAAGTTCATGGACTTCTGCTCAGGTCACCTCTGCGGCCCCTGCCACCAGACCTTACAATTTATGTTCACTACAGTGCTCACACGTGAACTGATTAGACACTCATGTGTGTAATAATTGGGTGTTCATGGGTAAGTTAATTGCATGCTCATGGGTTAACGCTGCAATTTACGTCCAGGATGCTGGTGGGCTTTTTTGCCACAAGGGTACATTGCTGGTTCATGGTCAATGTGTGCACAAAGACCCCAGGTCTTTTTCTACAAAGCTACTTTCCAGTTGTTGGTCCCAAGCCTGTATTGGTACATGGTGTTATTCCTCCACAGGTTTCTAGCTGGCATTCTGCTATAGATCCTGTATTCCTGCCAGTCAAACTGCTTCATATTCAGATTTTCAAAAATGGGAAAACAAATAACAGAATTTTCTATCCAAAATTATGTCATTTGGTCCATTGCTCTGCTAGTGTAATCCATTAACTACAGTCCCTTTTTATTTGAATACTCAAGGTTGTGTCCCAAGCAACTGAACTTCTGTGGTTCCTCTCACATCCTTTTGGGAATCTATTTACCTGTAGCCAAGAAATGCCCCCCCCCCTTTTTTTATTCAGACAGTTATGTAGATGTTATTGGCCTCAATACTATATCAAAGTCTGGGGACTGTTCACCTGGCCCTCGTCAAACTAAATATAATGAGAATCTGCACAAGAACAGCTGTTCCTTTGCATGTATGAGCTTCAGTAGGGACCTTGGTACTGTGGCAGTGAATAGTGCTGCGATTCTAAACATACGTTATTAATGAATATAATTCAATTATTATGGACTAACTACCACAGTATCTAAAGCAAAGAATGACAGCACTACAAAAACTCTTTAGTAATCCGCATAGGTTATAATATACTTTAACTTGAGCCAGTAACTGAACACCATGCTGCTGCTTGCTCACCCCTCCCTCCCAAGGGGATGGGGAGGAAGATGGAAAAAACCCCACCTGGTGGGCTGAGATAAAGACAGTTTAATAGGAGAACAAAGGAAGAGAATAATAATAGTAATAATAACGATAATAAAACAAGTGATGCACAAATGCAATTGCTGACCACATGTAGAAGGAAAAAACCACAACCTGATGCCCAGTTTGTTTCCAAGCAGCAATTGCTCCTCCCAGCTAACTTCCCCAGTTACATAGGGAGCATGATGTTCTATGGTAGGGAATATCCCTTTGGCCAGCCTGGGTCAGCTGTCCTGGCTGTGCTCTCCCAGCTTCTTGTGCACCTGGCAGGGTGTGAGAAGCTGAAAAGTCCTTGACTTAGTGTAGACACTACAACTACCTAGCAACAACTGAAAACATCAGTGTGTTATCAACAGTGTTCTCATACTAAATCTAAAATGCAGCACTACACTGGCTACTAGAAAGAAAATTAACTCTGTCTCAGCTGAAACCAGGACACCCACAACAGAGAAAATGTGCCATTTAATTGCTGCAGAACTTAAGTGGTTTATCTAAGGGAGCAGCAACTCTTATTACTTAAGAAGGAAGATAGGATTTTCTAATGAAGTTATTAAATCACGTGCCTAAATGTGTTAGGCACAGACTTTTTAGCAGTTACTACTTATGAAAACCAGTCTTTAGTTTGGACAAACAAACTGCAGTTTTTCTTCAGTAAAGTAAACACACAGGTAAATATTTTCACATTTGAAATTAATTTTAGTGATCAGTTTGTTTTTGAAATAAAAAGGTTTATAGCTGGTGAGGTGAAGCTGATAAATAAGTTGGCACAGCCTCATTTGCCTAGTACTTATTAAAAGCTGACTCTCGTCCATTTTCTTTTAACAGATCAAGTTATGGTGAGAGAGTGTGTTAACTACTGTTGTCTTGTCTCTCAACACAGCAATGACTTTTTTATTAAAATATAAAAAAAATATAACCCTGTATCTGTCATCTCCATTATTTTTGCTTAGGCTTCCAGCACTGGAACAGCTTAAATTCCTTGGAGCAGAATCTCTAGAATAATTGCTGAAGCAAGAAAGAGTGTTGGGGGCTATGCAAAAGAAATGTCCCAAGAATATATAGAAGCAAACCTGGTATTATTTTCTAAACAGCGTAAAAAAAGTGGATATTGGTATTAGTACAGTTTTTATTCCAGGTAAGATGCTGCTTATAACTATTGCAGAGCCTAAACACATGTCCGTATTAGTATAACATGTTTAATGAAATATGCCTGTATCTAGATATGTAGTAAAAACTATTAATGACTAAAGCCTTTAGAATCAGTTTTTATTTCATTTTTAGTCAATGGTTTAGAGTATTTTCTTCTCTTTCCTAATGATTTCCTAGTAATTTTCAATTCAGACACAATGTGATTAATATTTTATATTCTTTTTGTATATCTCCCATTTACCCCTCTGTATTTCTAGTGAGGATTATTAAACGTGTTTGGTTTGCTTTCTTAAACATGAAATTGCGGAAGAAAGCTGTAATTCTAAAAAGGTGTGATGGAGTCAATGAAAGAATGATCAGGCATTATGGAGCTGAGGCTGGAGGTAAAGTAGAAATGACTCATCCTGCAGAACTCATATATTTCTAAGGTGTGTAGATTATACATCAGCATTTAGAAATAACTGATGTGCAGAGAAAATACAAATAATGTCAGTGTTGCTCCAGCAAATGAGAAAGTAATAGATGCTACAGTAATAAAGTGTCTTTCCTTGAAGCCACTGTAAGTCTGTCATGGAACTCCTACCAACGTATTGTGGGGTAATAAAGCAGAGTCTTTCATAAGTAATGAAACCACAGATTGGAATATTATCCGGACACCGTTCCATCTTTGAATATTTCATGCGTTGTGACTTTTATAAAAATGGTAACATAATTTTTAACAATCATATCCATAAACGCCCTTAAATTCATTCCTAGAGCTTTATTAACAAGAATTTTGAGTGTCCAATTCCAAGTACAGAAAAAGAGAAAAATCAATTTAGAGATTTGTTTAATTTCAGTGTTAAAAAAGGGTTCTGTGTCACTATTTTACGATACAAATGGTAGATTTTAAGATTACCATTCAGAAGATTACTATTTTTAGATTAAGACTAAGTTCAGGTGTGATCTGGAAAAGCCATGCAATGTATAATGGTAAGATCATGTAAAAGTGTAATTATTTGTCTGCTGCTAATGCATATGTTAGAGTATTGTCTAAACAGTTCAAGTTTTACCAGTTGCATGGGATTTTTTGTTTTTCCAGAACAGTGCAGTCCTAAGTCATGATATAACTATGCATATAAGAAGATGGGAGACCATTTTCAAAATATGCGAAGATGTAATCAATCTAAAACTTTTTTTGTTATTTCTTCAGGGGTCACGTTTCTACCTTAGTTTTTTAGTTATAAGGATATTTTTCTTTCTGAATGGAAGATTAACTGCTGGAACCAGATCATTACAGAAAAATAAAACTTGAAGAATGGTAAACATCATAAACTTGCTGGCCTACAGTGATGTTGTCCTAGGAGGGTCTAGCTTAGTCTCTTGGGTTTTTTTTTTTTCCCCCATCTCTAGCTTTGTGCTAAATTGGTTGTCAAAATTATTTTAAATTTGTAATGTTGGGGCTTGATTAAAGATAGTCAAGTTTGCGTAATTTCCAACTCTACGTTTACTAGAGCTGAGAAGAAGTTTGCAATCATCATCTTCTCTTCACAAAAAAAGACCAGTTATGCCTTTTTCTCTGTGGAAAGAAATATTTCTGCTAATTTTCTGTTGAAAATTTGAATTGAAATATTCCATTTTATGTAGATCTTGCAAATTTAAATACTCCTGTTATTGAACCATTTCCAAATATTTTGTCCTGGGTGAGGTTGTATGTGCCTAAGCTGATCTAATGTCACATATAATCAACAGTTTGGATATTCATTGCCTTTCCTCCCCATGTGCTCTACCTAGACTGCATGTCCCATGTTGCACTATGTTTGTGTTGGTGTAGTGGTGGGCTTTAGGCACAGAGGGGGCCTGCATGTATGTCGTGGGGCTCAAAGGTTTGTTCCATCTATTAATTTAAACGCCCAGCTCACGTGGTGAAAAACTTATCCAAGTTGTGAGAGTACTGTAGTGTGGACACGCTTCAAATACTATTGTGTATGAGAAAAATCCTTTATGCACCTGCTATTCTCTACCTTATTCCCTTCAGTAATAACTATAATACTGCATTTTCCCCCTCTTTCTAGTATGGTGTCATTTGTTTTCCTTTGTAAAGACCCATTATGTGAAGCAATTAAAAATGCTATCATTTCAGTATGTGGGAATTTATCTGAGGAGAAGTCTCTCATCAGGAACCAACTTGGGAAGTGGACTGTAAAGCAATAGCAGAATACTTCCAGCCTTCACTGTCCTCCAGGTAGTAGATAAGCGCATTGGCCTGTTCTGGAAAGCTAGGTGAAAAGAACAGTCCAGCTAAAAGTATTCTGTGGCTGCCATACTTGACTATCACATCATGACTTACTCCAGGATGTGTATTGAAGCAAATATGTGTGGCTGCATATGAGATGAACTGGCAACTGCAATGTCCAGATGGCTATCCTGGAACGATATACTGGAAGAAAGAAACAATAATTTAGGGTACAGTGTTCAAGATCAGAATTCAATATAAGTTGTTTTCAGAGCATGGCATTAGAGGTTTTTTTGTGGTTTTTTGATGTTCTGCATTCATAATAATATAAAGGGATGTTAAAGAAACATGATCTTAATCCAGATGTATTTGCAAAGAATTTTAGTTTTGAAGGTATCTCTGTCTTCTTCCTTAGGACTGACTGGAGTGCGAGTGATTGGTGAAACACATTGTGCAATGTGATTCTTATCAGACAATCATGAGGTGTTTTCGAATTTGAAGTAGTAGTTGATTCCTTATTCTCAAAAATAAGCACCATATGGTTTTGTAACCAGTTCCCTGACTGGCCTCCCAGCTCGTTTAGTCTCTGGCTTCCTGACAAAATTGCTGACTTTCTTTGGTCATGCATCAGAGTAAGCTATTAGTTTTAAACAGAATCCTTAACTTGTACAAGAAAGCTTTAGTAACTTGTGTCTGCGGTAATATGCAAATTTGATTTGCTAGCATGTATAAAGCAGGCATCAGATCTGTGGAGAACATGTGAAAAGTTTCCAATACATGAAAGCTTTGAGAACTATTTATTTTTCTTTCTCATCAGGGTGTGGTGAACGCTGGTTACAAGGACTTGCCAAGTAGAATGGCTACTCAAGCCAGTAGCCTTTATTCCAATACCATCTTGAAATTATTAAAGCTGTTTCTCCTGAGAGAGAATATTTTCATTTTGAACAAAACGATGATTTAGATTATGGGGCTATTGATCATGTCATTAGAGGAATTTTGGTAACGAAGGTAAGTTTCAACACCACTTAAAGATTTTTGATAAAAACATATAAAACATGTTGTATGAAAGCAGTGATTTTGTTAGTGAGTTTAGTCATTTCAAGGAAACGTTATCATTCAATGTCTACATGGTAATGTGGTGAAGGGAATTTCTTGCATGTTTCAAGCACTAAAATATGGGACAAAAGAGATTTATAAAAATTTTGATACTGTAAAATTACAGTTGTACTTTAAATTCATGGTTTTAAAGAACATGTTGCTGAGAATCAACCCATCTGAGCTACTGAACTGTGCCTTAAGCAATATGACTTCAAGTGCTAGATAATTTATGGACTCAAATCAGTATGTATTGAACAAGGTGCTGACAAGTAGGAATAGGTGAGCTGTGTGTGATACTCCAAAGGACTTCAAGCAGTGCAAGTACTTCAAAGGCCAAATGGCTTGATGACACTTACTACATCTTTGTGCTGAGGTCACGAGAGGTAGAGCATTGTTGCTTATAAAGATACAGTGGTTTTCTATTGAAACAACCAGGGTTTTAGCCTCAGAAAATGAAACGTATTTCAACTCTGATATGATGTCATTAGGCTATATATCCTGTGTAGTCTCTGTTGTAATAGCAGTAGCCCTCATACGTTCATACATCCTTTATCCCCTTATTCTGGGAGGAGAAAAGGAACTAGATACACAGTTAAACCGGGAGGCAGCCTTAAGATCTGTGAAAACTGATATGACTTGTACGTTTGCTGCAATTTTCTGTATGCAAGATATTTCTTGAGATAGAGACTGATTCTTTTTCAGCTAAGTTTATTTTGGATGTAGTAAAGAAGGTGGCTTAATTTCTGTAGTCATGGTGCGTTGCAGATTGATGATTCCATATTTGCCTGCAGGTAGCATTAAACCTAAGAACAGTCATGTTAAACATTTAAATATCGGCAGACTGGAATTACTGTTTGGCTAAGAAAGTGTTTGTAAAGAGAAGTATATTCATGTTAGCTTTTAAGGAATGTAGTCTACGATTTAGGTAGGTTTTCTTGTTTATTGTTTGTTTTCTGAGTTTTTGTGTGTGTGGTTTTCTGAGGTTTTTGTTTGGGGTTTTTTTTCCCCTCAGTGCCAAGTGTATTACAAAGATGGTTTTACAATTGACTGAATTCAATGGTCACTGCTATTGTACAGACTAAGGGTTATTGTAATCAATATAAGGTAAAGGCTAAATCTCATTCTATTTATTCATGTGAGTAATCTCACTAATTTCAGAAGGACAAATGAGTAGCCATGACAGAATTTTGCTTGAAGGGTCAGTCCATAATACAATGAAGGGCAAGATACAATAGGACTCCATCATAATGATTGTTTTATTCTGCAACAGGAAGGTATAAAACATTAGATCAATAACCATTCCCAAGAACAGCCCCCCTTTCCATTTAAAAAAAAAAAAAAAAAAAAGCACAGGAACAGAAAAAGCCATACTCTTAGAATCTAGGAAAATTATGATCACAGCTGGAATTTTTATAAAAGGTACAAGAGAATTAATTTATCTCTCTTGTTGCTAGTTTGGCATTTAAGTGACGAGCCATGCTAGGAATAATTATGTAAAAATAAAATAAACTCCTGAAAGGAGTGGATTAACATTGAAAAGCAGCAGGCAGTGGTAAGTCAGGGTCGCTAACATATTGCCTTTCTAGTTGAATGAAAGGCTAAAAATTCAACTTTTCAGGATCCATGGTGAATCACTGTATACATTTTGTTACCTAGAAACTTCTTCTGATATTAATTATGTATGAAATAAAGAGCCAATATGGTATAGGTTATGGACCCAATCCAGGGCCAATTGAAATTAACATAGACTGTTCTCAAAAGCTTTTTGGATCAGGGCCTGTATATACCGCATAACTCCAGATGTCATTATCTGTGTCGAAATATATGTATGAAATGGAAAATTAATCATATAGCAAGGTTTTGATTATGTTGAATAATATTTTCCTCATAAACAAGGCTATTATGCTCTTTGCATTACCTGCCTTTAAAAATAATGACAGAATGAAAAAGGAATGTAAATGGTAAGAGAAAAGGATACATATAGCACACCTTTTCAAGGGTTCACTACATTCAAAGCTCCTGTAAGTTAAATGAGTAACAGTAGAAATATCTATTAGTTCAAGTAAAGCAATTTCTGGTAGTACAGAAAGTTGATTTTAAAGGAAGGAAAAAGAGAAGGAAGTCTGTTTCACTTAGTGAGCCGCTCTATCACCAAGCTTTGGACAACATCTGAAAAGACCTACCTTACTGCATCCTCCCAGGGTCACTGACTTAAAATGTTTTGTCCACAGTATCATCCTTGTTTGAAGATCTATTTTGCTTGATTAATGGTGGGCAATCTGTATGAGTTTTAAAGTTTTTTAATAAAACTTTCTAAAATTATAATCCAACTGAAAATTAAATTCCTGTGACCTCCAAAAGTGAGATTGTGGTATCTTTCTACATTGGAGTTTGTCTTGATTGGAGAAATTAATACTGTACATTAATTTGCTCAGAGCTTACTTGGATATATTTAACAAAACATTGTGCAAGTGATGACAAAATATGTCTTCAAGTTAAATATTATATTGGATTAATGAAATGATCTAGTCTTTTCCTAAAGAGGGAAAAACATTTCCTTAAAACCACCAACACATATGGTTGAAGAGATTAGTACTGGGAGCAATAATATTTTCTCCCAAGGAAGTATTGTTGAACTCTTTGTGTGGTCTGCATCTTTTTAACAATGTTCAGATGCTACACTGTGGTCTGTATTCCTACTAAAGCAGTAAAGGTTGTGAGAAGTCACTGGGGAATTTATGACATATTTAATTTTGGGGTTTTTTTGATGAACTATTTCTCCATATTTGCCCAAGTAGAATATTTTTTTTATTTAAGAAATTTAGTTTGGCAGTCCCGTATGCATCTGCTGGATCCTGGGGTCTCCACTTCATCCTCAGGTTGACAAAGATTCTATTATTCCAAAATTAGTTTTCCGGCAAAAACAATGTATACAAGTTATACATGTAAAAGCACATGCAGGAAATATCTTCTGCTGCCATGGGTGTCAGTGACACAACTTCAGTGCAAGTAGGGTTTGGGTTCTACACCTGTTTTCATTTTATGATTAATAAAGAAAAATGGTTGGGTTATTTTATTGTTCTGAGAGTGTACTTTTTTCTTTATAGGTTTGGCAGGTATTTTAGGACTGACACTTGTTTCTTCTAATTCTTCTTTTAGTCAAATGGTGACCAGATTTGTTCTTGCTTGGAATAGTGGTTATCACACTACCCGGGGAGTCACACCTGGCCTCCATTTGCCTCTTGTACTAGATATTGTATTTATTATTGCTAAGTGTACTGTCTGCTGCTTTCTTCTCTTATATGTTTCATTATAACAGATTTGAGTTCCATTTCATTAGGAGGGACCTACAGGAAGTCAAAACAAGGTTAATGACTTACCCAAAGTGAATTACAAATGAGATTAGAATTTGAGTTCCTGGCTCAAAACTTTTACTTCAGGCACTAAACTCTGTTTTAATCTTTACTTAGATCCATGATGCATATTCATGCACAGAAATTTTACTGGCAACCAGAGGATTGTATAATGATCGTTGCTTGTAAATATAGGAATGCCAATATAAGCATCAACTTTATACCCATTGTCTCTACAGTAAATATATATATTTCTGTGAGCGATAAGATGACCAGAGAAGAAAGTATTTAACAGAATTAATGGGAATAGTGAGATGTGATGAGCAAACTTTTGATGTCACCTCAGGTATGTGGGTCTGTATCCTTTGCTTTTTCATCTGCATAGGACCAGCTTCTTTCTGCACGGCCTTGTCCAAAGGAAGATGTCTTAAATCTTCAGTTGATGAAACTACTAGGTTAAATTTTCCAAAGATCATTGATACACAAGTAGCTAGGTTACTTTGCCTAATTGAGATACTACATATATTTACCATGATATAGAAGCATAAAGGTGCATGTGGGAATTCACAGTCTAAGCAGTATCCTTACTGAATCAACTGTCAATTTCTTGGAGTAGAGCATTTTGCAGAGCAGACTTTCCCAATGTATTCAGCTTTGAATTTCCATTTATGATGGAAAAAGTATTTTAAAATTGGATTCTACTCTAAGCAAAGCTGAATGCAAGTGGAGCTCAGTTTGGCTTTAGAAGTGTTTTAATTTCAATTTAATTTTTTATAGAACTTTAGACAGAAGACCTGCTCTTTTAATACAACTGCTTATGTACGGTTTTGAGTAGTCTAATAGCTTTAGTAAAAGTCAATTGTTACTATTCAAGACCTTTACTCTGAAAAAGCATTTTCTAGAGTAATTAACTGATTTTTTTTCCATATAGCATACATATCTCTGATGTTCAGTATGTCTAATATTAGGTTTGTGTTACTAAGTGTCAAAATTAATAACCCAATTTTTAAAAATTATTAAACTGCTAGAACAGCCCCTGAAATCTATTCATGCTCACTAGTCCTGTGAAAGAGGTGAAAAATAATTATGTACTATGGTCCCTGAGCCTGAGTACTCAGGTGTGGAAAACTGTTGCTGTTTCAGCAGCTTAATGTCCAGAAGAAAACCTGTAACAAAAATGTCTGCACAGATGTGCACAGTGGAGAGGAATAGGTTAAGATAATTAATTCAAAGGGCTGTTGAAGTTTAGCCTGGCAGGGAGCTAAAACAACCACACAGCTGTTTGCTCACTGCTCCCCCCCACCCCTGCAGTGAGGAGGAATCAAAAAGGAAAAAAAATAAGTACAACTTGTGGGTTGAGATAAAGACAACTTAATAGAATAACAAAGAAAGAGAATAATAATAGTAGTAATAATAATAATATTTAAACAATATAATAAATAATAATATATAATAACGATAATAAAACAAGTGATGCACAAATGCAATTGCTGACCACATGTAGAAGGAAAAAACCACAACCTGATGCCCAGTTTGTTTCCAAGCAGCAATTGCTCCTCCCAGCTAACTTCCCCAGTTACATAGGGAGCATGATGTTCTATGGTAGGGAATATCCCTTTGGCCAGCCTGGGTCAGCTGTCCTGGCTGTGCTCTCCCAGCTTCTTGTGCACCTGGCAGGGTGTGAGAAGCTGAAAAGTCCTTGACTTAGTGTAGACACTACAACTACCTAGCAACAACTGAAAACATCAGTGTGTTATCAACAGTGTTCTCATACTAAATCTAAAATGCAGCACTACACTGGCTACTAGAAAGAAAATTAACTCTATCTCAGCCAAAACCAGGATAGATAGGAAAGAAAGATGTGTTTAGATTATTTTTTTTTTTTAGGAACTAGGAAATCTATGGAATAAATACAGCTTAAAGCAGAAGGATGGGTTCTATCTAGTGGAAGATGAAAGGCTGTTGGCACTCATTAAAAAGTTTATAGGGTAGTTTTTAAAACTTAAGGCTGCGAAAAGCATATAAATTAGATAACATAATCTAGAATGAAGTTCTGTAACTCTCAAGGAAAAACAAAGGTAGAATTTGGTAAAATTAACTTTAAAAAATAGCATAAACAGTCAACACAAAGCCTCTTCTAAGTAGAAAATGAAAAAACTAAGCAAATATACTATATATTATACCATAGCCATGCTGGAAGTTTAGGAAATAAGACTGATGAGGAAGGCCCAACTTTGAGACAGAATAAGGAATCCATTTTAAAAGAGCACAAATAGTTAATAAAATTGAAAATGGTCCTATGAAAAGGAAAACAAGGTAAAGTCCAACACCATACGGGAACTGAATTTGCAACTGAAATAATCTGCAGAATACAGAATGACAGTTATACCGGTTTTAACATAAAGGGATGTGCAGAGAAAGAAAACATACTCACAGGAGTTTTAACTTGCTAATTCTTACAGGTAAAACTTATATTTCTGAACAGGTGGTTTCTTAATTACAGAGAATGCTGGATATGTTCAAATTACCTACTCTAGAATGTGATTGTCTCTGCCTTCTCCCTAAAGCAGTGTTCATAGGAGGATATGGTACCTCTCTATGCCATTGGACATAACATGAACAAGTTACTCAATGTTAAGTTTTCTTCTGATCAATAGTTAAGTAACCCAAAACTAGGAAGGTGATCCTGGCTAGCAAAACTAGTCATAGGAGGAAGCAAAGAGTCTGATTCTGCCTGAAATATTAATGCTACAAGTGCTGAGGAATGAGAGGTATGTGCAGAATCAGGTCCTCCAGGAAAAATATTCACTTATATGGGCAAATATTTGCCATCCTTCATTAGATCATGGAATCTGTTATCCCTAGGGCCAGGGAAACAATTTTATAGCCTTTTTGTTTTTTACTGTCCTTATTTGAGCATATTTCTTTGACTGTGCTATATTTTATTCAAGAGTAAATAGCTTTGCATTTTCAGTTCCATAATAGTCAGTTACAAAGCAGCAACACATTCATTAAAGAACTTAATTCATTTGCAGAAGTACCAATCTGTATCTAGTTTAGAGTGTAAGTATATGAGGAGAGAGACTGTATTTACTTTTATTTGGTATTTTTTAATCCACTTCCAGATGCATGCATTGTTCAAAACTTATTAAATCTGAGCTATTTCTTATTACAGGTAAAATCTAACTGGCAATTATCTTTTTAGTAAAGACAGAGGAAGGAAGTATTTTGTAGGAAAACAATCTGATAGTAATCAAACCCGAGCTGGTTCTCTTACCTGCCCTTAAGGCTTCCTACATCCTAGAAAAGTGTTCAGCATTAAATCTGGAAGAAATGAGGTGTCGGATTTCATTAATTCTTTAAAGTTGTGGGTGTGGGGGTTTTTTTGTGTGTGATTGGTTTTTTTGGGTTTTTTTAACAATACCATCACTGGAGAGAAATCTGACTGATGTACTGGAACTTATCAGAAGGTCACATGGCAGTCAATATGCATAGTAATGAAGCTTGTTTTCCAAATGGTTGTTTCACAGTTTTACATTGGAACCCCATTATTTCAAATGATATTATATTACCATACTAGAATAGCTCATATGTATATTAAAAGAATAAAGTAAAACATTTCCCTCTGTGCTACAATGCACGGAAGGAATGGATCAATAAAATCTTAAAAGTAATAAATGCGTCAAAAAAAATGAGAGACCTCAGAATGAACTGGAAGCAGTAGCAGATATTTTCAGTTTATATTCTGCATATAAATAAAGGAGACACTAATTCTTATGCTTAGATTTTGACCTGATTCATTGTGAGGACCAGGTTAATAATTAGAGAAACACTGGATCAAAATTATATGCTGCATTGTTGCTTCTTAAAGTGTAAAATCACTGAAGCTAATATTTTTTTCTAGTTGTCTTACAAATGAGTACTTGAGTACTTGAAATGTGTTCTGGGAAATTTATGTTGCTTCTTTTTTCTTGTTATGTTGCATCTTTTCCACAGGCCATAGTACAAGCAGCATTAACAGAGTCATATAGCTATTCTGTTTAACCCCAAATCTCCTCAGGATACATTATCTATAAACTTGCTCCGTGTCAGCATTGTTAATATCCTTATATGATAGTTTCCTTTCTGTCAGACTGAAGTCTTTGGACTTAGACTTCTGAAAAGCCTATAAATATTTCTTGAAGATACCAGCCAACACATGGTCTTTGGCCTTTCTGAATGTTCTAAGAATGTTGTCGAATGGCTATAGTTGTCTGTTAGTTAGGATTTGAGTATCATGGATTTTTTCTGACTATATTATTTTATACTTTGAACTCATTCAGAGATGCAGGTTAAAAGACAATTTATTATTTAAAATTAAGTCACCATGTGCTCTTTAAATATCAAAAGGAAGACCACATTTAGTAAATGAGGTCATGTAGGAATTTCAGAGCATTTTTTATATCAAAACATATGAAATCAAAATACGAGAGAATCAGAACTTCATATTTAGCTTGATAAAATACACTACTCTTATTCATAAAGAATATAATGGCTAAAACAGTTTTCAATTTGTCCAGTGCAGGGCAAACCTAGCAAAGGTGTAATATCTTTCGACTTGAATTAATGTGATAAGTAATTTTCTCTTGGGAGAGTGTATTAAGAAATAAACCTGAAAACAATAAAGAATAAGGCAGTAATTGAGCCATTGTAGACTAATATTAGAAAACAATACATCAGTGTTCGTAGTAATTGAAAACGTACTCAATTATGTCAATGGACCCTGGAACTGAGTTGCAGGGATGCTAATTAGTTTCATGGTTGCTTGGTTGATTGGTGTCATAAAGAAATACAGAAACCAGAAAATGTGAAAGGAGGAATGTGCAGAAGTCTTATAATCAGAAATGGATATTCACTTGCATTAATAAACAAAGAAGAAATCTTTCTCATCTTTAGAGATAAACTATTGGTTCTTAGTTCTCCTGGAGATTTTAAAAGCCTTTCAATGCCTTTATAGTCCTTTACAAAGAATAAAGCTTGAAGTACAGCAATGCTACATGTTCATTTTTTATTTGTTTTTCAGATGATGTATTTCAGCTCAGTTGTGTGCTGTGCAGGATTGCCAGCAGGGTTATCTAGTCAGAACACTTCTGGATTTGGGAATGCCCTTGGTATGACTGAGGTGTCAGAGATTTAGGAGCAAGCAGCAGTAGGAGCACCAAAATCCTCACCAGAAGTGCTTGCACAGATGTCTGTAGTCATTGCTCTGGGTGGCACAATGGGTATGTACACAACTTATACAGTATATATGCTCAATTCACAGCATCCTTAAGTGTAATTAATTAATAATCCTTTGAGAGAATAGGAAAATATATTATGAAAGTATACAAATTCCTAAAGGTGGCCCTTTTAATTAAGGGAGGAATATAAGTTGTGAAGAAAGATCTTATTGGTGATAAAAAGCCTAAGTTTTGTTGAAGTCAAATGTTGTTTTGAAATGAAAAAAATGATGTTTCAAAAAGCACTGAAATAATTAGAAATATTTTGGAACTTCGCATTTATTTTCTAAATTGAAACAATTTTCTTGTTATGAATCTACCAACTGCCTCAGTTGATCTGAATTAGAACTTATTAATTTGTGGGAAAAGAAATATTTGAAAAGTTTAATTTAGTTTTAATGCTGATTCTCTAAGGAGGTTTTTCTATCTGATATGACTGATGCCAAAATAAATTCACAAAGGTTGAGGCTGAAACTTGGTAAGAGAGGAGAGGGGCAGGTGCTGCTACTTTGCCAGTCTGTCACTTAGATTGTGGCAGTCTTTTAATGTGTCCGGAGGCATTTGGCCTGCCTTGATTCTCTGTAGGCAAAATGTGTTTGGAAACTCTGGTGGGTGCATTCACACAACTCTCTCCCATATGTAAGGAACAGTGGCTTCAAAAGAGCTGTTCTGGCTGTGTTTCTTAGAAGCTGTCATCTCAAAATGTTCTAGCAATGTATTTTTGGAAAAGACTTACATTAGGTTAAAATTTCCTATAACTATTATATTTCTATTTCATTGTACAAAAAGGAAAACAACATTAAAAAGTAAACAATCCTTTCTTGCTCGATGGTTTGTTTATAACTTGAGTATGAAACACAATGTAATATTTTATTTTGGATCTAAATAATTTAATTTTGCAGGTCTTACCATTGCAAAAGGAATTGAAATCTCTGACCTTCCTCAGCTTGTAGCTGCATTTCAGTCTGGTTGGTTTGGCAGTAGCAGCTTTTGCATGTATTGCCGAGTATGTGATTGAATATCCATGCCTTGATGTTAACCCTTCTGCCCAGGTTCTCAAAATCGTGGCATATCTGGGCACTATACTAGGGCGTGCTTCTTTAGTGGCTTATGGAAAACTGCTGGGCACTCTTTACTTTAGTCTGTCATATGAAGTTCACTAGAGAACCTTTTTTGTTTTCCTGAAAATACAATTGAATTCTAGGAAGAGTTGGGGGCTAATTCTCTTAGCTCCTTTCTGAGGGGAGGGAAGTAGCCTTACACAACTTAAATTCGGTAGGACTGGAACACAAGGAGGAGGAGGTTGGTGACTTTGGCTTTTGTGTTGATTAGGAGAGGTGTTGATGTTGGTCTCGAGGATTTCTTTTGCTGGATTTGCTAGAGAGTGTTTGTTTAAGAGTCTGACTTAGATTCCATAAAGCATCACTCCTAACACTGTGATATGAGGAACTAGTGGCTAGAGGAATCATAGTAAGAGACCTTTTAGGTCCCTATGTATCAATTATTTCCTATTGCGATGATATATAGCTATTGAAGCTTTGTGTTCTGAATAATTATTGTGTCCTATTTGCTATGACGAAGCAATCATATCTTGAACTGCTTTTGTTTTCCCATAATTAACAAGGCTGAAATAGGAGTCATGGAGTATGACAAGAGCTGGAACACTTCCATTTCTGAGAATTCCTTCCAAAAAAATTCCTAAATTTTTGTCTATCTGCAATAGGTGGATCTTTCTTCCAGTTAAACTAATTTCCAAGACCAGTGTCTTTGGTATTTTTGTTCTGTATCTGTAGCCTGTCTTAATTGCTAGTGCTTTAGCACTAAAAATATTCTAGTGCTAAAGTCAATACAGCGTTAGAGCAGCATGCTTGCTTGCGGATTTGCCCAATTCAGCACCATTTCTACTTGGGCACCACTAGTTGAATGCTAGCTTGCTGACAGCATCTATGGCTAGTATGATAATTTTTACATTGCATCCAAGCTACCTCCCTTGATTATTGTGCAGTCCTGGTGTTACAGGACTCTTCACAATTATGGTAATAGTATCAAGAGAGCAATTCTTGAACCTCTTAATTGTAAATAAATGTAAGGTTTTTACACACACATCCAGCACTTGCTGAATGCTAGCCACAATGCAGTCTTGCATGTTAACTGAAAAATTTGGCATAAATTATGAGGAATTGACAAAGCACTCTGCAGAATGTTTATCTTGCCCTATAGAAATTCTGTAACAAGTCTACAAGACCCTGCAGAATCCCACAAACCACACTGGAGAGATCCAAAACTTTGTAGTCAGCAGCGGTGCTGTAAAATAAGCTGTGGATGTTTAGTCAGATGTATATATAATCCTAGGCATTGTTGTAACTGTGGACTAGTTTTGGAAAGAAATAAGAGAGTAAAGGTCTTGTCCTGCAAAATAACAAATTATTTCAGCTCCTATTATACCCATATAATATTTCAGCAAAAATTTTAAAGGCGTATCTGCTTACACGACCAAATCCAATAACGATCATAGGTAAAATCTTCTGCTCACTGGGTGTTTGAATGAATTTTTATTTGCTTTTGTTTCACTTATTTAATATTTTAGGAATTATATAATTTCTTATAACATGAATTTAATTTTTCTTTCCCTTATGTGATGGTTACTAAATTGCAAGGACCGACACTGACAGCTGTAGGTGGAGCAGGTATGCCTGTTACTAAAATACCAAACAGTTACTTTGGCTGAGCATTGTGTGCAGAAGGATTTCTTCTTGACAACAGTCTTGACAGTTGTGGGTGCCTTGATTCCTCTGGACAGAGTTACCCTGGTAAGCGTTGTGTGCATGGTAAGGAAATACCACTAACTTGTCCCCTTTTCTATGTGAAATAAGAGTAGGGCATGTACTTTGAAAACTTTCAGAAATAATATGTTGCAGGAGATTGGATGACTGGACTGGATCCCTGACAGAATTTTGTTCATAATGGTAGTAAATAATGAAAAGTTACGACAACTGGATAGATGTCTGGTGCATTTTCTAGAATTAGGATTTGGCAAATGAGCTCTCTAAATACCAAGGACAGCAAAGAAATCTGAATGTGTCTGGGTTGCATGATGCGGAGCTATATAGAGATATCCAGCCAACTCAAGGATTGCAAGCAATATATATGTGCTAGGAGAGCCCTTCCTCATTTTTACCCTGCTTTTTAGTAGTTCCTTTACTTGCAGCTCAAGCATTTCCATGTGGCACTTCACTGAACAGTGTAGACATGCTAATGATTCAGTTCTGGCTGGTCATAGGCACGGTGGACTGGACACTGACTGGCACTCACACATCAGCACAGAGATTAAACTACTGGCCTTGAGAGAACTGATTCAATCAGATCAGAGTGGTGGTCTTGTACCCTAACGGAACTTGCATAGCTTTGCCTGAGTTTTAGCCATTCTTATGTAAACAGTTCCTAGTACACTAAATCTGGCAATTGAACTTTAAAAACAACTAGGAAAAGCAATAACAGCAATGTGATTTACTCATAAAACCTACAAGGAAGCTAATATTTTATAAAATGCTGAATGACCTTCACTGAAGGATCTCACCCAGCAACTGACTTTGAGGAAACGGGAAATGTGCTGTTTCATAACAAGCAAGATGGGAGATGTCATTTAAACAAAGAACATCTTTGTTTTGCTAGGAAAAAATGTTAAGGTAGTTTATAGGGAGGAGAAGAAAAATTGTTTAAAAATGGCTGAAAAACAAGGTTTTCTCAAAGGCATATCTGAAAATCCATTTGAAATGTGTGATTTTTATGCCAAGTTGGGATGCTGAAGATTTAGAAAAAAGAAAAAAGCCAGTGCAATACTGAACTGTTGAACTATTGCTGTATCAGCTTCACAGCTTGTTAAAGTAAACTTTAATGAGCTGAAGAGTAATGCAGTCTGCCTTCCCAAACAAACTACATGGGAATTTACAGTAAATGAACTATTTATTTTGGGATTCTTTTAATGCACTTGGAACTGTTGTTTTGACCAATATGCTCATTTAATATGTTCATATTTAGGCCATGATCAGATCTTTGCCAAACGTCACTTTTGGGTGGATATGGCACAGCATCTACAGCAGGAAGGAAACCTATGGAAATTATTGGAACTTGCACTGAAGCTGGATTAGACCAAGCTATTGAAATGATAAAGGAGTTTAATTCTATCATTAACCTGGGTGAGAGTTCAGATATTTGTTGTTCATTTACTCAATAGTAGACTTTTCAAGCTACCTTGAGTCTTGCATAACATTCTGCATATTTCACTATCACTTGAATCATGTCAAATTCTTGTTTCCACTTCCTTCGAATCTATCCAATTCATGCTTACTATCCAAATATTAAAATTGTTAAATACTACTTTTCTCCTTATGCCACCTGTGTATCATCTGATGTTAGCAGTCATTCTTCCCTGGACTTTGCCCATGGATACAGGCCTCTACAATCATTAGCCAACTTCATGCCTTATCATCTCTGTTCCTATCTGTATACTGTGCTTCCTCAGAAGCTGGAGTGTCCTGAGCTTCCCAACAGAGTACCATTTCATTATCTTGAAATCTGTTCTGAAAGCCTGCTGAGTCATTTACTTGCAGACTGCCTGAGCACACACTATTAAAGCATTGCCCAGCTTCACCTTGACAAGTCTACTCTTCTTGGATGCTAACTTTTATCCTTGATTTTAAGTGTTTCAGGGCACAGACTTTGCTTTCTTGTCTGTTGCAGACTAGTGCTAAGTATTAACTGTTATTTTAATGATGTACAAATATGCAAGAGACTTGAAAATTTGCATTTTAAACATTAAAAATACAATATGAGCTAAGAAAGGGATTATAACAAATGTTTGGTTGCAAAACACAAGGCTGTATTTCTTCTTCCCTACGTTTACAGTGAAACATTTTCTTGAGGTGTATTCAAAGTACAACATTTTTGGGACTCGGTGCCTACTTTTCATCAGTAAACCCATTTAATACAGTGTACTGGATGTATGTGACATCCATGAAAGCTAGATGCTTCCTGATGTAGTGAATTACAACCATAATTAATTGTTCTAATGAAAAATATTGGTTAACTAGAAGTATCACACTTGATAATACAGCATACATCTTGGCAGTACTACAGTCCTCTTCCTTTCGTAATGATACAGCACAGGGTAAAAGGGTTCATCAAGGCCCTAGACCTAAGACTACACTCATTTTAATTTCATTAGATTTATACCACTTGTCATATCCTGGAATTTTGAGGGTTTAGTATTGATGTATATTCCAGCTATGATGTCAGTCAGACCTGCTCTTTGTGACTAGACCTTAATGAACAATGCCTCACTTTATATCTGTGAACTCTGGGAGTTCTTCTCATCTTAAAACAATGAAGGCCTCTAGTGTAGAGCTGGGGAAAGTGGAAATACAAAGAATTTGGGCACAAACCTTAAATGGTTTTTTTTTTTACCCTTTGAATGGTACTAGTTTATAGCAAAGAAATATGAGATGAAGTTACTGAAGTTACTTCAGTGGGCCTCACTCTTCATGTTAATTCTCAGAAAATAAAAAATCTCTTTTCCTAAAAATGGCTAACCCAGCACTGCCAAGATTTTTGCAGGGTAATCAGCTATTCAGTCTGAGATTTCTCTAAGAATAGCAAGCTTTGGCCAACATTCATTTTCAATTTGCAACAATAACAAAAAAGTTTGTGTCATGATATTTTAGGAGAGTTTAATTTCTGTAGGATAACTATACATGGAAAATATTAATGGTGATCAGGAAACATTCAGTTTTCACACATCTCATCTAAGGACAGCATAGCCACTGAGTCGAAATGTGCTAGCTAATCATTCTTATTTCATTATAACAAATGACAAAAAGTTATAGTATTTTATGAATGCATGTGAACAAAAGACTATGGCTCCAAATATGTAGAAGAAATTACTTAAACAGTTTTTATGCACTGGATTGCTGGAAGCCCTTGAGCACTTGGTATGTAGCTAGTTGATCTGTTTTGCCCCTCTGCTGAAACCTGAGGTGAGGCTTAGGTCTTCTCTCCCCTAGGTTATGGGTGTTAGAAGCACTGTATATGCCTACAGTCGTAATCAAGCAGACTTCTCCAGCTGACCCAAGAATACAGTTGGCTTCTTTCAGATGCAGCTGCATGCAGCCCTTAGCCAAATGGATGGGTCATCATGATGAGGGGCCTCTGAAAGGAGAGGGATATGGAAAAAAAGGAAGAGAACTGCCAAAGTGCCTCCCCCAGCAAAGCAGGCTGCTGTACAGAGTAATGTTAAGTGCAGTTGTTTTTGTATAGTCACATTAAACAGAAAATGCTCAAAGTCCTAGAAACTTCTCGTTAGTCAAGATGTTTATATACTCTCTGCCTGAAGATTAAAGAAATTATTTTCAAAAGGGTCAGAGGCTTTATTTGCAGTAAAACAGTGAATTCCAAATAGAATGCTGCAGTGTTAAAAACACACATGCAAAAAAAAAAAAATTAATGTTCAGGGTGTTAATGATTTGTGGTTTTAATTTTCACTCACTTAATTGTGTCTTTTGGATTTTTCTTTTGCCGTGTAAGTCCTAAGTTTGTGAGGATGGCAAATCTTTCCTAATATATTCCACACTGTGTAAGTAAGGAAGACCATAACAGCTGTGATCATTTCTCTGGTGATGCATATGATATGTAGCATCAGGAAGAAGGGCAAAAATGTCTCTGTACTGCCTCTAGGCCTTCCCCCTCCTCCTGAGGCTGCCACTATTAAACCAGAGACTACATAGGCTACTGACAGGTGGGGATCTGTAATTTCAACAGCACCTTTTCAGATCTTTGTATCACCTTCCATATTTCCTTCACATAAGAATTCCTCGTGCCTTTATCTGTTTTAGAGCTGCTTTGCATCACTGGATCCAGCTTAATAGATGGGAGTCAAACTATATGATTTTGTTCCAAGCAAATGTGCAGGTGATAGCTCATAAAGGAAGGTTTATAAGCTAAACTTAGTACCATGGGATATTGAATTTACTGCTTCTAAGAAGACTCCATGTCAAATCTTTTTCAGCTGACAATCTTAAAATGTCTGACTCACTGTCCATCCTATAAACTCCGTCTGGAAAGGCAAGAATGATGTATCTACTTTTCAGAAACATCTGAAATAGGCATAGCTTCATTGCCGTAAAGGAGGGTAGTCTGCTTGCATTGTTGTATCTGATGATGTAAGTTTGTCAACATTATATTTGCATGCATTTTAGGAACTTAGAGCAGGAAAAAGAGCCATTTCTGTATTTGACTGCTTTTATCCCCCTCTCTGCTCAAAGCAGACCTATGGTTGTCTTACACCTGGAGGCTGTTCTCCATGTAACAGTACACTAAATTCCTTTGGCTCATGCATCTCAGTCTCTTGCAGGGCTGTTGCAGAAGATATAAAAACGGTACAGCCAGAACATCTTTGCCTTCTCTGGTTGCCAGGGCTCCTGGGAGGCATAGCCAGCCCTGTGATTGAAAAGGTTAAGAGGAATGGAAGCTGGAATGAGATGCTGATTTTAATAAGGATTCTAGGAGACTGAACAGATATACAGACCATTAAGCTTGACTTTACTGGGCAAACTGTGAACAACTTTAAAAAAAAAAACTGTAGGCGCAGGGGTAAGTACGTTTGGCAGAGAAATCACTGCTGCTTTTGCAGATGTCACGCTTCACAAACCCATTAAAGTTTCCTTGAAGGATTCAATGAGCATGAGGGTAAGGGTGATCTAGTTAAGCTCTAAACTATGCCCCATTTCATTATCAGTAGAGTTACTCTAAAAATACACCGTTCATGAGCGCTATGGCTATAAGTTTTAGGAATTATTAGCAATTTTTAGAGCTACCATCTTAACCCAAGCTGTAGAATCCCTTGGACTACTAAAATGTTAATTCCTGGACCTGCAATGGGTTGTGTGCAAATGGAGTGCTTCTTACATGCAGAGCCATGGAACTGAGGAACTGAACAGAATAGAGATGGTAGATTTGGACCATGAGTAGTGTTGAAATAAACTACATGGTATAACATGATGGACGTCATCCTCAGATTCCACATATGAGCTGTATTTAGAGATCTCACAAGGGCCTTGTGTAAGACTGCCCCTTAAATCTTAGGAGTATTTATTTTCATGATCTCTTACATGGAGAATGCACAAATTTTTTTTAATAGTTTTCATTAGCAAACGTAACTGCCAAGATTTGATTCTAGGTTTGAACACCAACAGATGGACCTAATTTTTTCATTCAGATGAAACAACAAACTGTCATCATTTATTGAATGCTTGATTAATGTGCTTTGGTGTTGTCTTGATAACTTGAAGCAGTGGCTTTTCCTTTCATAATAACACATTTTGTAATATATTTCCTTTTTGTCTCAGATACAGACTTGGCTCTGGTCACTGGTGCAAATGACACAGTAAACTCAGCAGCACAGGAAGATCCCAATTCTATTATCACTGGCATGCCAATACTGGAACTCTGGAAAGCAAAATAAGGTACTAAAAACCAATGACAAGAGTTCTGTACAGTGTTAGTTATGATATGTTAATTTATCACAGGAAAAGTGCCAACATATAGAGAGATAAACAAGAAATGTCTTTTCTAAATTAATGCCTCATAAGATCAATATACACAGGTACATGTTTAACTGAAAATGGCCACTGCCTATACAGAGAGGGCAGAACTTTGCAGAGGACTAGAAAAGGAAATCCTGGCCGTTTCCATAGGACCATCCATATGTTGGAACTACAGTCTTGAATGTTACCTTGCTTGCTTGAATCTACTGTGTTAGTCTCTTCCAACCAAAAGGATTCTATGGACTTCAAAAGATTCAAGATTTCTTGTTTCTTACTCCAATATATTTTTTCAATGGGTTCTCCTTTTAAAATGAGCAAAATCAGTTAGGCTATGCCTATGTTAGATTATTCTGTGTTTAAGAGTTTGGCAGTAGAGTTCTGTTGGCAAATTCCCTGGCAGCTGTTTCAGGCATTGATTTTTAAACCAGTTCACCAGATAAAGTAAGCCATATTCAAGGAAAAGAAGTTTTGGCAATGTAAAGGTTTTTATGTTCTATTCTTTGCCAATATAGTCATGATAGAAAAGAATGCAAGCATTTTTGTACTCTTAACTGACATAGGTATGCAGATTGAAGCCAATATTCTAAACACACTTAGACATGTGTGAGGTTAAAAGAGGAAGTCACGTGATCCAACTGCTTCAAGTAGGCTGAGGTGCTTTACATGCATTGCTTCAGCACAAAGGAAGCCTGTGAACAGAGAAAGCTAGATAGAATGTTTCGGTTGCAAAGATTAAGCACTAAAAATGCAGGTTCAGATCAGCTGGAATTCATGCTGCATTTGGCAAAAAATTTAGTCATGAAACTGAAGCCTCAAAATAATATTTGAAAGAAATAAAGCATTTATGATGTTCTTGAAATACAGAATTTTTAATTAGCATTAGCATCAACATTTGAAATTAAGTCTGTAGTTTCAGCTTGAGCAAACTTTTTTGCTGGAACCCAAATTATTGTTCTTCTGTAGAAAAGACACTAAGCATACTTTTTTTAGGCTTGCAAAGAGTCTGATTCTGTTCAATTCATGAGCATCTGTCTCCAAAGCAAATAGTTTCAGAAATTGTTAGGCTGTGAGGGTGGCATTCAAGTATGGTTTAAAAAACCCCCTCACTGATTTTATGAGACACTTCAAAATGGAGTGCATCCTAGGAATGTTTTTATAATTCAATTTTTAATTGAGTAGAAGTAAGGTTTTCCATATGGAAACCAGCCTAACTCATTATGATGAAAATCTCAAGAGTCCTAAAGTGTGTTTAAAACCAGGACTTGTAGACACGAACAGCTATAGACATTAACATGACTAGAGATTATATCCAAACATTGTTGATAGCATGTCTGTTGAAGATCATACTGAGACATAAAGCAAAAAATAGAGTCCATGTTATTTTCCTCACAACTTGTTTTACTAAAGTTATGTGTTATTCCAGATCATATGCACAAAATATATTCTCAGAGTAAAGGCCAGGTCTTATCTCAGTTTGGTAGGACAGAAGTTACATTACAAAATTTAGTTACATTAATAGGTTTACATGCTTTTTTCTGGTAATAAAATTACATTGCAATAGAGTAAATACTAGCATAAACCAAGGAATTTGTAAATTAATTGTATATTATTAATAAAAAACATCAGAGAAACACTAATTCTGGTTTATTTTATTCTCCAGTGAGTAATCAAAAGACAGAAAAAAAAAAATCATGTTGCATTATATATAATATGAATTTTCCATCAAGGGTCGTTACATGTGCATGTTCACTGCAGGTGTTCATGCATGCAATTACTTGAGGCAAATGCATTTTCCTTAGTTACCAGGGTGGGTGCGCTCTTGCTCCTTTCTCCTCTTCTCTGCTAAACAAATGGCGGAGCATGATCCATATTTCCTCTGTGCAGGTGAGTCAGAATTTCTGTGTAGTTCAACACTCCCTAAATTTTTCTTTGCAGTTTTACTCTCTTAATTGTTTTGGAATAACCTGTTTATCCCTTTGGCCTCTCTTGGCATGCCCTGTTAAGCCTGGATGGATGTGCTTAACTTTTTTTTTTTTTTACACAAATCATAATACTTCATTGTTGATTAGAGATGCAAAGAAAATGTGATACTTTGAGACAAGGGTAGGGAATGACACTAGACTCATTAGCAGTGATATTCAGAATGCTGAAAAGGTATGAAATATTATTTGTTTTTCCAGTGTACTGTTTGGAGGGATAATACAGCCCTATGCCGGATAGTGTACCCAAACTTAAATGACTTCCTAGTCAAACTACTCATCTGTGTACATTCACAGGCTCAGCTATATGTCTGTATCTAATTAAAATATACATTTGCTCTGTACATATAACAATTTATTCTTCAGTTTTGTAAACTCCGATACCACACTTTGATTTTCTTTGTCTTTACGTTCCCTAAGACAGAAACAGCATAGAGGAAAATCTTTGGCTTGTCCTAATACATTTATCGCTAGGAGGGAAGTATATATATTTACACATACTTCTGTATAGGTCTTCTATCCCTGTTGTTGGAAAATTTTACCATCAGAACCTTTAAAGTAATAATACTCAGCCTTTAGATTTCATGCTGAGTTAACTGGCTTATGGGCCCAGCTTCATATGTAGAGATGTGTTATTCAGAGGCAGAAATTAACTTTACAGGTAAGGAAAGTGAAATGCACAGGATCACAGGTTGAGTAGGACTCAATCTTGGGTATCCTGGTGTGGAGCATTCTCTTCTGTTCACTCTTCTGTGGTATGTTTCTAAACATCCTATTGCAACACCAGTGGTCTGAAAAGTCAGCAGCAAAATCATAACTGATTTGAATGTGATAACAGCACCAGCATTGCTGAAATTAGACAAAAATTTCTGTTTTCAGTGAGGTGAAAATACAAAGTCTGTTTTACATTAGAGAAGTAGTTCCCACCTCTTGCTGTGGGACTCAAGAAAAAATTGATTTTTCTGTGGCAGGTAGTGGTGTAGAAACCACACCACTACGAGTGTTTTTAAAATTTAATGTGATACGCTACTTTCAAAATTCTACAGAATCCTGTTTCTCTTCAGAATCCCTAAAATGGTAGCAATGTGTTCTTTCCCAACAAGTGAACAGGAAGAATGTTCTAAATTTTTCATATAAACTCTTACTTTGAATGTTGGTATTACTAACCACCAGTCAAAATCAACACATTTCACTGAAATGATGTCTCAAGACAAGGGACAAAAGTTCAGGAATTATGTTGAGTTGTTCAGTACCATAATGGGTGACCTCATATTCTGGTATCAATAGATCAGCATCTTACTGCCACACGATTATTTTATCTTAGTGGGAAAGCTTCCCTGTTTTAACATTGCTGCAGTCACCATTAAGTTTTGTGTTGCAAAACTATTGAATTCAGCTGATGCACAGCTTTTTGGAATACTTTGAGACATGAGTTAATGGCACCTGGGAGTATATTAATGGCATTACAGTAAATGATGGGAAATTACCAGGAAGTTTTTCCCCCTCCTTATTTTAGTATTTTCAAAGATACGGATAGGTGGAATGGATTTTCATATCATGTTACAATTTATAAAAGTCTGATCATAATTTATGAAAATAGACTGATTTTTAAAGCATTCAGGCAAAATACTGAAACTCAGTGCAAGAGAAAAGCAAGAGCCAGATCACTACATTACTCTGCACTTGGGCCTGAAGAAGCCTATGTGGAAAACCAGATGGACTCAAACTGGAAAAAAAATTGCAAGAAGCAGTAGCAAAGGATTTAAATCAGGTGAGATTACAAGTGCTTGGGAAGGTTCTCCTGTAGATTCCAAGTTACCATCTCTTTTCAATCTCAACTTATCTTTACCCCATGCACTGACATGACCCTTTATTCAACCTAGGCTTGGATGACATTTGTGCTACCTTCCAGGAAAGGAATTGTTTTTTGTAGCTCCCTCTCTTATTCATTTTGAGAAAAGGATTAAATACTCCCTCTGACCAAGCATACAGGCATGCTAAAGTGAAGCCACTTCACGCTCCTGGCCAAAGAAAGAACAAAAATACCTACAATAAGCAAAAGCAGATGGCTTCAGTGGCAGGAAATGAATGAGCCAGACTGCAGGTAAAATGGTTCTCTGAACACATCGGGGAGGTTTGTAATGACAGGTTCTTTGTTATCTGGGGCCTCCCCAAAGGAGGCCAGATGTCTTCTGTTGTGAAAGGAGATAGATAGAGATGCTCTTCCTTTTCCTCCCCCTTTAACTTATGGCTGTTTAAGTTACTGCTAATGGAAGTGGAAGCCTGTTTTTCCCCTTGCTCTCTGATGTCTTTGGAAACAGAAGAGATAGTTAGTGAAGGAGCATTCTGATATGAAAGAAAAGGCCCAGAACTGGTCTTTACCTCCCCATGACCCTCATTTTAAAGAACAGGGAGGTCAGTGCTGCTAACTGCACTTGAAAAAAGGATTAACCACTTGATTGCTTTCATTTGGTGGAAGAAAATTATTCTTTAGTCTCAAAGCTGGAAAAATGTATCAGTGGTATTGAGACATTTTCAGTATGAGGTAGATAACTTCGGTTGGTTTGGCGGCTTATACCAGTACTGAAATTAAATAGAGGATTTAAATGTTTTTACAGAGGGGAGAGCAGGAGATGGGAGAGAAGGGGAAACTACATCTGCTGCTCAGAACAGATTTGCAGCAGAAGTGACAATAACCTCCTTCCTGCCCTCATAAAAGGTTATCATGGGAATATCAACAGACCGTAATTAATTACAGATATTAGATGTTCCTCTGTCACTTGGTGTAAGAATGACTCTTGCATTACACTGAGGTTGCAGTGGAAGAAAAAGAATCTGAACCCAATGCCTGGACACAGTGTTCCAGATTTAAAATCTTTTCTGTACATTGATTTCACCTGAGAATTAAAATGAATTTACTTTTGGAATAGATTCTTAATTCCCATTGTTCAAATAAAGTGAGGTACACAAAACTTAAATTTGGAAACCATTTTTAACCTTATGAAACTATTTTCCAAAAGTAACAAAGAACAGCTTATATAAGCTTTTATCTGACCTCTGCTTCTTAAATAAAAAAACATGTTTTCAGGGAAATGTGTCTTGGAAGTAACTCCCCCTCCCCCCGCCCCGATTTTTCTCTCTGGTTCTTGTAAAACATTAGGTCAGTGGGTTCATTTTATTTTTGTTTGTTTAAAGTGGGTGAAAGTTTCCTTCTCAAGCTATTATACTTGTGTGATTTTTAAAAAATATTACAACAATCATTGTTTAAGAAATACAACAACAGATGGAAATGTCAAAAGACTATCAAAATTCATACCAAAGGAAATAGCATTAATCATTGTAAAAAGCCAAAATAACCTCTCAATAGCAATAAGAACCAAATGAGTAAGAAACGTGTTGTTTCAATAGCACCGAGACATGACTGCTGATTTTTCTCATTGCCTGGCACATGAAGTCAATATATATGTATATTTAAAACTATCTTTCTCATTCTGACTTCAAGCCTGTGTTTCTTGTGGTGCTGTTATAGTTCATGCACGCTTCATGTGCACTCATGTAACTTAACTAGCATTTCTTTCTGCAAATGGAAATGTTTCGGTTGTCCACTGAAATGCATTTTTACATGCATTCACTTGTGCAGATAAGCATACAAATCTGAAGATAAGTATGACTTGCAGAGAGAGTGTATTTGTATCTTGTGTTTTAAGCAATATTAACTTTGATTTCAATATCTTGAAGCATTAAAAAACATAGTATAAATCAGTTGTTTGAGCCTGTGTGGATTGCTGTGTATGCATAAAAAGACTTTCTTGAAGTATTTTTCACAGCACTGTTTCTATCTTCACCAGGCTATGAGTGTACCCTCCTGGAGAGTATGCTACAGGTGATAATTTAGGTAGATTTTTTTTGAGGAAAATATACAACAAACTTCAGAATTTTTGTTTAAAAAATAATCTTTTCAATCTGTGTCACTGACAAGATTTATTTTTTTAAGTAACACTTCTGAGAATATTCAGAAACATTTATCCATCTTACATCACACTTCTAATGAAACAATTTTTACCAATATGAATTTTTCTGGCAGAACATTCTAGTATGAGAAAAATATATTCATATAACTCTGCTTGTAAAAATATAGCTTAGGTCTATTACCTCTGCCAGCATTAGCTGTACCGGTATAGCTTGGCAAAGTCACATTTGTGTAATTACATTCACATGTGATGACTATGACAGCAGTGCTACACATACCAGCAAAAATTTCATCAGCGCAGACAAAGTGTTATTTATGCTGTTTGAATTTGCACTATTACTGCAAAAGAAAAAACACAGCAGATTCATAGTCTGCCTAATTTAAGGAAGTCTTGTCAGAAATGTCGTGGTCGGAACCACCATCTTCCCTGTTTCTTGTCTCTGCAAATTACTTTGTCTTCGGTCCTGCAAAAAGATTTACATTTTCAGACAACTCCTGCAGTCCAATGAGCTCTTTCTGCTGCTTAGAATACAAATATGTGGCATCTACAAAATTTTACTGCTTATGATATGCCATAGTGACATTTGTTAAGCTAGTGTTCCCCAAAATAGTAATGATATTACATAATAATAATAAACACTAACTAAATTAATTTTTTAAAGAAGTCTAAAATTTTCCAAGAAGTTGAGAATAGTCTTAATATAAAAGTATGTGAATGGTACTATAGAAATCATGCACTGTATAATGATGTTTAAGGAGATCGCTCTTTTCTAATACTAGGACAATTTTCCAGAATTAATCTTGAAAGTACACAATTTATATTCTATTCACTTAATTAATGTGGTCTTTCATTTTGTATTGGTCTGTTCGTCCCCTCCAGTTAAATACCATCCCCATAATTTCAGTAAGCTTTGATGACATAAAAGTGAAATCAGTATTACTGAATAAAACACAAAGAAAACACCTGAAACAAAGTATTAATAATAATAAAAAGCTAGCACGCTAACTCCTTTTTATAGTTAGATAATTCCTTATGGCAAGAGGGGCCAAGTCCTTCTATCCCCACCTCAGGAAATACTCTTGATGTGATGAGCATATCAGGCCCGTAGGTTCAAACACAGCAGTATTTAGCAAAGCATAACTGTTTTCAAATGTATTAGTTCTAATCAGACTGCTCATTTGAGTAGTTCTGCAATCTCAAGTGTGCAGGACATGAGGTCTGCAGCTTACTTCTGGACAAATGCTGTAGCTATTAAGACTACTATTTATTTCCAGATTTCAATTAGATAAAAATAGTTATGTTTTTGCACTTTATCATTACAAAAGAAACAAACTGTAGTGTTACTTACCTATAGAAAGACATCTTACTCTTTTCCTGCACAACATTTGGCATTTTTAATCAATGTGTACATAAAAGAAAAGAAAAAAAGCAGATTATCATATTGTCCTTTGTAATTCTCTTTCAAAATCTCCTGATGATAGTCCACAAGGAAATAATAAATTGCTTCTATTGTGGAAAGGTACGTATCTGGCTTTCCCTTCTGATGACGCCAAAAACAAGTTTTTCTTGTCTTCAACTCAATTTGCAACAACCCTGTCAAGACAAAAAAATTGCATAGATTAGACAATGTGGATTGTTGGATGGGATGCCAAACAAGTCTTTAGTGTTTTTTTTCTGATTTTGCTGCTAGCCTGTTAGATGCCTGTATGCAAATAATTTCTCTTCCTGTACCTCCATTTTTCATCTGTAAAATGGAGGCAATAATTTTATCCTCCTTTGTGGACCACTTTGAAATTTGATGAAAAAATGCTGTAAATTCTAGGTTACATCCTCATATTTGCAATTAAAACTTATAGGTTATCCTTTCATTCATACAGCCTCACAGCCCTCAGTAAACTCCAGGGTCTCTTCAGATGGGAAGAGTGAAACCCACACCTACAAAGACTCATCAGTGTTCATAAACCGCTTAACAAACTTCATCTTTTGCAAAGCTAATACATTTCAAGTGTAAAACAGAATCCCTCAGACTGCTAGTTTTGCTGAACTGAGGAATATTTGCTAAGAGCCAGACACTCTTCATTTATGCTTGTTAAGTAGCTGAAATCTCACTGGGATTACTCAGGAGTAAGTATGACAAAATCTGGTCATTATTTTTATTCAAAACTAAAAGCATTCCCACTTGAGATGAAAGAAAGAAATTTGGTCTCTGTATGGCATATGAAAATCTTTTATCTACTATAGTCTCTGTTTTATTATTCAGAAGAATTTTAAACATGTATCTTGGTCTTTATGTTCCTTAAGATGCACAAACTACTCACAATTAAAACCACCTTAATGTATAATCACTTTGTAAACAGGATGGACGGCTGGATTATAAAGAATAGCATATATACATCTCAATAATACCAGCATCAGGTTGTTAAATTATATTTTTCTAAATGTTAAAATCAGATACTAAATGTGTGTCATGGGATGGTTTAGTACAAATAATAGTATAAATAACAATACGGTTTAAGAATTGCTTGGAAGTGATGGACAGAGAAGTTTCAGTAAGGTCCAAATTCAGGAGCACAAACTGGCCTATAGGCCAGCACTCGTAATTCTGTACTTTTTACCTTCAAACTACATTTGAACTACTTTACAGAGTAATTTCAAGATGGATTTAGTTGTTTGCTTTGCAGTTAGTTATGTATGATGTCTTGCATAGTAAAAGAAATCTTTCCTACAGCATTTTTTTTTAAGTGAACAGGAGATTCCAGCACTGAATTTAAATGTTATTGTTGGTATTTCAGAATTAAAAATTAAAAAATAATGTAGCCTAATTATTACCTCTAATAATAATCCTATACCTATGTGCATTCAAAATTATTAACAGGAAACTGCATTAACCTTGTTTCCCTCAAGAGGTTTCAATACTTGAATTCTCAGCCTTAACCAAAGTGAAAACTTTCAAGTTCAGCAATGTTTCCACCTTAACAGCAGTGAACTAAATTTAGGGGATGATTCCTCCTGTTTGTGGTTTGAATACAAACAAGTGTTCACTGAAGGCAAGACCACTGACACTACTGAGCTTACCACAAATGCAGGAGCAGTTAATTTCAAACATAGAATTTTAGGAGTTTTGTAACAAAAAAGAGGGAGTCAAGAGTTAAAGTTTACTGAGCATGTTTCTATCATCTGTACTTTATTTGTATCTATACAGTCAAAAGGCAATATTTTATTACAAATAGATTGTTCATATGAAAGCTTACAATACTAAGGAAATCAACATGTTGGTTTTGCTTTTTTAGCACCCACACACTTTAAGCTCATTAGAAATAAACATTTCTATGAATCAAGCAAAATGGAAATACAGCTATCTTTAATTTGGTAACGTAACCAAATTTTCCTTACAAAAGTTATTCTCCTGTATATGTGTCTTATGGCAGAAAATACCTTTCAGAGATCTCCCACCTTTCCTTAAGCCTCTGTTTTTTTCCTAATGTGCCACACTCTATTATCACAGCATGGTCCCTGTGCTCGCTCCACTAGAATAATCAAATGCTCAAACCTGTAGGATCCTATATTATTCCTGTTTGGTCACTGACATTACATCTAAGAGATTCTAAGTTCTTATCAATAAGATCTATGTAAGGTGTAAAGTTTACACACGTGCTGAAGCCTGCTGCTTACTCTGAGCCTTCCATCACCTCTTTGTCCCTATAGTTTGTATAATGAACAGGCAGATCCACTAGTTCAAGAAATACCAGTGCAGAAAATTAAGTAATGACTAATTATGGTTTGTACCTATGGAAGCTAGTAAGAATCTAAGTCTTACTAGTGTGCCTATTGTTATTTTAATTATACTGTTAATTTCCTAAAGAGGAATGCTATTTCAGGCAGGAATACTGCTCCTTTCCAAATCTTTTAGATTCCCAAGGTTTATGAGTAACTTATGGATTTAGGCTGAAGAAGAAGGGATTTACATACCTTGGATTCACCTTGCCTCTGCTATACCCCCCTGGATCAGCATGTTATTTTAGAAAGAATGTGGAAACTCGTAACAGAACTCCCACTTTTTCTTGACACCACACTGCTGAGTGTGATTTTGAGAGAAGAAAGATGAAAATATGAGGACAAGAAATTTGTCAGAAATAAGAGGATGATGGGAGTTTGCCTCAGAAAACATCAACTTACTGCTCTCGGATATCCTAGCTGTGCACAGGCAAAGATGACTATTTTCTTGTAGAAATGAAAGCAAGCACAGAAACTTAAAAAACCCAAACAACTAAAGCAGATATATGATTCAGCCTTGTACAAGAGAATGTATAAGCTAATAAAGTAGACATTTGGCTAATACAAAGTGGATCAAACTTAAAGGAAAAAATACCAAAGCAATCTGTTTCTTTAACAACCATGTTGATGTTGCCAATAAGCTTCATAACTCATAGGAGAAAGTAATCATTAACATTAGATACAATTGTTTCCTTTCCGATCTAGTGATCACTTTTAATGAAGTAATCAATCCTAGACATAACCAACTTTCAAGTATTTCCTGTCTTTAACACAAGTGATTTAGTTTTGCTTTCTAAAGATACATTGTACCACTTTTCCAAGAAGATATAGAAGTATTTTTTGTCCAAGTTTTCTATGCTGTTTTTCTTAAGATTGATGTACTCATTTGCTTTCTCTTGCAGTGCAATTAGCTAGATTTATTCTCTATATAAATGCAGGCTTAAAAACACAAGGCTTTTCTTTACACTTTCTTGGCTTCATTAATGTTTCCATGTAGTATATCTTCTAATTTCATCTTCATGAAGAAGTACAGCAATTACTTTTTATTTGGTATTATGAACACTCCTTTTTGAACTTTAATATATGGAAGAATATTTTGTTGGATGATGACTTCATTTGTAGTTAAATTGAAAAATGGCAACAGTTGTCTATTTTCATGCGTGTACAACATAAAAATTTCATCAGTTTATGCCTAAGGAATCTCTGCCCCATTCATCTTGGAAGGCAAAACTGCAATTCTAAAAGGAGTATTAATGCATCTTACATCCTTTACGATGGGCACTAAGGAAAGCAATGAACGCATGGGTTGTGCACACTGCTATACCTGCTGTAGGGAGCATAAAATACTCCCTTGGGTGTGGATAAAAGAGACTGACTTGCATGACACTAGTCACACCTTACAGCGATCCTGAAAGGTGCTTAGGGAAGCAGAGGACCTGGAACACAGCTGGAAGAGATGGAGTTCTAGAAAGGAGGGAGGAGTCCACCAGATCAGTATTCAGATGGGGTAACTGGAAACCATTCTTCAAGAACTGCAGAGTAACAATAATCACAATTTTTTCACTGATGTACTGTGTAAGCTTCCACAGAAATCTTCAGTTTCCCTGACTGCCTGTTACTTTTCTTAAATTCACCCTTTTAAAATAAGTTCAAAATGCTTTACAGTAACTCGCATCATGCAATTACTCTAATCTTTACAGTAATACTTCAATTTATTTGATAGAGTATGCTTTTTGTTAAACTAAATACTTAGTAACAGGATTTTAATTAGCCAATACATTATACTAACATGTGGGATTCTTTAACAAACTGACTAGACAGCAAGGCAACATTCATCTTGTGTGTAAGAAGTCTGTGAAATTCCTTTTAAGGTCCAGTGCAAAGCAAGCACTAGTAAGCAGTTAGATGTATTACATATAAATCTGATGGCCTGCCTCCCAGCTAAGTGCACCTTTTTCATTAATGAAAGTATTTTCAAACTTGTATTTATCTCAAAGGAAATGGAATGCTATTGCTAAATTGTTTTATCTTTTGTGGTTTTATTTAGAATACTTGAATGTATACTTCTTGTAATGAACGTAAGACAAAAAATCCTTGCAGAAGTGCAAGTTTTTGCTTTCAGAGATGGATGTGGAGGGCAAGCAGGCATTCCCCTTTTGTCTGGAAAGTCATGAGGTCATTGAAATGACCATGAAACAAAGAACTTTACTAGAAAAAGAAACCAAGCCATGACATACTTGTGCTGTATCTCCTAGATTCCTCATTCATCTTCTAGTGGCCCGTCTGCCACTAGCATGTATAAAAATGCTCCCCTGGGTCTCCTGAAAAAGCAGATTGCCACCTGCAAAGCAAATCCTTCTGGCTTCCTTCAGAGGTCACTCAAATACTGTTCTTCTGTTGTTTAACACGACAGCTTCCATTCTGTGAGACTGAGGAAATTTGTTCCAATACAGAAGTGAGAGAAATAAATGTAAATATGTTCTTAATACTAGTCTGAATGTTTTGCAAAACAAACTATGTGACATGAAAAGTAATGGAGTCTTTGGCTTAGGAAGTCTTTGGGCAACCTAGTCTAGTGGAGGGTGTCCCTGCCCGTCACAGGGGGGTTGGAATTAGATGATGTTTGAGGTCCCTTCCAACCAAACCATTCTAAGTCTTCTACAGCACTGAAATAAACTGTTGTGTCTTTCATGTATACTCAGATATAGGGTTAGGTGTACACTTACATCATGCTCAGATCTGTTATATACACGTGTATTTCCCTTAATCATTGCTGTAGCAATAACATCTCAACTTTTTTTTTTTTCTTACCTTGAAGTCGTTCATCAGTTATTATTTTGTTAGTTTGATTCCAGGTACTGTCAATAAATATTATTTTCTTCAGGCTAGTGCCTTTGCTCCTGTTGCTTGAGATGCATTCGTTCAGATTTTTTTCTTCTTCTTTCAGTTCTATTTTTGCTTGCTTAAGAAATGGCTCTCTGGAACAGTCATCATCATTATCACAAACACCTTTCTTAGTGTATTTTTGGAGATGGAAAGCAATATCTTTTACTGAAACTGAATTGGGACCAGGAAATATAAGTGCTATCTGCATGAAGAAAAGAAAGAAATCTGAGTGTCAACAAAATCTAATAAAACACCAGGAACTGCTTCATCAAAGAACAGAAATTTTCTATCCCCACCCACAAACACTGAAGTCAGGAGAAGACAAAATATCTCTTAAAAAATATTCTGTTGTCTAAAAGGATAAAAGACTATGTTAAAACAATGGATAAAGATACTTATTAGAGATCTTTAATTAAATGTCATTTTCACCCCTCTACTCCTAACTCTTAATACGTCTGTAAAAACAAGGGGTTTTTTCAGCCAACACAATGGCGTCAGCCCTGAGGAAGTTCAAATTGCACTTGTCATTGCAGGATATGGGGAAGGGAGGCCATAAAGAATACTTTCTAATTTCATTCACAAATTTTAGGTCAGAAAAATAATCTCTTCTGCTCTTGTGTCCCACAACTCTCTTACATGAAGAAGAACAGTGACGGCCTTACTTAGTATTTGTTCAGCAGCTATTACAGCACTCAGAATCTGTGACTAGGAAAGCCTGGACAATACAGTCACTGCAATCTCTTCCCACTTTTGCCTGCTTTCCCCATTGCTCTTCCTTTTTTTTCAGCTTCCTGCCTCTCTGCCACCTATGCTTTCCTTGATGACTCATTCCTTGAAGAAAATAGCGTCTCTATGAGATATGTGTATTATCCTCTTCATGTAGTCAAATAATAATGGTGTTAATTATGACATCAAATGTGTAAGTATTAGATTTCAGATTATTCACACATTTAATTGAGCATATAAATCCAAATTCATAGCTCACTTTTTTCAGGCTCTGTGCTGGCTATGATAGACAACAGTTGCATTTGAGAAGGTTTTCTCTGTAATAGCTAACGTTAAAAAAAATTAAGGACGTTTAAATACTGCAGCTGCTGAATATGATAAATACCTAACTACTGTTTAACTTGCTGTAAGCTGAATACTTTCATATGTTTGGGCAAAATACTTCTTGATACACAGTGAATCAAATTATCCATTGTATAAGGTGGTGAAGATAAGAAATTCAAGGTGGTTAGATAGTGCTACAGTTTTTCCGAGCTTTGGAGGACCACTGTACATTTGTAGGCCTAAGCTTTGAGAGAGCTCAAGAGGGACTCGACTAGATTAATAAACTGTGCTTTCTTCCCACTCCCTCCCAGCAGAGTGCAGTACCACTGCAGGAGGAAGTACAGAAGATACCTCCATATCTCCCCAGCACAAAGCCCAGCTATCTATATAGAATTTCTTACTTCGTGTCTTTTTTCTTCATATTCGGGAATGCAAGGGTATTTATAAATTGTGACATCATCAGGTGCCAGGAGCTTAGCATGCACAGCAGTGCTTTTGCCATCTGTTTCATTTGGGTGTTTAATAATGTCAATCTTCAAAGGTAACTATGGTAAGAAAGAAAAAGAAATAAATAAGCAATATTAATGATCACATATACAGGTACAAAAATTGATGCAAAATCCAGGAGAAATGCCTATGGGTATGTAATTAAGACATGTTTGACAATTTTTTACAATGTTTTTCTTTGAATAAGTTTAAAACTAAACTAGAGGCAAGTGATAAGAAGCACCTGTTACATTCTCTTATTTCACATAAATTCCTAAGTATGCAATGAATGCAATTTGGAATGCTGCAGTAGCAGGGTGATAAAACCTCTAGAAATAGTATCAATGAGGTAAATAAGATATGATCTTAATTTGAGCAATATAATGGTCCCAAATATGAATACTTATCTGTACTAGGTATTCACCCTATTGCAAAAATGGCCATTTCAATGAAAATGTACCTCAATCCATTAGGTCAAACTTCCAAAGTACTTCTAAAGTATTTTCATGATGCTTTCAAAGTACAGAGTGTCTTCAAAATACATTTTGGTTCCTAGGTGATTTTGCAAAATCTCTCTCAGTCCTCCGATCGTTTTGCCAAGTATTTTAGCTTAAGGGCATTACGCTTGGTATTCTTTATTTATATTTTAAGAGTGGTCATCTGAATTATACAACCATGACATTTAGGAACACCTTTTAGCTCATATTTTATGTAAAATTCACTCTTGGGTATGGACAAATTATATTTTTCGGTTCACAGTGCATACTGTACTGGCCAGACTCCTTAGAAACTGAAGGATGAAGGTAACAGCACTGTAAAGAAACTTTTAAGAGCTAAGTGAAATCAGTCATTTGCATGAGAAGCTGAGTGACTTCAGCTTATCTTCTTATCTAGTAGATACACAAATGTTTATGTGAGGACTGGAACACTGTCAGTGTTTGTCCACGTAGTTCCTCAAATAAGAACAATAATTTTATCTAACTGTAAATTTATTCATACTTATAGCTGTGTTAAAGATGAATGTCCATAAAGAATGAATCAGAAAAGAAACGGTCAGACAGACTGCTCTCTGTCCCCAGTAACTAAAAGCCACAAGACTACTATAAAGAATCCACAAGAAATATTAACCTTCACAGTCGGTATTTCTTCAGTAGGGACAGTTTCAACAGGAACAAAGCACGTATAACAATAGAACATCCTTGAACTACTGCATCGGGGGCATTTTGATCTCCCACTCTTTTTTGCCTTTTCAAGTACTTCTTGCGATGCTAACTGTAATTGGTGAAGTGGGTTATCTTGAAATGATGATGGACTCTGCAATTCTAGACTTTCCAAACATTCAGTATTTCTTTTTGGTCCTTGGGAGTTTTCTTCATTTAAAAGTGTAGGTGAATTTAAAGACATGGTTAGCTGAAACAGACAATATGTTGTAGCTGTTAAATAAAAATCGAAGATACTATGAACTAATTTATTGGAAATTATTCTGTATGATCCTATTTAGTAAAAAATACTCATCAAAGAAGGTGTTTCCTATAACAGAAAGAATAATAGAGTCATCTGATTCAGTTATAGCACCAAGAACTCCAACCAGATTTCAGCAGAGCATGAGATAAACAGCTAAGAACAACTTGAGATCTGTATCCTTAGTGCACATGTATGTACATTCATCATTTTTCTAAGGCAAGTTATCCTGCTCACTTAACTTGTGCAGAATTGTATTTTTTTTTCTATCGGTAGGAACAGTGTCTAAAAACTTGGGGAAACACTTCAACCTGACTATTGACAATCAATTAAATGTCTACCTGACAGAAATCCATAAGAGAAAAGTTAATTGTACAAATTTAGATCTTTATCCTGAAATTTATTGTGTGTGGGCAAATGAAGACACCTGAATGAAATCCCTGTTGACAGAACTTTATGAGATAGAAGAAATCTTCCAGGAGCAAGGCTTGAGGCTGAAAAATTAGTCTCAAGATCTAAAACACAGCTTTGGTGGTTCATATACCAGATAGTAAGTGCTGACTCAGTCTAGACCCATTCTGCAAATTTGTATTTATTTAATAACTTTGATGGGGTTTTTTCAGGCTTTCTTCAGGACAGAGGTCATCTTACCCTCTGCAGCTGGCACGAAATTTTCAGAGTGTACTCTGTGTAATGCGTCAGAAACATGACTGGATGCCCATACTTGATCCAAACAGAATTAGTATTGCTGTGTGCAGAGGTTCATAGTCACAGTCACAGCTGTAGTGAAACCTTTGGACTAGATAACTCAGGGTCCTCTCTGGTCTTCAAAGCAGCCCAAAATCGGGAGCCTGCACAGCCTGCAGTAGTTATAAACTGCCTTTTGCACTCTGTGCTGTATCATTTAAAATGAAAAAAGTCATCTGCAGTTATTTACTTTCAGCTAATTTAGGTATACTTTTTTCATGTCAGGGATCACACTTGTGAAATGATGTAACAGAAGTCATGTTTAACAAAAAACAAACAAACAATTCCTGAGATGGGATCCAAAATTAAATGTTTAAATAAAACCAAGTGTAATTTAATTGAAAAATAACAAAACCAAAACACTCTGCTAACTTTCCAATAAAAAATTTAAATTAATCCCAGAAAAATTAGTAGTTATTTTCTGGTAAAATTAAATACTCATGCATACTATGATACCTTCCCCTCCCCCGTCTACAAGCTCTAGCTTTTGAAAGGTCAGGGATGTCCGTTCAAATAAATACAAAATCTAATGTGCATACAAATTTTATAGTGCAATTTGCTTTTAAATATCTCTGAGATAAAGCAAATATATCCTACATCTCAGACTAACCCGTATTATTACCAAGTTTCCTCAAGAAGCAAAGAGGGCGAGAGGCCCCATAATTTGACATGCATTCCCAGCCTGCAAACTGATTCTTTTCAGTATAATGTCTTATGGCACTGTGGTGTTCAACTATGGCACCCCCAAGCACTTTCATTATTGATGCCGACAAGAGATATGCAGCTCTAACGGCACAGGAAAACCTTTGTGGTCTCAAAATAATAGTTGTTCACAAAGTACAGCAGTATACATACGGTATACTTCTCAAAAAAAGACAGCAATAGCCTACACAACTTGTAAGATCCAAATCTTGATTCAGACAGAAAACTTTAAGACTGTAAATAACAATTCCATCTACATCTAATCTCCAAAACCCAGAAAAATGAGTGCTGCTGGAGGGTACCCTCCGCATTCCAACCGCAATTCTAAGACAATTTAAAATCTCAGTCAAGACACGGGGTTTTTGTGTAAAGTTCATGAAGTGGAGCCAGGCCGCTCATCTCGGTTACTGCCGTGCGCTCGCTCGGCTCTGCTGAGCGGTGTGAAGCACCGCCGTCAGTCAGTTCTCCGCCTGCAGAGCCCACTGCTGCCGACACCCACAACCGGGAGGGAGGGGAGGGCAGGACTGGGACCTTCTGCGGCAAGACAGTCCCTGGGCAGCGTAAAGCAGGCTGTAGGACACGCGACGGAACTCTGAGGAGCACGGACCGTTGCTGTTGTGGTGTCTCTCGGAAATTAACAAAAGCCTAGGCGTGACCGAATGGCCCGACACCGCAGGGACACCAGGGCCTTGAGGGCGGAAAGCTGCCTCCTACCGCGCGCCGGCCTAGCTGGAGGCCACGGCGGCGGTCTGGGGCCCTCCACGGCGGAGAGCTGCCAGGCCGCCCCACACGCGGCCCCGAGGTCCCGCCACCCCCGTCGCGGCCCCCTGGCCCTCACGGGCCACGCGGCTGCCAGAGATGCGCTGCCTCCTTCCCCCCCCTCCCCGTGGCCTCGACGCCCTCGCGGTGGGGTTGGGCGGGGAGCTCCGCTCCACACCGCTCCTCACCCGCTCCCTCGGCTCCAGCCCCTCCGCGGGCCGGCGCTCGCCGCAGAAGACCGCCCGTCTCTTCTGCGGCCCTCACAGGCTCCGGAACGAAAGTGTCGGGCGCGGCCGCCGCGGGGAGGAGAGAGACGGAAGAGCGTGCCCGGGGAAGTGCTTTTCGGCGGGGAACGGTTGCTAGGAGCCCTTAGTGATGGCCCGCGCGTGCCGCCCGCGGCCGTTGAAGGGCCGCGTGACAGCCCCGCACTGACTGACTGACTGACTGACTGACTGACTGACTGACTGACTGACTGACTGACTGACGGGGTCCCGAGGGTCCTTCTCCGCGGCGGCGTGTCCTCCTCTCCGCACATCTCCACGGCCAGCTGGCTGGCTACGACTCGCGGTTACCCCCGCTAGAGGAGGACGGCTCAGAGCAGCCCGAGCAGAGAGTGGCTCCTAACGGGTCATCTTTAACATGGGATTTTGTGTTTATTTGAGGGCCTCCCACTCGAAACTGGCTTTTCCACTTTTTCTGTCACAAAATCCTGACCAGAAACCGCATCCTGTTACCTGGAGGGAGAAATCCATCCTTTCCAGCAGGCTTCCGTTCAGGTTTTCCCAGCCCACGTGGAAGGCCCCAGTGCTTTACTCCTTTTGAGGCGTTTCCTCCACTGGAGCTGGTGCTACCCTGTGTGGCCTGTCCACTTGGTAGCAGTACCTGGGAACCATGGCTTGCGATGGGAGGCTGAAGGGTTTGTGTCACTCCCTTGTTAACTCCAGCAAAGCTGCATCACTTAGATTTTATACCTGTATTTCCCCACCCCCACCCAGTAGTGTGCTTGATCCATACTTACGGTTGACACCAAGGGCTGGAAGAATTGCATTGCTGTATTCCTTTCTTGTTTTGCATCTCTCTAAATAGGACATGGGATCTTTTCTGTGGCATTCCTTGGCCAGGTTGAGGATGCTGCTCCACAGTAGCATTTAGCCAATATTCAGTGTTCAGTAACTGAATATTTAGGTTGAAGTGACTACACTAAAACAGTAATTTTGGTATAGAGAATATGTCTCTTGACTCAATGAAATAAAGTCTGTGATCTATTAGTTGTAACAGACTTAGTGGAAAAAGTTGACATTGTAGGCAGCTTTTATGCCAAACTTTGGTCTCAGTTACACCCCAAAAACCTCACTGACTTCAGTGGTGTCATGTTCGGTGACAGAGGATTTCTGCAGCATTCTGTTGTTATTTGTTTTGACTTGATCCATTTTTCATGCCAGCAGTATGTAATACATTGCAGTAGTAAGGAAAAAAGGGCTGCATTTCCCATCCATATTTTTTTATCTCCTTATGCTGTGACAATACATCTCAATGTGCGGTAGTTAATTATGTGGAAATAACAAAATGTTTATTGGACACAAAGATGACTTTTATAATAGTTTCTAAAATTCTTTCTTACCAAACTTAATTATAGAAGGTTTTATGAAGTGTACCATCTCTTACTTTATTTGAATGATTTCATTGGGTGGTTAATCCAGAACTTCTTGTTTGGGAACAAACAGACCCTGCTCATCATTTAAAAGCAGGTTCTGAAATCTGAATTACTTCTTTGTATACTTTTATTCTATACAGTTATTTGCACAAAAGCTGTGATTTTAACACAGCTATATAATTTTTGTTTGGGGTTCTTAATTTCACAGTTTACTAAAAAGATAATTTTTTCAAACCAATATTTCTCAGACTTGGTTTCTGCTCAGATGTAACAGTGTAAAGTTTGAGGTTTTAATTATACTGAACTCAGAAGATACCAGTTGATTGATTTCAGTAAGCCGTTTGCTAATCTGCGACTCTCACATTTCTTCCGTCTTCTAAACAAAAACTGAAAATGTAAGAACAGAGCAGATTTGCTAGGTGATTGGACATTCACTTTTTCTTCAGTATGTATTTTAGAAATACATAAATATAGTATAAATATTTTGTATAGAGGTACTGAGAAGAAAATGGAAGTTCTGCCCTTATGATTAAGTGTCCTTACATATCTTTCACAATTTTAGTATGTTTCCTGACATCTAAGAATGTGTCCTAGTCTTCTGTTTATTGGAAGAAATTACAATGAGCATGCTCTTTATAGGCTATAGCGATAGCTTTGACTGTCATTTTAGTTATCTAAATATTTGCTAATATGTGTTATCTTAGGATTTTTTAAGACGTTCTGGTGAGAACAATCCGTACTGTATATCAGCAGAAAATGCAAAATCTTCCTTTTAGTTTTGAAGAATTCTTATGGTCTCAAGATTTGGTGAGTTCGACTACTTATTATTTTAACTACCCATGTGTATGGTGAAGTGAACATGCAGGAGTCAGGTCCTGAGCAAAGCCATGTGAATGTAAATATTGAGAATTGAGTTTGTGCTAGATAGTATTTCCAAGACCCTCAGGCACTGGAAACTAAGAGGTTCATAGAAACGGCAGACCTTTAAGAGAGCAGCCTCTCTGTTGTTAACTTCCCCTTTTCTCAAAGCTAAACCATGGAGAAAAATTTTTTCTCTGCTGTACTGCAATTTTCTGTTGTTGGGAGCATGCTTGAGTGATGATACTGAATCAAGCTTTGTTTAAAATATTTGATCAGTCCACAGCATTACTAACATAACAGAAGATCCTGCACCCTGAGGCGAAAAGTTCTGATGAGTATGAAAAGGGGAATAGCTAGTTTTGTGTTTTAATGAGCTTTTTTCTTTTCTTTTACAGATAAGACTGCTGGGGAAATCTTTGAATATGCCTTTGTATTTTGTTAAAGAATTTAATATAATGTGGTTGCCAGTGATTCATCAAAATTACATTCTTTTTGGAGGAAACAGAACATTCCTTTTGACCTGCTTACATTATTTGCAAGTATTGATTCACTCAAAGCCTTTAGCTACAGAGCTATGAGAAAAATTGCTCTTTTGTTTTGAACCAGACCCTCTTCTCTCACAGGAACAGAAAACCAAAAAATGTTCAAGTATTTTGATAGGTGAAACATTTAATTATAAAAATTAATTTTTTTTAAAGTTATATTTTTTAAGAGAAGCAATCTGACATAAAAATGGAAACATTTTAATTTGGGACAATTTCAAAACAAAAGATTAATATATTTTAATTTTCTAATTGGTTTAACTTTTTCCCTTTTTACTGTAAAATGAACATATATGTATCAATAGTTAGTATTTAATTTGATTTTTTTAAGAGAAATAATTTGTCTTGCTGTCCTGCTGTTAAGATAGAACATGTCATTGTCTTTCAGCTATACTAGAGGGTTTAAAAGCACATTGATTACTCCGTATTAACACTTAGTATGTTATTTCAGGAGAGTGACCAATTTGATGATTAACTTCAAATGACTACCATTGCCTTCAACAATTTGCTCAAATATTTAAGCTGCTAGTTTAAATTCTTTGCTAGATCAAGGAACAGAGTTTCCTCCTATGCTTCCAAGGCTGTTCTCAACAGATGGAAGGCATTACTGTCCTTTCCGAGAACCTAAATTGCACATGATTTTATTTGTCTCTTTAGAAACATAATAACCCTTTTTTTCTTGAGTTATCTCCTTCTCTAACTAAAAAGTTATAGGCTTTTAAATTATTCTGTGTATGCTACAATGGGCCTCCCTGGCCTATTTATGTTTTTCTGTCTTTTTGAGATGATGTAATCATCTCTGAATGCAGTACATGGGAGAGGAGGAAGTCGTGGTCTACTTAGAAGGTATATGTAAAATGCATTTATACTGGTATTACAATTCTTTATGCAAAATGAAGTTCACAGATTACCTAATTTAATCTTTGCATTTTTATAATTTTCAGAAACCACTATTTTTACTATGTACTGATTGCAGGAGTGACCAAATTGTATCTCTCTTGATGAGCCTTATCCCTTGGTGGATAAGTTACAAAAAGATTATTCCTTCAATGTTATATGTAAATATCTATAGGAACATGTTCCATTGAATGTCAGTCCACTCTCAGATTTGGAGAAGAGAATAGACACATGTATCACTGAACTAGAGAATCATGCTGAAAAAATATTTTTATTACAATGTGGACCAGCGTATCTAGAGGAAAATCTTACTGCCCTTGAACAGAGTAACCAACAGACATTGGCCCAGATAAGTGTTTACAGCTTTCTTCAGTTTGCAAGTGTGAAGGGTCAAGTTTATAATTAAAAAAATTCTAATAAGCTAAAGTCTTGATTCTGCCTGGGGTTTAGAAACATTTTGTTTCAGGCCTAAACAAAGCGCAGGCAAAATTCTGTGAAAACATGTTGTTCTCCACAGATCTTGGTGTTATAAAGGAAAGATGCGACATACAGAAAGACCAAAATGGTGATTTTTAAGCCTTCCAATCGTTTCAGTGATGCAGTATGACTATACAGTGTGTTAGGTTTTGTGCACATACACATTTAGATGTAGATCTATCTATATAAAATCTTTTCCTGATTAGAGCTTTTAATCAATGAAATCATCAATCCAGGCTCTTTTTCTAGCTAAACCTTGCTAGTATTTTTAAGACATTGCTACTGAGCAAATTGATGCAGAGGAGGTTCTGACTCAGACAGGTGAGATGGGGAAAGCACAGCTATATTACATATTTTTAATTCTTTCTATGGATTAGACAACAAAGACCAAATGTTCAAGCCTTTTCCTTGGATCCAGAAGTGGGATTACACCTATCTCTGTATGTTTGCTGGGGGAGAACAACTTGAAAAAGTACTTTTTTTTCTTTATATCTCCAAAGGTATTTTGTAGTCACCTAAACTCTCAATTTTAGACCATTGCTCCTTATCTGAAGTATATTCACAGTTCATAGTATGAATTGTCTTAGCTGAAAATAATTATATCATTGTGTGAAATACCATTAATTATGAATTAAGTATTTAAACATTTTTCAGGCTGCCAGATACGTTGAGGAGTCAAAGGGCAGAAATGTAGAGGTGAGCTTTTTTACTTTATGTGTAAAAAAAGTGCACAGCGTTCTGTCTTACGAATATGCTTTAAATTGAAAGTCAAAGAGATACCTCTGATACCAAACCAAGGGAAAACAAAGTTTTGAGATTCACTCATTCAAGAGTCAGTCAATTTTTCTAAGACTACATGAATTTGGATATATTGGGTAATGGAAATTCCAAATACAGTGTAAATATGATGATAACGTTTATTCATATGGCATATTATGGTCAAATCTTTAGAGCCTAGTGTCTGGGACTTTCCAATGTGCTAGGCAAGGGACTTGAAGGAGAACAAATGTGTCTGGTAGTTTGAAATGTCTGGATCCTGGTATTTCTTGGATGCTGGTTAGACTTCAGGCATAACCAGGCATGAACAGGTTCTTTGTTTGAAATATTAATGAAATATTAATGTGAATAATGAGAAAACTGGACCATAAATTAGTAATAACCTATTGAGTTAGTATGTTAAATGATTCAAAATTTGTAATTTGGCTTATTAAAGTTCAATTAAACTTTCTATTGAAGAAAATATTGAGATATGTAAAAACAACAAATCCTTTGTTAGATTCTTCTGAGACATCTCAGAAATTTGGCATGGGTTTAATAATTTTCTGATAGAAAATAAATTTTTGAGAAAGAAGAAACTCACAGGAAACAAACCTCATCAAAGATTGAAGTGATCATTTCATGTACTTTTACAGACTCTTAAGGATAATAAAAGAAAGCAACTGCTAAAGAAAGTATTTTTATAAAATGGGCTCACCAGTAAGTGAACACCTCTATTCTAGAATATTTTTTAAATTTTACTTTAGAAAAAAATTGGTTGTATGTTTGAAATAGTATTTTCTCATTGGAACAGCTATTTAACACAAAGGGAACATAATAATTAACTTTACTTGCTAAATGTTTTCTTCTCTTTTTAGAGCTATAACTACCCTGGTTTCAAGGTAAAACAGCTTTCAGAATTACCAAGACATTTGGAAGCTCCAAAACTTTGGCACTTTAGTTATAAAAGCTCAGCATTTCCAAGTACGTACTCTTTCTGCCAGTATCCTAAACAGAAACTGCTGGTACGGAGTATTGCAAATATTTTGACACATTCATCTGTGTGTTTCATTTTCATACTCCTTTTAGTATCACTATTAGCATTTCTTGAAGCTACAAAATTGAGAAATCTAGTAGTCATTTATTATTAGAAGCCATTATCTTTGAAGGATTATTCTTGCTGCCCTGTCTTTATGTCCCAGAGTTGACCAATAATTAAAGTACTGAAATAATGTTAAACTAGTATTAAACTCAAAAAGAATTTCAAAAGCAAGGTAAACACAGAATTAGAATGTAGAATATGTAATTTTATTGCAGTCCCCTTTGGCATATATGTTGCACATCATCTTAAATTACATGATCAATTTTTTTTAATGTATCATTGAGTACACAAATCTAACAGTGCCAAGGGAGTGATTATGTAGTGAGATGACTGTAACACATCTGATTTGCTGTAGGAATTGTAGGATCAGTAAAGTAGGAGTTTGCAGCAAGTATGTAAAACACTAGAATGCTATTATGCAAATGATTTCAAATTAATTTCTTCTGTGGATGATCATTCACTTTTACTTCACAGCTGGTGGGCATGAACCTCAAGGTTGTAAAACTGATCTTGTAGCAGCACTTTCAGCAGCAGTATGTACGGACTCAAGTACATACCCATGCCTCCCGCCTGAGGGCGTAAAAAGTGAAGACGTTCCTTATTTCTCTCACATGGCCAACAGCAGCAAAATGAACGCCTTACAGCGTCCAGCAACTTCTATGTGCACTGTTAATTAATGCTAGTTAACAGCTCTTTTTTTTGTCAGCCAAGGAAAGATTTATTTGACGATATGCTAATTCCCACTGTGTGCATGCACCCATCTTTTAAAAGACTGATGTGGGGTATTAATTATGTGTAAAGGTAAAGCTTTTGTACCTGCCCCTTGACTGAATTAGCCACAAAAATTGTAAATAAAAGTTTAAAGGACTATTGCAACCCTAACCTTTCTGGTTTGATTTTTTACTCACTTCAGTGGGAATTAGCTATGGCTCTAAATACTTTAGTTACTTCACTAGCAGACAAACGAGAAGTCATAGTCTTTCCTTGTGAATTCAGTGTTTTAAGTAACAATTGAAAAACCAGGAGTGATTCAGAACTATGTCTCTCCTGTCTTTGTGATCTGCTTCAGGCAGTGATCCCTGATCCTTTGGCCAGTTAATTGACTGGTAGGTCAGGGTAGCTTTCTCCTTGGGAAAGTGAGTTTGTGGCAGAGTCAGAATTCATGGCACTGAGAAAGGCCAAGATGCAGTATGTTAGATTTTTTTATAACTTCCATGTGAAGTGGAAATGTGTAAGCTTTCATTAATATTTAGCTTTAACGTGTAAATGCTTAATGTAATGAGATACAAATTAGATAAGTGTACATACTTAGAGTATAAATTAGACCATAAAGAAAAAAGTAATTTATTTTACAAACAAATTTGAATATTTGCTATAGAAACATTTTTAAAATTTGATAAGTAGCTATCCAAAATTGCTTTCTTTATGCTGTAGGATCAGTGGGATTGCATTGTTACAGAAATATATGTAAACAAAAGGAATAGATTCCTAATAGTCATGTGATCATAATTATCACCAACATAAAACAATCACTAATTTGTTACTGGTATCAGATACTCTGAAATCCTGACTTTGATCCATTTTGCATATTAAGTTATTATTAATAAAAATGATTATTTTAATGACCTTTTTGCAAATTAGCCTATCATTAAATAGTATTACACAGACTGAATTTCACAATCTATTTTAAAATAGTTACTAACTGATAAGACTGAGGAATATTGCAAATGTTATGTCACTTGCATACTGCATTTTTCTGAATTAATTTTGACTGCTTTGAATTTATAAATGAAGGAAACTTAATTCCTGTCATTTGTACAAGTCTAAATACTGTCAAGCTGATAAAAACAAGTTGTGCAGAGTGGAGGATAGATTTAAAATTCAGATTGTTGAACAGCCTTGATAAACTCTATGTCTAAATAGTGACCTGTTGATAGTACTTGCTGCAAAACATATGTGTGCACAAATTAACATTTTTGAGAATAAATACAAAGAGAAGCATGCTTGTTGAAGTTGACAGTGAAATATCAATATACAGAAGTAATCACTAGTCCTACAAAATATAAAATGTGATTTTTTTTTTGCATAAAACCTAATGTCTTGGCACCCAAAGAATAGCTGTAGACCTTAACAACTTGCACTGGATAAAAATTTATGCGAGTTTATAATCTACAGCTATTCCTATTAGAGGCATTTGTAATACCCTGCCAGAACCTGATGTAGCTTTCTGAAATGCCACATCTGTGTTTAAAAAAATCCCAGTCTTTGGAGGACTTATTTTAAAATTTTGTTCATTTGTGCTTAAATATGTGCAAATGTACCCACATAAGCAAGATGCAAGAAATATGGAAATCCTATTAGCACTTCTGCACACGGTTCTGGCACAGTTTAGAATCAATGCTTGCCTCCTAATGTCAAAGGAAAAAAATTAATCCAGTGTCTCAATCTGCTTTGTTGTTGTGGTTTTTTGCAATATTTCTATTCATACATTTTTAAAAATTATGCCTAACTTGCTGTCAGTAATTTTGTAAACCTTCACTTTTGTGTTTTAAACTTTAGATATTTAGACTTCTAGTCTTAGGTTTACTGAAAATTTAACAAAACAGTAAAAAGTTGAGAGAGTTGCAGGTATCTGGCAAATGCAGATCAATCCCTATATATTGACAGCCTAATGTTGATGTACCCAAAGAAAATGCTATTGTTCTTCTCAGTAGAAGCTAAGCATTTCCCCTGCAAGTTTTTTCCCTTCAGTATTTCTGCAAACTGAAAGAAGTTCCTATTTGCTTGTGGATTGTATTCCAAATGAAAATCCTTGTACTTTTTACCTTTGTCTAGTTTTGGTTTGGTTTGTGATTGTAGGAATTTTTAAATCTCCGCATTCAGAGTAATGAATATTTCATTGTTGTTTTGACAGAAAACTGTTCTCAAAGTTTGGAGAAGTTTGTTTCTCAAAATCATCTATTGCAGTGTTTCAAGATTCGTTTTGGTGGTGGTTTCTCCAAAAGTTTAAGGTATAAATTAATGTCAAGTATTCTAGATCTGTTATTATCAAGCAGATAAGCGGCACATTCCACAAGTACAAAAATGCAAATGTTTTACTGATTAAGCTCAACTGCATCAAGTGTAGGCCCAAGACTAACTTTTCACATAACTTTAAAAAGCAGCAGTTGAATATATGAGGA